>NC_138530.1:22389102-24789102 GCF_964234715.1 Podarcis melisellensis | reverse complement strand
TGTTTCTACTCAAGCCACCTTCCCTTGGCTGAAGGACCCCAAACTTGTCTTGTGGCAAGCAGTGGGGCAACATGCACTCCAATCCTAATGTATTGTTATAGGAAGTTCATAAAAATACAGTGGACCTTCCGGATATGAACTTAATTCATTCCGGGGGTCCGTACTTACCACGAAAAGTCCGTATCCAGAGGCAACGCTTCTGCGCACATGCATGGTGCGATAGAGCGCTTCTGCGCATGCACAAAGTGTGCAGAGTGCTTCTGCGCATGTGCACGCGGCAAAACCCAGAAGTATAAACTTCTGGGTTTGCGCATTCGTAACTCGAAATTACGTTACCCGAAGGTAATGTAACCCAAGGTACCACTGTAACTGGGATATCAAGGGACTTATTCAAGCACAGTAGGGTAACTATCATGTGTGTGTGTGTGTGTGTGTGTGTGTGTGTGTATAACTTTTAAATATGGATTTGGAAAGCACATTTTTATTATTTCATGGACATTATCATCTTATGTATCAATTTTCTGACTGAGTATGAGAAACAGCACTAATAACAAACATGCATTATATTTTTACAAAGTGACTTACCCTTCTTAGCTCATCTATACCTATATATATCTATATCTACATCTATATATCACCAGTCAAATACAGCTTCAAAACTGAAGACAGGAATAACTGATATCTGTACACAGACATTTATTCCGTCAATCCAAAACATTTTCAACATCTTTTCTTAATATTTACAGTTGCCGAAGCTCCCGACCTATGAACAATCCATAAACATTCCAAACGCGATAGGAAAGAAGCTAAATGTGGTTATTAAATATTCTACTGACAGATGTATAGATACTGATAGGATCAAACAGTGGTTCTGTATGCGGAGACAAATCATTTGTCCACATTCAAACATAAACCAAGATCATCAATCTAGGCCTATCTTCAATAGGTTTTCCAGGGTATCATTAATTCATATATGGCACGGGTAACTTTGGGATATGCCCAAAGTACTTAAAATGCCACAAGTCGATGTAAGGATAAAAGTTTGGCAGTCTGGAATGTGATGAAAACGGAAGGGTTAAGCTGCCATATGAATGGAAGGCGTGGGTATAAAAATACCATTATAATTTCCTTTTCTGTGCTTGAAATATGGTGTAAATTGATCGTCTGCCACTCCTGGTACTCAATCTAGAGTGTGTGAGTCAGCACTGTCCAGGTGAGAAGTGTTGGTGAATATTTTGCAGTAGACTCACATCACAAAAACAAACAAGATAATAACAGAAAGCAACATATAATTTCAGCAGTGGCTTTGACTCTGTGGAAGGAAGATATTGCACGCAATTCCCCGCAGGACCAAAAATCCTATCCCTTGCAAGAGGGGCATCAGGGAGCCATCCTGGAAGGTGCTCTAGGAATTCAAATTCATTTTGCAGATGTCTGTGACAATATAAGCCACAGAAGAAATATCTTACTGCAGAAGTTGTAAATGTGGGTACATGTTATTTTCATGTCGTGATAAAATGCCATCAGTCAACAGCATTAATCCTAGGGTGAATGTGATCTGTTCATTCAGAAAACAAATAAATCACCCAGTGGAATTTCTTCCAACCTTGAAGGCTGTATGGATTATGATCATTGTCTACTAGTGGTTCATCTGTAAATGTCCTAATCACCAGCTGCGACTACATGAAGCAGTTTGCCACTGTTGAGAAGTAGTCACTGAAAACTAACCGGGCATGGTTTCATCACACCACAATGCTGGCCTCCTGAAGGTGATGCCATCAGTTCATGCAAGGACACACAGCAGCAGACCTTGGTTGGAGGTACAAGAGGGATGGACCCATTCATTTACCATTTGGTTACTGCTGGCTATTAACCAGAAATGGGGAGACAGACCAGCTCATGCAAAGCCAGTGTCACCATGCTGCTGCAATTGCCTACTTGATCCCCTCCCCTCCCCCTCCTTCTCTTTTCCTTTTTCCTTCTGTGATGGAACTCCTATCTGGGGACTTCCCTGGCTTTTTTCTGGCCCACGTAGGATCAGTCTGGATCGTTGGCCCTGGTGAAGACTTGACGTTTTCATCCCCCCAAAAGTTTTTGATTTGAGTTCCTACCGAAATGAGGCCACATTTTAATGTTGCATTTTAATCTTGTTTTTAAGTTGTATCTCAATCAATTGTTTTTATATCTGAATATTAGCCTCCCTGAGCCTAATAATTTGAGTGGTGTCCTCAGTTTGCGACAAGGCACAAAATTACAGACTTCTGTGGGAGGTATAGCACGGGACCATATCTGCTTTGCATGATATGCCTTCTTCCTTGGTCACCACTTGCCAGATTTTCTTCTTGGCAACTAACTGCAACAAGAGCATAAGAACACAAGAAGAGGGCTGTTGCATCGGACTGAAAGCCCAACTAATCCTCTACTTGCATTGGTCAACCAGATGCTCATAGAACAGCCTTTCTCAACCTGTGCGTCCCCAGATGTTGTTGAACTACAACTCCCATCACCCCTAGCTAGCAAGGCCAGAGCTCAGGAATGATGGAAGTTGTAGTCCAACAACCTCTGGGGTCCCACAGGTTGAGAACCACTGCCATAGGAAGTCCCACAGGTAAAGGTATTTAAGTATACCTTTACTAAGAAACCAGAGGCCTTTCTTCTGGGCATTGTCGACCAGAAGGTGTTAAAGAAAGATAGAACATTTTTCATGTATGCAACAACAGCAGCAAGGATATTACTCGCTAAGAACTGGAAAACTCAAGATCTACCCACACTGGAAGAATGGCAGATGCAACTGATGGACTATATGCAACTGGCGGAGATGACTGGCAGAATCCGAGACCTGGGAGAAGAAAGGATTGAAGAAGATTGGAAGAAATTCAAGACCTACCTGCAGAAATATTGTGATTTAGTGGAATGTTAAGAAGGATGCTTGGTTATAAATAATTGGCCATCATTAAAATAGATTAAGAATTGAGGATAAGAGAGATTAAGAGAAACAATTAATAGGAGAATTCTTTACGGTATTTAAGCATGTGGCTATAGATTTGGAAATAAGATGATAATTTGCTTGACAAAACTTATTAAAGATGTAAATGGGAGCGGGAGACGTGAGGAAGTTCAAGAATATTATGAAACTTTGTTAAAACAAAGCAATAATGTTTATTAATATTGTATTTTCTTTCTAAAAACCTTAATAAATATTTATTAAAAAAAAGGAAGTCCCACAGGCAGTGCCCTCCCCACTTGTCATTAGCAGTAGTTTCCTTAGAGGAGGACAGCAACACATAGCCAAAGCTGACTGTGGAATTACCCATACAAAATCATCCCACCAATGAAGAACAGGCGTGCAGCTCCACCTATGGAATCATGAAAAAGCTGTCCATCTATTAACCCTTTCTATGACCAGATCAGGTGAGGCTTCCTGTGTTCACTGAGTGTCCATTGAGGGACAGAATTTGAAGGCATAAAAATCAAAAGCAGCAATTTAAAATGTATTAAATCATATGTTCTAGTAAAAAACAGTTTAATTGCATAAAAAGTGCACCATCTGTTGATTTCCCCCCTATCAAAAAAATGGTAAATACCTTAACATCTTAATAGGACTAATTTTTAAAATGGGTATCCAACATTTAAACGTTACCCCCCCCTACAAAAAAATGAAATAATCTCTTTATTGTGCCTTGTGCCATTTAAATACACCTTTCTAATTAAACAGATGTATTTTTTATGGACGTTCACATATGACCTCCGCTGACATCTTTAGCTTCTTATCATGACCTAACTTTCAAATATCCTTCACATGTCAAGCACAGAAAGAAAATATGGGAGTGCCTGGGCATTTATTTTGCTGGAGCTGGCTCAGAGGAAGCAGTAATTTACTGGCGAAAGGAGAAGGGTGGACAATCAAGAGAGAAAGCAAAACTATTTGTGCTTCAAGTGCC
Source organism: Podarcis melisellensis (assembly GCF_964234715.1). Lineage (NCBI taxonomy): Eukaryota > Metazoa > Chordata > Lepidosauria > Squamata > Lacertidae > Podarcis > Podarcis melisellensis. The sequence goes on along the minus strand of NC_138530.1, from coordinate 24,785,161 downwards.
TATAAATCAATCTGTTCATTTGATCAGACAGTTGAAATCCTTGCACATTCTTGTCTGCTGGATGATATTTCCTAATGCAGTAAGAACACTACAAAGTACAGACAGCTGCGGAGCATCTTGATAATCCAGTACCACTTAATAAATACTATTAAAGCGTGTTGCGTTGCATTTTCATGAGCTCTGATTGCTGCTGTGAAAGTTGCCCTTTTGGAAAGCATGAATATTTGTGAGAGGGGGTGGGTGTGTGGGGTGTAGGGTCAACGTCCATCCATAAATATAAACAAATGTGCCAAATAGACTTATCACTGCTTGACTCATCTGCCTGACACAGCAATTACAGGCAATGATTTTTGATCAACAAACCTGTGATGAGAAAGCTGTGATGAAATGTGGCCCTAGGACTGAAACACAAGCAAGATCTGCATTTGTGTGTTTGTTAGGGCTGTTGTATAGTCACTTGTAGACGATAAAAGTGTGAGTGTTAATCTACGGCAGTCTCAGGCATTCATTAAACAATAGTGGCAGCCTCAAATTTTACTTTTCAACCATCCCATCACTAACCAAACAGATACAGTAATTAATATATTCCTTAGGGTCAGGGATAGGTGATTTTTTTTTTAGCCTGAGGGTGTGCTGCCCCACAGGTAATAATAATAATTAACAACAATAATAAAAAAATGTTATTTATACCCCGCCCTTCCCGGTTCAGTAACCCAGGCTTAGGGCAGCTAACAACAAATTTAAAACACTTAATACAACATAAAAGCAGCATAGAATACAGTATAAAAGCATGAATAACAATAAAATTCAATAAAATTCAAAGTTCAAAAATCAATTTGGGGGAAATCCATCCAATAAACATTAGATAGTCACCAGGGCTAGCTGGCTAAATTAGTCCTACTTGGGCCAGCAAGGAGGCCAGGGGGAAATTAGCTGTGGGGTCCCAGAGATGGTAATCTTCATAAAAGGGGGGAGGGGGGGGAGAGAAGGGAAATAAAAGATCAGGCTAAGTTCAAATTAAAGGCCAGGCAGAACAGCTGTCTTACAGGCCCGGCGGAAGGCGGTTAAATCCTGAAGGCCCTAGCCTCATGGGACAGAGCATTCCACCAGGTCGGAGCCATCACTGAAAAGGCCCTGGCCCTGGTGGAGGATAGTCCGACTTCCTTAGGGCCCGATACCTCTAAACTATGGTTATAACCATGCCAGTGGTGGGTGGAACCAAAATGAGCAGTGCCCACACTACACACATGCACATAAGTGGGGAGTCCATTGAAATGCAAACAGTTTCAAGTCCAACAGTTGTTGAACTTGCTCACACCATTTTGGGGCCCTTGGAATCCATTTCCCCCCTGGACTTTTGACCTAGTGACAAGGACTTTCCACCACTCTCCCACCATTTCAGGTTAGAATAAGATTATTTATTTATTTTCCCGGCATCACACATATATACGGTCATGAGTGAGTCAATCGCGCCTAAGAGGTGGTGGTGGGGATGCCTGTCTAAAGAGAAAGCCTGGATTTATTTGTATGTTTACAAGGTAAGCTCTCCGTAGCTTTCCCCCAGAACTTATTTTCACTGATTCAGAAATGGGCTAAATAGTTAAGAGGAGAATGACTAACCTTGTTCTCCAAAGACTAAATTATAAAGCTGGCTTTTTGGTTGTTGTTGTGGTGGTTTTTTTAAAAACTTGAGATGGATTTTTCAGTCACCCCTTAAGATGAGTCATCTGCACGTAGTTTCATTTGATGCTTGCTTTTTGCATCACTCAGTTACTGCTGCAAAAGTGGTATGTGTCCTGGTTCTTTTTACTTCTGGTCTGTTGGGGATTGCTCTTCCGGCACGAAGATTTATTTAATTATATTTTTACTCATTTAAAATAAATTACAGATTGATTTTCAAACCCAGAGTGCTTTATAAAAAGAATAACACACACACACACACACGAACATCTAAAGCATAGCGCAGTTTTAAAACAAAGTTAAATGCAGACATTTCAAAACAGTGCAAAAAGTTAACTAAAGCCAGCATGAATGAACGTGATCATAAAATCATAGAATCTTAAGAGTTGGAAGAGAATCTTAGCTAAAGCATCCGTGACAGACGACCATTTTTTTCCCCATAGGAAAAAACAACAACCCACAGCCACAACCAGATTAGCTATGAAAGGCAGCAGTATGGTTGTTACTAAAGGGACCCCTGACCATTAGGTGCAGTCGTGACCGACTCTGGGGTTGTGGCGCTCATCTCGCTTTATTGGCTGAGGGAGCCAGCGTACAACGTCCGGGTCATGTGGCCAGCATGACTAAGCCGCTTCTGGCGAACCAGAGTAGCACACGGAAACACCGTTTACGTTCCCGCCGGAGGGGTACCTATTTATCTACTTGCACTTTGACGTGCTTTTGAACTGCTAGGTTGGCAGGAACAGGGACCGAGCAACGGGAGCTCACCCTGTCGCAGGAATTCGAACCGGCAACCTTCTGATTGGCTAATCCTAGGCTCTGTGGTTTAACCCACAGCGCCACCTGCGTCCCACTATGGTTGTTAAGAGCTGTTTAAATGCTGTCAAGGGGTGGAGCCTGCTGAACATAACACAGAATTGAGTTCCAAACCCCATGACTGAAAGAGAATGTGCAATGTACCTACACTGGGTATCTGCTTAAGTCTAGATCACGGGTAGGCAAACTAAAGCCCGGGGGCCGGATCTGGCCCAATCGCCTTCTGAATCTGGCTCATGGACGGTCCGGGAATCAGCATGTTTTTACATGAGTAGAATGTGTCCTTTTATTGAAAATGCATCTCTGGGTTATTTGTGGGGCATAGGAATTCGTTCTCCCCCCCCCAAAAAAATAGTCCAGCCCCCCCACAAGGTCTGAGGGACAGTGGACCAGCCCCCTGCTGAAAAAGTTTGCTGACCCCTGGTCTAGATGCTTGCATGGAGAATCTAATGTACAGTGGTACCTCAGGTTACATACGCTTCAGGTTACATATGCTTCAGGTTACAGACTCCGCTAACCCAGAAATAGTACCTCGGGTTAAGAACTTTGCTTCAGCATAAGAACAGAAATTGTGCTCCGGCGGCGCGGCAGCAGCAGGAGGCCCCATTAGCTAAAGTGGTGCTTCAGGTTAAGAGCAGTTTCAGGTTAAGAACAGACCTCCGGAATGAATTAAGTACTTAACCCGAGGTACCACTGTATATGGAAGTCTCCAAATGGGCTTACCCAGAAGAAAAAAAGTATATGTATTGATACAGACCTTCTAACCAGCAGTGTACACACAAGGCCTGCTGATGTGGTCATGTACCCCTGTGTAAGCAGGGACTGCCCATTTGTTTCATTGTCCAGTCACACTCTGCATGCACCATTATGTTTTCTGAGTGATAAGCCTACTGGATTACACCAAAGTCACATCCAGTCCAGTATTCTATTTCCACAATGGCCAACCGGATAGCTTTGAGAAGCCCACCACCAGGACATAACTGAAATGGCTCTCCCCTACTCATGATCCCCAGTAAGGAACTGGCATGTTCTCTCTGATCCAGGAGGTAATAATATACAGATATCACGATTAGACAAATCACAGGCACAACTAGAGTGGGCCCTAAAAATATATCTCAAAGCAAAGACCACTTGATCATTTGAAGTTTCTAAGTCGTTTTCAAGGGCAACCCCATGTAGGGTGCACTGCAATAGCCCAATCTGGAAGTTACCAAACATGAAATATCAACATTTCTGCCCAAAATGGGCTGACAAACCAGTTTTGGCCACCAAGGCCACCTGAGACTCCAGTAACAATGTTAAATCCAGGAGCACTCCGAGCTATAGACTTGCTCCTTCCAGCAGAGTACAACCGCATCCAAGTCTCTCTACCTTTCAGACTCGAGAACTCGGTACACGTAACACCTCTGGATTTTCAGGATTGAGCTTTGATTTATTGGCCCACATGCAAGCCATCGCTGCCTTAAAACACCTCAGCCGCCTCTCCCAATTCAGATGGAACAGAGAAATAAAGCTGGGTGTTGTCTGCAAAACCTTGCTCCAAATCCTCCGATGACAGATTCCAGAGATGTCATATAGATGTCAAGTAATATGAGGGACAAGATGGAACCATATTGGACACCACAGGACAACTGCCATGGTGCTGAACAGTGCTGCCGCCCCCTTCACTACTTGCTGGAAATGGTCCTGGAGGTAGGAATAATAATAATAATAATAATAATAATAATAATAATAATAATAATAATAATTTATTTATACCCCACCCATCTGGCTGGGCTTCCCCGGCCAGTCTTTGCGGCTTCCAACACAATATTAAAATACAGTAATGCCTCAAACATTAAAAGCTTCCCAAACAGGGCTGCCTTCAGATGTCGTCTAAAAGTCTGGTAGTTGTTTTATTTGACATCTGGTGGGAGGGCGTTCCACAGGGCGGGTGCCACTACCGAGCTTGAAACCACTGAAATAGAGAGCCTCCAACCCCCACCTTATATTTCATGAATTTGTTTCATCCATTTTTCAAAGGTGTTCAGTTTGGCTCTAAGATGGTCTGTGATGACATCAACGTTCAATAATATCTGACTCATAATGCAAATGAGTTTTTGACGCAAGCTCTCTCATTCCTCTGCAAATGGTTTCCTGCGTATCATTTAAATGGAGCACTTTGAACTTGTGTACCTATTTTGCGCCTGTACTTTCTGCATTCAGACTAAGTGCTCAAGAAAGGAAGCTGCTGTGCTGGCAGTTGGTTGACACACATTTCGTTGCTTGAATGGACATGAACTTTTCAAAACGGAAGGCAATTTACGGAAGAAAATCCAGGTGCACACCAAGAGAAGAGCATTCGTTATGCAAATGTGACTTTTACAAATGCAAACCATCCTTGTGTGTTGGGGTGGCTTGTGTGTGGTAGGGTAGCTTTCGCATCAGCTCTTCAATGGGGAAGGTTGGATATTATGCCGGGATGCCTCTCAATCTGCCTGAGACCCAAGACCAGGAGGATTCTTGGTTGTCTCATAGTTGAATTGCCTTGCTAGTGCTTTTCTGGAAAGCAGGCAGGCGGACAGATTATATCCTTCCCTAAGTTGCCCCAGAACCAGCTTGAAGCACAAAACACAACTCATGATGCTTACTTGACCTCCCAGCAGCAGAGGAGTCTTAAAGCGGCTAACAATCACCTTTCCCTTCCTCCCCCACAACAAACACTCTGTGAGGTGAGTGGGGCTGAGAGACTTCAGAGAAGTGTGACTGGCCCAAGGTCACCCAGCAGCTGCATGTGGAGGAGCAGAGACTCGAACCCGGTTCCCCAGATTACAAGACTACCGCTCTTAACCACTACACCATGCTGGCTCCAGGAGGAAGAGTGGAAGGGGGCAAGGTGGTGGGGAGGTTAGAACTATGTTCAATACACTGGTGGGAACATGGCTGTACAAATGCACTGGAAAGTGTGCAATAACAAGTTGCTTTGATGCTACTTCACCTAATCTCCCCGCAAACAAATCAAAACGAATGCTCATTAAATAGCTGATGTCATCTAATCTTCTCGCAAACAAATGAGGATGAATATTCAATAAGCAGGCTGCCTAGAGAACCCAGTGAGAGAAGATGGGATTTGCACAAAAGGATTTGATACTCACACAGCAAGAATCTATATTGAATTGCACTTGTGGGGGTGAAGCTTCACAACCAACACTGATGAGGTGGAGCTGTTGAGCATGTGTACACTACTGTCTCACTAGCAGGGCTTCTAGCACAGATCTCTTTCAAGATGCTTGCCTTTTAGGTTCCTCCCTTGAACTTCCCAAGCTATGAGATACAGGTAGACAGGAGACCCAAAGAACTTCCTTTGCACTAAATCAGTGGTAGCCAACATAGTGCCCTTCAGATGTTGTTGTACTACAAAATCCAATATCCGTTACAATTGGCCATGCTAGCTGGGAGTGATGAGAATTGAAGTCTAGCAACTTCAGATATATGAACAAACAGCTGCACTAAATTACTGATGCCATAAATTATTTAGCAGCAATCTATGATTTTTTAAGGGACGCAGGTGGTGCTGTGGGTTAAACCACAGAGCCTAGGACTTGCCGATCAGAAGGTCGGCGGTTCGAATCCCCGCAACGGGGTGAACTCCCGTTGCTCCTACCAACCTAGCAAACGTTAAAGTGTAAGTAGATAAATAGGTACCGCTCCAGCGGAAAGGTAAATGGCGTTTCCGTGCGCTGCTCTGGTTTGACAGAAGTGGCTTAGTCATGCTGGCCACATGACCCAGAAGCTGTACGCCAGCTCCCTCGGGCAATAAAACGAGATGAGCGCCACAACCCCAGAGTCAGTCACAACTGGACCTAATGGTCAGGGGTCCCTTTACCTTTACCTTTATGATTTTTAAGCAAAGTAAAATCCCCTATTAGATGACCTTCAGGACTTTTAATTACCTTTTGTTGTCACTGTATTTCACAGCACACCCACTTTCTGTATTATGTAGCTCTAGAAAGTTGCCAATCCCAAAACTCAAGTCCAGCAGGTGGCCGTGTTCTGATAGCACTGAACCACCTAAAGTCTCTAGTAGAGGGACTCTAGTCCTAAACACAGTTCTGAGCATTACAAAATGAAAACCAATGAACTTACAATTAAGTCAAGGACAGCTGGAAGAGAAACCAGCCTCTTCACTCCATTTTCGGCTGCTACTCCAAGCCAATTAAGTATCGCCCAGGACCAAAGGTAGCTATAGCCGCCGTGCCAATAGCTTACAAAAGCGAACGTGATTGCTGTGGAGAACAGCATCTTCAAGATGCTGCAGCGGGATCCTCCCATCGGGATGTAAATGTACCTGCCAAGGAAATTATAAGCAGAAGTAATTAAGACTTCATTGAAATCACAGCAATACAACTACAGCAATATAAATTTGTTTTCACCAGCAGCTCTAAAGTGCTGCCTTGACTAATTACCTGACATTTTCTTTCTGAAACCTCTATAGTTTCTTCAAGACAGTGGATGAGTTCGTGTGTTTTTTTGTTATTGTTTTTTTAAAAAAAATAATTCATGCTTTTTGGCAAGATGAGGCATCTCCCTCCCCCTGTCCCCACCTGGAAGATGCCAAAACTGAATACACAGGCTATGCCACATTCCCAGTGAGGTTAAACTTAAATAATAATAATAATAATAATAATAATAATAATAATAATAATAATAATAATTTATTACTTATACCCCTGGCTGGGCTTCCCCAGCGACTCTGGACAGCTTCCAACAGAGTATTGAAAACACGATTAAAAAATAGACAGTGAGGTGGAACAGGATATTAACCAGAACCAAGCAGTCATCTACACAGCAAATAAATAATTCCATGTTTACTTGCATGGTTTCTTAAACCTTTCCGCCATAGGTTTCGTGAAACACTATTGTTGGATGAAATGCTTTCTTTGAAAAGTTTTGGTAAAATCTTGTTTGGTAATTTTAAGTAAATTTTAGTAATGTCTTTGCCTTTGTTCACATTGTTTCTTTTTTATTTTCTGTTTTATTTGCAATAAGTATCTATACAGAAGTATTACACAAAGTTCAGAGCTGCTGTTGAGAATGGAAGCATGCAGTTCTTCCTCTCACTCCTACAATTTACCTGACATCATTGCATCGTATTTGACTATGTCAAACTCAGAGTAGGCACACTGAAATCAACTGACTTAAGTGCATGGATTTCACTGGGTCTCCTCTGAGTTTGATACTGGCTCTTCTCCACATTGGCAGGGATGCTGGTGGAGTGGGGAGGATCAGGCCATGTAATGGTACCCGGAGCGAGGGTAAGTTGTAATGCATGTCACACAGAGTGGGGAACCCAACCCAAGACTTCCATATTTGTAATATGGTCCCAACTTAGGTTTTCCTTTTGAGGTAGGAAATGCAACCAGTCATTTGATCCATAATGTTTACATTTTTAATTATTATTACAGCTCCACTGGTTCTGAGGGGAAATGAAGTCCCCTTCCCAAGCGATATTTCAAAGAAATAGAAACAAATTGTACAGGATTAAGGAGATATAGATCTAACTGAAGAATGCAATTAGAAGTAGCAACATTTAATTCTCAAATGCTTACGACATTTCAGAATCACTATTCATCTCTCTGTATGATGGTCAACACCAGCCTTTGAGGTCCTTCTGTTCCATAAATCAGGCTTCAATCCTCAACATACATCTTCTTAGTGAATAAACCTCACTGTATGAGGTGGCATCTACTTCTGAGTAAACCGGCACAGGGATGTATTGTTAATCAGCACCATTTCCCCCAGGGAATATTTGATTATTAGATCCTGGTCTCAAACACACAACAAAACTAGAGAATTGGGGAATGGGAAGTGTAATAAGAGCACTCTACTCTTCGTGTAGTGGCTTTGCAAGTGTTATCGTAGCTGGAGGTTATGCAAGCAGCCCAGAAGTGCTTTCTAAGTGCTATCCTTCCTTGCAATTTAGACATCCCAATTGAGAGACTGCCAGACTTTCGTCAGTAGCTCTGCACCGGCAGAAAGTTTCTTCTGGGGAAACAAACCAGGACTCCTTTGAAGAACTGGACATGATCTATCCTGTGTGGTTTAGATTCTCTCATGTTGTTCTTGCATACCTTCAGTATGGAATACATACAAGCCCCCCAACCCTCATGTAAAAATCAGTTCTAATGATAGCTAAAACACGGGGCATAAAAATTTCCAATAGACAGTTCAACAGGGTGCATCTTGGGTTCTTTTAAAAGGATAGGTCTCCCTTCCTCAACCTGCAGTTCCTATTGGGCCCAGCAAACACAGTCAATGGCCAAGGATTATGGTAGTTGTGGTCCAAAACATCTGGATGGCACCAGGCTGAGGAAGGCAGCTCTGTCTGGCCATATATCTGTCAGAATCAGGGTTTGGAAATCAGAAAAAGCAGAGCACTGTGTGTTTCCGCATCAGTAATATGCTGTTGTGCTTGTTAAGCTCATCTGAAGTTTTTTTAACAGCCCTAGCCAGCAAGGTGAACATCGCAAGAAACAAGCTGGCCCCTGAAAGGATAATTCAATAATGTTTTCCATGAAAGCATCCTCTAACTATAGCAGATCCAGGCTGCTTCTCATCAGGAAATTCCTCTGCTTGTGCAAATGATCTCAATTGGCACCAATGTGACCATAACTAGGAACAGCCTTAGAAATGACAACTTTAATTTAAAAGCGGGCTTTCAATTACAGTTCAGTTTACACGGTGTCAATTGGCTCTCCTTAGGTGACTGCTCAGGCAGCTGTACAAGAGGGAAAGAGATTCAATTATCTGACTTTTACAATCTAGTGCCAGCAGTTGGTTAATTGAGCATTAATTCCCTTTTGCTTATGAAAAGTTTTGGATGGGAATCCTTGAGGGGTGGGATCCAGGTATAGTTTTAGTGTTGACAGTGGAACCATTAAGAGCTAGATGGTAAAACATTTAAGTCCGGCTGTGACTTAAAACTGATGAAGGGCTGGACTCAGGATATGCTAGTTAAGTTCAAGGTGCTGGTTTTGGTGTATACAGACCTATACAGCTGGAGACCTGGAGACCTGAAATATCCCTGGGGAAATTGGGTACCTGATGGATAGCCCATCAATCCCTGCACTCTGCAGGTGAGGGCCTCCAGCAGACAGCATCTTATCAGGAGGTCCATTCCACCCAATGTAGGAACTGGGCTTTTTAAGTTGTGACATCAACACTTTGGAATTCACTCTGCTTGAATATTAGCCAGGCACTCTCTCTGCTGTCTTTCCAGCACCCGCTGAAGATCTTTTTCTTCCAACAAGCCTTGTATGTAAAGATCTTTCCCAGTCTACATTGGACTTGTTTCTAAATGTTTCACATGTTTTATTGTTTTTGTGTTTGAGGTCCTGCACTTCTTTGAGGAAAAAGGGCAGGATACAAATTTAATAAATAATGACGATCATGGCAGTTAATTCCGAATGAAATCATAGGAGACTTAATTGACGGCTGATTTGTCCCACCAGCTTCACGGGAAACTGTGTAATTATAGTCCTGGTCTGTCCTTCCAAACACATTTATGTATATAATGAAGTATTTGAGTAGTATATTGCCTTGAGTAATAAAATCTGGAGAACTCAACCGTTTGCCATAAATGAGTGACATTTTGTTTAGTTATAATAAAGGTATTGACCAGTCATGGATTGTGAAGTCTTTTCTCTAAGTTATAGAATTTTTACCTACCTAATAAAGAAAGCCTGACAATTTAAAGTACAATAAAAAATTGTCTAGTAAGCTTTCATGTGCATGCACACCTCTTCAGATACACTGTGTATCTGAAGAAGTGGGCATGCACCCGAAATTGTATACCAGAACAAACTTAGTTGGTCTATAACAGGGGTCAGCAAACTTTTTCAGCAGGGGGCTGGTCCACTGTCCCTCAGACCTTGTGGAGGGCCGGACTATTTGGGGGGGGGATGAACGAATTCCTATGCCCCACAAATAACCCAGAGATGCATTTTCAATAAAAGGACACATTCTATTCATGTAAAAATATGCTGATTCCTGGACTGTCCACAGGCCGGATTGAGAAGGTGATTGGGCCGGATCCGGCCCCCCAAGCCTTAGTTTTCCTACCCCTGGTCTATAAGGTGCTACTAGACAATTTATTTTTATTTCAACTGCGTCAGACCAACATGGCTACCTACCTGAATTTAAAGTATTTCTTACTGAAAAGTAGCCCACCTTGTATTGGTGGTGATTGTGCAAAGCACTCCTTCTACAACTGCACAGCATCCTTTTTCAAGTAACTGGGCAGCTTCTTAAAGTCAGCTTATCTCTTGCAGGCAAGCTGTTCCATTTAAGCAGCACATCATAATTTTAACTCACAAGATGCCCATTAGTGAATTGGACAGATTATGTAAATACTACCCTTCAAATCCCTATTGCATCACAAACATAATTACTGAAATATTTAAAAATGACATTTCTTGAAGACGTAAAACTTTCAAACCCAGTTACCACTTCCTTAGTTTCTTACAAGTGTTAGCTGCAGCACAGTGAGACAGCCTTTCCGAAGCATTTGTTTGTGCTTGCAAACTTTGCTGCTTAATGGCTTCAGTATTAGACTTCTCAAATCCATCATGCTTTCAATGAATCTGCTTACAAGCTGCCCCTGGATGAATAAGCACTCTGAATTCCTGCAAGATCGGCATTTTTGTGGCATTTTCACCTTATTTGCATCAAGCCATCTGGTTTTAGGTTGTTGTTGTTTTTTTACAATATTTTAACACTTTCACACCAAATCTTCTTATTTCTTATTAATGAAACTTGTATGTGCCAGAGAACTACAATGTCCAATACGAAAACATCATACACATGGAGGGGCAGTGGGCATGTGCTACAGCTACGTGCAAGATGAGAGAGAAATGTGGGTGTATGAGCAAAATGCTGCAAGAATCGGGGTGGGGATTAGAAGCAAATTAACATGCCTATGCCCATCTCAAATGTCACATTGCATGTGCATTGTGACCGAATGAGTAGTCTTTCTGTTCAATCGTGCACATAGGATTTTCAGTTTGGAGACTGCAAGGATACTACAAAGTCAATGATGCAGGGTGACCACAAGGAAAACCTACACACGCAAAAATTGAGGGCTTTTAATTAAACTTGGTGTAAGGAATGTTCAATACAGCTATGGCAATACAAGGAGAACCAGGGCTATGAAATATGACTATGCAGATTTGTTTCCCTCCAGAGAGGTCTTGATCAGAGTCAAGAAAACAGAATTAGAAATGGAATTCCACCTGAGCTTTGCATGCACTTTATGGAAATCAGAGAAGGTATTTATGACTCTTAATATGATTATCTACTTAAAGTCATCCAACAGTGATTTAAAGGACACACTGTCCATTATGGAACTGTAAAATTCTATGCCAGCCCTATTTACCATCCATGATTGCTTTTCCTTGGTTGATAATGAAATATTTGTGTCTTTGAGACATGCTACATGGATGTATTTCAAACGAAGGTAGGAATGGCTGAAATGACTTTTGGAGAACAAGAAGCTACAAAATGGCAATACCCAAATTTCAGAGAAGGACAACTAATTTTTTGAGGCAGAAGAACAACTGCTCCTAAGTGCATTACAATCTACCCAGTATTTAAATTCTTAAACACATTCCTTACTAATTTAACAAGCTTGCCTAAGTGCTTGCTAGATTTTAATATTTTAATGGGCAAGAAGTTGGAGAGACTAAAGCCATGAACGGTGAAACTTTGCTAATGACCAAATGGAAGAAGACCAGAAGTTGGAAGAAGACGAGGGAAAATAACTAATGAGCATCTTTATTTTTTCCCAGGATTCACATTCTACTTTGCACTTCATTTGAAATAATACACCAAAAATCTCAAGGGTCATCATAATAATATATGGGGCTTTAATTTCTTTCACTCTTCTGTGGTCAAAGTAGGAATGGACAAATTTGTCCTTCTATTTCTTTCTCTATCTAAATGTTTCTAATCCCTCATTTCTGCATCAGTTTGCAATTTAAAAAAAAAATCAAATCAAATCTTCACGATTAATAATAATTATACTTCATTGTGAAGTAATTAATACTGATCTACAGCTGATTAACTACACTGCAAACAACAGCAAAGCAGTGTATTACAAGAATAAAGACAACCCCCCCACAACTAATTGGTTGAGGAAATCTTGGCAGATTATCTTAACGATGAAACTTACAGATGAGATAAAACAATACATGATAATCAGGAGAACAAAGTTATTGAGAGGTGGGCCTTGTTTTTACATTTTTGGAATGGCAATCTAAATGGTGAAATTTATCCTTTTAATCTATTCACCGCATTTTAAAGTTTTTTTGTGGGCTGGGTTTATGTTTTTTTTAATATGCTCCCCTTTTTCTCTTCACATGTCATTTTTATTTTATTTTCTTCTTTCCCTCACTACTTGTTTTCTTTCTTCCTGACAAGCAAGCTTGTTTGATGTGTAACGATCTTGGCTACAAAGTTTAATGATACAATATTAATAAAATTATTTTTTTTAAAAAAAGAAGAATATAAAAATTCAATGATATATTCAACTAAAGGCAATGGCATAGAAAACCTAAATTTATTAAATAGTAACATCCTTTCTAAAACCATGACAACCATATTTCTCTAGAAAATGTAGGGGGAGATACCTGTAAATCTGAAACCAAACTACAGTGGTACCTTGGGTTAAGAACTTAATTTGTCCCAGAGGTTTGTTCTTAACCTGAAACTGTTCTTAACCTGAAGCACGACTTTAGCCAATGGGGCCTCCTGCTGCTGCATGATTTCTGTTCTCATCCTGAAGCAAAGTTCATAACCCGAGGTACTATTTCTGGGTTAGTGGAGTCTGTAACCTGAAGCGTCTGTAACCCGAGGTACTACTGTATATGAAATATAATTCCACCATACTGAATAAAAATGATCAGGATCTTCCTGTCCCTTAGAAATCTGTAACTTATGTGTTATTCTTTTCTGAAACAACTGAATTCCAGACAAGAATGCCATCATGCAAGCTCCATGATGCCCACACTGGTGCCCCAGGCAGGTGCCCCAGACTCTGAGTTATAGGGCAAAATGTGCAAGTAATTTCTAGGCAATTTCTGTGAAATGAGAGTGAGTGTCGTGTGGCCATCTTGTATATTTTTCCTGGTACTTAGAAATGCTCCCTGTTGCCATTAGATGCAGTGTGTGTGTGTAAAATCAATATTGTGTGATCCCCACAACCGGGAACAGCAGGCCATAAATGACCTCCTATGGTAAGTGTGAAATTGCTGCCTCTCTGATTTTGAGTAATACCACACTCCCCATGGCAGCCATCTTGTGTTATGCCGTGCCCCACATTTCAGCTATTTTGTCACTGGAACCCCCAGCACTCTTGAAAATTTGCAATGTGTCCACAAGTCCAAAAAAGTTAGCGACCCCCACTCTTAAGTCTCTTGTGCATGCGTGGTGCTGTTTTGGCTCTGTAAGCAATGGGTCTCACAGCCTGAACATCAGAAAGATAACATCAGAAATCCTTGTCTAACATTCTGAAGCGGCAGAAAAGGCCCTGCCCAACATTTTACAGTCTAAAGACAGAGGTATTCTGTTTAGACTGCAAAATGGCGGGCAGGGCGCCACTTCAGAATGTTAGACAACGATTTGAAAACACTTTCTTCAGTGCTTTCTCAGAGTTTCTTCTGACACCAGTTAGACACATTTAATCAACGAAGCGCAATTTAATTAAGGGTGTGAAGGGAAAGAAAACCCAATAATGTGGCACTGATTACAAAAATAGATATCTTCAAAGTAATACACATCAAAGATGATTGCTCTCTCTCTCTCTCTCTCTCTCTCTCTCTCTCTCTCTCTCTCTCTCTCTCTCTCTCTGTGTGTGTGTGTGTGTGTGTGTGTGTGTGTGTGTGAGAGAGAGAGAGAGAGAGAGAGAGAGAGAGAGAGAGAGAGAAGAAACTGGAACTAAGTAATGCATGCTTCCTAATGAGCAGCCGCTCTTCCATGCAATAAAATGGGTTAGAATCCACACCCCCCCCCAGTGTTGGGATCCACTATGGAATCCATCAGGTGATGTGCAACCGTTCCCCACGTTTCAAATGCACAGATGGTTTTGCATTAAGTTGGATGTTCATTTTTATGACCTGTGTTTGATGCTTTAAAAAACCCAACTACTGTGAAGATGGTACTGGCCTCAAGCCAAGTTCTTCTAAGTCTAAGCACATAGCTCCATTGTTTCAAAGTCCTTTTAAAAAATAAAAAGAAGAAGAAGCTTTAAAAATTGTGGCTTATAGTAGATTTGTGCTGCAGGAAGGGGTGATAAAGTTGACACCTTTTTGCTCAATGTCCTTTGTATGAATTCAGAGCCACGTCTACTTTTTTCCGTGACAAAAATAAGGTTGTTTTCGGCTGCTTTTTTTTCCTTTGTGCTCTACAGAGAAATCACAGCTGCTTAAATGAAATGGATTTTTCTTTTCCTTCAGCCCATCAAGTGAATTGGTTTAAACCTGTGTAAACCCTTGCAAGATGCTTTGCAAAGATGTAAGGAATAATTTGAAGGCAACAAGACAGCAAAGTGTTTTATCTCTTGTGATCAAGCATAGAGGGAAATCTCACATTATTGTATCCGGGCTGTGCCTGTTAGTTCATCCTTCTTTCTTTCTTTTGACCTCAATATCTGACATCCATATTAATCCACTAAGAAATCTGCTATCGTGAGACAGGATTACTTAATTGTAACTAAACTTAATGCTTTTTTAAGCTGACTCCCTATGTGTACATGCATTTGTGTCTATACTGGTTCTCACATAAGGCATGCATTTGCAAAAATCACTTGGAAAATGAAAACTTTTATATGTAATTTTCAAGGCACACCTCTGTGTTCCTTCGCCTTCAAAGAAGACAACTGTTTGGGACCAGGCGACTGAAAGGGTCACCTTCATCCTCAAAAGCCTGACTGCCCACTGTGCCTCATTGAAGGCCATGCTCTGTGTCCTGCCTGTGATCAGAGGTTCAGCTAGCTGGGATGTATGACAGAGCCTTTTTCGTTATGGCACCCATGCTTAGAAGCTCACCTGGGCCTCTCTTTATTGGCTCTCCAGCATCTAGTAATTTCTGTTCCACCAAGCTTTTGGGTTGCCCTGAGCTTATATATGTATCTTGCTGTTGTAGAACGGGCACCCTATTCCCAGATCACTGACACAGGGCTTAGACAACTACCAGTGCACCCGAGTCCATAGATACCTGCCTTGGGGACCACAAGGCCCTCTCCCTAATGCTGCTGAAATGATACTTGAAAGAAGCATTATACTGTAGCCAATGGAATAAGTTGCAGTGTGTGTGTTGTGTCCACAGCAGTTTGCAACTGTGCCTGAGGCTCCAAAAAAGTTGGTCATCTCAGGCTTGGTTCAATCCCCAGCTTCTCCAGCTAAGGCCATGAAGGACCAGCCAGCTTTGTAGGTAGCCAATGTGGTGTCCTCCAAATGTTGTTAGACTACAGCTAGGAAATGCCGATCAGAAGGTTGGCGGTTCGAATCCCCACGACAGGGTGAGCTCCCATTGCTCGGTCCCTGCTCCTGCCAACCTAGCAGTTCGAAAGCATGAAGTGCAAGTAGATAAATAGGTACCACTCCGGCGGGAAGGTAAATGGCATTTCCGTGTGCTGCTCTGGTTCGCCAGAAGCGGCTTAGTCATGCTGGCCACATGACCCGGAAGCTGTACGCCGGCTCCCTCGGCCAATAAACCAAGATGAGCGCCGCAACCCCAGAGTCGTCCACGACTGGACCTAATGGTCAGGGGTCCCTTTACCTTTACCTTTTACCATCAGCCCTAACCACCAGCTATGCTTTCTGTGACTGATGGGACTTGGAGTCCAACAATGTCTGGGCAGCTGCAGGTTAACCATCACTGCTGTAGAAAGAAGGAACTATCTGGGTCAGCGATCTGACTCGATGCAAGGAAGTTTCATATATTCCTTTGCACCCTGGCGGAGTGAAGCAGAGTTTTGCCAGATGGTTCAGTGCCTCCTTCATCTTGGTCTTCAGGGGGATGTGAGCAAACCCTCTGGGACGGACTGCAATTTGTCTGCAAAGCATTTGAGTATTTTAAAAGATGGTTTGCATCTGCAGTGATCTTGACCATACTAGTTCTGCACTTCAGTTTAGGAATGTATTCAGACCTCAACTTTCATTCACTTTTCTTTGTTCCAAAGCTCTGTCACCAATATTGTCAGTGATACTAGCTGCAAAAGTGGGGAGGGAAACATTTTTTAGCTGCCATGTTGAAATATACCTGAAGGAGCGCCTCCACCCCCATCGTTCTGCCCGGACACTGAGGTCCAGTGCCAAGGCCTTCTGGCATTTCCCTCACTGCGAGAAGTGAGGTTACAGGAAACCAGGCAGAGGGCCTTCTCGGTAGTGGCACCTGCCCTGTGGAATGCCCTCCTATCAGATGTCAAGAAATAAACAACCACCTGACTTTTAGAAGACATCTGAAGGCAGCCCTGTTTAGGGACGTTTTTAATGTTTGAAATTTTATTCTGTTTTTAGTGTTCTGTTGGAAGCTGCCCAGAGTGGCTGGGGAAACCCAGCCAGATGTGCAGGGTAAATAATAATAATAATAATAATAATAATAATAATAATAATAATAATAATAATAAATAATTAGGACCGGCATCATGCAATCAGACCATGTGGTAAATACAATAATATTGTTTAGCAATGTGGGAACCCATAAAACATGGCATGGAAAAAATCAGCCCTGGTGTAATTCCTGAACACAGCTTCTGGGCTTTCCCTGTATGAAATGCATCCTGCAACTACAGAACACAGAAACTAGACAAACTTTTGTTAAGTGTTTGCATCGTCCCCGTCCCCCCCCCCTACTTTCCTTCAAAAAAGCTTTTTGCTGCAAAAAGCAGGAAAAGAAACTATTGGTGAGGAATAAAACGCAGCAATAGAACATTTAATTAAGATAGTGCCTTTTTTTCTGCCTCAGCAAAGTTATAAAGAAGCTATTGAATAATTCAACATGCACGGATCCTATTGCGCCTACCCAAGTCACTGGAATGTGTCCAACAAACTGAAGTCAATGGCTCAGAGACCAGACCGACAGAAGAAATGGAGCGTCCTTAAAGATGGGCAATGTTGAGAAGCAGAGGGAAAACACTAGGCTTAAGTATTACCTCCGTATACATTTACCAACAGAATTTTAAAGTTTACAGAAACCTCAACCATTTCCAGATAAAGTCAATGAGTGAAATTCATTGACTTGACCCACAGTGGGATCGTAGAGCAGGGATTCTAGGCCAGCCTTTTCGAGAGCAGACACTCACACTGGGAACATTCCTTGAGTGTACTCTGACTGAACTGGAGATGCCAGGGCTTGGATCTGGGACCCTCCACACACTAAGCATGTGGTCCACCACTGAATTATACCCCATATGGACCCTCCAAATCACTTTAAGCCATAAAAGGAAGATGTCTGCTGGAATCTACTCAGGGTTTCTAATGTTTGAACCACAAGCTTTTCCCACCTGGTCTGGGAGGGCAGGGCCCTGACTGACTCCAGCTACAAAAGCTGAAGCTGCAGAGGAGACTCTTGAGCTGAAGAGTTTGGGTTGTTGTTGGGAAGGTGTTATTGCTGTTATTGGGATTGATTTTTGCATCTTTATTTTAGCTATTATGATTGGTGTGGAAGTTGTCCAAATTGGCTGATGTCAAAATTTTTGGATGTTTTGTTTATTGCTTATGACGACTTTTGTGACAAGCATAGTTCGAACTATGGAAAAGTGGCATACAAATAAAATTATCTATGTATGCAAACATCGGAGTCTTGGGCTGGGCTTAAGCAGCTGAGCAGCCATGGAGCATGTAGGCAAAAGCTTCAAATTTTCATTTGAGAATCAAAAGAGACAGGAACATGCATCATGAGCAGGCTGTTATTCATATGGCAAGTATTAGGAGCTTCTTGTTTGCACAAGGAATCCAAACAAAGTGTTAAGTGTAGGGGTAATGTCTGAGATTGATTTTAATGAAGAGTGATTTGTAAGTTACCTGAATAAATAAACCACTGGAACTTAACACAGATATTTCTGATTCAGTCACCCTATTTGTACTGTTCAGGAAACTCGGGGTTTAAGGTTCTGAACTAAGCTGCTAGTTATGTTATATGCTGCTGTGCTGTTTTTCCATAGTTTTAAATGAGATTTAATTGTTGATTAAATCAATTGTTTAGTTGTTATTTGGTTTAAAAATTCATGATTTTATATATAAATAGAGGAAGACAGAGAGAAAAACTCTTTTCTAAACACTGAGACGAGTCTCCAACCAGACTGAAAAATGTTCTCCTGTGAACCTATATCCTCTTAATCTTCATTTCTAGCGGCTCAGGCTAATGGATACAGGGAAAGGAAATGCAGACCATTTCAAGGAGTAAAAAGGAATCATGACATCCCAAAGGGCAAAACAAAAAAACCTTACATTGAAAACACAAGGGAGATGATCTTTTAAGGTGGGAGAGTAAAAGCTCTGAAGATTTACAAGTAATACTTCAGATAGACTGGAAGGTTAGATGGTAAAATAGAAAACAGGAAAGGGGGGAGTGGCATTTTAACTTTGAAAATTGGTCAACACTGGGGCAGATATCAACAGAAACATTTGTACTGGTATTGATGTTTCGAGCGAGTAATTCCACACATTTTTCCCCCACCTGCAAATATGACAAAGCATGTTTTCTATGCTGTGTCCAATGAAAATGTCAAGCGTAACTGGATTATTGGTACCACCTCCTCTACGTGGGCCGTTCCCAAATACATTTCTATCCAACTTTACAAGGTAAGCATCTTGTAATCTTCATTTCTTTTGTTAACTGATGAAAATGTTGCACGTGACTCAAGTCAAGGCATTTGCCTTTAGTTACCAAATTAATTTCTTCAAAAGCAAAGCGAGCAGATTGGGTTAGTGCATTGTGGTTCGAGGGCCCGACCCCCGCGAAGTGAAATGAAGACACAAGGACACATGATATAAGGTTAATGGGCTAGAAAAGGCCACAACTTTATTGATTACAGCAATGAAAAGGTATTGGCTTAGGCATTGGATCGAAACAAGTGGGTTTATTCACCAGGGGTTCATCACCTGTTGATGCTAATTCAACTATAGGCTCACCCCTGCTGTCACCGCGGGTCGTGCCATGGCCTCCCGCCAAGCAGGCATCGGACAGAATACACGACCGCCAGATTCCTTTAACGGAATACCCCTAAAAATTGAAGGCATAGGCGATGGCCACACCTAGCACTTCGACACACCACAACACATTATTCCAATGCCTAACCTACCCACCAATACCACAAAAGTTGTGACGATTGCTACGAGGTAGGCGAAAAAACCAAAAAGCCTAGTGCCAAATGGAAAAACTCCTACCAGGCCCCCCAGGCAACCAGGGCGACCAACCTAAGGTCCATAGCAAGGCCAATGACCTAAGCCCTAACTAAAAGGGAGTGGAGGGTGGGTGACTCGTGATGGGACGACGACGAGGAATGAGGAATGAGGCCAGGGAAAGGCTGACGCTGCAGCAAAAGGCTGCTGAACACGCCCCCACCGCGGCACCTGGTTGGGTAGCCACCGGGGGGGGGGCGTGAGCACCAGCCAGGTGAGCTGGAGGCAGGGGGCAACGCCCCCTGCTGGGCGGTGCTCGGGCTCCCGCCCACAACCACTCCCCTCTCTTTCAGGGAGGAGAGTCTTTCTCAGACAAGCCAGGGGGTTGCATCAAAAGGTTGGGCAAGCAGAAGGCAGCTTTGAAAAACCACTGTCTTTCTCTCCCTCCTCACCCTGCAACCAACAGAAAACCTCTCAAGAGGATCAGGGGTCCACTTCTGATTGGTGTGCACCGTGTTGCACTGAGCTGCAATTTGGAGCATTGCCCCAAATCAGACTCCATGGAACAGTGCTTGGCTGGTGCACCTATTGAGTATTTGCTCTCATGCACTACAGTGGTACTTAACTCGTTCCGGAAGTCCGTACTTAACCTGAAACTGTTCTTAACCTGAAGCACCACTTTAGCTAATGGGGCCTCCTGCTGCTGCCGCGCCACCGGAGCACAATTTCTGTTCTCATCCTGAAGCAAAGTTCTTAACCTGAAGCAATACTTCTGGGTTAGCGAAGTCTGTAACCTGAAGTGTATGTAACCTGAAGCGTATGTAACCTGAGGTACCACTGTACTGTCCTGTGTAGCAGAAATCATGCTGGTTGGAAGGGCCTCCTAACCCTCTGGAGAAGCCATATTGAAGATTAGGTCCAGTCGTGGCTGACTCTGGGGTTGCTGCGCTCATCTTGCTTTATTGGCCGAGGGAGCCAACGTACAGCTTCCGGGTCATGTGGCCAGCATGACTAAGCCGCTTCTGGCGAACCAGAGCAGTGCACGGAAACGCCGTTTACCTTCCTGCGGGAGTGGTACCTATTTATCTACTTGCACTTTGACGTGCTTTCAAACTGCTAGGTTGGCAGGAGCAGGGACCGAGAAACGAGAGCTTACCCCATCGCAGGGATTCGAACCGCCAACCTTCTGATTGGCAAGTCCTAGGCTCTGTGGTTTAACCCACAGCGCCACCCGCGTCCCATATTGAAGGTTATAGGTGACTAAAACAGAAAGAGAAAAGAAAGGCTGGTTGTGCAAGTGGCTTTTGCTTGTACCGCCACTAAATTCAGCCCATAGTGTCAATATGAGCAGCAATCTCCCCACATTCTCAGAATACACAGCCAAAACTTTAAGCGAGGCAGTGGTGGACTTTCAAATTTCAGTGGCGCCCTGTGCAGCAACAAAATTTAGTGTACATCATTGTTGTGGCCCCCTTCTCAGCTCAGCACCCAGTACTGGCGAACTGGTAGGGCTCTCCTAAATCTGCCACTGGACCAGGTTTTATTTCAGAGACAATTCACTGGAACTAGCTATCAGGTGGTGGCGTTTTTGACCCAGAATAGTTGCTCCCTGGGAAACAGCTAAAGAGGAATAAGCTGGGTGTGCTATGTAGCTTTAAGTACCCTTTTGGTAATATATGACAGACTGATATACCTAGCCAGTGTGACTGTGGGCCAAACACAGCACATCTTGCAGTGACAACCATGTACCCTAAATATCCCTTTTATTAGCTAAGAAGATTAGGGGTTGTATCTGACTAAGTCAAACTCAGAGCAGATAAATAGACATGAGTAACTTAAGTGCACTGATTTCAATGGATCTATTTTGAGTATTTCTGACACATACTATACTATGCTTGAGCTGAGACACAAATCTAAGATAGGAGAGGGCACCCAATAAGGAACTTACAGGAGTCATCTACAAGTAACCACAATAAATAGCCATTAAATGTTGAAAGAGCCACCATCAACTAGGAGGGGAGCATTTAGAGGTTTTTAACCTCTATTTGCCTGACAGGCCTCTGATGTAGGAACGGCAATAAGATTCCATTTGTGGAATAAGCATTTCAGCTGAAAAGGCTCTTCCCTGTCACAAACAGGTCAAAAGAGTGAAGGAAAGATCTTTATATCTAATCATATAAAGTGCTATTTTTCTAGAAAAAAAGAGGTGCCGGAACTCACTATGAATGCCTCCTTTGTTCTCTTATACAGTGGCACCTTGGTTGTCAAACGTAATCCGTTCTGGAAGACGGTTCGACTTCTGAAACGAGGCACAAAGAGTGGTTGGCAAAGTCAATGGAGAAAAGAGAAAAAAAACTCTCCGGAAGCCATTTGACACCTGAAAAGCGTTTGAAAACAGATGCAATTACGTTTTCGGTGTTCGAAAACCAAAATATTCGGCTTCTGAGATGCTCGAAAACCAAGGTTCCACTGTAATGGCAATGGTGCCCACCTGAGAGTGCCGGAACTGAGTGGCGGTGAGTTCTGTCTGTAGAGAAGCCCTGATCATAGAACTGTAGAGTCGGAAGGGACACTGAGGGTCTTTTAGTCCAACCCTTTGCAATGCAGAAATCCTGCCCACACCCATCCCTGGGTGGGCTCAAATCACCAACCTTCTGATTCACAGCTAAATGCACTGACCCATGGTGCCACTGGTTATAACAGCTACCCTTTGTGCACAAGTTAACAAAAAATACAGAATATGTATTTTTTACTTACCTTTATGCAATGTAATAAAGATCTGCAGGGGAAGTTCTGCTGCTGGTTTCCACGCCTAATGCAATTCTAAGTCAGGGGCCCATGAGGGACTCTCTCTACAATGGCTTCTCACCTTTGTGAGGACTCCCCTCTGAGCTGGTGTCTCACCAGTATCCTTGGTGTTCTTTTGTTGGCAAATGAAGAGGATTAGAGGGATGAGGTTTATTGGGCATTTGAATTTCTGTCACTACTGCTGGTTTTAGTTATTATCTCAGGGGGTTTTTCAACTAACATCCCATTAGTGCAAGGATTATCACTAGTACAATAGGATTTTCCCTCCTCCACTCCCAAATCTGCTTTGGAAGACTGGAGGAAGCCCTAGAATATATTTAGGAGGCACAGGGAGAAGGGGGGAAATGCCATCACACTAGCAGTGTTTTAATCTTATTGGTTAATTTTTTTGGTTTGGATTGTGAATAGTTGTATCCTGGGGCCTTTGGGTGAAGAGTGGATTGTTGTTGATGATGATGTTATTTTACAAACGATTGTGAGAGTCTATCGTTTGCAGTGTTTATCAAAATGAGAACATATACGCAATGAAATTAAAATGGTCAGAAACCTGGAGCAAAGTAGGGGGTCAAGGTCCTCTTAATTGCACACTACAGTGGTACCTCAGGTTAAGAACTTAATTTGTTCTGGAGGTCCGTTCTTAACCTGAAACTGTTCTTAACCTGAAGTAGCACTTTAGCTAATGGGGCCTCCCGCTGCCACTGCGCTGCCACAGCACAATTTCTGTTCTCATCCTGCAGCAAAATTCTTAACCCAAGGTCCTATTTCTGGGTTAGCGGAGTCTGTAACCTGAAGCGTCTGTAACCCGAGGTACCACTGTACTTGTTTCACTACATTCTAGAAAGTGATGAAACTGCAGCTCTGGAGACCTTTGACCGCAGATCAAATAACAGACTTGCCTTTTGTCAAATGACTTGTTATTAGCATTCTCTCTAGGATCCACCTTTGGTCACCAAAGTCATATCCACGTTTTATTTAAACTTGAAGCATGTACATTACCATAAGCAAATTACCTACTAAATAAGAAAATCTCTTCTACTACATTTTCTGTTATTGATTTAAAGCTAACCACATAATATAGTAGATGAGTGAGCTTGAAATTAAGTTGACAAGACAGTAATGTGATGATGGAAACAAATGTCCGCACACATTTGAGAGACTCTCTGTCTCCATCCCTTGCTGAAGTGGTGCTTTTAGTAAGAAGCAAGATGAATGACTGCCATCGGGGAGGATTTACTGCTTAAGATCTGACCATCTGGATGGAATGCAGACTACTCACATCCAGGATTTGCTCCAATGTAAGAACACCTTAGACTGTTTGTAAAGTAATACCTATTAATTATATTGCTGTCAGATCCAGCTCCTGTGCTATTGAGAGAAAGGCATCAAAACAAAGAGAAAGACTTTGAGTGCTGAGAAAGTAAGAGAAGTCTGCTGAGTTGGGCCAACAGAGCATTTAGTCCAGTATCCTTTCAGTAACCAGCCAGGGGCCTGTGGGAAACCTGCAAGCAGGACCTGAGGGCAACAGCATTCTGCCCACCTGTGATTCCCAGTAACTGCCTCAGTGACTAGTAGCTCCTGGTAGCCTTGTCTTCCATGAATTTGTCTTTGCATCATATAATTTTAGAGTTGAAAAGGACCACAAGTGTCCAACCCCCTGCAATGCAGGAATCTCTTTGCCCAACGTGGGGCTCGAACCCACAACCCTGTGATTAAGAGTCATGCTTTTCCTGACTGAGCTATCTTATCTATCCCTCTTTTAAAGCGACCCACCACTGCCTCCTATAGGAGTGAGCTCCATAGTTCAACTATGTCCACAAGTTCCAGTGTTATTTGAGGGGAGGGACTTTCTGTTAGAATTCCTGCTCCATGATTGCAGTCATGGGATTGTTGTCTTTCACATGACGGTATATGTTTTGACTCCACAGAGTGGGAAGTGACAAAGACAGGATGTTTGTGTTCCGTGAAGTGGGACTATTGTCCTTTGTCCTTTTTCTCTTTGCTGTCTGATGCTTTTTTTAAAAAAAAAAAGAGGGAGCCATGTTGCAGTGCTCCATGTGTGTTTATATGTAAATAAAGCAGATTAGCCAAAATGCTGAGTTGCTGAGGTCTGTCATGCAATATGCACAAACTCTGCAGATCCCTAAGTGTGTTGATATCTGTTGGCATCAATCGCTGTGATGTTCGGGCAGAAGAAAGCTTTTGAAGCTCCCAAATGAACGACCAGGAGGGAGGGAGGGAACATGCCAGTCGGGCATGTGTCTCTACCAGGGTCCTACTCGAGTGCAGGCTGAACTCCTGACACTTTTGCCCATCCACTTCCTCTATGCTAGTTATGAACTTCTAACATGTCACCTCGTCCTAACCTTTTCTATAAACTAAGAAGTGTCATTTCCAGTAACTTTTCTTGACTCGGGTGGTGTGTGTGTGTGTGTGTGTGTGTGCGCACACACACACACACACACACACTAGCCCCTTTATTATTTTGGTTGCACTTTTCTGAAACTTTTCCAATGCTACAATATCCTTTTTGAGGTGAGGCAACCTGGATTACACACTAAAATAATGTGATAGAAGATGTAGATAAATATATATGATTGTCTAATCAATTTCACTATGTAAACTCGTTTGGCTTTAAATTAAGCATAGCAGAACCTTTTCCTTGAATGTATCTTTATTGGCATCTGGATGGATTTGTGAATTTGGGATATGTCTCTGCTCATTTCTCATGTGAATGACACCTTTGCCTTTTCCATACAAAAAAAGAAAGCTGTAACTTCCAGTTGTGCATGGCTGGTGCTGCTGCACACTGTAAAGGGGACACCAAAGTCCTGTGATCCTGAGAGTTTCACCCCACTCCAGTTTACTCTGACCTCAATAGCAGCATTTTGATGCATTAGATAAGACTGCACTCCTACCTAGGAATAAACCTTGTTGAACACAGTGGCTTACATTTAACCAAGAACTGAGAACTTTCAGAAAATACCATTCTGTTCTGGAAGCCAACAGGTCACGGTGTCAAGGCAGGTTAGGAGTTTCAGGACCATGGAGAGCTCCAAGTGAGCAACTTGCTCCAACAAAGGCTAGAGATTTACTGTGACCTTTGGGGTCTCTGTCTTCTGTCCACCTCTCCTAGGCTCCAACCCCTTTGTAAGAACTGAGGTCCTTAAAAGGCCAACCCCCTTGCCTGCTGATGAGCACTCCTCTTGAAGAGAAGCTGCCTCCAAGGGTTCAGACTCCATGGGTTTGGTGCTGTGGAATCTTGTCCCAGGAGCTCCTGCCCACCGGCCTTGGATTTAGCGGCCCCCTGGTCACTAGCATCAGGCTCAAAACTGGATACTTGGTCAGCCTCCTTAGTCAATGCTTATGCAGCCTTTGACTTTGTGTCCTGATCGCTGCTGAACTCTGGGGTCATGACAACTTCGCCTTATTTTTCTTACGCTAATGATGAACAAGTGCAACCGAGCAATGAACCTTATCCTATGTATAACAATTTGCCGTATTAATTCCTTCTGGAATTACCTTCATGAATATGCCCTTAAGGCTCTGCACAAAAAACTCATCTTGCTAACTGATCATGTAAAAAAGAAGAAGAAGATAGCCTTGGCTCAATATTGGATATGTAAGTGTAATTGGACAGGAGCTTAGTTGTGGCTTTGTTCTGCTGAATAGGTGAAAGCTCAGCCTATGCAAGTGCAAACTCTGCTCTTTTCAAAACCTCACTGCATTCTCTCACCCCACACTCTGTCTCCTAGATCTGCAGTGTTTTTGCCAGAGAAATGACAGCTATTACTGTTTCTCAAATGCGAATCTAAAAGGGGGAGGACCCCTTAGATTTAGATGCTGATTTCAAGGACCTCCAAACTGTCCAGCAAGCACTAGTGCATGTGATTAACCCAGAACCTGCCAGATGCATGCACCCCTCAAAGGCCTGCAGTGAGGCCCACAAGAGTGCCCAAGCCACCCCACCCCACTCTCCAGTTCCTCTCTGCCCAATTTTGCTTCCTTCTCCTCCAGGCTCCCCCCCCCCCATACTGCCCATGAAAATAATACTTCCACCAGTTCAAACAGTTGTTTTACATCAAGGTGGAGAAGGCTTTTCAGCATGAGAGACATTGTCCCTTCTGGAGGACGCAAGCCAGTGGGCAGAAGTGAATAGAGTAATCAATAAAAATAAAAATACTTCTGTACTATAGACTAGTTTCTTCACACTCATACACCCCTCTCTATCTTCCACCCAGGCTACCATTGTCAGGATTCAAGGGCAAAGATTCCCAAAGAGGGTACAAAGTCAGGCTGTGAGGGATGTGGCTTGTGAAGATTGTGGGCTGGGGAAGATGGGTGGGATTTGATTTTCTAGATGGTTAGTAGTTTTATTGACGTGTTATGTGTTTTGAATGGCTCTTACAGATGTGTTACTGTTTTAACTGTTGGTGAACTGTTGGTCACTAATTTCTTATTGTATTTTTGTAAATAATAATAATTGTAAGCTATGTTGCCCTTAAAGGATTTCATTGAAAGGTGTGGTTAAAATTAATTTAAATGACTCTTGCATGGCTGGTACAATCTGCTTTTAGAGCAGGTTGTGCTCTCGCTGCCACTCCCTTTTGCTACCTTGGCATCTTGAGACATTTGGATCGTAGAGCAAAAAGTATTTGATGATTCAAAGCAGTGACAAATCCTGGCTAATAAGTTATGCCCAAACTCAGCAAACACCCACTTTCCTGTCACCTTTCATGTTTTTCAAAGTCCAAAATAGAACGTATAATAAATGTAAAATATAAAAGGGCAAGAAATATGAGCAAAATGATAGGGAAATGGCACGCAAGTAGATGTGAGTTCTTTGTTTTCAACAGATATCACCTTCTGCAAAACTGACACAACATCAAAACAGCAGACAGCAACTGGAAAGAACGGGAACACAGAGGGAGACAGACAGACAGATTAGTTGCACAAATTAGCTATGCCATTTGACAGATAAGCCCAACTGGATCCAGCAGTTGATGGTAATTAAGGCTCCAGAGTTTAGAAGTGAAAAGTTTGTTGATGGCTCTGTGTGCAACAGAACAAATGTGTTAGGCACGCAAATGAAGGCAAGGGAGATCTAATTGACAGAGGTCTATGCAATTACTGGCGATATGAGCCATTATTACAAGATTAGTATTGTAAAGTATGGTAATGGTAAGACCTTCTCGGTGGCTGCTCCTAAAGTTTGGAACTTGCTCCCTAGAGGAATCTGACTGGCTCCCTCCTTGTTGTCATTCTGCCAGCAGGTGAAGACTTCTTTGCTCCCACATAGGATTTTGGGGACTGCTTTGAATAAAAGGGCTGGTGCCATGCTATTCTTATTGTGATTATTTCTATGGTTTTAATAGATTTTGAATGAATGAATAAATTTATTACGGTCATAGACCAGAAAAAACATAAAAAAACAACAACAATAGTTTACAAAGGGAATAATGGTGTCAATTAAAAATTGTAAAATTATACATAAAAGCAATACACATATGCACACACACCCACACACACATGCATATATACGCATATATGCACTACAGTGTATGTATAGACTTAAAAAATGGGGGGGCTTGTCCAGGGGTCAAGTCTTTTACTTTTTTACAGCTAATGCCCTCCGCTTGATCGCAGCCGCAGAAAATTTGTCCACTTTCAGTGTTACTTCTGGGTTTTTATCTCCTAGTAGGATTTTCAGCCGCTGAGATTCAGATCGACCTGGAAATTTCTGAACGATAGGGGAGATAAACAGTGACCTAATATCCCCGTAAAGGTCGCAGTGTAACAACACATGTGAAGCCGTTTCCACCTCTTTCAGACCACATGGGCAAACTCGTTCAGCATAGGGTGTGCCCTCGTATCTGCCCTTTAGTAAGGCAGATGGCAGTACATCAAATCTGGTAAGGGTAAACGCCCGCCTGTATTTTGCGATTTGTAGATCCAGCAAATATGGTGTTAGATTAAACCCTTTTCCATAATCTTGGATAGCTGGATATTTATCTATCTTGCTCATATGGTCCTGAAGCTCTACATCTCCTATTCGCTGGCTCACCATCCTTTTAGCCTTTTCAAAACCTGAGGCTATAAGTTCTTGTGGGGAAAGCCCCAGGCCCTTCAATTTTTCATAAAGCGACAATCTCCATTTAGACTGGAACGGGTCTATTAGAGTCAATGGAGCCACTCCCACTGGGAAAAAAATGAGTTTTAGCCAGAAGTGAATCTTCAGGATCCATATCCTGGCATTAATAGGGAGTTGACCTACCTCCAGCTTGATGGCTGTGTTGGAGACACAGGTAGGTAACCCTAGTAGGGAGCGGTAAAATTTGGTTTGTACAGATTCCAGGGACTTGAGTTTTTGACAATTAAATATCTGGGTGCCATACATCAATTGTGGAAGTATTTTTGCAACAAAGACCTGGGAGGCAGCAGGAACATATTGACCTCCTTTTCTGTAAAAGAATCTTATGATAGCTCTGGAAGATCTTTGCGCATTTACAATGGAATTCTTAATCTGATGGCACCAAGATCCCTTCCCATCAAAAATTATTCCAAGATATCTAAAAGATGTTACTTGCTCAATAGGTTGGTTATTAATTTTCCATTTATGTCGGAGTTTTCTCTTGGAGAACACCATAATTTTTGATTTAGTTTAATAGATTTTATATATGTACATAGTTGTTAGCTCTAACATCGTTTAATGATTTTTAATTATAGTTCTTTTTCTATGTTTTTAGCAGTTCTCATGTTTACATGTAAGCTGCCTTGAGTCTGAACAGGGGAAAAGGGAATTAAAACAATGATGATGATGATGATGATGGGTTAGAAATTTAAAGAAGGCAGATTTATAGTTAAATGCCAGATGGATGAATGTCTAATAGCAAGCACGGCTCAGGAGTGGAACAAAACTGCTAAAAGAGGATATGGAATTTCCACCCATGGAGGTTTTCTTCAAGTAAAATCTGTATGGGGATCTGTTAGAAACACTTTGAGATATATCTTGCCTCGGGGCATCAGCTTTATAATTCCCTTCCACTTCTCAGATTCTGTAAATATGATGATCCCGAAGACTAAAAGCAAATATTGCTTCCCTGGCTGGCTTTGGAAAGCCAAAGCACTGTAAACCCAGGCTTGAGAGTCTTTCTACAGCTGACAAGAGTGAGGGTGTAAGCAGAGGTGCTTGAAACATGTAAAAATTAGACAGATGATTCTCTCCCCCCCCCAATTGCTTTATCTTATTGGGAGGAAAAGTTACAGCTGTGAAATTTTGGTATGTCAGCCTGATGTTAAAGTACAGGAACAGTGTCAATTAAGGAGCTGGCAACACGAGTTACAAGCAGTGACCTTCTGGATTACAGAACACTGACAGCTTATCTCATCTCTAAGAATTACAAGGAGACAATATCCTCCTTGATATTAACTTGGCAAGGGTTATAGTTCTACACTAGTCTCTGGTGGACCGTAGATTGTAAAGTCCACTTTGATCTATTTAAGAGATGGAAGGAAAGAAGTTCAAGAAGGCACCTTGGCAATTAATCTGTATATTGATTTATTAATTGGGACTTGATTATTGGTGACACAACACATTCCGCCTCTCATTTTGTTCTTAGGCTGATGCATTGTTTTAGAGGGCATGTGGGTGGTGCTGTGGTCTGAACAACTGAGCCTCTTGGGCTTGCCGATCGGAAGGTCGGCAGTTCAAATCCGCCCAATGGAGTGAGCGGCTGTTGCTCTGTCCCAGCTTCTGCCAACCTAGCAGTTCAAAAGCACACCAGTGCAAGTAGATAAATAGGTACCACTGTATATAAATTCAAACAACAACAACTGGCATTTCTGTGCGCTCTGGCTTCCGTCATGGTGTCCCGTTGCGCCAGAAGCAGTTTAGTTATGCTGGCCACATGACCTGGAAAGCTGTCTGTGGAAAAATGCCGGCTCCCTTGACCTGAAAAGCCAGATGAGCACCACACCCCAGTGTTGCCTTTGACTGGACTTAACCGTCCAGGGGTCCTTTCCTTTATCCTGAGAGTACCTGCTTCTCTTGGCTACAATTATCACAGTGTGCTCTGCATTCAAACCATCCCTATTACCCCCAGAACATGCCTTGTTGCAAAGCAAACCTAGTGGGAATCCATTACCTCCAAAGATGTTAGGTTTCTGTTTATGCCACTGTGCAGTTTTTGGAGTCACAAGACTCTGTTTACATTTCAGACTATTGGAAGTCTCACGGGAGATGGATGTTGATGTTACTGGTTTCCTGTTTCTTTGTTCCAGTTGTTCATAGACTCTCACAGAGAGCAGATGCATATTATTTTCTGTCCTGTGTAGATAGAAATAGCGTAGCGATGTAGCATATATTTCTCGTCCTTCTGCTGCTTGTATACTCTGTGTAATGGGAACGTGCCTGAAGCCTCATTAAAGGCTTAGGTCGTTAATCACCGTTGGAGAAGAGCCTGATGGATTCCGAAGACACAACGTGGAAGAGAGATATTTCAGCTCGGTCGTACGGAACCTCCAACACTTTGCATTCAAACCATCCCTATTACCTCCAGAACATACCTTGTTGCAAAGCAAACCTAGTGGGAATCCATTACCTCCAAAGATCAGGAAAGGTCTGAAGTTGAACATTGCCAACACACCGGGGAATAAAATACTTCTATTTATAAGCATCTGCCAAAATAAAGTATTTGATGGCTGAAACTGCTGCTGGGATCAATTATTGCTGTTTGAGAGGGTGAGTGCAAATGCTACTAAAGAGTAAAGAGTTTTGAAACATTAGAATTCAAACTTTGCTTTGGGGCCATCATAATACAAAGCAAAAATGGGCCTTATCCCAGAGATGGATAGGTTTTTAGGGCAACCACTGGCAATGTGGTACCTGGCATCAATGGACAAAGTGGGGAGGAGGTTAAGAGAAAGTGCACCAAGCACAAGAAAAAAAGGTGCAACTCTTTCTCCATATACAGCTGCCTACAGATAAATACAGCTATGGCATAGAATCATAGAGTTGGAAGGGACCACAAGGATCACATTATATTATAGGTAAAAGCTTTAAATAGAGTTTCTTCTCTGAGAATTTAACCTACATAATCTACAGGTTAACATCAAAGGAATAATCTTATGCTTCATTTGGAAGAGCTTAGGGTGAGAGCCAATATCAGTTACACACAGAGCAGAACCACTGAAATCAGTGTGTATTACTGACATTGGATATCACCCACAATCTTTTCTTTATACAGGGAGAGTATCAGGAAAGTTCTCCAAATAACATCTCCCACAGGAATGAAGTGGTGCAATGTGCCTCCCTCTGGGCTTCAGATAACCTAAGAAATTATTTGGACATTTGGATAGAGTGTTCTATGTGCTTCCTTTTTATTTCCCTCTTGCTTTCTTAATATTGGCCGTTGACCATAACAATAAAGATGTGACTTGTTGCTAAGAAATTGTAAAATTGCAACATCTAATAAGAAGCTGGTTTTCCATGAACAAAAGTTGCTCCAATAATAAACTATATCCCCTAACTCAAGTTCATTTTATTTTTTTGGTCCCCCTTCCTTTATCCTGCCTTGGCCTTCTCATCGATAGCAAGAGAACTGAGGAACTGATGAGCTTTGCCCTTTTGAGCACTCTGTTCGTCAGGAGGTCTTTGCAATCACTAAGAGAGAAGCCCTACACTCAAACATATTGTATGTCCTGGAGGCCAACCATAAGAAAATATAATGGAGAGGTTTGCAATAAAAGAGCGCAAGCTGAATAGCAATATCGAAGGCCTTTATTTCAAAGTAGCTGCTGCCTGACTCCTGGGTGTACATGCTTTCTGCTCTAAAATGGGTTGGCCTTGAAAATTACTTGGACTGAGCTGTAGAAATGGCTCTTTGGCCTAGCCACATGGTCAGCTAACTCTATTAAGGAGCAAGAAGGCTGCCCGAGGCAACGGGTGGGGGGATAGTGGAAGGTGCCAGGAGTGACGACTGCCTCATTTGTGGGGGGTGAAGAGATACCTAAAAATTGATAGGGAAACTCTTCCTCTCAAGGAAGATAGAGGATCTACTTCTTGACAACCCAACTAGATTCTGTAACTCTCCTGTGCCACATCTTATCCTTTTCTCAGGACCATGAGGGGGAGCTGCTGTGAGGCAAGAATCAGGTGCCCCACCTTGTGTGAGCTTTCCGCTAGCTCAAATCCACCACTGAATACAATTCATGAATCAAGGAACTGACTAAGACTACAATCCCGAACACACTTTCAAGGGAATAAGGTCCACTGAACACAACAGGAATTGCTTCCACGTGAAGAAATGTGTAGAGGATTGTGTTGCAGAACTCTTATGTGCTGTAAAACTAACATGATTAACTGGGGGGGGGGGGAGGTTTCTTAAACTGAATGACAGCCCTATTCATCATTCCTCTCCATGAATCCTCACACTTTTGAAACTGTTATAATATATACAGCATTTTACAGAGGTTATTTGCTTTGTTCTCAGAAAGTCATGTGAAGTTGATCACAATCATACACATTCTACGGATGAGAAACTGAGGCTGTAACTCTCAGTGTAAGTCTCCCACCAAGCCCGTGTCAGGAGACTGCTGTGAACCCCAAAAGACCAAGTCAACCCCAAAAGTTTTATTTACTGGATCCCACTGGGTTTCAAAAAGTTATCTGAGTATTATCAGGAAACACCCAGAGTCCATTACAGGCAAAACCTTTACTTTTCCAGTAAGAATCTTACACAATCCAACCACAGCTAATTACAGATGGGCAAAGATATGTCAATAATATCCATGCCTTATGTTAAAATGAAATATACACTGAAAATGATCTTTCAGTCATAAAAAATTGCTATAGCAAACAGAAGACAGCTATGAAAATGTTTCCTTGTTATGTTCTGATGCTACCAAAGGGACCAAAATCTGCTTGACTAGGACTAAAAAATTAACAGGAGCTTTGTCAACAGAAAGTTTTCAGCAGAACTGCTGACACCTCACTCCTTTTGTTACAGGGGGAATTCAAGGTCAAGGAAATAGGGGAGAAAATCTGGCGAATGTCCACAAGTAAGATTGGCATGGAACTGCAAGACACAGAAGACACTTGGGAGATGTTCCTGTCCTAGGCTTCATTTGAACTATTGACCTCAAGATGAAAAGCCATGCATCCTATTACCAGCAGCTGCATCCCATTATTAATTCGTGGGGTGGGGATTGCCAAGGCACACTTCTCTATAATGGGATTTCATTAATTTCCACAGAGGTCATCATCTTTAGGTTATTACCAACCAAGATAATAAGCATGCTTGACAGCTTAAAAAAAGAGAGAGCATGCACTTTATTTATGTTCTCATTACGGTATAATAGCTCAGAGCATTGCTAACTGCATAAAGCTCACAAGGTGAGAAATGGAAGCCCATGTCATGATATCAGTCTGATAAACCATGACGTACCAGT
Source organism: Podarcis melisellensis (assembly GCF_964234715.1). Classification (NCBI taxonomy): domain Eukaryota; kingdom Metazoa; phylum Chordata; class Lepidosauria; order Squamata; family Lacertidae; genus Podarcis; species Podarcis melisellensis. The sequence goes on along the minus strand of NC_138530.1, from coordinate 24,751,034 downwards.
CGGAGAACAAGTTATGTGGCTATGGACTCCCTGCCCGGTTTTCCACTCGCATGTCCTACTTTGATCTTCATTGTGGTTTCTTACGTCGCAGTTTCCTGTGATGCTCAAAGCAAGAAACTGTGGTTTAATCAGTTACATGGCTGCCACAGGAATTTCATCCAGGTGATCAGATTTGAGTAAGCAGGTGATCAGAAAAAGCATGGTGCTCTTGGCCCCTCTCTAGTAACCCATCGTGTTTCTATATCTGGCCAGAGGGAAGTGGAAGCTCCTCCTCCCTACCTGGTGTAAGAACCAAGCAGGCTTCCAGCAGAGGCATAAAAAGCTTTATCTCTCCTCCAGTAACCCACTGCAGGTTCATACCCAACCCCAGGTGATGAAGCTTCCTCCCACACTGCAGCATAGAAACTAAGGACTGGGCATTCACTGCATTTCCAGTGCTGGGTTTTTGATCCGTGTTCACATGGTGTTATCCAAAATGCATGTGTACCCTATACTTCATTATAAGATATGAGATAAGAGAGCCAGCGTGGTGTAGTGGTTAAGAGCGGCGGACTTGTAATCTGGTGAACCGGGTTCGCTTCCCCACTCCTCCACATGCAGCTGCTGAGTGACCTTGGGCCAGTCACACTTCTCTGAAGTCTCTCAGCCTCACTCACCTCACAGAGTGTTTGTTGTGGAGGAGGAAGGGAAAGGAGATTGTTGGTCGCTTTGAGACTCCTTAAGGGGAGTCAAAGGTGGGATATCAAGTCCAAACTCCTCCTCCTCTTCTTCTTCTTCTTCTTCTTCTTCTTCTTCTTCTTCTTCTTCATCTTCATCTTCTTCATCTTCATCTTCTCCTGTTTTATGCCAGTTGGAGTCCTCAAGCCATTCCTAAATCATCTCTCGCCAAGGTGTGAATACCTTTGCATAGGGTAATGAGATCCCCCACCCTGCTGATGCTCCCCTGTCCATCCATCAGCAGAAAGCTTGAAATGGGGAATTCTGGGAGAAGGGTTGGGCTGGCCCAGGATTAAGAACTGCCCCCACTGCCTGCACATTCATTCATTTAAATATACACTGCTTGGTTGTTTAAAAAAAATCCTCAAAGCAATTTACAAAGTGAATTAAGCAACAAAATTGTCTGTAAAAACAGTAAAAAACAACTACAGTGGTACCTCGGGTTACATACGCTTCAGGTTACATATGCTTCAGGTTACAGACTCCCCTAACCCTGAAATAGTGCTTCAGGTTAAGAACTTTGCTTCAGGATGAGAACATAAATCGTGCTCCGGCGGTGCGGCGGCAGCAGGAGGTCCCATTAGCTAAAGTGGTGCTTCAGGTTAAGAACAGTTTCAGGTTAAGAACGGACCTCCAGAACAAATTAAGTACTTAACCTGAGGTACCACTGTATTTTTAAAAATTAAAACCAGCAATGAACTAAAACAGATAAAACAAAAAAACATCAAATTTCTACATATCTGGGTGGGTTTGCCTAACCAAAAAGATTTTTAGCAGGCGTCAAAAAGGGTACAGTCCAAAGTGTAGTTGCTATAACACTAAAATATTGGTTTCTTACAAATGTGAAATGGGTATTATGAGGCACCTGTAATAGGCCCAGTGTCAACACAAGTCCAGCCAAGGAGGAGAAACAGACAAAATCCTTTATTGACAAAAGCAAGCACTTACAGCAGCTTCTAAGTTGCACAGAATACACACACAGAGAGACTTCTATGTAGCATGTTCTTCAGGCACCGATGTCGACATTTTAAATAAAAAACTGGGAAGACGCAAGGATGTGTATGTTCAAAAGTGTGAAACATTTTAAAACAACAATCTGGCCCTAGAACGCCCATTGTTCCACCTATTCTTTCCATTCCTCATTTACAAGCCAATAGCTTATGTTGTTGTTGTTGTTGTTGTTGTTTAGTCGTTTAGTCGTGTCCGACTCTTCGTGACCCCATGGACCAGAGAACGCCAGGCGCCTCTGTCCTCTACTGCCTCCCGCAGTTTGGTCAAACTCATGCTGGTAGCCTCGAAAACACTATCCAACCATCTTGTTCTCTGTCGCCCCCTTCTCCTTGTGCCCTCCATCTTTCCCAACATCAGGGTCTTCTCCAGGGAGTCTTCTCTTCTCATGAGGTGGCCAAAGTACTGGAGCCTCAGCTTCACAATCTGTCCTTCCAGTGAGCACTCAGGGTTGATTTCCTTCAGTATGGAGAGGTTTGATCTTCTTGCAGTCCATGGGACTCTCAAGAGTCTCCTCCAGCACCATAATTCAAAAGCATCAATTCTTCGGCGATCAGCCTTCTTTATGGTCCAGCTCTCACTTCCATACTTGCTGCCAAATCCCACGGAAGCCAAAGCCAAACTGAAGTGAGGGCCAAAGCTAACCAGGGGCAAAAGCCAAGCAATAGCTCTCTGGGCCTGTCAAATTAAACACTTTCTAAACTAAAAATGATTGCAAGGACATCAGAATTACCTTGCTGGATCAGACCACGGCCCACCTAGTCCAAAAAGAGTGATCAGATGATGAATAAGTAAACCAAACCAGGGGGTATTTTTCGGCTCAATTCCGGCATCTCATAGGTGGGCACCATTGTCATTATTAGAGAACAAGGGAGGTGTTCATGGTGAGTTTCGGCACCCCTTTTTCTAGGAAAAACAGCACTGGACCAAACTGAATTTCTCTCCCATTCCCAGCTTAGTCAAAACAGAGGCTGCTTTAAAGTTGCGGAAAAAACCAGGGGATTATCACCATGCTTTGACATCATTATGAAAACCTTTATTTTTAAACAATGTTTAATATTTCAAGGTCAGTTTTTAGTGCTCCAAGTTCAGAGCATCCCCCACCTCCTCAAAGATGTCCATAACATACAAAATTAAACTGCTTCTTCTTTGAGACAAACATGCATTCTTTCTTTCCCTTCCTTTTCTTGAACCGATACAATAATATTGATTGTCATTTCGAGAAAGAAAACTCTGAAGCACTTGAGAATTACAACCGGACCTGGAAATACAAAACATCGCTCCAGGAAAGTGTCGTCTCTGCAACCACACAAGGATTGGCCTAACCCACCCAACGTCCTCAAAAACCTGCTTCCTAAAAATAACCTTTTTGTGTGGAGCATTTTCTCAACATTCTCATCCCTGTCCCCAACATGCATATTTTAACTTTGACATTTCAGTGCCATCTGCCACTTAAAAAGTCCAATCTGCTAAACTGTCAACATTTTCCCAAATCCCTTGTAGATCAGCCAAGTCACTTGATTATCCAGCCATGAATAGGGGCTCTAATTTCTCCTCTGCCTCAGACCCCATGTAATAGCTTACACCTGTCTGATATGGGTGTGAGAGTCAGCTAATGGGAATGGCAGTCGTTTACACCCACATTGTTCACACGCTAATGATTGCAAATGGCAAAAGCCACCCCCCAAAAAAAGCTGGAGTGTCAAGCACATGAGGATTGGCGCATGAGGATTGCCACATTCCACTTTTACAACGCTGCATCCAGTCAATAATGTGCAATGGAACTCAGCAACCCGTTCACACTTTCCACCAAGGGCAAGGGAAACAGGTGACTTTCCAGATGTGGTTGGAATTATGATTTCCATCAGCCCCAGTCAGCATGGACAAATGCTGGAGGTGATGGATTTGTAGCCCCAAATATCTGGTGGGCCACTGGTTCCCCACTTCTGCTTTACACAATGAGAACATTTGCTTACATACACACTGGAAGAACAAATACCATAAAGTGTGAAGCAGAAAGTGGCATTTGGCCACAGCTCCTCACCAAACTTATGGGTTTGTACCAGGGCTTCTCAGTCTGCATCTACAGAGCTTTGTTCCTGCACCACACTTCACAGAACAGATCTGTCACAAGCATATGAATCAGCCCCACCTATGATTTCCCCCTCAACAGCCCTTCAAATTGAGATCCCCCCCATTGGTATCTGCATTGGGCATAAATGAATTTTATGTATGTGCTGTATGGTGATGATGTTTTAAACAGGTTTCTTTTTTCATTCTTATTTTTTAAAAAATGTTTTTATATATGAAATGTTAAAACTGTTTTCATATATAGTTTTCAGATAAAGTAACCCCTTATTTTATGGGCATTTGATTTGCACGATTTCAACCATACGCAGCTGAAGAATGGTTGGTTGAAATTGGGCAAGTCAAGTCTAGCTTGGGATGCTGTTGCAAGATATTGTGGGGCAATTTGCGTTCCTGTGAAATCTCGCTGAGAGCCAGTGTGGTGTAGTGGTTAAGAGCGGTAGTCTCGTAATCTGGTGAACCGGGTTCGCGTCTCCGCTCCTCCACATGCAGCTGCTGGGTGACCTTGGGCCAGTCACACTTCTCTGAAGTCTCTCAGCCCCACTCACCTCACAGAGTGTTTGTTGTGGGGGAGGAAGGGAAAGGAGAATGTTAGCCGCTTTGAGAATCCTTAAAGTGTAGTGATAAAGCGGGATATCAAATCCAAACTCTTCTTCTCTTCTTCTTCTCACTTGAGCATCTCTAGACTTCTGGAGTCTGTGCGCTCTTCTCACACCAGGTAACCCCAAGGAGACTTGATGCAAAAAGAGCTTTCAAGATCTTGGTCTTGCTTCGAGGGCAAGGCCCACTCAGCCCAACAGGAAGAGCTGGTGAAGCTCTCTCTCCACCCACCCCTCTCACCTGCTAGCCATAGGCTGGCTCAAGGGTTTGGGTATATGAGATTTTTGTGTATATGAAGAACCCTTGGAACCAAACCCCCGTGCAAGATGAAGGATTTGTTGTTGTTGTTGTTTAGTCGTTTAGTCGTGTCCGACTCTTCATGACCCCATGGACCAGAGCACGCCAGGCACTCCTGTCTTCAGATGAAGGATTACCGTATAATAAATTGCTTTGGAGTCCCTCATGGGAAGCAATTAATAAACGAAGCAACAATACAAACAGAGTTAAAACACCAAGAGGAAACTGCTCCTGATGAATTGGAAAGAAAACCTTTGAACTTATTGTAGGCCAATCCAACATACTTATATTGCAAAGCAACGTTAGCACTTGACACTAATTTATCACAGGGCACCGCACATTTATAAATGCACACTGACAAACGTTATCTTAAGCATTGTCGCCAATTCCGAAGGTGAACAGCACTCTGAATTAAACGACTCTTGCATTTCTGCGTACTGGGACAAGCTAATTAAACCCTCAGTGTTCGGAGCAGACACCTGGAAATTAAGATCGGAACCACAGACAACCTTCATGCTCAAGAACACAGAGTTGGTAACAGCAAAGGGCTGGCGCACATGCTGGCTTGCCATAATTCACTGTTTTTAGGTGCATTCGTGGGCAGGTAGGAATAAGGGAGGCCTGTAATGGCCACTTCTATTATCAAAAGGACCCAGGGCAAATTGTTCCACGTGCAGCTTAAAATAATTCCAGCTCATCTTATTTCATTTCATTGGGGGTGGGGCACGTAATACAAGTAGCAATAGCCTAGGATAGCCTTGAACATACAAGCCATAGAAAAATGGTTGTTAGAAGCTTTTCCTCAGGTGAAAAGGCAAAGGGTGACATGTACTACCAGTAACCCATTCTGTCAGCAAAAGGATTTCCACATGCACAATGGAACTTCTTCCCCCTCTTCTTCTGCTCCTTCTAGGGGCGTACAACCCCACTCAGAACAGGCCGTCTCCTCTCCTCCTGGAATTAAGAACTTTGAACACATAACATCTCTGCCTTGTCTTATCATGATTCAGCTTCAGTTTATTGGGCTGAGGGTTTTGGGGGGGTGCTTCTTGAGGAGGAGGTTGTTTCTGTTGTTGCTGCTGCTGGTGGTGTTTTTGTATCTTTAGTTTAGATCTTGTGATTTCTATGAAAATTGTTCCATTTGGTTGTGTGTGTGTTTGTTTTTAAAGAGTTCTATTTATTGTTTAGGATTCCTTTTGTTATGTTGCAGTTAGGTGCTTTTTCATGTTGTAAGCCGCATCGAAGCATGGTTTGAACATTAGAAAAGCAGCAAACAAGAAAATTATTTATGTATGTAGGTATGTATGTACTGCCACACACCCAGGTCATCTCTGCCTCCAAGGACCTGTCTACCATTTCAGCCTCCTCTCCTGATTCAGATGGAACAGAGAAATAGAGCTTGGCGTTCATCTGTATATTGATGGCACCTCACTCCAAATCTCTTGATGAGAGCTCCTAGCTGTGTTGTTAAACAGCACGGGGGAGAAGATGAAACCCTGCAGAACACCACAGGACAATGCCCATGGCACTCAACTGTAGTACCACATAACTACTTTCTGGAACCAATTCTGGAGGTAGGAGCAAGAACCACTTAAGTACAATGCCTACAACATCCCCGGGCTGCCTTCAGAAGAATACCATGGTCAATAGTTTCAGAAGCCACCAAGAGCTAAAGGAGAATGAGCAGGACTATATTCTTTCTATCTTCCGCAACAAGTGTCATCAATTAGGGTGACCCAGGTGGTTTCAATGCCATGTTTGGACATGAAGTCATACTGAAGATCCAGATTGTTCTTGTTTAGTCATTTAGTCGTGTCCGACTCTTCGTGACCCCATGGACCAGAGCATGCCAGGCACTCCTGTCTTCCATTGCCTCCCTCAGTTTGGTCTAACTCATGCTGGTAGCTTCGAGAACACTGTCCAACCATCTCGTCCTCTGCCGTCCCCTTCTCCTTGTGCCCTCAATCTTTCCCAATATCAGGGTCTTTTCCAGGGAGTCTTCTCTTCTCATGAGGTGGCCAAAGTATTGGAGCCTCAGCTTCAGGATAGGTATAATTAGGTAATCAGGTAAATTATGATTATTTGACACAGGCAGTATTAACTGAAGGACTGTTGCTTATTCAAACCCTCTCTGATACTTGAAAAGTATGTGTCCAGTAAAACAAAAGTGCACTGTAATGAGCAAGGAGTGATGGTTAAAACATGCACTGTCCTGTTGTGTGTTTCTCCAAATGATTTAACTCGGTCAGCCTTCTTATTTGCAATCAAATAAGTAATGTTAATGAGATTGCTTGTTGAGTCAGGACTTCATTTAATTATACATATTAGATCTCGTTGTGTTAGACCTTCCAAAGGAAGTAGGATTAATTTCTATTGATGTGTCTCCTTTTTAGAGCCTTGATAATATTATTGGCACGTCATAGCAGCTAGAGGAAATTAAGCCTTTCCGGCTTTACATTCTAAGGTCCAGTTCCTTCCATAGATTTCCATCCTAATCATATATATCTTGGGTAGGTAGCCTGTTTTCTTTTGAGGGCTGCATGCATTGGGGAAAATTTGCTGTGAGGTCTGACACCAACAGTGGGCGGGGCCTGTTCTAAAGGTGGGCCAAATCACACCTTTTTCCCTTTCCAGAGACTGCTGTCTTGTGGTACCAGAATGAGAAAGCTGGATACCACCCAGGGATTACACATGTAGCACATTAATGGCAAGTTTAACACATAATTTTAAAAGCCCGAAATCCCATACATTTCTTTACAAAAGGTATTTTGCACACAAAAAAATGTATTTCTTCATCTGCATTTCTTTCTGATGTGAAACTCATTTTTCATGTGCTTTGAAATTCAAATAATTTATTATTTTCTATAAAGCATTTTTTTAAAAAACAAACACCCTAACACTATAAAGCATTAAGTGCATTGTCCTGTGCAGAAATGCAATTTGTGACTCATATATACATCTGTAGAGGATTCTTAAATGAGATTATTCTTATTTTGAAACTGAAAAATAATTTGCCTTTAAGATGCAATCTCTGTCCCATTTTTGAAGAAAGTATAATGAAGTTGCCTTCAATTTTAGTAATTTTTTAAGCCTTTCTAAATCATTCTCAAAGCGCTGTAATTTTTTACGCATTCATTTTCTTCATGAGATTTCTGGAGTGTCTTTATTCCTTAATAATGGGGATGTGAAAATCAGGCCAGTTGATTGGAGTAAGGTCACACCTGGAGTTCTCAGGTGCCAAGGAACAACCTGAATAACACAACAATTATGACTGGTTTGGATCAGGACAATCATTAACTATTGTTAAGGAAGCAACTCCATTGTCCGCATAGAAGTGCACAGCTGACACAGGAAAAGAGCTGCCTCTTACGTTTACCCCCCCCCCCAAAAAAACCCCCATCATCTACAATTTTTATCAAACCATATGATTTTGGGGAAACTGTCTTGATTATTGCCACACATTTTCCTGCCTTGAGCCTTTAAACAAATGAATGGGGACAGGAAATAGAGCTGTAGAGAAGGTGTTGCATCCTTGCATTCATTAAAAAAAATAAAATATGATTGCAGTCTTGTGTGTATCATATCTCTCTCTCTCTCTCCCTCCCTCCTTCCTTCCTACATAAAACATTTATTTATAATTGAGTTTCAGTTCATTCCATCTGCGCCTTTTTGGGCTATTGCTGCAAAACAAAAAGGTACCAATTAAATATTTATACGCAGGCACCTGGCATTTTGGAACTGTGCACTTGTGGGAAGCCGTGCCAACTTTCGGAGTGGGCTCACACTTTTTGCAGCTGGAGCTAACGGCAGGCAGCTAGTGGGAGCAGCCTCCTTGCCCTGTTGGGAATGAATAATGCTGCTTGTCGTTCAATGCTGTTAGTGGAGGGGGAAGTTATTTTCATAGGGATTTAATAGTTAGGGGGAACAGTAGATTGAGGACACTTTCCCTCTCCTACATCAAAGAGGTGGCGCAGCTCAATCTTTTCCAGCAAGCTATTTCTGTGTTTTCACTGACAAGTGACCTAAATGATCAAATTTGCCGTTGAAATGCACATTATTTAGATGCTGCTTAAATATTTGGCATCGTGACATGCACATGGTAAATGCTGAAGCTCTCCTAATATGCTAAAAATAAAAGTAACGTATATTTATTTGAAACAGAAAAGAGCAATGGAAAAATAGGCCACTGCAATCCCAATGAGAAGTCATATAAAATGGGTGTAGGAGACAATTAACACGACCAATTAATATTAATGTTGAAAGAGCAAAACATTTTTTCATTAGGAGTAGACATAATTAATTTACATGGTTCTAGTTACAGGTAGGTAGCCGTGTTGGTCTGCCGTAGTCGAAACAAAATAAAAAAGTTCCTTCCAGTAGCATCTTAGAGACCAACTAAGTTTATCATTGGTATGAGCTTTCGTGTGCATGCACACTTCTTCAGATACACACACATGCATGCACACAAAAGCTCATGCCAATGATAAACTTAGTTGGTCTCTAAGGTGCTACTGGAAGGAACTTTTAAATTTACATGTTTATTTGTACAGGAAGGCATCATGCTAACTTTTTAATATTTCCAGGAGGGCCTGAAACAAGTTAATAATTCCTATGAAAACTCTTAGACTTGCCTGACTGATCTTCATAAATGTGTGGTGGGAGTACAATCTAAAATATCAGAGTTTTCTGAACAGTATGGGCTTAAAAAGTGTGTGTATTTAGAGTAGAACTAAGGAATGGAAAAAAGTTCATGTTGCATTCCCTTAAGGGGAATCTTAGAAGCTACAGAATGAAAACTGTCAGGATATCTCTGCACTAATTCACAACAGAGTGCTTTTCATTTTAAATCAATTCATGGTAGCTTCTCGTCTAAGGGATCAATAATATTTGATCAGATCCAGACCTGCTTGGTATCTGCTCTAGATACACCTACATCCATTTGCTGCCCTCTCAAATACAACTGCCCATCAGATTGAGAATCTTTCTTCCAACACTGAGATACTATCGTCCACTATATCAGAGGGTAGCAGGCTAGTTTAGGGGGTGAGGGACAGGCTACATGGAACTCACAACACTGTCTCCCCCTCCACTGTTTCTCTGCCATTTTCTTCTCCCACCCCAGCATGCGCCATCTCAAGAAGCCCCCATACTCTGCCTAATGGCATGGCCAGCCCTGCCTAGATTAGATCCCTATTGAATACTCTAAACCAGTGTTTCCCAAACTTGGGTCTCCAGCTGTTTTTGGACTACAATTTCCATCATCCCTGACCACTGGTCTTGATAGCTAGGGATGATGGGAGTTGTAGTCCAAAAACAGCTGGAGACCCAAGTTTGGGAAACACTACTCTGAATTAAAAGACTGAGTTGTATGCAACTAACTCATTCCATCAACATCAAAAAAACGAAGATCATGGCCACTGGTCCCATCACCTCCTGGCAAATAGAAGGGGAAGAAATGGAGGTAGTGAGAGATTTTACTTTCTTGGGCTCAATGATCACTGCAGATGGTGACAGCAGCCACGAAATTAAAAGACGCCTGCTTCTTGGGAGAAGGGCAATGACAGGCCTAGACAGCATCTTGAGAAGTAGAGACATCACCTTGCCAACAAAGGTTCGTATAGTTAAAGCTATGGTTTTCCCAGTAGTGATGTATGGAAGTGAGAGCTGGACCATAAAGAAGGCTGATCGCCGAAGAATTGATGCTTTTGAATTATGGTGCTGGAGGAGACTCTTGAGAGTCCCATGGACTGCAAGAAGATCAAACCTCTCCATACTGAAGGAAATCAACCCTGAGTGCTCACTGGAAGGACAGATTGTGAAGCTGAGGCTCCAGTACTTTGGCCACCTCATGAGAAGAGAAGACTCCCTGGAGAAGACCCTGATGTTGGGAAAGATGGAGGGCACAAGGAGAAGGGGGCGACAGAGGACGAGATGGTTGGATAGTGTTTTCGAGGCTACCAGCATGAGTTTGACCAAACTGCGGGAGGCAGTAGAGGACAGAGGTGCCTGGCGTTCTCTGGTCCATGGGGTCACGAAGAGTCGGACACGACTAAACGACTAAACAACAACAACAACTCATTCCATCAGTGGAAGGATTTTCACTTGCACAACAGAAGTTCCCCCGCTCTCCCCTCTCTGTGTGTGCCCCATGCCCTCCCATGGATTGCCCCATGGGCAGGAGGCTCCCCAGATAATAAGATGGACCACTGGGCTGACATTCGTTTTGACATAAAGCAATTTCCTGTGTTTCTATGCTGAGGGAGAAACAACAGAGCTAAGGAACAAAAGCTCCTACTCCATTTCTACAAGTCACTACAAACACGAGAGCAGAATCTTGATTTACTTTTAGATGTTTATTGGAAAACCAGGGTTTGGATTAACAGAAAACCAAATTTAGCCTCAGGTTCACACTGCATAGGCCAGGAACTAACACATTGACTGTCCACCCGCTTGAAATATGGCTGCTAAGGAACCATAAGAAAAGGCAAAGTGACCCAGATAGTAGATGTACATGTAAATAATGTCAGGAGTGACTATATTTGGACATGACAGCATGCTTTTAAATAACAGACTTGGAACGCAATGTGCCAAAATGTTGAACTAGAAGTAAAGGAAGGTGACACAAATGGTGTGGTTTTTTTTAAATAAGGGCACTCGTCTTCCACAATTAGTTGTTCTAGTCATTTAAATGATAAAAGCTAAAAGGGACAATGTCTCCTATGCATGGTATATAACCCATGACACCCAGAGATATACAGTACTTAAATTAAGGAATTAATAAAATGGGGGAAGGGGAAGCCCAATATAAACAGTAGAGATTTTGAGTTGCTTATTTATTCTTTCCATGATTATTACAATAAAAAAGGGGAACAATACTGAAAAGGGGGTGCAACTTAAGAGGGGAGGGAAAAGGGGGAAAAAAAGAAATTTACACAATCTGTTATTAAGATAGAAATTATGACAAAAAATTGTGATTACAATTTCATGTTACAGTAAAAGTAAAAAATCTCATTATCTTTTACACCCGACTTCCTTAATTCTTTTTACATAAATTAACTGCCATTATTTAGTCATTCAACCAGCCACCTGAATTCTTTCCTGATGTTGTCTATTAACTACTTAATAATTAATTGTTAATAGTAAAAATTGCCCTAAGATACTTTGGACTGCAATCATGATCCATCCCAGACAGTACAGGAGTTGTAGTCAGGAGCATCTATAGCAGAGGTTCCCAAACTTTGGTCCACAAGCTTCATTCAGGTAGTCCAAGGCATGTCCACATTAAATATTCTCATTGGTTTTAATTGTATTTTTATTGCTTCTTTTCTTTCTTATATTGTATTTTATTTTATTGTATTGAGAACTGAATTCTATGTAAAGCAAACCTCAACATAACAAAATACTATTAAAAATTAATACAGCCTCCAGCACAATGCAATACAACTGCTACAATAGGCAGAAAAATCATTACATGGCCCACCAAGACCATCAACAATTCTCAAGCAGTCAATGGTTGAGGGAGGGGGGTGTAGAGTGTACCAGCTTAGTGAAAGATGGGAGAGACTATGTCACATTTCTATAACAGCAGAATTTTTGGAACAACAGAACTTCTGGAACAACTTGGCTAATGGTCTGTGGTAAACTAATGGAATAAGTCTGTGTCTGCACAGACACTGTCACAGTAAATAAATCCATCCGGTTTTACCCCAATCAGAAACCCTGGATGAATAGAGAGGTCCAGTGCCTGTTGCGGGAAAGGAACAGGGCTTTCAGGTCGGGCGAGGTGCAGCTTTACAGTGTGGCAAGAGCAAACTTGAAGAGGGGTATTCGACGGGCAAAACTGGATTATAGGCAGAGGATTGAGGATAATTTAAGGAGCAACAACACAAGACAGATGTGGCAGGGGATTCAGCATATTACCAACTACAAACCTAACCTTGGTGCTGTCGACGGTGACCCTTTGCTGGCGGAGGAGCTTAACCTCTTCTTTGCTCGCTTCGAGAAGGAGCCACCTGAGACGCCGGTATTACAGCCACCAGCCCATAGGGGCCCCTCATTCACTGTAGAGGAGCACGAGGTGAGACAGGTATTGAGGATGGTGAATCCGAGGAAGGCTGCTGGACCTGATGGCATCACTGGAAAGGTGTTGAAGGGCTGTGCGGATCAGCTGGCGAGGGTCTTTACTAAGATCTTCAACAAGTCCTTACACCAGTCTATTGTCCCACCCTGCCTGAAGTCGTCAACTATTGTTCCTCTGCCTAAAAACCCCACAATCAGTAATTTGAATGACTACAGACCAGTTGCACTGACTCCAATCATCATGAAGTGTTTTGAGAAACTGGTGCGCCGTCACATTATTTCCTGTCTTCCATCAACTTTTGACAACTACCAGTTTGCATACAGGGCAAATAGATCCACAGAAGACTCTATCACCACCACTCTCCATGCTGCTCTGTCCCATCTGGAGCAGCCGGGGAGTTATGTGAGGCTGCTGTTTGTGGATTTTAGCTCTGCTTTTAACACTATCCTCCCCCATAGACTGGTGTCCAAGCTAGAGGCTATTGGACTCTCCAACTCCACCTGTCTCTGGGTTTTGGATTTTTTGTCAGAACGTTCTCAGAGGGTTAGAGTAGGGTCACATATGTCCAAAGCCCTTAGCCTTAACACCGGCTCACCACAGGGTTGTGTGTTGAGTCCCCTGCTCTATACTCTCTATACGTATGACTGTACAGCCATCTATTCCAGCAACAAAATCATCAAGTTTGCTGATGACACTACGGTGGTGGGGCTCATTTCAGGAGGGGATGAGTCCGCCTATCGGGACGAGGTGGAGCGGCTCTGTGTTTGGTGTGGAGAGAACAATCTGGCTCTTAATACGGCTAAGACCAAGGAATTGGTGGTGGATTACAGGGAAAAAAAGGCGGACATTCAGCCCTTGTATATCAACGGGGAACGGGTGGAGAGGGTGGCGGAATTCAGGTTTTTGGGAGTGACTATCGATCAGGGCATGACTTGGAGCGCAAATACCACTGCTCTGGTGAAGAAGGCCCAGCAGAGAATTTATTTCCTCAGACTTTTGAAGAAGAACAATCTGAGTGAGAGACTGCTGGTGTCCTTCTACCGAGGCTCCATAGAGAGCATTCTCACATACTGTATTTGTGCTTGGTTCTCCAGTTGTACAGCTAGGGAGAGGAAGGTGCTCCAGAAGGTCATAACCACAGCCCAAAGGATTATTGGTCATCCTCTCCCATCTTTGGAAGAACTGTACGGTTCCCGTTGTCTTAGGAAAGCAAACAACATCCTGCAGGATTCATCTCACCCGGGATACAGTCTGTTTGCACTACTGCCTTCTGGCAGGAGATATAGAAACATCAAGTCAAGGACAAATAGACTGAAAAATAGTTTCTATCCAAGAGCTGTGGCCTTTTTGAATGCTGTAACTCGATAGTGTGACCTGGGAGTTTGATGGGTGTGGGTGTGGCTGGAATGTGGTTTGTTTGGTTGTTGTTGTTTTTTGCTTTTGTTGTTTTTTAAGGGATGGCATCCAATTTCGTTGCACTTGTGCAATGTTGCACTTGTGTAATGACAATAAAGAATCTATCTATCTATCTATCTATCTATCTATCTATCTATCTATCTATCTAAAACTTGTTTAAGGTCATAGGAATGTAACCATATTAACTACCATGAAGCCATTTTGTTGCTACTTTCTTCTTCTCCCATCCAGGAGTTCATTCACATTGGAGTTTAATGTGGATTAGAAGCTGCCCGTGTCTCTTTTTTATTACTTTGTTTGCAGCATCCATCCGGTGGGGGGGGGGGGAATGTATGAATTCCTGTGACTCACGTGTGTGAGGTAAAGAACAAAAGAACTGGCTTGGTGCCTGGATTCACAATGCACGGCTTTGCACACTCCCTAGCAAGAGAGAGCCCCCAATAGCAGAGCTGAAACTCACAAAAGTAGAAGAGAAGAAGAAGAGTTTGGATTTGATATCCCGCTTTATCACTCCCCTTCGGGAGTCTCAAAGCGGCTAACATTCTCCTTTCCCTTCGTCCCCCAAAACAAACACTCTGTGAGGTGAGTGGGGCTGAGAGACTTCAAAGAAGTGTGACTGGCCCAAGGTCACCCAGTAGCTGCATGTGGAGGAGTGGAGACGCAAACCCAGTTCACCAGATTATGAGTCTACCACTCATAACCACTATACCACACTGGTACTTTGAGGTTCTTGTTGTTGTTTTACAATCAAGCCATGCATAAATTTTATGAATGTAAGCAGTAGTTCTGAACTTGATGCATTTTTGTATTTTATTTTTTATTCCACGCTGGATGTGGTTATGGCCATTTTATGGTACTTTCTGGATGAGACCTGAGTTGACCTTTGCATAGAGCGCTCCAGCTACATGCAGTATACAGTGGTGCCCCGCAAGACGAATGCCTCGCAAGACGAAAAACCCGCTAGACGAAAGGGTTTTCCGTTTTTTGAGCTGCTTCGCAAGACGAATTTCCCTATGGGCTTGCTTCGCAAGACGAAAACGTATTGCAAGTTTGTTTCCTTTTTCTTAACACCATTAATACAGTTGCGACTTGACTCTGAGGAGCAACTCATAGAACACAGTGTACATAGTAGCCTTTTTTGAGGTTTTAAAAGACTTTGGTGATTTTTGAAGCTTTTCCAAAACTTCTTTTGCAGCCATTTGGTAAGTTAAGCTTTTAAAACTTTTTTTTGGGGGGGTGGATTTTGGGTTGGGGTGTTTGGAATTCAAGGACTTGGTGTTGGGGAGGGGTTTCCAAGACTCTGGAAGCTTGTGTGTTTTTTTTCTGCATTTTTCTGATTTTCTGTGACCATTGGGCCACTCTGCTGTTTTTTAAAAAAAATTCTGGATTTTAATTTCTGTGCGCTGGGTGGCTGGGGGAACAGTTGGGGAGGGGTTTGCAAGAATCTGGAAGCTTGTTTCCCCCTCCCTGCATTTTTATGATTTTCTGTGACCATTGGGCCACTCTGCTGTTTTTTTAAAAAAATTCTGGGTTTGAATTTTGAAATTCTCTTTACAGTATGTGTGACTTTAAAGAGCACTTAATAAACTCTTGTTGTACCAAATTTGGCTTTGTTTGGACTTTTTTTGACCATAGGAACGCATTAATTGATTTTCAATGCATTCCTATGGGATTTCGTGCTTCGCAAGAAAAAAATACGCTAGACGAAAAAATTCGTGGAACGAATTAATTTCGTCTTGCGAGGCACCACTGTACTTGAATATTTGTTTTATTTGTCCACATGCAGATCCTCCCCCAGAACGCTAAAGGCTGCTTGAGAAAAATGACTTGGAAAGAGTCGTCTCAACTTGCTACCCTACAAAGTTCTGATTCGGTTATCCAGTGGAACTGATTGGCAATAGGTACAGGACAAACAAAACGAAACAATCCTTCTCAGAATGCAATAATTAACTTATGAAACCCATCATCCCAAGATGTTGCAATGGGCACTGGCACAGATGGATTTTAAAAAACAGGTGTGCCAATGGCTATTAGTTACCATCAGGAAGATTGGAAACTTATGTTCGGAGGAACTACTGCTCTAATTATCAGATACTGGGGGATAAGCAACACAAAATCCATCCTTCATGCTACATTTGTGAATATCCCAAGTCCATATGGCTGGTCCCACTGAAGACAAAGTGCTGAACTAGTTGGACCTGATCCAGCAGAACAAGTCTTCAGTTCTTATATTTGGCAGAACAGGAAAGTTGATGGGCTACAACTCCCATGATCCCCCAAGCATTGGCTGTACTGGGGAGTCCAACTAGAACTTGAGTGGCTCTCCATAGAAACAAACATAGCGGGTCAGACTCAACTAACTGGTCCTGCTAGCAGATGTCTGCTCAATGACTTTTGCTAGTACAACAGGCATTTACCCATCTCCTTGCCCTCACTCCTCTAAATTGGTTGGTGGGAGGTCAGGAGAAACACCCCCCCACACACACACAAAAACCCACCATGTGGTGACAGAGGAGGGAAGATCATTCCAGCAGGCAAACAAAATGCTTGTACTCCTGAGGCAATCTCCTTAGCACTATGTTGAATCCCTCCCATCAGGCTGTATTCAACTACAGTGGTACCTCTAGTTGCGAACACCTCTGGATACGTATCCTTCAGGTTACGCACGCGGCAAACCCGGAAGTAACAGAAAGGTTTTCGCCGCACACACATGTCAGAAGCAGTGCCTCTGGATGCGAATGTTTCAGGGTAAGAACGGACATCTGGAATGAATTAAATTTGTATCCAGAGGTACCACTGTAAGTCCAACTCGAAGTAGACCCACTGAAATGACTGCACCCAAATTAGTTGTGATGATTAACTTCAAGGGGGTCTACTCTGAACAGGGCCAGCATTAAATACAATGGTACCTTAGTTGCTGAACTTAATCTGCTCCGGGAGTCTGTTCGACTCCCGGAACTGTTCACAAACCAAGGCATGGCTTCCGATTGGCTGCAGGAGCTTCCTGCACTCAATCAGAAGCCGTGGAAGCTGTGTTGGATGTTTGGCTTCTGAAAAACGTACGCAAATTGGAACACTCGCTTCCAGGTTTTCGGCGTTCAGGAGCCGATTTGTTCAGGAGCCAAGCCGTTTGAGAACCAAGGTACCACTGTACTACCCAATGGGCTGTATCCAACTTAGTTCCACTCAGAGCCAACCCCTTGAAAGTTAGCCATGCACATTTATTTTAATGGGTCTACTCTGAGTAAGTAGATAGATCACAAGATCTTACATTTCTTCCTCCATGCCACCAAATAATCCCCCCACCCCACTTGACTGGCCCATGCTCTCTTCAAGAAGAGCCCCGTTCTTTTATTTATCAGTGCTGTCTTCCATTTTGCTCCTCACCCTTTGATTCTTCAGGCAAAAATGATATTGTGAAGATATTGTGGTTGAAGGGCCAATCTATGATTGTGTAGGACCTCAAACCTAAGCACCCCTGCTACAACATTCTATCCTAGCTAATATTTACTATGAAAAGTTATATAACCATCTAGCTACAGAACAATTTTTGATATTCAGTAGGTTTTCAGACTATTGCCAACATAGCTGTCATGCAGACAAATACTGATTATGACATAATCACCAAATGGTGATAAATAACGTTTAGCAATATACCACGTAAAAATAGTTATGGGAGGGTATTCATGATGTTGTAAATGAAGTATATAAATACTTCAAGAATTTAAAGTTCATTCTTGCATTATAATAAACTATATTAAAAAGAAATAACTTTGGGGGAAAGATAAGTATAATTGAAATATCTATGTTTTACATGCAATATATTTATATTACCGCTGTATCTTTAACATTTATATTATCTTATTTTTCTGTTAATATGTATATGGGTATTCCATAATTATAAACCAGTCTTTGTACACCCATTTACCATGCAATCCCTCACACCCAAGAGACTCACTAAAACACAGTAAGAATTGAGGCAACAGTTTTACCACATCATATATTTCTCTTCCTTTTCAAAAAGACTACTATGACTCAGCACCGCAGCAAACAGAGAAGGGCAGATGCCTGGCCTACTGAATTGCTACAGCACAGAAAACTGGACCAGCTGAGCTTCGGCCTGCCACATGCTACAAATTATCTTGTCTGAATTCACAAAGGGGAGGGGGATTCTGTTCCTATCATGGTCCTGTAATTTCATGCAAGTTCACATAATCAAGCGAAGACTCTTACTTGTACAGAGTGGAGTGGAAGTACAGATTAATTTAAGATGCTCAGTTGATTTCTACATCTGATAAGTTTTCTCACCATCCAGTTCCAGAGAACTTAGAAGAAACTGTTATGGTGCAAATCAAAGCCAACTCTGATTTATGTCAGAGTACACTAGGAAATGGGGTGGCAGGAGGGGAAAAAATAAGGCTTCAAGTTAGGGAGGTGTTGTTTGACACCACCAAGCATCAGGCCCAGGATTAAGTAGGTCCCTAAAATATTAATGCAAGGTTTCCCTCTAGTGGCAGCAATACTAGTACTAGCAAGTCAAAGTTAGCTCACACATATTGCATGAAGATAATACGGCAGCCTCCCAAATTTACCAAGCTCTTGTACACAACTTTCAAAATTCACTATTGCTGCCCAAAGCAGAGACATCTATTGATTGTGATGCACACTAATATCTGCCCAGGACCTCCATCTTTCGGTTTAGGAAGAGGGTTGGAGTAGTTAGTTACTTCACAGATTCTGAAAGGATGATAGACTCTTGACCTCAGTTGACCATATGTGTTTGGTGACTGAAAAGCTTAACTGTACCCCATTAACCTTTCAGAAACTTTCAATACTGTTCATAGAAGCAGTTAAGAGAAGACATGGAGGCTGTCAGACATCTGAACTGGACATTTGAAGCACTGTGATAACACTTTAACAGACCCCTTATTCCCCTCACACAGCTTATCAAACCACTCTGGAAGTTTTGAGGGCAATGGAGGTCTCCTGACAACTCTTTGTACCCTTAACAAGCTACATCTCCCAGGATTCTTTGAAGGAAGCCATGACTGTTAAAGTGGTACTATGGCATTTTAAACATACAGTGTAGATGCGTTCATAGAAGATATGTTTGCCCTCTACAGGCCACAAATCTGGTGGTTCCAGGTTTCTAGTCTAATGTGGGTTTTCTGAGCACATTCCACAAGCCGGTTTTTGTCCTGAAAACTGAAATATTTATGTGAAGAGCTCAGCTTAACACTGGAAGGAAGCTATAGCAGTAAGTTCTTCCTCTGAAGAATCAGAAACAAGCAATGTATTGCCAAAGGGGGATGATTCTGCAGTCAAATGTGAGCCGACCGTTGAGCAAATACCTTCACATTCGGATAGTGCAGCTGGTCAGAGTTTTGTGCCAACAATGCCACTGGCCTTATTGACACCTGGGAGGAGCACAGAGAGAAGAAATGCAGCAACACAACTGGATGCCTTCATCTGCCCCAGCTACAACAAAATATGTCTCTCCTGCATCGGTCTCTACAGCCACAGCAGCAAACATCCAACAGTTTGACCTCACCAGATGGGCGGGGTATAAATAATAAATTATTATAATATTTTTATTATTCACCCCAAAGGCGCACTCCTCCATTGTCTCCCGAGACAGATAACCAAAACAGAAAACCAATAACCAAAGATCATAAATAAAACATGGAAGTGGAGTTTGATGGTTAGATAAGAAAACCTAAATGCAACTGTTACTTAAGAGCTAATGGGGGGGGGGGAATACCAATTTTATCATCATCATATTCTCAATATCCCTTATTTCAAAGTAAATTTACATAAACCGCTATCAGTGCAAAGGTCCAAATATACAACACAAGCCTCATTTACCAGAACTAGCGAGATGCGTGTAACTCTTGTTTCCCCCCCTCTTCCTGCACAATTTTCTTTCTGCTCATGTCCACATCAGCCCTCACCAACAGATGATTGCGCAAGTCTGACAAGCTGCTTTTTAAAGCGTGCTGAAAATGTACAAGTCCACGCTTATGAAATAATTGTGAAACCAATTGGCTGGCTTGACAGCATAGTAATGAGCTCTACGTCAATTGAATCCTAATCACCTGGAAGCATAAGCTGTCTTCCCGTCTGCCAAAGTCCAAATGAGAGACAAAGAGTATGAAACTAAAATGAGAGAGACAAAAGGCACTTTACAGACAACCAATTGAAAATAACTTATTTGGGAACCGATATCACTTTTAGACAGCACACAGCTAACTACATGCAAAACAGGAGCCAGAAAGCAGCAAAAGAAAAACTCTACATTTCACTAGCATAAAATACAGGGAACATTTATTGACACAGATTTCATGCTAATAAATATCAAATTCTGCAACCCATGTTTGTTATAATATATAACATAAATCAGACACATTTCTATATTATTTAGTTTGGGGTTTTGTTTTGTTTTCTTACACTCAATGCAACATTTTGGTTGGATTGTTTTTCAAAATATTTTAAAAATATTTTAAAAATGAGAGTTTGTTTGTATGATGCAGTATACATAAATAAAATATTTTTTAAAAAGAAGAAGAACAAAGTGTCCTGGGTAAAGCCTCAGAGATCATATGGCCCACTGCTACACTGCCATAGCAAACACTATTTAAAGTTTAGCATTAAACTTCAAACACTATTTGCTCCCACTGTGGCGAAACCACAGCAGCCCAGGCATTCTTCAGGGCGGCCTCATCCACAATGCCTCACTCTAGAAGGACATTCCGTAGGGGCATTTATAAGAACAATGCTTTGGATGGGAGGCCCTGGAGACACTTGACATACCCAAGCAGCTGTCAAAACAAAAAAAAAAAGGATGGGGGTCAGCATGCAGGGTAGTGACATGGCTCTGTCTCTGTGGCAGAATGTCTTATGGCAGATCTGTTTGCTGGGATGCAAGTTCCCATAAACTCCTGCAGGCCATCAGAATTCCCCTGATTTCCATTTCAGCTCCAGTGCTGAACTGCAAAAATTCCAATAGATACACATGGCCCTTTGGATTTCAGCCACTATTATTGCAAAATTACCAGGAATGCTTCAAGCTGCATACTTTCTCTTATTAATAACGGGGGGGGGGGGGGGATTGGATCTCTTAAAGCACCTTTAATTCACAAGCCAAGGAGATGACACAAGCATGACTATATCTACAGCTTTCTTAATCTTGACTTTGCCACTCCATCAGTTTTCAAAAGCTAAAATGTTGCATTTACATAAATATGTGCTTATGTTGATGCAAGAACGTTACGTTTATTTTCGCAACATGCTCATCAGCTAATTCACTATATAGCAAACAGATTGCAGTTGGTTTTTCTAAAATTGTGGCTTAGATTTCATTCTCTTGAGGCTATAAAGGGAAACTATAACAGAAGGAGTTTTTATGGTGTCCTTTTGTCGTTTCCTAGATAACAAAAAAATCATTTGTATTTAAACTCAACATTCCTGCAGTATGCGGAAATTTCACTTTAGGATATTTGTAATAATGTGAAACTTATAGAGCAGGAAGGACCAAATATCTTCCAGTCCAATTTTCTATAATCAGGATGATCTCAGATGATGTATTCTAACACAGTACAACTGTTCCGCTTATCTATGATCATTCACAGATATAGGAAGAGTAAAACATAATTGCACTGCTAGTAATTCAAATATTTCTCAGTTTCATTTATATTTTTATTTCACTTCCACTCCACTCTTTATTTTTCAGATAACTCAGAGCAGCTCCTAGTGGGTCTCTCACCCGGGTTCTGATCAAGTTCACACTGACTTTGCTTTCACATTCACTTTGCTTCAAGAATACCACAACAGAACTTTCACTGAGCAAATCTCCGCTATTGTTAATGAACACAGACACAGTGCCAAATCATAGTTTAGCACCACATAAACCAGCCATCAACAAGTCTTGGGTCACACACTCAGTCTTCCCAATAAACACAGAGTTCCCCTTCTTTTCCTGGATCTAAAGTAAACTGAATGCTTTGTGTTTGCCCTTCAGACCAGGACTGGAAACAAGAATCGAGCTGTGGCTGCCAATCAAGTTTGCTTTATGTCTGAAATTGGCAATGGTAAAGGAGGGGTGTGATCCCATCCAGGACAGGTTGACTGCCCAATTCCTGGACTCCAGAACCACTCACCCACAGCCCAAACACTACTTCCTCCTCCTGTCTTGATTTCCTCTTTTAATCAAACCACAGTTTGCCATTACTTCTGAACCATGGTTTGAGCAAGTCCTCCAAACCAGGGTTTCAAACCAAGAAGTAACCATACATGGGAAGAGAAGAAGGAGAGATGAAGCCTGTGACTCATTTCCAATTGTCTTAATTCAGCTAATTCAATTCAGAGTCTATAGAGAAGCCTTCTGCATAGTGAAGGAAGACAGAAAGCACGTACACTTTCTCCTTAAAATCAAGCAGAAATAAATATACTGTACACTATACTCACTGACTATGCTGCACAATGCCACTTTTCTGATGCAACAGGGGTAGACAGTGTTGACTAACCAGCAGTTTCCTCCCCCTTACCTTTGCCAATTTCAGGCACAAAGCACTTAGCAAACCAACAGATGGTTCATTATCCAAATTCTGTTAGTCTTTGGGCAGCACTGGAATAGGCTGGACCCTGTGGGAGTGCCAATCCCAAACACAAAGAATGACAACAAAGGATAACTAGGCTGGAACACACTTCCCTTTGTATCTTCTGGCCTTAGAGCAGTTGTGGGGAGGAGGAGAAAATGCACCTAAAACTCTACACAGACTCTTTTTTGCAGGACAAATTCTGCTTTTACACGCAGGTGCTGCATTCGAATGGAACAAACAGAGGATGGTGCTGCATCGAAAGAGTTTTCCATAATTTTTTTCTTTTCTTTTCATGTTGAAAGAGATAACAAGAAAATGCCATGATCCTTCTATGCCATGATCCTTAAACTAAAAGTAAACATAGTAACAAGTAGCAACTAGATCCAGAGAATGGACTGGGATCACCAGGTACTATATCAGAAGCTAAGTGGTTGTGGACCTCATAAGGAACTGGAATGGTTACAGCACGATCGAACAATCCACTAAAATATTACTAAATACCATCTCAAAAGCGGTATGCGCTGTCAGTCCTGATCAGCGGGACTTATGAATCGCATGTGAGAGCATGGTAGTATTAACTGCAAAATGTCTTCAAGTTGGTTCGTCTGAAACAAACCATAATTAACACTAACCCGTTTGTACGACTGGAAAATAACAAACTGAAGTTGAGCAAAAAGAGGAAATGACTCCTCCTCAACTCTTTCTCCCAACCATGAGGGAGGAATACAGGGAAGGAAAATGTGAGCACTGAAGGCTCCCTGTAGTGTGGTGTATCCCTGGTCATTCACATAGCACATAACTATGGTTCACTGTGATACGAAAACATGGCTGCAGGTTTGTGGAAGAGCATGTGTATTGTATCCACCACCATCGTTTTGCCCGGACACTGAGGTCCAGCACCAAGGGCCTTCTGACGGTTCCCTCACTGCAAGAAGCAAAGTTACAGGGAACCAGGCAGAGGGCCTTCTCAGTAGTGGCCCCCATCCTGTGGAATGCCCTCCCAACAGATGTCAATGAAATAAACTACTATCTGACTTGTAGAAGACATCTGAAGGCAACCCTGTTTAGGGAAGTTTTTAATGTTTGATGTTTTATCGCTTTATTATTATTAATAATATTCTGTTGGGAGCTGCCCAGAGTGGTTGGGGAAACCCAGCCAGATGGGTGGGATATAAATAATGTAGTAGTAGAAGGCGTCAGGTTCAATCCCAGGTATCTCCACGTAGAGCAGGGAAAGATTCCTCATTTGAAATTCTGAAGGGCTGCTGCCAGTCAGTTTAGAAAAATCCTGAGCTAGATGGACCAATAGTTTGATTCAGTACAAGGCAGCTTCCTATGTTCATATTGCCATTGTGTTTAGCGCTAGAAGTCATAAGCAGGTTTGCCTGAGTAAGAAAGAGCATGTCATCCACTTCAAACCAAAGAGAAAGCTACCCACTGGTACCTCTTCTGTTGTCTGTGAAAGGTCTCAGTAAATAGCCCACCAAAAGCATTATATTTATTGCTATTTTAATTTCATATCAATCTCTTGATAGATGATAGATTGATTTTCAGTGCATGAGGCTATTTTCTCTTGCTGCTTAGTTTCCACTGCCTTGGTGTCTCCTACACACACCATTAAATATGGCCACATTTTACTGGATACCAGGATCAGACACCCACCACACCTCCCTTTCTGAACAGATAAAAATACTACCTGTCACCCCAAACACATAACATCCCCTGGCACTAGTTGTTTTTTTCTTCCTCAGCCATAGCACGCTGAAACCTCAGAGGAGGCAGACTTTTGCATCACAGGAGCAAATAATCTCACATATTCAAGAACTCATTTCTAGTGGATTTATTTTTAAAAAAGATGCAGAAGCTTATGAATTTCCAAAAAAGCACAGCAGTCACACCGACATCATAAACTGGCTTTGCAAAACCTGGAAAGAATGAAGTAGCTTCTTTTTTCTGATGAAAATATTCCCACAAATCCCATTATCGTGCATGTCTAATCTTAATAAAGCACAGAGAAGCAAGACTGCAAATCACCTATCTATTTTTCCATTAGCAGAAAGCAAAAATATATACCCTCTTCACCTCAGTCAAGTGAGGATCCTAAATAGTTGCAGAACAAAAAATAGCAGAGTAACAGCCTATGATATCTTTCTGCCAGGTACCTGCCACAGGTACACACACAAACACATTTTTGTTTATGTTTTTTTTTCAGCTGGATGGGATTATTTGTCTTTTAGGTATCTGCATTTATCCATATTGTTTTCAAAATGTGTCTTTTGTTGTTTTCTGTATTTTTGGTTGTAGGGTGAGAAAGGCAATTCATTAAATGACTGACTGAATGAATAAACTTACTGCATTATAATAATAAAAATTATTTCCATTATTCCAAAATTTGATAAACTATGGTGAGTCTTTAGTCATGGTTGTAGGATTTTTCTGCCTACTTTTTGAAAAACTAACAAGATATTTCACTGTTGGTTTTCCAAATTTTATTTAAACATTCTGCCTCTGAAAGGAAATCATTCTCTCTGCCAAGATCTTCAAATAAATAAACAAACCTTACTGTGAGAATCATTAGGAGACCTTTCAATTTAATTTGCTCTCTGGTAGTTGAAGTTGTAGGTTATAATCAGGTCCTGTTTTCAAACACCACTGAAAAATCACCTGCATGTTTCTTGATGTAATGTCCCAATTTGTTAAGGGAGGAAACTGACAAACACACACACACACACACACACACACATTGTTGGATCACTTTAGAATGCATAACTATGAACAATAAACCATCAGAGGTGGTACGATGAAGCCATACCACCGATGGAAGCTGGTTGTTTAAAGTCACATAACCTAAGGTGAGCCAACAGTGTATAACTGTTGTCAGGGGGCGGACTTCCTCAGAAGGATTGCCAACACAGAGTTTGGAAAATTATCTTGAAATAACTTTGATAAACAGAATCCAGCAGCAAATAATAAATATTGACTTACCTGACAAGAAATGTGTGCAGTCCAACATCAAAACTTCTGTAAAAAAAGAAGAAAGAAAATATTTTAATATGCAAGTGTACTATATTAGAAAGTGGAATCAAAAGCTTTTTAGGGAATAAGCAGGGGGGGGGATTCAGGCTAATAAATGCAGAAGACCACAGAAGCAATATTTTCAGAGAGGCGGGTGGGCACTTTCTGAGAAGAGTCCTACAAGTTCCACTTCCATCAACAAGAGGCGTTGCAGGTCTAATCAAGCACACAATCCTGTATCCACTTCTGTACACTTCTGTGCAGAAAGAAGGATGGATTCAAATCAGGGGAAAGTGCAAAAAAGAACAATTGCAATGATTGCGATAAAGCAAATAGTACAAGAGGAAGCTGAAAAACCCCTATTTTTGTACCCTACAGATGTGAAAGGCCCTACAATAGGATCCTGTGAGTGGGAGGGGTTTTTATCTCCCCCATATGCTGTGGGTCAAGTTTGACAGACAATCGGGGCAATCACCTGATGTCATAGTGACAACAGGTGACCTGTTTTGACGTACACAGCTTGAAATCCAACTGAGCTCTGGGCCTTCTACCGGGAAGAAGAAGAAGAGTTTGGATTTTATATCCCACTTTATCACTATCCTAAGGAGTCTCAAAGAGGCTAACAATCTCCTTTTCCCTTCCTCCCCCACAACAAACACTCTGTGAGCTGAGTGGGGATGAGAGACTTCAGAGAAGTGTGACTGGCCCAAGGTCACCCAGCAGCTGCATGTGGAGGAGCGGGGAATAGAAGCCTCAGAATGCCTTCCCCCTCTCCAAATCTCTAACACTGGGCTGCGTCTTTTCGTTTTCAAAGAGGCCATCCTCTGGGTGAAACTCTTCGGATTAGGGAGCAGGGCCTTCCAGCAGTGATTTAAAACTATCCATCAGGCATTCTTTACCTGTGATTCCTGCATTGAAGGGGTGGCCCTTGGGGTATGGTAACCAGATGTCCCCGTTTCCCGGGGACAGTCCCTGGATTTACAAATCAGTCCCCGGACAAAATCCGTCCATAGAATGTCCCTGGATTTCATTTAATGTCCCTGGATTTATATTTTAAGTGTTGTAGATTTATTAGTAGGGTATGAATGTTGCGTGATTGGTTCAGCAGCACAAGATACATCATATGGGGACTTCTGGCAAGGCAAAATGGCGGGTGCCACAGCAGCAAGCAGCTCCTGAAGCCAGCCAGAGCCAACTGCACTACCAGGCTGGCTCCAGGCTGCTGAGACTGCTGCTGCTGCTGTCGAGGGAGAACCGGGGATGCCCAGCGCGTTAACTGGGGGAACCACTGACACCCCCCCATGACCCAAACCGAGCCAGGCGCGAGAGCGCCTGGCCACCTGGCAGACTGCCCAGCGGCACTCCAGGGCCAGTAAAAACCCTGGAGCCAAAGCAGGGAGAAGGAGGAAAGGAGAAGGAGAAGGAAGAGAGAGAAAGAGGAAGGAGAAAAAAGAGGGGAGCCCCAACCTTGCCGCGCCACTGCTGCTGTAGCCTTATGAGGCTTTGCCCTCGGGTGGGAAAAATATTGCACCCGGGAAAGGGAAAATGGGAGTCAACAGACACTCAAGGAATAGTTTCGGAGAAAAAACTTTATTTCTACCATCCATGAACTGGTAGAAGGAGCAAGTGTGATAGTTCACAAAACAAGCACGAGTTCACAGTCATTTGCACAGAGTATATATTCCCCTTCCCTTCCCTTTCTCCTCCCTCAGGAGTCCTGCCCCATGAGTTCCTCTGAGCATGGACAGAAAGCTCCTGTCTTCTGACTCTTCCCAGGAAAGGGGGGGGGGAGAAGTCAAAGGGTTTCAGAGTGTTCAAAGATGTTGCAACTGAATGAGATAAGATTCGTTTCTCAGGCTTAAGTATTCTTGGCAATGACAGAGCCTATTCATTAGCTTTTTGAAGCCTTCTCGTACTGATAAAAGAATAACATTTTTCCTATGCATCTTGTGAGAGAAGCAGAGAAGAGCAGAGAAAAGCTGTTTGGGGTTTTTAGAAGACAAAAGGAATTTTGGACAGTTTTGAGGCCTGGTTGGGGGGGGTGACTTCGGGTCTAGGTGGGGTCACCTGTCCTCACCTCCTTCACCGCCACTGAGGAGAGGTAAGAGAGCACTGAGAGGGCAAGGACATGTGGCCGAGCCCAGGCCCGACCCAGGCCTACTCCACGGCAGATAGTGCTCCAAGAGGTCAGGCTGGAGGATCTTCCAGAGGAAGGCTGCGTGGCAGAGGAGACCCAGAAGAGAAGATATTACTTCTTATTTTTTTAAAAAAAATGATTAAAAAAATTTAACTTTTTTTCTCTTTTCAAAAGAAAAAAGGGTCCCCGGATTCTTTGGAAGAAAACCTGGTAACCTTAGCTTGGGGGGTCCCTTTATGATTCTATGATTATATTATCTAGTGCCCTTTTTTGGACTACAGTTCCCATCAGCCTGAGCCAACACAGCTGCAGTCCAAAACATCTGGAGGGCACCAGATTGGCGAAGCCTGCCCAAGAGGATACTTCACTCTTCTTGAGGGCTGTTGGCAGTTATTTCAAAAGCCTGCTGTTTCTCCTTTGCTTGTCACTTCCACATTGGTATTCAGCACACAGTCGTACACAAATCCCCACATACAAAAATAAACCCCAAACCTGGGGGAGACTCAAACGCCCTCATGCAAAATGTCCACGCTCTACTGGTAGCAATAACCCATTTGATTAAAAAAAACACACACACGGACACACACACACTGCCAAACAGCAAATAAAAAAATACAGCCCTCTCCACCCTACTCTGAAATAGCAATAACATACACATCTGAAAGTCAAAGCATGTGCAAAACTGTGATTAGTTTGCATTTATGAGATGGCCGTAGGAAATGATGAGTCAGCTCCAACTGTGTTGCAGGTGCCCTCAAGCCATTTCCCAACAGTTGCATTTCATCCATGCAATTCCTTATCACCACAGCCCCTTTGAAAGTAGGCTTAGCAGCATTATTGCTGTATCGTGCAGCTCGTTAAATGTAAGGTATAAACTATATTATCTTTATGGTAGGCCAAGTTGTTAACTGGGAAACAAAACTGGCTTAGCCTCCACCAGGTCAAAAGTGCCCTTCTTCAAATTTTGCGATGCAGTTCTCCACTCAGTAAATGTTTACAAAAATGCATTAATTAGGAGGGAAGTTTGTATAAAAATGAACATGAAAAAACATCAAAAAATGCATTATACCAGGGTAGATTGCTTGCAGAAATGTGTATGTTATTCCAAACTGGATATTTTTTAAAAAATGTGTTTCTTAGGATAAATTCACCCTTAAATAACAACTTTTCATAAGGTCGAAAATTTTAAAAATGCACATTGCTGCAGAAATGTGGAGATCTGAATTTAAGATTAGAAAATGAGAAACAGAGAGAAATAAGATGGCTAGATAGAAGTAGCACACAAAACATCACCAAACATCACCATGTTGCAGAAGATGCCACTGTCACACACAAAAACCAAAAACACTAGTCTTTCAGCTAGGCATATTCCTAAAATTGAAGAGTTGTGCACCACCACATAAACCAAGTGAGGTGACCTGAAATTTATGCCCTGCCATTCCTTCAAGCAGCTCAAGGTAGTATATATGGTCCTGCTCTTTTTATCCTCAGAACAATTCTGTGAGATATGTTAGTCTGAGAGCAACAGTGACTGGGCTAAAGCCCAGTGAGCTTCACAGTTGACTGGGGATTTTAATGTAAGTCCTTCAAATCCCATTCCAACACTTTAACCAGTAAAACACACTGGCACTATTTGTAAAAGAAAAAACAAAACTGCCCTGAATGGAATAAAGATTGAGAAACCTCATTTAGCCAAACACTTCCCATTATGAGACTTGCAAGGCCTCCATAATGCCACTTTAATGGGTAAGTAATCAAGTGTTACAGACTAGCCATGAAATTCTGGCATAAGTGAAGTCTGCGGGATTCTTGCCCATTCATTCCAACGGGGCCAGAAACTCACGCCGTGGTTTTATTTGTTTTGGAAGGAAGGAGCAGTCCGTCCTAATACCACTCAAGTAGTACTAATGCAGATGGAATTCAACTGCTGGAACTTCAAAGAGGCCAACAGTACTCAGTCAATCAATCAGTGAGCAGTGTTGGCCAACAATATTTTTAAAAAGTTAAGCATAATCCCAGATATCATACAAGAAAAGCAGTAACAAACAAAACACAAAAGTGGTAACAAAAAACAACAAGAATGCACCAGTTATCCACACATATGCACCTCAGATAAATAAGAGCTTGAAGCCATTAGCACAGCAGGCAACAGAGCAAGCTATTAGCCACCAGCAGAAGCTGACATTAAAATGCCATATTTTTAGGAGCAGCCAGAAAGCAACTCCTTCTTCTATCAGTAGGGCATCCCAGGAAACTGATGCCGCAACTCTGCAACTCCCCGTTTGGCATGGGCACCAGTTGAACTTCAGTTGGCAGGGGAACGTGGAGTAAAAGGGTACAGAATGGACGAGGAACATCAGGTATGGGGGTCAGATTCGGTTCTCTAGGCCTCACTACCTGGTCCTTGAAACTCTGCCCAGGTCACACTCCTTTTTCCAGGTTGTGCCCACTAACTGGTCCTGCTTCACCCCCTGTGTGCTTTTGAGTGGCTGAAATGTGTCCCTGAACTCTAATAAATGCCTGTGGGGAAACCAGCAAGCAGGATTCACACACAAGAGCCTTCTCTCCTGCTGTGATTTCCCGAAACTGGTATTCAGAAGCCTTGCTGCCTCAAAGCCATCATGGCTAGTAGCTCTCGACAGCCTTCTCCTTCATGAATTTGTCTAATCCTCTTGTACAACCATCCAAGTTGGTGGCCATCACTGCCTCCTGTGGGATCAAGTGCCATAGTTATGCACTACATAAAAAAGTACAGTGGTACCTCGGAAGTCGAACAGAATCTGTTCCGGAAGGCCGTTCGACTTCCAAAACATTCGGAAACCAAAACGTGGCTTCTGATTGGCTGCAGGAACATTCACAAACAGGAAAACTCACTTTCAGGTTTGTGGCATTCGGGAGCCAAAACATTCGACTTCCAAGGCATTTGGGATTCAAGATACAACTGTACTTTCTTTTCTCAGTCCCGAATCTCCCAACTTTCAGCTGCACTGGACGTCCCCAAGTTCTAGTGTTATGAGAGACACGATAAAAGCTTTTCTCTAACCCATTTTTGACATGCCATGCATAATTTTATAAACTCTTATGTCACTTTTACTCGCATTTTCAGTGGATTTCCAAGGAAGTTTGCCTTAGTTCACAGTCAGACCTTTGGTTCACGTACTTCAGTGCTGAATATACTGACCAACAGTTGTTCTGTGGGGTTACATACACAGCCCTACCTAGAAAAGCCAAAGTCTCAACATGGGACATTCTGCATGCAATGCAGATACGCTACCACTGAGCTACAGCCCTTCCATCTATTTATCTACTTGCACTGGTATGCTTTCGAACTGCTAGGTTGGCAGAAGCTGGAGGGTCCTTTGCCTTACCTTTACCTACCTTCCATCACTAGATCCCATACCATGATCAGGTAGTCACTCAGTCCACTTACTGTTGATGAGCAAAGGCCCACCTTTCCCCGCCTTCTGATACTTTTATCATTGAACTGAACTTAGAAAATATTGAATCACAGAATGGCAGAGTGAGAAGGGACCCAGACTTAGGGACTTCCCTTGCATTTGAAGAAAGGCTCCAGCAGATTGAGTGGACAAGCACCAGCTGGGCTGAGTCAGGGGCCTGAGCCTGCCCTGGCTCCAGATACGGGGATTACCTCGTTGCCCTCTGCTGGGCAATCACGTACAGCTGCTCCACTACCAGTTGGGTCAGGAGAGGCTGAGGCGGCCTCTGGGTCTAGTAACCCACCGATGTCTCCCGAGCTGCAGAGACTCAGGTCTGAGAGAAGGCGAGACCTGAGTACTCGCAGGAGGAGTGCTCGCCTTTGGGTGAGACAGGGAGGTGAGTCACCGGGGGATGAGGACCGGCCATTACCCTGTCAGAGATAAAAGGCTGCCGGACCCCGCCCCAGGTTGTGGGAGCAACATTGCTGCTTGCTGTGACCTGCCCGAGACCTTGTGCCCGACCTAGCCTGGTTTCCTGCCTTGGCCCTGTTGGACTGACTCCTTGCTGAATCCTTGGATTCGGGACCGGACCTGGACCGTATGTCTCGGGTTAACCCCCGGGCCCAGCACAAAGCCCTACACAAATCCAGAGTGGAGTCCCTAAGGTGGTTGGGTGTTGCAACTCCTGCAACCAAGTTGGTGTCAAACGTATTGCCCTGTTTTCCTTTGGACCACACCAGTAAGGCCAAGAATGAGAGTCTTGTCGTCTGGGCAACGGAGAGGTCACTTCAGCTGCTAATGCTGTGGTTTGACTTCATCCCTGGAGGTGCACTCTACTGTCTCTCGAGACACAGGGATGCTAATAACAACAGAACTTGGACCAGACAGCCCTGCAAACAGAGGACACATGACTATTGTACATACAGTGGTACCTCAGGTTACATACGCTTCAGGTTACAGACGCTTCAGGTTACAGACTCTGCTCACCCAGAAAATGCTTCAGGTTAAGAACTTTGATTCAGGATGAGAATCAAGCAGGCCCCATTAGCTAAAGTGGTGCTTCAGGTTAAGAACACTTTCAGGTTAAGAACAGACCTCCGGAACGAATTAAGTACTTACCCAGAGATACCGCTGTATAAGGAGTTTGGGAGACTGGATTTGGACCACAAGGATAGGTACATGAGATGCAGATGCACCATCAGAACTAGGCGGCAAAGCCAAAACATGTGAGAGAATCTGCTTAGCGAGGACTGACAGATGTTTTATGTAGGGTTGCAAGAATATGCATGCCATTTCCGAGGCTGTTTAAACTGATAGTTCATTCAGTTCCCCCAAGTAGGGACCATCTAGGCTTTTAAGTTTGGATTTCAAAAGCAGCCACTTACTCACTGATGGACTGAGCCCCTGAAACTAGAATATCTCAGCACCACGGGTGTCTCTTTCAAACCCAGGCCTGCTTGACAAAAGGAACCTTCAGGGACCATCCACTCTTTGAAGAGGAACGGGATGTGGAACAGCTAGGTTTGGAAGAGCTTTGCAACATTAAAACTGGCTTTAATGAAAAGCCTGCTCCTATGGGGTGGAGTCAGCAGGATTCTAATGCCCTCAATTAGTTTGAAATATTTACTTGATTCAGCTGCTTGGATTCCTTCCTTTAATTTAAAGACAGTGCGAGGGGTGGGGGGTGGAATATTCCCACCACACAGAAAATCAGAAGACAGGAAACGTCAGAGTGGTGCCTTTCTGAAACTGGCACACAGAGGAAGGGAGAAGGAAGTGTCAGCTTGTCTTTGCCCTTCCTTTCCTTTCAAGCTTCAGCTGCTGAATAACTCCCAGGGGGGGTAAAGAAATGGCTGTTTGGTTAGCTATCAGGGAATGAAGACGGCTGCAGATGGGATGCAAGTCAGAATTAGGTGTGCTGTGCAAAGCAAATCGTGCCAGGCACTACAACCCTCATATTAGCAGAACGTTAGAAGGGCTAAGGTGCTTATTTTCCACCTTTTGCAAAGCATTCTTAAAATAGTTCAAGAGCAACACAGCCCCAGTGCTGATGCAGCAAAACAAAATCCTCTGCCACTTTCCACAGGATTAGCAATTATTCCTTTACTATGGGGTGGTGGGATCATTTGCCATGGTATGGGGACGCTGAGGCCTGTCTGCACTCAGCTATACAGCTGCACATATTATGTTTTAAGTGCGATTGAAGCACATTATACAAACGTGACACTAGATAGTGATGGTGAGCTTATGGCAAATTCAATATATTTTTCAAAACTTTTCTTTTTTTAAAAAAAAGCTTTTTTAAAAATATGTGTCTACATTCCACTTCTATCTGGTTTTTGGAAATACACCTTCAGTGTTGCTACCTAAATCATGGTTCAGTCAGTTGTGCATAAGACTTAATCTTCGGGTCGTGGGTTTGCGATCCTCATTGGGCAAAAGATTCCTGCATTGCAGAGGGTTGGACTTGATGGCCCTTGTGGTCCCTTCCAACTCTACAATTTTATGATACTGTGCAGTGCTTTTTTTCTAGAAAAACAGGTGCCAGTACTCACCATGAAGTTGTCACAGTAAGTGCCACACTTTTTAACAACAACAAAAAAGAGTTGCTGTTGGTACTGCGTACCCTGGAGTACCCCTTGGGGGGAAAACCACTGATTCTATTAAAGTCCCTGCTTTGCACCGCCAGGGTGAAGCAGCAGCTGGAACAGGTAATTTTTTTGCCATCTCTTCTTGCTTTGTATTGCCTGCTGCTATATTTGCAAGAGAGAAGAGTTCTCAGACCATCTGACTTACAGCACACCTGGCCTTGATGCTGGACTTCTTGGAGGAGAGGGTGAAGAGACAGAAAGAGTTAAATTGTATTGTTATGTTGTCTTGAAGAGAAACTGCTAAAGTTAAAGGTAAAGGACCCCTGACAGTTAAGTCCAGTTGCGAACGACTCTGGGGTTGCGGCGCTCATCTCGCTTTACTGGCAGAGGGAGCCAACGTTTGTCCGTTGACAGTTTTTCCAGGTCATGTGGCCAGCATGACTAAGCCGCTTCTGGCAAAACCAGAGCAGCGCACGAAAACACTGTTTACCTTCCCGCCGGACTGGTACCTATTTATCTACTTGCACTTTGACGTGCTTTTGAACTGCTAGGTTGGCAGGAGCTGGGACTGAACAATGGGAGCTCACCCCGTTGCGGGGATTCGAACCGCCAACCTTCTGATCAACAAGCCCAAGGCTGAGTGGTTTACACCACAGTGCCACCCGTGTCCCAGAAACTGCTAGGTGGGAAGAAAACAACGCCATGTTTGATATGACTGAAAGGGAGCAAGCAAGCTATGTTACTGATAAGAGAACATTGGGAGACATTGGGAGAAGGAGAAGGCAACAAGTCACGCTGTAGGGTCTTCAAGGAGAGCTGCAGATTAACCACTTTGTGCATAGCTGATGCCTGAAAATAAGGTAGCAACACAGGGGATTGACTGTGCATGTGAAAAAGTGTAAACTGCTAATTGGTTAGTGGCTGAAACGAGGCTTTATGGCTATTTAACAAAGGGGTGAGTTTGATAAAGTTTACACTGCTGTATCTATGCTTGCATTGCCTTTGTAGTGACTTCCGCATTGGGGTTGCCACTTTGCACATGCAAAATAAATGTTTACTGATATATTGTCATGTTGTTACTGACCTCCAGCAAAGGAACCACTACAGAGGAAGCTACAAACAAAAACTGGGTTGATGTGCTGAGTTGGGGTGTGTGTGTTGGTGCTCAAGTTCTTATTTTTCTCCACTGGCTAGAGGGTGGGGGTATAGGTTTTTGTTGTTGTTACCGTGATGCCAATATTGTTATTGCTGCTGGCAGGGTACAGTTTTACACACACACACACGAGTATGCTAGGTTAACATTTCTACTACTTTCCTTTTCTATTCTATTCTATAATGCATGCATGTATGTATGTATGTATGTATGTATATGTTCCTCAGTGTAAGATAGATGATAGATAGATGATAGATGATGATAGATGATGATGATAGATAGATATAGATGATAGATAGATGATAGATAGATAGATAGATGATAGATAGATAGATAGATAGATAGATAGATAGATGATAGATGTTTTTGCCTAGCTTGAGTGTACCACTGAAATCTGAAATTGCCTGTCAAGATGTGTCTGACGGAGAGAGGGGGAGGAGAAACTAGACTACAGTACAGACTTTTGCCACTGGTTCTGTCCACCACTGACACGTGGCCCTTGGAAGATTGCCCAGAGGGGAATATGGCTCTCAGGCCATTGCACTAGATATACTCTACCTGCTTCAGTTCAAACCCAAGCACCACCACAACTACCACCTTCCATCAGTTCCTGTTTTGTTTGTATTCAGAATCAGTGACTGAGGTCCCCACATACCTGCTAGAATTTCAGTCCCAACATGTTCTCCACTCCCGTGAAGAGGATCCCAGTCCAAACTGATTGCAGTCGAGTAGCGAAATGTGAAGCTACTCAGAGCCAAAACAGCAATGCAAACGCCTTCCAATTTATTAAACACTTCTGCCTCTAGCCGGATAATCTCTTAATCGCCATGAGCCTGGAGGGAGCTGTGTTTAGGGATTTCGAAAACTTCAACAATGCCAGTTTTCACGCTATATAGGATTAACAACTTTGATGTTCTAATACACTTGTGAGCGCTTCAGAACAGAATAAAAAATTATTTTCTGCAAGTAAAAGGTTGTGTGTATTTTGGGGTGGGAGGAACGACTCATTAGGTCAACTCAGGCTCAGACTACAAGGAACTCCATATTAGTGATGTGTTCATGGTGTTTCTAGAAATCCGCCCAAGCAGACTAAAAGCCAGAAAAGAGGAAGGGTGGGTGGAGGGAGGAGGCTTATTTATTTCCCACCACCACCACCTCTGAGTTGCTTTCTCTCCCATGGGGAAAACCACAGAAAAAAATATAAGGCTCTCATATATCATTTCTCCCATAAGCGGAAAAGGATGCTTGAGGAAAGAGAATTTGACTCGGAAAGTGCCCAGAGGCAAAAGTGTCAAATAGCACTTCTCCTGCTGTGCTTCTTTCCCCCTGATTTACAGCTAAAGATGGGTGAATTTGTCAATTTTGTTTTCTGTCAGTTTCTCTTTCCCCCCTAAAAATTCCCTTCAGGGTCTTTGCAACAGACACACACAGGTAACAGAAGCAGGTGGGTTGTCCAATGTACAGTACAGGAGCTGGTGGAGCTGGTGTGTGTGTGTGTGTGTGCATGGATACATGGGTACATAGATGTATGGATGCATGCCTGGCCTTCATGCATGTTTAGCATCCCACCCCCAATCAGGCTGAATGCCCAAACAGAACTACAGTGGTACCCCGCAAGACGAATGCCTCGCAAAACAAAAAACGCGCAAGACGAAAGGGTTTTTCGGTTTTTGTGTCGCTTCGCTAGACGAATTTCCCTATGGGCTTGCTTCGCAAGACGAAACGTCTTGTGAGTTCTTGCGAGTTTTTTTCCTTTTTCTTAAAGCCGCTAAGCCGTTAATAGCCGCTAAGCCACTAATAGCCATGCTTCGCAAGACGAAAAAACCGCAAGACGAAGAGACTCGCGGAACGGATTAATTTCGTCTTGCGAGGCACCACTGTATTGTCCTCTGTTTGTGGCCTTCCAGTTTGAAGCCCAGGGCAGTGCAATCCCTTGCCACCTCCAAAGCTTTCTGATATTGAAGTAAGTTCCATTTCAAATTGAAATAAGTTCCATTGAGCAACCTGCACCTGCAATAGCCCAGACT
This sequence comes from Podarcis melisellensis, assembly GCF_964234715.1. Taxonomy (NCBI): domain Eukaryota; kingdom Metazoa; phylum Chordata; class Lepidosauria; order Squamata; family Lacertidae; genus Podarcis; species Podarcis melisellensis. The sequence goes on along the minus strand of NC_138530.1, from coordinate 24,713,871 downwards.
ACGCTCTCATTGTGAAATCTCTGTTTCTGCCTTCCATCGCTGATGACCAAATTCCTATAAAAGGCAGCGGACAAATAAAATATCTCTCTACCCCGTGGGTAGCCGTGATCCATTATTTTAACTGTAAGGGCATGAAGGAGTCATAATTCAAGAGAAGCAGAGGGCAAGCTGGGTAGGTTTTCTTAGATAATTGAAATTGACCCATAATTCACCGGTAGCCATGGGAGATGTTGCTCCTCGTGTAACTCTTCATAACTCCGTTCGGCATGAACTGATTTTCAAAAACACACATACACACAAAATCCCATCTGCGAAAATATCACATTTAATTTTTTTGGACAGGCGTTGCTTGCTATGTGTAACAGGACAAAACAGCAATAAAAAATATGTCTGCTGAATGAAAAATAAGGACAGAAGAGGCTGCTGGATCAGGACAATGGCCAATCTAGACCACTATCCTGTTCTCACAGTGGCTAACCAGATGTCTGTGAGAATCCCACAAGCACCTGAGGACAAACCTACTATCCCTTCCTGTGGTTTTTAGAAGAAGAGAAGAAGAATTTGGATTTGATATCCCACTTTATCACTACCCGAAGGAGTCTCAAAGCGGCTAACATTCTCCTTTCCCTTCCTCCCCCACAACAAACACTCTGGGAGGTGAGTGAGGCTGAGAGACTTCAGAGAAGTGTGACTGGCCCAAGGTCACCCAGCAGCTGCATGTGGAGGAACGGGGATGCGAACCCGGTTCACCAGATTACGAGTCCACCACTCTTAACCACTACACCACACTGGCTCCAACTATGGAGCCTCCAACTATGGAGGCAGAACATACCCATAATGGGTGGTAGCCACTAATAGCCTTTGAACAATCCCTTTTAAACCCACCCTTTGGTGGTCCAACAGTCAATCTCTCTTCCCAAGGAACTCTGGGACTTGCAACTCTGTGAGGGGACGAGAGGTCTTCTCAACACACTTAAACTACAGTTCACGAGATTCTCTGTGGGGAGCCATGACTGAGTAAAGTGGTACGACACTGCTTTAAACGTATTGTTCCTTCCTGTGATTATTTTTTTCTTGGCACTCCTGTGGTTGAGGGTTAACATTTGAACTAGCTACCTCAACGTTTATGCCAGAACATACATAATTTCAAGATGCTTGCTCAGACATTTCATCCCCTTCACACCAACATGGCAACACCTGAAATTTTCTTCAAAACCAAAGAACTGCCCGCAGAACAGCTCAGAATGCAACTGTGGTGTTCATATGGAGGTGGTTGCAAAATTCAACCAGTTCAAAGATTGAAGATTGGCAAGTGATTGAGTCATCAGGAGGAAGGTTGTCAAAAATTGCCTTTCAGTTGGAATAATTAAACAAGAGCAATTGAGGAGTCTCAAAACAGCAAATTTAATTTAAATGGGTCCATTGTTAGCCACTCTAATGATTCTCTTTCTCCCAGAATTCATTACTTTCTTTCTTTCCTTAAAACCACAGAAGGCAAAGACAGAAGTGCTTCAGTAAAAAGTTTTTACCCTTTATTAGTCTTTCCTACAATATCTCATCAAAATCAATGGAGACAACACCGCATTGTTTGAGGTTATTGCTATTTAAACACTAAGAAACAGATAACATTGTTTCTCTATTACAAGGAGGGGTGCAAGGAGGGGAGTCTCATGGAAGGAGACTGACTAATGCACCTTAAGACATAATAACTATAACCTGTTTATTGGAGAAGCACAGACAGTTTGGTTTCTTATAAGGGGATTTACTGAAATAGAAGTCATAATTCCCAAATTTCCATAGCTAGAATTGTACTAAGCACAGTTAAAAACAATTTTCAAGATGAATACCTTAAGGCCAAATTAGACTTTATATGCAAGGTGTGTGAGAGAGAGAGACTTTCAATTATTTTTATTTTTAAAAATAATAATAATCTGGTTTGAGAGATTGCAAGCAAGAGCAGAAATGTTACTTAACCGTTTCACCACACATTTTTCTCAGTCAAAATACACACAAACACACAGAGAGAGACAGAGACTTTTATTCCTGCTATGAAATATTTTCACCCATGGATGGTGAAAACAGCCTGAAAGAGTTGGGTTTGATCAACAGAAATGAAATCCTTTGCAGAAATAACAGCTCCTATCACCACACACACATAACACATATACAAATTTAATAACTAATTAAGAATAAGAATAAGAACCTAGGCTGCATTTCTGATCTACAGAGATTGTAATCCCACCCCTTTCAGATAAACCTTGCTTCAAAAGCTGCCAAGGACCATTAGATTTCTAATAAAAACCCAACTGGAGGTGCAAAACCAGATAAAGGCCTATGGAAATCAGCAAAATTTTGAGGCATCTCTAAAAGTTACTTTTTTTCTGAAGCAAGCCCATTACCTTCCAAAAAGCACAGTGAAAATGATCATCCTCAACACTTTTGCTGCAGGATCACCTAATCAAATATTACTTATCCTTCCCTGCATGAATTTTCCACACAAAGTGTCTTTTTCAGGGGGGACAATAATGAAAAATGAATCGTATTTCATAAAGATGTGGGGAGAAAATAATTATCCGATCAGTGGAGCTAAGCGGTTTAGATCCAATTCTAATCATTAAGATGATGAACATCCCAAAGGCAGCCTTCTCTTCACCTCTGTGGCAGGAGAAAAGTAATTATTAGACGGAAGGGCGTTTTTCAAAAGATTAGAAAGAGAAGCAGTTAGGAATGGAAACGCAATGCTGCTTATCAATTTGCAAGTTCTCTCGTAGGTGCAATGTGTCATGTGGCACACAGGCGGAAGGCCACACAGCCCATACATGCCAGGCAGCCATTTCGCGAAAATTCCATCGGCAGTAAACCTTTGCAATAAAAAGCAAAACTAACCTCCACATTCCGGAAAAACTGTACATGGTGCTCACACAGCGTGGCAAGTCGGGAGACTTCAGCCCATCCATTCGGATGACAAGTGCAGGAACACCGAAAAGGACGAGGTATTTCACATAAAAGAAGAGGACCTGAGTCAACGCCAGCCCACCTGAGAAGAATGCAAGGCGGGAATATTCAAGTCATTATTTTAATATTCATTGTCCTTCCCTCTCCCCGTAAATAAGGTCATATAGTTCAAATATACATCATTAAGGTGTACAGTGTCTATTATTTCTTTCTGCCTCAATCAATTGTAGATGTGCATGCGTGCTGCTGATAACACCAAGGCTGCATGTTCAATACCCATATGGGCCACCTGCATATTCCCGCATTCCAAGGGGTTGGCCTAGTTGACCCTCGGAGTCTCTTACAACTCTACAATTCTATGATTCTGATGCATGGAACATGTACACCAACTGTGCCTATGAAACAGGTTGAAGCAAAACTTTTCCTTTGGCATTCCTTTCTTGTGGCTTGAAGCCACTGGTTCGAGTCCTACTCTCCAGAGCAGGAGAAAACAAGCTTGCTCCATCTTCCGTGTGGCAGCCTTGTAGATATTTGAAGATGGCTGTCATATCTCCTCTGATTCTCCTCTTTAGCAAGCGAAACATACCCAGCTCCTTCAACCGTTCCTCATGGGGCTCAGTTTCCAGACCTTTGATCATCTTGTGTGCAGTTGTATGAAATGAAGTTGTCCCATTCAAGCAAGGAAATCTGCTTGTGCAACAGAAATTCCCTTCCCTCTAGTCCACCTCCCAAACAGATACCTTCCAGGTCAAACGGGACAGGCATGAGGAGAGAGGAAGGGATCAGTGAGTTCCATTGCGCAATCAGAAGTTCTTGTGCAAATAGGACAAACTTCATTGGATACAATCCAATGTTTTCAGAACTCTGTCTTAAGGATTCCATCATTTTCTGGATGGATGTTCTGGCCCTCTGTGATTCCACAGCAAAACCACTCCCTATTCTCTTGAAGGACTGTTTCAGGAAAAGCTAAGTGTGGAACAGAACAAACTGTTTCGGTGATTCTGATCACAAGCCCAACCTGGGTGGAATCTACACACGTATAAAAAAACGTTGTGAAAATGCTATATATATATATATATATATATATATATATATATATATATGCAGGTTTTGGTGTCCTCGGGTGTCTTCCCGTGTAAAAGTTGGGGTGTCTAGGCGACGTTTCGACGAGGTCTCACTCGTCATCTTCAGGCTGGTGCTTTCGGCTTCTTGTTACTGGAACAGAGCAGGATCTCAGTGTTTGAGTTCCTATAAATACTGTTGAGGGGGTGTGGTGTATAGCCTCCAATGTTCTGGGCAGAGAGGAAGTTCCCAGGCTAGTGTGCCTTTTCTTCTTTTGTTCCTTAATTACTTGAGGGATATCTTGAGTGATTTCTTGAGTGATATCCTGAGTACCACTTAGGTGGGTCATTAGGTGTGGATTAGTTGCTAAAGTCTTTGTGTCTTGACCTCTTGAACTTTGTGAAGAGTTTTTCTGAGAAGATGGCTGTACTGCACTTAGTTGTGCTCTGGCTTGGCTTCGTGTATAGGGGCGAGCTGTGGTTTTGTGGCCTGTGTCAGCCAGATCTGTGTAGGGATTGCAGGGGGGTGCAGCATCCGGAGGTGCCACCATGGTTTGGCTACTGGATGGTGTCTGTAATTTATCTGTGGAGAGGGTCTGGGTTTGGGTCTGGTGTGGTTGATTGGTGATGGCGTTCTGTGTGCCTCTGGATCTGGTGTCAGTTTTTGTGGGGAGGGCTTCCTTATATCAAGGGCACTACAGATAAAATTAGCAAAATCCTCCATAAACACAATATCAAAACAGCCTTTTGCACCAACCAAAAAATAGCCAATATCCTCAGAAACCCCAAGGATAAAATCCAGTTGGAAAACCAAGGGGTCTATGAAATACCCTGCAAAGTCTGCCCAGCCACGTACATTGGACAAACAAACAGACGAATAAATGCACGTATCGCAGAACACAAGAATGCCGTCAAAAAAAAAGAAAAAACTTCCTCTCTTTTCCAACACATGAAAGAAACAGGACACGAAATTAATTTTGCAGATTCCAAATTGCTCTTTAACATGGAACATCACCACAAGAGAATAATCATGGAAGCCATCGAGATAGAGAAACACCCTCACAACATGAACAAGCGTGACGACACATCCCGCTTGCCAGACATCTGGAAATTAGCCCTCCCCACAAAAACTGACACCAGATCCAGAGGCACACAGAACGCCATCACCAATCAACCACACCAGACCCAAACCCAGACCCTCTCCACAGATAAATTACAGACACCATCCAGTAGCCAAACCATGGTGGCACCTCCGGATGCTGCACCCCCCTGCAATCCCTACACAGATCTGGCTGACACAGGCCACAAAACCACAGCTCGCCCCTATACACGAAGCCAAGCCAGAGCACAACTAAGTGCAGTACAGCCATCTTCTCAGAAAAACTCTTCACAAAGTTCAAGAGGTCAAGACACAAAGACTTTAGCAACTAATCCACACCTAATGACCCACCTAAGTGGTACTCAGGATATCACTCAAGAAATCACTCAAGATATCCCTCAAGTAATTAAGGAACAAAAGAAGAAAAGGCACACTAGCCTGGGAACTTCCTCTCTGCCCAGAACATTGGAGGCTATACACCACACCCCCTCAACAGTATTTATAGGAACTCAAACACTGAGATCCTGCTCTGTTCCAGTAACAAGAAGCCGAAAGCACCAGCCTGAAGATGACGAGTGAGACCTCGTCGAAACGTCGCCTAGACACCCCAACTTTTACACGGGAAGACACCCGAGGACACCAAAACCTGCATATATATATATATATATATATATATATATATATATATATATATATATATAAAAGATTTCCATAGCTCACCATCGCCATCTAGTGTCACATTTGTATAATGCACTTTAAAAAGGTAAAGGGACCCCTGACCATAATGCACTTTACAACACACTGAAAATGTTTTATTTGCAGCTGTACAGCTGAGTCCCCAGTGGCCACGGTGATAAACATGGATCTTAAGATGATTTTGTCAAGAATCAGCTGGAAAGCAAAATTTCTTCATGGTTCATTAGCATAACTGGCAGTCATCTCTGGACCTGCAGTAAGCCACCCAGGACAGGATCCCTGACACATTCCCACATAGAAAGATTGATTGCAACCACACTGGAGTCTGCTTAATGTAAAGCAATGTTCCCTTTTCAAGTCGTATTCTTCAAGGAGTAAAACATGCTCTCATATATACACATAGAGCATCAATATGTTAAAACCTCTTCCTTCACTCATTCTAGTTTATGAACCACAGCAGGTGTAAGAAAACATCAGAAATGTCACACTTCCTTCCAGAATCTCAGCTGGGACCTCCAGGTTTGGATTGGTATAATAAGCAAATATTGATTTTCAGCTCAGCGGAAATCAAGAACTATTGATCTGGGAGATAAATATTTACCCTCAAAGGGCTATAAATCTTCATGTGCCCTAAATATAAAGTCAATAGCTGGTGTGTTCAGTGTTATTACAGACATTGCTCTACTTGTCCGTCCAGAATTCTCTTGGTCTTTTATAGCGGGTGTTCCAAAAAATGTGCTTTAAGCTGCCCACACCCCACCACACTAGAAAAAAAGCCTGCCAACTGCCTTTCATTTTGTGGAAATTTCTGAGCTCCTAATCTTCCCAACATTCAGTTCTGAACATTTGCTTTTCTGTGAATTCCTACAATTCCCAGAGCAGTTTAAAAACTAGTTCTTCTTCCCAGGAAACTCTGGGGACAGTACCTCTGTGAGGGAAATGGAGGCGGGGGTCTTCTGGCAAACTACAGCTCCCAGGATCCTTTGTGACTGTTTAAAGGGGTATCATAGTACAGTGGTACCTCAGGTTACATACGCTTCGGGTTACATACGCTTCAGGTTACAGACTCCACTAACCCAGAAATAGTACCTCAGGTTAAGAACTTTGCTTCAGGATGAGAACAGAAATCGTGCTCCGGCGGCGCGGCGGCAGCGGGAGGCCCCATTAGCTAAAGTGGTGCTGCAGGTCAAGAACAGTTTCAGGTTAAGAACAGACCTCCAGAACAAATTAGGTACTTAACCCGAGGTACCACTGTATTTTCAATCTATTTGATAATGTGGTGGGTTTGGGACTGAGAGGGAGAAACACACTTTGCACATTTCAAAGGCACTATATAAATATTATGGTTGGTTTTGAAAAGTATCACACAGTTAGAAATATTTTAGCATGCAATCCTGAGCATACACACTCACTGACCTTGGTGAGCTTTACTTGAGGAACGGTGGTAGCCTAGTGGTACCTGCTTAGCATGGAAATGATTCCAGATTCTCCAGTAGGGGGTGGGAATGTCCCCAGTCTGAGACACTGGAGAGTCACTGCCAGCCCGTGTTGACAGTACTAAGTTTGATGTGCCAATGGTCTGACTTCGCATACACCAGCTTCCCACATCCCTACATTCCTCACAACTGAGGCTTCTGCACGCACATTGGCACCCATGAAGGCCACCAAAAAGAAGCGGGAAAATCGCGACTCTTAACTCTGCCCGCTTTGCCTCACACAAAATATTGCTGTAGTGGTTGCTGGGCAACACCACTCACTACAGGAACTGCAGGCTTGCTTTTTCAGCAATGGTGGTGGCTAAGCCAAATAGTTGAGTCACCAACCCACCACCACCGCTGTCTCCCGAGGGAAAGGCCAGAAGGAACACGCATAGTTGAATCCTCCTTCCCAAAGATGCAGAATGCACCCAAGTAGTGATAGCCAATGCTTCTCCCTCACCCACCTTTCATGCTCTGGAATAGGAAAGGGCAGCATGGCTACGGGTCTTGGGGTGTTTTTTCCACTCTGCTATCAAAGAACCCCCTAGCCTTTCTCCCACATCTGGAGCTGTGGAGCACCAAACAACTGCTTACCCTTCCCTCCGCACATCTCACTCGCTAGAGGGTGATGCTGTCAGTTTGCATTTCTTAGTGCAGAAAGTATTGATCTGATGTACAGAGATCTTTCCTATTCTAATTAATTCAGGAGGGTTCTGGAAGCTTCTCTGTGTGAAAGCAGAAGGTTCACAATGTTTGGGTTATTCCTTCAGAGAAGCTGAGTACAGCTGGTTTAAACTTCTTCTGTTCTCTCTTCTGTCGAGGTCATGATGACTATAAATGTAGGGCCAGAAGGAGCCTGGGTTTCACTTTCTCTTTCTATCTCTTTTCCTTCTGGTGTGGTGTACTGTACATAGTATGTTTAGTGTTAAGATTTAGACTTATTATATGTTTAAGTCTGCTGCAACTGGACTTCTTATGGACAGTGTCAATCCTGAATGTATTGGATTTGTGACCATTACACTCATTTGCCTTCAGTAGCAGTAAAGCTCTGCTGGATGAAATACAATTGCCTCTGGTCTATTTTTGGGGAATCTTGCAACATGTTTAAGTTTTTGCTCTGAGTGGAATTCCATGACAGGTGCCACACCAGCTGTGGCAAGCACACTTGTTCAAGCCTGTTCTCCCCTTCAGATGCAGATCCTGGGTGGTAGTCAATCGAGAAGAGACCTATTGAAATGAATGGACCTCTCTTACTCATGTTCCTTAATCTCAGTGGGCCTACTCTGATTAAAACTTAGTTTAATACTGTAGCACCTCTGCTTGTGGTTAACGCTTAGCTGGAATGAAATATTCAACGCAGCAATAGAGAAATTAAAATATTAATTTATTTGTCAGACAAATAAATGAGAGGCTCAGTGGTATATGGTTACCAAGCTCTGGCCTGCCTCCTGCCATTCTGGCCAGCACTTATATTCCCTTAATCCAGCCCCCTTTGCTCCTCCTGTGGCTGCCTCTGTCCAATCAGCCTGGTTGAAATTCCTATTGGTTGTTTGCTAGAACCAATCACAATAGATACACCCATTTCCTTCTATCCTTATAAGGGAGACAAAGAGCTATATATAAATGACAAATAAGTAATAATATATCTTACATGGAATCTTAATTACCAGCTCACCTCTTGCCCTCCTTGCCCTATTGCCTTCTAAAACAAATGGTTAATCTTAAATTTTTATCTTCAAGGATCTTGAGTTAATCATCATTGAAAGATCTCCTTCATTTGAGGGTCTTTTAAACAAATGCCTGACAACTATATATCAGGAGTGTTCGATGGCGTCTCCTGTCTGGCAAGGGGGGCTAGGCTCATTTGCCCCTCTGGTCTCCTATTGCAATATGACTCTAAGAATCTAGCATTTCTTAAATCCTTTGCATAATTACATTTAAGCCAATATATTTAAGCTAATATATTTCATACATTATCATAGGTAGCCTTTTAAAAGAATAAAACCTTTGTAAAGTAAAAAGGAACTCAGTAGAAAACAGCTTTTAAAGATTTCCCAAAAATGCTCTCTTTTTTCTGTCAGCTAGATGTTTTTCCCCATTTGCTCCTGGCTTTTGAAAATACAGCTCAAGGTTTAAGAGAGGCCCATAGTATCATTTTACTATTTGCCCATTCCTAATTGTGTTTTCTCAACCTGCAAGGGCAGTGTATGTAATTCCCTTTTTTTATGACTTTGAGAATTTGTTTTTCCTGCTATAAATCAAGGGGGCCCCTTATCTAGGAGGATAGCCAAGGTTTTCTGCCTGGCATGAAACATTTGAAAATCCTTTTTAAGCTCATTTTAAAATACAAGCCTTGATTGAAATATATAAGCTTTGATAAAAATGCAGGCTTATAATTAGATGCCTCAATACCACCCACACAGTGCAGCACAGAATGTCTGCATTCAGTTTCCTGATCCCAATGGGATTTGCAGTCAATGCCAGTCAGCTGACAGGTGCCAAGTGCAAGTCCCTTTCAGTAGAGATCTTCCATTCAACCTGGCTTGAGGTCCAACCAGGCAACAAAGAAAGAAAGGGAGGAATCCGGAGCGCTTTCAGAGTGCACTCCCGATTATTTCCTTTGAAGTTGGGTCAGCTGATGTTAATGGTGTCAGGTGATTGACTGGTCTAAGTGGCCTGAGTGCTTTGCCCACCAGTCAGATCCTGTGTCCCCTCCCCCCACTGTAGCATATTCTAAAGGGTTAGATATATGTGAAAGACTCCAAATATATTTTGTAATCCATGAACTGCGACTGTCACTGTATTTGGCTAAAAGATTCTACTATTCATTCTCCTGTTCATTTCTCAAAAGCATGCGCACACTGATAAAAATGAAAGTTATTGTGCTAACTGTTTCCCATCGTTCACTTTCTGGGCACGAAAAGGTCACTAAAAAAATTCAAACCACAATTCTAGTTTATCCAGGGCTGGTCCTGGACTTAGGCAAAGTGAGCTCATGACCTTGGGCAGGAAATCTGTGGCACGAAATAGTTAATCATTAATTATTTACCAAATGATCCTATTTTTTTACTTTGAGGTCATCCCTTTGGATTTTCTGCCTCAAGCACCAAACCGCCTTGGGCCAGTTCTGCATTTAGCATCAAGGCTAATAACCAAACTACCTTGGAAAACATACATCTCCTTATGTGTAGCTGTGTATAGATAACTATTCTGAAGTTTTCCATGTTAATGTTTTCTCTCCAGAGAGTTCTCCTGCAATACATGCAGCAGCAGCAGCAGCCACCATAACAAGCACTGTTCAAAACAAGAGCGTTGGTCCTTAAATAATTTACTTACAATTCCAACCATCCTTATTTAGCAAGTGGCTGTTGGCACACCTGCTTGAGTCATCTTTGTGTTAGTACCAGAGATGCTCCTCTCAAAAGGGAATATTCTATGCACTGCTTCAATTGATCGGCAGAAGCAAGTAAAAGATTATGAGCCAGGGCTTAACAAGCTGCTTCGTTTCCAATATAACAGGGTGTCGGGAAACCATATCCTTTTTGATGTAGCTAGGCTAGCCCTCCAAAACTGCCAGCTGAAAACAGCTGCTTCTGCCCCTAAAACAGTACAGATATGTCCAGGAAAAGATACGGGGATACTTTGCCATATTTGCCTTCCCTGGACAAATCCAATCCCTCTCTCCACAAGGGATCTCTTTATTTGTTCATTTGAAAGAGCGTTTCCCCCCTTTTTGCAGGAAAGCCAAGACGGCTAATGTCACTTTTGCAAAATGCAGTTGAAGAATTATGAAAAGAAATGAAAGCCTATAGAGCAAAATAATCACGAAGCACCACACTTTAATACAGTCAAACGAGTAACCTTGCAGAGAAGCTCCACTGTGTTCAGCGAAGCTTATCCCAGGTGCAGAGGATGGAGACCTAAATAGAGCAGTGTTTCCAGTTCCTTCCAGAGGCCGGTAACTGTCAAGCTCAGGCAGGTTTGCTGGGGAAGGAATTTCACTGACTGATTTCACACAATTGATAGATGGTATCTGAAAGCAGGGCCTCCTCGGGGGAGCTAAATGGATGGGAAGCGTTTGTATAGCGAAAGACGCATCCTCAGGTATCCTTTCAACTTTAAACAGCCTTGATAAGCGTTATCTAGATGCCCCTGGTAAGAAAAGCGACCTGACATTAGAAAGAGGCTTACTGGGATAAAAACTGCTGTTGAGAGTTCTCCTCTTGCAACTGGGAAAGAAAGAAAGAAAGGGAGCTCCACGGCCAAGTGCATGAGGTAGAATTGGGCCTGCTTCAAGCAACCAGCCATGAGGCACTCTGGGCTCCAGCAGGAAGGGAACTAACCAGGCTAGCTCAGGCTGTTAAAATGCTGTAGCTGGATTAGGATTCAAATCCCCACGCAGCCCTTAAGCTCACTGGGTAACCTTGATCTAGTCTCAGCCTCACCTGTCTCACAGGGCTGTTTGCGGGAGTTGTATGGCGAACAGGGTGTACAACACCTTGAGCTCCTTGGATAAGTAGGATAGAAATGCAATAAATAAGTAAATAAATAAATAAGCAAGCTCCCATTGTGTTCACAAGCAACCTGCACAAAAATGCATTCACTAGTCAAAGTCTGCACATATGAGTGGAAATATCATACAAAAATACACTGTATTAAGGTAATTTGCTTGCAGGAATGTGTGTGTTAGGAAAATTTTGCGCTAAAACGCTGACAGATTTTCATGAGGAAGAATGAATTTGCATGAATGAATTTTCATTTATTAATAAAATTTATACACACTCACACTCTTCACAAAAGAGCACAGGGTAGCAATGTAAAAAGTGTAAAGCTGAACTTAAAACTGAAAAAAAAATGAGTAACTGAGAAAAACTGGAATCGACTGATTCACCCCCTGCCTAGTTTATAGTGCTGTGAGCCTCTTTGCCATGTATCTTCTTTTGAAAAGTGGGTATAGACTTGAGATTTTATGAGTGAGTTTTCCTTTATCGCTATGGGTTGCTCTTCCAAATCCAACCTTGAAAGAAAAAAGGAAGGAGTAATTTTTGCTGTGTGTCTTTCAAAGCTAATTTTCTCCTTTCAAAAAAACACATACTGGAAGCTCCTTCAAATTTCCCTCAAATGCAGGAGCAGAGAGGGAAACACATTTTGATAAACAATGAAAAGCAAAGTTGTTTAAAAGTAAGTAAATTATCTTTAAACCATGGGTCAGTGTTTGGGGTGGGCTCCAATGTTTCCTTTTGCGATTACCTCACAAAAGAAGATGGGAGGCACCAAGCCCTATTCGTGGAAGAATCTAGAAAGTGCATGGAAAAATATATCAAGCCCAACACGCTTCAGGCTAGAGCCCTTTTTCAAGGGGGAAACTAAATACAAGTACATAAAAAACAACAACCCCAGTTTACAGTGCCTAATTGTCAGAAAGTCAGGGAAAGTTTTCTGCCCACAGCATCCCAGGAGGATGTTGCCAGATCCAACTATTAAAGGCAGAATGGGTTACGGGGTTTTTGAATCCCTGAACATACATCCTACATAATAAACCACCAATCTGAATTGGCTTCGAAGAGTGAGGAAGAAGTATCATCAAGATATGCAATTTTCTTTCCTACTGCCTCGCTGTGCTAGTACTCCTTCGCATCATGACAGATGCACCCTCAGCAACCTTCCACTTATTTAGAGGATACAGACTAGACAAAAGATGAGAAACATAGCTTGTAGCAGCATTCTTTATATGAATCTTCAGTCTTGAAATCTGTCGCATCAGAAACAGAATGCAACATAGCTAAAGACAGTCTATTGATGCCTCCCCTTGATCTATCCTCTGGGCTTCAGCTGCTTAGTATTGATATTATTACATCTTTGTAATAATGGGCATTCTGGATATCCTTTGAACGCTTCTTGGAAATTTAATCTGGTTGTAGTGGAAGGGTTTCTGAATTTGGCATTAAAAAAAACAACAACACTTTTTGTAGTTATTTCAGGAAAACAACTTTGTTCACCAAGCCCATTCCTGAACTGAGTCCAAGGATGACTTGTCTGCCAGTAATGAGCAGCTTAAACCAAGAGCACAGAAAACACTGCAGCTTTTTCTCTCCAGTCAAGATAATCTCAAAAGGCTTGAGAAAAACAAGCACCAAGCCGTGAACTATTCAACAGTTGTTACAGACTTTAAAATGTTCTGCATGGATAGCTACGTTTCACCTGCTGGAGGGCTTTTAAATAATATATATATATATATTCCTATTGATACTTTTTATGAAGTCCTCACTTGTCCCTTGTTTGGGGAGGAACATCTCATTAAGCACCCTAAATTATATTTTGTGTTGTCTGTTTTCAAATGCAAGATGCCAAATATTTTGCTTCCTCCTCCTTATCTTGTAGAATAATAATACCACACCAAAAAGCCCCAAACAGGAGCAAAACAGATTCCTTTGTTGACTTTCCATTAGTATGTAGATGAATGCACAGACACTAATATGTTCAAAAACAAAACACTGGAAGCTTTAAACCTGAACTCACCCAATTCTCACTTTATCTTCTGGATTATTCAGCAACAAATTAAAACACACCAGCTACAGATAGTATTCTTAGACACAATTAGAATCAAGCTCCACTTTTAATTTGACAATAATAAATTAAACAGCAATAAAATTTAGCAATTATAGAGCACATGACAGTGTGCAAAGCAGTTCACATACATCAGCTCAATTATTCCTTGACACAATCCTGTGTGCCCGCCCCTGTATTATTAAACACTATGCTGAAAAGGCTGAGGACCGCACAAGATGGAATTATGTGAAGGTATTTTAAAATGCAAATAGCATCAACCGGGCATGTTCATCAATATCAGGATTGTAGCAGGCAGAGTGACCTATCCTGAATAATCACAATGGCTTCCAGGAGTCCTGTAAATTGAAGGGATTTAACACATTGCTTCTGTGGTCCTGAGGAAACTTCCACCTCTGAAGATGCTTCCTGCATTAAAAGAACACCTATCAGTGGTGCAAATGAAGATAACAATGTCAGAGGAAGTACCTTCCTCAAGACCACAGCACAGAAAGGGTTAAATTTCCCCTTCCCTCCGGTTGCAATCCCAATAATAATCACACACCCTTGATTGATGCCATTTGCCTCTTTAAAATATTGGGATGACCCTCGGGATCTCTTCCAGCTCTAAGATTCTATGATTCTATGAAACTGATGAACACAAAGGCTTCACATGAAAAATAGATACTGCTCTCACCACAAAGAAACCCTCCAGATTCCACGTGGTTGTTTTCAATTTATTATCTTTTCAAGAAGAAAAAAAGGACCCCATAACAATTAAGTCCAGTCAAAGGCAACTATGGGGTTATGGCGCTCAAACAGCTTTCCAGGTCATGTGGCCAGAATGACTAAACTACATCTGGCGCAATGGGACACCGTGACGAGTGCACAGAAACGCCATTTACCTTCCCGTCACAGCGGTACCTATTTATCTACTTGCACTGCTGTGCTTTCAAACTGCTAGCTTGGCAGGAGCTTAGGCACAGCAATGGAAGCTCACCCCGTCATATGGATTTGAACAGCCAACTTTCTAATCAGCAAACCCAAGAGGCTCAGTGGTTTAGACCAAAGAGCCACCCACTCCCATCTCGTAAAAGACCTAGTTTTAACATATGCAGTTTCAGTCCTCAAAAAATAACAGATTAAGCAGAGATATGAACCATTACAAAAGTATACAACCCTCGTTAATCCTCAATTGCCTCACAGATTAGGGTTTTTTTAGTATTTACTTAGTTACTTACTTACTTATGATGTTATCTATCTCCACTGCCTTCAGGTTTACATTGCATTACATTTTTTTCATACTAGATGAGGCTGAGCAGTCTCCCGCTTCTTCCTGCCTAAAGAAGGTTCCATACATTTCAAACCTTCCCAGAATCCAGGGGCACCAACTATAGGGGCAGAAGGGGCTTCAGCCCCCTCAATATTTATGAGCAGGAGGCAAAGCCCCCCAATATTGAGGGGGCCACCATTCCCCACCACCAACAGGTGAGGGCTTGCCTGCCAGGTGGGGCAGGAGGCATGGAGGACGATTTTCACCCTCTGCGCCCCCCCCCCCACTGCCGATGGGCAAGTGCTGGCCTGCCGGGTGGGGAGGGACAGGTCACGTGATGCTGGGCCCCCTCAATGTGGGGGGGGGGGGCAAGTTGGCACCCCTGCCAGAATCTCAGTAAGAATCACATTTAGTGTTAGGGGCCACCTGAGCTAGAACCAGGGCTCACTGACTCTGTGTACATATGCAAGTCCTCACGATCAACTGAACGCCGGCATGGACAAAATACGGGTCACCTGACATCTTTGTGACATCAGGTAATTGGCAGGTGGGTGGCTCTGCCCAAATGTCAAACTTTGCCCATGGGGATGAGATGATGAGGAAGGAAAGGATCCAGTCCACTAGCTACATCCAGTTCCTTACACCTGGTCTATATAAAGAGCTTTGTGTGAGTTGGGTATGACCAACAACAGCATTCCTTGTTCTGTTCTGCTATTTGCAATTTGAGGCTCAGGGAAAGCCTGGGCAGAAAGGTAAGCATTCAAAGTTGTGCATTACTACCACATTTAATTAACATTAGACTTGTTTTAGAATGCCCTACTTTCCCTTCCCCTTTCTTTCTTTCTTTCTTTCTTTCTTTCTTTCTTTCTTTCTAAGCGCCAGAAACCAAACCAAAAAAAGTAAGCTTAAGCTTACATTATCAAATGATCACCTGATTGAAAAAGTTTTGTGATCCACCATCAATTTCAAAAATCCACCATATAATAATAATAATAAAAATAATAATTTATTATTTATACCCCGCCCATCTGGCTGAGTTTCCCCAGCCACTCTGGGCGGCTCCCAATCAGTGTTAAAAACAGTACAGCATTACATATTAAAAACTTCCCTGAACAGGGCTGCCTTAAGATGTCTTCTGAATGTCAGGTAATTCTTTATCTCTTTGACATCTGATGGGAGGGCATTCCACAGGGCGGGTGCCACTACCAAGAAGGCCCTCTGTCTGGTTCCCTATAGCCTCACTTCTCGCAATGAGGGAACCGCCAGAAGGCCCTTGGCGCTGGATCTCAGTGTCCGGGCTGAACAATGAGGGTGGAGACGCTCCTTCAGGTATACAGGACCGAGGCCGTTTAGGACTTTAAAGGTCAGCACCAACACTTTGAATCGTGCTCGGAAACGTACTGGGAGCCAATGCAGATCTCTCAGAACCGGTGTTATGTGGTCCCGGCGGCCACTCCCAGTCACCAGTCTAGCTGCCGCATTCTGTATTAATTGCAGTTTCCGGGTCACCTTCAAAGGTAGCCCCACGTAGAGCGCGTTGCAGTAGTCCAAGCGTGAGATAACTAGAGCATGCACCACTCTGGCAAGACAGTCCGCGGGGAGGTAGGGTCTTAGCCTGCGTACCAGGTGGAGCTGGTAGACAGCTGCCCTGGACACAGAGTTAACCTGCGCTTCCATGGACAGCTGTGAGTCCAAAATGACTCCCAGGCTGTGCCCCTGGTCCTTCAGGGGCACAGTTACCCCATTCAGGACCAGGGAATCCTCCACACCAGCCCGCCTCCTGTCCCCCAAAAACAGTACTTCTGTCTTGTCAGGATTCAACCTCAATCTGTTAGCTGCCATCCAACCTCCAACCGCCTCCAGGCACTCACACAGGACCTTCACCGCCTTCACTGGTTCTGATTTAAAGGAGAGGTAGAGCTGGGTGTCATCTGCATACTGATGAACACCCAGTCCAAACCCCCTGATGATCTCTCCCAGCGGCTTCATATAGATATTAAAAAGCATGGGAGAGAGGACAGAACCCTGAGGCACTCCACAAGTGAGAGCCCAGGGGTCTGAACACTCAACCCACCACCACTTTCTGGACACGGCCCAGGAGGAAGGAGCGGAACCACTGTATGACAATGCCCCCAGCTCCCAGCCCCTCTAGACGGTCCAGAAGGATGTTATGGTCGATGGTGTCAAAGGCCGCTGAGAGATCCAGCAGAACTAGGAAACAGCTCTCACCTTTGTCCCTAGCCCGCCGGAGATCATCAACCAGCGCGACCAAGGCAGTTTCAGTCCCATGGTGAGGCCTGAATCCCGATTGGAAGGGATCCAAATGGTCCGTTTCCTCCAGGCGTGCTTGGAGTTGTTCAGCAACCACCCGCTCAATCACCTTGCCCAAGAATAGCAGATTTGAGACTGGGCGATAGTTGGCCAAATTGGCTGGGTCTAAAGAAGCGGTTTGATGACCGCCTCTTTCAGTGGGTCTGGGAAGGCTCCCTCACAGAGGGAAGCATTCACCACCCCGCAGAGCCCATCGCCCAGCCCTTCCCAGCTCGCTTTTATCAGCCAGGATGGGCAAGGATCAAGGAGACAGGTGGTCGGTTTCACTCGTCCAAGCAGCCTGTCCACATCCTCGGAGGTAACAGATTGGAATTGATCCCATGTAACAGGACCAGACAGAACTCTAGCACTCTCCCGCCCTGGCCCTGCTCCCACGGTGGAGTCTACCTCCTTCTGAATCTGAGCGATTTTATCTGCAAAAAAACTTTGCAAAAGCATTGCAGGAGATCTTGGGGTCCCTACCAGGCCTCGGTGGAACAGGTGGTTCCGATAGATTGCGAACCACCTGAAAAAGTCTCCTGCTGCTGTTTTCTGCAGATGCAATGGAGGCGGCGAAGAAGGCCCTCTTCGCCGTCGCCATTGCCACTTGGTAGGCTCAACGTTGAGCTCTAACCCGTGTCCGGTCTGATTCAGAATGAGTTTTCCGCCACCGGCGCTCTAGCCGTCTCAACGATTGTTTCATCACCCTCAGCTCCGGGGAAAACCACGGGGCTGTCCGGGCTCCATGCAATCGGAGAGGGCGCTTCGGAGCCAGACAGTCAATAGCCCTGGTTAACTCCGCATTCCAGCGTGCCACCAGGGAATCAGCTGAAAGGCCATCAACTTGGGATAAAGCATCCCCTACCACTCTCTGGAAGCCAATTGGATCCATTAAGTGGCGGGGGCGGACCATCCAAATCGGTCCCACCTCCCTGCGGAGGGGAAGGGTTGCGGAGAAGTCCAGTTGCACCAGGAAGTGATCTGACCATGGCACTTCTTTTGTTTCGCTTTTAGTTAGTTTCAGATCACCAACATCCATAGAGGTGAACACCAGGTCTAAGGCATGCCCATGGCTATGCGTTGGGCCAGACTTATTCAGGGACAGCCCCATGGAGGCCATGCTTTCCACGAAGTCCCGAGCGGTCCCTTGTAAGGTCGTGTCGGCATGGATGTTAAAATCCCCCAGGACAACCAAGCTAGGTGTCTCCAGGAGCATATCCGCCACGACCTGAAGCAGCTCGGGCAGGGAATCCTTGGTGCAGCGGGGAGGTCGGTACACCAGTAGGAATCCTGTACTGCCCCTATTGCCCAACTTCCAGAACATGCACTCAGAAAACTGGGTCTTCCCAATAGGACGCCTGGTGCAGACTAATGACTTCCTAAAAATCACTGCAACCCCCCCTCCCCGCCCACATGACCTGGGTTGCTGTGCGTAAGAGAAACCTGGTGGGCAAGCAGCGGCAAGGACAGGCCTATCTGCTTCATCCAACCAGGTCTCTGTCACACATGCCAGGTCAAATCCTCCATCCACAATCAGGTCGTGGATGGCAGTGGTTTTATTCATCATTGACCTGGCATTGCACAGCAACACTTTCAGGTCATGTGGGTTTCCCTTGCTGATTACTGTATCCTTCCGGTCAGAACCAGACCTGGAGGCAGGGATAGTCCTCAAACAACGACTAAACCTGCCTCCTCGGTAATGACATGGTCTGGTCTTAGCATAACTCCTCCTCCTGCCCGTGATCACTGAGATCGGGTGTCTCAATACATCCCCCCCGTGGAACCTGCCCCACCCAATCTATTGGCTGAGGCCCACTCCCAGGCAGCCATGACCCTTCCCCTTAAAAGGCAAAGTACAAACTATATAATAATTTAACAGAATAATAATAATAATAAAACAGAACAGAACAAAACAAAACAAAGCAAGAAACAATAACACTGACTAAAAGCTTATCCCACCCCAAGCAAAAATAAAATAATGAAATAATATAATATTATAAAAAACAACCACCACCATTTAAAGTGCTACAAATTAAAAGTGATTAAAACATTTAAAACCATTTTGTCCATTGCTGCCGGTAGCTGCTCAGGCCTCTAAACTGTAGTGGTAGTGCAGGTCATGCATATGACCATGCATCTCATTTCCAATCACCTGATCAAGATTAACTTGCGGCTATCGAGATCTGACACCGATTGCATTAAACAAACTTTGCGGCAATCGATTTCACAACGCTGCTTGTTCCACGTCATATCAATTTCTTCTTTATTGTATTGAGCCCAGATGTGTGGAACTCACAAGAGCACGGGTTCCCTATATTTGGTCTCTTAATTTACCGGTAAAAGAATAAGGCTGAATATGTTCCATCAGTTATTAATTTTCTGTCATTTAAACATGAAATGTGCCAGCAACTAGACCTTATTTCGCTTACTGAATGGTATCCTTATTTGAACATTAATCATCAGTTCTGAATTTCCATGAACTACTAATAAAGCTGTAGAGAAAAACACGTCTCTTTGTGTGGGCAACGTTCTAGGACTTGTTATTCTAGCCTGAGGTGCAAGATGAACTGGAGCTTCCTCGGCTTATGTATGTCACAGTGTTGGTAGAGTTGCCAGCAAAACCCTCCAAACCAGCAAATTCTCTCCTTTCGGGTATTTTCAAATGGATTAAAACTGCCCAAATAGCGTAAGGAGCTATTTCAAAAAAAACAAAGTGTCCCCATGCCATTTGTGACGGTTTTGCCTGCCAGGACCCAAGACCATGGGTCAAGCTGGCCAAAATGGATATAACACACTGGCAGGGGGAGAGCAGGTTTGGGCCAAAGTTATTATCAAATGGCTGTAAGCCACAGATCCAAGCTGCTCCAATCTGCACATGGCGCAAGAAAGGCCAGCTTTCCCCAGGACTGAAGATAACAAGGTAGCCCCACAGACTAAGAAAGCTCCATGGGCCTACCACAGCCTCAAATCATTCATTTATTATTATTTAAGTCATCGCTTCCCACCCAAATATCTCGAAGCAGAATGAAATTCAACACTAAAATGTTAATATAACGTGTGGGGGGGGGGCAGCCAATAGATCTCAAGCCATTGGTGAATTATGGACAGATTGAGCGAATGAGACCAACAGTGGGTCTAATGGTCAAGATGGCAGTTTCTGCACTTGCTGTAGAGGGAAGTGAGGGGCAGATGGGGCTTGTCAACCTGGGAAGGTAGCCCATCTAGGAGAAGGGAAACTCTGATCCTAAGATGGTGGGATGGTGCCTTCTATGCCATATTGCTCTGCTTCCTTCTGGACCACATCTCAAGGCTGAGAGGGGGCTTTATCATCTGGGCAGCCCAAGACCTCCATACACACTGACCAGGCTTGCACCCTGGGAAGTCACTTCGGTGCTGCAGCAGTTTGGCTTCACCCTTGGAGGCACAACTCCATGTTTCTTGAGACAGATGGATGTCATCAACAGCAGTGTGTGTGTGTGTGTATTTAGGTTTTATGTATATGTTAATACATATCATACACATGCATAAAACCTAAATAAATTCAGCAACAGCCAATGAACATTGTCACAATATCTAAAATGGGCTAATAACCAAGCTGGGGAAAGGCTGAGCAAGCAGGCTTTGTTTTTAACAGCCTTTGGAAGCACCCGTACATTAAAAACAAAACAAGAGTCCTTCTGGATCAGGCCAAAGGACATTTGCTGAACCTTTGCTGCTTACAGGCTGCCTGTAGGCATCTGGTTGGCCACTGCAAGAACAGGTTATTGCCTACAGGGAGCCTGCAAGCGGCAGCAACCTTAAACAGATGCACTTCTCTTAGGAGGAACAATACACTGCAGATCTCACTGGTTTACTGCATAAAACCAATAGACAGGCACTAACCTAAGGTCCAGTAGGTCACTGCTTCCAGATGAGAAGGACTGCTGCAGATGGCATGTATATACATAAAGTGAATCATCGACTCTGCCAGCCACCACCAAAACAAAATACGAAGAGAGCCCCTGATGAAAACCCAGAGGTTGAACTTCAAACTGCAGGTTTCTTGTTTATTCATCTGTATTAGAAATAGTAATAACGAAAACGATGATGATGATAATGAATGGTGATGATAACAATACTGTATAGAAAAGATGGGACATTTAGGCTGCAATCCTATATACACACTTACCTGGGAGCGAGTCTTACTGAACTCAGTGGGACTTACAGTGGTACCTCAGGTTAAGAACTTAATTCGTTCTGGAGGTTGCCATTTGAATGGCAACGACCATCAAGTGGAAGAGGGGAGGCGGCCCTCTCATATATTTTATTGGTGGGGTTGATGACCCCTCAGCCCCTATGAGTTGGTTTTCATGAATGGCACTATAGTGGTACCTCGGGTTAAGTACTTAATTTGTTCTGGAGGTCTGTTCTTAACCTGAAACTGTTCTTAACCTGAGGTGCCACTTTAGCTAATGGGGCCTCCCACTGCCGCCGCGCGATTTCTGTTCTCATCCTGAAGCAAAGTTCTTAACCTGAGGTACTATTTCTGGGTTAGCGGAGTCTGTAACCTGAAGCTTCTGTAGCCTGAAGCATCTGTAACCTGAAGCATCTGTAACCTGAGGTACCACTGTACTTCTGAGCAGACATGCAAAGGATTGCCCTGTTAATTAAGACAAGCAGTCTCATTTTAAAATGTATGTCTGGATAGTAAAGTACTGAATGTATTGGGAAGACCAGTGCTCATGGAGTCTTGTACAGTAGTCTCAGTTTGGCTGACAAATTTTATTACAGTGATACCTCGGTTCTCGAATTTAATCCATTCCAGGAGTCCATTCGACTCCCAAAATGGTTTGAAAACCAAGGTGTGGCTTCTGATTGGCTGCAGGAGCTTCCTGCACTCAATCGGAAGCCACGGAAGCTGCATTGGACGTTTGGCTTCCGAAAAACGTTCACAAACCGGAACACTCACTTCCGGGTTTGTAGCATTCGGGAGCCGATTTGTTCAGGAGCCAAGCTGTTTGACTACCAAGGTATATGTATATGTATTTGAAGTGTAATATTAAGGCCATTATTGAAGTGTGGAGTACTTAAAAACCTGAGACGTGTGGATAGCACTTCTGTAAATAAATGGGCACAAAGACCAGACTTTCCCAACCTGGTGCCCTTCTGATGCTTTGAACTACAACTTCCATCAGCCCCTGTGGTAGTATAAAGTACCTGGAGAACACCAGGTTGGGTGTAGACCAAACGTGGGGAACCTAGATGTTTCAAACTACAACTCCCAGCAGCCCCACCAAGCATGGCCAATGGTTGGAAGTGTAGTTCAGCAACAACTGGAAGGTTAAAGGTTCCCCACACCTGATATAAATCATGGTGTATGATGGGGGACTCACACATGGTGTTTTGCTGTTTGTACCCATATGATTATGACAAACTGTGGGCTCTACTTCTTTTAACCCATTTCCAAATAGAAGAAGCAGGAATCCATCACATTTGAAGTGCTTCTGACATGCTCCTGATCCGAAAACATAAATACTTCAAAGTAAACCAATTTCAACTGAATTTTCCTATGGCCCTTTCTTGTGCGAAGTCTACTGCAGGAATGCATTTTTTGAAGTCCCCTTTCCAGTGCTTTATTCTAGAAAAAGAGGTGCCAGAACTCACTACGAACGCATCCTTTGTTCTCCTATAATGGCAATGGTGCCCAACTGAGAGACGCTGGAACTGATTTCCTGTGAGTTCCGACTGAAAAGAAGCCCTGCCCTTTCCTGATCTTGCACACCAGGTTTCCTCAGAGAATCCAATCATGTATCAAAGGAGGACCAAGCAAGATATTTGTCTAACATTATCAAATCCCCACTTTAAACTCTCAATTTTTTTTATAAGTGCCTCATCGACTCACACTAACTCTGGATCACGTACGTCAACCAATGCACTTGTTCTGTTAGTGAAAAGATTTCTGTTTCCACACCTTGTGCCCTACTCCGCAGACTTGGGGGAAGCCCTGGATCAGGTTCAGGGGAGGAGATAGGGAGAGGAGAAGTTCTCTGGCATGGCACAAAGTCATTGGACTGATTGAATGAGTGTGCTCTTTACATTGTCAGATTTTCTAGCATTTTGTTCATTAAATGGTTTAAACAGAGTAAGTCTATCAGCATTCCCACGCTTCAAGCTTTATGACGATCTTTGTGTAGTAGTTATGAGTCTGGTTGCGTAGATATGACTTTTTTTAAAAAAAAAAAAACCTGACCAAATTTTTATTCCTTAGTAAATTACTAACACATAACAAAAGCTTAAAAGATTTAGGCTTTCATCCCTTTTCATTTTTATCCGTCTCACTAATGTCTGCTCACATCATGCAGAGCTGACTCATTTCTCTGAGCATCATGCTTAATCATTCTGCAAAGTTCCCTTCAACCCATAATGGCCAGTAGAATTCGCCCCCCACCCCCAAAAGGCATGTGGGATTAGAATAGTCTCAACATCTAGTCTTTATCACCTGTTGGGATAATTGTTTCTGAAAAAGCATTTTGTTCCCTGACCTCTCAGGAAAGTGATCCTGAATGAATAAAGGCAATTAACCGAAGAGAAATGTGCTTATTTCCCTTTACACTCAGGATTTGCATTCAGGATTTCAAGCAGGAATAATTAAAATGTTGTTTTGAAATATTGAATTTGGAAAAAGTTGCCTTTATAGGAAGATATTCAGGCAACCCAATAAAGCAGGAAAATGATTCATTCAGAATTATACTCATGTGTTAACTCATTTTTTGTTCAATGTGTGAATACCACTTTCTATATTATTATTATTATTATTATTATTATTATTATTATTATTATTAGCATGCTGTCAGTTAACACTGGCCAGCTTACACAAAATATTTTTAAAATACAGTAATAATTAACACCCCCCCAAAAAAATCCACCTTCCTTGCATAGAGGCAGCATAAAATAATTTTCAGCCCAGATGTAGGACACAGTTAGAACACCTGGGTTAACAAAAAATGCATTTGAAAGGCCTTAATTTGTTTTAACTGATTTTAACAGTGTACTTTTTAAATCTACCCTGGGACCTCATGGTGAAGATAAGGTAAGAAATCTGATTACAATGACTAATAACAGAAAAGGCACAGAAAGTGAGCTTCTTTGGTGAGGCTATTTCCCACGACACAATGAACTATGTATTTTTGCACTCAAGACAATTTTGTCCTCCACAACAAACTCTGATGTGAAGATAGCCAGACCCTACGTAGAGAGCATACACTAAAGGGGGGGGGCACTTTCAAACTACGGTAGGCCAGAAGGTCAAAAACAAGAACCTTAGGCTGGACACCATTCTCTTTCTTGCCCCCCATCCCTGACTTCTGGATGTTATATTCTCTTTTCAGAACTTTGTTGCTGAGAATGGCTTCTCAGGGGGTTTGACAGACAGCAAAATGTTTCTCATAGGGATGCTTTCAAGTTAGTAGGGCCTTAACACTAAGAGCTAAGGTAGCTAACATTTCCCTTTTTCTGTGTGATTGAGTAATGGTTATTAGTTTCTCCTCAACTATGAGACCTAACCTTTAATGCAGTGTCCTCTCTCGCTCTCTCTTCACAGATTCATGGAAGGTACATACTCTTTTAAGGAAGCATTACATGCAGAACAGAAGTATAAAACATAAATGGAGTTGCCAGAATAGTTCAGAAGCACCTAACTGATATATATCTACACAGTGGATTTAGCCCGGCATAGACAAACTCGGCCCTCCAGATGTTTTGAGACTACAACTCCCATCATCTCTGACCACTTGTCCTGTTAGCTAGGGATGATGGGAGTTGTAGTCCCAAAACATCTGGAGGGCCGAGTTTGCCTATGAATGATTCAACCTAAATCTCAAATCATCTGAAATTCCACTATTCATCCCAAAGTTTCCAAGATCTTTCAGGTTTCCCGGTTTTCTTTCTTTACTTTGGAAAAAATCCAAATGTCCTTCATCCAAAGATATCAGGGGTGGGAACAATAATGAAAAGCCATAGAAGCAAAATGTAGCCCACCATAAAAGTATAAAAACCAAAAGGCAAGGTAAAATCACACAAATGTGGTCCCTTTAAAATGCCTGAGGAAACAAGGAAGCCTTACAGCACAGTCCAAGCCCAACATCTGCTGTTTGGATTCAACGGATTTTGGGCTTCCTCAGCTGAGCTGAGGAATCAGCAATAGCTATACTCTACAGCAGTGATGGCCAAACTTGGCCCTCCAGCTGTTTTTGGACCACAACTCCCATCATCCCTAGCTAACAGGACCAGTGGTCAGGGGTGATGGGAATTGTAGTCTCAAAACAGCTGGAGGACCAAGTTTGGCCATCACTGCTCTACAGCATCAAATGTTGCTATACTGGCATAACTCTTTCATCTCAGCACACTGGCACAATTTACGCCAGCTTCCTACAGTTAGTACTGTTCTGTTAACCAGGCACTGGAAAGATAGTAATGTTGACACCCACTGAGCTTCTCTAGAAAGGGCAATTGTAAGTTGTGGCACCACCGCAGAAAAGCTCCTCTCCTATATGCAAGCATTAACACACTCCAGAAAGTGACAACACCTGTAGAAGGCCCCCAGAGTGGTTCTGAATACAGGGGGGAAATGCTATAAATAAGTCAGAAATTAAATCGTTATAACAAAATGCTTAAAAAGCTATGTATAAATCGCTTAGAATTTTTTTGTTTGCTCTCTGGCACCATCTGGTGTTGCATGTTTACAAAGAATTCAAAACGGTTTTTTACTAATGTAGCTGAGTTAAGATTCTTAATTCTTAATTCACAGATAAAATGATATAGGAAGAGGCTTGAAAGGTAAGCATCTTTGCAGTGAATTGGGCTGTGCAGTGAATATGACGCCACCTTCTCGCATCTCCCTTTTGCAGGAAATTCTGGACTATGATTATGAGATGACATGGATATTTAGAACCTAACGAAATAGGTTATTTCCTGATAAAGCACATCAGTTCAGGCAGTCAATTTTTGTGGTCCTTCTCTACCACAACAGCTGTAAATCCTTATCACCTTTCATGCAATAATCCATAAACAACCTTGGAAGTTAATGCAATTTTCTGGAAGCTTCCCATACCACTAACACAGCCCCCTAAAACTGCAAAATAAATTCTACAACATCGCACATGCTTAATATTCAGCACATAATTTTGCTTAATTAAAAAGAAACTAAGATAATGCTGTTCAGCTAAAGAAAATGAAATCACATTTGCTCATCTTTCAGCTTTCAGCTTTGGGTAAGGCCTCTTAAATGTTTACTTAATTATGGATTATTAGACTATTGTGAAGAAACAAAAAAAAGAATTTGACTTTGTATTATTTATGATGATTAATTGATAATTTTCATTGTTCATTTATATTACAAATCTTTAAATCATCTTATATGTATATTTGTACATTAAAACGTGGTGGTGGTGGTGGGGTGTGTGTGTATTGCTTTTCTCCCAAGTTAGATTCAAGGCAGCTTCTAACATTTAAAATGAACATTATAAAATACAAAATAATAAAAAGAAACGAGTTAAAAACAGCAACTAAATTACACAGAATTATAGAATCATAGAACCGTAGAGTTGAAAGTGACCCTTGTCCAACCCCCTGCAATGAAGGAGTCTCAACGAGATCATACATGACAGGTGTGTTAGAATTCCTGCTCCCTGATTGCAGTCATGGGATTCTTGTCTTTCACATGATGGTGTATGTTTTGACTCCACAAAGTGGGAAGTGACAGAGACAGGATGTTTGTGTTACTGTGTTCCGTGAAGTGGGACTATTGTCCTTTGTTCTTTTCCTCTTTGCTGTCTGATGCTAAAGAGAGAGGGAGCCATGTTGCAGTGCTCCATGTGTGTTTATATGTAAATAAAGTAGATTAGCCCAAATGCTGAGTTGCTGAAGTCTGTAACGCAAGGTGCACTAACTCTGCGGATCCCTGAGTGTGCCGGTGTCGGTTGGAATCAGTCGCTGTGATGTTCGGGCTGAAGAAAGCTTATGAAGCTCCCGAATGATCGACCAGGAGGGAGGGAACATGCCAGTCGGGCATGTGTCTCTGCCAGGGTCCTACTCGAGTATAGGCTGAACTCCTGACAAGATGACCATCCAACCTCTGGTCAAAAACCTCCAAGGAAAGAGAGTCCACTACCTCTTGTGTCTGTTCCACTGTTAAACAGCTCTGAAGGTCAGAAAGTGTTCCGTCAGAATCTCCTTTCTTCTAACTTGAAGCCATTGATATGGGCCCTACACTCCAGAACAGAAGAAAGCAAGCTAGCTCCATCTTCCCTGTGACAATCCTTTAGATAGTTGAAGATATCTCCTCTCAGTCTCCAGGTTAAACAAACCCAACTCCATTAATCCCTCCTACCAGATGTCAAAGAGAACAACAACTACCAGACTTTTAGAAGACATCTGAAGGCAGCCCTGTTTAGGGAAGCTTTTAATGTTTGATGGATTACTGTACAGTGCTCCCTCAGGTTAAGAACTTAATTCATTCCGGAGGTCTGTTCTTAACCTGAAACTGTTCTTAACCTGAGACACCACTTTACCTAATGGGGCCTGCCGCTGCACCACCGCCGCACAATTTCTGTTCTTATCCTGAAGCAAAGTTCTTAACCCGAGGTACTATTTCTGGGTTAGCAGAGTCTGTAACCTGAAGCCTCTGTAACACGAGGTACCACTGTATTTCAAAATTTTGTTGGAAGCTGCCCAGAGTGGCTGGGGAAGTCCAGCAGGATGGGCAGGGTATAAATAATAAACTACTGTATTATTATTATTCATTGTTCCACATAAGATTTTCCAGAACCAGCAATTAAAATACAGTTTTCCCAGTGATCAGTGACAACAACTTTTCTAAGATTTGGGTTCGACAAAACAGGGGTCTTCTTATACATGGGGGCATCCTATACACGGAAGAATACAGTAAATTTCCCACATTCCCCATTGACAATCAGGCAGGAAGGCTAATGCACCAAGGGCACAGAGTCCACAATGGAGCCTTTCTGGAAGACCAAGTCAGCCTCCAGCACAGCCAAGTCATTCACCTGGCAAAACTCAGCAGCAGCCTCCTCAAGACTGTTGGTGATCTACGATTCTGATTATTTAGTAAGAAACTGTAAACACAGCAGATATTAGACTATAATGTCCAACATGTCACTTGTATAATATGTTTGTTTGTTTGACTGCCTGCATGTTTGTTATCTAAAAATTAAGCATTTACCTTCATTCATGCCAGGACACCTAGAATGCCCACATATCTTTTAGCTGGTGTGTGTGTGTGTGTGTGTGTGTGTGTGTGTGTGGTGGTTTATACTTCTGAAGTAAATTAAGTATTTGTGGGGAAATAGGGAAAAAAATTCCGCAGTTGTTAAGGGTAAGGGAACGAGGAAACACCTCATTCAGCTAACTTCCCTTTATTTTATTCTTTCCCCTTTCTTTCCTTGCTCTGTTCATCGCTGGGAAATGATTACACAGATGATTGGCTTATTCTCCATAAAGAATGGAAGATTACTTAATAACTCTTATTACATCTTTCAGGGAGCTTGCCGGATGCTTTCACTATTCTGACTCATCTTTAATGACATCTCAGTAGCAGCGAATACTTTGAAGAAACTACCATTCTTCAGAGTGCTTGGTGGGGGAGACTGGAAATTTCTGGGCTGCTGCCAATTCAGTGGTGATGCATGCCAATCAGACTTCTATAGGCATGTTGACACATCTGCTTCCTGTTCGAGCACCAAATCATAAAATAAAATATTCATCTAGGCACATCAGCAGAGATCTATCGAGGCCGTAGAGTGTTTCCTTTTAGTGGGAACCGGGTATCGACATTCCTTCAGCAGCTTTGAAAATCTTTAGTTTGGAGATAATTTTCCTTTCGTTTTATGGAACTGGTAGAAAGGTGCTTACGGCAGCTGATGTTCCTGCTATAGACTTGCCGATACAGCAGCTGCAAATTCAAGATGAAATGGAATCTCACTAATGCAAGCACACAGGTCTTCCACCTTCTCTCGTTTATTTCCTGAGCTGCCGGTTCTTTATTCTATATTGCAGAGATGGAAACCTCAGGCCTGGGGGACCAAATGAAGGTCTCGCTCTCGCTCTCTCGCTCTCTGGCCCTCAAGCCTTTTCCTAGGCTATACACCCTTTAGAGACACATCCCTCAGCAGCCCTTGTCTTTCACCCTCTTGGAGTGCTTTTGCCTGGCTGGAATAATAATACTACTAATAATAATAATTTATTATTTGTACCCCGCCCATCTGGCTGGGTTTCCCCAGCCACTCTGGGCGGCTTCCAACAAAGATTAAAAATACATCAAAATGCTGCACATTAAAAACTTCCCTGAACAGATGTTTTCTAAATGTCAGGTAGTTGTTTATATCTTTGACATCTGATGGGAGGGTGTTCCACAGGGCGGGCACCACTACTAAGAAGGCTCTCTGCCTGGTTCCCTGTAGCTTTGCTTCTCGCAGTGAAGGAACCGCCAGAAGGCCCTCAGAGCTGGACCTCAGTGTCCAGGCTGAACAATGGGGGTGGAGACACTTCTTCAGGTATACTGGGCCAAGGCCGTTTAGGGCTTTAAAGGTCAACACTAACACTTTGAATTGTGCTTGGAAATGTACTGGGAGCCAATGTAGGTCTTTCAAGACCGGTGTTATGTGGTCTCGGCGGCCACTCCCAGTCACCAGTTTAGCTGAACTCTGTGTCACTGAACTCTGATAATGCTTCCTGTTTGCTTGGACGGAGCATAGAGAGATTGAAGAATGTAGCCTACCATAGAATGGTAATACTGGCATTCATTGCTGCCCACAACGGACCCGAATGGCAAGTGAGCCACAGAATGTTGCCCAGAAGGGATTACGGCCTGTTGACTCATGTGGTCTATTAAGGCAAGAGATTGATTTTAATTGCTTAATATATAGAAATTTAATTGTCCCCAAATTTAATCCTCAATATCTCCAGGCAGGGCCGAGGAAAGCTTTGTCTGAAACCCTCTAGAGCTGCACAAACAGCCTATTAGCAACACCTGTTAGCACCTAATAACAACAAATATTATCAGTGAAGCACATACATTTTAATGCACCTTCCCCCCAAATTCAAGATTTGTCTACACCTGTTGCAGAAACAGGACTGCCAGGCTGTGTCCCACTCTCCCCAGCTTCCATCCTGTAGAGAGCACTGTCATGTAAAATTATGTAAATACGCCAATGCTTAAAACATTTATCCACTTAAAATCTCATCAGCGAGAATTTTTGAAGTAAGGAAACATGCATTTTTAAGGAGATAATGAGAACAGGAGTTCAGCACAATCTGAAAAGAGCTTTCTGGCTTTGCTTCCCAAAAGGCTAAAAAATCCTTATGATTAAATGACAATCTCTTTCAAGGCATGCAAGAAAATCTTATCACCTCCTATTTAGAACACACGCAAGCAGCTCCCACGACACCTCCGACACGTCCCCAAAATTCAAAGCTATGTTCCATCGAAATTGACCTAGATCTGATGGCCAAGAAAAGAGGTAAGCTTTCCTGGATCTGATGGACCATTCTAAAAATCAGAATGATGAATTCTCACAGTTGAACTAACTTAGTCATTTGCAACATGCACACTTAGGGAGGAATTCAACACTGCACGGTGCAAGATTTTCAGTTTGCCAGACAGAACAATCCGCCTTCCCCCCGCCCCCCGCATGCAGTTCTGGGGGTTCTCTCAACCCTCCCAAGCCAATTTCAGTGTGTGCACAGGGGGAGGGGGAAGTCCCATTGCTTAAGCAGAAGCCCTTGCACAGAGCTTCCACTGACCAGACACATTAGGTGAATCCTGCCCTTAGGGGTTGGGGACCTGACATTTTGCCTGTACAGTGGTGCCTCGCAAGACGAAATTAATCCGTTCCGCGAGTCTCTTCGTCTTGTGTTTTTTTCGTCTTGCGAAGCACGGCTATTAGCGGCTTAGTGGCTAATAACGGCTTAGCGGCTTAGCGGCTATTGGTGGCTTAGCAGCTTAGCAGCTTTAAGAAAAAGGAAAAAACTCGCGAGAACTTGCAAGACATTTTGTCTTGCGAAGCAAGCCCATAGGGAAATTCGTCTAGCGAAGCGACGCAAAAACCGAAAAACTCTTTCGTCTTGCGCGTTTTTCGTTTTGCAAGGCATTCGTCTTGCGGGGCACCACTGTAGACTTTTTCCAATTATAGAGCTGGACAGGATCTTGTAGGTCACCCAATCCACCCGCTGCTCAGTGCAGGGAATCAAGAGCTACAGCAGGGATGGGGAACCCTTTTGGCCGGGCAGGGCAGATCGTTATCTCCCCTCCCCCCATCCCACAGGCCAACTCTGACAAGTGGGTGGGGCTCATCAATCATCCCGTGCCATGAGGGCTCCATCCTGCTCTCTGCAGGGGTCTGCTTCATGACAGAGAATGTGCTGGTGAACATAATAAATAAATAAATAAATAAATAAATAAATAAATAAATAAATGTGAAATGAATACAGTTGTACCTCGGGTTAAGAACTTAATTCGTTCTGGAGGTCCATTCTTAACCTGAAACTGTTCTTAACCTGAGGTACCGCTTTAGCTAATGGGGCCTCCCACTGCTGCTGCGCCGCCAGCGCGTGATTTCTGTTCTCATCCTGAGGTAAAGTTCTTAACCTGAGGTACTATTTCTGGGTTAGCGGAGTCTGTAACCTGAAGCGCCTGTAACCCGAGGTATCACGGTATAAGGAATGACATGTGAATTAGAGAAAAATATGTAATATCAAGCAGCAATGGGAGGAAGTAGGGAAGCATTTAATATGAAGAGCAGGAAGTCAACTTTTTTTAGAAAATTGTATTAAATTTGATGTAGTTTGACACTGATTTGTTAAAATTTTTGAAAACTAATAAATATTTATTTGGGGGGGTGCTGGAGAAGCAGTACCCAGCAGGAACAAACTCTTCACTCATCAGCTGAGGAGCAGAGGGTTCAATCCTGTTCTCTGCAGGGGTCACCCACAGTTGACTGGCAGAGGTGCGAGGGATGTTAAGGAAACGGCCCCCTGGGCCAAACTTTCAACCTGTGGGTCATCCACATCCAGCCCCCTGCTCCATGCATGTAAGGTCTACAACCATCCGATTTACATGCAGAAGGTCCTAGGTTCAACACTGGCGTCTCCAGGTAGGGTTGGTAAAGATTCCTTGTCTGAAATCCTAGAGAGCTGCTGTCCATCATTTCGAACAATAATGAGCTAGACGGACCAACAGCCTGACTCGGCATAAGGCAGCTTCCTATGTTCCTAACCCAGGACAAGAGCATCTCCAACAGATTGCTGTCCAATCTGTTCTTGAGAACTTGCAGTGAAGGGGAAGCCACCAACCCTCTAGATAGCTAGTTCCTTTGTCAAACTGCTCTTACGGTTAAAACATTTCTCCTAATACTCAACTGAAATTTCTGCTGTAGCTCTGAAGCCCATTAGATGTAGTCCTGCAGCAGTAAACAAGCCTTTGTCCTCTTTCCATGTGACATCCCTTCCACACCACTCGCCATCTTTGCTGCCACCTCTCAAAATTTGATAAGGATTCCCCAAACCTTTCACCTAAGTCCCAGAACAGAGTCTATGGAGTGCCACACTAAAACAAACACCCTCGCCCTAGCTGCTGAGGAACCACCAATGATCACTCTGTTGAGTATTTCTTCCCAACTGGCTGTTAATCAACACTTAAGCAGTTTGTTAACCAGATTATCCTGGGGAGCTTTGTCAATGCTTTGCTGAAATTAAGATGATTTGCACCCACCGTATTCCCACAACCCATTAAGCTAGTAAAGTGGGGGTGGGGATAGATGAGTCTG
Source organism: Podarcis melisellensis (assembly GCF_964234715.1). Taxonomy (NCBI): domain Eukaryota; kingdom Metazoa; phylum Chordata; class Lepidosauria; order Squamata; family Lacertidae; genus Podarcis; species Podarcis melisellensis. The sequence goes on along the minus strand of NC_138530.1, from coordinate 24,680,635 downwards.
GATTTATTCTTGTGGCTACCTTCAGCTCTTTTTGCGCCTTGATTTTGCAAAGACAATTTTGAATCACAGGATTCTTTGATCCAGCCAGCAGGCCCTGCCAGTGGCTACACTGGTCTGAGGCCATGCCAAAGCTCCTACTTGCATGGATCCACAGTGTGTTTAGCATGCCACAAAAGCAACGCAACTCCCAAGAGACTGGGCATCACGTAAGTGGTAAGATCAATATGGCGTCAGAAAACCATGTGGCCAGAGGCCTTCTGGTGAGTCCTGACTGGCATAGGCATGAAAGAAAGCTATGGCAACAAAGCAGGTACATATGTTGTTATGAAGTAGGGTTTTGCCAAAATTGGGTCCCCAGCTATTGCTGGACTACAACTCCCTGTCACCACGCAGAGGGCCGGGAGGCCAGCTGGCTAGTCCCAGCTGGGCCGTCTCCTTCCAGTCGTCCTGCTGTGAAGACCATTGGCCTCTGCTCCGACGTAAATCAGCAACCCAGGCTTCAAAGCCAGGGCACGCTATCAGCAGATCGAACTCTGCACACAGAATAGGCGTGAGGCTTGTGAAAGCATACCACAACTATAGATTTATTAATCATAAATCAAGACAAAGAAACATGCCGTGTCATTCTCTCTCTCCCTCTCTCTCTCTCTCTCTTCTCAGAGAGAACAGGAAAACCAAAAACTATACACACAACGGAAGTTCCCAGCAAGCTGTGCTGGAATGTGAACAGACATGTGACATGCAACAGTTCCACACGTCAGCTCCTTAAGGCGGAATGGAAATCTCAACACTCCCATCATCCCTGGCTAGCAGGGCCAGTGCTCAGGGATGATGGGAATTGTAGTCCAAAAAGAGTTGGAGACCCAAGTCTGAGAAACCTTGTTATAAAGGGACTTAAGAACCAGCAGCTATGAGCAGTACAGAAATCTCTATTTTGCCAGGATCAAAGAATTATTATAATTATTATCATCAACACCATTATATCAATCACCTTCTAAACCACTCTCTCAAGGCCATTTGCATATAAGATACCAAAAAGTGCTGTCACCTGTTTATAAAATCCATCGAAGGTAATAATGGGTCCGTTGTGAAAGACAGGATAATAGAAGACATAAGCCAGCATCCAAAGGAATGGGTGATGAGTCATTTCGGCAGACCTATACCAGCAGTACTCTAGACCAAAGCTTGTGTAATAGAGGCAGCGGACAGTCAGGGTGAAAAGAAGCAAGTAGTATTCACTTTCACTGGCATACCAGCCTCTCTGTAGAATAAAAGCAGATAAAAAATTATGTGAAATGTCACCCACACATATAAGGAGATAAAGTACATTGCGGATTCAGTGCCACACAACCACACACTAATCATTTTTACAATACTCGGTGTTTATAGTGCTCAAGTGTATTAGGTACCACTATCTAAAATGCTACTTTGCTACTTTATTGAATATACCAAACACTGGTGCCATCTTTGGAGGGCCCTAGGTGCTTGGGCACCCACAAAACGTTGACTCTGGGTGCCCACCTGCTGCCTTACTGCTTTCTGGTGCCCTGGTGGCGACTAGACCGGGGCCTTTGTCTCCACTACAGAGCCTCTGTTGGGGCCTTCCTGTGGTTGCAACAGGCCTCGCTGGGCTTCCCCGTGGCCACAGCGGGTCCTGTTGAACCGCCTTCTGCCGCGTGATGTCACACTCAGGCACCCACAAAGTTGGGCAGAACCCAGCGTGTGTGATACCAAAAACTACATGATATATAGCAAAATCCATTTGAATGACCAGAGTAGATACCACCTCGGGCAGATTTGAGCTACCATCAAATGTTGGCAAGTTGTTGGGTATTTTACCAGGGAACACAATTTGAATCTTCTGTGTTAAACACCCAAAGGTCTTGAGATGGCCTGCTCTTGGAGAGACTGGCAGCTTCTGGAGTGCTGCTATGCCTCCCCATCTGAACAGAGCAGAGCACAAGCTCATATACCGTATTTTTCGCTCCATAAGACGCACTTTTTCCCACCTAAAAAGTAAGGGGAAGTGTGTGTGCGTCTTAAGGAGAGAATGCAGGGGGCAGGCAGGCAGGAAAAGCTCCGCGCGGCTCTTGCAGGCTTTTCCCCAGGAGGGAGAAGGGACTGACGCAGCCAGTCAGTCCCTTCTCCCTCCTCGTAGAAAAGCCCGCAGGAGCCACACACTCCTTAAAGGGTGCGCGGCTCCTGTGGGAGGTGGGGGAATTGTCATAGCCATGCGCAGCCTCTCCCTGCCGGACAGGCTGCACGTGGCTATGGCAGAAGTCAAGACAGCAAGCGGGATGGATCCCACTCGCTGTCTTGGCTTCTTTGCTCTTTGGGGCTGGGGGAAGGGGAACCCGAGCTTCCCCCGCAGCCCCGAGAAGCTCTGGGAGAAGCTCTGGAAGAAATAATATTTTTTTTCTTGATTTCCCCCTCTAAAAACTAGGTGCGCCTTATGGTCTGGTGCACCTTATGGAGCGAAAAATACGGTAATTCGTTCCGCAAGTCTTTTCGTCTTGCGAGTTTTTCGTCTTGCGAAGCATGGTTTCCCATAGGAATGCATTGAAAATCAATCAATGCGTTCCTATGGAAACCGCCTTCAGACCAGGTCCGGGGACAGTCTGTCCCCCAACCTCTTCTGAAGGCCGGCGGGGGGCGAAAGTCTTTGCTTCCACCCCGCCTGCCTTCCCGGGACAGCGAAGCCTTCGCTGCCTCCCGCCAGCATTTTAAGATCGCCCCGGACAGAGGAGAAGTCTTAGCTCCCCCCCGCCTGTCTTCAAAAGCCGTCCGGGAGAGCGGAGAAATGCAGCACGTTTCTCCGCTCTCCCGGGAAGGCAGGCAGGGGGGAGCAAAGACTTTCGCCCCCCGCCGGCCTTCAGAAGACCTCTTCTGAAGGCCGATGGGGGGCGAAAGTCTTTGCTCCCCCCCGCCTGCCTTCAAAAGCCATCCGGGATAGTGGGAAGCGCTTCCCTGCTATCCCGGACCGCTTTTAAAATGCTGGCGGTGGGGAGCAAAGCCTTTCGGCCCCCGCCGGCCTTCCTGGACCTCTTCTGAAGGCCGGAGGGGAGGGAAAGGCTTTGCTCCCCACCGCCAGCATTTAAAAGAGGTCCCCGGAGATTTCCCTATGGGCTTTCTTCTTGCAAAGCAAGCCCATAGGGAAAATCGTCTAGCGAAGTGACGCAAAAACCGAAAAACCCTTTCGTCTTGTGGGTTTTTCGTCTTGCAGAGCACCACTGTACTATATGTATAAAGTTATATAGGAGCCGTTGCATGCTCTGTAACAGCACCGAAAATCATTCTCTATTCAGGGAGAGAAATCAATATTGAGATAAGGCCTGAGGAGGATGAAAATTAAGGCAGAAATAATAAACCCAGCGGCACAAGACCCACATGCACAAAGGTCTGTAACATTATTCAGACACTTTCCGTATCCTGCTATGTGCTGTATACCTCTGGGGAAAGAATCCACAAAAAAGCAAAAGGAGAGCTGCATTATCGTGCACTTTTGGCCTAAAACTCCTGTCTGCCTTTTTAAAAAAAAGAAAAACCCCAAAACCCTCCAGTCTGCTGAGCAATTAAGACAAACTCTGCCCAGGACTGTAAAGGGAAGGTCTGAGATCTGATGCTGTTGGAGATAAGCGCTTTAACAAGGGAAGTGAAAATTTCAATGGCACAGAGAGGGCTCCTTTGGGCAAATCGCATAACCACTTCCATCTGCATGGGGGTTCCGTTCCCAGCCCCCACATGTGTCCATAGAGCATGCATAAACCTGCTCTGCCCCGTTATTCCCCTGCTATACCCCATTCTGCCCCCGTTCTTCCCCCTCCTGGGTCCAAAAGGACCTGTGCATCAGCGGTCACACATCAATTGGATGCACGCAAAACCTTCGCTGCCTGTAGTTTCACGGGTACAGCTTCCAGAAGGGTTTGCACCAGAAATCTAGCATAACATTTTGTATGATAAGAACATAAAGTGGAAGTTTGAACTTCCTCCTCAAGGCAGACTTTCTCAGGCAAAGAACACAACATAAAGAATTGATTTCATTATGACCAACTTGACATACTATTAGACCTGGCCAAGATTTGCTCACAGACTACCGGTTACCCACCCCTGTGATAAAGGGTACCAGACGAATGGTATCTGCACAGAAGAGCAGAGAACAAGTCGAAGAGCGTGGAAATGCTCTTTGGATGACCCCAGAGGTTGATAACGCACATTGGTGTTGGCCCCAGGCAAGGTAATACAAAACAACTCTTGGTGTCTATAGAGAGACAGATTTCATATTATGGTGGAAAAGCTGGAGGCACAGGTCATTGAAAGCAGCGCTAACAGCATAAATTAGTCCCAGTGGGTTGCATGGGAAACATTCCACCAGTACAGTACTAACATTAAAATAGCAAAAATCACTGCTTCATTATGAGAAACCCTCATTTCCTCGCCCATTTTCAAACGTGGGATAGGTAGGTAACAGGAACAAAGACGTTAGCCAGCAGCTCTAAGCTTAAAGTCAGAGGGGATTTCATTGGTACAATGAAAGTTCTGAGTCAGAGAAAACCAAAAAACCTATCTAGAAAAAGTATCAGGGTAGCAATGGGAGTCACGACAGATTGACATTTCCTTAATTGTTTCCCACTGAAACTTAAGAAAAATGATCCCAATAAGACTAGAAAGCAGTTTTTGACTCTGCGTCCACCAACCACAGACCATTGCTGACGACATTGAAAGGAGCAGGAGAATGCAGAGACCTCATAAAAACAGAGTGGTACTAGGTTTGTGGGGCCGATTACTGGATGAGAGAACACTCAGGCACTTATTATCTCCATTATCCTGCTGATTCGAAAGGTCAGCACGACCACAGAATATGGAACCTTGCAGAAATATAAAAAGGAGACATGGATCTGCAACTGAATACTTCTACAAGACTTGTCTTCATTTTATGAAATCATGAATCACACTATGAAAGGCCCAGCTTGACAAAGAAAATGATGATTAGGGTATTTAAAAGAAAAGTCTACTAACAGAGCTAATATGTGAAGCATAAAAAAACCAAAGTTCAGAAACCAACGAACCATGGCTTCAAACTGTCCCATTAAACTTTAATTAGTTTAATGTAAATGCCCAGTGCACTTCCTTCTTTAAAAGTCTCACCACGGCAGAGGATTTCGCGCAGCAGCTAAGAAGGGCAGGAGAGGCAGCATCTTCCCAAAAAGGAGTCCTGGAGCATGCGGTTTGTAAATCAAAAATAAGGTTTATTTACAAAACACCAAAAAACAATCCTGGCGACGAACCACACATCTCAGCAAAACACACACCCAAAGGGAGAAGGGGGAGAACAAACAAACAGGGGGACTATTTATACAGACTCATGTTCCTGGAAGCCTAATGACCTCCAGCTGCTCAGTGATTAGAGCGTTTCTGCTACTCTTTTAACCCTTTGATAGCAACACCCCCTCTCGCTCGTAACACTGAGCTGTACCAACCTTAATACAAATTTAAACCTAAACAGAAACATTTATGAGATTGCGGACTCAAAGCTTTTGTAAAACCGTCTGCGAGATTTTCTTGGCTTGGACAATACTTTAGTTCAATTAAACCTTGTTTTACACTTTGGCATACATTTTGATAACGGATATCCAAGTGTTTTGTGTGCGCCTTGAATTGACCTGATTTAGCTAGTTTAATACAAGGTTGATTGTCTTCCCACACTCTGATAGGTAGGGAACATTCTCCAAACAATTCTTGTACCAGTTGCTTATAAAATTCCAGTTCTCTACATATATCTGATAACGCATTGAACTCAGATTCAGTTGAACTTAAAGCTATAAGTGATTGTTTTCTTGATCTCCAACCAATTAGTGCATTTCCAAATTTTATCGCCATTCCTGACACTGATTTTCTATCTGGTCCAGCATCTGCCCAACTGCTGTCGGCCCAACATTCAAGTTGTGTGCTGCCCTCTGCTGATAGTTTTAAGCGAAAGCTTTTGGTAGTTTGGAGATACCTTAAAACTCTTTTTACTCCTTGCCAAGCATGCATTGATGGTTTTTCAGCTTGTCTACACAGCATGTTGACAGCATATGTTATATCGGGCCGAGTCCACTGTGCAATGTGGAGTAGACTGCCTATCGCTGACTGGTAAACCCCGGGATTACAGAACTCTGCCTTTTGCTCAGTTTGAGCATCCTTTGTGTAACTTAACTCCATTGGGGTTTTAACACCAGCACAGTTGTTCATTTTAAACCTTTCCAGCAACTGCTGGATTTTAGCTTCTTGGCTAAGCCAATAGTTACCATTTTCATCTTGCTGAATTTTAACTCCTAGATAAACAGATACATTGCCTAGTGATTTTATCTGAAACCTTTCTCCAAGCTTTGTGGCAAATTGTTGTGCAAGTTTATCATCCTTTCCACTGTATAATAAATCGTCAACAAATATCAAAACTGCTTCTTGTTCACATCCCGAGCCTTTTAGATAAAGACACGCATCTGCTGCGCTCTTTCTGAACCCCATGCTCTCTAGAGCATCGTTTAAGCAGGAATTCCAATTACGGGCGGACTGTTTCAACCCATAAATGGATTTGTGTAGGCGCCAGACCTGGTTTGGCTTGTCTCCTTCAAAACCTGGTGGTGGTGTCATATAGACTTCCTCCTGTAAGTCTGCATTTAAATAAGCCACATTGACATCAAAATGAAACAGCTTATTTCCCTTCTTAGCTGAAGAGGCTAGAAGCATTCTTAATGACTCCGATCTTGAAGTAGGGGCATAGATTTGAGAATAGTGAACACCTTTGCGCTGCGAAAACCCTTTTGCAACTAGCCGGGCTTTATATTGCAACTCTTCAGTAGTTGTGGGCTTTAAACGATATACCCATCGACAACCTACAGCTTGTTGCCCTTTCGGAAGCTCTGTACTTGTAAACACACCGAGAGACTTCATTGAAGCCATCTCTTTTTCCATTGCTTCCTGCCACTTTACGGCTTCTGAGCTTGGAAGCTGTTGTACTTCCATATAGCTTTCTGGCTCACACTGTGCCATATTTACGTATACACTTGTCACCTTAAACCGCTCTGGCGGCTTGCCCTTCGTGGCGCGTTTTGACCTGCGCAATTGCTCCTCTTGTGCCCCCTCTGACCGTTGGCTGTCAGAATCTGTCTCAGACTTTATGTCTGGACGTGCCTCTAGGGATAAAGACCTCCGTTTAGATACCTCCCTTGGGCTTGGTGTTGCAGGTGACCTGCTTTGCTTTTGCTGTCTGCTAGGCCTACTGACTGGCGAAGTTGGAGCACTCCTAGATTCTGGCTTTTCTACCTTAGGAGAAGAACCTCATGCCTGATCAGAATCTGCATCTGAACCATGTGCACCATCCCCTTCTGGCTCATCACTCTCTGGACTTTCTTTCTCAGCATGAATGCCTAAATCATCTCTCAAAATGTCAGGGTTAGCGTGTAAGTGAGTCCATCCGGACTGCTCACAAAAATCAGCGCTCCTACTGAGGACCACTCTTGTAGTATCCCCATCTGGGTCCACAAACCTCCAAGATTTGGCATGTGGTTCGTACCCGCAAAAGATGAGTTTCCTAGCCCTTGGACTTCCCTTTTTCCTTAACGCTTTTGGGATAAGTACATAGGCTTGAGATCCAAACACCCGAAAGTAATTAACTTTGGGCTTCTTCCCATATAAAGCAAAATAAGGCGTAGTATCAATTACCGAATTATATACTCGGTTCAGAATATGAGTAGCCGCCTGCCAGGCTTCCGCCCAGTAACTTTGAGGAAGTTTAGCATCAAACAACATAGAGTTTGCCAACTCTTGCAGAACCCTATTTTTACGTTCGGCCACGCCTCCTTCTTGGGGGGAATAAGGTGTAGACAGACGATGCTTAATTCCCTTTTTCTTAAAGAAATTCTGCAACACAGACCCGGTAAATTCTGACCCTCTGTCTGTCTGAAAAGCAAGTACTCTAGTACCGAATTCAAGTTCTACCGCATGAACCCAATTTTTAACTGTTTCTGCAGTATCTGCTTTTGTTTTGAGAGGAAAAAACCATGTAACCTTTGTTTTGTCATCCGAGAGACACAGTGCATACTTTGAACCTCCCATGCTAGCAACAGGCATTGGGCCACATAGGTCCATATGCACAAGTTGGAATACTTTGTCAGATTTCCTATCTGAACTGGGATAGCTGCATCTATGAACCTTCGCACTTTTGCATGCAGTACAATCCAAATACTTAGTACATTTGTTCAATTTGCACCCTTCTGATAATTCAGGTTGCCTTTTAACATACTGAAAATTAATATGCCCTAAACGGCGGTGCCATAAATGAACACAAGAATTATGGGTAGGCGTGTTCACACAACCAGCATGAACCTGTTCAACTTCATCTGGACTTGTCTCAAAATAATATAACCCATTTCTGCATTCCACCTGCAAAAGAGATACGTTATTCTTTGAAATAGTGCAAACCCCATTTTCAAACACAGTTTTAAACCCATTTCTATCAAGTTCTGACACAGACAAAATACACCCCTTCAGTCCCTTTAGCACGTAGGCATCAATTTCTGTTTGCAAACAATTCAAGAACACTGTGCCTACAGTCTCTAAGGAACGTTTAGTTGAATCTGCCATTGTCACAACTTTAGGGGTTTGCAAATGTCTGCAATTCTGCAAACGGACACTAGATGGCGCCACCAGGTGGTGAGATGCACCACTGTCGATCAACCAGCGTAGATTGCTGCCTTGGCCACGCCCTTGCATCAACGCCATTGCTGAAGCCATGTGCTGTGTGCTGTGGGAGTAGCCACGACCTCCTCCTCTTCTTCGACGTCCCCTGGAACTCCTTGTCTGGTAACTAGGGGTAACGGCCTTGTTGCTGTCTTGACCAGGTTCACGTGTGCAATTCCTGATTAGATGGGAAGGGGAACCACAGCGAAAACAGTGTCTAGCTGCAAAAGCATTTACTGTGTGCTCAAACTCAGCATCAACACTCTTAGGCACAGCATAACTCCCCTTTAAAGACAAACCTCTTTCTCTTTGCCTTTTATCCTGTTCATCCGCAAGCCGAGAAGAAATGTATTCAAGGGTTAATTCAGTTGAAGGCATAGCTTCCAAAGTTAGAGCTAGAGTCTCATAGCTTTTATCAAGAGAAGACAACAATATGTATGACTGCTGCTCCATAGAGAAAGGAATGCCCAGCTGTCTTAGTTGATTAAAGGCAGACACCATTTTGGCAATATGTTCTTTCACACACGCTCCCGGTTGGAGACGTAAATCAAACAAACATCTTGTAGCATGGATCTTGGCCCCCGCAGTGTTTCTGGAATTTAACCGCTGCAGAACCGTCCAGACCTCATGCGTGTTCTTTAACTCAGAAACATAAGGCATTTGCTCTGGTCCCACTGCCAAAACTAGTAGACCTTGGGCTTTCCTGTCGCGTTTCTGTGAAGCTGCTGCTGCTGCTTTGGCTTCTGCAGACGCGTCTGCAGCTGCCTGTAAAGGCGGTGCTTCAGTACAGCTCCACAACTCTTTTGCTTGCAACCAAACCCTTACTCTAGCCTTCCAATCTTGCCAATTTTTCCCATTGAGTCGCGTAAACGGGAGAGTAAAACTTTCCTGGGACTCTGCCATCCTCCCTGGGGCTTAGGAACGATACTCACACACCTGTAGACCGTCTCCCAGCTGCTGAGGTGGCTCCTTGAGGAATCAGACGTCTTCCAGCGAGTACAAACTGCGCAGTGCCTCTTTAAAACTTTTCTAGGCACGTTGCAGGACTCAAGCTGCTTTGGAGGCTTTCGTTGTCGGCAACCGCTTCTGTCTTCACTCCAGTCCTTGCATAAATCACTCTGAACTGCTCTCCTTATCTCCTTCTTGACGTACAAACATCCATAACCTGTCCCATTAAACTTTAATTAGTTTAATGTAAATGCCCAGTGCACTTCCTTCTTTAAAAGTCTCACCACGGCAGAGGATTTCGCGCAGCAGCTAAGAAGGGCAGGAGAGGCAGCATCTTCCCAAAAAGGAGTCCTGGAGCATGCGGTTTGTAAATCAAAAATAAGGTTTATTTACAAAACACCAAAAAACAATCCTGGCGACGAACCACACATCTCAGCAAAACACACACCCAAAGGGAGAAGGGGGAGAACAAACAAACAGGGGGACTATTTATACAGACTCATGTTCCTGGAAGCCTAATGACCTCCAGCTGCTCAGTGATTAGAGCGTTTCTGCTACTCTTTTAACCCTTTGATAGCAACACAAACTGTGGTTTGTTGGCAGTAAGCAAATCATAGTTAAGCCATTAGGCAGAATTCAGGCAGTAGAGTTTGCCTGTCCAGGGTGGAGCCCATCCCTAGCATGAGTTACTGTTCTAGACATAAGCGTCACCCTCTCCACACTGCTATAAAGCCCCTCAAAGAAGTCCTGCTCTTTTTGGAGATAGCAGCAGCTTGGTCATAAATTTATTGTTCAGTTTGTTGCGCTAGTTCCTCTGCTGGTTGTTTGGGCCACTGGTTTTTATTTTATTAGATGATGTTTTCAGTCATTTTTGAAATCACCAAGAGATTTTATGGACAGCAGCATAAAAATCTGAATAAATAACAGCAACAATGCTGATAACACTTCTTCCTAAAATGCACCTGATGCAGAGAAACAGGAAGAGTGCACAAAACAGCAGCAGAGGCAAAGCCAGAACAGTACATCATGCAGAGAGACAGTGACTAACCCCTCCTCCGAGGATGGGTACTTTGCGCTAGTTCGCCCTAGCACACATGTTGGAAATTCCTGAAATGAGAGGGGTAACTATTCTTTAAACCTTAAGCTTTCTTATAAAAGAAGATTCCTCAAAATGCACATTTTCAGAACCAAATTGAAAAGTGGTTATTTCAACAATAAAGCGCTCAGTATGAATGAATTTAAACAAATTAATCACAGTATTATTTTTAAAAAAAACAAACCAACCAGTTACCTTTATTTCTTCCAGGGCAGACACACGCAAAGTTGACAACAGAAGCAATGAGCCCAGCCACATCAGAAAGGGGTTCTTAAATTGAGCCACTCCGTACGAGAAAGTTACATGTAGAAAAATCACTGCCAGACCATTGGTACCAAGCAGAAACCAACAGGCTGCCATGCCATACACCATCAGAAACCAGGGTTTGTACTAAAAAGACAGGGAGGACAATAATGAACAAAAACACTCGCTTTCGGTTCAATGCATGACTCAAGACTCAGCTCCGGATTCAACTCAGTTTTGCATCAGTTTGTACAAGGAATGGGATAGGAGTACAATTCGATCCCCTGCTAAATTTGCCCATTTGCCCTCTGACAAAGAAATGACCAGTCCATAATGGTAGGTTTATTGTAGCTGTGAGAGACAGAATAACAACAGGGAAAACCCCCAGAAACCCAGAAGACCAAAGTCAGAGATTGATGTGCATTATAATGAGTGAAATAAGTGTTTGATCCCCAGTAACCAGCCAGATGTCAGGCTACCTGGTATCTTCACTGTATGTAACAAGCACTTGCTGCAAGGGAGAGGTCTTACCTGTAATCACAGCTCGTTAACAGTACCTGTACAAAAGACACCTGTCAACAGAGGCAATCCAGCAGATTCCAAAGTAGCCACCATGACCAAGACCAAAGAGCTGTCCAAGGATGTCAGGGACAAGATTGTAGACCTGCACAAGGCTGGACTGGGCAAATTTAGCAGGGGATCAAATACCTTTTTTCCTTCACTGTAGATTTGGAACCAAGCCATTAGTCACACTTAGGTTGCGGCGCTTGGAAAAATGTCAGCGCCTGCCTTTATTAGAAAAACACATTGTCGACCTGTAGCACATAACAGAGACATCTGTGGAAAGTGTGTGATATTTAATTTCAAGCTACTGTACAACCACTCCCCTTCAAATATTTAAAATAGGAAGAATTCTTGAAGGAACAATTGAAAATAAAAGTGGCTCACTTCTAATGAATTCCATGCTGAGCAGTGTTGCAGGGTCTCTGTTCCATAAGATTATTAAAACTAGAGGAGAGAGAGGGGAGGAACCCACTGAACTGTGGCACTAAAGCAGGCGAGCAAAGGGAATCCGTGCATTTCTACAAGGACTGGGGAAGAAATGGGTTCATGCGGCATGAGGGGGAACTAATTTCCCCACCTACATAAATAAGAGAGTTTTTCTTCTTCTTTTCTTTGCCTTTGCAAATGTGATTATTTCTGAAAGACTAAGGGCTTCTTCTTCTCCTTCTTTTGGTTAATCTTTCAAACATGCATCCAATAAAGATATATTTATGCCTCTTGTCTGCTTAGATTTTGAAGCCCTTACAAAAATTGGCGGTTGCAGAGGATGGTTTTCTTTGCAGCTGGAATTGCTACAGTGGTTCTTTCTTAGCTTCAAAGAGTGGCTAGACAGGCCTCTTGAAGACTTCCAAAGAACAGCTGAAAAACACTGAATATTATCTGAAATGCTGTTCCCCTCTGCTGGGTCACACAATGTCCCTACATAGAGCAGCACTGGAACAATATGTGCAGCTCTTAACCATGTCTTTCTACTGACTAAGTTGTGATTTTTGATTTATTTTTTTTAACCACATTTCAGAGTGTGTGACTGATGTAACACTTGCTATTCCCGCCCCCCACCATGCTTTGTTCTAGACCAGGCATAGGCAGACTCAGCCCTCAGATGTTTTGGGATGACAATTCCCATCATCCCTGACCACTGGTCCTGTTAGCTAGGGATGATGGGAGTTGTAGTCCCAAAACATCTGGAGGGCTGAGTTTGCCTCTGCCTGTTCTAGACCCTTCACACATCAGCCATGAGAAATGGGAGAGGCCTGTGCAGAAGTGAGACAGCTGGGTACACTTACTCCAGGCCTCGGAGGGCTAAATTGGTGGGGGCAACCCACTAGCGTTTTAGTTTGAGTTTATAACTTTCTTCTCCCACCTCCAACATCAGACAAACTCTACCCAGGACTGGAAAGGGCACCACATATTTAAAGGGTACTACAGCTGTGCCCCTTGATCCAGCCTCCGATGTTGAGTGAAGCTCTGTACCCCTAGAAGTCACAGGAGATCCCATTGGGCAGGCATATATCCCACCTTTTAGGGTTGCTACCAGGATTGAATGGCACTTTGTGCTACCTGTGGGAAGGGAGGCCACAGAGGCAACAAAACACGTCTACGCTACTAGTACTGTAAAACTAGAGCTTTCTTATTCTTCTTAGAGATAATGGTCAATTTATTTGTTGATCCAAAGCAATTTCCAAATTAGAGCAGGTCAGCTCAAAGTCGCCTACCTTCTTCATGTAAAGGCTGGACAGCTGTGATACCGTGAGGTGACCGAAAAGAAGCCACAGGATATATCCTTTACCCCATTCCATCCAAAAATTCCATTCAAAATCCATGGGATCCTAGGCATAAATTGAATCCATCATAAAACGGGTTTAAAGCATGAGGAGGAGACTGGAAATACATGATCACTGCTTTCATTTCAATTTAGGTCGCAAACCAGGAGAAACCATGGCTGAAGAAGGTATCCAACATAACACATGAGGGTTTTTTCTATCACTGTTCATTGAGTTGTAACTCGTTATTTTTAAATTGTAAACCACCTTTGAGTGCATTGGAAGAAAAACAGTATATAAATTTAAGTACTATACTTCCTCTCTGCTCTCTCTCTCTCTCTCTCTCTCGCTCTCGCTCTCGCTCTCTCTCTCCCTCCCCTGGCAATGTATCCATCACAATCTGTATGGCCACATTCGCTTTCTGAAGATATTCCCAGGACGCCTGCCAAGAACAATGCCATCCTTTGCACAATGTTGATCAAAAGGAATTTCCAAATTAGAACAGAAAGCAGACGGCAATCACTGTCTGGGTGTCTGTATGAATTCATGCTGTTAAAAGCGTGGCACAGTTTTCAAGTAGGTGCTGGAGGAATTTTTCCTCCCCTTTGCTTTAGTTTGAAGCCTATGAAAGGACCACAAAATCTTTAGCGCCGATAAAGCGGCCGTATAACATTTTGCTGTCTGCGGTCCTTGTGAGAGGACAATAGAAAAGGTGTGTGCGGCTAAATTAATACATTATGCACCATATCCTTCTCTTACAAATATATATGCACACACAATAGGCATACTTAACACACACCATTATATATAGGGGCATACACATATGTACACATCTGTATAAATTAACCCAGTAATATGCTAAGGGATTTGGGTTGTCACAGTAGCAATGATGCCTTCAGGAGTGGCTGGCTAAGCTGCCCATCATGAGGGTGGGAAGACTAGGTAGTCACAAAAGTCACAGGCAGTGCTTTTTTCTTTAAAAAATAATGTTTAGGGGTACTCTCACTTTCCTACTCATACTGAAATACTGCTCCTCAATGAGGCCAAACTCAGATTCACAAAATGTTTAGGGGTATGCGTACCCCTGCATAGGTAAAGGGTAAAGGGAGAACCAGAGCAGCACACGGAAACGTCGTTTACCTTCCCGCTGGAGCAGTACCGATTTATCTACTTGCACTTCATGCTTTCGAACTGCTAGGCTGGAAGGAGCAGGGACCGAGCAACGGGAGCTCACCTCATCATGGGGATTTGAACCGTCAACCTTCTGATCGGCAAGCCCTAGGCTCTGTGGTTTAACCCACAGCACCACCTGCGTCCCACTACATACTCCCCCCAAAAAAGCACTGGTCGTAGGCTTAGCTGCTCTGCTGCTAAGGTTCATTGCTTGCAATTTGCTGAGCTACTCTAATCCTTAAGAATCTCTATCGCCAACTGCTAAGCTCCTCAGAAGCTAGGCAGGGCAGGCACTGTTGCCGAAGCATGAGGAACAGACCAAGTCTAGGAAAAGAGCAAGCAGGGGCTGAGTCAGCAGCAAGGCATGGGAAGCAAGGAGGCCTAGGAAGAGAGACTGGGGGGTCAGATGGGGCAGAGAGAGAGAATGGTCCAAAAAAAAATGATGGGAGGAATAGAAGGCCGGTCTGAAAGGGGAAGGGGTACCGGGTGGTCAGGGAGGCCACCCAGTTGGTGGGGAGGTTGGTGGGGCTCACGTGACCTGCTGCTGCCTGTGTCACTTTTTCATCCTGGGAGTAAGATGAGGAGGCGAGGCAGCGCCAAAGTCATTGCAGTGGAAGCACCAGATTAGTTCTGCAGCTATGTTTGGCCCACTAGCCTTACCCCTCTCTCTGTACTTCCCAGTAAGCCACAGGGATGAGGAATGAAGTTCCAATATTGATTTAAAGGAAGCGGTATGGGGAGGGACCGTGGCTCAGTGGTAGAGAAGAAACACACAGAGATTCAATCCCTGGCATCTCCAAGCAGAGCTTCCTGTCTGAAACCCTGGTGATATGCTGCCAGTTAGAGTAGGCAATACTGACCTAGATGGGCATAGTATAAAGGCGATGTTTTCAAACCTTTGGCCTAAGTGAAATGCCACCAGTTCCTGCGATTACCGTATTTTTCACTCTATAAGATGCACCCGACCATAAGACGCACCTAGTTTTAGAGGAGGAGAACAATAAAAAAAATGTTCTCTCGCTCTCTACACAGCGCCTCTCCAGCAAAGCAGGAGGAGAAATGGAAGGGGCTCCGTTTCTCCTCCCGCTTCGCTGAAGGGGCGCTGCACAGAGAGGGAAAGCTGTGCAGCGGCTCTCTAACGAAGCGAAGCCAGCAGAGCAAGAGGGATGCTCTCCTGGCTTCAGCAAAAGCAATGCGAAGTCTCCGGAGCGCAGCGGGCTATCCCTGAAGCCAGGAGAACAAGAGGGATCAGTGCATACCGATCTCTCTTGCTCTCCTGGCTTCAGCGAAAGCTGTGCAGCCTGCATTCGCTCCATAAGACGCACACACATTTCCCCTTACTTTATAGGAGGGGGGAAGTGTGTCTTATACAGTGAAAAATACGGTATTTATGAACAGACATGGCATATAAGAGGCAAGTAAAAGAAGCCAACTAGTTAAAGCATTCCCTCTCAGAGTATCTGAGCATACTGTCACAGCTCTTTACATTTCCAGGTGCAACAGACCCAGGATAGATGGATATCTCATTAGAATAGACTTACAAAATACGTAATCAGGCCAGTCCCATCCCTTATTGCTATTTCTGCAGAAGCTGAGAAGGAATACAGTCAACAGCAGTGATATATTGCAGCAGCCTTCTGCAACCTGGTGCCCTTCAGATGTTTTGGACTACAACTCCCATCGGCTCCAGCTAGCAAGGCCAATGGTCAGGGATTCTGGTAGTTGTAGTCCAACAAAATCTGGAGGGCACCAAGCTGGCAAAGCCTGCATTAAGGCTGGAGATGGGTCAGACCCTTTGTGAAACACTGCTTTGTTTGAGGATGAATTTTCAGATTTGCTTCAAATTTCACCAGAGGTAGAAATCTAGAGATAACCAAACCCCATCCCCATGGATTTTCATTATAAAATACAGACAACGCAGCAATCCAATCTTATGCATGTTTACTCGGAAGAACGCTTCACTGAATTCAATGGCAAGTCTGCGTAAAACTGCAGACTAATTCTCTTTTGTCTCCTCTTAAAATTCTGCAGATGTTTCAGCTCTAGAAAAAAGCTACCCAAATTTGTTTCACGTTTTTGCTTCAGACTGAACATAGGTGGCATAACTAGTTAAGGCGAATTGTCAACAATATCTTCACCATCATGCCAAAAAAAACAATAAGGTTTCTTGTTATAGCAGGCATCAAAAACAGGAAAACAAAGATGCCTGCCTAATATTAATAGTGATTGTATATACTGAATAATGCTGTGTGGTTTTTAACTGTTGAGTTTTTAATGTTCGTTCCACTAAACATGAAAAAGGGGAGAGGAAATCTTGTTGTTGCTTTTCCTAATAGTTTTATTTGGCTCATATGATGACAGTAGTAACAGGTGCTTGCGACATTGACTCCTGAAAGAGGAGTGTGAAAGCAAATCTGAATTTGTTTGCACACTAAAGTCCACACAGCTGCACAGATCAGATCTGCAAAGTTTAATGCAGCACTTAGTTCAATTTCTCCGCCAAGCAACACAGGCCATATTAATTGGCAAGCCTAACCATGCCAACCTGACAAGCCATATGGCACAGGATAGCATTGGGGCTCCATCACAATTTGTGCCAAACTGTTCCTTCTTCATCCAGAGCGCAATTTAACACACCAGTCATCAAAGCCAATTACAGTTCACTGAAAGGCAATTCAAACTGCTTATTCCCATGCTTATTCAAATTAAAAGTAATATCTCAGCAATATTCATTGACCTTACCTTTCTAAATCCTCCAAACAGTAAATCAGTTTCCAGCTCAAATTCTCTATCAAGTTCCTCTTCATACTCTGCCAGGAATAACAGATCATTAAATAAGAAGTTATTATCAGGAAGTAACAGAAGTTGGTTGTTTCTTATAAACAGCTCAACATGTACATCAGTTTCTGTTACACAACAACTGCAACCTAACCCAAATTATTAAACATGAAATCCCATTAAGCCTAGTAGGGCTTATTTCCAAGTAAGCATGTATCGTTTCCTAGCAAAAAAAACCCCCAAACAAAGCCATGGCTGACTTAGGAGGACAAAAATCCATCAAGCTGTTTTGGAATAGAATGAAAGAAATGGACTGGGTTTCATCAGGGCTTAAATGCCTGAAGGTGAGAAGTTAAGAGCAGGTCTTTCAGGACCCTGGACAGAGTCTAGGAAACATAGGACTTATTTCAATGAATGCATCTTCCCAACTGAGTCAAGTGTTCCTTGAAACTGTCTACTCCAGCTCCACCCCTTTGCTGAGAATTGTGGAGCCTTAAAGGAGTAGCCTTTCGGAGCAGAATCTAGCACGCTCCAGGCATTCATGCAAGACACCTGTGCTCAAAGGATGGAGCCTTTGATCTAGTCTCAGGGGTCTTCAGGCCCAATGGCTTGCTCCTCAGACAGCCACCCTGGTACTTCAGCCTCTGTGTCATCTCTGGATTCCAGAGCATGTAGGCTGAAAATGGAGTTATTACAGATTGTGTATCTATGTCAGAGGTGGCCAGCTGTCAGATTCAGTCATCACCAGCAACTCCATCTTAGTCACCCACAGCCCTACCAAATTTTAAAGCAAGGTGTGGTGTAGAAAAGCCTTGTGTTGACTTTCCTAAAGGGGAGGATGGGCACAACATTTCATATCCCTGCAACAGCCTGACGACTTCCACTTGCTGAAATAGTTAGTGCTATTTAAAAGAGACAAGGAGTCAAAATGCTAACAGGCCAATGATGCCAAGCCTTCATTCTATAGGCATTTCCCCTTACTAAATACAGTGGTACCTCGCAAGACGAATGCCTCGTAAGACGAAAAACTCGCAAGACGAAAGAGTTTTTCGTTTTTTGAGTTGCTTTGCAAGACGAATTTCCCTATGGGCTTGCTTCGCAAGACGAAAACGTCTTGCAAGTTTGTTTCCTTTTTCTTAAAACTGTTAATATCTATGGGAATCCGTGCTTCGCAAGACGAAAAATTCGCAAGACAAAAAAACTCGCAGAACGAATTAATTTCGTCTTGCGAGGTACCACTGTAGTGAAAAGGTGCAAAATGAAACCAAGATCTTTCACCAGAAGTGGCCACTCACTGTGTGACCATTAGACTCAGAAAGGAGTAACAATCAGTTTGATCAGGGCTCTAAATTCATTGCATATCTTTTAAAAATAAATAAATGCTATTTTAGTTCTACTGCATAGCATCACAGAAAACACATGTTTAAAAGCATTGAAGTAAGTGGTTCCTTTCTAACGATGCATGTCTATTTTGGTTTATTGCATTATCACTTAAATTTACACATAAAAGCCAGAATAATTAGATTTTTGTAATATTCAGCAGCATTCATATTCCATCCTTCTACTGTAAAACCAATGTTCAGGATGGCCCACAGCATACAAGCAATAGTCAAAAAAGCATGTGGGCGCTGTGCTAGATAGTCAATGTCTTTAATTTCACAGAATGCGTAACAGTGACCTACTGAATTGATCAGGCAGCTTATTCACAGAAAAAGTGACAAATATGGGCAAAAGGAGCATCAATAATAAATACGAGTGGTAGGTAGCAGTGAAGCAATAGTTGAGAGTTCAGTCTGTAAGGTTATCAAAAGCAGAATTCCCTTCCAACTTGTCCACCCACGGGCTTTCCAATTAATTTCCTCTCTCCCTTGCATACCCAGCAACTTCTGTTACAGATCCACATCCATTTCCTGGGCTTCCTTCACAGCTTGCTGGTGTTTCAAATAAATGCAGATTTAACCTGAATTTAATCAGTCAATTAATTAATCTGTTAAAAGCCAGATCTGCTAACAATTAACAACAGCCTTAAGGCGTGTGTGTGTGTGTACGTTGGTATTGCCCTTGCACAGCTATTGGCCACTCAGAGCAAAATTTTCAACATGTATAATCCACTGAATATCAAATGCACTCTTGCCCACAATTTATCCCCAACAAAAGCCTGTCAAGTCCTATTTTGGAGTCACACGGAAGAGAGACTGCCTCAGAGGTTCAAACAGTTAACTTTGCTTAGCTGAAGGGGGAAGAAAAAAGCTCTTGGAGTGAGGA
The DNA here is from genome assembly GCF_964234715.1 of Podarcis melisellensis. NCBI lineage: Eukaryota > Metazoa > Chordata > Lepidosauria > Squamata > Lacertidae > Podarcis > Podarcis melisellensis. Next base: position 24,661,084 of record NC_138530.1, on the reverse strand, counting down.
GCCAAACGCTTGATTTATCACCTTTGCTTTTCTGAGGGGGATTCTTAATTTCTACCTGAAGAAATTCATCTCTCAACAGAATGAGTTTTTGCTCTCACTTTGTGACACCCAAGATAAATCTCAAGGGAAAGCGTCATCTTCTCTGAGGGATTTTTGCTGCTTCTTTTTCCTTTTCCCCCTGGTTAACCTGCAGACCCTCTTAATCCGGCACCACTGACCTTGCAGAGAGCAACACAAAAAATGTAGACTAAGAATTATTTTATTCCATAGAGGCAGAACTTTAATGAGTTACTTTGGAGATTATTTAATGGCATGACACGTGAGGCTTTATCCCTGGCTGCTTCCAAAGCATGATTAAAAGGTGCTTCTGCAAGGCACAGATAGGGCAGTGCAGGCAGAAATCAAAGGTGTAAAAGAGGAGTGAGGAACCTTTGGTGCTCCAGATATTGCTCAACTACAACTCCCATCAGCCCTAGCGCTAATGTGAACATGCCCATAATTCACTTTCGAAGCATCACTTCTCCAACATTATGCTATCAACTGCTAGGGTCAGAACAGCCTGCAGATTAGTGGCAGAAATAAGCATGCTGACAAATGCCTACTGACAAAGATGGTGCCATGATTGAACTGTACTACTGACATAGATAGCTGTATCGACTATTTGTGGACAGAAGGTGAGGGGCGGGGAACGAACTCACAATCAGAGTCATTTGGAGTTCCCAGGTCCATCCTCAGCCTATGGGACATTTAAGTCGGGCAAAAGAAATAAACATCTGGGAAATATCTGGCGGATTAGCCATTCTTCTCCCAACTCCTTCTGAGTTTCAAAGTGAATATTAATAACAACAGCAGCAGCAACATGTGTTTACCACCCTATACCCACAGGTCTCACAAGATAAAATCACAATATAAGAACGTAAAATACACAATAAAAACAAGAAGAACCCAACTATCCCCCCCCCCTCAGAATCTCCTGTTCTCACTCAGTCTTTTGATCAGGATAACCAGCAAATGTCTGCTCACACTGTCCTTCATGAACGGTGTGCGCTTTGTCCCGTCCTATTTTGCATCCCCTGCGTAACATTTTCTTCCTGCTTTACTCTGGCAGATTCTACTGCATGGTCATCCACTTAAATATGGCTATTTGCTGATTCTAAACCTGCCTGTTAAGTACAGTTATCAAGTCTGCTGCTCAAGATTGCCCTACAGCAGACACACTCTTCAACCCTCTCTACCTGGTCTATCCTTCCTGCAAATGCCCGGTCAGCATCCTTCAATCTCTGGGACCAAAGTGACAAAATGCTGCCAAAGCACTGGAGGCTGGGGAGGACTCGGATCAGCCAAGGGAGGATGTGGCAGTGCCCGAACAAGAGCCTGAGGGTGCAGTCTTGCCGCCTAGAGCCAGGTGCCACCTTTGCAGATGGAAGCAGCAGACCGGCGTGGCCAGACAGAGCACACATTTGCAATCCCATCATTCCTGCAAGGTGAGCAAGTGTGATGAGTGAACATGCCACACCTTTTCTTTAAAAGTTCGGCGGGTGTGGCAGGGAAGCCTGTTGGGACGTCTTCCTTACTTCTATCCAGTTCCGATCTTACCCTGCTCATGAACCAAGACTTGTGAGCCCTGTATCTGCTGCTGAGTCTGTACCATTACATACTTTACTTCCAAGTAAGAATCTCTCTCCGCATGTGTCAGGTAGAAACCTGGACACAATGAATGTTTTTTATATAAGCATGTACCTTAAGCAAACCTTGCTTTATTTTTATAGTCATTTTCAGTATATAAAGACAGAATGCAGCATGGGAAAAAATGAGTGCAAAAGTTGAAGAATCTATGTCTGCTTGCCCTAATCACAACATGCAAGCTAGGGATTGCATTTCCAACATTTGCAAAGACTGTTTTGCTATCTCCCCCTAGTGGGAGAAAAATAAGCATGGCAATTTACTTTGAGACAAAAGTAAAAATGTTTCGCCACAAACAAAGGTTGCGTATTCTTTTTATATATACATTAAAATATCGAAGGCACATCTGAATTAAGCCATAAAATTGCCAGACTCAGAAAGCTCAACAAGGAAGAGGAACATTTAATATATTGAGCATATATACATGAATGATTCACATGCGGAATGCTCATATCTTGTGTGCAAGGGGAGAGGTCTCCTGCACCACACAAAGAGGATATCTGGACAAGAGAAGAGCGTTAGCCAACCCACTGAAACTGATAGGAACATAGGTACAGTATATGTGTTTATGGAACAGCAGCAGCTATGCACTGCTAGCCTCATTGGAAATAAAAGAATTATGTTGTTAGTGACTTGTTCCCAATAATGGAAACTGCCTTTAAAAAGAGAGCAGTCACCCAACAGAGCTCTTCATTGGCATCCATCTGTCTCAAGAGACAAGGGAGTGCGCCTCCGGGGGTGAAGTCAAACTACGGCATTAGCAGCACCAAAGTGACCTCCCCAGGATGCAAGTCTAGGCAGTGTGATTGGGCTGCCCAGAGAAGACCACCACCCTCCGTCAGCCTCACTGAAGTGGTCCAAAGGAAAGCAGAGCGATACGTTTGGCACCAGCTTGGCTGCAGGAGTTGCCAGAAGGAGGCGCCATCCAACTGTCTTAGGGACTCTACTCCCAATTTGTGTAGGGTTTTACTCCTTAGACTTTTCTTCTCTCGAAGATGTTCCACAAGGCAGTGGAGGTTTAGGATCAGAGTTTTCCTTCTCCTTCCTAAATTGACACGCCCTGTCTGCCCCTCACATCCCTCCATAGCACATGCAGAAACTGCATTCTTGACCATTGGACCCAGTCTGGGTCTCGTCCGCTCAATCCGCCAGAGCCTGTCTTCTGATGCAGGGGAAGTCCCTAACTCACTAAGGGCTTGAGGCCCATCGGCTACCCTCACCTGGTTTAGCCGGTCAGGTGAAGCTGTTTCCCAGGGTGTGGCCACTGTTGCATGTTGACAGCTTCTAGGAGCCACCCACAATTCAGAACGGACAACACGCGAAAAGGCCTGTGACACACTTGAGAACCATGGACACAGCAGCAAGACATGTTCAACAGGGACAGAAACACCACAAGACAAACACCTGTGTCTTCCCCCTAAGTACATACTGATGGGTAGGAACTCCACACCCAACTGATAAATTGAGACAGCAAAGCATCCTTTCTTCTGTTCTTAAGCAACATATCCCATTAAGGGGGAGAAAAGGTCCACACCTCCAATAAAAAGTGCTATCAAAGCATTCTCCGACAACTGTGACTTTCAACAGGTATGCATTTTAACACTATGAGAGAATCAGGAAAAATTGGTGTACTTATGCCAGAAGCACGAAGAGAAGAAAGGACTTGTTGGTTGCATTAATTTCAAAGGTGATATCCAATTGCAGCAGTCCACAGCCATTCTGCAAGCGGGGGGGCCTTGTTCTTAACATAATGCAATAGCCAAATTCAAAAGCTGTGTTGCCCTTGGGAAAGGTGCCGAGCAACACCAAGAGCAACTGCTGTTATTGCACTCAGCAACACTCCTGTTCCGCAGCTGCCAGCGCACCAGCTATTGTTATGCCTGTGCAACGTCAGCTCTCAAAATTATTGTGCTGAATTATGTTCAATCTCACCCCAAAGCACCAAGTCTGCTTTGAAGACTATTCTTAAAATATATTTATAGAAACCTAACGTTCAACAGATATCAGCAAGGTGGGTTCTATGCTCAAGGTGTAAACATTAACATAGATAAAGCACATACACCGTGCAACTGAGGCACACAGAGTAGACAAGACCAACCTGTTCACCATGTGTGCAATTTACCAGTGGAATTCACTGGCACACAATGAGTATAACTATGGATAACTGTGCTGAAGCAAGGGCTGCAAAATTAATGGGAAACCAGACATCAAACTGGAAATTGACAAAAACAGAAATGATCAACAAGGACTGGGGCAGTCTGCTAGTGTCACATGCTGTTAAATACTCTTGCTGAAATAGCAGGAACAGACAACTTCCTCTGAAAATGGAAATGGCTACACACCCATGAGAAACTCATCACTCTGAGTTTCTAATAATCCAATCGCTTTACAGCTAGGAGACTGTTGGAATTTTAGCCCGTCTCAGAGGTATGTGCCTATCTGTTCAGGCACCGGCTGAATTCCTTAGACCTCCCTCCGGCGACTCCCGGCAGGATAAAACATACGCGAGGTCCGTTCCGGCGATTTTCCTCAGGCTGTGAGGAAAACACACCAACTGCTCCTCTCTCCCCTTTGGTGTCCCCAGGGAGGGGAAAGAAGCAGACAGAAATCTATTTACATCTCTTTATTTGTGTCTTTTAGCAGTCATACAGTAAAGATGTCTGCTCTCTTCAACAAACAGAGAGAAACTCAAAACTCCACCCATGTACATCCTGTACAGGTCATATGACAAACCCACTGAGCTAACATCCGGTGCTCAGTACAGAATGGACTGCCCCTTTGTTCCCATGGCAACAGTCACAAACTTCCTGTTTGGCTTTCCAGCCACAAGCAGCAGACTTGGCTGCTATAGCCTTTGCTTGCTGCCGCATTGCTGCTTTAGAATAACAGAGACCACCCCAACCTCAGACGCACAAGCTGATATCAATGTGGCCCCTAAGGAATGGCCTTCATCTTTTACTTCTTCCTTGGATGGCTCCCTCCTTCCTCAAGACCTTCACTTTCCATTAAAGGAGTTATCATCCTGAGAATGGGGTGCCTCCCCAAATCCCTCAATACACAGAACTCTCTTAAACTCTTAGTAAGCTACCTTGGCCAGAAGGTGCTCAACATGCCAGTCTGCTTAATTATTTACCTGAGCCCTTGTGAAAATACAGTGGTACCTTGGTTCTCAAACTTAATCCATTCCGAAACCATTTGAAGACCAAGGTGTGGCTTCTGATTGGCCGCAGGAGGTTCCTGCAGTCAAGTGGAAGCCACGTCTGACATTCGGCTTCCGAAAAACGTTTGCAAACTTACTTCTGGGTTTAGGGCGTTCGGAGCAGAAATGTACAAGTATGAAGGCGTTCGAAAACCAAGGTATGACTGTACAAATCAACCAAGTGGTAAAGTATGTGATAGACAATAAAAAAGGGACTTAACCAGACCAGAAACTATACGCAGTGGCATATTATGATCCAAGTAAACTGTTTCGTACAAAATGTTAGTGCCACTTCTCAAGAGTTAAGCAAATAAATTTAAGTCACAAACATCCAGAGCTCTCCATCGCGCAAGAAAAATACTCTTGTTAGGAAAATGAAAACAAATTTCCATTGTTACCCATTTGAAAACACATTAGTAGGCTAACCTTCAGATTTACGTCGTCTTTTCCTTTTACAAAGTAAATGTCAACTGACTGCTTCTAGTGGTCCCTGACTAGCTGAAGTACAAACCTTGAATTACACTTTCATTAAAAGGAGATGCACAGCTTGTGTACCTTCAGCCTGGCTCCGCTGCCGCTCTTGGCTGACACAAAGGAAGGGTACCCGCAAGCTCCGGGCAAAAAGCCTTTGTAGGGGGCCCTGCTGGGAGCTGTTACAAAGTACTCCATTAAGACATACTATTTAAGTCAATACATTGTGAACTACAAAAGCAAAAAATAATAATAATAAGTACCTAACGAGAATGAGCCTGAAATAGAGCCTTACCTCGAGAGGCTTGGAAGACTTCATAAAAGGAATAAAAATGAAAACCAAAGGAAACGAACAGGTAAAGAGACAGCTCCCATACCGGTAGCAGTCCTAATTGTAATGGCATTTTTCAGGGTTCCCGAAACCTAGGAGGACAACATCCTGGTAGAGAGTGCCTGCAAAACAAGAAGATAATTTTATGAATTTTATTAACTAGATCCAGAGGAGTCTCCAGGATAGGGCAGAACAACAATTCTATGTGGAAGATAATATTCATCCGAACTGTCAATCATGAGCAATGGCGACTGCATTATTATAGAACAGTTCAGTCCAGTTTAGGACCAAATGCACATAGAACATGAGTTGCCAGTGTGGCACTCACAGCTGTGCATGTTGCCCTCAGAGGCCTTTCCAGGCACCCACAGAGTCCCATCCACCTACCCCTCCCGCTGCTAAAAGAAGCCTTCTTCAGCCTCACTGAAGCACAGAGAATGATTTCGAGGGGAGCATGGTGTTACCAGCATGCAATGGCCCTTCCCCTAAAGGAGAAGCCTGTTATCATCTCTGCTGCTGTTTGCACCAGGGAGGACGGGGTTAGTGGGTTCTTTGCTTGTGTCTCAGGGCTTGCAAAGGAGCAAGGTCAGCATGGCAGGCAGGCACTTCAGCCATTGTTCACCATGAATAGAATCCTGCACTGAAAATGATTTTCAGGTCAGTGTTCTGTAGAACGAAATAATGACCGGACAAGCAGAAAAATGTATCATTCTCAGCGCTGTTTTTCTAGGGAAAAGGTGCCAGAACTCACCATGAACACCTCCCTCTTGCAGTACCAGCAAGTTCTGGCTGAAAAGGGGCCCTGATTCATTCCCATTTTATACCATCCTCCCCGCCCCCGCACCAAGGACACAAAGCTGTATGGGTATGTTCCCATAAGGGATGGGCTGTAGCTCAGTGGCAGAGCACCTGACTTGAATGCAAAAGGTCCCAGGTTCAATCCCCAGTATCTCCAGGTAAGGCTGGAGGGAAACACTGGAAAGCCACTGCCAGTCAGAATAGACCAGGAATGGCCAGGGATGATGGGAGTTGCAGTGCAGCAACATCTGGAGTAGACACTACTGAGCTAGATGAACCACTGGCCTGGCTTGGCGTAAGGAAGATGCCTATGTTATCCCTATGAGTAGTTTCTCTTCCAGGCACTGACCACCTCCAGGCCCAGCTAACTTCACCAAAGTTGCTACATGATACACCTTGAAACTACCGGTATGCCATTGGAGTCAGGGCAACAATGGTGGCCAACCATGACAAATTCCATTTGCTACTCTTAAAATCCATGGCTGCTTGGTTTACTACAACTCTTGTGGGAGCAAGGAGGGGGTAGATGGTGTTCTTTCGCCACACTGCTGCCCTGTGGCATTTTTGGAAAATGATGCAATGGGAAGGGAAAAGGCCATGGGAAGAGACTTTCTGTTGCTGTCTCAGCCTCCCCCTGTTTTCCTACAGGATTAGTTCACCTCCTCAGATATTCCCCAAAATGTTTCTACCTATACAGATTGTTAGTTGTGGGAGGGAGAAGTTAAGCTGGACACCGACCGAGAACACTAGTTTATAAATATATATATGTCATCCCAGAAAGGTTTGCCAACTTTTCTGTTCAAACCATTCTGGAACCTCAAGTTGAGTAGCTCTGAGCATGTGCAGAGTGTCTTCCATCTAAGGAAGGTATCTTCAACCATTACAGAACCAGGACCCAATTTTAACCCAAACATGCATTTGGGAACCCATCTGCTAATCTTTTGCCTTATATTTGCCAGGTGGGAGTGCATCTTGGAGCAGCCTGCAATCCACTAGCGGGTGCCGACCCTACAGTTAGGGAAAAGCTACAAAAAGCGTACCTAACATCTTCAAACAGAACAAAAAAGGTAAAGGTAAAGGGACCCCTGACCATTAGGTCCAGTCACAGACGACTCGGGGGTTGCGGCGCTCATCTCGCTTTATTGACCGAGGGAGCCGGAGTACAGCTTCCAGGTCATGTGGCCAGCATGACTAAGCCGCTTCTGGCGAAGCAGAGCAGCACACGGAAACGCCGTTTACCTTCCCACCAGAGCGGTACCTATTTATCTACTTGCACTTTGACGTGCTTTCAAACTGCTAGGTTGGCAGGAGCAGGGACAGAGCAACGGGAGCTCACCCCATCGCGGGGATTCGAACCACCAACCTTCTGATCAGCAAGTCCTAGGCTCTGTGGTTTAACCCACAGCGCCACCCGCGTCCTAAACAGAAGAAAGTGCTCCTCAAAAAAACAAAACATGGTGTTTTCGAAACCACACTGTAGAGGAATAGCTAAAAACACAAAAACACCAACCGCATGAATTCCTTTGGGATTGTTATCATTTTCTGACAACTAGGAATGAGAGTGAAATTCTGGCCAGTTGATAAACCTAGTCTCAGATCAGCAAGACTGGAAGGCACTCAGGAGCCTTATCAAAATTTTGCAAAGTGAGAAAAATGTAGAACGTAAGTTAGAGCAAGTAGAACACAGAATTGGGGAGGTAGATAAGAAGCTAGATGAAACGGTCAACGAATTAAAGATCCAGCTGAAGGAGGCATTTAGGAGGACACAGACAGTGGAGGAAGGTTTGAAAAAGACAAGAGCAGAAGTGAGAGAGGTAAGACGAGAGGAAGAAAAGATAAGAGTTGAGATTCTGGACTTGACTAAAAGTCAAGAGGACATGAAAGATTGGATTGCTCTGAATGAACTAAGACAAAGGGAGTCTAATCTTAGGATGAGAGGTATACCCGAAATATCGGGAGAAAATATAAAAGAGAAAATAATAGCAGAACTAGCCTCCTGGCTGGAGGTACCAACAGAGGAGGTTGGAAAGACAGTGCAATCGGCTTTCAGACTAAAAACTAAGACATTAAAGAACAAAAAATTCCCAGGAGACTGCCTAGTTGTGTTTAAGGATAGAGAAATAAGAAATAGGGTCCTTCAAAAGAATAGAGAGAAAAGGTTAATCATTGAAGGGATGAACATAGTGATTTTTAAAGACATCCCAGTTAGACTCCTAAAACGCAGGGACCCCTATAAAGAATTGGTACAGATACTCAAAAGGAACAACATTGAGTTTAAGTGGGAGTTTCCTGAGGGCATTTCCTTCGTATATAAGAGTAAAAGACAAAAATTGACGAACCCAGAAGAAACGGATAAGTTTCTAAGGAAATATAAAGAACTGAAACCGCAGAGGGAGGGGGGTGGAGGAGAGGAGGAGGGAGCCGGGGGGGACTTGGAGGGGGGAGAGAAGAACCTGGGAGGGGAGGGGGGAGAGGAAGGAGCGACGGAAGAGGAAATTTAAAAAGAAAACAACTCCTCCTCTTCCTCTGTCTAAACTAAATCAAAATGGCGTTAAAAGTTTACAGTTGGAATGTTAAGGGGATGAACGACAAGGGAAAGAGGAATAAAATCGAACATATTTTGAAGAAAGAAGGCCTAGACATTATCTGTCTTCAGGAGACTCATATAGCGAGGAAACACAAAAGAGTCCTGATTAACCACAGACTCGGAAATGAATTTATATCCTCAGACCAGAGCAAAAAGAGGGGGGTAGTTATCTATATCAACAAACAAATCGAAGCGAAACAACTATTCAAAGATGAAGAAGGAAGGATAGCAGCAGTCCAAATTAATTGGCAGGGAGAAAAGATAATAATAGTGGGAATATACGCCCCCAATGACAATAAATCAGAGTTTTATGGGAGGCTTGAAGAAAAGTTGTCTGACTACGCAGATCAGAAAATTATACTACTAGGAGATATGAACGGCGTGGTGTCGCTAGAGCGAGACAGGCAAAGGCATACTAAGGGTAAAGAGGGGAAGTTACCTAGAACCTTTTTCTCCCTGGTCCAAAACTGTAATTTAGTGGATATTTGGAGATACAAACACCCCCTGGAAAAACAATACACTTTCTTTTCAGAACCTAACGAGTCATTATCGAGACTCGATCAGATTTGGACTTCGAAAGCATTAGTCTTAAGATCGACAAAGGTAGAGATACAGGTTAGAACAATTTCAGACCACAACCCAGTAAAAATGGAACTGAAAGGGCAAGAAAGCAGATTAAATAGATGGAAGCTTAAGGACTGTCTGTTGGACGACCAAGAGATAGTAGAAAAGGCCCAAAATAGACTAAAAGAATATTTCGAAGATAACGTAGGCAAAGGTACAAAAATAAAGGTGGTCTGGGATGCTGGTAAGGCGGTAATGCGAGGCTTTTTTATTCAACAGAGTGCAATCAAGAATAAAAAAAGGGAAAAGGGGAAAAAAGAAATCGCAAAGCAATTAGAGGAGAACGAACAGAAATTAAGTCAAAATCCAAAAAACAAGAAAATAAAAGAAAACATTAAAGTATTACAATCCCAATACGCAATGTTGATAAACAGAGAGGTAGAATGGAAAGTCAAAAGATTGAGGCAGAGGAATTTTGAATATGCCAACAAATCTGGGAAGCTTCTAGCGTGGCAACTGAAAAAAAGAAAGGAACAGAACACAATAAATAGGATAGTGGTGGAAGGAGAAGAGATAAACAAGTCAAAAGAAATAAGGAGAGCCTTCACGGACTTCTATGGAGGACTCTTTAAAAATACAGGAAGGAATATGACGAGAAAAATAGAGAGATACCTAAAATCCAAAAATATCAACAAAATCACCACAGCAGCAAAAGAGGAGTTGAATGCCCCAATTAAGACAGCAGAAATTAAAGCAATAATAGCAGATTTAAAAAATGGGAAAGCCCCAGGTCCAGATGGGTTCACCAGTAGATACTATAAAGAGTTGGAATCGGTCTTGCTGAACCCATTACAAGAAGTGATGAACAATATCCTTAAGGAAAGAGAAATACCAGAGACTTGGAAAGAGGCACTGATCACACTAATCCCCAAACAAGACTTAGACCCAGAACAAATCAAAAATTATAGACCGATTTCTTTGTTAAATATAGATTATAAGATCTTTTCAGGAGTCCTGGCAAGGAGACTAAAAACTATTCTGGTAGAAAGTATTCACAAAGATCAAACCGGCTTTTTGCCAGGAAGACAAATGAAAGACAACATAAGGAACGTTATCAATATAATAGAATACCTAACAGACAGATGTGACAAAGAAGGTTTACTGTTATTTGTCGACGCCGAGAAAGCGTTCGACAATGTAAACTGGGAATTCTTGTTGAAACAATTAGAATACATGGAAGTGGGCACCGAATTCTATAATGGGATAAAAGCAATTTATACCGAACAAAGAGCAAGACTGGTAATAAACAATGTGGAGTCGACGGAACTAATAGTAAGCAAAGGTACAAGACAGGGGTGCCCGCTGTCCCCACTATTATTTATAATGATATTAGAGGTATTATTAAATTCTATTAGAGACAACAAAGAAATCAAAGGAATCAGGGTTGGCCAACACGAATATAAGACTAAGGCTTTTGCTGACGACTTGGTCGTAACAATGGAAGACCCACTCGATTCAATAAAAGAAGTTCTGACGGAGTTCGATCAATATGGGGAAGTAGCAGGCTTCAAACTGAATAAAAAGAAAACAAAAATAATAACTAAAAACATGCTAGCAGATAAAATTGAGGAACTACAAAGAGAAACAGAAATAGAAGTGACCAAGAAAGTGAAATATTTGGGCATATGGGTAACGTCAAAGAACATAGACTTATTCAAAAATAACTACGAAACAGCATGGAAAGGAGTTAAGAAAGATATAGAAACGTGGGGTAGACTCAAACTGTCATTCTGGGGGAGAATAGCCACGATCAAAATGTCGGTACTTCCAAGACTGCTATTTTACTTCCAGACCATACCGGTGATTAAAGGCATAAAGATATTTAAAACCTGGCACAGGGAGATTTCCAAATTTATCTGGCAGGGGAGAAAACCGAGAATAAAATTTAAACTACTAACGGATACCAAAGAAAGGGGAGGCTTTGCCCTGCCAGATCTGAAAATATACTTTGAGGCATCATGCCTATGCTGGGTTAAAACATGGATAAAATTAGAAGAGGTGGAAGTGCTAGACTTGGAAGGCCATGATAACCGATTCGGGTGGCACGCTTACCTGTGGCATGGGAGGAAGAAAGTACATAAGGATTTTGGGAATCACATTTTCAGGGGCCCTCTGATGGAAGTGTGGGAAAGGTACAAAGATGTCCTAGAACCTAAAACACCACAATGGCTGTCACCACTAGAAGTCATGTCGGTTAAAAAGAGCGATAGGAGAACCAAATGGGCAACTTACGAACAACTATTAACGAAGGAGGAAGGGAAGTGGAAATTGAGGCCGTTCGACCAGGTTAAGTCCCAAGTGTTTGATTGGCTGCATTACCACCAGATACACGGAATGTTCAGGAAAGATGTAAAAGAGAAAGGATATGCGGATAAGAACTCTAAATTCCAAACCGAGATTTTGGAGAACAACACAAAAATTTTGTCTAAAATGTACAAAATATTACTGGAATGGAATCTAGTGGACGAGGAAGTAAAGGCAGTAATGACACATTGGGCCAGAGATTTAGGTCGTAATATTTATTTTGAAGAGTGGGAGAAACTCTGGAACCAACATCTTAAATTTACGGCCTGTGTATTATTAAAGGAGAACTTAATGAAAATGTTCTATCGCTGGTATCTAACTCCTGTAAAATTAGCTAAAATGTACGGATCCGGTAATAAATGTTGGAAGTGCAGAGAAAAGGAGGGGACTTTCTACCATATGTGGTGGGAATGCCAAAAGGTTAAAGGGTTTTGGGAGAGCATTTACAATGAAATGAAGAAAATGCTAAAATATACTTTTGGCAAAAGACCGGAGGCGTTCCTGCTAGGTCTGGTAGGCAGAGAGATTAAGAAGAAAGATCACAAGCTGTTTCAATATGCAACAACGGCAGCAAGGGTCCTAATAGCTAAAAACTGGAAATTAGAGGTTATACCGACACTGGAGGAATGGCGATCAAAACTCTTAGATTATGCGGAATTGGATAGGTTGACAGGAAAGATTAGATACATCAAAGACCAGAGGTTTATCAAAGATTGGGAAAGTTTTACAAGATATCTGGAAAGTCTAACAGATGATCAGATAACTTTGGTGGGCTTTAAAGATGCTCTGTAAAAGATAAAGGGTAATGTTCAAAGGAAATGCATAAATGAGTTAGATTAATGGCATTACAAACAAAGGAATGCAGAAATAATGTTTATTATAAACAAGGACAATTTGTGGTAAGACTGAAGGAAGTCACCTTTTAAGGACAATGTAAAGAAATGTAATAATTTGCTCTATATTTTGATTTTGTAAACAATAAAAAATTATGCATGGAAAAAGAATTCCTTTGGGATTGTTATCATTTTCTGACAACTAGGAATGAGAGTGAAATTCTGGCCAGTTGATAAACCTAGTCTCAGATCAGCAAGACTGGAAGGCACTCAGGAGCCTTATCAAAATTTTGCAAAGTACTGTACTACAGGAAAGTCCACTGTTTTTAGTCGCACAACAACCTTACAGCGCAAACTTAAGCCTCACTTGAGTTCAACGCTACTTATTCCCAAGTAAGTATGTAATATAATTGCGGCCCCACACGTTTATTTTAGCCGGGACTTTTGTGGCTCGGGCGCGCCTGCTCGGACCTCTATGTGCTGAACTGTGCTTGCAGGACTCCTCTGCCCATGCCCAGAGGCAACATGTCCTTGCGCATCTTTGCGCGCGCAACCCTCCTGCGACCGTCAAGCGGAGCTCCGGGGCAGGACGCTTTCAGAGTCCCCTCCCGCTCCCAGGGTCCTCAGACAAAGTTTTCCGCGACAGGAATTTCCTTCCCGCTTGGAACAAGCATGCATTGGTCTTCTGCGCCCCGGGCGAGACGCTCCTCGACTTGCTCGGCGCCTCCCTCCCGCCCAGCTCCCGGCGCAGGAGGCGGACCTCCACTCCCCGCCTTGACGGTTTGTAGCAACGAATGGCTCGCGGAGCTGCGCGGAACAAATCAAAAGCACCGACCTGCGGCGGAGCGCGGCTCCATGCGCGGCCCGGGCGTCCCTCCCCGTTTCCGGCTCCGGCCCCGGCGAGGCGCGCACTCGCTCCGCCCCTTCTGCGGAGAGCGGCGGGGCGCGCGCGGGCTGGGCCCGGGGCGCGTGGCTTGCAACATTCAGGACCAGCTTGCGAGACCCGTGGGGCTGTTTACTCGAGTGTAAGCCTGGCGGAGCGCAATAGGGTTGGTTGGTTTCCTTCCTCCCTTCCTGCCCTGCGCACAGATCAACTTTGGAATGGCGAGGCAAGCTGACCTTTTTGCGAGCGTTTCTTTAGCAGGCTGGTGGTGTTTTTTTAATGAAACGGGGAAGAAGCTAAAAGCTGGCTGCAGCAAATTTATATTTAAAAAATGGATCCTACCGAGATGCCCCTACAAGGCCAACATCAGATCACAGTTCCGGCGTTTTGCAGTGCCACCGTGGCACGAAAATAGGGATCTGCAGCTTGCATAGTTTTTGCATGGGAGCCTCCTGAAATGCGTGTCAAAAGCACACTTCTCATCTAGCCTGGTGGACTGGATCTTACAAATATGGATCTGAATCTGATTTGAGGGTGGTTTGGGTGGTGCCCTATGTAAACATGCATGTTCAGTAAGATCTCGTTTTATTTGCTGGAACCAGCTTTTGCCCATGTCCATAAAAGCTTGTTTTCTCTCTCTTCCATCCTCCCCCTGAAAAATCCCACACGCAGACGTCGCTCATCATCTAGCCCAATATTTTTTCGGTATATAAATGTCTTAAATTAAATAAATACATCAAGTCTGGGAGAGGGGTGGTTTTGGTTTAAGAAGCACCACATTAAAATGTGAGGTGCATCTGTCCCCATCGTTATTGACTTTCATGAGCAATTTTAAAACGTTCCTTTTTACCCAGTTATTTGATGACTGAAGAGCACTGTACCTGACAACCCTAAAATCACTGGATGAGAAAATGGTTTAGGAATGTTTTAACTATTTTGGGAAAGCTTTCTAAAAAAATAAAATAATAATCGTTTTGTTGTGGAAATGTTTGCTACCCTGGGTTCCTTCAGGAGGCAGGATGGGATATTAATTAAATAAATATAAAAAGGTAAAGGGACTCCTGACCATTAGGTCCAGTCATGACCGACTCTGGGGTTGTGGCGCTCATCTCACTTTATTGGCTGAGGGAGCCGGCATACAGCTTCCGGGTCATGCGGCCAGCATGACTAAGCCGCTTCTGGCGAACCAGAGCAGCACACAGAAACGCCGTTTACCTTCCCACCAGAGCGGTACCTATTTATCTACTTGCACTTTGGCGTGCTTTCGAACTGCTAGGTTGGCAGGAGCTGGGATTGAGCAACGGGAGCTCACCCCATCGCGGGGATTCAAACCGCCAACCTTCTGATCGGCAAGTCCTAGGCTCTGTGGTTTAACCCACAGCGCCACCGGCGTCCCTCTTAAATAAATATAACATGCAATAAAAACAAAATTCTTCCCCATTCCTAGTGACCAAGCAGCTCAGGGTGTCTGAATCTTGGAGGAGGGGGGGGGAGATGCAAGAGTTTCTTCCCTTCTTCTCTAACCCCACTGTGGGGACACCAGAACCTTAGCTGGGACAAACAAGCATACACTGACAAACATGAGGTGCCATTAGTTACCCTGGTATTTGTTTCAGTAAAATAGTACAACTGCTACAGCAAGGGTCAGCAAACTTTTTCAGCAGGGGGCTGGTCCACTGTCCCTCAGACCTTGGGGGGGGCAGACTATATTGGCGGGGGGGGGGAATGAACCAATTCCTATGCCCCACAAATAACCCAGAGATGCATTTTAAATAAAAGGACACATTCTACTCATGTCAAAACACACTGATTCCCAGACCGTCTGCAGGCTGGATTGAGAAGGCGATTGGGCTGCATCCGGCCACCAGGTGTTAGTTTGCCTACCCATGTGCTACAGAGTCAGAACAGCCACCAAATGATATACAGTGGTACCTCGGGTTAAATACTTGATTCATTCTGGAGGTCCGTTCTTAACCTGAAACTGTTCTTAACCTGAAGAACCACTTTAGCTAATGGGGCCTCCTGCTGCTGCTGTGCCACCGGAGCACGATTTCTGTTCTTATTCTGAAACAAAGCTCTTAACCTGAAGCACTATTTCTGGGTTAGCGGAGTCTGTAATCTGAAGAGTATGTAATTTGAGGTACCACTGTATACAGTAACTTCTATTGTGCTGCATTTTCCTTTACTTAGAAGAGGATGGCAGTTATTGAACAAGGAGCCCACTGGATGGCAGCAGACTACAACGAGTGTTATGTGCAAAACTCCTGTTCTTTCCCCGATTAAGCAGCGCTGCTGTAATAACAGGGACACGCCGTCAGCTGATATGTTTGGGAAGGAATCGCTGGGAGGGAAAACCATGCATATTTATTATACTGATGTCAGCCACCATTCTGCTATAGGTAAAAAGGCACTGTCAAGTTAAGTAGGTCAGTACATTGATCAACCCTGACAGTGATCGCATCTGGAAGAGCTTACTGTCTTGGTCTCTCAAGGTGGAATACGTCTTCAGTCTCTGCTCAGCCTGGGTTCGCCCCCCCCCTCGCCCCTCTGGAAGAAAGAGAAAACAAGTGACAAGTTTCCTGGAGCCTTCGTTTATTAGGCTACCTCTAAGTCAGTTTGCATACATCATGCCATGTCTGTCACACACACACACACACACACACACACACTTTTCCATGCATCCAAGCTGCAGCATTTTCAATTTGGGCAAATGCAGTGCTTCTCCCACAGGGATGCTTTGAGGGATTTGTTCTTTGCAAATTATGATTATGAACTGACCTGATCCGAATCTCCCAGGCTAAGGTGTGAACCGGAATGCCATTGTCCTTCAGATTTCACACTTGGGATGTGGTTCCTGACTCAAAAAAACAACAACACAAAAGGCACAAATATGTTCACAAGCATGCATATTTTAGGACAAAGTATGTTCAGCAATGCAAATTGAGCGAGAAAATACTTTCTCGAGAATACATATTTAAATCTGAATTTTAATACAAGCAATTTTTATTTAAAAATGCAGATTAATGGAGAAACAAGATGGAACAGATTTCTGACTGGACAGATATGAAACTGACATGGACCAGAAATAAACAGAGCCACTGCTTTTTTTCAGGGGGTACTCAGGTACGCAGTAACTGCACCTCTTTTTTGTTGTTGTTAAAAAGTGTGGCACTTACTGTAACAACTCCATGGTGAGTACCGGCACCAATTTTTCTAGGAGAAAAAGCCCTGAACAGAGCCATCCATTTCCTATACCCAGAGACTGCATGTATTGCTATTAGAGGCTTGTGGTCCAAGATGTGTCTGACTATTTCAAATCAATATGCAACAGGAGTCTTTTATTATGTCCAAAATTCTTGGTTATGTACAGGCTTTTCTGTACTTACTATCTCTTTCAGCTACTTTTGATTTATTTGGCTTCCTCCTCCCTCCCTTTTCTGCCTGCTATCTTTAGGTCAGGGCCAAAGCTTTTCCTGGACTACAACTTTAAGAACTGTATGAAATGCAGGAATTCAACACAAGAAGTTTTTCTGGGCACAGAAACACAGCAATAGGGAACGCCTCAAGGGATGGTTTTTCTGCCTGTTGTTAATGCTTCAAAGGTGTAGAGCCCTGCAAGTGCGGTGGGTGGGAATCCGACAAATCAAAAACATACCTGCACATAGGCGAATATTGCAGAGAAACTAGAAAAACTAGTTCTGTCTATATCTGTAAGCGAATTATGTTGTGTATTTTTAGTAACTTATAGGGTAAGAGCATTGTTGTTACTCGTGAGAAACTAGGCTAGGGGGAATGAAGTGGGGAAGGGCGTTCCTCTCCCCCCCCCCCTTTAAACTCTGCTCAGAATCTTGAAAATCGCTAAAGAACAAGGTGGGAGAAAAGAACATTAAAAAGGTGTGGTATTTGCCGAAAGAGCCAAGTGAGCAATTTCAACAGCCAAGTTAAATATGATGCAGTCAAGGCTGACATGCACTTCCTTTCAGAGCTCCCAAGTGTAGGGCTGTGAATTCCGAGAGGAAAATACGCAACCTCGTCCCACTCTGCGCCTCCCCAGCCAACCGTTCCTTGTTTGCCTTGGCCGAGTCTGGGGCTAGCCTTTCACTCACTGGTCTGGTTTCGAGGACCATTGCCTCTCTGCAACGGATATCATTCTCCAGCTCTCAGCTTGGTTGCCTGTGAATGGAGCATTTATTTTCATTGACTCACAGGACTGAACGGATGCCGAGAATATATTTGAGGACTTCTACAAACGAGTGGAAAAGCACACAGCCTTTACCGGGCACAGAACCCACTGGCCTGCGTTCTCTTTCAAGCCAGCAGTGTTCCTCCTCTTTTGCAGCAGAGGAGCTAACGCAGAGCTCGGGGATGGGTGGGTAATGTAAGCTGGGTAAGGGTCTTATTACGTGCAGGGCTCCCGAGGATTTAGAAAATGAGCTGAAGACAAAAGTGAAACATCTGGTTAGCATCATTGTGTAGCTGAGCAGCTGATTTGGGGAGGCTTGCTGGAAACCGTGGCTGTTTCATCTTACACATGCCATGTAATCAGGCTGCACAAAGGACTCTGAAAATATATGGATCTGAACATCTGGGGCTGTTTTCCTTGCGCTGCTCCCTTTCCTAGCAAAAACCCATTTTGTCTTTCATTAAAGGGGAGCTGCCTGTTCACGAAACATAGGAACCTGCCTTCTACCAGGCTAGACTATAATTGCCCATTCAGTCCAGTATGGTCTATCCCAGGGGTCATCAAACTTACCACGCCTCGGGCCAGTGTCTCCAACGCCGATCACGTGGTGGGCTGGAGGGTGGGGGAGCGCGTGCCCATACGTTATTTCCAGCGTACTTCTAGGTCGGAGGAGCACCGAAAATAGCTTGTGTGCATGTGCACGGGCTTCCTCAAACCCGGATGTGCACTGGAAATAACGCTTGCACATGCGCACATAATGCTTGAGCATGCGCACAAGCTATTTCCAGTGCTCCTCTGACCTGGGAATGGGCAGCCACGCAGTGCAGTGCCAGTATGAGTGGGCGGTGACAGCAGGCGGTGGGGGTCACCGCGGGCTGGATAAACAAGTCCCTTGGGCCTTATCCGGCCCGCGGGCCTTAGTTTGGTGGCCCCTGGTCTCTCCTGACTGGCAGTGGCTCGCTCTCCTGGGTCTCAGGCAGTCCTGGGATAGCTCAGTCAGTAGAGCACAAGACTCTTAATCTCAGGGTCATGGGTTCAAGCCCCACATTGGGTGAAAGATTCCTGCATTGCAGGGGTTTGGAGTAGATGACTCTTGTGGTTCCTTACAACTCTACAATTCTATGGCTTTCCCATCTCCTGCTACCAGTCCTATTGTTTAACTGCAGATGTCCAGACTGAATCCAGGGCCTTCTGCAAAGCATGTCCTCTGCTTCTGAGCTATGGTCCTTTCTTCTTTAGTTGCAGCAACAAGTAAAGATGTGTCATAGATTAAATAGCACCAATAGACACACACACATATATTCTCTCTGTCTCTGAATATTCTACCCTATTGTGGTTTCGAATGAAGTGCAATGTGCACAGGTAGAAGGACGGAGGAGGGAGGATGTTTGGTGATGTTAGGAGCTGCTGGAATGTGTGTGCGTGTGTTGCAGTCTTCTTGGTGACTTCGCCCACCCAAGCTCTCCTAATCTTTCCAGGGAGGGAGGAGAGAGGTATCAAAGATTTCCTTTGCTAGCTAAGCCTTGCTTGAGCAACATGGTCTCCCTGAGCTCTTGCATGTTTTGAGTTTCTGGTGTTCCTCCTTGGGCCTGACTTCTGGCCTGTTTTTCTCTGGTCCTGCCCCCCTGATTGTTCATTGGTCCTCTTTCAGAGTTCTTGGCTGCTGGGGGTCACATCCACACCCAGTGCTGACTGGTCTGCTAGGGTTCCTGGGACACAGCCCTCCCAAGGAGAATGCCATGCAATTCTTTTAAAAAAATAAATCTCGGAGTGGGACACTTTCTGTCCCCACACATTTTATACTTCTACTTGAACTCAGAGAAGTTCTGCAAACATTTCTGTTCTCTGGTGGATCAGGTCTCTGCAACACTTAAAAGGTAAAGATACCCCTGACCGTTAGGTCCAGTAAAGGACAACTCTGGGGTTGCGGCGCTCATCTCACTCTATAAGCCAAGGGAGCCAGTTTGTCTGCAGACAGCTTCTGGGTCATGTGGCCAGCATGACTAAGCTGCTTCTAGCGAACCAGAGCAGTGCACGGAAACACCGTTTACTTTCCCGCCAGAGTGGTACCTATTTATCTACTTGCACTTTGACGTGCTTTCAAACTGCTAGGTTGGCAGGAGCTGGGACTGAACAACGGGAGCTCACCCCGTCGCGGAGATTCGAACCGCCGACCTTCTGATCAGCAAGCCCTAGGCTCAGTGGTTTAGACCACAGCACCACCTGCGTCACTTAGCTCATCCTAATCCAAGCATAGGCAAACTCGGCCCTCCAGATGTTTTACGACTACAATTCCCATCATCCCTGACCACTGGTCCTGTTAGCTAGGGATGATGGGAGTTGTAGTCCCAAACATCTGGAAGGCCGAGTTTGCCTGTCCTAATCCAAACTCACTGAGGGTTTGAGACCCATTGGCTACCCTCACCTGGTTTAGCTGGCCAGTTGAAGCTGCTTCCCAGGGCCTGGCCCCTGTCACATGATGACAGTTTCTGGAGCCACAGGTGAGTGCTGAGTGCAGGGTGGGGACCAAAGATGGACAACCTACCCCAGAAGAAACACAATGTAGTCCTACCCCTTCCCTAACACCCCATACACCCAATGGGAGTTGCAGCTTAACAACATCTGGAGGGGGCACAGATTCCCCACTCTTATAGGATCCAGTTTTTTGTTTACAGGTCCTAAAGGACCTCAGTGTCCACACAGCAGGGACCAGTCACTCGATAAGTAACTCCAATATTTGCCAAAAGAACAAATTCAAAACTAGATTTGGACCAAGGTCTAGTATATATTTTTAAAAAACATATAGGCAGAAAGGACAGCATGTTGCACACACGCTTCCAGAGAAGCTTGTACGTGATTTGGAGGAAACCTCTCATTGCTATGTGGAGCAGCGAAACAGAAGGGTGGGAGGGAATGCACAGCACATCAAAGCTGTCCTGATGGGAATGATTCCAGACAAAACAAAAAGGCTGCCATTTTACACACACGCAGAGGTCTCCGCTATGTGGGACGGGGATAGATGCATGATGAGTGGGCACTTTCGGTTCCTTAGCGCATTGCTTAGAAATTGGATGGTCTAATAGCTAGATCAAGGATTTTGAGTTGGGTTATATATCCTGCCCGAACCACAAGTCTTACAGGGCAAGTCACAGCCTCTCAACTTGACAAAACACCGCAGTCAGCTGGCCGGCTACCTTAGAGGAGTGAAGCGAAATGAATGCCTCCTTCATTTAGCACACAGTGAGTGCCAGACTCAAGAACAGGGAAACAGGGAATTTCACAAGTTGCACTGCTATATTCATATGAGAGGCGGCATATTAAAACTATAGAACTGCAGAGCTGGAAGAGACCCCAAGGGTCATCGAGTCCAACCCCCTGGGATGCAAGAATCTCAAGCAGATCATACATGACAGATGGCCATCCAATTTCTGCTGAAAAACCTCCATGGAAGGAGAGTCCATCACTTCCCAAGGAATTCCATTCCACTGTCAAACAACTTCTACTGATTTTTTTAAAAAGAAGTCCTCATGGAAATTCACCATCATTTTAGGGCAAATTTCTCCACTTTGTGGATTACAATTTTTCATTGTTGCAAAGCAATTACCCCCAATACAATGCATTTTGCATATTTCCTCTCCCTCTAATAAATGCATTTATATGCACACATTGCCCTAGTATATGCATTTAAGTTCTCCAGCCAAGCAAATGCATATACTAGGGCAATGCCCTAGTGTGTATTTTGAAGGAGGGTTGCGTTCTGGTTTGCGTGTTATTTCAGAATGTGCAAATTAGGCACATGTCTAAATGCAAACTTGAATCACATTTCTCTGCAGTCCGTAACAGTGTATACAGGACTGTGAATGTGCAAGGTTGCTTCTGACTACTTTTCCCTCTAGAAAGATGTAATGGAGAATAAAACACTGGAAATGAAACATGATGATCAGTATGAAAGTGTGTGTGGGGGATCCAGGTGTTCCTCCCTGTACAAAGCCAACTGCATGCGAGGCCAGACTGGAAGAATAATCCCCGACCTCATCCTCTCTGTTGTGTCACCACCTCTGACTTTGTGTATTTGAATAGAACAGAGATGCCCAACACCCCCCAATGCAGCAAGAGCGCAGAGAGCTAGTGTTTATTTTAAATCAGATTATCGATTTGTCATGGGATATGCTTTTTATCTTAGGGTCTTTGAATTTCTAAGCACTTGCATATAGTGACAAAATAAAAGTCAACAATGCTCCAGTGCGATCAATCAATGGTCCCTGGAAGAGTGTCCCTGGGGACACAGACAGCAGCATCAGATCTCCTTCTCTGACTGACCTTGGAGAGGAAGGTCTGGTGCCAGATTCCCTTTCTCCATGACCACAGAGGCTTCCACTTCCCTTGCCTTACCCGCAACAGAACAGCCCAAATGGGACCATGTCACCAGCCTAAAACACAGCTAGGTTAGAGACTTCTCCTGCATGTGAAGAAAGGCTCTGGCAGATTGAGCAGATGAGACTGATATAGTGGGTCCAACAGTCAAGAAAGCAGTTACAGTGGTACCTGTACCAGTTCTCTGGTTGAGAACTTAATTCGTTGTGGAGGTCCGTTCTTAACCTGAAACTGTTTTTAACCTGAGGTACCACTTTAGCTAATGGGGCCTCCCACTGCCACCGCACAATTTCTGTTCTCATCCTGAAGTAAAGTTCTTAACTCAAGGTACTACTTCCGGGTTAGCGGAGTCTGTGACCTGAAGCGTTTGTAACCCGAGATACCACTGTACTGCATGTGTTATAGAGGGAAGTGAGGGGCAGTTGGGGCTCATCTTCCTGGGAAGGTAGCCCATCTAGGAAAAGGAAATCTTTGGTCCTAAACTCCCACTGCCTTGTGGGATATCTTTGGGAGGAGAAAAGGCTAGGGAGTAAAAACCCTACACAAATTGGGAATAGAGTCCCTAAGACAGTTGGATGGCGCCTCCTTCCAGCAACTCCTGCAGCCAAGCTGGTGCCAAACGTATGGCTCTGCTTTCCTTTGGACCACATCAGTGAGGCTGAGAGAGGGGTCTTGTTGTCTGGGCAGCCCAGGACCTCCATACATACTGCCCAGGCTTGCGCCCCAGGGAGGTCACTTCGGTGCTGCTAACAGAGAGGTTTGACTTCACTGACCTGGAGGTGCACCCCATTGTCTCTCGAGACAGATGGATGCCAACATCAACTCTCACCATCCCTGACCACTGGAAATGCTGGCTGAGGCTAATGGGAGTTGGAGTTCTACATCATCTGGAACGGAACACAGGTTCCATTCTCCTGCTATAGTGTTTTGGAATTGTGGCCCAGGGCACACGTAATGCTAAACCATGGCTTGCAGTGAGCCTGAACAAAACCTCAGGTTTGTGATCTCCCTCCTCTCCGCCCACAGGGCCAGGAGACCCGCCCTATTTTTTGGTTGTAGATTGTTTTAACCTTGTATTTTTATATTGCTGCAACCTGCCCCCGGGACATTGCTGTGAAGGTCAGGTCAGATATCCGACAATATTAACAATACTCCTCACCCCTTGTTCCCACTGAGTTACTGTGCTTTAACACACAGCGTTCCTAATGCGATGCATGCCTTCTTCTCGAATCTTAATATCTATGCAAGTAAAGAAATTCTTGGGAGTATTATTTTGCATAACAATAGCATTTTATTACCCTTCCCATCTAAAATAATGCAGGGTAATAAGTACTGGGAATTTGAGGCATTATCCCTTGAAAATAAGTGCTTCAGGCATTTGATCTTTAGACATGATTACATAATACGATGCAGAATGAGTGTTCGGAACAACTATTAATATTAATCTTAGCGCCTACACAGTGTTTTTCTCACATCTTCAAAGTGCTTTCCTTCCATTAGCTATAAGCCTTACAATACTTTGGGGACAGTCCCTGGTAAATAAGTAAATATTATTGCCATTATATTGATGAGACAACAGAGCCAGTAAGGCTGCACAATGTGCCCAAAGCCAGCAAACAGAGACACCACTAACTTGAAGCGAGGTTGGTTGGGTGGGGTGGGTTAGGGGGAGAAATTGGACTCAATACAATATTAAGGAAAGAGCCATAAAGAGACTTGATAGCGAGTGGGGATGCTCCACATTGTGTACCATACAATATGCTGGAAATGATTTGCATCTCAGGAACCCATGAGAACAGAGTAGGTGCATCACAAAAAAATGCACATGTGCTTTAGCTAATTGATATGTGCATATGCAAATTTGGAAGTAGTGGCTGTTCTATAAATAGAAATACACTACACTTCACTGCCATAGGGAAGACTGTGTCCAGGTTACCTGTTGACCTGCTCAGTCTACTGTCGAGAAGCTAACTGCATGCCCTCCAACATGCTCCAGAATAAAACCAGGATGCGTGTCTTTGGGGGCCATGCTCCTGTGTGAGTTCACATGACTCGCACGAGAGAATGGCCCCCGCAAATGTGCATCTTTCAGGGCCATGACCTTGTGGGAGCCAGGTGACTCGCGAGAGAGCATGCCCCCCCAAAAAAAGGAGGTCCTGTTTAAATCGGGACAGTTGAGGGAATATGTAACTGTTGATGGGCAACTCCTTCCACTGGTTCTTTAACCTTAAACTGGACTTGGACCACACAATCCTTCAAATAAGGGAATATCCTTTGCTATAAAGTGACAGATGGCCACCCAGCAATGGATGTACCCCTGATGTCAACAGATACTGTTTTTGACCATTCCTACATGGGGGTGGGGGGAACTCTCTGCAAACAGAAAACTTAGCGCATCTGGAAGAGATGTTCAAGGGGAGCACTGCATTGCTGGCTTTCTGTTTGCATGGCATTTGAAACCTAGGAGACTTCCCTCACCCACAGTCTGAAGTGGTGCAGTCCGCGTTAGGACTTTCGTGTGTTACCATCTCATTCCATTGCATTTGGATGCCAAGTCCCACAACACTGTGCCGCAGTTCCATTCCCTTCAGGGTCCCCCCCCCCTTCCATTCAGGTCAATAGATGTCATTTACATTGGGGGTGGGGCAGGGAAGAGTAATCAAAGGGCTACAGTCAAAGGCATCTCTGAGGAGAAACCAAAAGCTGACCTGCAGCCCCCGACCTCGTATTGACGCTGCAGGGGCTTTGCAGTTCAAAACCCCAAAGTTTTCTTGCGAGCTTATTTTTAAAAATGTGAGCCAAGAGCTATGTAAACCAGAGAAATCATAACTCAGGAGTTGCTATGTGGATGCAGATTTAGGTCAGTTAAGTGGCTTCATGCAGAGAAGCCTCAGGTCTCACATGAAAGCAAGGGTGTGTGTGTGTGTGTGTGTGTGTGTGTGTAAAATTGTCATTTTTCAAAGGCTCATAGAAACATGACAGCCCATGCATATGTTGCATATAGTGGGGTGATTGCTTAGTTATTTATTTTATTTCCAGGATTGCCGGACTGTGTCCTCCACTGCCAGAAGGAAGACAATGGAGAGCCTTGAAGTTCCCCCTTCACAGGGAACACCTGGGCAGCAGACTGAGCAGGCTTGGCCTTGGCCTTCCCTACTATGGTGAGACATTTGAGGTATCCTTTTAAAGTATAGCCATTATAAATTTATATAAATATACACTATATATGAAAATGTTATGCAAATGTATCTCCTGTTTTTGTCTCTTGGAAACGAGACACTTCCTCATTTTTGGCGATTTGTAAGTGACCACCTCCTCAGCATCAGTTACCCAACTCTCCTTCTGGCACCACCAGGCTCCGTTTACACAAATAAGGCCAATCAACAGAAAATAAAGAAATAATTCACAATTTTATGGGTGGGAGTTGCGGGGAGGGATGGAAAGAGAGAGATGGAGAGAGAAAGAGAGGGAGAGGAGATAAACTTACCATAACTTGAAAGTGGGTAATTTTAAGTGGCGGGTTTTTTTCCCTCCCCGAAGAAAGCAAGTGAAATAGACACAAAAATGAAACATTACTGTAAAAATTGCCTTAAAAGGGGGTACTTATGCACATTTGGAAGAGAAACTAGTAACACAGTGCACATTAACAATTTGGGGCTTAAAGAGAATCAGCACCACTTCAGGAAAATTCTCAAATTTTATGAGGAATTTCACAAGTGGAAAATACATTATAGTCGGTGAAAATACTTTACTAGAATAGCTTTGCAAAAGATCTGAGCTATTCAAGGCATTTATTTTCTGCCACATCTTAAAAGAGCAGCCAACCTTTCCAACTGGAGCATACAGATATTCCTATACAAGACAAAAAAACTGCAAGGGATTTCCTAGGCAACCTTATATCAACAAGGCCTGTTCATGTGAACCTCTCAGGACTTGGACAACTTAGCAAATCTGGTCCTCTTTTTTGTTGATTTATTTAAAATGTTTATATCCTGCCTTTCCCAAAGAGTTTGAGGCAGCTAAAAAAGCAGAACAAAAAATAAAAATAAAACAAACATATCCCCCTCAATATTTTTTTAAAAAAATTATAATTAAAAAGAAAGAAGCAGGGGATCACCAGGTAAAACAACAGCTGAAACTAGATAAGCAGGTTTAAATGAAGCCACTAAAAGCCCAAAGCGCACATTAGCAACGGAAGGTGATCAAGGAAGGGGTAAGGCAGGCCTCCTTGGGCAGGGAATTGCAAGCCTGGGCCTAGCCACCAAAAAGGCCCTCTCGTTTGTCCCAATCAGCCATAACTTTGGGATGCCGATCACAGCCCTACTGTGATCCACAACCCACATAAAGCAAGAAATTCTCACTAGAATCGGTTTAGGTGCCTGAAAACCAGTGGCAGTAATAGCTGAAACCCACAGGTCTGTTTTAAAACAGTGGTGTACTTGGATTAAAGAGGGTGATGATGATTACTGCAATTATCATTAGTTGCCTCTAATGTTTTGAAACGGCCAGTGAAGTCTGCCCCACTGGTGAAGGAAGAGGAGTGCGGGGGGAGCGCACCGCCCCTGGCAGCACGATCCTGGTGGGGTGCCATCACGCATGAAGCTCCGCCACTGGTCTGCCCTGGATCCAATGGTTCCCAGTTGCTTAAAAAACAACAACCGCTTTTGGGTGAAGGTGATCAAATTTATTTTATTTATTTGGGAGTAGAGAGGGGGTGTAACTGCTTGCACTCTTGGCATATCTGGTCACTCTGATAGATGATATGTGGACCGCAACATTGCTGTTAAACCTAAACCATAATATACTACTGCAGGCATAGGCAAACTGGGCCCTCCAGATGTTTTGGGACTACACAGTGTGACGCGGCAGCTAAAAAAGCCAATGCAATTCTGGGCTGCATCAATAGGAGTATAGCGTCTAGATCAAGGGAAGTAATAGTGCCACTGTATTCTGCTCTGGTCAGACCTCACCTGGAGTACTGTGTCCAGAGGAGGGCAACCAAAATGTTCAAAGGCCTGGAAACAATGCCTTATGAGGAACGGCTAAGGGAGCTGGGCATGTTTAGCCTGGAGAAGAGGAGGTTAAGGGGTGATATGATAACCATGTTCAAATATACAAAAGGATGTCACATAGAGGAGGGAGAAAGGTTGTTTTCTGCTGCTCCAGAGAAGCGGACACGGAGCAATGGATCCAAACTACAAGAAAGAAGATTCCACCTAAACATTAGGAAGAACTTCCTGACAGTAAGAGCTGTTCGACAGTGGAATTTGCTGCCAAGGAGTGTGGTGGAGTCTCCTCCTCTGGAGGTCTTTAAGCAGAGGCTTGACAACCATATGTCAGGAGTGCTCTGATGGTGTTTCCTGCTTGGCAGGGGGTTGGACTCGATGGCCCTTGTGGTCTCTTCCAACTCTATGATTTTATGATTCTACAGCTCCCATCATCCCCAGCTAACAGGACCAGTGGTCAGGGATGATGAGAATTGTAGGCTCAAAACATCTGGAGGGCCGAGTTTGCCTATGCCTGTACTACTGGCTTGGCTCTCAGAGTAGGGAGCCCTCTGAGGCCCTTCTTCATGTGCCTCCTACACAAGAGGTCTGGAAGGTGACAACATGAGAACGGGTCTTTTTTGCTGTGGCTCCCTGTTTGAGGAATGCTGTCCCCAGGGAGGTTTGCTTGGCACCTTCATCTTTAGCCACCAGGTGAAAACATCCCTCTTCAAGCAGGTCTTTGGCTGATTAAACAATCCTAAGTCCTTTTCAATGTGTTTGTGGGAGGAGGCTATTTTATTATGTACTTTGTGGTTGTATTCTGTATTTGTATGCTGTGAACCACCCTGAGATCCTCAGTTGAAGGGCAGTATGCAAATTGAATAAATAATAATACCTACAGGGAAGATTCCAGATAGTCGCAATGGATGGTTGTTTGGGGTCTCCTGGGAGCTGTCAGTGCCAAGTGCCACAGGGCAATATATTGTCCCCAGTACTATTTGGCATGTATACAAGGGTTCGGTCAGTCAAAGCTCATTGTCTCGTTACCCATGTCTGCATGCTGCTCAGCCGTCCCGATTTAAGTAGGACATCCTAGAATTACAGAAGCCATCCCGACTTCTGACCGGATCCCGGATTGTCCCGTTTTTCGGTCCGATGCTATGGTGTGAGTCAGTGGGGTCGCTCCAGAGCAGCAGACAAAAATATGTTGTTGTTTTTTTATCTCACATTCTCGCACAAGTCAGCGGGCTCCCACGAGAGCTTGGGTCCCCAAAAAAATGAGTGTATGGAGGGTATGGGTCTAGTCCATTAAAGCTTATGCCACAAAGGATGTACATGTGAACATATGCTGCATTAGATATCACTTCTTTGTCATGGCTGAATCCATGGGAAACCTGAGGCAACTCCCCGTTGAAGCAGCAGCAAAACCTACAAACCAGAACTTAGGCAATGGCAATCTTGCCTAGTGTGTTTGCAAGGAAATTTTGACCACTTGTTCCCATCCCAGCAACATGTTTTATATTCCACAGAAGCAGATTCTTTAGGTGTGCATGGCAAAAAATAATAATGCAACATCTGTTGGCAAGAAGGGAAATGAGTATTTATTTATCCAAGACATCCCACACGAACATGTCCGGGCTCATTAAAGTGTGAGAATTAGGCAGATTTTGTTAGTTCCTTTTCTTTGAACTGGCATAGCCCATCATTATTAGGCATTTAGAATATATAAAAGAGCAGATTAAATTACTTGTAAAATGTGATTGCATGAATAAAACTATTGTGACAGACCTCCCGAGGAATGGGTGTTTCTCCACCCCCACTCTTTATTTGTGTAGGTCTGTAAAGGATTTTTGGCAGAATAATAAAATGCCGATTGAGGGGTTTATTCATCATCAGGCATCTGACAGGGAAGCTAGGTGCAAATCAAATGGCTAAATGAAAAAAGGGAAGAACCACCCCCCTCTGGCTCTGTCTCGGAGGCCTGTCAGCACTCTGCCTTTACTGCCTACTTCTCTTGAAGTCATGTGAATGTAATATATCTGACCTGCAAAATCTGCACAATGCGAAAGCGCCGAGCCCAAATCAATGCAAGCCTTTCAGGTATTTATAGCTGCCTTTCCATTTAACCCCCACATCCCCCCCACCCCCCACCCCACCCCAAATAAACTGAAAGGTAGCTTCCAAAGGATGAAAACACAGCAGAATGTAAGAGAGGAAAACAATAAACCATTATTGCAAAAACAGGGCGGGGAGAGGGAAGCTGCACAAAACCAAGGTGAAGCCACAATGAAACTCTGCTACTGCATACCGTAACTCTTTGGCGGTAGCAATAAAAAAATATTACCATCCCTGTCCAATTAAAAAGCTCAGGTAAAAAGAATCGTTTTTGACCTGGTGGCCAGAGGATGTGGTTAAGGAGATGGATGAATATCAGTTTTGGGTTCTCTCTCTTTCTCATTTTTCTGTTCTTAAGTTCAGTTGTCTACATTTCCACATCAATTTGTGACTTCTTTAAAAGTCACATGAAAATGTATCATCTTAGTGCAATTTTCTCCTGATATATATATGTTTGTATGCAATTTCCCCTAATATAATATTTTTTGCTAAGTAATTTCCTTTAATATAATATATATATATTGGTTTTGGGGAGGAACAATCCTGAAATCGTTGGGAACTGTCACCAGGACATTTGCAGGCTGCCACTTGCCTTTATTACTCATTTAACTGGTTATCCTGTTTTTGATGTTGCATTGGAGGGGAGAACTCTCGGCGATGCATCCCAGTGTTGCCTCTGCTTTCTCCCAGACAATGATGGCCTGGGTGCAGGGAGGACAATGGCATTTCTGCATGCTACTAAGAGGATAAGGAGGGGGTACAAGTGACTTGGGGGGCATCAGTGGCAAGGTAGCCCATTGGCCAGACTATGCTGAGGACCCCTGAATAAGTTGTTTGCGGGGATGCAGCCTTGACAGCACACTCTACAGAGACTCATCAACCGTTTTGCCCAAGCCTGTGGGAAATTTGGCCTTTACCATCAGCCTGACGAAGACCAGTGTCGCCAGCACTCCACGCATCAGCATTGGTCTACCTGGGTTCCACCATAACCAGCAACCTCTCCATTGACACTGAGCTGGACAAGTATGTTGGCAAGGTGGCTACGGCAATGGCCGGCCTCTCCGGAAAGGTATGGGAGAATGTGATCGTAACTCCCAAGACCAAGATGGAGGTATACCAGGCTTGTGTGTTGAGCGTGCTGCTTTGTGGTTCATGGGCAACGTCAGGAGGATCTGAAGCACTGCGTCAGAAGGATTTGGGGTGTCACATGGCAGGACAGAATTCCAAACAAAGATGTGATCTCTCAATCCCCACATTCCCAGCATATTCGCACTCATGTCTAAGTGATGTGTATACTGGTTTGGTCATGTCCACAGAATGAAAGATGGCAGGATCCCTGAGGAAGTGCTCTATGGGGAGGTGGCTTCAGGGGTCAAGGCCCATTGGCAGACCAGTTCTGTGCTACAAAGATGCCTGCAAACGTCATGCAAAGGCTGACAACATCAGCCCTGCTCTGTGGGAATCCCTTGCAGACAATCGCAGTGCCTGGAGAGAGGCAGTCAAGTCACGTTTCCATAGCAGTGACCAGAGGAGAGGTGAAATGAGGCCACAGGGCAGAGCAGAGACAGAAGAAACCCCATGACACATCTGCAGCAGCACTGTGGGTTAGCCCACAGAGCCTAGGACTTGCTGATCAGAAGGTCGGCGGTTTGAATCCCCGCAACAGGCTGAACTCCCGTTGCTCAGTCCCTGCTCCTGCCAACCTAGCAGTTCGAAAGCATGTCAAGGTGAAGTACATAAATAGGTACCACTCTGGCAGGAAGGTAAATGGCATTTCCGTGCGCTGCTCTGGTTCGCCAGAAGCGGCTTAGTCATGCTGGCCACATGACCCGGAAGCTGTACGCCGGCTCCCTCGGCCAATAAAGCTAGATGAACGCTGCAACCCCAGAGTCGGCCACGACTGGACCTAATGGTCAGG
Organism: Podarcis melisellensis; assembly: GCF_964234715.1. NCBI lineage: Eukaryota > Metazoa > Chordata > Lepidosauria > Squamata > Lacertidae > Podarcis > Podarcis melisellensis. Next base: position 24,629,793 of record NC_138530.1, on the reverse strand, counting down.
GGTCCCTTTACCTTTACCTTTAACCAGACACCGTCATCTGCCCCAGCTGCAACAAAACGTGTCTCCCATATCACTCTCTACAGCAGGCGATACAACCTCCAGCAGTTTGATCTCACCGCCCCCCAAGGCATTCTCCTCCATTGTCTCTCGAAACAGACAGATGCCAGCCACAGGTTTGTTCAAAACAAGTCGTGAGGGCCTGAAAGCGGCAATTTCCGAAATCCTCCTCGTGGCGATGTTGGACGAGGAGTGGGCAACCCAGAAGCGTGGGGCTTGTGGCATCTCATTCTCGTAGTTCTGAACAGTGACTTCAACATGACATCAGTACCAGGCCAGAAAGAGCAGAGAGCAATTCTAATGGCCGGTCTGTTATTTCAAGGGTCAGTGGTCAGTCATAAACATTTGAAAAGCACCTCTTCTCATTTCCCCCCTCTGTATTTATGATTGCACAGATTTATTTTTCCCCCTGCCTGTTAATATGGAGATTTCTGGTGAGAACACTTTTCTGTGAAACTCTCCAGAGAGAGTTCCCTTTGGAAATAAGGCTTTTTGCTCTTTTCCTTGAGCTGCTGAAAAGTTATTCATAGCACAAAGATTGTTCCCCCCACCCCACCCCTTGCCTGCATAATGGCTTTTGTCTCCAAGATGGGAAGAGAGGGCAGCGTTTTATTTGATTGCTCAAATGAATAGCCAAACAGACATGGAAACATTTAAACATTTAATGGAATAACATAAAATTATTAGGAGTAAGTGAGCAGGCTGCTATATTAGCATGCCCTTATATTCTCTCCTGGCTAAAACTCTGAAAACATTATACATTCTATCTACCAAATAAAACATCTTCCCGTCTTTAACTTTTCACTACAAATGTTCAAAGGGGGAGTGGTGGTGGAGGAGGAGGGAGATGTAAAACAGATGCATGATGCTGGCACACTTTTCAAGACATCTTGACTTGAACAGATCCCGTGCATTAATAATGTGCAGTTGTGATAGGTAACATGGTTTTAATTCCTGGAAAAAAACCATAAAATTCCACAACTTCCTTTCATGGTACCCATTTCTTTCGAAATTTTAAATTGGTATTACAGTAACCCGCAACAGGGATAACGATTTGGCAAGCACAGGAACAACAGAGCTGCCTTATGCCAGATTTATTTAATAAATAAAAATAATATGTGTTTGTCAGAGGAGGGTTATTGGCTTGTTTATCTTTTGCTTTTGTTAGGTATTTTGTGTTCTCATTTTGTACTTTTATGTGGTGAACCGCCCTGTGATTTTCAGACGAAAGGTGGTATTCAAATTTAATAAAAACGTAATATTTTTTAAAAGTCATACCACTAATGTTTCTAACTCAGTATTGCCTATGTTGACTAGCAGTGACTCAGTTTTAAATCCCTTCTCCTTTAGCTCAAGAAAATATTGTTTTGACACTGAATAGGAAATAATTATGCATTATTTGATCATGTTTTCCTTGGGATTTTTGTTGTACTGTTTTTTAAACCTTCATGCAGTTTGACCAATATATACTATGGATATTTTTCAGTGGTGGCCTGTCTAGCAGCCTCAACCATAGTATTTCCTTTGCGCAACTCCAAAATCCCTTCTCAGTTGCCTGCACTTAGGTAAGCAAAGTTGGAAGGTATTAAGTTTTTTTCTGTGGTAGTCCCACAACTCTGGCACTCATTAGCACCTGACTTCCAAAGGCTACAACATTCCAGTCCTTTTGAAAGGCCTTCAACAGCTACCTGTTTCAGGTCACCTTTGCATGGCCAATACCAATGAAGGCCGAGAGGTGCTTTGTTGTCTTGTATCTTGGGCTGAGTGTGTGTTTTCATTACTGCTGGCTTGGTAACCGAAGGGATATTGTAGAATTATATTGTGGTTTCATAGCTTGTATTACAAATATTGAATTTGGGTGAGTTCTACTGCAAATATTTGAAAATGAAAATAAAAAAATAAAGGTTGCTCTTTTTCGTCTCAAAGTCACATTTACCTTTAGCACCTTGAAGTACTCTCCACAAAGATCATATTGTTCTTACTGAGTTCATTTCCTAATTTCTAGATACTGTTATAGTGTTGTTGTTGTTGTTTAGTCGTTTAGTCGTGTCTGACTCTTCGTGACCCCATGGACCAGAGAACGCCAGGCACCTCTGTCCTCCACTGCCTCCCGCAGTTTGGTCAAACTCATGCTGGTAACCTCGAAAACACTATCCAACCATCTCGTCCTCTGCCGTCCCCTTCTCCTTCTGCCCTCCATCTTTCCCAACATCAGGGTCTTTTCCAGGGAGTCTTCTCTTCTCATGAGGTGGCCAAAGTACTGGAGCCTCAGCTTCACAATCTGTCCTTCCAGTGAGCACTCAGGGTTGATTTCCTTCAGTATGGAGAGGTTTGATCTTCTTGCAGTCCATGGGACTCTCAAGAGTCTCCTCCAGCACCATAATTCAAAAGCATCAATTCTTCGGCGATCAGCCTTCTTTATGGTCCAGCTCTCACTTCCATACATCACTACTGGGAAAACCATAGCTTTAACTATGCGAACCTTTGTTGGCAAGGTGATGTCTCTACTTCTCAAGATGCTGTCTAGGCCTGTCATTGCCCTTCTCCCAAGAAGCAGGCGTCTTTTAATTTCGTGGCTGCTGTCACCATCTGCAGTGATCATTGAGCCCAAGAAAGTAAAATCTCTCACTACCTCCATTTCTTCCCCTTCTATTTGCCAGGAGGTGATGGGACCAGTGGCCATGATCTTCGTTTTTTTGATGTTGACTGTTATAGTGTACTGATAACCAATTCTTCATATTCTCAATGTCCATATCCACTTGTTTATTCCATATTTGAACATTGCCATAAATAGTATGTTTTTGTCGCCAATGATTTTTTATTTGTTCTTTCTCATTGATCACAAAATCCTATTTGTTTATCAATAAGCTGAAGCTCTTTTTGGATCACAAATCTTGCACGCCTACAAGAATTGAGATAGACTAAGATAAATCGCTTTCGTTGCAGTCAGATCTATAGCATATCTTTACCATTTGATCAAAACTGAAAGCCATTGTTCCCAATATTTAGCATATGTCAATCGTGCTTTCACCAAAAAGGATTGCAATAGTGGCTGAAATCCCACTAAGTCAGAGTTGGAAGGGACCACAAGAGTCATCTAGTCCATCCCCTGCAATGCAGAAATCTTTTTGCCCAACATGGACAAACAAAAGTTTCCCGCTCTACTGACTGAGCTATAGGCCCATTGAAATCAACAGGTTTATAGAAGAAGAAGAAGAAGAAGAAGAAGAAGAAGAAGAAGAAGAGGAGTTTGGATTTGATATCCCGCCTTTCACTCCCCTTCAGGAGTCTCAAAGCGGCTAACATTCTCCTTTCCCTTCCTCCCCCACAACAAGGTGAGGTGAGTGGGGCTGAGAGACTTCAGAGAAGTGTGACTGGCCCAAGGTCACCCAGCAGCTGCATGTGGCGGAGCGGAGACGCGAACCCGGTTCCCCAGATTACGAGACTACCGCTCTTAACCACTACACCACACTGGCTTTCAATATATTCATTGTTATGGGCTTCTTATTAAGTTATTTATTTCAGTGGGCTTTCTCGGAGTATGACTAATGTTGTATATCACCCATTGTTCCGAGACATCATATTTTATCTATATATATTTTTTTAAAAAAGATTTGAAGATGGCAAACTGATTTCATTAATATTAATATGCCTAAATCTGTAATATGATATTCTAAACAGTTCTGTTGGCCCAACTGGAATTGTTTAATATATAATCAGAGAAATTATTCATCTCTGATCTAATGATTCAGTATTTTGTTTTCAGTTTAACAGACGAGGTTCTTTTAAAAATAAAAAAAATCCAGACTATAGTATAGCCACTAAATAAATCTGGGTAATTGATCTCTAGAGGGAGTTTATTAAAAGCCTAAGCCACAATGCTTTCCAGAGCATAGTTGTAGTAATCATGAACTTAAACAAATGTTCAGTGTGCTATCTGTATTTCATCACTTGATACTTTCTGACAACTGGCTTGATAATGGCTTTAATCCAGGAGGAGCGAAATACATCCTGGTGGATTACTAAAATAGCTGCAAAGAATTCGCTGCACTGTTTTACGTAGTTATAGCTCTTTGCCAAAAGAAGACAGAGAGATTTTACCTGTCACTGAGCATAAACAGAATACTAGGAGTTCTTCAACTACTACAGAATGAGCGCATATTTTTCAAAAGGTTCTCCCTCACACAAGGCATGCCTACATTCCTTACTCCACCAGCAAACTACACCAGTGTTTATGTCTGAATTCAACAGGTTTTAATAAATATGCAATCCAGTTAAGTCCTTGGGTTTATTCAGACTTAGCTTCATTTTCATTCTGCAGTGCTTTGTTTGCCTGCAACAACAACAACAACAACAACAACAACAACAACAACAACAATAATAATAATAATAATAATAATAATATTTTATTTCTATCCCGCCCTCCCTAGTCGAAGCTGGACTCAGAGCGGCTAACAACAAGAAAAGTTACACAGGATCTGCTCACATATTAAGTCGCCCTGTGCCTGATTATATTGGGCTTGTTTTCAGTGTGCCGTTAGAGGAAGGAATATGACGGTCTCATGAAGGAAGTTATCATGTAAAGGAAAACATTCAAATGGATGAGGATGATCTGCTATGACGATGGCATTGGATTCACACACTTTTCGGAGATCACTTCTTTTCTTTTCTGACAAGGGGAGGGGGCATGACCTGTTGGAGCAGTCTTCCCACACCATCTGGTAAAGCATGAGCTATATGGATAGCTATATTTTTTATAATCCGCTTTATATTTTTTATGGTTATTTTCATATTCATTGTCATTTTGCTATGGACTTGTGATTTGTTTTTGTGTATCGCCTTGGTATCTCTTCTGAAAATGAAAGGTGGCATACACATTATTTTATAATTAATAATAATTTAGGTAACAGAATGCAGAGTAATAAGATTATACAAACAAGACCAACAAAATAGTTATTTCTGATACGGTGGTTATTTTTGTTCTTCAGCCTACCTATCACCAGGCCAACTCACTCGCATGAGAGACTAGGTACACAATCAAGGCTTAAAACACAGTGATTTTGTTCTCCCCTCCCCCACCCCCTGTATTTTAAGTCACATTTGTACATTGCTGTACAGATGCACAGGGATAGCACAGGGAAGTCTTTGCTTGATAGGCATTAGCTGTTTGGTTTCCCTTTGCCTGAGCACTGTCATCTGAAGACCTGAAGGAGTGTCTCCACCCCCAACGTTCTGCCCGGACACTGAGGTCCAGCGCTGAAGGCCTTCTGGTGGTTCCCTCACTGTGAGAAGCCAGGTTACAGGGAACCAGGCAGAGGGTCTTCTCGGCAGTGGTGACCAGATGTCAAAGAGAAGAACAACTACCAGACTTTTAGAAGACATCTGAAGGCAGCCCTGTTTAGGGAAGCTTTTAATGTTTAACAGACCACTGTATTTTAATACTTTGTTGGAAGCCTCCCAGAGTGGCTGGGGAAACCCAGCCAGATGGGTGGGGTATAAATAATAAAATTATTATTATTATTATTATTATTATTATTATTATTATTATTATTATTATTATCTGCACGGATGCCAGCTTGCATGAAATATGGGGGGGGGGCAGGTAAACCCAGCCCTGCATAACTGGTCACATGTACCTCGGGTTAATTACTTAATTCGTTCCGGAGGTCTGTGCTTAACCTGAAGCTGTTCTTAACCTGAAGCACCACTTTAGCTAATGGGGCCTCCTGCTGCCACTGCACCACCAAAGCATGATTTCTGTTCTCATCCTGAAGCAAAGTTCTTAACCTGAGGTAATATTTCTGGGTTAGCAGAGTCTGTAACCTGAAGCGTATGTAACCTGAAGCGTATGTAACCCGAGGTACCACTGTATTGTAGTTCTGTACTGCCCAGCCATGGCAGAGCTCAATGGCAGGAGAGGCCAGCAAAGTCTCAGAGGGGTACTTGCCAGGAGGCAGAATCCTTATGCAAGGTTCAGTCCAGTCCTAAGGTCAGGAGTATCTCAGTTCACATAGTCAAGATGATCCAGAGGTCAAGAAAGCCGAGAGTCCAGGGTCACGATAAGCAAGAAGTGGTTGTTTCCAGCAACTGACTGAGGCTGGAACCCCTGGTTTAAAAAGCTGGGGCCAGCTGGGTCACATCAGGAGCAAGAAGGCTGACCAGCAGCAGGTGGAGTCACTCTGCCTTCTGCTGCTCAGCCAATTTCCTGACCCATGAGAACATGATGCAGTGCGCACACACCATTTGAATATTTTTTTGGGGGGGCCAAGATACTCATGTATTTTCTTCTTTGTCAATCACTCGTAGCCGAGTAAGATTGTCTTCCATGAACATGAATTGATTTTAGCATGCTGTGTTACTTTTATTGTTATTAACTGCTCTGAGCCCAGCTTCGGCTGGGGAGGGCGAGATATAAATAAATTATGATGATGATGAAGAAGAAGAATATGGTCTTAACAGTCCGTAAGTGACTGTGGAGGCCAGTTCTGGATCCACGCATGAAGTGGATCCACGTGTTTCAGACCAGGCTTGTTTATCTATTTACTACGTTTCTTTCACAGGTCTCCTCCAAGGAGTTCAAGGCAGCTTATATGGATCTTCCCCCATTTTATCCTCACAATACCTTTATGAGGTGGGCAAGACTGAAAGCTGTGTGATTGAATCATAGAATCATAGAGTTGGAAGAGACCACAAGGGCCATCGAGTCCAACCCCCTGCCAAGCAGGAAACCTCCAAAGAAGGAGACTCCACCACACTCCTTGGCAGCAAATTCCACTGTTGAACAGCTCTTACTGTCAGGAAGTTCTTCCTAATGTTTAGGTGGAATCTTCTTTCTTGTAGTTTGGATCCATTGCTCCATGTCCGCTTCTCTGGAGCAGCAGAAAACAACTTTTCTCCCTCCTCTATGGGACATCCTTTTATATATTTGAACATGGCTATCATATCACCCCTTAAACCTCCTCTTCTCCAGGCTAAACATGCCCAGCTCCCTTAGCTGTTCCTCATAAGGCATCATTTCCAGGCCTTTGACCTCCTCTGGACACGTTCCAGTTTGTCAGTGTCCTTCTTGAACTGTGGTGCCCAGAACTGGACACAGTACTCCAGGTGAGGTCTGACCAGAGCAGAATACAGTGGCACTATTACTTCCCTTGATCTAGATGCTATACTCCTATTGATGCAGCCCAGAATTGCATTGGCTTTTTTAGCTGCCGTGTCACGCTGTTGGCTCATGTCAAGTTTGTGGTCAACCAAGACTCCTAGATCCTTTTCACATGATTGGCTGGTCCAAGGTCATCCAGGGAGCTTGATGGCTGAGTGGGGATTTCAACCCTGGTCACCCCAATCCTACTCCAACCTCTGAACCAGTGGCGTAGTGTGGGTTGTCAGCACCCGGGGCAAGGCAAGTAATTTGCGCTCCCTAACCCATGGATTTGCGCCCCCTAACCCGTGGATTTGCAGGCCCTAACCCTAACCCCCAGATGTTGTGCCTGGTGCAGCCGGGCCCCCCCCCGAACCCCCCACGCTACGCCACTGCCCTGAACTGTTTCACCACTCTGGCTTTCTGAGAAACTCAAGAAATAAGTAGGCCAAAGTTGAGGCAAGATTTGGAAGAAATTTTGTTCTTTCTTGCATTTCGCTGAAGAAATCTTAGAACTTCATTAGGAGCTTTGTACGTTTGGGGATCATAGAATATGACCCTTTGCTGTCTGCATACATATTTGATTATTTGTTTGGCAGAAAGCAGGCTTTAAAATTTAATATCTTACTAAGAGTTTTCTTTCTGGAGACAGGTTGATCACTTTAAATTTTAAATATCCTCTCTCTTACCAGTGGGCCCTCAAAAGCCTGTCCAAATAGAAATTACTTGTGCTGCTTTAGAAATGTGTTCAGATAAGCTGGTGTTCTGGTGGATTTCCAGAAGCCAAGTCCATGTCTTTGCTGAATTTTTAAGGTGGCACTTTTGCTCATCTTTCAGATTGCAACATATATTTTTTAAAGAAGCTGAAACAAAGGTTTATTGAACTTATAACAACACTGGACTTGCTTTCCAACCCTGAGAGGACACTGCCATCTCCACAAGTGGCCTTTGACAGCTGAGGTGTGTGTTTTCAGGACACACCCTATTCCTGTGACAATTTGTTTTAAATACTGAATTTTAAATTGTTGTAACCCTCCCTGGGACCTCCTGGTAAAGGGCATGTAGTAATATAAAATATAAAAGTAGAACAGCATGTAATACCATTTCCAAAAAATGACATTGAAACAAAATGCAACTATGTTTTATGAATAAAACAGAACAGTGTGCAAAATAAAACAAAATTTAAATTAAGAACCAGAATTTAGGAAAACCTGGGTAAACGTGAGTTTTTATGAGGTCATTACTGCCTCTGCCTCATAAATTACCCAAGGGAGGGTGTTCCAGGCAGTGGTTGATATTACCAAGAAAAACCACTTCCACATTATCACCAGCTGACAAGCTGGTGACCACCTGAGACTCTGTTGACAGTGATGGCTTTAGGAGAATCCCCAAACTATGTACTTGTTCCTTCAGAGGGTGACCGCCCTCCAGAGCTAGCATACAACTCAATTCCTGGACCTAGGAACTGACCTTTCTTGGAGGCCTCCATCTTGTCAACATGAAGACACAGCCTTCTTCCAGCCCATGACTGAACCCAGACATCACTTTTGGATGTGCATGGCCTCTCCTGATTTGGCCGTTATAGGTTTCTGGGTAGCATCAGCATCCTGGTGACACGTGTACCCAATCTCCAGTGGCTTCATTTTTGTATTAAATTACACTGAGGACAAAATCATGCCCTGTGAAACCCACAAATCAACTGCAAGGGGCCTAGGAATTGTCACCCAGTACTACTTTCTGGAGCTGACTTTGTAAATTGGGTTGAAACAGGTGTAAATACTGGCCACCATCCACAACTCATGGGAATGGTGCAGAGGATAACATGGTCAATAGTATTAAAGCTGCTGAGAGAGCCAGGAGAAGCAACAGAGTTGCACTCTTCTTCTTCCTCTCCAAACAAAGGTCATCCATCTGTCCTGATCTGTCCCCAAACTGGATCTAAACCCAAGCTAGATTTCTGTATGCTCTGAGGGATTTTCCAGTAGCCCCTGCTTGGAATTCTGTTAAGGCCCTAGTCTTTTATGGAATGGTGAGGCACAGTGGGACAACACCACAATTGCCCCTAATTGCCTTCTAAGTGGAGATTCCATATAGCTCTGCACAATGAAACAGGTCAAGAGAGAGCCGGAACGCAAGGGGCACAAGTGTTCTTCTTCTTTCTTCTTTGGCGATCACTCGTAGCTGAGTAAAATTGTCTTCCATGAAAACACGGTTTTAACAGTGAGTCCGTAAGTGACTGTGGAGACCAGTTATGGATCCACACATCCTTCCACAGTGGGGACATAGGTTTCCGGGTGAGAGTTGGTCACAGTGAGGGTTTGCCAAACATGCCTTCCTCTTTGCACGTTTCTCCCTTTCGTCCTGAGTTCAAGCATCCAAGTCCATGACACCTTTAGTAAAGGCTGTTCTCCAGTTGGAGTGCTTGCAGGCCAGTGGACAAGCAAACACACATGAGAGCACATAATCATGATGTGTTCGGAGACAACAGATGACAAGTAGCTGATTATATCACACGTGGAAAACTGGCGATAGAAAGCTACCCTGGCTAGCAAAGGACTGTATTCAACTAAATTGTTGCACTAGTGGAAGCTAGTCAAAGCATTCCATTTAGCGCAATGGAAATTTTCCTTCCTCGCCTCCCCTTGCACAGTCCACAACTCTGGAGACCAAGAGTGTGTGCAGAGGGGGGAGAAGGCTCTGTCACCAAAGGAAAATCCTTGCACTGACGGAACCTTATCCTTAGCGCTACGTTGAATGCAACTTATGTACTTTGGCTCACAAAGTTCACTCCACCGTCCTCTGATGGCTGGCAGAGAAGTGTGCGCAAGGCCCGAATGATTAGCGCATGAAAAGCATGACTGAAAAAGCGAGGGAGCCTGCCGAACGCTCCTCGCGACACCCTGTGTTTACAGAATGAGGCTTAAATGTAAAACAGGCAGCTTGCTATTCAAAGCAACACAAATGTAATCTAAGATCAGATAGCGTTGTTAGATAAATGTCTGAAAGGGCCGAGCCCAGTAAAGAATAAGCTCTTGACATCGTTCTTAATGAACTGTGACATCTAAAATAAAAACTGCCTATTTACTATTCCAGCCCTTGCCAGAATAAGCTATCGCAGTGCAACATCGTGTTATGCACGAGGAGGCAGGGAGAGCAGGGTACATATGTGCATCGCAATGTAAAACCAAGAGACGGGAAAGAAAAACAAGCACTGCTAGGCTTGAGGATGTGGTTCTTAATAAGGCAGCGCATCGCTCTCCCATCTGCTGTGCTCTTCTGCAGCTCACAGTCATTTCAAGGCGGCTGTGCAGATCAGCCCCTCGACATCGGCTTCTACTGGCACAAGAAAAACATTGCTAGTACTACTGAAATGTTCATTTAGCACTAAAGGAGAATGACTAAATTGGTGGTACATATGATGTCAAGCCCAAATGGATCCTCACACAACCTTTAGAAGGAAGGAATGGCAGGTGTAGTTGTAGGTGCGGAACTCACAATCTGTATCTGTACTGTGTTTTGGTTCTCATCTCAATTTGGAAAGTGCCAGTATTATAGATCCGTCCCTAAATGTGAATTTCCAACCAACCCTACTTGAAGCTGGCCGAATAAAGGTACTGCCCTAATGTGACAGTGGGTGGCGCTGTGGTCTAAACCACTGAGCCTCTTGGGCTTGCTGATCCGAAGGTTGGCGGTTCAAATCCTCACGACGGGGTGAACTCCCATTACTCTGTCCCAGCTCCTGCCAACCTAGCAGTTCGAAAGCACACCAATACAAGTAGATAAATAGGTACCATCACAGCAGGAAGGTAAACAGTGTTTTCGTGCGCTCTGGTTTCTGTCACGCTGTTCTGTTGCTCCAGAAGCAGTTTAGTAATTCTGGCCACATGACCCAGACACCTGTCTGTGGGCTCCCTCAGCCTGAAAAGCAAGATGAGCGCTGCACCCCATAGTTGCCTTTGACTGGACTTAACTGTCCAGGGGTCCTTTACCTTTACTGCCCTAATATGGGTTTTGGAATCTGTCTCAAGGGACAACCTTTGCTGCCACAGATGCAGGATGTCTGCAGCCAGTTCAGGGAAGACCAAGGAAATGCACACAGGGGATTGGTATTGGGTTCAACTAGATCACAACTTTATTGATTATAGGTTTGGCTGATGCATTGGGAATGCATGCACCACCAGGCAGTTTGCATGCTCCCCAACAGGAACCGTGGGGTCAACCGTGTGCTGTGGAGTCGCCCCCAACACGGATCAGGTGCTGTGACCCTGCACAGGACGCCATTGGGAGAGGTGTTTTGGCCCTTCGGTCCCTGTGTGGACTCCCAGACAGAGTCACCTCTCCTGGGCTAAAGATCCAATCCAATGCCTTATCCACCAATGTTGCAATGGTTGCCATTAGGTAGGCGGAAACCTGCAAGCTTGCAGGAGAAAATTCATCCCTGGCCCTGAATATGGGGCCCGAGTAAACCATAGCAAGGTCCTTACACCAACTTGCCCACTTCCCCAATGAGAGGGCCCCTAATGGACAGGGTAGGTAGGTGAAAAATCCCATAACAGCAAAGAGGGTGGCCTGCACACGATCACTCTCTTAAGCATAGCAGGAGCAGGCAGCACCCATCCCCCATGCCCCTGCCCTGATTGGCCTCGCAGGCAAGGCCCACCCCAGAGAGGGGGTCTGGCACAGCCAAAGGAGGTTGCTGCCAAGTGACCATCTGTGCAGGCAGATAGCAGCCCTCTGGAACCAGCCATTTTGGGGTAGGAGAACTGCATTGCAAAATTCGGAGAACTGTCCCATTTGATGTATAGCTGTCTTTCAGTTTCTTTCTTTCTCAGTGCAAAAATTCAGAAATTCTGTGTGAAGGGCAATTGTGGGGAGAGAGAGGAAGGGAAAGGTTTCTTCAAGCTCCTTTGTGTAGCATCTTGTGTGCTATTTTGATTCCTAACAGCATAAGAACTGCTTTGCTAGCTCAGACTAAAGTTTCAAACTACCCCAACCTTCTGTTCTTTCAACACTAACCAACCAGACGCCCCCTGGGAGATTGCACTCTTAGAAGCAGAGTGTGGGAGGCTGGCACAAACAGGCCCGGACCATATTTAATAGCATTAAGGTTAATTTATTGGCAATCAGAAGGGGGGAAATTCACTCACTCTGCCTGCCTTCCTGACTGGAAAAGGCTAAGTTTTAACATTCAGGCATGCAAATCTCTGCATACTTCTGCAACTGATTCCTAGGACCAGATTGCCCAATGCCCTTTATAAAAGCTCTCTCTCTCTCTCTCTCTCTCTCTCTCTCTCTCTCTCTCTCTGTGTGTGTGTGTGTGTGTGTGTACACCACTCCACGAGTGCAATATGATACACTCGCTATGCCTCAACTTAAACGGAATGCGATACTCATTGTTAATATTATACAGCGCGATGGTTCCTCTACTTTCACGCCACCTTTTCAAGCCATTTGAAACCCAGCTTCTGTTTTACTAGACTTTTTGCAAAGTATTTGCACTTGGGGAAATTTCTGTTTTGCTAAATGGTATGTAATTCCAGCATGTTTGCACCAAGATAAATTAACTCAAAATCCCCAAATCCCTGGTATTTTTGCACCAAGTTGCAGGAGGGGAACCACCCCAGCAGGCATTTCTGAAGGTTTTGTTGTGTCTGTTGCTTGCATAACTGGCAGTGGCAGGTGAGGAGGGTCTGTGGAGAACAATAAAAAAGTAATTTGTAAAAACTTGAATTCTACTGCTGCCAGTTATAACAACATATCTGAGTGCATTCCAGCCCTCTAAAGAATTTTCCCCACTTCTGCAAAAACAAAACCCCTGCAAATTTATGAAAGTAAGCATATTAAGCCCTTATAAAATATATTCACATGGTAGGAAAGTGGTAATCATAGAGAAAATTAAAATACTTAGTAGACTACCTCTTACTACTCATCTAGATAACAATAAGAACACAATTCTTTCTTACTTGGACCACACAAATTACTTTAAAGTCATTGGAAATTCTGGCTCTAGCCAAAGACATTTGCCTTGTGCCAGGAAAAATACAATAAAACAGCAGACAGGGAATCACTGAGCAGGAAAAAATAAAGATCTGGCAAATGCTCAAGGAAACAATGTTTTTAACTGCCAGAGAAAGGAAACTACTGAGGATGCTTGACAGATGCCTGGGAGGGAGATCGTTCCATTATGTAGGTGCCACCACCGAGAATGCCCTGTTTCTCATAGTTGCCTGGTGGACCAAAACAGACCATGACTCCATCCAAAGGCCATAGTGAACAGGCAGATTCATATTGAAGAAGATGCTCTCTTTCAGGTAAGCAGGTCCCAAGTTGTTTAGGCCCTTATCAGTCAAAAATAAAATCTTAAAGTGGGCTCCAAAGAAATCAAGAATCATCACAGCTCCTGCGGGAGAAGTGTCACATTCATGCAGCAACCTAGCTATCAGGTATAGTGATAGTTTACCATATAAACTTTAGAGGTATTCCTTAATTTGGCACACCAGTCACCCTATTATTGAAAGCTGGCAATTTGTGGGTGTGCCCTAATGTCACATGGGGCCAAGGAAAACCATGGACTGACTCAGAACAGTAAAATTCTCTTTTGTGCTTATTGTGCTTGTTTTTGTGCTGACCTTTAAAGCCCTAAACAGCCACAGTCCAGTATATCTGAAGGAGTGTCTCCAGCCCCATCGTTCAGCCCAGACACTGTGGGGCAGTGCTGAGGGTCTTCTGCTAGTTCCCTGACTGTGAGAAGTGAGGTTACAGAGAACCAGGCAGTGGTGCCTGCCCTGTGGAACGCCTTTCCATCAGATGTCAAGGAAATACTGGTAAACAACTATCTGACATTTAGAAGACATCTGAATGCAGCCCTGTTTAGGGAAGTTTTTAATGTTTGATGTTTTATTGTGTTTTTAATATTCTGTTGGGAGCCGCCCCAAGTGGCTGGGGAAACCCAGCCAGATGGGCGGGGTATAAATAATAAATTGTTGTTGTTGTTGTTGCTGCTGCTGTTATAAATGTTTGTAGGCCCAAATCCAGACAGCCCACAGTTAACAGATGCGTGCAAATTATGGACCACCGGGATGCCTCCTCCAGAGGCCAAATTTAATCTACAATAAGCATGATATTGTTACTGAGTTACTGCTATTAATTGTTGTTTTCCCTCAGAATAATTTTATGGGTGAACACTTTAACCCTGTGTTTTTCATGGCCCCTAATTTGTTGCTTGTGGGTCTCTTTTGTCACTCTCCTTTGCACCCCTTTTTCTGCCGTGCATTATTTGAGAGGAGTGAAACAGTTAACCAGGGCCATGCTAATCTAAAGAACTAGCATCTGAGTTAGCATGCATTAAAATTAATGGGACAATTCACACCTCAGAGGCAGTGCCTCAGGGTCTCTGCCAATTCAGGCAGCCACTTCCTTCCACATCACTTCATTTGGATAATATTGTGATAGTTTCCTTTCCTGCAACCCCCAACAGCTAGTACAGTGTAAAACTATGCCTGCAATAGCACCTGCTAGGTGTTACCTCCATCCCAGGCCTCCACTGGCAAGGGCCGATGACCAATCGCAGGAGGAACTGGGCAGCACCATCAAAAATCATGTGACGTCACATTATCTGTGAGCAGTGAGACATGTCCCAATTAAGGTAAGTAATAGCACAGCTCTGTTCTGCCTTGGTTAGACCACACCTGGAATACAGTGTCCAATTCTGGGTGCCACAAATTAAGAGGGTTGACAAGCTGGAACGTGTGCAGAGTGACCAAGGTGATTGAGGGACTGGAAACCAAGCCTTATGAGGAACGGTTGAGAGAGCTAGGTATGTTTAGCTTGGAAAAGAGGAGCCTGAGAGGAGATATGATAGTCATCTTCAAATATCTGTCAAAGGGCTGTCACATGAAGGAGGGAGCAGGCTTGTTTTATCCTGCCCTGGAGGGTCGGACTCAAACCAATGGCTTCAAGTTGCAAGAAAGGAGATTCCGACTAAACATCAGGAACAACATTCTGACAGTAAGAGCTGTTTGACAGCAGAACGGTCTCCCTTGGGAGGTTGTAGACTCTCCTTCCTTGGAGGTTTTTAAGCAGAGGTTGGGTGGCCATCTGTCATGGATGCTTTAGCTGAGATTCCTGCATTTCAGGGGGTTGGACTAGATGACTCTTGGGGTCCCTCCCAACTCTACAATTCTATGATTGTTCTCCTCACAGAAGCCCACTATTACACAAACAAACAAACACACACACTTCTGTTCATAAGATTAAATTACGGCTCCCATCATCACCAGCCCAAAACATCTGGAGGGCACCAGGTTGGGAAAGACTGGCTTAAGCAAAGGCCCATAGTAAATAATTGATTCCTGTCCCTTAAAATACCACTTCAGTTTTAGAAATGGGGCAGGAGAGACAAAAATGTGTGGTACAATATACTTTTTACCTGTATTGGTTTTGTTGTATCTATAACTGTTACCAAGCTTGGGAACAGAAGTGTGATTTCGTCTTCTTCTAAACCTTCTTTACTAATGTAAAATTAAATGTTCCTGAACTGTATGGCAACATCACAGACCATGAACATTCCATGAACAGAACAGAGCCTCTTCTGTTTGTTGTTTCTTTTTGCTCACAAGTCACTTTTGGAATTCAAAACATTGACAGCAAAAGTACAGCCCTATGCCCGTTTACCTGGAAGCAAGTCCCGTATAGTTCAATGGGGCTTGCACTTAGGAAAACGTGCCTAGGACTGCAGACTAAGTTTACTAGTCCTTTGTTCCATTGGTACGGTTCGTGCCGCCCTTTTAGCATCTTGGATTTCACGTTAATAGATTTAACATGCTGCTTAACAGAGCAGTCAGTGAAGCAAGCAACATAGTTTCTGTTCTTTTCATCTGCCTCAGTAATTAAAATGTGTCATTTAAAATACAAAGGAGGAGGGGGAAAAGCAATTTCTGCAAACATATTGTGGTGTGTTGTGCTTAGCACATTTATTCTTTTGTAGCATTTGATCTTACAGTGTTACAGCAAAAAAGGAGAAAAAAGTAAAAAAAGGTAACTGAAGTCTAGCCTGGGATTTCCCAAGCCGAAAGAGCCAAAATGGAATCCTGAGCATTCTGTAAATTGCTGAGGATATTAAACGCTAAGTATAAGGTTACCGGAAAACAATAGCAGCCATTTTGAGCTGCGCTTTCCCACAGCTTAAAGTTCTGTGCGAGGTCCAGATAATTTTGGCTTCAGACACTAACTCAGGGGCTGGAAAGTTGGATATCATGGATAAAGAAGCAATTAGGCAAGCAGTAGAGAACACATTAACCTTTTTGCTTACTCCAAGTGTGAGTCTTAACAGGGGGTTGAACTGGCCTTCGTTAAAGGTGTTTTTTAATATCACTTCCATTATTCTGAGAAGGTTCCCTGCTGTTGTGTCCCATACCTTCATATATAGTGGCATTTCCCCAAAATGTTTGCCATGGGGAGGGTCAGAGAAGGAGAAGGACCCTACACAGAAAGCATGAGGCAGTGATCCTCACTGAGAGAGAGAGAGAGAGAGAGAGAGAGAGAGAGAGAGAGAGAGAGAGAGAGAGAGAGAGAGAGAGAGAGAGGCCAGAGTTTCTGTTCTGTTATTATAGCATGCCATCCTGAATCATCTGACAAAAGACTGAAGACGCTTCTGAGGCTGGTAGGCCAGTTGCTTCTTGATTTGAACAGAGGATCTCCCAGACCCTGAGAGATATATTTAAATGTGTGCATTTAAATATTTAATTGGAGGCAAGACCATGTGCAGAGTTTTTAAACCCTGGATAACTGTCTAAAATGCAACAGATGTTCATCTGTAGCAAGTTCAGTCCCTGAATGCGTATGCATTGTCCAGGCAATCTCCCTTCAGACGTTGCAGAGTTGGAGATGGAGGAGGCAGGGGTTGGTGGGTACGCTCTTGTGCCTCTTACGTGCTTAGAATTCTATAACACCTGAAGATGGTTCAGAAGATGGTTGAGGATGCTTCAGATTTTAATGTGCCATTGTGCATGGGGTAAATCCTTGCTCAGAGCGGATGGTTACGGATCACGATGTTGGATACAGGCCTGAGCGTATTAAGAAGAAGGCATGATAAAATGCTGGTGTGGGAATGTGGCTAACTGAATTTAAGATTGGGAAAATGAGAAACCAAGAGAAATAGAGACTGGTATCATGTCCCTCCAACATTTCTCCAATAGGGATGCCCTATTCTGTTATCATTTTATTATTTATGCCCCGCCCATCTGACTGCATTACTCTGGGCGGTTCCCAACATATATAAACGCATAATAAAACATCAAGCATTTTTAAAAAAACCTTTCCTCTACAGGGGTGCTTTCAGGTGTCTTCTAAAGGTTGCATAGTTACTTATCTCCTTGGTTCAGGGGCTGCATAACTCCATACCCACCAACATTTTTCTGAGGAGAATAAGGACATCCTAAGGAAAAGCGGGACATTCAGGGATCAAATGAAACCGGGATAGTTTCTGTAAATCCGGGAGTGTCCCTGGAAAATAGAGATGCTTGGAGGGTCTGTGGTATGTGTGCCTATCCTCCCTCTAGCTCTTGGCCCCCTTTCCTTTCAAAAAACAGTTCTAGCATAGACAGAATTGTGAAAATTACAAGAAAATTCAAATGTACCGTAAATGAGTTAGGTTTACAAACACCCTTCCTGTCTCCACCATTCTGTCCCACTCCCTGTCTCTGCGAGTGGTTCTTTTCCTGTCACGGAACAGTTACGGTATTTCAGTTTAGCAAACCCCTTAATAGGCCTTTAATCTACAAGTCAGCATTAAATGTGGGCAAAAGCTTATGTTGTGGAGGCTACTTTAAATCCCTCCACGCTGCAGCTGTCCAAACACGCTCGCGTGCTGCAGCTCACCACATGGATCGGGCAATTTCCTCCCTACCACCACAATTGGTGCCCTCCATAATAAAATAAAAAAGTGGCTTGGAGAGAGTTTCATCTAGACTTCATCCACATGGTCAATCTCTGGGTGTACGCGCAGACATGAACACACACACACACAACCTGCTCACCATGTGGTCACAGTCCCCACCTAGAGCAATTTAAAATGGTTTCCATGTGGTGGATTTAAAGTGTGCCCCAGCCCTGAGGCTGCATTTACCCAGACAACAGCAAACAGCATCGGGACCTTTGCTGGAGTTGATTCCAGAAGTCTCATTCTACTTCCATTCTGCTCACCCCAGCTGGCGCCACAGGATGGCATCTGCTGAGGCCTATTTCTGAGGTCCATCCTCGGAGCCTCCTGTCCCTCCTTGCTGCTGCTGCTCTTCCTCATCGTCATCACTCTCGTTCACCCTCACTCTTCCTCCAAGAGCTCATCAACTGCTGATCTCAAAGCATATTTAAACCTCTTTAAAAAAGTGATGCAACCACCTCAGGAGGCAAATGCTAGGAAGTAGGGGTGAGAGAATACTGGGCAGCAGAGAATATTGCCTTCAGAGAGTAGGCTACAGAACACGTAGTCAGCCTTCATGAGGTAGTTTTCCTTACAAATAGCTGGTGGTAACTTTCTAATTAGACCCTGAACAATTTTTAATAAGGTAGCATTGAGAAATGTTACGAGAGAGTAGCTGTTCATTATGGATTTTTAAAAGGAGAGACTATTACCAACAATTTGTTAAATAGCAGAAAACTGGATTTGTCCTTAAGATCTTTAGTTGTAGATTCCTACTACTTTCTGCACTTTTAAATTATGGTGATCATGATAATAATATAAACTTTATTGTTGTGATTTGTAGTAGTAGTAGTATATAAAAATGGCTGCAGAAAAGATCTTTATTTCTTTCCTAACTATTCTCCTAACGCCGCTCTATTGAAAATCATACGGCTCTGGCGCACTTTGCCTTTGCTGTCATTATACACTGCTAATATTTCATGTTTCAAACATAGCTTATCTATTTTCCACAGCTAAAATATTATGGGCAGCCAGTTAGGGGCAGCCTCAACAGTGTTGTTTGCACTAAATCCACTCATAATCGTTTCCCCATATTGTGAGGTGCTTGAAATTTCTGGCGCTCCCCACTCAGAAGTTAGTGAATACTGACAGCTATTATCAACACATTTTAAAAGAGAATAATATTCTGTCTCCAGGCCCTCTTTCCTTCCTCCTTTCTTTCTTTCTTTTGCACTGTCAAGCATTCTGCACTAGACAGCCAAAGATGAAGAAAGCCAAGTAGGGGGAAAGAAGGAACACTTCCAAGTATAACATTAAAAGGTCTTGCCTTAAGACCATGGATTTCCTTTTTGGTACTTTCAAAGAATGTCTCTTTAGTTCTATTTGGCTGTGTGACCAGCAGTTGTGGGGTGTGTCTGTGGTTTTTCTCCTCTTCACAGTGACTCTATTGTTCAGAAACTGGAGCCAATTTATGGAAAGAAATGGAATGTTTATGTAACTTACTGTGCTTTAGACACGAAATGAAAAAAAGACTGATGGAGGAAGGCCAGTAAAAACAGGATTTTTCTTCCTTTCTGGACACAGATGTTGGAAAAACACAGCTCCATCTTCATATTAAATCAAACAGCATTTCCATTTTTAGAAACTGCTTTTTTAATTAAGTAGGTCAGTGAAACAAAACCATCCACTATTTGATCAGCGTTCCAACTTGTTTGTTTGTTGGTTTTTATATAAAAAAATAATAATGTGCCAGTGGTTGAGTGCTACTCTGTTGTCAGACTTACAACTTTGGAGACTGGGGAAATGGGCACATTGTGATTGGACAACGCTGGGCTTCATCTGGACGTACATTGCCAGGCCCCAAATAAACAGTTGGCAGACCTCTGCTAGGCTGCAGATGTCAAGCATCCCATTAACCAAAATGTAGTTTCCTGGAAGATGCAGTTTTCAGATTAACTGGGCCATGCAGAAGACTCTTAAAATTAAAGTCACAAGGAGAAATTCCTCACGTAATCACACCTTTTGGTTCATGCGCAAGGGAACAAAGGAACACAACGGCTGTTGAAGCAAATGGAATGTAGGAAGCTGCCTTATGCCAAGTCAGACCAATGTACCATACTGGTTCTTACAACAGTTTGGAGAAAAGCTATTGATGGCTACTCGCCGCGATGGCTAAGCTGTGCCTCCACAGTTGGGGACAGTAATGGCAGCTGCCGGAAACCAGAGGAGGCAAGAGTGCTGTTGCACCTGGGTCCTGCTTGCCAGCTTCCCACTGGCATCTGGTTGTCTGCTGTGAGAAGAGGATGCTGGGTTTGGTGGTCCATTCAGATGGGCGCTTTCCTAAGAAAGAACACTAGGATTGCAGCCTAAATTATAGGCATTCCCCCCCCTCAATTTTTCTTTAACATAGAATTTCATCACAAGATCCAGAGAAGTGAAATATCCGACAAACAATTACACACCAATCTATTTGTGGAATGTTCTCCCCAGGAAGGTTTGGCTGGTACCTTCATTATACACCTTTAAGTGTCAAGCAAAAACCTTTGTCTTCAACCAGGCCTTGGGCTGATTAACATCCAATGCCCTTTTAAATGTGTTGTGGGAAGGTAGATTATTGTTTTATTGTTGTTATTATTTTTATTATGTATTTTGTGCTTTTTATATTGTGTTTTTATGCTGTGAACTGCCCTGAGACCTGCGGATGGAGGGCAGTATACAAATTTAATAAATCAATAAGTGTTTAGATCCTGCAACCCACCTTTAACCCAGCTTGCAAGAAAGGGACCACCTTTTAATTGCAATTCCTATTTAACAGATATGAAACCAAAGCTGAGAAAAAGCAACTTGTTGGATCCTTTCAGTGGGGCCGTGCTGGATCGGAGATCTTAACCGAAGCCTGCTAGGTCAAAGTCCAGCCTTGGAAGAAAATCTGGTTCCAGGGAAAATACTTCAGCTTGGTAACAGAATCTGGCTTAATAAAGCATTGATTTGCCACATGGGCCATCAGTCAGACATCTGCTGGGCTTTTGAAAAGCCTCCCTCTTCGTTTTGAGTGTGCGCAGCACTCCCTTCTACAGCCCTCTATTCCGCAGAGACGCTCTTTGCAGAGGGAGAGCAGCGCTGCGCTATGTGGGGCTTGGGTTTCTTGGCCTTTGCAAGCAAAACCTGAAAGCAATTAAAGCCCAGTGCCATGCCAAATCAGTTATGCAGTCAGTGCTGGATTTTCCCATGGAATTATTACACAAGGATCAGGCTGCATTCGAGGCAAACGAGAACGCACAAAGCATAACACTGCTCCAGAAGAGGCTGGGGCAGCTTGCGGGCAGATTTCATGAGATTTATTTTAAACTAAAAATGCTTTCATACTAATCAATTATGAGCAGCACATAGCTGGCACTGAGGCAATGGTTTGTTCGGTAAAGAATCTATCACAGGCCGCAAAGCACCATTTCTTAAAATGTGAGGTTGTGGGGCTCAAGCTTGCCTGGAAATGGCTACCCTGAAATCCTTCGCCTGTAATTTCAGACGGGCAGGGACTGGCCATTATTATTCAGGGCTAAGGGAAAGGCACTCTACACATATGCACACTGGCACTCTGTCATACCTGCCAACATTTCTCCAAAGAAAATATGAGTGACTTATTCTATTATTATTGTTGTTGTTGTTGTTGTTGTTGTTGTTGTTGTTATTGTTATTATACCCCACCCATCTGACTGGGTTGCCCCAGCCACTCTGGGCACCTTCCAACACATATAAAAACATAATAAAACATTAAACATTAAAAATAAACTTCCCTATACAGTGGTACCTCGGGTTAAGAACTTAATTCATTCTGGAAGTCCGTTCTTAACCTGAAACTGTTCTTAACCTGAAGCGCCACTTTAGCTAATGGGGCCTCCCGCTGCCGCCACCGTGCAATTTCTGTTCTCATACTGAAGCAAAGTTCTTAACCCGAGGTACTATTTCTGGGTTAGTGGAGTCTGTAACCTGAAGCGTCTGTAACCTGAAGCATATGTAACCCGAGGTACCACTGTACAGAGCTGCCTTCAGATGTCTTCTAAAGGTTGTATAGTTACTTATCTCCTTGGCAGCTGGAGGGTGGGGAGTACCACACAACAAATATAATTAAAATGAATGTGCCACCCCAAACCAATAAAACAGCAGCATCAACACATATAAACAGGAATCCTGTAGCATTTGTAAAACAGGCATGGATTCAACTGGTAAAGCTTTTCCCAGCAGGGAGCTAAGGTGATGTGAAAAGCTTCAGCTGCTAAATTTCCTACTTGCCTTAAAGACACAGAAGCCCTTCTGCTGGGGTGGGGGCGGGGAGAGAGAGAGACTGAGGCATCCTCCAAAAATTTAGGAAATGACATATGAAAGCAATTAAAAGAAAACTCTTTGGGATTAATTATGGGAATACAGTGGTACCTCAGGTTAAGAACTTAATTCGTTCTGGAGGTCCGTTCTTAACCTGAAACGGTTCTTAACCTGAGGTACCATTTTAGCTAATGAGGCCTCCTGCTGCCGCCGCGCCACCAGAGCACGATTTCTGTTCTCATCCTGAAGCAAAGTTCTTAACCCGAGGTACTATTTCTGGGTTAGTGGAGTCTGTAACCTGAAGCGTCTGTAACCCGAGGTACTACTGTAATTCTGCTCTCCTATAACCATCCATTCAGAAGTCCCTTTAAGTGTCATAGGAACTTACTCCCAGGTGAGCAGGGATCGGGAAGAGGGTGTTTTGCTCCCCCATTTTCCAAGAGAGCTGCTGGAGCTTCTAAGCTCTACTGGAGTTAAAACAGCAGACTTGCCAACTCTGCAACTCCAGGAGGACTCAGGCTCTTTCATAAATCCCAAAGCCTGTAAATCTGAAAGGGCCCACACCCTACACATTCCTATGCCACAGACTAACAGCCTCTCTAATTACGAGGTGTGGCATTTCTGGACAAGAGACAACTAATCCTCCAGACAAGTGTGTTATTTTACATTTACCCTACATTTCTTGCTCTGCTTTGGATCTGAAGTTGCCAAAAAAAAAACAACCCTAAACAAAAGCACACACCAAATACAAAGCCCGACAACAATATTTAGCTTGTGGTGAGGCCTGGTGGGGTTGTTATGGGTCATTAACAGTAAAGTTGTCACTGAGAAAAGCAACACTCGAAGTGCAGAGTTCAAATCCTGCTTCAATTGCTGCACCTACATTTGTTAAATTTCACTTATATGGGTCGCTTGCAGCCTGGATCACATTAACTGGTCGTTTCACATACCCTCTCCCACCCCCATTAACACACATTATCTTCTTCAATAAAATTTGCCATGTGGAATCAGTCTTATCAGTGCTATTACTACTTTGAGAGACTTGACTCACCAAAGGCTGGTTGAATTTAGTGTTCAAGTTGCAGCCCAGTTTTAATTGCCAAAGACCAGTTTATATGTTTAACAGAATCCAGTAATAAAGTTGTTTTTCCCCACCTCCTGGTCTAAACCATTTCAGATTGCAGTTTAACAGGATCTCTGAAAAAGTCGTTTTAAAACAGTTGTGGTGTGAATTTTTCTAATGGCGGAATATGGCCTGGGTCTCTTTCAGAGAAGAATGTAAAAGTTCTGGCATATTTCATTCATTTGTCAAACTTCCACGTATAAAAGCATCTCTTAAGATCAAGAAGAGAGAAACTGGGAGGTGCTCTAAGGTGGGTGCAAATCAAGAATAAGACAGCGCAGGTTTACTTCAGAGGCGCTCACAGCGGTTTCGGCATTGTTCAGAAACACCCAGGCTTTTGTTTTTTGTTGTTGAATGTTCAGATCCTCTCATGAGACGAAGATTTAACAAATGTTTTGGCCACAGGAGAAATTATCTCATTCCCTCAGAGCAAGGATTTCACAGGTGATGATTAACTGCGAGATCACAGAGATTAAAGTTAGAAAAGAGCTATTAGGTCAGGTCGTCCCTCCCTGAGGGCAGGTGCGGAAGTGTTCGTTAGAGTCGATTTCTCCACTTTCTTGTCCAGTCTCGTTTAAATGGCTCAAACAAAACAGCTTTCACAAATTCCATCAAACTGCCACTCTTCTGCAGTCTTGAGGTGTGTGGGGTTTTGTTTTGAAAATCCATGAGTTGACTCAGGTTATTGTTGCTGAATAGTGGCTAGCCTTGATGCTTGGAATTCTTCACTCGGGCCACCTGTCAGACGCAGCTCCTGTGGAGTTAGGGGGGATTATGTGGAGAGGCCCAACATGAAGCAAAGCATGGATGGGTGAGAGACAGAACACTTTAAGTATTGAAAATGGCTGGGTAGGTCAAGAGAGCAATTGTTTGCAAGGCTATATACAGGTGAAACTCGGAAAATTAGATTATCATGGAAAAATTCATTTATTTCTGTAATTCAACTTAAAAGGTGAAACTAATATATGAGATAGACTCATGACATGCAAAGCAAGGTATGTCAAGCCTTTATTTGTTATAACTGGGATGATCATGGCATACAGCTGATGAAAGCCCCAAATTAACAATCTCAGAAAATTAGAATATTAAATGAAATCAGCAAAACAAGGATTGCAAATAGAGCAATATTGGACCTCTGAGAAGTAGAAGCATGCGTATGTACTCAGCACTTGGTTTGGGCCCCTTTTGCATCAATTACTGCCTCAATGCAGCATGGCATGGATGCTATTAGCCTGTGGCACTGCTGAGGTGTTATGGAAGACCAGGATGCTTCAATAGCAGCCTTCAGCCCTTCTGCATTGCTCGGTCTCATGTCTCTCATCTTTCTCTTGGCAATGCCCCATAGATTCTCAATGGGGGTTCAGGTCAGGCGAGTTTGCTGGCCAATCAAGCACAGTAATCCCATGGGCATTGAACCAGGTTTTGGTACTTTTGGCAGTGTGGGCAGGTGCCAAAGTCCTGCTGGAAAATGAAGTCAGCATCCCCATAAAGCTCATTTGCGGAAGGAAGCATGAAGTGCTCCAAAATCTACTGATGACATGGCTCCTCAAATCTCTTTTCTGATGAGAGCAGCTTTTGCATCTCCTTTGGAAACCAAGGACCCAGAGTCTGGAGGAAGAATGGGGAGGCACACAATGCCAGATGCTTGAAGTCCAGTGTGAAGTTTCCACAGTCTGTGTTGATTTGGGGAGCCATGTCATCATAATAATCAGCCTTCACAAATGTGCGTTGTGCACATCTTCTATCACTTCTGTGTATGTAGCTGGAAGATTACAGATGAACCAACTTGGCGCAGCTGCCCTTGGGTACAAACTCACGTCCTGAGAATATATACAGTTTCCCACATTTTAATTTTGATTGGATATAACTGGGGGTCTGCAACAAAAGGTTGCAATGTGGAGGGCTCCTGTTCAGGCTTCGTACCCTTTCCCAGGATACTCCATTCCATTGCTCCCAGAGTTTTCCGTTCCCCCTCCCCGACCACAGTCAGCCAGCATTCTGTGGCAACTAAGCACAGCTCAGCCGTCAGTGGGCTGTTTGAGGGCTACACCCCGCTTAGCTTTCTTTTCTTTTTTAAAAAATGTTGTTCTGCAAACCTTGGGATTCCCCTAAGCTTGCTATTAGCTACCTCCCATGTGTTTTGGCTACACAAGGATCATCTATCAGTCAGAATGTGTGTGTAAGTGTGTGTAGGATTTTTTTTACTCTGCTTTTCTAACATGTAAACAAGGTAAAGGTAAAGGTAAAGGTACCCCTGCCCGTACGGGCCAGTCTTGACAGACTCTGGGGTTGTGCGCCCATCTCACTTAAGAGGCCAGGGGCCAGCGCTGTCCGGAGACACTTCCGGGTCACGTGGCCAGCGTGACAAAGCTGCATCTGGCGAGCCAGAGCCGCACACGGAAACGCCGTTTACCTTCCCGCTGGTAAGCGGTCCCTATTTATCTACTTGCACCCGGAGGTGCTTTCGAACTGCTAGGTTGGCAGGCGCTGGGACCGAGCAGTGGGAGCGCACCCCGCCGCAGGGATTCGAACCGCCGACCTTTCGATCGGCAAGTCCTAGGCGCTGAGGCTTTAACCCACAGCGCCACCTGCGTCCCTACATGTAAACAAAGGGGCACCCAAAAACATCTTGGGGGGGGAATGAAATACATCAAATTACACCAATGAGAAAGTAAAATCAGATCTATAACCAAAATTGCATTTTACTGCCTTCAGCACAGAAACTGACTAACAGAATCGGAGCTTCGAAGATGGCTGAATATGTGGGTAGCTTTCTTGGGAAAGACTGACGACGAGGATGCAGCTCATTGGTCCGCTTTTATCCAACGAGCTACAGACATGGTGGGCAAGGGATCCCACCATCAGCACATGGGACTTCTGCTGGAATTAATAAAATACATTACTTTTCTACTCAGGAAATGGAGCTAAGTTTGTTCTCCACCTACATGTGCATTATGAAAATGATGTGCCACGTATTCCGTTTTCAAAAAATATATAGGTGTAAATGAATGGTGGGTGTTTATGTGTAGGGACAACCTGATTGCTTAGGCTCCACCCCAGTTGCTGACATCCCCTGATATGGCACTGATATGGTGCCATATTTGACTCTGATATGGCTCTGATATGATAGCTCCCCATTGGCTTGGCTTTGGTTGTTTGTCCTTCAACAGAAACTTCAGTGCGTCCTTCTGTGTAGCAGGCCCTGCCCTGTGGAACTCCCTAGCAGTAGAGGTTCATCAAGAAGGATCTCTCCTTTAAGCCAGGCGTCTTTTGAAAACTATATTGTTTAGGCAGGCCTTTGCCGTGTGAATTTTCTCTTTTTAACCCATCAGTATTCATTGATGTTTTTAACAACGTGTTAATGGATCTTCTGTTGATTGTATCCTTATGCGGCACTCTGCCTTGCTATAATTTCATGATAGTGTGGATTATAAATTCAGGAATAAAATAAGGTATGTATATATGTGTCTGTGTGTTTGTGCTTTGCAAAGGGGAGGTTGTGCCTCTTGCGCTACAAACTCAAGCATGCCTGCGTGTTGCCCTTCCGCGGGGACCATTTTGGCTAGGCATCTTTCAGCTTGACAAGAATAACTAATATGAGGGGGTGACACGGCTGAGGCAGCCTCCTTCCCCCGCCACCCCCGCTGCCACACGCACATCCTAGGGGGGCTGACAGAACTTGTCGCCTAATCTGGGATTTACTTTTTTCCTGCCCTGTCAGGGACTCTTGATCTGGGGCAGGAGAGAAAAGTCTCCGACGAGGGTTTAACTTTTAAATCCCTCATTCTGAAAGCATGAAGCATCTGTGTGCAGCAAACATATCTGACAGGCGGTGGACCCAGGGGAGGATCAGCTTCGCGAAGCTGTGCCATTGATCGCTCTGCTTCTCTCACTTCATTTCCTGCAGCGTCTCTAAATCCTGGTAGATGTAATTTCCCTTAGCAGCTGTCTTGACAGAGAATAACCTAGATTCCCATTACCTAGCAATTCCCATAGGCAAGTCTGATAGGTAGCCTCACGCACTGCCAGGCCTTCGACGATACCTGCTTTAGGCTTGGCTCCATGCCCAACTCTGGACTGATAGGGGTGCGTAAATCCGCCAGTCTGGGTTTCTCGTTTCTCCACTCTTAGGTTTGGTTCTCCACATTTCCACGTGAGTTTTTACGGGTGGAATCCTCATGAAAATTAGGAGACCGTTTTGGGGCGAATTTCTCCTACTATGCTCACCTTGTACACAGTTCCACTGAATACAGTGGTACCTCGGGTTAAGTACTTAATTCGTTCCGGAGGTCCGTACTTAACCTGAAACTGTTCTTAACCTGAAGCACCACTTTAGCTAATGGGGCCTCCTGCTGCCGCCGGGCCGCCGCTGTGTGATTTCTGTTCTTATCCTGAAGCAAAGTTCTTAACCTGAAGCACTATTTCTGGGTTAGCGGAGTCTGTAACCTGAAGCGTATGTAACCTGAGGTACCACTGTATAAACATTTTTGCAAGACATTTGACCCTGTATATGATGCATTTTCATATGCTATTTGCACTAATATATGCATGTATCCTGCACACTTTGCTATATGCATTTGGAGAAAGCAGTATAGGCAAGATTTGGAGAAGTGCAACATTCAAATGCTGACTATTGTTTTGTACAAATTGGGCGAACTGAATCAAATGTGAACTGAATCAAATTTCTTTCCTATACCTAATAGCCAAGTACCAAAGCAGAGGCCTGCATCACCCTAACCACCAACTGGGCTTTGTTTCATGATGCTCTGTGTTTGCTGTTGCTGAGGTTTTCTTCCTGGCAGGGCTTTTGTGCATCAAAAAGCTTCATGACTGGCAAAAGCATAGCAAGTGCAGCTTTTTCTCTCTTTTCCTATCACTGCTTCTCTGTGTTGAGAAAAGGCACACATGGTGTCAGCTCAGGATTTTGTGGACACACACACAGTGACCTGAGGACATAAAGGTGTTCCTCCACCAGAACTTCTGGACCATGTGTTAACCCATGGGTAGGCAAACTAAGGCCCGGGGGCCGGATCCAGCCCAATTGTCTTCTCAATCCAGCCCACGGACGGTCCGGGATCAGTGTGTTTTTACATGAGTAGAATGTGTGCTTTTATTTAAAATGCATCTCTGGGTTATTTGTGGGGCATAGGAATTTGTTCATTTTTTTCTTTTCCAAAATATAGTCCGCCGTCCGCCCCCATGTCTGAGGACAGTGGACCAGACCCCTGCTGAAAAAGTTTGCTGACCCCTGTGTTAACACCTACAAGGGAGACCCTGCTCATAGTGCCAACAGTAGGTGAAGATGGTGGCCTGGTGGCATGAGGCAGGGACATCTCAGGGGCAACTTACAATCTTATAACCTTATGAAGCCTAAATGTAGGAATTCCCTCCAACAACCATCCAGCAGGCATCTCAATAGGACTACAGGATAATCCGTAAGGAGTTCAGAAATGGCTACACATTTCTGCAAGTATGTCAACTTTCCTTGATTGTGGAAAGCATAGCCATAACGCTAGTGAAAATGGTGACTCAGATTGTCACAGTCCTGCTAAAACTTACACATATATGAAACTTAACGTAGATTTGAGGTCTCCTTTCCAGGAAGTTTTCTGAACATCTGAAAGTAATATTTGCCTGTGGGTAGGGGAGCTTGCTCAAGATGAGCTTACAATCATGCAAATAGATTATCCGGATTCACTCTTTGAGCTTGGCTGAATTTAAACCAGGTTCAACCTTCAAAACTGCTCTGAATGTCTAGCCTGAGCCCCAAAATGTGTAACTAGACCCACACACACACACACCAGGCAGGAGTTCCAAGTGTGTAACTCTTAGGTTTCAGTGCCAGCACCGATTCTTCCTTTTAGAACGGTAAAGAAGAATTGAAATTTGACGTATGGAGAAAGTATCTGTTCAGATGCATATGTCACTCATGTGTGTGTGTGTGTGTGTGTGTGTGTGTGTGTGTAACAATGGTCTGCAGATACGTGCAGAAGAATCTCTCACTGCCAGACTGCTGTGGCAATGTGGCAAAGCTATAATTTTCATTCCACGAATGTCCAAAAGCGCACTTTAACTTTGCCCAGTTCTAAATGGAACTCAACTGTGTGTAAAAACGCACACATCAGATTCAAGATATTTTGAAAGCTTGCAAGTGCATAGAACAATGCTGTTATACAGTTCTTTGTTATGCTAATAATCGCTTGCCAGCTGCTTCAAGCTGCCCTGGAATCATAGCCAAGAGCCAGCCAGCCCATTAAAAGGAGCAAAGCGGGTTGGGAGGAGGGGAAGAGGGCAGCCTTCTTCACCTTCTCTTAAAGATTCTGCTACTTCTAAAATTGCAGGTCCTCCGACTGGATTCAAACAATTAATTCCCCACATGTGCAGTGATTTCTGCAATCCGAAAGTGGCAGGGATCCAGTGGAACCAGACTGATTAAAGGGGACCAAAGCATGATGGACTGTGCAGCTGCTGCTACTAGGAGGGAGAAGGGC
Organism: Podarcis melisellensis; assembly: GCF_964234715.1. Taxonomy (NCBI): domain Eukaryota; kingdom Metazoa; phylum Chordata; class Lepidosauria; order Squamata; family Lacertidae; genus Podarcis; species Podarcis melisellensis. The sequence goes on along the minus strand of NC_138530.1, from coordinate 24,599,746 downwards.
CATCCCTGAAAGTGAAAGCAGTAACAAATTTGCATCTGTTTGCATTTGCATCCATTGCTTTGCTCAAAATTCCCTCTGGCCCTACCTACCACTGTCACGTGCCCCAATCCCAGGCTGTCTGCCCAGAGGGGCTTATGTGGTCCTTAGTCTGAGAAAGACCCGTGTGGCGTAATGGTTAGAGTGTTGGACTCGGACTGGGAGAGCAGGGTTCGAATCCCCGCTCAGCCATGAAGCTCACTGGGTGACCTTGGAGCGGTCACTGTCTCTCAGCCTAACCTACCCCACAGGGTTGCTGTGGGGGTGAAATGGGGAGGAGGGGGAGGAGACACTATGTGTGCCACCTTGACATCCTTGGAAGGCAAAGGTGGGATAATAAATATAATAAATAAATATGTGCATAAAGTTTAGGGCGGACTAAACTGGACCTTCAGGAGATCTGACTGACTGGCAGGAGCTTTGCAGAATTTTGAATGGGAAGCTTTCCATCCCTACCTAAAGATGCCAGGGATTGAATTTAGAACTATTTATGTGCCAAGTGTGTCCGCTATAACACAGCTATGGCCCTTCCTTCTTCCCTACAGCAGCTATATAGAATACTAGCAGCAGGTAACATCCTTTCTTTACCTTCACACAGATGAAAGTTCCAACAGCATTATTGGCATCAAGACCGTTCTGAACAAGAACTTATGTTCAGAAACCCCTGTGAAGATTTCACACATGCATACACACACACAAACAACCTGCATCTATCAATAAACACGCCGTAATATGATTATTTGCAGCCGTTCCAGATCAAATGGTGCTTTCATACTATGCCAAACACAAAACTTTTCAATGGAATCAATTTACACATTCGACGATGAATGAAGCGGTGTGTGTCAGCTGAGATATCCAGTGATACACATAACATGTGTGAATTGGCCCTAAGTGCATCTAATAGCTCCGAGTAGCTGGAAAAAAACATTTTCTGATGAAGAGGAACAACCAAAAAGAATGAAACAAGCAATGCTTGTAATGTTGTTTTTAAAAAAATAAAAATAAAAATAAAAGAATAAAAAGCAAAGGTAGTTAAGGCAGTTCATAAAGAAAATACTCAAAATCCACAGTTGGGCAATCACTTTCTTAGGACCAACCAAATCATCTTTATCAGGGCTGCCCAAATACTAGCTAGGCACTTAAGCATAAGAATAGAAGAAGAGGCTACTGGATCAGGCCAATGGCTCATCTAGTGTAGCATCCTGTTCCCACCAGATGCCTGTGGGAAACTCACAAGCAGCACCAAAGCACAAGAACACTCTTCCCTCCCACAGTTACCAGAGCATGGAATCCAGCAACATTACAGCTTCCAGCTATGGAGGCAGAGCACAACCATCATGGTAATAACTGTTGATAGCCTTATCCTCCATGAATTTGCCCAATCCTCTTTTAACACCACCACCAGGTGCAAAGCCCATAGTTTCACTATGCGCTGCATGAAGAATAGCTCTCTTTCATGCCCCCTGCAGATTCCAACATCCAGCTTCATTGGACATCCAGGAGTTTCAGCGTAATATTGGGCTTTTCTATCCCCTTTCCCCATACTATGCACTAAGAGAATCATATGCTATCAGCACATATAGCTGGGGTGGAGAACCTTTTTCGGTTCACCCAGTGCTTTTCCACCTGCACTGGCTCCCAGTGGCGTACAGGATCAGATTTAAGGTGCTGTTTTTGACCTTTAAAGCCCTTCATGGCCAGGACCCTCATACCTATGGGACCACCTCTCCCAGTATGCCCCGTGGAGGACCTTAAGGTCCATAAATAGCAACACCGTAGAGGTCCCAGGCCCTAAGGAAGTTAGATTGGCTTCAACCAGAGCCAGGCCCTTTTCATCTGGCTCCGGCCTGGTGGAACGCTCTGCCTCATGAGACCAGGGCCCTGCAGGATCTGATTTCTTTCCTCAGGGCCTGTAAGACAGAGTTGTTCCACCTGGCCTTTGGCTTGGAATCAACTTGATCCCCTCCCCCTCTTTCCTTTTTCCTTCTGTGATGGAACCCCTATTTGGGGACTTCCCTGGCTTTTTCTGGCCCAGGTAGGACAAATCTGAATAGTTAGCCTTGGTGAAGATTTGACGTTTTCATCCCCAAAAAGTTTCTGAATTGAGTTTCTATTGAAATGAGGCTGCATTTTAATGTTGTATTTTAATCTTGTTTTTAAGTTGTATCTTAATCAATTGTTTTATATCTGGTGTTAGCCGCCCTGAGCCCGGTTTTGGCTGGGGAGGACGTGGTATAAATAAATAAATAAATATTATTTATTAGTATTGTTATTACTCTGCACGCCAGAAACTAGGCTCATGGGCCAACACTTGGCAGCCAAAGTCTACTTCCCCTTGCCAACACACAATCAGGAGCACACTTTAAGTCTCCTTGTTCTGCGTCTGCTGTCAAGCCTCTGGCTGCTCCATGCCTGGCATCACAAATTACGTTTTGAGGGAAACAGCTTCGTGGGCCAAATTTGACCCCCATAGGCTAGAGGTTCTCCACCCCTGATCTCCTAGTTCCTTTGCAGCCTAGCTATATTCCCTTACCTCGGATTTTTGTGCATCATTTTGTACAATGGCCTTGAAGAACCAACATGCAGTGGCAGATGGGTCCAAAGCCTTGCTTGATCATAGAATTGTAGAATTGAGAGGGACCCCCAACAGTCTTCTCCCCCAACTCCCTGTAATGCAGGGATCTCAACTTGATCATACATGTGGGAAGGAGCTGTTGTGCTAGCTTCCTGACAGGTGGGTCGCTGTTGCTTTCCAGTAAGGAAAAAGGGCGAGGGGTGAAGCAGTGGGGAGTTTGGTACAGTGCAAAGGTACCAGTGGACAGAATCTGAGGTTCCTGCCAGTGCATTTGCACTGCACCAGCCTCTCCACTGCCTCGCCCCTCCTGGTAAGCCTCAGTGACCCACCTGCTGGAGGGCTAGCTGCTTCTGGTTCTGAGGTTTCTGGTCTACGGAGTCCCTGTGAAAGGAACATGCCATAGACCTCGAGATCAGTGTTGTGAATGATCAATTAACGCAGCATCCTGGAAAGGAGGAATAGTAGTGTATGGCTACTCCTAAACCAAGATGTGACTGCATGATGAGCTGGCTGGGCCTGGAAATCTGATCTGAGACATTGCAAATCTTACCAGAGGCTGCTTATGTGACAATTAGTTCATCCAGGCCTTGCTGTCACAGCATTATCTATTCTTTGGAAAGCCTTGGAGATCCCATCCTGACATCCTAATGAGCTTCCGCACGCCCGGCATTTATAGCTGTTCAGTTCACAGGGGCCAATACCGAGCCTTAGATGGTCTTGGATGCATCTCTCACATTCTCAGAATTAATCTGAGCTGGATTAACTGCTTCAGAAGATCTGGGCAGACTGCCAGGGGTGTGTTTACATTAAAATAAAACTGGACCTCAGAGAGATAGTTTGCAACACCACAAGGGAATCTCTGTGTACTATAGTACAGTCAATTCTTTCCATCTGCCTCAGCAACAGAAGTGATACTCTATTTTTATAAAAAGGATGACTGGAAATGGTGTATGTCTGAAATATTCCTGATTTGACTAATTATAGATGATGGCTTGTAAAACCTTCACATTTTTATAGCTTTGTGGAAGAGTTTGTCTAGATGCCTCTTTGATTCAACCTCTTCACAACATATATCAGCCTCCCCCACCCTGGTGCAGTCCAGATGTTTGGTACTACAGATGCCATCCACCTGGCCAGTAGATACTGCAACCATACTTCCAGAAAATCATTGCAACAAGCTAATAATTGTGTCATTTTTGAATAATTTTGCAGAATGGTTTTGCAGTCTTATCTGGCTTTTACATTTATGTCTTAACTGCTGACCCATTTCTCAGCTGCAGAACTATCTGAAGCAAAGTGAATCCATCAGGGGCCCTCCATTTGTATTTAAAGTTTGCATTTGCTACAACAAACAAAAGGGAATACTCTGAGTTGGCGTGTCTAATGCCTACTGTGATAGAGTTTTCAGTTTAATGCCACAACTGTGGACCGAGGACAGAAAAAAGCCCAAGCAGCATCATTGTGAGAGCTAACTTGCAGATGAAATGAAATTAACAAGAGCTGTACAGAGCTTCCAAGCTTCTTTAAAAGAAAAGAAAATCAGCAAGCAGCCAACCCAATTACAAATTCAAAAGGAAGCAAGCCGAGGGCTAGCCAATGCAACTTTAAGGTAAAATCATCAGATATAATCTCAAGTACGTCAGTAAGACATTGTCATGCCGGCCAAAGAGCTGCAAGGAAGGGCTCCACAAGCTTAGGGAGATGACGGAAATGGCTTCAGAGAGTGGTTGTTTGAGAAGACCCGCTACTGTCCCTGGAATTTACTTATTGAAGGAGAATTGAAGGGGTGAAATTGGGTCTGTGAATTGTAACCAATGCACTCATTTGAAAGTTCCAAATTCCATTTGGTAAGCTTGCAAAGCCGTCTGTTGTAATAAATACAGGCGTGGGTCTTTCCTTCCCCCAGCCTCCATTCTTGTCCCCCCCCCTCCCCCGCGCAGTATCACCTTGTTTCCCTGAGATGCTAGAAGGCAAGTCTGAGTACTCTTGTCAGGCCTACTCCATTCTGGGATTGTAAATATAACAATTTAATGGGCTTTGTGTTACTTGGAGGAGGTCCGTATACTAAGCAAGTTTGGCCCAGCAAATTTTGGCACCTGAAGCAACCCCAAAATGGTGTCCCCTACCCACCACCACATAAGAACAGGTGAGGAAACATCTACATCAGGAATAAAGGGGAAAGGAAGATCAACATCAGGATCTGCTGTCCCTGAGGATCCTGCAGCATGAGGCCTCACCTTGCCTCGTGGCCCTGATGCTGAGCTCCTGTGATAGATGTCATTCATTACTTCCCCAACTCAGAGTGGTATGTGGCCTTAGAAATGTAAAGGTTCTACCTCGTTAGGCTTCAAGAAATGGCAGGACCCATTAACAATATGCTTATCCTTGATTTAACCTGCTGCCTGCAGAAACCGTTGAATGCTGCCTTGTGTCTTTGGGGAAAAGGTGGGATATCCATCCATCCATCCATAATGCTAGCTAGCGCCCACTTTCTGACAAGCAGCTTTGGACAATTTTGTCCTATAATCCTTTTCCCTTATGCACATATTATTTTATTAAATGTTCTATTTTTAGTTTTCCCCCAGTAAAAATATTAGGGGAGGGGAACCAATCAATTTTACATATAGGGATTAATTTCTGCCCAGCAGGACATCCTTCACAGCCTTTCTAGTTGCCTGCACACTCTTTTTTCTTGAAAACCTCCAAGGATATAAGACACCACTGTACCCCTGTGCTACTTACTGTGTTGCTGATATGCTCAGACATTTAAAAAGTATTCCCCAATGTTTACTTTTAACACACATCTCAGAAGTAGAACCTAGAGCTTGTTATCCTACCCTCAGTGAATCCAGTGAACTCCTTCCCCCCTTTCTTCCCTTTCTTTAAATTTCTAAAAATCAAAAATTAATCTGTTTTTGTTAACCCACTTTCTTCCACCTTTCCCCATAAGATTTGCTGCTTAGGCCCAGCTCTCCTTTGTAATATTTTCAGCAGGATTTACATCAGAGTAAGCAAGAATAGGATTACACTGAGAATTCTTCAAATGAGGATTTTGTCGTACATCAATAATTTGCAAGTCAGAATTGAGAGGCACCCCCACACCTTTGAATGTTCTTCCAATGATTTGAATGAAAGAAATGTCTGTCTGTCTGTCTGTCTGTCTGTCTGTCTGTCTGTCTGTCTGTGTTCATCTTCCTATATAAAGATGTGTTGGCTTCACTCACTAAAGAAGATATCAGAATCTTTAAGGTTCTTCTACATCAGTGTGGAAAGCTGAACACCACAGTCCAACCCTGGTCAAAAGTAATAATTGGTTTTATCATAAAATCATAGAGTTGGAAGGGACCCCAAGGGTCATGAGTGATTAGATCTTCCAGGATAGAATTGAGGATACATTTATCAATGCGCATCCTTGAACACATCTCACTGAAAGTACTGAAGTGGGTGTAGATGGTACCTGCCTGGGGACGCATATCTGGCTTACTCTTGAAGTTCTTGATTTAGCTGGTGATATGTATGTGGATGCCTGTTGTGGATGAGTGCTCACTGGAAGGACAGATCGTGAAGCTGAGGCTTAAATACTTTGGCCACCTCATGAGAAGAGAAGACTGTCTGGAAAAAACTCTGTTTGGTAAGATTGAGGGCACAAGGAGAAGGGAACTACAGAGGATGAGATGAGTGTTATAGAAGCAACCAACATGAATTTGATGAAACTCTGGGAGTCAGTGGAAGACAGGAGTGCCTGGCATGCTCTGGTCCATGGGGTCACAAAGAGTTGGACATGACTAATGGACTAAACAACAACAATGTATGTGGAAGTCTTTTTCCACATGAGAGGAGGCGGCGTACAGTAAAATCTCTCAAAAAAATCCGCATCTAACAAATTTAAATACTCTTGTATAACATTCACGAATCCTCGTGGCATGTTGCAGAAACCTGGCTACTATCTCCATCTGCATGAACATTAGGAAGTCTACCTTACATTCATCTGACTGCCATGCTCTGCTACCAACCAACTGCTTGATGAACTTAGATTGACTTGTCTGATACAAGGGGCAGTTCAAAAGAACATGCACGACTGATTCTATAGGATTCTGTTCAGAGAGGCATAGTCTCTCTGCAAGTGGTATTTTATGGAATCTCTTCTGCAGTACTGCCAATGGCAGCAAATTCATTCTCACTAGCACGTACGCCCTGGCACTTTCCTGGATGTCTTTTTATGTTTTATTGGTTTTAAAAACGAAACAACACAAAACAATCAACAAAAACAATCCAAAATCAATACTTATTACAAAAAAAATATTAGATTCATACATAACTAATTCCAACATGATTTCCAATCCCCCCATTGTGGTTCCTAAATTACATTTTTGACTACTCGCTTAACTTTCTCTCTCCTAAGTTGTTTTGGTTGTATTGGTTTTGTAAAATTCTCTTGTTTCATTCAGAAGCCAATCCAGGCCTGTCAAAGAATTTAGATTTTTACATTGTTCTTTTAGGTGTACTCTGTAAATATCCCACTCTCTGTTAAATATTTGGTCTGTATAATCTCTGAATCTTGCTGTCAATCTTGTTAACTCTGCATATTCTAACGTTTTGTTCTGCCAATCCAATTCAGAGGGAATGGAGTCTCCTTTCCTGAATGTCAGAGAACCTTAGTTTATAAAAAGGTTGCTAATCCAGTGGAGGCTGCCACCTGCAGAAATGGATTCGCCTCCCCCCTCTTCCATGAACAGGAGATTCCATGAGTTCAAAACCACTCATGGGCCATCTAGAACCATCCCAATTTGTGTGGATTTCCTCATCCGGGCAGAAGCTCGGTACCCATAATCATGTAGTCCAAGATAATTTAGCCCTGTTCCAGCAAACTACTCACACCTTCTGTTGAAGTGTAAGCTGTGGAATGGGGCTTTGCCAGCTAGTTCTGCCCCTAATATCACAAAATCTGGCTGGCCCTGACTCTGCTATCTGTGCACAGTTGGGGCCAGGCAGAGTATGTGTGATCGGGGTAGGCCTCGCTGGTTTAACCCCATTAATGAAGTGAGTAGTTCATCAGAATGAGGCTTCCAGTTACAGTACTGGAAATGTCTGACATCTTCCCCATGAAACTTAAAGAAACAACAGCATTAATTCTGCTTCGTAAGAGTGGCAGAGGTGGATTTAGGGGAGCACAACCAGTTCAAAGGGGTGCTGAATTTTGGTGTTGCACAGGGTGCCACTGAAATTTGAAACCCCAAGATGCACCACTGATTTTGGCCTTCATTCCCACATGGGAAAAAGCAAAATGGGGACACATTGTTGAGCTGTGGGAATTGCAAAGCAGCCTCACATTAGAAGAAGGGAATTTGCTGTCCAAATCCAGGGCAATTTTCATGTACACATGTTGTCAACAATTATCAGATTAAGGAAAAGGGAAAGAGGGATTATCCGTTTTAGCAGGAAAGTCTCAGTGCTTGCAAACTGCAAGAGGCATTTATCAATATATAAAGTGGGCATAATAGATTGACATACCAAAGTGATCTGAAATTTAATCCTTGGGTTGATCTAGCCAAAAGGAACAGAATCAGCCATATATTTTGCCCACAGAAACATTTCACTTAAATGCTGTTTCTCGATGGCGAAATAAACAACCACCACATTTAAAGGTTTTTAATCAAAATGATTTTTAATCATTTTAATAAATATATATCAAGAAAAAAACTCACTTTACTACAACACCACTTAGTATACAAGTACCTAAATATCTAAGCTTAAAACATCAGATGTTTGACATATACTGGAAAAGAACAGATTTTTCTATTCTCAACTGAATATAAACACAAGAAAAATCAGCAATTAAAAAAAAAAGGTCCATGTGGACAAATGACTAAATGAGCCTACTCATACACTGTATGAATGAGACCTATATTTAATATTGATAGCAATTTTTAAAAATGCTTTTGTCTTGGAGAAATAAGGTAGGATAATTTTTTTAAAATATTAGAATTGATCATCCTTGCAAATTTCTGACTTTTGGCATAGATAAAGGTTATATTTAATTCTCTGCAGAATTTTGTCTGTATATTTCCAAGAAATACACCCAAGAAAGGTAGAAATATCTTCAACACAATCATACCTTATGCAAATGACAAGCTGTTAACGATGACAACAGAATGTGTTGGTCTACTGTGCAATCTCACCTAGGTGTTTTAAAAAGAATGCAGGAGGGTGAGTGGAATAGAACAAAAGAAAACACTGAAATCCGTAATGAAGTTGTCCCTGGTCAAGGACTTGGTTCTTCATGGCTGGCTCCTAAGATCTTGAGCTTTCTGCTTTGCATCCCTTCCCAGCTGTTGGAGTGTCCCTCACCTGCCCCATCTGCTTGCTTGTGTAGTTCTATGACTGGTCCCATGTTCTCAGATTTGGAACCCCTGTTAAAATCCACCCATATTATCCTCCTTCCCCTGCTCAGCTCTGGCTTGCAGTAGATGTGGAAGCATAACAGCTTAGCTAACCTGGTGGCCCATGGGTGTCACAAACAGATAAGGTCACAGCAAGGTCACCCGCTCCACTGCCACATTCCTGAACCCTACATATTTCAAATTGGTTTAAAATCCCTACCACATTTTCAGCTTTGTCCCTACAGTGAGCTCCCAGTTCCATTGTTAAAATAAAACAAGGGGAAATTCTCACTGGTTGCTAGTTGCAGGTACCTAGGCCACCACCATACAGATAATCCCTGGGATCTATTTTGAGTAGCTACAATGGACCTTCCATATCTGCAATGAGGTCGGATGGTTCTCAGGTCAAACCTGAGCATAGGAAGTGCCTTATACCATGCCAAACACTGTATCCACCTTGCCAAATATTGTATGCTCTGGCTGGCAGCAGCCCTCTGGTAGAAGTCCTTCCCATCACATCCTGGCTGAGAACTGCATCAAAAGTGTGCCCATAGGGGAACAGGAGCTGCTGAATAGTTAGTTAGCCTCACTTGGCCCTTTGTCTGCAACCTGTAGACTGTAGGGTGAGGAATGAGAGATTTGAGAGATACTATGGAAGTCACTTTCCAATGACCTATTTATTGTGACTTCATCCCAATTTGTTTACGGGTAGGTTAGACGTTTTCCAGCACATTTCCCCATCACTTTCCATATCACAGAAAGTCTGAATTTGCAGGTGGGGGATTTGCAGGTTAAATCAACAGCACAACCTGAATTTGCTGGTACATGATTGAATCCCACTTGAAAATAGCACAATCTGGAAGTGCCCATAGTTATTTGAGTAATCCATGTGGCTATTGCACTGGGAATAAAAAACAGAGGTTTAAGGGAAGAGCAAACAGGCCTTGAAGATCAAACATCCCCCTCTTTCTTTTGTGTGGGGTGTGTGGCGGGAGGTTACAATTGAATACGCCCTGCTGATAATTTGGAATTCTGTGGTGACTGAAACATAGATTAAGTCTCAGTTAAAGGAAGCTCTTCATTTGCCCCTAAACAAAAACAAGGTTAAGCGTTGTGCTAAAATTAAGATTGCTCTTAATTCAGGTCTTGCTCTCCTGTGGGGAGGATAAATGTAAAGAGTTGAGTGCCCCCCCCATCTGGTTGGTTGGTTCTTTCAGCAATCAAAATATCTTGGCGATTTCAGTGGGGCAAAATTCATGGTGTGCCTAACCCTCCCCCTGTTACGTGTGGGATTCAAATGGCCTGAACTTCAGCCAGATCCTGCTCAAAATGTGTGTTTTAAATTGAAGACACCTGAAAATGAACAAAATGTGCTTCTTACAATTGAAGATTATCCCCCCTGTTTCTCCAAGATAATCTTTAAAAAATAAAAATAAAACCCTTACATTCATTTCAGATAAAATCTTATATCACCACATCATTTAGTAACATTGTGCTTTTCTTCCCCAAAATAAAAAAACAACCCTAAAGTTATATGAAACCCCAGTACATGCTCTTTACAATTTTAAAGAGAGAAAATGATGTGAAACAGAATAAAGCATGCCACTGGTTCATGAACTTCATTATACCAGGGGGGGAAAGGGAAAAATCACAGCAACAGACAGTTGCCATAGAAATGTTCAAGCAGCTAATGCTTGTTTACAAGAGACATCTCTCTATTGTTTCTTCTTCTTCTTCAGTCCTTCCTAACTATGGCAAATCAAAAAGCAATTGAGCAAAAATGAAGAATAGATGCATTTGAATAGGAAATCAAACACAGTATTTCAAAGGATACAGGTTTCTAATAATATTCGATCCACCCTGTTATTATTATTTTATTTCCTGTTTAGGTTACATCCCTGCTGAAGCTGTTTTTGTTTTCGTTTGTTTGTTTTTTAAAAAACAACAACAACTTAATTTTCACCCTGGAAAAATTAAGATTAAAAAGTAAGGCACCAAAGAAATTCTGCCCTTTATAGCAACAAACCACCATAAGGCTCACTCATTTCTTGCAGCTTAGCTGAAAACTGTGCATGTGCTGGAACTGTTTGCTTCTGATTAAGATTCCATAAAAGGTCTTATTGCAACCAGTTGGGTCACTTGAACCAGACACATAAATACATCTGAATGGTATCAATACTAGATAACGATATGGGTGTTTTCCTCTTCAACTCTCCCTAGTCTTTCTCACCGCCATTATTCTTGGGCAAGAAGTAGACCTCCCCCTTTGCTGGTAATAATTTGTTTATCAGATATATAATTAATTGATACGCACAAAGGAGATTCCTCTTTATACATGTCAGACTCCCCAGGGGACCAGGTGAAAAGGGTTGTGTGTTTTCTCTGTCTGGTTTATTGGTTTTCCTCAGCGACAAAAGCTAAAATACACATTGCAATTCAACTGAGCTCTTTATGAAGATTCCATATATGTATCAACAGCTCTGCGATGCAGACCATACATACATACACACACTCCAACGCACTCTGCTGCCAAGTCCTTTAAACTATCCATGAAGCTTGTGATATGATTGTATTGGCTGTATAAAACTATCAGAAAAATTCATCCGGAATGAAACATTGTTCGATAAATTCAACATGCTTGTGCGTGCTTTAGAACTGCAGTTATTAGGAAGGTGGTTCATATTTTACTTCCTTTACTGCAACATATTTTGCCACCTGGTAAGCATTCCCTTTTTCGTAAGGATTTCTTCCAAGATTCGTTCATGTTGCTCTTGTCAGCACGCCCCGTCTCAAAATAATCATAACATTTGCTTTTACATGCAATGCCATGGTCGCTTTTCATAGGCTCCCAATCTGAGGCACGGTCTCGTTCTGTATCGTGGCTTCCTTTCTCATTGGTTAATATGGTCTTGTCCTGGTTCCCATGCAGCCCAGCATTAGTAATGAAAATTTCATTGATGTGTATCTGATCATCGCTCCGGTAAACTGGGGTGCTGCCAACACCATATTCCGCCTGTTGGGAACAACTTGGCATAGATATCGAAGAGGAGGAGGAGGAGGAAGAGGAGGAGGAGGAAGAAGAGGAGGAGGAGGAGGAAGAAGAAGAAGAAGAAGAAGAAGAGGAATTTCCCATTGCAGAATTAGCAGACAATGGCAAACTTAAATAGTGGCTGCTGCATTCTTGGTAAAAACAGCAGGTGTGGATCTTTTCGCAGTCCTCCCTTGCCATCCGAAGCCGTTTTCTATAAGGACAGTCATGAGCAACAAACCACTCCTGGGCAGAGGCCCCCCCAAAGGAGCAAGCAGGGAAACACCAGTTGTTTTGCATGATAATTTCCCCATGAATTCTCTTCATTAAATTGTTTATGAGGACGGATCTCCTTAAGTAGACTTCGGGGTCGTCAATGTACTTCAGTTTTTCCAAAGACATGTAAAGGATATGCGCCCGCTCCTCAAAGACAGATATCGTCTACAGATGAAAGAGAGAGGAGATAACAACAACAACTTATTAATATTCTGTTGGGAGCTGCCCAGAGTGGCTGGGGAAACCCAGCCAATACATTATTATTAATAATAATAATTATTATTAAGATGGTTGTAATGCAGGTCAGCTGAAACATGTTGTTGAGATTCTACCTGTCTGACTATCATTTAACATTTGGGGCAGTCATATTTATTTTAATATAGGGGTGCCCAAACTTTTTTCAAAGAGAGCCAGATTTAATGAAGTGAACATGCATGAGGGTCAACCATAGTTATTGACCTTTTTTTTAGGATTGAAGTTGTTGAGCTTTTTTTAGAGTCCAGATTACATCAGCAGGCCGGATTAGGCCCCCAAAACAGACTTAGAACATGCCTGTTTTAAGACCTCTCTGCCCCGCCCTCCAGCACATTCAAATCCCCCAAACCAGTAGCTGATTAGTGAGCTTGTCATTACCAAAGTGCAGCCCAGGAAAGCTAGTTAGTCAATAGCCAAGATCTGAAGGAATCAAAACCATATAGTCCCAGGAGAAGGGCCTAGTGGTAGAGCATCTGTTTTGCATGCAGAAGGTCCCAGGTTCAATCCCAGGCATCTCCAGGTAGCACTGGGGAAAGACTTCTGCCTGAAACCCTGGAGAGCTGCTACCAGGCAGTGTACTGAGCTAGATGAACCAACGGTTTGAATTATAATAAGGCAGCTTCCTATGTTCCTGTGTTCCGGTGCTGGGATATTGACATTTTTCAATGTTAGTTCAGCTGTGAGGAATCTTCTTAAGCCAAACTGTGTCCTTGTGGAGAATAGTATATATGCAAAAAGGGGGGAAACTGAAACAAACCAAAAATTATCTGTACTTTTGAACAGTACCATACTTCCTCCAACAATCATTAGCTTCCATGGCAGGGAAAAATATTTCTAATGATGAAATGACTCAAATGAGATTTGCAGGAACGTGAATTAACCAGAGGGTTAATTTAACCAGAGATGTTTTTATCTGGAAAAAAGCTTCTTTCCTTAATTTCATATCCATAACAGACTCTCAAGAGACTCTCCTTCCTTGGAGTTTTTTAAGCAGAGGTTAAGTAGAGGCTGTCTGTTGTGTATGGTCTAGTTCAGATTCCTGCATTGCAGAGGGCTGAACTAGCTGGTCCTTGGGGTCCCATCCTGCACTACAATTCTGATACTATGAACTCAGCAACTCTTAGGTATCTATATGTTCCTATCATAAGGCATAGGGCTGTCCTTCTGTTTGCCAAAGGGACTGCAATCCTGCAGGAATTCATGCTGGAAAAGTGGGAAGATTACTTTCACGATGTTCCCCTTTTCGCTGCAGTCCCTTCTCCAATGGTTTTCTAGATGGATCCAAGAAGCATTCCAGGGAAAGGATGGTGATAGACATGCCTGGAATCTCCATTGGTGCTTCACTGAGCAGCCTACTCAACCTCCTCAACCCACAAAAAACAAATTGTATTAAAAAAAAGAAAGAAAAATTAATGTGGCAACTGGTGTCAGCTGTGACAGATGCTGTCACTGTGCCTGTTTCTTGCTGCAACCTTCTGCCCCATCATCTGCTGCTCTTGTCTCTGGTGGTCATTAGCCCCTGTCCCGGTCTGTGGGTTCCTCGATTTACACCACAAAGTCTGGTCCTAATAGCGCCACTCTTTTCTTCCTGCCACTGTCCTACACTGTCACTTCCTGTTTTGTGAAGCGGCTTCTTGCTGTTTGCATATGAGCAGAAGCAGATACAGAAAACAGGAAGTGATGTCATCTATTTCTTTATGCAACAGGCTAGAGTGGGGAAAGCTCCAGAGAATTTCTTCAAGTTCAGAAACCTTGGTGAAGGAAGTGTCGGTTACCAGCCCATAGATTTGCTCTTGGCACAATTGCCTCCTTTCTTCCTCTCTTGTTAGATTAAGATAAGCCAAAACATACGCAAATATTGTATGAGAAGAAAAAGATATTCCTCTCTGTGTCTTGTTTTTCTTGTTCCGATTTTCCCTTGTGGCCAAAGAATTTTGGCAGAGAGGAAAAATCTTTCCTAAGGAGATAATAAGGATATTTTCCAACGGTCCATTTTTCTCATAGCCTCTTCTCAAAACAATGCAGCATCCTTTCCCTTTGAGCAAAACCTTCTGTGCATCTTGACAACACTTCTGGTGCTTTAGAAACTAGTTCCAGGCTTTGCACTATCCCACTTTGAAACGGAATTCATTATTAATTTCTAACAAAAGTCTATTTCTAGGGGAAATATGCAATGCAAAAAAAGCATGCTATAAGTGAAAAAAAGATGAAGTAATTAGTTACCCTGCTTCAGAAATATTGTTTCTGAAATAAACACAGTTTTATACAAGAAGTTCATTGTATGCACTCAGTGGTGGGGGTTTTTTTGTTTTTTTTAAAAGACCTCTCATAGTCCCTGGTTCAATTGCAGTCACTATTGCCAAATATCTGGCAGGCTACAAAGCTTTCTGTGAAACTATCTGCTGGTCTCTGTCCAGTTCCCAGTGGAAAACTATCTGCTTTACAAAAATCACCATCACATTTGGCAACCTTACTTAGCAAAAAGGTCATGATGCACATGAAGCATAGAATCCAACATTCCCCTGGGCTTAAAGCTTAATTTTCCAGATGTCTGGGCAATATGGCAATCTTGCAATGCTCTTATACATTAATTTGCTCTCCGTAGTATATTTTCAGTAGGCTGAAAAGAAAGATCGAAGTTGCAAGGTCTGCAAAATTGCTACCTGATCTCATGAGGGGTGGGAGTGAACAATGAATTAGGTAAGAACTGTATATCTAAACAGTGGGTATTCTGCAAAACACTGCTTTCCTAAAACTGACACCTACTATGATTCAGAAACTAGAAAGTTTGATATCCACTGGAAGTGATCTTTAGGACTATTCCTTTACAGTGGCACTTTTAGCTATACAGTATTCCATTTCTTTTCATTCACTATGATGAGCTATTCTGTAAACCTGCTTTTGGGAAACAAAGTCACGTGTTTTTGTTTCAGTTTTTTAGCCCATTGTCTCTCGGTTTCAGCTAATGCCACCAGGAACAGCAAACAGGTAAATGTGGTGGTGTGTTCTGTGTGGGTTTTTTTTTCTTGCTCTGGAGCATTGTTTTATTAGTATGCTGAAGCAAAGCTACATATTACATTAAAACTTCCCTTTGCAGCCGTGTTGCCTCTGTTTGGAATTTGTGGGATATAGTAACAAGGATGGCAACAACAGTAGCTTTTGCTACGTGTCCCAATGAAAAATAGCATGTGAATGGAAAACAAAGTTGCTTTTTAATGTCATTGTGGCTTTCTGAATGGCTGAGCCTTCAGCAGAGTGAAATGTAAAGCAATTGCCTGTCACAATAAATAAACACCTAACCCTTGAACAATAGCAGAAGGGGCACAACCAGATGCTATGGAAGGAGAATTATTATCATTATCAATATCAATTCAATTTGTATACCACCCTTTGTCCATAGATCTCAGGGCAGTTCGCAGCGTAAAAAAGACAAAATATATACTAAAAGTCATAGAAGCTGGCTCTACTCTGATCAGTTATGGGTGAATTCTGCTCTCTCCTCAGCAGGTTCTGCAAACCCTATTCCTACTTTTCAAGAGGATTCGCTGACCCTTGAGAAAAGCTTTCAAGGGGCTCAGAGCAGGACACTGGGGAGAAAGTATGGGGAAACCCCCTTTTGTAAACTTCCTTCCGTCTGTGGTTCTCAAAATCCAAGTCATAGTCTACTGTGATTTTCTCAGGGGTCCAAAGAGATTTGTATACATTACAGGGACAGAATAGAAATTCCACTTCAACATGCAGGATGATGAAAAGCCATCACATGTAGGTGACAATACCAAAAACAAAGCAAAAAAAAAATAAAAATAAAAATCACGCTTACAGTTGACTAATTAATGGCTCAAAGTGGCTAACCAAATCGAAAACCAAAACACATCCTGCAACAATAAGATGAACATTTTTATTATTTTTAATGGTATGGGGGTTTTTTGGTTTTGTTTTGTTTTTTGCAAACCCCACATTAACAACACAATCCTATATGTACAAACACAAAAGCAAGCCTTGGTATCTCAGCGAGGCATATTCCCTCGTCAATGTGTTTAGGACTGCAGCCCAAAATGGCACAAGAGGCTTTAGCAGGACATCCATGCAGTACACTTTCTGAGACTGATCTAAGCCAGTTCTGCAGAGGGACATGAGGGACGAGCAACTTTGTACCACAATTAGAAGAGGGTAGCCTTGGAGCTACTGCCCAAAACCTATCTGCTTGCTGCAGGGCTTATGCCAGGGAAAATGTTCTCAGGGGTATGTGAGCCTCAGGCAATTAAGGCAAATGGCAGCACTTTTAATTCAGTCCAGCAGCAAGCTGGCAATTGGTGTGAAAAGGCTCCTTGGCACATCTATCATACTATTGTTGCGTGGACCGTGGAGTGTGAGAGCAAGCACCAGCATTGTATCAATGCATATGGGAAATAATACTTAAATGCTTCTTGTCCACCAATGCACAGCCATTCTAAGATGTAAACTGGCCCTCATGATTCTTACAATAACCCCTTAAGGTGGGCTCCAGTTAGGTGCAAGGAGCTGCAGCTGAAGGTTAAGGCTGTCCAATGTGTTTTTGGCTGAGTTGAGATTTAGCTCGGACGTCTGGCATCTGGACATCTGGATTCAGGATCTTCCCATGCTTGCATCCCATTCCTTCCCTCACCATCAGTAAAATCTAGACCAGGCATTTCCCAGATTTATCTAAATGGGATCAGTCAGTCCTTACCCAGGATATTTTGCCCAAGTTTCATCCTACAATTTAGGCCAGGCGAAGTAGCCTACATCAGGCAGTAGATTTGGGAGCACCATTAAATAACAGCAAATTCTCAATTGTTTTGTTGGCTATTATATATATATATATATATATATATATATATATATATATATATATATAATGCCACTGAACAAGGTGACATTTGTATGTCTTTGGCTACCACCATCTGAGCCAGGTAATGGGGATTCAATATTGTGGGGGAGGAAGATCAGGCAATGCAGCAGAATTGGGAGTGGTAGCAGTGGTGGATTGCAAAGGTGGAAAGCCAGGGACACAGCTGTTTGCTCTGTTTTACTCCTGGTGTTTCCCTTGGACACCATGGGCATTTGCCATCCAGCAGATTGGGAGCAGCAAGAAGAATGCCAGGAGTGTCCCACTGAGGGCCCAGGTTTCATCTGCCTCATCCAGCATGAACCTGAGAGCATGGAAGTTTAGAGCACATGGCTGGAAGGCTATTCAGATGCATTGTTCAGAGACATGGGATCATCCCACAGAGAAGTAGCTCCCATCTGTGTACACTAAGTATGGTGACATGAAGGAGGAACCTTATTATAGAATTAATTTGTATGGATCTAATAGGTTTGCTGTACTATTGTTTAGAGATGTATGTGACTTTAATTTGTGTTATATTTTTACATGTGCTATGTTTTAATATATTGATTATTCTGATATGTTGTCTTAACAGAGGTGCTTGCTATGGACCACTTTGGGTTCTTCCCAGGAATGGGAAAATGAAATATAGGCAATAAATGAAACGAAATGCATTACAACAACCAGTTTAGGTACTCACTGAGGAGCAAAAAGGAAATGTGCTCCAAGACTTATTGGGTATACAGTCGTACCTCGGAAGTCGAACAGAATCAATTCCAGAAGTCCATTCTACTTCCAAAACATTCGGAAACCAAGGTGTGCCTTCCAATTGGCTGCAGAAAGCTCCTGCAGCCAATCAGAAGCTGCATCAGATGTTCAGGTTCTAAAGAACGTTCGCAAACTGGAACACTCACTTCCAGGTTTGCGGCATTTGGGAGCCAAAATGTTCAACTCGCAAGGCATTCGTCAACCAAGATACAGTGGTACCTCGGGATGTGAACGGGATCCATTCCGGAGCCCCGTTCACATCCCGACCGGAACGCAAGACGCGACGGCGTTTCGCCGCTTCCGCGCATGCGCGTGACGTCATTTTGAGCGTCTGCACATGCGCGAGCGGCAAAATCCGGAAGTAAAGAGCTCCGTTACTTCCGGGTCGCCGCGGAGTGCAACTCGATCACATTCAACCCAAAGCACATTCAACTCAAGGTATGACTGTACGGCTGTATAAGTGTTCAGGGTGTCTATATCTGATTGTCGTAAAGAAAGCAAAAGTGACAGCTATTCCATTCATCATATTAATTGAGTGCAAGTGGGGGGAAAGCAGATACAGATTAAAACAAAAACGAAACAGGAACTGAAATATGGACGTAACCCAGGTGGAGTATTTTCAGATTCAAGCAGTGGAACACATTAGAGTCTGAAGGCACACAAGGGGTGCCACTCTGCTGAAGCTAAGTCGTGTCTGGGTTGGTTGCTAGCTGGGATCCACATGTATGTTGCATTCGGCTTCAAGGCAGATTCCTAAAGATTGCTCTCTGAAACTTACTTTAGGTGTACAGCTGCTGAGTGGGGGGTGGAAGTCCTCTTCTTCCACATATTTCCTTTTAAAGTACGTGATCTTGGATGTTGTTACAGGATTTGAAATTCCTCTGTGGTGAGATCCTGTGAGAAAATAAATAGCATGGAGCAATCTGTCTGAGGTGCTCCCACTCCAAAAAGCAAAAAGTAGAAGAAAAGCCTCATCCGTTTCTTCCCCAGTGCACCAGAACTCTACTACATATTTCTTTATATGCTTATATAGCATTAACAAAACAGAAATTCAGTTTAATAATAGTTTTTGTGAGAAAATGCTGTAGGCAATGAAGGGTTGTGCTGCAAGACCGTTTAGGAAACAAGTCTGTTTATTTAAGCACAGTTGTCACATGAGCTTAAGCACCCTCTGCATATCTGACTTCAAGGAAACATTCATTCTGGCTGTTCAAGCCATTTGAAAAACTGCAACGTTCATGACTACACAGTAGTAGTTCGAGGAATTAAACAGGGCTGATTAAGTTTAATGCATTGGTAGTATAAGTATTAGTTGCTAAAGATTTATAAGTTTGGCTTAACTTTCTTGGAAAAGGCTGAGACAACTCTCCAAATTATTGAGAAGGGGAATTATTAATGGATGTAGATAAGTGGGCTGCTACCTGTGAAAATTAACGCTACGTTAATCAATAATTTGATTTTAATAGCTAAAGTGCCAGAGCTTTTTTTAGTCACCCCTACCCCCAAAAAAATTCAATTCTTAACAACAGTACACTTACATCACCCTCCTCTGGCAAGAAAAAAATGCTGGGCTCATGGGAAGACAAATCCAATTTGTAATTTATTTATCAAATAAGCATAATTTGCTGTAATAACCAACTTGGGATGGTGCCCTTTAAGCCCAATAGAAAGGAAGTTATTTGGAACAGGTAGCCAAAAATGTAATTACTTTGAGCTCTTTTGAGACCAATGGATACTGTAATCTAGCCTGGGTCACAATACTCCAATCAAACCATATGCTACCATTGAGAGTGAAATTTTAATTACTGCCTAGCACTTAATATGGCCACCTGTTTGGGGTTTATTGCATTTTCCTTCTAGTGTTAATTTCAACCTCCAATAAATGATGTGCAAGACAAACCGGGTGGCATCTAGTTTCCTTTGCAGCAGAACACCCCCAAGTCTACATGTGGCATGTTAGTTAGTGACTTAGTTAGTTAGTTAGTTAGTTAGTTAGTTTATTTAAAAAGACTGTACTGACAGTTAGCCAACAAGCTCATGCAATGGCTGCAGGCAAAATATAAAAACATTTAAGCAATTACCAGTATTGAAAACTAGCTAGTCTACAGTTACTGTTATCAATTTAGAATTTTAATCTTCACCTCCCCCCGCCCCGGCTTTTTCTCAAATATATTTAGAACCAGGCCTTTTTAGATAGCCAAAGAATGGCATTTCAAAGCAAAGCAGACTAAGGCTGCATACGCACCATATAATAAAAGTGCACACACACACAACAAGAATCCTGGAAACTATAGTATGTTAAGGGTACTGGGAATTGTAGCTCTGTGAGGGGTAAATTACAGTTCCCAGGATCCTTTTGAGGGTGTGTGTGCTTTAACTGTATGGTGCATATGCAGGCTCAGTGTCTCTAAACACGCTGAAGGAAACACAATTTGCCCTTCCACATCAATAGTTACTTGTAAGTAAGGCCTAGCAGAGTGTTTCTCAAACTTGAGTCTCTAGCTGTTGTTGGACTACAGCTCCCATCATCCCTGACCTGCTAGCTAGGGATGATGGGAGTCGTAGTCCAACAACAGTTGGAGACTCAAGTTTGAGAAACACTAGCCTAGCGTATCCAAGTTTAGATGATCATCTAAACCATGGCTAAGTGATCAGGAACGATCTCTTTGGGTAATTTTGGGCTCATGCACTCCCCTCTCCTTGCAACCTTCTTTGTATTCAAGAGGTGGTGCCTTAAAAGCTTCCAATTTTATTTCATAACTATCCACAGCTCCACATTTACATCAACATCTGGGGAGTTTTAATTTTAAGCAGAATTATTCAACAAAACTGGATCTGTCCGACCCTGATTTGTTTTAAGTAACTTTGGCTAGAATAAACCACAATTCCACAAGCAGTTCCATACTTCTCTTGCTGTGTGCATAAGAACAGAACGAGAAGGGATTATCTAGACCAACTTCTCATCTAGACCAACTTCTGACAACTGGATGGGGCTGGGGGGGTTGTAGTCCAAAACATCTGGAGGGCACCAGGTTAGCAAAGGCTGGTCTAGACCATGGGACCATGATGTATTCAAATCTCCCTATAAATCATAGCGTTGTCCCTGAAATCCACAAAGTTTTGTCCTGAACTCAGATTGCAGATAGGATGTTGTGGAAACCTAGGGCCTACATGTTACATGTTATATTAATTGTGCAGCTTGCAGGCATATGGGGGGTGGCAATTTAATCCTAGGTATGTAGGAGCAGGGACTGGATTTTCATGTGCATCAATGGAAACTTTTTTCTATGTCTTTTTGCAGTGAAGGGATTTTCCCTCCTCCAGGAGTGCACTTGGGGAGAAAAAGGTTAGACCTCCCCTGCCCTGTGCATTGTAGCCTCAGTGGAAATCTCCCACAAGCCATGCCTAGGTCTACATTTTAAAAGAATATATATTGACAGCCACCCAATTGACATAATGTGTAAGGCCTTCAGCGATGTGGAAAGGATACTCTGTGTGCACTAAGAGACTGCAAATACAGAAGACTGGTTCTCGGATGCATGATGAGGTAGTAAAATCATCTCTAGACCATATCACTTCAGGCTGCAGGTAGGAGCTCTTGTGATTAAGTTCGTGCCCATTCGCCACTCCCTGGGGCCAAAAAATAAAGTCCTACCAAAAAGAGGCATGTCAGGGAAAGCAATGACCTACAGTTGATCTGAATGGCATCCCAGATTATCTTCCTGGAGTCAGTCTCTCTCTCTCTCTCTCTCTCTCTCTCTCTCTCTCTCTCTCTCTCTCTGTGTGTGTGTGTGTGTGTGTGTTACCTTGTATAGAGGAACATCAATCATGTTAATTCCTACCCCTAGCCTGAAGTAGCATCATCTAGACACAGATTTGTCGCTTCATCTTCTCTCTGTGAGGACTATGCCCCAAAGACACTTTTGTCTTTATTATTCCCTCTTATGCTCTGGGACTCCTCTGTACCACCAAAAGCAAGCTCTGGGATTTGGTGAGTCTCTTTGATTCTTTCTTTTCTTTTCAAAGCCAGCCACTGCAAAGCATCTATTTCCTCTGGTTTGAGTCAGGGCACCTTCAGTCTTTGTCCCACAGTTATCTCCCGCACCGGAGGGGCTCGGAGTGAGATCTTAACACCTGCAAAAGTGCATTGGAGCAGGTGGTGCAAAACTAGCCTCCCCAGATAACTAAAATGCTAATCCTTTAAGGCAGTTCTAAGTGGCCGCCAAAGATTCCTGCACAAATGCCTTTGCCCTGACACTTCTCCTTACAGAGCAGAGCGGCAGGAGCAGCCCTGATAACCGAACAAAGCCTTCAAGTGCAGAGATGGAGTCCTTCTTGTGTACCAGAGGAGGACAACAACAATGGGAGATTCTTATCTTCAGACCTGGCCACCAGCTTTCCAGGAACATCTTGTTTGCCCCTGTTGGAAAGAGGATACTGGACAAGGTGGGCATTTTAGACCCTTATTCAGCACAGGATTCACTGGGTGACCTTGAGCCCTCAGTCCCTCCCTGACCTACCTCGAGGGGTTGTTATGAGGATAACACGGCGCGCGCTCAGGGGGGAGGCCATATATTGCCCACATCTCTTTCGTGTTAGCATCCAAGGATGACTACTGACTTACACACACCCCACTGTTGTGATTTTGGAGAAGGAAGCCGGAGATGGTGGTTTGATGCTGATGCAACCGACTGCAAGCCCTGAGCCACCTCCTTACCTGGCGCCGGGGGCTGCCCAGCCGCTGCCCTGTTGTCGTTGCTCGGCGGCGGCAGCGGCTGCGCTTGGCCCGGGCTGCTGCTGCTGGCGGTGGCGGCGGCTGCATCCGAGGCGGGGCTGCTCTTGCTGCAACAGCGCGACTCCCACAGCGGCTGGAACTCGGCGGCTCCTTCGGAGGAGACAATGGGCTCGCAGAAGCTGCTCAGGGGCAGCACCAGAGTCATCGCGGCGCCTCCGATCTGCAAGTGGAGACAAAGGTAGAGCGCGACCCGTCAGGTCAGGCAGGCAAGCAGCCGCCCGCCCCTTGCCCTGCCCTGCCCTGCCTTGCCCGAACGGCAGCAGCGGCCATTGCGTGCCCGCGCCCCGCAGTCTGCCTGGCATCTGCCGCTGCCACCAAGGGATCCTCTCTCTCTCTCTCCACCCCAGTCTCTTGCTTTGCCTTTTCTCACCCAGGTTTTGCCCTCTCGCACTCACGCGCTCCAGGTTTCACGCGCTCGGGAGCATTCCCCCTTCGCCTTCCTTGTCTTCGCTTGGCACGGATTCTGGCTCACACTCCCAGCTGCCCTGGGACCACACACGCTCCTGCTGAAGGAGCGCGCGCGGGGGGCACCAGACCCAAGAGCTGACCTTCTCCGCGCGCCCCTCTCCAAACGCACTTGCTTGGAAGTAAGTGCCGCGGATTCCGGGGGTCCTTACTTCCAGGTAAGTGAGCTCGGAGCACCGCCGCAGCCCCTTCCACTCGGAAAGGCAAGTCTTCTCCCCACCCCACCCCTCCCCGCCGCCCCTTGCTTGCTTGCTGACTGGCTGCCCCCCAAATCCCTTCGCCGCTGCTCTCTGCGCTCCGGCTCAGCGGCGATCCCCTCTTCCTTTCCCGAAAGAAGAAAGTGCCAACAAACCGATCCGAGGGATGCTCGCAGATTGCCAGACGATCACTTTATTCTCTCCGCATACTCTGCCGGTCTCACTCGCGCAAACACAGCGACCTCGCCAACGACATTGCCTGCATGTGTTTCTTATGTGTGGCAGGCAAGCAGGCAGGCTGGCTTTTCTCCCCCCCCCCCTTCCTTTATTTTCCCCCCTTTCTTTCCCCACTCCTCCTACTCCTCCTCCCTTCTTTTTTCCTTCCCCAAGCGAAACAGAGCGAGACTCTTAGGTAGTTGTTTCCACCAGCCCCGATTGGGCTGAACTGGATCTGCCTCCAGTCAAAACACGGAGATTAAGACAGAAAATTGGCTCCGGTTTCAAGCCGTGAGTTGCAGTCCCACAGGAGCCAAGCACAACATCAGTGGAGCAAGCAGAATATTAAACAGGAGCAGGGACTCCGGGGCCGGAGCCAGGCTGTGTGAGCTCTCCATCCAGTCCCATGGCAGCGAGGGAGCGAAAGAGGGAAAGAGAGAGAGAACTTTCTGAAAGAGGCAGGCAAACCGCATCACAATGCACTTTCTACACTAATTCACCTACTCTTTGGCACAAAAGCCAGGCGCCTCCCCCATCTTCCCCTGCGCTCTCCAAGAAACAAGAATTTTTGTTTTCTTTCCATATATTTCTCAAGTCAGGACCGTTGCAGGAAGACAACAGGGTCCTCCAAATTCGGGCAGGGTGGGGGAGGCAGAAGTTGGAAAGGGAATGGATAGCCAGCAGCATGTTACAAATTAAAGTCTGTCTGGACAAGATTGATGAAGCAGGAGGTCAAGACTTAGAACAATAAGAAACAAGAAATATTCGAGACTGGTTGGAGAAGCCCCTTGCTGTTTCAACTGAGTGAGAGGAGGAATTGCAGTTGCACATAGCGCTGGGGCCAAAAGCGAAGGACCACCTTTTTGAAATTCCCAGATACAAATGGTTAACAGATCAAGCCTTGCAATATTTCCACCGGCTTCTGGATGAAAAATGTGGAAAGGCTACTTAAGTGCTCCGGATTTAGCAGCCGGGCTCCTTAACCTATTCTGTTGTCTAGCAGACTGCAAAATTGTCATTTATCCATGGATTCTGTTGCATAACTCTGCATTTGGAAGCTATGCATCTGAAATATATTCCTTTCTTTCTTAGGGAAGTCCATCCTCACTCTAACTACCCCAAGCAAATTAGTCAGAGTTAAGCCCCTTTGAAATTGATGGGGCTTAAGCTACTCACCACTAACTTGATCCACACTGATTTCAATAGGACTTAAGTAGCACTAAATTTCCTGCAAGAGAGATCCACATTTTGGGGGGTTTACTATTTGTCTTACGTAAATTTTAAATAAAGTCATACAAGGGAGCCAATTCATTAATGGTGAAAACAGAGGCAACCACATTTGAAGCTGCAGTATCTCCCTCACTGAACCAATTATTGCTGTGTGACCCCATTTGTGAAGTGGCTAGATCCACACACTCTCTCTAAAACACTGCTGTTGAATGCAAAGGTTTTTTCATGATGGTCAGTCTTCAAAGCTGACACTGACAATATAAAAGCAGTATAGCTTTTCAAACACAAACCACAGAATCACAGAATTGTAGAGTTGGAAGGGACCATGAGGATCATCTAGTCCAACCCCATGGCAATGCAGGAATCTTTCACCCAATGTGAGGCTTGAACTCACAACCCCGAGATTAAGAGTCTCATGCTCTACCAACTGAGCTATAGTGAACAT
Organism: Podarcis melisellensis; assembly: GCF_964234715.1. Classification (NCBI taxonomy): domain Eukaryota; kingdom Metazoa; phylum Chordata; class Lepidosauria; order Squamata; family Lacertidae; genus Podarcis; species Podarcis melisellensis. Next base: position 24,574,234 of record NC_138530.1, on the reverse strand, counting down.
CATAAAGAAGAGTGGAGTCCAGATGGATAAATGCATAGAGACCTATTTTACTTCATACATGCGTTGCCCTTGCTGCATCAGGCCTAATAAAGATCTTATGCCTTGCATTACAGCTCTCTAGCACAAGGGGCATGAATGGTGCTGTGGTCTAAACCACTGAGGCTCTTGGGCTTGCTGATCGTAAGGTCAGCAGTTCAAATCCAAGTGATGGGCTGCCAACCTAGCAGTTTGAAAGCATACCAGCACAAGTGGATAAATAGGTACCGCTGCAGCGGGAAGGTAAATGGTGTTTCCATGTGCTCTGGCACTCGTCACGGTGCTCCATGCACCAGAAGCGGTTCAGTCATGCTGGCCACATGACCCAGAAAAGCTGTCCCTTGGCCTGAAAGTAGAGGTGAGCGCTACATTCCATAGTTGAATTTGACTGGACTTAACCATCCAAGGGTCCTTTTTTACCTCTCAAGCACACACATTTTGTAGGCAACACACTGAGATTCCATTCCTCTAAATTGTTTGATTGCTTCTGTAACTTGGCACACTCCTACTGAATTCAATGGGACTTCTTCCCAGTAAATGTGCATGGTACTGCAGCCTTAATGAGGAGGTGAAAGAGAAATATTATGGAAGATTGCAAAAGGTGGTATTCAGAAATACCGGGGGTGGGTGTTACAATAACTTTTTGCATACAGTAGCTTTTTGCACACATAGATTAATCCAAAACAGTGGAGAGTTTCGGAATCTATACATGTTAGAACACCTCTGCTGCTCCAATGCTTCCGGCTTTTTAGTTCTTTGCTAAGTAAACACTGAGAAATCTTCAGTGCCAAACTTTGCTCAATTCATTACATTTATCTTCGTTGTGATTTTTTTGCAGTCTGCAGATTGTTGTCACATATCAATTTGCTGCTGTGCACACTGTCCCACTTTATCATACTAACTTACACAGAGTGCCATGTTGTTCCTAAGGAAGAGTTTTTAGAAGCCAGCATGAACTACTTAAATTTCTACTAGGTAGAAAATTCACATCACAATCAATGCATGCTCACTCATAAGCAAGCAAGGCCTTTTCATTTCACTGGGACTTCCTCCCAATTAAGGGTACAGAATATTGCGCATCCAAGAAACCAATTCTTATTTCCAGGAGTGTCTACAACCACTACTGATTTCACACACAAAAACCACCAGAAAATATTATTTTAATTGCCCACTGCTAAAGGCTGCTGCATGAACAAATACAGAAGATTGAGCACTAGATTCCCAGGGCAACTCCACACGTTTTTCTAACCTGTCTTCTGAGCACTGAAACAGCAGCAGCTCTTTGCATGGCTGATTAGCAAAAACCCCAACTTAACATACTTCAGTTGCACTGCACAAATTCTCTTGCTTTGTTTGGCTAGTGCCAGAAAGGGAGAGATCCCAGAGACTGTCCATAGATCAGCTATTCCAAAAAACTTTTCAGCAACAAGTGCTGGCGTGCCAAACCAGTGAGCAGAACCTGATCTTAGATCCTTATGTCAAACTTACCTAAAAATAAGCCTGCAAGGGGTTTTGCCCAGGAAACAGGGCAGAGCTGGAAGGCCCAGTCCCATTTGCAAATACATTGCAATTTTGGAAGTGCAAGTCGCTGCTTGCGCCATTCAAGTTACCAAGGTGTCATGGAATCAGAAGGCAACCTGAACCACCATACTGCAACACATTTAATACATTATTGCAAATAAGTCTTCTCATGACTATGCCTGGTGGATCAAATACTATATTTATGAAATAATTGTAGTAAAGTGTCATGATTTGTTAAACCCCACACAGAACCCTTCTGGATCAGATGAAGAGCTTACTTGGTCCAGGACCAGGTTCCCACAATGGTCCACCAGATATTTCCAGGAAGCAATGCAGGAATATTTCTGCTCAACTTGAGGCTCAAACCCACAACCCTCAAATTAAGAGTCTCACTCTCTACCAACTAAGCTATAGACATGTTTTTCAGCCATAAGATTCACAGTAATTATTATATACTGCCAAAACATCTATTATTATGATTAAGTGTATTTGAACACAGCACCTGTATACTGAGAAAGTAAAGGGGTGCATTGAAAGATACTGTTGGGCAACTGGGGTGCAGCTTTTTCCTCTTAGCCATGCTAGGGACAATCACAGTCCACATACTTTGTTCTGTAGAATTCAGCAGACACCTTTGAAGACTAAGCCAATCCCTTCATCTGCCAATCAGTGACCAACATTCTGTCTCTTGTTGGGATGCAGCATGGGATTAAATTTTAGGCTTTTAGGCATGTGACAAAGAAAGAGAATGATGGAAGCTACTTATTGCACCTAAAGATTTCCATTAGTGTGTCATATAGAAAGTTGTTATAAGACATCAGCTCCATAGTTCTTGACATTTAGTTATTTACTGGTAATGCACTACTATCCTTCTTTGTAATGAAAGGGTGGGAAGTCAGTGCACTACATATTTTCTGCAAAGAAGTGTAACATAAAGCCTTGATTTGTGGCTAGATCCAGGCTTCAAAATCTGTTTGCAAAGCTTTGTGTGGTATGGAAACCAGACCATTTTTATTTTTTTATTTGTTATTAAATCCAGTTCTTAATCCTTAGGCTACCACAGATTTTCCCTGTTGCCAGCCGAATGCATGCATTAAGAGAACACCCCGAGGCATCCAAAGCAGCCTGAAGGTTAAAATGTCAGACTTCTCTTGCATTTATGCAGTTCTGCTCTGTAAGAGGCTACTATGCAGTGCTATACTGTTCCATTTGCTCACTATTCCTTCAGCAACTACTCCATTTTCACTCACTATTCCTTTGGAGTCATTATGATGCTAATGAGAGAACTGTAATGATGCCATTCACAATGTCAATGAAAAAGGGTCTTTATGCATTTCCAGAATGCCACTAAAACAGAAGTTAAATTTAAAATGCTTGTTACAATAATGCTGCAAATCTGACTAAAATCCCTAAAGGCCAAAAAGTAAAGGTGGAAGCAATGCCTGGTATTGGCAGGGCCTCATTAGTTACCCTATATTCTGTGGAAACAGCATGTGGTATTGCTAATTCTGAAACTCTTTGATTTCTTAGTTGTATGAAGCCATTATGCTTACCTGTGCTTATAAGAAAATGCAATGAGATTTACATAGCTGGATGGAAGAATATTTATTTGTAACAGTTTGACAGTTCTAGCCATTAATTTATTTTATTTTAAATTTATAATCTTCCTCCCAGCCCACTAGGACCCTAAAGCCAGCTGCAGACTCAAATGCATTAAAATATGATCAACAAAACATAATGGTGATGCATCATTTTATTACGTGACATACAGTTGGGTACCATGTGAGATAGTGTCTTCACAAAATAAGAAGCTGGTGAGAGAAAGGCAGAGATGGACAGCATTCGAAACTCCCATTGTTCTAGGCGCATTTTGCGACAGGGAGTTTCATTAGCGTGAGCAGTTTCTGAGTTCTGGGCACAGTACTGTGCCTAAGATTTCAGAATAAAATTGAAGAGTGGAAGGAAAGGAGGACCTTTTTCTGCCTCTCCACTTCCAGCTACTCTCTGAAGACTGGAGAAGAGACTCTCTTAAGAATATTAGGGGGGTGGGCAGGGGACGGACTGGACCGTGTGAAAAATGTACATAATATTTTAGCTGCAGTTCATTCATTTTCAGCTTTGTATTCTTGTTATTTAAAAAAGCACGCCTAGACATTCCATTGTTGTGTCCGTAACCTAGGTTTAAAGTGCCATTCAGCTCCTGGCTTGAATATCTCAGTTTCTAACACTGAAGATGGATTATAACCTTACTCATCCAAGTGGTCTGGAAACGATCCACAATGTCTGGATAATTAGAAATGTGGGTTTGTGGGATTAGTCGCTGAATAATCAAAGATAATTGTGCTGAATTCTGAAAACTATGTATTACTATGGATATGTCAAGAGCACCAGTTATTGTTGTTGTTTTTTAAGCAGGGAGGGTCTTCTCAATTCATTTAGAGTTGGGGGGGTTGGGTATCACATCCACACTATATATTTAAAACACATGGCTTCCCCAAGAGAATGCTGGGAACAGTAGTTTATTCCCCACAGAGCTATAATTCCAAGCATTCTTAACTACAGTTCCCTGTATTCTTTGAGAGATGCCAATTGCGTTAAGCATGTGGTGCGGATGTGACCTCTCATTTTTTGCATGTTTACAGTACACACCATGACTAATGAGGAGCACTATAAGGTACAAAACTGTGATGCTGCACAAAACGGTACATTCTGCAGCAATGGGAAAGTGTATCTAGCTATGTGCCTTTGTCCATCTACAAGGAGGCACTCCAGACTGCCACTTAAATTGACACAGGGCCTGTACTGAATAGATTCAAACTGAAGCTAGTTACTAGTAGGCGCTTCAGCCTTCTATTTTAGGCATAAAGGAAAGGAGACAATTGTCTTGCATCACCCAGTCCACCAGGCACACGCTTACACACTCTAGCACCCTAAAGACTAGCAGAATTTATTATGGCATACCGCTGTGGGTTAAACCACAGAGCCTAGGGCTTGCCAGTCAGAAGGTCAGCAGTTTGAATCCCCACGACAGGGTGAGCTCCTGTTGCTTGGTCCCTGCTCCTGCCAACCTAGCAGTTTGAAAGCATGAAGTGCAAGTAGATAAATAGGTACTGCTCCAGTGGGAAGGTAAATGGCATTTCCATGCGCTGCTCTGGTTCGCCAGCAGCAGCTTAGTCATGCTGGCCACATGACCCAGAAGCTGTACGCTGGCTCCCTCGGCCAGTAAAGCAAGATGAGCGCCACAACCCCAGAGTCGTCCGCGACTGGACTTAACGGTCAAGGGTACCTTACTTTTACCTTGCATGTGGTAAAGTTGGCTTTTATCCAAAAAGTATATACCGGGCATTTGCCATTAATAAATCTGTTAGTTTTTAAAGTGTCACAAGAGTCCAGGGATGCTTATATCTTACATGTTAGTTTGTTCTTGGTACCTTGATTTCCTTTTAGCAGGTACTTGAGCTCACTTTCCTGGGTTGCCATTTCTACTTGTGCACCACTGTACCATCACAACGGAAGAAGCTGTGTCTAATGTAACTATGTACAATCTGTATGAAATCTGAGAACCCTGGTATTATTATATTTCCTCCTGAAATCAGGCACTTCAGGAATGGTGTGGCATCCACTATGAATAATAAAAAGACATGATCAATTTGGCTATTCATTGCAGGAAACCGCTTTCAGGCAAGGGTTTTACTTGATCTCACATCCAATGTATTATGCGATTCAACATGAATGTAGAATTTTGCAGTGATTTCAGAACCACACCTTCTGAGGATCTCAGCTTTTGTTTTGTTTTTTAAATCTGCCATTTATATCTTTGGAGATAGGATGAAGAATGTAGGGTCAATGCATGGTTCATTGTCAGAAGAAGCCAATGTGAGGAGGGGTAATCAGAACCACTAAAGTTCTGTGCCCCCAAATCCTCTTCCCCAGACACAGTCCAGAAGCCTATTCAGGAGAATTAGCAAGATCAAACTTTGCCTGTACTCCTGGCATAGATTAGCCACCAGAGAGACCAAGGCTGTTTTGATGAAGAATGTGGGCCCAAAGCCAGACTGAAATGGATCCAGATAATCAGTCTCATCTGAGTGCCTGGATTGTATGGCAACTCAAGCACATTGCCCGAGAAAAGAAGATTTGCTAACAGCTAAAAGTCACTCAAATCCTTGAGGTCCAAAGTAGGGGTATTTAGAAGTGGTCTCATCACTAATCACTTCAAGGTAGCCAGGTAACCCCCTCTTTCAAGGAGACACAAGTCATTAATTACCTCCTAGACTTAGCCAGTGATCTCTCCTACTACATGTTAGTTAGCTGTGGTCTAAACCACTGAGCCTCTTGGGATTGCCGATCAGAAAGTCAGCGGTTTGAATCCCCACAACAGAGTGAGCTCCTGTTGCTCTGTCGCAGCTCCTGCCAACCTAGCAGTTCAAAAGCACGCCAGTGCAAGTAGATAAATAGGTACCACTGCGGTGGGAAGGTAAATGGCATTTCTGTGTGCTCTGGCTTCTGTCACAGTGTTCCATTGCACCAGAAGCAGTTTAGTCATGCTGACCACATGACCCGGAAAGCTGTCTATGGACAAATGACAGCTCCCTTGGTCTGAAAGCGAGATGAGTGCCTCAACCCCATAGTCTCATTTGACTGGACTTAACCGCCCAGGGGTCCTTTACCTTAACCTAGTCAGTAAGGGAAAGGTTGAGAACACAAGTGATTGGCCAAGTACCTCCCTCCCCCCCCCACCGCATCTTCAGGCCTAAACAATAAATTTATCCAACAAATCAGGACTATACACTGTACTGGAGATGTCCATAGGATGGATTACAGGAAAGTAGCATCCAAGTCAAGATGAACATGAGCAACTTTTACCTTTGAAGTCAGAGAGGGACCACTTACATCACTTTGCAACACAAAGTGGAAAAAGCCCTGAACCACTTGGAAAACTCAACTGGATGGCACTGCAATGGAGGCTGAAAGGTGTTGCTTCTTGGCTTTTATCATCACAATAGAACAAGCTCCAAAATGAGCTCTTACCTGTGTTTGGTCAGACTCCAGTTCAAATTTTCTGTCACTGGCATTCGAGCCACCCCCCCACCCCAAACTGCTTTGTAATAAATAATAAATTGGGATGAATAAATCAGGAAGATGAACAGGCTCTGTTTAACAAGAAAGATTGCTTAGGAAAGATTGTGTCAATTGCCAGGGTCACCTCCATATCCCACAGAGAGAGTTAGGCTTTGACAGTACCAGCCATGCTAACTGGGAACTCCCTGGTGGTTTTAAGCAATTGATCTGAATCCATCAATCTCTGGGGGCAGACCCTCCATGTATAAGAGAATGGTCAGCAGGAAGTGAACTGACAATTACATCTTCCATCTTCAGATCACCAGTCTTCCTAACCAGTTGAGAACACCATGTCTAGAGTGTCACCCACAAGAAACATTAAGCCAATGACACATTAGAACAGCCCCATGGTTGTTGAGTGTCAGTAACAAAAACATGGTGGGGGGGGGGGAAATAGTGGATATGAAATGTTTGTCAAATCCTTGTGTTTACAATAGTTATAAAACAATAATTTAAAAATGCAGGTTGCCCCTCCAAGTGCATTTTGCAACAGAAATGTGTTTCATACGAGAAAGGTGGAAAATTAAAAGCTCTAGGTACAGTATTATTATGCACTAGCCCAAGTTTTAAAAAGTGAGAGGTGACTTCATTGTCTAGACCAGCCTGAAGAAGAGCAAGCTCACCCTTTAGTTAGTTTAAAGGCAGATGGTCCAATAGGAGGTGATAAAAGAACAAAGAGATGGAGGAAATGGTAAAGTGAAAGACGAAAGAAAGCAAGGCAAATGTAGACATATGTGAAAGATAAGTTACACAGGTTCTTTAGTTCTCCCATGTCAGTGCTGATCTGACTGGCAACATAATTATTACTCAATTCATTCCTGTTAAGTACTACTCTGGAAATGTAGATAACAACTGGATTACACTTGTATTATGTTCCAAAACCAGCATGAGGGTTAAAATCTAGTTCCAACATTGAATCACCAATCTAGTTGCCAACAGCTTCATGCTTCAATATCCTGGAGAAGAAGAAGAAAATTAACTACTGATCTTCTAAAGAAGTCCAGTGTGTCATTGTCTTCATTCCCCACCCACCCCCCGGCTGTTCATTTCCCCCACCCCCAAAAAGAAATACAAACAATTCACTGGTTCCGTTGATGGTTTTAGTGCAAGAAAAAATATGAAGCCAGTGAGTGAGCTGTATGAGCATATAAGCCTCTCTGGTAGAGAAGTGTTTAACAGCATCTTTCGCTATTTATGAAATTATGTTACTTAATATTTTAAATTTACAAGTACTGTGCTAGCATTCATTCAGATAAAGCAGCTATGCTTTCCCCCAACAACAACAACAACAACAACAACAACCAAAAACACATTTCTGGCTAAATATTGTTCTATTTTGAATATATGCATATCTCAGATCCCCTACCCCCCACCTCACCCCATATATGGAACTGCATTATATGAGTCCAGCCAATGTTGCTTTTACCTTCAGTGTTCTCCAGGTTCAAATACAAGCCCTTACCTATTTTTTTCTGGACATCAAAGGAACTGGATCTGAGGGGTCACACATGTGAAACATACACTACCACTTTTTTCATCTTATACCATAGATGCCTTGAAACTATTTTCTTGAGGCTATCATTTTGTTTCACTGAGAAAACAAATCATTCTGGGGTGTTTTTTGGTTTTCTTTTTTTAAAAAGAACCTGCATTTTGTGTTTCTAGTATTCCAAAGTATGGCCTCGGGACCTCATTACTACTCTTCTGGGATCCCTAGAAACAGCTGTTTTAAATAGCTTGATTTCCTGCACTTTCTTTTAAAAATGTTGGGGGGTTAATTAAGTGATAATTAAGCAATGGGCTGAACTAATTGGCATCACTCCCATTCAGTTTTCTTAGAAACTACCATTAGGAAAAGATATAACATCAATAATCATAAGAAATAGATTTGGTGTGTGTGTGTGTGTGTGTGTGTGTGTGTGTTACATCAGGAAAGAGAGACATGGCAAGCATTAAGAAGATTGCTCTTAATAAATCACTCTAGTTTTTCAATAGAAGGCTGATCGCCGAAGAATTGATGCTTTTGAATTATGTTGCTGGAGGAGACTCTTGCGAGTCCCATGGACTGCAAGAAGATCAAACCTATCCATTCTTAAGGAAATGAGCCCTGAGTGCTCACTGGAAGGACAGCTCCTGAAGCTGAGGCTCCAATACTTTGGCCACCTCATGAGAAGAGAAGACTCCCTGGAAAAGACCCTGATGTTGGGAAAGATGGAGGGCACAAGGAGAAGGGGACGACAGAGGACGAGATGGTTGGACAGTGTTCTCAAAGCTACAAACATGAGTCTGACCAAACTGCGGGAGGCAGTGGAAGACAGGAGTGCCTGGTGTGCTCTGGTCCATGGGGTCACAAAAAGTCGGACACAACTAAACGACTAAACAACAACAACAGTTTTTCAATACAACATTGGTATCTAGTATTTACTTCCTTGCTGAAGGGGGAATAGAAAGGTCACCTCTTTATGATCGTTTGGAACATGAATTAATTTACATTATGAAGATTTTTGCAAATGCATTGTATCTAGGAAGTTGGCCTCCATTTGGTTTATGGTATGGTGAGATATTAGCCAAGGACCTGTCAGTACTTTGAGAACAGTAACTTGCTTTTATATCTCTAATACTGTTAGCAAAGCCTCAAGTGCTGACTGCCTCACTTTAACAGCCATACTAATGGCAATGCTGATATTTTTTAGATTCAGTATGTCCTTTTGAGTTCAGATTTTTAAAAGCATTCTGTTTACCACTTATATGTTCTTGGATTAATTTGTGACCAGATAATCCTAGATTCCCCCTGCTTCTACACTTCATGGACCCAAAGTTGCATGGATGACTAATCTTCATGTAACATTTTCACGTGGAGGTATTTCTAGCAATGTGCTTGCTTTAAAAAGTCTATAAAAACACTGAACATTTATGTGGGAAACAGTCCTAAGATAACCTAATCTGTAAAACAATTGTATATCAAGTGGGAGAAAGGTTCTAGCTGTTATATAGTGCATCTTAAGTTTTCACGTCGCTGTAATTAATACGTATTGTTATTGTGCTGGAATGGTATAAAACTTAAAGAAATTGGGTCAAGGAACTCTGAGTGGGTTGACAAAGCAAACCACTCCTCTTAACAAAGACCTCTAAAATCACAAGATGGTTCTCTTGATTCTTTAATTATTCTTTTAAAAAGAACTACCAATTAAGGTTGCCTTTCCAACTGACTCTGAACCCTAATGCAGCAGTACACAAATGTCACTGGTACAATAAATTAGATGTTTTATGGGTTAATTACATTGCCGCCTTCTCTTCTGTCCACTGAATAATGCAAACAAAACCAAAATAAGTGTTTTGAAGCAAAAAGCAAGTTGTCTTCACTGTAGCCTGTGCTACTTTCCATGAAGTTTAAGAGCTATTATTATACTTTTACAAGAATCCTTCTAAGGGAAATAAACACCAAAGGTAGGATTCCAAGGAAATGACTCACAAATATTGGCAACAGGCTTCCAAAATTGAATCCAGTCTTTGCAAAAGTCTGCAGCAGCTCACTAACCCTTCCTAGTTCAAAGTAGGCACTGCAAATGAAAATAGGAGCTGCTGAAGTGACTTTTTAATGTTCCCACTCCTGTATTCTCCACCCTCCAACACCCCACTTCAGGGGCTTTGCTTAAGTTGCCGTTTTTAGCTCCAAGTTGGGAATTTTTTTAATGATGGAGTCATTGTGGCAACCGGGAAAAATGGGGATCGTTTATCTTCCTGCGCTGAAGCACTGCAGCAAAATATTGCCGATAAACACCTCCCCAAATTGGCGAGGACGGAAGGTGAACAGGGGAGGGGGGCTCAAGTAAAAAAACCAGGTAAACACCCATAACCCTGCCTAGCATAGCTGCGCATGGGATGAATTAAGGAAAGTGATGCTTCCGAGTTTTCTTCCGCTCCGAATTTATTTACACGGCACAGTATTGGAGCTCCTTGCATTAGAGGAGGGGAAAACGGGGAAGGGATCGGGCAGCTGATACAGTCCACATTTTTGCAAGTGGACCAAATGAGCTCAGCGCCTTTCGCCTCCGGTACGCTGCCTTGCTTGTTTTTCCGTCGTCTGCTTCAGAAATCCGCCTCTGAATGCAAACATCCAGCCCCTTGGCGCGTTTGCATTGGCCAGCTATTCTTCCCCCTATGGGTTTCCTGCACAAACGGCGCATTCCAGCTGCAGATTTGTACCAGACCACCATTCCCCACACCTGGCCACGACTGTTACCCACCCCCCAAACCCCATTGAAGGCTGTGGACACCCCCCCCCCAAGAGTTTTACCCAGCACATAAAATGGGTTCGCCTCCATACATCCCTGCTGGAGGAATTCAGTTTGTGGTATTGGTGTGTGTTCACACGTGCATCGGGGAGGCGAGATACACGTGTATCTTAATCACTGCACACAGACACACACACACACACCCCTCTAGCCATGACAGGCTCTGCCAGCCAGTGACAGAGAGCCTGAGGGGAGCAACTCCTCGGCAGCTCTCTCTCCACCCCCCCCCCCCCAGGGATCCTGCTCATTGTATCCGCCCTGGAGCATAAAGAGCCATCAGGAGGAGGATGCTTCAAGGGAGGGCTGGCGAAGGGGCGCCTTGTCATTACAACTCAAGTGGCCCGGTTATTTATAACCCCGCGGAAAGAGTCGGGAGCTTCTCCCTAATGGAGAGCTTGGCACGGCGCGCGCGCGCGCGCTCTGGCGAAGGAGGGAGAGAGGGCGGGAGGCGGGAGGGAGCGGCGAGGGCAGAGGAGGAGGAGGAGGAGGAGAGCGGCTGGTTTCCCGCTACTTTCACCCTTCCTCAAAAGACGAGAGGTTGCCAGCTCCCGCCGCCTCCACCACCACCTCCATCATCACCCCTTTCTCCCCGCCCTCACCCCCCGGGCAGAAGCTGGGGAAGAGGTTGCAGGGAAGAGGCAGCTCGCCTCCCAAGGTGGAGACCCCACGCAAACACACGCCGGTCACCTCAGTATCTCCCTCCCCCCCCCCGGCCGCCCCACCTTCCCCTCAGGAAAAGGGCGCCAGAGCCACAGCCGCTGCGTCATGTCCCTCCTTCAGGCGGTCACTTTTGAGCCTCAGCTTATTCCTCTTCCTCAAGCGGCTTGGAGGGTCTCCCTCCCTCCCTCTCCCCCTTTCTCTCACACACAGCCTTCCCCGCCTCAGCTGCCTCCTCCTCCTCCATCTCCTTCCCCCCTTGTCCAAGGCAGCGCCTGAAGAGCCATCTCTGCGCTGGGAGAGAGAGAGTGCCAGCGCCGCCGGAGCGAAAGCGGAGTCCATCTCGGGGGCGCCCTTTTAACCCTGGGCGGCAGCAGCAGCGTCGCCCGCCGCCCCAGCCCCTTCCCCCCTCCTCGCCAGACGCGCTTCTGGGGGCCACGCCGGCCGCTTCACCCCTCGACCCAGACCGCAACACCTTCTCCTTACCCCGCGGCTCTTTGGGAGCAGTGGCTGCGCTTGCCTCGCTCCAAGTCCCGCCGGCGGCCCCTCTCAGGCTTTGCCCTCAGTGCCCGCTGCTGCTCCTGAGGGTGCGAGGGCTGCCTCCTCCCTCCCGCCCTCGCTATAGTGTGTGCAGGCGGCTGTTGTGGTGGATGATAATGAAGAGAGAGAGAGAGAGAGGCTCGCTCCCAAAGCGAAGGAGCGCGTGAAACCAGTCAGTCCTGTTTCTGCACATTCATGCCCCCCTGAATGAATAGTAAAAGATTGTGTGTGTGTGTGTGTGTGTGTGTGTACACGCTTATACTGTATGTTGTGTGCGCGCGCGCGTACATATATCTATATTATGTGCTCTCCTCAGGATGCCCCCAGGGTTAGAAGAGGAATAGGAGAGACGCGAGAGAGGCGCTGGAACTGGCTGGCTAAGCAAAGAGGGGAGAGTGTGTGTGTGTGAGGAAACCTTTCCCCGCCTCAAGAAAACCTTTAATAAAAATTATATAATATAAAACCCTCTTTCTCTCTCTCTCTCTCTCGCCTTCCTCCGCTCCGTGTCCAGCTAAGGCGAAAGGGCAGCCACCTTTCCCTCTCCCCCCCCCCCGCCACGCCATCCCCCCTCAGGTTAAGATCCCCTCAGTCAGCCTCTCCCCGCTGAATGGCTCCTCCTGCCACACATGGGCTGAGGGCATAATTTGCTCTCTCCTCAAGGAGGCCATTGTTGTTTAGGGGGAGAGCCTGGCGTTTCCCGCCCTGCCGCCCTTTCATCCTCCCCGAGCCAGCGCGCCATTGATAGGAAACAGATGAGGCGCTGCTGCGAGGCCAGGCAGGAGGAGGCCAGGTGCCGCGATCTGGAGGAGGAGGAGGAGGAGAGCTCGAGGCTGCCGTTGCGTCTGCCTGTGAGGCAGCAGGAGACCTTTCAACGCCAGATGCTGAGGGAGACCCTTCATGCCCTGCTTTGTACCTTCCTGCACCATTGCCACGGCTCCCTGCTGGAGACTGGGCACTGGGTTAGGCGGTAGAAGAAGGACGACGTCTGGTCCGACCCAACGTGGGTCCTTTTGGTTTTCTGGCGGGAAGGCGACTAGGTAGGGCTGCATTATTATCAGAAAGTGGTCCGCCCATTATAGCAAACTAGGGTGAAGGGCAACTGATCAAGTTCACTCTGGTTATTTATAGGGTGAACTTCACAGATTGCCTGCTGTTTAATTGCCGTCGTTGATACATGCTGCATCTATAATGAACGCACGATGAGGCAAAATGTGCTCCGAGTCTGGGGAATCTACCGGCATTTTCCCGCAGTGTAGGTTGTGCTAATTTAAAATTCTTATCCTGGGGGCTTTGGGCAGGTTAAAACATATTTCCAGCCAAAACCGTTCCAAAAAAATATGGAAGATCAACAAATCTCCAAAATATTCGGCCCCCAAAGGAAGGTTTCACTGGGGTTTGTCAGTGAACTGTTCTGTCACTGAACTGTTTGATTTCTGAGCTACCTTTGTTTTCTCAAGTCTAAATCATCCAGGAGTCCACAAAACAAGAAGCATGAAGCACTGCAGCTAATACAATAGTGATTATGACTCGCAGACCATTTATTTCATTACTTTAAACCAGTGTTTCCCAAATTTGGGTCTCCAGTTGTTTTTAGACTACAGTCCCCATCATCCCTGACCACTGGTCTTGCTAGCTATGGATGATGGGAGTTGAAGTCCAAAAACAGCTGGAGACCCAAGTTTGGGAAACACTGATTTAAATCAAAGGGTAAATTATATGAAAATTGTGAACTGCCCTGAGATCTTTTGATGAAAGGTAGTGTACAAATTTAATTTAATGATGCTGATGACGACATCACAACCACATTACAAAAATCTGTAGATTAGCACATTAAGGATTCCTGCACATTAAGGATTAGGAGTCATTTTCTTAGATGCATTGAACTATGATAGCATCAGATATATCATAACATCATGCAACAGAGTAGGTGAGTTTTCAGTCTGTTTTACCAACAGTATAGGGCTAGGCTGCATTATAAGGAGAAAGGAGACACAATGATCTAGTATCTTTAAATGTGGTTATACTATGCTTTTCAAGCATGAAGACAAACCAATAACAAAAGAATATCAAAAAGGCAAATATTGACTAGCTTGCCAAAGTCCACTTCTACTATAGCATTCGGGCATAGATGGGTTCCTAGAGTTGTTAAACGTAAGGGATCTTTCCAAGGTCACAATTAAAGTTTTGAAATATTTAGCAACAATGCATTTTTATATAGTGCCTTAAGTGTACTGCTCAGTCAGGCACTGGAGGGGTCTGAAACACAGGATGGAAAAATCAGACAGCAGAGCAAATATCAAGTTTGGGGAATTAGCATCTTCAAATATGCCCATCTCATTTGTACATTGTACATTGATTTTATAGAATTATAAAAGTTTGCATCAGGCATTAGTTTTACCGCTTGGTCTTACTCTCCATGAATCTAAACCTCTTTTAAAGCGGGGCTGGCCCACCCATGGGACGAAGTGAGGTGACCACCTCAGGTGGCAGCATCCATGGTCAGCAAAGGAATGTATTGTCCACTGCTGCAGCCAAGGTGGCATCGATGGCTGCAGCTCGCTCCTTAGAGGCGCTTCCCTGGCAGCCCCTCCCATGCCACCTCTATTGCAGCCCCTCAGTGAATAGGAGACACTGCTGGTCTCCTCCCACACTTAAGAGAGGAAATAGTGGGGGCTGCTCTGTGGGGTCTCCTGGGCTCTGCACCCACCCAGTGTTCTTCAGAGCAGGTCCCTCTCCCCCCACCTGACAGTCTGATTCCCCACTTCATTTGTCTGGTAAGGATAATAATAATAATAATAATAATAATAATAATAATAATAATATACCCCTCCCATCTGGCTGGGCTTCCCCAGCCACTCTGGGCGGCTTCCAAAAAAATATTAAAATACTGTAATGCATTAAACATTAAAAGCTTCCCTAAACAGGGCTGCCTTCAGATGTCTTCTAAAAGTCTGGTAGTTGTTGTTCTCTTTGACATCTGGTGGGAGGGCATTCCACAGGGCAGGCACCACTACCGAGAAGGCCCTCTGCCTGGTTCCCTGTAACTTGGCTTCTCACAGCAAGGGAACCGCCAGAAGGCCCTCGGCGCTGGACCTCAGCGTCCGGGCAGAATGATGGGGGTGGAGACGCTCCTTCATGTATACTGGGCCAAGGCCATTTAGGACTTTAAAGGTCAACACCAACACTTTGAATTGTGCTCGGAAACGTACTGGGAGCCAGTGTAGGTCTTTCAAGACCGGTGTTATGTGGTCTCAGCGGCTGCTCCCAGTCACCAGTCTAGCTGCCGCGTTCTGGATTAGTTGTAGTTTCCGGGTCACCTTCAAAGGTAGCCCCACGTAGAGCACATTGCAGTAGTCCAAGCGGGATGATTTTATTCCCCCTCCCTTGCTCCTGATAAAGATCTTTATCCTCCCACACACAGCTTGTTCCTGATGTAGAGCTTCACCCACTTCTTCTAGCGTAGCAGGAGGGGGTGCCATTTTGTGGTTCTCCTCAGGTGCCAAAATGTCTTGGGCCAGCCATGTTTTAAAGCCATCCAAGATGGCGGCCATCACTGGCTCCAGTGGGAGTGAGTTCCATTGTTTAACTATGTGCTGCATAGTACTTTGTTTTGTCTGCCCTGAATCTCTCAACATATGTTATTTCAAAAGAAGCTCCCCTTAGTGTTAGACAGTTGTCTTTGTAAAATGGAAGATGTATTGCCGTTCAGTTGCATATTTATGCTCAGTGTTATAATTGCACAAGTGAAATGGACATGTTGTGTATGTCCTCATACAGATACAAGTCCAAAATTGCACTACTGTAACAAGTTACAATCTTTAATAATGCAATTTTCCTCTAAGTGAGAAGCATGACTAAGTGTTTCTTCTCAGAACTGTACACTTGGGATAGACTAAACACCATTTAGTCTATCCCTCCTGCCCCAGAGCAGAGCCATCGAGCCACCAGCTTCTAGAGAACAACCTACGTAATCCAGTGTAATTCACACAGAGAGCAACCGCATTAAAGTAAGTTGCCTGCAGAGCAAATAGCTCCAGATGTCTCAAGTAAAAGATCTTTTGCAACACAATCCCTTTAAAGAACAGAAATTTAGTCTTACTGCTCACCTATAAAAACAAAACAAAACACTGAATGCGAGGAAACAGGCTGATGATTCAAAACAGCTGCACTATATTGGGATGACGAGTATTCTGGACATGGTCAGGACGACTGAAACAGTGAGGATAATACACAAATCAGCTTATATACTTTCCATGCAGATTAAGCATTTGCAGCAGGCATTGCTCTTCTACCTGGACAAAAGGGGAAACAAATGAGGCTGACCACCTGAGTCAAGAAAGATGAGAGTAGAGCAACAAAAGAACCCTGATGGGTGAGGCCAATAGGCCATTTAGTCTAGCATCCTTTCCCCCCAAAGTGACCAAGCAGATGCTTCCAGGAATTCAAGACAAGAGCATCCTCTGCCTCTCCTGGTAACTGCTATGCTGCATCTGAACCTGGAGGTTCTATTTAGCACTTCTGGCTAATTTCCATTAAATTTGCCCAATCACATTTTAAAGCCTTCTATAAGCCAGTGCCCATTGCTAACTCCAACGGCAGTGAATTCCATACACTGTATTGGACAGCTCAGTTGGGAGAGCAGGAGACTCTTACCTGCAGGGTTGTGTGTTTGAGCCCCATGCTGGACAGAAAGATTCCTGCTTTGCAGGGGGTAGGACTTAGATGGCCCTTGTGGTCCCTTCCAACATTATAGTTCTATGATTCTATGTTTTATTTTGTCTATCCTAAATATATTCCATTGCCTGTCCTAAATCTAATTTTTACTGAGATGCAGTAAGATTTCATTGATATAGCAGAGAGACGAAGAAATAAATTAACTTTCTCCATATGATGTGTAATAAATCTGTGTTAGATACTCCCTCAGATACTCCCCCATCCCTGCCAAGCCAAACAGGCCCAGACACTTAACCTTGCATCACATGAAAGAGGCTGCAACCCTTTGATCATTGGGGATTCCCTTTTCTGCACATTTCACAACCCTGTGATGTGCATTTTGAGACGGAATGATCAGAGTTGCACATAGTATTTCAGTGTGGTAACTGTGCCCCTGAAGGACCAGGTGCACAGCCTGGGAGTCATTTTGGACTCACAGCTGTCCATGGAGGTGCAGGTTAACTCTGTGCCCAGGGCAGCTGTCTACCAGCTCCACCTGGTACGCAGGCTAAGACCCTACCTCCCCGCGGACTGTCTCGCCAGAGTGGTGCATGCTCTAGTTATCTCACGCTTGGACTACTGCAACGCGCTCTACGTGGGGCTACCTTTGAAGGTGACCCGGAAACTGCAATTAATCCAGAATGCGGCAGCTAGACTGGTGACTGGGAGTGGCCGCCGGGACCACATAACACCGGTTCTGAGAGATCTGCATTGGCTCCCAGTACGTTTCCGAGCACGATTCAAAGTGTTGGTGCTGACCTTTAAAGCCCTAAACGGCCTTGGTCCTGTATACCTGAAGGAGCGTCTCCACCCCCATCGTTCAGCCCGGACACTGAGATCCAGCGCCGAGGGCCTTCTGGCGGTTCCCTCATTGCGAGAAGTGAGGCTACAGGGAACCAGACAGCGGGCCTTCTCGGTAGTGGCGCCCGCCCTGTGGAACGCCCTCCCATCAGATGTCAAAGAGATAAAGAATTACCTGACGTTCAGAAGACATCTTAAGGCAGCCCTGTTCAGGGAAGTTTTTAATATGTAATGCTGTACTGTTTTTAACACTGATTGGGAGCCGCCAAGAGTGGCTGGGGAAACTCAGCCAGATGGGCAGGGTATAAATAATAAATTATTATTATTATTATTATTATTATTATTATTATTATTATTATTATTATTACTATGATTATAAGCATGCATAGGGGTACTGTTGTGCTTGCTGTTTTGCCGTACAGTTTATCAATGTCTACTCAGAAGTAAGTCCTGTTAGATTCCCTAGGACCCACTCCCAAGTGTGTACAGTTTAGCGGCTGTATTTTCAGTCCCTTGCCTTTTTTCAAGATCAGCAAGGAGTCTGTCTTATGTGACACTGCTACCCATTGGGTCACGGGGTTTCATCTACCACAATCCCAATTTCCTGCAGCCACCCACTTGGCCCTTCCAGAGCTCTACACAGCTGACTGGTTTCCGTCATCCTCAATCATTTGATGTCATTCACAGACATCACAGGCCACCGCAATGCTTATCCCTGACCCTTATAAATTAAATAACACGGGTCTCACCACAGATCCTTGGGGTTACTGCTGCATGCCCTCATTTACATGTGCTGGGGTAATGTGTATGTATGAGAGAAACATATGCTGGGTCTTCAGCTCAAAGTCATGGGGTAAATTACACATACCAGTAACTGGACAACAGGCCAAACCTTAAAAGACAAAGATTGAATAACATGCAGGTTCTTACTGAAATAAAAGACGGACCATATAGGCACTATAATTTAGGATGGACTGGCAACTCATTGGTTAAAACTAATAAGAAATAGAGAGGCAGGAAGACCCTAGTGGCAAATATGGAGAAGAAAAAGTGGCAGGTGCCAGAAGGACATGTGGGGAACTGAACTGGCATGAAGAGGCAAGTTAGAACACAAATACATCTTGCTGCAATGCAGCTTGGGCACTTGCAAGAGAGCTGGAGAGAGGGAGGCAGGGAAAGAGAGAGAAACTGGAGGGCAAATATTATTAATTCCAAGGCGGGAGGCATAGGGAGAAGCTCTTCAGGATGTTGCAGTAAATCAGGAGGCTGTCCTCAGCACCAGGACACTGAGAATTATTTGAGGAGTTCTTTATTAATTCCGATTTCTGGGCAGGGGGTTGTAAGGCACCCTGGTTATTAGATAATAACACACCTCTTACTATTTATTAACATTCAGAGACGACAAGCCAGTGACTGGAGATGAAGGGTGAATTAAGCACTTCCCAGTTTCCTTTAGCAGTTTCCTGTATTGCACAGCACTGTTCTTGTGATGATGGGAGATGCAACACATGCCTTTCTCCAGAACCTTATCCATGTGCATTACAAAACTAATAAAGACAGAAAGAAGGTAGGGAACCAACAAGCGTGGTTTTTGATCTTTTTAATGTTTTAATTGTTAAAAATCTTAACAATACTTAATAAGCTCCCCCCTACTTTATGGGATGTGATGTATTCATTACACCCCATAAACAGATTTTAATGACAAATTTTATTTTCAAAAATCCACTATTTCAATGTGATCTCTTTTGAAACTCTTGTGTACTATCTAGACCTGGTGACTTCTTAATTTTTTAATTAATTTTCGCAACTTTCAATTGGCTTAAGACTTCCTGCACTTTTCAAGAAAAAAGCAGTACAAGATACGCAGCAAAAGGGCAATTAAGATTTTTCTTGCAACAATCGTGTTTCATAATTTGGAACAGTGGGAGTAATATAACACCACTTGAACAAAGCTGAATAGCCAACTTAAAACTGATTGCTGTGTGGCTGTTAGATACCAAAGTATATCACACACTACTTCCAAGATTTTCAATACCTGGAAACCTGCAAATTTCTGAGTAACAACTGGTTCACGGCAACATATGAGAATACTGCATCTGCACTGCAACGGCCAAGCTGATAGTTAGCGCTACTTTGTCATAGGAGCTCCTGTAATAAATAGTGATGGGGAGAACTGAGCTGGAGTTGTTGCTCAATGGAAGTACGTAGACAGCCATTGTATGAGTTGTTTAGCAGGGAAAAAATACTGTTCATAAGAACTAATGCATTTGGAATGTGACCCTGCGAAATAAAATGTTTCTTGGCCATGTTGCACTGTTGGCAATACTCAAATCATTCAATTACGTATATGCATTTGCTGGGGCAAAGATGATCTACTCTGAAATGTTGACTGTTGTCCGACAGAAAAGGTTGGAAAGAGAGGACTGGGCTAGATATCCACATATTTTATGCATTATCTTTTCAAATGGCATCCTTTCTGCACTTGAAATTAATGATTGCAAAAATGACGAGTGCTATCTAGAGAAATGAGTTATCTGGCAAAAATAACATGTTTCCTAGAAATAAGTGGAACAGCTGGGTTAAGAGTACATACCCTTTCTTCTCTAACTATCCTCGGCTAAGTCCCATGCGCTGCTGAGAGAATTTATTGAATCTTATGAAGTGATATCTT
Source organism: Podarcis melisellensis (assembly GCF_964234715.1). Taxonomy (NCBI): domain Eukaryota; kingdom Metazoa; phylum Chordata; class Lepidosauria; order Squamata; family Lacertidae; genus Podarcis; species Podarcis melisellensis. Next base: position 24,553,879 of record NC_138530.1, on the reverse strand, counting down.
CTGTAAGCTACATGAAGGTAGCTTGCATAGGGTTTATATTTGGTGCTGTAAACGCTGACGACGCTAACTGAGTGGTTGCCTGTTTGCAGTTTTAGTGCCCCTAGTATGGGAGGAGTGGTAAGGAAAAGTTGACTTTCTGGAGATGCCATCTGCTGGATAAGATGTAAAGGAGAGATGATAATTACTTCAGTTAATTAAAGACCCCAGGCCATATTTTCTCCATGTAGGTACTTAATCCAAATGTTCTGGCAGAGTTCCAGCTCCAGTTATTACATACTGATGGCCTACATTCGCTTTCAAGAGCAATATGGAATGTGTCCTTCCTTGCCATAATGCAGATTCTGCATTAGAGAAGCTAGAAGAAACAGCACAGTTAATATTAGATCTTAAACACAATCTGCTGCTCAATGGACAGCAAGAACAGTAGATAGAGGGTTCATAACATCATAGAAGGATACAATTTTAGAGTTGGAAGGGATACAATGCCCTGCAATGCAGGAATCTCCACTAAAGCATCCATGACAGAGCATGATGTACAGGTGTACCTACTCAGAAAGAGGAAGAGGATATAACTGGCCAGTCAGCAGCACTTCTGAAAATATAAACTTTGTATTGTAAAGGTTACTGTACTTAACTTACTACTGGCAAACTGACCAGGAGGTGGGAAATAGGTATGTCTTGCCCATTTGATTGCTTCATTTGCATCCCCAGAAGAGCATGGGAACACCCGTTATTACTCATGGGGTTGCTGGATGGGCAAGTGTGGCCCACACTATTGCCAGTGTACATGAAAATCTCAAATGAGAATCATTTATGTGAGGGGAAAGCACAACATCTAAAGAAGCCAGGGCTATTGTTATCCATAAGAGTTTATTTTAAATGTTTTATTCCCGATACGGAAGTCACTCAAAAGCCTATCCTGTGACACCACAGTACATAAATGAACATTTCAAAGTTCTTTACCACATGTGCCATCCCAATCAGATGCAGCTATCTGCATGCTAGCACTGCCTTCAGAACAGGGGTGCCAACCTGAATGAAATATTGTGGGGGCCCAGGTAAGCCCTGCCCCACATAATCGATCACATGACACAATGCGCACATATAAACTCTGCGGGGGCCCAGCTAGTCTCAAATATTTTATTGTGGGAGCTGAAGACCCCACGGCCCCTAGGAGTTGGCTCCTTTGCTTCAGAGGAATATGCAGTTCCGGTAGCCAAATACTAAACATGAGAGCGGAGGTGGGGGCAAGCTGCCCAAACGTCACTTGGAGTGCCATATTTATTACATTTGGCCTAAGAAAAATTTAGTATCAGAGACAATCTGGGCAAGTCCAAGGTTGTGTACAGATAACTTTTAAGAAATGTGGAAGTGGCACTGTAGAGCTATTACTGCCTGTAGCACACATACCTGTATTTCTCTCAAGTCATGGTGTTTGTCATGTCACATCAGTACTACAGTTGTCTAAAAATATTCAAAAGGTGCCTGGAGAAAATGGAAGATGGCTCACAGCAGCCCAAGCCAGTGCGGTGTTACAAATAAGTATGAATGCTGCCGGCACTTGTTCAATAGTGTCTATGAGATTACTTGTGATGAGCAATCCCTACCCCAGGCTTATTTAGTAAAATAAAGGATGCATGTGTATCTACTATTTAGCATTTAGTCCTAGAAAGAAAAAACAATGAACCAGGTTACATTCTTCCAACTTAGAAGTGTTCCGCCATGTCAAGAATGCTTCCTTGCTTTAATTTTTAAAAAACAACACATACATTTTTAAAGGGTCCACTTGAAAGAAGATTCTGTCTAAACACCAGGAAGAACTTTCTGACAGTAAGCGCTGCTTGTTGTAGACTCTCCTTTCTTGTATATTTTCAAGCAGAGGTTGGATGGCCATCAGTCATTCATGCTATAGCTGAGATTCCTGCATTTCAGGGGTTTGAACTACAAGACCTCAATGCCCCTTCCAACTCTACAATTCTATGATTTTCATATTCAACAACATTTTCTTCAAAGGCTTCTGTGGAAGTGAACTTGACTAGGCCAGAAGCCTTTTGAGGGAGAAATTTTTCTCCTGGAGATGAAAACTGTTTGAAGGAGGGATCACTCACTGCCTGTAGAGTTTTTGTCTTGGAGAAACAACCTTTGCAGTATTTTATTTAGTTCCCCAAACCCTGAAAGTCCTGTGTGGTATACATGCAAACCGTGAGAAGCAAAACCATTCTCAAACCAGTTTCAACTCTGTTAGAAATGCCACCTTCCTTAATTTCACACCACTGCAGTTAGAAATTAAGAACAAGCGTCTCCCTCTGCAGCAAGATTCTTGCTGCCCTTGATAGTGATCAAGCTGTCAGCTCAGGGTTAGCATCACCACCACAGCTGAGAGAGATGATTCAATTAAAAAATAAATAAATTTATTATTAATTTCCCAATATTACTGTAGTTTTGCCAATTATACAGATTGGAGACATGCTTCCATTGGTTGGCTAGAATTGTTGTCTGTATATAGCCTTTGGTGATATTTGAATAGCGCTCCTCTTTTTTTATATAACCCATTCGCTGTTTATATAAATGCTTACTTCCTTTCCCCTCAAAGCAACTCTTTCTGCTTGTATTCCTGGATATGTGCTTTCTAATTGCCACTGCTTCACTTTACAGCTTTTGTTCTTTTAGATTGCAGCATTTGCACATCACATCTAATTTAGATTGCCTAGAATGACAACCAATTGTTTAAATGTATTCTGCACTTCACACTCTTGTTACAGATCTCATGTAGTATGTGCATTCTTCTGAAAGAAAAACTTCCAGAAGTACATTCCATATAATTAAGGAAGGATGGGATTTACGCACAGAGAACAAAATGATCCTTAAAAAAATTATGCTAGCTAAGATCAGGCTTGTAAATAGGCCTACGGCAAGTAAGTTTTGCCTCCGGGTACCAAAACACACAGATTTTTTATTCTTTTAAAAATAAATAAATGAAAGAATATGTTCATCCTTCTTCCAGGTTATTTATGTGCCAAAAAATGCATGGGCAGGTGTACCAATACAAAGATTAGTGGCATAATATTTTTGAAGACTGATTTGTTTACCATGTCTACACCACCAAAATGAATTCAATATGGGACATGAAAATAACTGGGCGGTGGGGGGGGGAAGGCCAGTGGAAATTTTGGCAGTAACGGTGTTATATCACAGGAAAGCAATTTGCAGTTCAAAGGCCTCATATACTCCTCAGCACCTCTTGAAATTTCCATCTTCTTTTCCATTCAAGTTCTTTCTTTCCCCATGTGTCCCCCACCCTCTGGTTTTGAAGTGTCCCCCCTCTTTCTATGTAATCTCAGAACAACTGGAAGAGGCAGTATTAAGTTAAAAAATAAATTTATTTGTTTATTTTAATTTTTCTGGGTTTCATGGTTTGGGGTAGCTTCTGTCTAGCTTCTGCCATGTGTGTGCATAGCACACTGAAGCCAGAGACATTATAGTTCACTACCCAAAGTTGGGCATCAGATGGAACTGTGGTTAAAGAAGGAAACTTTTGAGCTCTTCTTTGGCATGAAAGAAAGAAGGGGAGGGGAAGGAGGCAAGCCATAGGCTCACCATGACAATTTCTTGTAGCAAGAATTTCTTGTATCATGGTTTCTCAGCTGAATTGAACCATGGTGCTAAAGTAACATGTGCAGCCCAGTTCCACACATTCTTAGTCAAAAGTCCCGTTGAGTTTTGTGGGGAATTCTGCTTTAAAAAAAGTGTGGATAACATTGCTGCCTTAATTATGAATCCATCTTAATATTAGATAATGATCCACATTTTGAGCAATGATTTCAAGAACTGCTACTAGAATTATCACTTGTGTCAACATCCATCTAAATGGTCAGACCACAATACATTTAGCTCAACAACAGTGACATTGAAAAAGATTCATACTGGACAATAAATTAGGTAAACGAATGAAAAGGAGTATTAAAAATAGAGAACAGTTTATTTATAGAAAATGCTGATTATTCAACTGAAAGTACAGTAACAGCAAAAGGGAAAAGTTATATAGGAGAAGCAGTAAGAATGCATTAAATCAACAGCAGGAATCAGTTACGAGATCCATGCTTTCTAAAGGATATCAAAGTGTTAAAAGGAGAGTTCCTTACATTTCCATTCTAAGCATCATCAGAAAAAAGTACATTAACTGGACATTGATGTTTCAGGTCAACCAAGTTAATTCAGGAAAGATTCTGGTCCACTCATGGATATTTTATGGACTTAAAGGCTGTTGGTGACTTGGTCATAACTTCAGTGTTTTAATTTCCAGGTACTTTACAGTTCAAATTACATATTGTAAATGTGCAGCATACCATTTTGCAGAATAGTATCCTCTTTTTAACCCCTATTCTGTTAACACAATTTTTCATTAAAGATTCCTAAACAAGTTGCAGTGATAGTAGAAAAACAGAAGATGAAAACAAAAGCTTAGTATTAAAAAAATTAACATTTTCCAGTGAACATTTTTTTAATTTAAAGAAATAAAACAAAATGTAGAGCTGTTCTAAAGAAACATTATTATCCATAAGATATGTACAGTAAATAAAATATCAATTCTTCACTGTAAATGTAAACAGTGCTCAATCCAGTCCTCTGTAGGCACAGCAACTATGAATAGAGAGATTCTCATAAAGTATGTAGTCCTGGCTGAATCTCTCTGCTCCTCATTTTTCCAGTCTTAAGTCCAGTTCTCCACATCATCTAATTGGTTTTTTTAAGTCCCCATCATCATTTTAGTGTGAATATCTCCTAATATGCATATGTTTGCAAACAATTTTCCACAATGTACATATGTTTGCAAGCAATTTCCCCAATATAATATTTGCGTATACATTATTTTCATGAATATATGCATTTTTATGCACACATTACTCAAGTAAATTTCTAAAACATTTTGTGACCTTGCAAAATTCAGAGCTGTGTGTGAATTGTGAAGGATGGCTGCTTTTGGGATGTATGAAATTAGGCAGAAGAACAAAAATGGGAGGTCTGTGAAAAAGGCCATTTATATTTTCAACCAGTTCATCTGGTTAAGAACCATATGGAGGGCATCTTTGTATGGAGAATGGGGGTAGGGGCCGCTGAATGGCAGTATGGCGATACACAGGTCTTTAATTCCCTGTGATGACCTTGCATGCAGAGGGGATAGGTGCAAGCGAGTGGAGTCTCTCTTCTTCTATGCATGTCCTCTCTCATGGTGATCTGGATAGCTCAGGCATAGGCAAACTCAGTCCTCCAGATGTTTTAGGACTACAACTCCCATCATCCCTGACCACTGGTCCTGTTAGCTAGGGATGATGGGAGTTGTAGTCCTAAAACATCTGGAGGGCCGAGTTTGCCTATGCCTGGGATAGCTCATGCAGATAAATCAGTACACACTAATAAGCTTCTAACAGTAATAAATTTGTGTAGTTCTAACATATGAATGAATAAGGAATAAAATGTAAAGCAGATTTCACTTTTCATTTAGATTTTTGTCTTGTGGGCAGATCTGACCAATGAAATCTAAAAAAGTAACATTCTTGCTCTTAACATAGTATTGTGCAACTTGTTAAGATACTTTCCAACATACTTCAACATGTCAAGTTCATATTTGTAAAATCTGATCACATGGAAACAACATTGCCTTTCCATAAAAATGAGAAATGGGGCTTGTTCTTTGGCTCCCATCATGTGACAATCATAAATAGGCAAAATACAACCAATCTGGAAAGCAATCTGGACAACTCTACTGGAAAGCAAGCCAGCAAAAAAGAGGCCTTCCAACAAAATTGCCCTTTATATTATGTGAAAAAGAACACAATGTGTAAAACCTGTGGCCAGAATAATCACAATTACAGTGACACTAAGGAGGAGGATAGCATCAATTGTCCTCCATATTACTTTTCTACAAAGAAACAAGGCACCGAGTGTATCGGTGGTATGTAAGCAGTAGAAAATTATGTGAATAATATGTAATATAGTAAGTCTTTAATACGCACATTTAAAAATCTGGTGGACATGTGCTTTCTTCACATAACCTACAGCATCACAGGGCCAGGTTTATCTCTCAATACAATAAAAATTTGCAACCAAGTGAAAGGAACACATAAACACACTTTGTTTATAATGCCACAACAGCTTACGTGAATGCTCTAAGATCACTTATTAGTTTATCATCACCAATAAATATGTTTGAAATAGTTCAAGGATCATAAATCTAAGAGCTAATGTAGGAATTCAGAAAAAGCACATTATACAGATCTCCTGAATGTGCTGTTTTCCAATGAAAGCAGAGAAAATTCACATTCAGCCATCCAAGTCCCTATATATAGAAAACTTGCACATCAGAAATATGGCTAGATGAAAATCCTGTCTGATGTACAATGTTTCTATAGGCAGAAAGTTTTGGGCATTTAGATGAACCCTCTTCTGAATTCTAACGTTTCTGAATTCTAACCATGTACCACATGGTTTTTCTGAATGTATAGATATGTGCCTTCTTGGTCATATTAATACTACATTTTGAGATCCCTTTGACTTGAAGTGGAAAATGGATTTGGTCCTGAGTGGTGCAGTTCTACCACTGTTTTTGCGTGGTAGTATATATTCTGTGAATGGGTTCTCATTGAAATCAGCTGAATCACATAATGTATAGGGCGTGGTTCAGCATGAAGAAACCCTGCAGAATCAGTCTCTGAGTAAGGACAATGGGTCAGGACCATTATGATACAGTATTGCTCATGGAGCATCTAACCTTATATTATTTGATCCAAGTTATAAAAATAGTTAAGAAAGCTCTGTAGGAAAGTTCATAAATTCAGTAAGGGGGAATCTTGCCTTAATTTTTAAAAAAGGAAAGGAAATAACATTTCATTTATCACACATTGTTATTAAAATGATATTTTTAAAGCATTATTGGATGTCGCCTTCAGAAGCGTCCTTGTAGCCTGTGACTTGCATTGTTAATAAATATTTTCTTAAATGTCCAAAATTACAAGATAGTTGCTTAAAATGTTACAAAGACGTACCAAGTACATTAACCCGGGCTGCCTGAACCTGATGTCTGCATTTATCAACTGGGTGAGGCGAGACAAGGCAGGAAGAGCAAGTTGCCCATGGCACTGATGCTGGGGGCACATGCTGTGGTGCTATGTGAGTGGGACTGGAAACATAAGCTGCTTTGTAGCCATGGAGGTTGTCAGGCCATGGATATAAGTGGGGTAAGGATTGGGCTGCACAGCATACAGAAGAACAAAGGGGGGAGGCATCAGGTACTCAGTGCAAGTTTAGGGCAGTGGTTCCCAACCTGTGGCCTGTAGATCACCAGCAGTTTTTTATTGCTTCTTTTATTTCTTATGGAATTCAAATTCAAACACAATGTAATATATGTACAACATTTAAGAAATAAAACAAGCAATAAAATACAACTGAAAAAATACAGCCTCTAGCACAGTGCGTTACAATTGCTGAAACAGGCAGACAAATAATTGCATGGTCTGTCAATTTTGGGAACCACTGCATTAGGGGACTAGGACCTTGGGTAGGACGTTGGCAGCTACAGCCTAAGAACAAAGTTGTTCTGCATTGTGGTACAATCTGCCACAGTATCCAAAAGAATTCGATTGTGCCATTTCTAAATGTGGAGTTATACAAACTCTGATTTTACATCAAAGGGGAGGTTTTGATACTATTTGCTTAGAGCCCCTGCATTACAGAGAAATTGACCGGATTTGCTGATCGAAACAATGTTCATGCAAACTGAAAAGTTGCAGCTTACTTTTTCTTCACTAGTTTTTTTTTTTAAAAAAAAACTGCAGCTAAAACTGCAAACAATACATTTCATATAAAAACTTCACAAATAACAACAACTCCCAGCTCCTTTCACCCCTCTGATGAATGTTAAAACTTAAACACGAGCGTTAAAGAGATACATGCCAAATCTTGTTGCTGCTACAGGGAATTTCAGGGTTGTTGTTGTTGTTTTTTAAAAAAGAATCTTCATACAAGTAAATATGCATGGGTAATACTGAGTAATGTTTTCTTAAATATTAAGATACAACTTTAAAATATAGGGAAATTTGAAAAGGCAAATACTAGAGTTCAACCAAATTTTTGCAAGCATAAATTTTTGTGTTTAAATGTGCCTACTTGATAGGGGAGATTTTAAAATCTGTGGAACAGGTATGCAAATCATGAAAAAGAATGAAAAACTCTGCACTGCTCAGAGAAAGCTGTACAGAAAACATTGTGTTGTTTTTCTTTTCTTTTTTTAAGCTCTAGGAAGTTGTGCATTTCCTGCGCTAGTCCACAGGACTATCCAACCTACCAATTCTATTACTGTGGGGAAGCAGAGGGATGCTATTCTCATGCTGATGTGTGAGAAATGTTGTGCTCAGGAGAAGTATGTCTAGCAGTTACTGGGGTAACAAGGCTTGCAATTGACAAGATTAAATCTTTAGGCAGGACATAAAGCTCCAGGATCGACTCAGACAATAATCTGTTCACTCCATGGTGAGTGTTCACAATCACCCTGTGGTGAATCCCTTGTGCAGCACCATGGTAGATAAGGATTCTAGCATTACACTGAGTCTCCAGCCACCACGTTTTGTTTTTTTTAATCGCTATTTGATTTTAATAAGAGTCTGGTGGCCATGGAGGTGGTCTCATGCCAGAGCCTTTCATGTAGCTCATTTCCCAAGGGTTCCCATAGTAAGGGAGGCCAAATAAATACATAAATCACCACAGTATCAAATTAATCCACACCTAGAATTTCTGTCTGTGGTTGAAAATCCTCTTGCAATTAATAAGAGTTCTCTACATGGTTTAAAATAGCAGCAGGCCAAAAGATAAGAAGTGATGCCAGCGTCAAACAGAGAAATTATCTTAATGCAACAGGTCCCAGCCCAGTTCTAGTCTTAAGCAACTAGGTGTGCACAACATCCAGAGTCCTGAAGGGATGTTCCCAAACCTATCAGAAGGTGAGTTTTAAATTTGTCATTCAGAAATATGAACTCTGCTAAAGATCAGATAAAACACTTTCCCTCCCACGTGCGTTCTCTATTGCAGCAGGAAAATGAAAGGACTGCCACATGGCACATGGAAATCATAACAAGTGGGAGAACAACACACAGTCAACATAGAACCAAAAGCAAGTGCTCTCAGTGGTTTGTTCAGGAGTTAAGGCTGCCACCCTAACCTCACAATGTTGTTGGCAGGGGGAGAGGCTAGGATGGCACATACCGTATTTTTCGCTCTGTAAGACGCACCAGACCACAAGACGCACCTAGTTTTTGGAGGAAGAAAACAAGAAAAAAAATATTCTGAATCTCAGAAGCCAGAACAGCAAGAGGGATCGCTGCGCAGTGAAAGCAGCAATCCCTCTTGCTGTTCTGGCTTCTGGGATAGCTGTGCAGCCTGCATTCGCTCCATAAGACGCACACACGTTTCCCCTTACTTTTTAGGAGGGAAAAAGTGAGTCTTATAGAGCAAAAAATACGGTACTTGTGTCTGCTGGTTGGGAGGGTCTACCACGAAGATGCCTGGGCAAGAGGTTATGGGGCATTTCGGGGCACCACAGATTATGGACTGATGGAATCCAAATCCCCATGGATCCCCCCAAGGGGCCCAATCCTGTGCCAGCCCTGGAGCTGAAGCAGCAGTAAGCCGGAGGAGGAAATACTCTTTCTTTCCCTGTGTCCAGCAGCAGCAGGTAAGGCTGAGGATGCAGCAGTGAATCTGCGGCTTCCTACCTTCCCAGTCCTGGTAAGTGCCTTACAGACTTTGAACAGAGCAATTTGCCAAAAAGAGAATCTATAATTAATCTCTCTTTTCACGAGGACAGATATTCTATAACTGCTATTTGAATGAAGTGTTCCTCAAACGATTCCCTTTCTTTTTAGCTTTAAAGTAGACAAATTCCAAGCTGCTAAAGGATGAACAGGATATTAAAATGAAGACAGGGGATTTTTAATCATACTCATCCATGTTAAAAGGGGTACTATACTTTACATGTCATTCACATAGCATCCGTGGTTGCCTAATGTCACTTGCCTTTAGTGGCATCATTTATTCATTTATTTTAAAAACTAATATCCTGTCCAGGTTTTTTGTGTGTAAAACACCCAGGACGGCTGAGCATAACAAAAATGAAAAATCATCACGATTTAAAACAATGTAAGAGAATCCAAACATGAACAGTGAGTCCAAACATGAACAGCAGAAAAAGAACCAGGCACCACACTATTTCCCCCCGCCCATAGGCTGCAATTTCTGTTCTTCTAAAATCAAGAGCAAAAACAATGAGTTTGATCACATGAGGCTGATTCCCACTTCTGAGTCAAACCACTGGCCTGCCTATCCCAGTACTTCAGTGGCATTCAAGGTTTTGGACAAGAGACCCTCACCAACGTTGCTACCCGAGTTCCTTTCAACTACATATGCCACTGATTGAACCGGGGATCTTCTCCAGGCAAGATCCTGCCATAAAAGCCATAGCCCTCCCATAAAAGGCTTGCTGGCATTCAGCAATAATCCACAGATTAGCAAGAAAGCAGTTGGAACAGTTGGAAACGATACAGAGAATATGCCAAGTCAGAGTTTGAAAAGCATGACGGCCCCTTTGCCAACAGCAATTAAGCAAGAATATTTCCAAGACACCAAAAATGAGTACATTAAAATGCCTCTCTCTCAAGCGGTGCAGAGCTCTGCTAATCACTGGACGACTTGCTAGACAGGAACTTGAAGCAACACAGTCCCTTGCGAGAGTCCTCAACACCACAAGGCCCTTTCCCTAAACATACAAATCAAGATATAATTTCTGCACTCAAAGAAAAAGAGGGTTGTAGCCAATTAAGTTCTACTCAGGGTAGACCCATTACATTAATGAAAGTAAGTCAGCCATGTCTATTAACTTCAATGGGTTAGTTCTGTGTAGGACCAGACTGGGATACAACCCACAGTACTTCCACGTGAAAAATTGCATATGGTATTTTGGGTGCAGCTGCTGTCACAAAGTTGCTTGTGTCTGCCCCAGATAATATTTTGTATTTATATCCTGTTGTTAGGGCAGACTAGCCTTTGCCAAGCTGCTGCCCTCCAGAAATTTTGGACTACAGCTCTTATCATCGCTAGCCAGCACAAAACATCTGGAAAGTATCAGGCTGGTGAAGGCTGGATCAGACCATGTAGATACTTCCCACACTAAAGTTAGGTAGCATGGGAAATGCCCCTGTGATCTAGTACAACATGGGAACTAGCTTTAGAGAGGCAGTGTTATGGCAGCAACTACACCGAAACAGCTATACATCTGTTGGCCCTAGCTCACACTATATTCTGGTATCATGGTGGTGGAAAAGCTAACCACATACTGCTTTCCTAAGCATGTTACTCCACCATATAGGAAGAAACTGTTAACTCACATGTACTAGCCTCTATTTTGTTGTGTGTACAAAACTGGAAACTGCACATACACTGTCTTTTAAAACCTGTAACTGTGTTACTACATGTACATGCCATTTCCAATTTGTGTACACATTATGCAGTTATTGCACGTGACAATTCACACAGACTTTATATGATTTTTCCCGACATCAAATTGCTATGCATTTAGGACATTTCTTGCACTAAAAGGAGTCACTGAACATATTAATTATTAACCCTAGGGCACCATTTATGCAAAGTGTTCTACTATGGAGATATGACCCCACTCAGTTGAAAATGACATTAATCTGTTGCCTTGAGCTAGTTAGAGAAGGGGGGGGGGGAAATCTAGTAACTAATACAGTAATGATAATCCCAAACAACAAAATAAAAATAAGAACCACCAAAAGGAGTGTTCTATTAATAGGAGCTTATGTTAACGTGACTTGCTGAATTCCCTTTAGGCCTTTCTAAATACATACCCAAATATGTTTGTTGTTGTTTTTAAAAAGTCTTATGGTACAAAAGTTGAATTTTCAGTTAATACCTGTACAATAATCCCGTAGAAAGATGGAAGAAGATTTTAATGTTTCTTACCCATCAAATGCTTTAGGTAATTTCCAAACAAGGCAACCAATGTGAAAATTAGGGCAAAGGTGTTAATATGACAAACAACGTTCATAAAAAAATAATACTCTGCTCACGTCTATCTTGTCTTTTAGCAGAATTACTCAAAAGCTGTATCTATACTGCACTTTAAAAATCAAAGAATATGCAGAGGTACAATCCTGATTAGACAACTTTGTGAATTAGGAATCTCTTAGGTCGTAGTCACCAACCAAGTAATACATTTTTAAAATTAGGAATATTGTTATGAAGCCACAGTTTATTCGTCTGTTCCTTCTCTGTATGAATGCATAATCCAATCTTCAAGGCACTATGACAGTGCAAGTCTTACAAAGCAATCCTAAATATGCTTACTCAGAAGTTTAAATGAGTTCAACAGTACTTATTTTCTGGTACGCCTTATTGGAACTGGAGGCTTAGATCTACAAGTAGATCCCAAGTGTCTCCTTTTTAACAAAAAGGTTGTAAAGTGAGGACTTCTGAAACAAAAAATCTTGTAATAAGGCTTGTATAAGGATGCACTGCGAAATCAATAAGAAACAAAACTGGAAAGATTATACTATACTGAACAACTATTAACATTATTTATGTTTGCAAAAGTTCCTGAATGGAACTTATATTTTGTGTGCCATACTCTTCATGCAACACAGGAAGGAAAATTCATTTGGTAAATCTTTAAATCAATCAAGACTTAAATCATCCAGTTCAGCATCGCATTACAGTTACAAATTTAAGTGGTGAAACATGAAAGGCACTGAATAACAATTTCAAGACAACAGCTGGGAATTTTTAAGGAGGTTCTTAAGAATTTTGAGACTGGGAACATTGCACATATTTTATATGATGCACTTGTATCCATTCATGCAAAAACTGGATCTCAAACTTAGCGGCATTCGAAAATATTGTGAAGAAAACGGTGATAAATATGCACTTTCTCAATCAGCTCACTCTAAATAAATAAAGGAAACATGAATCTTTTTTCACAGACTCACCTCATCAAGAAATCTTAACTGAATCTGGCACTTAACTAGGAATTCATGAGCTCTGACAACACTTGCAACAGATAAAGATTCCATCCTCAGATATGCATAATAGAAGTTCTAGGTGCTTATTTAAACTGTACTAATTCTTAATCATGATGCCAACCTCATCCTCAAGGAAAGCTTCAGTATCACACAGAATCCCTGAAATTTACCAGTAGTTGAAACAGAAAGTGGTGAAACAATTTATTGCAAGAACTTTAAAACTAGCAGACTCTAGTCATACTTTCCTTTGTGCTTCAAATCTCTTAATTCATGAAGCTGCCTTTCCAAGATTTATATTATGATTAACACATTGCTGAGGTTAAATAAATTGACAGATGTCATAGAAGTTTATTTCCCTTATTTATTATCTAAGATTACCCAAGTCCTTATTCCCAGCTGTTTTAATCCTTAGATTTTATCACCTTTGAATTTTCAAAGGTTTGTAATACAAGGTTCATATAAAGACCAACTGATTTAATGACAAAGAAATTTTAGTAAAGTGATTAGCTGTAGTCCTGCAGTCTGCTACCTAAACAAAAATACCGCTGGTATCAGTGAGACTTGCCAGAAACTGCATACAGGATTTCAACCATGCTCTACTACTGGGGGAAATAGGGTGACTTTAGTTGTGTCCTGGTGCTTCTGTTCATGCAGCGAAACTTTTTTTTTTTTAAACTCGACCTCCATACTGTGAAAATTCCTCTCAGTTTCAAAGCATGGAGGGCTGCTATTTGAGAAACACACGTCTAAAGCTCCCTTAGGCGCATTGAATTGGTTGTGCAGCTCTTTAGATCCTGTGTTTCAAACTGTCTAAATAGGCCTGTGAGGGATCCGTAAAACAAAAAAATGATCGCTGCTTGACATAAAGTGGAGATTATTCCTGAGGTGGACTCAAAGACAATTTGATCAATGCCAAAAATATTGAGACCTGATTTGACAGATTCAAGGAAACGACACGCAAGAGGATCCTGCATGGTAAATTGGCACTCTCACAATAGTTCAAGAGAGCAGAAAGTTTTTTGAGAGAGGCTTCCCTTCCCATGGTGTACACACACATTTTTCTTTTCTCTCACTGCTGCCACCAGTCAAACAAGTCTGTAAGCTCCTGAAACAACACAAAAAGGTGTTTGCCAGGGATGAATTGTGATGGGTTTATGCACACCGTTAGCAGTGATTCATCATTCTAACAACTTCCGCTCTTGGTAGCGAATCTGGAGTTACAACCCCCAGCCTAAAGCAGGCACCACAGAGGAGCTGTTTGTGTATCTGATAAGCAGTCAACATGCAGGAGTGCTCTGATGGTGTTTCCTGCTTGGCAGGGGGTTGGACTCGATGGCCCTTGTGGTCTCTTCCAACTCTATGATTCTATGCTCTTGCATGTTGTTCTTCAAAATTAAACTCCGTTAAGGAAATGTTAAGTTCCTAAGGGGGTGGGAAAGCATTGGTGTGTGCCAACATTCTAATTTTTGTGTTCCACTATTTAACTACTCCCCCAGCTCTCTAAATCTGCTTCTTGACAAGTCATATATAACACAGCATAGCACCTCTAAGAAAACAAACACAATCAGAGAATTTTGCAATAGTAGATGATTTACACAAAGTACCTATTCGTTAAATGGAAAACTGAGATGTGAACCAAAACAATCCTGAAGGCGTCAAAATAAGGACTTGGGATTGCTCTTTCTTCTGCGTCCAGTGCATGTCACCTGAACTCAGTGGTGTCAACTGAAGATGCAAAAGTAAATTCTGCTCCACGGCATTTTGTGCATCTGTAAAAGTGGAATGTTGAATTGTAACTTCTGCAACACTTTCTCTTGGTTGCACCTGCGGGGCAGCCTCGTGGAATCCTGACATTATGTGGAGCCGCAACTACTCATTAAGATTCTAACAACGAGTGCCACCTACATACTTGTTGTCCTTTGGATTCCTTCATCTCAGTCCAGTGATTTAGTTCCTCTTCGCCAGAACTGTTCAAACCTAAAGAAATCCAGCCTATCATTTCCTTTCGTTTCATGCTGCGTTTATTGTACACAGACAATATGAGTGTAACGTCAGAAAGCTGAAACAGTGCCACCTGGAAAATAAAGGTCTCTTTGTAGACTGGATTCGGTTGCCCTCTTCGGATAGATGTCTTGCATTTGGACATCTCTTGGCCCATAGAATTCAGCAATGTCAGCTTAACAAACGTATCTACAAAATAAACAATGTCATGCATAAGATGCTTTAGACAAAGGATTTCTCCTACGAAAATACACCAGTCTATCTTTAAGGTTATGGCGTATACCATGTTGGATTTTGAGTAGTTGACTAAACTTAAGCCATGTTTAAAAAAGGAAGTAAACATTGACGTTCAACTTTTACTTAATTGCATTATCCTTACATAACAAGTTTACTTAAAGGTATACCTCATAATCCTTCTATCCATTCACCCCCTGCTCACTTGCATAAAGCAGACATGTGTAGCATTAACACTCAGCAAGCTACAACTGGCCACAACACTGTAAAGCATTTCAGAGTTTTCAGATAATGTAAACAGGTGGATAAAAAGAGAAATGAAATAAACAAATAATTTACAAGTAAAAATATATGTATGAGGTGGAGTGCAGTGATGACGTCATGGGTGCTCAGAATGAAATGTTTACTAGGGAAAAATTCTCTGCATGGATGTGGTTCAAGGGTTGTCAGTTTTTTCTTTCATTTGTGAATATTTAAAATGCCAAAAAACAAAATGCATTGACAAGCTGATGTTTACTCATCTGAGTAATGCTCTCTCTTCATGTCTAATTTTTAATATTCAATGTGTTGTTTTGTTAAATTATTTGGGCACAGTTGCTTTATAGTGCTTTTAAGAAGTACTATGCTATAACAATAGCTCAGATATTCAGGCCACGATCCAAAATCCTATCTGCACAGGGTGATATATTCCAATGTTGATAGAATAGAACAGGAAAGCCTCTATCTGTGCACCGGAGCTACTGAATCGTGGACATGAATTCATTAATACAACATTTGACACCAAAAACTATCAGTTTCATTATACTGTTTTCCACTTTGTCTGGGAAAATACACTCACGGCTACTGAATGCAGCATGCTGCATCCCTATCTGTATTTCACAGTATTTAGAAACAGACAGTTTTTGTGTCTTCTTTTTTGGCTTACCCGTTAGACTTCACATTTTAATTTTCAGATCTTTGAAATACCATCATCCAGTCAGAGATTTGGTCTATCTCCATTATAAGAGTGAAATAGTTAATTAAGGTAAATTGTCAGAAACCAACATGGTGGCGAGTGGTGGAGAGCTTTGCTGCTGGCAACTTTCTTTTGCATGAAAAAGACAACATCCAATTAGTCTCTACAGGAACTCACCTCGTATTATATAAACCTGTCCACCTATCAAGTGTTTTAGACAACAGAACAGTCCGTCTGACAACAGGGGGTGGAAAGCAGTAAAAGAAATAATGACCAGATGTCAATAGTTGGGTGAGAGAGGATCAAAGGTTAAAGTTTAAGAGGAAACACTATTCACTAGAGTGGAAGAAAATGAAACCTTAACAAATCCGTTTAGAGAGAGGGACCAAACAAAAGGATTGGCAGGTACAATTGAATGAAATGAATTCTGTAAGGTCACTGTGTAATCTTTAACAGGGGAAAAAATTACACCGTTTCAAGTAATGGGATATTTTAGTATTAATTTCTATTGTGTTTCTAACACAGAACATACAGATTCATGCAAAAGATTACGCTACAAAACTACAGAAATCATAGTGTCACCTTTACCGGACCATCCTCTTTTTCATGCAAACTCCAGCTTTTTGAGTAAGGGTCAGTTGAATGACCTCAAACTAGTGGAGCCTCATTTGAGGTCAATGGGATTACAAAAGGGTAAGTGGTCACTGAATTGAATCCTGTATATATTACAAACAATAAGGTGAACGCTAATTGGATTAAACATTAGTTTGATCAATACACTGGTTGTTGGGTGTTCTGTTTTTTTTAAAAAAAAAAAAACAACCACAACACTAATTTGTACATTTAATGCTACTTTACATCATCATTCATCTGAAATAAATTATTACACCAAAGTGCAAAATCATGTGATCACAGACCATCTAAAGCTTAATGGCTGCTTCAATGCACCCATAAAGCTCTCCTGTAAGCATAGGCTTTCTACTTAAACTACAGTGTCAGGGAAGCCTGAGTGAAAAACACAGTGGAGATTAGTGCCTAGATCTGTTCCCAACACTGCATGAACAGACAGAAAAATTTGGTGTGTGGATCACAACACCTGCATGTGCAAGGAGATTCTGGATCAGGGCACCAGATTCCTAAACTCATGACTGTAATATGGGTCCATTTCAAACAAAATGGAAGAAGATACAGTGGTACCTCGGGTTAAGAACTTAATTTGTTCTAGAGGTCTTTTCTTAACCTGAAACTGTTCTTAACCTGAGGTACCACTTTAGCTAATGGGGCCTCCTGCTGCTACCACACGATTTCTGTTCTCATCCTGAAGCAAAGTTCTTAACCCGAGGTACTATTTCTGGGTTAGTGGAGTCTGTAACCTGAAGCGTCTGTAACCCGAGGTACCACTGTATAGGGCAGAACACGTATAACTTTTTTCTTGTCTTGGATGTTCAAGACTGTTAAAAATGTTTTTTTTAAAAAAAAAAAATAATGCTTGCAGCAACCCAAACGGATAGATAGAAGTGTATACAATTATGAATGGCATGGAAGAAGTGGATAGAGAAAAGTTTTTCTCCCTCTCATAACACTAGAACTCAAGGACATTAAGCCAAATGCTGGAAGATTCAGGACAGATAAAAGAAAGTATTTCTTCACACAGCACATAGTTAAACTACGGAACTCACTCCCCCAGCAGCAGAGATAGCCACCAACCTAGATAGCTTTAAAAGTGGATTAGACAAATTCATGGAGGAGAGGGCAATTGATGGCTATTAGCCACAACGACTATCTCCATGGCAGTAATACTTCTGAGTACCAGTTGCTGGAAACAGCAGGAGGGGAGATTGCTGTTGCACTCAGGTCCTGCTCGCAGGCTTCCAACAGACATCTGACTGGCCACTGTGTGAACAGGATGCTGGACTAGATGGGCTTTTGGCCTGATCCAGCAAGCTCTTCTTATGTTCTTACGACTTAACATCTTGGTAGCAATGGTTGTTGAGTATCGTACCTAGTTTGTCTTTTCTCCTCCCTAGGTTCCGACTACCACTGTGGTTTTCTACCGCTTACTTTTTTCTTTACTGATTTATATATGCGTGGCTCCCAGGGGCTAAATTTGGGTGCTAGCACAATGTACATCTGATTCCTGGGCCCGCTTGCACATTCTGGTTCCGACAAGTGAACAAAAGGAACTCAATTATGCCCAGTTCAAACACATTCCTAGCTCCATCTGAGGCTACAGGGTGGAGCAGTCTAGTGGGGCAGGAAAGGAAGAATTCACAGTGGAAGAACAGAGCCTTGACAGTCTTGTGATGACTAGGGTAGTAGGTGGGTGCCAGGCCACTGCAGGGAAGATATGTGGAAGTTCCAATACATCCTTTTCATCTATTGTTGGGGGCATGCCAGGGGCATGGGAGATCATGTGGATCCAATGTCTTTCATTCTTCCCTGACATGCCCCCTTTCCCTTACCAACACAGCAGAAACACTGGATGCAGAAGAGACTTCCAGTTACAGAAGTTCCCTCTGGGGTAGATCTCCTCTGCCTGCAGATCTCCCTCTCCACCCATGGAGGTGGAGGTCTGCAATTTCGTAGGAGGTCTGCAATTTCGTAGGATTGCACCCTTATTTGCCCAGTTTATCCATAACAGCAAGCCAAACCATGGCTCAGCATGACTGTTCAAGTGCACAGGTACTCACAGCAGAAATCACAGCCACTTTGCTCCTTCCGTCTTGCTACTGCTGTCCAACCCAATGCTACCCCATGGTTTGGCTTAGCATTATGTCTGAACTCAGGTTTGTTGTTTGAGTACCGCATACAAAGAAGAAGCAGGAAGCCAAGAACAAACCGTATGACTGTCTTCCTATCTGTCTATCTCTAGAGTGTGCAACATTTCTTCATATCTGGTATCAGGAATAAATATAATATAAATCATATTATACTATGAGAATATAAAATCTAAATTATACATGTCGGTATCAGTTAAACTCTCACAGACTGATAAACTCTTACAAGAGGATCCTTAACCGCAGTAGCATCAACACATTTACATAAACATTCATTGGCACACACTTTTAAAATACATTATAACTTTTTATATTGGCTCTGTGATGTGAGGCATTAATAGTTTAGCAATTAATCATTATGATAAAGGCAATTTATTAGTCAGCCAGTCATGAAAAATTAAAAGGATCTTGTCAAATCACAACTAATATTTTGAATTTTAGATTTCTGCCATTTCCCCAATGACTGGAAATATAAAACATGAAACAGATTAACTGATGATTGCAGTATTTCAGTTTGACTGGATAAAGCTAAATGATAGGATTGAAGTCCCCACCAGTGAAATCCCCCCAAGTGCAGAAGTATTAGGATAAAAAAAATATATTCCACTCACTGGGTGGTCTGTTTGCTGCCAGGTTTTTGAAGTGGCTGCCTTTTATCACTTCTGCTGCTAGTCTTCCAGTTGTGGCATTATAAAGCAGTCCAATGAGGATTTCTGGAGCTGAGCCATGTGCCAGAGACTGACAGGAGGAGGTACTTTCACTGCAGGACATTTCTGACATGCTCATTTGGGAGTCGCAGCCCTAGAAGCAAAAGCAAAGCGTTTGCAAGCATTTTATGCAGCCAAGATACTGAAGAACCTATTCCCAGTATTTATATCTCCCTAGATTTTGACTCTAACTTGATCTTAACAGCACATGACAGCTTAATGAAAATAAAAAATGGGGTGTGTGGATCTGAAAGAACAATACATATAAGAGTGAAATATAACCTTCCTCAAAATATAAAGAAGGCCACCTTCTATGCCAACAGAACCAGTATCACAAATAGGAATAACAAGTTCTCAAGTGCTGGAAAATGCTCAGTTTTGCACTTCGAACAGAGCTACATGTGATAAACTATGGGTCAGGAGGGAAAATCCATGCACAGAAAGGTTTTCACTACCCTCTTGGTCTAAGAATGAATTCCCATGCTCAACGCCTGCAGAGAGACACACAGTGTCCCTGCACCATTCATACAACATTAATCCAAGGACCAGCCCCGATCACTTTCTACCAGAGAGATCAATGTCAGGAAGCTGTTTCCTCTATCTTTCTATAACAGCTGTAGGAGAATGCAGCAAGGCAAGATTCCAGGGGGCCCCAATGTTCAGAGCAAAGCCGAGGCAAAATATCAAGCTGTGAAATTCGATGCTCAATTCACCCACCCCAGAAAACAATTAAATCTCATCACATACATTCTAAGCCAGGATTACATTACCATCCCAGCCCAAAGAACCGGAATTACCTTGCCTTAAGTCAGAAACGCAGTATGATAAATCTGGCTGCTGGAAATCAAAGGTATGTTTCTGCAGGTTTCCCATAACTGCAGGCAAGGGTCTATCACCGACACTCAGTGTGGTGCAAAGCCAAGTGCAAACTTCTACAAATCAGTTGGGTGCAACAAAGCAGCAAGCAATTCAAATGACTCGGCAAGATACCGACAAATGTTCTCCAATAACCCCACATTGTGTAAACGAAATATTGCTGCAAGCACAAATCTAACACTCAAGGAAGCAAGCACAGACACAAATGTAAAATTATGCTTTTGAAATGTGTATGTAGGTGTATTGCATCTCAACTGAAGAGACAACTCTCTACCAGGGACCTGCCTTTTCAAAACCCTGGTTCGTGTTCTTATAAATTAGGAATCTTTTCCAGAAAGCAATTGCAAGCATGTGTTTGCTGCTAAGAAGAAGAAGAAGAAGAAGAAGAAGAAGAGGAGGAGGAGTAGTAGTTTGGATTTAATATCCCACTTTATCACTACCCGAAGGATTCTCAAAGCGGCTAACATTCTCCTTTCCCTTCCTCCCCCACAACAAACACTGTGAGGTGAGTGGGGCTGAGAGACTTCAAAGAAGTGTGACTAGCCCAAGGTCACCCAGCAGCTGCATGTGGAGGGGCCGAGACGCGAACCTGGTTCACCAGATTACGAATCTACTGCTCTTAACCACACCACCACACTGGCTACTCAAAATGGCTGCCCTGTATTTGCCTTTGTTTGGGACAGTAAATAATGTAGTGGACAGTAAACAATGTAGCCAGGATGTAAGATATCAGATGTCGGTCCATCTTTGCTATGTGGTAGACATTTGTAGGCACCTCTTCTGGCAGCAACCACATCCCATGCATGAAAACTAGGGAATCTGAGACCTCTCTTCCCACTTAGATTTCTCTCCTAACAAACACCTCTGCTTTTGAGGAAAGTTCACTAAACAACTCTTTTTCAATCAATAGTAAGGGCCCTGGAGACCTGCAACCCCTGTTAAGCTGGACCTCTGACAAGAAGGGTAAGGTAGTTATAGCCTGACCTCTATCTCCTTGTGCCTTCTCTTGGCTACCAAGAAACACACCTGTGTCCCATGTAAATATAATTTCTTATTTCTCACTTCATTCCAGATGCCACTTTTGTCTTCTACACTCTGTCACCTCTACTTCAGGTGCAACTGGGTATCAGAGGATGTGTGAAGCAGATGCTCTCTTCCAGGGTTAATACCAAGGTGAGGGTAACTACCCAAGATAGCAAGAATCTATTTGGACCAGATTGTTCAAGGATCTTTTCTACTTTTTGGAAACATCAGCATGGGGCTTCTTGGTGACTCAGGATATCCTCTTTTCAACACTGGTGCGAGGCTTTAATGGGGTGGAGAAGTGCTACAATGAGGTGTCCTCCTGCCTTCTCAGGAATCAGGTATCAAGTGAATGTGCCTCAAGCTAGGATTGTCTTATATGCAACTATCATCTCTGGCACACATTTAGAACATCTCCATTTTTTCCAGTGGAAGAAGTAGGCATGCACAATATGTTAAAGAATCTACTAGCCATTCTTTCTTGGTAGGGGTTGTATTTTCTTTCCACCTCTGACCTAACAAAGTCCGGGCGGCTGTAGTCACATACATAAATAGTCTCTTCTGGTCATTTGGAATCTTTGCACCTAGGATTCCTAAAAGAAAAGCTTCTGGCTTCTTAGAAAAGGTTATCTTGAATAGGAATGTTCCTGTTTTTGCACTGAAAGGGTAACTTACTTTATTTCTACAATTCTACATGCTTCCCAGGTTGACTCATGGTTAGAGACAGAAAAGCAAGCTGCTAAATTAAGATTAAAGGTCTCCTGTCTCATACCGGAGCAAGAGCCAGATACCAAGTCAAACTAAGAGTGAAGCCCATTCCCCCTGTCCCTGGAGGGAATTTGCAAGGGTGATTAACCCTCTGTTATCCTTGTTTTTCATTTGCTGGCGATCCCCCGCTGTCATGGGGGCTGCGTCCATTAAGGCAGATGGGACCGAAAGCCCCATTGGACCATATTTGTAATCAGAATATTTGTGATTATTATTTTAATCACAGTATAGCTTCTATTTAAGATGAGGGGGTGAGATCTAGTTTGAATAAAATTTGGAGCCAAGCTCTTTTATTGATTTATGAAAAATCTTGCCATTCTAGTGGTACAGTAAAAAGCACATGCCATTCTAGTGGTACAGTAAAAAATGATAAAAGAGACTGCTGTTTTATTAAGGGAACAATCCAAACTCCTGGAGGGTACAACTGGAAATCATGACAATCAGAGCAGAAGGTGGGTGGCATGAAAATACCATTCTGGACCAGCTCCAGGTTGACACAGCAGAGAGACCTGGATTGGGCCTGTCAATGGACTGGCTTAGGATCAGTGGTTCCTTTGCCAACCCAAAACTCTCCACTCTTCACCCCTAAAAAGCCTTGTTTGTGAGGCACACACAAGCTGCAGCTGACAATGACACTGCCAGTGTTGGTTCCACATGTCTATAGTTCAGTCACATGCAGTTGGAAGCCTCGTCTGAATTCACTCCAGTGCAGAGGATTGCTCTGCTCATCTACAATCCTATATCCATATATCTAGGAGAAAGCCACACAGAACTCATTGGTTCTTAATTCTGCATAGACCATGGATAGGTAAACTAAGGCCTCGGGGCTGGATCCGGCCCAATTGCCTTCTCAATCCGGCCTGTGGTCCAGGAATCAGCATGTTTTTACATGAGTAGAATGTGTCCTTTTATTTAAAATGCATCTCTGGGTTATTTGTGGGGCATAGGAATTTGTTCATTCCCCCCCCCCATATAGTCCGGCCCCTCACAAGGTCTGCTGAAAACGTTTGCTGACCCCTGGCATAGACTATATAGAATTGCATGAAGCACCTAATCAGAGTTTTAGAAGAATTGGTTAAAAGACAACTTCTCAAAGGCCTTTGCTTCTAATTTGTTTTTTTCAATCTCAAGAGGGCAAACTGGTAGATGCACTATTAAAAATCTCCTTCTGTCTTGGGCAAAAAACACTGATTAAAGTAAAATCAAATGAAAAACATAATTCCTTCACTGGGTATAATCAAGAGACTCAAATCTTTAAAAATTATTACATACAGCTGTAATTTATTACTACAGAGTCTATAAAGTTATATCAAATTTCCTTCTGCAAATCATAAATAACATGTGGAATATATGCATAGGCAAATTATTCTGAGAACAAAAGTATCACACTATTCACAGATCAGCTTTGTTCCCAAACTTAAGCTACTGTGAATAATATACTCTCAAAATGAAATGACAAAACAGAATTTATATGTTTTGGCAAATCAGTGTTCCAACTTCCTCAACAGACATTTGGCAAGGTAAGAATGGCACCCTTGTGCCACTTTTCTCATTTGATGCACAATGCAGTGTCTTTATAAGTTTTCTAATAAAAATTATGCAGTACATCTTAGTGGGTAAAAATGAGAAGATAGATTATTTAATTTGTTTGGAATGTGCTGTGACAGAGCATTAAAATTATTGCCTAGATACCCTTTTTATAGTCTACATTAGGGTCTAATAGTCTCATATGCAAGGCATCTTTCACTGACAAACATACTTCACAGCTATGTAAGAATGTAGCCATAAAAACTTTTCAAACATTTGATTAAAGGGTAAGCAGGCACATATCAGTCTATTTCTGGTTTATGCCTCTTTCAAGCAATGTTCTTTCATAAATCCATTTAATTGTGTTCCTGCATTAGTCTACAAGATTTTAAAAAACTCACAAAAGTCAAATTTAAATAAATACTTTTTGAACATATTTTATCTCTAAATATGCATTTATAAATGTATTTCACCTCAGATATTTTGGAGTGAAAAACTGCAGCAGAAAATTCAGAGGAGTGCTAAATCTAAAGAATAACTAGGTTCCAATCTGCATAATAGCTTGGGAGGTGTGTGGGGGTCAGCTCAGTTTCTATCAGAATTCACAGAGAGCAACTTCCTCAGGCATCCCCGATAAAGGGATCCCAAGTCAAAAATCACAACCTAGCATAGAGTTAACCACACATAAGGTCAGTAGTAGCATGACACTGGCATCACTGTTGCTTACTTGGACAGGGGTGGGAACAGGCCACAGTCCCACCAATGCAACCATGTAGCCCTAACCTCACTGTTGCCCTGCCTTGTCCAGGTAAGCCGCAGAAATGCCAGTCACAGGAGGCCACAACACACACTGCTACTGATTAAACCCACTAAAATTCATGGTCTTAAATGTTAATTCATGGCTGTGAGTACTCTGAAAGAACAGCCCATTAGCAAAATAATGGCAGCCACCTCATGATTATTTTTTTTTGCAAGCTTTATAAAAAACCCCTCAGAGAATATTGCATGTGTGGGTATGTGTCTCTGTGTGTGTAGATCCACTATTTTTTGAGGAATCCATTCTGTAAAGAATGCATATGACCTGTAAAGGTAAAGGGACCCCTGACCATTAGCTCCAGTTGTGGCCGACTCTGGGGTTGCGGCGCTCATCTCGCTTTATTGGCTGAGGGAGCCGGCATACAGCTTCCAGGTCATGTGGCCAGCATGACTAAGCCGCTTCTGGCGAACCAGAGCAGCGCATAGAAACACCGTTTACCTTCCCGCCGGAATGGTACCTATTTATCTACTTGTACTTTGACGTGCTTTCGAACTGCTAGGTTGGCAGGAGCAGGGACCGAGCAACGAGAGCTCACCCCGCCGCAGGGATTCAAACCGCGACTTTCTGATCAGTAAGTCCTAGGCTCTGTGGTTTAACCCACAGCGCCACCCGCGTCCCTATATGACCTGTAAGCGATAGATAGCTCCATTGTCCTTCAAGTCTCTTGACGGCAGACAGATGTTTCTTGAATGTAGCATATGATGTTCCCCTGTCTCACTGCAAATTCAGTTGGGAAAGATTTGGTTTAGTGCTGCCTACAACTGACGCAAGGTGATTCAAGCCATTTGGCAGAATCCTGCCATACTTCTCACAAGGTGATACAATAAACACATATCTGAGGAACCGAGAGGAAACTGTGTAGTAAATGCAGGGAAAACTAACTGGAGCTTAGGAAGCCGAATCATTCTGTTTCTTCTTTTTTCACCCCTCTGTCCTCCTACCCATGTTTATCTCTAGTACCACCAGATTTTCAAACCTAGACTTGAGCAACAGTTGTTCATTGTGGACCTGTTCAGACAGGCCACTTACATTATTTCAGAGAGCTCACACATTCCCCAACTTAGTAATACTCATCTTGTATTACACAAATGAGAGCCATGTTGTTTATGTTACATTGTAGGATAAAATGATGCGCACACATTGAGCTGGATTAATTACCTCAGATTTAACGTTTCCTGAAAACACCCCCTCAGATGATAATTATTACAGAAACAACTATCAGAGATCTCACATTTCTTTCTGTCTTGGTCTCCAATGGAGTAAACTTTCCAGTATTTCTGCTAGCATCCTGTTAGAGAGGAATCTTGGCTGACACGCAACAGCAAAAGCAATACAGTTCAAAACACAATTAATAGCATCCATCTTTTTTAAAAAAAATAATTAATTTACTATTTTCAGGTAGTTTACACACACACACACACACACACACACCTCAAAGGCCAAGATAAAGAGGTGTGTCTTTAGCATATGACAAAAACTGAATAATGGCAATGCTACATGGACCTTTGCTGGGAGGGTATTACAAAGTTTTAGGGCTACTACCAGGGCCAGTCCAAGACATTTCAGCTCCTGAGGTGAACTCCAAAATGGATGCTTTCCTTCTCCACCAGAAAAGAAGGGGTGAGTGAATTTCATTAAATAAACCAACTACTCATCGCCCCGCTGTAACGATTTTCCTGCTGTAGAGAAGTATATTTCTTTGTGGCACAAATAGCTGTTCTAATCAGAATCCTTGGTTGCATGATTTAATACTCACGGAAATAGGGTACGCTGGCTCCAATGTCACTGGTACCGACATCTTCCCTTGAAGATTTAATTTGGTTAAGTAAAATATCTTTTCTCCCAAAATCCTCTCTCTTTTTACACGGCGTATACTGTACAGTCTAAAGCGCACTGCATAATTCCCAATCATCTCAGACTCAATATGATTAAATTTAAATGTCTCAGTGAAGACCGGGCATGGACCCCGCTGGATGCTGGTCTTTGCTCTCTGCTTCTTGATAGGAAGAAGAACCAGGTGTACTTGCCATAAACTTCCACTTGTCCTGCTATAATTTGGAATGTCTGTGACAGCTGTCACTGTTATCAGAAGCCTCTGTTCCTGCGAGTCGTAGTCAAAAGTCACATCCAGGGTGCCATACTTAGCTTCTGGTTCAGGATCAAAAGATTTAGGGAGCTGTGATGATGATCCTCGAGCTGACAGATCCTAAATGAAACGGAGCAGAGGTTTTACATACATTCACGCCCATTTAGACATCTATAACTGTATCGATACACTCTGTGATACACTTTGTTAAAAGTGATTTAGCGAGTATGTGTTTTACATAAATTGTTAAAATTGAAATCCTTGTCCTCAGTGACTAAGTATGATGTTTTCGTTCATTTCACACACAAGGTATTTGAAAATTCAAGGAAGGACAGCATGCTGTCAGGCAGTCAAACAAAAAATGAGAGGGCTTCTTTTACTGCTTGTGAAAAGAGCCAATCAGAAGAAAGAAAAGCAAGAATAAAAGGTTCATAGCAAGAAGGTCAAAGTGTTTGGAAACAGCTGGGAGAACTGGCTAGGACAATGTTGAAGGGGTCGGGAGGAGCTGGAGAATTAAATGATGATTTAATTCATCAATGACATAATAAACCATTTTGAAATGTTTGCATAAAAATGAATAAAACAGAAATAAAACATAGAAATAAGTGACAATTTTTGGATTGTGCAGCCTGATACATAGAAGCAGGGGCTGTAGAAATTGTGCTTTTAAAGGTAAGACTAGGAGATGCCGTTCATGACATTATCAATTGCGGGCGTGGCATTTTAAAAGTTAAAAGCATGTGCAGGTCTGATCTGGATCAAGGTGGGTAAGCTAACTCCTTTCCCCCTACTATAGTCACTTTCAGGATTAGGACTTCTGCACCTGCTATGTCTACTGGGGGAAAGAACTTCCATTGGTGATTAATAATAATAATAATAATAATAATAATAATAGCTGTTTCAAAACACCTGGTGATTCTTCAAAGTGCCAGATTTATTTTAAGGAAGGGGCAAATAAGTAATCCCTGCATGAGGGTGCTAATATGCTGACACCACAGCCTTTTCCCACCTATTTCACCCTGTGCTTTACTAAAAAGAAAACCAAAACCCTGCAACCAGACTGGTCAAATGACCAGTCAAAGTGACATTTGGTATGTGAGAAGACTCAATTAAAAATAAAACACCATCCTAATTGCATTTTGTACATTTAAACTATCCAAGCACATTATTGATTATAAGTAAGAATGAGATTCACATGTGTAGCCAAATCTGCTAATAATTATGCTTGTGGTGGATGACGGTGGTGTTATCTGTGTACGAAACATTAAGATTCCAGTCAAAGAATTCCACTGAAAAGTTAGCAAGTCTAACTATAATAGACTTACATTTATATATTCATTTGTTGCAATTACTTCTTTCCCACCTTTCAGGATACAAATCCTTCCATGGAGGCTTATTAGTGACATTAAATTACTTTTTTAAAGTACGTAATATTTTACTGAGGATAGTAAAAAGTCATGGCTATTCTTCCCACAGGGTACTTGGTGGAAGAACGGCTCAGGGGCAGGGATGGGGAAGGAGAAGTTAACTTCAGGCCCTGAGGTAGTCTTCTCATATATCAGAATTGTTTTTCAGCCTGGGGGCCACCTTTTCTTCTGGGCAAGTTTCCAGGGGCCACAGGGAAGTGATGAGTGGGACCAGAGGGAAAGGTGGTTTTTACCTTCTTACAGTAGGCTAGTTTCCACATACTCTCTCACACACACTCCTTGATCCTCTGTCCAAGCAAACAAGAAGCATTACCACATCGTCTCAGTTTTCATGCTCAGTAAGTAAAAGGTAAAGGGACCCCTGACCGTTAGGCTCTGCCGTGGCCAACTCTGGGGTTGCAGCACTCATCTCGCTTTATTGGCCGAAGGAGCTACCGTACAGCTTCTGGGTCATGTGGCCAGCATGACTAAACCGCTTCTGGTGAACCAGAGCAGCACATGGAAACAGCGTTTACCTTCCCGCCGGAGTGGTACCTATTTATCTACTTGCACTTTGATGTGCTTTCGAACTGCTAGGTTGGCAGGAGAAGGGACCGAGCAACGGAAGCTCACCCCCGTCGTGGGGATTCAAACCTCCGACATTCTGATCGGCAAGTCCTAGGCTCTGTGGTTTAACCCACAGCGCCACCTGGAGGAGCTTAAAGAGTTCTCTGCCTGTGTCTCAGGTGGTGCATGTATGGGTCAATGGCGAAAGCCATCTTTCAAGGCCCGACTGATCTGTAATGTACCGGACCAATGCTGCTTCATTATATCCTCAATAATTTTAGTACAATTGGGAGAGCGTGTGTTTACCTCTGGGCTAAGGACTGCAGTGCTGTCACTGGGTACATCTTCTTCATATCCTTTGTTATGGAAGCTTTCTATTTCATGCCCAGTGCTCCCTTCGCTTGGGCATTTATATGAGCATCTCGGACTGTTGCTACACTGAGAGAATTCACATTTGCTGTCACCAACTTCGGAGGGCGTGCATGAGAGATGCGGGGAGCCGCTATCATCTTGGTACGGTGGGGGCTGCAATTCATCAAGAGGAGGTGTTTGTCTCATTCTCTGAATGCAGTTTGCTAGGAATAAATAACAGTTATCATAGGCTTTCATTCTGTAAGAAATGTGGCTGGAAGAGAAAAACATCATTTGTTTAGCAAGGTGGTGCTCTACGAGGAATTCAAACATGGTGGCCCAGATCCAAAGAGTTATGTGCTGAGCTTGGTGCATTTAGAAGGGACTGCATCCCTCATCTCTAGGTATGCTCCCTTACCACTCCTGCCCCACGGCAGGATCCAGATATTCTTTTGCCCTGCCCTGGTTATCCTGAACTTCCAAAACTACCCAACTTCAATATCCTCACAGTTTTTGCCTCATCTGCTATCCAACAATGTAGCACTGGGTTGCACCGGGTTGAATTCTAACTCAAATTGCCACCTGTGCCTTCTCATAAAAAGTACTTCCTAGGTGTGATCTTCTGTCCTTGATAAGATTCTGACAATTCTTGCGGCTTCTTTCCTTGCCTAACTTTCCTAGCTTGATACTTGAATCATAACCATGAGTCTGTCACTATGAGGCATGTGATTGCTTGACTGCTATAGCTGAGTTCATCTCCTGGTTCTGAGTCTAAGAGCTCACCTACAGTTCTGATTCTGTATTCAGTCCCAGTCCAGATCCTGCAAAGACCATCAAGAGTGTCAAATGCTGCGGCTACGTTTTCCAAAACATATAGCCAAATTCTTTTAAATGGATCTTTATTTTAACTTTGCAAGTGCTGTAGTATATTTTAAATATTATTAGGGGGCTGCACCATTTAGCTGATTAAACAGTTATCACTTTAAAAGCTTTTTAATTGATCAAAAGGCACCTCCAATTAATAGGGAAATACATTGTGTTAAATATTAACACATATAAAAAGGGCACAGGGTCAACAGCATCTTAGAATTTAAAAAGTGAAAGTCCAGACACAACAGTTGGCAAAGTTGTTGAGTTCTTTAAAAGAAAATTTGCCATAATCTACCCTTCTGGACGTGTGGCACCTCTTAAAAGAAGATTCCAACTTCTTTTTCTATGACACAGGATCCCCCCACATCTAAGACTGTGTGTTCTGTGGCACATACATGCCTTGTCTGAAAACTAGGAGGCACTCCCCACCCCCCCAAAAAACAAGTGTATTATTCATATGCAACTTTAAAATTGATTAATTACTTAATGAAGGCTGCAATCTTATACCCACTTACCTGGTAGTAAGTCCCATTGAAGTCAGTAGGGATTACTTCTGAACAGATACGTATAAGATTGCACTGTAAACCTCAAACAATTAATTAAATAACTTTAAGAAATGAAGAAGAATGACAGCCCTAATATATTTCAAGAC
Source organism: Podarcis melisellensis (assembly GCF_964234715.1). NCBI lineage: Eukaryota > Metazoa > Chordata > Lepidosauria > Squamata > Lacertidae > Podarcis > Podarcis melisellensis. The sequence goes on along the minus strand of NC_138530.1, from coordinate 24,523,177 downwards.
AGATGGAAAGTACATACAGAAGAAATAGTCAAGTAGAACCTATGAACACACTGCGTTTGCATAAGACAAAACAGAAACAAATTAGTGTTTTCCATTAACAAGGATTTATATGAAGTAAAGTGTATGAGTATATGGGATGCTTCTAAAAGCTGGATAAGATAATGAAGAAAAGAAAGGTGCATTTTGGAGTCAGGAAAGAAGCAGAGAAGTGATTAATGCTACTAACCAATTTAAGTGGGTTGCAAATTTCCTGTAGAAGGAAACAAATTGAATCCATATTAACTGCAACCATTACTGTTTCAGCTGTAAGCTCCATCTTATTCCTTCTTTTTTCCTCTCCTTTGAAATGTTCAACTTTTTCGTTTCAGTTGCAAGTTTGGTCCCTTGCCTTACATGCTACTTACTCACAAAAATACAGCATTTGCTAGTAAAGTTCTTTTGCATTGCGTGCCTTGCAGTTTCCCACAGGTCTTCATCATCTCAACTCTTCTTGTTCTATATTTGGTTTCCCCAAACCATGCCTACACTGTCTGCCTCATTAACATCTGGAAACTGCTGCCTTATCTCTGAGGTTCAAAATCCCTAGCCAGAGAACTGCTCTACCAAAATCTGGTTTTGCACATTAGCTTTGAGCTTCTCATGAGCTCCTTTAAATATTCATAATATTCAGAAAAAGGCCTATTGTTATCAATGAGCAACCCAATTCCGGCTTCCTTGTATAGCTTGATAATTTTTGCAAGTAATGCTTTGTAATCATCATGGCTGGTTTCTTTCTCAGCAGCATACTTGCATCTCTCTCTCTCTCTCTCTCTCTCTCTCTCTCTCTCTCCCTTCCTCTCTCCTGTCATTCCTCCACATGCAAGATTATTCATGTTTATTTTTAAGCTAACCTAAGTTTCAAAAGTTTTAGTACTTCAGGGGCTTCTCGGCAAATGTTAAAACAATTTAAATAAAACATAAAATGAAATACATGTTTAAAAATTAAAGAAAACCCTTTATTTTGAATGATTAAATACCCACAGAGGTTTCTGCTATGCTACTCTGATGAGCGCAAATGGAATTTTCATGTTTTAATATTTTTGAGCTGGGAAAAGTTCATCTCGCCAAATAACCCTGCACCGCAAAGAGAGTATAGAAGATAAATAATAAATGTTTAATGAAGACCTGGGGCGCTTTCCCCCCCTTTTAAAACAGAAAGATTACACGAGCGTACGCAAACATTGTTATTTCACAATGAAGTGGGTTGTCTCAGCATCCTGCTACAGAGGAATCTCGGCTTATACCACCTGCCTACCAAAATGGAAACAACATATATTAAACATGAAGGGTAACTTGTGCAGCGAGAAAATAAATATACCTTACGAGTAGATTACTGGGTTGTTTGGAAGACAAATCATTTTGATTTCATTTCCAAATAAATTGCTACTTTGGACATTCCTAAATTCTGAAAGCAAGCTGAACTCGGGGAACACGCATTCAAACGCATTATAATGCAGTGAAAATTCACAGTTGCCATTCGCATCCTCCTCTCCCTTGGGTTTTCATCTACTGCTGAAACCCTTTGGTGCTACTAAGATGAAACCCTTTGGTGCTACTAAGGTTGAGAAAGGAGAGGTTCACCCCATCAGCTCATCTGAGAAATGAACTTCTCTTAGGCTCAGGCTTCCTCAACCTCAGCCCTCCAGATGTTTTGAGACTACAACTCCCATCATCCCTGACCACTGGTCCTGCTAGCTAGGGATCATGGGAGTTGTAGGCCAAAAATATCTGGAGGGCCGAGGTTGAGGAAGCCTGCTTTGGCTCCTCCTCTCCCTGGACTGTCTCCATTCTAGCTGGTCATCGTAAGAAAAATTAAGTAACTCCAAAAACTAGGGCCCAAGTGGGCTTGCTTCCCTCTTTTCTCCCCAATCTTATTTCCTTTTGCATCACATTGATTAGACAATACATTTGCACGCAGGAACTCTGGTTGTTGTTGTTGTTTTTAAAAAAACTTTTGAGAGTGGTTAAAAAGCTGCAGGTGCTTTATAAATTATTATTACTGTTGTCAGCAATGGCAACAATAGTAAATTTGTTAATCATGTTATGTACGTGTAGTTAGTGCTGGGTGACAAAATGGAGGAAAGGAGATAGCACTTGTGGGTTGCTCCGCTAGATGTGTAGGAAAAACATGGGGTGGTTTCATCAGACCATAAAATCACAGAATTGTAGAGTTGGAAGAAATCCCAAAGGTCATCTGGTCCAACCTACTGCAATGCAGGAATCCCAACTAAAGCATCCATGACAGATGGCCACCCAACCTCTGCATGAACACTGCAGTCATGGCACCAGGCAGCTTTGATGAGAGCAGGGAGCAGTAAAACAAGCACTAACCCTGAGCTGGCTGGGTCCAGGCGTTATGCTGAATGCAAGCATAACGCACACCCATGCTGGGCACCATTGACTATTTGGCTAGCACATACCTGCAGTGTGCCCTTTTGGCCGGCCCCTGCCTCCACTAAGTTAGTATATTTTGTCACCATACCACACAAATGCCACCATATTTTGGTGAACCATGCTGACATTGGAGCCCAAAAGCAATAAATAGCACAGCAAGTTTTGTTTCTTTTGTGCTTAACGAAATAAACTAAAGTTCAGTTTAGAAAATAACACCCCCAGAATCCCACTGAAAAGCGAGAAACTCCTATTAAAGAACCTATTAAAGAAATGTGTCATAACAAGATTTTCGATCGGTAATCAGCTCTGTACTAGAAAGGAGCAGAAGAAAAAGGCAGCCTGACAGAATGAATGAACAAGGAGGGAAGAAAAAAGGAGTGGGGAGTGGCACTTACATTCACTTGAAGACAGCTCAGCTGTCTTGCTCAAAAGCTGAAATAAGCATCAATCAGACAACCCAGTTCTCGTTTGCTACCTACACAACCTATTCCCTTTAACTGATTGCTGGGCAGAACAATCCAAAAGGAAAGGAGAATCGAGGGCGAGCAAACCACCTAATCCAAAGCCCCATTGGGCTTGTGTCAGTACGGCATAAAGCAGTGGTTTGGGTTCTTCCTCCTTTTCATTGGTTCCTTGCTACATTTTTAAAAATTAAATCCATGCCATTGCTTCCATGCAGCACACCTGGGTTATCTGTTCCCCCTGTTCTAGGATTGGAGACACAGGAGTGCCTAGACCCAATGTTTCCAAAGCCTCCTTTAACATGCCTGTCCCCCCCCCACCGAACACCCCCCCCATTGTTTTCTCTGCTGTCACTCCATGGCAAGCAACATGTTACAACCAATCCCATGATTCTTTTCTCTCTTTCTAAGAAATGTGGGGAGGCGGGAGAAGTAGTGAAATGGGGAGAAGGGAAATTTCCTAGTACCAGCTCTCTTCCCTGCGACTACCATTTTATTTCCCCAGAATCTCTCCTTGGAACAACACAATTTAATCATTATGTGAGAGGCTTCTGTCAAAACAAAAAGGCGTCAAACATCGCTGAAGCTAACTTTCAGCTGAGCACTATTTATTTTAACCCAATGTAGCCTGGGCAGGCTGTGCGTCTAAGTCAGGGTTTGGGAACGAGTGGACCTCCAGACATTGCTGGACTACAACTCCCATGATCCTGATCTTTGGCCATGCTGGTTGGGGCTGATGGGGGTTGGGAATTCCACAACAACTGGAAGGCCATAGGTTCCTCACTGCTTGTGGATGAAGGAGATGTGGGCAGAGATTTAACCTTCTCCCGATCCTGCAGGAAGACGCTTCCACTCAGAATTGCTCGACCCGAATTGCTCGACCCAAACTGCTTTATCACCAACATGGGAAAACATACAAGGTTATTATGCCAATTCAAGAACCAGAATGAGTTCCTTCCTAATGGAAAGCTAATCATCAGAAGACAATCTGACTGTGAGGAGACACAAGTACTGAACAATCTACTCTCAAGTGCTGGTTTTACCACCTTATAGTCAATAGTGTCACAATGGAAGTTGTAAAAACATATTTCAAAAGAATGCTGATGTATTTACTATTTACAGTTATTAGTTTACACACTCAACATTTTCATGGGCATAAAATGTAACATTTTAGATACCTAATTTGAAATTACTGTTTTATACAGCTTGTTAAACAACCCATTTGAAGGTAGCAGATAAGTAGCTAATTACTAACAAATCTGACAGCTACAGCTGCAAAATGTTTGTATGATAATTCCAAAACTGAAAATGGTTTATTGAAGATCCATTCAGAAGCTAAATGACTTATCTGGAAAAAAACACACGATTAAAACATTCCAATGTTTTCTTACAGGGTTACAAACAAAGACCACTTTGATTTCTTCTACGCGGGAAAAATCGTTGCATGTTGGGACGGCTTAGTCAATAAAAAGCAAGTAAGAAAATAATAATTCTAGCCCTCGATGCCAGCACAGTAGAATAGGGGAAAAAGTGTACAGCCAATCCTTTAAAACCATGTATTAACTGGGCACTGTTTTGAAGGTGTGGAAATTATTTAATAGCAAATCAGAAAAAAAAGATATTAGGGGGTTTATATATTACAACACCTATGTATCAGTGCTTTTAAGTGTAGGATTTTAAAACATATAAATAGGGAGATTTGCATTTAACTCCTTCACTTTGGTCCCGATTCAGATTTACGATTTGCACAGCAGAGGGCTGGAGGACTGTCATTTGCTTTTCTACGAGTGGGGGCATAGTGGAGACAAATGGTTAAGCCCCTTCTCCCAAGCTACACTTTATTTATTTGTTACATTTATATCTGATATTTCCTGCAAGGAGCTCAAGGTGACATACAAAGCTCTCCCGCTGCCCATCATTCATTCATTCATTCATTCATTCAGTTAACTCATATCCCACTCTTCCTCCTGAAGTAGACCAAGCTGGCAAAGATGTCAATAATAGTAGTAATAGTAGTAGTAGTAGTAAAAGCATTCTTAAAATAGTAAAAAGCATTATAGAAACTGTGAAAAGCGTTCTCTCAGCTAGTGATCTGAGAGTTATATCAGACCCTCCAACTTTCCCTATTTTCCAGGGATGTAGATGATTTAGAAAAGCCACCCTGGTTTCTATTTTCACTGGAGAAATGTTGGCAGGTATGGAATTATTCGACACACACACCCCCCCCATCTGTCTGAAGGCAATCCTGTTCAGGGAAGTTTTTTTTTTTTTTTAAAAAATGTTTTTATATATGTTGGAAGCTGCCCAGAGTGGCTAGGGCAGCAGAGTAAGATGTGTGGTGTATAAATAGTAAAATTATCATTATGGAATGGGGTGTCCCTATTTTCACTGGAGAAATGTTGAAGCGTATGCTATTTCCTCACATCAACCCTGTGCGAGAGCCAAGAGATTATGACCAGCCCAAAATTACACAGCCTCATGGCTGAACAGGGATTTGAACCCCAGTCTCCAAGATGGAAAACAAGGTACTTAAATGCAAAGATATGTAGCTAACATCTTCTTATTATTATAATAGTATATTTATTTATACCCCGCCTTTTTTCCTGACGGGACTCAAGGCAGTTTACGGTTAAGAACAAGAAATGTAGCATCTAGTCCATGGGTAGGCAAGCTAAGGCCTGGGGGCCGGATCCAGTCCAATCGCCTTCTAAATCCAGCCCGCGGATGGTCCAGGAATCAGCGTGTTTTTATGTGAGTAGAATGTGTGCTTTTATTTAAAATGCATCTCTGGGTTATTTGTGGGGCACAGGAATTCGTTCATTCCCCCCAAAAAAATATATATTCCAGCCACCCACAAGGTCTGAGGGACAGTGGACTGGCCCCCTGCTGAAAAAGTTTGCTGACCCCTGATCTAGTCTCTGAGCCGTTTCATCTCAGCAAAACTGTTTTGTTTCACACCCAACCTCCCACGTATGCCCACCTTAAGATTATGGGGAACAAATTGCTATGCATGCCTCCCATATCTCCATCCAGTGTTTTATCATGGCTGTATGCAACCTGCACATGTCTCATAGACGAAAAAACTCACACAAGGGAAGACTGAATGGGGATAAGGGAGGAAAGGCCCCCTAATATTCCCATGCACTGCCTAGAGGAGGAGAAATGGAGCTTGACTGAGCCCTGTGGGGACTGCTCCATGAACAGATGCTGCACCTGCACCAGAAAAGAATTATCATTTAGTTTCCTTTTTCATCTCTTTCCCCTACCCAATCAAAACATTAGTAATATGGATTTTGCATGAATTAAGCATGAATTGGCTAGGTACCAGTGGGAGTTTTTCCCTATTGTGAATCACAGTGCTTGGGAGGGGATTTTTTTTTACCAAGATCACAGCTGGCGAGGGAAGGTTTGAAACCTTCCCTACCCACTTGGAATGTTATGATCAACAGTTGATAACAACAATGATATGGAAGGGGGTAAAAATAGAATGGATAAATTAATGGATATGTAGCTAAATCAGATGCATCTGAACTGCCACGGAAACCTGGGTGGGGAACTCTATGAGAATTATTGAATAAGGATGAAAATATGATCTGTAAATATAAAACTTGGGGGGGGGGGACCATTAACCTTTTTTTTAAAAAAAAACAACCCTTCCCTACCCACATGCTGACCACCACCTCTCTGTGCCCGGTAGGATATGTTTAAAAAAACTCACAATATGATGGCTAGTAACATTTTAAATGCAATATGCAGTTAGCCCTTAAGCACATGCAACTGAAATAATCGCTTATTCTTTTCCTATTTGCCCATGCTTCCCTTCCTTCTCCTTCCTATCATCATAAGATAGGTTGCATCAGAAGGTAAATAACTTCTTGCAAATCTCATTAGACTTCCATGAATTCAACAGCCAACCCTGCTATAAAGTTCCCTTGCCTGGAATTATTTTTTTATTAAGGTTTCAATAACAGGAATAAAAAATTTTCATGGCTCTATGCAAAATCCACTTATCTTAAAATGCTTATCAGAGGACGTCGGTAGGGACTGCTGACTGCACCCTACCTTAAAAGCAGTGATTCCTGCAATGCAGGGGGTTGGACCAGATGAGCTTTGGTGTATCTTCCAACTCTCCAGCTCTAAGATTCTAAAAGAAAATGGTTTGAATATAATGCTCACAGTAAGATTATTTTGTTTCAAGTTTTCATAGCATGTATACCACTGTTATGGTACTTGGCCACTTCACCAAAGCAGATGTTTTAAACTGTTATCATAGAAGACTGGTTTGTTTATAGAATTATAAACCAGAAGAGAAGTCGCAGCATAATCAAATACTTTCAAATTAACTCCTATTAGAAACAATTGTGGCTGAACAATGTATGACCATGAAATGAAACAAAGATTGGGCTCGCAAAGTGTCATGTGCTTCCCCGAGCTGCCTGAATTTCAGTTAAAAACAACCATAAGTAAGCACTCTTGTTTTCTTGTACAAAGTTGCAAAAAAAAGTAGGCAGGGACAGTTTTCAGAAACATAATTGCATTATCATTTTGGCCATTCAACAATTCTTGAATGATGAAGTACATGGTTTAACCAGACACCATATTGCAATTTACTTTGAAGTAAGAAATGTGTATTGTAACATAGGGTAATGTTAGAATTTTGATAGGCGATCACAGCTGCACCAGAATTAGTTTCTATAGCAACCAAGAAGAAATAATGTGGTGAATTGCATTGTAATACACAAAGATGGGTTCCTTGCAAACAGGATTATTTTGCTAAAAGTTTAGCCTCCCCCCCTTTCGAATTAAAACATTTTCTCTAAATAATTATTCTGTTTTTCCTATCTAAAAATGTTGCGTGTTGAATCCCCCTGCACCCTCGCGCTTGGACAAATATTACATTGCAATTGCTGTTCCTATAAATAAATTCAAGACATGTCCTTAAAAAAAAAGGATTTCTAGTCTAACCTGAATTATCATTTTCAACAATGTCTGTTACATCATTCCCTTGAAAAGAAAGGCATATATTAAACATACCTTTGAGTAATTCCTTACACAATGCACCATATGGGCAATGCTTTACAGTCCAAAGTCATCGTAAGGAATTGCATGATGGACTGGGGAATTAAAACTGAAATGCACCATCTAAAACCTTTGGACATATGAGATTTATAGAAGCTTTTATCAGCATGTACTCTCTCATGGCTGGCACATGATTTCACAAATATATTAGTATTCAAGGTACCATGCACTTTTTAAGGACAACAAGGTTTTTTTTTTATTTAAAAAAATCAGTTCAAACATATCTTTAAAATCTCAAAGGTTAGTGATTTCTACCAGCAAAACAAACCATTACGTTTTGTTTTAAGCTATTTATGGCAATTAATTACAAGCATATGTCTGAGCCTTTTATGCATTTTGCCCTCATAATGCGACCCATTACTGTGGCACAGTCTATCCCCCAGAGTTCCAAAGTATCTTTGGCGTTGCCATGGATACCAACGACATGCTTTCTCTTGCAACTGCTTTGTGTGTCTTATCAAACACCAGAAAACTGACACAGTAGGAATCTGAGCCATCTATATAGGATGAATTTCTAATCTCTTGGTACTGTTCCTTGAGGTTCCCACCCCCCACCCTTAGAAACAAGCTGCACAATACTGTATACACTTGAGTTCTAAATGAAATGACTTCGTAGATTAATTTTCGGGGGGGGGAGGAGTTATTTAACCCAGCTGACTGCATTCCAAGAAAAAGAAAAAAGTGTCCAAAAAAAAGGTTAGGGTTTCAGTTTCTAACGCTGCTGCAATGAGTAGCGATGATATGAGAGTTTCAGAAATAACACAAGTTCTCAAGCAAAGAACAGCTGACATTCAGCTTTGGCCCTGAGCTCATGTGGCATTGTGAGACATTTCGAAAATTATTCAGTGGACCAAATTTAGGGACTCATTTCTTATATTTATAACTATAACCTGCCTTTCTTTTAACTTAAGGGAGCATATTCGAGGTTCCTGGGCAATCTTAGAGCCTGGGGATTGGTGGTGGGACAACAATGAGTGGTCGGAGGGAGAAGAGGGAGCCGAATGAGAGGAGGTGGTGCTGGAAGCTGAAGAGGTAACAGGATTTAGTGAGCAGGAAGAGACAGTGGCAGAGAGCCGTGCAGATTCAGAGGCAGGAGAGGAGGGGGGTAGGGTTGGGCGATATCTAATTTTCAACATCACGATATCACCAGCTGAATATCATGATATCTTGATATAACACAATATATACCTACGGCAGCCGAGAGCCTTGCCAGGCCTCCCTGCGGTGGCAAAGGGTCCCGCCATAACTCCCCACAGCAGCAGAGGGCCTTGAAGACCCCCTCATGACAGCAGAGGATCCCGCCGTACCACCCCACAGTGCCAGTGGGTGTGCCACACTTCCCCACAGCAACTGAAGGCCTTGACAAGGCTCTGTATGTTTTTTGTTGTCAGCCTTTCTTTTCTCCTGTCATCCCGCTAACTTGGGTAAATTCAGACATCAGATAATGAAATCCAGATTCAAGGCAAAAGTATGGCAAATTATACTTCAGTGAAAGCTCTAAGTTTATATTAATCCAGCTCATAAAAAATCAGTACTAGAAAAAATTATAGACTACCAAAAAAATTCTAAATTCACATTTGAAGTGTGGCCTGCTAATCAAAATAAATTTGTAGGCGTGTCCTTAGCACCTGAGTAAAGGTAAAGGGACCCCTTACTGTTAAGTCCAGTTGCGGATGACTTTGGGGTTGCGGTGCTCATCTCGCTTTACTGGCCGAGGGAGCCTGTGTACAGCTTCCAGTATGGCTAAGCCGCTTTCTGGCGAACCAGAGCAGCGCACGGAAACACTGTTTACCTTCCCGCCAGAGTGGTACCTATTTATCTACTTGCACTTTGGCATGCTTTCAAACTGCTAGGTTGGCAGGAGCAGGGACCGAGCAACAGGAGCTCACCCCGTTGCAAGGATTTGAACCACCGACCTTCTGATCAGCAAGCCCTAGGCTCTGTGGTTTAACCCACAGCACCACCCGCGTCCCACCCACTACCTGAGTAGCAAGTCCAATTGGCTTAATCCCAGGTGAGTATAGAATTGCCATGTATGGTTGCAACACTAACTCTTAACAAGACTTCAATAGATATAGCTATGGTTGCACTATAAAGTATTTGTGACAAATTTCAGCACATAAATCACCCTCCCCACCTATGTACATGGATACACATTCTCTCCATCTGAGGCCTTGGGTAGTAAGTCTATCCTCACTATAATGGCTATTCATCAGCAACAGATCAATTATTGAATCCCCTTGGCCTTTTGACTTCATTATTTACAAATATAATTGTCCAATGGGGCTGTAGACAACTGATTAAATGTTGGGAGATAGTCCACTTAAAAGTTGTAGGTAGTAAGTGGTGTTCTCTCACTTTCACTTCCTGTTCTCCGGCCCAGAACCATGACTACCTGTAGTCTCAAACTATGTGAGTAAGTTTAGCTTTACATACCTCTGGCAGTATTAACAAGCTCCATCAGCGTATTTCCAGTAGTGATTACCACATGGCAAAAGGCCACAGATGGTCATCTCCCCTTCCTGTTAGCATCACCATGCTGCAGGTCATGTGTTTCCATCCTAATTCAAGTTGCTGGGAGTGATCAGCCTTCTGTTCTGAGATTCACATCTTCCAAATATGTACTCTTATTAGCTCTATTTTTAACCTGCCACTCATATAGTATACTTAAAATTCAGAGCATGTTTACATTATCCAAACAGCAGGCTAATGGAACTGCAAACCAGACAGTCATGCATAATTCAAATCAGTATCCTAAGGCTTGCAACTTCTAGTCAAAGATGCCTCTAAATTAGATAGGGTGTGACTTTTAACATGAAGAAAGTGTAGCTAATTTCTTCCTTTATCTGACAAATTGATGTATTTTGCAAAGGAATGCTATTAATGTGTGGCATCCATATAATAGTGCATTTGTAAACTACTGGTAGAAGGATGAACTACTACAAAATAAAATTAACCTGAAGACTGTAAAACCAAGTCAATAAACTCTAAATACTAAAAATATAAACTAGCTCACAAATTGGAAATGGCAAACAGGTTTTAGAAGGTTTCTGAAAACATTTCTACAGTGGTGCGCCGCAAGCCGAACACCTCGCAAGACGGAAAACCCGCTAGACGAAAGGGTTTTCCGTTTTGGAGGCGCTTCGCAAAACGAATTTCCCTATGGGGTTGCTTCGCAAGACGAAAAAATCTTGCGAGTTCCCGCGGGTTTTTTCGCTTTCCCCCCCTTTTCCTAAGCCGCTAAGCCGCTTAACAGCTGATCCGCTGATAAGCCGCTTAACAGCTGATCGCTAAAAGCTGCTAGACCGCTAATAGTGCTAATCCGCTAAGCTGTCAATGGGCTTGCTTCGCAAGACGAAAAAACCGCTAGACGAAGGGAATCGCGGAACGGATTCTTTTCGTCTTACGAGGCACCACTGTATACAATCCATGGAAAAAGGCAACATGCTGGAACAGCTGAGAAAGGCCTTTGCAAAGACAAGAGGAAGGTGGCCCAGAAACTATTGTACCAATCTCAGCAAGCTATTCCTGTGTCGCTGAGGGTAAATTAGACAAGATGCCATTAGCAACTGTGTCAGTGTTGCTGTTTTAAATAGTTAGCACAAGAGGGGTCTGATTTGGACCAGGACCCTGGCTAGCAAGGGGATAGGACGGAGGGCTTTAGCACTTGCTGTGATCCCAGTCTTGATCATGCCTGTTACTTCTATTGGATTTCTATTTGTGGGGGGAAAGGTTAAAGGCTCAAAGGCTGCCTTTCCCCATATGGACTGACCCAAATCCCATATTCATCCTCTGAGGCCCTTCTTCATATGCCTCCTCCATGAGAGGTCTGGAGGGTGGCAACACAAGAACAGGCCTTTTCTGGAGTGGCTCCCCTTTTGCAGAATACTCTCCACAGGGAAGTTCAGCTGTTGTCTTCATTGTACACATGATAGTGGTACCTTGGGTTACAGACGCTTTGGGTTATGCGTTTTAAGGTTACGGACACGCCAAAACCTGGAAGTACCAGAACGGGTTACTTCCGCGTTTTGGCACTCACACATGCACAGAGCTGCTAGATCACGCTTTGCGCATGCACAGAAGCGCCGAATCGCATCACGTGCGTGCACAGACGCGGCACTGCGAGTTGCGAATGTGTCTCGCGCACGGAAAATGTTCGCAACCCAAGGTTCCAAGGTTCTGTATACATCTTTAGGCACCAGACGAAAATGTTCCCTTCAACCTTTTGGCTGAAATGTATATGTGGAAGGGGGAGGGGGTTATTGGTTTGTTTGTTTTTGTTATGCATTTTGTGTTTTTTATATTGTAATTTTATGTTGTGAATAGCCCTGAATCTACAGGTGAAGGGCAGTATACAAATTTAATACAACAACATCCACACATTTGTTAATTCCACAAATGGCATGTCACTTAGTTGAACCCTGAGTCTGAACATCTGTGAGGAAACAGGATATAAATGCCAAACATGGTGTGTAAAGCCATGACACTAAGTAAATTTAGAATTAAAGTCTCAGTACTGTGAATTATTTCTAAATATGTATCTGATCATGTAACAATAAAGCAAATGCTTCCAGATAATACTTTCTGTTCTGTTAGCAGAAAACAACCTGTTGGTTTTCAAAGCAGATGAGCAAGCTAGCTAAAGACAAAAATCAAATAACTTTGAGCTGAAGGAAGAAGGTACTGATCCACGTAAAAAAAAACTGTTCTGAGAATGTACAATTCTAATGCTTCATCTACAAGTAAAATCAGGTCAAAGTAGTAGACGACAATATATATGAGCACAAACTCACAGACCAAATGTAAAGTGAGAATCCACAATTCTGAAAATATGTAAACCAGATACGTGAGAAAAAAATATTTACATAATTACTTTGATATAGAATGAGAAAGGTCATGTGTTGAATCTAAAACAGCCATGTAAGTCTATTGGGGTGGGGGGAGTTAATCCAAGAGCAACAGTAGTATAATACCTTCTATTACAACAAAATTTAGTGAGCAAGATTTTAAGTTCCTCAGAAATTATTTTTCATACTGAATTCTCTTTCCAGCAAAGAAGGGAGGAATAAGAAAAATGAATTGTTTTAGGGTCTGAACTTTTGGGAACCAATCTTTGGATAGGGCTAATTACATGATTCCTCCCTAGGCCAATGTTGCTCTCCCCAGGTAATGTATGCAAGCCAGACACACTTATTTACTCTTTAATGAGCAGAGAGTAATTGCAACTTTAAGTGCTCAGTACCCGTGGGTACGAAACACATGAAGGGACCAGCAGGAACATAACTCAAAGATGGCACATGCACCAGTCAGACTTTTCCATCCAAAGTGTGATTGGCATCAGTTTAAAGGAGTCCCTTTCTACATGAATAAGGTTTCCATCGTGTGGATGAGAACTCAGATTAAGCAGGTGGGTTAGCCTTGTGTGATCAGTTCCAATTGGCACTGAATGTCTAAATAAGGCTTTCAGAAATCCTCCCGGTTTTGATCCCCAAGTGGCAGAAAAAACTACACTCATTTATCTTCTCATACAAAAAGCCACGAACAAACTCCAAGTTTCTGCATCTCCCCTCCTCAGAAGGAGTTCTCAATACATTGCCAACCATGTGCGCCACATAATCCCATACATCTTAGAAGACGAAACAAAACAATGGGTGCAAGTGGAGATAGAGATAATTGGAAACATCCCACCTCAGTGTACCCATTAAACCCCGGCAATCACTTTGGAAGCAGACATGACATGGAGGGAAGGTTTGGTAACCTACTCCCACATAATCATCTTTGTGTTAGTTCAATTCCTGCTAAGCCAAAACCCTTTCACAGGCCCCAAGGGTAGCACCTGCAAGCCATCTTCTGCTGCTGCTGGGGATATATGAGTGAAATGCACATGGGTAACAGCTGTTGAGATTTGAAAGACTGAATGGGTGTTATTCTGGTTCCCTGGCTTTTTAAGGGTTGGATATCTCTACCATTACTACCAATATAGTGGTATATCTCCTCTATAGAAATAGATATAAAGACAGATGAAGGATCAGACAGTTTCCTACTTATTGAATATCACTCATTGGAAATGTTTGTGTCTTTGATATTTTCCAAGGTCATCTTAAGGACTTTATTTTCCTTTCCTTCTTAGACTTCAAGCCACAGACTGGTGGGTTGGCAGGGTAGGGGGATTGAATGAAGCAGTCCTAGCTACATACAAGCTTTGCTCTGTTCTCCCAATACTGTCTTCATGCTTTCTACAATATGGCTCTTTATACCAGGAAGAGTTCCTACCCATTTTGCATCCTGCAAACTGCCTTTTCCTTCAAATCACCCTCAAAAGACTTCTATACCTACAATACGTCTTTTTCACCACAACAAACTCCACACCTCTTTATTATTGATTGATTGATTTTAGGGATTTATAACCCACTCTTTAACAGTTCCCAGGGCAGCTTACATAAGTTTGTGACAACAAAACAAATTAAAACAAAAACCAAACCCATTATATGCTCATCACATGTATCATAAAGGTAAAGGGACCCCTGACCATTAGGTCCAGTCGTGGACGACTCTGTGGTTACGACGCTCATCTTGCTTTATTGGCCGAGGGAGCCAGCGTACATCTTCCGGGTCATGTGGCCAGAATCTGGCGAACCAGAGCAGCACACGGAAACGTCGCTTACCTTCCCACTGGAGCGGTACCAATTTATCTACTTGCACTTTGATGTGCTTTCGAACTGCTAGGTTGGCAGGAGCACACGTATCAAACCAAAATCCTATTTTTTGATAATTCTGTGCAAGGCAAAAAGTGTATCAAGTTAGTTATAAGGATAAACTTGGGTAAAAAAGATTTTTTTATGACGGGGTAGGAAATCTGTAATCTTGGGTTGGAGCTCCCACCATCTCTGGCCAAGGATCATGTTGGCTGGGGCTGATGGAAGTTGGTTTCTATCTTTATCTGGAAGGTACCAGGTCCCCATCACTACTTGGTGCATCATGCCTTGAGTATTTTAGAATTATATTTTATGTAAATGCGCTGACAATTCTGTTCTTCTTTATGATAATTATATCAAAACAGCAATGTTCTTTTATTATGCTTATGTATGCCCATTGATATGCAAGTTTGTTGTGCTAAATGTTTATTCTTTGTATTTTCTTATTTTTAATATGTGCATATTTTTCAACAATGCAATTTTTAAAATTTCTTCTTATTTGAGATGTTTTGTTTGTAGCTCACACTTGTTAACCCCAAAGGGTTCTGGAGCAGAGAACAATTAAAACAATAAATTAAAACAACTGTGCATCAAAACCAAAACATTAAAACAGTAGAACATTCTTCAAAATCGCATAATAGCAGAACTAGATGCTTGGAGGCTGTGGCTGGATGGTTACGTGGGAGCCGGTTGAAGTTAAATCCTTCAAAGACAGAGGTCCTCTGGCTGGGACGGGACGACATGGGACTGAGGGGGCAACTCCCATCTCTTGCGGGGGTGCAATTAGTGCCAGCACCGTCCGTTAAGAGTTTGGGTGTAATCTTCGATACCTCCCTCTCCATGGAGGCGCAGATTGCAGCTATAACAAAGGCGGCATTTTTTCATCTCCGCCAAGCTAAGCAGTTGGCTCCTTACCTCTCTCGCCCTGACCTAGCCACTGTGATCCACGCGACGGTCACCTCCAGACTGGATTATTGTAACTCGCTCTACGTGGGGCTGCCCTTGAGACTGACCCAGAAACTCCAGCGGGTGCAGAATGCCGCAGCGAGACTCCTTACGGGGTCTTCGCTTAGAGATCACATTCATCCGGTGCTATACCAGCTGCACTGGCTCCCGGTGGAGTACAGGATCAGGTTTAAGGTGCTGGTTTTAACCTTCAAAGCCCTATACGGCCTAGGGCCCTCGTACCTACGGGACCGCCTCTCCTGGTATGCCCCACAGAGGAACTTACGGTCTTCAAATAAAAAAACCTTGAAGGTCCCAAGCCACAGAGAGGTTAGGCTGGCCTCAACTAGAGCCAGGGCCTTTTCGGCTGCGGCTCCAACCTGGTGGAACGCTCTGTCACAAGAGACAAGGGCCCTCCAGGACTTGACATCTTTCCGCAGGGCCTGCAAGACAGAGCTGTTCCACCCGGCCTTTGGTCAGGGCGCAGCCTGACTCCCTCCTTTGGCAATCTTTACAAAACTTTAGTTTATGGTTGCCATCAATTTTGATTTTAATTCATTTTTATAATGTTTTATAATGTTGTACTGTTTTAGTGTTGTTAGCCGCCCTGAGCCCGGCTTCGGCTGGGGAGGGCGGGATATAAATAAAATTTATTATTATTATTATTATTATTATTATTATTATTAACTAGTAAAATTAATTTCTCTACCTATGAGGGGGAATCCTGCCCTTGGAAACCTTCTCCCAACCTCCATAAAAAAGGTTCACCATCAATACCTCCTTAGAAGACCAGGCAAAAAATGTGGCATTCTGTTGTTGCATCTTGATCAGATGTCATTTCAACACATTCTGGAATGTGGGTAGTATGCCAATCTGGGGTGGGATACTTGTTTTCTATTACACTGAAACATTTTTTAAAGGCCACATACAGGGAAAAGATAAGGGGAGGACACTCCTTCTGCTCCAACAGTGCCCTGGATCTGGCAGTTGCTGAACCTCAAATTCTCCCTTCCTCAACCCTGTTTTTCTCTGCTTGATAAAAACTGGCTACAGCAAAGCCTCTCTGGGAGGCTGCATATGCTCTACTACTGGGCTACAGTCCTTCCTTTAAATAGGTACCACAACCATGGATCTTACGGTTATGGAGGAGTACTGTGCCTCACAAGGCCAGCATCCATGACAAATCCAGTAAAAGTTGTGGGTGTGAAATCAGGTTTTCTAGATGTTTGGCAGCCATTCCTCCTTTAGAAGAATGTTCTTTGAGCAATTGTACTCGATAAACTACACAGACACACACCATGTTTTACTTGCAAATCCTTGCCAATAAACAACTGGGACCATGCCTCATCGCTAGGGTACACCTGATCCTGTGAACAGTTAAATCACTGCAAAACACTACAACACTAGCCGATAAACCTAAAATTATTTCTGGTATCTTAAGGATTTAACGGGCACGTGTCCTCTTCTCCTTGAATAAGTAGTATTAGGCAGCAACATGCAGAGTTAAACAGAAGTATTAACTCCAGTCGTGTTGTTCACTTAATAGTAAAAGAGAAAGGAGGGGAAATGATTTCAGACATAACCATCCTTCACCACAGAATGCATGCAAGCTGATGCAGTCTTTAATCTCCCCACAACAGCATACATTATGACAAACCGCTTGGACGCAGCACAATTCAACATGTAACCCTATCTTCAAAACCTTCAGATCAATTACAATCAATGGGATTTTTGCCAGTGACTTGGATAGAAGGTGGGTTTGCACCCACAGTGTGGTAGGAAAATTTTAATGTTCACTAACTATAAACACATTACAAACACCAGCCTTTTCCAGGAGCCTACAGTCTGTTATTGCTTTTAACTTGGCAGCTTGTAGCTGGAAGAATCTGATGCTGAATTGTTTGGAGGGAGAAAGGCATCTGGAAAGAAACAAGACACTAGGTTATCAAAAATGCTTCAGTTTGTTCCTTTTTGTCAGCCTGCTTTAAAAAAATAAAATAAAACTGTCATGAAAGCAGCTTTAAAAAGCATTTCACATCTTCCCCTGCACTCTTTTATTTTCACTATTAAAAATAAAATCTTTTCTAAGCAGGCCCACTTCTATGTTAGACGCTATGTAATACTGATACGGCTGAAAGGGCTGTTGCTGAAAAGGCAAAGATGTTATTTAATTGCCATTAATGTTGTTGTTGTTGTTATTTCTACCACCCTCAAAAAACTAATTCAAAAAAGGCTATACTAAGGGCTAATCCAGCCTTCCTTTTGTGCCATATTTCTAGGAACAGGTCTGGGCTTTAAAGCTCTGTGTCACAGCAGGGTGGAATTTTTTGTCCCAGTGCATTCCCTGAGAAAACCTGTATTTTACTGCTGAACTGGAGCAAACAGCAAACAGGTTTTCCATGCAAAGCATGGTGCAGAAGGAAGTGTGGATGAGCACTAATGTACCCTTTGAGAAAGGCTATAGAAGATATGTACTAATGATTTCCCTTAAGAGTTCCAAAGAAAACTAACCAAAACATCATGTGCAAATTCACCTAAATAGTAAATTTGCTAATTTGCTTGTAAATTAGCTTGTTGAACACTTAGCTAGATCCACAGCAGCAAGCTATAGTCAAGCCATGATTATGTCTGGAACAGTTATGCTTATGTGAACTTAAATGAGAATTGTATTTAGACTACCTACACCCATATGAATCTGCATGGGTCCTGCTCTCTGGCCTACAATGAAAGTTAATTAGATTAGGAGATATCAGAGAAAGTGATGGCTCTACATTTTTGGAAGTCTCTCCCTAAAATACATATGGCTTTGTCTGTCTACCTATCAAAATATTATCATTCTTGTTTTAATTGTTTGAAAACTACCTTAGGAGCATTTTTGCCCTAAAAGGTGAGTCATAAAATTATTAAATAAATAAATGAACTCAAAATGAAAACTCGAGAATCTAATTATCTAGATTACTGGTTGATGAGATAGCCTCTTGGGATGGTAGGGACAACACAGATTGCAAGACAAGAGCAGTGAATTGCAAACTGTGTTCTAGTGGCCCGTGATACTCCTCAGAAGCTTATTAAGAGGATGTCAATGAGAACATTAGTAGCAGAAGAAAAAATTCCTGAAATATAGCTTTCCCGCATTACTACTGATCTTCCAACACACCATGGGTCATAGATTTTTAAGTTCCAGGATGCACCATCAGGTTACACAAGCAGTGCTGGATTTATGTATAGGCCAAGTAGGCTGAAACCTAGGGCCTCTAAATCTAGAGGGGCTCCCCAGCCCCCCCCCCCCAGGGGCAGACTCCCCTCTCCCAAAATTGCAAACTCAAGACTTCATGCGAGGGCAGGGTAACTCGGGCCCAGCAACTATGAGACTCGGGGCCAGCCAGTGGGTCCCAATTTGAAACTCTAGGGACCAACTTGGAAAATATTTGTGGGGCCCTAGTTCACAGCCAAATTCTGCAGAATCTTAGAGATATAAATCCATGTGCTAGGTCATTTTCACAAGGTCAGCAAAGCCCTTCAGAAATCAGACCTGTTATTGAGTTCTTGTGCAAGTTTGTGCAGTTCACTTCTGGATTTTTTAAAGAGATTTTGAAGAGCTTGAGAAACAAACAAAAGCCACCTTGCCAAATGTTAACTACAAAACAAGAAGACAAAGAGTGAGGGGACAGCAAAGAAATGGCAGAGGTGAACCTGATGCCTTAAGATGCACTTTCTTCAAGAGATAAGTTTAGGATAAAATCCCTTATGCATTTGAAGCCAATTTTAAAAGAAGTACTGTATACAGTGATGTTGCACAATTGTTTTCCCATTCTTGCTCTTCTGATAGCATCTAAGCAAGAAATTCAGCAAGGTGTTGAACTGTTAATGGAAGCATACCCAGAAGATAGAGACCTGAAAACTTACTGATGAACTTCTGCACTTTCACCTGTGAGACATAGCTATAGGCTTACGGCAGAGGACTCTGTCTCATACAGACCTTTATCAAATTATATACAAGGAAAAAATTCAGCTGCGACTATTTCTTAGCTTTATGGTCACTAACTGCTCGGGAGAGAGGAGTTTTTCAAGACTCAAAAGAACTGAAAATGAATTAAGGTCCTCGATGTCTCAAGAGAGATTGTCCACACTGAGCATTCTGTACAATGAAAGTGACAAACTTAGAAAAACAAATTTTGATGAAGTTCTCTGATGTACTTTAGAGAAGAAATTGTGAATTGCAGAATTGTAAATACCCATCATCATCCTTGGCTTCAATTTTCTTTATAACACTCTTCCATTTTCTTGTAGTTGTGAGGGTGGAGGATTGGTGGGGGATTGCAAAGGGCCTCACAAGTGGAGTACCCTAGGGCCTCTCTTCATCTAAATCTGGCCCTGGAAGGGGGCGGGGGCAGGAGAGTGGGACTGGGGTGGCAAAGCTGAAGTTCTTATATTTACTGTATGCTTGGGGGTTTTCTGTCAGTGTCACTTGGGGAAGTTCACTTTCTATTTGCTTGTTATATGTGGTGGATCATCTTTGGCTGGCTGCAGTGGGATTTGCTTGTGTGTGGGTAAGGGGGTTGTCGGATTAAGTTAGCCATATTGAATCATATGCTGTCGGTGGGTTATGAGCTCTTTCTATTGTGAGTGGGCATTGTTATCTTGGAAGGTGTTCAGTAGGGCCAGTTCTGGGGTAACTTCTAGTACCTGTTTAGGTATTTTGATTATTTCTGGTATGACTGTGCACACTCCTTTTCTGACTGGGTCCTTGATTACTTGGTTTGGTGGGATCTGCTGGTTCAGACACAGCATATGTCTGAGAATGCCCCACATGGGATCATGGGGAGGAGGTGCGAGGAAAAAACTGTTGTGACATTGATTTCTTTGGCAACTTGGAAGGGCTGCGGTGGGATCCAGAAACGGCAACCTGGAGCCCCACTGAACACTTAACTGCTCTCTTCTCCATCAGCTTGGGAGCTTTTTCTGAGACGCTTGAGGGGTATGATAGCATCCTTTGTCGTCTGAACATCTTTATCAAGATGCTAACAGATCTGCCTGCCTTTGATCAGTTGTGCTTCAAGGGAAGCTCACCAGACCTCTGATTCTTTAATATTTTCCAGCCCAGATAGATGTTAACCAAAGGATTTCATAATAGTCATCTCCTTGCAGGAGGAAGGAAGCATAGGAGAATCAGACGCACCACAAGAGCATCTTGGATGGGATGGCTTTCAAAGAAGGCTAGACAATTGCATGGAGGAGAGCCTATAAAAGGCAACTAGCCATGATGGTTATGCTCAGCCTCACCTGTTGGAGAGAGCAATGCTTCTGAAAAGCACTTGCTGGAAGCAACAGACTCTCCAAATGTGTTCCACAAGGACCCCTTCCTTCCCTCTGCCCCAGTACCTGAGGGTCATCACGTCTCTCCAGGGATTTGGCCAGAACAAAGTATATGTTGGGGAAAGGCTCCCTCCCTGCAAAGAAAATGGAGGAATCAGCAGTGCCTGGCTCCCAGCCATGCTAGCACCAGTCTGGTGCCATGAGGGTGGGGGACACAGGAAGGATGCATTCCTATAGTATAGGGCACTCAATTGGCATTTCCACCTACCTGAACTCTGAGCCTTTCCCACCTTGTTCTGGACTGCCTCTCTCCTAAGAAAGATCCAAGCTCTTGCTGGAAGCCACTGGTGGGGAGAGTGTCCTATGATTCCTTAATGTTTCAGAAGCATCTTTTTGTTCCTTTAGCTGCTTGATATAATCATAGCATGGCAGGGTTGGAAGAGATCCCAAGGGTCATCTAGTCCAACCCCCGGCAATGCAAGGATCCTGCCCACAGCCAGCCCTGGCTGGGCTGCAAACTCCAGCCTTCTGGTTACCATTGCAATTCTGCATGATGTGGGGATAGGGGAGAGAGAAATGTGTTGCTTACACTCTTGTAATACTGACATGAAATCCACACCACGCAGCCCTTTCAATAAAAGTCTAAAGGGCTGTCACATGGAGGATGGAACAAGTTTATTTTCACCTGCTCCAGAGGTCCTTAGGACCTGAAGCAGTGACTCCCCTTCCTTGGACATTTTTAAGCAATGCTTGGGTGGCCATCGGCCATGGATCATCTAGTTGAGATTCCTTCATTGTAGGGGGTTGGACCCTCGGGGTCCCTTTCAACTCTACAATTCTATGATGCTATGTTTTAAAGAGCATCCAATGTGCCTTTAAAGTACTTGACGTCACCAGAAAGGATTCCTGCCTTTGTGGCTTCCTTCTCACAGACCTACAATCCCCATAACCCCTAACAAAGTACAATTCCCAGGATCATTTGAGGGAAGACATCTGCTTTTTAGAACAGGGATGAAGAACCTGCATTTTGCTCACCCCCATTTCCTAGGAACCAGGAATGGGAAGCTCAAGTGCTTCTAACAGTATGGTTATAGGGAACAGTGTGGATAAAATATTGAGTGCAATAGGGTTATTAAGGTAATTGTATCAGAATTATTATGGGAAGGCTGAGGAGGGAGGGAGGGGGAAAGAGAGATTGTGGAATTCTGGTGGTGAGTGATGACTGGATGAGGATCTGAAAGGAGTTTGAATGCAAGGCAGTTGAGAGTCAGTTGAGAGCGGTGGGTTCTGGAGGGGGTGGTTGGGCAACTAACTATTCAGTTTAGGATGAGTAGTCTAGTCATCATTTTTGTAATAAAGCAGCATATAAAGGGACGTGGGTGGCACTGTGGGTAAAACCTCAGTGCCTAGGGCTTGCCGATCGTATGGTCGGCGGTTCGAATCCCCGCGGCGGGGTGAGCTCCCGTCTTTCGGTCCCAGCTCCTGCTCACCTAGCAGTTCGAAAGCACCCCTAAGTGCAAGTAGATAAATAGGTACCGCTTTATAGCGGGAAGGTAAACAGCGTTTCCGTGTGCTGCGCTGGTGCTGGCTCGCTGGAGCAGCTTCGTCACGCTGGCCATGTGACCCGGAAGTGTCTCCGGACAGCGCTGGCCCCCGGCCTCTTAACTGAGATGGGCACACAACCCTAGAGTCGGACACGACTGGCCCGTACGGGCAGGGGTACCTTTACCTTTACCTTTAGCATATAAGATAAAGAGAATTTGAGGCTGTAAGCTCAGGTACACACATCATCCTACAATCATTTAGTGAATCATCCATACAGTCTAATTTAATGAGGATGCAGTACCTAGAATCTGGACCAAACACTGATATTTTTTGCTCTTTTCTAGTTTCATAGTTCCAGTTACAGATAGGTAGCCGTGTTGGTCTGCCATAGTCAAAACAAAAAAAATTCCTTCCAGTAGCACCTTAAAGACCAACTTAGTTAGTTCTTGGTATGAGCTTTCGTGTGCAGGCTGTGTATCTGAAGAAGTGTGCATGCACACGAAAGCTCATACCAAGAACTAACTTAGTTGGTCTTTAAGGTGCTACTGGAAGGAAAAAATTTTTGTTTTGACTAGTTTCAAAGGTTAATGATGTAAAAGGGGTGGGGCTCTTTAAATACTGGGAGCTGCTACACACTTCTTTTCTTCTTTAAAAAACTAATAATTTCCCTTCATTTTCAAAAGCACACACATGGTTTCTTTCTTCAGTTTCTTCAGTTACATTTGTTGTGAGACATTGGTGTTATATGCAGTAGAGGGTTGGGGGGGGGGAGAACACAAGGCATTTAAATGCTATGACCGAACACTTCTGATTTATGTACAGTATATCCTAGAATAAAACCCAGAATCCTCTGCAGTGCACCAGATCCCTCAACAGACAAACTGACATACCCTGAAAGCATAACATCTGAAAACCACTAGCTCATGAAAACTGAAAGACAAAGCATTAGAACAACGAAGGGAATTTCTTCCAGACGATTCAGCAGGCATTCGCGCTTTTGACTTTCAGGTGTCTCTTGAAGACTGGTTTTATGCCAACAAGCCTATGCAGTTGTTTTAATTTTTCTTGAGTAGCCAGTAGGGATGCACAAATATGTCCATTTCTGTTTCTTTCAGTTATTCCAACCTTAAACTCAGTTCTTCACATATGCACATCTGTTTGCAAATTATTTTTTTAAAATCCTCATTAAAATTCATCAGCATTTGAGTGCGAATTTCTCCTAATATACATGTTTGTATGAAATTTGCCTGAACAACATGCATTTTTGTATTTGTTTTCAATAATATATACATTTATATGCATATCTTACACTAGTTCATGTATTTTTCTACATGTTACTTGGCTGGAGAACTGCATTGCATAGGAGTGCAAATTTATTAGATTCAGAGCTA
Source organism: Podarcis melisellensis (assembly GCF_964234715.1). NCBI lineage: Eukaryota > Metazoa > Chordata > Lepidosauria > Squamata > Lacertidae > Podarcis > Podarcis melisellensis. The sequence continues at coordinate 24,499,312 of NC_138530.1, read as the reverse complement.
TTTATTCTAAAAGGAGAATAATAGTATCTTGAAGTGCCATATCTGCTTGTCATTCTTATAATATTTTAAGTTTTATATATGTACTTCATTATTTATATAAAATGTAAAATGAGAAATAAGAGAAAAATTATAGGAAATATTGCATGTCGAAACATGTTTAATTATAGCTTGATCTTCCCATATTGGTAAGTCATCATGCTAAAAAAAGAAAAGAAAAAAGATTAATATGGCCACCTAGAGGTGAAAAGAATAATCCTAAAGCAGCCCATATTTGTTTCTGGGTATTTTAAACTAATAATCATGAAACAAGTGTATCTTGAGCTGGTATGCCTGCCAGGGAACACCAGAAAAATATCAGTACAATGCACTGGTACGTAGTACTTTGTTTTACTAGCATAACTATTACTATAGTTCAACCTAGTATAATGACGCAAGCTTTCTGAACTTGTAGTCTTTTTTTTCAGACTATGGTGAAACATGACTTTACAAAACTGTGCTTTTTACAGTATTTAATGAGGTAGGAAAATACCAGTCTGCTCTTCAATACAAAGATTCCCATAATTTTAATTTAAATCAGCAGCAATGAAGTTAAAAAAATTAATATAATTCCTCAAAAGTACTGCATATTATTTTGGGAAGTGTGAATTAGATAACTTGCATTCTATGTGCTGTAAGTAGGTAGTTAAATTCATTCAATCAATCAATCAATCAATCAATCATATCAATCAATAATCGGAGAGAGGGTACAAACCCATGATATGCATCTAGTTACCACACAGACCATTAAGGCATGATATTACACACCCACACCCTTATCTATCTATCCATATACACACAGCCATTTGTGTGTATCATATCCATCTTGTACTATAATATATCTTTTTTGTATTATGCACACATCTGTTCCTAATGAAATTATCCTAGGAGTGGTAACTCTGTTTCTATCAAAGGAATCTTTTTTTCTCCACACGGTATATGTATGTGCCAAATGTTAAGGCACTGAATGGCAGTGATTGATGTGTAAAATTCAATTCAGATGGAAAGTGCTCCATAAAATTTCATTCCTTAAAATCCATTATTTAGCAGATATCCTAAGGAAAGGACAAAGCTCAGTGGCAGAGCACACACTTTGCATGCAAAAAAAAAAAAAAATGAAAACGAAAACAATAACCCTATGTGCCCCAATATAAAATCCAGAAAGGTTCAATCCCTGAGGTTTAGAGAAAATCCTGGTGAGCTTGCTGTAGCAGCAGTGAGGTTAGGCTACCCAGCTTGTAGAAGATAAGCTCAATAATATAGTGAAACAATCCAGATCTGTGTTCAGGGTAGGTAGGCATTCATTGCAAAGCAGCGAATCTTTATCTTTAGCTGGGGTTTGCTGGGCACTTTTCTTCCTGCACCAATTTTCCAAAGCATGCATGTTACCCCAGCAGAGACAGATCAAGCCCAACTTAACTATTTTCTATAATAAAATTTAAATAGGTTGCATTCACAGTTGAATATATAAAATTGAGCATTTGCGGTATTGAAATCTCATCATACTTTCTAAAACAGTAATCTTTGCAGGTCCCTCTGAATCCTGCCACTAGAGTAACAAAAATTATACAGATTTCAAATCTGTAGGTCGTGTGCCCTTTAAAAAAAAGCTGCAAGTAGAAAACACAAAAAAACCTTTATGCACTACTACATATCAGTTATGCTTATACTGACCTTGCATGGGAGTAGCTATAGATAGCAGTGTATCCTAAAGAGGTCATCTCTAGGCTGTATGACAGAGCAGTGGAGTCTGTCTAGGCTCCACTCCACTGCTCTAGGCTGTATGACAGAGCAGTGGAGTGGAGGGTGGGAACAGAAAACCTCTGGCATTCTAGATGTTGGACTCCACTTGCCATTGTCAGGGATGAAGGAAGGTATAGTAGAATCTGGTGACTGAAGTTGAGTGTGTTTCTCCCTATCTCAGAGGCAATGAGTACCATGCAGGGTCTAGTGTACTCCTTCCTCCAAAGCTGTGATTCTGCCAGTGGGTCAGATCCTATCAATCATGTTAATACTGGTGCAGTTAAGAAAATATTCCTTTCATTCCTCAAGGTGACTTCAAACAATTCAGTGTGGTTTAGGTAGAATTCTCATAGGTATAAAACTATATATATAAACTCACAATGAATAATAATCTTCCTAATTCTTTCTATTAGCTAAAAATACTATTTACTATTAAGTACTATTTTGGGATATGAGAATCTACCACAGTGGTACCTTGGGTTAAGACCTTAATTTGTTCTGGAGGTCCATTCTTAACCTGAAACTGTTCTTAATCTGAGGTACCACTTTAGCTAATGGGGCCTCCCGCTGCCGGCACCACGCAATTTTTGTTCTCATCCTGAAGCAAAGTTCTTAACCCGTGGTACTATTTCTGGGTTAGCGGAGTCTGTAACCTGAAGCATCTGTAATCTGAAGCGTCTGTAACCCAAGGTACCACTGTATATATTTTGAAAGACGGCTTTTCCATTTCTTTGGCCACCTCGTGAGATACTGTTGTCAAACTTGGAACAAGGGTTTCTGAGACTAGGGCACTGGTTTTCATTGGTGTTGGGCATCCAGCCACCATTTTGAATCAAGATGTTGGTCTGAAATGTGACTTTGGTGTGACTTCATCTGGTTTTTGGTACGATGGGTACAACTGTGCTGATTTCAAACTCAGCACAAGGGTTTCCAAGGTGGGAACTGCAGTTTTCATCAACACTGGGATACTGGCTACCAATAGGACATTGTGCATATGGGCAAATCAATCATTTCACAAACGTAGTATTGATTGGTGGGGAAAGACACACACAGTCTATACAACATTGTATCCTTTTAAATACTTTTAAGACAATCAAATCTGCTTTTCACCCTCCATTGACTCATGGAACCTTATGGAGAGACACTTTAATTTGATTGCCTTTCTTGGAACATCTAAAACGACAACCAGCATCCACTATTTTTTTTCCTTTTCTGTACAAATACTATGCTCTGTTTTCTTTGTATGGGTATGTTTGCTACTTGAAATTAAAAAACAAATTTAAAAATAATAAACTGATACAAAAAAGTAGAAGTCTGATGCTCCTGACAGGAAATAGTATGAAATGACACAATAGGAGCAGGGTTGTGAACTGCTGCTGCCCCATGCACTATAGCAGATGTGAATGCAATTCACCACATCTTGTCTTATTTTCACAATGCAAGCATATCTCCTTTATTATTTCTGTTTTTCTTTTTACATTCTGGAGAATTCTTTGAGGAGATCCTTTACTTAGCTTTAGAGTTTCAGGCTCAATGATCCAAATCAATATCCTTGCCCAAGGGAGTAATTTATTTATTTCTCATCCAGCACCAGTACATTTCTTGGTAAACAAGAAAAATAGTTCTCTATTATTTTACATATGTGTTTTATATAAAGTTACACAGATTGTTATCTATTTAAAACTTCAGTATTAAGGTTGCAGTGATATGTTTCTAAAACCTAAATATGTTTCAATATAATTTATGTTGAACGTTTAAAATGTCCCTTGAGGTCCATCACTTCTAATCTGAGATAGAAACTTTTTAAAAAAGTTCTTTAAAAGTTATACAGGCCGGTAACGCTTGTTAGCCTTCTTTATGGCCTGCTGGTTCCTGCTTTCTCAGCCACTATAGTCCTATGCCACGCAGATTTTTCTCCATCACGAATCTGATGCAACTGTGAACGTCATTCATTATGTTTTCCTGCATTCAAAGTAAATTTATTTGTGATATTGTAGTAATATTTCAAAAGTTTCTTAAACGGAAATAATTTAGAAATAGCCTAAATATGTTCATACATTTTAGGAGAATATGTACTGATGCTTCTAGTATAAGAGTCAGTTCTAACAATACCCTGACAGACAACTTGTGTTTAAATGGTCCATGTACTTCAGCACTGTTAACATTAAAGCTGCAAAGTCATGTAAGATCATGACTCCTTTTTTGTTTTGACTGAAATGCTGAGATCGTAGGTGAGTTCAGATACCTGAAGTGACATTGCACAAGCAATAGACTGATAGTGTGAGCCAATTTTTAGTGAGAGTTCCAGAAAAACATCTACTTCTGCTTCATTGACTATGCAAAAGCCTTTGACTGTGTTGACCACAGCAAACTATGGCAAGTTCTTAAAGAAATGGGAGTGCCTGATCACCTCATCTGTCTCCTGAGAAATCTCTATGTGGGACAAGAAGCTACAGTTAGAACTGGATATGGAACAACTGATTGGTTCAAAATTGGGAAAGGAGTACGGCAAGGAATTAAGATTGCCAGAAGAAATATCAACAACCTCAGATATGTAGATGACACAACCTTGATGGCAGAAAGTGAGGAGGAATTAAAGAACCTTTTAATGAGGGTGAAAGAGGAGAGCGCAAAATATGGTCTGAAGCTCAACATCAAAAAAACGAAGATCATGGCCACTGGTTCCATTAACTCCTGGCAAATAGAAGGGGAAGAAATGGACGCAGTGAGAGATTTTACTTTCTTGGGCTCCATGATCACTGCAGATGGTGACAGCAGTCACGAAATTAAAAGATGCCTGCTTCTTGGGAGAAAAGCAATGACAAACCTAGACAGCATCTTAAAAAGCAGAGACATCACCTTGCCAACAAAGGTCCGCATAGTTAAAGCTATTGCTTTCCCAGTAGTGATGTATGGAAGTGAGAGCTGGACCATAAAGAAGGCTGATCGCCAAAGAATTGATGCTTTTGAATTAAGGTGCTGAAGGAGACTCTTGAGAGATTCATGGACTGCAAGAAGATCAAACCTATCCATTCTTAAGGAAATCAGCCCTGAGTGCTCACTGGAAGGACAGATCCTGAAGCTGAGGCTCCAATACTTTGGGCACCTCATGAGAAGAGAAGACTCCCTGGAAGAGACCCTGATGTTGGGAAAGATTGAGGGCACGAGGAGAAGGGGACAAGAGAGGACGAGATGGTTGGACAGTGTTCTCGAAGCTACGAACGTGAGTTTGACCAAGCTATGGGAGGCAGTGGAAGACAGGAATGCCTGGCATGCTCTGGTCCATGGGGTCATGAAGAGTCGGACACAACTAAACAACAACAATCAAGAGGTATGTTGCTAGAACCATAAAGAGTAGGGAAGATAACAGGGATGAGAAATTCCTGGCCCTCCAGATGTTATGCTATGTTGCAACTCTCATCACCCCTGTCATTTGGCTATGCTGGCTAGGACTGGTGGGAGTTGGAGTACACAAAATATCTGGAGGCCACAGGTTCCCCTTCCCTGTCCTAGAGAGCCAGCTCCATTTCTATTAGCAAAAGTTGTCCTACTTGGTCACCTAGAGCAGGTGTCTTCAAACCTTTCAGACTAAGGATCGACATGCATTTAAGGACCCATTTCTTAACATTTTCTTAATCTTTTACCATATATTTGTATGGTGGCAGTACTCCTGTTGCAACCTTTGAATCAGGCTGCAACCCATTAGGCTGCACCCTAACGGATGAAGACCTAAGGCAATTCTGACTCACTCCTATTGAGAAAGTGACTGGCTATTTACAAGCCTAGTGCTGTGTTGCTTCCAGTAACACAAATATAAATCTTAATTTACTCTACCTGACTAACTAATACTCAGAGTAAACCTACTGAAATGAATGACACGTTAGTCATTATGAAATCAGTACATTGGTTTCAGTGTCTACTTGGAATATGACTTAGACGGATACAATCGTATGACTTCAGTTTGATTTATGCATGAATAACTACATAGAGTTGAATCAGAAATGTTTTCATTCAGTACATTGGATACTACAGAAGAAAGATCAGAGTGGTGGATTGTCAGAAGAAGGGCATGGCAGGTTGTATTGTCCCTCTGAGCCAACACTTTGATTATTATTTTAGATAGTTTCCTGGTTTCTCACCAGTATTCCTGCACTATGCCTTACACAATCTAATGTGCAAATATACCAACAGATCTAGAAAGAAGTACAAATCCCTCCCACTCACATTTACTAGACACAAAGCCTTGCTGATCACAATTCCATCAGTCTTGGATGGTTCACGTCCAGTTTTTGCAATAGTCAAGCATCCAGTAAGCAAAGAATCTTACACAGATGAGAAGGATAGGTGATAGTTATTTGCATATCAATTACTTCTAACTGCAAATTGCCATTTATTTCAATATAGCCTCTATATCATGGGTAGGCAAACGAGTAGAATGTGTCCTTTTATTTAAAATGCATCCCTGGGATATTTGTGGTGCCTGCCTGGTATTTTGACATAAGTAGAATGTGTGCTTTTATTTAAAATGCATCGCTGGGTTATTTGTGGGGCATAAGAATTCGTTCATTTTCCCTCCCCAAAATATAGTCCGGCCCTCACAAGGTCTGAGGGACAGTGGACCAGCCCCCTGCTGAAAAAGTTTGCTGACCCCGGCTCTATATAGTGAATAGGCAAGTGTGAGGGGAAGAGGAAATACTATGAAACCTTAGAGAACTTCACATGAAGCCAGAGAGGTAATGAGTAGGCATTCATCCTTGCTCTTCCAGGAATGAGCAGATCAACTCAGCAATGTCCTATTTCACTGTCTTATGAAAAATCATAAGGATTCCAGCCATAGCACCAACACTGCATCATGTCAAAATCTGCTAAAGTTGTAATAGGATCAATGATAGTCGTAACATCATTAAAGCATGCTAGGAACTTGACTGAACATAAGACAATGATCTACCTAAAAGTGAGGCTACATCAAAGGGAGATGAGGGAAGCAGTGTCTCACCATCAATCTGTAGAGAAATAACCAGGCTCTTCCCCCAATCAACTGTCAATGGGCAGCAGCCATTACATCAAGTGACAGCAGAAAGAAGCAAGTCACTCTATTGACTTGGCTGAGAGACCAGCAATTTTGGATCCCTCTTTTCCTTGAACTCTTTGTAATTAAACATCAGTGCCTGGGTTTGCTTTCCCCCCCTCTTCTATCTCAATCTATTTTTTTTATTTTTTATTGTATCTTTTAGACTGGAAGCCTGAGGACAAGGACTGTATTGTTACCTATAAGAACGTAAGACTAGGATGCTGATCATTTCCCAAAGACTCCTTTCAAGCTGACTAAAGACTTGCCACTATTCTACTATGATGAAAAATGAGCTTAAACTTATTTGCCACTTTAGAAAGGGAAGAAGTAATGCCTGCCCCCAAAGGGTCACAAAACACTTAAGTTACCTTAAGAAAAAGCAGAAGGAACTATCTCAAAGGTGGAAAGAAAAAGCATTTCGTTAACACCACCCAAACATTTTCTAATTTTTGGCAAGGCCAAAGTTGGTAAGACTCTTTGTTAGAGAAATGTGGATTTACAAAAAAATATCTTATGAAAACGCTTCATTAATTAGTAGTTGACACAATATGCCCTAACGAAGCAGGAAATATTAATTAATATAAGAAAAAGCCTTTTGGATCAGCCAGTGACCCATCTGTTCCATCCTGTTCTCACAGTGGCCAACCAAATGCCTATGGGAAGCCTGCAAGAAACACCTGAGGACAACCGCACTATCCCTGCTAGTGATTCTCAGCAACTGGCAGTCAAATACATATTTCATCCAACAGTGGATGTACAACATTATTGGTTGAGAAGCTGAGACTTTCAGATGAAAGACAAAACAAAAGACTATTCAAATAAACTTATGCCCTACTTTTATTATCTCAGAGACAGAGTATATCTCCCTTTTAACTAGTCCCCAATCCAAAATTATATGTCCATTGTTGATGATGAATCACCTGATGATGATTTCCTGACCCAAACTCTGAGCACACACCAGAATTCCACTACCTTATTAGAAGTCATCTAAGACAGAAAAGATAAGCGTCACACATGGTATGGTACCTTAGACACTCTGGGCATTCCGTTGGACATTACAGTATGGTAATGATGATGAATACATTTATGAATCATCTTCCAAGGTGATTTACAGACATTATGTGCCAACAGGTCATCAGTATTATGTGTTTCTTCCTAATTTACCCAACTAACTTTTTTCTGTCTCAGAATAGGTCCTTAAATAAACTGACACATATATGTAAAACTCTGTAAATAAATTCTGCTATGGTTACACAACTGAACCAGATCATCACCAGAGTTCTCAAAATGTGAGTCTAGCTGGTATAGAAGTCTCAGAGGATGTCTTATCTAGTATCCCAGTAAGAATGGGGCTAGAACATGTACGAATAGCTCACAACAACAGTGAGTTCTTAACAATCTCATTTATGAACAGAGTCAGTACAAACCAGGGTGACCAGATGAAAAAGAGGAGCGCACCTTTAAGACCTGCACAGAGGAGGTAAATTTGGGATGGTGTTGCTTGTATGACAAGTAACACATGCTGAAAACTCCTCCTTTACATAGCTATTAAAGGCACAGAGTCCTGTCCTTTTCATCTAGTCACCCTAAAACCACCATATACCAAAGGCAATTTATTATCAGGAAATGTTTACAAACTTTTCCATACATAACAATAAATTGTAAACTGCTATGCTTAAACGTTTCCCGTATGAATATAGGGGAAACGCTTGGAAAGCACTAAGCACTCAGAAGGTAAAAGATCAATAAAAGAAATCCAGTCTTTCCCCCTAAATCCCTAACTATTTCAGTCAGGGTTTTAGATTTTACTGGCACGTTTACAGATAATATCTTGCAACTGCTGTATCTTTATCCTATGGTGTTTTTTGATGAATGTGAAATAAGATGAAGTAAAAACTATTGTAAATAATGTCATACCTTCATCTATTGAGGCTTCACTACTGTACCCATCATACTCTGCAGACAGAGGGCTATATTTTTGTCTGGTTTCCCAAATATAGTTTTTCTGTTGTCTGTTATCGCCTGCTGGTGGCCTTGAACTTTGTGTTCTGGATAAGGCTTCGTGATATTTACCCAGTGCCTCATCTTCACTTTCAGATGATGAACCATGCTGATCTTTATTTATGTATGAGTTGTCTATTTTGGAAAAAAAGGAGGGGGGAATGATAACAGATGGCACCATAAAGGAGAGTGCTAAAATTATAATGGGTAAACATTTAACTGTTAATACATTTTTTTCCTAAACAGAAGGTAATATAGTTCACATTTTAACCCAGTTTAGGCAAGAGCTCAAACTTCACAATAAATGTACTATCCCTAACATGATTATTTTTTGTTTCTGATATTCCTGGAAATATTTATTTTAGCCTGAAATAAGCAGGCTTTTAAAGGGATGAACCAAGGTTGTTTCCTAAATACATGCCTTTTACTGCAGCCCATGGGGAAGATTTCCCCCCCCCCCCCAAGCATTTCATTTTGTTTTGTCTTCCCTCTTTGCCCTATCACCCTTAGTGGATTCAGAAAGCTCTTCTGTAACTTGATATAGGGGGTTTATCCTTCTTGTTAGATACATTTATGTCAGCATTTGTTTTCGTGTATAACTGCAAAGTTTGGGATACCTTCATGGTTTCGCTAGCAGTAGCTTTAGGTGTTCGTTTTCCTTCAATTATTAGAGATGTGAAATAGCCTATTTTATCATTTATTTATTGACTGATTTTAGAGAAAATATATTTTCAATTATATTTCAATTATATTTATTTATTTTAGATATATATATTTTAGACTTGTTGCATTACCACTTCATGATTTGTATGTTAGTTTTCTCTCTTTTAGTATTATTCCTCATGAAAAGCTATATGTAGCTTATAATATGTTAGGTTCCCAGATATTATTTCTTATAATAAAACAACATCTGCACACTATGTCCTGAAGCACCAAGTAAACAAACGCATATAAATATAGAATTCAAGAATCATGTACAAAATATTCTTGTTATCCAGTGCAATCCATTGAAAGATGTAGCAAAATTTAAGGGAACAGAAAGATTTTTTTTTTAAAAAAAAGTTGATTAATCACTATTCAAAAGTTAGTAGCATTAATCAGGAAATAAAATATGTAACCAGTTTTCAAGGAGTATGAATAAAATTAGATAAAGCAAACTTCAGAGAAAATAATATACATATCACAAAGAGTTTCTACTAAGGAGACTGTTTTAAAGATCATTATGAATGAAATCTAAAAAACAGTTGGGAAAAGAAGTATGTAGTAAAAGATCCAGGAAAGGCCACATGGATAAAGTATGATATAAGACACCTCACCTTTTTCTGGTGTCTTCTTACTACTCACTTCTTTTGAAAAACATTCTGATTGCTTAGCCTTTTCCTTTTTACTTTCTTTTGAAAGAATAGATGGTGGATTTTCTTCCTGCTTTGTTACAGACTGTCTGTGGCCATCCGAAAATGGTTTGCATTTCTTTTCTTTTACTTCATGAACCCCATGAGCTTTTTTAGACTTTAACTTCTGCAATTTTGGAGTTTGCTCTTCATTTTTTTCTGAATTCCTGGACTCAAAACTGTGCACTTCTTTGGTGTTTTTGAAGTCAAGTCCTGGTGATCTTTGTTTTGCTTTTTTATGCAAAGGGCCCTCATTTTGTTCTACTACAGCATGCAATTCTTGATTTAGTTCTTTATTAAGGGACTCATCTGTTCTGTACGTATTGCAGTTCTGCCTACTATTTTTTGGAAAGGTAACATTTTTCAAGTCTTCTTTCTCTTTATTTTCCTCTTTATCTACTATAGATTTATCTTCTTGGGCGGTAGCAGTATCATCTGTCCGAAGGCTGTTGATCATACTTGTTACCTGTTCTGTAACTGAGTCAGCTACTGTATAGCTGACATCTCCAACAGCACTGGTTAGATCATCTACAGCATTACTGAGTGTGTCAACCAGAGAAGACATAGAAGGAAGGCTCAGATTTTGTTGAAAATTTTTGAAAAATGCCATGTTTTGATTGTTAGTACATTATTGCTTTGAAAATATGTTATTCCTCAAATGCATTGCTACTGTATTTTTTCAAGTATCCTAAACACCTATCCTTTAAATTGTGGACTCTGCAGATTAGTCATTCTCTGAATTCTGTTACCTTAAAAGCAATAAATAGGAGCAAGTGTTTTCTACTACACGAAGCCAAAATCAACTGACAAAAATCTATTCTGTTTTTTATGTTGTGTTGCATGTTGTATTGAATAACATAACCAGACATTCTAAATATTATATGTAAATTGTTGAATTTACTCTACACCTGCAAAGAAAAAGTTTAAACGTATTTAAATAATATATTATAAAGACAGATATACTACATTGTTTCAAAACACTAGCATATACCCCACATTGTATCGGTTATTAAGAAACCATAAAACATAATTCTTAACATTGGACTACATTATTAACATTGTATTCACCCAGACCACAATAATTCTGTACCCATGGCCAACAGTCTGTACAAATTCTGTACAAATATAAGCATACAATCCCAGTAAAATCAACAAGTTTATGCAGTCTAAGTTCTATGTTGAACTGCGGTCATGGAATATAATTCAGTTCAAATATGATTATTGTGTGTCCCTCTAACTTTTAATGAATTATACACTGCAAATAAAACAGGTTCGTCCTACCACTTTTGAGATTCAGAAATATCTAAGATTTTGTCCCTCATAATTGAGAAAATATGGTTTCCTGGTATATAAAAGCTGTGATCTAATTATTCTTATTAAGCATATTTGGGAAATATAAAACCATTTGTTTCTTTCCACTATCTAAAATGTCAACCCCTTACACAACGTTCAACAGACCCCAAAGCTATTAAATTCTGACTAAGCACTACAGATGGATTAGTAAAAGTATTTTGGACTATATAAGATATTTATTTTATTCAAGTCAAACTTTTATGCCTACATAACATTATTCATATGATATTACACCAGGGGTTTGCTGTCTTTCAAAGCCATAGACCATAGAATTTGATACTTACAAAGTTTGTCCTGTGAATTCTTTCTGGCATTGTATCGTGAATTGAGGTCTGGAAAACCTCCAACATTCTCAAAACACATCTTCTTGTTAATATATAGAAAAAGAATCAACAACAGGATAATAAACAGTCCAACTGCTGACAGAAATCCAACTGCCTCAGGAGATACTAGAAAAAACACAAACAATGACCAGAATGGAAAGCCAACACATTTCATTAAACTAGATTGTTAGTAAATCACACCCAGACCCAAGCTTCCATGCAAGTACATAATAGGGAGAAGATGAAACAAGAGGCCTAGTTTCATATTCCCCTTCATTCAAGTGGTTGCATGGGCACACTGCCTTTTCAGTGGTGGTAACAAGTCTGTAGAACTCCATACCCAGGGAAGTTGCTTTGCTTTTTTTGTTAGTTTTTAGGCATCAGGCCAAGATGGTTTTATTTTAGGCTCAACATAGTTCATAGAATAGAATTCAACTGCTGGCGCTTTGAATGTTTTATTTAACTCTTTTACCTTGTTTCATTTATTTGCCATTTAAGTTATATACTAACATTTATTATATTATCATATTGTTTATATATTTTCCTTGTAGAGTTAAAAGAATAAAATAAAAACCCTTAATAAATAAATATTAATTGCCATCATTTTCATTACAATATAATTTTTCAGGCTACTTTCAATCAAGTCATCAGTCACAGATCTACTGTCAAGACCAATGTGTGTATATGGTCTTTAAGCAGAGGCTTGACAACCATATGTCAGGAGTGCTCTGATGGTGTTTCCTGCTTGGCAGGGGGTTGGATTCGATGGCCCTTGTGGTCTCTTCCAACTCTATGATTCTATGATTCTATATCCCTGTCCTGCCAACTGTGAATTCTACATGGCTTTGCTGAATATGACAGAAATTTTATGTCTACTTTTATGAATTGTGTTTACTTTTGTATTTCATAAAAGCAATGTGGCCCATTAATGAACATAAATCAAAGTTTAAAATCACATCCTTTTGGAGTATAACCAGGATTTTATTTTATTTTTTGGCTGCAAATAAACAGTTACCACACATGGAGATCTATGTGGAACCTGTCATTGTGAATGAATTCAACACATGCTTTCTCATGTCCACTACAGATATATAGTAAAATCTTTGACTTGGTCAGGTAACAAATTGACAGCCATGTTTAATGTGTTGATTGGATCCCACACCTGTCAGTAATCTGGACCTGGTTTTGAAGCCACTGCTTTCTCACTCTAGCTTCCTGTTCTCTTTGCTTGCCTCCAGATTGACTAGTGGCCATCCAACACCCTCTGAAGATCTAACATTTAGTCTTCCAAGGGTCTAGAAACACAATTCTAATTTTACCGTATGAAGTTTCATTAAGGATTAGTGCTTGTAGTACAGAGCAACCACTGTAGAGGGATTTGCATGCATTTTTGTATGTCTGCAAGTCTGTGACTGCAAGAGACGGCGAATCTGGGGTGGCCACACCGACTTGAGTACTTCCACATTCACTTTAGCTATGCCTGCCACTGGCATGCAGCCCTGTTTTCATCTCTAAATTGTTAACAATGCCTTGCTTTAAGTGCTGCATCAAATTTATGAAAAATACTTGCTGTTTCAATAGACTTTTTATCAACTTGTGGCCAATGCCTTCAAGCATGCAGTGTTTCATTTGCCCCCATTTACTTTGACGGACTATAATGCCACAGCACAGAAATAATCAATTAAAACAACAACATCATCATGTGAACAGCACTGAAAGATCACAGAACAATTGAAATCAAACCCTTTTATTGCAAAAGGGTACATATTTCATAATCTTTGGAGTCTGTTAGAACCCAAATGCATAAAATAGTTATTAGGGTTTTTAAAAAATAAAAGTCAAAATGTAAGCGATTAACTACATATTCTTGTATTTGTGACTAGCCCCATTTTATTGCAGAAGTTACTCCTGCCTGTATAGTTCTTCTGCAAGGGCACTGTCCCAATAGGACAGTTTTTTCGGCCACAAAGCATAGCTGGTTTGCTTATTCGCTTAATGTTAAATTTAGTGTTTAATATGATAATATCAATTATAGATCTAAGGTCATTTTCTGAGGTTAAGAGAATACAGCAATTAATACCTTACGAAAGAATGATACCTTAGCTTCAGCTAGACTAATTAATTATTTATTCATCTACCTTAACACCAAATGCAAGTATTTGGAATTATCTATCTTGTATCAATTTGCATACATGAACCCATCTTTAGGACTATAAGCAGCCTGATTTTATCACATGTGAAAGACATGACTATTCTGATAGTTTTCTTAAACCTGTAACCAGTATTTCTTTAACCCCATGAGGGATTATGTACAGTACAGTATACTATGCTGTTTGCATTCCACTGTTTAACATTAAGCATTTAATTCTCTTAAATTAATTATTAAGCACAATTATTTTATGGACAGATAGTAATAGTAACTCTCATAAAATCAAATATAAGGAATGTAACACAATTATGCAGAGAATGCACTCCATTAAAAATATTGCTAAAGTTATATCCTAATTAATGACCCACAATAATATTAATTGCTTCTTGAAAAGTATTACAACTTTCAAAGTACAACAGATTTTGTAAAGACTATCCTAGAACTGTTTTTATGAGGCTGAACAGTTTTATTCAACATAGCAGATGCACAATGACAAAAAGAATGTAAGTTCTATCTAATGAACTAAAGTAGTTCAAGGAGCATTATTATATTTCAATACCAGGTGAAAGAAATTCACTGAAATTAATATTGTAATGTACTGTAAATACTAGCAATGAATTCAAAGGTTATAAATTACACTAACAAAATTAGTATTTGGCAGCTTACCATAAATTAAATGTCATTATATTAGGACTTTTGTTTTCTATGTCACAAAAATCAACATATGTTGTATATTTAAATTTGTTTTTATCTCTTTCCAAAAGTAATTTCAAACATACTGGAAAAGTATTTTTGAAGAGTAGCAGTATCACAAGCATTAAACCAAAACAAATAACTTTAATTTTAAGGAAGGGTAATTGCTTTTTAAAAGCATTTATAAACTTATTTTTTTACTTACATAAAGCGTTGACTGTTCAATTGCTCCAATAGTGTATGAAACTATATATTTATCTTACTGCATGTCAAGACAGTTTAATTATTAATGTGGTCAATGGAATAGTATCTGCCTTGTGTACAAGCCAAACTGGTACTTGATCTGAAACCCCATGATGGTCAATGAACATACTCTTATTTTTAAAAACACAATTCAATGGGTTGTATTCAAAGTAGCGCTAAGGGGAGTGTTCCATTAGAGCAAGGATTTCTCCTTGCACAAGGGAATGTTCACCCTCTCACCTGCGTGTTCCCTAAATCTGTTTTGGGGGTTACCCCAGAACTCGAGAGCAGATTTGGGAATGGCATGGGATGTAAGGAGGAGTTAAGTCCCTTTGCACAAATGGAACTCATTCTGCTTGTGGAATTATTTAGTTGAATACTGCTTAGTATTAAACGTTATGCTGTTTTTACAGTGTTAAGGTATCAAATACAGTACTGGTATTTAATTTGTATAATAATTAATTCACTATAACTACTGTAAATACATTTCTTTCACAATAGTATAGAATTAAAAAAGTTTAAAATAGGCATATAACAAAGGAGTACTAAAAAGTTCTTATCTTAGCTGCTTCTAAAGATCCTCATTAAACAAAGGGTATTTAACCAACCTTTGCTCCATTTACCCACTGGATACATGCCGCAATAAAAAAACAAAGTCACTATTGGCAATACAGTGGTACCTCTGGTTAAGTACTTAATTCGTTCCAGAGATCCGTTCTTAACCTGAAACTGTTCTTAACCTGAAGCACCACTTTAGCTAATGGGGCCTCCTGCTGCCGCCGGGCCGCCGGAGCACGATTTCTGTTCTTATCCTGAAGCACTATTTTTGGGTTAGCGAAGTGTATAACCTGAAGCATATGTAACCTGAAGCGCATGTAACTTGACACTGTAAAACGTATGTAAAACGCACTGTATGTAAAACGTACACTGTATGTGTACCTCTTTATTTGCTTTCTTGGCTTAATAGGCTAGTGACCATTTAAGACAGAGGCAGAATCATTATCTGCCATAATGTTATCCCAGAGACCAGCCCCAGTGTTAAAGGGGTAGCACTGATATCACTGAAACTATGGCACAAGAAAGCAGTCCGTTTCAATGGAAGAGGCATATTCCTAGAAGCTAATGTTACTTGCTCACAGCAAGCAGACAAACAGAAGTCCACAGCAGAGATGTGCAAGTGGGCCACTGCCTTAACTGATTCAGAAATAAACCAAGGCTCAGAAAATATTCCTCCTTCTAGTCTGCCCTCTTTGGTCCCCAAAGAACCCTCCCCATCAACTCCCCACTTCAGCTCCTTTCTCTTCTTTTTATGAAGTCCTTAACTGACCAGGCAGTGGTGACAGCAGGTGAAGGCAAATAAGCCAGCTATCCTAGTATGCTGGCTTACTGACACACTGTATATCAGCCCACACCTCAACCTGTGAGAGATGAGTATGGGGCTACTACAATTTCTGCAGCCTTCTGAGCTCGTGGGTAATCTGGGCTTCTACATTTAAAACACATGTTTAAAAACACATGTTTAAAAACATGGCAAGGAGATCTTCTTTATGACAACCATAGTTTAGTAGTTCACATTAGCAGTGACATCCACTGTCCCATATAAAAAATAAAGTTTTTAATAATTAAAAACTTCAGATTATTGTCAATTAATACTGCTCACTTTAAAAAGACTATTCCCAAATTCTTACAAGTATTAGTTCTGAGACAGCAGGTGAAAACTCCAAACATTACACTGCAATTGTAATTTCAGTGTACACAGAGCCAAAAGTATTTTTCACTTCTGTGCTCACACAGGCTCAGGGAACCAGATGCGAAAATCTATTAAATATAATTTGCAATGAAAAATAGGCTTTATCTGGTTAACTCATCCTCAGAACAGCCATCCCAGAATCAACAGAAATAAGCTTGTCTTTACTAACTTAAGTTCACTGATCTAAATGGTTTCTATGATGGCCAAAAACAACCCATATAGAGTACAGTGGTACCTCAGGTTAAGTACTTAATTCGTTCCAGAGGTCTGTTCTTAACCTGAAACTGTTCTTAACCTGAGGTACCACTTTAGCTAATGGGGCCTCCCGCTGCTGCCACCACGCAATTTCTGTTCTCATCCTGAAGCAAAGTTCTTAACCCGAGATAATATTTCTGGGTTAGCGGAGTCTGTAACCTGAAGCATATGTAACCTGAAGCGTATGTAACCCGAGGTACCACTGTGTTATTTTGAACAGTATTCATTAGACCATGGTTTTCATGGGAATTTTTTAAACGTATTTCATAAATTAGCCATTAGATGGCACTATAGGTCAACTAGATTACAAAGTGCAAAACCTACACTTTGAATGTTCTGTTCCCACTAAATAAATACCACAGATAGTAACTTTGATTGCTTACTCAAATATTGGGTAGAATCCAGATACAGCTCAACATATTTAAATCCTATTAATTTCAAAGGGAGGGAACTGAACAAGTGCTTAACTCCAACTGAAATGAACAGGCCTTCAAAGTGCTTCATTTAAGATGGATCATACTTTCCTGTTTTATGAAGATAAACATAATTTTAGATTTATAAAAAGTAATGAGCACTGACCCATGCAACAAGCTCATCTAATGGCTCATCATTTCTAAATTTAGAATTTGTCCTTTTTTGTTATTATTATCCTTATTTATGATCAATGGATTACAATAAATAGTAAATTATCTCTCTAGAAATCAGCAAGCTGATGCAATTACATGAATTTATTGTATTTATTTTAGTGAGATGCAAGTGCACATAATTGCATCACATAAATTAAGTAAAATAACTTTAATGACAGATTGATTACGTCCAACCTAAATCTCTAGCTAAACAAATAAACTGTGACCACAAGACAATGAAAATTTTTAAAGAAACATTTAATTGCTACTGCTTAACCACAGAACCCTGGGGAATGGAATACCTGCATTGAGCAGGATCAGCCATGCTCTACATTATTCAACATCTCTAAGGTATTCGTCTGATGCATTCTAGATTACATTCAGCCTCATTCATAACTCAGGACCAATTTATATGTAACCAACCACTGAAATGTGAGAGAGGTTCTGCATAGATGACTCACATGCCACACCAGTAGTGTCTATTTCTAGGAACCACATGGGACAGTTTGATTATATGATTACACCTACATCAACACCACAATACTAGTGCTAGAGTGAGAAGTAACCACATTATCCACTGATTTCAGAAGACTCCTGTAAACAAATTTTACTTGTATTCAATGTGACCCAATGAAGCAATTCCCTTACCACATTAGCAGGACAAATTACAGGTTTTATGAAAATAGCCGCAAAATGGAAGCAAATAAGCCACACCACAAATTATGACAGGCTTAAAGGGATCCTCCAAGTTGAAATGCTGTTACAGTGGTACCTTGGTTGTCAAACGGCTTGGTTGTCAAACATATCAGCTCCCGAATACCGCAAACCCGGAAGTGAGTATTCCAGTTTGCAAACATTTTTTGCAAGCTGAACATCCAACGCAGCTTCCGTAGCTTCCAGTTGGGTGCAGGAAGCTCCTGCAGCCAATCGGAAGCCGCACCTTGGTTTTCAATCCGTTTCGGGAGTCAAATGGACTCCCAGAACGGATTAAGTTCAACAACCAAGGTACTACTGTACTAAAGTGTCTCTGACATATTCCTTAACCTTCAAGAAAGGAGCAAGCTTTTTTTCCACTGTTGAACTTTTTATATATTGAGCTCCGTGTAGTTCAATGCTTTCAAAAACATTACCCTCAAATTTTGCTGAAGCACTAAATATTGTAATTATTCATTATATTTCCAAAAACAGAATTTTTATATTATAGTTATACACACATTGGTCCTCTTTGCACATAAGACACAGATCATTCCAAATCTGATCCTGCTCTAGTACAAACAAAAGCAATAAACCGTTATCCCTGGCTTAGCATTACATCCAACCCAAAGACTGCGGTTTGTTTTTCTTGAACAAGTCATGTTCAGAAAGCCAAAAAAATTTTGGTTTTAGATTGTAATTCATGTGAAGCAAATCAAACCACAGTTGCTAGCTCAGACATAACTCTAATCCAGGGACTGTGGTTTGTTGCTCCTATTTGTACTAGGGAAACAGCAGGTTTACTGCAATATTCCGATACAGTCAATATCTAACTTACTTTACGCTATATAATTTTGTTTTCACAGAAAAGATTTTATCCATAGTTTAAAACTAAGAAATCCTAGTCATCTTTACTCTTTTAATATATCTGAACCACAAATTCAATGGGAAATGTTGATTACTTTGCTTTTTTTCTTTTGAGACATGTTACCTATGTCAAAGCTGCTTGTCTCGTTCTCTACCATCCTTCGCACTTTCATGTGCTCTAACTACACCCAGCAGATGGTCTATAAACTAGATGAAAAGGGGGAGGGGAAGAAATTAAATTACTTTTTTGCTTCAAAGTCCATAAGTTTAACAAAGATTTAGACAAAAATTAGCCCTTTTTGTAATATAAAATTTGAGTCCACCAAGCAATTAAGACTTAATATACATTTTGAAATATGTATTATAAAGTATATGATATAGTGATGGGATAAAAACTAAAAATATAATTCAATGAAAATAAATTAGGAGTTCATATTATTTTTTAAAATTAATAAGGTTACTGTTAAATAAACACAAAACAAGCGGAAGTCTGAATTTACAGCACAATCTTATGCATTTTTACCTCAAAGTAAGTTTTATTGTATTCATTGAGGCTTACTTCGGCTAAGTGTGCACCGCCTTCACGCAGCACAATTCTCTACATGTCTACTCAGTTCTGAGTAAACCCACTGATTTCCTTGGTATTGGCTTACTGGTGAGAGTTACAGGATTGTGGTTATAATCATTTTCTCTAGTCCATATAAAATTCATTTGATGTACACAAACTATAAAGTAAGGCTTTTTAGGCTTGGAGAAGGGGGAGAGGAAGGGAACACTGAGAGGGTGTAAGCGCCAATTTAAAGAATGGTCTATTTCAGGAAGGAACTGTGCCAGTGGTGCAGCTAGGTAATTTTAGACCCTGAACTTAGTGGTCTTATTGGGAGGAAGGGCATTATGCACTCATATATGTTACTTCAGTTATGATGTCATCGAGTTCGGTGGGACTTACTCCCAGGTAAGTTGGTCTAAGACCCAAGTGGACCCACAATAATTTGCCAGAGGTGGCATGTATATTTAGCTCTTCCGCACGTACAAGGAGGAAACACATGGGGAGCGGTCACTGCATGAGCCTTACCAAATTTTCTCCCACTTCTGAATCACCACCTCAGAAGGAACAGCAGCTATTCCAGCCCTAACTAGCACATAGTCATGGCAATAACTAGTACACAAATCTGACCTCTTTTAACCCCTTAATTATAGCTGCCTCCAAGCCGTATTCCAGGTGCACTGATCCCCATTTTTTTTAATTCTGTAACCTCAAACTTTCTATGGGCATGGCTGATCTGCTGAAGAGTTTAGATCAAGGACAGCTAGCCATTATGATTACACTGGACCTTACAGCTGCATCCCATCAGAAATGACTGAACATGAACTGTCTCTTCAAGATGAGCCAACTTGAATAAAATATACCTACAAAATTTATATCCACAAGATGAGATTGAATCACTAATGAAGAACAATTATGTGTTGTTCCAAAGAGATTTAAATGTGCTCCTCTATGTGCTGTTCTACACCCATGTGATTCAGTAGCAGACACTTAAGAGTGCCATAGGTAAACATAATGTATCTCTTACCTATGGCACTTAAGAGTGCCATAGGTAAACATAATGTATCTCTTACCCCTTTGCATCATAGTACTTTTTTCTCTGACCTGGAGAAATCCTGAATATGGCCTGCTGGGAAGACTGGTGGGGAATGTATGAAGGGTGAAATATGAGGGTCTGAAGGGCACAATATTAATGTCCTCAATTTCTTTTGCATCGACAAGTTCAGATCAAGGAATTTAGGGTCAAGGGTCAAGGATCAAGGAAGTGGGTCGTCATCATCTTCAAAATTTGAATACTGAGTTTCAGATTGATGTGCTAATTGTGATTTTATTTGTCCTGTGGTGGTTTTGCCCCAATGGTCCCTAGTGGTCACAAAGCTCAGTTTCTGCCATTTCCTCCTATATGGGCCTCCAGTAATGCCGCTTTGTCACTAAATTGTTCATAACAGAATAGCATAGTTACTTACTGCTCTAAGCAACTGTGATCAGATTGTATCTGTCCTACATTCCTTACATTTAGTGCCTTTAGATTGGAAGGTAATTTAAAATTGTATTGCTAGTTTTCAAAGCCTTGGCAACTTAAAAATTAGCAGATTCTAATGGTATCCCATCCACGAGTTCTTTAAAAAGACAAATGTGAAATTGCTGATCTTGAAATAAAATCAGTCTCCATACTTGAGAACTGGAAAGCGCCCAGTATAATAACTTTTTTTTAAAGGATGTGGGGGTGCCAAAAAATTACACACTTGTTAGCTTAAAGTATATTCTAAATACACTGAAAGTATTCCTAAAGATAAAATTACCAAGTGCTGAGAGGAACAAGTTTTGCTGGAAAAATCTCATGTGCTTTCTGCAGAAATAAGTCTGCCTCACTATTCTGTTCAGAGTTCCTTGACAGTGACAACAAGCACATTTTATCCTTCTGCTTTCGAAAAGTGTTTGACTAATTCCTTCACCAAAGTAAACTTAGAAGCTAGTGGATAAGAGGTCAGAGCACAAATGGATAGTTTTCACAATGAGGGAGGTAAGGAACTGTATTGGAACAAGAACTTTTTAAATTATTCATTAATTATCTGGTGCTAGGCATAAGCAATAAGATGGTAGTTTGCTGATGACACCAAATTATTCAGAATTGTAAAAAAAAGCAAAAAAAAACTCCAAAAAGAGCTCTCCTAACTGGTTGAACAGGCAATAAAAAGGCAAAATTATCTTACCCACTCAAATGCTTCAACAAGTGCCATCTAATGATGAAAACCTCACTGTAGTTTCTGGTAACTGCTAAAAACATTTTTGCTTAGGTAAACCTACTAGACATATTACATCTAGTTATTACATCTAGTTGTTGTAAAACTACAGACTTTTACTTATATTTTGATACATCTTACTCTGCCTACTGTTTTTATTGGTGTTTTAATGAATTTTTGTATTGCTTTATGTAAAACTTAAAAACAAAAGAGGTTTTTGTTGTTTAAATGGGAGGGAAACTTGTTAAATAAATAACATAAAGTGTGTTTCAGTGTAAGTAACAGCAAAGTGATACATTTCATTGTAAAAAAGTCCTAACTTTACAAGGCAACTTTGGAGTCTGAGCTGGGACTGACCAACAAATAACTCGAGGTTGTGGTGGATAGCTCAATGAAAACAACTGACCAGGATGCTGCAGCTGTGAAAAAAGTAAATCCCATGATAGCTATTATTAGGGAAGGAATCAAAAATAAAACTTCCAGCAACACATAATTAAAATACAAATATATGGTGTGTCCAAGCTTTGAAGTACAGTACAATGTACAGTGGTACCTTGGTTCTCAAATGCCTTGGTTCCCCAATGCCGAAAACCCAGAAGCAAGTGTTCTGGTTTTCTAACGTTTTTCAGAAGCAAAACATCCAATGTGGCTGTTGGCTATTTTTTCCGAGGGGTCTGCACCAATCAGAAGCTGTGCCTTGGTTTTCAAACATTTTGGAAGTCAAACAGACTTCCGGAGCAGATTAAGTTTGGAGCTTTTGTTTTTGCTATTCATTTTGTGTTTTTTGTTTTTGAGGCTTATTCAGTTAATTTGTTTTTGTGACTGTGTGGAACCCAATTCAGCTACTTATTGGTTGATTGTTTGACTGTGGAAATGGATAAAAGTACCCCATCCAAACAATGACTATCATCAGTGCAGGTAAGGAGAAAAAATAATTTTAATTTTTATCATCTACAATACTGTCTTATTTATTTTATAGTACAGTACATTGATACTGTGTGCTGCTCTGGTTTGCCAGAAGCGGCTTAGTCATGCTGGCCACATGACCCGGAAGCTGTACGCCGCTCCCTCAGCCAATAAAGTGAAATGAGCACCACAACCCCAGAGTCATCCGCGACTGTACCTAATGGTCAGGGGTCCCTTTACCTTTACCTTACAATGATCATTGCTTTCATTTTATGAACCAATAGTCTCATTAGATAGTAAAATTCATGTTAAATTGCTGTTTGAGGGGTTGTTTTTAAAAGTCTGGAACAGGTGAATCCGTTTTGCATTACTTTCTATGGGAAAGCGAGCCTTGGTTTTGGAAGACTTTGGTTTTGGAACAGACTTCTGGAATGGATTAAATTTGAGAACCAAGGTACCACTGTAGTGTTCTGGGCATACCATCTCAAAAAGTTATGTAGGACTAGGGGCGGGCGAGGAGAGATTAAAAAGGGGGTAACCAAAATTTTCAAGTGGGTAGAGCAATTCCCAGTTTATGCCATAAGGTTACAACTGTGTTTTGGGGTTGGTTTGTTTGTTTGTTTGTTTGTTTGTTTGTTTTAAGAGCATTTTAGCAGGGACATGACAGACATGAAAGGTTAGAAGTGTGACCCTACTTTCATTTGTTAAGATACTTTGGAGGATATGGCATTTTTGCGATTAATACATAACAAAATTAGTTCTGTATTTATGTATAGTTGTGTTTTTATTCTATGTTGGAAGCTGTCCAGAGTGGTTGGGGCAACTCAGTCAGATGGGCAGGATAGAAATATTATTATTATTATTATTATTATTATTATTATTATTATTATTATTATTATTACTACTACTACTTCTTCTTCTTTAAGAGTTGTCTAATAAACAATATGTCATATGGAAATGAGTGGACAAAGCTACACTATGCAACATTTTTAAGCTGGAAATCACCAGACAATATTTCAGTTGATTGTTACCAATGGAAATTCAATCTACCATAGCCAAGTACCTATCTAGTTTCATTGGGTTATATAATCTTGATTTATTAAAGAGCTAGTAAATGGCTTTCCAAACACAAGCATTATGATAATAACAGACTAAAGGAAAAAAACGTATCTAGTTTCATACCTTCTAAAAAACAAACTGGTGATGACAAAGTTATTTTGCTAATGCTTAAAATATTTATTTAACCATTTTACTTCCTATTCTCAATGCTCAAGGCAACTTACAACAATGATAAAAATATGTTTCCTCACATCCATTCACTCTTAATTATTTAAACAGGGGCAGGAGTGCCTGGAATAGTTTCAAAATTCTCTCTATATCCCACAGGTTTTTGAAATTTAGGCCTCTTTGCAGATTAGCTTTACCCCTTTCAAGTGTCAAGGTGGAGATAGACCAACAAAAGGAACAATGTTTCCAGTGCAGTGGAGCATTTGGTTATCTCTACAAAACATTTTGCAAAACAGCCCCCAAAAGCACACTTCCGTTGCTAAGAAAAACAGAAAACTACAAGGCCTGAACCTGAGATAGACATAAGATACCATCTGAATGCTTGTGGCCCACATATAGTATCATGGTGTAAATTAATTAGCAGCCAAGGTGTATAAGGAAGGGTTCACTCCTAATAAATTCCTCTTTGCAAAGTTTTGTGATGATTCCATGTTTGTCTGATACTACTCTGACATAGCACTTTGGTGCTGAGATAAACCTATATTTATTCAGGCATTTATGGGATGTTACTATGCTGCTCTTACTGATATGCCAGACTTATATTCAAATTGTTAGCTGTAAAATGTATTACACCAAAATCAATCATGTATTTTGAATAGGTTATATTTTCCAAGTACTTTAATTTAAACTTGAAAGGAGAATGGGCTTACTGAATACGTATGTACTTGGACTTTTTAAATGTAAACCACTTTGAGATCTATTGACAGTAAGCGGTCTATAAATGGCTTAAATAAGTAAAATAAATAACTTTCAGTACAATTAAGATTTGACACATATAGCCTATAGCCTGGATCCAAAGAACCACACAACTATGGCTGTGCATTAAAATAAACTTTTGACTTGCGTTTCTGGAACGGCAATTTTCCATGCTGCATTGCAAGCCTCTTTTGAAACTGAAAATTTCAAATGCAGATTGTGATACTGAATGGGAGTTTGGCATGCAAGAAGAAGAAGAAAAGAATAAAATAATTTCCACTGGACAACTTTAGTGCTTTGGCATGCTTAAAAGAGCTTAATTAAGGTTCCATTTATTCATTGAGATTCCTGCATTGCAGAAGGTTGGACTAGATTACCCTACAATTCATAATATTATTTTATTATTCTATCACATTTGTATTATGTCCTTCCTTAAAGAGAGGTGTGACAAACAGTCCATCTCTGGACGAGGTCTTGCCTTTCAATTCTTTTGAAATGGCCCACCAGTCATCTTTCACCCAAATTTTTGCCAGCAGCACTTCACACTGAAGGAGATTTGAACCAAGGTCTTCCCAGGCCAAATCTAAGATTCTGTCCACTATACTACAGTGGCTATACAAATTGCTGTGTAGCAAGCATTTCTCACATGAAGACAGCAGGAGATAAGTCGGCCTGAAATAGGCTTTACTACATGCAAAAATATAGAAATGATTCTTAAGCACAACTAGATCGAATTTGAATCAACTTCCTGGAAATCTGATTGCAGAGTAAAGGAACAACCACTGCATCCATAGTCCTAACACTCATGGCAGTAACAAAAGAGTAAGAGACAGGACAATTGGGCCCAATTCAGACCTGATTGCTATGCCACCTACCAGCTAGCCCAACAGCTATGTCCAATGCTGACATACAACAGTTGTGAGGCAGCAGATCTTGGGCCAGCTCAGCATCAGCCTCTTCACAACCTTGGAATGCCCCATTCCAGGGCTGTGTGCTGCCCCCGCTGGTGGGGACATTCAGCAGCCAGTGGGAGACCAGCTGAGCTGAGGAGAGCTGAACATAAAGGTCTGGATGCTCTTTCCTTAACTCTTCTAGGCTGTTCCCCTATTTTAAAAAATGTTTACTTAATTAAAAGTATTCAAAGAAGTTGCTTACCTTTTCTAATGCAAATTAGTTCATGTACGCCACAGGGTCTTTCACCACCTGTCCATAGAAAGAGAGTTAAGTGGGGAAACGATACAATATATTTCAGTATTCATAAACTTATCTTAGGCCGGCTTAATAATCATCCAATGGTATTTTTAATTATTTGAAAGACCTTCAAACTTACTTACAGTATCAAATGGGGGTTATTAGTTTCTTATTCTATCCTCTATAGACAACAGTAGATTCAAAATATCCAAATTATAATTATAACTCATATTGGAGCAATTTACCTTGGTACTTAAGTATGTAAGCTTTGAAGTTATACAGAGTACTTTACTGGACAGAATGAAACTTCAAGCTAATGAAAATAAGTTGTTCCCCAGAGCAAGTAACCCAATCAAAAGCCATCTGTACATTTACAATACTTAAGTGTCCAAAAATGTTGGCTTGGCTTACTAGCCAGGCTTACTAGTGCCTGTCACCAGTCACTTCCCATTTCTTGAGATGCAGGGTCATCTCACATTTTGGCAGCATATGGGTAAGATAAGAAACAGCAGCAGTCTTTCTTATGCTGATGGGAAGGGACTCCTGCTATTTCTTACCTGCTTAAAAATTGCAATGGAAAATGAGCCTTTGGGCTGCTGTGTGTCCCTGGCAAGTAGATTTGTGGATACCTGTAATACCTATGCAAGACTATATTGCTAGGAGTTTGTGGTGTTGAGATATGTGCCAGAACCTTCTAATCCCTGGATCCACCAAGTGTTAAAAACTAACCAAGCCAAGTTAGATGTCTGATGAGGTGATTAAGGAGCTTGGTGTGAGATAGCAAATGGGTGGGGGGCCCTCACTCAAGAGACAAGCCAGAGTTTGGAAGAGAGTTGAGAGGGCAGGGATGTGATCTAGAAATAAAGCAACAAGCTGGAGAGATAGGCAGAGATACATTTGAGAGCAATGTTTGATTTCTATTTGAATCTAAGGCTTCGGCTATGGGAGAAACAAGATCCTTTGGGGGTATTAATGCTGGGAACCCCTACATTGTAGGCTCGGGTTGTATATACAGTGGTACCTTGGTTTACAACCATAATCTGTGCCAGAGGTCCGTTTGTAAACCAAAACAGGTTGTAACCCAATGCGTGCTTTCGCCAATGGGGCCTCCAAAATTTGTTCGTAATCCAAAAAGATGGGTTGTAATCCAAAAAAAAGGTTGCAAACTGGGACACGCACTTACGGATTTGACATGTTTGTACTGTAATCCAAAACGTATGCAAACCAAGGTACCACTGTATGTGCCAATGAACCATATATCATAAAGACACCACAGTCTCCACTGTGCCTCATTTCCAAAAGGAAACATAAACCCTGGGAAAGTGCCCAGAACCCCTGGAATATTGCACAGCTTGGAGACTGGGGTGGCATGCAACAATATTATACTATCCTCAGTCCCACCAGTCAGGTTTATTCATTAAGTCTTTAGCAGCCAGAGATTCAACAATATTTCAAGAAATTGTGTAAGAAAGTTTTTTCACTGTATGTAAAGTAAATCCCTTCATCCATGTATGGTGAAAGAACCTACAGCATATACTTCTGAATTTCTGAATTTCAGAGACTGGGGTAGTTATATTTACAGTATCTCACTATTTCCACTACTATTCAATCAAATTTGCACCAAGGACCTTTTTTTTTTATTGCTCTGGATTATGACAAGCATAATTACAAAACCACACCAAGGTTAAGCAGCAATATTATGCTGCTAAAAGCAGTACTGACCCAGGCAATTATGCTGGGTTATAGAGGGTGTGGGACTTGCTCTCACTGGACCAACTGCATCCTTTTGGATTGTAAGGGAGATAGCACAAGAGCCACAAACAAAATGCCTTTCCAATAACTTTGGAAGGAAGACCTGCAAAAGCTCTGTGCCTGAAGGCACTCACATCACAGCGATTGCTTGGCAGATAACAGCAACCCCAGGGCTAACAAAACATATCCCTCAATGAAAACTATGTGTAACTCGCCCTCCAAAGATGGGGGGGGGGGAATGAAGTGAAAAACAAGAAAAAATGAGATTTCAACCAGCAAACACTGACAATAAAACAGAAAGCAACATGGAGACAGAACACCAGAGAAAAAGATTTAGAAGCAACAGAAGGTGAAAGGAAAGACAAACCCCAAAACACCCATAGCAACTCGAAAGTATTTCTGACAGAACTCTTCAGAGCTTAGGCCAGACCCAACCTAATCAAAGCTCTGGTCTGGAGGGCAGGATGGCTCCTCCCTACAAGGGAGAGGCAGAAGACTTACAAGGACCCAGCCTATTCCACAATGAAGGAGTTACCATCCCATGTGTTAGGAATGTATCCCAGCATCATCTGGCAAACAATGCTTTAAAAAGCTTAACTATAGTTTGACATGATGTCCAAAATGATGAACCATATTTTGTAAAGCAGAATCGCAATCCATGTTTTGAATTGACGGACCATAGTAACAACCACTGCTCCACCTGCAGAGGCTACTGTACCATGAAAACAGGAGTAAAAGTGCCAAGAGGAACTCTTAAGTCTCAGTTCAGGCATAGAATGGTTGGGCTCAGGGACTCAGAAGGGCCCATCACTGATATTTCTCTTATATTCTACATAACAAAATTAACATCTAGAACCATTCACTACCATTACAGGATCTTCTCAACACTTTAAGAATGCATTTTCCATTTAGGAGTTTTAACAAATATCCTATCTCTAGTAACTGGCTCTGAAAAGTGCACTTTTATGAAGGCAAGATGTATATCAATAAAAAGCAACAACAAAACACCCAATAATATTAAGTGTTAGGCACCTCTGGAAGAAGATGCAGGATATAAATTTAACAGATAATATATGTGTTCTCTTGTT
This sequence comes from Podarcis melisellensis, assembly GCF_964234715.1. Taxonomy (NCBI): domain Eukaryota; kingdom Metazoa; phylum Chordata; class Lepidosauria; order Squamata; family Lacertidae; genus Podarcis; species Podarcis melisellensis. The sequence continues at coordinate 24,470,408 of NC_138530.1, read as the reverse complement.
ATTAAATGTGGTGAACTGGAAAAAATAATTAAAAAGTTTCAGATATAAGACATATTCAGATATTTGCATGATAATCTCCCTCATTTTTTCTTAAAAAAAGAAAATCAATGTCTACAAGATAAACAAACAAGGATAATAAATATGGCAATGACTACTAATTAATTTGATCAAGACAAATAAATGTCTTCTAAGACAGGCCAAAACACCAGACAGCATAGTTGGAAATGAACAACAAAGATTGCACTACTCTATTAATGTCATGTGTTGTTACACACTTTTCAAAACTATAAAACAGACACAAGCTAGTTGGCTAGGTAGAAAATTACTCTGTCCATTCAGATGCAAATAAAATGTTTTAAATGAAGTATAAGGTACAATATACAAATGTAATACTAGATGATGACACTGAGCTATGCAAAATTCAATGTATTTTTCAAAACGTTTTTTAAAACAGCATTTTCACAGCTTTTTATATTTGTGTAGATTCCACCTTAGTATGTAATTCAACTGAGTAACTGTGAAATATTGTTTCCCAATGTGCACTTCCAAGAACATAATCACACCTTCTATGCCCACTTGCAATGCTTAAAGCTTAAAGTGAACAAATCTTGCCATAAAGGATGACTTATGGATTATTTTACTGCCATAATTGTCTGCATTTATATACCTTACATGGGAAAGGACTGATTCAGACTAAGATCCTATGCATAATGACAGTGTTCTCGAAGCTACCAGCATGAGTTTGGCCAAACTGCGGGAGGCAGTGAAAGACAGGAGTGCCTGGCGTGCTCTGGTCCATGGGGTCACGAAGAGTCGGACACGACTAAACTACTAAACAACAACAACAAAACTTGCTGAAGCAACTGTGACTTTTCAAGGAAGCATGCATTGGATCAGACTGCCAATACACAAACTAGATAAATGTGCATGTCAAATGCATGAAACCAACTATTCTCAAAGAATAGAAGTAAGGAAAACGGGAAAAGAAGACAAGATTTTCAGACAAACTTTAGTTTTATGTAGAGAGTACAAGTAAACGGACATTAGCAGTGTTAAATCCGTACCTCTCTATAAGAATTGAACATGATATTAATAAGAACATTTTCCATCTCATCAGCGGCAATGAATTCTCCCCCCCCCAAAACTTCCTGCAGTGTCAACCAAATGCACTGAATACTCCCACACTCTACAAAATTTAAAAGGTATATTTGAAAAGAATGGAGTTCAGAAAGACCAATGACTGCCTTCCTTGGGAAGTGGGGAAAGAGAAGCTCCTCTCTCCCTCTCTCTTTTTTGTTTGCAGACTTTTAGTTGTGAAGCAGCTGATTAAAAAGTCCGCCTGAAGTCTACCCAAGTCTGCTGCTCTTTCTGCATCGTGTGTGTGTGTGTGTGTGTGTGTGTGTGTGTGTGTGTGTGTCCCCTCCTCTTATTCAAATGATGCAGAAAGCGCAACAGACTTGGAAACACTCCACGCAACCAGCTGTATCCAAGGCTGAGGGCAGCATCTCTAGGAGATGGGTCAGGCGGCGGGAAAGGGGGGGCCTTGAACCCTGCTTGTTTGCAGCCCCCCTGAAACCCAGCTGCGTGACGGCAGCCTTTGCGAGGTTGGATTTATTTCTCTCAGGCACTTATTAAAGGCTTGCCAGAAGGCGTTTGGCGAAGTGAGAAAAAGAAAGCGGGTTTCTTCCGCCCCACTTCTTCTTGAGGCACCTTTTCGCCTTCCAGGAGCTGCTGCTGCCTGTGGCACAGGGCGGCGGGGGGGGGGGGGGGGCTAAAACAGACAGAACTTCTAAGTAAAACGGGTCAATAACGGTGTGGTAACTACTATTCCTGAGGGGGACAATTTTTACACGTCAGCGAAGAGAGTCAGCCACCTACACCATGTAAACAGACTATTCAGGACCCCCACCATTATATCGGCGTGGGTTTGCGGAGGCGGCTGCCTCTCGTCTTCGGCGCCCACAAAAAATGCCTCGACTCCACGGGGAGCAAACGGCCGCCGCTGCCGGGGGTCGAGCTGAGGCAGCGCCTGGCACCACAGGGCGGGGGGAGAGCCGCCCCGAGCGCCCCTTCGCCCCCGCCGCTCACTTTGGGGAAAAGACCACTCATCATCATTCCCCCGCGCCCGCCACCCTGGTTTGGGTTTTGTTTTTTTTTATTCTCATTCTTTTAATTTATGCGCTTGTTTATTCCGCCGCCTCTCCTCAGGGGCAGGCAGCCCGCGCGCGCCCCCCCCCGACCACCACCCACCGGCACCACAGCGCCGTTGCTCGCCCCTCCCCCTCGCTCCCCGCGCCCGCTGCCCAGGTAGGGGGAAGGAGGGGGGGTTATTCGAGAGGAGAGGAGCCCGTTATTGGCCTACTTACCATCAATCGCCATGATCTTCCAGGTGGGCCGTACCAAGTGGAACGCACGTAGGAGGCACACGCTGTCGGGTAAGAGCCGGGAAGGAACAGCGGCGATGGGGAAGGGAAGCGCCCGAAGGTGGGAGGGGGGAGGAGGAGGCAGCGGCAGGAGGAGGAGGGAGGGGGGGCTGTTAAACAGAGCGGAGCGTGCCAGGGCTGTGGACCTGCGCGTGACTCCTCCTCCCCCCCTCCAACTCCTCCTCCCTCCCTGCTCCGCGCGCCCAGATTCGAAAGTGCGGCGGTGGCTTTTTCTTCGTCTTCTGTTTCTGCCGGCGCGCGGCGCGGCAGTTGACACCATCTCGCGGACCAACGGTCGTCCCACATTCTCCCGCTGTCAGTCAAACCGCGCGGCGAGGCTGCCCGCCGCCGCTGCTGCAGCCTCCCAACGCGAGCCAAGCCTCGCTGTTCAGCCTCTCGGAGGCCGGGCGTGGGTGTGAAGGAGGAGGTGGGGTGCTTGGGTGTTGTTTCCCTGCCTCACCCGCCGCGGGCGTCGCCGGATAAAAAGGCCTTATGTGAAAAGAGACGCGCTTGAGGCAGCCTATCTAAGGAGAGTCGCGCGCATCCAGCTTCCTGAGGGGGTTGCTGCATTAGTTCAGCGTCGCAAGCGGAGCCAGGGCCGGCAAGGTGAGGCGACTGCCTCAGGTAGCGGGATCCACCCGAGCAGCAGATCCCCATGTCGATCTGTCTCCCTCCACTACCACCCTGCCTTGTTTCTGATGTAGATATTCCCGTACTCCAGAGCATGTGCGTAACTGGGGGGGGTGCAAGTGCCCCCCAAAGCAATACAAATCTGAGGTTCTGACCCCCATAAAAAAGCCTCCCCCAAAAAAAATCCTGGCTGCACCCATCAGTGGCGTAGTGTGGGGGGTGCAGGGGGGGCTGGCCGCACCGGGCGCAACATCTGGGGGTTAGGGTTAGGGGGCGCAAATCCATGGGTTAGGGGGCGCAAATTACTTGCCTTGCCCCGGGTGCTGACAACCCACGCTATGCCACTGGCACCCATGGGCTCCACCGGGTAGCACAACCAGTTTGGCTGTACTGGGTGCCAGAGAGGGTCTACAACAATGATGTAGAACAGAGCGCCAGAGGTGGGTGGGTGGGTGCCAAATTTTAGTGCCACACAGGGTGCTGTTGAAATTTGAGAGCCCAAAGTTTTCTACTGCTCAGTCTTCCTGGGTGGGGAGAAGAACGCCATTTCAAGGTCTGCCTCAGGTGCCAAAATGTCTTGGGCCGACCCTGAGCGGAGCAAGGGCACTTGTGGCAACCGCAAAGCAGTGGCGGGTCTTGATGTGTTAGATTTCAGTGGCACCCTATGCCTCTCATGCTCCATTGTAAATCATAGCCCACAATGCTTTGCACCCAGTGCAACCAAACCAGTCACAGCCCCCTAAATTTGCCTCTACATGAAGACTTAACAGATTTCTTACACCATAGGTTTTCGTGGTGTAGTACTTAGAGTGTCACATTAGGACCTGGGAGATACTGGACTTCATATCGCCACTCAGCTTTGAAGCTCACTGGGTGACGTTGGGCCAGCCACTGCCTTCCAGCCTCACCTACCTCACAGGGTTGTTGTGGGGGTTACGTTAAAATTTGGGAGAACCATGTATGTGAGCTGCCTGGAGAAAAGGTCAGGATATAAATGCAATAAATACGGTAATTAAGTCTTCAAGTGTATGAAATATTATCCTGAGCTACAGGAACATATACAGGGGTACAGAAATTGTACATTCAAATACATATATGCCTTCATATTACTTTCAAATACAGTGGACGTTTGGGTTGCGAACGTGGTCCATGCGGGATGCACATTTGCAACCCGCAGCGTTCACAACCCATGTCTGCGCACATGCGGGTTGCGATTCGGCAGTTCTGCACATGCGCAAAGCGCGATTTAGCTTTTCTGCGCATGCGCGACCACCGAAACCCAGAAGTAACCCGTTCTGGTACTTCCGGGTTTTGGTGGTCCATAACCTGAAAAAATGCAACCTGAAGCGTCTGTAACCCAAGGTATGACTGTATAGAATTACACCATGGCTTATTCAGAAGTAAGTCCTATGGAACTCAATGGCACTAACTCCCAGATAAGTAGGGTTAGGGTTGCAGCCCAAGAAATTCAATAGGACTAAAGTCAGTCATGATGTAAATTTGTTACAACTAACTTTAATCCCATTTAAGATCTGGGTTACAAGCCAGTCTTTATTTAGGGCAGAGCCATTGCTGCTTCATCCCAGAATCCTTGCTGTGTAAAATGAAAAATTGATGACCAATTTAAATCCCATCTTAATTCAATGTAAGCTTCTATAACATGAGAGAAATGTGCCAGAGGCTATACAAAGATGATGGGTTGGTGTTTGTCCTCTGTGGTCTTTTGTTAGTGTCATTAATCTGCATGGCACTTTACAAGTATGGGTGCATTTCCTGGGATTGACAACCTTATTTTATTAAATTCAATGCAGAACTGAATACCTAAGCAAGAGTGGGTGTTTACAATTAAGGCAAAGTTAATCTATGTTATATGATACAAGTAGGCAGTACTTATATTAAGGGGGGGAAGTGCCAGATTTACTCCACCGTTATTTGGAAGAATCCCAACAACCAGCAGGTGCTAGGGGTCTATCAGAAACTAACAACAAGCTATCTTCTGCCAACGTTTGGTTGCTGCTGAACCTATTTTTTGCCCACCTTGTCATGAGAATGTATGACTGATACCTGGAGGGTTTAAAATGAATTTATGTTAGCTCAACAAAATTGATGGAGGGGATTTCAATCATATATATAAGAATTGTTGAGAATACTTATTTTTCTTTTTAGAGGCTGGTGTGCCTTTTAATGTTATGCTATTTGTGTGTTTTGCATGTTTTAGATTTGTTCTATGGCTCATAGAGACTGTCAGTATTAGACAACTAACAAATTAATAAATAATAATAATAATGAGCCACCCTAGAGGTAGATAAGTTAACATATCTATGACTTGTAAGACAAATGGGAGACTGAAAATGTTATCCCTGTGCCCATTTTCCTGTGCCACTTAATTCCAATTAGCAGGCTGCTTAGTCACGAAAGTGTTCCAGTGTTAGAATTAGAGGGGTGGCTTCAGGTCAAGAAGAGTGTAAGTTGGCAGAGATATTCAGATGAAGCAGGTACTCAGTGTGCCAGTACTATGGCTGGCTGTAGTTAATGCTTCCTATCAGCTCCTTTCATCTATACCTTTTTAAAAATCCAGATTCTCTTTAATCTGTTTTTTTCCTTATTTTGAATTTGTCTGGTTTTCTATGTCTTTTCCTCTGTCTTCTGAAAACTCATTTCTGGACCAGTTTTCATTAGTATATATATATATATTTGTACTAAACATTTATAGGCCATTATAAAAGAACAGTGAGGCGTACAACAATTAATACACATAAAAAGATTGAAGACAATGCATAATAAAATGAAATTCACAATTTATTATGTCAAGGTCAAATAACATTTTACTTCATCAGGATATTAAAAATGTTTTAGCTCGACTCCAAAAAGCAAGCAATGGAAGCTTCTATAACAAGAGAGCTCCGCAGAACTTGAACTGCATTGTCTACACTTCATTTACGTTGTCTTTCACCTTTAGAAAGCCCAAAAGAGCAAAGGGTTTTAGGATAAATATGTAATGGCATTACCATGACAGTGGCAGGGCTATCAGAAGGAGCCATAGCACCATTATAAGAATATATAGGAATGAAGGTGCTGAGCTAAAACTCAAGTACAGTTCTGTACAGTGGTACCTCAGGTTACATACGCTTCAGGTTACAGACACCGTTAACCCAGAAATATTGCTTCAGGTTAAGAACTTTGCTTCAGGATGAGAGCAGAAATTGTGCTCCGGCAGCGCAGCAGCAGGAGGAGGCCCCATTAGCTAAAGTGGTGCTTCAGGTTAAGAACAGTCTCAGGTTAAGTACGGACCTCTGGAACGAATTAAGTACTTAACCCGAGGTACCACTGTATTCACTTATTAAAGCTCAGGATGTTGACTGATTCCCGCCCCCCCCCCCCCCATGCTTACTCATAGCTTGTTTTGCATCAAATGCCCTCCAGCAACATTCTTCTTCAAGTCTCTTATTAGATTTCCTTACCATCCCTTCCCTTTTCCTGCTCCCTTTCATTTTGTCATTTCTTTATTCTTTCTGCTCTTTTACTCCTATGTACACCAAACATTTGAAAGTGAAAGTGGTCCCAACGCGCATTCTCTGCATTTTAGTGATTTGTGTTCAAACCTCTCTTCCAACATTTAAAATCATATGTTTGTCTTCACCTGTATTTTATATTCACCTGACAGACACAACAAAATAATAAAGCAGAAAAAGACAGTAATAATAAACCAAATTTTGGAGCTAATTTGTTGGTCCTTGTGCTCTCTCTCTCACACACACACATTCACAGCTGGATTAAAAATCAAGGGTAAAGGGACCCCTGACCGTTAGGTCCAGTCGTGGAAGACTGGGGTTGCAGCGCTCATCTTGCTTTACTGACCGAGAGAGCCGGTGTACAGCTTCCAGGTCATTTGGCCAGCATGACAAAGCCACTTCTGGCAAACCAGAGCAGCGCACGGAAACACTGTTTACCTTCCCGCCAGAGTGGTACCTATTTATCTACTTGCACTTTGACATGCTTTCGAACTGCTAGGTTGACAGGAGCTGGGACCGAGCAACGGGAGCTCACCATGTCGCAGGGATTCGAACCACCGACCTGATCAGCAAGCCCTAGGCTCTGGTTTACACCACAGTGCCAAATTGATATAAAATACTGGTTAATGGGAATGTTAACAATCCCATTCATTATATAGTTATTTCATAAATTTTATACATTGCTTAGTTGTAAAACAAAAAACAAAACCCACAAAAAACACCCTCAATGCAGTTTACAAAAAAGATTCATTAGTAATAGTAGCAAATACTGATAAAGATACTCAGAGGGTGTTCAAGCAAAAGTCTGTGATTTTCTTCTCAGGGATTTTCTTAATCCAGCAGATGAAGGGCAAGTTGAGATAATTATAAAGCAGTACGATGACCTTCATTGATTTGAGAACTATGTTTACATCTTTGCAAAATTTTGGCACCAATACCATATGCTTTCTGTTCCAATGAAGGTAATGTCCACCTTAATTAATATATCATGCAAAATGTTTCTCATTTGATGGATTTGCATCTTTTGTTGACACAAAAGGAACTTATCACTACCTGAAGGCCAACTACATTTTAAATGGCATATGTCTCTGCTAGGTTTACACAGACATGGCATATGTGTCTGCTAGGTTGACACTTCTAGTCTACATAGCAATTGGCATTTCCGTGCACTCTGATGTCCGTCACAGTGTTCGGCTGCGCCAGAAGCGGTTTAGTCATGCTGGCCACATGACCCGGAAAGCTGTCTGTGGACAAACACCAGATCCCTTGGCCTGAAGTGTGATAAGCACCGCACCCCATAGTCAGTCTTTGACTGGATTTAACTGTCCAGGGATCCTTTTCCTTTACCTTTACCTTACAAAGCAATAAATATGAACTTGATATTTTCAGTTAGAAAAGTAAGAACTGGCCAGAAATATAGATGCTAGACATAATCCTGACTTGGATTAGCTAGACTGAGAGCCTGTGGAGCAGCTCTTGCTGGAGCATGAATCATCTCACTCCAGAGACCTGGTAGAAAGCAACAGATGTAAGATCCCAGAAGTCAGAATTCAAACAGCAGGTTGAGGTTGAGTCTTTCAGGACCTGGGAGAGCTCCCAGCAAATTTAGCAACCAAGACAGGTTGCTTAGACAATAATCTGAATTTAGCTGAGAGCAAAGGCTACTGAGGCAGATGTCAGGCCTGCAGGATCCATTTTGTTTTTTTTACTAGATCCTAAGGACCACCAACCAGAGCCAGGTGCAAAATCATGGCTCAGGATGTAGATATACACAGAAGTTAGGAACGGGCTGCTTCTGAGCACATGCTTAGCCTAGTAATTTGCTTTCAGTCCCAGGTTTGAGCTCAGTTCTCTCATGTTCACTCCTGACTCATACCTACTAGCTTTCTTTATTTTAGCAGTCTTATTTTGGAGAGTAAGAGCCTTTTGCTAAACAATTGGTACTTCAAGACCCTTTCTGCTGTACTGCAAATCACTCTGAGATCTACCAATTCCTAATGTACCTTCAGGCTACGCCTGCCTCTGGAGAAAGCTGGTAAGAATGCTAAAGGTGAGAACCCTACTTTAGAGACGTGCCTGCTGTGCTTGGCTTAGAGTGTTTATGGCTCCCCATATTGGCCATTGGACTGATCAAGCAAGCTCTTCTTATGCACTGTCTCCCTTTGTGGCCTCTAGGTGTTTTTCACCCTCTGCTCTGAATTTATATGGGAGTGAAGGCCACTGGGCACTTACTGTGGTTGTGGGACTCCTTAAGGTTATACTTAACTTTAGTAATTTGAACCCCTGGCCTCAAAGGCACACACTGATATCAAATCCTCTTCTGTGTGGTGTGTGCTGTCCCTCAGACTGTCATATGTGATCCCCAAGTCAGAGCCCTGTTGACCTGCATTTGGAGCGGACACCTTCGTGTTCCAAGGGGACCGGGCACTGGGATATTAAAAGTATCATTGGAAATTACATAATTCCAATGAGCTGAAAATACCATCTGATTTTGATGGAGAAGGGGCTAGGATCATTTCTTTGTACATAAATCACAGAAAGAGGGGAGTTATTATTGATTGTTCCCACTCCTATAAAGGTAAACTGAAAAAATATTTTTAATACATTAATTTTTTATTCAAGAATCCTCTTTTAAACAACTGGACGTACTAGCTTGTTCAATAAAAATCTGGATACCATTTAAGATTCAAAAGTTGTTTTAACAAGCTCAAAATCAGCACATCATGGCTATTCATTACTATTCCAAAATGGTCCTCACTGAAACTCAGCACAGAATTCAGTTACATTGAACACACACTTCATTCGTCTGGTTCCATTTTATAAACTGAGAAACTTTATCCACATGTTGAATTTATTGTATCCACCATAACAAAACAGTGCAGTATCATAATGCTGAGTGCAAAAATGAAATGAGTGGATGGATGAGTCTATAGGATTCAGTTACGTAAGTTTAAAAGGGAAAGCAGTAAAAAAAAGAGGGCTGGTGAGTGGTACTCTTGAGAGAGACTTTGTGTCCCCCACCCCCATGAACAGAATATCTTGTAATGTATGAGTCGTGTTGTGAGTATTGTCCTAATATTGTAGAAAAGATATAAAGAAAGCCAAAAAGAAAGAACCTCATACCACCAATGAAAAGGGAACAGTAGCAGTCATGTACACACTTCCATAGAAGTCAGCTGCAGTGGCAGTTAAATAAGCAAAGGGAAAGGGCACAAGCCTCTCACAACATCTGTCCTTCTGTTTTTCATAAGTATTATTGCAGCCTTCTGCTTTGTTTCAGAAGTGAATAAGGAACGCTAACTGAAATTAAAAATCAATAAAGATATTTTTCTAAAAGAAAGAAATAGTGTCTGCTATTTGCCTCTCTTCAGTCTTACAAAAGTCCCCATAATTGATATGGGGTTAAATGAGCAGAACTTGCTAAAGCACTACCCTTTATTCCTGAATACATCTATAGCACCTTGGATTCAGGGTATGCTTTGCTATGTTCATCCCTAAGCCAAAGACCAGCTACATTATGGTCTCAGGGCTGAAGGAGGGGAAGAAAGCACCCACACCCTCAAATCATTGCTGAGGCCCCGTGTTCCCTTACCCAATGGGTGAGAAATACATGAAGGAAAGGGAGGGGGGAAATATAAACTGTCTGAACTCCCTCACCCCTATGGATTTCTCAGAACACCTTCTTTGTAGGGCTAAATGAATTGCTTTCTTAATCCCATTATCCTTATCTTTGTGCACAATTCTTTATACATGATTTTTTTAAAATAAATATTTTAGCCTCATTTCTTTCATACCATTAGATATATGTGGCAGAACCTTGAATCTGTACCCATTGTACCCAAAACTGCCTCCGCAATATTGTTAAACTCATTTAGTTAACACTACCTATATTGTAAGTTGGATCCATCTTTAAATAGTTTCAACAAAAGAAATATTAAGTTTAATAAACAAATAAATGCTTGTGTCTTCATTTTGTGCTTTTGTGTTGTAAACCGCCCTGTGATGATGTAATTAAGGGCTGTATATAAATTTAATAAATACATAATATAAAAACAAACAAATAAAGATAGTTTCACTGAGAAATGTTTTATCAAAGGTCAACAGGTGTGAAATGAATCTGCTGTTAACAGTTGTGGCAAAACTTGCTTTTAAGATGTGATTATTTACCCTTCCAAAAACTCACAGAGGAGTCATCAGTCTAATGGTACATGGGCATAATTTAGGCATTAAGATTTATGACAGAATTGGATTAACAAATGTGTATTGATTTCTTTAAGGAAGTTTTATTTCCATAGCTCTTTGAAACCCCTGATGTTTGAGAGCTTGCCCTTTTATACAAAAAGGTTTTAAAAACTAATTTCATCTGCTGAATTCCTGATAAGGAACTCCTACACTACAATAGTTGCCCGGAAACAGAAAAATCATTTCCACTCTTTCTGTTCCTTTCTGTTCTGTGTTATTTTCAAGGATGCAACTAGAGTGGCATTAACAATTGTGTTCACAAATGAGAACAGATTATTTTCAGTGAGTACTGTTTTCTGTCACTTCAAAAGTGCTCATGTTTGGGAGCTTGCCCTTTTAAAATATATTTCTTCATACTTAAAAAAAAATCCATAAGATGATCCTTTTCACTAAATAACATTTCCTATGTTTTATTATTGAGCACAGCTGAAACCAAAGCTTTCCCAATATTTAAGTTATATTTATATACAGTTCCCAAAAGTTCATTGTGTACACTTGAAACTGAGAAATTCTCACGACTGTTGAACGCAGTACAGATGTTGTAGGAGGAAGGATATTGTAGTAGCTCTATAGGAGAGTAAATGGTGCTTAAAAGTAAAGGCTTCCCATTGGGCTCCATTTCCATCTCATTTCAACTCTATTTCAGCATGAAAAGGAAAAATATCAAAACCTTGGATGGTGGGAATACTGTGGGTGAGTGTCCCACCGAGCATATAACAGAGATGCAGAAACTTTGCATGTTTTCTAGAGGCATTTTTCCATTAACAAGCACATTCCATCTCCCCCCCTCCCGAACAGTGGTGGCCAAAACAGCAATCAAGTAATTATTACACCTGCAGAATTTTTGGTAAGAAACACCTTAGCCACACAATTTTCCAGAAAACAGTTCTGTTCATTGATGTTCTTGTGCTTGCTTTGTTTTATTTCAAGCATCCTGTTCTTAAGGGTGAAGTTAGCAGTAATTAGTTTAAAACCACTGAGTCACGAGTTTAAAACCACTCACACGATCATATCAAACATTATTATTTGTAAAATCACCACATCTTTTTAATTGATTTGAAGATGTAACTGGAAATCACATTAAGTATCTAGACTGTACTTTGGATAATGAGAATGCCTACATCATAATTTCATCAAACTAAATATATTTTGGGAGCTGTTGTTATATCAACAACTTTGTAAGAATATTGACAGTGAGTCTTTTGTTGGTCATTCTACCTCATTGATCTATAAAAGTGTGGAAGGAAACCAAATGACCTGGATTATTTCAAGGTCCACCAATCCAGCACCCTATTTCCAACCATGGCAAAGACTCTGGAACACCCAGCGAGATAGCATGCTGAGAAAACCCTCTCCTGACGTTTGCCTGTTTGTGACGACTATTCAGAGATACACTGTTTTAAAACATGAGGTTTCCATTTAGGCACCATTATTAATACATGCTGTTAGAAGTATCCCTTTGGATTTTTTCTTACGTTTTTCAAAAACCATCTCAGGTGGTTACCATCACCTCATTTTGTGGTAGCAAATTCCAGAAGTGAATTATGTATAGTATAAAGAACTGCCATCTATTGACAATCAGTTTGGGGTAGTGTATGATCCTGGTTCTAGTATTATAAGAAGATGGACGAAATTATGCCATTTTCACATATCTTTCATCTACCCTATATTTTGGGGAATGGTTTGTCCATTTGTCTGCTCGTACTCTATGTGTAAGAGAGGGAGCAGGGTGGAAGAAGAGGGGCAGTGGTGTTGCTGTTATAAAGAGGAGAATTGGCAGGGTTTGGATGTGACAGGGGCATCCGTCAGACTGTGCCACGGGCTGCCTGAAGTCAGCCCCCAGCCCCAGAGAGAGAGCAAAAGGCAGCTGGTGTCTCGACAGAGCCTGTAGAATATCTTTGCTTCCCTTCTATGTAGATCAACACACACACTTCCCTTTCAATATATTTCATATCCAAGGCTCACCATAGACTCCTTGGGGAGAAAGGGTGGGGTATCAGTTCAATAAATAAATGTCCCACCATTTATATCCATCCCACCAAGATTCTGATATTCCCATTATATCTACATTCACTTTGAGTACCAAGCACTCCAAGATCCCACATCTTGGCTTTTGAGACTTCTGGCATTAGGGCATAAACGCCTAAACATTGTGTCCTTTCCCTTCCTTCTTTTTCTTTTTGCATGACATATGGAATGCCAGCAAAGTCATTAGATAGATTAACGTTTTTGTAGGGGGAACACAGAACAGACCTTCTCATTTTTTATATATATACAAGAGGCAAACCTGGCGTAAACAGAAAACAAGTGGGACTTGCAACGAAACACAGGGCTCCTGCTCTTCAGGGTTCCAGCCAACCAACCATACCTTCTTCCAGAATATTTCGTTTTATGCCCTCCCTTCCTGGCATATCCCCCCCCCCTGATCTGAAATATTCATGCAAACCCTGGGGCTCCCTTGAGCCTACTGTTTCCTCCCTGTTAATGTAAGAACATAAGAATAGCTTGCTGGGTCAGGCCAATGGCCCATCTAGTCCAGTATCCTGTTCTCACAGTGACCAACCAGGTGCCTGTGGGAAACCAGGGGACAGAGCATGTGCTCAAGAGCACTCTTCCCTCCCATTATTCCCAAAAACCACTGCTTCCAATTGTTGAGGTAGAGCATAGCCGTCATAGCTAGCAGCCTTGATAGCCCTCTGCTCCATGAGTGTTGCAGCTTGTGCCATTGGGCTGACACTGGGAGAACTGAAATCATTACAGGGTTTAGTTTTTCATGCATATAGCAGGACTTAGAGAGACAAGCAACACATTCCTTAATAGACTTGCAACCAAGTGTACTAAATGGAGCTGATTCCCAGGTAAGTAGTTATTGCTAATCTGTAAGAAAGAAAAAGTACCATGGCTTGTTTTTTGCTTTGTGAACAATTGCCAGAAAACCAAAGAACAAGGATTTTGTTCTTTTCATCTGTGTGTGTACTGTTGTGCCAGCAGCAGACTACCTCTGATGGAACCCTTTATGCCAGTGTGACTTGCCAGTACTGTACAAGAGAACTGAGTGAAGCTGGGGAACAGCTCCAGGAAGGATGTAGTGATAAATTTGCAAAATAAGTGGTGTAAGTGAAAACAGTCCCATTTCAGTCAATGGAACAGGTATTTATTTAAGTTTTTTTTAAAAAGACACCAAAAACTTAAACTGTTATTTAAAACACACATACACATATATTCAACAATAAAGAAAGAAAAGAAAGAAAAAGAAAAGAGAGAGAGAAGGATAAACTTACATCGAAAGATAATACAAATTCCACATGTTGAGATCACTCTGAATCTCCTAACTAATGTCACCTAAGAACGGTAATGTGGTTTTGTGAGGGTATTATCAATAATCAGAGTAGGATGATACAGTGGGCAAAAGATGTTGGGCATAATATACAAATGACGGCTTGGGAGAGGCTATGAAAAACAGATCTGAAATTTATGGTATGTTCTTCATTGAAAGAAAACTATATATGAAAATGATGTATTGGTGGTACTTAACCCCAGTAAAATTAGCAAAAATGTATAGAACAAGTACCAATATATGCTGGAAATGCAAAGGAAAAAAAGGGTACCTTTTATCATAAGTGGTGGAATTGTAATGTCATAAAAAAAGGGAAATGATATATAATGAAATGGAAAAAAATGTTTAAATTAACCTTTCCTTAAAAACCAGAAGCATTTTTATTAGGAATTATAGGTACCAAGATCCCAAAAGATCAGAAGAAACCTGTTCATGTATGCTACAATGGCCGCTTGGATGCTGCTAGCCCAGAGATGGAAGAAACAACCCCGACCAAAGAAGAATGGCAAACCAAGTTGATAGACTATGCCGAAATGGCAAAATTAACTGGGAAGCTCAGGGACGAAGAAGACAACTAATACATTTTGTGTGTATATACCAATATGTGTGTGTCTGTGTGTGCTACAATCAATATTGATTAATAAAGCAAGTGATTGGAAGTGCAACCTATAGAACTATGACCAAACCCTCTTCCATTTACATGGAGAAATTCACTCCTTTTCATGTAGGCTAACTTTATCTTATTTTGTATAAACTTCACTGTCCTGCATCTTTCCTTCTTTGTTCATGGGAAAGCAAGAGCCAAAAGTGTAATAAAATTTACTAACCTAACTGTAGATGATGGGACATTCCAACATTTTCTTACTGTTTGCTGTCTGTGGTTACCTTTCCTTCACCTTGTTGTCAGTTTACTAGGTCTAGCTGCTGGTTCACAACTAGAAACTATGGTTTCTCAATGTGCAAAAAGCTGGACAATCCAAGGCTTATGCCACACATTCCAAAGTATTTTCCCTGTACAAAAAAATAATCTTTTTGTGCATTTCCAATCCACACTTCAGACTTAAAGAAGCTTGCCTCGCCTCTGGTAACCATGGTTTCTCTCCTTCAAGATTATTCACCTGATGCTAAATCTCTATCAGATGCCCCACAATCCATATTCAATTCTGTTACATATCTTTAAAATATTCTGTTGGGTATCTGATCTTTTAAAGTACCAGACAACTTTATGTATTTGCAATTTTTCCAACTGTGGTTTAAAATACTTAATCCTAAAATGGTTCTGTTTTAATATTGCTCATAGTTTCAGCTTTCAACCATTCTGCATGAATTTTCCACGTCTTTAAAGATTCATACACATCTGAAATAATTGAGCCATTGTACTTTAGTACTTATGTATGTACTAAACAGATCTTACTCTTTCCACCACTTAACTGCCCACTCTTTTCCTATCCAACTCAGTTCGAAAATTGCCCAAACTGCTTTCTTGAATCCTTTTCTCTGAAACTTGAGCCCACTTACCAAAATTATAACTCAGAAATGTTCCCAAACATTTCAGCCCCAAAGCTGGAAAATCCAAGTCTCCTTTTGCTTATTTTTTCCCCTAAAAGCTACTGCTCTTACCAATGGAAAATGACAAGTATATCTTGGCAACTGTGATTCATGAGTCCATAATCTCACAAATGGACAGCAGTAATGCACTATCATGGTGGTTCCCTTGAGATTGATCCAGAAATTATTGATGGTACAGAACACTGCAACCAGGTTGCTGAGTGCACTACCTGGGTGTGCACATATTACACCTGTGTTGAGGGAACTGTGCTGGCTGCCGATTGGCTACTTATTTCTAATATATAAAGCTCTGAAAACTCAGGACTAGGTTATCTGAAATACCACCTGTCCCCGTATAGATCTGTAAGATGATGATGGTGATGATGATGATGATGATGATGATAATAATAATAATAATAATAATAATAATAATAATAATAATAATAATTTTATTTATACCCGCCCTCCCCGGCCAAGACCGGGCTCAGGGCGGCTAACACCAAATATATAAAATACATTAAAAACACAAAATCAAACAATTAGTTTAAAATACAATTCCAATCACATTTAAAATCAAATCAAGTTCACATAGGGACCCTCCAAACATTCTTTTTATTGTGCATTAATAATGATTTGTGTTCATGACGCTATCTCGGCATTTACATGCAATCCCACTTTCAATACTGTTTGCACCTATAAAAGATTTTGGGGTGGTTACACGGCTGTATTTCCAATGAGTGCATATCTCATAGCTTCTTGCTGAAATCCCACAACTTTCTATTTTTGTTCTACTTCCATTGCTCTATGGCTCCTATTATTGTGAAGAATATTTTGCAGAATACACCTTAAATAAAACACCAGTCACAAGAGGCCCTTGGATCATCTGGGGACATTTTACTCATGGCATCACACCTATGAGAATCTGGGGGGAAACTAGCATTTGCAGTTGGGAAAAGTCAATGAAAAAATAGTAATGAGACAGAAAAGAAACTTACTATGTACCAAAAAGCAGTATTTCTTAATACGTATCTCATGCCAGTAGCAAAAGCTGCAGAGTTTCCGCCCCTAGGAACTATTATAAAGGTAGTAGATCAAATGCTTTTTTGTGCAAGGAATCGTAATTTTATTTGTTTATTATTATTTTTAACTTATCTAAGTGATATACAACATAAAATAATTACACAATATCATAAAAAGAGATGCAAGCATAAGAATATTAAAACAATCTTATCAAAACAGATAAGATCAGTAATAACAGGGTCCAATCTTATAAGTCAAGAAAAACCTGGGCAAAAAGACATGTTTTTACAAGATGTCTGAAGCAACTGATGGTTGATGCTTCATGTATGGCAGAGGGAAGGGTAAAGGGGCAATGATGAAAACTTTGGAGGCAGAGCATAGCCACCATGGCTTGTAGACTTCAATAGCCTTATCCTCCACCAACTTCTCCAATCCTCTTTTAAAGCCATCCAAGTTGGTGCCCATCACTGCCTCTGGGGGAGGGGGTGGGTTGGGGTCAGGTTCCATAGTTCAACTATGCATTGCATGAAGCAAGTCTTTCTTTTATCTGTCCTGAATTTTCCAGCATTCGGTTTCATTGGATATGCATGAGTTTTAGTGTTATGCAAAGGGGAGAAACACTTGTCTCTACCCAATTTCTCCGTGTTATGTGTTGTTGTTGTTTAGTCGTTTAGTCGTGTCCGACTCTTCATCACCCCATGAGCACACCAGGCACTCCTGTCTTCCACTGCCTCCCGCAGCTTGGTCAAACTCATGCTGGTAGCTTCGAGAACACTATCCAGCCATCTCGTCCTCTATCGTCCCCTTCTCCTCGTGCCCTCCATCTTTCCCAACATCAGGGTCTTTTCCAGGGAGTCTTCTCTTCTCATGAGGTGGCCAAAGTATTGGAGCCTCAGCTTCAGGATCTGTCCTTCCAGTGAGCACTCAGGACTGATTTCCTTAAGAATGGATAGGTTTGATCTTCTTGCAGTCCATGGGACTCTCAAGAGTCTCCTCCAGCACCATAATTCAAAAGCATCAATTCTTCAACGATCAGCCTTCTTTATGGTTCAGTTCTCACTTCCCATACACCACTACTGGGAAAACCATAGCTTTGACTATACGGACCTCTGTTGGTAGAGTTCTGTAAACTTCTACCATATCACCCCTTACTCACCTTTTCTGTATAACAGAGTCCCAAATGCACTCACACTCATTAGCCCAGGCTCTTTATGAACGAACAGTGTTACATTTCATGAAAAACTGAAAGACCAAGAAACAGAAATTCTATTTGGTTCATCACAATCAGTGATGAAAACAATACCAGTTTTGAGATTTGTTGACAATATCTCCCATGGTTCTGTTTAGTCTGTTCGAGTATAAGGCATATTTTCATTTTCTCACATTCATTTTTTTTTTTTGCTGCCATCTCCAGCTGGAATATTTCTAGCCCTGATATCATTCTGCATGGCTGCTCTGGCTTGACAGTCACCATCTGTCTCCTTTACTTACGATTATAAATCTAAGAAATGGCCCAGGTAAAATGGCATGCCAGCCAGTCAACATGCCCTACAGAGAAATCTTATCATGCACAATCACAGCAATGTATTCTCCTTCTGCATTTTTGTTAGTTTAAGAATTTAATTTCCGTTAATTTTGTGGTCTACTTTATATGCATGGGAAACAAATTTTGCACTAGAAAGATAATTGAAAGCAACAATGAACTTGTCCTACTTTAAATTTTTTGAAGTTGATTCAGGGAGAGGAGAAAGAGAGAGGGAATTGGCTAAAAACATGGAGCATGGGAAGGGAACAGAACACAAGTCAACAGTGTGACAAGCTGGATAGTGTCCATATCATATCTTGCATTAACTGAAAGATCAGAACAGAACCAACAGATGTACAAATCAACATGAATACAATCCATTATTCAGGGAACCTGCATGTTGCAGAGTTCACTTCCCAGCCACACAGAGGGCTGATGTGTATACATATTCGTACACACACTAACTCTCTTCTGACCTTTAGGTGAGCAGGTGAAGGTGATTTCTCTCCATAGGTATGATTGTTTGAATGGGGTTTAGTTTGGCCTTCACATCAATATGTTTCAAGAGATCACTTACACCCTAAGACTGAAATTACTTACTTACTTAGGAGGAAGCCCCATTGAACATAGTGGAACTTATGACCAAGAAAACATGCATAATATTGCAGAGTTAGATTCAGGAAGAGTACTGTATCAACTGTATATTGGCATCCAATATTAAAATAATATGAAATCGTGCAGTTACAGGCTCTGTTCTCTGTCCTGCTTATTTGTGCTGAACAAGTTACACAGCTCTGCCCTAAGGTTTCTAAGCAGATCTCATCTTCGATTGTATTTCTTTGGTTAATTAAGCTTTGAAGTTACAATATTTCCTAATTTTGGTATAACAGCTGATTTGCTTCAGCTGCAGGAACACAATTTCTAAAACAAAGAGGATGTAGAGTACAAATGGAATAAGTTAGATATCTGTGGCAGTTTTAAATAAAAGAAACATATTGGATTCAAGCCATGGATGGCCATATTAATAGCAAAGTTTCTGGAGGAATTATAATATATTGAAACTATTTGTTTTGTGCACACATTCTATTATCCAGCTACACTGCAGCAATTTTTTTGAGGGGGAGCCACAATTTACAAATAAACAACCCAGTAGGATTCATAACAGCTCACTGTTCTCTTTGACACAGACAGAAAACTATTCCCTTAGATGAGGCTAATATGGGAAAGTCTAGACAGAAAGCATTAAAACTGAACTTTTCATTGGAGTTACATTATTCTATAGCAAGGTCATAGCTTGCATTCTGGCAAAATGATAGAAGACAACACAGTAGATGCAATATTTTTCAGAAGTAGTGCACACACTCTCTTCCTATACATCTGCATATTTCTTTTTTTAAAAGATGTTTATTCAGACTCCCTGAACAATTATGATATAACTAATTAGCTACTAAAAATTCAAAAATTCACAGTGGTCCTGGAGCAGAGGATAGGTATTGCCTTTTATAAAATCTACTTCTCCTAGTCTAATGACTATTGACTTTTATGGAGTTATTCTCTTGTTTTGGTGATCTGAACAATTTTTGCAAATGAAAAGTTGTATAGAGATATTTTAAATGAACAAAAATAGTGTGGGGTGTGCAGGTTTTAGATCTGCTCAGATCTGTCCATGGGGCAAAATGGAGTGCTAGCTAATCCTTCCTGCCCAGAGAAGCAGCCCACCCCATCCTAGACCCCCTTAGCCACGAGGGGTCAATGTCGGAGTGAAATTCCCAGCCATGCTGCTTGCCTTGGCTGTTGGATGCCAGTCAAGCAGAATGTTTTAATGGTTTATGAGCAAGTGTTTCACACTGCTTGGTACATTCTGCCTCAGTTACAGCCAGGCAACTTGGCAATGTCAGGATACAGGCAGAATGTAGTAGGTGGTGCATCTTGCTACACTTCTCTGAAAGAGGAAGGAAGGAAAAGAAGCACAGACAAGTTTTAGGCAAGAAGGAAGAAGCAGGTTTATGCTCCAAAAATGGAGCGGCTGTGTTCAAAGGCTCCAGTAAACAGACATTATTCAGCAAATAACTGGGGTAATGGTGTGTCAGGGACTGTGCTGAGGAGGGCTGCACTGAGGAGGAATGTGGGAGCCTCCCCCTCCCCCTGCTCCTGATCTGGACCCTGAATCTTCCCAGGAGGAGGAGGACATAGATTTGGAACAGTGGTTTGCAGCGGGACATAGTTCAGAAGGCAGAAGCTGGGAAACCCTGGATGGGGAACAGCTAGGAGAAGAAACACTGGAAGAGAGAGGGTTAACAGATTCACAGTCTCTGGACAGCATCCATCCCCCCTTCTCCAAAGGCATGGAGAGCTCAGAAAGTGGCAGAACAGAAAGCACAGCGGGTACAAACTCAGATTACAAGATGTAGAAGTGACGTAGATTAATAGGGACGTAAGAGGGTGGGATCCTTAACTGGGAGCACAGGCCATTTCTAGGAGGTGGGTTCTTTGTTCTCTCGCTGTGATTAATAAAGTGTCTAACTAGTAAGAAGACTCCTTTTCCTTTGTTCTGCTTATCTACTGCCACGGGGGAGGAAACCGATTCCCCGAGGCCTGACATGGTGCATCCTCAAGGTCTGATACTTCTCCAGAACATGACAGATCTAAAACAGCTTGGTAGTTAATTCTAAACCTGGAATTTCTAAATTCTAAACTGGGGTTTCTTTGGCTACCCTGAGATAAGGTCTCCCAGTCATTCCTGCAAAAGCAGAAAGTCTGTCTGAACTAACTTAAAACCAGCATTTGCTGAAAAGCAGCCCTGTCTAAATCCCATAATGTATGGCGTAATGTATGACCTTGAAGGATTGCAGCATTTATGAAGAAGACTTGTGTTGATTGGTCAGTCAGTTTCTCAGGATTCCTGTCTCTGATATACTACTATATAGCTTTGTTTACAGCATGGGTTTGTGGCTATGGGATGGATGTAGGGACACTAGGTGCCATTCTTAGTCAATATGGCAATATGGCCTTTGCATGACTTCACCCTGTTATTGGCATGATATGTCCAAACTGCACTGGTATGGATGCCTCTGAAGATCTCATCACCCCCATTTGGTGGGACTTTACTCAATTTGGCATCATAAATTCAATCTGCACCAATTTTGATGGCTCTGATGGTAAGGTCACCCAATTTGGCATGTTGGGTTGCAACTGTATCAGTTTGGATGTCTCTTAATATATTGTCACTGAACTTGGTACAAGGGTTCCTGAGGGGTAGGCAGAGATCTTCCTCTGTGTTTGGATGCCAGGAGCCATTTTGAATTAAGATGGCAGACCAAAACATGAATTTGGCATGAGGTCATCCAGTTTGGCATGATGGTTACAAATGAGGTTTCCCAAGGTGGAGGAGGTGGTTTTCGTCTACATTTCGATGCCAAGAGATGCACTGAATAATGTGTGTGTGTGTGCAGTCCAAAAACACACAAGACCTTTTGGTTCATAATATCTTCTGAGCAGTGCTGAACACTTTCTGCTAGTAAATACATGGAGGAGAATTTCAAGAGGCTGTTGGCACATAGAACTAGTGCAATTCCACATTTCTGTCACAATTTTCAGACTTCCAGCCTCCGCATAAAGTAATCCTAGAGCAAATGTGGCTTGGTAACCCTTGGAAGCTCAGACAGCAGAGCATGAAACTCTTACTCTTAGGGTCATGGGTTCGAGTCCAATTTGGGGCAAAAGATTCCTGCATTGCAGTGGGTTGGAATGGATGACTCTTGTGGTCTCTTCCAACTCTACAATTTTATGATTCTATGAAAATGGCCAGCATATTGCAATCAGATTATTAGGCTTTTATGGTATACTTTTATGTCACTGTCCCAGGGCCCCAGACCCCTCCGAACTTAGATAGCAGTCCTTTCTTCTTTGAGGCACAGATCTCCCTATCTTCTCTCAGCCTTCTTGTCAGACCATTGAAGCCCTGCTGGTGAGGTGCTAAACAAGCCCACTTAACACACAAACTCCATTATAGATTACATCATTCTCCCAGTGTCTCCCTTACTCAGCTCTGAACTATCCTGGCTGATTGCTAGTCGGGCTACTTGTGAGAAAAGAGCCAGTTTAATTGCTTCTTCCTCACATCTTAAAAAACAATCAAACTGTAGATATTGGCTATTTCAGATTGTACTGGTAGCGGGATTGGGAGCTGGAGGAAAGCACTTAAATCTGTGAACTAGCAATAAAACCAACAGCAGCAGTTGAGGCAGTGAGACCACATCATATTACAATCCCACTGGGTACACCTTCTTTTCTAAATGATTAAATTGCTAGGAGTTGTAACAAGTTTAAGGTTATAACATTGTGTTATAGGAAGGAAAGGAAACAGGGTGTACTGCTGCATGAAATAATCATGAGTACGATGGACATTTCAAAAACAGCAATGCATACTATGACTGGAGGTGAGGGGCCTGTATCCTGGTTTAATGCAACACTATGAAAGCGGTAGGGACGTGGGTGGTGCTGTGGGTAAAACCTCAGTGCCGAGGACTTGCTGGTCGTAAGGTCGGCGGTTCGAATCCCCGCGGCGGGGTGAGCTCCCGTCGTTCGGTCCCAGCTCCTGCCCACCTAGCAGTTCGAAAGCACCCCTAAGTGCAAGTAGATAAATAGGTACCGCTTTATAGCGGGAAGGTAAACGGCGTTTCCGTGTGCGGCACTGGTGCTGGCTCGCCAGTGCAGCTTCGTCACGCTGGCCACGTGACCCGGAAGTGTCTTCGGACGGCACCGGCTCCCGGCCTCTTGAGCGAGATGAGCGCGCAACCCTAGAGTCGGTCATGACTGGCCCGTACGGGCAGGGGTACCTTTACCTTTACTTATGAAAGCGGTATCTTTCTAGCACTGCCCTATAGTCTAGTATCATAGCAAGTGTGCCGATATCAGCTGCTGTACATTGTAAAGACATATCTGTGAGGTGTTACAGATCAGTGGTTCAACAGAGCAGAAAGGCAATTTCAGAATCGAAACAAGACAGAGCCTCAAAACCATTTATCACAATGCTAGCTACCCTTTCATTCAAAATCTAGCAAAACTGAAACTGTGCAAGGGAAGGGCTCCATAGGAGAAAGGATCTCCCTATGATCGTTCAAGTGGAGCTGGGCATCTCACAGCTCAAGACCATAGATCTATATTGATTTTCCCTGTTGGTTGTTTGGCAAGGAGTGGGAGGTGGGAATAAGCTGCTAAGAAAGGTAGATTAAATTCTATGTAAATTGAAACATTTTGATAAAAAATTTAAAGCATTTTTCAAAATTGTAGGCATTAACACTAATTTCCTTAATATTATTTATGCAGGTATGAGGCTGCCATATTCTGAGAGACCTTTGATCTAATGGGCCTCAAGCAGAGTGGTCTTTTCTGTCATTTGCTGTTGTTGTTGTTTAGTCGTGTCCGACTCTTCGTGACCCCATGGACCAGAGCACGCCAGGCACTCCTTTCTTCCACTGCCTCCCGCAGTTTGGTCAGACTCATGTTTGTAGCTTCGAGAACACTGTCCGACCATCTTGTCCTCTGTCCTCCCCTTCTCCTTTGCTACTTGATCATTTTAACTGAAGATGCCAGGGATCACTAGGGACAGATTCTACCAACTTGGGGAATCAGGGTAAGTCATCTCCTTCATCACCTAGGCTTCTTTGCTGCTTTGGGATTGCAACACTGGAGCATCATAGGCTATCAACACTCTTTTGTCAAGTCCAATACACTGGTCAGGTGTCACCGGTATTACCTCAGCCAGTGAAAAGATTCCCACTAAAACAATAAGGTTCCCCCTCCTCTCCCTAATCCACTCTGGAGGGTTGGGCAGGGGGCGAGGGGAGATTGTCCCATCAGACAAGCAGAAATGGAATGATCTCCTTAGCAATATATTGAATTCCACCCCGTGGCTTCCTAAAAATAATTGGTGGTAGTATTGAATAAATGAGATCATTGATTTTTTCCCAACATTTTGTGATTATTCCATGAAGGCAGCTGAATGCTGTCGAAATGGCAGCTTGGGAGCAGCTGCTACTGTTTTGTATTCTGTTCTGCAGCCAGCAAAAAAAAAATACACAAAGAAAGAAAGAAAAATGTATTATGAATGTCTTAACTATTTCTGGACCAGCCTTGCTTCTTGCTTTAAAACTGGCTCATTTGCTTACTTATTAACTCACAAATCATGGCCAAACTATGGTTTGATGGTTGTGAAACAGGCTTAAGCCTTTCACACTCCCTTTTCTCTTTTCCTTTTATCTATGTGTGCTCTGATTCCCTGACTTCTTGTGTAACATCTTGATTGGACAAGCTTCCATATTTTACCTGCATGATTTCCGGGTCTGGTTTCAGCGAGAAAGCTATGGTTTGTGGTAACAATAATTTGCTCCCTTTGGATGTCACTGTGTGTGGTGTGACTTCTTCAAAATTTGAGACACCATGAAGAGGGAGAACTGTATGAGAAGTATGTTTATTCAGAAAATTGGCACCGTCCGGATGCCAAAAGCCTATTGCTAGCTCAGCTTCCTCAGTGTACCACATTTTGCTTGAGGGAGTTGAACATCACTTTGTAGGATAACGTCTTATGTTCAAAGGCAAGGCTTTCCCCACAAGCAAACATGCTAAGCATGCTTGTTTCTTGAAACACCTGCTACTTTAGATTACTAATCCATGCATGGATGGATGACACAATAAGCCAAACGCTGACCATCAGCCTGTCCTTCATAGCAGCGAAGAATCCCTGGTTTTATTGCCTGAGAGTGATCAAAACAAGAGAATTGGGAAGCAGCCGGCAGGCTAATGAATACACTGCTGGGACTAGAAGGATGTGCTTTTGGCTTTGCAAATTGTGCAAGCTCACATTAAGCTCTGCACAGTGGTACCTTGGGTTGCAGACGCTTCAGGTTACAGACTCCGCTAACCCAGAAATAGTACCCCGGGTTAAGAACTTTGCTTCAGGATGAGAACAGAAATTATGCGGCGGCGTAGCAGCAGCGGGAAGCCCCATTAGCTAAAGTGGTACCTCAGGTTAAGAACAGTTTCAGATTAAGAACGGACCTCCGGAACGAATTAAGTCCTTAACCTGAGGTACCACTCATGACAAAGGGTACTTGTAAAACATACCTTTCTCTTCCCGGCTCCCACCTCATTTTACTCACTAGTGGGTGTCATTCCGGGGCTGTGGAATGAGGAACACATGAGTCAAGTAAGATCTTTCTCTTCCATTGCTCCTGATATGTTCCACACTTCAGAGTGTCACCTCGCTGCTAAAGCCCTGCTGCCAAGGACATCTGTTTATAAACCCAGACTTGCTCCCTTATTTAGAGAATTCTGTTTCCTCTAAAGCTAATTTGGTCGCTCTGTGCAGGAAGCCAGGTAGGCTCCTTTTCATATGTGAGACAGACTAGGAAGTGCAGTTGATCGATTCACAGTGGGCATGTAGTGGAAGAAGGAGAAATAAATGGCAGTTCCAGGAATACAATGGAGGAAAGGAGTTAATAATAATTAAAAAGCAAGTATTGCTTCACTATTGACTGGTTCTCGCCGAATCTACTCCCTGACACTGTTTCCCATGCACAAGGTAGTTTTTCATTTCAATTTCAACCCAATCAATGAGAGGTAACTTTTGAAATGCAAGAGCTCATTATGACAGCCCCTATCGCCATACCCCAAATAGAGTCCAAAGTGCAGACAGCTGTGTTCATCCCTTACATATAATGCAGCAACATAGCTTATCTTAAGACCTGGTTTGCTTTAGCTAGCTGTTACCTTACTAGAACATACCCTGGGGTCACCACAAAGCTATTTAAGAAGAAAATGGATTCTTTGACAATCCTAAAATGATGTCATCTGACATGATGCAGGTATTTTTCATTCTTCCTCTTCGCAGCAAATAATTGAACTGGAAGTGTGTGATCAAATTTAACATAACAGAACATTAAACACACTTTTTTCCAGCATGTACACAATGCAATTAGTGACCTAGCTAATTCCCCGACAGCACATTTAGTGAAGCTATTGCAAACAATATTTCTTGGGTAATTGTCTAAAATCTAGAGAATGTTAGAATTGGTGGGGCGGGGGTAATTTTTAAACAGAAAAGATGGTTGTGCAATCATTTTGGCTCCATAGAGTTAGAATAATAAAATAGGTGACCTAAGATATTTTATTGATCCTATTTTGTGAGCTTTCCAGCTCCAATGTTTGAGTTTCAAGACTGTAGGACTAGATGTTCACAGCATGAAATTGATTTTGCTGTAATTTGCCTGACTATGCTGTTCTGAGAACAAAGGAAACCGTGAGAAGTCTGACTCCCAGTTGGTATATTAATGGACAGCCAAACATTTTCCCATGGTGAAGGACTTAGTCAACAACTCAACTTTCCATAGTGCTCCTCATGCAACCTATGGCGTGGGGGATTTTTGCATTAGACCAGTGTTTCTCAAACAGTGGACATTTCAGATGGGTCTGAGTACCACAATCTGTCCGGTGCATCCTCAGTCACCTGGTCTACTCACTAGCCACGCAATAGCCTTTGGGTAGCTTTTAGTAGCCTTTTTAAAAGAAAAATTGCAAATTGGTACAGAAATGAGGAAAGCTGAAATTAAGATTGGAAAAAATGAGAATCTGCGAGAAACAAAAATTGACAGTGTGGTGCCCTGCAGATGTCAAAGGGCTGATGGGAATTGTAGTCCAACACACATTCAGGGCACCACATTCGCTATCTCTGATGGAGAGTATACAGCAATAGTAAAGACTGTTCTATAAAGACAGTGGCCCCAAAGAAAAGGGTTTGGGTGCTAGTGTCATAGACATGGCTGAAAATGGACATTTGCAATGGAACAAAAGACCCCAGGATATATTTTAGAAGGGATGGGCATCTGTAACTTTGACCAGGGATTCTAAACCCCAGCAAGTGGGTGGATATCTATATTGCATCCTGGTCCAAAGGCCTATGGACTATCAACATTTCAGCTTTCTCCATGTATGTTTGGCTTTTTCAGGAGATACTTTAAATTTTTTATTTTTTTATTTTTATTTACATCCCACCCATCTGACGGGGTTTCCCTAGCCACTCTGGGTGACTTACAACATACCTAAAAACAAAATAAAAAGTCAGATAGTTGTTTATTTCCTTGACATCTGAAGGGAGGGCGTTCCACAGGGAAGGTGCCACTACCAAGAAGGCCCTCTTCCTGGTTGCCTGTAACTTTGATTATTGCAGTGAGGGAACCAGCAGAAGACCCTTGGCACTGGATCTCAGTGTCTGGGCTGAGCAGTGCAGGTGGAGACGCTCCTTCAGGTATACTGGGCATAGGCTGTTTAGGGCTTTAAAGGTCAGTACCAACACTTTGAATTGTGCTGGGAAATGTACTGGAAGCCAATGAAGATCCTTTAGGACCAGTGTTATATGGTCCCAGGAAGATCTTCAAGCCTGGGGTCCAATGAACACATTTCAATTCAATGTGAATCTGCAGCTGAGATGAAGACTTATACACTCTGCTCCTAAAACAGTGACCATGCTGTTTCAGCAGGCCTCTTATACAGTATATCCATGTCCTCTTTCGTCATTCTCTGTAGCTCTTTGTTTGCTTCTCTAGCAACAGGTACCTTCTCCTGGCATTGAATTTGCCACTATAATTCTGAGATTTTATGTAACTTTAGGTTGAGTGATGTATATACCAGTTCTCTTATAATCATCTGCTTTTGATGAGGTGTTTTTTCTTGGATAGCAAACTTTTCCCCATGGGTGCCAGCAGCCTCCTGGCTCTCAATTATGGATAATTAAGAATATCTTATGAATAATATGTTACCAACAGATGTAATAAAAGGTCTCTATCATGGGAGAGAAGTTTACTCAAGGCTTATTCTCCTATGCTTCCATATATATAGAACAACTGGTTTCTAATTATAATGGTGAACTGATATCTGGGCAGTGCTGGTGCCAGGCTAGTTTATGCCCTGGGCAAGGCTAACTACTTACACCCCTGTCAAAAAATTGCTAACATCAATTTTCAAAAGCTGTAGAAAAATAAAAAGCACAAAACTTGAAACTGCTAAATTTATTTTAAAGTGCAACATTCTTTGAATGTCTTTCCCAAATGCAAAAGAAAATATTTTAGCTGCACACAAAGCTTATTGAATAATCTTGTGAAATGTGATGTTAAAATTCAAGTCTCTTAAAAGTTTCAATTTCAGGCACATCAAAATCTCACTTTGCATGCCTTTGCAAATTTTGTCACCAATTCCTTCAGATCAAGGCCTGATGCTTGGCCATGTTCAAATGATACAGTTTCCAAGCCAACCAGCCTCTTTTGCAACATTGCTGAGTGCATGTACATTTTTATAAGTCTGAGCTCTGAGAAACTGCAGTCACCACTTGCCACTGACACCAGAAGCATTAGAAGGATCTTTAGAGTGAAAGAAACATTAGGCACATTATCCAAGAGGTTTTGTTGTGGAATGAAGAGAAGTACTCTTTGAAAGTCTTTGAGCTACTGCTATAAGTTCACACCACAGATCTTCAGCATTGTTATCTTTGTTTCCGCTGTGCATCAGTTATTTTTCCAAGTGCTTGCAGGCCTTAAGTACATCTGAAGTAGATTTTTTTTGTATATATCATACAGAAAGACAAATAAGGAATTACCGTATTTTTCGCCCTATAGGACACACTTTTCCCCCTCCAAAAATGAAGGAGAAATGTGTGTGCGTCCGATGGGGGGAATGCAGGCTTTCGCTGAAGCCTGGAGAGCGAGGGGGGTCGGTGCGCACCGACCCCTCTCGCTCTCCAGGCTTTAGGAAGCTTTCCTAAAGTCGCGCAGCTCTCCCACGGCTTGCGGATAGCAGCCTGTTCTGGGGGCTGGAGTCAGGGGAAGCCCCCGCACCTGGGGGAGAAATAAACAATTTTTTCTTTATTTCCCCCCCCAAAAAAACTAGGTGCGTCCTATGGGCCGGTGCGCCCTATGGGGCGAAAAATACGGTATATTATTGTATCTGTTGGAAACTCTTTAACAGATTGCATGGTTGGCCATGTCTAAGGCAGCATAGTAGAAACCTACTCTGAATTTCTATTTGGAATCTGGCGGTGCTTCTTCTTAGGCCTCATACTCAAATTGCCATTTCTTTCTCCTTTTTCTTTCTCAGAGTTTGGTAGCATTCCTAGCTGCTTTGCAATCTCAGTATCAGCTATCAAAACTTGTTGAAAACACTTTCAGCCCACAAGGTAATTCTTGGTCCTTTGCTGAATTTAAATCAGCTTCCTTATTTTGTAGTGGCTTGCTTGTAAGATTGACTTCAAAAAGGATGTTGTAACATGGAACAAGGGATACCACAAACTTGAACTTACAGATTGCATCAGCAAGGGCCTTGGCAATGGTATCTCACCTTATCCTGTAGCTGTGTTGCCTTATGAAGCACCTTGGTGACTTGACCCATGTCTTAGCCTTCTGTTAGTGAGAGGCAGTGCTACCATACACATAAAATTCACTTAAATTGTTTTCTCCTGTACAGTGGTACCTCGGGTTAAGAACTTAATTCATTCTGGAGGTCCATTCTTAACCTGAGGTACCACTTTAGCTAATGGGGCCTCCCGCTACCATCACACAATTTCTGTTCTCATCCTAAAGCAAAGTTCTTAACCCAAGGTACTATTTCTGGGTTAGTGGAGTCTGTAACCTGAAGCGTCTGTAACCTGAAGTGTCTGTAACCCAAGGTACCACTGTACATATGCAAGAAGAGTCTGTTATGTGGGCCTTGTCTTTGTTTTGCAAAATGTAATACAGTATAAAGTTCTTCCCTTAGTGTTCCTTTACTGTTTTTCATTTTTCATTATATAGTGATTCATTTCCCTTGGTCCATGGGGCTTGTGAAGATAAAGGGACCTTGGCCCACAAGGCTGAAAAAAGTTCCCCACCCCTGATTTATATGATTGCATCATAAGTGGAAATGTGGGTTTTGAAGAGTTGAGGCACCAAAGAACTGTTCAAGAAAGAGCTATAGCTCTAATAATTCATGCACACTGGGTATGTTGTATACAGCTTCCTGGTTTATTTACTTTTTTAAACAGAAGTTGATTTGGTTGCCAAGAGAAGATGAACAATTGAAATGGGAGTAGCATTGGGAAAATGTGTAGGAAGTGATTGGGCAACAACAAAAATAACACTGCTCACATGCAGTGGTCTAAACCAATGAGCCTCTTGGGCTCCCTGATCAGAAGGTCAGTGGTTCAAATCCACGTGATGGGGTGGGTTCCCACTGCTCTCTCCCTGCTCCTGCCAACCTAGCAGTTCGAAAGCATGCAGGTGCCAGTAGATAAATTGGTACCACTGTGGCAGGAAGGTAAACGGCATTTCCGTGAACTCTGGCCTCCGTCACGGCCCTCCATGCACCAGCAGTGGTTTAGTCATGCTGGCTACATGACCCGAAAAGCTGTCTGTGGACAAACGCCGGCTCCCTTGGCCTGAAAAGTGAGATGAGACCATATCCCATAGTTCTAGATTCTGGTAGGTAGCCATGTTGGTCTGACGCAGTCAAAATATATTTAAATAAATAAATAAAAAATTGTCCAGTAGCACCTTAGAGACCAACTAAGTTTGTTCTTGGTATAAGCTTTCGTGTGTGTGCTTATATCAAGAACAAACTTAGTTGGTCTCTAAGGTGCTACTGGACAATTTATTATTATTTTTTTATATATTTTGACCATACCCCATAGTCACCTTTGACTGGACTTAACTGCCCAGGGGTCCTTTACCTTTACCTTAACTAATTTAGTCACACATGGTCCAGCATACAGAAAACGAAATAAAGATCAATTTGTTTTTACCATTCTTTATCACAAATTAATCACTGGCTGGTTTATTTAACCACATGTCTATGGTTTAATACACCATTATGTGTAGCTGGGCCCTCCCCGTGCATTAAAGTCTTCTTAGTGGTTCATTACATTATTTAAGGTGCTTATTTATGTAGCAGACTGAATAATGCCTGGCAAAGGACTCTCTTCCATTTGTCGGTCATTCATCTTACTATTCCAAATTTATCACTGTGGTAAATCAATACTGCTAATGGTAATGCCTGATCATCGAATCATCGAATTGTAGAGTTAGAAGGGACCGCAAGGATCTTCTAGTTCAGGGGTCTGCAACCTTTAAGAGAAAAAGAGCCACTTGGACCCATTTCCGAAGGGAAAAAAAACCTGGGAGCCGCAAAACCATTGCGACATTTAAAACAAATATATCTCCGGAGCCGCAATCTGACAGTGGGCGGGAAGGTGACGTCGGGACGGTGCGTGACTAACGCACGCACCGCCCCCATGTGTCGTCACAGCCAGTACAGTGCCCGCCACAGTGGGGAGTGTCGGGGCGCACAGTGCGCCTCCTCCCCTCGCTAGTATCTGCCCTGGAGCCGCGGCAAAGGTGTAAAAGAGCCACATGCGACTCCGGAGCCGCGGGTTGCTGACCCCTGTTCTAGTTCAACCCCCTGCAATGCAGGAACATGTAGCTATCAACCTTGGCATTATCAGCACCATGCTATACCCAATTGAGCATGTATCCTAGTTGAAGTTTGGTCTTATGAGAAATCAATAAATGGTCAAGTTATGCAGGAGGAGTGTCAGATAAAAAAATACTGTGTGCAGATTTCTCCTATGGGATCTAGTGTCAGCCCCCCACATTGACCTGATTCAGGTTTGTCTGAGCCTCTATAGTGCTTGTTGTTTATTGATTGGTCCAAGGAATTACAGACAGAAATAAATGCTTTAGATGAATGTTATACAGTCAGCCCACAACTTGCACACATTTAACTTGTGCGCATTCAGCTTTATGCACTTGGCAGAACAATAATAAAAAATAAATAAGGAAGCAGGAAACAGCATGCATCCAGGAATAAATATATTGGCAATCCCTACGTGCCACTGAACCCAATGTGTTTTGACTATAGACAATTTTGGTTTTAGGCAATCTTACTGTATTGCCACTAAGATTCTTAAGTTACAGGTTTTTTTAAATGGTTGCTTAACTCAGAAGGCATTCAAACCAGTAATGTGGAGGTGGTTTTGGTTTATGTCTGTTATTTATTCATTTATTCTGCTTATTCTGCTGCATGACACCCTACGTTTCAGCCAAAATTGGCTCCCAAAGCCGCTTACGAGTAAAATGCACATGAATGTACAGATATAATAAGAATAAATTGGGATGTGTTCCACAGAATCGTCTGTTCCCTGGCCGTTGATGACAGCCCATGTTCCAGTTTATTTATTTTTTAACGACTTGTAAGTAGGATAGCTGCAGAAAAAGATATTTTATTAATGCGAGGAGGGTTTACAGGTTTGCGGATGGAGTCAAAACATTGCAAAACCTCTTGGAACAGAATTATTGTTTGAGAGAAAAAATGGTGAGTATACTGTAGCAACTATGTTACAGGTAGGTAGCCGTGCTGGTCTGCTGAAGTCAAAATAAAAAAATCCTTCCAGTAGCACCTTAGAGACCAGCTAAGTTTGTTATTGGTCTTAGAAGTGTGCATGCACATGAAAGATCATGCCAATAACAAACTTGGTCTCTAAGGTGCTACTGGAAGGATTTTTATTTTTATTTTTTTGTAGCAACTATGGTTTGCTACCTTCAAGTCCCTGAAAAACTCTTCTGACCACAGATTGCTGACCCAAATGCAAGTCATTTAAAAAGCTAACAGCAAGGTCATGGGGTTTTAATAAACAAAACAGACAAAATAATCAAGCTTCAAGGATGTGAGCACAGAGTCAACATAACAAGACATTGTCCTGGTTTGGATGACATGCTGAGCCAAGGATGAGGAAGTTGTGGACTGTTGGCCAAGTTTGTTTGAGCATGGATTCCTCTTTGGCCCACAAGGCTGTTTTCCCCAAACCATGGCCACTTGCTCCATACCTGACATCATATGTGATAGCAGGTACAGAGACATGGCTCAACCAGCTATTCAACTCTGTTCCCTATGGGGAACTCGATCACACAGCCAATCTCTGCAGAAAGCAGGCTTAAAATCACTCCAAGTAAACTTGAACTTTGATAATGCTGCTTGCTTATCCGGATGGAGGTTGTGTGTGAGCGTGTGTAAGAAGCTAGCCTATAGTACAGACATAAATTTTACATGGGCTTCTGGCCCCGCCGATCCCTGGCATGTGGCCCTTAGAATGCTTCCCAGGAACGAATGTGGCCCTTGTGCTGTAGAAAGGTTCCTCATCCCAGCTATTTCCTGGGGAGGAAGCTAGATTGAACTCAGCATGATTTAGTTCTGAGCAGACATGCAAAGGACCACACTGTTAATGAAGGTAAATGTTGAAATGGAAAAGGACAGCATGAGTGGTTTAAATTAGTCTCCTGTGATTTGGAGAGATAAATAAAAATTATCCTTGGAGTCAGCCTCTCACTATTCAGCACTTTTGGTCATGGATGATATCTCAGCGGTAGCACTTTGCATCTTCTATACATCTTCTATAGCTTTTACTGTCTCCATAAATCAGAAAAACAGTTACTTGGAGCCAAATGCAAGTATTCAAAAATATGTCCCTAACAACTGAGGTGACCAATGAACTGTGTAAGGGTGTTAGATTCCTTTGTTCCAGTCAATAGAGAGATAAATGGATGTTCCATTGGGAAGAGGCTGCAGTAGTTCAGATCTGACAACATTCCCTTGCCTTATCTCTGTTAGGATATTCATGGCTTCTATGTACAAGTAGAAAAACAATACCAAGAGTAGAATAATCTCAATTATCCATTTCCCTCTCTGATTTTTGTAACACTTTTCAATATATGCTTTACAAACATCTCTCTCTCTCTAGCATTAATTTGATACATTTGGCTTTAAATGCAAACCGAATCAAATCCCCCCCATCCCTAGGTGAGACTTGAGCAGGTGTTTTCCATCCTGTTGAATATTCATAGAATACAGAAAAACAATCATAAAGGAGATTTATTGTAAATCTAATCCTGGCAAGGTGAGGAGAAAGTTCAGTTCCTTCAAGACCGCTTGGCATTTTTATGAGTCAGGTCTAAAAATCAATGTGCCCTTTGCAAGCCCAATCTATATCAAGTCTAGATCTCGAAGAGTTTGTTAACCTTTGGGACTGGACTTAAATTATGAAACTATAATTGACTTTCAAATAGACATGGGGGGAATTATGGCTGTCAGCTAATCCGAAAACTTTTTAGTTCTGCTGAAGAGCTATGACTTGCCTCAGCAGTTATTCATTAGTACCTTAGATCCTTAAAGTCTTTTGCTTTTGAGAAGTCCCACTGAATTCAATATTTGTACTAAGTGGCTTCTGCCAGGTGTGTCCCTCAATAATTCTGAAATAGGATTGTCATATGTTCTGGATTTCCCAGACATATCTGGAATACTACACTTGGTAGCGGCAGTGTCGTGTGGAAATAGCAGCCCATGTCAGCAATGCAGTTCTTGCCGATTTTCCATAAAAATAGGCATTTTTTTGTGATTTTGCCAAAAAAGCTCAACAACTTTGCATGAAATATGGCAACCCTACAAATTAAGACTGTCACCCGATGAACGATATCTTAGGGCATAGGAAGCTGCCATATCATATCTTATATCCATCTAGCTAAATGTTGTCTACACTGACTGGCAGTGACTCTCCAGGGTTCCAGATAGGAGCCTCTTCCAGCCCTACCTACCTACTGGTGCTGGGGATTGATCCTGGGACCTTCTGCATGCATAGCAGATGCTCTGCAACGGAGCTGCAGTCCTTCCCGTCGCAGTCCTTCACATGGCTACTGAGTGTGGGGATGTTAAGGATAGTTGTTGTTGTTTAGTCGTTTAGTCATGTCCGACTCTTCGTGACCCCATGGACCAGAGCACGCCAGGCACGCCTGTCTTCCACTGCCTCCCGCAGTTTGGTCAGACTCATGCTGGTAACTTCGAGAACACTATCCAACCATCTCGTCCTCTGTCGTCCCCTTCTCCTTGTGCCCTCCATCTTTCCCATCATCAGGGTCTTTTCCAGGGAGTCTTCTCTTCTCATGAGGTGGCCAAAGTATTGGAGCCTCAGCTTCAGGAGCTGTCCTTCCAGTGAGCGCTCAGGGCTGATTTCCTTAAGAATGGATAGGTTTGATCTTCTTGGGACTGGATAGAATGGATAGGTTTGATCTTCTTGATCTTCTTGATCTTCTTTGATCTTCATGGGACTCTCAAGAGTCTCCTCCAGCACCACAATTCACAAGCATCAATTCTTCGACGATCAGCCTTCTTTATGGTCCAGCTTTCACTTCCATACATCACTACTGGGAAAACCATGGCTTTTACTATACGGACCTTTGTCGACAAGGTGATGTCTCTGCTTTTTAAGATGCTGTCTAGGTTTGTCATTGCTTTTCTCCCAAGAAGCAGGCGTCTTTTAATTTCGTGGCTGCTGTCATCATCTGCTGTTATCATGGAGCCCAAGAAAGTAAAATCTCTCACTGCCTCCATTTCTTCCCCTTCTATTTGCCCAGGAGGTGATGGGACCAGTGGCCATGATCTTCGTTTTTTTGATGTTGAGCTTCAGACTATATTTTGTGCTCTCCTCTTTCACCCTCAGTAAAAGGTTCTTTAATTCCTCCTCAATTTCTGCCATCAAGGTTATGTCATCTGCATATCTGAGGTTGTTGATATTTCTTCCGGCAATCTTATTTCCGGCATGGGATTCATCCAGCCCAGCCTTTCGCATGATGAGTTCTGCATATAAGTTAAATAAGCAGGGAGACAATATACAGCCTTGTACTCTAAACTGGGGTTTAGAAACCAAGACAGAACTGGCTCACAACTCTGCAACATAACATATGCTACAGATAGCTGTAAGGAAGAAATTGGAGTAATGAGGAAATTATCTACACCTTCCTGAATTCTGCATAAAATATCTAAAATATTGCACATTTAAAAAAAACCCCCAACATACTGTAACACAGTGGTTTCACATGTCAAGTTAAGACTTCAGGTAATATATTATAGGTGGGTTATTTTGAAATCTATGTGGCAATCACTTGTCATAACATATAAGTTTCCATCCGAGGGAAATTCAGCCCCCTGGGCTTCCTCATTAATTATTATTTTTAAAAATCCTCTGAGTATTATAAAATAATGACATGTGAAATTTAAATTGTGTGGAAATTAATGAGCCGCCTCAGTAGCATCTTGCATTAAAAAATTGTGACAGGTTATAACAAATCTGCCCCGATTGTAACATTTTACCTGATAGATTAATAGCCACTGCTGCTTCCCACCCAACCTTTGAAAGAGAATCGGAAGTTGTCAGCTTTATTAAGGCAAAACTCCAAGTAATTTCTGTGAGACATTGTCAAATGGTGCCTTGCTCTTTCATCTTCCATTTCGCACTCTAGTTATTCTTCTCATTAGCTTTAACAAGGTGCTATTTATTAAGTTGTCATAGCTCTGTGGAAGAGCGCAAGGTAAGTTGAACTTGGACTTGTGACACCGAGCTGCAGTCAGAATTGCTAGGTTACTGAACCTGAATTATCACTGTGAAGATGGCAAATGCAGGGACATCTAGAAATATCTGTGGACATAAAAAAAAAATAATCTAATGAGGCATGAAGTTTAGCTTTACATATGGGAAAATATGGGTTGTATCCAATGAGGTCACTGCACAAGCAGAACAACTTCCTTTGTGCAATGGAATATCCCCTCCCTCTGTCCCTGGTGCACACCCAGAATCTGTGCAGTTGGAGAAAAGGAAGGGGGGCAATTGCTTCTTGCACTGTTACTTAGTTGGACTCAAGCCTATCTCAGTTATTAATTTTGATATTTGTACTCTATTTCCCAGCCAAGATAGCTTATAATTAATATACACAAAAAGCACAATACAGTGGTACCTCTGGTTAAGAACTTAATTCATTCTGGAGGTCCGTTCTTAACCTGAAACTGTTCTTAACCTGAGGTACCACTTTAGCTAATGGGGCCTCCCACTGCTGCCGCTGCGCAATTTCTGTTCTCATCCTGAAGCAAAGTTCTTAACCCAAGGTACTATTTCTGGGTTGGCGGAGTCTGTAACCTGAAGCATCTGTAACCTGAAGTGTCTGTAACCCGAGGTACCACTGTATTGGTAAAAAAAAGGTAAAGGTAAAGGACCCCTGACAATTAAGTCCAGTCGTGAATGTCTCTGGGGTTGTGGCACTCATCTCGCTTTACTGGCTGAGGCAGCTGACGTTTAATTGCAGACAGTTTTTCCGGGTCATGTGGCCAGCATTACTAAGCCGCTTCTGGCGAACCAGAGCAGCGCACGGAAACGCTGTTTACCTTCCTGCCGGAGCAGTACCTATTTATCTACTTGGACTTTGACATGCTTTCGAATTGCTAGGTTGGCAGGAGCAGGGACCGAAGAATGGGAGCTCACCCCGTCGCAGGGATTTGAACTGCCAACCTTCTGATCGGCAAGCCCTAGGCTCTGTGATTTAGACTACAGCGCCACCCACCACATACCCCAATCTTCTAAAGGGAAGTGTGTGCCCCAAGGAAGGTTTCTTTTGAAGGTCGCTGGAGACTTGTGGCATTACTGTAACATAACCTATAGGCTGCCTCCTGAATAAGCTTAGCAGTCATATAATAAGAGACATCCGCTTGTGGATCTGGTTAAGAAACAGGAAGCAGAGATACACAAAGACTGGTACTGGGAACCGTACTTTGCAACTTGTTCATAAGTGGTTTAGAGCTAGGGGTGAGTAGCGAGGTAGCCAAATTTTCTGATGATGGCAAATTGTCAGGGCGGTTGAAACAAAAAGGAATTAGCATAAGACTACCAATGGCTACTAGGCTAAAATGACTGGGAGAATAAGAAGAAACTCAAATCAGAGAGTGTGCAAAGACTGGATAATATTTAAAGAATACTTAAAACAATATTGTGGAAATGTAAATCTGACAGGTTTAGATTGAATCCTGAAGATTAAAAGGAAAGTGACAAATGTAGATAATTTTAGATATGTAACAGATACAATAGAAAGTGCATATAGGTTAAGAATACGTTGAAAGCACAAGGAGGTGAATCGGAAGTCAAGAGTGTGCGATGTTAGTTGATGTATTGTTAGTCAATGTCTAACGTTGTTGTGCGTGTTGTTGTTTTTTAGTCCCAACTGTTTTCTTTCTTATTTGTTGTTCTTTTATGTAAATTGTTTTGCAAATAAAATTTTAAAAAGAAAGAAATTGTAAGTGTGGAGGGTGCTTTTGTGCTTGGTTCCTTCTTGCGGGTTTCCCACACGCATCTTGTTGGCCACTCTGAGAAGAGGAGTCTGGACGGGATGGGTCATTGCCCTAAACCAGCAGGCTCTTACATTTTTTATGTCTAAGAAACAACATCCTTTTGCACAGAATGTTGTGAAAAGTGCACACTTTAAGCCATGGGAAAATAGTCCCTTGTTTTTGTAACAGAACAAAAATCGGGAGCTTACAGACAATGTGAGGTTTATAACAAAATATTAACTGCGTTGACTCAGAAGTCAGTCCTATTTCATTCAATAGGGCTCACTCCCAGGTAAGAGGGGTTAGGGGTGCAGCCTCAGTCACCAACTATAGTCCTAAGACAGGTAAGACAGGTAATAAATGCCTACATAGAGATGGTAGGCATTTAAGGAGTCCTCCCACAGCCAATCTTATAGCAGAAGGATGGAGTAAATGTACTGAGCACTTTACATATATTGTCGCTCCTTCGATTGAGGCGTTTTACAATGCAAAGAAAAATGTTGCACAGGTACCCCACTCACAATATTTGTTCTATGAAATGGACAGCTCCTCCTTGCACAGCACCATCAGGTCTCTTTCGAAGTAGCCCCTGCTGTTGCTTAGGGCGCCATCTAGTGCTTGTGGCTCTCCTAAGCACATCCTGAAATTCTACTCATTGGTGACTCCTGTCGCGATCACATAAAGTGAAGTTGGGGGAAAATGCTTGTGGACAGCTGATACATATGTGGATACACACGTCTGGGATGCCTGGCTGGGCAAAGCATCCCTGAAACATTTCCACATAAAGATGCATACATTTTTATTATTTGCGCTGTGGGTAAAAGCCTCAGCGCCTAGGGCTTGCCGATCGAAAGGTCGGGGGTTCGAATCCCCGCGGCGGGGTGCGCTCCCGTTGCTCAGTCCCAGCGCCTGCCAACCTAGCAGTTTGAAAGCAACCTCGGGTGCAAGTAGATAAATAGGGACCGCTTTCTAGCGGGAAGGTAAACGGCGTTTCCGTGTGCAGCTCTGGCTCGCCAGAGCAGCGATGTCACGCTGGCCACGTGACCCGGAAGTGTCTTCGGACAGCGCTGGCCCCTGGCCTCTTGAGTGAGATGGGCGCACAACCCCAGAGTCTGGCAAGACTGGCCCGTACGGGCAGGGGTACCTTTACCCTTTACCTTTACCTATTAAATTTCTGCTCCACCTGCTTTTGGAAAGGCTCCTCCCACTCCAAGGCAGCCTGGATTTTCTGCAGAAAAACCAATCATATTGTATAGCCTTTCTTCCCATCTGATGCAATAATTATTCGGGGGGGCATACTATTTCTGTTTCTGTTTTATTAGAATCCCTGTTCACGCATCATATTGGCAAATACGAATTCCTAGATGAGGAGGAAAATCATCCCAGATTTTGGTCTCCCTTTTTATTTTATTCCCTCCCTCTTTTTCATTTCATCCCTTGTTTTGTTTTTTATTGCTCCCCTCCGTTGACAATGTAAATATTCGCCAGAGTCAGGTGATCTGTTCCTTGCTGGAAGTCTTCAAACAGACAGCCATCTGTTGGGACATCTGGGTTACTTGCCTGAGCAAGAGGTGGACTTGATGGCCTGCAAAGACTTCCTCAGCTTTGTGATTCTATGAATAAGAGTTGTAATACAATCCTGAAAATATTACACGTGCCCTAAAATATTAATAGTCACCAGGGAACTGTGCCTGTCTCCAGCACCAGATCTGTTTGTCTCCCAGGAACCGCAGCCAAGCAATATAAAAATGGCTCGCCTTTGCTTTTCATCATCTGCTCACTTCCCTATAATTAATAGATCCCGTGTACTTTGAAACCAAAATGAAAGCATCTGGAATGTCTTCCCTTTTTGGCTGCCTAGCAAGTGAGCAGCTGGCAGAGACCAAATAGAAGGGAGCAGTCTTGATCAGATTGCAGCCTTGCGCAGGAAAAATGAACAGAAACATCACAGAATAAAAGCAAACTGGGTCAGATTTATTTCTGGCACCGCTCCACAAAAATCGGTGATGGATTGATCTGTCAATGTTCGTTAGTGGCAGACAAGCCATCGCCCTAAGGGAAACCAGGTGAGAAATGTGTGTGTATGAGTGCGTGTTTTTAACAGCCACATCATGTTTTATTTCAATGACCGGCACTTGTTGCAGCAACATAGTTGGACAGGTTAATCTTTCTCAGGTGATACGTATACAGAATATGAGAGCCGATAGCATCCCTCTGCATGTGGATCAGACACTATCAGCGGAACAGATTTCTCTTCCCCATGCAACCTCCTGCATTCACCCCAAATCTGCTCCAGAAGGTTGGGGACTCTCTAGAGCCTCCTGGGAGGTGGGGCTGCGTGGGAAAGAGAGGACGAGGAAGTACATGAGCCAGTGTCTATTTGCATAGTGTTGGATGTCATCCAATGCCATTAATGCTTCATTATAGCTTGTGTAAGTTTCAGTCTCTTAAGAGACACTTAAGGCAGTTAACATGAGTTGAAATAAAACAATCCAGAAACCATTGAAATGTCAGGGTTTGGAGAGGGGCAGAGAGAACAGCAGGTTTTAAATAAACTTTATAAAACCATCAGATCATAATAAAACACCTGCAAACTGAAAGGTTAAATACCTGTTGAAATAAAAAAGTTTTTCTGAAGTAGTGAAATACTATTCAGGAAAGGGATAGGCAACTGTTCCTAGGGAGGGGGGGGGACTCCTTTGAGTCCTGGCCAGATGTCCCTCTTGATGAGAAACAGGGAAGAACCTCCCCAGCCGGTCTTAATATCATGAGATCTTAAGATCATAAAGCTTTTTCAGCTTTAAAAGCAGCAGGACAGGAAAGCAAGGGAGACACAGATTATTAAGAAGGCCAAAGTTTATTGAAACCCAACACATTTTGCAAATATATTTCCCTTTTTCAGGCGCAATCACAGTAATCATAAGGGGGGGGTGTTCAGTGTAGGAATATGTCTTCCATGAATATGGTCTTAACCAGTACTTTTTTTCTTTAAAAATGTTTAGGGGTAATCTCATTTTGACTCAAGAAAATCACCCTTTTATAGTTCAAATCGGGGGGAATAAATGGACAAAAGTACAAAGAACATGCATCACCTCATCAGTAAAAGACAACACACCCACATTCCACACTGCTTCATACGTTAAACACTCACTTCCATCTGAGACTCAGGAAACACCGTGACGGGAAATGAGGCGGCCATCAGGGGTAGCAACAGAACTGATGATTCATCCCGTTAGATTCACAAAATGTTTAGGGGTATGCGTACCCCCAGAAAAGCACTGGTCTTAACTGTGTGTCCGTAAGTGATTATGTGAACACATGCCAGTGTACACATGTCAGAAGCAAAGATCAACAGTGTGAAAGCAATGATTCTTCAGCATCAACTTTGTTGGACTGGTCATGTCGTTCAGAGGAGAGACCAAGCCAATGCAAACAGGAACGGAACAGGAAGAGCTAACAGTCTCTCAGGCACCCTGGAGTTCTGAAGGGATACTTACAGAGACATTTTGCAATGCCACTGAAAGTACAGTGGTACCTCAGGT
This sequence comes from Podarcis melisellensis, assembly GCF_964234715.1. Lineage (NCBI taxonomy): Eukaryota > Metazoa > Chordata > Lepidosauria > Squamata > Lacertidae > Podarcis > Podarcis melisellensis. Next base: position 24,428,412 of record NC_138530.1, on the reverse strand, counting down.
TACATACGCTTCAGGTTACATACGCTTCAGGTTACAGACTCCAATAACCCAGAAATTGTGCTTCACGTTAAGAACTTTGCTTCAGGATGAGAACAGAAATTGTGCTCCGGTGGCGCCGCAGCAGCAGGAACCCCCATTAGCTAAAGTGGTGCTTCAGGTTAAGAACAGTTTCAGGTTAAGAACTGACCTCTGGAATGAATTAAGTACTTAACCCGAGGTACCACTGTACATGGAGGACACACTATGGTGCCCATGAGTGCCATGGCGTTACTGCTGCTATAAGACCAAGCAAGACTGCTATTAAGACCAAACAAGATCTTAGCTGGTTGGCAATCCTAACTCAGAGTGAGCTCTAGAGCAATGGGTTTTATTCCTTCACCATGTGGGATGGAGTGGATTGCCCTGGCCCTATATATCTTTTCTCCCTCCTCAACAGCTCTGGGATGCAAGATAAGACAAAGAAAAGAGAATGAAGGGATTCACATTATAACTCTTCCAGTTTTGTCAATTTCCTGGAAGAAAAGATGAAAAAGTTTAGAAAGATGAATCTGCGTTCTGTGGTAAAATGGTACAATTGAGAATTTGGTTATTTATGATATGTGAGTTTAAATTGTATTCAAAGCTCTTATCATTTCTTCTCCAAAGTGCTGTAAATAAATGTAAAAGTTTCCGTAAAATATATAAAAAGTGACAAACTGGTAATTTATCTACCCACTTACTCAAAAATGGCTGTCAAGCACCAGAACTGAGAGATCCATTTGGCAAAACATTAAGTTACTGCAGTGCATAAACCTGGCACGCTCATGAATAATCTCAAGAGTCACCATCCAATTTCTTTCCTATGCCAAGTCAAAAGCGGGTGGAGAGACAACTAGCAATGCTTCTTTGCTTTAAATTATTAAGTGAAATTTGTCTGAGGAACAATACAGATTTCTCCTTAGCCCTCGTCTATTGACAAGCTGTAGCCGCTTACTGGCAAATGGAGCCATATGACATGAGAAGAGCCATATTGGATCAGGCGCAACGGCGCATCTAATCTAGCATCCTGTTCTCACAGTGGACAAACAGTCCTGAGCATGACAGAGCTCTTCCCACACATGATTTCCAACAACTGGTATTCAGAGGCAACACCGTCTCTTGACAGTGGATATGCTTTGGGCTTTGCTCATCAGAGAGCCTTCACAGACACCATCCATTCTCAAAGCACGCCAAGATTATGCCTAGCAGGCTAAAGGGTCTCAGTTGTGTTTTTAGAAATTATTTTTATTTTCAGCCAACCTGTGTGTCCCTGGTTTATGGCACTGAGGCAGTTAGGTGTCTCTTTGGGAAGTTCCACACATATAGGGCTGGCAAAGCCAGGGCTTTTCTTCAGTGGGAACTTACCAGAACTCAGTTCCAGCACTTCTCAGATGGGTGCCATTGCCATTATAAGAGAACCAGGGAGGTCTTCATGGTGAGTTCCGGCACCTCTTTTTCTAGAAAAATAGCACTGGGAAAAGCACTTCCTTCTCCTGCGCCCATCCAGTGGCAGGCAGTGGGGAAGGAAAGCATCAGCTGCTAGTGGGACTGGGAGAGAAATACGTGCTTCTCAATAATAATAATAATAATAATAATAATAATAATAATAATAATAATACAGTGGTACCTCGGGTTAAGTACTTAATCCATTCTGTTCTTAATCTGAAACTGTTCTTAACCTGAAGCACCACTTTAGCTAGTGGGGCCTCCTGCTGCCGCTGCGCCGCCGGAGCCAGATTTCTGTTCTTTTCCTGAAGCAAAGTTCTTAACCTGAAGCACTATTTCTGGGTTAGCAGAGTGTGTAATCTGAAGCATATGTAACCTGAAGCATATGTAACCTGAGGTACCAATGTAATACATACATACATACATACATACATACATACATACATACATACATACATACCCTGCCCACCTGGCTGGGTTTCCCCAGCCACTCTGGGCAGCTTCCAACAGAATATTAAAAGACAATAGTCTATTAAACATTAAAAGCTTCCCTAAACAAGGCTGTTTTTCTCTTTGACAGCTGGTGGGAGGGAGTTCCACAGGGCGGGTGCCACTACTGAGAAGGCCGTCTGCCTGGTTCCCTGTAACTTGGCTTCTCGCAGTGAGGGAACTGCCAGAAGGCCCTCGGCGCTGGACTTCAGTGTCCGGGCAGAATGATGAGGGTGAGGATGAGATGTTCCTTCAGGTATACTGGACTGAGGCCGTTTAGGGTTTTAAAGCACCAAACATTGGGCTGATGGAAAGCAGGGAAAGGAGCCTGGTAAAAGCCATGCACAACAAGAGAGGGAGGAAGGGAGGAGAGAGAGGGTGTACTCCATGCCGGTAAGTACCATTACAAAAATAACTGAAGCAGCAGCAGCAGCAACTTTAGTCTAAGCCTTTTGTCCCAGAATTCATAAGAACTCTGGGAAACGGGCAAGTACTACGCCAGATCTTGATTGAGTTATCACAGCCTATCCCTCTGGCCAACTGCTTCAAAACCAATTGTCATGTGGAACAGGTGGTCCCTGGTTGGGATAACTTCCTTGTTCTCTGGATCAGGCCAATGGTATCGTCAAGCAAGCGTTGTTTGTCACAGATACGGTACATATAATAAAGATCTGTCACAATTACTAAGACTTTGCTCCACACTTTAGAAAAGACGACCACTTGTAAATTCCTCTTCGCTACATTCCCTCACTGTTCCCAGCACGCTTGATATCATCTGGGTGAACAGATGGGCTTTATGGTTCATTTCAAACTGTTCAGTCAGTCAACCAGCACAAATTGCATTAATTCCCTCACAGTTTGAGAACAAAGAGCCAAATATTCTGTGAACGGCACACTGTAGGTGGGAATCAGAGATTCCCTGCCATTAATTCAAAGCTGTTTTAAACAAACACACACCTATATCTATATCTATGATCACCAGGGCATCACAGAAATATTATCTACCACAGGGGTGAGGTTTTTTTTTTAAAAAAAGACTAAGTGCCACATTCCCTTGTGGGCAGCCCTATGGGAGCTGAAATGGATGTGACTCTTAAGATTATATTCTAGCCATGCAATAAAGTCAGGTTTCTAGACAGAGACAGACAGACAAACAGACAGACAGACATAGACAAGGGTGGGAGAGAAAGTTGATTCAGTTCACTTTTAAAGATGAGCCAAAACCACCCTTTCTGAAACAATGTGCAACGCCACCCTTTCAAATTCATACTTCTTCAAGTTTTGCAATGCATTTCTTCAGCCACATAATATATATACCAGGGTAAAGTGCACATGAAAGTGCATATATTTGTGAAACTATCTTACAAAAATGGACATTAGGGAAAGCTGCTTGCAAAAATGCTATTAGTCAAAACCGTATACAAAAAAAGTGTTTATTAGTAAAATGTGCACTAAAAGGCTGGTGGATTTTCATGGGGATCACAAAAATAATAATCACAAATTGTGGAAATGTTGAGAAGTGAAGTTAAGATTAAAAAATTAAAATAGAAAGTTGGAGAACTGAAATTGACAGATATGTCTGTTACTTATCCAGGCAAGCAGGAGACATTACCATGGGGAGGTGTGTGTGTCACAAGAAGTGTGCCAGCCCAGGGCCAAAAGGAGTGGCCCCTGGCCCTGAGGCCCCCCGTGCCTGATCTACCAAGACTGTGTGTGCAAAAATGAAGTGATTACATCAGCCTTTCCAAACTGCTCTTGTAGTGCCTAATTCTTTTCAAGCCTAACAGATCCCAAACTTCTTGGGAGTGGGACAGAAATAATGAGATGAGGTTCCTGACTAGCTGCCACAGTGGAGAAATTCCCAGTGGATGAGAGATACTGGATAGCCCATAGAAATAGACAATATGGCAGCGTAAGAGTGTTCTCATGGGCAATTTGGGTGCAAATGACTATTCAGTCACCCTGGGAACCTTAAATCCTTTTTTTTATCATTTGTCTTATTATCTGAGAAGCATTTCACCTATCACACACCTGAGGCATATCCCGCTTGCTCAGATCTGAATGCCATATATATTCCCTTGGGTGCCATCTGGGCAGAAACTATCTAATTTGTCTCCTTTGCTGTAGAGTTGACTATTCAGAGAAAGGAGCATTAATATAGGCAAGGAATGGGGAACCTGTGGCCCACCAGATGTAGCGAGACTTCATATCCCATCATCCCTAATCACCAGCTATCCTGGCTAGGGCTGATGACAGCTGTGGTCCAGCAATACCTGAGAGTCACAGGTTCCCCAATGCTGGCACAAATCACGCTCCTTCCTCTGAATGGCTGTCTTACATTGTCATTGCTTAATGCTTCACAAACATTTAATTCCAATAATGTGTGCTCTCATTCCAGGGATGAGGGATAATTTCTTGGTGGTTTCCCATTAAGTGTTTTGGACCACAATTTATCTGGCTTTCAACAACCAAGAAATTAGCACACAGCCCTTAACGCTGAAAGCTTTTTACACAGGGCATCATCAGCGCTCTAAGAGGAGACAGTTAATATGGTATTAGCCTAATAGGCTCTCAGGAAACAGAGTAAGGTCAAATCAGCTAAGTCAAAGGGACAGTCCCATTCCAGCTCAAGCAGAACAGTGGCATGAGAAGATACAGGGAAGAGGGATTAACCTTTTGACATTTTATATGCAGGGATCTCTCTGAGAGTAAAATGGCTCTAGGCCAGTTCCACTCCTCTGAAACTAAAAAATGGTATCTGAGGCCTGTTTGAGGCGCCACCAATTTACAGCCGACAGTAATGTATTTTGTGTGGTGGGGATCCAGACCTAAGCAGCGCTGGTTCCCAGCACAATACAAATGACACAGTGTGTGAGCAAGGCAAATGAATTTGCTCTGCTCACACAAGATGTCAGTCAAACAGTAACACAGGCACAATTCCAGAACTCAGCTCAGAGGCCGCCCACTCCTCTGACCTGGGCCCATCACTTGGGTGAGGTAGTGGTTATATAGCTACCATTTCTCAAGTTTTCATTTTAAAACCAAAAGTTACGATCTTTTCAAAAAAATAAAATAAAAAATCAGCCTTTGTGAACAGGGTGACTTCAATGACATCCCTGTTGTTGCCAAGAAACTACAAAGCAACATGCTTTATCTTTCATTGCTCCCTAACTTTGTTATCCTGCTTTAGGTTGCTCAGGCACTCATCTCTAATAAATACATCCTGAAGAGAGGGACAGGAGACCTTTAATCTTAATTTAGCAGCTTGCTTTTCTGTCTCTAACCATGAGTCAGCCTGGGAAGCATGTAGAATTTTAGAAATAAAGTAAGTTAGCCTCTCAGTACAAAAACAGGAACATTCCTGTTAAAGATAACCTTTTCTAAGAAACCAGAAGCTTTTCTTTTAGGAGTCTTCGGTACAGAGATTCCAAATGACCAGAAGAGACTATTTATGTATGTGACTGTAATGGTTCTAGGGGTTGCTCGTGCGTAAGTTGCCGCCACTCTTGGCTAGGTTGCCTGGTTAAACCTTTTCTGTCCGGACAGCCCTTCACTTTGTGGCTGTTTCAGTCGCTAGCAGAATCCGTCAGTGGGCATTTCTTGAACCTCTTCCAGCAAAGAAGTTCTTTGACGCCAAGTCTCCGCCTACTCTCCCTGCGCGGAAGTCTTCTGCGCAGGGTGGGTGTGGGCAGCGGAGGACCCGTGCTCTCCCCGCTGGTCTCCGGCGAGGAGTCCTGGAGCCCCCTCGCCGATTCCCCCATCTGCCCCCCTTTATCCCTGGTGTTACGCTGATTTCCTTCCCCAGCCAATGAGTTGCCTCTCTCCCTGCTGGGCCCTTCTCCAGCATCGCTTGGGAGCCTTGCCTCCGCCTCTGGCTCCGATGGCAGTTCCCTGACAGTGACTATAGCTGCCCGGACTTTGTTAGGTCAGAGATGGGAAAGAAAATACAGCCCCTACCAAGGAAGAATGGCAGATAAAACTGATGGACCACACTGAAATGGCAAAACTGACCAGAAGAATTAGGAACCAGGAAGAATAAATACCTGTAGTTGAAAGTTGAATTATGGTCTATTTAAAGATTTGATAAAATTGGAGTAATAGAAGAGAGAGAAGAGAGGAGAAAAATGTTCGCATAAGGATCCACAAAAGGGAGTAGGGAAGTCAAAGGGGATTTATTGATTATGTTTTAAATGTTTTCTTTGTTGTTGCTTGTAAACCTGAAAATGCTAAAATAAACTCTCTCTTTTTAAAGGAACATTCCTATATCAATGCTGGCTAATTCAGGGACTGAAATGGAATTGCCTCTTTATTGGTGTTTAGTTCCTGCACTAGAGGAATTAGACACAGTTAATCAGCTTAAAACTAAAATAGACAGCAATGCAATGGCGGAGACTAGTGAACCACAGCTCTGCAGGCCTATTTTGACATTTAAAGGACACAATCATTATACAAAGATTTTAAAAAGTTTGACATTTTTTTTTAAATAAATGCAATGACAAAACACAAAAAGACCGCAATTTTTTTTTAACAAGACATCTCTCACATGTTTGATGTTTATAGTTATCCAAAGGGTGAGTGACTGACTGGCTGTGTTTTTCTGGTCACCGTAGTGCCCTGGTCAGCATCTAGCTTTACTGAAGGTCACTTCAAGGAACAGGTGGAGAATGATGGACCAGACCCTAAAGAACAGCTGGCAACCACTGGCCATTGTAGGGCTAAAGGGTGCTTGCTAGAGGGGTGGACTGGAGCCAGGGTCTGCTAGTTGCTGATCCCTACTGGAGCTGTATTGTATTAGACAGTGTATTCAAAACAGTTAAAAGCAAATGTGGGGGGAACAACTCTCAGGACCCTTAACTACAGTTCCCAGGATTGTTTTGGGGTGTGGGGAGCCATAACTGCTCGTGTGGTATAATCACATTTTAAATGCATGGTGTGGACATGGCCTTTCCCCCCCTAACATTTGTTCTGGAAGAAGCACAAGCCCCAAATAATAGGCTGAACAGGTCAAGGAGTCCATTCGAAATCTCAGTCCACTGCTTATTTCACTCTGTTTCTCCGGTGACAAAAAGGTGCACATTTTTGGAAGACCGGAGCATTTGGGCCGCTCGGTCGACACCCACCACCGCAGCCACCTTTTGAGCATCGTATTTTGAGTACAGCACTGTGCAGGTCAAGGTGGCCTCTTCCTCGCTGCCCGCCAGTTTCATCATATTGCAGACCTCACTATAGAAATGGGGATAGGTGGGCAGTTCATAAAAAATAAGGTTCCGGATGCCTCTAATTGAGTACCTGAATAAAGCAAACAAACAAGAGGGCACAAAATTATTAATATGCAACCGGGCAACACAGAAATTCCTTTTTGAAACTTTAACCATTTACAGATGAAACAGAATACAGCCCCCTTTTTTTAATTTAACAGACTTGGGATTTCAACAAGGGAAATGGGACTTCCTGAACCTGCCCCCTCCCCGGCAGTGAAGCAGGATTAAAAGTTACATGGAAAAGAGGTAGAATAGATTCTGTAGACTGCTAGCCACCAAAAAACAGGGTCTCTGGATGCCTGAAACCTTCCTGCAGCTATTTGCTGAACCTCTTCCCTCTCCACCTTATTTTTGTATGTTTGGCACTTGTTGGACCCCCTATATCATAAAGGTATCTGGTTGACTTTCAGTGAATAAGTAAAAAACGATGCAATGCAAAACAAACTATCAAACTGATATCTACATAAATGCAAACAAAAGCAAACCTCACTGTACCCCCACCCCCATTAAAATACAGATATAAATGCTGAGAGGCCCAGCCTTCAAAATTTAAAAGGTTTGGGTGAATCAAAAGGGCTTCAATTGGTGCCCCAAAGATGACAAAGGTGGCATCATTTTTATAAGGAAGGCCTGCAGATTCCTATTCAAAGATCACTCCTCTAGTGGACCAGCAAAGTAACACCCCCTAGGTCCCTTCTCCTCTTGTCAAACTGGAACATCTCTATCCACCTTTGTTCTTACCACTTAATTCAGACTTCTGGAACAAGGGAAACTTCCTCATACCAAGTCCAACCTTTGGTCCATCTAGCTCAGCACTGTCTACACAAGGGGTTGACAACCTGGTCCCTACCGCCCACTAGTGGGTGTTTCAGGGTTCTAGGTGGGCGGTAGGGGGTTCTATGGCACAAGCTGAATCTTCCTTCCATCGAGCACTGGTTGGTGGTAAGGAAATTTTACCATCAAGAAAGATAGATTAGTGGGCAGTAGGTATGAAAAGGTTGACTACCCCTGGTCTACACTGACTAACAGCAGCTCTCGGGGATGTCAGACAGAGGTCTCTTCCAGCCAAATCTGGAGCTGTTGGGGATTAAAACTGAGACTTGCTCTCAAAGTACACTCTCTATCGGTGAGCTATGGCCCTTCCTTGCTATTAAATAAATACGTACAGCTTTGGTTCAAAAGAAAGTATACACAGCATCACCATTATGATCAGCTGGCAATGATTTTCAAGACACATTTTACCTTTCTATGGGAGAAATATGAGCCCAAGAAACATCAGTTATTAACACATTCAGAAATCAAACCAGAAGTGTATTGTCTTTTAGCCTATATTTATGATCTGTGGAGTAGCATCTACATTGATGGTGCTGCATAGGTGATGAAAATAATACACATTTAAAAAATCTTCCAGTGCTGTGTGAAAAATTCCACATTTTTAGCCTAATTATGAAGCATTATTAATTTTTGGGGGGGAGCAAGTATGACCTCATGCACCCTCTTCTATTAAAGACTTGGACTTTAGCAACCACCTCAGCCTACCTTTTATAAAAGTGGAAACGCTCCGTGAAAATCAGAAATTGCTTCACTCCCTTTAGGAAGAATTGTCTCGCTCTGGAAATGCCAGATTTACTGGTGTATTCACAGATGTGCACAAAACTCAACTCCTCCTTCTTGAAGTAGTTCCGAAGGCGCACATAATCAAAATATGACGGGACGTAGATGAGTGTGTGCGACATGACGGCATCGCGATACTCGGGCAACACTTTCTCAATGAAAAAATGAAACCTGATTAAGGAAACATAAGCACGTTATTCTGCTCCAAAAATAAAAAAAATTCCCAGCATCTCACTTAATGCAAATGTAGAATATATATCACACACAAACACTCTCTTTACATTTTAAATACACGTCTTACTCAACACACTGCAAAAGGGACCATTTTGAAGGAGCCTAGTTCCAATTTATTTCCTACATAAGCAGAATAAGGGAAAGATGTCACCCCCTTCTCAATTGGGAGAGGTTTTATTAATGCTGCTTAATACAAAAGGAGGGTCTCCCCCTTAACTGATATGCACAAATGTGTCTTTATGACTATTTTTTACATGCACCACAGGCTATCTTATTCTTGATCGTATTTTCTAGCGAAAGCAATAAAAAATCTTATTAAAAACATCGTAAATGCATATAAAAATGATTTATACACAGATCGCTAGAGTTTCATAGTAAAAACACTGCACAGACAGACCACTAACTAAATCTAACATTGTGTGGCGTCTCCGCATTTTTACTATTATTCATATCCCACTTTTCCTTCAACGACCGCAGGGTGACCTATATGGTTTCTCCTGTCCCATTTATCTATGCAACACCCCTGTGAGATTGGTTAGGTGGATAGATGGTGATGGGTCAAAGGACACTCCAAGATATTTTGGCGACTGAGTGGGCACTTGGCTCTCAAACTTTCTTGGTGAGCTTTAGTGGGAGCATGGGGAATTTCCACTATGGCAGTGATTACATTGCTCAAGTAATGGGAGATGCAGTCCAAAGCACTTGGGAGGGCATCAGACTGGGGAGGGCTGTTGCAGCTGCAATGCAGAGCACTTAACCACAAGGAAACGTTTAGGAGTCCTCCACAAGGCAAGTGTCTAATGCCCAAGGAAAATAATTGGGACCGGCAACAGAGTGTTTCAGTGCAGAGTTGTTCAGGGTTGCCATCTTCCAGAGTTCCATCCCCTGGTTTTCTATTGTCTCCTGGTATGCCCCGCGGAGGACCTTAAGGTCCATAAATAGCAACACCTTAGAGGTCTCGGGTCCTAAGGAAGTCAGATTAGCCTCAACCAGAGCCAGGGCCTTTTCAACACTGGCTCTGCCCTGGTGTAACGCCCTGTCTCATGAGACCAGGGCCCTGCAGGATCTGATTTCTTTCCGCAGGGCCTGTAAGACAGAGTTGTTCCGCCTGGCCTTTGGCTTGGAACCAGCCTGATCCCCTTCCCCTCTTTCCTTTTCCTTCTGTGATGGAACCCCTATTTGGGGACTTGCCTGGCTTTTTTCTGGCCCACGTAGGACCAGTCTGGATAGTTGGCCTTGGTAAAGATTTGATGTTTTCATCCCCAAAAAGTTTTTGATTTGAGTTTCTACTGAAATGAGGCTGCAATTTAATGTTGTATTTTAATCTTGTTTTTAAGTTGTATTTTAATCCATTGTTTTTATATCTGGTGTTAACCGCACTGAGCCCGGTCTGGGGAGGGCGGGGTATAAATAATAAAAATTATTATTATTATTATTATTATTATTATTATTATTATTATTATTATTACCATCATCTCCCCACAGCCCTGGTAGGTAGCAACAGTGGCGTAGCGTGGGTTGTCAGCACCCGGGGCAAGGCAAGTAATTTGCACCCCCTAATCCGTGGATTTGCGCCCCCTAACCCTAACCCCCAGATGTTGCGCCCGGTGTGGCCGGCCCCCCCTGCACCCCCACGCTACGCCACTGGGTAGCAATCTTTGCCTACAGAGTGTGCCCAGTCCACATTGTGCTGTTTCTGGGGTCTGCCCACTAGGCTTCCCTGCCTGCCCCCTGGCTAAAGATTCACTGCACTTTGGCAAGGCTTGAGGTCCCCTGCTGACACCTCCTCCTTGTCTGCAGATGGTGCCGTTTTGCCTGCATAAAGATCAGCACTTGGAGAAGGAGTTTGCTATTAGTATATAGGATTGAGGTTTCTATAGCACCGCAGGAGGTTAGCCGAAGATTCTGGTGTGCATAATGTTGCCATTCAGCAGGCTGTGTTGGTTTCCTTGGATTTTTAAAATTTATTCCCCCGCCCACTGCCTACACACACACACACACACACACACACACACACACACACACACTTTCCACAATGCTACACTCTACTGAGCACCAAATCTGAACCTGATGTCAGAAGAGCACAGCTGAAACGACATTACCTGGCATCTATTGCAGAAATGGAATTTTCTGCTTCCAGCTTGCGAAAAACATGAGGAAGCTGTACTACAACGTGGCTGATAGAGCCCTTCAGAGGTATGTTCCTTACCGCTACCTGCAAGAAGCAAACACAACAGGCAAATGAAGGCAATGTTAGAACAGATAGGTTACATCTGAGATCAACTCTCATGGAAAGGCTAAGAGTTGGCTTGCCGGCTTGGAACAGTTTGGTTCTTCATTCCCTCTATAACCAGCACTCAGGCATGAGTGCCATTTGCTTATGTAACCCAAACACTCCCTCTGCCCAAGGTTTGCAAATATATAAACAATATTTTCCTTGCTCAGGGGACTAAGAGACGCAAAACAGCCTAATGAGGACTGAGGGTGCTTCGCATACCCAGAACACTGGCTGCCTCTTGGGGTGGAAAAATGGAAAACTACACAGGAGGGGGAAACAGAATGGAACATCCTATTGAGAAAGGGGACACTGAACTAGAGCTGCAACATGTTCCAACCAAAAAATTTACAAAGAGTGGGAGTGCATAAAGGAATACATGGAAAGATTTGGTTTTGGAGCTTAAATTTAACATGCAATAGGTAAAATGCGCAAGGATACAAGACAATGTCATGACATATATGGAACAACAAATACAAACTTTTGTTAACACAACGAGAAAAAATATTAGATTGAGAAGATCACACATGGGTGAAGGGAAGTAACGGGAACGGGGGGGAGGGAGGTACAGGGCAGCATTTGGAAAATTGTTAATGATATATATGTGATTTAAGAGGTTAAGAACAAGGAGTTAAAAGAAGGAGATTAACATGAATGAAAAGCAAAATCATGTTCTTGTTTGTATTATGGTTTATTTTGGTCGTAAAATCCTCTGGTGTAAAGAGTGTACAATTTTTTTAAAAAATAAAAACTTAAAACTTAAAGAAATAAAAACAAACAACTGCAATTCCCAGGATTCACTGAAGGATGCCATTGCCCTTAAAGCAGAATAAAACCAAAATAGAACTGGAAGTGCAACATTTTATTGTATGTCCCCCTTGTCTACTTTAGAATCCTGTTCTCAACAGCAACAGACAGCCGGGTGCTCTTAGAAACAAGTAGGGCATGGCAATGACGGCTACCTTCATTATTTAGCTTTAGCAACTGGCAAGTTGCCTGTGAAAAAGGACTCTTCATTCAGCTGTCAAGGTTAGCAATACTTAATAAGGCCATTTGTCTATCCTCCACGAACTGGCTTAATCCTTTTTTTAAAAACCCTCTAACTAGTGGCCATCAACTCGTCAAGGAGAGTGGTGAATTCGACAAGTAAATCAAGAATTGTCGGGAAAGGAGACACTTCCTTCTTCCTGTCATGAATCCAGTGCCAAAGAAACACTTCTTTTTACGGGAAAGTCTCCTGCACGCTATGCTTTCTCTTTGTACCTATAAATTACCATTTAAGGGAGGAAGAGAGACAGAGGGTACACATCATAGGGTTGTGCTTGGCCCCAGCGATACTAGTTGCCAACCCTTATTTTACATGAACAAAGAAGATTTGTGTTGGTGCAAGGAAGATAGAAATAGGACATTACTGTTGAGGACGATGCCTGTCAAGGTTTATATCTTTAACGGGACAATGGGGGTGGTGGGATATTTTAACAAACAAGCTTCAATATCAGCTTGGCAGCAGGAGACAAATGTAATAACTGGAGGCAGCAATAATCTGAGGTCAGCTTGTCTTGAGACATTAAAACACATTAGGAATGGGAAGATTTATTATCTGTAAGTCCATAAGCACACACCCTCCCATTGCCCTTTGCTGCAAGGTCATGTTGGAAGGCCAATAAGCCTTCTTCACAAGGGCTACAGACACATGGGAACACTAACCTGCCCCCTGTAATTGAAGCAGTGCTTATTGAAGATGGAGTTGATCTGTGGATCCTGGAGGGCGCTGAACAGCAGCGTCTGCCGATAATACTTGGACCAGTTGTTCAGATTGAACATTCGCACCCGCGAGAAATCCACCCCATGAGACTCCAAAGGCAACAGGTTAATGTGGTTCATCAGGTGCTGTGAGCAGATTTTAAAAAGAAAAGGAAGATGTCCATCAATCTGGATTCGTTTGCAGGAAGAGGAAAATCAAGGAAAGAGAACCCTGAAAAGTTCATGCATTATACTAAAATGAGCCACGTGAATGCAAATCTGAACTATTAAATGCCTTTCCTGGCTGAAACTGAGCAGCGGATTTGGCTCACTGGTAGCGCACCAGTCTGAATACAGAAGGCCGTAGGTTCAATCCTTGGCATCTCCAGGGAGAGGAAAGTCATGCGTCTGAAAACTTGGGAGAGCCATTGCCAGCCAGTACTGAATTGTTGGTATACTGCCCTTCATCCAAAGACCACAGGGCAGTTCACAACATAAAAATACAACATGAGAACACAAAATAGGTAACAAAACAATCAAATCAATAACCCCCCCTCCCATGAGCACATTTTAAAGGCCATAGATTGTTTAATCAGCCGAAGACCTGGTTATAGAGAAACATTCTTGCCTGGCGCCGAGACAATACTGAGCTAAACAGACCAAAGGTCCGACTCAGTATTTGGCAGCTTCCTTATGTTCCTAACAGCTCTTTGGCTGTTGTTGCTAGGAGGCTTTTGTTGCCTCTCAAGCTCATTTCTGGAAAATCGTTCTGCAGCATCCAAGAGACTGTCAATGATCACTGCAGCATGTGTTTAGTGAAACGAGGGTCATTCGACACCTGGCTTGCTCTAAGTGTTGTTTGAACCATCCAGTGTTAGAAACCATACAAAATGAAATCTTTTAGTTGGTTCTAATGTTCTCAACCGGCCCACAGGAAATAATATGATACAAGAAGAGATCACAGGAGCTGCTTAGGCTGCTTTTCATAGTTTCCATGTCTTTGCAACTGATTTGCCCTTAGAAAGAACTCCCCACTGTTTTCTAGCATAACATCAGAAGAGCTGGCTGGATCAGGCCAGTGGCCCATTGAGTCTCCTTATCACACTGCTCAACCAGATGTCCTGCTGGCAGGCTTCTCACAGACATCAGTACAGCTGAACTCTACCAATCTGAAATTCCCAGAAACCGGTACTCAGGGCATAATGCCTCTGACAGTGGAAGTAGAGAATAGCCTTATCCTCCACAGATATGACTACAGTGGCACTTTGGGTTAAGAACTTAATTCGTTCTGGAGGTCAGTTCTTAACCTGAAACTGTTCTTAACCTGAAGACCGCTTTAGCTAATGGGGCCTCCCGCTGCCGCCACGCGATTTCTGTTCTCATCCTGAAGCAAAGTTCTTAACCTGAGGTACTATTTCTGGGTTAGCGGAGTCTGTAACCTGAAGCGTCTGTAACCCGAGGCACCACTGCAATCCTATTTTTAAAGCTGGTGGCCATTGCTACTTGTGGAAGCCTTGCCAGGAGAATTTCTAAGCAATGTGCTACTTCTAGAGGGAAGCCTTGCCTGTTGAAGGCAGTCCAAAAGGAGAATCGGCTTCACTAAATTTTAAGAATGCATCCGCACTCAGAAACCCAGAACACATGTCTCCATCCCATGAGTTCAAATTAAACACCCGCGTTAAAATTTGCTGGCTGTTTACTGCATTACCTATCTTGTGAACCCTGTTCGTGAGGCATGATACATGAGTGAAAAGGGTAAGAAGGGGTAAGGAGACGCATTACCAAAACATGCTCCCAGTTCTGCATTAGGTAGATGTCGGCCTCATCGATGATAAGAATTTCTATGGATGAGAGGAAATCATAGTCTCTCTTGTTCTCTCCCTCAGCTCCAATAACAGTCCTCAGGCCAAGGGGAGATGCAATGATAATATCGGAGGAGTAAAAAGGCGCGTACAGCCGTATGCTCTTCTGAAGAACAGAAACACCTGCCCAAACACAGACAGGCAAGTCAGTCACCAGTCAGTCATTTCAACAGTCATTATTTCACAGAATCCCAGAACGGTTGTGTATAGTTGTTCCTTTCTCTCTGAACCATCACAACCTTCGCACCTGATCACAATGGCTGTGTATGTATGGGTGAGTTGGGTGAGCATGCAAGTGTGCATAGAAACCTCTGAGTGGATGCAGCTTATTCTACAAAAGGCAATGATCACATGTGCCACTCTGCCCAATTTTGTCTCTGAGAGCCAGTGTGGTGTGGTGGTTAAGAGTGGTGGACTCGTAATCTGGGGAACCGGGTTCGCGTCTCCACTCCTCCACATGCAGCTGCTGGGTGACCTTGGGCTAGTCACACTTCTCTGAAGTCTCTCAGTCCCACTCACCTCACAGAGTGTTTGTTGTGGGGGAGGAAGGGAAAGGAGATTGTTGGTCGCTTTGAGACTCCTTCGGGTAGTGATAAAGCGGGGTATCAAATGCAAACTCTTCTTCTTCTTCTTCTTTGGTCCTACCCATTGCTAGCTAGGGTTGCCCATGTGGGAATGCTGCCCTTGGGATAGGCCCTAAGTCAGGGATGGGGAACATCCAGCCCATGAGCATATCTTGGCCTGCCAGGCCATCTTCCCCAAACCTATGACCATCCACCCATCAGCTGACATCACTGGTGACACCAGTTGACAGGCAGGGTTTAATCCTGCACTGGTTGCATGATCTTGTTCCCAGCAAAAAATGCACAGCCTAGGCAGCAGAACAAGATCAGCATGGGACTAGAGACTCGAAGGGGAAGGGTGAGGGAAACTCACAAAGGCTCCTCTCTCACTCCCATCAGAGTGAAAGGCATTTTGACAGGTGGGCAGCCTTGCCCACTCGTCAAATTAAGTCTGCAAGGCAGATCCTGATAAAGACCTGGCATATGGAGTAAAAAAAGTTCCCCATCCTAAATGGAGGCACAACCCATTTCCATGCAACCACCGCCATGGTGTAAAGCCCACTGGTGGGTCCAAATACATGGAACCAACGACATGAACTGGATAGTAGACCTTCCTCCAATTCCCTTGTTTGAATTGGGACCAGCTGCTTCCCTGATTCCAAACACACCTACAGGGTCAACATTCCCTTGTTTGAATTGGGATCAGCTGCTTCCCTGATTCCAAACACACCTACAGGGTCAACATTAAGTGACAATGCAGCAACCAGTATCACAAAAATGAACGTACGCCATGTTTGTCACTACGGTGAAGAGAACTTCTCTGCTTCTTTCAGCATGCCTAGTAAGTAGGTAAGACACATTCATACAGGGAAGGGAAATCCTGAAGGGAACCATTTGGCAACTGGACTTAATCAAAAGGAAACCATCAGCGGCAGTCATGACGCACTACTTGCATCTCTTGGCTGTATTATTAAGCAATATCTTTCATGAGACAATACCTTCAAGTAACATTAAGTTTTAAAGCAGCCTTCTCATAGCAAGAGTCCTAGACATCAAGCCACAGGGAAAGACTCTGCATAATGCACCAATAAACCAGCATGAAATTGCAATTTCTGGAAGAGTCTTGACGCTTTCTGTTTAGCCAACATTTGGACTCACTTCACCTGGGGCTCTCCCCAGGTACAGCAGGGCTCAGCTGGAAGCCGCAGGCATTCTAGCTGCACAATCACCATTTTGCAGACGAACACATCATCTAGATCATTTACTGAATTTCTGCTTTCTCCAGTCCTCAAGGGCAACAAAGAAGAGTGACGGTTACAACACTGCCATCAGATTCGATTTCGGTTTTCTAGTTTCAGCGCAGTGCAGGGCTCGTTAGGGGTTCAACAACTCCAGAATAAGGGCATCCACAATGTTTATTGCACACCATTGCAGCTGGGGTGTGCTTGTGCTGGTGGTAGATTAACAGGCTGCATGTTCCATACAAAAGCATACAGCTTTGCTCTATGCTTACCGAAGTGTAGAGTTAGAAGGGACCTGGGAATTCACCTAGTCCAACACGCTGCTCAGTGAAGAATCTGCAATGCAGGGCGCACTCCTGATAAATGGCTGCCCAGCTTCTGTTTAAACACCTCCAGCAAAATAAAAGTCCACCACTGCCACACAAGACAGTCTGTTCCATCCTCAGATAGCTCTTTTATCATCTGGCAGCTTCTCCGAATGTTTCAGCAGCAATGGAGAACCCGTCTTCTCCCTTTTCTGTGTGATCACTCTTTAGATATTTTAAGACTGCTGTCAACCCCTTCTGGAGAAGGAACTGGCAAACCACTCCAGTATTTTGCCAAGAAAACTCCATGGACATAAAAAAGGAGAAGCTTTGAGAAGAAAGTGAGAGTTTCCAAGGCATGCTCTGGTTCATGGGGTCATGGAGAGTCAAACATGACTAAGACGACTAAACAACAACAAAACCCCTTAATCTTCTCTCCTCCAGGCTTACATGCCCAACTCTTTCAACTGTTCCTCATAGGTAATGGATTCCAGACCCTTCACTATCGTAGTTTCTCTCTTCCCTAGGCACTTTCCAGTTTGTAAGGAGAAGGCATGGCACAAATTATTATTAATATTATTATTTTTTATTATTATTAGAATTTGTATACCGCCCTATACCCAGGGGTCTCATTTTAAAAGGGCATAGGATATCAATCAGATCAACCAAAGGCCTGGTTAAAAAGGAACGTTTTTTGCCTGGTGCCTAAAAGTGTATAATAAAGGCACCAGGCAAACTTCCCTGGGGAGAGCATTCCACAGACAGGGAGCCACTGCAGAGAAGCCCCGTTCTCGTGTTGCCACCCTGCAGACCTCTCAAGGAGGAGGCACATAAAGGAGGACCTCAGAAGATGATCTCAAGGGTCTTCCAAAGATCACAGCACTGCCACAGAGGACCAATGGACAGATTTCCTGTTTTGCACAGAGCAACAACCAGCTGATTGAGAAGAGGGGGACACACTCTCTGTGTCTAGGATTTTGACTCCTGAAATACCAGGGCACGGTCCAACTTTATGCAGGGTAAAGGCACAACTGGACCAAAAGCAGCACAAGACACAGCCGCATACTGCTTCTGTCCCAGCCAATTTCTCCATATTGAGCATGTCTTCCCATGGTTGTGCAAAGTGTTTTCTTGTGCGCTCCAAATTAGTCCACGTCCACCTCTTCTTCACTTTTGAGGAGGAAGGACAAGTGATGCAGTTGCTAGGCAGCGGTAGGTGGCAGCGAGGAAATACACCAAGGCATCTACTTTTCAATCCTGCACAATGTGGTTGGGCCCGTAGCTGCTGGAGCTATATATCCAGTACAGCTCTCAGTGCTGATGCTCAGTGAGATTCCGAATTAGCCTGCATCTCCCTACCATCTTTTGTTACCTTAAGTCAATCTTGCCGTAGAGAGACAAGGGAGATCAGAGCAGTTTAAAAGAAACAAAAAGGAGCAAGATATAAGGTCCTCCACTGAGCTGAGTTATGGCCGAATGAGACCACTGGCCCATCTCAGCCAGTACTGTCTACTCCACTTGGCAGCAATGTCTCAAGCAGAGGAAGGAGAGCATGAAAGACAATTAAGTAGCAGCAGCTTCATCCATAATTCTGAAGCACCAATTGTTTTGAATCACATCCAACCCACACAATGTGGTCCAGCTTGTGCATTTGCCTCAGTGTTACAAGCAGGGCCAAGCTTGAGCCCTTTATTGTTGTTTTAAAAAAATGGTTCTGCAATCAAATTTTCCATGCAAACTGTTTGCAATGCAATGGAATTTTCCATGGAAAAAGAGTGTCCATTTCTGAAAATGCATTGTTCCTCAAAATTACGTAGTAACAAGATGAACAAATATGCTGGTAGTGAAACTGGGAAAGTTTAAAGATTGCAATGTACGTTTTTCAGAGTACTATTCGTAAAAAAGCATAAATGCACGCACGCACGCACATACAATATAATTGTACAGGTCTTTTGGCATGCTGAAATTAGCATGCTAACAGTTTTTGGTGTTGTCATTATAATGTCTTAAATATTTTCAAGTATTTCAATAATATCTGTAAGGCTTTGAATGGAACATCTAAGCTGCATTAATTGCACTTGACTATTTTTTTCCCCACTAAGGAAATTGTTCCATACAAATAATTTTGGCAACTGCAGAAAAATTAGAGATAGTTATTCAGTGTATAAAATTTACACAGCATGCTTTGTAAAACATTTTTACAGCATACTAACTAATCAGAAACAAACATGCTAAACCACATTTAAATCATTTTTGGGCACTGGAATTGTTTTCCCAGCAAACCCACATCACTGGCAACTGGTAAAAATATTGCAGGTGTGTGTGGGTGTGTTTGGTTTGTGGAAGATTATAAACAAGAGAGATCTGAAGCAAATGAGATACACAAAGTAGTGGGGTTAGCACTTTGTGCTATCTTTTTCTTTTGAAATCCCTGTTTGCAGCACTACACACCAAACCACACCTGCAACTCCTGTATCTGATGAAATGGACTGTACTCCACAAAATATCATAATAAATTTGGTGCCAAGTGACTCTTCGTTGTTTTTCCTATAAATGAAGCAGCCCTAAGGAGTCTAAATGGTAAGAGGGAGAATTACACTTAAAAACAAGGCAGTGTTGGCTTTACCAAGGGGGGGGGGGAATCTACGCAAAAAATCAAATACTATTTTGGAGATTTGGTGGGCTTCCACTGGGCATTCAAAAAAACAACCCTAAACTTGTGAAACATGCTTAATGCTTTGAACTATTTTTTAGAACACAAAAGGACTGATCTTAAAATGTCAGTACCTAGCCTGAAGTGGTCATCAATGTTCCCAGCAAAGACAGCTTCATAATCTTCTGGCCTTTTCAGATTGGGCGGTTTCTCTTCTGGATCTGAGCCAAACTCCCCCTTGAACCGCTTTTTGTTACTAACATCAATTTTCTTTTGACTTGTCGATTCAAGGAGGCTGATGAAAATCTGCACCACACGTAAAGCAGATTCCCGGAAGGGCACCACTATCAACACCTATGCAGGGAAATGCAGAAGCAAATCTATTTTGAGCAAGAAATATTTTTCAAAAGAAGACACACACAGAGTGAGATGCTATATTGTAGGTATTTAGGGCTAGCCATTAAAAAAATTATGTGCCCCTCATCTAGCTTTAGCTGACTGACTACTCCTTAAAATACATATTTATTTGCAGAATTTATATCCTACCCAACTTTTAACATAAATTTATCTTTGTACCCAGGGCAGCTAACAAAGTAGAAAGATAGAAAAAAAATATTGTAATGAGAATAACTAGCACAACAAACTAAAACAGCAATTGTCTGTTCAAACAGTCCAGTGAAAATGAGAGCTGCTCAAAGTTGTAAGTGTTAAAATTTACCGTTCTAAGAAGCATGGGAAAACAGTAGAAAAAAATGACTGGTGCCTAAATCACAGTAATAAGGGCATTAGGTGGGTCTCCCTGTGGATGACATTCCAAAGGTGAGGAGCCACCAATGAAATGGTGTTTTCTCCTCATTTGACACACAGACCAGTGGTGTTGGATTGGATAATGGTCTCAGATGATAATCTCAGTGAGCAGGCAGATTGCTGCTGGAGAAGGCAGTTCAGTAAATACCTGGGTCCATGTATATGAATGAGAGAGTTCTAGATAACTATACAGAAATAAGGAGCATTCTCCATGGGATATATTGAACCATGTTTGTCATTCATTATCAAACTCCCTGTCCCTGGCATTTGAGCATTAAAATGAAGATCTAACAAACAAAGAAACAAAAAACATACCCTGTGTTATGATACAATAGTTAAACATCCCCAAGGAATAGATCCTGGAGATTCCAATAACGTTTTCTACTCAAGTCCAAAAAGAAAATTGGTCCATCATTTGCGACACAAGAGAAGCAAATATTGGGTGGAATCAATCGAAGTCTTATTGCATGATGATTATGGACTCATGGACAGTTGGCCAAGCATGGGCACCTTACAGTTTCCAAGTTGTAAGAGATTTAATCATTTCCCCTACTGGTCAGGGATTCATAGGCTGATTTGAAGAGACACCTTTACTGTACAATGGCAGCTCTGTTTAGGGAATACCACAAACACCAAGGCATTTTTTCCATGCAATGACGACAAATTAAGGAAATCCTTTCACCTTTGGTCTTGTGAGTCCTTGATCTCTGAAGCTATCATCGTCAGTCCCAGGTTTTTGGTCCCTTCGCTTGGCATTATTGCCAAGCACTTGGGCATTTGCCTTCAAGACGTGGTTCAGGGCATGCAGGCAGTAGACTTGACGGACTTCTTCCCCATTGCTTAAAGCAGTCCTCTCAGGGTAGAACAAGTCCTTGTATGAATTCATGATGCAGAAAAGCTCTTTCTGCAGCGAAGTAAATGGCTGATCTTTTGATTTCACCTGCGTGGAAAGGAATGGGCTGTTGACTTTAGGCCAAGCAGATCCTAAAGGCTTGCGAAGATGAAGCCGTTTCAAATCAACTTCTTTGTCTGGCTTAACCATTCCAAACTTCTCCAATTTTGAAGAAAACACTAACTGACCCAGTGCTGGCCACTAGAAAGGAGAAACAAACACAACATAAGGTTAAACACAACTCCTGTTAATAGTCTCAGATACGCTGTAAAATACCCTATTTCTCTTTTTTTACAGAGGATGAGCACAACACATTCAGAGATGAGTCAGCAAGTTTTGAGCCAAATAAGGAATAGAAACCAACCACAGTGAATATGAAATAAATGTACGTTATTACCTTGACTTGGCTGGTAGATTTTGAACACGCAATAATTTTATCTATTTGTTTTTCTTCCAGTTCTTCTTCGACATGACACTTAAATGGATCTGTGTGGAGAGATAAAAACAATGTTATGGAAACTAGACTCTGCTCTACACATTTTTAAAAGAAATCTGATCAGAAGGAAGAAATTGTTATCGCAATTATGAATTGTTAGAGGTCTGTCAGAGATCTCAAATGCTGCATCTAACAGTAAAAGAAGAAGAAGAAGAAGAAGAAGAAGAAGAAGAAGAAGAAGAAGAAGAAGAAGAATGTAATCATAAAAGAATCTTGCATGACAAGGCAATTCTATAGTACAGAAAACAGCAGCATGGCTAAAGGGGAACTTCTGCCTCACCCCGATGTGGTAGGACTCCAGCTCCCATCTGCCTCAATCAGTGCAGTCCACCTCTGTTCTACAATGAGCATACACATAAGCCTTGTCATTCCTCAAAAAAGGAACACCCATTCTCAAGAGGTTTGGCAAACCCAAGCAGGTTTTGGAAGGAATGGCAAGAGATTTTTTCTACCACTAGAGAACTGAACTTAGTGACAATAAAAAAACAATTAGCTATTAGTGTTCAAGTCTGATCTGCACAATTGATGACCTCTTAAGTTAAACGCAGCTCGCTATGTGTGGTTTGCCAGATGCAATGGCAAACTCTTCTTTGTGTAGTTTTAATCAGGCAGCACAAAGCGGAGGTTCATCTGACCTCAGGTGGAAGGCAACGGATGGGTTCTGTGGCTCATCAGCTGCTCAAATCTGCTTTAAATCCATTTCTCAAGGTTCTTAGGCTACATTAAGGAATAATGTCCTCCCCTAAGCAGCAACATATGAACCTATAACCAAGACCATCACAGTTACAATTATATAACACAATACAATAATATATATATTACATATAAAATATCAAGAATCCAGCAAGCAGTAACCAGGATTATTAAACCTTTTAAAACATAAAGGCATAAAAATGACCAAAATTTCAATTAGCAATTGAAACAACTCTAAAAAACAGTAACAACCATAATAAAAATCCTCTTAATTAAAACAGGTACAGATGAAGCCAACCCCACATTCCTTGGGAGTTCCATTGGACAGGGGCCACCACTGAAAAGGACCTGTGTCTAGTGTCTGCCAGTTTAATTGGCCTTAGTGGCATGCCAATGAACAGGGCCTCCAAATTCAACCACAGGGCTCAGACTGGTCCAAAGAGCTGAAGGCAGTCCTTCGAGATGTCAAGAAGCTTGTATGTAGGTACTCTCCCCCACCCAACAAACATTTAATATAAAGACCATGCATTTTACCTTTTGCAATATCTGCAGAACCACTGCTTTCTTTCCCATCTGCAGAAGGATCACCGCACTCTTCTTCTATGAAATTGGTTTCCAGGCTAAACTCAGATTCGTGCTGCACGTCTGTGAATTCTTCAGTAGCTTCATGTTTCAGGTCGCTAGAAGCCTCTGGATCTCCAGGTTCCTCTTGGCTGTTTTTCTGCAGTGGTGCTTCTTGATCTATGCCAGATCAAAAAGAAGAAGAGTCGTAGGTTGTATTCGTACGAGAGCTGTGGTCTACAGAATTTGAGATGCACTGGATTACCTGATTCTGGGGGGTCAGACGCATTGCTGTCATTGTCTTCGTCCTCCATTTCTCCCTCAACTTCTTCGTACTCATCATCACTGCCCACTTCTGCATCACCTTTGTTGCTTCCTCCTTCTGATTCATCTTCATCATCCTCACTGTCCGAATACGGAGCAGTTTTTAAGGTGGCCAGTAACTTGTGATATACTGAGGCTTGTTCAGAATCATTCTCTGTGTCACTTTCTGAGCTTGACTGCTCAGAAGTTTCTAACTAGAAATGGGAAAAAATAACGTATACTGCAAACATACTGATACAGAGTCTGATCACTGGATGCTGAGCCTAGTATTACCTTCTACACTATTCTATCCAAATCCAGCTTTTATATGTCAGCAACCCTCCAAAGTTCACAGGCTGAGGGGTTTCCTTCTTGACTGGTAATGCCAGTGATTAAACTTAGGATCTCATGCATGTAGACTGTCCTTCTACAACATGGTGCCCTCAAGATGGGCAACTCCTGGCTGTGTTCAGCTGTAGCCTGAAACATCTGGAAAGCAACAGGTTGGAGAAGACTGATGCGGACCACTTGCATCCCTTCCAATAGGGATTCAGGCCTCATCATGGGACTTAAACTGCTAATAAATATTTCAAGTTTTGTGTTAAGAAATCCAAGTTATGGGTGAGATCCAATGGCACGCCGGGGCCGTGACGGTACTTCTCTTCTTCCCCTGCACCCCTACCTGCTCTAGAGTATCCCTCAACTCATTGGAGCAGATGTTTGGGGCTTGTGGGGAGCTGCAGGAAGGAGGGAAAGGAATTCCCATTTGCAACAGCAGAAATGTGTTGTGCAAGCGGGATGGGTTGGGGCAGGGATAGAGAATGAGCTGGAGCCAGAGGATGGGACTGCTGAAGTCCTACTCTGTTATTACTGCAAGCTTCTGCAAACCTTCCCCAGCTTTTTCAGATTTGCAAGCT
This sequence comes from Podarcis melisellensis, assembly GCF_964234715.1. Classification (NCBI taxonomy): domain Eukaryota; kingdom Metazoa; phylum Chordata; class Lepidosauria; order Squamata; family Lacertidae; genus Podarcis; species Podarcis melisellensis. The sequence goes on along the minus strand of NC_138530.1, from coordinate 24,404,039 downwards.
TTTCTCTGAAGTCACAAGTGCTAGGACAGGAATGGGGAACCTGTGGCCTTTCAAATGTTGTTGGATGACAATTCCTACCATGCTCGACCACTGGCTGTGCTTGGCTGAGGGTGATGTGAGTGGAGTCCAACAAGATATGCTGAAGCCTAAATTCTGGGTGAAATACCAGGCGCTAAAGCAGACACATAAAACCATAGAACTGTGGAGTTGGAAGGGACCCTGAGGATCATCCAGCCTGAACCCCTGCAATACAATGCAGCTGTCCTATACAGGGATCGAACCTGCAACATTGCCACTATTAGCACCACACTGAGCTATCGAATTACACTGCAACCAAGGATGGAAACAGCAAAGGCAGCGAGGAGGGATGTGCTATAGAATTTGAACTAACTGTGTTAATACAATTAGTCAGTTTTCATGCATTAGCATTTCCCATTAATTTATCCATATAAAAAGAGGCATGCTTAAAAAAAGGTAGGGTCACTCTTACCAGTTCACAGATTTGAGTTGGTTTTTCTTTCCCAGAAACCCTAAAAGGAAACCATTTGAATTTAATTTATCTTTAGCTACTGATACATAGATTGGAAAAAATTAAAAATAATCAAAATGGTGTGTAGCTTTTAATATTTGGAGAGTTTAGCACAAGAAGACGTGAGCATTACTGCACATAGATGCCCATCACAACTTATAATGTCCTGATTGGAACCAGAACAACATATTTTAAGAGTTCCTTACTGCTTGCATCACTCTACTGTGTGCAGCCTTTGCACACCTGTGTGGACACCACCTGGGAGCTGGAAGGAGATCACTGATGGCTCAAAGCTGAAGTGCACCTTTCGAAAAAGAGGAAACTTTACAGAAAGCTGTGATCAAACCATCCCAAGTGAGTTGTCCTTTCTGTGCCCCCAAATGGCTGAAGGAAAAAAAGCATCAGTCCCAGATTATTATTGCTGCTGCATCACCTAATACATTGTGGAGAATCTGGCATTGAATAATTGGAAAGGAGAGGAGCCCAGAGATGCAGTTATACTGGGTACAAGCAATAGCTTTTAATAAGCATGTTTAGTCAGATGTAAGCCCCACTGAGCTCTATAGGGCTTAGTTCCTGGTAAGTGTGCATACAACGCCAGTCTAAAAGAGTTGTGGTGGATCGCACAACTCTTGCCCCAGTGCTCACTCCTGTCAAACTGTAGTGTTTGTGGGGTTTTGAAGCACTACAGAACCATGCAAAAACAGTGAACAGAAGCTGAGTGTGGGATAAGTGTGCAAAGTATGAGGATCACAACCAGATGTCCATGGGAAGCCAGCAAGTGGTATCTGTTCACAACAGCACTCCTCTCCTGCGGTTCCCAGAGAGAAGAAACACAATGGTGCATCTGCAGCAGCACAACCAGACACCTTCATCTGCCCCAACTGCAACAAAACTTATCTCTCCAGTATTGGTTTCTACAGGAGCAGCAGGCTCTATAACCTTCCAACAGTTTGCTGTCAGCCCCATAGGTGCATTCCTCCATTGTCTCCCGATACAGATGGGTGCTGACTGGACTGCCTCTGACTGGGGAGGCGATATCCTCTGCATTCTGGGACAGATAACTAAAAACTTTCTGCTCTCTATCAGTTGTGAGAGATGAAGACACAGGAAGAAAGGAGGCAAAGGCCATTGAAAAATGAAAATGAAGACATATAGTCAGCTATGGATCACTGAAAATGCTGCAGGCGTGGGGAGAAGGGCATTTAGGACAGCCAAAATCCTCGGAGCCGTCTGCCTTAGCAATTCAGTCTATGTGAGGGATTGTGGCTCTCCAGACGTTGTTAGACTCCAACTCCCATCACCCTTAGCCGACAGGGCCAGTTACCAGGGACGATGGGAGTCGTAGTCCGACAACACCAGGAGGGCGCCGACTCAGGGAAGGCTACTGTGGGGAAATCGTTGCAGGCAAGAAGCCTCATCAGCAAACAGATCCTTCACCTTTCACCTTAGACGCCATTCAAACAAGCCCCGCTCACCGATCATAGAAGGGGTGCTCCTCCCCGAAATCCTTGAGGTGCTTCTTCTGCTTCTTACTCAAGCTGCTGATCAGCTGCTGCTGCCGGCGAGCTTTCCTCTTCCCCATGTTGCCGAACTTCCTGCTCCGCTTCCCACGTGGATTTCCTCCCCTGTCGCTTTACGGCCCCCCAAGTCCGCCGCTTACGACAGTGGGCTGGGCTGGATCTGCTGTGGCTCCTCCTGGAGGAGGAGCGGCTGGTACCTTGCCTGTAAGGGCTTATAGTTAGGGGGGGGGTTTGCACCTTACGCATAAGTTTCATGGGGTCCCAATGAACTTGCTGGCAAGTAAATGTGTTTAGAATCGCAGCCCATATCGGTTATTCCCGCCCCCCAACCCCGGTTCGTTGAATGCTTTCTTTAATACACGTATTCTTGAGACAGTTCTAGGGTTCCTTGAGCCTCGCTGGGGACTGTAACTCTGTGAGGGGGCGGACTACAGTGCCCAGAATCCTTTGCGGCAATCGCAGCCCGGCCGCAGACGCAACTTGGACGTAGAGAAGGCGGGGCCTAGCCGCGGCAGCTGCTTGCCGAAACTAAGCCCCGCCCTTCTGCCCGGGCTCCTCCTCCTGCTTCTGGGGGCGTGGCTTCGCGGCTCGCTCCCTCTCCTGAGACTTCGCCGAGGCGCCATTTTGAAAAGCGTTTTGTTTGTGGGCCGAACCCGAGAGAGACGAGAGGAGGAGAGGCGGCTTTCTCCTCCCACCCCTTTCGGCGCGGCCGCGACGTTGTTTCTGTCAGCCATTTGGCAAAGCGTCGAGCCGGGTAAGTCCTCCCTCGCTCCGCGGCTACTGCTCCGTCCTCGTTTTCTTCTCCGAGCGCCTGGAGCATATACTGTATAACCGTCGCCTGGCTGGGTCAGGCATAAAGGGCCTGATCCTGATCCGTCTTTTCCCTCAGGGGAACCGGCCAGAATTTTTGGACACTACGCTAAAAACACAGGATGGGCGTAGAGACACCACCTTATACCTTAAACCAAAACTGACCGACAAACAGATCTACCTGCTTCTAGCTACCATCCCAAACATATCAAACAATCCGTTGTATATAGCCATGCCCTACGTTACAGCCGCATCTGTTCCAACCCTACAGACAGAGACTCTCACCTAAAAGATCTACAGCAAAGCTTTTTAGAACTAAAATATCCGCCTGATGAAGTTAAACAACAGATCAACAGAGCCAGGCTGATTGGGGAGGGATTAGTTTGAAACATCAATCAGAGGTTTATAGCAAGTTATACAAAAAAGGTCATATAGATATACAATATAAAATACAGCAAAATATGTAACATACTTTATTTAAAACCCCTTTGGCCAGCTCTTTGGCTGAGAAAAGGCTTCCAGAGCAGTTTAGAAATGTCAGACTTTTAATTGAAAATAAATGGCACAAAAAGAAAAATGGATGAGGAAACCATAAACTTGTTCTTGGTTAGATAATTCTTGTAGTGACCACTGGAATGGAAAATTTTAGGGTAACCAAAAGTGCCGACCTCTGCTGATAGGAATCCTGCAAGCCCATTTCTTCTGCTATATCCCTAACAACAAGAAATCTAAGTAATCTGTTTTAAACTTTGCTAAACAACAACAAAGTACCTTAAATTGTCTTGAACAAAGCATAAAGCTTTATTGTTTTAATATATAATGAATAAACTCCGTTTCCCACTTTCCTACCCTCTTGTACTACTACTGTGCTAGTCAGTTTCATGATACATGCCATCTTAATAGAATGCAAAGAATAATTTCTTAAAAGAGAGATGTGTGGTTCATGTTCCCCTCTTCTCTGATAGGGGACTATTGTTTTCTGATTCTGTGTTACCAATAGTAGTGCCTACACAGTACCTTTCCATGCGTTCACCGAGAGTGGTGGTGGAATTTTCCTGTTGGCCAATGTAAAGTGGCTCATGAGTCTCATTATGTCTCCCTAGCCTCAGGGTTGACCAGGCCAGTGACATCCACCTTTCTTGCATCTGAGGTCGTATATGATGTCAGATTTAGGAAAGTTCAAGTAGCAGATGTTGTGAAGTTTGTGTTCCTGATTCTTCCTTTACAAGAAAAAAACCAAGCCGTTTTGCTTGTCTGTACTGCAATTGATTTCAAGCTGTGGCTGCAAGGAAAGATCTGACTGAATCTACAGATAGAATCACCGGACATCATACGATGTCCTGTGATTGATAGGTGGGCAGGGGTTCTCGCCAATTAAAGTGGCCTGTGGAGGGCTGGCCCTCTGGCTGGCTGGATCCAGTTCCCCACCCCTGCTGTTGGCTCAGCAGCCTTGCATTTGCCTATTTGTGACATCTTCGTTTTGAAACTGTACTCATAGTTGCATCGTATGGTACAAGGCACAGACTTGGGTAAGATTATCTAGAAGACTTGCTTTGATATTTCTCTTTGTATCAATAAGATGGTGTATAATTGTTGGTAACTATTTTTAACAGACTCTGCTGGAAACCTCCAAAATTACATTAGGGGAAATTTGATTCTTAAACTTTTATGTTGAAACATGACTTTATTTTCCCTTCCAGTATTTCTAATAGATGGAAGGAGGAGCTGAAGACCTAATGGATCAGCCTGAATCTGCTCCAGAAAACATACAAGTGACTGAAACAAAAAAAAGGTGAGATATAATTCCTAAGTTGCTGCTGTTGTTAAATGTCATATTTAAACAATGAAAAATGTTTTATAAAAACTAGAGTGAGTTTTACGGCATCTTGAAGGGTGGTATTCAGCTAAGTTTTTCTTAGAGTAGTTCCAATGAAATTTATGGAAATAACTTGGTTGTGTTCATTAATTTCAGTGGGCCTACTCTGAATAAATTTGGTTGAATACCACCTTAACATATATGGATATTTTCATGTTCATCAGCTGCATTAAGTGTTATCCTGAGTTGCAAGTACATATGTACTGGGATTGTAAGCAGTCATCCCCCCCTTCCATTGGGTTTGTGTATATTTTTACATATATGTAATCTGAAACTAAGTGCCCTAGGTCATGTACTAACATAGTGGGTTGTATCCAACTAAATTTTGCTTTGAGTAGACTGATAGAAATTAGTTCACTGAAGTTAACTCTGACTATTACTGTCAGTATCTACTCTGAGCATGACTGGTACTAGGCACAATGCAGCATTCCCAGGTAAGATCAATTGATGAAAGATTTTGAGTGACATAGGGTTGGCATATTTTGAATTGAAAATCCGGAAAGAAAAGTTGTTGAGCTTTTTTCTTTTTGGGGAGGGTGGGGGCAAATTTGTGAGCCGTTTTTGAGCTAGTTTTATGGAAAAACTGCACTGCCACATGGGCTGCCATACTTCCAGGTTTTCCATATATTTGCAGTATTCCATATACAGTATGTCTGGGAAATTCCTGACATATGGCAACCCTAGGTTGACAGCCGATGAAACTCTGCTTCTGTGCATGGTTTAGGAAGGGAAAGCAGGCTCATGTGCCACAGCTATGAGGAAATCACAAATTCAGTGGGTTAAGACTTCTAGTATGGAAATGCAATTCTGCAAAGAACTTCATCCGTCTTGTTAGTTAGTTCTGTGTGGCCCACAGGTTATTTCTGACCCTTGTTAAAGGAGGATACAGCTTTCCATATGACACAAAATATCTGCAAGGTTGATGCAAATTTGTGTTCTCTTTTATGGGTGGGGCAGAGGGCCTAATCTACATACAGTGTGGACCTGCAAAATCCTGTTGGCACCCCTAGCCATAGCAACTTGTCCGTTGTTCTTAGAACAAAAAAAAAGTGGTCAGAATTTCATATGTTCTCCTTCGTTATGCTCAGAGGCCCAAGAGGTCGGGGAAGAGGCCGAGGTGGCAGAGGCTATACCAGAGGGAAAATGCGAGGCAGATCACTGAATGGCTTTGGGCCGATAAGGTAATCTTTAATTTTTTTTACCTAATGTACATTATTTACTTATTGTATAATGTTGTACACATTAACTTCAGGGTGCAAACTTCATAACTGGCAAAGCTTGAATACACAGTTGCAGTTCAAATTGTGATGGTTTTGCAGGCTTAAAGGGATGTGCATGCAGGTACGTTTCCCCTACTGAAATGAGTGTTGCACTTGCTTGCAGATGATCACAGGTCCAACTTCCAGCATTTCCAAGTAGGGCTTGGGAAAGGCTCCTTCTGAAACTCCAGAATGTGACTGCCATTCAGGGTGTAGCCAAAATGGGGTCATCCAGATGTCACTGGACTGGAGCCCCTCTTATTCCTGACCCTCGGTTATGGAATAAGGCAGCTTCATATGTTGAGCTGTAACCAAGAACGTGGTTAGAACTTAATCATGAGCTTTTGTTCAGAAGATAAGATAAGCCAGACCTTGACTTACCTCACACATGGCTTAGGAGCAAAAGGGACCGGAAAGGGCCAAAATGGCTGCAAGTTCTTTTCCAGGAGTCTGCACATTTGCAAACCTGGACTTTTGTCTCTTTATTAAGATTTGCTGAGTTGCTCATGCTTTTAGATTGGTGCTGAAAAGTTCTTGTTTTTGTAGACGTGGAATGGGAAGAATGCGGCCATATTCAGATGTAAGAGGGCGAAGAGGAGGACGAGGCGGACCTCACTTCTCGCCATCTCTGCCTCGGAGAGGAATGATGAGAGTGCCTTTTCTGCCACCCCCACCATGGTTAGTATTGAGGTTGACAGTGCAAATATATTTAAAAACAGTGACTGTAGTTTTGGGTTAGTTAGGGCTGTGCTTGGGGTTGATTCACCTAGCTATATGTTTTATATATGCAATTTGCATTAGTTGCAGAATTGGTTGTGTCCACAAAGGGAAAAAAAAGTTTCAAGAGCTGGAGATCAGTTTTGGGGATTTTCCACTGAGGAGATGACACTGCAATTGATGGGGGTTTTTTTGGAATCTAAGTTATGCAACCGAAAGGTTGTATGTGACTCAATATCAGGAGTGCTTCTTTGGAAAGAACAGTAGCACCTTAAAGACCAACTAAGTTAGTTCTTGGTATGAGCTTTCGTGTGCATGCACACTTCTTCAGATACACTGAAACAGAAGTTACCAGACCCTTCTATAAAGTGAGAAGGTGGGGAGGGGTATTACTCAGAAGGGTGGTAGGAATCTTTGTCTTTGGAAAGATTTGGGGTTGTAAAATATACCTCAAGATAGCTGATGCTAATCAGACAATGAAAGTTTAGGACTGAGAGCTACTGAGTTAGATCAAGCACTCCTGTACATACAAGGAGAAATTACCTTCCCCATATATATATATATATATCTCCCCCACACTCATCTGAAATTTGGAGGAAATCTTGTAAAACAGGCAACTATTCCTGGCAACTCTGAAAGCACAATTTTTAGGTTAAAAAACATGTTTTATTATCAATATGATTGCTGTCCTGGGCTCCTTTGGGAAGAATGGCAGAATGTAAACTGAATGAATGAGCAAATTCTAATAAAAATTACCGTATTTTTCTATGTATAAGACTAGGTTTCCCCCCTAATAAATAATGTCCAAAATTGGGGAGGGGTGTCTTATACACGGGGGCCATCTCCCCCCATTTTCTTAAATTGGGGGCATCTTATAGACAGAGAAATACGGTATGTTTTTATTATTATTTGAAGAAAATGCCTGTCTGAAGCAGGGAAAACAAAACAAATAGTTACATGATATATAACTGGGTACTAACCATAGTCATATGATGATGGTCAGTTGGGTCTGTCTCTGCAGTTTTGAGCTTCCTCCCCCACCTCCCCCTCCCCCACCACCTGGACCAATGGGCTTCAGAGGAATACCTCCTCCTCCCCCCAGAGGCAGAGGGATGCCGCCATGGCCACGAGGCCGTTTCCCACCTCCAAGCAGGTAAGATTCCTTTCCCACTCCCTTTTTTAGCTCATATTACTTTACACTTAAAGAATTTTATGTAACAGTGTTTAAAACTTAAGGAAGGTTAAGTATTCAGAACGAGGCATATCACGTAGAGACTTTAAAAATCGGAACTTATTGTTAGCATAATATTTAACCACACTGGAAGCTTTCTAAATATGCATGTTGGAAGCATACTCCCAAATTGTAATGTAGGGTTTTAAGTCTGTTGTTTTTAAAAAGTAACTCTTTTGAGAAGGGAAAAAACAACAATTATGATTTTATCCTTTTATACAGCTTTCCCAGTGGACCCGGTGCACCACCTCTTCCGCCACCTGGGCGGGGCCAGAGATGGCCTGGGCCGCCAGGTGGCAGATACTATTAAAGAGGCTTATTCTTTAAATTCAGTAACTGGGATACATCCTTTTTACCTTAAGACCATTTGAAATGGCTGGACTAAGAATTGCCTATAAAGCATTAAAGAAGGCAAAGAAAATAACAGAGTGCTTGATATTCCATATTTTTCCAGCAGCCCTTATGCACCAAGTTGGTAAAAGCCATATATTTTTAAAAAATATCCTAAAGACCTGTGACTCCTTGGACACTTTCAAGCATATCCTTTTGAAGCCTGTTGTTTGTGGACCTTGGCATCTGCACACTAAAAGTTAAAAGAAACATATCTTAAGAATAGGTCAAGCTTTAACTTAATTCAATTAAGTTGTGTGCAGCTCTTTTTTTGGAAATACATCTTGATCTGTTTCAGTAACATGTATTTGTTTGTTCTAAATCTTGTGAACTCTGGTTTCAAATGCACTTACATGTGGTAACAATAAATTCATTAAGATACTTCTTACTTCAAAGGGGCAATTATTCTGTATCATGTGGGGAAATATAAGCAATGCACAAAATGTAATGGATAAAAGAAACTGTGGATGTTAATTTAAGAAAAAAAAATTACAAATGAACAGAAGTTTATGGACTTTGTTTAAAATTTTAATTACTGTTTCTGTTACGCAGCTTGACCTTGGTGTTTAAATTTCTAGCATGTAATAACTACGTGGAGTACAAGGCTAAACATTTGACCTATTGTATAATTACAACTGGTGATGTTATCAAAAACATAAAATGAAAGGCTGTATTAAAATCCGCAGTGTGCATATTGTTGACAGATTTCTGTACATTACACAATCACTTTAGATTTGATTTTGTTGTGCGCTAGAAAAACTTAACAAAAATGGAACATGTAAATCTTTTTTTGCTTGTTAAAATGACAGATAAAATTGTAAAATTCTGAAACAGTGCTATTTAATGTCAAGGATGATCACAGTAGTAAATTTACATTCATTAATACGGTCTGTGTTCTTCTGTGCTGAGGGCTGAATAGAAACTTTTTTTTACCAGTCTGGTGCAGTTTGGGACTTTTTAACTTAAGCAGTTCCTACACTGGGTCCAAAGTCTACAAGCAAAGTTTAAAAAAAATGAAGAAAAGCAATAAATTGAGGTATGAAAGCATATATAGATGTCTATATTCTACTCTTAACACTTGGCTTCCAGTTAATTGGTATCTTAACAAAATGTATTAACCTTAGCTTTGATAAAACAAAACAAAAACCTGACTTAGATTGATACTTGATCAGAACCTCAACGTTCCCAATAAATCACGAAAGCTAATATTTAGCCTTCACAACTTATTCTTTAAAAGTGAAAAAATTCAGTTGTGTATAACATATTAGAAAATACTTTATTCATTTGGTTAAATCATTATACTGCAACGATGCTTTGTTTTGACTTTGTGTTGGTTCATTATGTTGGTTTAAAAACACAGTATTGACTGCAACTTTTAAAAAAGCAATCTAATGTTGCCCAATGGTGAAAGAATGATGCTGTTGTTATCTTCTGAAGGGTAACATAGTCACCCTTTGAGGCCAGTGGGAGATGGCATGCAGACCTTTGGGAGAGCTTTCATCAAGGCCTTGAGGTGAGACAGTATTTAAACATTTTCCCCACTCACTTTCTTTTTCTTTGAGTGAAGTGCACATTCATCCGAGTTTGATTCATGTCTGAAGTGGGGCACATACACAACACACAGTCTCGATTCTGTTTCACTCAGAACAATAGCGGCCAATATACAGAGTTACATCCTAGTGCAACCCAGTCATACAAAAGGGATTCATCAGGTTCAGTTGGAGAAACTGAGTTGCCAAGCACAAAGTGGTGGGTCAACCAGGCGTGTGTCCAATGAAGCTGGGCTTTATGCAGAGCTTTACCGAAAAGGTTACTGTCAGAAATTACTAAGCAATACACAAATTCTGTTACTTGAAATAACATTTGAACATATAAAGCCATGTTTACACTGAATTGGAACATTCCTCCGTCTAGTCCAGGGGTGGGGAATGATCTAGCTACCAGGCTATATCCTTATCTCTGCAACACAGAGACACATAATAGATCCACTTTGTGAGGTGGGTGGGGTTGGCCATCTGTCAGTCACCTGACCTCATGATGTCAGATGACCTGTTTTTGGCTGTGTGGTTCAAGCGCCATGCTTATTATTGGGGCTTGCAAAAGGTGGACTTTGCAGGCGCTTGCAAACCCACTTTTGGCACAGATGCATCTATACCTAACCCACACTTGAGACTGCATGTAGGGCAAGTCCGTGTGGCTTAACCCAAAGGGCCTCATAGGTTTCCTGCTGATCCAGCCTAGTAATGTCTGTTCTTACTGACCATGGATCTCCTAAGATTTTCCCCAGCCTTGTTTTCTGAGATAGCTGTAACTTGGTGCTTCCAGAAATTGAAGCTGGCATTCTGCTTGCAAATACCACTGAGTGTGGCCCATCTTGTTAAAGGAACCACATGCCCTTGATTTCCCCCTTAAACTGAACTAGTATTTGCTGTTCTCCATGTGTTTGAAAATGCAAGGAGAAAAGGATTAGTATGTTCAGTCTTCTATATTATTCTATACCAACTGCTGACAAGAGTAATGAACAAGCAAAGCAAAGCTGCTTTGGTAATAGTAAATCAGTACTAGCCTGTACATTTAGTAGCAGGAATATATTGCTGAATTTTATCTGTTGATATGGAGAGTAATTGAACCCAAGCATAAGAGAGAACGCAAACACTTTTAGTGCTCTAGTACAGCAATTCACCTACGTGATGGGCAGAGCAATCAAAAATGATAAGGTAGCATGGCATGGCATATCTACCACTACATCCCAAGTCCTGCTAGCTCATGCCAACCAGGGTAGGTGATGTGGGTGTTCTCTGTCAGTACACCAGTTCAGGCTGGCATAGCTGAGGGATGGAAGGGGAATGGAACAGCTTTGATGCTGTTACATAGTCAGCGTGGCTTTGCCCTCTGCTTGCACCCCATTTCAGAGATGTAGTACCTCAGTTGTCTCTTAATCCCATTCAGCACTAAAGATCTGGGGCTTGGAATTCCTCTTTTCTTTTTCCTTTCTTTTACTATAAGCTGCATGAGATTACTGTTCAGAAATTTAAAATACAGTAGCAGGCTGACAACACATATTTCTGATTTTTAATGTTCATGGAGAAGCAATCAGTTTGGAAGCTTGCAATCGCACAAATGTTTGTATAGACTGAGAATTAATTGTCCTTTCTAGTGTATTAAAGTTGCTGCAGCCATCTGAATTGTGTATAAGCATACTACTCTGCAGGAAGATTTCAAGTCTATTGTTAAGGTAACACTTGCTTTCATTATTGCCTTCTTTTTTAAAAATGGTGATGATGCTGCTTTGACAGTGAACTGTTTTTCTGACCTTCTATATTTCTGTGGGGAACATCCATTGCAGATGTGGACTTAAGTTAACAGCCTGCGAAGCAGTGTGTATCGGTGCAGCTATTTTAACTTTTCAGGAAGATTAGGTTGAGGTCCTGTCTCCCTTTCCTGTGAGACTGCAAGGTCTCTGGAATGTAAACAGAGTCCTGTGACTCCCAGCAGCTGCTCAGTGGGAAACAGAAACTAACACTCTCCTCCTTTTGATAAAATTCTACTTGCACTGAATTGCAACTGAGTGCAGAAAGAGCTAGTGTCTAGTGCCTGTATAAACTGTAATAATGCTCTGATGCAAAGTGAAATGATAGAAACATGGTCCTAATATGAGCAACACATGCCTTCATCATTGGCCAAGCAAGTTCAACCTGCTTGGCTCTCCTTCCTTAAGAAGTCCTCAGTGGGAATTGTTGGTCATGATGTTGTACAGGATGGTCAAAGGCTGACACTAGTAAAGACAAAGCAAGGATGAGGGCAAAACTTGAATTATCTTAGCATCATTTGCTGAATCCAGACTTACCTGGGAGTAAGGCCAATTGACAACATTTCGATGTTTGAACACATAATTTATAATCATCTCCCCCACCCCTATTTGTTGTATCACTTTTTTAAAAAAAAAGCCTGAATAGGCATGTATAAGATTATTCAGACTTACTCATTACTAAATTAAGCTAACTAACACTAATATTACACTTGTTTATTCAGAGGTTAGTCCCACTGGATTTATATAGGATTGCAGAATTAGTCCAGATTCAATTCCATGGTATTTATGTTTCTGATACTATACTTGAATTGTATTGTGAGAAGCTTTTGTAAGTTGCTCTGAGAGTCTATTGCCCTATTTAGAAAGGCCAGTGTATTGTTATTTTAGCCACAATCTGGATGTTTTAAGAACCATAAGCAGAGCATGAATGTGGTAGGTTGCCCCAGGGACCCAGCGTTCGGAGATACTGTTTCTGTTACCAGGAAGAATAGTCATTGATAGATCTCTCATCTTTGGTATTTTTGCACTGATCCTGTTAATTTCAATGGGGTCTCTGCAGAGGAAATTCCTGCTGAATTATTCCCCTTGTCAGTAACTCTGTAAGTACATTTAACTCAAATTTTTCCCATAGGGACCATTTCACAGAGAAACACGGTAGATAAATCTTTCACAGTAGCCTGATCTTGATTCAAGCTTGAGCCAAGGGGTGTGTGTAATATATTAGGAATGTTTTGTCTATTGCAATAAATTACATCCCTAGATCAACTCATTTTAGAGACAAAAATGTATTTTGTGGTCAATGAATGAGAAACTAATAAAGTATCTAAGCACTGTGATTGTTGTGTGATGGAAGTATTTACAAGGTGTATACAGTACATAAACACTACTCTTCTGTGCAGCATCATTGGGAGGAAGGAAATGGCTCATATGAATATATACATTATTCACTGCATGCTTTCTTCCATGCTGCAACTCACAGTGGTGGATATGAAGTTTCCTGTCTGACATGAGATTATTCTGTAGACATATTCATCCAATTAATCCTAGTTGCATTTGAATAAAATCCAGCATCTATTCCTACCGCACAAACCCCTTTAAATGAACAACTGCTACTCAAGAGGACATTATGCTCTTGTCTATGGCCCTATTCATCTTCTGTTGCACTCAAGCTGCTTATGTCAGATGGTTTGCTTAGGTCCAATGGAGCTCCTGTTAAACTGGCACAAGATACATAGCTGGCTTATTTTGCCCTGGCAGTATTATTGCTGCTGAGGAGATATGTAGCACTTTTAACTTTCTGGCTAAAGTCATCAACATGGGGTGGAGTAACAGTAACCCCACCATTAACTAAACATGACTGGTAATTCAGTCTCCCTGCTGTAGTTTCTTGAGAGCCAAACCACATGGGGAGCTCTCAATACAAATAGATACCTAGCTAGACACTCATTACAGCAGTAGGATCATGTACTGACCAGTCCCTTTATCAGGCATCTTTTTTGTGCTATGGCAGAATAGAAACCTTTTTCCCTTTGTATTTTCTGTATCCTAGCTACCTTGAGTCTAGTTGCTAAGCGACAGCCTATACCTAGGAAAGCGTTGGCTATTTGTGGTTTTCTTTTTCTTAGGAAGACAACTTTCTTTGAAACACTGTTTCAGTAAAAAAAGACTACTATTCAAATATTGCTCAAAGCAATAATGAAAAAAAGAACTTGATTCCCTGAACTAAATAGAAAAAGGGGAGAGATGCAGTTTTCAAAATTATCCATTTTGCATATTTAAAAAAACCAAAAATTTTAATTTAAAAAAAAACCTGAGTGAGACGTAACAATGCAGTCCTTTATGGAAATTGGTATGTTAAATGAAGCTTGTTCATAGGTTAGTGAATATCTTTTCCAGGAATGCCAGTAACTACTACGGGGTTAGAGCATTCTGGGTTTGGTTCCAAGAGATCAAAATGCTTTAGCAAACTGAGTGATGTCACTGATTTGTAAAACAAGAATATGGTTGCTGGGCAATTGAGAGATTTGGGGTGGGGGTGCAGATTAACATATCAAATTATTAAGTGTGTTTATGGGAGAAACAGATTGGCTTGTGCCCCAGTTAAAAATATTTCTGTAGGCTTTTGATTGTTTCCTAAACATCCTGTGGTTATTAGTAAGCTCTATGTGGGAGATTAGCATCTGCTCAGGGCTGGCCTAATTAAGACAAGCTCTTTGGCACAGCTTGGTCTTACACTTCCTCTTTAGCAACAACAACAAAAAAGCTAAGAAGGAAAAATCAGCTTAAGATTACCTTTCCAGCAGTATGCCCAATTCTCCAAGAATAGCTGACACTATGGATCAGAACTAACAGCAATTGGAGAAAGTCATAAATCCTGCAAAATCATCCTTGGCTGTGTGAAATCGAAGCTCTGTCTCAAGCAATTAGACATTTTGCATCTCAAGCTGACTAGTTCTCATCTCGTTTTCAAAAAAGCAGTCACTTTTCTTTTTAGAAGCGGTTATTACACATTAAGTACTTGGGAATTTGGTGCCTATTAAGTAACAGGTTAACAGGGTAATTTTTTATCCACTACAATTAATGTCCATTTGGTAATAAAGAGAATGAAGATAAAAGAAGCACCTTTGCACTGAAATTGAGGGGATTTTTTTCTTCAGTCGAAGCAAATGAACCATGTCTCTATAGCACTGCAACCTTGATTTAATCATCTTAGAGTAAGCCGCATTGAACTCTGTCTTCTGAGTAAACACAGGATTTCACTATACATCTACAGTTGCCCAGTGTTTTTTGCAGAGAAGCAGGACAATTTCTATGATTGTTTAAACACTAACATGAGGCTGCTTCAGGCTTCTTGCATGAATCATAGTGCCCGTCCACAGCTAATTTCGTGTGTGGTGAATGTAGCAGCAAACATCCATACATCAGTGGGGGTAGAGGGGAAGCTGTGGCAAACATGGTCCTTAGCTGTATTTGGCACTAAGAACTATGGATATCTGGCACCACACACCTGCTCCTTCTAGCTGATGTTACCTTCCATTTCTTATGAGTGGTACACATAAAAGATTCATACGTAGAACACAGTGACTCTTCTGATAAGATCCCTATTGTGAACAAAATACAGTCGTACCTTGGATCCCAAACGCCTTGTGAGTCGAACATTTTGGCTCCTGAATGCTGAAAACCTGGACGTGAGTGTTCCGGTTTGCGAACGTTCTTTGGAACCTGAACATCCAACGCTGTTTCCGTGGCTTCCGATTGGCTGTAGGAGCTTCCTGCAGCCAAGCGGAAGCTGTGCCTTGCTTTCCAAACGTTTTGGAAGTCAAACGGACTTCTGGAACGGATTCTGTTAACACCATTGTATTCTGTTAACACCTTTTCTAAGAGTTATATAGAAGGAAGTACAGGTTATAAATACAGTTGGTTGCAGATGGTTTACAAATTCAACAGTACTCTGCTAAGGGCCTCTTTATATTATGCTGTTCATATTGAAGTAAATATTCTGATTATAAGCAACAGTGTCAGCATAATTTAAAACCTTTTTTCCATGTACAGTCATACCTCGGGTTGCAGATGCTTCAGGTTCCGTTTTTTCGGGTTACAGACCCACCGAAACCCGGAAGTACCAGAATGAGTTACTTCTGGGTTTTGGCGGTCGCGCATGCGCAGAAATGCCAAATCGCAGCCCGTGTGTGTGCAGACGCAGCACTGCGGGTTGCAGATGTGCCTCCCACACGGATCACGTTCGCAACCTGAGCGTGTACTGTACAGCAAGACATGATACACAAACAACAGATAACACAACTTCTGTCAAGTGTCTGTCGTCCACAATCTCTTCCGAAACATGAGTGTTTTTTTGAGAATTAATCTGGTCGAAAAGCAGGCTCATTAAAAACTAGTTCATTACAGGTCCATTCAAGAAATAGTATATTTCTCTCTAACAGAATGACATTGTTACATTTAATTTCAACTCTAGAGGATGGGGTCTTCAGACCAGGCATTTAGGATTTACTTGTTGATTCTTCTACCTGAGGCAGTGTGTCCCAGACTGGTCTCTGGATATGTTCAGGAAGTCTTTCTAGTCTTGTCTAAAAAGAAAGTATCAAAAATGAGGTTTAAAAAATCATGCATGTGCAATAGCCATTTTTATGCTAGAACAATCCTAGCACGTTTCTGTGATACTTATATGATTTCTGTGTTTCTATAAGTTTCTGTGATACTTATATTCCTAAAATTCAACACATGTATGACATGCAGATAGGCTAAAGGTAAAGGTAAAGGTACCCCTGCCCGTACGGGCCAGTCTTGCCAGACTCTGGGGTTGTGCGCCCATCTCACTCAAGAGGCCAGGGGCCAGCGCTGTCCGAAGACACTTCCGGGTCACGTGGCCAGCGTGACATCGCTGCTCTGGCGAGCCAGAGCTGCACACGGAAACGCCGTTTACCTTCCCGCTAGAAAGCGGTCCCTATTTATCTACTTGCACCCGAGGGTGCTTTCGAACTGCTAGGTTGGCAGACGCTGGGACCGAGCAGCGGGAGCGCACCCCGCCGCGGGGATTCGAACCGCCGACCTTTCGATCGGCAAGCCCTAGGCGCTGAGGCTTTAACCCACAGCGCCACCTGCGTCCCCTTGCAGATAGGCTACCAAGTGGCAAAAATCCCATTTTGTCCGATAAATGATAAAACTACAGAACAGTTTATACTACAGAAGCAAGAACAAAGTTAACTAATACCTTTTTTACTTCCATAGCAACCCCTTCAGGTAGGTTTCGTTGAATGTATTCCAAGTAAACATTGGCTGTGCTGCCGGTTAAATGCTTTAACTGAAACAAAAACAGTATTTTAGTTCTCACATAGCAATGAATAAGACATGTGCTAAAGGAAACCAATCTGTAGGCTGTATCTGGCTTACTTTTCCCCAGCTTTTGTAGCCCTACTTGGACCAATATAGATACCACTGTTATGACCATTCTAGGTCAAACATTAGAGGCTTGAATATGGCTCTCAAGCTATTCACCACCTATTACGTTTAATATTTTACACACGAGTATGTACCGTATTTTTCGCACCATAGGACGCACTTTTTCCCCTCCAAAAATGAAGGGGAAATGTGTGTGCGTCCTATGGTGCGAATGCAGGCTTTCGCTGAAGCCTGGAGAGTGAGAGGGGTCGGTGCGCACCGACCCCTCACGCTCTCCAGGCTTCGCGGACCTCTTCGCAAGGAGCGGGAGCACTCCGGCTCCTTGCGGAGAGTTGCCAGCATGCCGAAGCCTGCGCGCGCTGAGCTCAGCGCGCCCAGGCTTCGCGGACCTCTCCGCAAGGAGCCGGACCGCTCCGGCTCCTTGCGGAGAGTTGCCAGCATGCCGAAGCCTGCGCGCGCTGAGCTCAGCGCGCCCAGGCTTCGCGGACCTCTCCGCAAGGAGCCGGAGCGCTCCTGCTCCTTGCGGGGAGTTGCCAGCATGCCGAAGCCTGCGCGCGCTGAGCTCAGCGCGCCCAGGCTTCGCGGACCTCTCCGCAAGGAGCCGGAGCGCTCCGGCTCCTTGCGGGGAGTTGCCAGCATGCCGAAGCCTGCGCGCGCTGAGCTCAGCGCGCCCAGGCTTCGCGGACCTCTCCGCAAGGAGCCGGAGCGCTCCGGCTCCTTGCGGGGAGTTGCCAGCATGCCGAAGCCTGCGCGCGCTGAGCTCAGCGCGCCCAGGCTTCGCGGACCTCTCCGCAAGGAGCCGGAGCGCTCCGGCTCCTTGCGGAGAGTTGCCAGCATGCCGAAGCCTGCGCGTGCTGAGCTCAGCGCGCCCAGGCTTCGCGGACCTCTCCACAAGCAGCGGGAGTGCTCCCACGGCTTGCAGAGAGCTGCCTGTTTGCGGGCTGGGGTCGGGGGAAGCTCGAGCTTCCCCCGCCCCAGCCCCACGCCTGGGGGGGGGGGGAATAATTTTTTTCCCTTTATTTCCCCCCAAAAAAATGGGTGCGCCCTATGGTCCGGTGCGCCCTATGGTGCGAAAAATACGGTATGTGTATGATGAAAGAGGGGGTAGACAGCTGTTATTTCCTGAATAATAAAAAAATGTTAATCTGTTTGCTAAGCACGTCTCTTATTTAAACATGCAGCTCTTCACTCACCTGCACGTGACGGTAATGCGTTCTCATTTCATACTGAACTCTGTGCTTCTTGAATATGTGCACTGATTTTAGAAGTGTGAATCGTTCTATCTTCTTTGGAGGTTCTTCTCTAAGAGATACAGCAGTTTTCATAGAATCATTGGTCATTTTAGTATATTCATTTGTTTCTGAAATTACAGCCACTCCACTGACAGCTTTCAATAATGAAGCTGCCTGGCAAGCAGTGGGGAGCAGGGAGAGAAACAACTGAGCCTCCAACTCAACTGATTGGCCTTTGTGGCTGTATGCAAAGAGATGCAAGTAACCTAAGGTTTTTTTGGGGGGGGGGGTCATGGAAATGGGCAAGGGAAAACCTCATTAAACTAAAGTCAGTGGCAAAACTCTTGCTGACTTCAAGAACTGTTGTCAACAATTTAAATATGACAAACTTTTTAATAAAAAATCTTAACAGTAATACTGCTAGTTAAAATCATACTTTTGAGTAAATATGCATTGCCTAAAACACAAGGTTACTTCTACCTTCAGAAACATTGAACTGTTGTTCAATATGATAGATTTCTTAGCAACAGCAGCCACAAGATGTTGTACTTCTGGACTGTAAATTTGCAAGAAAGTGTCTTGCATAATTTACTAGTCCTTAAGCAGATTGCCTAATAGTCCATATTCCAAAGTTAGAATCAATGAGCTCAACTGTCTGTTTATGACTACGGTTATATCCCATCTTAACTCCAATGAGTTCAAACTGTCATATGTGGTTCAGCCCTCCATATTTTATCCTTACAACAACCCTGTGATGTGGTTGGCTGAAGGTCAACCAGTGAACTTTGCAGCTGAATGAGGATTTTGAATTTTAATCTCACAGACCCTTGTCTCTAACCACTGC
Organism: Podarcis melisellensis; assembly: GCF_964234715.1. Lineage (NCBI taxonomy): Eukaryota > Metazoa > Chordata > Lepidosauria > Squamata > Lacertidae > Podarcis > Podarcis melisellensis. The sequence goes on along the minus strand of NC_138530.1, from coordinate 24,384,900 downwards.
ACCACACTTGACCTCAAAATTATATAAGGGTAGTAATTTGATATCCTGGATTCTTTCCAATCAATAAAACAGTTTTAGTGTGCTTTATGCATTCTCTCTTGTTTTTCAAATGTCAACGAAACCATTAGATTTGAAAGCATTAAGCTAAGATGCAATTTTGCTAAGTCTTTTATCTACAATTATCCAGCTATAGTTGGATAATTGGTTGGACCAATTAGAAAATGAGATTTTAGAATTACTGAGTAACTACAATGGATAATTGTACTTACACTTTTTCTATGGAGAGACCAAGTTCTTTAGCTGCAAGCACCATGAAATACTCATAACTGTCCAACACCATTCTGTCATGACCTTTCACCAAAACAGCCAGTTTCTTATATAACACATCTGGTTCATCTGAAACAGATACCTGGATGTAAAAACAATGAGAAATAAGCAAAGAAGCACTCATATTTTAAGGCTTGGCAGCCTTAATTAAAGTCTTGTTTTAAATAATTGAGTTCAAATTAAGTTGTTATATGCATTTTTTGTGCCCCAACATTGTTTAAACCTTATCAATATGCAGTGGTACCTTGGTTCTTCCAGGAGTCCATTCGACTCATGAAACCATTCGAAAACCAAGGTGCGGCTTCCGATTGGCTGCCGGATCTTCCTGCACTCAAGTGGAAGCCGCGTCTGAAGTTCAGCTTCCAAAAAATGTTTGCAAACTGGAACACTTCCAGGTTTGTGGCGTTCAGGAGCCAATTTGTTTGGGAGCCCAGCCGTTCAAGTACCAAGGTACCACTGTATAAAAATGACTTGAACTTACATGGGGGTTACATTCTGGGGATAGTGCATAAAGCCAAAATTGCACATAGCCAAAACACAGGAATAAATGGCAGGTGGGAAAACCAATGTATTTTGTTTTCAGGATCCCCGCCCCCTTTCCATCCCCTTTTATTTATTTATTTTTAATTTGCCAAGTACGTAAAGCCGAATGTGCACAAGTTCAATATGCATAAGTTGTAAAGTACCTGTACTCCCAATCTCAAAGTTAATATTTTTCAGAACATTTTATTAGTTACTGGCAAGTTATAAGAAGTTCAAAACTCAAGACTTACCAGGGATTTTTCCTTAGGCTGCTGAATATTGGTGTGCACGCCTGAAAACTGAAACCACATCAAGTGATTGTTGCTGAAATAGGAAAAAGGGATGTGTGTGATAATATCACGACAGGAGCAATATAAGAAAATGAGTGTTTTAAGAATTTAGCTGGAAGTGATAAACTTACTGAAGAAAGCTACATTGCTTTAGTGGAACTCTTCTTTTTAAAAGGCAAGCCTCTGGTCCCTAAGAACATAAAATAGGATTGGTATGTTAAGATAGCAATGTTGCTACATTGTTGGCCAGCTACTTCAGCTTTCCAGATTTATTTAGTCAAATAAGAAAATAAATACCTAGATGCCCACCCCCATTTAAAATACATTAGAAAAAGTGGGCAGTTGATGAGAAAGGAGACTTTATTTAGAACATTATTCATACAAAAGGCAGTCCACAATTACAAACTAACACATCAGTTCTTTCTAGATTCCTCATGTATTCTGTAACTGTCATAACTGGATCTTCTACACACAATCCCCTTCAAGGCCTTCATGTTTAAATGGGCTGCTGCTCATCCATTGAGGCCAAACCTGCCGCCTCATAAGCACAGCATTTCCCACTCATTGCCCCCTGGCTGCTTTTGGGGTTTCTTAGCAGTAGATTCCAAACCTGATGTAGTAAAAAAAGCTGTAAAGGGCAGCAGTGCAACAGGAGGGGGGAAGGGCAATAGCATAGCTACTTCCCTTACCAGGCTGCAATGACATGGAAGCTTCTATGTCCCATGCTTCTCATGAGATACGCACATCAGTTCATAAGCAGCCACCAATAAAGTTTGCCATTGGGATTCTGGGAGTGCTATGCATTCTAAAACAAATGAGAAAAGCCAGGCAAAACCACAGCAAATAGGTATTTTTCCAGTGTGAAGGTGGTCACCGGGAAAACCTCTTTGAATGTTGCCTGATAAAAGACAGATAAAGGTGCTGGAGACTTACTAACACGAAAGTGACAATGACTATTTTTCTCTTTTGTTTACTATGTCAACTGAGATGAATGGCAAAGCTACTCAAAGGGTTTTAGAGATCACCATTTAAGCAACAGACCGTTGCTTTAGCGTTGAATAATTCCAATAACATAGAGCCATTGCCAGTAAAAGCTTTTAACAATTTTCCATTGCAAAGACTGGAATGCAACCCTGCCAAGTAGGCTAGGTTGGCAGTGTCTGGCCCAAGGTCACTGTGTGAATTTTGTGGCTCAGTAGGCATTTGAACCCGGGTCTCCTAGTTTGCACATACGTATTTATTACATTGCCAGTTATTACAGCTGCAGTAACCTCGGAATGCTAATCTTTCCAGTGCACCTTACAGAAAAACCATCACACCACAGCAAACGATATCAACGTATGACGCTTTCTCGCGGGGCCCTGTGGTGGGGAAGGGATAAAATCCTGCGAGAGCAGACCCGTCGCTGAGGTGGTCCTTCCCACATAAAAGCCCAGTTCTGAGGTGACCATATTCGCCAGCCTCCCTCTCCTGGCACATCCCTCCCGCTCAGATATATATTATCCAAAAGCAGCTCCGACGTCGGCTTTTTAAGATTATCACCCTATATTTAGCGGCTTAGACATTAACTTATACCGCCCCGGGGAGCCTCCTCGCTGCTCAGCCGAACCCTGCCCCTAGGGACGCCACAATCACCTTCCACAGCCGGCACAAGAAGCTCATTCCCCTCCGCGCCGCCATCTTGCCCTTCCTCAAGCAACTTCCTACGGCCATGACATCATAGAGCTCAACTTCCTGTAGGGTCTGAGCGGCGGCGTCGATCTCTATGGCCCTGGGATACAGGTAATCATAGAGTTCTCTAGCCGAAGAAACCATAGAGGCGTAAACAACAAAAGTTCCTCCTCTGGTCGTGCGACTTTCTAGCTAGAGAGGCAAAAGCTGCAGCTGCTCATTGCTGCAGTGCCTTTGGCAGCAATCTAACAAAAAACTACCAGGGCTACAAACAGATCTTCCAGTGTGGGGGAAATTTGATTATTACTATTTTATTTTAAGAACTGCGGCATTTTATAATTAATCATCATCATCATCATCTTAATGACCTGCAAATTCTCCCTGCTCCAGGAAGGAAAAATCAAAACCATCTAAAATTTCCCTTAATATTGCGAAAGAATGGTTAAGGCCCATATTCCAGAGTCTTGAGGATGAATTGGGTTTTGGAACTACAATTCCCATCAACCTCAGCATCAAGGATGATGGGAGTTGTAGTCCAACAGAAGATGGGAAAGACGCAGGTTGCCATCCCTGCTCGCAAAAACCCGACCGGCATAGTCAGTGGTTCATAAATGACTTGTAAATGGCATTCGGAGAGCAACCTTGCGCTGCAGCTCTGGGTTGTTCTAGCTACAATGCTGAGCTGGGAGGGGAAGATGGGAATGCTGAAGAATTTGTTACTATTATTCATTAAATTTCTATACCACCTTTCATCCGCGGATCACAGGACTGCTTACTGTACAACGCCACATAACACAATAAACAAAACAATAACTCCCCCTCTTGCCCGATTTAAAAGGCCAGAGATTTTTAAAATTTAGCCATGGGTGTGGACTACTCTGCTCTAATTCAAATGTGTGCTGGGGTGGTGGTGAGGCAGCCAAACAACTAAATACTGTAATGCTCAAATGTGGACACAGCGTTAGCTGGATGCAACCGTCAACAAATTTAATATGAACTTCAGGCATCTGATGAAGTGGGCTATAGCCCACAAAACCTCATGCCACAATAAATGTGTCAAATCTTTACAGCGTCACAAGTCTCTTGTTTTTGGTACATGAGACAAGCACAGATAATCCTCTGGAAATGACTGAAACGCTAGTGTGGCGGTTATGCACACGCCTATTCTTTCTCACGTATGTAGCGGAGCACTACCTCTAAGTTTGGGGGCCCATTTTGGTACAGGCAACTCAGATAAACATCCCAACTTTTAAAAAATACTACATATTTCAAATGAATATTAATTTATTTAAAAGAATTCTTTTGTCACGTGAACAAGGAAAAAAATCAGCAAAGTACATCTTATCAAAAGTATAAAATACTGTTCTGTGGCAGCGTTATGTTGGTTCCCTTTGATTTTACAAATACAATATTCTGTCGATTTAAGAAAAAGCTGAAATATTTCTATATAGTACATAGTGCTCTCATGAACTAACTGGGATTCGTGCCCCCTCCAAAGAAACAAAAAGGAAAGGGGGAAAAGAAAGAAAAAAACACCATGGCACATCATCGTATGAAATTAAACATTTTAGTGCAAACCTGAATAAAATTACACCCTGAAGTTAAACCACATGCAGTTCAGGTGCAATTAAGCCGTAACAGGCAAAGTTTTCTTTACAAAAATAAAAAGAACTACATTAAAATGTTTATTATTTTATCCCCAAAGAAAATTCTTTACACTACACTGTAACTCTGAAATTATTTACAGCTTTTCTGTAACAATATAACAGCAGTTAAATATGCCTGAAAATAAGATTTCCTCCCCCATAAAATAGATTTTTTCTTTTGTTATGTACAATTTTTCTCTAATTCTCTACTGGAATTATACCACAATAAACATGAAACATTAACAAAAAAGGGAAATAAAAGGTCAGATTTTCCAGCAAAATGTTGACCATATTTAGATGTTTTTTATCACTGCAATTGTCTTAGAAATACAGAACCTATGTATAGAAGTTAAACGAGGATCAATATTTCTTCCAGGAATTATTTGAGATTCTCTTTGGTTATTTTAAGCCACATCATTTGCTCCACAATACTTTTTCAAGATGGCAATTTTCCCTGTAACACCTTCCAGTGTGATGTAAGACTACTACTAAAGGACAACTTTGTGGTTATAAATCTGAAGGAAAGGCCTATACACCGCAATTTCACATTGGAGAAATCATTGCTCGCTGACAAGAATATGTATCACCCCAAACCTTCCATGTTTTAACAAGTCCTGACCTAGAACAGACATTTATTACATGGGCTTGTTGGTGTAATGCTGCATCATATAGTCAAATATAAACTCAATGAATCTGTTTGGAAGGAACTATTGTTATATACGCATTAGCCTCCACGCCTTATTTATTGGTTACAGATCATGCATATATCATAATAGGCTTCCAAACACTTGCAACCCGATTGCCTAGGACTGTCCAACTGGTTTCAAAGAATAGCTCAGCTGGTCTTTCCTGTGTATTACATTTAGATTCTGTGTTACCCTGTTAAACTGGAAATACAAGAAATCTTCGTCCATGTAATCGTACTTTAATGGCAAATGAATTAGTTAAACTGATTGGTCTAGATTTGCACTACAGGAAAGAATATACATTGGTAAGATTTCAGCTGATGCCCTCTGCTGTGTTAGCCAGGCAATACCACAGCATTATTGCGTTTGTGATGAGGAAGCAATGGAAGACAGTCTGTGGCACCTATTTAGTTTGTTCTTGTTTTATCCTAAAGGTACAATGATTCCTTTGCCTACTGAAGGAGTATGTCAACTGGTAAAATCAGCAGAAATAATATTTTTTCCATTGCAAACAGGATAGAGATCTCTGGAACTATGGCTATGTTTGCCTTGGCTGCTACAAAACTTTTGACAAAAAAAATCTGGATGCTTGTGTAATTAGTTGCCTATAGGCTGGATATATTTTGTTTTATGATGCTCCTCTATTTTTTGTTTTTGATGCATTTTTTTTACTGCAACCACATGTAACTGTTATGGCCAATGGCTAAAACAAATAATCAGCGAGCTGATCAGATACTGACCTACACAACAACACCATTATGCCAGTCCCCTGCCAAGCTGCTAACGACAGAATCCGATTAGATTACAGATGGAAAATACACAATCCCTGACTATTGAGAATTCCTAAGGGTCTTTCCCAGTAGATGCCAGTCAATGAAAACTGGGAGGGACATTTACATTCCTTTTGAAAATAATACCGAGAGAGAAAAAATATTCTGCTCAGACATGCAGGTACCAGCATCTCACTAAGAACACTACAAATGTCACTTGCCAGCAAACATTTCACATGAGAGCAGGCATGCTTACAGGTGTCACGTAACTCCCTACATTAGCTAACCCCTCGAAAGGGGTCAACCACGCAAGGCTGTCAGTGATCAGCTGGACATATGAGAAACATCTCACACAGCATGCAAGTTGCCAGTTCTCTCCATCAGCAATGTCGGGCGACAGTGACAGGTGAAGGCAAATCACACCCCGGGACTGAGATGGGCAGACACACTCAAGAACCATATCCAATTCTCCAAAGACAACCTGGGTGACGCTAGCTATTCCCTGATAAGAACAGATTCTCAGGGAGAAATATTGGGGGAAAGAGTAGCTTGCAAGGAACACCCAAATAGTTCCTCTGCGTTTATCAAAATGCTTTCAATGATTATTAAATCGGTCCGCTCATATTGAAAGCCAGTTCATCTTCTCTGAGATTGTCTCCGTGCAGATTCTCAGGGACACGGCCACACAGAGGGTGAGATTCCAACTGGAGATGCAATTTACCTGGAAAACTAGTATCTGACCACAGTTTTTTGGCAGCAATTTAAGTGAACAAAGCAACACATTTCTTTTCAACCCTGAATCACCACTGAGAACTATTGGGTGTAAACTGGGAACACCCTGGGTCAGGTGCTACTTTTTTTCCTGAAATGCTTGGGGGATGTGCCAAGTGGAGACCATTTCAGTTGTCTAAAGTGGCCCTGGCTTAAGAGGGTCAATCTTCATCTGATTTGGGGGAATCCAAGAGCCACATCTCACCAGTGTCACCCATGACTGGAGCAGCTTTTGAACCAAGTGGGAGCATGGCTATGAACGGTTTGGCTTTGATTGAGAGAAATAAAGATGTTTCTGACACTTAACTTTTTCTAGGGCTCTGGTCAACATAAGATACAGTAACTGTCTATTTTCCCATCATACTTTGCTACTTTTCCCATCATACTTTGCAACTTTTCCCATCATACTTTGCAACTTTTATAAGCAATAGAGGTGATGCACAAGAAGACCGTGCCTGGGGAATGATCCCACTCCTAGCTCTGGGAAGGAGAAAGGTGCAAGCTGCCTAGCCAAGTCATTCCAAAGTTGAACATGCTGACTTCCCTGAACAGGAATGAGGAAGTTGTGGCCTGATAAAAATTTCATATAGAAGAGGTGTGTGTGTGTGTTTATTTATTGCATTTCCATACCCGCCGCCCCCTAACCCAAACTGCTGAATGTTTGCTGGGCTTTATCGCTTCCAAGAGCAAACCTATGGCTCCATAAGAGAGTCCTGGCAGGCATAAAACCCCCACTGTGTATATTTATGCTAACGTTATCAGCCAAGCTATGTAATTTTTATTTATTTCTTACATACATACATAAACGGCCTCTGGCCATGATGAATATCTTAACGTGCTTTACCTCAAAGTGGAAATCTCCTCCCTCTTCTTTCGGTGAGGAAAGGTCTTGATAAGTACCACTGCCTCTAGGCAGCAAATAATAATAATAATTAACAATAATAAATCCCTGCATACTCTCAAGGATAACCTTTTTAAAACAAAAAAGTGATACAACTTTTGCAAATGGAGGTATTTCAGTGCATTCCTATCACTAATGCACATCCAAGTCCAAGTATCCAAGCCAGTAGTCTCCAGTCAAAAGACTTTTGAGAAATGCCTCAGCAGCATCTCCCATGGTGAAGCCTGCGGACTTCTGATTTCACTGTATCCCTCCTTCAATCCTGTTTAACCGGGAGCTCTGAAGTGCACAACACGAATAGAGCCCTCAAAGAAACAGATTGCCTCATAAAAGGAAAAGAAGGAAGTGAATGCAGATTCGCAGAGGGCCAATCTAGCTGTTCTCCCTCCTTTCAGGGCCGCTCAAATTTCTTCTGGGTCAAAGTAAAGAGGAATAGGCCGCAGTAAAGAGGAATAGGCCAGTCTTCTTGTTAAGAAGGAAATCTGTAGGCATCTTGAAAGCCTCCATCCACCACAGAACATTCTGTGCAATGGGAAAGAACTCGCCACAGCTACTTGTCTTATCAGCAGAGAGGCCCTCTAACAGCCCCAGCGACATGTTAGAGCAAAACTTTCAGATGCCAACAATCCAAGTCTCAGCTTCTGTTTATTGCAGAGACGGCATTCTTTGTTGTGGCAGATGTTTTGAGGCCAGAGCTGAAGGCACAAAATGAAACACGTTTTGAAAAGAAAAAGAAACCAAAACCTACTCGTATAGGGGGTGTGGTGGGGTGGGAGGGAAAACAAAAACCCTGAGGTGTTGCAAATTAATTTGGGGACTTGTCACATAAATGCCTGAAAGGAAACAGTAAGGAAATAAGACTTCTCAGAACCAACTAGTTTGCAAGGTATTTGACAAAAAATACCTTTCGAATGAGGGGGGGAAATGAATCTTTTTGCAATCATAGTTGCAAAAAGTAAAAGGACCAACAGCAAGAACCAGATTTATCCCACCCTCCTCCACCCCCGAGTTACAAACCAAAACAAAACATTCAAACTATTCAGATAGTTTAAAATAAAAGGGAAGTAAACACTTAACCCTCCCAGCCGAAGGAAAATAATTCCAACAGGCATGTATAATTTTACAGAATGGCTTTCTCTCTCTAGAGCTCCACATCATCCTGAAGCAAATCTGTGTCTTCTTCATCCAGTAAGAGGTCAGGGTCTATTACTTCAGTACCGTCCATGACCTCTCCCAATTCCTGAACAACATCGCTGCTGAGGTCGTCGGCTTCCTCAACCTGCTTTATCAAGTCCAAATGATCCAAGGGTATCAAGCTATGCCCAGAGGGCCCCGTGGTCCTTGCAATCGTAGCCGCCATTTCAGCTGCAACAGCCGCCTTCTGGGCTTTCTGCCGCTGCTGCTCTTCCTGCTGCCGGTGTGTTTTCATGTGAGCATTCCGGCTTTTGATTTTGAAAAACATCCTAGTGGGGGGGGGGGGGGAGAGGAAGAAAAAGGAATGCAGAGAGAGAGAGAGCAGATTTCAGAAACAATTATTTTGAGTATATGGGGACCTGTGTGCTACTGTGAACATCCAAAAAGTGTAGGTGTTAGTTGAATATACAGTTAAATGCATTTTCAAGCAGGCAGACTTTGGCAATATAATAACATCATCATCATTATTATTATTATTATTATTATTATTATTATTATTATTATTATTGTCACGGCCACCCAGGACGGGTCCCAGCTCACAAGAGACCTCACTCCGTTGCAGTTTATTTACAGGAAAAGTTTATTGAAGATTTCTGCTTCTCGTACAGTTCAGCATCGTGGCCGTACGTCTGTCACCTTAGACCGCTGAAGTCCCCTCTGACTCCTCCCCTCTTCCACACCAACTTAATAGCCTGGCTCTAGACCACCTCTTCCTCTCCTTTCTTTTCCGCAGGGTCTTCCTGCCCCCCTGGGTTCCCTCTCTCCGTGACTCGCCTGAGGCTGAATCCTCTGCCGCCTCTTCCCCCCTCCTTCTGGCTTTAGGGCCGGGCTCCTCCCCTGAGCTCTCTCCACTTCCGCGCGCCTCTACGTTTGAACTTGGCGCGCGTACGTTGCTGCTGACCTTTCTTTCGACCGCTACACCACCCCTTGTTCTGCTCTCCACCCTTTCCGGCTGAACACCTTGCTCCAACCCCCTTTCTCTGTTCTCTCCTAATCCTGCTCCCTCCGAGAGGCTGACGACTCCACCCCCTTTTCTCCGTTCCGGCTGAGACGCCTCTTGCTGCGTCTGTCTTCCACTGGGCTCCTCTCCGCTTCTCCCTTCTCCTCCCTTTTGCTTGATTAAGGTAACCCCCTTTTGAGAATCCTCTGACTCGCTGCTCAGACTCGTGGATTCCCTCAGAATTCCGTCATCTTCTTCCTCATCCTTCTGCCCCTCCTCCCACTCGCTCTCCGTCTCCTCTGTCATCTCCTCCTCTCTCCCAGAAACCCTGACAATTATTATTATTATTATTATATTTATATCCTGCCTATCTGGCTAGTAGTAGTAGCAGCAGCAGTAGTAGTAGTAGTAGCGCTAGTACAGTCATGTTACATCTGCTTCATGTTACGTTCTTTCAGGTTACGTCCTGCGGCGACCCAGAAGTACCAGAAAGGGTTACTTCCGGGTTTTGCCGCTCGCGCATGTATAGAAGCGCAAAATGACGTCTTGCGCATGCGCAGAAGCGGCGAATCGCAACCTGCGCATGAGCAAATGCGTCGCTGCGGGTTGCATTCTTTTCATGTTGTGAATGGGCCTCCAGAATGGATCCCGTTCACAACCAGAGGTACCATTGTATTACTATTATTATTACTACTACTATTATTTTGCACTCTGTCAGCTCAGCTGCCTCTCTGGGGTAACTGCCCGCACTGTTTCCAAGCATTCACAAGAAGGGAACCAGAATAAACCTAAGGTGTTAGTTAAGCCCTTGAATGATCATTTCAAGGGGGGAAGAAGGCTGCCTTGTTACCAATGGAAGGATACTGGAAGGCAAGGGGAGAACTGGGCTCCAAGGATGGGTGCCCCCTGCTCTCCCAACACCCCTCTGGTCATCAAGGGATGGAGGCAGACCAGGCCCTTTTGCTGCTAGAAGTTCCTTTGTAGAAAAGAACTCTGGGTTGAAATAATGAGCCACAGAGGGTATGCATCCTCAGACACCAATTCCCTCATTCTCCAGGATCCTTTGGGCCAAGCATGTCTCACTGCTGAAAGGGTGGTTGTTACAAGAAGTCCCAAGGGGAACTGACAGCAAAGCCTCGCAGGGATCAGCAGCAGGGAACCATCTGGCCTTGTGAGGCTCTTTTGGCCACACCACACACTCACCTGTCCAACCCTTGACATTATATACGATGCCAGGTGTGGGACGGGTAAAAGATGCGGCTGGGTCAAAGGCATAACTTACCAGCTGATCAGCAGTACCTGCAAAACACAGCTGCTCTATACTGATTCAGACCACTGGTCTATCTCGCTCAGGACTATCTACACTACCTGGAAGCAGCACTCCGGGAATTCAGGCAGGGAATGTTTCCAGCCCTCCCTGGAGATGCTGGGGTTTGAAGCTGGGACGTCCTGCAAGCACAGCCAATTTTCTGCCGCTATGATGCAGATTCATAGTCCAGTGGTACACCATACAAAGTACTTCACAAACAACCACAATCACCTGCTTGCCAGTTCCTGCAAAAAGGCCGGCATGCCACGCGTTACTTTGAAATAGCCGGTTGATTGATGAAGCTTGCACATTTCAAGCCCCAGGTGGCTCCATCCACCTCTCAAACTTGGTCTACAGCGAGTGGGGGAGATGGGGATCCAGTCCAGTGGCCAGATCTAGCTCCCCACCCTGAAGACATAGAACCCCCTGGTGCAGCCAAGGGGCCTTGCTGTCAGTGCCTATCAGCTGATTGGTGCTGGCAGCAAACTACCCTGGGATTGGCTACATTAAGAAGTTTCCCATCTTCTGTTTAGGTGTCAAAACACTGCAGGTAACCCAAGGAGGGATCGCAGCAGGACCAGCCAGGGGTGTGGTCTGGGAAGGGTGTGTGGCCTCAGGCACATCCCAAAGGCCAGACAGGGAGGCCTGGTGGGACACATTCTGAACCTGGGTCAAAGGTTCCGTACCCCTGGTTTATACCATTCTAGGGAGCCCCATTCCTAACATCTCAGTTTATTTCCCCCCCGATGAAACAAGTTCTCTCTGTGTTTCCCACATCTACTCACTTGCCACATTCTTTACAAGGGAAAAGTGTAGTTGGGTCTGTCTCGCCACTTGTCGTACTGTGAGCTGGGGAGCTTTTGGCAGGGCCGCAATCATTCTGGGAGCTGGATTTCTGCTTCGAACCGTGGCTCCCGCCGCGGGTTTTCGTCACAGAGTTTGTACCGCCATGAATGCGAACGTGGCCATTCAGAGCTGGTCTGGAGTTGAACATCTAGGGGGCAAAAGGATAGCTCAGTTGGTAGAGCCCGAGACTCTTAATCTCAGGGTTGCGGGTTCAAGGCCCATGTTGGGCAAAAGAATCATGCCTTGTGGGGGGTTGGGCAAGAGGGCCCTCGTGGTCCCTTGCAAAGCTACAGTAGTTCTGAGTCACAAAAGTGAAGTGCCATCAAGAGTTTCTCACAGGCCACTGTGACAACTGGATGTTGCACTACGACGGACCTCTGGCCGGATTCAGCAGTCTCTTCATATGTAATATCAAAGCATTTCTAAACAGGGACTTGTTTTGCTCTCGTTCTGGTTGCTTGCTTAAAAACCTAAGGAGAATCCTGCTGGACCAGTTAAAAACTTCCATCTAGCCCAACTTTGTTTTTCTTGAGCACCGTCTTAAACAGAAAGGGGAAGGAAGAAAAAGGGAAGAGACCTCTAGGCACCTCGGAAGAGACTTCTCAGGCCTCATGTGTTTTGGAATAAATCCTTCTTCAGGGGGACTCTTGAATAACAGTTTGTGACCCAGTCTGTAAAGCACAGCTGCAGCTTGGTTCCTAGAGCGCTCAATGAGGAGGATTTTCTCCAAAATGTGTTGGCCTTAATAAACCTTTTCTTGTGTACTTGGGAGATCTCCAACCTTTTTCTTCCTATGATGGCGGTCAGCCAATTCAACAAGCCCTCCCCAAATGTTTTACCCTTTCATCAAAGGCGAGTTGATCCATCTCCCTGACGGTTTTGGGCTGCCCTCTTCTGACCTTTCCCCAGCACTGCAATATCCCTTTCTGAGGTGGGGTAACCCAAACTGGACGTAACATTCCAAGCACAGCTGTACCATAGAATTAAAATGTTTCCAAGTCCACTTACCGCTCCGCAGTCCGGCATTTCACATGTAAATGAGGTCGCTGGAAGTGTGGGGCTTTGCAAGGAAGGCAGGTTAATAGGCTCAGCAGCAATAATTGAAGGCGGCTCGGGAGAATTCTGAATTTCGGCTTCCTCTTTGACTGACTTCTTGTCCTCCTCTGTCTGCTCCTCTTCCTCTAATTCATCGTCTTCGCCACTAGTCTGAAATTCAAAAGGGATTTTAGGGGAGGTGGGGTGGAGAGCAAGCATGCCTTAAGTAAATGGGAGACAGGAAAGCTCTTCTCTCAGCTCTGAAGGTGGGAGGGGTCGTTCCCCAAGCTGGCTGACCTCTTCCCAGCTTGAAAAATCAAGTTGAACAGCTGGTAAAAGCTGCTTTCACCAACTTGGAGCACCCTGGCTAGCAGTGGCTCTCCAGTTAAGAGGTCTTTCCTATTCCTTGCTATCTGATCCTTTAAACTGGAGATGCCAGGGAATTTCTGAACCTTGGAACAATGTCAGAAATAAATATCTGGAGAGCACAAGTTCACAAGCTAGAAAAATAAAACGGAGGGTGGCTCTTACCAGGCATTCATTTTTCACTTCTGCTAAGCGTGTTCTGTGCTTTCTTCCTAAATGCATGATTTTCTTCCAGGTATAATAGTATTCCACACACTGGGCCACCGTCTTCGACTTCACCTGCGGTCAAACAGTAATTCAGATGTTGCAACATTGATCTATGATTGTGTAGCGTTCAGCACAACACCAAAAACACCACTCACTCGTGTCTTGATCACAAAGAGCGGAAGAAGGCTTGAAAGCACGAATTGGGCTACAGATCTTATGGAAGTATTTTTACCTATGCTCCCAGTCACATGCTCATTTTTATCCTGCCAGTCCATTAGGGAGCACTGGGTGACAGTCCTGTTTAGACTGGGAGCATAGCTGTCAACTTTCAGATTTGAAAATAAGGGATCAGCAGCCTCGAAAATAAGGGATCAGCAGCCTCACCTGTCCCGGGGACAGCCTATGGGATATCTAACAGTCTGGGAAAGCAGCGGGAAGCAGTGGGAAACGGCACTGGAATAAGGGAATTTCCCGCAAAAAAAAAAAAAAGGGAATGTTGACAGCTATGACTGGGAGAGGGGCTGGGCTAAGAGGAGAGGCTGGGCTCTATGCTACCAGTGAGATTCATTTACCAAGTAGGGAATATGAACTTGGGTCTCCCCACTTCAACGCAGATGCCCTCTACCCTTCAACATTTCCTCTCCCCCACTCTAATTTCAGCAACGAATTCCTGCTCGGTACCACAGACACAGTAAAATAAACTGAATGCTTAGAGGAGTCTCTCATAAGCTAAAATGTATGAATTCCCCCCAACCTGGGTGAATGAGCAATGCTTGGTGGGAGAGTGTGGAAGGAAAGTTAAATGTCCACCATGTGGGTAACAGCACATGATAATGATGAGCATAAGGCCCCTCTGGGTGAGAGCCAGGGAGACGGGGTCTGCGTGGGAGATGGGGTTAGAGTCCTTGGGACGGAGACTGAGTTTCGGAACCAAACAATTAGAAACAGGTGCACTGAATGGAACAGGGCAATGTTTTGAATCCTACTATTCTATTTGTGTGCTGACATTATTGCTTAAATGGAAATACTAAATCTGTGTCACTTTTTTGCATTGTTTTATACGATGCTGTGTGGATCTCTCTTCTTCTTTTTAAACCCATTGATACTCATATTTTCCAGTCATTATATTTATTGTTCATTTGCTACGCTGTGAATCACTTTCGGCCTGGTTTTTGCGAGAAAGTGGCAAAGAAAAGCAACAGGGGATGTTGATGATGTTGATGATAATGTTCTACTTTCATATGATGAAACTAACTTAGTGGCTGAAAACCAGAAGATCAGGAATGTCAACAAAGCACGAACAAGGACAACAAGCCTTACCATTTTCTGTACCAAAATAAAATCTTTGCCGTATGTGTGTAATGCTTTGCTGAACAGCTTTCTTTCAACGGGTGTCCACTGGTCTGAACCTGAAAGAAACAAACGGATAATAATCGAGGGTGGGGGTGTGCCTGCCCCATGGTACAAAAATAAAACTGCTATCACATTTGCAAAGCTAAGCAGGTTCCGGTATGGTTTCAAATTGGATGGGGAAGTGCATGTTGAGATTCCTGCATTGCAGGGGTCACTTCTAACTCTGCAGTTCGAAGATTCTATGATTTCTGCAAGTAGGTGTGTATGTATACTGTCAATGGAATAACTATTTTCTCTGAACTTCATCAGTGACACTAGGCAGCTGCATTCCTTCCACGAGTAAAGGACTCACACACAGAACTAGCCTTTATTAGGTAATCCTTTTAACTCATCCGTTCAGGAACTTACCAGCATAGTGATAACTTGCTAGAGGATGCGATTTTGCTCTTGCTGGCTTCAACAAAAGCAGCATCTCCAGAGCGACCTGCAGGACAAAGAGAGGCAAGCAGAATTGTATACAACTTGTTCTTAATTATTATGACTCTATCTTCTTTTAAGACTCTATGACTCTTAATTGTTATGACTCCTTTGCTTCTTATAATAATGTAATAAAATAATAATATTTACATACCATTTGTTCTATGTGCACTAAGAGCTCCTTATACATTATCTCAGCAATCCTTTTTCTTAAAATTTATTTATGCTTTCCAGATTTATACATTTCACTATAATTTTACAATCATTTTAACATTTCAAAACTTGACTTCCTTCCCCCTCTTTCTGCAGTTCCTTAAATTTATTTTTAATACCTTCTGCATATCCAAATTAACTTAATTTGCTTATTTATTCATCTACTTTAAATATATACTCTTATAAAATTGCAGGTTATTGCAATAATCCTGCCAATGTTAGATCAGAGCAAAGCCCATCAAGTGCAATGCTCTGTTCTTACAGTGTTATCTGGATGCCAATGGGAAGCCTACAAACAGGACACAAACTCAGTAACAGCCTCTCTCTTGCACTCCTCAGTGACTGGGACTCAGAGGCACACTGTCTCCAATACCGAGAAAGATATAGTGATGAATAGCCACCAACAGCTTTATCCTCTATGAATTTGTCCAATCCTCATTTAAAGCCTTCCAATTTTTTCCAATAATAATAATAATAATAATAATAATAATTTATTATTTATACCCCGCCCATCTGGCTGAGTTTCCCCAGCCACTCTGGGCGGCTCCCAATCAGTGTTAAAAACAGTACAGCATTACATATTAAAAACTTCCCTGAACAGGGCTGCCTTAAGATGTCTTCTGAACGTCAGGTAATTCTTTATCTCTTTGACATCTGATGGGAGGGCGTTCCACAGGGCGGGTGCCACTACCGAGAAGGCCCTCTGTCTGGTTCCCTGTAGCCTCACTTCTCGCAATGAGGGAACCGCCAGAAGGCCCTCGGCGCTGGATCTCAGTGTCCGGGCTGAACGATGGGGGTGGAGACGCTCCTTCAGGTATACAGGACCGAGGCCGTTTAGGGCTTTAAAGGTCAACACCAACACTTTGAATCGTGCTCGGAAACGTACTGGGAGCCAATGCAGATCTTTCAGAACCGGTGTTATGTGGTCCCGGCGGCCACTCCCAGTCACCAGTCTAGCTGCCGCATTCTGGATTAATTGCAGTTTCCGGGTCACCTTCAAAGGTAGCCCCACGTAGAGCGCGTTGCAGTAGTCCAAGCGTGAGATAACTAGAGCATGCACCACTCTGGCGAGACAGTCCGCGGGGAGGTATGGTCTTAGCCTGCCTACCAGGTGGAGCTGGTAGACAGCTGCCCTGGACACAGAGTTAACCTGCGCCTCCATGGACAGCTGTGAGTCCAAAATGACTCCCAGGCTGCGCACCTGGTCCTTCAGGGGCACAGTTACCCCATTCAGGACCAGGGAATCCTCCACACCTGCCCGCCTCCTGTCCCCCAAAAACAGTACTTCTGTCTTGTCAGGATTCAACCTCAATCTGTTAGCCGCCATCCAACCTCCAACCGCCTCCAGGCACTCACAATAATGTTATCTCTCCAAATTCACTTTCGTTCTCTGCTTTGCATCACTTCCAGATTCATAACCGTCTACGGGCTTCAATTCCCCGTGAGCCTGTGCTTTCAAAGAGGACCCCATCACTGAGCTATCCTGGTAACATTTAAGAAGCTTAGATGTAGCAAACCAAAGTACCATGGCAAATGCAATGCACTGGACAAAAATGCACTGGACAAAAAACCTTTACAGCAGCTCCACATTAAGAATATGTGTGAGAGAGATTTAAAAACATGGGCAGCAGGGGGGAATATTAGTTCTGACTCAGCAAGGGATACCCATGCATTCAAACCACCTTCATAGTAGTACATTGCTGATGCACATCCTTATCTGCAACAGGATGGTTTCTCAAGGCACTAATGAACTTGTTGGACTATTTTGGGATGGAGGTGGTGCTGCACAACCCCATTCCAATGGAACAACCTTTTGCAAGAGATACGCCTGTTTCGTTCTCTGACCATTTTTAAATGGATCTCAGACCCAGGATGTTCTGTGTGATTTTAGTTGATGCTGGCTTTGCATTTTGTATTCCACGAGTATGATTTCAACTACTGTTGATATGGAGTATTACTGTAATTCTGCCATTTTAGTTAACTGTATTTTAAACGAGCATCATCCAGGGTTTTGTTTTTCCTTTTTTTTAACAATCAAACAGTGTATAAACATTATGAAATAAACAAGTCAACTGACAGTCTTGAATGTTTTTCTAAAGAAAGGCAAGGTATGTGTTTTTTAATGAACAAATAAAAACTAGGAATAATAAAATAAAAGGTTTCTTTTGAGAAAGAAAAGTGGTGGGCGCCAGAGTGAGGCTAAATTCTCCCAATTAGTCACTGGAAAAGGCTTGCTTGTGCCCGGTTTCCTCATGAAGCCTGTTACACATATTTTAACACATATTTGGGAGAGGATAAACAAGCTGCTCTTACCATAACGTCTCCTTTAGCCTCAAAGAGAGAATGCAAGCCATATTCAAGGTTGGTTCCCCCACCAGACAGTACACTTGAACAACACAGATTTAAAAGGCTGGTCACTGTAAGAAAACAAGTCAAAACAGTATTGTCAAACCTGTCCAATATTCAGCCTGTAAGCAAAAACATACCGTATTTTTCGCCCCATAGGACGCACTTTCCCCCCTCCAAAAATGAAGGGGAAATGTGTGTGCTTCCTATGGGGCGAATGCAGGCTTTCGCTGAACCCCTCTCGCTCTCCAGGCTTCAGGAAGCTATCCGCAAGCCTTGCAAGCCCGGCGGGAGTTCCCGCGGGCTCACAAGGCTTGCGGGCAGCAGCCTGCAGCCCTGGCGAGTGTCCGCAAGCCTCGCGCACCCGGTGGGAGGTCCCGCCAGGCGTGCGAGGCTTGGGGCGGCAGCCTGCAGCCCGAAGCACGCGGAGCCCTCCAGAGGGTGCCCTGTGCTTCGGCAGGTGTGCGCAAGGCTTGGGGCTGCAGCCACGGCTGGGGGGAAAATAATTTTTTTTATTCATTCCCCCCCCAAAAAAACCGAGGTGCGTCCTATGGGCCGGTGCGCCCTATAGGACGAAAAATACGGTAAATCTGAAAGGGTCATAAAGTCGGGACAAATCTTCTAATTCTTACAAGCTCAGATTTTCATTTTGAGAAAGTTGGAACAGAAAACCAGTTGGTACCTTGATTCTTGAACTTAATCCGTTCCAGGAGTCTGTTCGACTCCCGAAACTGTTTGAAAACCAAGGCTGCAGGAGGGGCTTCCTGCACTCAAGCGGAAGCCGCGTTGATTGTTCGGCTTCTGAAAAATGTTCGCAAACAGGAACACTCACTTCTGGGTTTGCGGCATATGGGAGCCAAAATGAGCGAGTAGCAAGGCGTTTGAGTACCAAGCTACGACTGTACTAGACAAGTCTTTCAGAGGGGGTGGCTGAACGCATATATAGGCTGAAATGCAACTACCAGCATTATTTTAAACACTGAGGAATATAATACAGTGGTGCCTCGCAAGACGAAATTAATTCGTTCCGCGAGTTGTGTCGTCTTGCGATTTTTTATTCTTGCGGAGCGCGGATTCCCCGGGGTTTAAACGGCTTTAAGAAAAAGGAAGCAAACTCGCAAGACGTTTTCGTCTTGCAAAGCAAGCCCATAGGGAAAATCGTCTTGCGAAGCAACACAAAAAACGAAAAACCCTTTCGTCTTGCGCGTTTTTCGTCTTGCGAGGCATTCATCTTGTGAGGTACCACGGTATTGCTTTTACCTGTTTTATGGGTTTTTATATTGTATTTTGTACAGCACGTAGACACTCTTAAATATTAATTAAGCTATTTAGAACAGCTAACAAAATAAAATAAAATAAAAACAGGTGGCACATTTTGAGCTGAGTGTCAAAGTGGTGATCACGCTAAAGAACAGCAAAAGGTGTTATTCTGCAGAGATACATGGCAAGTCATGTGAAGGTCAGTACCCATTTAATGAAGCGATTACTTTTTTGCCATAAGACGCAGAGGTGGAACAATAAACCGGGACAGGACACTTGGCAGAGATGCTTAGATCAGTTGCAAAGGGGGTTAGAAAACACAGTACCTCTTTGCTGAATATCTTCATCTTCCAGTTCTGGCCCTGGTTTCCAGACTAAAGTTGCCATGTGTTCCTCTTCCCCCACCAACGCTCTGTCTTCAAGTTCAGGAATATCGGCTTGGAATCTCGATCCAATATTGATATGCCTGAAAGCATATAAAGAAACTTCATCTCTTCCCCATTTCACCCACTCACCAAAATTTGGCGTTGAGGTTTGATGGGCAAACTACTGTGGTTAAAGCGTTGGACTAGAGCCTGGAAGACCAGGGTTCAAATCCTCACCCAGCCAGGAAACTCACTGGGTGACCTTGGGCCAGTCACTAACTCTCAACCAAACCTACCTCACAGGGTTGTTGTGAGGATGAAGAGGAGGAGGGAGAACCACGTATTCCACTGTGAGCTCCTTGGAGGAAAGATGGAATATACCCATGCCATAGGTAAAGGTAAAGGGACCCCTCACCATTAGGTCCAGTCGTGGCCAACTCTGGGGTTGTGGGAGCCGGCGTACAGCTTCCGGGTCATGTGGCCAGCATGACTAAGCCGCTTCTGGCAAACCAGAGCAGCACACGGAAACGCTGTTTACCTTCCCGCCAGAGCGGTACCTATTTATCTACTTGCACTTTGACATACTTTCAGACTGCTAGGTTGGCAGGAGCAGGGACCGAGCAATGGGAGCTCACCCTGTCGTGGGGATTTGAACCGCCGACCTTCTGATCAGCAAGTTCTAGGCTCTGTGGTGTAACCCACAGCGCCACCTGCGTCCCATGCCATACCGGTCTGAAAACAGGATACACTCCGCCCTGCTCAACCTGACTTGTATAAAACCTGAGTGGAGTCTTAAAAGTACCATCGTTTAAGACATCTGCTTTTAGCGGTGTGGACTATATTTGGGGGTGGCTTACATTCAGGCCAATACAGTAATAAACAAACAAACAAACAGGCCCAGACATAGCGTAACATGCACAATCTGTGAGGAACCTCTCAAAATGAAACTTCATCTTAACCTAAGTCTTTAAAACTGTGCCATTGCCCCAACAGAACTAGGTGATTAGTCACCGAATAGTCACCGAATTCAACGGCAAAGCTCTGTCTTGAGAGAAGAGTTAAGGAACAGAGTTAGGACAATTCAAATGCTAGCAAACAAGGAAGCCTTAAAAACTGAGCTGTTCCAGTTCTTCACTCTCCAGCCCCCATGTGGACTTTTTAAACAGATAGAATTGTAACGAAAAACAATATGAATAAAATGCAATTGTGATGTGAGGCGGAAAGGAATTCCCATCTTGGCTATTATCTGCCAAGCAACCAGTTGAAAATGGTTATGTATGCTTAGTTTAGCTGAACGTCGTTCCATTAATAGTTAAGCTGGGTGAGACAGGGATTTTATTAATGGTTTGAAAAGCTTAAACATGGTGCCCAATGAGTGCAAGGTTTTAGGAGCCCCCAAGGAGAAATCTGGGTCTACATCAGTTTGCCACACGGAGGGATGGGAAGTGTAAGGGTCACTAAACATAGGAAGGAATACATTCCTCCGGGGTATTTAAAGTGTCAATTCCATATGCTTCATTTTGCGCTTAAAGATACCTCCTTCCCCATCACCTCTGATTGAGCTATTTACAGTGGTACCTCGGGTTACAAACACCTCAGGTTACAAACACTTTGCAAGCGCAATCCTGTTTTGGATCGCATTCAGTTTATAAAACTACAGTGGATGCCGAGTGATGTCTGAATACATGAGACTAGTTCTTACGGTTCTACGTCAATGGTCTGTTCTCCAGGTCCTGGGGTGATTGGGACACTGACTCCATCAACACTATCTGTAAGAAAAACAAGAATATGTCATTCTGTGTGCAGGCAGGCACTCCCTTCACTAGTACAGATTTGCATCTTTCTGGGAAAACCTAACAGAAAACAAAACTAACAAAAATACACATTTTCGTACAGATAGTCCTAGGTTCAATCTCTGGCCTTTCCCATTAAATGGATAAAGATAGCAGCGGGTGGGGAAAAGCCTCTCCCTGAGATCCATCAAAGTAGACAGGGATGGCAAATCTGCGACCTTCAAGAAGTTACTGGACTAAAACTCCCATCATCCCTGGCTATTGGCCATGCTGGCTGCGGCCGATGGGAGTTGGAGTCCAACAAGATCTGGTTGGCCACAGGTTCTTAAGAAAGATTCCTATGTTCGGCGGCATCTGTATATATGACTAGCATGAACTTCAACTTGAGACTATTTTGTAAAAAATATTGCGAGTTAAAACTGCTAAAGAGATTATTCAAGGCCACAAGCAAGTAAAATTCTGCACTGATGAAATTGGGGGTGGGGTGGGGGTTTGGTAAACCATTGTGTAACCATGGTGAAAACTGTCCCACTGCAAACTAGTGGAGGTTCTACAAATGGAACAATGTATGTCTGCCTCCTTTGAACATCTATCTTCATCTTCAAATGAGTGACCATTTATACATTCTACCTCACACCTGCAGCCTCAAGTGGTACAGTTCATCAACAGATATACAGTGGTACCTCGGGTTAAGTACTTAATTCGTTCTGGAGGTCCGTTCTTAACCTGAAACTGTTCTTAACCTGAAGCACCACTTTAGCTAATGGGGCCTCCTGCTGTGGCTGCGCCACCGGAGTATGATTTCTGTTCTCATCCTGAAGCAAAGTTCTTAACCCGAGGTACTATTTCTGGGTTAGTGGAGTCTGTAACCTGAAGCGTACGTAACCCAAGGTACCACTGTATTATGTGGGGCAAATGATCATGTAGCCCAGTCCTAAAATGGATTGGATGGATTCCAGGGGAAAATGGAGGAGTCTTTCAGGGTGGCATGTTCCTGGGGATATTCTACAATCCCTCCTCTTTGGACACGTGTGAGCAAGAGAGAAACTGCTATCCGAGTGACTGCAAAATAAAATGCCGTGTAAAAACCAGCACTGTGCTATACAGAAGTGAGGCAAGTCGTCTGCATGGAAACTGGTCAAGTTTCCAGCAGTGGTTCCTAAACTTTCTCCCCCATGGACCACTTGAAAATTGCTGGACCGCTTGAAAAAATGGCCTTGGCAGAACACTTAATTTCTGCCTGTTGTGGCAACTGTAATGCACTAGATACCAATTAATTTTTATTGTCCTTTAATGGCTTGGGTTGCATTTAATTGCATTCCACAGAATCTGCCTTGCGATACAGTAAAATGAAATGCAAGAAATAAAACGCACGACAAAACACAACTAAAAATCAATATATGTGTTCCATGTGGACATGTCGTGAACCACCTGTACGAAGCTCACATACCACAGGTGGTCCATGGACCACTGTTTGGGACCCCTGGTTTACAGCACATCATCATACTTACTAGATCGACAGAGAAGCATCCGGGGAGTGGGTGTCAAAGGCGTGAGCGGCAGCTGGGGGTGAGACGCACCATGAGCAGATGTGATAACGCTGCTGAAGAGGCCAGATCCATGACGTACTGGGCTGAGCATGGGAGGTGGGGTGTAAGGAGGGGGCTCATGAATGCTGTCAAGCAGGTGGTCTCCCAGGATGCGGGGAGAGCGAAGCTGGCTTTGGTACAGCGTCGCGCCCAGGTGTGGTGCAGCGAGGTTGTAAGAAGGTGGCGGTATGAACAGAGGCTCAGGTCTGTGGCGGTATTTTTTCTTGTCTTGAAACGGTTTGAAGCTTTCTTCAGCGTTGGCCGTGCTTTGGTGCTGTTTTCTGTTGAGGTCCTGAATGGAAGGTTTTCAGCATTCAGACAACTTAAGACGTAACATGGGCAAATTGCATCATGTACTTGAGAGTCTCAGGCGGACACGAAAACCTGAACCAACTCATGAGCCTCTATGAACCAACCTATGTTTCGACATCAATGAGGTGACACCCTAAAACAACCTCCACCATTTTTTTCTTTGGTTGACAGCTAAGAAGTGAGCTTCCACCCACCTTCCCTCAGTTCTTCAATGGTCTGGCAGAGTGTGGGTTTTTCCCAGTGGTGAAATGATTAGCAAACTTAAGTTAAAATGGGCCAAGCTAAACCAGAGACCTCCCTATGTACATTGGCAGCCTGACAGGGATCTTGACAGATCCGCAGAACAGCCCCAAAATATAGAGCTATGTATGTATACTCAAAGTCTTGCATTTTCAGTCACCAACTTATGTTTGATATTTATTTCCACTATCAAATGTTTTCGTGAAACCATGCTTCAGCTCATCATTAGTCTTTAACTTGCTTTATTGGCATGAATGACACTGATTTTATGACCTGTGCTGCAGACCTCGTTTGCTGCTTATTTTACGTATAGGCTCCAGTTGTTTTAATTGATACCATCCTCATTTATTTGCACATATTTCATTATTTAGAGAGAGAAAAATGATGAACTACTAAATCAAAGAGCTCTCTAAGCAGCGTAGAAATAAAACAACTGACCAAAGCATATCTAAAATCCATAAAAACTGAAAGACAAATATACACACAATAATCATCTTTAAAACATGGATAAAAAGAATCAATTTTAAAATAAATCAGTACAGGAAACTAAATTGCATTTGGCTGGCTTGTTGATATGAAAAAGCTTTCAGCAAGCACCAAAGTGGTACACTGCTTATGTTATAAGTTTGCTTTCCTGAAGACATATATGTGGGGGGTTTTGTTGTTGTTGTTAAAACTTTCCATTTTCAGGAAAAAAAGTAAGAGTGGAATCCTAACCTCTGCCTGCCCCTAAAACCAATGGAGTTAGGATGGTGTCCTGACACATCTCTGCTGACCTCCACATGTGGAAAGAAGCATAAGCAGCTGAGAAACCCCCAGCTATGCAGAGGAGGAGGAGGAGTTTGGAATTGATATCCCACTTTATCACTACCCAAAGGAGTCTCAAAGCGGCTAACATTCTCCTTTTCCTTCATCCCCCACAACAAACACTCTGTGAGGTGAGTGAGGCTGAGAGACTTCAGAGAAGTGTGACTACCCAGCAGCTGCCTGTGGAGGAGCGGGGAAGCGAACCCGGTTCACCAGATTACGAATCAACTGCTCTTAACCACTACACCACACTGGCCACACTGCCAACCATACCCAGGCAGGCAGAAAATCTATTGCCAGTGGTTTTCTTGCTGGTTTCTGCAGGCAGAAAGCTTCACAGGATTGTTCTGAGGGTAACAATATATAGGGCGGGAGAACCATGTATGTCACTTTGAGCTCTTTTGGAGGAAAGGAGGGATAAAAATGTGGAAATAAATGAATCCCTCCCACAAGAAGCATTACGCAGGGCAAAATGGGGACGAGAACACTAAGCTCCCTACCCCTCAACTGCTACCCCCCTGCACGAGTGGGAGGTCAAATATCTGAAGCAGGGAGCTTCCAGGACTCAGGGGGGCTCCCTCTGCGATTCAGACAATGCCATGAACTCACAGAGGTTGACACTGGGGAGTCGACTCCCCGAAGGTCATTTGTGTCCTTGAGAATTCACACAAAGATATCTATAATCTGCTTTGGGGGGGGGGTGTTTGTATGTATAGGGAGGAAAGGAAGGAGGAGACTAATTAAGTCCTTCACAATACCTGCCGGAGTATATTATTCTTACAATAATAATTAGGTGATAAAGGCTATTAATCTGCAGGAGACAATATTAGGCAAAATCCCACTCAGCCCTGCTCCCACATTATTAAAGAAGAAAACGGTTTCGAGCAACATTAAAAACAAACAAGCACAAATAACACTGATAGGCAATAAATCCCTCTGCCTTTTTTTGGGGGGGGGGAGTAAAGTATCCCCTTTAGGAATATTGGGACAATCCAGAAAGAAAAGGCTGCTTCTGCCTGAACTGGAAGGGACCAGGGTACTCGTTACGGCTGGGCCATTTAACAATATATCATCCAAAACTGAAGTCCATATTGTGATATTGGTTTCATAATTTTTGACCTGGCAATATATTGCGAATCATGATATGTATATGTATGTGTGGGTGGGTGGGTGTGGGTGTGGGTGGGTGGGTGTTTGTCTAGGGGATGAGTAATTATATCAGGCATAGGCAAACTCGCCTTCCAGATGTTTTGGGACTACAACTCCAATCATTCCTGACCACTAGTCCTTAGTTAGGGAGGATGGGAGTTGTAGTCCCAAAACATCTGGAGGGCTGAGTTTGCCTATGCCTGAAATATTTTTCTATATTTTAATATATGCTGGAAGCTGCCCAGAGTGGCTAGGGCAACCCAGTTGGATGGGCAGGATACAAATAATTACCGTATTTTTCGCACCATAGGACGCACTTTTTCCCTCCTAAAAAGCAAGGGAAAATGTGTGTGCGTCCTATGGAGCGAATGCAGGCTTTCGCTGAAGCCTGGAGAGCGAGAGGGGTCGGTGCGCACCGACCCCTCTCGCTCTCCAGGCTTCAGGAAGCTATCCGCTAGGAGTGGGAGACCCAGCTCTCCCACCGCTAGCGGAGCACTGCATTAATCCCGAAGCTTGGGGCGTGAGGAGCTCAGCGCGCCCCAAGCTTCTGGGTGCCGGCAAGGTCTCCGCTAGCCCTGGAAGAGCCCCGCGACGTCGCCCGGCTCTCCCAGGGCTAGCGGGCCACTGCGCTAATCCAGAAGCTTGGGGCGTGCGGAGCTCAGCGCGCCCCAAGCTTCTGGGTGCCGGCAAGGTCTCCGCTAGCCCTGGGAGAGCCCCGCGACGTCGCCCGGCTCTCCCAGGGCTAGCGGACCACTGCGCTAATCCAGAAGCTTGGGGCGTGCGGAGCTCAGCGCGCCCCAAGCTTCTGGGTGCCGGCAAGGTCTCCGCTAGCCCTGGGAGAGCCCCGCGACGTCGCCCGGCTCTCCCAGGGCTAGCGGACCACTGCGCTAATCCAGAAGCTTGGGGCGTGCGGAGCTCAGCGCGCCCCAAGCTTCTGGGTGCCGGCAAGGTCTCCGCTAGCCCTGGGAGAGCCCCGCGACGTCGCCCGGCTCTCCCAGGGCTAGCGGGCCACTGCGCTAATCCAGAAGCTTGGGGCGTGCGGAGCTCAGCGCGCCCCAAGCTTCTGGGTGCCGGCAAGGTCTCCGCTAGCCCTGGGAGAGCCCCGCGACGTCGCGCGGCTCTCCCAGGGCTAGCGGACCACTGCGCTAATCCAGAAGCTTGGGGCGTGCGGAGCTCAGCGCGCCCCAAGCTTCTGGGTGCCGGTAAGGTCTCCGCTAGCCCTGGGAGAGCCCCGCGACGTCGCCCGGCTCTCCCAGGGCTAGCGGACCACCAGAGCTCCCGGCGCTTCGGGAACACACCCACAGCGTGGGGACCCTTGCAGGAGCTCCCCGCAAGGCTCCCCACGCTGCGGATAGCAGCCTGCCGCCCGGCGGGTGGGGCGCCCTGAAGCAGAGCGCCCCTCGCGCCAGGCATACATCCGCAGCTTGGGGAGCCCTGCAGCAGTTCCCCGCAAGGCTCCCCAAGCTGCGGATAGCAGCCTGCTTCCCGGAGCGTCAGGCGCCCTGAAAGCAGAGCGCCCGGCACTTCAGGAACACATCCGCTGCGTGGAGACCCTTGCAGGAGTTCCCCGCAAGGCTCCCCACGCTGCGGATAGCAGCCTGCCGCCCGGCGCGAGGGGCGCCCTGAAGCAGAGCGCCCCTCGCGCCGGGCAGACATCTGCAGCGTGCAGAGCCCTGCAGCAGTTCCTCACAGGGCTCCCCACGCTGCGGATAGCAGCCTGCTTCCCGGAGCGTCGGGCGCCCTGAAAGCAGAGCGCCTGGCGTTTCGGGAACACATCCGCTGCGTGGAGAGCCTTGCAGGAGTTCCCTGCAAGGCTCCCCAAGCTGCGGATAACAGCCTGCCGCCCGGCGGGTGGGGCGCCCTGAAGCAGAGCGCCCCGCGCGCTAGGCAGACATCAGCCAGCCCCACAAGCTCGGGGGACAGCAGGGAGGCGCAGCGCCACTATCCCGCTGTTCCTCGACCTGGTTCGGTTTCCCTGACCTGCTTTTGGGGGGGAAATAAAGGGAATTTTTTTCCCCTTTATTTCCCCCCAAAAAAACTAGGCGCGTCCTATGGTCCGGTGCGTCCAATCGTGCGAAAAATACGGTATATTGTTATTGTTGATGATGATGAACATCATCATAAATCACAATGTGGAAAAAATTGTGAAGCCAGCCAATACCTCTACATAACTCCATACTTCAGACATGGCAATATATCGGTATATTGTGACATTTAGCTGGTGATATATCACGATGTTGAAATCCAGGAATCACCCAGTCCTAGTACCCAGTATTGGGACGCGGATGGCGTTGTAGGTTAAACCACAAAGCCTAGGACTTGCCGATCAGAAGGTCGGCGGTTTGAATCCCTGCGACGGGGTGAGCTCCTGTTGCTCGGTCCCTGCTCCTGCCAACCTAGCAGTTCGAAAGCACATCAAAGTGCAAGTAGATCAATAGGTACCGCTCCAGCGGGAAGGTAAGCAGTGTTTCCGTGCGCTGCTCTGGTTTGCCAGAAGCGGCTTAGTCCTGCTGGCCATATGACCGGGAAGCTGTACGCCGGCTTCCTCGGCCAATAAAGCAAGATGAGCGCCACAGCCTCAGAGTCGGCCACGACTGGACCTAATGGTCGGGGGTCCCTTTACCTTTACCTAATACCCAGTATTGCATATGTCCAATCAGGGATGATGTTTAACAGGAAGCACTTTAAAAAAAAATGCAGAGGGATTCACAAGGCACCCCTAGCACAGTTAGTAGGAAGAGAACACTCACAGAGGACAGGCAGGGGCTGGCCACGTTAGGGGAGCATGGCGGAGAGCAAGTCATCCTCACAAGAACGGGCATCTCATCATCTGAGACAGGCTTATCTTTAAGCACGGCGCTGCTGTCAGCGGCCTGCTTGCCGGGATCGGGTGACAGCAGCTTAACGGGCACCGACACAGGCATGACGATGGGGACGAAGCTCTCCGCCTCGGAGGGCAGCTGCTCCTGCTGGTGTTGGTGCTGGGGCTGCGGCAGGCTCTCCCCTTCGTCCTGTGCAGACAACCAAAGGCATTCAGCCTCAACCGTGGACTGCTCCCAACTAGAACACTAAAAGGCAGCACAGACAACAAATAAAAGAGTCTTCTGGTACTCTCAAGGTTAGCCAGCTTATGGAGGCATTGGCCACTGTGGGCTGCAGCCCACTATGCAGCGGATCTGTCAAGTCTCAGTATGCGGTAGGGGGTCAACACCGCTACTTCTCTAGAAAACACAGCATGAAATGTGGCACATGCACATCCCTGGCAGAAGAAACGCCGCAGAACAGAACAGAAAGTAGACTCAGGTGAGGTGAGTGGAGAAAATCCCTGTTTTGGGGGCAGGGATTATTGGTTTGTCGCCGTTCTTATTTTTGTTATGTGTTTTGTGGGTTTTACATTGTAATTTTATGTTGTGAGCTCTACAAATGAAGGGTGGTATGCAAATTTAATAAATAATAATAATGGTGTCATAAGGAGGCGTCGAGGTGTGTTGACAGCGAGGAGCCCCTTTCACTTGGAGGCTAGCCAAACCTTGCGCCTCAGAACAGCTCTCAGGTCTACATGACATCAGACATTGATAGATCTCCATTGATGGAGAATGAACATACTAGAAAACGAAACTGGAGAAAGACACATTTCCTTGACAATAGCAGGATCAGATTGAGAATCACTGTATTTTTTTAAAAAAGGAAAATTGCAAAGCAAAGCAAGCAGCGAACTTTAGTAAAAAAGGGTGAAGGCCATACAGCAAAACACCACAGTGTTACCTGTCTGAGGGCAGGAGATGCCCGTATCCCTCCATGAGACCTCATGTGGCCATTTAGGGCTGGCAGACTCTTAAATTCCTTCAAGCATACAGTGCATGTGAGTTTGCTCTTTGTTTCAGATCTCTCACTATGAGTTTCTTTATCGTGAATGCTGCTGAAGAAAGGAAGGAGAGACATATTTTGATGAGAATGTTTCCAAATACATTTTAATCCAGCCACATACATGTACTCTTAAAAAATTATAATCACAGATTCTCTCTCTGACATGGCCAGCTTGAGACATTTTGCTGCCTGAAGTGAAGGACCAGGTCTACTCCAGAGCAGGGGCAGGCAGAAAATAGATGGGGATCTGCTGGCAGATCTTCAGTAGACTGGCATGGGGTTCTGACTCCCAAATGTCTAAACAGAAACCTTCTCTGCTGAGTCCTGACCATAAGTTAGGCTGCTGAGAAAAAGAGAGATTGGTGGGGAAACAGGTGTACATTTATTAACCTGGGCTGAAGGTGTGCTTGTATTTAATTCTTACTCTGCATCCACCCTTCATAACCATTATTTTGCACCTAGCTTTGAATAGTTCTGGTAAACAAAAAAAAGAGCAGATCCTGCAAGTCTGCCCACCCCGATCTAAGGAGATCGTGAGCCATTTTTTCCTCAGAAAAACATCCACTGTCAGAGTCAATTCTGTGAGCAAGTGCTTTTCTTCTTTTTTTAAGCAATCTTCTCACAACTAAACTATTTTTCAGTGAGGATTAATGAAATTTCCCCTTCAAATGCTGAAAGTGCTTGCCATTTATTACTGTTGTGAGGTTTTAACAGGTTGGCCCTGATCCAATTCACGGCTAGTGAAAAGGTGGAGAGCAGACAAGCATTAACTCAAGGGTCACTTTTATGCTTTTATGCAGAAGGTTCCACCCAGTGCTATTTTCCTAGAAAAAGAGGTGCCAAAATTTACAATGAACACCTCTGTTGTTCTCTTAGAATGGCAATGGCGCCCACCTGAGAGGTGCCTGAAATGAGTTCCAGAGAGTTCTGGCTGGTTCCATCACCAACTTAGTCCCATGGGCAACAGACTGAGGAAACAACAGGCACCAAAACCATTAAGTCAAAGATTGATAGAATAAGTACCTGATGCTTTAGAGCTCTAGAAGATTCCACTACATGAACAATAAACACACAGGTGGACTTGCACAGAGGCCACTATTTGAGGACTTTTGAAAAAACTAAAGTTAAGAATACAAATGTAGCTATATCCAAAATATACCTTTGCTCGGGGGAAACTGACTGGAGTCTTCCATCAGGCAGATGGACCTGCTGCTAAAGGAAGAGATGAAAATACTGGTATATATATCAGCATGCTGAAGAATCATCTATCTAGACTCACACACATTTAATGACTCATTCAAATAATCATTTAAAGAGTTTCACGCAACCTCCCCTGCCCATTCACAGATGTGTGAAGGTGAATGATGTGGTTATGCTAACTGATCTTGTCTAGGGAGATCAGAAGGTTCCAACAGCTATAGAAGTGGAAGTTGCCATTGTGTTTCCTTATTTGCCCCATGCCCAATGGAAATCAGACTAGCAAATATGATCAGTATTCACTGTTGCTGTTGCTTTCAGCCCACAAATTACACATAAATGATCACGCTTGCATTGTGTTTCCTTTGCACTGAAATATTTGGGCTGGAATAACTTAGTGACATCCTAATTAATGATACGAACTGTGTAAGCTATGCTTAATTCCACCATATCAGACAGCAAGACAAGCTGCAGCAGAATGGAAACAGCACTGCATGCAGTAAGTATAGGGCAGAACAGGGGGGGGAAACGCCTTCTTACATCCCTAGTTATGTCCCATCCACAATGATGTGTATGTTTGTGAAGCCCCTGACCAGCTGCACATTTGGTGCTAGTGTGAAGGAGCTGTATGCACACACAAATGTACATGAATAGAGAGAACATCCAGGGGGAATAATGCGAAGCATACATCCTTGGCTTGGCTTGCAGAGACAGACTGTAGCTGGTGCATGTATTGATGGCGGACTGACCCTATTCCCCCTTCAACACGTGAGAGGTGCTCATTTGAATATGTATACCTGAAGGAGCGTCTCCATCCCCATCATCCAGCCCGGACACTAAGGTCCAGCGCCGAGGGCCTTCTGGCGGTCCCTTTCTGCGTGAAATCAGGTTACAGGGAACCAGGCAGAGG
Source organism: Podarcis melisellensis (assembly GCF_964234715.1). Lineage (NCBI taxonomy): Eukaryota > Metazoa > Chordata > Lepidosauria > Squamata > Lacertidae > Podarcis > Podarcis melisellensis. Next base: position 24,353,541 of record NC_138530.1, on the reverse strand, counting down.
GCCTTTTCGGTAGTGGCACTTGCCCTGTGGAATGCCCTCCCAGCAGATGTCAAGGCAATAAACAACTATTTTACTTTTAAAAGACAACTGAAGGCGGCCCTGTTTAGGGAGGTTTTTAATGTCTGACGCTGTATTGTTTTTAATATTTGGTTGGAAGCCGCCCAGAGTGGCTGGGGAAACCCAGCCAGATGGGCGGGGTATAAATAAATTCAAGAAGGACACTGACAAACTGGAACGTGTCCAGAGGAGGGCAACCAAAATGGTCAAAGGCCTGGAAACGATGCCTTATGAGGAACAGCTAAGGGAGCTGGGCATGTTTAGCCTGGAGAAGAGGAGGTTAAGGGGTGATATGATAGCCATGTACAAATATATAAAAGGATGTCACATAGAGGAGGGAGAAAGGTTGTTTTCTGCTGCTCCAGAGAAGCGGACACGGAGCAATGGATGCAAACTACAAGAAATAAGATTCCACCTTTTGCTGCCTGCACAAACCAGGTCTAAATGGGATGGAATCTGGGACTTGTGAGAGGGGACGAAGCCTGCCTCACACCCCAGACACTGGGTTTACAGGGGCTGCACGGGGAATATTACTGTGGGAGCAAAATGTTCCCCCTTCCACCTGTGGTCAGCTTGGCTTCCACTAACAGAGAACCCATGGTGATAATCTTTGAATGCAGAATGCTGCTGAATTCTCCACTTGGGGATCTCTGTAATATAATATATAGACCCTCCACTAATTCAGCCATCAGAACTATGGGCATTTTTTCTAGTTTAGCAACATGTCGCCTATTTGGGAGAGGGGTAGGTACACAGTGCTAATGAATGCTAAGTAGTTACCTGACTGACCGCTTCTCCTGAAAAGAACATGCCTGGACCTTGAAAGTGTAATCTGAAGCCCTTCCCTACATGCTACCACCAAGAGAGGCTCAGAGGGTGGAAACGATGGACAGAGCCTTTTCAGTTGTAGCCCCTCTGCCTGTGGGAATGTCCTCCCAAGTGAGGCCTGCTAGCACTGACACCAGGTAAAGACTATCCTCTCTTCACCAGGGCGTTTAATGGAATTTGACACAGCCAGGTCAAGGTTTTTCTGTCATTGCCTTTGGCATGGAAGCTGGCATTTTATGCTATGCATTGGGTTTTTCTTTTGAAGAAAAACAACTGCCACCATTAGAATTTAAACAAGCACAAACTTTTATGTTTTTAAACTATGCCGTCTTCAAGACTGCCCTGTATTAGGAAGCCAACAAATTACCGTATTTTTCCGTATATAAGACTACACTTTTCCCTAATTTTTTGAAGTTTAAAATAAGGGGTCATCTTATACACGGATAGTGTATAGTGCATTTTCTTAATTTGGGGTTAAAAAAATAGGGGCGACTTATACATGGGGGCATCATATTCACGGAAAAATACAGCAATTAATTAATTAAAATAAATAATAATAATAATAATAATAATTTAATTTTTATTATTTGCTGCCCATCTGACTGGATTGCCCCAGTTATTCTGGGCAGCTCCCAACAAAAAAAGAAAAACCCCAATAAAACATTAAAGCATTAAAAACCTTCCTAAACAGGGCTGCCTTCAGGTGACTTCTAAAAGTCAAATGCAGTGTACCTTGGTTTTCAAACAGCTTAGTTCCCGAACGTTTTGGCAAACCCGGAAGTGACTGTTCTGGTTTGCGAACTATTTTTAGAAGCCGAACAGCCAATCAGAAGCTGCGATTTGGTTTTCGAACGTTTTGGAAGTCGAATGGACTTCTGGAACGGAATCCGTTCCGACTTCCAAGGTAAGACTGTAGTTGTTTATTTCCCTGACATCTGATGGGATGTTCCACAGGGCTGGCGTCACCACCGAGAAGGCCCTCTGCCTGGTTCCCTGTAGCTTCACTTCTCGCAGTAAGGAAACCGCCAGAAGGCTCTCGGAGCCGGACCTCAGTGACCAGGCTAATAAGTTGTGGATTCACCAAACTGTTGTGCCAATGGGAGCCTAAAACTTCTGAGGGAATTCCACTTCACACAGCAGAGGCGAATTTGGTTTCTGCTTATTCCCAAATTCAGATACAGGAAAGAAAGTATTACATACCTGAGGCCACATTGGACCAGGGGACAATGGCTGTGGTCCTTTGCTATCCACGTGGATACCTTCTGGGGGCATCAGAGGTTGCTGAGGGACGCCACCAGCGACAGAATTCATGTCCTGCTGAACTGGGCCCTCCGTCCCTTCTGCCAAGGGGAATCCAAGGTGCGAATCCATCAGTGCCTGAGCCTTGTTGTTGCTCTGGTAATGGTTTGGCTGACTGGCATCTCCTGGTGGCGGTTGCTGCTGCTGCTGCAATAAGCTTTGTGAATACAAATGCCTGAAGGGTTGCTGCTGATCTTGATAGAAGTACTGAGGCACTGCTCCCAGCTGAATGAGCTGCACAGAATGACCCCGATCCTGAGAGTACTGATGAGTCTCGTGCAAAGGCTTCTGGTCAGGATCTCTGTGAAAGGCAGGAAGTTGCAATTGCATCTGCTGCTGCTGCTGCTGCTGCAACTGTTGCATCATAGGCATTGAATAATACTGAGCTGTTTGCACTGGGCATTGCCTCTGCTGCTGCTGCTGCTGCTGCTGCTGCAACTCGTGTATTAAAAGCCTATGTTGCCCTTGGTGGGATTGCTGCTGCTGCTGCTGCTGCAGATAGTATTGATCCTGTTGTAGCTGCTGCGGCAGCAGGTGCTGAGAGTGCATTTGCTGGAAGTGGGCCTGCCCTTGATGCATGGCAGAGTGCATCTGCAGATGGGCTAAATGCTGCTGTTCGTCGTAATAGAGGGGTTGTTGGTGCGCCATCATGTGCATGTGCTGCTTCTGCGGCGTGCCGACAAACCCCTGGTGGACTTGCTGCGGCACCTGTTGGTATCTCTGCACGGCGGGCTGTTGCTCCACCGCAGGCTTCTGAGACAGCAGCTGCCGAAGGGCGCTGTCGCCAGTGCCGCCCATCGCCGAAGGCTGGATGACCTGAGATACGTTGTTGACTTGGATCCTTAAGTTCTGGTTTGCAAACACTTGGGCGAAGGAGTCCAGCTTATGCAAAACGCCACTCGTCATTTTCTGCGGTCTGACCTCGTTGGCTTGGGAACACAGATGCTCATATCCGTCAGTTACTTCACCTTGCCTCGCTGAGCCCCACATAACGTTTTGGTTGTTCCTCACTGGGGCGTGGTTCCCAGAACCCAAATGGGCCCAACTGGATTGCCTAGGAGAATCCATCAACCCAAGGGTTTTGGACCCAGCATTCAAAGCTATGTTTTCCCTGGTGTCTTGAGGAAACGATGGGGAGAGCGGAGATTCCTGAGTTGCATCCATGGCTGATGTTCCATAGCTGTGGTTTAACGGTGCAAGGGAATTTAGGTGTTGTTGTTGTTGCTGCTGCTGGTAATACAAGCTTTCGTTGTTGTTGACAACATGGCTTGTTTTGTACATTTGCTGATCTCCCATTTTCTCTCAACAAAAACCATTTAATTTTTTAATTGTTATTTTTTTTAAGAAACCACACACCAAGATCTGTAATCCCTGAGAAATCGTCTGTGAAGTTATTTATTTTTTTGGCTCTTCCATTTGCACTATGGAACTAAATTCTTTCTGAATGGCTGTTCCCCTTTCAGGCAGAGAATGCTTCATTCCTTCATTAAACGGGCCGAAAAAGCATCAGACTTCATTCTAAGAAGATAATATATACTCGGCGTACTCTAGACACCTGGGAAGGGAAAGGAAAAAGGTGTAATTGTTTTTATTCTGTTCTGCATACCCTTATCAACTTTCCTTGGGACAAGAGTGCACCTAGCATAGTTAAAACAGAAAAAGGAAGGAAAGAAAGAACACTTGACCCTACTCAAAAGTGCAGGGGTTTTTTTTTTTAAAGAAAAGGTAATTAAATCTGTTATCATTGAGAAAAAGAAAAAGCACTTTGGGGAGGCAACTTAGAATGACTTGGGAAGGGGTGTGTGCTTAAACATTTTTCTGCTCTTCATTTCTATGCTCTAAATACAACTCCCAATGCGACACCCCTGGGATTTCAAATACAATGAATTAGTGGGGTGAGTAGCTGGAATGCAGATGAAGAATTCCACTCCCCAAAAGGAAATGTCAGGTAATAATCATTGCTCCATCCACTAACCTTCCCCACCAAAGAATCCCCTTACCTCCCTATGGAATCCCCCGAGAAGCAAGCTGTGTGGCTAACAGAAAGGAGAGTGCTTCTCCACCTCTTTTCCACAGGTTGTGTCTCAACCTAGAGTTAAGAAAAGCAAACTGCAACCAGCCATCATACTCTTTCCTGCTCCCTCCAGTCTGCCCCAGATTCTGGCTTCCTTCTTCCACCCCCCACTTGTATATGAAGGTCAGAGTAGAGAAGTCTAACATTGCGAAGGCAGTAAGAATGGAAAGGCAGAGTGAGTTAGTGGGGGAGATGTAACATAAAACCTAGAGGTGGCTACCAACATCAGAAGCTGTCTCATACGGAGTCCACCTAGTTGGTTATCATCTACACTGATTTGCAGAGGCTCTCCTGGGTTTCAGACTGGGGTCTCTCCCAGTCCTACCTGGAGATGACAATGATTCACATTCTGCACGCTGGAGAAGAAACACATTGAAGGTCTACTGGTTAGCTACAGTGTGCAATCTCCAAAAAACCCTTCTGAAAGTTTAATTCTTCAAGGAACATTTGGTCTACTAACTAGCAGACCTTCTTCTGTTGCCCCTGGAAGGTATCCAGAACAGACACCAGGTCTATCAGCTGGTCACATGGATAGACTTGGTGTCCAAGAAGACCTTACTAAAGTCTGAGTCCAGCTTAGAAACCACACCTATCAATGTGCCCAAAGCTGGCTTTTGGGAAACCTCTTGCTGCTGTGTGGAGCAGACAAGAGATATCTCAAATTATACCGGGCTTACCCTTCTCTCCTTTGAGATGCTCTCCGTTGCTGTTGAAGGCCAGACCTGACACCAACCTATTCACTAGCAAAAGTGGGTAAAGAATGGCCTGCAAGAAGCTCTCTGGAAATTTACCAGATGGGAGACCCACTGAGCCTTATTCTGCAAGCAACAAAGAGTGATGTGTTGAGCCTCTTTCCCTTGTGCCCCAACACCACCACATTTTAACAGGTGCATGCGTGCTAGGCCTCAGCCTGGGATGATCTAATGAAGTCTCCATCACTACCCAGGCCACAGACCTCTTCTGAAGATACACCCCTCACACAGTGAGGTGGAGAGCACGAATGAAGCCTTTGGTCCTAACTCTCTCTTGCCACACCCACCAAGGTGGTTCAACTCCTGCAGTTCTCTACTTGTGAAGATTCCTTGCTGCGGATGTTCAGCTCTCACTTTGCAGAGGATGATGGGGACTGGTGATGAGACTAACAGAGTGGGAGGGGTCAATGGGCTTCTTCTGCTAATGCATGTCTAATCCTGTGTATGCAGAAGACTGCAGAGGGCTTGAATGATTCACCAGCACAAACACATTTATTTATCTATCCTGCTTATATCCCACCTTCCCTCCAGGAAAGTAGCACACACGGTTCTCCCTCTCCCCATTTTACCCTCAAAATAACCCAGAGAGGTAGGTTAGGCTAAAAGGGTGTGACTGGCCCATGGCCACCCAGTGAGCTTCATGGTTAAGGTAGGATTTGAACCCAGTTCCCAGCCCATAACAGAACCACACCACCACACTGGCTTGCTTAGCAAATCTCAATGTCAAATTTCAGTCCTGAAGCTGGTTTTGGGTTTTTTTTTGGGGGGTGGAGATTAAATTTAATGTCAGAAGTATTTCCTCTCTTTTAAAGGACCATAGACTACTTCTGACCTCTTCCTTGAAATCCGGCAGAGAGGAAGACGGAAAAGCACAGAGGCTCAGATATTTTCTTGTCTAAGGAATGCTCACTGCAAGAATCTTGAAAACATTTGATTTAGAACAGTTACAGCACTGCAAATGTGATTAAGCTGAGGGTATGAGAAAGGAGGGGAGGGAAAAATGCAGTTCTTAATATCTTCTTTATTAAAATTTGTGGGGGGAAATATTGCTCATCTTCTTTAAAGAACCATTGTGGAAACCACAATAAAAGCCCTTCCTCCTACATAAAGGGATAACAGTGTCTATATATATATAACCCAATGAAATGGGAGGACTATATTAACTTCTCATTAATTGCATTTATTCAATTTAATGCAAAAGAGATAATTTCTTATGGACACAATTATTCCCAAAGCAGCCAAGCAATTCTCTTCCATAAATGTCAGCTATTATCTTTTGGCTAAATTGCTTTATTAATTTTTTTTTCAAGATACTTCAAATATTTCTCACTGCTGGGAGTCATGCATTAGAGGGGAGAGAAAACTCGGCGCCTGCTTCAAAATGCAAAATGGATTTTGAAAAACGAGGCAAGGTTCAAATTTTAATAGATGCGCAAGATATCAAACATATCGAAAAGGGTATCACAGAGCTGGGAAAGGTGCAGCAATGGGTGACCAAAAGTTATTAAGGAGTTGTAATACCTTCCCTACTAATACTAATAGAGAATACTAATGGGAAGGTTAATACTACTAGTAGTAGCAGTAATATTTGAATTTATATAGCCACCCACCAAACAAATATTCCCTGGCAGCCTATGAACACTACAATGCTCTGTGTGTGTGATAAAGAGTGAAAGAGTGCTTGTCAGACAGAAGTTTCCCTTGTCTTTCCCCTGCACACTATTTAGGGGTTCCCCCTGCCCAAGCCAATTTTGGGGGCTTGCAGGGGGAAGAGAAGTGGGGGAAGCCCTGCTAGGCAAGCAGAAGTCCTTAATACAAGCTTCTGCTAATAAGACTCATTAGCTGAATCCTGCTCAACAAAAGACAGCCAAGGGTTGGTTTGTTTTTTAATGCTGTTTCTGTTGTAATAAAAAACAAGCTAGATTTCAAAGAAAGGAAAAGAAAAGAAGAACAAATTAAAAGGCCCGAGTGATTGAAAAGGTCTTCATCTGGTGCTGAAAAGACACTGGAGAAAGTACCAGGTAACCTTCCCCCTGGGAGATCATTCCATAGCCATGGTACCACTACTGAAACCATCCTCTCCTTGGCTGGCCTCAGGAGCAGGGATTTTGCGGAGGAGCCTAAGACCTACATGGGAGGAGGCAAAGTTCCAAGTAACCTGGTCCCAACCTACTTAGAGCTTTATGGGTTAAATCCAGGAAAACCACAGCTTCAAGTCTCGTTATGGCGGAACAAACCACCCAGTTCAGGCATAATGGAAAGCCAGTGTTTCTTAGTTTGCTTATCCCGCACGTGCCATGGAAGGAGCAAATTGGGCAGCGTGCACAAGCATGCTGCTCATTCTCGACAAACCACAATAAGCCAGAAAGCGTGGCTCATCGTTACGTGTGAGCAGAAGAGGTATGCCACTAAATACCAGTTTTTGAAGGAAACAGAGGGACAGGCCTTCGTGCTTGTGGCTTGTGGGCTTCCTGAACGCACGTTAGCCCACATGGGAAGCAGGAGGCTAGCCAAGATGGGCCTTCAGCAAGGCTATTCCTATGGTTGAAAAAGGAAGTTCGGCATGTTTGATAAAGTGCTTAAAGGGTGAGTAGGGAGACCCTGGCTGATTTTTATTTTTTTATTTTTATGTACTCTGTTAGCTGATTTTCATTTAATGAATACAGATGAGTTCAGATTGTCTTTTGGCTTATGTGTCACCTTCCCATCCATAATATATAGGCCAATCTCATTACATAGTGTGTTTCTCCACCACTACCATCAACATTAGTAGTATGGAGCAAAATCCCCACCATTGTGTGTTCTGGATGCTGAGGAATGGCAAAACCAAGCAGGATGCTAAATACTGTCTTTGAATTCAACATGGGTGTTTTTAAAATGTAAAACAGCAGGTGCCGCGAGGAACTGATAGTTATTGGAACTGCAGCAGATGAGAATGGTGTTGTTGTTTTTAACAAAATAAAACATCTCCCCCTGCCCCACGCCCCTAGTCCTGACAAAAACTGCTCATCAGAAGTTGCCATTTGCCACTGACAATGGTGATGGATTTCCTCCCAATGCAAATAGCTGCTGAGAGATTTCCGTTGGGACCATAGCCGGGGTCAAAAGGCTTAAACTCCACCATCATTGTCAGGTGAGATCCCAATAATCACCAGCCCCATCCCTTATAAGTGGCTGGTTGTGAGCTTCCGGGGGAACTGACTGACCATAGCTGGAAAGTAAAGTCATTGTTGTTTCTTTGTCCATGTAGCCCCGGGTGCATCTTGCAATCTGTCTTACAGCTGGTGAAGCTAATCTAATTCTGTCCTCATAACTCTTTCTGCATCCTGTAGATTGTTGTACAGTGGTGCCTCGCAAGACGAAATTAATTCGTTCCGCAAGTCTTTTCGTCTTGCGAGTTTTTCGTCTTGCGAAGCACGGTTTCCCATAGGAATGCATTAAAAATCAATTAATGCGTTCCTATGGAAACCGCCTTCAGACCAGGTCCAGGGACAGTCTGTCCCCCGACCTCTTCTGAAGGCTGGCGGGGGGCAAAAGTCTTTGCTCCCCCCTGCCTGCCTTCCCGGGAGAGCGGAAAACGCAACGCTGCCTTCCCGCTCTCCCGGGAAGGCTGGCGGGGGGGGCAAAAGTCTTTGCTCCCCCCCGCCTGCCTTCAAAAGCCGTCCGGGATAGCGGGAAGCGCTTCCCTGCTATCCCGGACCGCTTTTAAAATGCTGGCGGTGGGGAACAAAGCCTTTCGCCCCCGCCGGCCTTCCTGGACCTCTTCTGAAGTCCGGAGGGGGGGGGAAGGCTTTGCTCCCCACCGCCAGCATTTAAAAGAGGTCCCCGGAGATTTCCCTATGGGCTTTCGTCTTGCAAAGCAAGCCCATAGGGAAAATCGTCTAGCGAAGCGACGCAAAAACCGAAAAACCCTTTCGTCTTGCGGGTTTTTCGTCTTGCGAGGCATTCGTCTTGCGGGGCACCACTGTATAAACTGTCAGCTTTGAGCTAACATCACCACACCTAGTTTCTTCTCCCCTGATGGAAGAGTTCTGGTCAAATCAAAAGCTTGATTGTGATTTTGAGACATTTTGGCTGGTCCTAATAAAGCCATGTGGTTTTTGGATTCTACGTCCACTTCCTATGGACCAACAATGCCACCTACATTTTTTGTAGGCTAAGACTGCAATCATTATCACACTTATTAGGGAATAAGCCTCACTGAATACTGCAGAACTTACGTCTAAGCGAACTGGTACTTGTCCTTTTGCTCTGATCCATCAAGTCCGTTTTGATGTTCTTATATTCCATTGTTATTTCTAACCATAAGGTGAGAGAACATACCATCTTGTCAAACGAACATTTGCTTAATAGACTCCTTAAACGTGCCATGCTTCATACTCCAATTATAAATCTGATAAACAACACATAAATCTGTGAAGCAACTCCTGTTTTCAGAAATCTCAATTACTCTGAGGCAATTTGTTCTTTGTAGCATTTTATGTTGTATTCATATGCCCCAATATGATTCATCTAAGGCACACACAAAAAGCAATTAAATTAAGGTTGTGAGCCTAAGTACATATCGTAAGGAAATAAGGACACCAAATAGGACTTATTGGAAAGAAGAAGAAGAAGAAGAAGAAGAAGAAGAAGAAGAAGAAGAAGAAGAAGAAGAAGAAGAGTCTGAATTTGATATCCCGCCTTTCACTCCCCTTCAGGAGTCTCAAAGCGGCTAACATTCTCCTTTCCCTTCCTCCCCCACAACAAACACTCTGTGAGGTGAGTGGGGCTGAGAGACTTCAGAGAAGTGTGACTGGCCCAAGGTCACCCAGCAGCTGCATGTGGAGGAGCGGAGACGTGAACCCGGTTCACCAGATTACAAGTCTACCGCTCATAACCACTAGACCACACTGGCTCTATTTAAAGAATGAGATCAACTGGCCTTATACCCAAGTAGATGCCTTAAGGAATGGTATATAAAATAAATAAAGTAGTAAACAATGATAGTTTCACACATTAAAAGGGTAATGCAACCACTATCCACACTCACAAGTTCCAAAGAATCTTAATATGTTCTTTTACTGTCATGGAAATACATGAACACCGAGGCAAAGCACAGTTATATTTCATTGTACTAGGCCAGGTTCACACATCACTTTAAAGTACAGTAAACCATGGGTAGACAAACTAAGGCCCAGGGGCTGGATCCGGCCCAATTGCCTTTTAAATCCGGCCCGCAGATGGGCCGGGAATCAGCATGTTTTTACATGAGGAGAATGTGTGCTTTTATTTAAAATGCATCTCTGGGTTATTTGTGGGGCATAGGAATTCGTTCTCCCCCCCCAAAAAAATATAGTCCGGCTCCCCACAGGTCTGAGGGACAGTGGACCGGCCTCCTGCTGAAAAAGTTTGCTGACCCCTGCTTTAAACCATACTTAAACCAATGTCTGAAGGTGACTGCACAATGTGCCGGTTCACACAGCTGAAATCACATGCACTGCCCCTCCCTTGTTCCCACTGCCCTGATACATCCCCATTATTCCCAGCTGTAACCCAAAAAATGGGCCACAGTCCCCAAAAGCTTATGCCATAATAAATTTGTTAGTCTTTCAAGTGCCACAAGGGTTTTGTTTCTCCTGCAAGAAACTAAACCAGCCATCCCTCTGGAAAGTTTTGTAACTAGATTCCAATATCCAAAAACCACACACACACACACACACACACACACACACTTCCATCAGATATCACAGATGCAATATGTAAGCATCTCCAACAGTCCTGTTTAAAATACATGCCTCTGGAAAAGAACTGGATCTCTGTTTATGCATACTTTATAAAGGAAATGCCCAAATAAAACCAGGAGTGTTTCCTATAGGAAAAGGGGCTTTATCATCCTTCTCAAATTGCGGCATAGTGGTTAAACTAAGTGTCACACTTCCTACAGGCAAGACCCAGGTTTAAATCTCAATTATGAAGCTCACTGGGTGACTTTGGGATAAACTCTCAGCATATATTACCTTGCAGGTTTGCTGTGAGAAGGGGAAAACAATGCACACCTTGAGTTCCATGGAAGGAAGGAGTACTTATAAAATGTAACAAATAATGAAAATAAATTAATAAAAGTAATAAAACTGCTGCCACTTAATTTCTCTCATTCAGTCCAATGGGCCCTTTGTCATCCAGAGCAGAATTTAAATATTGCTTAAGTTAGTATACTGCCATCATTAAGAATTTATATAGAGCTTTTTCTATACGGTGGTACCTCTGGATACGAACGGGATCCGTTCTGGAGCCCCATTCGTATCTAGAAGCAAACGTAACTAGCGACGACACGTCTGCACACGCACTAGTCGCTTTTCACTGCTTCTGCGCATGACGTCATTTTGAGCGTCTGTGCATGCGCAAGCGGCAAACCCAGAAGTAATACGTTCCATTACTTCCGGGTTGCCGCAGAGCACAACTCGAACGCGCTCAACCCGAAGCACATTCAACCCAAGGTATGACTGTATAGTTAAAGACCTGGGAGTATTAAATAACTTATTCTGGCCACAAGTGATTCAAATACATACCATATTTGGTTCAGACTAGGTCCCCTGAAAACCCAACTGTACGCTTTCATACACAGAGTTCATTGCTATGTTTTGTTCTGTTTTGAAAGGCCTTCTATTGGAGGAGTTAGTGGGCAGACAAAGGGCATTTCTGCCTATGTCCCAGTTTTCAGAGTTTGAAATTGCATCTGTCATAAAAAAAATAGCTTCATTATCAGATCCGCAGGCATCCTGGCACAGAAGCGGAGTTTGCATCCTGATGCACAATTCTTAAGGTCTGAAGCCAAGCAATTTCTGTAACATTTTCCTGGAAAGAAGGCACACTAAGAGTGCATGCACATTTCCCCCACTATCAGTTTACTTCTGCAATTAGAAAATGTCTATACTGCTGAGATCTGGAAGGCTGCCTTCTTCATTACAAACCTGCCTAGGTTTTAAGATCGTCACAAGATGCCCTTCTTTATTATCCTGCCAACATGGGAGGCACGTTGTGGACAGACAAGAGGAAGCGCCTTCCTAGTAGATGAAAACCGCAGTGCTTTTCTGCTCAAATCTTGCTGGCTGGCTGACCATAGGGAACTTGTTCAGCCACTGTGAGTAGAGGATGCTGGGCTAGATGGGCCACCGGTCTGATCCAGCACGCTCTTGTTATGCTCTTACATTCCCTAGGCTCTAAAAACAGGGATGAGGAACCTCTCCATTCTGAAGTGAATTCCCTTGGGAGTCTTGTTCCTCAGGGCACAGCGAAGAAGCCATGCTGAGGAAATGGAGCCCATCTCTTGGCACACAGATCTTGCACTGCCAACTCCTCTTTCCCAGTGAGAAAGTCAAGAGAGCCAGCAGTGCAGGAAGGGAGCAACTGCTTCCTGCTCAGCACCACATCTTCCACTGCCCTGGGTCTCTTAGTATTTTCAATGTCATGTAAATGAACATTGATGCTGGGATGATCACGAAGGGAGCACAACACGGCCAGTGTGTCAGAAGGGCTGTGGCCTGATTCTGCCTACAGGCAGAAGGTTCCGAATTCATGCTCCAGAACCTGCTCACTAGGGAAGTCCATCTAGACCAGCCTTTCTCAACCTGTGGGTCACCAAATGTTGTTGAACTACAACTCCCATCACCCCTAGCCAGCAAGGCCGGAGCTCAGGGATGATGGGAGTTGTAGTCCAACAACATCTGGGAACCCACAGGTTGAGAACCGCTGATTGAGACTGTCTAACGTTGTCAGGCTTCCTGTTCCAAACTTCCTGTATGGAAAGGCTTTTTGGCTATTAAGCGATTTGTTTCCTCTGTTGCTCATTTTCAGTTGACTGCTTTTTTTTTTTAATGCTCTGTCTATTTTCATCTGTTCTTGTTTTCCAAATCTAATTTTATTCTGTAACTATTTAGCTTTGTCGTTTGCCATCTTGGATGTTTCATATGAAAAGGCAAGGCTCAAAGCTAACACAACAAACAAACAAACATTTATAGGGTTGATATAACCAGTTGTTCATGTGAAGCAGGTTGTTCTGTTCGCACCATGGGACAAATGAGGGTAGTATAACAAATTTGCCATCACTTCCCAGCCCATGCTCAGCTTGCACCAACCTGACACCTCTCACCAGTCGGTCTTGCCTTGATAGCCAAATGGCTATTTCACCCTTCCAGCCACAGAGAAGCAACAAGTGGCTTATATCCACTCAACAAGTCTGTGAGGTACGTGGCTTGAGTGTGATGTCAAAGGCCACCAGGAAAGTTCGTACCCAAGTAGGAATTTGATACTTGATCTCCATATGCAACCTACCAAGCTGCTACTGTTTAAGCTGCCTGTTGGGGTTGCAAAAAAAAAGGGGGGTGATTGTTGAGCATCGCTAAGTCTTAATACAGTGGTACCTCGGGTTAAGTACTTAATTCGTTCCGGAGGTCCGTTCTTAACCTGAAACTGTACTTAACCTGAAGCACCACTTTAGCTAATGGGGCCTCCTGCTGCTGCTGTGCCGTGCCCTGCCGCCGCCGCACGATTTCTGTTCTCATCCTGAAGCAAACTCCTTAACCTAAGGTACTATTTTTGGGTTAGCGGAGTCTGTAACCTGAAGCGTCTGTAACCTGAAGTGTATGTAACCCGAGGTACCACTGTACAGAGATCAGGAACCTGTTGCCCTTCAGAAGTTGCTGGACTCTCAACTCCCAGCAGCCCCAGTCAGCATGGCCAGGAGTCAGGAACGGTGGGAGCTGCTACTCAACCAGAAAAAATATTACAGTGGTACCTCAGGTTACATGCTTCAGGTTACAGACCCTTCAGGTTACAGACTCCGCTAACCCAGAAATAGTACCTCAGGTTAAGAACTTTGCTTCAGGATGAGAATAGAAATTGTGAGGCGGCAGCAGGAGGCCCCATTAGCTAAAGTGGTACCTCAGGTTAAGAACAGTTTCAGGTTAAGAACGGACCCCCAGAACGAATTAAGTTCTTAACCCCAGGTACCACTGTATTCACAGAGTTCTTAATGGGCTTTTCTGGCAATAGTCAAATTAGGTAGGCTGCTGTTATCCCCATTTTACAAATGAGGAACTGAGGCTGATAAAATTATGACCCCTTGAAGAGCGAGTGCCAGGGCCATGTCCACATACAACATGATATCCCACCTGCATCACCTTGTCCAGGTGCTGAATTGCTGGCAGGCATAGGTTGTATGGAGGTGTGTCTCCCCACGGGGGTGGGGTTCATATTTGACCACTGCAATTTATGCAACCATGGAAGGCCTTTTAAAGATGCTCCAATGAGGCAAATCCCAAGAGGCATGATGTAGAGGCTGCTACACGCAACTCTGCAAGATCCCAGCCAGATTTGAAGCCCAATTTTGGGAAGGCGGGGTGGGGAGAAGCATCTGAACTACTATAACAGCTTTTCTTCATGGAACACCACACACAGAAGCCACTCCAAATTGCTCCTTCCAATGGATGCCTTCACACATCAGACGGTTCACGTGCAGCTGTTCATCACACTAATTGGGCTATTTTCTCCATGTCGTGAGATTGGAGGCGCGGGAATGTGGTGTGGAGAAAATAATCAGATCCACATGGCGCTTCAACTGCAATTAGTTATGAGCAGGCTTAAAGTCTTAATTAATGAATTAATCAGACTGAAAATGTGTATTTTTAGTTGAGGCTGTACCCTGCCAAATGCTCCATGATTAGAGTACAGGCATAAACAATCTGTGCGCATCCTGTGATCTTGGAAACATCTTTTTAAATGCTGTTCCAAGTGATAAATTATTTGTCTGAATTGTTTAGCAAAGGAACTGATGTTGCCATCATTACATATCCTCAAAATGGCCCCTGCCATAATTTGTCTGTGTTGTTTTAGCTAAGAGGCTGTTGCTGTCATTAAATATGCTCAAAATGGCCCACATCAGAAAGGGATCATAGTATCTCTTCTACATTTTTATTATTATTCAAACATGGTGGTCAGGCCCTTAGGTTATGATCCAGCAGAGAGTTCTGGAGCGTTTAAGCACCAATGATTTCACTGGGATATACTGGATTCTGGCACATGGATTAATTCAGGCTTATGAAGTGTCTATTTACCTTGTCACTACTAAGGGAAGTTTTACAAAAACTGCTTCCAGGCCACAATTGACTAACGAGTAATTTGTTTGCACAGTTGAGTTAAAAACTGGAGCTTCTTGCTGGCTTACTCAAAGATGTTCATTAAAAAAAACCAAGAATTCCCTTGCAAGGATTCTTCAACAGATCTTATTGTGATTTATATGAAAATTGTTCAGTTTGGTTGTGTATTTTTTGATGTTTTATTTATTCTTTATGACTATTTTTGTTATGCTGTAATTATGTATTTTTTTCATGTTGCGAACCTCCTTGAGCATGGTGTTAACTGTGGAAAAGTGGCACACAGATAAAACAATGTGTACGCATTGCATGTGTGTATGTCTGTGGAAGGCCCACTCGAGTAACATTGGCCTTGGCTTCAATTACTGCACCTAAGGTAGTTCACAACTGTTCTGATGCAACAACATGAAACATAAGCTCGTGACTAAAAATGAGCAATGCAATTCTATATGCATCTACTCAGAACTATGTCCACTAGTTTCAGTGGAACTTAGTCCCAGCAAAACAGGTGTAAGGGTTGTACCTCTAAACAGCAAAACAGAGACCAGCCTGTTTCTTCTCCTGCAAGCCTTGTGCACCGATTTCTAGCCTTCGACGATGCCACCTAGATTGTAGTACGTGTGTGCCTCTGCATCAAGTCATATTGAGCTCACAATGCAAGCTGTTGCTGTCTGCTTAGGACTAGTGAAACAGTTTCCTAGCAAGCCATCAAACATGGCTGGTGGCCTCTGTGTGGTTAGCAGGTCACAAATTTCACAGGCACGGTCTACTTCAATCCTACAAGAAGTTTTGCCACATATCCGATAAGGACCCACTTTGTGCAGTGATCTGACATGGCTCCTCAGGGTAGCAACAAATAAATACTCTAAAATTAAATAAATAAAATTACCAAGGCACAAATGCCAATTAATACAAGAGAAAACTGGTTCTCTGGTGCCATGGCAACCATAACAACATTGTGAATGCGCGCGTATACACACACACACACACACACACAGTCCTTGCGTATGGATTATAAAGCCACTATGAGTTGTTAATGCATTACGGACTTTATCAAGCCCTGAAAAAGAACATCTTCAGTAGCATGAACAAAACCACTGCAGCTGATGCGAGGAGCTTCTACGCACAAAATGTCACATCCTGTGGAGATATATTCATATGAATGTATGAGAAGCAGCTACCATCATACATAAGTAGCTGAAGATTACTCATTGCTGCTAGTTAAGTACCAAAGGGATGAGGAAGGTATGGCCCTGCAGATGTTGAGAGTACAATTCACATCATCCCTGACCCCTGGTCATGGTGGCTTGAAGCTGATGGGAGTTACAGTCCGTAACATCTGGAGAACCACAGGTTCCCCATCCCTAACTTAAGATCTTTACTGGAGACCCGACTCCGAACAAATGCTCCCAACTTCATAGACATTTGGGTTAGAGACTCTTTTGTGGCAGTGCCACACAAAGCCCAGCCCAAGATGCTTTGATGCCGGAGGCATCAAATCTACACAAACACCGAAGTCATGGGTCAAATGAAAGAAAAACCAAATTTGCTAAACCCTTATGGGTCACTAAAAATCTCTGCAGCTGATAGATTCTACAGCGGTACCTTGGTTCTCAAACTTAATCCGTTCCGGAAGTCCGTTCCAAAACCAAAGCATTCCAAAACTAAGGCACGCTTTCCCATAGAACGCAATGCAAAATGCATCAATACATTCCAGACTTTAAAAACAACAACTCTAAAACAGCAGTTTAACATGAATTTTACTATCTATTGAGACCACTGATCCATAAAATGAAAGCAATAAACAATGCACTGCAGTCAAACAATCAATCAGTAGCTGAACTGGGTTCCACACAGTCACAAAAACAAAACAAAAATAGCCGCAAAAACAAAAACACAAAATAATTAGTAAAAAGAGACAGACCTCAGCGTAACACTCAAAACGGAAGTGTGGCACTCAAATCGTCAGCGTAACTTTCAAAGCAGAAGTGTGGCACTCAAATCGGAAGTGTAACATTCAAATCGGAGCACATTCGGCTTCCCAAAAAAGTTTGCAAATCGGAACACTTACTTCCGGGTTTTCAGTGTTTGGGTTCCAAGTTGTTTGAGTTCCAAGGCATTTGAGAGCCAAGGTACCACTATATTCCTTTACAGCTAGTTTCATCCTTTGCCATCAAGCACTCAAGAAAAAAAAGGGAAAATAGCCACTATGATCGTGAGTCCAGTATTTTAAGAGAGTAAAGGGTAATTTAGGGAAGATGTTTCTTCAGATCACTTTAAGTTCTCTCTTTATTTTACTTTATTTGACAAAGTGCTAGGTGCACCGCCCACAAAATAGCTGCTATGGTGGGGATCATGACATAACACAAAACCGACTGCCATGGGAAGCACAGCATAACATAGAATTAGAGACACAGCCACCTTTGACACTTTTATTCTTACCATAGAAAGTCCTGCTGGTCCTGATTGTGGAAATCACACAATCATGTTTCACACACACACAAAAACATTGATATTCCTGCTTTCTAACTTGAAGCTTTCCTCAGTACCAGGAAAAATATACAAAGTACAAAATACCTTACTCGCATTTCACAGAAAACATTTATAAAGTACCTATACATGTTGCCCCATTAACTTTCTCACTAGGAAGTCTAGGGATCTACCGTATTTTTCATCCCATAGGATGCTCCGTCCCATAGGACGCACCTAGTTTTTTTGGGGGGGAAATAAAGGGGAAAAAATTTCCCTTTATTTCCCCCCCAAAAGCAGGTCGGGGAAACCGAACCAGGTCGAGGAACAGCGGGATGGCGGCGCTGCGCCTCCCTGCTGTCCCCCGAGCTTGTGGGGCTGGCCGATAGGGCTCCCCACACTGCGGATGTCTGTCCGGCGCACGGGGAGCTCTGCTTCAGGGTGCCCTGCGCGCCAGGCGGCAGGCTGCTATCCACAGCGTAGGGAGCCCTGCGGGGAACTCCTGCAGAGCTCCCCATGCTGTGGATGTATGCCCGGCGCGAGGGGCGCTCTGCTTCAGGGTGCCCCGCGCACCGGGTGGCAGGCTGCTATCCGCAGCGTGGGGAGCCCTACAGGGAACTCCCGCAGGGCTGCCTAGGCTGCGGATGTGTTCCCGAAGCGCCGGGCGCCCTGAAAGCAGAGTGCCCGAAGCTCTGGGAAGCAAGCTGCTATTCGCAGCCTAGACATCCCTGTGGGACCTCCTGCAGGGCTGCCTAGGCTGCGGATGTGTTCCCAAAGCGCCAGGTGCTCTGCTTTGAGCGCACCTGGCGTTCCGGGAAGCAGGCTACTATCCGCAGCCTAGACAGCCCTGCAGGAACTCCCGCAAGGCTGCCTAGGCTGCGGATGTCTTCCTGAAGCCTGGAGAGCGAGAGGGGTCGGTGCGCACCGACCCCTCTCGCTCTCCAAGTTTCAGTGAAAGCCTGCATTCGCCCCATAGGACGCACCCAGATTTCCCCTTCATTTTTGGAGGGGGAAAAGTGCGTCCTATAGGGCGAAAAATACGGTACTTTTTAAAAAGGAAGGAAGTTCTGAGTCTGTTTTACAACCCCCAGCTTAAGTGACTGCAGAGTGATTGTGATCATGAAAAATCCACCCTCAGTTAGGGAAATGTCTAAGCAGACTTTGGGGGCTCTTCCAGATGAGACTTCCGAGACCTTGCCTGAATTTTTTAGAGAGTCCTATTCTTCAATTTCTCCTGTCCTTAAAACAAGCTGTTATTCTGTAAACGGAGGCTGCCACAGGCTGTCATGCCACAAATTAAGACAACTTTCCCAAAATTCTGGAGACAGATGGACGAAGCACAGATCTAGGGGGGTTGTGAACCCATTTGCCCTACCCTGGTTACAGAGCTGGCGCCTTATGTTTCTGTCTCTTAGATAAAAGGCCTTCTCATTCTGCCACCTTTCCACCTAGCTGGAATTTTTTTCTGCTGCCACTGCTTTCTGGTGTGAATTGGTTTGTTTTTCCTTGTTTGAATTTAATCATGGTTTGAATTATTCTTTTTGTTGGTTTTTAACAACGCTGTTATGACCAGGTGCATGAAAAGCACAACTGCTTTTAAAAGAAATAAATAATTAACACACACATATCTGAACACAAACACAACTAAAAAAATGTTTTGGTACACATCTAACTACCTTAAATGTGAACCTGAGCAACAAACCTACTGAGGCCATCTGCAAGTCTTTAATTAAAAAAATGCAGTTCTGTAATCTCTGGAAAGCTGCAGGAGCAAACATCTTGTAAATCAGAAAGTGAAATCTAGTATTTATTTATTTTTTTGTAAGCATAAAGAACATTCAGAAGTTACACCTACAGAAAATCACCTCCAGTAAATCACTAGCAATATACTTAGAATCCTGGTTCTAAAAGTTGTAATAAGCATGCATTGTAAGTAGTAAAAGAGTAAAGAACATAATAACAACACAACTACCCCACTGGAAATTGGTGCAGTTCAGAACTTTTCTTCGGTAAGAAAATATTGGATGGTCAAAGAGCAGAGTTTTATGACTTGATGTGCCACCTTAAATCTCATTAATGATTAAATGGACATAAATAATGGTTGTGGTTCCATTGTGTGTAAGCAATTTACAGCAGGCTACTTATAGTCCACAGAAGGTCATCTATTGTATAAAAATATTTCCACCAATCCACCTAGATCCTGATTATGGTATTTTGCAGTACTATGGGGAGAGGACTTACACAACTTTGCCCACCAGCAGCCATACAATGAGGTACTTGGAAATCCCCCTGTTTTTGTCGACCCTGGAAGACAGTAAAACAGCCTCCCCCAGTCCAGATGTGGTTGCAATCCAATCCCCATTATCTCTAGCCAGCATGATCATTGGTCAGGGATGATGGGAGTAGCAGTCCCACAAGATTTGAGACATCACCATACATGGCTGGTGAATTGCATTCTGCTCAGAAGCTCACAAACTTAGCAGGCTTTATTTTATAAACCAACGTTTTTAGGGGGGAAAGCTGTTTCTGCTTGTACAGCAATCACATAATTTTCTTCCCTCCTCTTTTATCTCCAATTATCCTCCCGGGCAACTCAGCGACATACAATAGGCTGAGACTTGAATAACTAGTAACAAGCCATGCACTGACAGACGTCGCATTCCAGGATCTGATCCTTGCTTCATATCCTAGTTTGGAAAGAGCTCTTAAACCAGTTTCCCGATTCAGACATCTCGAGAAACTGATTTCAGAAACCCAGACAGCCATTGCTAAAGGTGGGTGCATGAGAGGATGGAGTAAAACACACAAGGAAGAAGTATGTGGGCGCCAGCTCACTGCTGGTCCAGTAAACCATGGTTTATCAGGCTGGAATTATTACATCTGGAAACAATGATTTGCTCATAGCTGACCATGAAATTTCATTACTATGGAGAGATCTAAATAGCCCGGGGGTGGGTTGGGTTTTCTTTGCAGGGAATTGGGGGGTGGGGGTGGAAGGAAACAACTCACTGGCGGAGGAAGAGGAGTGTGGGGGAAGCACACCAGCCCCAGCAGCACAATCCCAGTGGGGTGCCATCACAGCTGCCTCCCTGCATGTGCTAGGCACAGGAGGCGTGCCACGCCCCCAGGACATGCGCCACTGAAACAACTGCCCTGAGACCTGCCTATTAGGCTAGTAGGATCATAGAATGCAACAACTGATTGGCCTGCAGGAAAAGACCAATCAGGCTCCAGGAGGGAAGCAGAATCAGACGGGATTCATTGTGTAAATAATGTATATAAAAGCCTGAGGTTTGGGGGGCATTTCAATCACTGTTTTACAAGCTGCAATAAAGAGCATGAAATCACTACACACTCCGAGTATATTTCATTAGCGGAGTCTGTAACCTGAAGCGTTTGTAACCTGAGGCGTTTGTAACTCGAGGTACCGCTGTATACAAATTTAATAAATAATAAAAAAATTATTTAGTCGTTTAGTCGTGTCCGACTCTTCGTGACCCCATGGACCAGAGCACGCTAGGCACTCCTATCTTCCACTGCCTCCCGTAGTTTGGTCAGACTCATGTTTGTAGCTTCGAGAACGCTGTCCAACCATCTCGTCCTCTGTCGTCCCCCTTCTCCTTGTGCCCTCAATCTTTCCCAACATCAGGGTCTTTCCCAGAGAGTCTTCTCTTCTCATGAGGTGGCCAAAGTATTAGAGATAATAAGAAATAGAGTGACAGAAAAGAACATGGGGCAGGGCATACTTTCCCACCATTCCCACTCCCCAGGACCTTACATCCTGGGAAGCAGGGGTGCCCATATCCAATATTGCTCCAAAACTCTGGAAAGAGGTTTTAAAAAGGCAAGGAAGAACAGAAAGGTTTTTGCACTGAGATCAGGATTAAAGGCTAAAAATTATTGGGGGCAAATACCATTACATTGCCAGCCTATTCTCTAAACCAATGTTTTGCTCTGCTCTGAACATACGAAGAAGAGCAGGAGCATATAAGAGTTCCAGAAAGTCTAGATATATCCCTGACCCAGCCAAGACATATTCATTTTGCTTCAGCTTTCTGGCATCAGTTTACACAGCCAGCCTTCATTTCAATCAGCAGAGCCTGGTCACAATCCAATGATTCCATGGCCTGTCCATCTCCTCCTGTCTATGCTAGGAGCAGGGTGGCATGCATGTTCTGTAGTGAACATGGGACAACATTCATGCTTTACTTCCTCAGATGTCCTGGAGGTCGAAGGACCTTTACACGTCTGTCATAAAGCAATACAGGTGTAATGGGAGCCCATGAAGGCTTACAGATTATTTTTTAAAGCATTGTCATTGCTGGCCTGCATAATACATTTAAATGTATGCAAATTTTTTAATTGTCTGCTGCCTAGCATTAAAGTCGAGCTAAAAATAGAGGTATTCAATTAAAGGATGGAAAAGAATGTCAGGGCAGTCAAGTTCTAATGATATTTCAATTTCCTGAGTGCCAATAATTTTAGGGTGCTTCCACATTAGATTGTTACTGCAGAACTGCTCCGCTTTTGTGAAACTGCTTTTTGCAGGGCCTCTTATACAATGTTGTTGTTGTCCTTATTGTTATCATATTTGTATTCCGCCCACCTGACTCGGTTGCCCCAGCCACTCTGGGCAGCTTCCAACAAATATAAAAGCATAATAAAACATCAAATTGTCATTATCAAATTAGGGAGGTTTGGAGCAGAGACGCTACTTGGCCATTTCCCCTGCGCAACAGCTAAGAGGAATGGGAGACACAAGGTGGCAGCTGCAGCAGAGATCAGATCCGTCAGCACCACACAGGGGCATAGCTACTGACTGGCCAGATGCATACCTGGATGATACATTGACATCAATGGGCTGTTGTAGGATGCTGCTAGTTATTTAACAGCAATGCATCTGCAAGGTGCTGATGCATCCCAAACCTGCCTCAGCTGCTGCCTTGAATCTCCTTCCAGGTATGAGAAACCAGTGGCCTTTCCAATTTTGCTGGACCACAACTCACATTATCCCCAGTGAGTGTGGACAATGGTTGGGGATGATGGAGACTGGAGTGCAGAAATATTTGGAGGGCCACAGGTTCCCTATCGCTGCAGTGAGACCTCTCCTCCCTCAGTGCCCAATCAGGGCTTGTACACACTTCCACTTGTCCCGCAGATTTCCCCTGGGGAGCAAACATCTATCAGGTTTTCAGTGGATTGACGTTTGCTCCCACAAGAGGTAATGGACTCTCTTTCCTTGGAGGTTTTTAAACAGAGGTCGGATGGCCATCTGTCATGGATGCTTTAGTTGAGATTCCTGCATTGCAGGGGGTTGGACTAGATGACCTATGGGGTCCCTTCCAACTCTAAGATTCTATGATGATTCTTTGATCAACAAAATAAATAGGGATGAAAAGGGGTCTATGACTTGCCATATTGGCTATTGGGACTCAAATCCGATCATATTGTGCATTACCCTCTGACAATCATTTTGGGATCTCTCTTTTTTTTCTTTTATAATAAATTTTTTATTAGTTTTCCACCACTTATACATTTTAACCCGAATACAACAAATTGTGTCTGTTTTGAACTTCCTTCAGCGTCTCTGAGAGTCATCCATTTTTATATCTTTAGTACGCATTCCCTTTTTTTATATTGCCATTATTACTCCTTAATCCCATTATTTTTAATAAACAATACTTATTTGATTTTTTACAGTGCCTCTTGAAAACCCACTAACGTTGTGTTCATACCACATATATTTTTCAGATAATCCACCAATTTTGGGATCTCATATTATCTTTCCTTTCACGGGTTAAATATTGACTGCCAGAAATAATAATAATAATAATTTATTATTTATACCCCGCCCATCTGGCTGGGCCCCCCCCAGCCACTCTGGGCGGCTTCCATAGAAACCAGGAAACACTAAAATATCATACATTAAAAACTTCCCTGAACAGGGCTGCCTTAAGATGTTTTCTGAATGTCAAGTAGTTGTTTATCGTTTTGACATCTGATGGGAGGGCGTTCCACAGGGCGGGCGCCACTACCGAAAAGGCCCTCTGTCTGGTTCCCTGTAGCTTTGCTTCTCGCAATGAGGGAACCGCCAGAAGGCCCTCGGCACTGGACCTCAGCGTCCGGGCAGAACGATGGGGGTGGAGACGCTCCTTCAGGTATACTGGGCCAAGGCCGTTTAGGGCTTTAAAGGTCAGCACCAACACTTTGAATTGTGCTCGGAAACGTACTGGGAGCCAATGTAGGTCTTTCAAGACCGGTGTTATGTGGTCTCGGCGGCCGCCCCCAGTCACCAGTCTAGCTGCCGCATTCTGGATTAGCTGTAGTTTCCGAGTCACCTTCAAAGGTAGCCCCACGTAGAGCGCATTGCAGTAGTCCAAGCGGGAGATAACTAGAGCCTGCACTACTCTGGCGAGACAGTCTGCGGGCAGGTAGGGTCTCAGCCTGCGTACCAGGTGGAGTTGGTAGACAGCTGCCCTGGATACAGAATTGACCTGCGCCTCCATGGACAGCTGTGAGTCCAAAATGACTCCCAGGCTACGCACCTGGTCCTTCAGGGGCACAGTTACCCTATTCAGGACCAGGGAGTCCTCCACACCAGCCCGCCCCCTGTCCCCCAAAAACAGTACTTCTGTCTTGTCAGGATTCAGCCTCAATCCATTAGCCGCCATCCATCCTCCAACCGCCTCCAGGCACTCACACAGGACCTTCACCGCCTTCACTGGTTCTGATTTGAAAGAGAGGTAGAGCTGGGTATCATCTGCATATTGATGGACACCCAGTCCAAACCCCCTGATGATCTCTCCCAGCGGCTTCATATAGATGTTAAAAAGCATGGGGGAGAGGACGGAACCCTGAGGTACCCCACAAGTGAGGGCCCAAGGGTCTGAACACTCATCCCCCACCACCACTTTCTGAACACGGCCCAGGAGGAAGGAGCGAAACCACTGTATAACAGTGCCCCCAGCTCCCAACCCCTCTAGACGGTCCAGAAGGATGTTATGGTCGATTGTATCAAAGGCCGCTGAGAGATCCAGCAGAACTAGGAAACAACTCTCACCTTTGTCCCTAGCTCGCCGGAGATCATCAACCAGTGCGACCAAGGCAGTTTCGGTCCCATGATGAGGCCTGAACCCCGATTGGAAGGGATCCAAATGGTCCGCATCCTCCAGGCGTGCCTGGAGTTGTTCAGCAACCACACGCTCAATCACCTTGCCCAAGAATGGAAGATTTGAGACTGGGCGATAGTTGGACATACTGGCCGGGTCTAAAGATGTTTTTTTAAGAAGCGGTTTAACAACCGCCTCTTTCAGCGGATCTGGGAATGTTCCCTCACAGAGGGAAGCATTCACCACCCCGCAGAGCCCATCGCCCAGCCCTTCCCGGCTTGCTTTTATTAGCCAGGATGGGCAAGGATCAAGGAGACAGGTGGTTGGTTTCACGCGTCCAAGCAGCCTGTCCACATCCTCGGGGGTAACGGATTGAAACTGATTCCATGCAACTTGACCAGACAGGGCTCTAGCACTCTCCCGCCCCAGCCCTGCTCCCACGGTGGTGTCTAGCTCCTTCCGAATATGAGTGATTTTATCTGCAAAAAATTTTGCAAAATCGTTGCAGGAGATCTTGGGGTCTTTACAAGGCCCCGGTGGTAAAGGTGGTTCCGTTAAATTGCGGACCACCTGAAAGAGTCTCCTGCTACTATATTCAAAAAGAACATGAAACATGCCAAGGAGTGATTGTAAACAAGTTTGTTTCATTTCAGTAAAAATATGGTTGCACTTTTGAAAAAAAACTAATCCCAGTTTGTAACCCTCCCTCTCAGAGGACAGTCCTTGAAAGACAAATTTAAACATTTCAAAAGTCATGCATTTAGACTGTTCACATGCTTTTAGTTCCAGGGAACACCCTCAATTTATAGTCTGATTCAGCAAATTGCACTGAACAAACAAAGCAGCTGGTAGACAAATATTTGGGCAAAATGCTTGAAGGTATAGCTGATTCGTGTTAAGGAGTCAATCACTGTAATTTGAGAAAATAAATGAAAACGTAAAAATAAAAGAAACAAAGGAGCACAACCTATATTTGCGTTTAAAAACAAAAAGTTAATGAGACACAGGAAAGTATGGTGACAGAATACATATTAAAGATATGCAGCCCCTCGAAAGCCTTTGGATTTTATTTTATTTTTAAAATACAGCAACGGGTTCCATGACAAGTTAACCCTTTCTTCCTTCCACCATGAACCTATCTGTGTACCTTAAAGCGCTTTGGAAGTTCAGTTAAGCCCCCCTAACATAGGATGGGTATTGGAGGGGATTTTCTCCTGTGAGAATCGTTAAATTACCTTAAGTTGGGATTCAAGCCTGATTTTGGAAGAATCCTCCACCCTTTCTATATTCACATACCACCCATTGTTTTGTCAGTCACCAGTACATTATAAAGAATACCAATCTAGAATATCCAAACCTTTCAGGAGCGAAGGCCAGTTTCTGCAAATAGAATCAGCTCTCTATGCCTGGCCTAACATAAACCATCAAAACACATAGGATTAATATTTCAAGATTCACGTTTTATAAAACAAAAGGCTGCTGAGTCAGCAGGCGAGTTGATCTGAAAATGCAGAAAGAGTCGCCGGAGAGGAAGTATTGTTTGGTAACGAATAAAAACAAAGAGCGTAGCAGCTTCAGCCGAAGGCTCGAAGAACATCACATGAAGCTAGAGAATTGGGACTTGGCTCCATTTGACTAAAGCTTCAGAAAGTAGTTCTCACTGAAAGCAATGTTGTTTTCAATATGACAGCCGTTTTATGGCAGCTTCTCCTAACTTGACACTATCTAGTTGGTGAGGGAGAATAGGAGGCACAGTGCAACAACAGCTGGACAATACCAGGGTCTCCACCCCGTGTATATAAAACCACTGCTTCCTGGGTTCCCTCTCATTGTCACAGACTAGCACAGGAGTGAGGAACTCCTCTATGTGGCCCCTGAGAATCTCCCTCATCAGTCACAGGCTTCTTGGGTGCTTTTGCCTAGCTGCAACGTGACCTTGAACTCTGGTGATTACTCTTGCTTGCCCAGATGGAGCCAGACAGGAGTGTTTAAGGGTCTTGTCTATAAAATAGCCCACTGTACAAATGTAAAATCTACATTCACTGTTGTTCACAAGTGGTGTGTTGTCCCAGCCCACAAGGCCCTGATAAATACCCTTGGGCTGAAAAATGTTCTGCACCCGTGTTCTAGTGTAACTAAGAAAGGGAACCCAGGGTATATGGCTACTGACGTTGGTGAGGACTACGTTCTTAGTGGCTCCCACTGGAGACGCTAAATTCGATGGGAGCTTGCAATGTGGGACATAGTTGAAATACCGTCCCCTTGCTCTCAGACACTGCTGATGTTCAAGCTCTTTCTAATTTTGCTTTTCTTCAAGCCCATCATAGCGACAGGCATTTTGCTATTATTTACAGGATGAAAAGGATTTGTGGTATTCACATTGACCTGTTTATCAACTAAATGACTTAATTTGCTTTGCCTCTGTAACTACACAGACCTCACATTTTTCATGTTAAAAACATGCATAATTCTATAAATACAGACAGATGGAAAACAGGCTTTAAGCCAGATACCCACTTCTGATTTGTTTTTTTTTAACAAGGCCCAGTAAAATTTGTAGCCTATTAAATTATAAGACAGTTCGAATGATGTGTAAAATGAGATTTATGCCTTGCTGAATAAATATTGCCGTATCCTAATTTAGAACTCGGCAAATCTAGATTCATGGGCTAAAATAAGAAGTGGGCACTTTGTCATTTCAAAGGAATAGTTGGAATTATTATATTCCTTGATTTCCCCACACCCCTTTTTATTTACTCTGACAGCATTACTTTACAAGATTTCATCCTAAAACTCCTTTTTCCAGTAGCTTATGAGCCAAAAGAAACTTGTCAATGATACTAGCTAGAAGGGATGACAGTTATATATGGCACTCTGATGCTCCAGCAGTTTGACTTCACCCCCAGAGGTGCACTCCATTGTCTTTTGAGACAGATGGATGCCAACAAAATAACATACACAGGCAACACTGAATACAACCCATAAAGCAGAAAATTAAGACTGGTCCAGTGCCCCAGTCTTAAAAGGGGAGGGGAGGTAAAGGACCCCTGACAGTTAAGTCCAGTAGCGAATGACTCTGGGGTTGAGGCGCTCATCTCGCTTTACTGGCCAAGGGAGCCAATGTTTGTCCACAGACAGTTTTTCCGGGTCATGTGGCCAGCATGACTAAGCTGCTTATTTATCTACTTGCACTCTGACGTGCTTTCGAACTGCTAGGTTGGCAGGAGCTGGGACCGAGCAAAGGGGGCCTCACCCCATCGTGAGGATTTGAACCGCTGACCTTCTGATCAGCAAGCCCTAGGCTCAGTGGTTTAGACCACAGCGCCACCTGCATCCCCTATAAAAGGGTGAAGATTATGTACATGAAGCACCTTGAATATTTAAAAGGGTGATTATTTCGCCAAATATTCAAGGAGCTTCATGTACATAAATATTGCCAGTACCCCTATAATGAACTGAACTAATATTAGTCCTGTCTTGTGGATGGAAGAATATGTGTTGAGAGAGAGAGAGAGAGAGAGAAGAGCTTTCCTAAAGTCACCTAGTCAATTCATTGTAAAATTTTATCTAGTGCCTGCCCAGTGCATGCCCTTAGGATTGCTTTAAATGTGACACTGGTCATGTTAAAAACCAAACACACCTGTCAAGCACATGGAATCAGCACAGATGCCATGCACGAACCAGGTTGCTGGCACTCACACATACAATATTGAGTACACCAACAACATCTTATTAAAAATATTGTAACTCATTTTCCATTCAGCATAAAGGTAAAGGTAAAGGGACCCCTGAGCGGTGCAACAAATAAAATGACCGGGGGAGGGGGGAATCCAACACAACAAATTAAGGCAGCAAAAGCAATCAATAGCAGAGTGGATTAAACAATCAAGCTCATAAAAATACCTGGGCATCGTGTACTCCTAGGCCAGAGCCTCTTGACATGCTAATGTTATATGTTCATGCCCCACTGCCAGGTTCATGTGTGACACAATGCACACTCAGCCCTAAGTTTTGTTCCTTTCAAACATGCCCAGCATCACCCTGAAACCAGACATCACCCACTACACTAAACTAGCCATCTTTTTCACAATATACGAATCACAGAGAAACCAAGCTGGTGAGTAAGCAATCTGGTGTGTTTGCTGGTGTACATTGCTGCAAACGAGAGAGAGAAAGAGAGGAGAGATTATATAGAACAAAATGGCTCTTTGGGACCGAGAGTAAAACAGAGAGTCTTCCACCTTCAACATGCTGATACGAATCTGGATAGCTGTAGGTGGAGACTAGGCTGCGAGCACATTCTGTTTCATTACTTCTCGTTTTCCTCACTGGCCTCAAAATAATCTTTTTTCTCATTTCCAATGTATGCATGCTAACTCACTCTCACAATTGCAGACTTTGAGGTTTTAAACATTAAACAAGTGTGCAATATTTTACATTGCTTTTAACTCTACATTTAATAGCATACTTAACGTATTTTATTGTTTTATGTGCTCTGTATTCTTAGCATCTTCTCTACTGGTTACTGACAGATTTTATTTATTTATTTATACCCATACACACAGATACACACACACAAATTTGTGCCTTCCAAAATCATTTTATGTCATGGCGAGAAATGGGATTGTACAGGGGTCAGAACAGGAAACAGCATGTAAAAGCCACAGGTAACACATGCCTCCACATGTGAACGTCAACGGCAGAAGCTTCAGGCCTGGCGGCAAAACAAGAAAACTCCAGGCGTCTCTAACCAGCCCTCAGAAATCTTCCCAGGTCACAACTATCATTGACTCCTGCACATCTAACTGGGTGACCTCAGCCACTCTAGGAAGCTTCCCACAAAATACAGAGGGGGAAAATATTAATCAAATATTAAATGCTTCCTGAAACAGGAAAAACATCTTCAAATATTTGAAGGACGGTTGTAAATTTGGTTTGTGTTGCTCTAGAGGGTACTTACCTGAACCAAAGTGTTCAAAGTACAAAGGGGAGAAGGACTCACGTCTAAACATTAGGAGGAACTTCATAGTGGTAATGGACAGAGAAACAGACTGCCTCAGAAAGCAGTGGACTGTCCCTCACTAGAAGTTTTTAAGTGGAGGCTGGATGGTTACCTATCAGCAATGCCATAGTAGCGGATGTCCTGAAACACTAGATGACTTTTGAGACACCTTCCAGCATTTATTCCACCATGCTTCCACTGTGAGCTATGCCCTCCACCCTTTCCTTCAAATAATGAGAGTTGGGGAATTTGAAAGAGAAGGAGTAGTATGCACCTGGAGTGCCAAGTTCATACATGTTTCCACCTCTCCCCTTCCATGTTTTCCCCTCCCTTTGATTCACAATAGCCTCTTTGGACATGGAAGGACGCATTAATTTTTGGTGCAGTGCTCTTACACACAGTAGCAGTACTTCCTCTTTATTTTCCTTGAGGTGCTGCAAGCTACAAGCCTTACTGAATTCAGCCTTACTTCTCCAATTCCTTTCCACAGAAAGTATATACACACATTTAGAATTACTGTCAAGAACAACAACAAAAGCAACAAATCTTTATCATAACTGAAGCCAAATACGTGCATCACAAAAAGCTTCCTGGAGTACCAGTCTTTTTTCTTTTAATTCATCCAATCACACAAAAAGAATTATCCTGTGTCTGTTTTCTTTGTTTAGAGTTTGTATTAAACCAGTCTCTCTTTTTAATATCTGATCAACCATTGTATTTTAATGTTCTGCTGGAAGCCGCCCAGGGTGGCTGGGGAGTCCCAGCCAGACGGGCAGGCTATAAATAATAAAATTATCATCATCATCATCATCATCATCATCATCATGTTTTTATTATATCCTACCCTTACTCATACAGAGCCCAGGGCAGCTAACAACTTACAGTGTTAAGAAACTCGAGATATATAAGCTAGGTGCCAAATGGCTCTGTAAACCAGGTTTATAGTTGCCAAAACAGAAAATCTAGTTGCCATTTTCGCAGGCCAGACGGCTCCAAAGTTGTAAAAGTGCACTTTTAGTTCCATACACAAATAAGTACCTGAACTGCCCAGGCCACAGAACAGGTAAATGGAGAAACCATTTGTAACAGGTTAGGGCCGCGTTCAACCCCACCCCCAGACCTAAGGTTCCCCACCTCTAGCTTATAAATGACCCGATAAGCAACGGATTTTGATCTGGGATTTTCATATGCTGTTTTCAAAGTGTTACGAAACAGATTTCGCACCGAAAACCAGACACCTATTCCCTGCTTGTGCTCTCAGCTTAGATATGCGTGGCCAAGTCAAAGAACCCAGATAGCACTTTCTATATTGCAGCTATGTAGAGATTAAACAAACAGTAGCGCTAC
Organism: Podarcis melisellensis; assembly: GCF_964234715.1. Taxonomy (NCBI): domain Eukaryota; kingdom Metazoa; phylum Chordata; class Lepidosauria; order Squamata; family Lacertidae; genus Podarcis; species Podarcis melisellensis. The sequence continues at coordinate 24,322,471 of NC_138530.1, read as the reverse complement.
ATGACCGCCGTGACTTTTATTCTGCTCTCTCTTGTCTTCAAAATCTGTACATATCAAAGTACTTCCAATTTTGAGTCACTGTGGAGACAACACTTACAGTAAATTACTTCCCAGCATGCATCACTGTGTAGCTCAATCAAGCCGTACGTCTGCCAAGCATCGTGAAGATTTACAGTAAGTGATGACCAATATTTACATCATTCGTTGTGAATATGCCAGAAGCTCAGACAAAAAAAAAAAGTGTACTTCATTCACACCAAACTTAAGCGTGCCATCAAAGAAGCCCGGCTCCAAACTTCTGCCTTTTTACATTAAAACCAAAATTGTGCTCATTTCAGTAACTTACATAAAATTAAAGACTTGAAAACAGAAGTCCATCCAATCTACTAGAAAATGTTACTGATTTTTAGCCCTTGTTCCACTGAAAAACAGGAGGTCTTATGGTCCACCGGGACCATATAACACCATTCCTAAAGGGTCTCCACTGGCTCCCAGTATGTTTCCGAGCACAATTCAAAGTGTTGGTGCCGACCTTTAAGCCATAAACGGCCCTGGCCCAGTATACCTGAAGGAGCGTCTCCACCCCCTTTGTTCAGCCCAGACACTGAAGTCCTCCTCCGAGGATCTTCTGGCAGTTCCTTCACTGAGAGAAGTGAAGTTACAGGGAACCAAGAAGAGGGCCTTCTCAGTAGTGGCAACCGCCCTGTGGAATGCCCTCCCATCAGATGTCAATATGATAAATATCTACACAACTTTTAGAAGGCATCTGAAGGCAGCCCTGTATAGGAAAGTTTTCAATAGTGCTTTATTATGCTTCTATATTTGTTGGAAGCTGCCCAGAGTAGCTGGGGCAACCCAATGAGATGGGTGGGGTACAGATAATAAATTGCACCCTCTTGAGCACATGCTCAGTGGAAAACCTAGGACAGGAATATAAGAAACTGTCTTATGCTGAGTCAGACCACTGTACCAATTACAGGCTCTTTCCCAGTCCTAACTGGAGGTGCTGGGGTTTGAAGTTGAGACCTTTAGCATGGAAGGCTTGTGATCTACCACCGAACTGTGGCCTGCTTGAGTTTCCCTGAACAGGTTCATTGCTGCGTAATGCATGAACTTGCCTTACATTTCACACCTCCTTTGAAAGCTCTGCAAGGCTCACACAGCCCCGCAAGCTCCCATACTGATACCCGTCACATCCACTTCAACTGTTCTATAATATTGGGTGCTCCTAAGCCATGAGTCTGCACTCACAGATATTTCTGCTGTTCAAGAAAGGTCAGGTCATTTCACATATTTTCTTACCCGAGGTTAAGAGTTTAGAGGATTGCTCAACATTTGTCAGGCACAAGAATGCTGCCCAGAACAGAGAAGGTTTGGTTTTCCTCTTCTAAGCGGAGCTTTGCTTTACAGCTAACCCAGGGCTTCTAATAGAAATAGTCTATGGCAAACGAATTAGCAGCTATTAAAGCATGCAGATACATATTTGCATTCCACATTGCCTAAAATAAATTGCATGTGTTCTTTTGTTCTGTTTTTCATTTCTCTTGACTTAAAGGATTAGAACTGGAAGGCTCCCCAAAAGAATATAGAAATTTAATTTGACACGCAACAAAAGCTACTATGGTTAAGTGAGGCAAGAGGCTTACCGCTGACAATTGTACTTTTGCAAATTACAATGTGTGCGCATGCATAATTACAAAGCGGGTGATTTTTTCTCCAGATAAAGAAACCACAATTGTAATTATTTTCTTACATAACGGCAGATCTACAATACAAGGACCATCCTGAAACATTTTAGCCTGTGTCCGCAGAGCATCTTCTTCCCACATGCTGACTTAGCACTGCGGTACTATACTAAACCGAGAGTGGTAGAAAAGCGTACATTAAGGAAGGCACACAAACTATGTTCCTGTTTTGAATCATGCAGGTAGCACCTGCCCTGCTTGTGCTAGTCCCACGTCTGCAACTCAATTTAGTAGAAGTTCACATGCGGCTTGTATCCAATACACTGAATTAGAACACCCAGTGTTCAAAAACGCCCTCTGTCTGAAATTAACATCCCTAAGCTGGCGAGAATCATATCCAATGAAGAACATTTTCCAGAAATAAAAATAAAAAAGATTTTGCAAAAGGTTTAAATCTTCTGAACCTAGGAGAAGCAATTTCAAGAATGTAGAACAATATTCGCACACACCAGGAAATATCTTCTTTAAACAGCAAACATTTTACAGTCGTTTTTAATATTGCCACATACCCAATAAAAGCAAATTAGAGCACAAAACCATACATTTTTCTACTATGCACCAAGTTAAAAGATATAGTCCTTATATAAACGAAGCATAGGAACAAACCAAGACACAAAATAAAATTGATAAATCATTTTAACAAACGTTTCACTTGTGCTTTGTCAAATGCAAGTAATAAGTTAAATATGTTCCCTGGACCTATCTTCAATGCACAAGTAGTCCAAAAGCAAAATATCTACTTGACAATCGTAGTTGTTTTTAATAAATCCTCAATAGCTTTTGTTCCTGCTAATTTCCTGTCTAGCCATCAACACAACTCCCACTCCTACCTTCTAGAAAACACAGCTTCTTCACAGCTCCTAATATTAAGGTTCCAAAAGCATAAGGTTTTTTTAAAAAAACATTAGCCACACAAACAGAAAATACTGCTGCTTTTTTATTATTTAAAAAAGTCTACAAGCAGAATCATAGTTTTGTTTGATTGGGAACTAAGGAACAGAGAATTTGCATCACAATAAACAATAGAGAGTTTTGTCATTTGCGGCACAGCTGAAAATCTTTTTCCAGTGGCAAAATATTGCAATCTGAACAGTAAGAAAATGTGCTATCCTGCAATGGAGCTGGGTGTGGGTGTGGGTGAGGGGGCTAGATCTGCAGACAGATCACAGTGCGTTTATCATACAGGGAGGAAATGCCTGGAAAGACTGAAATTAATCCTTCCTTTGCCCATGCAGCCAACCTGCAGATTTAAGAACAGCTTCTCAAATCCAGGTGTCCCCGTTGCCCCAAATTCACAATGCTTATGTGTTTTCACTTCTTGCAACTGAATCTCTGACTCACTGAGCTGGTTTGCATAACCTAAATCAAGAAGCCACTAATTAATTATAGTTTCCTGTTTCATCAACCAGGAAACCATGGTTATCAGGTTTGGAACAAGCCAGGATATCAAACCAACTTTAAACCAAGTCTGGTAACTACAGCTTAAAATTTCAAACAAAACAAGAAACTATGGTGAATTCAAGGTTCAGCTTCTGGGTTTCCTTGAAGCAAAAGTAAAATCAAAATGGCCATGTGAATGGGCAGAAGTTTGCTGCATATATCCACTTAGTAAGTCATTACTTAATATGGTCCCCACACAGCACTTGAAAAGGAACATGAATGAATGCTTTGGCAGACATGAAAGGAAGGAGGTGGAGGAAAGCAAATCATAGCAGAGAGTTAAAGCTACTTCAGAAAGAGAACCCACAAGAGTAAGGGCTGCTTCACACATTATGAAGTTGTAAACCCACATTTGACACCAAATACATACACAAAAGTGAGACACAGCTAATTCTAGCTCCTTGGAATGTGTGCCTGAATGATACACATTTGAAAATGTATACAGCTAAGTTACGAAACATTTTAACCCTTATAGAATTCATTTGCATTATAAATGTATTAAAAGTATTCACCCTAAGCTACCAGGACAGAAACACAGAAACCAGGTTGATGACTTTGCACAAAAGAAATCAATAACTCTGAAGCGGCTTTAACTCAGACCTTTAAAAACCAACCTGATGTAATAGATCTAAAATGAACACAGGCATTAAAAAAAGAAAAAGCTATAAAGCAGGAAAGTGTTTTTAAAAAAAGAAAGAAAGAAAAAAGAAAAAGAGTATTGAGTAATGTTTGTATAAAAGTTTCATTTTCTTCAAAGTTCTCACATAAAGATCCTAAAATGAAAAGGTAAATAAAAGCTTAGTAAGAAGCTAGGCATAAAATAAGATATAATTTTACACTTTAAAAAAGTTTTTAGATTCTATTTAGATGATAGCCAAGTATAATAAACATATAAAAAGGCTAAGAAATAAGAAGAAGAAGTAGTTTTTAAAGGTTATGTTGTTAATAAGCTGAAGAAAAAGAGAATGTATATCCTAATAAAAGTTTAAAAGCAACATTTACAATAAAAACACTGCTTTCTTTGGGGGGGAATTAACAGGAAAGAATTAAACAAAAAGCACTTCACACCATAAAAAGCCTTGAAATATTTTCACAAGCCTCACTTGATTTATCTATTTTCAGAGTACGCAACAGAGGGCTTTGATCTAACCCAACACCAAGAAGCCAAATGAAACAACTGAAATCTTAAAATAGGAAGACTATAGAGATAAACTTGAAAGGATAGAACAAGTAGCATGACATGCCGAGATAGTAAGCTTCTCCGGAAGCACAGAAAAGGACAGAAAATAAAATTCTCACCGTTTCCCGATACCTATTCAATGACGGAGAAAAGTTGGCCTTCCGAGGGAGCAAATCTCAACGACGCTACAGCAGGAGGTGCTATTCTGGCAGAAGAGCAGCAGCAGATCTATTCTACTCCTTATTTTCCTCATCCCTGTACAGCAATTAGGCTTGCTTAGATTCTAAACCAGGGATAGAGGCCTAACCCCAATGGCTGCTGCGCTACTAAGTCCCATCAACCTCGTCAATTAATCTTGATGGATGAGTCTGATGAAAGCTAGAGTCCAACAACACACGGAGGGGCCACAGAATCCCCACTACTGTTCTGCACTGTCTGGTCTGAAGACTCAGTCTTGTTGTTGTTGCTTAGTCGTTTAGTCATGTCCGACACTTCATGGTCCCATGGACCAGAGCATGCCAGGCACTCCTGTCTTCCACTGCCTCCCGCAGCTTGGTCAAAACTCAGTCTTAGACTAATTACAAAAAGTTGGGGAGAACACTGAAAAGGAAGGAGGGCAAAATAAACGTGGCAATCACAGAATTGTTATGTCTGCTAGCTGGGCTAAATCCCAGACAGGGGAGACCAGGGATGACCTTCAACTGAAGATTGCAGGCCAGCCTTGCAGCAAAGTTCCTTTCAGCATGAAATCAGCTGCGGTTGCTTCGTGGGCAACTGTCTTTCTACGACAAGAGATGGGGAACCATTTTCAGGGCAAGGGACCACATGCCAGTGCACAGTGAAGCAAAAGTAGATGGAGCATCAAATGTCAAGGTTACCTTTGTATTGTACGTAGGCCAGTGTCTACACACACTCACACCCCCTCCGTTTCCACCACCCAGCCAAGCAAGAGGCATTAAGAGAATTCAAGACCACAGAGTGGAAGAGTGCCCTATTTGCTCTCTGTTTTACACACAACACAGGAAACTCACCAAAGTAAACCCACTGCAGCTTGGGACTGTGTGTGTGCCATGCAGCAAACAAGGTGCTGAGCAGGGACACAGCTATGGACAACCTGAGAAAGCTCCATCAATCATGGTGCCTGTCCATAAAAGCAAGCTTAGTGTGAGAGACTAGGGTGATGTCAAAAGGTTCCAGGAATTCTCTTCGTTGTGAGATTATTTTGTGTGTGTGAGGGGCATGATTCTGTGAGTTTGTTTGGGTCATGGATGAGAGCCAAGAGGCTGGGTGATTGGGAAATTGTGCCAGAAGGAAAAGGAACAGATATCAGTATACATTTATTAGTAATTTGTATTTATCGTTTTATTGTGTGTGTGTGTGTGTGTGTGTGTGTGTGTGTGTGTGTGTGTTTGGTCAGATTTCTGGTTGCTGTTTTAGATTTCTGTGCCCTGCTCTCTCTCTAGCAGTACAGTAGTGGTCTAAATAAATTAATAAACATAGATTCCAGTCAGACAAGAACAACTGGGACAAGATGCAGTGACAGTACGGGGTTTAGCCTGGGGAGAGTTTAGAGGGGTCCCACCCAGTTCAAATGGCCTTTCTTACTTGACTTACTTTATAATGACTTGTGTGTTAAATGCACAGTAGTTACTGAAGAACTTACTGCTGCTTAAAAGGAAGACACCAACATTCACACTTAAATTATAGCATTTTATCAATGGGGAAATGCAATCTTCCATCAAAAACCATATCCACATACAATCAGAAGGTAGTCAGTAGATGTAATGGTTGGCATGCTGCACTGGGACGTGGGAGGTCAGGATTCAAATCTTCACTCTGCCATGAAGCTCCCTGAGTGACGTTGGCCCAGTCACTGGTCTTGTAGCCTAACCTACCTCACAGGGCTGTTGCTATTGTTTTTGTAAGTATATTACAAAACAATATAGATGCAGAAATTGAAAAGAGAAGTGACTAATTTAACCCTCACCCTCGCCGAGAGATTAAGTCTGCATCCAAATCTGAAGTCCACACAAGTCCACATCATAAATCCTTATTTTCACAGGTTCCTCAAAGGATAACCCAAAAAAATGATGAAAGCAACCTAGAATGCTGATATGAAGTCCTGTATAGTCATTCTTCACTGTATGCTTAATGAAGCAATTTCATTCTACCGCAAAGAAGTCCTTTTGTTTTAAACCTTGTGCCCTTCAAAGTTTATTGGTGAGTTTCTAAACAAGTGCCGATTCCCAGACTTTATTATAACAATCGGTCAGAGGCTCCTTCCATATATCTCCAATACCTAGTTGCAGTAAGTCTTGCTGTTAATAATAGCCAACCATTGGTTTAAAGCATACACTTGCATCTTGATCACATCTTCTTTTTAAAAAGCCAATCCGAGGCATTAAACAAACTTTCCTCCGGTAATTTAGTGGATTTTCATCAAACACTTCATTCCAAGGAGGCCAGTTGGGGAAGTGGTTTGAGTGCTGGACTAGGACCTGGGACTAATTCCTTCTGTTTATGCCATGAGGACGATGACATGCTAGTGCCTGTGCTGAATGCTGGTAAATAAGCAATGCAACTCCCCCTTCCAACACCATTTTGTGAATTTGATGGTTTGTTTTTTAACCAAGCTCTCACAAAGCTCTTTGGAGAAATCTCAGAAGCCGCTGTGGTACTGGGGTACAGCAGCAATGGGCAGACTTTAGGTTTCTTGGATCTCCTTTGATATTTTCTGGAACCCCAATATTTACCAACAGGAGCCAGGAGCTGAATACTGTACACGCAAAGATTCAAAAACAAGGGTCATTCTGAGCCTAAAATTATGCTTTCAATACCAGAACTGAAGTCAGTTCATGGTCCTCTTGCAGCACCTCTGGTCATTTCATCATTTCAGCAGCTGCATTTAGGTGAGGGAAATGTTTTATTCCTATTTGTGAGTCAGAAACCCTTTCTGGTCTACCCAGATCCCCTTACTGGTCTACCCAGATCCCTGTCTACCTTCTGCTTGACACTGCAAGTGTCAGACAAGCATTACGGAGACCGAAGTTTAAATCCTCATTCAGCCACAAGGTGACCTGAGACCAGCCACACAATCTCACAGCCTAACTCACCTCACAGGGATGTTGTGAGAGGATAGAATAGTGGGGGGGGGGGGCAACCTGTGGAAGAACCGTGAACCACCTCAGGTTCCTTGGAGGAAAGGTGAACAATTTGTTGGTTAGCTACATTTATATCTCGCCGTTTCAATTTCTGCCCCCTTGCATCCAACAAATTCTTGGATGTTATGTCTGCTCTGTTTCCACAGCAGACGTGTACCCCTTTCAAGGTTAAAAGCTCTTATTCCACAGAAATTTATTCCTCTGCTTCACGCAGTGGGTAAGATATCATCTCACTGGCACTGGTTATTCAACACTAAGAATAATATAGGCTTTAAGACCAACACAAGAAATAACAGAGATTGGGTAATGTTTAAAGCTTTGGCCCTAACCACACTTATGTACCTAGGAACAAGCCCCTTGGGATTCAGTAAGTGCTGACTTCTCAGTAAACATGCTTAGGACTTGACTGCACATCATTTCTGTAGTATTTTAGTCTATAATCGAGTCCAGCAGTAGTAGGTTTTAATAAAAACCAATTTAGTACTTTAAGCTGCACAGCTAACACTTTGGGTTGTTTTCAGCTTGTGTGCATGCACTTTGCCTCTGCATTATTTTAACGATGCCAACCGCCAAAACTGCACAAGTCCCAACTTGATTTTCTGCAAGCACATTTCAAACCCTGAACCATATTTGACTTCAAATTGCTACATTAAAGGTATAAAAAGAAATAACATCGTTTGGATTTGGCTTTTCAATTAGCTCTCATTGCATTGTTTATGTTTTGAACCAACGTGTGAATTTGAAAGGAGCCTAGAAATTTAACCTAACAGACAAATTCTTTTTTTAAAAAAATTACAATTTTATTACTTTGCTATAACTGGAAATCTTAGATCCCTTTCTGGAGGGATTTTGCATATTCAGTTAAGTTTGAAGCAAAACCAAGCCAATCCTTTTTTTAAAACCTTCATCACTCAAAAACAACTTTTTTTAGGTAGTGCTGCTTTTGTACTTTTCTCGTATATATTTGGTATTCAGCCAAAACATGAGATGTCAACACTTCAGAGGTGACAAAATAGAACAGTGCTTTCTTTTCTATGTCATTAGCAGCTGACTATGTACCACAATATTTATTTTGCTTCCCTATCTTTTCTGCAGTTTGAAGTAAACTTTTAGACCCAGCTCCAGAAGGGAGAGCTGGGTGGTATGAACTTGGGACTCCAACTCCCATCAGCCCCAGTTAATATTACCAAAAAATCATATTAAAAGAAACTGCTTGCAGAAAAGTGTACATCAGTCAAAACTACATACAGAAATGCATATAATAATTTGCATGTGGATTTTTTAGAAGAAAATGCACAAACTGCATTTTGGGCTGGGGGGGGATTAATATTGGCAGAATGACAGATCCTTCCGTCCCTACTCAGTATAAAGGCAGCTTAAGTTCATCACATTTCATTTTTACCTGCAACACTCAAACTATGCCTCACTTCTCTTAAGACAGCATTTCACACCTACTCTAGTGAGTTGTCCTACTTTAGTTCTATGTTGCCAAGTACAGATGCCCTTACTTTACCAAAAGAAAACCCTGGTGCAAGTAAAAGCCTATGAGTTCATTTCTCCTTTCCCGATAACAACCTTTGGAATTCCTTTCCTTCCAAGCTATAATACTGATTATTTTTTATGAGTTGATTTGAATCTAAATAGCAAATCATTAATCAGCTTGGGGAGTCTTAGTCAATACTGTAGTAGCTTACAATGCCACAACTGCACAGGGTAACTTCCTAACTTTCATTTTGGTTATTAGCCATTGGACTTACAAACTGAACACTTTGGCTAAACAACCAACCACCAAATTTATTTTATATGCCCACTCAATCTTGCCAGTAATTATTGCAAGGGAAATGTACACTCTGTATAGAAAAACATCAGATCAGTCAGAAATAAACCAAAGTGGAATATATGCAGTAAAAGTCAGAGAGTCTAATTGTGTAACTGGCTTTCCTTTTACAGTCAATATACATGTGGAGACTGGCAAAATCCCAACCACTGTTCAACTAGAATGGAGCACTCTGCTGTTGTCCACGCACATTTTAAGTTTTTGTGTTCCACCACAAAACTCTGCCTCTCATCATACGTAACTTTCAATAAACAGAAACTTCCCTTCGTTAAAACACCGCATAATGAAAATTCCCAACAGCACCAGGGTGGAAAACAAGATTGTAGCAGCAGAACTGCACATCAACTGCAGCATAATCTTAAACATTCGAACAGACACTTCAAATGCTCACCAGAACACTGAAGTCTTCACCTCGCTCCTGATATCCAGTCAAGAGCAGGGCCTGACAAACTTCCCTCAGGAGGTAGTTTCACAACTTCTCTCAAGATTTGCATTCACTTATGCCAAACAGCCTGACAACAAACAACCGTAGTAACACAAGTTAGTGATGCCTTCAATTCTTAAGTACAGGCTGCACCTGCAACTTTAAAACCTTTTTGTGTGAATGTCAGCTGAGGTGTTTCAAGGTCCCACATCAAAGCAATAAGGAAGCCGGCAGGAATTTTGAAAATAACTACCCTAAGGGGACCGTCAATCGCATATGTTATCTCAGTTTGGAGCCTTCTGACAACCTCTTGTGTATCGCTGTGTTTAATACCCTTTGCCTCACAATCCACCACTAACAATGTGTGGTGGAATTTTCCCCCAGTGATTTATTTTCCCCCATAGAAAATCTTCTGTTTCCTAAGTTCATGACTAACTATGAACGGGTGCGAACTGCAAATACAACACTAGACAAGCTTAGCAGTTTCCAAGTTTTTAGCTTTGATTACTACATGCAAGTAAAATCATAGCTGTCAACTTTTCCCTTTTCTTGCGAGGAATCCTATTCGGAATAAGGGAATTTCCCTTTAAAAAAGGGAAACGTTGACAGCTATGAGTAAAATAGAAATGCTAACTTTTTTGTTACTTGAAGACAAACCAAACCATCAGTGAGCACTCAATATAAACATACCTATAACCATCTGTATTACAGAGCAAGTACATCATAAAGATGCTAAATTAAATCCCTCTCTAAGACATCACAAAATTTTCTGATGCAAAATGATTTTTTTCCAAGGCAGCTTACCCTAACGTACAGAGGGAAATTTTCCAATTCAAAATTTTCCAGAAAAACCCGCAATACTTCAACTCGCCAAGAGTTGCTGCCAAGCTCTTGGAGTTTTAGTATCAGTACAAGCTAATTTTGTTCATTTGATTTATAATTTACTTCCTAGAAAACATCCCAAAGTGATTCAAAAATGTGTCTGTTTGTAAAACACACTATTTCTAATCCAATGTAGATGAAAGAGGACAAAAATCTTCACTTTAAAGGTTTTTTGGAAAAGGACAATCTTCAATATACACCAAAAGACAACAGAGATGGCACTTGTCTGATACACAATTGAAGGGAATTCCAAGAGGTAGATGCCACAACACTAAAGGTCCAATTTCTGCATCAAATGGAATGGCCCTCCTGATGAAATGGTATCTGCAGGGCATAGTGACTGGGTATAGAAGGGACGAGATGATTGTTTAGTATCCTGCATTGGTTGTTGTACACCAAAATCAGCACCTTCAACTTAGTGCAGTAGAGGACTGACAGCCAGTACAAGACTCTCAGCACTATGTAACATGGAGGTGATATTTGGCCCTTGCACTGAGCAGTTGAGCCACTCAATTTTGCACTCGGTGCATCTTCCAGACCAACCTCAGGGGTATCCCTACACAAAGCACATTTCAGTAGACCAAGATGGAAGCTACCAGGGCATGGAACAACAATGCACACATTCAGCTATGAGTCAATGTCAAAAACCAAGTAACATATGTGCACCTTTCCAATGTAGCCACACGCAGCGTAGAAACGCAAACAGAAGGTAAGAACATATGAACTGCCCATGGTACCTTAGACCAGGCATAGGCAAACTCGGCCCTCCAGATGTTTTGGGACTACAACTCCCATCATCCCTAGCTAACAGGACCAGTGGTCAGGGATGATGGGAACTGTAATCTCAAAACATCTGGAGGGCCGAGTTTGCCTATGCCTGCCTTAGACTAAGGGTCCATGCAGAGAAGGGTTGGCAAACCAAATGTGGCCCTCTGGACTTCTCTATTTGGCCCTTGGCACTTTCTCCAAGCCAAACCTCCTCTCCCCAGGCCACACCCCTCTCTGGCCTTGATTGTTTTTCCCTGCCTGGATTGTGTCCTTCAACTCTTGGTGTTTGCCTCTTGCTTGCCTGAATGGAGATAGGAGTGCCCACTACATGAAAGCAAAATTTAGAGTCACTGCTCTGCCTGCTTTTGCCTCCGGCTCCACCTACAATTGGCATGTTGCCCTGAGAAGGTTGCTCAGAATGGAATGTCAAAAAAAAAAAAAAGGTTCCCCAATCCTGACGCAGAGCACTGATCCAGCATGAACAATCCATATATTCGTGCCTGCCCACATTCTTCTACATTCCACATTGCAGACCTCCTCAAATGCACACGTAGTTGCATTCTCAAGTGCTTAGCATACTACAAGGAAGCAGCAAACTATGTTTAACTTGTGACACTACCTAGCTTGCATGTTCCCTGACTTCCAGTTTTGTGGCAAATTATAGGTTGCCATTACATCTGAACTAAGCAAAAACTATGGGGTGTTTTTTTAAAAAATAAAAAAAATCATCATCACCATCACATTTAGATTCTACCTTTCCTCCACAAAGTTCAAGGTAAAGTACATGGTTCTTCCTCTCCGCATCCAAGCTGGTAGCCAGGCCATCACTATATCTTACAAGCAGACAAAAATACTGAAATTTTTACAAGACATAAAGTCATAAAATTGTAGAGTTTGAAGGCACCGTGAGGATCATCTAGTATTACAGCTGTCAATGCAGCTGTCAAATATGGGAATCGATCTTGCACCTGCCAATGCGAACTCCACAAATATAGTTCTTTAAAGATACTCTCTTGAGAATTATATATAGATAAAATCACTTTTGTTAAGGCTGAAATCCTAACTCCACTTCTTGAATTCAATAGCGCTTGTTTCTGAGTATACATTTTTGGATTCCACTACAAACTTTTCCCTCATCTAATTAGCTGCCTTTACTATTGAATTTTCTTAGTATAATGAGGTCTCTTGGGCAAATGTATGTTAAATGTCATAGAATGGTGTATAGTTCTTATATATTTTTAAAGCACATAGCACTACAGTGGTACCTCGTGTTACAAACACTTCGGGTTACAGACTCCACTAACCTGGAAGTAGTACCCCGGGTTAAGAACTTTACCTCAGGATGAGAACAGAAATCATGCGGTGGCAGGAGGTCCCATTACCTAAGTGGTACCTCAGGTTAAGAATGGTTTTAGGTTAAGAACAGGCCGCCGGATCAAATTAAGTATGTAACCAGAGGTACCACTGTATGGCACAATGAAGGAATACTGTAGACCTAGCCTGAGAAGCAACCCCCAATACAGCATCACACAAGACTTTGTAGGCCAGGGATGGGGAATCTGTAAGCCACTTGATGTTGCTGGACTACAACGCCCATCATCCTTGACCACTGCCTGTGCTGACTAGGGCTGATGGGAGCTGGGAGTCTAACAACATCAAAAGGGCCACTGGTTCCCCAATGCAGCCTGCTTCATGCAGGAAATCCAAAGCAACAGCCGGAGGAGCAAGGACAATTGCAGACCTCAGAATACACCAAGTTGGCTGGGGAAGGCACACTGCAGAGAACGACTCATGCCACTACCCAGAGAAGGAAGAGACCTTAACAGATTGGAGACCTAGGCCCAAACTAACAAAATGAATTTCAATAGGGACAAATGAAAAGTTTTGCACTTGGGAAGGAAGAACCAGATGCACAAACCTAAGATGGGGGCACCTGGCTTACTGGAAATACATGTGAAAAGGACATTGGGGTCTTAGTGGACTCCAAGCTTAACCTGAGTCAAGAGTGTGATGCAGCAACCAAAAAAGCTAATGCTATTCTAGGCTGCATCAACAGAAGTATGTCTATAATCTTTGACAGGCTTCCTCAACCTCGGTCCTCCAGATGTTTTTGGCCTACAACTCCCATGATCCCTAGCTAGCAGGACCAGTGGTCAGGGAACGATGGGAATTGTAGTCCCAAAACATCTGGAGGGCCGAGGTTGAGGAAGCCTGATCTTTGAGAATTCTTGGAGACAGGTGAGGTCCCCGCAGACTAGAAGTGGGCTAAAAAATTCCTGCATTGCAGGGGGTGGACTGGATGACCCTTGTGGTCCCTTTCCATCACTACAATTCCATAATTCTACCCAGTTGGGAACATAGGAAATTGCCATACTGAGTCAGTCCATTGGTCCATCTAGCTCCATACTGTCTAATTTGACTGGCAATGGCTCTCCAGGGTTTCAACCCTACCTGGAGATACACAGGATAGATGGCGTATTCTGCATGCAAGGCAGATGCTCTGCTACTGAGCTGCAGGCTTCCATTCCTCTTAGGACATGTATTTCCCACCCCTGACCATCTTGCTGCCCTCAGTGAACTCATTCCAATTGGTCAACACCAGTGGTTTCTAAAGTGAATGACACCACCCCTAGTAGAGCGCGGTGGGATTACCTAGAGGTGTAAATGACTCTCAGACTTTTGAAAGCTGGTATCATTGGACCAAACTCATCACTTTTGCTGAACTGATTATGGTAAATAGTTTCAACTGGATTTTGAATAAATGTGCCATTAAGTGAATTTTATTTTGTTATTATCTTCCTTAATGGGTCTTACAAACCTGAATAATGCCTTTTTACTGGGTAAGGTGGGGGGCACTGGAGATGCGTTTATGAAACCAATGGGGGGTGGCCCCCCAAAATTTGGGAATCACTGGTCCACACCTGGATGTGGTGCCCAGAACTGAACACAGGACTCACAATGTCTTCTAATCTTTTCAGCTACAGAACAAGTGAACGTGGAAGCCACCCACAACCTGCCTTATTTCAAAGAGAATTAAAATTGCAGAGATGTGCTGAAAAACTACAGTGAACGATTCATTTTGTCAGACACACATAGATCTCACAAAATCAAGCGCATCGTTCAGTTTTGCTTTAAATGCAAAATTGAGGGTTTACAAGCAAATGCCTTTGAAATGCACAGTGTCGTTGCTATTATTTTATGTATAAGCTTTTCTTATCATAAACCAGAGACGTATGCTGGGGGAAGACAAAACAACATACAGATAATTCTTCATGAAAACACCACAAACACGGAAAATAAAAAAAGCATTAACTTTTGCACAGAAAAAGCTTTCTCCAAAAAGGGGGGAATCTAGTTCTGCATATATATAGGACCTGCATGTGTCATAAGAAGGCTAGGGAATGAAGCAGCCACATCCTTTGCTAACAGTGTGGTTGTGTGCAATGCACAGCAAACACAGTGCCAATGAGAGCCCATCCACCATCTTTATCTGCCCAGAGGCGTATCTGAGCCATGCTGAGCACACTAAGCATTTTAATCACTAAGCATGTTAAGTACCCTGCAGTGCCCCTAACGTCCGATGCTAACACAACACAATGCCTGGGTGTATTACTGAAAACGTTTCCCCCTGAAAACTCAACAATTAAATGAATTTCAAACCGACCAAGTGGCTGGCAATCCATTCCCACACGAGGAAGTGTGTCAAACATTCAGGTCCTTCAAAGTCTAGAAAGCTTGAGAGAGGCTACTTGGTGCTACCTCCTACACATTCCACCATGTTTTTCTTAAATCTTTACAGAACCTAGAAAGAAGTACACAACTTGAGGTGGTTTCCAATATGGATACCACCTACAGTCAAATAAACAGTTTGTTTAATCAGCTAAACAACATTTAATAAACTTAAAAGGTTTCACAGATCAATCACGCAAAACATATTCTTTTAGCAAGCATTGATCATTGTTGCTAGAAGTACTTACGCAAAGGAGAAAATGCCACTTTTAATCTAGTAAAAACTCAACTGATTTATCGACTTGCTTTGATCAGATAAGCGCCCTAGATTCCAGTGGTTCAATTCCAAAGAAACAGGTGCAGAAACAGATATTTCTAGAAGCAATGCTCTGTCTCCTAAACTCAAGCCTGTGAGACACTGCACATGCTCAGGGACACTCTTACAGTGGTACCTCAGGTTAAGTACTTATTTCGTTCCAGAGGTCCGTGCTTAACCTGAAACTGTTCTTAACTTGAAGCACCACTTTAGCTAATGGGGCCTCCCGCTGCCGCCGCGCCACCGGAGCACGATTTCTGTTCTCATCCTGAAGCAAAGTTCTTAACCTGAGGTACTATTTCTGGGTTAGCGGAGTCTGTAACCTGAAGTGTATGTAACCTGAAGCGTTATGTAACCCGAGGTACCACTGTAGTAAGAAAGCTTTTAAGGGTTCACAGTGCTTCAAGCGCACATTCTCAATAACTAACTCAATATTATGATTGTTTATGAACAGTGCTTATGAAGTATTATCAACACTGTATTGCAAACGTGGAGCCGGACAGAAAAACAGCAGCTTACCCAACGGGGTGGCTGAGAGATAGGAGCTTAGCTTAGGCCATAAAACAAGTTTGTGGGTAAGCTACCATTTGAACCAAAAACTTCCTGCTCATAACTCACTCTTTGCTATCAGTGGTACAGCAGCTCTCATCATTGTTATTTAATTTATTTTTACATTTACAACTCCCCATTTCCTCTAAAGACCTCGAGGTGGCATACATGATTCTCTTCATTTTATGTTTGCCTTTCATAGTAGACAGGGGATTTGAACCTTCATCTCCCAAGTCCTAGTCCAACACTCTAACCACTACACTACACCACCACACTTATTACTTCTCACACTCATACATACACACTCTTTCCAAAGAGGAGTAGCACTCAGATCAAAGCATGGTGAAGCCTGGCAATTTTCTTACATGCACCATGCACACAAAAGCAGACCCCTAAAAAGGTGTAGTTGGGCTCATGCCTCAACTGTTAACATCAATACCTTACATTTAAAACAACCTTATACCCTCTTTGACACTAAAGGAAAGTTGGGGACTGTATATCCTTAACAAACTATAGTTACCAGGACACTTTCCCGGGACTCTGATTTATATAGCAACTCTGAACATGTTCAGAACATATACCTTCACCGACTTCCAAATTGCTTCCCAGCCAGATTCAAAATGCTGATTTTGACATAGAAAACCTTAAGATGGCTTGGGAAATGAAGAATGCCCCCCCCCATATGCACCTGTACCCATGCCCCAAGGTCTTCTACAAACACCTTTCGCCAAGTGCCCTCTCAAAGAGGGGCTCCAAAGCGGCTGGACCACTGTGTCTGGCGGCGATAGAGAAACGTGGAGACCAGAGAAGAGACACATTGAATCTGAACAAATGCTTACCATACATTATGTGAACAAACCTTGCAATTCCTCTGCAACAAAACAGTCAGAGCTTGTACTTTTTGCATTTATTATTATTATTAATTAGTTAAATCTGTATACCACTCGATACCCACAATTCTAGGGGCACTTACAACATAAAATCACAATATAAAATCACAAAATACATAATAAAAATAAAAGCAACCCAATAAACAACCTACAGTGGTACCTCAGGTTAAGTACTTAATTCGTTCCGGAGGTCCGTTCTTAACCTGAAACTATTCTTAACCTGAAGCACGACTTTAGCTAATGGGGCCTCCCGCTGCTGCCGCGCCGCTGGACCACCATTTCTGTTCTCATCCTGAAGCAAAGTTCTTAACCTGAAGCACTATTTCTGGGTTAGCAGAGTCTGTAACCTGAAGCGTATGTAACCTGAAGTGTATGTAACCCAAGGTACCACTGTACTTCCCACTACCTTTTAAAAGGGCATTGGATGTCAATCAGCCAAAGGCCTTATTAACGAGAAATGTTTACATCTGGCACATAAAGGTGTGTAACGAAAGCGCCAGCAGAATCTCCCTGGGAAGACAATTCCTTAAACGCGGAGCCACTGCAGAAAAGGCCTGTTCTTGTGTTGCCACCCTCCGGACCTCTCATGGAGGAGGCACACAACGAAGGGCCTCAGAAGATGATCTCAGGGTCTGGGTAGGTTCATATGGAAAGCATTTCATTTCCCTCTAAAACCAGATGCTGAAAATGTCACTCCCTAAAAAGAAAAATGCCCCACCCCAATCACTGGTGCACATGTCTGCTAACTTACCCTGACGATTCATGCAGCTGATGGAAATAGACTAGTTTCACCAAGACTCAGACCAGGATGAGGAACCTACCAGGGCCATATTCCCTTCCAGGCTTCCTTTCAGTAGTCCAGAAACAAAAATGGAAGGGGCAACAAACACAAGTTCTACCTTTGTTCAGTAGGCTAGTTTCTCTACTCCCAAATCTAGCTTCCATTCAGGCCAGTATGAGGCAGGAGTTGAAGGACACCATTTTCTAGCCACACAAAAATACCTTGGTTTCCCACCTCTGGCTCAGGCCATAACAACCTTTAAGGAATTCCCAACCTTTAAGGTTACTCTTGAAGGTGCCACAAGAGAGTGGGTTGGTCTTGGTCTTCTAAAAGTGGAGATCTAGCTCCACACTCCAATCCTAAACACACTAAGCAGTTAAATCCTATTGATCACAGTGGGACTAACTTCTGAGCAGGGATGCAGGTTTGCTGTTGACCATAATGCTCCACCAGCTTTTTAGTAAACACTGCAGATTATATCACATTAAAAACTACTAGACAGCTGGCAAGAGATTCCAAACCAATTAGGCACATGGTTTCCCCCACATTAATATACTCTAATCTTATAGCCAAGAACCACATTCACACTATGCATCTGGAAACCTACAAACTGACTCTGAAGTATTTTAAACCAGGGTTGACATATGATTAAAGACACCTTAGACGATTAATTAAAAAATCTCCTTATGAATTAAAACAAAAGAAAAACAGGCATATTTTGCTTTTAAGCTTAATGCTCATAGGCACAATTCAGGGATGAATATGCAAGAAAAGAACAAGTGGTTCTTCTAACATGGAGCCCAGTTGCCTACAATTTCATACATATTTGTTTTAAAAATAAATAAACATTCTATTTAAAATTAACTGCTACCAGGTTAGACCAGACAACTTTTGTGGGTGGTCAAAGGGTATTTTTTAAAAACTGACTAATCAATGAAAAGTTGCAGATCTCATTTTAACCTCTTGGGTGAAGCATGTGAATCCCGCATTAATCCAAATTACACAAGCAGATATGGATTCTGTTCATGCAACGCTCTCGGAGTCAGACTCTGGAAACAAGGAAAATATATATGGTCTCAGTACCGGCCTTGCATATTCCCCTTCTCCGGTTGCTATATTTTTATATGAAACACAACCGCAACACACAACCGTATTCATTTATGGGGTTTTTCAGGCACTGACTCATCTCTGTTTTTAAAAAAAAATTGCATCCATCTTACTTTAAGTGCCTCTTTCCTTTTGATGAATGCTAAGCGAACGCTACGGGGAAAGAAAGCATGGGTGTACGGGCTTAGGGAGTGGCCAAGATGCAAATCTCTCGCTTTCTAACTTCCCACCGACTGGGAGCAGGTAGGTAAGGCAGCGTGTGCGATCCGCCGTTGCCAGATCCTCGCATATGGTTCTCTTGCCACACCGCGGGCAGCTCCCTGTACACGCACTCGATTTAAAAGATCACGCTGCCCTCTTCCCGCCCCACCCCCCGCAGTGCGAGGACTCGCCTCGATCCGATTAAAAAAAACCACTCACGGCCTTGCACCTTACTTAAGGAAGCACGCAGCCAGGGGGGCATTTATTTATAATAAAATAATAATCATAATAATAGCCAGGCTTAATGATCTCCTTTTTCTCTCTCTCCTCCTGCTGGGATATCTTGCAGGAAGGAGCAGGAGGCAGAGAGGGCCTCGCCCATTCAGTCCTACATACCGAAAGTGAGTGAACTTACAAACTTAAAAAAAGAAAGAAAAAGTTGAGTTTGCAAGCTCCGTGCAAGAATGGAAGTTGTTAAGCGTTTTGCCTACCTGGTGCAAGTCTGCAACAAGTGCATGCAGGGTCCGTGTGGGCGCAGTTTTTAATACATATAATGGATCTATATTGTGCAGCGACGGGGCAATTGCAATTTTAATTTATTACTGAGCTGCTATTTACTCGGGTCCTACTTTGCTTACAGTACAAGCTCTTGCTGTAAACAAATATCGCTCCGCCAGGAAATATATACTTGCATATCTACACGCAACCCCGCCGCCTCCGCCCCCTCTTCTCTCCCCCCCCCCGTGCAATGCACCCTCCTCCCCTCCGCGACAGTACAGGGGGGAGACGGAGAGAGAGAGGTGGAAATAACTAATCTTCGCTCTTTCCCAAGCCCACGCCAGGAGGAGAAGCTCAAGGGAGCTGGACTTACCTTGTGCATGAAATTCCTTGCATGCCACTTTAGGGTGGGGGCTCTGCCCCCCCTCTCTCTTAATCTCTGGTGCAAAATCCCCGTGTCAGCAAAACGCTGTCAAATTATTTTCGTGCAAAAGAAGGGGGGGGGGAGAGAGAAAGCAGAAGCAAAAAGGGGAGGAGGCTAGGAAAGAAAATCGAATCACTCCGCCGAGATGGGTCTGGTCCTGAGTTTGCAAACCAGGAAATAAGGTGTCAGTGGCGGCAGTTAGTAGCAGAGCGCGGAGCCCTTCGCCGGGGTCTCCGGTCTTAAGGAGTGACCTGCGGGCTGGGAGCAAACTCCGGCAATTTAGCGGCGTGTCTTCCTGGGTTTTCAGTAGGGAGGGTGGGTTTTTTTTTCTCTTTTTTGCAATGCCCCACTCGTTTCCCTTTTCTAAGGGCTGCCGTTCCCATGCAGCAGGTACGGAGGACAAGCCCACCTCCCCATGCGCTGCTGCCTGTCCGAGCTGTCGGCGGCGCCCCGAGCCAGATTCCCGGGTGGCGAGCAGCAATTGCACTCGGGGGCCAGGAGATCCCCGGTGACGCTCCAGGCTCGGGGTGTGCAAACATACACACACACCCTGCGTGCATGGCGCGCCGTTTCCTCGTTCTCTGCTTCGTAACTCGGATCTTTCTTGAATCCGAGCAGAGTTGGGCGGAGGGCGGGTTCATTTCTGCAAAGGAGCCGAGGAGGAGGAGGGTGCGTTTGACACACATCCTGGAGGAGGCACGCGGCCCGATCCGACGCGTGTTTCCTCGGAAATGAAGCCTGCAGTATTTATCGGGGCTTATAAGACTGTGCCCCCCCCCGCCCGCAAAACAAACACACCCGAAGCCCTATATATGGATGTCTTGAGACTGTAATCCTGGCAGCAAGCCCCATTCACACGGGGACTCGCGAGGAAACGTCCACAGGATCGCGCTGCAAGAAAGCGCCCTGGGGAGTTTGGCTTTGTGCCCGCCCCCTCCCTTGTCGGGGAGACGCAGGAAGACAGTGCCGCTTCGCAGCAGGGTGTGGGCTCCTCGTACTGTACGCTTCCCCGCCACCCTCCCACCCCTAACGCCATGACTGCAAAACGTGGGGAGGTGGGTGGGGGGGACTCCTCCTGGGAGCGCCCCCCACTGGCTTGTGATTGGCGCAGCGCTCCGACGTGAGCCCGCGGGCGGTGCTCTCTTCCCCGCCTCCCTTCCCCAGCACTTCTCAGAAAAGAAACTTGCAGTATTCGTCGCAGTCAGATGCCTCTCCATTTTCATTGGGGGGGGGCAAGCCGTCGCGGGTTAAAAAGAGCGCTTGTATGCGCAAGACGTTTATTACTCCTTAAGGTTGCCAGCGTCTTCTCCCTCCCCCCCCCCATGTTTAAGGCTCCTGTGCCTTTTGCAGCAGAGTGGCAAGCAGCGTGTGTTTTTTTAAGTGGGGGAGGGGGAGCTTTGCCTATCCGTATTGACATCAGCATGCTGGGGAAGGCTTAGTTCTTGGCTGTCAAGCCTGCCGTTAACGGCACAGGAGCCAAGCTGCGAGGGGAAGTTGGCAACCTTGCGGTGTGTTTGCATGACATAGTCGCGGTTGGATGTGCTTCTGGCTAGAAACTTAGATCTGAGTTCCATGTATGCGTGTTCATTACTTCATGATCTTCCTGTTCGAATGAACCTTTGCAGGTATAAGCTCAGCTCAGATAGCATCAAATGACAGGGGACTTGATTTGCTACATCCAGCACATTCATAAAACGTCCACTATTAAACGTGGCACTGGTAGTATATTTGTGATGAAAGACCCAAGAAAGTGTTTGAATCCTTTCCCTGCTAGCATGCCTGAAGGTGTCAGATCTGGAATGAGTTGTGTGACCAGTTTTGATGCAAGGAAGGAGGAGTTGGGTAGAGTGAGCTAAGCAAATGCAATGTCACTGTTTGGTGGCAGGAGTGGGATCAATCACTAAACATTGCAGGGTGAGGGGTCCTCTCATAGCTGTCAACCGTCCCTTATTTGGCGGGAAACTTCCTTATCCCAGCGTCATGTCCTGCTGCTGTCCCTTATTGATGATGTCCCTTAAATTTCCCAGGTTTCAAAGGAAGCAGCTCCCCTCCCTCCCTCCCTGCCGGCCAGGGGGGAGGGAGGCTCCAACTGTGTTGCTTGGCTGCGTTGCTCGCCCAATAAGGAGTCTAAGAACAACTGGGGGATGGAGCTTGCATGCCTTGTGCCAATCAAATTGGCCGCATTGCCTGGGGACTCGCCTTTGCTCAGCGCTTCCCAGCGGAGAGATGACGGTGGTTTTCCTTGCTGCATCCCCTTTGCCGAGTTGCTACACTGTGGGAACCACCGCTTGAGGCTTTGTTTGGCTGCTGGCTGGGCTTTCTGCCTTTGGCTCAGAGGTTGAACACACCTGTGCCCGGAAAATCCCTTATTTGGCTGCTGACCCCTTATTTTTGAGGCTGCTGGTCCCTTATTTTCAAATCTGTAAATTGACAGCTATGGGCGCACTCATGTTCAGTCAGCCATTTCCTCTAAGCGGAGTAAGGCCATTCCCACCCCCAACTGATGCTCAGCTGTCCAGGACTACTTAGCTTGGACAATCTGGTGGAGGGCTTGTCTAATTAGGCTTCCTTTCTTTTTTATTGTACATACTTCTGAAAACCTCTGGTGCTTTCTTCTTGTGGGCTCATTTTGGCTCCCCTTCAGTCAGCAACCCAGTGAAAGGGAGGGTTGTTTTTTATCCCAAACCTTGCTCTGGATAATCATCTCAAGAATCACTGTTATTATTGATCTAAAACATTTTTAACTTCACTTTTGAGCCAAAAAAGCTCCTGGAGTGTTTACACAAAAGAAAAGAGATATGGAATCAAGTCTTACTGAGTTAATTAGGGCTTTCTTGCAGGTAAGTAGATAGAAGATTGCAACCTTGGTCTCATAGCAGCCCTGTGAAATAGGTCAGTCTGACATGCTCAAAACCACAACATGATCTCATTTGAAGGCTATTTCACTCATACAAAAACTAAGCAGGGTTTTGTCAGCAAGCAGACACTGGTAGGTGTACCTGTGTGATCGACACCTTTGCCGCATTCACACTACAGGGGGCCCAAGTGGGAATTTGAACCCGGCTTCCTTGTATTCAGAGCCAACATGGAAGCTAATACAGTGGTACCTCGGGTTACATACGCTTCAGGTTATATATGCTTCAGGTTTCAGACTCTGTTAACCCAGAAATAGTACCTCAGGTTAAGAACTTTGCTTCAGGTTGAAAACAGAAATCATGTTCCAGCGGCGCGGCAGCAGCAGGAGGCCCCATTAGCTAAAGCGGTGCTTCAGGTTAAGAACAGTTTCAGGATAAGAACTGACCTCCAGAACGAATTAAGTTCTTAACCCGAGGTACCACTGTATAGCCCTATTCTGATGTTATCCATCCAGCCTGGTCCCACCCTTAGCATCCCTGCTTGCTCAGTCCCAGACCTTCCCAGGGGGCTTCTACCTATGTTTGCTTGAACATAAGTACAGTGGTACCTCGGGTTAAGTACTTAATTCGTTCCGGAGGTCCATTCTTAACCTGAAACTGTTCTTAACCTGAGGTACCACTTTAGATAATTGGGCCTCCTGCTGCCGTCGCATGATTTCTGTTCTCATCCTAAAGCAAAGTTCTTAACCTGAGGTACTATTTCTGGGTTAGTGGAGTCTGTAACCTGAAGCGTATGTAACCCGAGGTACCACTGTAGAAGCAGTTGGGAGACCCGCTTCATAAGGCTCCCTGCCTAGCACTGCA
The DNA here is from genome assembly GCF_964234715.1 of Podarcis melisellensis. Lineage (NCBI taxonomy): Eukaryota > Metazoa > Chordata > Lepidosauria > Squamata > Lacertidae > Podarcis > Podarcis melisellensis. Next base: position 24,298,820 of record NC_138530.1, on the reverse strand, counting down.
ACATCTGCAACAGAGAGGGCCAGCATGCAGCTGCTGGGGCGTGGGGCTTGAAACATGTGAGGGGAAATCTTGTTTGGGTTTACACTGAGGGCTGTGACCTTCATTCCCTACTATCAGGTTCCCAGAAGCAGCTGGCTGGTTACTATTGGAAACAGGAAAGTGGATTAAGTAGATCTCGAACTGAAAAGCTAGTATCTCTTGATCAAGTTCTCAATTTTGTTGAATTAATGAACCTAAGTAGTTTGGGTTGGATCTTGAATGAATGCGCAATTCATTGTGAATGTTTTTAATTTTATTGTGCATTATCTTCTTTAGTAGGCTGTGCAAACCGCTATTCTGGGACTGGGAAAACCCAGCCAGATGGGCAGGGTATCAAAAATAAATTACTGTCGTACCTTGGAAGTCAAACGGCTTGCGAGTCAAATGTTTTGGCTCTCGAACGCTGCAAACCTGGAAGCGAGTGTTCTGGTTTCTGAACGTTCTTTGGAACCCAAACGTCTGACGTGGGTTCCATGGCTTCCAATTGGCTGCAGGAGCTTCCTGCAGCCAATCGGAAGCCGCACCTTGGTTTGCAAACGTTTTGGAAGTCGACCAGACTTCCAGAATGGATTCTGTTTGACTTCCGAGGTATGACTGTATTATTATTATTATTATTATTATTATTATTATTATTATTATTATTATTCTGAACAATGCTTTTTATAGAGTAAGGGGCATGGAACCAAGGGGGGAACTACTGGAGTAGACACTCAATGTAGGATTTCAATGAAACTTCAGTTAAACTTCTCTCAGTTGTGTTGTTGCTGTTGCTGTTGTTAATCAAATATGTATACAGTGGTACCTCGGGTTACATACGCTTCAGGTTACATACGCTTTAGGTTACATACTCCGCTAACCCAGAAATAGTACCTCAGGTTAAGAACTTTGCTTCAGGATGAGAACAGAAATCACACAGCAGCAGCACGGTGGCAGCAGGAGGCTCCATTAGCTAAATTGGTGCTTCAGGTTAAGAACAGTTTCAGGTTAAGAACGTACCTCCGGAACGAATTAAGTACTTAACCCGAGGTACCACTGTACCACCCTTTATCTGAAGATCCCAGGGGGCTGCATGACAGGAAAAATACAAAACGAGAACATAAAATATGTACAGTGGTACCTCGCAAGACGAATGCCTCGTAAGATGAAAAACTCGCAAGACGAAAGAGTTTTTCGTTTTTTGAGTTGCTTCGCAAGACGAATTTCCCTATGGGCTTGCTTCGCAAGACGAAAACGTCAAATGCATTCCTATGGGAATGATTTTCAATGCATTCCTATGGGAATCCGTGCTTCGCAAGACGAAAAATTCGCAAGACAAAAAAACTCGCAGAACGAATTAATTTCGCCTTGCGAGGTACCACTGTAATAATACAGAAACAAACCAATAGCCCCCCTCCCACAAACACATTTGGAACGTTAGTCAGCCGAATGCCTGGTTGAAAAATCACCTGGCGCCAGGCAAGCTTCCTCGAGGAGAATATTCCACAAGCAGAAAGCCACCTCAGAAAATATCTATTCTTGTGTTGCCACTCTCTGCACCTCTTGTGGAAGAAGCACACAAAGAAGGGCCTCAGGTGATGATTGAAGGATCTGGGTTGGTCCATATGGAAAGTAGTGTTCCGTGAGGTACTGCAGTCCTGAGCTGTTTAAGGCTTTATAGGTCTAAAGCAGCACTTTTTTGGGGGGGGGGGACAGCACTTTGAATTGGGCCCGGAAACTAATCGGCAGCCTGTGCAGTCAGGCCAGATTTGGTGTTATATGCTCAAATGGTCTTACCCCAGTGAGCAATCAGGCTGCCGAATTTTACACCAGCCGAAGTTTCCGAAAGAGGTAGCTTTATTATGTTTGATGTGTTGCGGTAATCCAACCTAGAGATTGCTGCCCTATAATGATAGGCGTTCCAATGAATCGTGTAGAATACAACTGAGGAGCAAAGTTTGTTTAATCCCGACTAAAATAAATTCATTTGGGGGCATCGCCATCTAAAGAATAAGGTTGGGGAACAACATCATCGTCATTAGTATTAGAAGTATTCCTAACCTGCTCTTTATTGAATATTTTCAACCCCAGAGCAGAGTAAAGCAAAGTAATAAAGATAATGTCGAGGGCCACATTCCTTTCTAGGCAACCACCTGAGGGCCACCTGGCAAGGGTGGGGAGAGCATTAAATGCGAATTTTTTACCTTTTTGTGAAGTAGGCTTGTTTCTTCACTCCTTTCCATCCATCCATCCAGGCTGGTTGGTAGTCTCGGGAGACAACAGAGGAGTGCGCTCAGAAAAGCAGGAAGTATTATCAGAGTTCAAGGACGCATTACTACTTGGAAAGATACCAAGTAGGGGCTGGAAAGGGGTGTAGTGGGGGAGGAAGCAGATAGAGAGGCCTCGAGGGCCCCCACCCGGCCGCTTAAGAAAGATGTTCACAGGTTAAGTTAACTTAAGATAAAATGAATGCTGAAAATAAATTTTGAGGGTTTGCTGGGGACACGTTCATCCCCAGGCATATTATGAAAGAATATAATGCAGCAACATAGTTTAAAGAGTATGTTGACAGTTTCCCTATATTTAGAGGGCTGTTGATAACTATTGCATGCTCTGTCCTTGAAGGATTGAAAAAGCAGAATTGGTGCGGATTAAGTGTGGGATGTGGACGAACAGCCCACTTCCTTTGAGCACTGTCTTCAATGGACACACACCCCTTTCTAGAGCTCATCATCATTTTAACACTGGGACATCTCCCTGCAGCTTACTATCTTGCATTATGGATGTTTTTATTATAAAATGTGATTTCTTTCAGCATTTTAAATGCAGGGCCTCTGGGATGCTAGCTGGCTGAAAAGCACTAGGGCATGTAATACACCTTCCTGTTTAACAATGCAATGCCTAAAAACATTTGCCTCGTTTTTTAAATCTTGAGGCCAAATTTGGGTGGCGCTGTGGGTAAAAGCCTCAGCGCCTAGGGCTTGCTGATTGAAAGGTCGGCGGTTCGAATCCCCGCGGCAGGGTGCGCTCCCGTTGCTCGGTCCCAGCGCCTGCCAACCTAGCAGTTCGAAAGCACCCTCGGGTGCAAGTAGATAAATAGGGACCGCTTTCTAGCGGGAAGGTAAACGGCGTTTCCGTGTGCAGCTCTGGCTCACCAGAGCAGCGATGTCACGCTGGCCACGTGACCCGTAAGTGTCTTCGGACAGCGCTGGCCCCTGGCCTCTTGAGTAAGATGGGTGCACAGCCCCAGAGTCTGGCAAGACTGGCCCGTACGGGCAGGGGTACCTTTACCTTTTTTACTACTACTACTACTATTTATTTATACCCCACCCATCTGGCTGGGTTTCCCCAGGCACTCTGGGTGGCTCCCAACAGAATATTAAAAACACTATAAAACATCAAACATTAAAAGCTTCCCTAAACAGGGCTGCCTTCAGATCTAAAAGTCAGATAGTTGTTTATTTCTTTGACATCTGATGGGAGGGCGTTCCACAGGGCGGGCGCCACTACCAAGAAGGCCCTCTGCCTGGTTCCCTGTAGCTTCACTTGTTGCAGGAAGGCCCTTGGAGCTGGACCTCTGGGGGTGAACGATGGGGGTGGAGACACTCCTTCACGTATATAGTGGACGCTCGGGTTGCGAATGTGATCCGTGCGGGAGGCACGTTCGCAACCCGCAGCGTTCGCAACCCGTGTCTGCACATGCACAGGTTGCGATTCGGCACTTCTGCACATGTGCAACCGCTGAAACCCGGAAGTCACCCGTTCTGGTACTTCCGGGTTTTGGCGGTCCATAACCTGAAGCCTCTGTAACCCGAGGTATGACTGTACTGGGCCAAGGCCATTTAGAGCTTTAAAGGTCAGCACCAGCACTTTGAATTGTGCTCAAAAAGGTACCAGGGCCCAATGTAGGTCTTTCAGGACTGGTATTGTATGGTCTCAGTTGCCACTCCCAGTCACCAGTCTAGCTTTTCTTCCATCATGGAATCTAGGGATTCCAGGAGTTTCCTATTGAGGCTCTGAACAAACATGTAGGAAGCTGCCTTTTCCTGAGTCAGATCCTTCCTCCATCTAGTTCAGTATACTCTACACTGACAGGCAGCAACTCTCTAGGGTTAAAGACATGAGTCTCCCAGCCCTACCTGGGAATTGTGAACTTGGGACCTTCTGCATGCAAAGCAGATGATCTACCCACTGAGCTGCTGCCTTTCCCAAGCAGTCCAGACTTGCTCAGCTTCAACAAGGTGGCTGTGTCACATATCCTCATGTCGAAACATGGAACTGCCCCAATCAGATAGGAGAAAAAATCCATGTATAAAGTAATGGGCAATTGCAGATGCTCCCATTCATTGTAGTCCTTAACTTGTTTTTCTCTCCAGGTGTTCCCCTATCCCCGCCCCAGCAGAGGTTCTGATACCAGAAGCATCTCTGACCACAGACTGATTAAAATCTCTAGTTAGCTGCCTCTCCATATATTCAAGGCACTGTACAAAGAGCGAAAACAAAACCATTGCAATAAGGCTTTCACGAAAGAACAGAATGGCAGAAAACAAGTAAAGCAACCAGCCAAATAGATGTTTTGCACCCTCTCTGGAAAGTCAAGAGAGAAGTCCATTCCACAGCCTCTAGGCAAGTGTGCAGTGTCCCTGCTTCTCACTGCAGTTACCCTTACTGCAGTTATCCTTGCGGATGCTAGTCTACCATTTTGCAGCCACACCAAAGAATTCTTAGCTCTCATTGAATTGAACCAGAGATTCAGAAAAGGACTGAAGCTGATTAGTTGAGACAGAAAGTTTCTTGGAAAGCTGGGCTGATGGGATATAAGCAAAGCGTTGGGGCTTATATCCCATCAGCCCAGCTTTCCAAGAAACTTTCTGTCTCAACTGGCTGGTTTTGTTCCTGGCTGGTTTTTTTTAACGGGATCCTCTGCATTCCCCTTCTATGTGACAGGGTAGTTGTGTGTTTAAATACATACATGAAGCTGACTCTGTCATGCCTACTTTGTCCCTCATCTCAGCTCCTGCTTGTGAATGAAATGAATATATTTGTAAAGTGTAAAAATAAATTTTAAAAAATCATTTGGGGCGTCACGGAAGATGCATAATTTTGCTTTAGTGTTTACAGGCAGAATGGATCTAGCATTGAAGAGCCTTCATTTTGAAAAATGCACAGTCACGTTAACCATACTTCTGTGCAAAAGTTCACAGGCTAAGAGATTATAAAGGGGGGGGGGGGAATCTATCCCTCCCATTGTGCTTGAAGCTTCATGTGCGGTGAGATAGCATAGGATCAAGGTCACCAGAGGCTTCTGTTTGCAAGGAGCTGGGACGACAGGCAGGGAGAGAATTAGTACCTATAATGGGCACACATACCAATTCTGATGTAACTATTTGCAGTTAAAACCCACAAGGGAAGTGGTTGCATAAACAGGGTAAAGTATTTCTGTATGGCTGTGCGGTTCAGTGTTCTTTTCTTGGAGGTTTGGTTTTCTAAAGTGAGTCTTTGTACTGTTAGTAGATTGACTCACAAAACCACCTCTTCTACGTCTATCCAAGATAATATCAGCAAGCTTTGATGACAATTTTGAATCATCAGGGTCCTAGCGGCCTCACAGGACTAAGAACTCACAAAGGCAACTGCAAGCTGGAAGAAAAAATGGTCCAATGAGTCATCATGGAGTATGGTCAAATGGTCACAGCGGTGTCTGCTGTCTCTTGGAGACTGGCAGGGCAGAAAGCAGGAAGACCAAAAGTAGGTGGAGCCAGTGACAGCCAATGACAAGCAGAGCCAACAAATTCTAATTTTGTCTTCTCTGGTTTACTTCCACAAGGGGCAACATTGAGAACATGGATGAGGATGCTAACAGGTAATGCTGCCCCCTGGACTGGTGGTAAGTCAGAAGGAAGGCAGGTGGTAGCTGGCTAAGGGCAGATTGAGGTTGGGTCTCCTTTGGGAGAAAGGTTGGGATATAAATTTAATGGATAATAAAATAATAATATCGGAGCAGTGTCTCATTTGCCCAAGTGAACCAGATTGTAATACTTATTTCTGCATGGGTTTAGTAGACAACACTGGCTGAGTGTGTTGCTGTGCTCTGCTGTTCTCTTGCCTACCAATTATTTATTTATGTGTTTCTTTTACCTTTCCTCCACCTGTGGTTGGACATACCCTCAGTCTGGTTTTTGCCACAGAGTGGAATGGTAATGCTCTGTGGAACTCATTGTGAGTCATTTGTCAAGGAGGGACCAATTCCTAGTGAGCTTTGGGTCAAATGTGGCTATTTCACTCTGCAGGGGTGGATGACCGATTGGGATGGTCTGCCCTTGGAGCATAGAAGCCAACTCCTAGGGCCCAATGTCCCTTCGGCCCCTCCATAAATGATTTGCAGGCCCCCCCCAAGTAGATGGGCATTGCCATTCAATGGTGTGTGTGTGCAGTGTCATGTGATCAAATATGTGGGGCGGGGGCTTACCTGCCCCCCGACAATATATTTTATTCAAGTTGGCACCCCTGTCTTGGAGATTTATGGACACCTCTTTTCCTTGGTCTTTGAGATATACGGTGGTACCTCGGATTACATACGCTTCAGGTTACATATGCTTCAGGTTACAGACTCCGCTAACCCAGAAATATTACCTCAGGTTAAGAACTTTGCTTCAGGATGAGAACAGAAATCGGGGTCCGGCGGCGCAGCGGCTGCATTAGGTAAAGTAGTGCTTCAGGTTAAGAACAGTTTCAGGTTAAGAACGGACCTCCGGAACGAATTAAGTACTTAACCCGAGGTACCACTGTATATCTTAGGGCCCAGTCTAACTGTGACTGTAATTTGTTTTAAACTGTTCTAAATACTGTATTTTGTATTGCTGTAACTCTCCCTGGGACCTTCTGGTAAAGGACGAGTAAACATAATATTTTTATTTATTTACTGTATTTATTTACAATAATCTAATTCAAGTCTGTGCTTTTCAATGACCAAAGCAACAGTAAATGTATAAGGAATTTGTTGCCATTTATTTAGCTCAAGGTCAGTGGGACTATTGTCGACCTAAATCCACTGAGAGAAAATAAGTCCCTGACATCAGAACAAAACATAATAATCTTCCATCCCATTATTGGAATTCTTATCGGCTTTGCTGCTTATTGTCTTGTATTATGGCTGTTTTTATTGCAGTTGTGATTTCTTTCAGAACTTGGTGGGCCTCGTAGTCTTAGGTAAACCATTATTGCTCAGCCATAAATGCCCATCTGCAATACAAAGGTGATAATATTAGTCTCTGTCATACAAGGCTATTATGACAAACCTTTATAGAAAAGAGCTACAAAATAGAGATAATAAATATGACCGCCCTACTCTCAACAGGAGAATTAGAAATTACTAAATGCTTTCACTGTCAAGGATAATGTGCAGCAGCGAAGTAGTTAGCAAACAATGTTAGCATCTTAAAATAACTGTGTTTTCTTGATTATGGAAGACCGTTCCAGCTAAGCCTGCAATACTTTGGTTATTGTAGGGTTGCTACAACTCCCATCATCCCTAGCTAACAGGACCAGTGGTCAGGGATGATGGGAACTGTAGTCCCAAAACATCTGGAGGGCCGAGTTTGGGGATGCCTGGCATATAGGATTTAAGGCCTAAGGACTCAGCTACATTGGCAAAGAAAAAATGCTTTACATGAGTTGTTTATGCATTCTAACACTGTGACACCAGACGGCGCTGTGGAGTTCAGTTTTTGCTTACCCGATTTCTCATACAAAGTTTGTAACACGTTTAACTGAAACACATTTTTGATGTGTCTAGATCCAGCCCTAGTCTGAATGGTGCCACAAAGCACTGGCTTGTTTGTTTGTTTGTTTGTTGCTGTAGTAGTTGCTGATTAACACAGCAACCGCCTTGGAATTTGTGACCATGAAATACAACCATGTTTTATCTCCTTTAGATATTTTTTGTTTTTTGTTTACCACAGTTTGTACCACTGCCGGAACGAAAAAAAGCAGATAGGAAAGGGTAAAGCAGTTCTTTGATGGTATCAGTAAGCAGGAAAGAGACTAGATTTTTTAAAGCTGCTGTTTACAGCAACGATTTTGACTGACATCTGGTATAATAAATCAGCTTCTATTTGCGCTTTATTTGGAAACCCAAAATAGATTATTGTGAGTGCTTTCCTCTTATATTCATCACAATAATACGTTTTGAACATGTTATAAACATGCAACACCAGATGGCGCCAGAGAGCAAAAAGGAGGTTATAAGGATTTTTACACAGGCTTTTTTTTCTTGTAACGATTTCATTTCTGACTTATTTATAGCGTCTTTAACCTGTGTCTAGATCCACCCACAGACTGTTTGTATTCAAACTATTGAAGGTCTAGATTTTGGAATCAATTCCAGTCTGAAGGCATTAAGTAAAGGAATCTTTAAAACAAAAAACCAACAACATGAGCATCTCTAAGAATTATTAAATAATTTGAACTAAGTGCAATATGCAACAGATTAACATTGTTACAGTAAACATAGGGGATTGGCTCCAGAGTGCTCCAGCTAGCAGAAGAAAGGGAGGCAATTTTTACCAGTTTCTCCCACAGTTCTGAAAATCTGACCCCCTGAAAATCTGCTTTGGAGGGTTGGGGAACCTTCTGGAACAATGTGAAGTGGGATGCAACATGGCAGGATATAACTAGAGGAAAAGGGAATTGTCTGAAATCCTGTATTTTTCTGTTATGAAATTATGTTGACTATTGGTTTCAGTTAAAAGGTAAAGGACCCTTGGGCGGTTAAGTCCAGTCAAAGGCAACTCTGAGGTTGCGGTGTTCATCTTGCTTTCAGGCCAAGGGAGCCGGCATTTGTCCACAGACAGCTTTCCGGGTCATGTGGCCAGCATGACTAAACCGCTTCTGGCGCAACAGGACACTGTGACGGAAACCAGAGCTCATGGAAACACCATTTATCTTCCTGCCGCAGTGGTACCTATTTATCTACTTGCACTGGCATGCTTTCAAACTGTTAGGTTGGCAGGAGATGGGACAGAGCAACTGGAGCTCACCCCGTTGCATGGATTTGAACCACCGACCTTCTGATCGGCAGTGGTTTAGACCACATTGCCACCAGCTCACCAAATTGGTTTAAATAGTGGGTCACATTGTAGGTCGATAGAATCACATCATTTGTAAGCGAAGTATGTAGTATGCCTCTGAATGCTGGGAATCCCAGGAGGAGAGAATGAAGCTGTGCTCAGCTCCTGTTTGAAGGCTTCCTATAGTCAGCTGGTTGGCCATTATGAGAGCAGGATACTGGACTAGATGGGCCATTCACCCAAACCTCCAGACTCTTATTATATTCAATTCAGTGTCCTCCAGATATCTTGACAGTTGTATCCAATCCACCTGTAATATGATTTGTAAACAGGTGTTTTCCCCAACAGGATTTGACTTCTCAGAAATGTAGCATTGTCATACATGTATTTTCAAACTGATATACTGATTACCTTAAAAAAAAAAAAAACTGGGGGGGGGATTCATCTTATATAATCACCTATCTAGAAAACAAATAATCAGCAACCTGAAGGGAACTGCAGCTGAGGTCCTTCGCTTGACTTTGCAGTTTACAAACTGAAATGTTTGGAGCGAAGGAAGTCTTCCAGCTAGCATAATTGTTTTAGACAAAGATTCGGACCCTTTTTAGTAATAACTGTGTGAGTTTCACACAGGGTCTCTGAAGGCACAGGGAAGATGGAATGCATGTTTGCCACTGAGCTTAAACGTGAAGGAAACATGAGTCTTGTTTAGGGAAGCTTTTAATGTTTGATGCATTACTGTATTTTAATATTTTGTTGGAAGCCGCCCAGAGTGGCTGAGGAAGCCCAGCCAGATGGGCGGGGTATAAGTAATAAATTATTATTATTATTATTATTATTATTATTATTATTATTATTATTATTATTATTATACATACGACTCACAGATGCAAATCCATGGCGCAGGATCCTGCCTGCTGTTGTGACTTTGCTCTGTCTGTGCTCAGCCAAAGATCCAAATTTGTCCCTACATGCAATCAGCACAATCATCATAACTCTCGGTTATCTTGGGAACCCTGCAAGATGTATCATCCCAAATGCTTGGGAATGCATAGGCCTTTTTCAGATCTTTGGCAAAATGTGCACAGGCCATAAAGGTAAAGGGACCCCTGAACATTAGGTCAAGTCGTGACCGACTCTGGGGTTGCAGCACTCATCTCACTTTATTGACCGAGGGAGCCGGCGTACAGCTTCCGGGTCATGTGGCCAGCATGACTAAGCCGCTTCTGGCGAACCAGAGCAGCACACGGAAACGCCGTTTACCTTCCCGCCAGAATGATACCTATTTATCTACTTGCACTTGACGTGCTTTCGAACTGCTAGGTGGGCAGGAGCAGGGACGGGGCAACAAGAGCTCACCCCGTCGTGGGGATTCGAACCGCTGACCTTCTGATCAGCAAGTCCTAGGCTCTGTGGTATAACCCACAGCACCATAAGACAGGGCAAATGGGTGTGATCCCACTCTCTCCATGCACTCTCATAACCAGCAATTATGTTCTGGGAACAGCCCAGTTTCTCCTCCTCCTTCTTCTCACTTAATAATAAATAATGGTATTTATCATAATGTAGCAGTATGGTCAAAGGTGACTAATCATTACTTATATATATAAAAGAAGCATATGGGTTTGAATAGAGACCATTTTTTATTTTTAAATTTGCTTTTGCCTTTCCAAATAGTGATGAGTGCACCTTAAGTAGCTCTTTAATTACCTCTAATCACTTTGGATTAGAGAGTGGGATAATTACAGAATGTTTAAAGTCAATTTTACTTTAAAAAAATAATAACCCATTGATAAAGATAACAAGGCAGGGTACAGAAGATAAAATAAAATAAAATGAACCGAGCACATAATAAAATAAGCACTTAAGTGCTATAAATAAATAATTAATATTAACCAAATGAGGCAGCTAAAAACAGCCACCAATTAAATATAATACAGGAACTCAATGCCATGAAACCGTAAGATTGTGCCACAAAATAAAATCTCATCCAAGTTGTCCATTTGAAATGCTTTAAGTTGACACAGAATGAAATAAGACAATTGGGTTGTGTGGTTAAAACAGAGGGCGGAACCATTTTTTAAAGGGCCATATTCTCAGAAAGAAAGAAAGAAAGAAAGAAAGAAAGAAAGAAAGAAAGAAAGAAAGACACAACTACCAGATCCAGTGATATTTCAGGGGAGCTTTCAGTTTTCTAGTTAAGCAAAAGTCATGAGAAAGCACCTCTATCTTTTTCAGCAAGTGCATGTGCTAACTGCCAAGTATGCATGGGGCTCCTCCCATCACAATGAGGAACTGGAACTCAAAACAGGTTTTGCCAAAGGCTTTTATTTTCAGGTTAAAGGTAAAGGGACCCCTGACCATTAGGTTCAGTCGTGACCAACTCTGGGGTTGCGGCACTCATCTCGCTTTATTGGCCGAGGGAGCTGGCGTACAGCTTCCCGGTCATGTGGCCAGCATGACTAAGCCACTTCTGGCGAAGCAGAGCAGCACACGGAAACGCCGTTTACCTTCCCACTGGAGTGGTACCTATTTATCTACTTGCACTTTGACGTGCTTTCGAACTGCTAGGTTGGCAGGAGCAGGGACCAAGCAATGGGAGCTCACCCCGTCATGGGGATTCGAACCGCCGACCTTCTGATAGGCAAGTCCTAGGCTCTGTGGTTTAACCCACAGCGCCACCTGTGTCCCTAATTTTCAGTTTAGAGTGGTACATAAGGCAGTCACAGATTGCAAGGACCAGCAACTACATGAGAGATCAAAGGTATGGATAAATCATTCAATCAAAGAGCGACTTGCCCCCTGCACTCCTTCCTTTTGAAAGACTAGGTGGGCATTGCATTAGCACAGCAAGCTACTGCATTACTGAGAGTGGGACACCCTCTTCGTGAATTGGCTGGGTGAGGTGGTTAACAATACAAAGTTTTCCGTCAATTGCCCAGACAGGCATTCTGTTAATCAAGAATGGGGAACCTTTGGCCTTCCAGATGTTGCTATTGACACAACCAGTATGGCCATTGGTCAGGGATGCTGGGAGTTGTAGTCCAACAACACCTGGAGGGCCACAGGTTTCCTGTCCATGCTGTACGCAATAGGTAAAAAAACACAAGCAATTTTCTTTGCTGTCCGTTTTCCCACCACTGGTTCTCTACAGTGCAGAATCTATGGCATAAAGAGAAGTTTTCAGGGGTTTCCCCACCCCACCCCCGCACAGGAAGGGTCATTTATTCTTACACACTTTGTCCAAAAAATAAAAAAAATTAAAATTGTGCCCAGCCACTCTGGGAACTTACAGCACAGAAAATTGCAAAACACCACACACGAAAAATTTCTGGATACAGGGCTGCCTTCAGATGTCTTCTAAAAGTCAGATAGTTGTTTATTTCCTTGACATCTGATGGGAGGGCATTCCAGACGGCAGGCGCTAAGGTTTATGATGTAGGAAAATAAAGATACACATTCTAAATAGTCAAAAAAAAAGAGTATGTCAGGAGGGGGCACTTCCTTGAGCACCCAAAAGGCTCAATAGGAGGCCTATTCAGGGGCGCTGACTTGGGCCCCACATTATGGGTGCACAGTGGAATGCATAAAATAACATGACATCATGGCATCACATCGCACCGTGACGTCATGCTGTTATGTTATGTTGCCCGTGCCACAGCAGCGCCTGGGAGCCCCAGAAGTCGAGTCAGAGGCCTCACAAGGCCTTGGAAGTTACCTGTGAGGCCTTGCAGTGGCGTAGCGTGGGTTGTCAGCACCCGGGGCAAGGCAAGTAATTTGCGCCCCCTAACCCGGGGCAAGGCAAATAATTTGCACCCCCTAACCTGCCGCCGCTGCCAGCTTCTTCTTGCTGCTGCCTGGGCTGGGGTATTTACGGTAAGGTAGCCACGGCGGCGGGTCTGTGTCAGGTGATCTGAGGCGAGTTGCCGCTGGCGCTGCCGCCCAAACGCCGCCGCTTGCCCGGAGGAGGAGGAGGGCAGAGAGGCAAGGAAAATGCAACATGGCCCTGCAGCTGCAGCAGCGGCGGTGGCAGGGCTGTGAGGAGGGACTGCCTGGCGCGCCCTCCGCGGCCCTGATGCGCGGGGACCACGGCGAGCGCTTAGAGCCGCTGCCTGCCGGACGCCTTCAGCCCTGACGCGCGCACAGCTCGTTGGTTCCGCGAGACATGGGGCTCTGCTACAGCCTGCGCCCGAGGCTCTTCGGCGACTCCGGAGGCGGCGAACGCGCCCCCCCCGATGTTGCGCCCGGTGCGGCCGGCACCCCCCACGCTACGCCACTGGGCCTTGGATGCAACTTCCGGGGTTGTTGGAGACCCCACAGTGCAAGTGCCGGGCACCCACAACAATTTTTTTGGGTGCTACACCTGCCCCTCAGGGCCCCCCTATAGTTGGCACCAGTGGTTCTATTTATAGTTCATTCTCCTTTTAGAGAATAATTTCAAAGCCTGCCCTGCCCACATTAGCTTCTGTAGTATACATACTTCCATACCATATAGATATTTGAAATCCCACAAGCACCTCTGCCCCGTCAGTTAAAATAAAACAATAATGCAACTCAGTTGATTTTGAGTGCCATAAGAGGAAGGTAAATCGCAGCAATTTACTGCCCTTTTGTGGCACACAAAATCAGCTATCTGAGCTGGCTTTCTCACTCTGCCTAATGGTAGAGCTGGCCTGGGGTACAGAAAGGAATGTGTTGTTCTTACTGATTTGTTTGGCTGTCTCCATTTGTTATTCTGATAGCTGTGTGTGTGTTCCTTTATTGTTTATTGATTTTTCCTTAAGGTATACAGTATTGTTAGCCAACTTGAGGCCATTCAACAGAAAGGCAGGATAGAAATGTTTTAGTAAATCAATCAATAGACGCCCCATTGATTCCGGTGGGGTTGTTCCAACGTTGTGCTTAGAAACAGACCTTTAGACTTTTCTGACAGAAATAAAAAATGTATCAGACTGTCCGAGACATTTGTCTTTTCTTTCTTTACAAAAGGCAGATATTTCTATCAGCCATTGCAAGTTTAAATTGCCTCCGGTATTAATATATTGTGCATGCATATGCACACGGTTTCAGAGACTAAAACTTTCAGTGTGCTGTGTATATGTAATGCACGCACACATAAAAAACATACATATTGGTACACTGCTGCTCCCTACAGGACAAAGTGTTAAACAAGCCTCTCCCGTTCTCATCCATTACGTTTTAAATATTTTTATTTTATTTTATAATTACTAGAAATACCAAACTGGGTAAGCTTAAGGGTGTGATACAAGCTAAGTCTTGCAAAATGACTGGAGCTTCATTTATAGTTGTCTGTGTTCAAGCTAGCAGATAAATATTGGAAACAAAAAGAAGTACAGTACTAACGCTGGATGAATGGATAGTTTTAATAATCCTATTTTTATCTAGACGAGCAAATTCCGCTGCGTTACCTTCCATGCACCGCGCTGAAATCCCAGCGATGTGCACGCTAAAGAGCGCTCAAACCCACTCTGTACATGCTCAATGGCATGCTCAAATATTTACTACTAGTCACGCTCGGGCTGAGACAACAAAGCCCTTGGGAAGCGTAAGCTTTGCACAAATTAAGCCAAATTAAGCCGCCTTCCTTGTTTACTAGCCAATAGCAAGCTGGGCAGCTGCGCCCACAACAAACAGGCTCGGCGGATCACAGCAGGTGGGGAGGCTTCGCCCCTCGGAAGGACTCCCCCCACCGCCCCTCTGCTTCAGAACTACAACTCCCAGGATGCCTCGCGGGACCCTGAAATGGCGTCCCTTCCGCCCGGGAAGGGAAGGCAGAGCAGGGCCCGGGCCGCCTGGGGAGAGGCGGGGTTGGCCTCGGAACGGAAGCGGGTTCCTCTGGCAGGCAGGCTGGCAGGCAGGTACTACAGGTCAGGCCGGCCGGCCGGGCCCGGTTCCGGGTGCCACTGACTTGGCGACTGAGGAGGCGGATGAGGAGGAGGAGGAGGAGGAGGAGCAGCAGCAGTAGCAGCAGCGCGGGAGGAGAGAAGATGGCGGCGGACCGGGAGACGGAGGTCCCGGCTATTGACAGGAGCTTGCTGGAGTGCTCCGCTGAGGAGACTGCCCTGGTGAGAGGCCTCGCGGGGAAGGGACGCCGAGGGAGGGGAGACCGAGGCGCTTGGCCGGCCGGCCCGGGGGTGGGCGTCCGACCCGGGCATTATGAGGCCCGGCAAGGCTGACAGGTGTGTGGGTTGGGACGAGGATAGGAGGAGGGAGGCTGTGAGGGGATGCTCGGGGCTGCGGGCGGAGAAAGAGGCGAGGGGCCGGAGAGGGTGGGGTGGGGTGTGTTTTTTTTGAGGGGGAGGTTAGAGTTTGGGGGGGTGGGCAAACACTCGCTCCCCAGTGATAGGGGGTGGGGAGCCACGTCCAGTGAAGCGGACACGCATGTTGACACGCAAAAGAAGAAGGGAGTTGAGAAGACAAAAGCTCGGCGAGCAAAAAAAGAAAGGGGGTGTTGCGCGTGACAAAAGGTTTTATTGCCTATCGGGGAAAGCGGGAGGGTCTTCGCTGCTTGGCGTCGGAGAAACGGCGAGGGGGGAGGGAAGGGAAAAGCAAGTTTCCCAAACCAATAAAAATGGTCTGCGAAGTTAGGCAAGGAGTTGTGCCGCAGTGCTACTACCGAGTATGGATCGAGAGAGCCCTGGGGTTGATTTTTTCCCCCCTTGATGCCTCTGTGCTGCTCCAAAGAGCAAAGCGGCGGGTCTTCTGGGTCAGGGGGAAAGGGTCGTGTGAAAGACCCTGCCAGGTTGTCGCGGCGAAAGGGGGCAAGAGCGGTGACCCCTCTGTAAGCAGGATCGGTTGCATGCTGTCCCCGACTTAACAGAGAAACGAGTCCGTGGTAAGTTACGGACTTGATTCGAGGGAGCACAAGTCAGCGGGGTTAAACCAAACTGCGATCTGAAGTGCGCTCCTTTTTTATTTTTATTTTTTGGGGCTGCTTTTTCTTCTCCAAGGCTATTGGGAATGGATTCCTTCCTGCAATAAATTTTGGGATTGATCTCTTCGACTTGTATTTAATTTGTAAACAGAGCTTCTGGTACCAGTCATAAATAGGCTATGGTGGTTGACATTAAAATATTCGGAATATTCTGTGGCTTCGCACTTTCCCTCCTCATCTCTAAGTTTAAAGTCATGGGAAATGGCAGGTGTTCTCCCATCTAAACCACTTCGTCACAAGCCTCTGTGTCTGTAGCGTTGCTGAGGGTATAATTGAAGAGTCTTAAGGGCAGGTCACTTCTATCTCTTTGGGGAATATTCCTTCTAGTTGCCCCTTAAACAGAACTCATGTTTTTTTAAAAAAAATAGCTCTGAAATTGTTCATCTGATCCATCTTTTAGTTCATATGAGCAGCTCTGGGAAGCAGAGAACAATTCCTTCCAGTCAAATAAGTTGCCAGACTTTAAAACTTTTAACACTCCAGTAATACATGAGCAGCCTAGTGAAAATTTGCAGTTCCCTGAAAGGTTGGAGAATGTATAGTTTGATGGAGTGTCATGGTGTAACTTTCTATAGATGGATATGGAGTTAAGTTTTGACATCATTGTGTTCCTTTTGTGTGCTTCGTAAAATATAAGATGAATTAGATGTCACAAGTAAAAAATGTTCTAACAGCCTGTTCATTTTAGCACCTCATATGACCAGAATTCTCTTATAACATGTTAATACTTATAATTTTATAACTGAGCTCCTGACTTCTGTTACCAAGTAAAAAACTTTCCTCCCAGGACTGAATTTTAGCGTTTTTTGTTGACGTCTTAATACCTTCTCATAGTACTCTCTTGTTAAGCTCAATAAATTCACAATTGAGCTCAGGAGTATCCTGTGTAATTGATAATCTTTATATTTAGACATTTTGAATCTAGTGCTTGCAGATTTGGTTCTTCCCATACCCACAACCGTTTGCAGGATTGACACATAGAATTGTGTACAGTAATTGGAATCTGTTGCCCATTGTGGGGCTTTTAGAAATATGGAGTCTTTTATAGTCCTCATGGTAGCTATCAGTAACATGTTAAATAAAAGTTTTTAATTATTTAATAGATTGGTATAGAAAATTGAATCTTGTTTGTATGTGAAGCTCTTTTTTTCTCCTGTGGAGATTTGAATTTTTGTAGGGAACTTGTGGTAACTTACAGTTGCCTTTTCTTTTTCTGTGAACAAACAATGTTCTTATCTTTTGCATCTTGCACCCTGTTTTTAAAACAAAGGAAAGTATATCTTGTACTGTAGAAGGCAAACTTGTAGCCGAGACACTCCTGTGTAGTCACCAAAGACGTCTAATATTAAGTTGTGTTTAACTTTTCTAATGTTATCACAAACTATGCTTATGGAATTGTTAAAATTAAATGCTTTATATCTTTTAAAAATATATATTTTATGTGACTAGTTTATTATGATTAAATGTTCTCTGAGTATACTGTACATAGAATTAAAACCTAGAAAGAATATAATTACAATGTGGCTTTAATTTTTATTTGAAATTATAAATTATTTGCACTTAAAAATACAAGTATTTTATCTGTGTAAAAAGTATCATATTTGAATCTGTAAGCATGGTTATAGGATTTTTGCAGGTACCGTATGTTTAAATATCATAGATAAACATTATTATGGCAGTAATCCTTTTGAAATAAATAGTAACAACTAATTGGTACATTTGTTTATAGATAATTTGCTGCTGTTGTAAAAGCAATATGTGGTTCACATGTTTTCAGCCCACTGATTAGTGATGACAAAAATAGTACTTTTAACCATTAATGACATTGACAACCTCATTTACATATTCTGTGTATTTACTGTAAACGATACTTTAAATCTACTTCATTTAAGGTTGTTTCTTAATCAAAGTGATTGTTTTTAAAAAATCTAAAATCAATGGAAGTTGAAGTTCTTGAAGGTGATTAACACTGTTGGGTATCGAGGTTAACAATAATTGCACTGTTGCATTTTTAGTTGTACTTTTATGTTAGTTTTTCCACTAAGAGAAATTAGAAAGTGGACAAGGTTCTACCAAGAAGACATTGGCTTGGATTCAGTTTAGCACTAAGTAACCAAGATTAACTTGCGCTGTTACTTGGCACTATATTAGATGAAAGCCATGATTCAAATTGTTTAATTCAGACTCTTTAATTCTGGCTAAAATAATTTACATGCAGAAGTTGATAATTTTGTATTATTCCAGCCTGACCTATCCACAAACACATTTATACAAATTATATGGCAATTCCTTGGCTTCTGCTTTGAGTTTACTTAAAAGTGCTATACAACTTCATCAGTAAATACATCAGATGATCTGATTGACGTATCAAGCTTTCCAAGCTAGAGCTTTTCCCCTTATAATTAATTTGTGTACTTTATGCATAATAATAATAATAAAAATAAAATAAAATTATTTATACCTTGCCCTCCCTGGCCAAAACTGGATTCTGCATTCTGAATAGGTTATCAAGTCAAAATATTTCCAGAAAATAAGTGAAGTATTGGATGGAGCTGTGAAAACCCATGTTCTTTATTATTATATTTGTTAGCCGCTTTATGCAAAAAAAGTCTCAAAGCTAGATAAAATACAAATAGATAAAATCAAATAGAAACCAGAATGTTTAAAATGACATACAGTATAAAATTCCTGAAATGCTCATCCAGCATTACAATAAAAAGGATGAGTCCTACCCCCTTCCATTGCCAAAAATGAGCCCCAAAGAAGAAGCTAGTTTTGCAACCAGCATGTCTAAATATTAGGTTAAATTTTGGAAATGGCAAGGTTCACTCTGTATAATGTTTGGCAATTCCAGGATGAAAGTAATAGGAATTGCCCATCACCTTTGTGCCCTGGGCTTGTGAAGTTTGAGAAGAATTTGGATGGTTTCTGTTAAGAAAGAGATGCTAGACTAGCTGGATCTTGTCTTGATCCAGCAAAACAATTCTTACGCTCTCTTTGTTAATGGTGGGTGTACCAAATTATTTCATTCCTTTACCGCTGAAAAATACCTGCGCTAATCGGGAAGAGCTTTCAGAATAACTTTCATACATTTCTGTCAGAAGACAGCTGGATCCTTCCTGCATTGGTATGGTTGCTTGTTGGGGAATAGTCCCTTGAACCTCCTCCCCTATTTCAGGTTGAGCACAGTTGTGCGGTGCCACTTAACATTTTTTTTTCTCATGCAGGCACAGCATAAATGTCAAGCCTGGCAAGTGAGGTTACTTCAGGCCAGGCATACTGAAGTTGAATCACTTTGTGTTCCTGGCATGCCTTGAAAACCCACTTGCTTATTCTTTGTTTTTTAATGAGTGTAGTTTTAAAAGAAAAGCAAATGGGCTTTGAAGCCATGTCTTCTGATTAACACTTTAAAAAAAAAATCTTTCAAAGGCTTCCATTCCTTCACCTTGGCTCTTTTCCACTCCACCCCATACTAAATGTAACACCATCAGCAGAATTCCATTGAGGAAAACTTTAAAAGCAGTAAAACTTTTAGAGTAAACAGGATTAATACTACAGATTATGAAACTGTGGCAAGAAGAACTTCATTGACTTCTCGTGGCTGTTGCCAAATGCAGTTTTTTTTCCTGGGCAGCGCTCTTATCCAAAATGAGGTTGTTTACAAAGGTTTATGGGTTTATTTGTATGTAGTTGCACCTTTCTTTGAAAGGTTTTTGAAACTACCAATTTTGAGGCAACAGCCACTTTTCAAAGGGTCCTCCAGCTAGATGTGCAGTTTGACTTTAGACTTGTATTTATTGTACATCTCTGTGTACGCATTGCCACATGGTAAACTACTTTGAAACTTGCAGCTTTTAAAAGGAAAAAAGTTGACAACTGATTGGTCATGGATATGCTCTTGGATATGCTTAAAGCATCTCTCTGGACTGTAGACGTTAAAATTGACTGAATTTTATATTGATAGTTGTAGAGATGTTATACTACATAGGAAAGTTCTACTACCACTGTAGTATTTTCATAAAGAAATATGCTGGAAAGCTATGAAATATTTTTTAGTTTGAGATGTTTGCTGATGACCTGAATGGGTTGGGTATTGTCTCTTATCATGTGACAGAAGCAGGAGAGCAAAGAACTTTGGGAGGCAGTGCTAATGTGTATTAACTTTCCCCCCCTTATAGAAATGGCTGCAAACACCTGATCTTCCAAAAGAAATATACAAGCACCTTGCCTACTATGTACCCAAAATTTACTGTAGGGGTCCTAATCCAGCCCCACAAAGCGAAGATTTGCTTGCGCAACAGGTTTTGCTGGGACCAATGGAATGGTACCTATGCGGTGAAGACCCTGCATTTGGCTTTCAGAAACTTGAGCAATCCAACAAACCTTCGCATCTTTGTGGCCGGGTGTTTAAAGTTGGCGAGCCTACATACTCTTGCAGGTAACTAGTCACTAGTCACTTCTTTTAAACTGTCAAGCCCCTTAACAGTTGAATGATTTGAGCTTTATTTATTTATTTAAAACATTTTTAATACCACCACTCATTTAAAAATTGAGGGCAGTTTACAATAAAAGCAATCCAGTAAATCCAGTGAAAGCAGGTTCCCTGCCCAGGAGCTGTTGTAGCTGGCATACCAGTTAAAGTTGAAGAAAGGATATTTTTGTTTTTGTTTTATTATTGAAAATGCTAATAAACATTTAATAAAAAAAAATAAAAATAAAGTTGAAGAAAGGCAGCTACATGCTGCAGACGGTTGTAGCTGCGTGGAAGGTGGTGTGGGAGGTTGTAACTGGATGTAGGATTTTGGCAAAAAACGCCTCCTCCCCTTTTTCCGTTAGGTCCCAACTAGATCAGGCTACATACTCACGAGGGCACAATTTGATACCCTTGTTATATCTGATCTCTGGTTCCAAAGAACAGCAAAAACCCAACCTGTTTGGGTTATTTGTGGCTGCCATTTAGTACTTTTTAATTCTTTGCTTTCTGGGCAGGTAGTGGTTTTGAACTGCAGTTTTTGTTTCTCCATAGCTTTAGTCCTCATAGTTTCAAGTGTCATGAATCTTTGGAATTTCAGCAGCTCTTTCTGAAAATTGGGTGTCAGGATTGCAGGAGTTGTGGTGGGTTGTCCATACTTGAACACTATTTTCCCTCTCTCCCTCTCATATAAATGCATAGGCTTGGGTCCCAAAATACATACAGAACTTCCAGATTTAGCAACTTGTCAGCCTCCCCAGAGAAATATAGGGTTGTGTTCAACTAATTTTTACTGAAGAGTAGATTCATATAAATTAATGAACACAACTAAGTTGGGGCCATTAATTTGAATGGGTCTACTGTGGGGGGACTTCAACATAGCACTATGGGAGTTGTTCCATCAGTGCAAACATTTCAGCCTGTCAGAAGGAACAATCTCCCCTCTCCTCCCAATCACCCACTGTTATAGCAGTTCTCCTCTAAGCCACCCATAATGAGCACCATTATAAAATTTAATCCTAATTTCTGTAGTTTTAAAAAAGCAATCAGAAAGACACACTCACATGCAAAAAAACATGACTTTTCACCACAGGTATAGGGCGATATATGATTTCAATAAATAACGACAACAACAACATAATATAATATTTCCATCTGCATAGAAGGTCCTAGGTTGTGTCCAATATACATTACAGGCTTTTTCTCAAGCAGTTGACAGTTCAATCCTATACAGATCTTCTCAGAAGTGTCCTATTGAATTCAGTGGAGCTTGTTTTTAGTTAAATATGTATAGAAGTTCATCCTAAACATTGTGTAGTTGGCCCTTTTATTAACATGTTTTTCTACTCTCTTTTTTTGTCAGAGATTGTGCAGTTGATCCAACTTGCGTGCTTTGCATGGAATGTTTCCTGGGAAGTGTTCACAGAGAGCATCGATACAGGGTTAGTAAGCCTATATGTGATTTTAGAGATGTCTCATTCAGAATCAAATTTGTGACTTGGTCAAATCAAATGAGTGTATATTTTATCACACTTTCCCCCCCTGTTGCCTTTTCCTCTCCTCCCTCTCTCTTCCCCCGCTCCCCAATGCAAAAGTAGCATTACAAAAGCTATGAAATTCAGTATGTAGGAAGTACTCCCACTTGCCTAGGCAGCCCTGATGTTTTCAAACAGATCAGTACTTTGAGTAACATTAAATGTTGCGGCTTTCAGAAACTAAAAGTTTGACTTTGAAGTTCATATCCTTAGATTATAGGTGTAAGTGTAGGTAGAAAGGCTTAATGAGAGTAATCACAGGCGATAAATGAATGCGTCAACCAGTTATGACACAGCAGCAGCCTTATTGCTCACAAATAACTCAGCACTGTTATTTAAAAGAAGAAAACAGCATCTTGAGTATATCCCTTTATCACTGAACATATGATGCACTAAAGGCTGAAATTAACAAAAAAATAGGTATTTTGGCTGCAATCCTATGGTCCCAGACAGGGCATCCTAGGGACCATAGGATGTTTCCGTTCCCCCTGTGAGGGTGGAGGCAGTGGTCCAAACTCATGGGAGATCTGACCTAGTTTGCCCCCCTCCAAGCTGTCACAGGAACCTCTACAGCCCTATCTTACCAACATTGAGCTCTGAAACCAGTAGATGCTACAGAGATGGGTCAGTGTTCCCACTCCCTTGACACCCCTTCCACACACACACACACACACACACACACACACACACACCAAAAGCAGAGGGAATTAATACCTCAACCCAGGAGCCGGCTCATGTTCCTTCCTATTGGAAACAATAGGAGATAAATCATTTTTGAAAAAACAGAAATGGGACAGGTAATATGGTGCTTCTCTCTCTCTCAGCCTGAGGCCATGTGCCCAGTAGGGCTCTGGATTTGGTGGTTTGTTGATCTTCAGTCCCCCCCTGGCCCAACTTTTGGATTTCTTTCCCCTTTACAGAAATTATCAGGGGTCTGCAAATGTTAATTCCTACTAATCAGCTTTGATAATCCAGTTTTGATGGCACAACAATGCAGATACGTTATTTATGTTATCATGTTTGTTTTTCTAAGGATGGTTTATATATGAAACCAAACAAGTCATTAAAATACCACACCACTGATAGTCTGAAGTTATGTAGCTCAGTCTTTGTATACTATAGGTTGAATTATTTTTATTTACTTTGAACCTGAAATTAATCCCATAGCTTTCGTCAGGCATTTTACCCCTTTCAGATTTTGTTTCTCTACACTGCCACCCCATAATATGCTTCATACAAGTTCACATGTTAAACATAATAAATTGCACACTTAAAGTAAGGGAAAGGCTTCACTCTCCATTCCCCTGGCCTTATCTTTAAGTTGGACCTGGTTTTGCTCTGATTGCTTAACATAGATTATAGACTCATAAAATCGGCGTTGGAAGGGATCCCAAGGGTCATCTAGTCCAACCTGCTGCAATGCAGGAATCCCGCCCACAGCCGACCCTGGGTGGGCTTGAACTACCAACCTTCTGGTTAACAGCCAGATGCACTGTCTCATTAGAATAGCTGCTAACTGAAGAAGAATAGGATAAGATAGTCCTTATCTTGTTATCGCCTAATTCACTTGCTGGAGCAGGGGGAAACTTTCTGTAATTTATTTGGGAAGTGCATTTCTTGAAGTATGTAAGTTAGCAGAACTAATAATCATAAGGCCAACCAGTCAGTATTTTCCATAATCTAACCTAAAATTGGAACTGGTTTAAGTGAGTCATGCAATAGACTCAAGTGACTCTTGTTCTTTCATTCTATACAATAATTCCTATAATGTATGATTCTAAGATCATGTCTGCTGATTTGTCTGTATGACCTCATATTTTAGTACAATAGTAGGATCTTCTCCTGTAGGCATTTTATCACGAGTAGAGGCTTGAGCTGGAACCGAATCTATTGAATCCTTGTTCATAAAAAAGCACGCAGGACAGACCTGGAGAATACGCCCTGCTTAGCTCTAAAAGCAAGGAGAATTCTGCTTGCTATAGCTCATATCATTGATTTGCCCTTAGTTTGAAAGGTAATAATGACTTTCCTTCCCCTCTGCCCTTTCATAAGACTTGCTGATCCTTTGGCACTGGGAGCAGCCAGCTGTCAGGGCTATTACTGGAAGATGGAGCCTTATTCTGGTGGTGAGCCCAAAGGACATTCCTGTAGTCTCTGCTCCATTGAGTATAGGATTTGTTATACAAAATTTAAAGCAGCCATTTAACTTAACATCACAAGGATTGAAAAACCACCATGAATCATAGTCTCTCAGGTCTTTTTCACTGTGTCCCAGATTGCCAATCAGTTTTGAATAGAAAGTTTACCAGCCTGGTTTTCATTTATGAAGCATACTTTCTTGTTCATATTTATTTTAAAATAATGCTGTAGATGACAACATCTGGTGGAGGAGGTTTCTGTGACTGTGGCGATACCGAAGCTTGGAAAGAAGGTCCATACTGCCAGAAGCATGAACATAACACTTCAGAAACAGAAGAAGAGGAGGTAAGGATACACAGGTTTTGAAAATTATTTTGTGCTGTTGCTCAGGTAACTCCGGTTTGGACAGAGAGCAAAATTTGAGAGCCCACTCTCTGGCCTAACTCTAGGCCCAGCAACGCCACCCACATGACATCTTTGCTTCCTCCTGTACAAAGCAGGAGGGAATGCATCAAGATTGTTATTTCAGTCAGGTGTGCTTTATTATGTTTTCTGTATTTAAGTATCTTGTTCTTCACTTCAGGAGCTTTTAACACTAAAATGATTTTTCTAGTCTTTCTAGCAGCCAGATCTCATATAGACTAGGGCAGGCATAGGCAAACTCGGCCCTCCAGATGTTGTGAGATTAAATTCCCACCATCCCTGACCACTGGTCCTGTTAGCTAAGAATGGCGGGAGTTGTAGTCCCAAAACACCTGAGGACCAAGTTTGCCTATGCCTGGACTAGGGTATAAGAATTTTCAAATAATTAACTTGGATGTGTTAAGCTTCTTTTAGCTGTAGGGGAAACTTTAGAAATTATTACCTCGATGTTAACACTTTCCTCCTTTTTTCATTTTAGGATCCTCTTGTGCATTTGACAGAAGATATGATAGCAAAAGTTTACAATATTTTTGCTATCATGTTTCAGTATGCTGTAGATATTTTAACATGGGAAAAAGAAAACGATTTACCACCTGGTTTAGAGACAGTGTAAGTAAAATTGCTGTTGAACTTCCAAGACTGGCATAGTTCTTAATGGAAAAATGTTAGCTGCATCTTAATTCATAAATGACATTGTGTGCCGCCTAAAAAGAGTTGCCAATGGTTTAGTCCTGTTGAAATAAGTGTGACACACATTTACATCACATCAGTTTCAGCAGGTCGTCAGTGTGATCATTTTCTATGGATTGCACTCAGTGGATATATCTTACTTGAGAGGTAATGCTATTTCGCTCAGTGGGACATAGCTTTAACTAAACATGCTTAAAATAGCTGTTCCTTGAGGCTAAAAGGGAAATGTTTTAATACACTTCTCTAAAGAATTATATTGATTTTTTTCTTATTGAAAAGTCTGTTCTCTCTCCCTCTCCTCCTTTATTTACCAAAGAAATTAGTGGTTGGGTTTTTTTTGTAGAATAATGCTTCTTGCCAATAATATCTAATGCAATTTGGCACTGCTATAGTAAGCTAATGTCATTGAAAATAAGTGATAGGATCCAGCATATCCCGCAGGATAATATAATAACTTGGATCCAGAGAACATAAAACAGAACTCCCCCTGTTCCTCACTACAACTCCCTCTGCCCCTCCCCAAGTTGCTCCTGAAGCTTGGTAGTCCCTGCGGGATGGTCCACAGAGGGTCAGTTGGATTGGGAAATTAGAGGAATTTGGCAAGGCTGTCATGTACAGGCAGAAGTAGTTTTCCACTCACGCAAGGCACAGTAGTAAAATTAATCACAAGAGCCCTCCGTCTTCCTATTGCTGATTCAGTATCTTTCCTTAATAGAGATTCCAGTAAATAGAAGTATTGAAATGCCAGAGAAAAGACCTTGATTGATTTAAATTAATTATATTCCTTATTCGTAATACTGTCTTTACAGTGAGAAGACGGATACTTACTTCTGCATGCTTTTTAATGATGAAGTCCACACATACGAACAGGTTATTTACACTCTTCAAAAAGCTGTCAATTGCACACAAAAGGAAGCCATTGGTTTCGCAACAACTGTAGACAGAGATGTAAGTAAGCTCTTTAGACTTCCATTGAAATATTGGATAAAAATGATTAAGCTTGGTCAGTTTAAGAGGATTTAGTCCTGTAGTTCCTTCCATATTTCCTTCCTGCTAGCTGATCAACCGTTTACCTTATTTGGAGAAATAGGAGCTAGGCAATTTCCAAAGCAACACTGGAGCATAGTTCATTAGTTCATTCCTTGATTATACTTGCTGCAATTGGCCCTCTTGGCAGCTGCATACTTGATAACATACAGTTTTGCTCCCCCACCTCCATTTTGCAAATCATGCTGTGAAAGTTGGGACACTTCCTTCCTGGATGCCTTCCCAGCCTGAGATTCTTTGGCAATGCTTTAGCAAGTTAACTTCACAGTGAGTCTCTGGGAAAGCACTTTTTAAAATTTGAGAAAACCTCCTCTCTTCTTACACCATCCACCAAGAAAATATATTTTAGCCATTCTTTTCTAATGTAACATAGAGGCAAAACCTGTAAAAACAAAGTGAGGCTCTCCCCAATCTTTGTAGCACTGAATATTTTACAAGCAACATTCTCACTCTGAGGCTGAAAATTGATTATGGAGGGTGTGCGGCTGCTGCTGAAATCTGAAAAAAATAAAAATAAAAAAGACCGGCCAGAGGGAAAGCACTAGCACAAGACACAAAAAAGAGCAAATCTCAAAATTATGCACAAAAATCAGTGAGTTTATTGCTCACCAGTGTGTTTTGGATCAATAAACTCTTTCTTAAGGGTCATTCAACCATTTCCCCCTCATGCAATAATCAGACTGCATGTAAGGTGGCTTAATCGGGTTTTTTGAAGGTTGGGGGAAAACACACCCTATGGTTGTATCTTAAATATGTCCCTGCATTCACAGAGGCTCTTGGCTCCGATAAAAACCTCCTCTCTCCCCCTTCCAGTTATGGAAGCCTTTCCTGGGGTGTAATTTAGGATAAGTATTTAATGCATGAAACTCAACTAAAACCAAAATGGGCCTCAGTCTAATTCAGGGGCAGGAAACTGGATTTGCCTCTCTATAGCCCTGGTTAGCCTTAACCACCCAGAATGATGTGATATCATACGAATATGTTTCTCTCTCTCTTAAAAATACCGTTTGTTTGTTTGTTTGTTTAAATAAATCCCAGCTCAAAACATAATTTAAGGTATATATTTATCACAAGATTGTGCATCTTTCAGAATTGCTGTGGAATTTAATAGTTTTGTTTGCTTTTTCATAGGTGACATTTGCTATATCAGCAATAAATGCAACTTACATGATAAACATATGTGAAGCATATCTACATACTGCTTACTTAAACTGAACATATAACATTTTAATTTATGTTAGTTGTGTTAATATGTGCTATTTAGCAGAAGTCATTGTTAGTATAGGGTTGATTTAATTCAAGCAGTCTAATTCAAGGGTGAGAAACATAGGTGACTTCAACGTGCAATCAAAACATATTATTTAAAGTTTTAGTTATATCTTTAATTAGGTGTTAATAGCCATGTAACTGTTTAACAGGGACGCAGGTCAGTTCGCTATGGAGACTTTCAGTACTGTGACCAAGCCAAATCAGTGATAGTGGTAAGTGACATTGCTTCATTTCCCTTAACTGAATGGTATATATCCTTACTTCATTATAATCAATTCACTGTTATAGCATATCTGCCCATTAACATTTTAAAACTGTATGTGACATTTTAAGAATGTTAAGGAAATATTAAATGTGTCTGATGGAAGTGGCAGCATGCCTTGTAAGTCACTTGCCTGATGGTTCTATCATTCTTCAAAAACTAAAAATTGGCACATTCTACTTTAAAATTGTGGTAACCTTCAGATTAGATTACTGCAATGTATTGTACATGGAGTTGCCTTTGAAGACTGGAAACTAAATATAATTCAGAGTATAATTGCTTGACTGCTAAGTGGATATTTCGTATTGGGATGACAGCTCACAAGTGCTTAAAGTGTTGAATTGGCTCCCAGTCTTATTTCCAGGCAAAGTTCAAAGTGCTGATGTTTTCCTTCAAATTGCTATACTGTTTGTGAGTAAAGATGCATAGGATTGAAAGGGAAAATGTATATTTTCAGCTCAAGCCTTCCCTAAGATTCTGGGGGTCTAATGAAGAAACCCCCGGTCCAACCTGTATGACTCATGCTAAGAAGCAAAGTTCAGCAGATACATCTACTGGATCAAAAATTGTGTATTCAAAAGAGCATAGCCATAATGTTTCTCTGCAATCATCACTGAATTACATGCACAATGTCCAAACTAGACTGGGACCTGCATTGTGGTGAATAGATACTTGGCACTTTTGGCCTTGACTGTGTCATTTAATTGCATGATGGGATTGAGGACTGAAATCTGTTGTTGGGAAAGAAGCCTTGAATTCATGGTCTCCCCATGCTTCTCAGACAAGTGATGTGCTCTCCATCTGCAGTTACAGATAGTTGGAAGCCCTTTTTCTGTAGTCATATCTGTCAGAGCCAGAAAGGGTAAGGGAAGTTGAACCTACATGTGGTAATGGACTACTTTCAATTATTCCTAAGGCTGTTTGCCTTGAGTATTAGAAACAGAATTCAAGTTTTACCATTCTTGCATTACAAAATATAGACATACAGTACTAGATATTGGGAAAGCTTGTAAAAACCATGAAAATCCAGTTGCCTGGGATTGTTCTATGTCTTAACTGTATAAACTTGAAAAGTGCTGTGTTTGGGGGAAAACCTGTTAATGGCCTCTCTTTTCCCTGCCCTTTTTCCTTTCCTTAAGAGAAGTACCAGTCGCCAGACTAAGCCGCTGAAGGTTCAAGTTATGCATTCATCTATTGTTGCTCATCAGAGTTTTGGTTTGAAGCTTCTAACTTGGCTTGGCAATATTATTGGATATTCAGGTACTGAAATTTGACACACTTATGATATAGCTGAAAGAGAAAAGTCATGATTGAAAAGCAGAAAATTCCTCTTTCTAGGGACAGAATGATAGACTGACATGGTCTTGTGGACATGGTACAAACATAACAAAAATATATTTGTTCAGGCTTATTGGTCCAGTTTACTTAAAGCATGAGGACGAAGCTACTTGTGATGTGGAAAGTCCCTGAAAGAATCTCCCAACATTATTTTCCTTTCCTAAAATGAGCCACAAGGGCACCTGAAGTAGCGAGAGTTTTATATTTCTCCCATGCTATTTCTTGACTGCACATCATCCTTATCCCTGAGCAATTTCAGGTCCCACTTGTCTGCTTTCTAAAAATGATTCTCTTCTTACATCACTTAAGCTTTCTATGTTGGAGACAGCCTATTCTGCAAGATCATGCATATCTGTAGTAAATTCAAAATAAAGATGAATGCCTTCTATTTTAAGAATGTGCATGTTGGGGATTTAAATGTCTTACGTACAACTGAGTTTTATGCACAAAACGGATGATTAAAGCAAACCAGTTAATCCTTTTGGTTCACGTATTACTGTTTCTCCTTAATTAGATGGCCTTCGAAGAATATTGTGTCAAGTTGGCTTACAGGAGGGACCAGAAGGAGAAAACTCTTCTCTTGTGGATAAACTAATGCTATCCGATTCTAAACTCTGGAAAGGTGGGCTATTCCTTCTTGTTTTAAGAATCTACCTGCACCACAGTCTGGTTGCTGGGAACGCATCTTCTTTCACACAGCTAGAGCAGCCTAGATAAATCAAAGCAAAAAGCAGCTTTGATGAGAGGGATGGGCACAGATGTTAGGTACTCAGATACAAAATTCATATATCTTCATTTACTCCTTGGTGGAAGTCTTGGTGGAAGGCACCGTCAAGAGGAAAATGCTGCTCAGGATATCATAAGAAGCAAGGCTAGAAGTAATGGGGCATTGATCTCTGCCAAGCTCAATCTAAGCCATACAAGCATCCACACCTCTGAATCTCTGGAGCAGCAGAGCTGTAGACTGTGGGTGCTTCTTAATGCTGTGCTATGTCTTGCTATGCTTCCTGTGCTCTACTGTGCAAGGCTTCCCCCTTTTGGAGACCTTCCCACATGACTGGTGTAAGATGCTGCTGCTGCATAACAACAACGAATTGATTGACTGACTGACTGACTGAATGACTGTTTATTATTTATATCCCGCCCATCTGGCTCGGTTTCCCCAAGCACTCTGGGTAGCTCCCAACAGAATATTAAAAACAAGACAACTTGTTATCTTGATATCTGAAGAAGTGTGCATGCACACGAAAGCTTATACAAAGAACAAACTTAGTTGGTCTCTAAGGTGCTACTGGACAATTATTTATTTTTTTTATATATTTCGATTGCGTCAGACCAACACGGCTACCTACGTGAATCTAAAAACAAGATAAAACATCAAGCCTTAAAAACTTGCCTAAACAGGGCTGCCTTCAGATGTCTTCTAAAAGTCAGATCGTTGTTTATTTCCTTGACATCTGAATGGAGGGCGTTCCACAGCGCGGGTGCCACTACTGAGAAGGCCCTCTGCTTGGTTCCCTGTAACCTCACTTCTCGCAGTGAGGGAACCACCAGAAGGCCCCCGGAGTTGCTTTTTTGGTAAAACAATTCTTTTAAGGCTGCAATCCTAAACACACTTAATAGGGAGTGAGCCCCACTCAAGTTGTTAGGACACCTTATCTTCATGACAACTTAACAAAATGATTTAACTATTTCAGTCTCTACATCAGCACATTGTCAAAACTTGATGATTGCTCTAAAGTTATTTGGATGATGCTGTCATATAATAGTCCTCCACATTGATATATATCTTTATTTTTTTAAACAACAACAACAGGAGCTAGAAGTGTGTACCATCAGTTATTCATGAGCAGCCTACTTATGGATTTGAAGTACAAGAAGCTCTTTGCTATCCGATTTGCAAGGGTGAGTAACTTTCTTAATGAAAAATACTTTAAAATGCAAAGTCTGACTTTTGAAGTATTATTATTATTATTATTATTTATACCCTGCCCACCTGGCTGGGTTTCCAAACAGAAAATTAAAAGCACAATAACACGTCAAACATTAAAAACTTCCCTAAACAGGGCTGCCTTCAGATGTCTTCTAAAAGTCAGATAGTTGTTTATTTCCTTGACATCTGACGGGAGGGCATTCCACAGGGTGGGCGCCACTGCCGAGAAGGCCCTCTGCCTGGTTCCCTGTAACCTCACTTCTCGCAGTGAGGGAACTGCCAGAAGACCCTCGTAGCTGGACCTCAGTGTCTGGGCTGAACGATGGGGGTGGAGACGCTCCTTCAGGTATACTGCGCTGAGACTGTGTAGGGTTTTAAAGGTCAGCACCACATAGTGGAACACATAGAATGTTACACCAAATCAGGCATGGCCAAACTTGGCCCTCCAGCTGTTTTGGGACTACAACTCCCATCCTCCGTAGCTAAGAAGACCAGTGGTCAGGGATGATGGGAACTGTAGTCCCAAAACAGCTGGAGGGCCACGTTTGGCCATGCCTGCACTAAATAGTAACAACCTGGTGCCGAAGGCTCCTTATGCCTTTTGGAGTTCTGGGTTGTACATGGTATTCCTGCATGAAAAAGGACTGCCTGATGACATGATGTTTGGGCAGATCTGCATGTATTGTTTAGATGCGTGCACCAAGCTGGCCTCAATATTAAAGTCAATGTGGAAGCTTCGGATCAGAGCCTAAATGTGGAAATGTATATTCCTATGTGATTTGGATGGCACATGTTACCACTTTTGCTGGATGTGCCTAACAATCCAAATAAAAAAGCAGTTAACCAAGGTTAAACCAGGCGTAATGGTGAGCTCTGGCTTAATACAAGCCAGAATCATTGTGCTGAAGCTGGCAAATGGCTTGGGGAGGGGGAGGGAGGAGCTCTCATTCCTAGCTAACTGTGGTTTATGAAGCCTGAAAGATCGTCTGAAGAGGGCTGTTGTGTTGTGGAATGAAGTCAGGCGTCATTTTCGAATAACTTGGAGTAGTCAACCATGTAATCTGAAAAATTAAAATTACTCTTATACATTGCTCTGCTTCCCAAATATGACCTCTAAATATTGGCTAAACCCAATAACATTTCCTTATGATGACTTCTAACTGATGTCCTTTTGCTTGACACAAGTAACTGTTGCTATAATTGTGCTTATTAATGGTCTGGTAAATTGTGATATACTGCAAGTTTGTTTGCACTGTTTCTGCACAAATGCAGTTTTTAGTACAAAATCTTCCCATCGCCAGCTTTAAATTTAGTTAGAACATCTGGTCAGTGCAGATTAGAGGTGAATTTCCCCCTTGTTGTTTAGAATTATCGGCAGCTGCAGAGAGATTTTATGGAGGATGATCACGAGCGGCCAGTGTCGGTGACTGCTCTCTCTGTTCAGCTCTTCACTGTGCCTACTCTGGTGAGTAGTGGTTCCTTTTTTAAACTGATAGTTGGCACCCTTTGCCTTTTTTGCCTCCTTCTTTAATAGAATTATGAGCGATTGCAGAATGATTATGTGAAAGATGACCACGACAGAGAGTACTCAATTGCTGACCTTTCGGTACAGATATTCACAGTGCCTTCACTTGTAAGTACTTAAATGCTGACTGAAACTCTCTTTGCCCCAACTCCCACTCAGATCTAACATTAATAATTTGTTATTGTTTTATACACAGGTAATCAGTCTTGCATAGTATCATGGATAAAATACAGATCTCTACCCACAAGGAGATTACAGTCCAAAATAGGCAATGGAGGAAAAAACAGAGGGGAGGGGAAAGAGATTCCCTACTAGTACTTCTGTGATAGTATTAGATCACAAGACTCATTTATGTTAAATTAGTAGCTAGAGCATAATAGTTTCATAGTTGAATTCCTGTCCCTAGAGGATCCGTGCTTTAAGGAATGGGCAAGGCATTAGGTTGGTGCTTTAGTATACTTTTAATTCATACAAATATTCTCCGTTGAGAACTTCAGTGACAGGTACGGCTGCAACAGTTTCTCCTTTTAGTAATGTACCGAGCAATTAGAAATATTAACATAATGAATGAAGATACATGAAACATGCTTGTGTTGGAGGCATTTGGCAATAATAGGGAATATGATCTGACACGCTTTGAGACACATGTTAATGTCTTTTATATTTCAACTCTGTATCTCAGTCCAGTGAGGAGGTGGAATTGAATGAGGCAAAATTAGTTGTGCAAAGATCTCTGTATACCTGTAGGGCTCCAGTGCTATGCTTTTGAAATCGGATTAGGGTTACAGTGCCATAGAAATAACATAATTATGGGTGTGGCTATTTAAGGTGACTGCTTGAAAATTTCCAGTGAAGATTATAAAGTGCTGAACACAGTATGAAGAAAATGTACTCCTTTTAATGAGAAAAGTACCAAATGATCACTGTTAACTGATTCAGATATGTTAGACTGAATAAATATGGGTAATGTTTTGGTGTAAGGTTAAAGCCAACAGTTGCCTCAGTTTGCCTCAGTTACTGAAACATTTTTTCTCTCGGAAAAGATCCTGTGTACATCTTGGTTGAGATGTAAATAGATTGTTATATTGCCCAAGTTGGGTACCTTTTTACAGATCTGGTTAAAACCAAGTGAAGCAAAGCGGGTAATAGAGATTTAGAACAAAAAAAATCATGCCAATTAGTACTTGTATGACTCTTTTGTTTTCATATGAGCGATAGACAAAGCCCTGTCAGTCATTAAAAATACAATTCCTAGCTATAGATATGGAGTTGTAACTCTTTATTTTATCCTTCAAGGATCAGAGTATTCTCAGGTGATCTCCCACCTAGTAATTGGCTTTCCTGCCCAGACTGCTTTCGCTACAGAAATAGGACTACCTTATATACACATAAAATAATAATAATAAATTTTATTTATATCCCACCCTCCCCAGCCAAAGCCTGGCTCAGGGCAGCTAACAACAATAAAACAGTACAACAGTACAACACAACACTCTAAAATCATTCATTATAAAATTAATCCAAATCAAACCAATGGCAACCATTGGGCCAGAGCTCCGCGAAGATTGCCAAAGGAGGGAGTCAGGATGTGCCCTGGCCAAAGGCCTGGTGGAACAGCTCTGTCTTGCAGGCCCTGCGGAAAGATGTCAAGTCCCGCAGGGCCCTAGTCTCTTGTGACATAGCGTTCCACCAGATCGGAGCCACGGCCGAAAAAGCCCTGGCTCTAGTTGAGGCCAGCCTAACCTCTCTGTGGCCTGGGACCTTCAAGATGTTTTTATTTGAAGACCGTAAGTTTTGCTGTGGGGCATACCAGGAGAGGCGGTCCCGTAGGTACGAGGGTCCTAGGCCGTATAGGGCTTTGAAGGTTAAAACCAGCACCTTAAACCTGATCCTGTACTCCACCGGGAGCCAGTGCAGGCATAACCATACACCTGAGCATTCTTCTGTTAGTTGAGTCTCTTATCTCTGTCATTAGCAGACACGATTGAAACAAACCTTTAAATATCTATTTTGACATAGGCTCGAATGTTAATAATAGAGGAGAACCTCATGACTACTATCATCTCAACATTTATGGACCACTTAAGACATCGAGATATACAGGGCAGATTTCAGTTCGAACGATACACTGCGCTACAGGCTTTCAAATTCAGACGAGTCCAAAGCCTGATTCTGGATTTAAAGTGAGTTTTTGCCTGATTAGGTATAATAACTATTTTTACATAGTTAGCCCAAAATCAGATTGTAAACTTATTTCTTCTGTACTTCAGGTACGTGTTGATAAGCAAACCAGTTGAGTGGTCTGATGATCTGAGGCAAAAATTTCTAGATGGTTTTGACGTCTTCTTGGAGTTACTGAAGTGTATGCAGGTAGGTGATTTCTTCTTCTTAAGGTACTTATATTTATCAAGGAGTAACAAATGAGGTGGTATATGTGACTCTTCATATTACTGTTAAAATATTGCTAAGCTTTGGAAATCTATTTTTTACAGTTGCCCCAATTTCAGTAGAGCTAAATGTTTCCACAGTTCCCTCTGTAGGCAATCAGTAGGCAAGATTTGCTGAGTCTCAGCACTGACCCTCCCCTGTTGCTTTGATGCTTCTCTTCTAAATGATTTGGCTTTTTCCTATTTCTGAAGGGCATGGATCCAATAACCCGCCAAGTTGGGCAGCATATCGAAATGGAACCAGAGTGGGAAGCAGCATTCACGTTGCAGATGAAATTAACCCATGTCATCTCAATGATGCAGGACTGGTGTTCTTTAGATGTAAGTTGTATCTCCTTCAGATGTGTTCGGATTAATATGAATGAATAAAATCCCTACATTTTCTTAAGGTTCTCATATATAAACAAACAACATGGTGTGCATCAGTGAAACCAAACTGCTTTAACCACTGGGATCTCCAACATTGCGCACGTTTTTCAGGTAGTGATTATTGGAATAGACTAGATTGTAGACTTTGTGTTGCAAAAGGAGCTGAGGATTGGACTAGTACTTTATATCTCAAGGGGTAGAAGGAAAGGGGATATATATATAAATGTGAGAAGAATTATCTGTTGCCATCTTGGTTGGAACCATTTTTTCCTTGTCCTTAATCTAAAAAGGAGGACTAATCATAACAGTGCCCATAATTTTGCAGCTTCTCCTGTGAATAAGAAATGATAAAATACTTTGAATCTAGTTGCCTTTCTCTTTGGTCAGGACTTCCCATCACTCCACCTGACAAGATGAGGGCATAGGTGGCAAATACCCATATCTTGCAGATAGTTCCCCTTTTTGGGCTCGGAGCCCAGCACTTCAAGGATAACATCAAAGCGAGCCAATTAGCTTATATCAAAGCAAGTGAAAATAAACACATATGATCTCATTGCTACAACCACTACCAATTAATTGTGGGGTTATCTTCAGTACCAAAATGGCGTCTGCAGAGCTTCTGGAACAGTTCGCCTTTGGTTCAACACAATTACTTTTTTTTTTTAAGTGCACTGAGTATTGGTGTAAAGATGCATGCTAATGAAAGCTTTAATTTTAAGATCTATTTAGGACCTTTCTTTTCTCACTCTTTAGACTGAAGATTCTCTGAGTGGCTAATAGTTTAAATACTAAATAACTGAACTGTAACAACAGAAATAAACAGAGCAGCTGAAGTATCTCAGAAGCACGCCATACAATTTTCAAAGCATAAAAATTGAAATGGCCTGGGGGAATAAAAAAGGGAGCATTCCAAAGTTTAGGGTACCACAACTGAAAGGGTTCTGTCTCGGGTTGCAACCTTCCTTAGCTTCTGAGGGTGGGGAACATGAAGAAGGGCTTCTGAGGAGGATCTTAATATCAACTGCCCTAGTCCAAAACCATTTGGGGTTTTAAATTGGTGGTATGGAAAGGAAAATTGATAAAATACCAATTCCCTTCTGCAAGCAAAACGCCTCTTTCGCGTGTGGAAAGGCTTCCTTAAAACTTAGTGGAAGAGCATTTTATGCACGAAATGAACTGAAATACACAGATGTTTTTCTGCTTGCAACGGTTTACACAATACCCCATGTTTGCTTACTATTACACAGCTCCAGATACCTTTTCATGTAACAACTTCACAGAATTATTCTGAGTAAAGTCATTCCACATATAATAGTTTTTTGTATTCAACCAAATAAGCTGGGCCTAGGTTTTATCTTGGTACATCTTTAACGTGTATATTTTAATAATTAATAATGCTGTAACTTTATGTAGATGAGCCGTGTTTTCTTTGAATAGATTCAATCTTTTTTATAGGAGAAAGTGCTGATCGAAGCATATAAGAAAAGTTTGACCACATTGATGCAATGCCACAGTGGTTTTACTGATGGAGAGCAACCGATTGACCTCAACATGTGTGGACACTCAGTTGAGACTATCAGATACTGTGTTTCTCAGGAAAAAGTTAGCATTCATCTCCCTGTTTCTCGTTTACTTGCAGGTAAGGACTACATATTTGGATGGTTTTGTGCTGGATTGTTTTAAAGCAGTTTATACAAGCGCACTCGAAGATTAGATATTTTCCTAAACTCTCCCCTTTCATAAGAACTTGCATGAAAGTGGCCTCCCAATTTTTCTCACAGGCCCATATAAGTTCAGCACAAACAGTTGGGCCTGGTGAGCATTTAAGGTTCCCAACCCTAATCTGCGGGTTGACATCTGATTGGATTTTATTCTGATCCTGATCTGATTTGAGGATGTATTTTAATTGATTGTCTGATTTTAAGTTAATGTGTTATACATTTGATGTTAGCCGCTCTGAGCCCGGCTTTGGCTGGGGAGGGCAAGATATAAATAAAAATTATTATTATTATTATTATTATTATTATTATTATTATTATTATTATTATTGTTTGTTTGCTGACTCCTCTCATCATGATTTATCCATAGTCATATGAACTCTAGACCCCTGCTTTATTTATTTTTTTATATGCACTACAAGATTATGATATAAACCTGCAATCTGCATGAAACAACTTCATGATTGTGGATATTGCCAAACTCGACTATCACTAATATCTGCACAAGGTTACTTTTCATTTGGTGCATACTATCTTTGGAAATGAACCAGATCATGACAAATAAGTTAACTTGTATTATACCATTGGATTTGTTTGTTTGTTTGTTTGTTTCATTAATTAACAGGACTTGTATACTGCTCAACCAGCAAAGCCTCTAACCAGTTTATATAAAATATAGATTAAAGATACTGATAAAACCAGATGTTAAATATAAACTGACCTAAAAAAATCAATAATATAAATACAGTGGTGCCTCGCAAGACGAAATTAATTCGTTCCGCAAGTCTCTTCGTCTTGCGAGTTTTTCGTCTTGCGATGCACGGTTTTCCATAGGAATGCATTGAAAATCAATTAATGCGTTCCTATGGAAAAAGCCTTCCCCCGACCTCTTCTGGCGGGCGGCATTTTAAAATCGCCCGGAACAGCGGAGGACTTCTCCGCTGTCCGGGGCGATTTAAAAGCCCCTGGGAAGGCAGGCAGGGGGGACAAAGGCTTTCCCGCCCGGCCGCCCGGCTTCGGGACATCGTTCCGATGCCGGGCGGCTGGGGGAGGCTTTCCTGCCCCACCGCCCGGCATCGGGACGATGCCCCGAAGCCGGGCGGCTGGGGGAGGCGTTCCTGCCCCACCGCCCGGCATCGGGATGATGCCCCGAAGCCGGGCGGGGGGGGGAGGCTTTCCCGCCCGGCCGCCCGGCTTCGGG
The DNA here is from genome assembly GCF_964234715.1 of Podarcis melisellensis. Lineage (NCBI taxonomy): Eukaryota > Metazoa > Chordata > Lepidosauria > Squamata > Lacertidae > Podarcis > Podarcis melisellensis. Next base: position 24,260,415 of record NC_138530.1, on the reverse strand, counting down.
ACATCGTTCCGATGCCGGGCGGCTGGGGGAGGCTTTCCTGCCCCACCGCCCGGCATCGGGACGATGCCCCGAAGCCGGGCGGCTGGGGGAGGCGTTCCTGCCCCACCGCCCGGCATCGGGACGATGCCCCGATGCCGGGCGGCTGGGGGAGGCGTTCCTGCCCCACCGCCCGGCATCGGGACGATGCCCCGATGCCGGGCGGCTGGGGGAGGCTTTCCTGCCCCACCGCCCGGCATCGGGACGATGCCCCGATGCCGGGCGGCTGGGGGAGGCTTTCCTGCCCCACCGCCCGGCATCGGGACGATGCCCCGATGCCGGGCGGCTGGGGGAGGCTTTCCTGCCCCACCGCCCGGCATCGGGACGATGCCCCGAAGCCGGGCGGGGGGGGAGGCTTTCCCGCCCGGCCGCCCGGCTTCGGGACATCGTTCCGATGCCGGGCGGCTGGGGGAGGCTTTCCTGCCCCACCGCCCGGCATCGGGACGATGCCCCGATGCCGGGCGGCTGGGGGAGGCGTTCCTGCCCCACCGCCCGGCATCGGGACGATGCCCCGATGCCGGGCGGCTGGGGGAGGCTTTCCTGCCCCACCGCCCGGCATCGGGACGATGCCCCGATGCCGGGCGGCTGGGGGAGGCTTTCCTGCCCCACCGCCCGGCATCGGGACGATGCCCCGAAGCCGGGCGGGGGGGGAGACTTTCCCGCCCGGCCGCCCGGCTTCGGGACATCGTTCCGATGCCGGGCGGCTGGGGGAGGCTTTCCTGCCCCACCGCCCGGCATCGGGATGATGCCCCGAAGCCGGGCGGGGGGGGAGGCTTTCCCGCCCGGCCGCCCGGCTTCGGGACATCGTTCCGATGCCGGGCGGCTGGGGGAGGCGTTCCTGCCCCACCGCCCGGCATCGGGATGATGCCCCGAAGCCGGGCGGGGGGGGAGGCTTCAAAAGCCGTCCGGGGGCTTTTAAATCGCCCCGGACAGTCCCGGGGCGATTTAAAAGCCCCCGGTTAGGCAGGCAGGGGGGGCAAAAGTCTTTGCCCCCCCTGCCTGCCTTCAAAAGCCGTCCGGGATAGCGGGAAGCGCTTCCCTGCTATCCCGGACCACTTTTAAAATGCTGGCGGTGGGGAGCAAAGCCTTTCGCCCCCGCCGGCCTTCCTGGACCTCTTCTGAAGTCCGGAGGGGGGGGGAAGGCTTTGCTCCCCACCGCCAGCATTTAAAAAAAGGTCCCCGAGATTTCCCTATGGGCTTTCGTCTTGCGATGCAAGCCCATAGGGAAAATCGTCTAGCGAAGCGTCGCAAAAACCGAAAAACCCTTTCGTCTTGCGGGTTTTTCGTCTTGCGAGGCATTCGTCTAGCGGGGCACCACTGTAAAGTATGACACACATATACAGTTACATATTAAAAGACATGCCAAATGTACAAATGTCAAAAGTTTTTAGCACAGGGTTGCCGTTCATCTGGAATTTCCTAGACATAGCTGGAATACGACAATTGGAAGCAGTGTCAGGGCAGAAATTGTTGAAATGCCCTGGGAAATCCATACACATGGCAAACCATGTCAGAAGTCTAGATTTTGGCGAATTTCCTTAAAAATAGCTCAAAAACATCATTTTTGTCCAGATTTCCACTTTTTGAAATATGGCAACCCTATTTTAGCAGGCAGCAAAAACAGAACCATGAAGTTGCCTGCCCTATATCAATGGGCAGGGGGCTCCAGAATGTCGGTTCTGCCACACTGAGATTGATTTCTTTCATGTGTGGAATAAACATTATATGACACATGTAAGAGGCTGTTAAGTTTATGCCCCAACAGGTTCCATTGGTCTCCAAAGGTGAGCAATCCAAATGGGCTCATTAACAATAGCCTGACAATGACAAGGGGTTACCTCCGCATTAAATATTATTATCTGAAGCACAAAGGCTTCCATTTGAGCAACAGTGCTTTCCCTCTTCCCCTTTCGGCTCTGTGGGGCTTGCGAGACCCTCCAGAACAACTTGTGATAAGAAGAGGGTGGGGTGACCACTCCAGAGCGTGACTTTGAAGTCCTAGATGTCAGAGTTAGAAACTGCATTTCCTAGTAAAGCTCTAGTTCTTTTCAGCTTTGCTTGACAATCTCAGTAGGTCCCAGAGTGGCAAAAATATTCTTCCCTTTTTTGTCTTTTGTCAATATAGGTTTGCATGTGCTTCTGAGCAAAAGTGAAGTGGCATACAAATTTCCAGAACAGCTTCCAATGGTGAGTAATATTTAGATAAATGTATCTCTAAGGTTCAGATTTTCAAAATAAATTGATTTGAGTACAAAAAAAAGTGTTGCTGGTAATAGTGGAGAAATGGAGCAGTGTTTGAGAAAAGTTGCTTTAGCTGTTGGTTAAATACTTACTTCCAGAACCACAACTGCCAGAATGCCTTTGGAGTAGCCTAGCATTCAGTGCACTGGTGGAGGGTTATATGGAGATCAGAATTGTTATTTGGGAGACTGGAGTGATCTACAGCAAACGGTAGGTAAGGCCTGGTGAAACGAGACAGTGTTAAAGCATGTTTTGTTTCCTTAAATCTGGTTAAGATCCCAAGGATACAGTGAATATATGGTTCTGAGTTCCGTCTCTGGAGCAGTTTATAGGGTGGTGTCAGTGAGTGATACCCCTCAGAGAGCTGGAGGGGATGACCAATATTGTGTTTGCACATAACACAAAACCAGGGGTAGTCAACATGGTTCCTTCCTGGTGTTGCTGAACCCCTCTTCCTGTCAACTCTCATCCTTAACCCATATTAGCTGTTGTTGATGGAAGTTGTAGTCCAACAGCATTTGGAGGCCCACAGGTTTAGTGCTATATGCCTGAGCTGGTACAAGCTCAAGCCAGGCTTGTACTCTCACACTCCCGCTTCCATTTGCATGACTGGGAGGATAAATTCGGCAGTGTTCAGTTTCTTCTAAGCTCTGCTTGTGATTTTGTGTGACCCAGAGATTGCAGTTCGTAATAAAACTTTGAATTTGGCTTATTGGGAAAATAATTTGTCACAATCTCTGGTTCACTTGAAATGACAAGCGGGGGGGGGGGGGGGAGGTTGCACCAGATGAGCCTTGGGGTCCCTTCCAACTCTTCAATTCTATGATTCTAAGATTAGGGAGAAATGAAGCTAAATGCTGCAAATTCTACAAACTGTACAAACATTGTAGAAACTGGTTCAGAACACCTGCAGGTTTTTTTTAAAGAGGTAGAATAGGCTTTCTTTCCATTTATAAATATATTTCAGGGCCCTCACCAAACATGATGAATGTCTAAAGCTTTTTCTCTTGTGTTATGTTCACTTAATGCAGAGTGAACTTAGTCCACCTATGCTAATAGAACATCCCCTGCGATGTCTCGTTCTGTGTGCTCAAGTACATGCTGGGATGTGGAGGCGGAATGGGTTCTCACTTGTTAACCAAGTAAGTATCGAACATTTATTTGCCCCTCTTTCTGTATATATCTGAGAGTCATGGGACAATCTGAGATACTATTGCATAAGGAGTTAATTGTCCTAGATCAGTAGCTCACAGCATAGCTGTGTGTTATGCTTCCTAGAGAGATAATAACATGGGGGGTGGGCCTGTGTGCTCCCATTTTTTTCCTGGGTCTTCAAATATTTCTGTCCTTGTTTGGTTGCTAAACATGTTTACCAAGACGCAAGTCAATCTGAACTCGTGATTTCTTGTTCCACCCTGTATGTACAGTGAACAAGAAAGTTAAAGTTCTCTGTTCCTGTAAACTGTCATGCAAGATCTGTTTATGTATATAAACATTGTAAATAGATATAATCATTTTTCATCCGAAGGGTTTTTGTTTTTTTAAAAAAAGTAGTAAAATACTAAATAAGCTGCAGGCAACTTATGCTAGACCCACAAGTTCCTGATCAGCAAGTTGGGAATGCAGCAAGCATTAGCATGCCCAGAAGCGATTTCTGGTATCTGCGTGTGCACAGACACAATTTCTGGCGCTGCTCAGCGAGTTGCCGCACTGCACCAGTTTAGCGCAGCATGTGGGGGACTTGCCAAGCGGGCGGCTCGGTTCAGGGGTGGCTTGTGGGCTGGTAAAACAGTCTTTGTGGGCCGCATCCCACCCATGGGCCGCACATTGCCAACCCCTGCTTTAAACCATGGCTTGTATGTAATTACAAGATGAGATTTACGAAAATCGGAAGTAAACCCACAGAAGTTCTTCTCCCAGCTGTGTGGCAGAAGGAGAGGGGAGGTTGGGGTGAGCAGGAAAGGCTTTATTCATGTTCATTCTGGTTATGTAAATCTCTTTCTGATCTGTAACTTGTATTTCATATGAATTACCTATTCAGTTATGAAAAACATATCTTTGCTCCTCCGTAGATATACTACTATCATAATGTGAAATGCAGAAGAGAGATGTTTGACAAGGATATAGTAATGCTTCAGGTAACATTAATGTCATTTTGATGTATGTGTGCTCTTTCCTATTGCCTGAATATGGTTGTTAAAGGACCCTGAGACGTCACTACTCTGATTGCTTTCTTTAGAAAGGTGGTTTCTTAGGATGCTTTCTCGCATTTTCGTATTTGTTTTGAGAGGTTTAGAAAATAATTTATTATTTAGGTTCTGTTTAGGTGGCTGAAGGATCCCCAGTATCATAGTGTTTTATGCCTAGATGCATATTTTGCTTCTCTACTTGGTTTCAAACTCAGCGTGTCCTGAACCTGAGGCAAAATGCTTCAATAAAAATCCTCACATACCTGTATGTAAGAAGTGTATGGTTTTCTGTGACGTGTCCTCTTGCATCCACCTACATTTAAAATCTGTGTGCACACTTTGGAGAAGTCTCTCATTGTATTTTCAGCTAAGGGAGCTGCCATGTTTGGGTTATGAACATGTTGTATATGAAAAAATTATAAACAGAACCAGTAATAAGCAAAACTACAAAATTTTGAAAAGCTATCTGCCAATGTTTCTACTTATTCTTAAAATGGACAAAAATAAAAAGGGCTGTTTTGTTAAGTCTTGTGTTGCTTCCTAGGCAAAGTCTAATGAAGATTTGCGTTAATAAATTAAGGAATATTTACAGCATTGCATAGTTTGTCACACTATAGTATTCATGTTTCCAAAACAAGCATGGAAAGCTTATTTTTAAAAGGCAGAAACATTTCTTATTTTCGCCTAGTCAGTGTAATAAATACATTTAAAATTTCATTAGACAGGTGCATCCATGATGGATCCAAATCACTTCCTGATGATAATGCTGAGTCGCTTTGAACTTTATCAGATATTTAGTACTCCAGATTATGGCAAAAGATTCAGTTCTGAAAACTCCAATAAGGTAAGCTATGAGCTGTTGAAAGTTATGCATCATTTTAAAAAAATATGCTGCAAATGGATTACTGTACATTAGACTTATTTTATAATAAGAAATCTATAGCATATTTGTAAAAGTTTTCCTCATACAATGACTGCATTCACACGTAATGCTATACTGTAGTTCTGCTATAGACAAGCAAACCAGCTGTGACTGGTTTCTCCAAAGCTTGGTTTGTTTTCCATCTCTTCTTGCCTCGTGCTTCTATAGCTTGACACACGTCTGGAGTGGTATAACCAAGCGAAGTTTGGTTAAGCAAGACTGTTCCATTCAGACATAGAGTCAAAGCATAGTGTGTATGGTTTTGTGTCATGCTTACCAGAAAATGAACCATGGTTAGTCTGCTGGCCTGGGTTTGGATGTTCAGACGAACTATACTTTGCCTATACAGTCACGGCTGAACGTTCTGTGTAAACTAGGCCACTGAATATATTTTTCCTTTTCTTTCAGGATGTGGTTCAACAAAATAATACACTTATTGAAGAAATGTTGTACCTAATTATAATTATTGTTGGTAAGTTTGTTGTCTTTTTCAGTTTGTGTGTTATGGATTGAATGGGTTTGGAAATCAGGAGTGTGCACTGACCACAAAATAATGGTTTGGATCCCAATTCAGCACTTCAGAAATCATTTTGCCTTAACCTGAAGCAATTTGTAGCTGGCCAGTTCAGCTAAGTTCCACCTGAGACCTGCTCCATTCCTCTGCTGTTCACTAGTGGGAAATGAAAAAAAATGCCTTTAACTTCTTTCTTTTTGACAGAACTAGGTGAAATTTACAGGCACCCTCCAGAAATATGATACCCACTGTATTACAGAAAATAAGTTTAGGAGCTTTCATGTTGGGTACTATTAAAAAAAACTATTTTGAAAATGTCTTAACTGTTTTTGGGTGGAATTGAAAAAAATTTGTAGACACGTCACCCATTTAGAAGGCAAATATTGTGCCAAACTTCAGAAGCTCAGCTGAAGGGGTAGCCATTACAGTTTTAGGGTATGCAAAAAACCCCACACCCCTAACTTAACCTTCCCTAGTGGTTTGTGGGCAGTTGCTCTAAAAATTGGAGACTCAAGGGAAGTGTCCTTTGGTAAGATGAATGTCAAATGGGAAAGAACTAGGTCCAATGACTTCTGTGCTAGGCATCTTTTTAAAAGTTGATTTGGCAATGGGAAGAACTAAAAGGGATTTGCTTTCTGGGAAAATAATTCCTTCTGATTACAAGCCTGACCTGTCAAGTCACTATGGAGCACTCCCTTGGTGTTCTTCACCGCTCTGGTGTTTGCTCTCTCATCAGCCCACCCTGTCAGTATGGTAAGCTTAGATACATTGCTTTTAACTTCAGCAAGCCCTTGTCTGCAGCATTTTTCAATGTCTGGATCGCCATGGCACACCAGCCATGCTTTCTTTTCTTCTGTGCATGATCTGCATAGTGGCTTAATGTGTCTTTATCCAGCCAGGCAGAAAACATAATATATGAATGGTTCATAAAAGGAATTGATCCCTGTTTGCTGTAATTATGGATTTATTTTGCAGGAGAGAGATTTATCCCTGGTGTTGGACAAGTCACTGCTACAGATGAAATCAAGAGGGAGATCATCCATCAACTGAGCATCAGGCCCATGGCACACAGTGAATTAGTAAAAGCATTGCCTGAAGATGTGAGAATCACTAAAAATACATTCAGTGCAGTGGATGAAAGAACTTTTGGAATTGTGATTGGCTTCTGTGGAGACGGGAGGAGAGGTTCAGTTTTCATGGCAGGCGTAGAGAAAATTGTTCCTATCGGACACAGTGTCTTTCTAGCCAGTAGGCTTTTGTGTTCTTCTTTGACTCTTTCCTATAATTTAATGCTGCCTAGAAATCTGTCAATACTGTATGTTAAACTTTCTTAGCAACTTGAAGTCATTTTGCTGCTGTTGTGCAGACGTGGTGAGAAAGCTTGCAACGCCATGAGGGGGAAATGGATGTTTGGTGAGGGGTGTGTGCAGAAGCATGGATGGAGCTAGCCGTCAAATGGTTTTGTATCTGCATTGCTGCATCCTAACAGGGTAATATATATAGCGGTGAGCTATGGCCGCTGTGGAAGACCAAACAACAGGAACGTGGGCAACCAGAGCAGAAATTGTGGTATCCCACCACATTTGCAAGCTAGGATAGAGAGCATGATCCTGAGATAGGACCAAAGTAGCCTTTCAGATTGATAAATTTTGATGATGATTATAGATATACCAGTGTTCTAGTGGAAATATTTGGGAAGTAGTTGCTAGTCATAGGCATATCCAGTGATTTTCTGTTCCTTTTTTAAATTATTCAGGAGAACAAGGAGACTGGAATGGAAAGTGTGATCGAAGCAGTTGCCTGTTTCAAGTAATGTCCTTTCTGCAATCGTCTTTCTAAATGTGTAAAATAACAACAAAGCATAGCCTTCTTGTTTGTTTGTTTTTTCACTTTCTTCATAATGAGTTACCAGGATGGGTTACACAATTTAAAAATACATCATCATGCAACAGATTGCTTAAAGCTATTCTTAACTGCATTCATAAGACAGTAAATGCTTTGAATGAACTGTTCGCAACATACATACTGGCAAATCTGACAAGGTGTATAGGAACACTGTTTGCCAAAAGTAGTTGTTGACAAACAAACCCTTCTTTTTTAAAAAAAAAATGTATATACAGATTTGTGAAAGAAGGGTAACATCCAACATAGCCAGAGATACCATCCCACCTCAGGGTTTCTCCTTCTGGCAGGTTGGGGTTTCCCTTGAACATATTTTGGGGGTGAATGAAGGCTGGGGAAGGGAGAGGAGAAACCAACAGCAGAAGCAGATTTTAATTATACAAGCAAGTGGGCATCACTGGATTTTGCTTTAAAAAAATACATACAAAAAACTTCAAGAGGGTGTGCCATGTTAGCCTTTTGCAGGAAAAATTAAAATTAAAAGCTAACCAATTAATTATGGTCGAAACTTTTGTGGATTAAAATTCATGTCATCAGATGTACTATTCTTCTGATGAAGTGGACCTCTAACCCTCAAATGTTTCTGCCATAATAAGTTTCTTCATTTTTAAGATGCTACAGGACTCTGTTATATAGAAGGAAATAAAAAGCAATAAGGAAGGAAGGAAGGAAGGAAGGAAGGAAGGAAGGAAGGAAGGAAGGAAGGAGTACTGTAAAGGGAAACAATAGCTGTCTCTCTTCCTGCCTACACACCTACCAGAAAGAAACTGAATATGAATCCCTTAAGAGAGTACTACTGGTGCTTCTAGTGCAGTAGTTAAAAGGATAAAACAAGGCCTGAATAGGCTAGTATCCCTCGTTCTTGAGTTTTCAAAGGGCTTGCTATTTCATATACATGGAACCTTTTTAGAAGCAATGTTCAGTTATTAAGGTGTGAATTCTAAGTGTTCTGTTTGTGTTTTAGGAAACCAGGACTAACAGGCAGAGGATTGTATGAGCTGAAACCTGAATGTGCTAAATACTTCAATTTATATTTCTATCATTTTTCAAGGGCAGAGCAATCCAAGGTAACAATGAAATATAAATAAATTGTATTTTCAAGGGCAGATCAATCCAAGGTAACAACGAAATATAAATAAATTGTATTTTCAAGGGCAGAGCAATCCAAGGTAACAATGAAATATAAATAAATTGCAAATAGATAAATATAAATTAAATTCCAAAAGATAAGTTTACAGCAATAAATCAAACTTAATGAAATTCCTAACTTGTAACACTGACTGGAAGATCTCGTTTTCAGAACTAGAGATCTTCTGTCAAAGTTTTGAATGGGTTGCTCAAATCAATATGCAGAATTCAGCTTTGTTGCCTGATAAGTCCCTGGCCTCAAGCCTTTGAAGGGTCCTCATTTGTCTACCCGTTACTTGCCATCAGCACACAACAGTTCCTTTGCCTATGTGATCCTTTTGCCCAGGCCTCCTTTGTTTTTCTTATTGCCCCTTCCATCCCATTTCCTTCAGACTTCTGCATTTAACTGGAAAAGGGAATTGAAAATATAAAGGTGTGGGTTGGAAAACCTAGCCCATACAGTTACAGATAGGTAGCCGTGTTGGTCTGCCATAGTCAAATATCTGAATATTCTTCAGATATCTGAAGAAGTGTGCATGCACACGAAAGCTCATACCAAGAACTAACTTAGTTGGTCTTTAAGGTGCTACTGGAAGGAATTTTTTTTGTTCTAGCCCATACAAGCACTTTTGGATTCCTGTTAATCCATCTGATATGACCAAATAATCTGATATTGTTTGATCTGCCAGTGGCCTGGCACTGAGTTTTGGCTGAACCACATTTCTGTTACCAGGAAAACCTTGAAAGTAATACTGGGAAATATCAAAAGATAAAGCTTCTTGCATATTACTACTTCTTGGAATTCATGCCTGGCAACAAAATGTAAAAACCCAGATGTAAACAAGCCTGCTACAAAAATAAACAAAACTGCTAACAAATCAGTCTTTTATAACAATGAAGCCTGAATCAGAGCTGCAGGATTATTGTAGCACTCAATGTAATGCAGAAAAATAGAAGAGGAAAGTAAATGGCAGTGTCTGTTAATTTTGCAGAAATAATATTGTTGCCTTCAGCATTTGGAAACTTAAAAATATACATATTTCTTTTTTTTTATAAGGCGGAGGAAGCCCAAAGGAAAATAAGGCGACAAAACCGGGAAGATACAGGTACCTGTCTTGCTAGTGTATGAGGGTATCCTCAGTTGTTTCTGCTTTTTAAAATGTCACCAAAAATCAAGTTGGCACTGAGCTGGATTCAAGATTTAAGAAATTTGCATCAATGTGTACATTCTTGCAAAAAAAAAAGTTTGAAATTTTCCTACTTGTAACGGATTATAGAAAATGAAGGCTATGGAAAGACCTCCCTTGAGATTTGCAAAAACAAATACTGCACATCAGAATGGTGTGGCTGCTCCTTCATACTTGGATCCTTTGCTGTCCAGTATTGTTTGGATAGTTGAAATCCCATGAAGTTCCTGTGTTAGTTCCACCAGCCCTTATAAAAAATGGAGAGGTGACATGGAAACTTTGCATGTGATCTGTGCCACATGATTTCATTCATTGGCAGTTCCTAGGAACAGCATAGGATCCGGATATGGGAGAATGACAACATAACTGCTTTGATTGTCTAAGATCAGGAAATAGGCTGCAGTCTTATACCCACTTACCTGAGAGTAAACCCCACTAAACTCAGTGAGTAGATGTTCTTGAAAGAACAAAAACTCCCAATGTCTTTTTGCCATCTTGAAAGGCTCCATGACATATTCTTAAATATTTCATGCACATTTCAAAGTTTGCTGCAGCAGGGCTATACAATATTTCATTAATTTATTTCTGTTTCAGCTCTCCCACCTCCTGTTCTACCTCCATTCTGCCCTCTGTTTGAAAGCCTGATCAATATTCTGCAGTGTGACGTCATGTTGTGCATTATGAGGACGATACTGCAATGGGCAGTAGAGCATAATGGCTATGCCTGGTCGGAGTCCATGCTTCAAAGGGTGTGTTTCAGCTTTAAACTCCAGCTGTTGTTAATTCACTTATAAATATTAGCAAATTGTATAGAAAGCTTTTTCTAGAAATACAAACTCTAAGCATGTTAATTTTTTGCTTAGGTTCTGCACTTGACTGGAATGGCCCTTCAAGAAGAAAAACAACACATTGAGAATGCTGATGAAGATAATGTAATAACATTTACTTTCAGTCAGAAGATCTCAAGTAGGTTGATAGTTGTATAGGCATTGCAAACTTTGATTTTTCTCATAGTAGCTCTGTTTATGCTCTTCTAAAATAACTGCATGTGAAAAGCTATTTATTAAACATGATAATGGAACTAACTTCAATGCTGCATTTCTTTAAGAAAATGCATACTTACTATTTCACTAGTACAAAAGTGAACAAGAATAATATGTCTGTTTTTTCATGTGTTGTGACAGAAGCATTGCTGTGTTTGTATGCAACAATAAGCCAGATTTTCTGGCTTATCATGGTTTTCTGTACATGAACAGTGGGCTCCTGTGGGCTGCCCAATTGCTTCACTTGTCCCCTGATGTGAGCAAGGTAAAAAAACCAGAGTTTTCCATTTCATCCAAACTGGGATGTAATGCTGTTCCCTAACAAGTCACCAGGCAACCTTGAATCATGGTTTGTTGGCCTGCTGATTGTAATTTGCTAGGGAACAACAAACCATTATTTCCTCTGGCATAATGGGAAGCCAAGGCTTCCGGGTTTGTTTATCTTGCTCTTATAGGAAGAAATGAAGCAGGAATGATCAGGCCACAGGCACCAACAAACCACTCATTGACAGCAAACCACAATATTATGCAAATAGGGCCCATATGTTTATTACCATCCTTAATTTGCCATTCTCCCAGTTTGACATCAAAGGCAACTTGCAGGTACCAGACCTGTAAAACTAAAACACAAGAATAAAATTATACAAAGCACAGCATCTTATTGTATACAGTGGTACCTTGGTTTACGAACTTAATCGATTCCAGAAGTCCATTCTTAAACCAAAACCATTCTTAAACTGAGGCATGCTTTCTGTAATGCAGCCTCCTGCTGCTGGTGCCCTTCCACTGTTCGGATACCGTTCTTAGACCAAGGTAAAGTTCTCAAACCAAGACACTATTTCCGGTTTTGTGGAGTTTGTAAACCAAATCGTTCTTAAGCTGGACTGTTCTTAAACCAAGGTACCACTGTATATGAATTCTTATTTCCTTTTGGGTAAAATTTAGTGTAATGTGAGCAGAAAATCTGTTTAGGAGGGCTCCCTATCCTTCCAGAGCAAATTTTGAGGGCACATGGGAGGCGAGGGAAGGTGAAGTCCCATTGTGTAAGAGGAAATCCATTCTGCTCACAAATGGACAAATTTGGATACACCCCTTTGTCTTTATGCCCAAGGGGTGTTTTACACACTGTTGGTTTTTAATAAGGAAACCTATTTTTTGTATGCTTCTGATAAATATGGCACTGTATTTGACTCAGGCACATAAATCAGGGAACAGATTGTCTGTGGCTCCCTGTGTAAAATGTACATTTGCCTCTGTGTAATGTTTGGACACTGTTCTTGAAGCTATGAACATGAGTTTGACCATGCTGCGGGAGGCAGTGGAAGACAGGAGTGCCTGGCGTGCTCTAGTCCATGGGGTCACGAAGAGTCGGACACGACTAAACAACAACAATGTTTGAAATGGTCTTCAGTTCCTCTGCTCTAATAATAATTTAAACTATTGATAAATTTTGCAATTCAGTGGGGGGAAGCTTGAATGTAGGGGAAATGCACCACTTTCCTGGGATAGGATTTAAAAACATGTATCCTGTAAGTAGATACAGTTCCACTATACTGAATTTAAGCTAACACGATGGAGTCAAACAAATAGAGCAAATGTGTATAGTAAGTTGTTGTTGTTTCCTCTTACCCTTGTTTGAAACAGGGCCTGGTGAGACACCCCGCAATTCCCCAAGTATATTAGCAATGCTAGAAACTTTGCAAAATGCATCGCACCTGGAAGTCCACAAGGATATGATCAGATGGATACTAAAGGTAAATTGTGCTCCATCTTTTCTACATCTTTATGAGTAACAGAGGAATGTTACACTATTTAAATTGCAAACAATATGAATTTCCTTGTTCCAGACTTTTAATGCTGTTAAGAAGCTCAGAGAAAGATCTTCTGCGAGTCCTGTATCGGAGACAGAGGGAAATATTATGGAAGAGGTAAAAATAAAACCATTGAGTACTTAACCTAGTATTGACCATTCATTAAATACACATATCTTAATGGGCAGATTTAGGGGAATTTGTAGCGGGGGGAGGAGTTTATGTTACCCATGTTGATGGGGAACCTGTGCCCTAAGGGCCTAAATCGGCAGTAGTAGTCAGTGGGGCAACTGTTGCCTGGCAGGAGGGAAAGAGGGAGGGAAAGGTCAGCTTGGTGTATATGCACCAGTGGAGCCATTCTGATACTCCTGGTGCATTAACACCACACCAACCTTGCCACTACCTTGCCTCTACACCTGATAAGCAGAAGCAACACAGGCAATGGGGTCAGATGAACACCACCCCCCTGGCAACTGTAACTGCTAGTTAGGCCTGGCACAGATACATATTTGGCTCATGAGGTCATTTCTCATAAACCACATCCACGTATCCCACAGCTGGCATAATATTTGACGTCAGGTGTGGGGCAAGTACAGAAAATTTGGCTTATTTTGCGCGGGGTTTTTTTTTAATGTCAAGACACTCGTAAATTGTGCAACCCATGCATAAACGAAGATCAGTTAAAATCTGCTGTGTTTGTTAACGTAACAACTTTGTAGAGCACACGAGATAAAGAAAAGGCCGAGAGAAAGAGAAAAGCTGAGATTGCCAGGCTGCGCAGAGAGAAGATCATGGCACAGATGTCTGAGATGCAGCGACACTTCATTGATGAGAACAAAGAGCTCTTCCAGCAAACTATGGATGAACTTGAAACTTCTACCTCCAGAGTGCATGATAATAGGTAAGATGAAAGTGACAAATAGTGTCTCTCCCTTTGTAGTACACACTTCACTTTGTCATTGTGCAACGGCATTTTCACTCCAGCCGGTGTTTATAATTTCTTAAGCTTGGATCCTAAGAGTGTCATGTGCAAACAGAAGAGTTTCCAATCCAGTGGAGGAGGATGCTGGAAGAAGGACAGGAGAGGAGGGAGCCCTTAAACATCCACAATCACTTCTACCAAAATAATATGGGATGTGCTTGTGTATGCTATGTGCTTTGAATCTAAACGCTTTCAAGAGTGCTGCTTTTAACTGTGACACTATGGAGAGCTCCTTAGATTTATTTATTTTTGTAAAAAGTAGGACTCTTCTTAAAGTTTTCTTAAGGCATATGCTGCATTGTACCCAAATTAAAATGTTTGCATTGGCAGCTGCATACGATGAACTGAACTATTGCCTTAGTTTGGAAAACATTCCAGTGAAATACTTACTAATATCATTTGATTCTAGTCCTTCAGTTTCAGATACCAAGCTTACAGCTTTGGGTCCTGAGCAAACGAAAGTGACTGCACAGAGGCAAGTTGTTACCTGTATCTTATGCCAAGAAGAACAGGAGGTTAAGGTGGATAACAGAGCCATGGTGCTGGCAGCATTTGTTCAAAGATCGACAGTCTTGTCTAAAAACAGAAGTAAAGTGATTCCAGATCCTGGTAAGTAGAGGCAATATTGTGATACTGGATATCCATCTTTGTCGTTGTGTGTGATTTTGGTAGGTCTCCTAGATTTGAATAATAACTAGGAAGATTCTGTTCAACGTATGTATTTATATACTGTAGTTTTAATTCTATTACTGTTTAATTGTTTTTAATGGATGTTTTTTTCTGTGCTTTTGGTGATTCTTGCTTTTATCTGTAAGCCACCCTGAGCCACATCAGGGGAAAAGGCAGGGTGTAAATAAATATATCATCATTCAATATTTAAAATCACCCTCGTTCTAGCTTAATGCAGAGGCCTTGGGCCACCAGGATTTTCCCAGTGGCTGAGTCTAGTGCATGTGTATTAGCCATGAGCTACGTGGGAAATAAATTTTAAATAATTCTTTGATTTAAGATGTTAATTCCTTAATAATGTAAAAGTATTTTCAAAATCGATGTGAGTAAAATTTGCAGTTTTTCATTCTAATGTTTTTCTTAAAATGTCTTTACATGCAGAAAAATATGATCCATTGTTCATGCACCCGGACCTGTCATGTGGAACATACACTGGTAGCTGTGGACACATTATGCATGCCCACTGCTGGCAAAGGTAACTTTCATTTTAAATATTTAAGAGATGTCAGTTTAGCGCACAGTTTTCCCTCTGTGGTCTGATGCACTTGGCTAAGTATTCATGTACTGCCACTCAAGTAATTCATGATGTCCCTGCCTGAGAAGTTGATCTCTCTTTTGATCATCTTCGAGTCCATGGCTGCATGTTACAGGCCTCATAATGTTTTGGCTCTACGTATAGTGCATATCTGCAGACTGATCAGAAGGTCAGGTGAAGATTAGGGTCACTTTGGGCAGCAGACTGCCTACCTGTTAATGGGGCAGAGAAGAATTTTGAAACACTGGTTTTAATTTATAACAAATCTCTAACAGGAACAAAGCTTAGGAGCAAGAATTGGGTGAAGGGAAGAAAAGGAAATTGACTGACCAATCCAAGAGCAAATAAAAGCATTTTACCTATAACCACCCCTACACCAGAAGAATGTTTAAATTTTCTTTGTACAAAAAAGTTTCTGTAGTAAACTCCATTTTGTCTCTATATATTTTAACATTTTGAAGACAAATGTAAAGTATGGCTGAGAGAACACTACATCTTCAAAAAAAAGGCTGCAACTTCACTGTTCATAAGCCCGAAATAAATTGTGTTGCTTGCATAAGAAAAATTAAATTGGGTAAAGAACATTTGCACTCCGTGTCTCACTATTTCCTTTATTCCTCTAACTCTGGTGAAAGGAAACTCATGTGTTTTATCATCATTCTTCCCAAGTATGCATGCACTCCCCAAGCATATACTAATGTTAGGTTATGTATGCCCAGCTGTTTTTGACCTTGCTCATTGAGCTTATTTCTGAAGACGTGCCCAAATGGAAAGGTTTCGTTGCAGTGAATTCCCATTTTGAGACATGCTTCCTGCTGGTGATACTATTCTTGTATTGAAGTGTCCCATAATTGAGAGGTTCTGTATGCTGCATTTGGCTGGCCAGTACTGCAGCCTTCTAACAAAGACTTGACACGCTGGAGAAGATGTCTTTTGTGTTGATGAATAATAATAATAATAATTTATTATTTATACCCCGCCCATCTGGCTGAGTTTCCCCAGCCACTCTGGGCGGCTCCCAATCAGTATTAAAAACAATACAGCATTACATATTAAAAACATCCCTAAACAGGGCTGCCTTAAGATGTCTTCTGAACGTCAGGTAATTCTTTATCTCTTTGACATCTGATGGGAGGGCGTTCCACAGGGCGGGCGCCACTACCGAGAAGGCCCTCTGTCTGGTTCCCTGTAACCTCACTTCTCGCAATGAGGGAACCGCCAGAAGGCCCTCGGCGCTGGATCTCAGTGTCCGGGCTGAACGATGGGGGTGGAGACGCTCCTTCAGGTATACAGGACCGAGGCCGTTTAGGGCTTTAAAGGTCAGCACCAACACTTTGAATTGTGCTCGGAAACGTACTGGGAGCCAATGCAGATCTCTCAGAACCGGTGTTATGTGGTCCCGGCGGCCACTCCCAGTTACCAGTCTAGCTGCCGCATTCTGGATTAATTGCAGTTTCCGGGTCACCTTCAAAGGTAGCCCCACGTAGAGTGCATTGCAGTAGTCCAAGCGGGAGATAACTAGAGCATGCACCACTCTGGCGAGACAGTCTGCGGGGAGGTAGGGTCTAAGCCTGCGTACCAGGTGGAGCTGGTAGACAGCTGCCCTGGACACAGAGTTAATCTGCGCCTCCATGGACAGCTGTGAGTCCAAAATGACTCCCAGGCTGCGCACCTGGTCCTTCAGGGGCACAGTTACCCCATTCAGGACCAGGGAATCCTCCACACCTGCCCGCCTCCTGTCCCCCAAAAACAGTACTTCTGTCTTGTCAGGATTCAACCTCAATCTGTTAGCCGCCATCCAACCTCCAACCGCCTCCAGGCACTCACACAGGACCTTCACCGCCTTCACTGGTTCTGATTTAAAGGAGAGGTAGAGCTGGGTGTCATCTGCATACTGATGAACACCCAGTCCAAACCCCCTGATGATCTCTCCCAGCGGCTTCATATAGATATTAAAAAGCATGGGGGAGAGGACAGAACCCTGAGGCACCCCACAAGTGAGAGCCCAGGGGTCTGAACACTCACCCCCCACCACCACCTTCTGGACACGGCCCAGGAGGAAGGAGCGGAACCACTGTATAACAGTGCCCCCAGCTCCCAGCCCCTCTAGACGGTCCAGAAGGATGTTATGGTCGATGGTGTCAAAGGCCGCTGAGAGATCCAGCAGAACTAGGAAACAGCTCTCACCTTTGTCCCTAGCCCGCCGGAGATCATCAACCAGCGCGACCAAGGCAGTTTCAGTCCCATGGTGAGGCCTGAATCCCGATTGGAAGGGATCCAAATGGTCCGTTTCCTCCAGGCGTGCTTGGAGTTGTTTAGCAACCACCCGCTCAATCACCTTGCCCAAGAATGGCAGATTTGAGACTGGGCGATAGTTGGCCAAATTGGCCGGGTCTAAAGATGTTTTTTTAAGAAGCGGTTTAATGACCGCCTCTTTCAGCGGGTCTGGGAAGGCTCCCTCACAGAGGGAAGCATTCACCACCCCGCAGAGCCCATCGCCCAGCCCTTCCCGGCTCGCTTTTATCAGCCAGGATGGGCAAGGATCAAGGAGACAGGTGGTCGGTTTCACTCGTCCAAGCAGCCTGTCCACATCCTCGGAGGTAACAGATTGGAATTGATCCCATGTAACAGGACCAGACAGAACTCTAGCACTCTCCCGCCCTGGCCCTGCTCCCACGGTGGAGTCTACCTCCTTCTGAATCTGAGCGATTTTATCTGCAAAAAACTTTGCAAAAGCATTGCAGGAGATCTTGGGGTCCCTACCAGGCCCCGGTGGTACAGGTGGTTCTGATAGATTGCGAACCACCTGAAAAAGTCTCCTGCTGCTGTTTTCTGCAGATGCAATGGAGGCGGTGAAGAAGGCCCTCTTCGCCGTCGCCATTGCCACTTGGTAGGCTCGACGTTGAGCTCTAACCCGTGTCCGGTCTGATTCAGAATGAGTTTTCCGCCACCGGCGCTCTAGCCGTCTCAACGATTGTTTCATCACCCTCAGCTCCGGGGAAAACCACGGGGCTGTCCGGGCTCCATGCAGTCGGAGAGGGCGCTTCGGAGCCAGACAGTCAATAGCCCTGGTTAACTCCGCATTCCAGCGGGCCACCAGGGAATCAGCTGAAAGGCCATCAACTTGGGATAGAGCATCCCCTACCACTCTCTGGAAGCCAATTGGATCCATTAAGTGGCGGGGGCGGACCATCCGAATCGGTCCCACCTCCCTGCGGAGGGGAAGGGTTGCGGAGAAGTCCAGTTGCACCAGGAAGTGATCTGACCATGGCACTTCTTTTGTTTCGCTTTTAGTTAATGTCAGATCACCAGCATCCGTAGAGGTAAACACCAAGTCTAAGGCATGTCCGTGGCTATGAGTTGGGCTAGACTTATTCAGGGACAGCCCCATGGAGGCCATGCTTTCCACGAAGTCCCGAGCGGCCCCTTGTAAGGTCGTGTCGGCATGGATGTTAAAATCCCCCAGGACAACCAGGCTAGGTGTCTCCAGGAGCATATCCGCCACGACCTGAAGCAGCTCGGGCAGGGAATCCTTGGTGCAGCGGGGAGGTCGGTACACCAGTAGGAATCCTGTACTGCCCCTATTGCCCAACTTCCAGAACATGCACTCAGAAAACTGGGTCTTCCCAATAGGACGCCTGGTGCAGACTAATGACTTCCTAAAAATCACTGCAACCCCCCCTCCCCGCCCACATGACCTGGGTTGCTGTGCGTAAGAGAAACCTGGTGGGCAAGCAGCGGCAAGGACAGGCCCATCTGCTTCATCCAACCAAGTCTCTGTCACACATGCCAGGTCAAATCCTCCATCCATGATCAAGTCATGGATGGCAGTGGTCTTATGAATCATTGACCTGGCATTGCACAGCAACACTTTCAGGTCATGTGGGTATCCCTTGCTGATTCTAGTATCCATCCGGTCAGGACCAGACCCGGAGGTAGGAATAGTCCTCAGACAACGACTAAACCTGCCTCCTCTGTAATGACATGGTCTGGTCTTAGCGTAACTCCTCCTCCTACCCGTGATCACTGAGATCGGTTGTCCCAGTGCATTCCCCCCTGTGAAACATGTCCCAGCCATTTTGTGGGCTGGGGCCCACTCCCTGGCAGCCCTGACCCCTCCCCCTAAGAACAAAATAACAACCTATACAAACAAACAAAACTAATAAAACAATACAAACAGAAAAAATGTAAAAATTACAAGAACATCAAAATAAAAAAATAATTCCCCAAACCCAACCAAACATCCATCCCACCCCCACCCCCCACATACAAAAAATCCAAAAGAAATTTTTTAAAAACATTTTAAAAGGCAGCAAAGTAGCGTTCAGTGGTATCTTGTGGAATTCATTTTGCAAAGCTTTAACTTATGCTTCTTCCCAAAGGTATTTTGACGCTGTACAAGCCAAAGAGCAAAGGCGACAACAAAGATTACGTGTGCACACAAGTTACGATGTAGAAAATGGTGAATTCCTTTGTCCCCTTTGTGAATGTTTAAGCAACACGGTCATCCCTCTACTTCCTCCCCCAAGGAGTTTGTTTAACAGGTCAGTTACCCTTTCTTAGCTACTCTGTTGGTTTGATTAAAAAAACCTAGTACTTCTTTCCTGAAGGATGGGGGGACCACCCAGAACTGATTTTGAGGATTGGTCCCAAGAGCTGCAGGAAAGGGGGGGGGCGTAATAGAGGGAAAAATCACCTCTGTTAGTGGATGCCGCTTGTTTGTTTAAAAGATCTGGTGCAAGGGCACAAATTGGATGCAACTCCGGAGAGTGTCTGATAGATGCTGGGGGTGTGCTGTGTTCTCTTTAATGTTGGGAAAACATCAGGTATTCTTAATTTGACACCACAGCTTATTAAAGATTTTTGTGTGGTTATGAAATGCTTAGTAGTCTTGAAATCATTCAGGGTGTCTTAAGAATCCTAGACCAATCATCCTGGCAATCTTACTCTCCTTTGAGGAGTATAGTTACAAGGGAATTTTCAGATAGGTATAGAAATGTATGTGTATAAATGTATATGCATATGTATACATTTATAGAAAAATAATATGTAAACAGCAAAGCCACAGAGGGTATCATTTGGTATTAATGCCTGCTTTTTATTGTTTTTGTCTGCGTTATAGTAGCCTTGTATTTTTAACTTATTACCTTCTGGCCTGTGTTACATTTTAAACATGTGTAGTGGGAGAAAACAGACTGTATTGATTGCAGACTAGATGGGTAGATTGAAGCCTGCGGACACATTCAAGTTCAAGAGTTTTATGATGAAGTGCTGCTGCAATTGTCAGAACTATTAAGCCATGAAGTTGTATCGGTGTTGCCAGCAGAATACTTCTGCTCCCACAACTGGACTTCTCCTTCCTTTCCTCTCTCCAGGATTCCCCACTCCATGCACTCTCAAAACCTGCCCCAGAGGGTTGGGGAAGACTGTGAAGCAGATCCTGGCAACACACAGGGACTGCAACAGGGAGGAGAGGGAGGAGAAGTCCCATTGCATTAGCACAACTCCCTCTTCACATCTTTAGGATACAACCATATATATTTAGAAGCCTATTTTATTTTTAAAGCATTTTATCTTAATGTTTAAAAAATGTTGTCCATTAAGGGCAACTTTAATGCTTTATGTTGTCACAGATTACTGAGATACCTCTTAACATACGTAGTCCTAACGTATGACTGGTGCTCTGTTGTAAAAGTTGTGCATGCTTTCAGCTTGTTTTGGTTTGCCCTAGCAAAAACTGCAAAAGATTGGCAAAGCAAAGTCGCACGTGGCAAAACCTTAGCGCTGATAGGTAAACATCAGTAATCATATGCTTAATAGGTCAGAGAGCTGCATTAAAAGATTTGCTGTGCCAGAGTAGAATCTGTCACACTCGCCCTCTAATCCTCATGACATAGTTGTTGTTTTTCTTCTTTGGTTGAATGCTGGATTCTGCATTGTGGCCACAGGAAATGACAAATACTTTTGGAGAAATTGAGACTAAGTCTCCTGAGGAAACAGCTCTTAACATAATCCATTTGATTTCTGATAGTAATTGTGGCGATCACATAGGATCCCCGGATGTTTAACGGTCTATTGATCCCTGTGCCACCACTGTGCTCGCTTCTTGGCTGCCACCAACCCATTACTCTCTGGTAAAACACTGAGTCCAGACAGTTGTTAAAAGTGAACCAAAAAACAAGTTTATTTTACAAAAATTAACAAGTTTATGGTTTCTCAGATAATATTCCTGTCAGTATCTTAACTTTAGTTTCTTTACCAGCCTATACCTTCCTAATACCTTCTGCCTGATTATCTCAACTGTTTGACTGACTTCTCTTAACAAATTCTCTCACTCTCTCACACCAAACTAGCCCAACCCACAGACTTATCTTCTCTGTCTCTTCTAACTCCAGACTGTCTTCTCAACCACCCTAACTCTTAACTCTCTCTCCAAAAAACCCCTCTGTGCTTAAACCTTATACACAGTTAACTCTGCCCCTTGGGTTCTCATTGGTTAGTTAACCCTTTCCTTATGAACCCAGTATGATGTCACACACCTAGGAGGGCAAACGCCACAGTAATCCATTGTGTTTGCTGCCTCCAAGTCTGAGATGCAACATGTTTAACAACTAGTAGTGGTGGTTCAGAGAAAATACAAAATGGATTAGATTCAGACCTGCTGTGACTTGGATCTAGCAGATACACCCACTGGAGAAAGGAGAGGAGCATTTTATTTTATTTTTGCTATTCCCTTTCCTGCACCACCTTCCATCTTGTTCCATAGTATTGGACCCATCTACAGGAAGCATGGGGGTCTTCAGGGCAAAGGGGGAATTGGCAAAAAACAATCTCTCTCTCTCTCTCTCTCTCTCTCTCTCTCTCTCTCTTCTGCCCATGGAAGCATCCATTTAGCAGAGTTCTTCTTCGTGCAACTATAGATCCAACCCAAGATATTTATAAATGCTAGTATTAATTTATACTGGTATATGAAAGCCTGGAGTGGTCATTTCACAGAATCATATTTGGAAGGGACCCGAAGGGTCTTCTAGTCCAACCCTCTCCAATGCAGGAATGTCAGCTAAAGCACCCATGGCTGATGGCCAGCCAACCTGTGCTTAAAAACCTCCAAGGAAGGAAAGTCCACAACCTCCTGAGAGAGTCTGTTGCATCGGCAAGTTCTTCCTGATGTTTAGTCAGAATCTCCTTTCTTCTAACTTGAATACTCCATTGATTCGGGTCCTACCCTCCGGAGCAGGAGAAAACAAGCTTGCTCAGTCTCCTCTTCTTGAGGCTATAAACATACCCAATTCCATCAGCTGTTTCTCATAATGCTTGGTTTCAGACCATTGATTTCCTACCACTGGTTGCATTGCTGGGTCTTAGCATTGTGTCTCTTGTTCACCCTCTAGCAGAGTTATGCAAGAGCATGATAGAAAAACAATTCAGGAAACTGGCTTTGATAGGGAATGGAATGGAAGTGCATTGCCTCTCTCTTCCTGTCCCAGAGTTCTTGAATTGGTGGGGAAATCACCCGTGGGAATGCCCTGCTCATACAGGAGTACTGCACAAGGCCTGCATTCCTGATGTTGGACTTGGGGGACTGTTGTATCGTTTATGTAAAAATATGACTTGAAAACACATATGTATATGTTTGTTCTTGACAGGTTAGATTTTTCAAGTCAACAAAATCTTGCTCAGTGGATAAGAACAATATCTCAGCAAATCAAAGCATTGTGTATGCTTCGAGATCAGGAAAGTGCTAGTAAGTGAATTCTTCTTACATTGTCACACTTCTCAGGAAAAGGTGGTGAAAAATAGTGTGTTTGCTGTTCAGGTTCAAGGGATTTTTCCTTTTGGGTATCTAATTGGCAATGAGACTGTTCTGATAGTCTCTCTGTTGGCAAGAGTGCTTTTTTCTACAGTTTGTAGAGTGCAGACATCATGAACAATTGTATTAACATGCCAGTAAAGTAATGTATCATTTGCTTACCTTTCAGATAAACCCTCTTGTAGTAGCTCAGAAAAAATGGATGAACTGCAACTACCTGAAGGGTTTAGACCAGAGTTCCAACCAAAGTATGTATCTGTTTATTAATAATGAACTTCAAATTGTCCTGCTACCAATTTAAATACAGTTTGTTCAGCACTAGCAGGCCAGGGGCATGTAAGAACTCTTTTATAAGCTACAAGACAAAATATACACATTTTGGCATTTTTAATTATAAAATGCATGTGGTGTTCAAAACATTTACAGAAGCCAAATGGATATGATGTGAATTTCTTGACTTGTCTTTTATTTTAGGATGAGCAACTGTGGTTGGAAAAAAAGCAAAACATCCAAACACTGGGTGATATCCAGTGTTAGTCATACTCAGAGTAGATTATTTTATTTTCAGTGGGTATATTCTGTGTATGACTGACATGGGATATCACCCAATGTTGTGTGTATGCAGAAGGAGACTCAGTTCAAAATCCTGATACTTAGATTTGCAATAAATTTAAATATTGATTTAAGTTCAGGCCTAAAATAGTGTGCACTGGAGAGTGATAAAAGCACTCTGGAATACTTTGCAAACGTTTTCAGTTGGTTGGAAACCTAGGTCCAACAACTGAGGATAATTTATCATTAAGGATGTTTAGTTTTACTTTACATAAAGCTAACAACAACAACAAAAATTAGCAAAAAGAGCATAGCCAAGATTACTCCAGATTATAAATTAATTGTCCTCATCCCTTTCGGCACAACAGTATCACCAAATCAATGGACTTTTGCAGTATTTATTCACAGAAGTGAATACAGTGAGCAAAAGGTGTTCTGAAAAATGCGGTTTAAAACCTTCCTAAACTATGAGATCCAAATAAACAAGGATGACAGATAATGTAAAGGGCACATTAGCTGGTACAGACTCTTGTGTCTAGGGCATGCTTGGTCTTTTAGACTAGGAATGTATTCCAGCCAATGTGTAGCTTCTCAAAATCATGCTTTAAACCTGTAGTTAATAGTATGTGTTCTTCACATATTTAAGGAATCCGTATTCTGAAAGCATTAAGGAAATGCTGAAAACATTTGGCACTGCAACATACAAAGTGGGCCTGAAGGTTCACCCCAATGAAGACGATCTACGTGTACCTATAATGTGCTGGGGCAGTTGTGCATATACAATACAAACAATAGGTAACAAATTTACCATTTGTTAAAATGTCGGAGCTCAGGGGAGCAAGATCCATGTAGGTGTTCTGCTACTCTCACTTAACTTATTATTTTTGCCCTCCACAGAACGGATTTTAGCAGATGAAGAGAAACCATTATTTGGACACTTATCTTGCAGACAGGTACGATGTGCCGACCAGCTAAGGCTAAAGCACTGAGGGATAAGTAGAGATAGTGAAGTGATAACTTTAACTTATTTTGGGTCCCCTGTAGTTTTAGAAAAATAGCCATCTATTACAAAATAACCACCTATTATAGATTATTAATATGTGTCACCTCCACAAGTTCAGCAAAGCAAGGAATTTTCCAAAGGGCTTAATTTTCATTAAACAGCGTGAAGGAATGAGGTTTGCTTTTGTCTGCTTCTTTGTTTGCCGTACTTGCTTGCAACTGTGGTTATGTCCTCTTCCAGGATGACTG
This sequence comes from Podarcis melisellensis, assembly GCF_964234715.1. NCBI lineage: Eukaryota > Metazoa > Chordata > Lepidosauria > Squamata > Lacertidae > Podarcis > Podarcis melisellensis. Next base: position 24,235,583 of record NC_138530.1, on the reverse strand, counting down.
CCTTACTTCGTTGACTAGATTTGCAGCTGCACACTGGGCAGTTTCTTCGCTCTCGGCAGTACAGGGTCACTTTGGCAGGCTTTTATCATGTAAGTTCAAGTTCACGATAATTCTTCTCAATTTCAGAATTATGACAGAGCAACCAAACTTGAAGAAAAGCTTGTGCGTTCTTAAATAACATTTTGGATCCATAGTTATGAAATTCTACTCAATATTGATCCAGAGTAGATTCCAGTGTATAGTTAGCAGAGTAAAAACTTAAACTCGTTGCAAGAGTCCCAAAAAGTAGACCAGAGGCAATTATATTTCATCCAGCAGAGCTTTACTGCTACTGAAGGCAAATGAGCTTAATGGTCACAAATCCAATACATTCAGGATTGGCACTGTCCATAAGAAATCCAGTTGCAGCAGACTTAACTTAAACTTACAATAACTTATAATAAGTGTAAAGCTTAACACTATATACAGAACACCACACCAGAAGGAAGAGAGAAAGAGAAAGGGAAGCCCAGGCTCCTTCTGGCCTTACTTTATAAAAGTGAATTCTGCTTACATTATCACACTTCTCAGCGTGCCCCTTGACAGAAGAGATAACAAAACCAGTTTAAGCCATCTGTACTCAGTTTCTCTGAAGGAATAACCCAAACATCATGAACCTTCTGCTTGCTTCTTTCACGCAGAGAAGCTTCCAAAACCCTCTTGAAGTAATTAGAATAGGAAAGATCTCTACACATCAGATCAATACTTTCTGCGCTAAGAAATGCAAACTGACAAGTTAGGCTTCCCCTCAGTCAGCATGTTGCTGATTTAAATTGCATCAGACCATTAGCCCACCTAGCCAAGGACAGTGTCTAACCCACCTGGCTGATAGTCTTCCAAGTGGATGTGCTGTGTCTTCCTGAGACAAAGCATTATTGTCCATAGCTGAGTGTTTCTTCATGGTAACTGTGGTCCATATTTTGAAAGTTTCATCCACCGAAGGTAATACTGGGGACTTGAGTAATAGCCATTGATTTCTGAGTGTGACTTAGGTTATTATCACCCACTAAATCTACTTTAGACTCAGCAATACTACTCTGAAGCTCAGGTGCCATTAAATAGGTTAGAAAACAGTCTACAGTTTCAGAAATTAAATGTAGAATAATAAAATTCTGACATCAGTAACCATTTTGTATTTTAAATATCCAGCGCTGGTGCCTAATGAAAAAAGTGGGAATCTTGCTTGCATTCTTGATATCGACATGTTTCATTTATTGGTAAGTACCTTTATAAATTCTGACAGTGCTGCAATGCCATACGCCATATATCATTAGCTAAACTTTTGGAAAGAAAGTACGGCGCACTGGAAATAAGGTCTAGCAAAATATTTTTATGAAATATAGCAGAAAAGAAAGGTTGCAGGTCAGGGTCCCGCAACAGGAAGTAAATACTTGATGTATGAGTGACTTTTCCTTTGGTTTACTGAAGTAGTGGGTCAGTAGTTAACATTCAAGGTCAGCCCTGTTTGTTGCTTTATGTAAGGATGCTGAAAAGATGGCTTTGCGGGATTGGGTTAAGCAGACGTAAATGGGGAATGGATGAGAGAATTCAATCGTTCTGTCTCTTATAGATTTTCCCCTTGTCTACAGGTGTGCTTGGTGCTCTCTTTCCCTGCTGTACACAGCCAGGATTTTTCAGGAGTTAGTCTTGGTACTGGAGATATTCATATCTTCCACCTTGTTACTATGGCACATATTGTACAAATAATGCTTACCTCATCCACAGGTAATGTGTTCTGTTTAAAGTTATGCTGATTTGTGCATGAAGGGAAACTAGAGAAGGGAAGAGAAATAATTACGGCTTCCTGGGCAAAATAATGGTTAACCGTGATGCAGGTGTATATTGTGATAGTTGCAGTTATGCTTTATGAAACGAAAAGCATTGCTCCAGTGCAACTTTTTGTTAATGCTGCTATGTTCTTGGTATATAGATTTAGCAAGTTTTCAAATTGCACAAGGTTCTCTGGTGAAGCATCCACAACTGTGGTCACTACAATTAGGTTTCGACTTACTTTGTTCACTTTTCAGAAGAAAATGGCATGGACCAAGAAAATCCTACTGGGGAAGAAGAAGCAGTTCTTGCTTTGCATAAATGTCTTGGCCGGTATGCAGGAAGGTAAAATCATAATTTTTGGTGCAGCCTTTCCAGACATTGTTCTACTTTACTTGCCTTCTCCAAGCTTAATATATGTGGAAGCTCATTTCTTACTCTCCAGAGGTGGAGCTACATGGAGAAAACTTTCTGCTGACTATTTCAGATAAGCTCTGATGAGCAGGCATTCTTTCAGGTGTTCTGGTCTTTCAGGTGTTCTGGTTTAGGGCTTGAAAGAACCCAATGTGGGGCTCAAACCCACGACCCAGAGATTAAGAGTCTCATGTTCTACCAAATGAGCTCAGGGCTAGCTCAATGACATGATGCTGCTTTACATGTATAATGTAGATGGGGCCTTAGTTACTGTGGGGTTATTAAAGATGTGGGGTTAGCCCTGGGACTGAATAGTGTTTTGACTTCGAAGCTACTTTAAAAAACAATGAAGTCAGGAGATTTGGGGTGGAATCCAATTGGTGCCCTTGCACTCTTTTCACCCAGTGAAAGCTTTCACTAATTGAAAATAAAGGAATATTATTATTATTATTATATTGCTGATTTTCCTGTATCACCTCAACTCCACAGCACCCCTAAAACAGCTCTACAGAATTTGGAGACATTGCAGAACAGGGCCCTGCTATCCCATTAGCAAAGGCATCCGCTGGATAAATAAATAGTCATTCTGTGAGCACAAGGGCACCAGTTGGATCACACCCTTTATTTCCCTGCCTGGGCACTTAATTGATGAAATGCAAAATCAATTAAATGTTTGTGGCATTTTGTGTAACTTTTAAGATTGATTTCACAAAAAATTCTATATCTGTTTTTATTCTTAGTGCCTTCAAAGAAATGTCCTCTGGATGGCATCTATGGAGAAGTATAAAAGTTGGGATCATGCCTTTTCTGAGGTGCTCTGCTATGTTCTTCCACTATTTAAATGGTGTTCCAGTACCACCAGAATTGCAAGGTATAAAATCAGTTAGCCACTTTGAAGCAATAATGTGAATGGCTGGTGAAGTGTAATTTTAAACACTAAAGAATGAATTGCAGCTTTGTATATTCAATATTATAACTAATTTGTCTCGAAAATGGAAGTAGGTGTAATGTGATTTTATGGAAAGTGCAGTAGTGGATAATTAAATTTTGGATAGCTTACACTTGTGAACAAAATATGCATTAAATAAGGAACAAAAATGAAAAACAATAACCTTGCAGAATTACCATACCAGGTGTAAAGAGCTAAATATAAACTAAAGTGGCCAAATCCAGAGAACATTAATTGTGCTTAAGTGCCATTAAAATAAATAACTTGCCATGACTAATTTTATGTCCCATTAATTTCAAGGGGACTTCAGTTGGGCTTTGCATGTGGGCCTATTAGTTTTCCCTTGGTTGTTGCTATATTTCGCTAATTCAGTTAATCTCATTGGAAATACGGGTTCTTTTAACTGCACATCTTACAATGTGATACATATCCTCTACCAGCAATCCCCTTGCACATTCTACATAGGACAGACAGGTCAGCTTCTGCACAGAGACTACGCAAACCATTGGAGGGAATTTTCAACATCACAGAATAGTCTGTAACAAACCTTAAGGTGATCATGCTGGAAAAGGGGAACTTCAAAAGGAAACTGCAATATGAAACCGCTGAATCACAACAATGTATATACCTGTAACTCAGGGTGTCATTTAATGCATCTCTTTGAGCCCCCCCCCCCCAGCAGTATATAAATTTTATGAAATAAATAAATAAAAGCATCTAGTGAAGTAAACTGTAGTCCATGAAAGCTTATTCCCTCTTAAATGTTAGTCTATTGCAGCACAAAACATAACTATTTTTGTGGAACCTTAAAGACTGCAAAATGGCTACTTCTCTGGAAATTATACACATGCGTACATGTTTGTTTGGGGAGTTCCTTACAGATGATTGATTGAGCCAGTGTGGTGTAGTGGTTAAGAGCGGTAGTCTCGCAATCTGGGGAACCGGGTTCGCGTCTCCGCTCCTCCACATGCAGCTGCTGGGTGACCTTGGGCCAGTCACACTTCTTTGAAGTCTCTCAGCCCCACTCACCTCACAGAGTGTTTGTTGTGGGGGAGGAAGGGAAAGGAGATTGTTAGCCACTTTGAGACTCCTGAAGGGGAGTGAAAGGCGGGATATCAAATCCAAACTCTTCTTATTCTTCATCTAACCATCATCATAATATATCTTTCTTTTTTCTCTCTCCCATTGCAGTCAGTGGGGCAAACCAGTTTGAACATTTATGTAGCTATCTCTCGTTGCCAAACAACCTCGTTTGCCTTTTTCAAGAAAACAGCAAAATTACAGATACGCTAGTTGAAAGGTAGGAACGATATTTATTATTTCAATTTAAATAACTATACAGTGGAAAAGCATTTTTTTTTGTAGAGTGTTTATATCAGATGACAGAGAGAACTAGCAGTGTGTGCATTTAGAGACAACCTGATAGTTAAACATTATAAATCACTGTGCCAGCAGACACATGCTTATTTAAAATAGTGCAGGGCAGCAATTGCATCCATGTAGTACACATTTGCATTGTTCTGTGCTGTTACAGGCAAATGTGAGTATTTTGCATCACACAGCTATAAGGATTGGTACTACCTCATTGCATTGGAGCATAGTTCCCAAATGCAAGATCCTGGAGTAGAGATAACTGTCATTCTAATGGTGGAATACAGCTGTTGCAAGATTTTGTGATGGGATTGCAATAGACAGCCTATACCACAGTAGATCTCCTCCCCACCCCCCAAAAATATGTGAAATCTGATTCTGCTGTTGGAATGCTGAAAGCTGTTTTTGAGAAATTTCACAGCATTAAGAGTATTTAAATTACAACGGGTTTGATCCAGAGATGCTCTTTCGCAAATGGAAATTCTGGATGCAGGATGTGGAATGATGCACTTCTCAGTTGGCTCCTACAAGAATGAACCCTAACCTTCCCCCCCCCCTTTCCATTAACAGCTGGTGTAATAATGATGAAGTAAAAAGATACCTGCAAGGTCAGAGACAAGCCATAAGGTAAGTAAGAGAAAACCAGCAGGAGGGAAAGATTCAGGGGTGTGTAAGACACGCTGCTCACCCCTGTTTTATCTGTGAATGGGGCAGACTTGCAAGCGGTGGCTCCGCAACATCCCTTTTGGCCTTTAGATGGAGGTTGTTCATAGGCTATGTGGGTACCCCATCCTCCTGCTACCCTGCTTCTTACATTGTAGGTCCAGTTAGCCTAATTAGCTGTTTTCTTAAAAGGGAGTGTATAAATCCATGATGGAGTTTCTAGTGATAGAGTAAGGGGATTGCATACAGCGATGCTGTCCTTGAAAGAAGCCTACCAATGTGGGAACATGGTTGAATGAGCAGACAAGTATCAATCCCATTGCGGCTTCCCTCTTCCTAAAAGTTACCATACCTTCCTGTTGCTCTTTTCTACTGCTTACCTCTCCTCAGCGTGCATGACTCTGTTTGCTATCTCATTTACATCTTTCCAGTGTTTTTGTTGCCTGTCCTGATGCAGGTAATGACAGGTTGAAATTGAAGCCCGGTTGAAATAAGGCCTGGTCATTCATTTCTGCCAAGCATGTTTGAATGTGGGTAGCCACCACCTTCTCAAGCCCCTTGCCCAGGAAGGAGATATTTGTGACTGGGCAGTAGTTGTCACATACCCTTGGGTCTAGGGAAGGCAGTCTTCAGGCGTGGCTGCATCACTGCCTCCTTCAGAGCAGCAGGAACTGACCCCTCCCACAAAAAGGCAAGGGTCACCCAAGCTGATCTCACTAAGCTTGTAGTTAAAGGTCTTTCAATAATAATAAAATGTCAATACTACATTATAGCTTAACAGTGAATCCAAATGTACAGTAATAGATCAAACTGTTTACATACCGAAGCCAAGTTTGAAATGTATTAATGTGTATTATTGGTTCGTTTCATTTTAGCTACCCGCGAGAATCTAACAAATTAATAGACCTTCCCGATGATTACAGTAGCCTCATCAATCAAGCTTCTAACTTTTCGTAAGTCTTATGCAATTCCTTATGACCACCTTGATTTTTATTGAAATAATTCTGAAGCTCAGCGACAGGGTATATAACCTTTGCAGTCCTTGGCATCTTCCGTTGAAGGGGGTCTTAAAGTTTTGAAAAAGTTGAAGGTTTTATTAAAACTTTCATGAATGCTTTGTTCAGCTCCTCACTTTCTGTATCCTTAAAAATACTAAACACATTTTACAAGTTTTTTAAACTTTCAAAATATAGGCTTGGGCCTAAATGTGCTCTCCATGGGCAAAGGGGATTTCTCGATTTGGTGTGAAAGAGGTATCAAATAGTGCTTTATCTTCTGCTCTTGCTTATGTGAGGTGCATTGTTGCTTAGCTCCTCCCCTCTCCATGAGCAAAAAGGCATTTCGGCTCACAAAAGGCACCTCCCTGTGCCCCAACTCCAGTCTCTTCCCATTCTCCCTCCCTGCTACATCCTGTCCTGTTTCAGAGGCTCTTCCATACTCAAGGATCAGCTTTTGGGAGGGAGGGGAAAGTGATGACAGCAGGAAGCAGCTAGGAGAAGGGAGTTAGAAGATCTCATTGCCTGAGTGAAGTTCCACTCACCCTTCTTTGGATCCAAGACATGAACTAAATGGAGGATATTATAATAGTCACAGTGAAACTTACCCAAGTAGATAAGATAGCGCGATATTAAATATAAATGTCACATCTTTTTGTTTCTTACAAAGGTGTCCGAAGTCAGGTGGTGATAAAAGTAGAGCACCAACGTTGTGTCTTGTATGTGGGACCATGTTGTGTTCTCAGAGCTACTGTTGTCAAACAGAGTTGGAAGGAGAAGACGTAGGAGCCTGTACTGCACATACGTTTATCTGCGGCTCTGGAGTAGGAATTTTTCTCAGGTAAGAGGGTGGTTGCACTTGAATAGTTCTAATGGACAGTCACACCTCTCCCACAGCGAGAGGAGACTTAAGTTGTAGAATTTGTTTTTAATAGTAGTAAGATAATATATTAAATATATCCTGCCCATCGTGCCTGGGTTTCCCCAGCCACTCTGGGTGGCTCCCAACAGAGTATTATAATTAATAATAATAAAAGCAATGAAATATCAAACATAAAAAACCTCCCTAAACAGGGCTGCCTTCAGCTGTCTTCTAAAAGTCAGATAGTTGTTTATTTCCTTGACATCTGGTGGGAGGGCGTTCCACAGGGCGGGCACCACTGCTGAGAAGGCCCTCTGCCTGGTTCCCTGTAACTTGGCTTCTCACAGTGAGGGAACCACGAGAAGGCCCCCGGCTCTGGACCTCAGTGTCCGGGCAGAACGATGGGGGTGGAGACGCTCCTTCAGGTATACTTGGCCGAGGCTATTTAGGGCTTTAAAGGTCAGCACCAACACTTTGAATTGTGCTCGGAAACGTACTGGGAGCCAATATAGGTCTTTCAGGACCGGCGTAGTAGTAATAATAATTTATTTGTATCCCACCCTATCTGGCCGAGGCTGGGCTCAGAGTGGATAACATAATAAAAACAACACAATATGCATAAGAACAGACATCAGTTAATTAAAATACATCTTAAAATTAATTCAGACAAGTTAAAATCTGGGCAGGTGGCAATTATCAGGTTGGAATTGAGAGAGGTTGATACTTGCCAGGGCCAACTGTTTCCACTGATCATACAAGGACCTCCTTCAGGCTTGTTTTATACAAAGGAAAGTAAATCAAACTGCATCCTGCCCAAAGGCCTGGCGGAACAGCTCCATCTTGCAGGCCCTGCGGAAAGATGTCAAATCCCGCAGGGCCCTGGTCTGTTGTGGGAAAGCATTCCACCAGGCTGGGGCCACAGCCGAAAAGGCCCTGGCTCTAGTCAAAGCCAGTCTAATTTCCCTGGGGCCCGGGATCTTCAAGGTGTTGTTAGCAGTTGTTATGTGGTCTTGGCGACCGCTCCCAGTCACCAGTCTAGCTGCCGCATTCTGGATTAGTTGCAGTTGCTGTGTCACCTTCAAAGGTAGCCCCACATAGAGCGCATTGCAGTAGTCCAAGCGGGAGATAACCAGAGCATGCACCACTCTGGCAAGACAGTCCGCAGGCAGATAGAGTCTCAGCTGGTGTACCAGATGGAGCTGGTAGGCAGCTGCCCTGGACACAGAATTGACCTGCGCATTCACTCTGCCCTCATCTCACGCAGCTGCTCATTGAGGAGGCACAGGCTGTGGTTCTGTGAAAATGCCTCATTTCTTCTGCTTGTGATGAACTTTAACCTCTAATTGCTGGTGGGATTATTGATTTAAGAGACATACGGAGTTAACATTAACCAGGATGTCCTCTTTTGTGTGATCTTTTCAGAGTACGGGAGTGTCAAGTGCTATTCTTAGCTGGAAAAACAAAGGGCTGCTTCTATGCTCCTCCTTACCTTGATGACTATGGAGAAACGGATCAGGGACTCAGGTAGCTTTCCGTATTCTGTGTTGTATTTGTTTTGTTTGTTTGCAAAAAAAAACCAAAAAAACCAACAACCTATGTTGCCAGAGCTAAGGAAAAACACCGTGATGGTGAACTGCATGAAACCATCAATAGAGTTATATTAATTTTCAAAGTTAATCGCAGTTCTGTGAAATAGACCCATTTCACAAAAATGGACTTCCATGAGGTCATTTAAATTGTTACTAGTTAATAAGGATGGCCACTGTTGCCGTGGCTTCTAGATGTCAGGTGCATATGGAAATAGAATTTCTAGAGTTGAATCCGGTAGTGTGAAGTCACTGCAAGTTTTGAACAAAAAGTTAAGCATCCAGTCAGTGAATCCTGTTGCAGGATACCCTTCAAACTGAAGCTTGAGGGCACTGCTTAATGTGCATATGTTGTTAATATCATGTGGGAGCATCATGGAAACTCTACCCTGGCTAAACTCTACAGCAAGGGTAGCCAACATGGTGCCCTCCAGATGTTGTTGGACTACAGTTCCCATGGTCCATGGCCATTGACCATGCTGGCTGGGGCTGGTGCAAGCTTCAATCTACCCGTGCTCTACATTATTATTATTATTATTATTAATTTATTTATTTATTTATTTATTTATTTATTTATTTATTTATTTATTTAATGTACCAGAACCTTTTGTCTTATGGTGCCAGCCTCATGGAAAATGTGTAGTTTGGGGAATAACAAAAGTCTGGGGAAGCATAGATTTCACCAAGGATTAAGTACCAATTGCATATGAGAAGCTAATTGGAATTTGGAAAAAAGCATCAATCTCTGCCTGCCTCATCTAGTTAGGATAAAGAAGACTTAACATTCTATATACCACGTCTCGAGTATTCAAACTGCTTCATGTACATTATCTAATTCAGGTGCAGACAGACCTCTGGCTTGTGGGATCTACTTTGGGGTTGTTTTGTTTTTTGAAACCCCAAGATCCACCAGCCAGAGCCAAGTGCAAAAGACATACACTTAAATATTTCTGGGCCCTTCTGATCACTCAGAGATCTACCTTTTGCTGACCCCTGAACTAAGTAATCTTTACAGTCAGCCTTGTAAGGTCACGCAATACTTCAGGTGGTCATGGGCATATGAGGGAATAGACGATACCCCAAGGTGTCAGCGAGGTGATGCTTAATGGATGTGGATATGATGAGGAATGCCTGGCTGGTGACTTGCATTTCTGGCCTCTTAGTGACATCAACTTTCAGCATGTGTCCAGGCCATTGGGAGGAGGTGAGCTTTACTGAGCTTTGCTGTTATGAGCCTTTTTCTCCAATAGCTTTTAGTCACCTGCTTCCATACAGTGCTGCTGGTGGTGGTGGTTTTCATTATTGTTTTTTAAAAAAAATATGTTTATTTTTCTTGGGTTTACTGTTTGCCTGATTGTTTCAGCCCTGAGACCAGGGCATGCTTATAAACGTTGCAAACAAATGGTTTTATTTATTTATTTTTACATGTAAGATAGCATTTGGAACTTGGAATAGTTCATGTTCTTATAGTTGCTTTTTCATGGACTTTTCTCCCCTAGACGAGGGAATCCCTTACATCTGTGCAGAGAGCGATTTAAAAAGATCCAAAAACTCTGGCAGCAACACAGCATTACGGAGGAAATAGGACACGCACAAGAAGCAAATCAAACGTTAGTAGGAATCGACTGGCAACATTTATAACTAATTCCTTTCTGAAGACTGGAACTTCATGGTCATCCTTTTATAATCCAGCAAAATTTGTCAGCCGGAAGGAGGATTAGGAAACAAAGGATTGAAGTAATAAAGAGAAGAGTCTAGTTCTTTTATTGACTTTTCCATGTTTGTATATTTCCTGGTTTCCATAACCATGTAAACTTTTCTGTTTAGCAGATTTGATCAATAGTATTATTTGCACTGCTTCTTTCATACACAACCTTTTGATTTCTATAACTTGGGCTACTGAATTTAACATTTCTATTGCAAAAGTAGCCATCTCCTTGGAGTATGAAACTTTTTGGATAAGAGGAGGAAAAACTCTGCTGAAATGGCAACTTAGCACAATGTTGAAGTGGTGTGTTCACCCTTTTGTAGTAAATCTGAGCCATTTTGCATTTTAGTACTTAAAACTTGTAATGGAATGAAATAGGGGTGCAAAAAAAGTAGCAATGGGTTTATCTATAGGAGTGCAGAAGAAAACTCATTGTATCTAAAATGACTTCGTAATCTGAAGCCTTGAAGGGCTATTTTTCCTTTGTCTTTCTTCTTCTTAAAAGAGAACACTTTAATAAGGAAAACTAACTTAAAGATCTTTTTTTTAAAAAAAATATTGCACTCTTTAGAATTATTGTGTGGATTGTGATATTGACATAGTGGGCAAAAACAGAACACTGTTGTCCATGCGGTGATTGATAACCTCCTATGTTTAGAAGGTTGACGTTCTGCTTAGTTGATTTGAGATATTGAGTAACATTACCCATCAGAGAAGTCTTGCGAAAATGAATTTGGTGTCAGATTGAATAGGAAGAGAATAAGAATTTTATTTCATTTCATTTACATTTGTTGATTACCAGCCTTCAAGGTTCAGGATCCTTTCCCCTTTTTAAAGTTCCAAGATAAAAACATAGAAGGCAAAGTGAGAACAAAGGACAGCCCCCCCTCCCACCACATGAATTTCCTTTAATTTGCACCGCCATCTGCATCTATTTGTACTTGGCTGGCGTTCTGTAAAGAAGTTTGTCTATAGTATATTTTGTAAGTATATTGAAATAACTGCACAGATTTTGCACATGGGTGCCTGAAGGCAGTGAATTTTCTAAATATACATTGGGGCCTCAAATAAAACCATATAAAATAACATTATACTTTCTCTAGAGGTTTCATTCTCTCTGTCCCTTCCAAATAGCATCCTTTTAAAATAAATAGCTATAATCTGTAATCTTAGTTAGTTCTGATAACTCTTGGGATTTTTCCTAGCTTTCATCTTCAGTTCAGAGATGGCATCCCACGAACAGCCAGTATACTAGCAATTAGTCTACGTTTGGGTTTTTTTCAGTGATCTAACGCATCAAGTAGTGTTTACAGCAGTCTTCTATAGGCTCAGAATAGTGAATACATAGGACACAAATTCAAAGCTATACCAGTTCAGCTTCCTTTTCTTAGGGAGAATAACTTTTGACAGGACAGGCGTCCATCTGATCAGTCTTCCCACACGTGTTTACTAGTAGTTCCTGAGCCTCTCCTTCTTTGCTGAGTGTTGTGTAACTAGCAAGAAAATATTCAGTCTTCATTTTCCCTTTGATTAGGTTGTGAATAAAGCTATTTGCTGTGCATGTTACACTTAATGTACTAGTTCTGCTCTGATACTGTTTCTTTGGGATTTTAAAAAAACAAACTTGCTTTAAGAGGCATTTAGTAACAATGCATTTAGATTCTCAGTCTCCCCTGCTCCCCTTTTATGGGTGCATAAAACAGAAAAATAGGATCTGCTGCCATTTAACTGACAAGTTTCTATGTAAAGTAAATATTGAGAGAATAAGGTCTTTTCCCCTCAGGTACTCTAGTCCAAGATGGCAGTCAAATGGGTTGATGGAATTATGACTATATGACATAGGAAAAGTGTATAAATTTATCCTGGTTTTTTGTAGGATTGCTCATTCTTCAACAACTCATTTTCTTCTCTGACTTTTTTTCCTTTTGCATGTATTTATGTTCATTGTAGAAATGTTTATATAACAAGCTTTCAGTATCAGGGAATTAATACCTGTAATAACTTTCATATCTGTGGACAACTTGTAAAAATTCAAATGTATCATATGTATAAAAAGTATAAAAATAAATGCTTTAGGTGTTGACATTCGATTGATGTGTAAACCTGTTTATTTATTTATTTTTTAAGGTGTGCCGAATGTTTTGAGTTACTAGCTTTTGTGTTTTAAGATTAATAGCCTGGATCGAAAACATCTCTTTCTGCATTCAAACATCTGAGTTCAAGCTTCTTGTCACCATTTTAGTAAATTAATATTACACAACAAAGCACAGAAGAAAGCCTCCGCACAATGCAGGACTACTTCTCAGGAGAAGTGAAGACACCTTTCCCAAGATCATTAAAGGGTCTGGAAACCAAGCCTTATGAGGAATGCTTGAAGGAGCTGGGTTGTTTAGCAAGCAGTGTTAAAAATGAGTCATGACTTAGTTCCCAGTTCAACGGGGTAAGTGCACCTGAGTGGTGACTTAACCCATTGTTTTAAGTACATCTTGCTTATCACACTGGGAAGGGGGTGGGGTTAGGAAAAGAAGCAAAAACAAAACAAAACCCCACAAGGTATGAAAATGAGAATTTTATCCAAAGTCCTTCATGCTGGCAATTCAGATGTATAGAAGTTTATTATTATTATTTTGGATCATGTCCTTAAAACAGGACTTGTTTCAACAAAACATTGAACTTCTGTATATCTACTTCTGTATAACTGAATTTCCCTGATGGAAGACTGCAATTTTCCACAAAAATAAATCATTCTCTTTTTCCTACACCTTGCTCTTCACTCCTTTCTCCTCCCATCTTACCACACACAATTATTTTTATTCTTGAAAATGCAAACTCTAAAACCAACAAATAACAGTACGGTCAAAACTGGAAGGGTAACCTTGAGTCTGGACTTGAAAATAGATCTCTGCATCGCCTGCCCTGTCGCCTTGCTGGAAACAAACTTATCCAGGCATTTATCTCTCAGTGGGGAGCTGTTAGCATGTGACATTGTTCTATTTCTCTGGCCTTATCTCTTAATCAATTAACCTCTAATGCTCTTCTTTTTAAAGAGCATTTTAAAAATACCACATCACCTCTAAATTTATTAGCTGAGGTCGGCGTTAGCTTTAGCATAAGCAAAGTTAACAATAATATTTTTTCCCTTTCTCTGAAATGCTTAAAAAAAATTTTCTACTCGCATCATTGTAAACTCTGCCAGTTACCAGTTCAGCAGAGGTTATCCTTAGCCTGAGGAGCCTGATATAGCCGTCTCCTCCTCCTGCTAAGCGGCACATGCTCACAGAAGCCATCACTGTCCAGCATTACGTGTGCAGGATAGAGGAGTGCATGGTGGTTAATCTTATAAAATGTATTAAGGTTACTTAGAAACGATTAGCTCTGAAGCAGCTGTGTGTATACTTTCCTCCCTCTTAGGATGTTTCGCCAAGTGTTCTGTGTCTTGGAGGAACGGGGGAATTTTAAAGCAACACTCGCATTTCTAAATTTGAGCAGAAAAGATGGGCTGTTGTAACTTCCTTGTAAATTCAGTTGGGTGTATTAGGCATTTATAGAACACGGAAAGTAACTGCACACCAGCCCAACAGCCCTGTGTTGTTCCCAAGGTGGCTACATGAGAGCCACATGTCTGAATGAACATTTTTGTCTCTGGATTTTGGATATTTTTCACTTGATCTCAAATGAGCCAGCAACCTTGAGACCATTCTGAGCACTTTATTAGTCTGATAATTAATGATGACATGCCTTCAAGGAAGCCCAGATCTTGAATCAGTGTCTCAAGCAGTAATGAACTGGATGGGGAACCAACAAATTGAAGCTGAATCCAAATAAAGCAGATTTGCCGGGGGAGGATGGTTCCTGGGTTTAGCAGTTAGTGAAATGGCCTGTTCTGAACAGAATTGCACTTTCCTTAAAGGAGGAGAGGTGCACTTTGGTGATGAATATGGTTCCAGTAGTATCCCCCAAAGTCCCAACTCAGTAGCCAGCAGCAGCAGCAGCAGCTATGCTTCGCTTTGGCTGATGCACTAACTTTCCTGGATAGGGGTAGCCTGACCATAGTTTTCCATACTGTAATGCACTCAACGTGAAAGTCGTTTTTAAAGCAGTACAAAACACAGTGGTCCAAGTCTTATGGGAGCAGCAGGGAACTCACATACTACTTCCATTTTAAAGCAGCTGCACTGGTTACCAATTATCTTCCCATTCCTGCTTAAGTTGCTTATTCTGACATTTAAATTTTTGAACTCTCTGGGACCAAAATACCTTTTCACATACCACCCGGCCCAATATTTAAGATTAGCCAAAGAAGCCCATGTGGTGGTCCTGCTCAGCAATATGGAGACCATTTGGGCATCTCCAAGGCACTGAAAAAATCTCACTGAGTTGCTCCTTGCCTTGCCATTATCCTTTATTTTAGAAGGAAGGTGAACAGGTACCTCTTTTGCCAACGAAGAGGTGAAGTCGGTCCACAGTTAGTTTTGTAGTGTGCACCTGTAGTTTTGTTTCTGTTGCTATTTTAGTTCATGTTGTGCTTGTTATAGAATATATAGTGATTTGTTGTTCATTGCCCTGTGAATTTTTCCTGAAGGGTGGTATAGAAATACAGGACGGAATCCAATGCAGCGCTCAGGGGAAGGTTCCATCAGCACAAAGATCTCCGTTTCTGTGCACGAGAACATTTCTCTCCACTCTTCCTTCTGCAAGTCCCCTAAATCAGTTCTAGGGGTTCCCCCACTCTTCTGGGGCAGATTTGGGGAATGGGGGGCATGTGTGAGGGGAGTAGAGATTTGACAGTCCCACTGACCAAGTGGAAATCCTTGCACTGATGGAACTCATTAGTAGAATACCTCCTAAACGTTCTGTCCCCTCATCAAGGAACACCAAGCAGTATTGCAGGACTCTCACTGCAGGACTCACCAAACTCAGAGGTGCTTAGCTATTAGTTAGCTAGCTCCAGAAAGGTTATTTCATCATGAGCTTCCAGCCTAGCATTCCACATTCCGGTGCCCTCTAGCTGACAGTATATTACAATTTCCATCATTTCTGACTGGTTCTGGCTAATGCAAATTGTCATCCAAATCATCTAGAGGGTACCAAATTGGTGAAGGCCGATCATAAATTTGCCAATCCTCCCCCAGCCCCAGTTGCCGTTCTGTCAAGTGTGCATTTGTGGGGGAGCATGTTTTGTCACTACTTAATATGTCAAATGTCCCTTTGAGTCTTAAGCTGAAAAAAAACACAGAGCAAATGTTACCTTTCTAGAGCGCTGGACAGTGAATTACAAATCCTTACAGCAAAAAAACTATTTACAAAGGAACAAAATCCACATAATACTTTAAAATATATATAAGGTACACACTCTTAAAATATAGATAATTTTAATATCTACATTCACATTTGCAAAAATAGCACCTACAAACATATGTTAAATGGCATTTACACAGAACCTCTTTCTTGATAGGATAAATATATATTACAAATTAATACAAAACAGCCATGTCAAAAGACCCACATGAACTGGAATATCTTATCTTGCATGATAGTGCATTTTTTGTTTCATTTCTCAACCACCAATTCCTTCCTTCCTTCTTAATGAGTAACCTTCACCACTAGGTTGTATTGCTGCCAAAGGGGTGTGACAGCCAAGTCAGTTGGGTGTCAGTTCCAATTTTTTTGCTTGTTCTAAAGGAATCTGCTCAACCCAGTGGTGGAGATTATCCACCTTCAGCAAAAGAAGAAAAAGTATTCATTCAGAAGAACAAATCCCTCCCATTTCTGTAAAAACAACAAAAAAGTCTATGTCTCCTGTGTCCTTACTAGGAATGGGTGAATCTTTCAGTGTTGGTTTCTCCCAGTATCTTATTATCACAGTCTCTTATTATTCCAATCTTAAGTTTCGTTTTCCACATTTCCACATCTGTTCGAAAATCCTTTCTTTAAAAAAAATCCTCATGAATATTCACACACAATTTAAGTGCAAATTTTGTGTGCAATTTTGATGAATATATACATTCTTGCAGTGCATTTTTTTGTAACATGCATTTTTGTAAGTTATTTTCACGAATACTGTATGTCTATTTTCATGCACAATTCCCCCTAAAACATGCATTTTTGAACACACGTCTTGGCTGGAGAACTTCACTGCAAAATTCATATAAGTACAAATTTTATAAAATGGTTGTGTTTCTGTTTGTGTATTGTTTCAGAAAGTATGAATTAGGTAGGTTCACTTTTAAATGTAACTTCAAATGAAATTGTTCCCCATCGCTAGTCCTTAAACAAAAACTGATTCTATAACCTAATATAATACAATTCAATGAGGTAACTCTTGAGATTAGCTGTGAAATGTGGTGATTTTGTAAGTGAACCCATATATTCTGATATCACAGTAAATAGTGTGTTAAATAAACCCCCCCCCCCAAATTAGAGGGATATAACCCAACTCTGTACGAAGTGATGGTTCAGTCAAATACTTCTAGGGTTGCAGTAAGCTTAGGTGCAATACAATAAACTCTTTGGAACTTTTCATGACTACTACTCATATGTCAGATACAGAGCATAGCACACTAAAATCTCCCCGGAGAGCATTTTGAAATTTTCATAATTAAACTCCTTTCCAGCTGCCTGTTCTTTGAAAAATGTCTCATGTTGACCTAACTAGCACCATTATAGATCTATATACAACAGATTTTGTATATTTAGCTTTAGTTACTGTATTCCCTAATCTTCAATTGTTTTGTTGCTTCCTGGTTCTGCCATTCATATTTCACTGTTTCAAAAACTGAAGTGCAGAATTCTTTTAAGAGGTTCGTACTAAGGTTCATGATAGTGTTCTAAACATTTGTCTGCAAATATCAAGAATGAATTTGGAAACTGGGAATATGCTGAATTTAACTAACTTCTTCATTTGGAAAAAGAGTAAAAACTGTACATGCAACCTCGTGTGTGCATACTACTAAAACCACACGCACGCACGCACGCACACACACACATGTGCCAATTTGCCTAGAATTTCATGAAGGTTACCATTGAACCCTTCCTTTTGTCCTCTTCTGGAACCAAAGCAGTCAGCAAACCCTTAATCATTGCCAAGTTCTTCTTCTTCTTAATAATAATAATACCTTTATTGTCATTGTACAACCTGTGTACAATGAAATTAAATGAGCCCCCCTCCCCACAACACTCAATCTCTTATCAAACAACACGCCACCTCACAAGTCAATTTTGCTATGTTATTTTTCATTCTTCTTCTTTTTGATACCTGCTGCTAAAAACCATGGCTGTATTCCCATCATGACTTAAGGATACTACTGTAACCTACTCTTTGTTGACATTCCCCACTTACTGTATCTCTCCCGTATGATTCCTTTACATTGGTCTCTTTTCTCTGTGATTACATCACTCCTGTGTTTCAGTTTCTATGCTGGCCTTCCTTTTCACTTCATAACAGCTTCAGTCTCAAGGTCCTTATTTCAGAGGTCTCCCCCTTCTGCGGCTTGTGGCCATAGGTCATCTTCTCTTATGGCCCCTTGCACTTTCTCTTGTCTTCTTCTCTTATGGCCCCTTGCACTCTCTCTTGTCAAGTGTCCATGCACATAGAATATCCCCATTGGTCCTCAACATGTCCAGTTAAAAGGAGCACAGATAACAAAAGCTGGGAAAGGCCTTAGAGAGCTGTCGCCAGCACCAGCCTAGATGGACCGTTTGGTCTGACTTGGGCTAAGGCAGCTTCATATGCTATCTATGCATTCTTCTGCAAGTCCCTCCTGGCCTTCTCTTTTTCCAGAACGACCTTCCTTGAACTACCGTACCCCACTTTTTTATTACCACAAGTTCACACACACATGTACACTACTCAAAATCTCTTCTCAATCACCCATCCCTTTCTTCTGTCACTTACTGAAGATGGTCAAGTCTTTGGGACAAAGTACCAGGTCCAACCGCACTTGTTCACAGCACCTAGGAATCTGCTGAAGCTAGCTAACTGCTTTTTGCTTTCACTCAGGAAAGGCTTGCCTGGCAAATACATGCATGTATGTACAAATAATTAAAGAAAAATGGAAACTTCGTATAGAACATAGATAAAAATCTCTTTACACAGCAAGCTCTTTCCCATGCTTCATTCCAGCTTCTAAAATTTAAAAAGTATTTGCTATCTGATCACCACTTTTAGAATAACAGTAAAAGTAATATACAGTCATGCAGAATAACGTGTTTGGATTCAAAGTGCACTGAGCCAACTAGGTCATTGAACCAATGATGTCTTCTCTGAGCTGCAGAAAATCCAACTTTTTCTGCATTGCAACCAATTTGTTGAATAAAAATGTTGACCTTGCTTCGATTATTAGCTTGTGCCTATTAATAGGAGGGGGAAAGGCTCACACCCAAGTGCTGATTTGCGGCAATATTTTTCCTTTGACAACCAAACCGCTACAAGTTGGTTGCCATGATTACTTCCCAGGAAACAGCAGAATTCTCATGTCTGATTTATTGTAGTTGGTGTGTATGTTAAAACAAAGTGAGCCTAAAACTCTGAAGTAGTTGAAATACAGGAATACCTACCAAACGAATGAATGACGTATTGGCATCACAGCACCTGAGCAATCGCTGGCAGCTTGGGCTATAGCTTATCTGCTGTTCAAACCAGTGTGATCTTATTTTTATCAAATGACAAGTTCGTGTTCAGTGCACAGAAATCCAGTACAATTTTACTCTCTGTTTTTGTGCATCATGTGAACATGCCAGAACAACTTCAAACAACACTTGCGTTTATCCAAAAAATTAGAGGCTATTATGAACTCATACCATTCTCTATGTCTTTCCATTACTTGGACAATTGAATATTCTTTTGGTCTAGCAAGAACATCCAGAGCAGTGCTTTGACTACCCCCCAGAAAAGTATATTGTTGTTGTTTTTTCACAATTATATTTGTAAACTTAAGTACAAAAATAATTAGTTTTAAACTTCCCCATTCGGTTTCCGGTGATGGGATGTGAAACACAAGATAGTGTCGACCACTTATTCACACCGAATTTCTTATGAAATATCACTTGCCTCAAAAATAGAATTACCCTAGAAAGTATCTGCTTTGAACTTCGCATTATAGCATTTCCCATAGAAGTGGTTTTGGCTGTCTACTGTAAGGATGCTTTTATTATCCACAAAGTGCTTTATACTGTTCTCTCCGTATGTAAAAAGTGTTTGTTTTGTGCATGCATATATATATATATATATATAGCTGCGACAGCTTGTACCTTTTTAAAAACTGAATATTCACAAATCTCAGTCTTTGGTAACAGTCTTTTCAGCCAATAAACTCAACTGACAGTTGAGACAGCTTGGGTTTTTGCGCCATCGCCTTCTGCCCCTTCTGCGCCTGCATCCACTTGGTTCATCTTACCAATATTTTTCAAATTTTCCAGGGTGGATTTGAAAGTGTCTTTCAGGCTCTTCTCCAGCACCCATCCTTCGCTCTCACATTCTGGATCTTCTGGATTGGCAATGCTCTCCAGGGAGGTATGCAACAGCCGCAACCCTATCATCACTGACATCTGGTTGGGAAACAGAATTTAAATGCCTTTATTTACAGAATGCGTAAATCCCTTCATATCCAAGTATGTCAAAGTGATACGCAAAAGGCCATTCAGACAACAGAACAGTATAAAATGTGCCTTTCAAAACCTGGAAATCAGAAGAAAAGCCGAAATCTGGGAAGTCTTGTCTAAACAAAAGGTTTTCAAATTGGGGTTTAAGCTGGTGTAAGTAAAATGGGGGGGGGTCATTCCAGGACCACAGTGAGGGCAGGGTGGGGCAATGGGAGAAGGGCCTTCTGGCGGTTCCCTCACTGCGAGAAGTGAGGTTACAGGGAACCAGGCAGAGGGCCTTCTTGGTAGTGGTGCCCGCCCTGATGAGATGTCAAGGAAATAAACAACTATCTGACTTTTAGAAGACATCTGAAGACAGCCCTGTTTAGGGAAGCTTTTAATGTTTGATGTTTTGTTGCTTTTTAAAAAATATTATTAATATTCTGTTGGGAGCTACCCAGAGTGGCTGGGGAAACCCGGTATAAATAATAAATTATTATTATTACATATTCCAAATCTCTTTCAACTCAGTCACATAACCTGGCAGCCCAGCAGCAGGGTAAGTCAAACACTATTAAAAAGGATTGTTTCCCCTCTGCATTAGGCCTTCTCCTGAATGGATTTTGAAACAGGGGTAAGCTTGTGCAAGTTTAACTTAAGCTGGTGTAAATTCTGCAAGTTTCCTATATTTAGGATTGCTCTGGAATTGTGACCATCCCAGATGTTGTTGGACTCCAATTCCCATCAGCCCCAGTGAGACCCAACAACATCTGGAGATCCACAGGTTCCCCATCCCTGATCTAAACCCTGGATCCAAAGAACCACAGGATGGATAGAGCAATCCTAAATAGAGGAAGCTGGCAGAACTTATGCTTGAAAGTTCAATTGGCACATTCCCCATCCCTGTTTAGATCCTGGAAAAAGCGTGGCATATCTGGTGCTTGAATTGTTCAACCATCTGCAGGGAAGAAACATGTTTTTGCCTTTAATAACTTCCAAGTCCTGCAGCAATAATTTTACTCTAGTAGATGTTTGCAGTTATAAACTTTCTCCAAACTGGCAGAAGAAATCTCAACAGCGATTTTCAGGTGTGTTGAAAGCTTTTTGTGGGCAGGGTGGTGGTTAATCTAGATAGCAAGCCTGGCCCAAGACATTTTGGCACCTGAGGTGGACCCGGAAATGGCACCCCATGCCCCACCAGAAAAGAAGGGTTGAGGGGAGATCTACAGCATGCAGAAGAGGGGAAAATAGGTGGGCCAGTCCTGCTAGATGTCACCTGAGGAGTCTCCTACAGCCCTTGCATTGTAAAATCTCAGAATGCAAGTGGTAGAAGTTCATTGAAAATGTTATACTTCTGCCACTTGCATCAACCAGAACTCTTGACATTTTACAATCAAGTGTCTGGTTATCTGGTCAAGGACAAGAGTTGGGGACCTGTAGGCTTTCAGATGTTGTAGCATTATAACTCCCCTCAAGGGATTGTGGAAGTGGCGCCTGCACTGTGGAACACCCTCCCATCAGATGTCAAAGAGATAAACAGCTACCTGACATTCAGAAGACATCTGAAGGCAACCCTGTTCAGGGAAGTTTTTAATGTTTGACATTTTAATGTATTTTTAATCTTTGTTGGAAGCCGCCCAGAGTGGCTGGGGAAACCCAGCCAGATGGGTGGGGTACAAATAATAAATTATTATTATTATTATTATTATTATTATTATTATTATTATTATTGGAGTTTCAATTCTAGAATACCCCCACTCCTCTCCCAGACCAACTAGATTGTAAAATATAAGCATTTACATTAAGCTATGCGGCAGATTACTATTATTATTGAAGATTAAAATGTAATGGATGCGTGTTAGAGTTACCAGGTGGGGTGGGGCAGATCTATGGTTGGATTTGACCAATACAAAGCAAAATGCGAACATGAAACATTTAAAATGGCCACTCGCAGTCCAGAGTGGCCATTTTAAGAACACAGCCGGATTTGCTTGCAAGCCTGAGAGAAACCAGGTCCCTCTTGCACGTCCTGGCTGGCCTGCTTGTGTCTCCTGCAATTATGTCACCTGGCTACAAAGCCCTCAACTTTGAATTTCAAAAACAAGAAGTGGAACCCGAGAGAATGGTGCCACTGGGTAAGAGGAGTGCTTCTTGTAGTTCTATTTCAACTTCTCGTGTAGTTTTTATGTGTGTGTAGAGTGGGAAAAGAATGAAGAGCACTTTCTTCTTCTTCTTCTTCACCCAATTCCAGTGCCTTCTCCTGCTGTGTTATACAGCTGTCAGCCATGAATACGAGCATTTTACAGCGGTGAGGTGAATGGATGAATGAGAAATAAAATTCTGGAGAGTGTTCATTTCCCTTTTTATGCTAATAGCACAGCACGGCGCTATCAGGGGTGGGGGGAGGTTAACCTCATAGCACTCATCCAAACCTAATCCCCTGCTGCAGGATACTTACTATATCCTGCCAAGGACTTAAGTAGGCCAATGTCCTTTCTCCTAGGGCCAACCCTGGTGTCAGGCAGAGCTGGAGGGGGGGCGGGGAGTGGCAGACCACTGACGGTTCTTTCTGAGTCCTGAACTGTTCCCCTCTGCCACTGTCGGCATCAATCCTCTGTAAATCTTAGAAGCTCACAGTTCCGGTCAGGGCACTTTGACGTTTTTGTTTTTTTAAATGTCACTTAATGTGCATACCTAGAGACCTAGGTATATAGAAATCTCTACCTTATTTTTGGATGCCCCCATTTCTGTTCGAGACTGATAGGCAGTCAGAGCTGACCATCAGAGAGGAGGATGGCTGCTTCAGAACAATAGTGTCTGGGCAGTTAAGAGAGTTCTGAAAAGGCTTCTTCTGTTAGACCAGGATTTCCCAAACTTGGTTATCCAGCCATCTTTCTGGACTACAGTTCCCATCATCCACGACTACTGGTCCGGCTAGCTAGGGATGATGGGACTTGTAGTCCAAAAACAGCTGGAGACCCAAGTTTGGGAAACCCTGCGTTAATGCGAAACTGATGCTAAAGAAGTAAACTAACCTGAAATAAATTAACAGAGGAAATAATGTTGAGTTTGGTTCTGTTTTATTTTAGGCAGGATACGGCCCTTGACCCTAATCTGAGAATATGGTCTCAAGGCTTCTACTTACCACCGCCCCTCATCCTGAGACTAGATCTGCAATATTCCTAGCATCTGAATCTAGCCTGTTTGTGTATGTTAACTCCTCCTACCATACCACAGTCTTATCACAAATGTACCTCCTGGGATGCCCTCCTGCCATGGTGGGCTGTGACTTGAGGCCACCAGTCCACAGTGGAGTGCCTCTTCCACCCTGCCCACTCACATGTAAAAGACTTGATCATGTCTGATCATCCCTATGGCAGGGATGGGGAACCTTTTTTGCGACTGAGGACCACATTCCCTTCTGGGCATGCCAGAGTGGGTGGAGCCAGAGGCAAAAATGGGCAAAGCAATGAATGTGTTTTTTCCCCTTTGTACAGCAAACTAGCTATCCTGAATTAAAGCAAGCAAGTGCCATTATCTGAGGTCAAAGGCACACTCCGGTCAGGAAAAACACTACTGAGGGTTTTAAAAGCAACAACAACCCTGCAGTGACCACCATCAGACCATCTAGCCTGATGAACCATCTAGCCTGATGAACAGGACAGATCCTGAAGCTAAGGCTCCAATACTTTGGCCACATCATGAGAAGAGAAGACTCCCTGGAAAAGACCCTGATGTTGTGAAAGATGGAGGGCACAAGGAGAAGGGGACGACAGAGGACGAGATGGTTGGACAGTGTTCTCGAAGCTACCAGCATGAGTTTGACCAAACTGCGGGAGGCAGTGGAAGACAGGAGTGTCTGGCGTGCTCTGGTCCATGGGGTCACGAAGAGTCGGACACGACTAAACGACTAAACAAGAACAAGCCTGATGAATATCTCTGGATTAACTTGAAATCTTTTGCACTATTTTCTGACCTTTTCATACTGCCCTATGAATTTGGATGTTTTCTTATGGGTTGTTGCAGCTCATTTACTTTCTGTGTTTTTCCATTGACTGCCCTTGAAATGGGTTTAAAGCAGCCTTTGCCAACCTGGGGCCCTCAAGATATTTTGGGCTACAACCTCCATAAGCCCAGGACAACACATCCAGGGTAGGGCTGATGGGAGTTGTAGTCCACAATATCTAGAGGTCATCAGGTTAGCAAAGGCTGCCTTAAAGGGTTCCCTTTTCTTTTCCTGATCTAGCCTGGACAGGAAACTCTCCCTCCCTTAAACAAGTCTACAAGATCTGTCCTCCTGCCTTCTCCACCAACAAGGAGGAGCTTCCTAGAAGACCCCTGCCTGGTTGACACAGCTAAATACAGTGGTACCTTGGGTTAAGAACTTAATTCGTTCTGGAGGGCTGTTCTGAACCTGAAACTGTTCTTAACATGAAGGCACCACTTTAGCTAATGCGGCCTCCTGCTGCTGCCGTGCCGCCAGAGCATAATTTCTGTTCTCATCCTGAAGCAAAATTCTTAACCCGAGGTAATATTTCTGGGTTAGCAGAGTCTGTAACCTGAAGCATATGTAACCCGAAGCTTATGTAACCCGAGGTACCACTGTATAGAAATTTACATCATAAACTATTAAGTCAGAAGTAGAAGAAAGTTAAAAATGAAGGCAAAGAGTGTGGGCGGAGCCAAGATTTATGTTGTGGGGGCGGCGGAAATTGAGCTATCTGGGACGTGATTGGTCAGTTAAGTATTTTTATTTACTTACTTGATTATGGGGGGCAGAAAGGAAAAGAAAAAATAGGATGTGATCATAGCATTTAAGGCCTCTCTCTCTCCCACTCTCAGGAAAGGTTCCTCCCTACTTGCAGAATATAACAGTAAAGCACTCAGGATGGGGCTAGCAGCAAGTCCCAAACCTGAGCTCTTTAGTACTATTGGGAATGTTTTGTGTGGGGTCAGGGGAAGATTTCCTTGTCTCCCCTCCCCTGCAGGCCCTGAACAGCATGGAGCTCAGAATAGAAGGCCCTCCTTTTACAGCGTAATGCAGACCCTCCAAGTGTACCTATTTTCCAGGGATGTCCCTGATTTAGAGAAGCCGTCCCAGTTTCTGACTTGATCCTGGAATGTCCAGGTTTTCCTTAAGGTAAAGGTAAAGGGACCCCTGACCATTAGGTCCAGTCATGACTGACTCTGGGGTTGCGGTGCTCATCTCGCTTTATTGGCCAAGGGAGCCGGCGTACAGCTTCCGGGTCATTTGGCCAGCATGACTAAGCCACTTCTGGCGAACCAGAGCAGCGCACGGAAACACTGTTTACCTTCCCGCTGGAGCGGTACCTATTTATCTACTTGCACTTTGACGTGCTTTTGAACTGCTAGGTTGGCAGGAGCAGGGACCGAGCAATGGGAGCTCACCCCGTCGCGGGGATTCAAACCGCCGACCTTCTGATCGGCAAGTCCTAGACTCTGTGGTTTAACCCACAGCACCACCCATGTCCCGAGCTTTTCCTTAGGATGTCCCTATTTTCATTGGAGAAATGTTGGAGGGTATGGGATTATCCGACCCCCCAAGCTGTCTGAAGGCAAACCTGGGAATATATATATATATATATTTAGGAAAGGTTTTTAAAGAAATGTTTAATGTTTTATTATGTTTTCATATATGTTGGAAGCCACCTGGAAGGGCTGGGGCAATCCCATAAAATGTGGGGGGTATAAATAGTAAAATTATCATTATGGAATGGGACGTCCCTATTTTCATCAGAGAAATGTTGGAGGGGTTGTGGGTCCCCTCACTTGGTACCATCACCCGTTCTAGCTCTCCTGTGTGGAGGGCTGGCCTTTCACCGTCGTTCTATGCAAGACACCGAAACTACGATGCCAATGTATTACCTCAAAGAGCCAGACAAAGAGGACAATGATTCCCATGGAGCTCATCATGTTGCTGTAGTATTTAAGCAGAGCTTCCCTGCAGCCGCGGTTCCATAGATTGAGCTCTTCGGTTTGAAAGTCATAGCTGTAGTGAGCTGAGTTGTTAGAGACCTGGTACTGGATGCAAGGTCGTGGCGAACTCGGGTTGCAGCAGCTGAAGGGGACGCCATCCACCAAGTATCTGCCGTCCACGTTGCTTTTAATGCGGCTGTAAACAGGCAAAGCACAGCAAGTTACAAATATAAAAGCATTTGGATCCAAATGCATTCCTACTGCTATTCAGTGCACCGTTTCTCGGCCACAGAGCACCGCATCCAAACTCAGGGTGTGCCCACTGCATGCAACTTTTTCCCCAGAGTCCACATCATGTTGTTGGTATTGAAATGGCAGCCCATATTTTCCTCCCTCGTTGAAATCTAGATCTACTCTTTCTGGGCAAAATCTGCTAAGTTAAACTCTTGTTTCCAAAGGCTCAGGTGTGCTCTTTGAGCAACCTGTGCACCTGCTGGAAACATCCTTAGACAGGTGTAGACCATTGCAATCATTGGGTAAAGTTGGGCATTCTTAACTAATAGTGCTCGTTGATTTCCATGTGTCCAAACCTGGACCCAACCCTGCATGATAATCCTGCTTTCCCTTCCAAAATAATACCCACATCCGATAGCTCTTCGTTACCTGTAATCAGTAGTGATACCTTGGAGTAGGATGAAACGGCAATGTTGGCCTCCAACACTGGTGTCACTGCTGCTTAATTGGATGGGACTGGGGTGGAGTGGGCTGTGTAGCAGCACCACTAGTGGAACATGGCTGGCGCAACCACACACCCCTGATCTCTTGGCCGCCCTGCCCCAACCTCGCTCAGGTAAGCAGCAATGATGCTGGGTGAGGGGGTAAGTGGTCCCACCGTATGTCCTGCTCAGAACCTTACTCTGTTCCTTCAGATGATCAGTCAAAAACAGCCCATTGTTTCCACCCACTCACCAATTAGGGGGAAATGCCACTCAAATTCCACAAAGCTTAATCAGCTAGTTTGATAATTTAATAATGGGCCAGAAGAATACTCCAGTTTACTATAATCTGTGTAAGCACTCATATTATGTGTTTGTGTAATATCTGGGAAGCGCCATCTCAGAAGAGGCAGTCTCCCTTTTCTCAGACATGGGAGGGAAAGCCACTTCCCAAGTCACATGCACGCATCATGGGAAGCAGGGATGGGAAACTCGTGGTCCTCCAGATGTTGTTGGAATACAACACCCATCATGCATGAACCCTGAGCATGCTGTCTGGGCCACAGTTCCCTCACACCTGATCTAAAACCAAAGTACATCCAGAACTATCATTTTTACTCCTGTACAAATTTAACTAATGGTTTGACTAAAACCTGATGGCTGCATCCTGAGAAGTGCTGGCAGAAGGAGGTCTACAGAAGATGATGGCCCCACCATTTATTTATTTATTTTTTTGCCTCCTGAGCTCCCTGGAAATTCCCCGATAGTCGAGGAACTTCCCAGAATTATAGTGTGACAGTGGAGAGAGGGAATTGCTAAAGATCCGGCAGAGGCACCATCCACGAGAGGAGAGAGAAATTGAGCCTGCGATACTAACCTCAATTACCTGGGAGCACACCTGACTGAATTCAATAGGAGTTGAATATTCTGAATAGATATGATTAGATTTCTGCTGTAAGTGATTAAAAGAGAGAGAGATAGATTGTGTGTGTGCATGCCTTTGTCTGCTAAAGGTGATAAGTCCTTGATAAGCTCAGTGACTCTATGAGGAGTTCAGGGTATGCGTCGTATTTCAGAGGGGTGGAGCTGAATGAAATGACAAAAATATTGTCAGTGAATGTGGATAAAACATGCAACAAAGCCTCATGCAACAAACCCGGGACATGACTAATCAAATATCTTTATATTCCGAACAGTGCCCAAACTTTAGTAGATCCTTGTCAGATCCTTACCAGTAAATCTTGATGAAACTAATTGTTTTCTTCTCAAGAAGAAAATGTACCTTCACTTTATTTTTGGTGATCCTTGTGCTCCTCAGCATGCACCAGGGATTGGCCAACCTGGCGGAAACTCCTTCCTTCCTTATTTATTTTAAAGTAATTATCTAGCCCTCCTGGAAATAAAACTATGGCGCAAAATGTGCAGGCGCCTTTCTAAGCAACTGATGTGAAATGAGATGGCCTGGCTGCTCCTGTCTGTCAGTGTTTTTAGCCTATGAGTGAAGTCAGAACAGTAATTGATAAGTTAGTTGTTTGGACACCAAGCTATAGGACTCCATGGGGTCTTAAAGAGTTGCTGTTTCCCCCTCCTCTTTTCCTGATTTTGTCTTGTTTTTCCAGACCCACGTGCTGCTCTGTTTGTTTTGCTGCCTGCCAGTCACATGAAGCAGCTGGCAGCCAGGTACAACAGAGGCTTTTTAGAAACGTGTGTGTGGCGTAAGAGTAGGAGAGTGAGAAACGCCTGCCACTTGCTTTCTTTGGCCTGCCAGCCACATAGAACAGAAAGCAAGCAGCTGCTTGAGAAATGTTATTAAAATGTGCCACTGTATTATTAATAGTGCCACTGTATTCTGCTCTGGTCAGACCTCACCTGGAGTACTGTGTCCAGTTCTGGGCACCACAGTTCAAGAAGGACACTGACAAACTGGAACGTGTCCAGAGGAGGGCAACCAAAATGGTCAAAGGCCTGGAAACGATGCCTTATGAGGAACGGCTAAGGGAGCTGGGCATGTTTAGCCTGGAGAAGAGGAGGTTAAGGGGTGATATGATAGCCATGTTCAAATATATAAAAGGATGTCACATAGAGGAGGGAGAAAGGTTGTTTTCTGCTGCTCCAGAGAAGCGGACACGGAGCAATGGATCCAAACTACAAAAAAGAAGATTCCACCTAAACATTAGGAAGAACTTCCTGACAGTAAGAGCTGTTCGACAGTGGAATTTGCTGCCAAGGAGTGTGGTGGAGTCTCCTTCTTTGGAGGTCTTTAAGCAGAGGCTTGACAACCATATGTCAGGAGTGCTCTGATGGTGTTTCCTGCTTGGCAGGGGGTTGGACTTAATGGCCCTTGTGGTCTCTTCCAACTCTATGATTCTATGATTCTATGTGGGTGTGATGGAAGAAACGCAGGAATCCTCCAATTGCTGCTTTGTTTGTTTTGCTGCTTGCTGGCACATGGAACAGGCTGCTAATTGAGAGGAGGCTCAGCTGAACATTGTGATGGTTAGGGTATGACAACCCTTTTCTTGTTTGTGCTGTATACTCCACAGCAGGGATTGTTTCATTTTCAAATTTTTTTGGGGGGGGGGAGGGAGATCCCAGTACAGATACATCACAATGAAGACCACCTTTCCCCCCTGGTTGTTCCCAAGTTGTTGTTTTGAGAGGAAAGCAAAGGCAAAAACACTGGGTGGCATTCAGATGCACTGAAATCAATTAACAGAACCAAGCTAGGTCCATTAACTTCAATGGGTCTATTCTGAGTAAGACTTAGTTGACTACCACCCACTATTATCACCTTCTCCTCATACACCCTTAATTTTGAGAAGCTTGCAAATGACGTTAAGTCTCAACCATGACACTAGTCTACACCACTAGTTCAACTACTGTTCTGGTGAGTTTTTATTTTTTATCTGTGTATTTTTCTTGTATTTCTATTCTTTCCTATTTCATGAAGATGGAGGGGGGAAATACTTGTTGGTCAGCATTAAGTGTCTCTTTATTTGTGATTATGGCTCAAGTTTTAATGGCTCAAGAAGCAGTATAATCGTAAGCTATTTACAGCTGGCCCTACCATTAGGCAGAGTGAGGCAACCGCCTCTGGCAGCAGTTTTGGGGTACTGTGAAAGGGCAGCAAATAGCTAGTTATTAAATTTATTATTATTGTATTTTTACTCCCAGGAAAAAGGTCCCATTAGGATTTTCTCCATCAGATGCCGCCAAAATATCTGGGCCAAGCCTGTTACTTTGCAACTTGACCAGGTAGTGATGGATGGGCACCATTGACATTTCAACCAAGGCAGCCTTGGGCCAGCCCTTAATCTATTGCCAAGGGTCCCAAACATTCAAGCGTAAGAATGTGCATTGGGGAATAGGGAGGAAATGGAGGAGTTCTTGGACTTTATATATTGTACTCATGCTCTCATCTTTCCTGAATGGTACTGTGAGATGTTGAACCGATGGATTCCCATTGTGATTGGTACAGAGCAATATAACACAAAGGTATAGTGAAAGCCAGGTGCAGATTCAAATTTGGGAAGCACACTTTGTGCAATCTTAAAGCCCCTAACTAAAGAGGAAACCCTACTGAACATAGTGGAATCTGTTTCAAGCCAAAAAGGACTTAGAATTACATTATCTTACTTATGTCCCTATTTACCAGGGCAATGTCTCTGGTTAATCACTGTCCTATTTTGTCCTATTTTGTCCCATTTTTGCACTTTTATCCAACCTCAAGACCCCTACTCCCTTGGTTCTTTATAAACCCAATTTGGACACTTCAAATAGACAACTGAAGGACTGCTCCCCCTTAAGTAGAACACATGGCCACCCTAGTTTTCATCTGTGAATTTTGGGAGATATTGAGACATGGCCTCATTTCATCTGAAATAGCCCTGAATCCATTTACAGTCCCTGACGTATTGCACACTTAACAGCCTAGTTGTGACCTCCACTCTCATCATCACAAACAAAACACCCATGGTTTTCTAGGCAGCTGATATGGTTTTAAAGGGCTCGCTTCCAAACTTAAATGTGGAACTTCATTTTATTCATTTATTCTACAATTGGCAGACTATTTCTTAAGCGTCTGAATGGAGCCTTCCGTGAACTCCCATGAGGGTAGTGAGGAGCTTCTATGTCACCTAACTTCACCATTGGGATTGAGGGCCGAACCTGTGTCTAAGGAGGCCCAGCATTCAATATTTCTCAGCACACCCACGTTTTTAAGCACAGCATAATCTTGTTTTTCCCCTCCTGCCCTGCCTTTCTGCTATGGATGGATTAAGAGCAAGCTCACAAATCTTCAGCTAATGCTGGCAAGGGTGAACATCTCATTAGGTTCTCTCAAGTAGTTATTTATATCAAAGGGTATTTCAACTTAAACTGTCCCCACACTTTTTCAACAAGTATAACTTCTGACATAGGATGCATCAAAATTCAGAAAATGCTAATAACAGTATTATATAGCTAGTGGCTTAAAGATAATAAAATTCTGGCCATAACCATCGCAGCCAAAGAAACAAATTTAAGAAACTCCAGGGCAACTTGCCAAAAACCAAGCAAAACAACCTCAGTATGCTATTTAAGTATAATATTTTACATTTATATATATTTGTCATCATTTAAGATAAACAGTTACAATTATTTAAATATACAATTACTTAAATGGAATTGCTTAGCCATTAGCATATAACTAATACGAACATATCCAATACAATGGTACCTCGGGTTAAGAACTTAATTCGTTCCGGAGGTCCATTCTTAACCTGAAACTGATCTTAACCTGAAGCACCACTTTAGCTAATGGGGCCTCCTGCTGCTGCCGCGCCGCCGGAACGCGATTTCTGTTCTCATCCTGAAGCAAAGTTCTTAACCCGAGGTAATATTTCTGGGTTAGCGGGGTATGTAACCTGAAGCGTATGGAACCCGAGGTACCACTGTACTGTATATGTAACTTCACCATCTATCTACCACTTTCACTTGTATTTAGGGACCAATTCAAAGAAAATTAGCCATGCTTAAATTCCATCAAAAGTAATGGGATTAATTTAATTGCAATGGGCCTGTCCTATTGATTTCAGCGTGATTTAGGCCACACTTACCAAGGATCAGGCCCCTCTGAAGCCAATGGGACTTACTTCCAAGTAGACATAGATTGAACTGTATTGTAACACATTAACTTTGCCTGGATTGGTACCTTAATGCCTATCATATTCCAGGGCTCTTTTCCTCGAAGGAATTCATGCGTGTTCACTGATTGCTTTGGGAAATACCTAATTGAGTTGCAAATGAATTCCTTCCTTACTGTCATCTTATAGTATTTAATGGTGTTCCTGAGCAACACGATATAGCTTCCCAGAAAGATGCTTGTTTAATGAAAAGCTAACAAGAATTGC
The DNA here is from genome assembly GCF_964234715.1 of Podarcis melisellensis. NCBI lineage: Eukaryota > Metazoa > Chordata > Lepidosauria > Squamata > Lacertidae > Podarcis > Podarcis melisellensis. The sequence goes on along the minus strand of NC_138530.1, from coordinate 24,203,604 downwards.
GGCAGCCATAAAATTCGTATAAATTCTGTTTTACTTTGTGGTTGATTCGATAAAATTTGGAAAATCAATAAAAATGATTTGGAAAAAAGAGAAAGTATTGTGGCAGCCATGGTTTACAAAGTCTTGTCAGGCGCAATGCACAAGGCGTTTCTTCTCTAGGACTTCCATTGAAATGAATGGAGCTTGTGTGCCTAGTGAGCTATGCGCAACAATGTTAGAAAAGAAACATTAATATTTGGTTATTAAATGGAAACTAGAGTTTGATATAGGCACATAAAAGTTCACAGAAGAAAAGGGCTGTTAACTCTGGTCACTGTGGGTGAAAAAGAACCCAGCCCATTATTTTTAATGGGGCATTTCTAGGAAGCACCACAGCGAATGATCCCTTTTCATGGTTTGCAACAAAAGAGGCTTCTCATGTGATAAGCTGCACTCCTGTGCCACAGGCTGGGAAGCTTAGGGGCTGGAAGAGCTTTATGAAATCCTGAAATTTTCAGCAATTCACTGATTAGCCTTTGACAACTCTTTTAATCTGCCCAGTTGCCAGAGGCCATGCTAATTGATAACCTGGGGGGTGTCTTTTTTTCTGCTGATTGCAGTGTATAACAGTGGGGGGGGGGAGTGCTGCTATATCCATATATTCTGGCAGGTTGAGAGGAGTTCCCTACCAGGACAGAATTTGCTCGTGTGCTCAAGACATCGATTCCATAAAACATATTTTGCTGCACTGTGTGAAATATGAGCAAGCCAGGGCTGAACTGATATTACCCTTGCTGGTACCTTTCCCGGGAAAATCAGGTTCCTATTGGAAGACCGGACAAACGCTAGAACATTAGCAGTGGCGAAGTTTTTATCGGTGGTTGCAAGAACCAATGATCCCTATCTTTAAGTCTGAACAAAATGCTTGTTTAACCTGGAGGTAGACTGTCTGAATTGTGCATTGCTTTGTAACGATTTGTTGGGTCTCTGGACTGTAATAAAGATTGATTGATATATTCACATTCTATCCCTGCATGAAAGTGGTGTGGGACGGTGACTACAACTCTCATGTTTTCCTTTAGTGCCAAACTATAACTTGAGTAAGCTTTTCTTAAAAAGGAGCGGGGGGGGGTTAGGGGGATAGCAAACATGTGGTGCCCTGATCCACATTAAGAAGTGCAGTGAGTGGGAGGAGGAATTTAATGCCAGGAAATCCCACCAGTCTATTTACCTCCAAATGGGCTGTGTGCCGTAAATGTGCGACACTTATTTTGTGACATTCAGAAGCGCTGAAAGTACTTGCCGCTATGTTGTTGAGTTTCTTTTGCAAAATTACCTTGGCTATAATTTTAACCGGTGTTTGTTTTCCCACCAGTAAATTACCCAGACCTCTTCATAGCATGTGCAGTGATTATGCGGTACTTGAAAAACATCGCTAGCAAAACATACTATCCGAAGCAAGACCCATGAAGCATCTCAATGTCCAGGCATGCTGCAAGGGAGCAACAAGAAGGACTGCAAGATCTGCAAAACCATCAAAGACAATCTGCCCAGCTGGTTTGATAAAATCAACTGAGACAGGGTCTGCGTCTCTCTGAATGCATGCCCGTTTTGCACAGCCCTACGATTCCATCTGTTCAATAAGCCAAGAAAGCCAATAATAGCCACAGAGCGACTTAACAGAGGTCAAGACAAACGTTAGAGCTCAGTGCAAGCAGGAAGCTCTCCTGCACAGCCCCTGCTGAAATGAACAAGAGCCACGTTAATCGCTTCGTTTCAGCGGGGCTTCTGATGGAGAACCTCCTTACTCCCTCTCCCGTTTAAGGGCAAAACTGGCACAATTACTTTATTACAGCGCCAGGTCTGAAAGATATGAATGAACCTAGATTTAATCAGCCAGCAAAGCAATATATTTGGCATCTTGAAATGCCAGTCTCCTTCCTTTGAGGGATAAAACACCCTAATTCCATGTGTTTTTTTTAGTTGAGCCTCTAGCCATTCACAATAAAACTTTTAAAACAAAACAAACTAAAAACTAAATGACCTAGAAAACATTGGGAAAACACACACTCCACTGGAATGTTGAAGAATGCTTTTTGTATTGGAACATAGGAAACTGCCTTATATTGAGTCAGACCCTTCATCTATCTAGCTCCATATAGTCTACACTGACTGGCAGCTTTCTAGGGTTTTAGGCAGCGGCCTCTCCTAGCTGTACCTTGGGGTGCCAGGTATGGAACCTGGGACCTTCTGCATGCAGAGCTACAGCCCTTGCAAAGGAAGAAACACAAAAGACAAGAGGCGCCAAACGGATTCAGATGACAATGACTTGAGGTTCCGATAGTAGAACTTGGAATGCAAACACGGGTTAAAACATAAGTTATACTTAACTACTTACTCTTTCACTTCCTTTGAGCCAAAATCCAAGTATCGGTTGCTGATCCACTGAATCTCAAACCAGTCTCTAAAACCATTGTTTCCACAACATTTGAACTCAATCTGGAGCATGTCGATGGTCTTCTTCATGAAGCACCTTCCTGGAGTATCTGTATCTCGATAGAACTTCATGCCATTTTTTAGACCATGTTCTAATGTACTATCCAGAGAACCCCTCAGCAGAAAGCAAATGAGAACCACGAAGAGAATGAAGAGGTTAAAGAGCACACACAACACTAGGTACACTTTCAAGATAGGCTTCCACTTTGCAAATTTAGCAGGATCCAGAGAATCGTAACAGATCTTGCCTGCAAGACCATTGAACACAGAGGCTAGGAGACCCACCAAGATCAAGGAATTCGGCACAAAGTGGCTTTCAGAGTTGTCCATCACTTCACTTCGTTTCCTGAGCTCAATTTTCAGGAACAATCCCATAGAGAAGACAACGATCCCAGCAAACAAGGAGAACCAGTTCATGAGCCATAGTCCTTGCGCTAGTTTTACTCTTTTCTTCTGGTTGAACTTGACTTTCATCACAGCCATCTTTGCAGTGTTAGGCTCACCAAGACTTCACAAAAATTAATCCTGTTTTGGGGAAGAGAACAACCTCAGGAAGATCTGCCACCATTCAGGCCTTGAAGATTCCAAATGGCATCGCTCTAACTGAGCCATGCTTTGGCCCCTCCATCTTGCCGAGCCTGAAGGAGGAGAAACGTGGGTAGGTTTTCCAAGGGGCAAGAATCAACAAATTTCACAATAAATAAAAAAAGGATTATTGGCAAATAGCACATGCAACTATTTCTAGTGGTCCCTTCCATGCAAAGGAGAAACAGCTTCAAGGTTTCAAATGATTAAAGCTGGATCTACAATGCGTCATTCTAATACTAATCAGCGTGATCCAATTTAGAGAAATCTCTGCCAGCAGATGAGCAATGGAAATAATCCCTCATTTTACTAGTTAGTGGATTTGTGCTTTCACATGATATGTTACAGCACACTGCAGTTGAAAACCAAGTTATTTCAAGGATGTCCCATTCGTGGGCTCTTTTGGGGAGAAAAGCCGAGACTCTCCCAATTCAAAACTGGATCAGAAACATTGATTTTTTTTTTAGATTACGCCAAGCCAGTAAGACCACGTTGCTGCTTATCCTGTCCTGTCACTCACCTTTAATGACATCCCTCTGGTTTACGTGGGTTTTTTTTTTTTTGGTGGAATTAAGGTCACCTTTTAAGAGAACTAAAATTTATGTTTTAGGAAGCGTGGATGACAAGTTATACCCATCCTCTAACCTTCACAGCTGGAAGTGTTAAAAAGCATGGGAAAAACTGTCTCGATCCTCACCAAAAACAATTCCCAAAGATATTGTGAGCAGCTTATAGGCTAATCGGGCTGGGCCAACAGTGGAGTAGAACTTGAGGCTTTAATAAAGAAAACCTTTTGTGCAGTGTGACACCAGGGATGTAGTTGCCCCACAGATTAAGCAGGGAATCTCTGCTCCAACGTCACTGCTTAAGGAAGAAGACTGTCTTTTATGGACCTTGAGAATCTCGACAGGGTGTTCTGGTGGTGGAAATAGAACTCAGAATACAGTATGGCAGTAGCTGTAAAGACTCTCATTTGTGGATGAGTATGATGAACTGTGCGCCAGCTATAGGTAATTTCTTAGTAGCGTACATGCCAATACAAGGGAAGTTCTTATTTTCTTTATTTTCAGTGCAAGAATTTGTAAGTCATGTTGACTCTCTCATCTTTGTTCTTGCATTCATCCTAGTAGATAAGAAATACTTATCAGAAAGACGTATGTGGACTACCAGTAGACCCTAACCCATGCTTTTGGAAATCTTTGCAACCCACCTAACATACACAAAATGAAAATGATAGGAAAATGAAAATGTAACTGTTTAAACAGCAGGAGAAAGCATCAAATTCTGTACAGGAAACTATTGCAAGAAGAACTATCCTTCTGACTGATCGCAGATCTTCATGGAAAGAGGGAGAAAACAGAAGCTGTGGAACATGCCTCTGTACAATCTAGTGGCTAATAATATTACCAAGAAACATGACATTAGTAAGATTTATGTGATCAACCCATGCTAGAAAATGTTGGCTACAAACTTTTAAGTTCTCTTAGTACAGATATTCAATAAAAAAGATGTTTCTAAATTACAGTATTTTCCAAGTTACTGTCACGTCTTCAGATTTTTAATTCCAAAATGGAATTAGTGAGTTGGAACACCCGTTTGTACATTGTGTTCTAAGCACACACACAGAAAGGGAATAGCTGGAGGAAGGTGGTCCCAGCAGGAAAGACAGGGTAGAAAGGTTCTCTCAGGGTGGGAGACTGGAAGAAGTAGGCTCCCAGGTGGGAGCTGGGAGGGTCTACCTTTCTTTGTGTGGATAAATGATATGATATATATGATATAAATGTGATAAAGGCCCCTTATAGTTATTTCCCCCCTCCTTTCCTCTCTCTTTTTCTCCCTTTTCACTTCTCTCTTCTCGTTTCTTGGTTTCTTACCATTTTTGTAATTTAGATTAGTTTTATGTTGAAAACTTTCAATAAAAACACTTTAAAAAAATACATTGTGTCCTAAGCTACATTGGTAGATTTCCAGTGATGTGTACTTTTGAAACTGTTGCCTTCATTAAGACAGTGAGCAAGCGACACAGAAGTGCACTGAGCAATCTTGGTATAAAACCATACAGGAAGGAGCCTGGATAAAGGATGACAAAACCCATCACTATAGATGCCACTCTCTGAGTATATGAACAATTATAGCTAACATTTATGGTTACTTTTAACTGATTTAACTATGTACAATGTATCCCTCTCGTGCACTGCTTATAGGTATAAAAGGTAAAGGTAAAGGTACCCCTGCCCGTACGGGCCAGTCTTGCCAGACTCTAGGGTTGTGCGCTCATCTCACTCTATAGGCCGGGAGCCAGCGCTGTCCGCAGACACTTCTGGGTCACGTGGCCAGCGTGACAAGGTCATCTGGCAAGCCAGCGCAGCACACGGAACGCCGTTTACCTTCCCGCTGGTAAGCGGTCCCTATTTATCTACTTGCACCCAGAGGTGCTTTCGAACTGCTACGTTGGCAGGCGCTGGGACCGAACGACGGGAGCGCACCCCACCGTGGGGATTTGAACCGCCGACCATGCGATCGGCAAGCCCTAGGCGCTGAGGTTTTATCCACAGCGACACCCGCGTCCCTGCTTATAGGTATAGAAATTATTAAAATAAGTAACATTTTGTATGTGATATGGCTTTAGATGGGAGCTTCTTCTTAAGTGAGGGAGGTTTAATTGCAGACAACCACCTTAGCACCGGAAACATTACTATCTTCAGTGAAAAATCAACTTGCTTAAAAAAAATGAAACAAAACATGCTTTTTACATTGCCCTGACAATGGCATTGTAGCCCACCATTCTGTAAGTGATCATTCCACCCCCACTTACAAATCTCTCAATGGAGAGTCCTTTCCCCTTCCAAAGCCATCTGCTCAGTTACTGATCAGCTTGCTTCATCAGGAAGTACTTCCTGAAGTTTAGTCTTCCTAAGTTCAAGGCATTGTCATACCTCTTTGAGCTGCCATGGTTTTCCCCCAGAATCCTAAGTGCTATGGTTTGCTGGGGGCTGCTAGAAGCCCCTGCTCTTCTTGCAGAACTACATTTTCCAAAATTCCCTGGGGAGAGGGATTGACTGTGAAACTATTCTGGTAATGTTAGTTCTGTGAGGGGGAATTGGGGGCTCCTGTCTGCCCTATGCAGCCTTACTGGGCTGCAGTTCCCAAGATATTGGGGGGGGGGGTCGTCGTGACTGTTCATGTTGTATAATAGTGCTTTAAATGTAGAGTGCAGATGGGACCTATATTTTTTTAAATCTCTACTTAAAAGGCTAAATGGAAAAGGAAGGTCTTCAGCAGGTCTTTTAAATGTGTTCATGAGGAGGGGGTTATTGTGTTGTTGTTTTTTGTTATCATGTTATGCATGTTGTGTTTCATTTTGTATTCTTGTGTTGTAAACTGCCCCGTGATCTTCAAATGAAGGGTGGTATATAAATTTAATAATTAACAACAATATTTCTGATGTAGGAGGCAAGGACTGGACTGCTGATCAGCTTGCCCGTGTCAGTTGTCTAGCTGCAGTGTCTTTCTAACCTATGAAAGGCCTTCTACTTGCACAACAGAGCTTTCCCTGGTTTCTCCCCCATTCACACACTACAGCCCTCTTTGCCCCTTCTGAAAGCTGCTTCAAGAGTCAAGGGATCTTCTGGAATGGTAGCCATTTCACAGCAGGATAAAGAAATTAGAATCATTTGGCAGGGCTGTCTTGTACAAGCACATTTCTGCTTACACAATATATTCCTAGATCCAAGCTGCACAACAGGGATCAACAACACTATACCTTCTCACCTATAACAGCTTGCTAGGGTGTGTGTGGTACTAGCAGCCATTCATCCAATTAATTATTGGAATTCACAGTGCTACCAGCAGTAGAGCACTCAAGATATGCCACCTCTGGTTTCTCTCCCTTCTTGTGGGAGAGTGACAAGTGGCCTGTGAATTATGTAACCTCCTCCCAGTGTCATAGAGATATTAAGAGGTAGAGTACCACTTGTAAAACAAAATTCACAAGAAACCAGTCACATATGACTTTTTAATCTGAGCAGCCTGTAAACAGGGAAAAGCCATCAATATTTTATGAAACTAGTAAATTCTTAACTACTTTCATATAAATACTAAAATAAGATAAGGAACGGAAATGATTTTTGTTACAGTCAAACAGTAATGAAGACCAATTTTACAGTGTTTATAGACAGGCCAACAATACTGAGCTCAAAGGCATTACCTTTAACAGTGACTAGTTTGTTTTAATCCAAGATGACATTTGCGGAAATAACATGGACAGTACATCAAAACTTTGAAATGTCCAGACCATTTCATATTTGTACAGAAATATGCAAAATGCTATATGAAGTTTCCTATGGTTACTGTCAAAGTAGTTTTCTTGCATACAGCACAATAAACATGTGGGCACAATCTAGCCAGAGTTCAGCACTTTTAATTTCACAATGATTTTTGTGGGAGAATTAAGCATGTGCTTTAGTTGTTTAATGCATGTATACATTTTTGACTGGTCACAGACCTTTCAAAAACTTGCAGGTACAGCGTTAATTGAAACCAAAACCAATTATATGCACTTGTTCGGGATTAGAGATTTGTCAGCTCTAGGTGCAAAGGTGAACTAAAGCTTACAAACACCGTAATTCAGCAACACGTTTTGGTGACATTTTGCAGGTGGTGCAGGTAATCCCTTAGAAAGTATATTCTGTTACGGACATTTGAAACTGAAGTGGAAGTCCATCCAAAGTTTGCTTCTGGAAATAAAGCATAATTTGAATTGTTTAAAAGGTTAGGCAGCTACTTGCAGGGATGGCTTGACACCCCTATTCTGACTTGTAGCATCTCTGTTATACATGTGCCACATTCCTAAATAAGCTTATTTGGCAGACATGTGATATACTAATTGTTGTTAACAGTTTTTTTCAGCTTTAACTACAAGTATCAATTTAGCCATTAGATAAGGTTATACTTTCCTCAACGTTTGCACTGGTTCTAATGTGTTACAGAGCTGAAGCACTTCGCCATCCAAAGCATTATCTTTTTTTAAACCTGCACAATGGGCAGATAACCAAGAGTACTTTAGTGGTATGGCACATCTTATCATCTTAAAAGCGGGGGCAGAGATGAGAAAGCACCACCATAACAGAATTTGGAGAAATATTAAGGCAGCCACAGAGTGCGCACAACAGAAGGCGTCAGCACCATTCATTAGGTAGAAAGAGCCACCAGGCTGTGTTTGGCCCCAGATTATTACACTGCCTAAACCAATACCAGGAACAAGAAAAGGACATCAATCTGGTATCTCTAACTGCATCCTTTGGTAAGCTGTTTCCAAAATGCAGGAGGCAATATCTAGTCCCCTCTGCGGAGGCGAAGGGGCTACAATCACGGGTTCAATCCCAGCCCGTGATCCTCTCATTTTCGGGGATCACGCTCCAGTTCGGCGAGGGCTCGTTCCTAGCCAGCCAGTTGAAGTCGTCCACCTGGTTCCAGTTGTCCCTGCTCCTGTCGAGCCGGGAAGTCTCGAAGTCGGCGTCGATGCCCTCGTAAGTCCACGTGTAGGGCGCGAAGCGGACCTCGCTGCAGTCCTCCAGCATGGCCCGGCAGGTCACCTGCACGTAGAAGCTGCTCCGGGTGGCCAGGTGCGTGCGGAGCTGCTGGCAGGCCAGGGCCACGACGCAGCCGTCGCAGCCGTCCACCATCACCGACGTGGACACGGGTCCGCAGAGCACCGTGCAGTCCCGACAGCCGCGCACCGACAGCGTGTTGGGGTTGCCCCGCAGCCGCACCCGGCAGCGGCTCAGCTGCGAAAGCGCCACGTCCCGCTGCAGCAGCTCGGCCGGCCCCATTTCCAGCTCCTGCCCTTCGGCCCGGCTGAAGCCGCACCCGGGTTCCTCCTCCTCCTTCTCCTCCTCCGCCCGGCTTGGCTGACCCTCCTGCGTCGAAGGCCCTGGCGGCGGCGGCGGGGGCGCCTCCTGGGCCTCCTTCCTGAGGCCCTTCTTGAAGGCGAAGCGCTTCTTGGGCTGCAGCTGGAGGCGCCGCTCGGCCAGCGCGTCCTGGAGCCTCCCCAGCGCCGCCTGCGCCTGGCGCACCTCGTAGGGGGCCAGGAAGCGCACCGAGTCCGTCAGCAGCCGCTGCAGCTCCTGCAGCCGCCGCGCCGCCTCCGACACGGCCTCGGCGTCCCGCTCCGGCTCCAGCAAGGCCTCGGCGGCCGCCCGCTCCCGGGCGAAGGCGGCGGCGAAGTAGTCGCTCTGCTCCTCCCGCACCGCCAGAGACTCTTTCTCGCGGCGCCGCCGACCCGCTTCCTCCTTCCGCTCCGCTTCCCGCTGCTGGAGCCTCTCGGGGACCTCGGGGGCGAAGCCGCCGCCACCGCCGGCGAGAGACACACCGTTCCTCTCAGGAGCAGCCTCCATCTTGCTTTCTCCGCCTCAGGGAGCGGCTTCGAGCGCCTCGCACTAAAGGCGGCGCCGATTGGCCCCCTAAGCCCGGCCTCGCTCGCGATTGGTTGAGGAGGCCTCAAGGGGTGGGCGTGGCCAGCCTCGTTTCTTAAAGGCGCCGCGCCGGCGGTGCTCAAAAAAGTAGGCAGAGGAGGATGTAGCAATAATGAAGGCTCCGCGCCCGGCGCATCCGGGTGCTCCTCAGGGAGGGTGGAAGGAGCGAAACAAAACACCGCTGGGTGTGGCCGGGGCTGGAGGAAGTCGAGCGCTCTTTGGACGGAAGAGGAGAGAGGGATTTGCGGGGAAAGGGGTCTTGTAAACTTCGGCTCCTGCTTGTTAAATGGGCAATGTTTGCTTTAGGGGGGGACTCTTCGGTGTTGCATTTGCAACCAAAGAAAATCGCGTGCCTGCCCCGCTGCAAATTATTGAGCCTGTCTTTAAGCTCCAGCGATTTATCAGGCGCTGCTGTGTTCAGAAATGGATTCTAGAGTAATAGATGTTGCCGCAAAAGCACGCAGAAGGTCCATACATTTTGTAGTTTGCTGTTTGTCCGGAAAGAAAAGGTCGTGTTCCCTTACGGATTTAATTATCACGTCTGAATAAAGATGCAGAGGGTTGTGGAGGAATGCAATACATTTTTTAAAAAGAAGGAAGATGAAACAGCTGTTTTCCTTCAGTGTAATAAAAACACTAGGTGAGATTTTGGTGCAAATAATTCACTAGATGTCCAAAGTCCGCCCCATGGCAGCATATGTCCTGGGGTAAAATCCTTAAAAAAGCTCAGCAACTTCAATCCTAAAAACAACTCATCAAACTTCATTAAATCTGGCCCTCTTTGAAAAAAGTTTAGGCACCCCTGTAAACGATTGAAAGATGATACTGTCCTCATCCACTGGTTTTGTGTTAGAGCATATGCTTTGATGCAGAAGGTCCCATGTTCCATTTTTGGCATTTCCAGGTCCAGTAGGGGAAATCCTTTTTCTGAAACCCCAGAGTACAGCTGACAAACACTAGGCCAGCCTTGTCCAACTGCTGCCCGACACCAATTGAACCTATAGTGCAATACATCTGAAGTGTACCAGTTTGGCAAAGGCTCAGCTAGATGGACCCAAGATCTGTTGTCTCCCTAGGTTCTTAACGCATAGCAATGGGAGGTGATGGAAAGTCCCAGAAAAGTTACATCCTAATTTTCTTAAGGTTACCAGATTTTTTTCCAAAGAATCCGGGGACACTTAAAAAAAAAGAGTAAAAAAAAGTTATTAATTTTTTAATTTTTTTAAAAGAAGTAATCTCTTTTGTGGTCTCCTCTGCTCTGTCACGCGACCTTCCTCTGGGCCCTGGTCTCCTCTCTTGGAGCATTAGCCGCCTTGGAGTAGGTTCAGGTCGAGCCTGGGCTCGACCGTGTGTCCTTGCCCTCCCGGTGCTCTCCTACCTCTCCTCCTCAGTGGTGGCAGTGGCGCGGCAAGTTTGGGGCTCCCCTCTTTTTTCTCCTTCCTCTTTCTCTTCCTTCTCTTTCTCCTCTCCTCCTCCTCCCTGTGTTGGCTCCGGGGTTTTACTGGCCCTGGAGCGCCGCTGGGCAGTCGGCTGGGTGGCCAGACGCTCTCGCACCTGGCTTGATTTGGGTCACAGGGGAGGGGTCAGTGGTTCCCCCAGTTGACGTGCTGGGTGTTCCCAGTTCCCCCTCAGTAGCGGCGGCGGCAGTAGCGGCAGTCTCAAAAGCCCAGAGCCAGCCTGGTAGCACAGTTGGCTCTGGCTGGCTTCAGGAGCTGCCCGCTGCCGTGGTGCCTGCCATTTTGCCTCTCCAGAAGTCCCCATATGATGTGTCTTGTGCCATTGAACCAATCACGCAACATTCATTGCCTACTAACAAAACTACAACACCTAAAATATAAATCTGGGAACATTAAATGAAATCCGGGGACATTCCAGCAATAAATTTGGGGACTGTCCCTGGGAAACGGGGACGTTTGGTAACCATATCTTAAACACATTCATGTAAAAATTACTACTCATTCCTCACAATCTGTGCCTGTCATGGAAGGTGTTGGAAATAGGTTTTCACTCAAGTTTATGCTGAAAAAGGGGCTCTCAAAGAAGCTTACAAATGCAAACACCATTATAAGATAGTCCTTGTTTTTGGGCTTAGAAAAGGAAAAGGGATTTAGAGAAGAAAATAATTACAGGCATCCCATGACTAGTTAGCATGCTAATACTGTAGTAGTAGTAGTAGTAATTATTATTATTATTATTATTATTATTATTATTATTATTATTATTTATTATTGATATGCCACCCATCTGACTGGATTGCCTCAGCCACTCTGGGCGTCTTCTAACAATTATAAAATCACAGTCTCATTCCTCTACTAGCTAAGAAGAACGACCATGCACCACCACCTGCTGTGTTTGATTTTCTATAACTTGATTACAGTACTTCCTTAAGAATTCACTGTTGAATGTGTTAACTACACTGAAAAACAATTGTGTGTGAGGTAATTTGAAAGCTTCTGTACTGTTGAATCTATGATGCCTGGTTCAGACATGCAGGGTCCTTTGTGTGATAAGTGTGCATGTGTGAACCATGTTTTGCTGTTTGGAGACACATTCTAAGTCTGCTGCTTGAATAAAGCTCAGCGTTGCTTCTTATGTATGGGAGTTACTGATGCAGAATGATGCCTAAGCAATCCTTTGGAAGAAGAAATGCCTGACCAAAGCATTATTGGTTACAATTGCCACTTTGTGGCAACAGTTTGTATGAATCTGTGGTCATACTTACAAAGATCATTATTGGGAACCATTATTTAGAATCGGATGTGTCATCAACTGGTACTCTATAAACACAACTGCCTATCTTGAAGCTGCTCGGTTTGGAGAAATTTGCAAACCTTGGGGGCAGATTATAGACTAGAGATGGGAAACCTATCTTCCTCCAGCTGTTGTAGGACTCCCATCTCTCATCTCGGGCCATATGCTATACCAACTGCAACTAATGGGAGTTTGAGTCCAACAACATCTTGAGGGCCACTGATAAGCCAGGGAACCAGTCAAAAGGGATAGCTGATCAAAAATCCAATTTAAAAACTTAATCAACACAGTCCTATGCATGTTTGTTTAGCAGTCCCAATACGTTCAATGGATTTAATTCTCAGGTAAGTGTGCACAGGATTGCAGTGTGAGTAGCTTAATTTTTAGAATAAATAAATATACCAATATGCACTAGCTTAATGTTAAGTATAAACTAATCAATTAAAGCTTTTGGTTTTATTTCAAAATTTTAGATGCCATCCATGAATTTCAGGGTGTGATATACTCTGGGGGGGTGTGATGGGCTTTATGTATTTCCCCCCATCATATTTTTCGTCAGAGGTAAGTCCCATTGAGTTCAATATACTCCCAGACAAATGTGAATAGGATTGAAGCCTTAGCAGAAAAATACCAGTTTTCCTCCACTCTGCTATAATGGATCACATGCGTAGAAACGTGGCTCAGCCTTATATTCACAGTGAGGAGTGACTGTCTGAATTTGACTGAACTGTTGTAAGCTATAATCTTCTGTCTAGAGATAGTCTCTGTTTGGCTTTTATGTCAGATGTAAAATTACAGTATTAGACGTTAGGGAGTTTTCCAGCCCCACATGTAGTAATACCAACCTTTGGAAATCCTAAGAGGAAAGGATTGTAAAGGAGGGAAAGCTAGCAAGGGAATTGCATTGTACCTGGATGGCTTGTTTTGCAATATTTCACCAGGGTTTAAGTATTCTGGGGCCTGCAAGCAAGAGGAGCTGTTGAACTAGTTACTGCTATAGATGTTAAGCTGTACAAAACTGACGAAGTGCAGTTTATTTTGCAAGAGATTTGCAATCATCATGGAGCAAAAGTGATAGGCACACAATAACTAAAATGATTTCAATTTCCATCTTGTAATTGATTTCCAGCATATAAGAAGTAATAGCTTGCTTTTTTTTTTTGGATGGGTTGTAGAAGGGCAATGTAGTGTTTAGTGCATTATATAGCACTTAGCTGGCTCAGTGCTCACAACTTAATGGGTTTGTGTGTCTGCCTTCAAAAGAACATGAAAAGATTGTGATTTTTATCAGGAGAGTTTCTTATGCCTGGGAAGCATGCTGAATCCTGAAAATGTGAAAAGAAACACAGAGATTTGACTTTTTGTCAATGCATTTGAAAGAAAACTATTGCAAGACATTGCATGAGTGGTATCTGATGCCTTGCAAATTGAAACCTATATATAACCTGTCTAATAATAATTGCTGGAGGTGTGGTAACTTCCCTTGCAGATTGCCTACACATGTATGGAGGAGATTATAAGATTCAAGGTTTCTGGTGGCAAGCCTTAGAAAATAATAAGCAAATTGCTGGATACTCAATTCCAAGAAATCCAGTAAACTGACTTTTAAAATGTTTGGAAGGATATATGGATATATGTTAATGTGGAAATAGTTACCAATATTGTGATAGGAGTGAAAATGTTGATTGCAATGTATGGGGGGGAGGAGACTACTACCTCTGGTCAGAATATTTTTAAAATAGTGGACATGACAATAAATTAACATATTCCATCCAGGCAAGAGATAATGTATTGACTGGGCAATTTTAATTTCCTTTTGGAATGAAACTTTTGATGGTTATGTTGTCAGATGGTATTGTTTTCTTTTGTTTGAATATTGATGGTAATATTTGCAATAACTCATCTCTTTCTTTTGTAATTTTAAGAACTAATTAAAAAGCATGTAAAGTGTGAATATGATTATTTATTTATTCACTCCATTTATATCTCTCCTTTTCTTCACAGAGCTCAAGGTGGCATCATAGTTCTTTCACTTCCCAATTTGTCCTCAACACATCGCTGTGAGATAGCTGACAGACAGAGACTGGGCCAAGGTCACCCAGTGAGCTTCATGGCTGATTTGGGATTTAATGCATATTTTATACTCACTTGCAAGTTTTATTTGGACTTAAGTGGTATACAAATTTTGTTGAAATAAAAATTGAACCTTGATCTCCCAGGTTGGTCTCCAACACTGGAACCATCAAACCACACTGGCTCCTCCAGGGATAAACACATATTTGCAATGGCAAGTATCATTCAGGTACCCCTTTGTAAAGTCACAGAAGGAAATCAGCCCTCAGTGCTCACTGGAAGGACAGGTCCTGAAGCTGAGGCTCCAATACTTTGGCCACCTCATGAGAAGAGAAAACTCCCTGGAAAAGACCCTGATGTTGGGAAAGGTGGAGGGCACAAGGAGAAGTGTTCTCAAAGCTACTAACATGAGTTTAACCAAACTGCAGGAGGCAGTGGAAGACAGGAGTGCCTGGCGTGCTCTGGTCCATGGGGTCACAAAGAGTCGGACATGATTAAATGACTGAACAACAACAACAATTAACTATTAACCTTTTATTTCTTATTTCTTTCAACACCACCTCGGGGCCTTTCTCCTCGGAGTGGGGAGACATATCTTCCTGTCCCCCTGAATTTCTCTGTCCACCACCTTTACTCATAGAATCTTAGAGTTGGAAGGGACCCCAGGGTCATCTAGTCCAACCCCCTGCAATGCAGGAATCTCAGCTAAAGCATCCATGACAGATGGCCATCCAACCTCTGTTTAAAAACCTCCAAGGAAGGAGAGTCCAGCCTGTTCCACTGCTGAACAGCTCTTACTGTCAGAAAGTTTCCCCCAAAATGTTTAGTTGGAATCTCCTTTTTTGTAACTTGAAGCCATTGGTTCTATTCCTACCCTCCAGGGCAGGATAAAACAAGCATGCTCCCTCCTCCATGTGACAACCCTTAAAATATTTGAAGATGGCTATCATATCTCCTCTCAGTCTCCTCTGATCCATTTCAACATACCCAGCTCCTTCAAGCGCTCCTCATAAGGCTTAGTTTCCAGACCCTTGATCATCTTGTTTGCCCTCCTCTGCGCACGTTCCATCTTGTCAACATCCTTCTTAAATTGTGGAGCCCAGAATTGGACACAGTATTCCAAGTGTGTTCTGACTAAGGCAGAATAGAGCGGTACTATTACTTCCCTTGATTTGGACACTATACTTCTGGTGATGCAGCCTAGAATAGCATTAGCTTTTTTTGCTGCTTCATCACACTGTTTGTTGATTCATGTTAAGCTTGTGGTCCACCACGACCCCTAGATCTTTTTCACAAGTACTGCTAGTAAGCCAGGTTATCCCCCATCCTATATTTGTGCATCTGGTTCTTCCTGCCTAAGTGCAGAACCTTACATTTGTCCCTACTGAAATTCATTTTGTTAGCTTGCACCCAGTTCTCCAATCCATTAAGGTCATTTTGAATTGTGATTCTGTCTTCTGTGGCATTAGCTACCCCTCCCAGTTTGGTGTCATCTGCAAGTTTGATGAGCATCCCCTCAATTCCCTTAGCCAAGTCATGTTTAACAAACCCAGGAGATAGAACCCTGTGGCCCCCCTCTTGCCATGTTTTTCCACGATGACAAGGAACCATGAATGAGTATGCTTTGGGTTTGATCAGTCAACCAGCTACAAATACACCTAACAGTTACTTCATTCAACCCACATTTTACCAGCTTCCTTGCGAGAATATCATGGGGGACTTTGTCAAAAGCCTTACTCAGTATGTAAATAAGTTGCTGGTACTGGCATGGATCTAACCAAACGGTTAGAGCACAGCTAGGGCATAGGGCCAGCAAGCAGGGAGACAGTGGGCAGACTGTAAGACTGTTTGAGGCCCACTGTTTGATAAACTTTGGGGTAGACAACGGTGAAGTGGAAATTATGGTATCTAGAAAATTATCATTGTGTCCAGTTTAGTTGGAAAGCATATTGAGAATGATGCTGCCACCGTAGTGTTCTGACCAATGGGTGGCTTTCAAGAAGCTGCTGTCTCTGAAATCTTTTTTTTAAAAAAATAATAATAACAAATTTGAGTGTGATTGTAGTAACTAATTAGTGCAGAAACTTTCCTGACCTCTTCCCAGAGAGTGGTTCCAAAGTTTTGTAATAGCTTCAGGAAGACTTAGCTGTAGCTAATGCCATCTAAACCTGTTATATAGGTCATATAGTCAGCAGGACTGACTGTCTAACTAGAGCACAGTTGGTGGGTGGGCTTACATGGGGAGAAGTGGCTATGTGACAGGAAAACAATTTGTAGCTAGCAGCAAGAGCTCTGATGCAGATTCCTCCACTGAATGTGTGTGTTCTGGACTAATGCCAGATTCCACAGTGAAAAAGGCAAGTTTGGAGACCCATGTGAGCAACTTACTACAGCAAATGTTGAGAGCAGACTACAGTGGTACCTCGGGTTACATACACTTCAGGTTACACACTCTGCTAACCCAGAAATAGTGCTTCAGGTTAAGAACTTTGCTTCAGGATGAGAACAGAAATCGTGCTCCGGCGGCGCGGCAGCAGCAGGAGGCCCCATTAGCTAAAGTGGTCTTCAGGTTAAGAACAGTTTCAGGTTAAGTACGGACCTCCAGAACGAATTAAGTACTTAACCCGAGGTACCACTGTATTGCTTTTTAGCCCCTGTCTGCAGATTGCCTCCTCCAGACTCTATCTCCCATAGATAATTTCAGAGCCTTAAAAGGCTAACCATCTGGCCTGAAAACAGGTGCCATTCTTCTTCCATAGCTTCTACTTGGTGCACTCCTGGACTGGTGATGTGTGAAGAGACATATCTGGTTCTCCAGGCTCAGGGGAAAATGCCCATGAGGGTCTGGGCTGTGGCTTTGTTGGCCCTAGAGGGCCAGAGGGAGGTTTCTCTGGGGGCTCCTGTCCAACGGCCTCAGGCACAATGGCCTTCAGTAGTCAGGTCTGAGCTCTGAACCTGTGTCCTGATCACTGTTAAATTCAGGAAACATTGTCTTAATAGCAATATAATCTCTTCCAACTGGTGACACCACACAAGATGCAGATCCCAGGGGGCCTAAGATCTGAGATCACATTTATTGGTCGGGGAGCCTAGCTGACACATGGGGAATGGCAAGACACCTCAGTGCTGGCATCCTTTCCTAATCATTTATTTTCATCATGTGGCCATTCACAGGTAACTTTGGTTGCAGCTGCTACCCTTAGTGCATTATTATCTGTATTTTGTCCTTTTCTTTCCCCAGGATATTTGAAGAGGCAAGAAAACTCTCTATCCTTTGTCATTCCAACCACAAGGGAAGCCTGCAACAGCAATAGTGACAGGTGAGTACCTCTGTTGGGTTGCCACTTTTGTCCTAGGGTTCCTTGGCTATTCTGGAGTGCATGGAAGACAATCATGTAAAGAAGAGGGGCATCTGTGCAGCATACAAGGTCATATCCAACTAAGTACGACTCACATTAGACTCATTGAGATTAATAGTCCTAAGTTAGTCGGGTCCATTAATTTCAGTGGGTCTACTCTGAGTAGGATGGCCCAGAGCCACCTTAACACCATGCTCCCAATTCCCATTCCAAAAGTACAAGCCAGAAGAAAACTATCATCACTGGTATGAAAAGCAGTGGAGAGCATTTGCGGATGATTTAGTACTTACATTACAAGAGCCTGAATCTAGTACTAAAAGAGTTTTAGAATTAATTCAAGAATTTGGTCATGTTGCAGGATTTAAATTGAATAAGCTTAAAACGAAGGTTTTGGAGAAAAATTTAACAACAGTGGAAGTAGAAAGGCTACAGAATGAGACAGGGTTAAATGTGGTTAAGAAAGTAAAATATTTGGGGATAAATATGACATCTAAAAACTTGAACTTATTTAAAGATAATTATGAGAAAACTTGGACGGAAGTTAAAAAAGACCTAGAAATCTGGTCAAATATGAAGCTTTCCTTGTTGGGTCGAATTGCAGTTATAAAAATGAATGTATTGCCTAGAATGTTGTTTTTGTTTCAAACATTACAAATATTGGACAAGATGGACTGTTTCAAGAAGTGGCAGAAAGATATTTCTAAATTTGTCTGGCAGGGCAAGAAGCCTAGAATTAAATTCAAGATTTTAACTGATGCTAAAGAAAGGGGTGGATTTGCCCTGCCAGACCTTAAACTTTATTATGAATCAGCAGCCTTCTGCTGGTTGAAAGACTGGCTACTTCTTGAGAACACAGACATTTTGGACTTAGAAGGTTTTAATAATTCTTTTGGATGGCATGCTTATTTGTGGTATGACAAGGTTAAAGCTCATAAGGGTTTCAAAAACCATATTGTCAGGAAAGCATTATTTAATGTCTGGACTAGATATAAAGACTTGTTGGAAAGTAAAACTCCAAGGTGGTTGTCGTCAATGGAAGCAAAAGCTATTAAAAAACTGAATATGGAAGTTAATTGGCCGAGATATTGGGAAATTTTGGAACAAGAGGGAGACAGATTGAAACTGCAAAGTTTTGAGAAGTTAAAAGGGAAGGTGAGGGACTGGCTTCACTACTGCCAGATAATGGAAGTCTTTAAAATGGACAGGAAAATAGGCTTCCAGGTGGAAAAGTCAAAACTAGAGACTGAATTGTTAGAGCCCAGTACTAAGAATTTGTCAAGAATGTATAATTTGCTGTTGAAATGGAATACACAAGATGAAACGGTCAAGTTGGCAATGATTAAGTGGGCACAAGATATTGGTCATGACATTATGTTTGTTGACTGGGAAAAGTTATGGACCACCGGGATGAAATTTACAGCATGTAATGCTTTAAGAGAAAATATAATGAAAATGATTTACAGGTGGTACATGACCCCAGTCAAACTTGCAAAAATCTATCACTTGCCCGATAATAAATGTTGGAAATGTAAAGAAATGGAAGGAACATTCTTTCATCTTTGGTGGACGTGCCCAAGGATTAAGGTTTTTTGGGAAATGATTTATAATGAACTAAAAAAGGTACTTAGGTATACTTTTCATAAGAAGCCAGAGGCCTTTCTCCTGGGCATAGTCGGCCAATTGGTGTTAAAGAAGGAAAGAACATTTTTTATGTATGCTACAACAGCAGCAAGAATACTTATTGCAAAGTACTGGAAGACACAAGACCTACCCACCGTGGAAGAATGGCAGATGAAGGTGATGGACTATATGACTTTGGCGGAGATGACAAGCAGAATCCAAGACCAGGGAAGAGAAACGGCGGAAGAGGATTGGAAAAAATTTAAAGACTATCTAAAGAAATATTCAAAAATTAGCGAATGTTAGATTGATGCTGGATGAGAAAATTAGGGGTTAAATAGCAACAATGGTTATGATTAAAGAAAATGAGGGTTAACAAAACTAAATTGAAAATAAGGGAAGGATTTGCTGACCAATTAATTAGACATGAGAATACAGAAAGGGGAGGCATGAGGAAGTCGGGAAAGTAAGTTATAAGAAATTAAGATCTGAAATTATACGTGTTGTATGTTTTCTCTATGTTTTATGTTTTGTGTATTATTTTAAAAATTTGTGAAAATCTTAATAAAAATTTATAAAAAAAAAAAAAGAAAAGCAGTGGAGACTTCCAGGAAAACCAACAGGATGGTTGATGAAGAAAATGTCAGGAAGGATTTTTATAAGCCCTTCCACAAGGAGAGGAAACAATATAGACTAAGCATGTTTGTTTGTAGCATTTACTCTACTCTTTTAAAAAATAATTAATCTTTATTAATTTTGTAAAAGACGAGGCTTCAAATAATAAAAAACCCACATGGTAGAAATCCCCAGAATTTATAACAAAGGTAAGTAAAATTAAATGGGATACAAAATACAATTTCATCTTATTATTCTGTCTCTCTTCAGAGGCTCCTTAGTGGACAGCAACAGAGGGTTTTTATTCACTATTACTCCTATTCAGAGTAGACCCATTGAAAAGAATGAATAAGACAAACTCTGGATCGGATTTAACTAAATGAGGCTCATCCGTGGAAACCCTGCACAAAGACTTTGCTTGCATATTGGGGGTTTTCCTCTCTCCCTCCTGCGTGGCTCCATGAAGTGGACTGTGGGAGGAGTCAGGAGAACAGTGTGCTTGAGGGAGAAGAGTGAGGGATCAGGATACCGGTAATTGTTCTGTCTGGCAAGCCAAAATGCTCATTCTGACCGGTGATGTTGAATCAACAGCCTTGGCATGTTGTTGAATTCTTCCTTCCAGTTTAGGGTTGCCATACAGTATTTCAAAAAGTGAAATACGCTCAAAATTGTCCAGCTTTTTAAACTGATTTCTGAAAATTCTGCCCAGATGCTATTTTCAGAGGACGAATCCTGGATATGTCCGGGAAATTCCAGATGTATGGAAGCCCTATTCCAGTTCATTAAATTCAGTGGGTCTCCTCTGAGTATAACTTGGTTGGATACAACCCCAAGTTCCAAAGAAAGTAGTCATGTATCTCCAATGTAAAGTATTTCTTGGTGTTAGGAGTACCACAAGCTCATATACCTTGCATCCCTACCTTCAGAGGCTCTGCTCTCTCTATCGAAGAGATGCTCTTCACAGATGATGCAGCCTTGACAGCACATTCTAAGAAAACTCTAGAAGCTCACCAACCATTTTGCCCAAACCTGAAGAGAGTTTGGCCATCAGCCTGATGAAGATGAACCACCTGGTCAGGATGTTGCTACCACTCCAAGCATCATTGGCGAGGTGGTAGACGATTTTGTCTACCTGAGTTTCATCAGCACTAAGCTGGACAAGCGTATTGGCAAGGCAGCCATCTCACTTCTCCAAATGGGTATGGGAGAGTGTGATGCTAATGGCCAAGATTAAGATGAAGGTCTACCAGGCATATGTGTTGAGCACACTGCTTTATGACTCATGGGCAACACCTCACTTCAGAAGATTGCCACTTGAGGGCAATTCCACCACAGCTGGACGTATGTGCCCTATTCTTGCCCACATCCAGCATTTATGAGAATTTGATGGGGAGATGCAGCATAATTTAACCAATGTGAGATGCCTGCAAAATATGATTTTAAGTACTGTTTCCTTTACTTGTGCTGACATCAAGCAAATTGATTTACTATTCCATGTTTTTTCCCCAAAGCTGTATCACTCAACTCTGCCTAGGTCTCAATCTCAACATATCTTGTAAGTTTTCCATGTCCAGAGTCATTAACAGCTGGTAAATTTTGGAAATTTGTCTTTTATAGTTCACATTTGCTACTAACATAATTCCTTCAAAGTTCTCATGGCCTGTGTTTTTATGCTTTGTCTTTGTGGTAAAGGAACTTACTGTATTTGCTTAATATCGAGCCAGTTGTTACCTAACATATCCAGTGCCTCCTGCAAAGTTACTTCACTCTTGGGACCCACACTTGTATAGAACTGACATGGTCTGTACTGTTCCTTGCCTTTCCATCCCTTAAACTGTTGCACTCCATGAAGGAATGAACTATTGGGTTGGTAAAGCAAAGGCTGGGCTGGTGCCAGACCTTTCATCCAAACCTTAAGTGTTACTCTGAAATATGGATTGGAGACCCATGACAGAATTTTTGGACATTTGCCTAAACAGGGGAACTGCATTTACTCTTCAGCACAAGAGGTTTCTGGAGTGTCTTACAAAAATCCGTAATGGGACACTCCCTGCCCTCAGTTTTGTAGACACAACTTGAGAGGAAAAGAGATTAGGAGGAGGGGGGGAAAATCAAGACACTAGTTCTTAGTTACAAAGTTCTTACAGACCAATGGAAATAGGTCAAGGAAAAGAAAAGTCAAAAGTTGCAGATCTCTTAGCTGCTTCTCACCATAACCAAAACAAGGAAGAGATAGCACTGGATGCAAGAAAAGAAAAGAAGAGAAGAGAAGAGAAGAGAAGAGAAGAGAAGAGAAGAGAAGAGATGGTTTTCCAAAGTGCCCTAAAATGTGTATTATAGTTGTTCATTCCCAAAGCATTTTGGAAAAAGTTTGATTCTGCAGGGAAATCTAAAACATATAAAAAAGAATACATTACATATCTTTTTTTAAAAAACAACTGGAACATCTTGAAAACTTTTAAACACATCTTAACAAAGAAACGCACTTCAGAATAACCAACTGAATATTGTTGTTGTTGTTTAGTCGTTTAGTCGTGTCTGACTCTTCGTGACCCCATGGACCAGAGCACGCCAGGCACGCCTGTCTTCCACTGCCTCCCGTGGTTTGGTCAGACTCATGTTTGTAGCTTCGAGAACACTGTCGAACCATCTCGTCCTCTGTCGTCCCCTTCTCCTTGTGCCCTCTATCTTTCCCAACATCAGGGTCTTTCCCAGGGAATCTTCTCTTCTCATGAGGTGTCCAAAGTATTGGAGCCTCAGCTTCACGATCTGTCCTTCCAGTGAGTGCTCAGGGCTAATTTCCTTAAGAATGGATGTGTTTGATCTTCTTGCAGTCCATGGGACTCTCAAGAGTCTCCTCCAGCGCCATAATTCAAAAGCATCAATTCTTCGGCGATCAGCCTTCTTTATGGTCCAGCTCTCACTTCCATACATCACTACCGGGAAAACCATGGCTTTAACTATACAGACTTTTGTTGGCAAGGTGATGTCTCTACTTTTTAAGATGTTGTCTAGGTTTGCCATCGCCTTTCTCCCAAGGAGCAGGCGTCTTTTAATTTCGTGACAGCTGTCACCATCTGCAGTGATCATGGAGCCCAAGAAAGTAAAATCTCTCACTGCCTCCATTTCTTCCCCTTCTATTTACCAGGAGGTGATGGGACCAGTGGCCATGATCTTCGTTTTTTTTGATGTTGAGCTTCAAACCATATTTTGCCCTCTCCTCTTTCACCCTCATTAAAAGGTTCTTTAATTCCTCCTCACTTTCTGCCATCAAGGTTGTGTCATCTGCATATCTGAGGTTGTTGATATTTCTTCCGGCAATCTTAATTCCGGCTTGGGATTTATCCAGCCCAGCCTTTCGCATGATGAATTCTGCATATAAGTTAAATAAGCAGGGAGACAATATACAGTGGTGCCTCGCAAGACGAAATTAATCCGTTCCGTGAGGCTCTTCGTATAGCGGTTTTTTTGTCCTGCGAAGCAAGCCCATTGACAGCTTAGCGGATTAGCGCTATTAGTGGTTTAGCGGCTTTTAGCGATCAGCTGTTAAGCGGCTTATCAGCGGATCAGCTGATAAGCGGCTTAGCGGCTTAGGAAAAGGGGGGGGGAAAGGGAAAAAAACCCCAGGAACTCGCAAGACATTTTCATCTTGCGAAGCAAGCCCATAGGGAAATTCGTTTTGCGAAACGCCTCCAAAACGGAAAACCCTTTCGTCTAGCGGGTTTTCCGTCTTGCGAGGCGTTCGTCTTGCGGGGCACCACTGTACAGCCTTGCCGTACTCCTTTCCCAATTTTGAACCAGTCAGTTGTTCCATATCCAATTCTAACTATAGCTTCTTGTCCCATGTAGAGATTTCTCAGGAGACAGATGAGGTGATCAGGCACTCCCATTTCTTTAAGAACTTGCCATAGTTTGCTGTGGTCGACACAGTCAAAGGCTTTTGCATAGTCAATGAAGCAGAAGTAGATGTCTTTCTGGAACTCTCTAGCTTTCTCCATAATCCAGCGCATGTTTGCAATTTGGTGTCTGGTTCCTCTGCCCCTCCGAAATCCAGCTTGTACTTCTGGGAGTTCTCGGTCCACATACTGCTTAAGCCTGCCTTGTAGAATTTTAAGCATAACTTTGCTAGCGCGTGAAATGAGTGCAATTGTGCGATAGTTGGAGCATTCTTTGGCACTGCCCTTCTTTGGGATTGGGATGTAGACTGATCTTCTCCAATCCTCTGGCCACTGCTGAATTTTCCAAATTTGATGGCATATTGAGTGTAGCACCTTAACAGCATCATCGTTTAAAATTTTAAATAGTTCAGCTGGAATATCATCACTTCCACTGGCTTTGTTATTAGCAGTGCTTTCTAAGGCCCATTTGACTTCACTCTCCAGGATGTCTGGCTCAAGGTCAGCAGCTACACTACCTGGGGTATAAGAGACATCCATATCTTTCTGGTATAATTCCTCTGTGTATTCTTGGCACCTCTTTTTGATGTCTTCTGCTTCTGTTAGGTCCTTTCCACTTTTGTCTTTTATTATCGTAATCTTTGTACGAAATGTTCCTTTCATATCTCCAATTTTCTTGCACAGATCTCTGGTTTTTCCCATTCTATTGTTTTCCTCTATTTCTTTGCATTGCTCGTTTAAGAAGGCCTTCTTGTCTCTCCTTGCTATTTTTGGGAAATTTGCATTCAATTTCCTGTATCTTTCACTATCTCCCTCGCATTTTGCTTGCCTTCTCTCCCCCTATTTGTAAGGCCTCATTGGACAGCCACTTTGCTTTCTTGCATTTCCTTTTCATTGGGATGGTTTTAGTTGCTGCCTCCTGTATAATGTTACGAGCCTCCATCCATAGTTCTTCAGGCACTCTGTCCACCAAATCTAAATCCTTAAACCTGTTCCTCACTTCCACTGTGTATTCATAAGGGATTTGACTTAGATTGTATCTTACCGGCCCAGTGGTTTCTTCAGCTTAAGCTTGAATTTTGCTGTAAGAAGCTGATGATCTGAGCCACAGTCAGCTCCAGGTCTTGTTTTTGCTGACTGTATAGAGTTTCTCCATCTTTGGCTGCAGAGAATATAATCAATCTGATTTCGATGCTGCCCATCTGGCGATGTCCATGTGTAGAGTCGTCTCTTGTGTTGTTGGAAAAGAGTGTTTGTGATGACCAGCTTGTTCTCTTGGCAGAACTCTATTAGCCTTTGCCCTGCTTCATTTTGAACTCCAAGGCCAAACTTGCCAGTTGTTCCTTTTATCTCTTGACTCCCTACTTTAGCATTCCAATCCCCTATAATGAGAAGAACATCCTTCTTTGGTGTCATTTCTATAAGGTGTTGTAAGTCTTCATAGAATTGATCAATTTCAGTTTCTTCAGCACCAGTGGTTGGTGCATAAACTTGGATTACTGTGATGTTAAAAGGTCTGCCTTGGATTCGTATCGAGATCATTCTATCATTTTTGAGATTGCATCCCAGTACAGCCTTTGCCACTCTTTTGTTGACTATGAGGGCCACTCCATTTCTTTTACGGGATTCTTGCCCACAGTAGTAGATATGATGGTCATCCGAACTGAATTCGCCCATTCCCGTCCATTTTAGTTCACTGATGCCTAGGATGTCAATATTTATTCTTGCCATCTCATTTTTGACCACATCCAACTTACCAAGGTTCATGGTTCTTACATTCCAGGTTCCTATGCAATATTTTTCTTTACAGCATTGGACTTTCCTTTTGCTTCCAGGCATATCCGCAACTGAGTGTCCTTTCGGCTTTGGCCCAGCCACTTCATCAGCTCTGAATCTACTTGTACTTGTCCTCCGCTCTTCCTCAGTAGCATGTTGGACGCCTTCCGACCTGAGGGGCTCATCTTCCAGCGTCATAACTTTTATATGCCTGTTGTCTTTGTCCATGGAGTGGCTTGCCGGTTCCTGCTCCAGGTGGATCACATTTGGTCAAAACTCTCCACTATGTTATGTCCATCTTGGGTGGCCCTGCCCGGCATAGCTCATAGCTTCTCTGAGTTATTCAAGCCCCTTCGCCATGGCAAGGCAGTGATCCATGAAGGGGAACTGAATATTACACCTCTCAAACTCACATATGTAAACAGAAAACCAGTGCTAGTATAAACCAAACCTATTAGCTTAAAATACAAAGTCATACTGAACCCACTTGTACCAAGAACAGTAAATACGCTTTATACAAATTTAGTTGGGCATGAACAAGTATTCGCTGACAGCAGGCTATCTTAGGAGCACAGGGTAGACACCTTGGCACATACAGACCACTACACCCTCCAAGGTTTTGCTGTCATCCCTCAGCATCTGCTGCCTCAAGTGGCTGCCTCACTCTGTCCAGTGGCTGGACCAACACTGTTTGCATCTCTTCCTGTCCTGTAGCCTGATGGAATGGTGGCTGCCAGGTGACAGTTGATGGAGGGAGGAACCTGACAGAGTGGGCTTTTCAGCAGAGCAAAGATACAGGAAGGATAAGATGAGAATCTACCTTCCTACATATCTATCAATTGATTTAAGTGCATTCAGACACTGAATGTCTTTCATGCATGCACACCAACAGTAGGAGAAAGGTTCCACTCTTAGGCAGAGTAACCCATGGGTGCAGAAGCCATGGTATCCATTGTCCTGCCATTTCACTATGGCCAGGATGGGAGGGTAAGGGGGTCCCTTCCTCTTCCTTCTCCCCCACTGATGACAGCGGGATGCAATTAACACTGATTCCATGGGCATGTCAGAATTAGGTGGTTTTAGAATTGATGGATCCATGCTTGTACCCAACACACTCAATTTTCCTCTGCATCCAATGCAGGAAAAGCTATGCTGCCAGAACTTTTGGCTGGTGGGCCAGGGAAATTTTGGCAATATGTCGTTCCATCAGACAACCTCACTCTCTACAGCTGAGTGGGACCTTCTAAGGCTAGTTTACAAAGCTATTGTACTATCAACCTTACTATATGTTTGTGAAACATGGACCACTTATAAACGCCATCTCCAACTCCTTGAAAGATTCCATCAACGGTGTCTCAGAAAAAATTTACACATCACTTGGGAAGATAGGCGAACTAATGCCACTGTAGTGAAAGAAGCAAAGATCACCAGTGTTGAAGCAATGCTTCTTCAACATCAACTTCGTTGGACTGGTCATGTTGTGCGGATGTCTGATGATTGTATTCCAAAGCAACTACTCTGTTCTGAACTTAAAAATGGAAAGCATAATGCTGGTGGTCAACAAAAGAGGTTTAAAGACTGTCTCAAGGCAAATCTTTAAAAATGCAGTATAAACACTGACAACCTTTGCTTGGCAAATCCACACTGTGATCAACTCCCACCTGGAAACCAATGTTCCCATTGTGGAAGGACGTGTGGATCCAGAATTGACCTCCACAGTCACTTACAGACTCATTGTTTAAACCGTGTTTATGGAAGACAATCTTACTCGGCTACAAGTGATTGCCAAAGAAGAAGAAAGAAGATAGGCTACATTGCCTCTTCAACTATTGAAACATACATGAAGAACAAGATGCTGTACAGTGGTACCTCGGGTTAAGATCTTAATTCGTTTCGGAGGTCCGTTCTTAACCTGAAACTGTTCTTAACCTGAGGTACCACTTTAGCTAATGAGGCCTCCTGCTGCCGCTGCGCCACAATTCCTGTTCTCATCCTGAAGCAAAGTTCTTAACCCAAGGTACTATTTCTGGGTTAGCAGCCTGAAGCGCCTGTAACCTGAAGCATATGTGACCCGAGGTACCACTGTATATGAGTTTGCCCATTGTAATGGACTCTATCTATCCCAATGAGAAATAATCTGTAAACCATTTTTTTCCTCACCAGAAAAGGTTTGGTGCATGTTTTCAAAGGCAGTTAACAAAAGGTTTTGTAATGTTAAAACAAGGTGGAATGGTTATGTTTCTCAACAGGAAATCAAGTATTTCTTAATTATTTGAAAAGTTTTTAGCATGGTTTTTTTTTTTAAGAACATGAAAGGTAGGCATTGCTGAACAATAGCATTTTTTGCACAAATAGAACAGTGAATATGGACAGTGTTAAGAATTCTGGTCTACTTTAAAAAACTTTAAAATAATTTTCCCCCTCCCAGAACAGAAAACATGAAATATCATGGCCACTAATTTAATCTTTTATGAACTTATAATAGGCTCTTGTCAATAGCATATCAAAGTATGGTAACAACCATCACAAAGTGACAATACTCAGGTTAATCCCCAAGAAAGTTAGGTACTGTGTATGGACAGTTTTTTTTTTTTTTTAAATGAAAATCTTATTCAGTTCTTTGAAGCATTTCAAACCTCAGCTTCCTTTGTGTGTGTCATTTTGGGTGTGCATGTAAAAAAGAATGAAAAATTAAAAGCGGCGTTTTGCTCTTTCCAAAACGCGCAACTGTGTCACACACTGAACTGGTTGGGGCGGACTGCAAAACGTTCTATTAGACCGGGCGACTTAGTCACTCACTGCACCATTAACTAAGAGCAAACTTAAGTTTTGCAAAGGGTCAGCAGATGACAGCTCGGAAGCGATCAAGGGGGCTTGATTTTCTTTGCGACCAAGAAACAAACAAACAAGCAAGCGAGCGAGCGAGATCTTTTAAAGGGGACCCTCCTTTCACGCCGCGCTTTGCAAAAGGCAGCTCGCTCAAGTTCGCCGAAGCGCCGTTCCTTAATAATGCTCTGTGAATGCGGCTCGAGCTGCGGTGTTTCATTTTCTTCCCCCAGCCTGGTGCGCCGATCGCCTCTCCTTGTGGCTGGCTGGGTACTCCCGCACTGTGTGCTTGTTGTACTCTCTCTCTCTCTCTCTCTCTTCCTTTCTCTCTCTCTCTCTCTCTCTCTCCCCCCTCCCTTTCTCTCTCTCTCTCTCTTACACTGCCAGCCCCTGATGTGATGGCGAAGAAACCCCGTTGACAAGGCACTGCTTTTTCATGACGGTGAGTTTCCCTTTGAGTGTATTATAATTTTGTGATAAAAATTTCAAGGAAGAAAAAAAAAACACACAACCTCCTTCCTCCCTTCCTTCGGGGAGGGAAAAGAGAGAGAGAGAGAGAGAGAGCGGGGGTGGTGGTGGTGGTAGGGGGAAGAAGAAGAGAAAGAGAGAAATCTATCTCCAGACCAGACAGAAAAGAAAAAAAGAGGAGCAAATTAACAACCAGGAGTTGCCAAAACCAGGATATTAGGTTTCAGCCCAGAGAGCTATTGGCTCCGGGGCTATGTATATAAATATATATCTAGAGAGAGAGAGGAGAGAGAAGGGGGGACGCGGGGAGGAAGATGAAGGAGGAGAAGGCGATTTGGCGCGGGTGGGCAGGCTGCTAATTCGCAGGGAAATGAAATATTTATTTCTTTTTTGCAGCGAGAGGCCGCGGCGG
Organism: Podarcis melisellensis; assembly: GCF_964234715.1. Classification (NCBI taxonomy): domain Eukaryota; kingdom Metazoa; phylum Chordata; class Lepidosauria; order Squamata; family Lacertidae; genus Podarcis; species Podarcis melisellensis. The sequence continues at coordinate 24,174,275 of NC_138530.1, read as the reverse complement.
CGGCGGCTACTGAGGGCACTTCCAAAAAATGTTGTTTCTTAAGGGGGAGAGACAGGCAAGGAGGGAGAGAGAGAGAGAGAGAGAGGAAGAGGGAGAGGACAGATAAGGTTTCAGGTCTAGGCTGATAGCTGAGAGAGAGAGAGAGAGAGAGAGAGAGAGAGAGACGGGGGGGCGGCTGGGAGAGAGAGAGAGAGAGAGGACTGGGGTGGGTTTTTCTCTCTCCCCCCCCTTCTCTCTCTCGCTGATGCCATGCAAATTTAGGAGAGGAGGGAGAGAGGGGAAGGCGAAAGAAGGAGGAAAAAAACAACCTCGTTTTAATGACTCATTGATTGAGCCGGTTTAAAATTAGTTGTTGTTGTGTTTGGGGTGGGTTTTGTGTGTTTTTTCCTGGCCGCCCCCTTGGTGGCCATCAAGAGGGAGAGGAAGAGGGGTGTGTGTGTGTATCTGTCTGTCTGTCTCTCTCTCTCTCTCGCAGTGTGTGGTGTGTGTGTGTGAGGAAGAGGGGGATCGAGTGTGTGTGTGTGTGTGAGGGAGAAAGAAAAATAATCTTTTCAAATCTCCTCCCTCTTTTCTTCCCCCCTCGTTTCTTTGCTTTTCTCTAAAGCTCTCTGGTCTGTGAAGCACTTTTTCCCTTTCCTCCTCCTCGGGAAAATGGAGACGCTCCGTCTTCTCTCTCTCCTGGGCGTGAGGCTGCCGAGGATTTTTCTTTTTCTTTTGCGTTCCTCGTTGGATTTGCTCTCATCGACCACCTCTTATCATCTTGTCATAATTTCCCGCTATATCTTTTTAGCATGGGCTGTGCTTTTTTGGTTTTTTCACGGGGATTCCCAATTCGTTTCGTTTATATGGTTTCCCCCCCTTCTTTTGTTACTCGGTGTTTTTCTTTTTCTTTTTGTCTCCTCCGGTATCGCGTTTAAAGGAATGGAAATGGTGATTGTTTCTGTGTATGTGATTCTACGTCGGTAGGATTAAAGAGGGTGGGGAGGGGGAAGAAAAAATAAACCTTAATAGTAGGCTGTAATATACGTTTTTTAAAACGGCAAGAATAATAAATATTCTACATCTGTAATAACGCCTTCGTTTTTGTCTTTCGATGAACGTGAGCTTGTTAACTGCCGCCGGATTAGTCTTCCAACAAAGTACTTTTTTGTGGTTAATTGATTTTCAGTTATGGTTACATTATAATAGGGGGGGATGGGGGAAGAGAAAGCCTTAGTTAAAAGACTGGCTTGAAAAATCTCTGAAATGTTGGATCATTTTTGAGGTGGGTCGCCGATTTTCTTCCCTCCCTTTAAAACCGAAATGGGTTTCCCGAGGGTTGGGGTGTAAACGTCGGTAACGTTAAAACAGCTTGTTATATGTATCTTGTTCTGAGAGCGGAAACAGGTTTAGTATTGGTAAAAATAAATAAACCGCCTATTGCTGGGCGAAGGAAGGACAATGAGGCCTTTACTTTTCCCGGGGTTAGGATGTTGTTGTTTTTTAAAACCCTTAAACATGCATGGCTTTTGAATATCGTAAGCACTGATCGTGCCTTTCCAAAGCTCAGTCGAGGAGGCAGTTTTTTTCTCTCCGTGTCTGCGTTTACATGGCGGGGTTCGGTCTGGTTTGTGCCCCGCTTCGGAGGGACCAGGAGGAGAGAAGATGGCGCTGCCTGGCTACCGGCCAGGATTTGTGGCGCAGTTTCTCTCCGTTCTCTCTCGTCCCCTTCAAGCCGCCATTTTGAGAGACTCCTGACATTTCTTCCCGGGCCGGGGCGTTGCCCTCCGTTGCTTCCCGCGGTCTGGTCTCGTTACCTCAGAACAGACTCCAAAATGCTCCCTCACGAGCAAAATAATAACTCCTTACCCCACGCACTGAGGAAATTTATTTTTTATTTTTTTATTATTATTTCCTAGAGTAATCGCTTTCCTAACACCCCACCTCAAAATTTATGTGGAATGCGAATCGAAAGGTGTGTGTGTGTGAGAGTATATATATATTTAAAATGGCTACTCTTATTTTAAATTATCCAGTCCTAAGCATGCAGTTTACCCATTCAGTGCAATGGGTAGCTGTTAAAACGCTGCTGCTCCCTTTTGCCAGATTCTGCTACACTATAGTATAGTGGATATGGAAATCACTTAATCCCATGTTATGTCTGCCAAACAACAAAGGGGCTGCTGGAAAATAAGCGATATGTAAAATTTAAAAATGGAGGAGCAGCACTTTCTGAATTGGCCTTCTAGATTTCATTCGTCGCTGTAGGTGGGCATTTTTACATGGTGTACCAAGGAGGTCCTGTTTGCTAAAAATCGAATAAGTGAGCAAAATACGCCTTCTTGGGCACAGGCATCCTTGTTGCTAAAGTAATAAGGGAGTAAAGTATGTGGAAAGCAATAGTCTGTGTTGATTGGATTGAATTAACTAAAAATGCTTCCAAAGTTTAGAAATGGTTTGGCTTAGAAAGCCCAGTAATGTGGCTTTAAGGCAACACATCATAGCATTGTGCTTTCCTGTGGGATTTAAATCCTGGGCATTTAAATATCATTTTTTGCCAGTCATATCTTGCCAGCAACAGACTGTTATAAGACATACCTTTCTTTAAGCATTTTAGAATTAAGACCTTTTATGGTGGGGGGGGATTAGGTTTGAGATTCCCCACTCTCCCCTCCCCCAAATATACTCCCCTTGATGAGATACAAATTTATGTTTCACTGCTTACTGCAGTAATGCTTATCTCATGATTTTACAAAATGGCCTGGATGTTGTTTATTTTAGTTTCTAATGAGTAGATAAGATACACAGGGAAAAAAGATGGAAGAATGTTGCTTTATAGTGGAATATCAAGTTCTCACATGAACTGTTATATGGACTTTCTGCAGTTTAAGCTGAACTGAACTCTTGCAACCACTGGGGTTGCCTTATTTCAAAAAGTAAAAACCAGGACACCCCAAAAATTGTTAACCAAACCGGAAAGTTTTTTAGACAAACCCCCAAAGTTGTTGAGCCAAAAAAGCATGATTTTTTAATTGACTTGCCTAAGATCCAGAACAAAGCACCGCCTTTCGGACAGCCCCCCTCCCCGATGTCAATTCCGCATTTGAAATCCCGGTAATGTCTGGGAAAATCCGGACATATGGCAGCCCTACCATTAACACCAAGGCAACTGAGAAGTTCCTGATCACATAAGCAAAGTCATTTTCTTAATGTTTCTAGTGTACAGTACTCCAGGACCAAGGATGTAGCTTATAGAACAGTTTCTGACAAATAATACTCTTTGGTGAATGACAGTTAGAACTGGCATGCTACTGTATTAATTACTTAATAGGATTATAGTGTTCCTTTCAATAGATACGTAGGCAAAAATTAAAACAGTTACTTTATAGCATAGTGAATTAAATAAAATTGCTTTCTTCACCTTGTTATCATGAGAGAGAGAAAGCAGAAAGTTCACTGGGAACAGGATTGAGTGGATCCAAAACAAGTCAAGTTTCAAACTGAAGCCAAAAATAGTGTTCTTGTATGGGGAAGGGACTTTTCTGAAACAGAGGCATTTCTAGTTTCACATAACATTCCTATTCCTCTCCACCCACCCAAATTAAAATGCCAGGCTACTGAATGTGTTCATTCCCGCCCCCCCCCCCAGACAGGAATGGGTTCTGTGTAAATTTCTTCAGGCGCAGAGAGATAACCTAAAATACTAACTAGATTGTACCTCAGATACATGGAACAGGGTAGATGTTCCAGAAAACAGATTGCCCTGTGGTATATAATATATGTGAAATGAGGATAGAAATCTAGCTGGTAGATTAATGGGAGGAACAGAACACTCAAAAGATTTCTTGGCCAAAATAAATAAATAAAATTAGTAATTCTTTTCCAAGTTAAGAAGAAAACATGATAGGGTTTTCCTTTGTACCAAAGCTCTTCCTTCTGAGGGTACACGTACAGGCCAAATTTTGCCAATCTGGGAGGTTCATCCTTGATTACAAGTATTGCTTGCACTTTCAACCATATACTCTTATCATGCTGTGATTCATATAAGCACTGGTAGACTATAAAGTCAATTCCATATTTTTCTGCCATTTTTATAGAATTGAAACAAGGCAGAAGAAAGAGCCATTCATAGTGATTGAGACAGAGATTCTAATTTCAGGTTTATTCAGACCTTTGCTTTAACAGAGAGTATATATTACCTATTTTTGTTGAACTGAACATTTGCAATCAGGACCAGTTTATACATAGCTAACTTGTAGCAATGTGCTAACTGCCCCCAAATTAAACAAATTTGCAAATCAGATTTGCTAGGATTTTGAATAGGCCAAATTGCAAGGCTGTGTATAAACTGCTATGATGTCATGATTTCCTGCACACCCATTTTGAGTATTTAACTGGAATTGAAAACATAATTCCTTTCTTAACTTGAACTGTGCGGCTCCGGACAGGCTTTCCTTAGTTCCGTTACTGTGGCCTTTCAGATGAGTGCTAGAGTAAAGTGCTGTGTAGTGGGTGGTTGCCAGTCTACACTGGTATGCAGATAATTAGGAAACATGAACTGACCTTAAAATCATAATTTGAGGCCCTTTGTGTGCCTCTTCCACAGGAAGTTTGGAGGGTGACAACACAAGATGGGACTTCTTCTGTGGTGTCCCCTGGCTTCTGGAATGCTCTCCCCAGGAAGGGCTGCCTGGTGCCATCTTTTTAGGATTCAGGCAAAGACTTGCCTTTTTATCTAGGATTTTTGGCCCTGAATCGAAGGGTGGCATCTAGCCAGGATGGGAACTTTTAAGTCCTGTCTTTTATCAATATGGCTGTATAATCTTTATCTGTATTTTTAGAATTTTATTGAATATTCTTAAATGGTTTTAATATAAGCTGCTTTGGGTCACTCTGAGAAAAGTGACTAAGGAATATAATTAATAGCAATAATAACAAAAATAAATCAAAAGGATTTAAACAGCATTTTAAGTATATAAAGTGTCAATGTATGGAGGCACCCTGCATTTGGTCAAGGAATGTGAATTCAGAGCTCTGTTGGAGGGATCACATGGGGACATTGGAACTGTTCACAGACTTTCATTCCCCATAATGCGCTGACTGCATATGTATCTATTTGCACGGACACTGTATACCCAGATTGTCATGGATGGGACATAAAGTGTTTTGTAATGCTTTTTCCTACAATACCACTGTGTAGTAGGTACTGACTTTCCCATAGCTACCTGGAGGTTCCAAGTATAATATGTTTTTGAATGGCTTTTAGTGTCATTCTGTAAAAATATTATATTTGAAACTGATCATTTTACTTTACATAAAATAATAACCTTGTGAAATGGTATCCATTATATGAAAGTATGACAGATACATTACATGGTACTGTACTGTGGCCTGTGCGGAAGAGTCACACAGAAAGAGAAGTTCACTTCTTGATATGTGCAGAAAATCTTCACATAGGCCTATGGACAATGCAATTTTATATTGAAAAGATTGCACACAGGGTGAAAAACAAGTGCTGGAGTCCAGCAAAGGAATTTGACTGGAAGCCATATGGAATGAGGAAATCGGAGTAAAACAAGAATGTGAGGCATAGAGTTCAAGAAAGGGTGGGACAATATACTGTACCTTCCTCCTTGGGGCGAACTTCATGCAGAGATAGAGTTTCCATGTTTTTTTTTTCTTGACAGGGTTTTTTACTTTTAAAGGTTGCTTGATGAGAAAACAATATCAGCAATAAAAAACAGCAGATGCAGATTTCCCTAAAACTACGTTTGGGGAAAAACTATAACAGTTAAGTTCCTACCAGTCATGCAGCTTTTAAAGGCATAGAAGTGGTTCCTGAACAAGATGTCAGTCCTCTTAGTATCTTTATCTGACTATCCTCAATATGGCATACAAAAACTAGCAGGTCAAGTGTGGGAAAAGCTTCATCTGCTTGTATTCTTCATATTAAAAGCCGATTAATGCTGCTAGGAAAATGAGGTGCCAGGTTTATAGATGAGATCTGTGGAAACTGTAGGATGTCAAGGGTGTGTAAGTCGTACCCAAATCTCTGGGCTGTAGATCATTTGTAGAGCATCTGTTCAGCATGTAGACAGTCACAGATTCAATCACTGGCATCTCCAGGTTGGACCAAAAAAGACCCCTACCTGAAATCCTAGAGAGCTGCTGCTGTTAGTGTACATGATGCTAAGCTAGAAGGACCAGTTGTGTGACTTGGAAAAAGACAGCTTCCTTTGTTCCTAAGGCTTTTGTACTGTTAAGAGATGGATCTTTGGGTGAGCTCCCATCAGGTGTAGCTGTCGCCATTACTGCAACTCTATGATGAGAAAAGTATTGCCTGGTGAAATTCTTGATTCTGTTCTAATCCAAATACAGGACACTATTATTGTTTAGAAATCTTAATGACGTGGGGCCCAAGAAGCAATAAAAATAAAAATTTCATAAACCGATATGAATTAACTAGCCATTTGTACTGTACGAATTAAATAGCAATTTGTACTTGGGCCAGGCTAGGCCTGGGTATGTTTCTCAATCGGGGATAGATTTAGGGGCAGGTGATTTAAGCAACTACCCAGGGTGTCAGGTTTGGGGATGCCTGCCTTGGACGATCTTCTCAGCTATTAATGGTTGAAACAAATAGTATAATTCGTTCATCTTCACATGAAAAGCTGGCAATGGTGCCCTACATGGCTAAATCATGCAATACGAAGTTGTGAACTGGACTGGAAATGCAATAAAAAACAAAGTATTCCAAAGCCGAACAAATGAAAGGGAGTGCCAAAAACTCTATGCCTGAGTGTAAATTGGTCTGGGGGTACATCTGCAGGGTGCTGGGTTGCAGCATGTTAGAGACCCACACTGTACTTTGGCTGCCTCCCTTTGTCCATTGCAGGAACTCAGAGACAGAAGTATCACCCATTGCTGAGGGACATGGCAATGTGGGGCCCAGCCTGATCCCAGCCTTCCTTTACCCCCTTCCCCATTCTAAGCTACAGTCTAGAGTGGGCCACTAGTTTTCTGTGGTAATGTATGCATATAGTTGTAGATGATTTATATATTTAACAGATTTCTATACCGCTTTCTGCAAAATGTATCAAAGCAGTGTGTAGCAATTTAAAACAATAAAACTACATAAGAAATATACAGCTGGCCAAGAATAAATAGGAAAACATAACCAAGGGGGTCTATAAATGCTTTGGCAAGAAATAATGTTTCCAGTTGCTTGTGGAAGCACATCACGGAAGGTGCCTACCAGATCTCTTAGGGGAGACTTCCCTAATGAGGGAAACAGACTTCAACTTGACAGCTGTGGCACTACCAAGAGGGCTCCTCTAAACTAAAGACATCAAACAAGCAGGTTCAGATGGGAAAATACTGTATATTTTCTCAGATATCCATTTCTCAAGTTGTTCAGGGTCTTGTAAGTAAACAGTAAAACCTTAAAACTGGGGTCCTTTAGGATAGGTGTTACATGCATGCAGTAGAGAGTAGCAGTGAGCAGTTTAGCTGCAGCATTCTGTATCTGTTACAGCTTTTGAACCCCACAAAGAGGGCGTTACTGTTATCTAATTTCAAGGTTACCAATGTGTGAGTTACTGTTGTCTATATGTGTATGGCTATAACTTGGTGGTATGCAGAATGTTACAGACTGAATCTCCTAAGTGAAGGAAAATCCAACTGCAGAAAGACAATACTCGGCTGTCACTGGTTAGAACATTCAGCTGATCAAAAGTTACTGTAAATAAAGGGAAAACAGTGCTGAGTATGAAATGCTGATTTAGAAGACTTTTACAAACAATATTTGCATGGAAGCAATATTGGTAGGCATAATTTTTTACCCACTTATTTCAGTTATGGCACTGGATTTTCCAAATTACAGATCATCAAAGTCAAATCATATCATGTTCCCACTGTTTTCCAGGAACCTCATATACACTTTGCAGAATAAATGCAAAAATGAGCACAGATGTGTAAAAAAGTATATACTATGCCTCAAAGTACCATTTTACTCCCATATTCAAAGCAGCATGCAATAACGTGTGCCCTGTTGTAAAAATATGCGGTTGCTAGTCTACATAATTTACAGGTTAGTGAACAATGGGAACATATTATAAATAAACAATATATGTTAGGAAGAAACATGTTGAAAAGCATCCTCTATTTTTAATTGTCTTGTTCTGGAAAGAAATAGGAAATCTTTATGATACAATATTATTTTTCCTTAGTTGTCATGGATGATGACGATGATGAATCCTGTCTCTTTGATCTTATTGGGTAAGATTTTTTAAAAAAAGAAATTATGCAGAGAAATAATATAAAGTTCACTATGCAAAAAGAAAATTTACACAAATAGTCTATTTGTGTCTGTTAGAAAAGGGCCATAACTGTCCTAATCCCCAGATCTGCTGGCTGGAGGAGGTTAGAATTTCATGAAGGTTCCTCCTTGCTGGTGGAGAAGACGTCCTACTCTGTGGGTGGGGCAGACATCTCTGCAGTGAAGTCCCCCACTTTGCCCATGGAAAGCGCTGCATGTTTAGTTCTACCACTGGTGTTGGCTGCTGCTTACAGTGGCAAGTGTTAGGCCACAAAATGGGGTGGGATGGATACAAAGCACCTTCATTTTCAAAGAGGCTCCAGGTTTGGGCCTCCTATTTGTGCTAACATGAAGCTGGCATAAATAATTCACCTCCTTGAAACCAGTGGGGAGATTTTGTTTTAAAAGTGCAGAATTTAAACACTGGGTAAGCACCATCTCTCTCTGCCTGGTTGGCAGAACCCAGTCCCTATTAGGATAGCACTCTAGGGCTGAAATCAGGTGCACACTTACTTAGGAGTAAATCCCATTAATCTCAGTGGAACAATTCTCAATGAAGTTTTATTGAGTTCTTTTTTTGACAAAAGGTAGGGGTATAAGTTTTTTAAACAAACAAATACGCTTTGGATGCATGTTATAATATGCTTGAGTTATACTGTAAATGAAAGAAATGCTTATCATTTATTTACAGTTATGTATTCACGAGTATATAAGGCACTTTTGTAAACCACTTCGAGGTGGTTGTTTTTAACAAGCAATGTATAATTTTTAATGAAATTAATAAATAATCCAATAAAAATTATTCCAAAGGCATACAAGATATTTAAAATTTACAGTAAAAGAAGTAATGACAAATATTACCTTAATATATATTAAGGGCCACTTGGACAAACTTGAATTTCCTCATAGGAGGAGAGTTCCTGAAAGTAGTGATTGAATGCGGTTCTTTGATGCTCCATTTGGCACCTCCAGCACCAACCTTTTTACTTAAAAGGTCAATTTTGGTGCGGCTAACAGAAGTACCAGAGAGTGGCACTCTGCCTCCTTTCTTCCCACCAGCTCGATCACTGCCTTCTTAGCCTTGGTCGTTTCCCCCAGGTGGGATAGGGACTTAACAGTGGTGAGCAGCAGCAGAGGAGTGGGTAATGGCAGCAGGAAATGGCATGAACAATGGTGGCAGTGGTTTGGGAGCTAGTGACAAAATATGTAGATAGCAGAAAGTGCGTCCACCGTAGATAGGTCTCTTGCCAAAGGCCCCAGCATTTGGAGCTGGTCCTTCACAAAACAACATCCAATGATGTAGGGAATAAACAGAGTTACAGCCGGCTAAGTCAGTGGACAAGTTGGTCATTAATTTCAGTGGTTCACCTCTGAGTATGTCTTATTTGGTTCAGTCCCTAGCTGAGAGCTATTTTAAAAACAATGTAACAGTTAAATATATTGCTTTATAAATATATATTTACACTATTGATAGGGTTTGTTGCAAGCAAGCCAGGGTTGTTGCTTTGAGATGCATGCTCTAAATTAGTTGGGAATCACAGCCTCAGTATTCAGATGTTGTGATTCAGAAAGATTCTTCCTGCTTGTGCCTTTTTTGTATATTTTAAACAAATGCAAGATTCTCAGACTGATCCATCTTACTTTCCTTGTTTGTATTTTTAAAGAGATGCACAGGCACTGAATTATTTCCTCCATGGAGCAGGCAGTAAACCTGTAAGTATCATATTTTCTGGTATGTTAAATATACATCTAATTTTACAAATTGTGCTGCTCTTATTGTAATGCTTTCTCTGTATTACAGAACAGTGAAGACTTGACTAATGCAGGATATTCTGCAGCCAACTCAAATTCCATATTCGCCAATATCAGTGTAAGTTTATAGGAAAAAGTGTAATTTTAGTGCATGTTATTGTGTGCCTAAGTTCTCCATTCTTATAATACTCCTATCTGGGTGAAGTAAAAGCCAAAAATAACACGCAGGCAATTGCTATTTAAACCAAAGGATTGAATATGGGTGAAGAAGGAGGAGAATTCTGAGCCTGTGCACTTGTGCATTAAGCTTTACACCTGGTTCAAACTTCTTGCTCAGTCTTAATTTGGGTTAATGCTGCATGCCACTCATGGTCATTAATCTAATGATACCTGACTTAGTATTCTTGAGAGATGTTCTGAAGGGGGGGGAGAAACCTATAATGAGCAACACTGTAGTACTACTAATAATTTGTTTTAAAATAGTGTTTTATTGTTATTGTTATTACATTTACATCCCACCTTTCCTCCAATGAACCATATGGTTCTCCCCCTCTCCATTTTATCCTCACAATGCTTTTGTGGTTGAGTTAGGATTTGAACCCTGATGGTGTGCATTACAATTTTTCTTTCAGAGTTCTGATCCTAAGTCATCAATCAAAGGTGTCGGTAGTCAGCTTGGAGAAGGGCCTAGTGATGGACTACAGTTGCCAAGTAGCCTTCAGTTTCTTGATGATGAACTTGAATCTTCTTCCTTGCCTGATCTTAGTGAAGATCAGCCTTTTGATATCCTCCAGAAATCTTTGCAGGAAGCTAATATTACCGAACAGACTTTGGCAGAAGAGGCTTATCTGGATGCCAACATAGGACCTAACCAACAGTTTGCACAAGCTCAGCTTCATCCTTCCTCATCAGCATCTTTTACTCAGGCTTCTAATGTTTCTAATTACTCAGGTCAGACGCTGCAACCTATAGGAGTTACTCAAGTGGTACAGCAACCAGTTGGAGCATCTTTTGCAAGCAATACAGTTGGTGTGCAACATGGCTTTATGCAACATGTGGGGATCAGTGTTCCTAGCCAGCATTTGTCAAACAGTAGTCAAATTGGTGGTTCAGGACAGATACAATTAATTGGTTCATTTAGTAATCAACCTTCCATGATGACCATCAATAATCTTGAAGGGTCTCATATTATTTTGAAGGGTGGTGGGCAGCAAGCACCTGGAAACATGAGTGGTGGTCTCTTGGTTCATAGACAAACACCTAATGGTAACTCATTGTTTGGCAACTCAAATTCCAGTCCAGTAGCACAACCTGTAACTGTCCCATTTAATAGTACAAATTTTCAGACATCTTTGCCTGTGCATAACATCATTATACAGAGAGGTCTTGCTCCAAATTCTAACAAGGTTCCCATCAATATCCAGCCAAAGCCTATTCAGATGGGCCAGCAAACTACCTACAATGTGAATAGCTTGGGAATACAGCAGCATCATGTACAACAAGGGATTCCTTTTGCTTCATCAAACTCCCCTCAGAATTCAGTAGTTGGTCCACATATGTCTGTTAATATTGTTAGTCATCAAAATGCAAGAAAAGCAGTTACCTCTCAAGCCGTAAGTAATGCCGGTGGTAGTATTGTGATCCATTCTCCTATGGGACAGCCTCATGCACCTCAGAATCAGTTTCTTATACCCACAAGTCTGTCGGTAAATCCTAATTCGGTTCACCATGTCCAGACCATAAATGGACAACTTCTCCAAAATCAGCCTTCCCAGCTTGTTTCTGGCCAAGTATCCACTGAGCATGTTATGCTAAACAGGAATTCTACGAACATGCTTAGAACTAACCAGTCATATTCAGGACAGATGCTGAATAATCAGAATGCTTCTGTACAGCTAGTTTCTGGTCAGACATTTGCAGCTCCTGGAAGCCAAGTTATAGTGAACCATGGGACTTCTCAAATTGTTAGTGGCCAGGTTCCACTACAACAGGGATCGTCTGCTGTGTTGCATTTATCCCCCAGCCAAGGAAACATTTCCCAAGGTAGAACAGGCTTTACCACAATGTCTCCTGGACAGTCAACAGGTTCGAGTATCTCATCAAGCAACCGGTTTACAGTTGTAAGTTCTGCTGCTACAGTGCATCCCAACATTGGTCCATCAGCCCAGACTGTTGCTTCTGGAGGAAATTTTGCTGGAGATCAACTTACACAGCAAAACAGAACACAGTTGTCAGTCACTGTCTCACATCGTCTTCCAGTTTCTTCTTCCAAATCAGTCAACACCTTTAGCCACACATCGGCAACCCAGCCCCAGTTTTCCTTTGGCCAGGTATGGATTGATGCAAGTTCAAAATATTTAGCAATTTAATTTTTAAAAAAATTGAAATCTCTTTATAATGCTGGGTTGTGAATAATGCAGCTTCTAAATAATGCAGATTCTAAAGAACCTTTAGAATCTGTGTCAACAGATCAATACTTCTTGGTTGGAACTATTGGGTTGTATCTATTGTTGTGCATGGAGAAGATGGCTCTTTTGCTTCCCCTGTAGCCTCCTGTACCCTCTGAAAAGCTTCTTTAGAAGGTTGAAGTTGAGGCCATGGGCTGTGTCATACGGGGCAGCAGAGAGGGGTTGAAGGATTGCTGAAATTGGGCAGAGGAATCCTGTTTTACTAGAGTTAAATTCTTGACATTAGAAGACCTGCCTCCTGACTGCACCACCATGTGACAGAACCCACACATAGGAAACTGCTTTTTGCTGAATCCATCTAGCTCAGTATTGTGTACACTGACAGGCAGTGGCTCTCCAGAAAGACACCTGGAGAAGCTTTTGGTGTAGGGGGAAAACAGGAAGGGAAAGATCAATTGTTTGAACTTGCTTTCTACTCGTGCAACATTTAGTACAACCCATTATTTCTGTTCTTTCAATAGGTCTTGTTTAGTTGCTAAAAATGAGGTTTTCAAAATTCTCAGTAGTGATTTAGATATTCATTTAAAGGTATTGAAGTCACATTGTAGCTGATTCCTGAATACTATTTATTGTAATTTGCATGTTGAGACTGCATGAGAGATGAGAAGGTGAGCTCTTGAGGTTGTCAGACCATTCTCAAGCGAGTGAGAAATGATTCCATTTAATATATATTTGTACTACTTGTTCTCTGTATCTTTAAAGATCTGGAACAATTTAGAAGTTGTTGATGGAAGGTATTGATTGAAGGTCCAGCAATGGAAAACCACGGCTTAACAAATTTCTGTTACAATCCAACATGGCTCAACAAATTCGGAAAGTCTTTAATTCTGGTGTGCAAGTAAAATGTGGAGGGAAGGTAAAGCCTACTGGCCTAGTGCTTCTTGGTCTAATAAACCAGAGATGTTATAGCTGAACTGGACAAGATGCCACAGATGTTTGTACTGATTGCTGAGATCATACAAGCCCATCTGGATCAGGCCAAAAGCCATATCTAGCCCAGAATCTTGTTTTGCACAATGGCCAACCTTTGAAAAAAGGGCAATGATTTTGTGTGCCAACCATTCAGATAAACGAATTCAATTTCTCTACCTATCGGAGCTCATTGTATTTGTAGTACAAGGTAATAAAACTGGAACTGCAGATAGAGTTTATATGTTTTCTTTTGTATATCGGATATTGGCTTTTCCTTAGCTTTTACCTTTAATAATCTGCATGGTATTTATGTGTGGTGTCTTTTTTCAGACTCAAAAAAAAGTTACGAATTTGGTGTCTTCAGTTTCAACGTCAAAGTCACAGGATAATCTAAGACCACCTCAGCTAACGAGTCTTATAGGTAATAAATTGCTAAATCAGATAAAGTTTTTGTTTTTTAAATACCTTTATTCAACTCCTTAGCTATGAAGTGGGTTCTTAACTACAGCAAAGGTTTGTCTTGAATATTACTTGAAAATTTGAACTTTCAGGCTGATGTTAAGCTGTGCTACTGAGAGTTAACACATGTGTCAGATTCTGTTTGTTTATTTATATGCCACTTTTAAAACAGTTTTCTCAAGGCGGCTTTCAATTAATGCAATAAGAGCTTTTAAAATCAATCTCTAGAAAACATTTAGCTTAAAAGGGCAGCATACAACAATTTCCAGTCAGACTGGTAAAAAGCTATATTACACTTTAAAACAGAGAGAAAATCCTGTTAAAATATGTATAGATAGCAATTTAGTTTAAGTTCAGTAGGGTGGAAATTTAGGAAATGCACTTTACAAATTGCTAAAAGTCTTCTGCAAATTTAGTTGATTCCCCACATGGCTTTTACAAGTCATAAATGCTTTACAGAGAACCAACAATTTACCAAAATACATGAAAATGTAATGTTAGAAGGATGTTTTCATCGGTTGCAAAGAGAAGATGCATGAGCAACGGAGCTGTTTCCTGAAGTTAGCTCTGCACTAATTTCTCAATGCATGTATGGCCTTCCAGTATTGTCATTGTTCATCTTAGAACATGGGTGAACCTCTGGGACTGTGCCTGTGGCCTAAGGCATTTAGTAGTATGTTAGTAGTAAACATAAACTTATAAACTTGGGAGCTGTGATTGGAGCACACATTTATTGTGGAACATGCACGTGCCCTTCAGATGTTACAACAAATGTGTAGCTGACCTGTAGTGGAAGTGCAGGAAGCTATCTTTTGTTTAACCTTGAAGTGACCCTAAGATTTGAAACAAGCTGCATTAAGCTTGCCTGAGTAATTGAGCACATTAGTTCTTCGGGAACCAAAAAGAGAAAACTCACGTACTCATTGGAACTTGCTCTTGAAAATGTGTATTTGGGAGCACAGCTTAAACAAGTCTTTACAAATAGCAACAGATGGTATTTCAAACAGAATATGTATGTTAATATAGTAAAAAAAGAGCATGATCGTTTGATAAAGTTGCCTGATTGAAACAAGAGACCGAAGTGTGGGGGTGGGGGGAGACTGGACAGGACTTTAGTATGTGTGCTATTTACATTGTGAAGACAGGGTAGCTGGGCTCCCCGTGCCTTTTTCATTGATACCTGTATACAGCTTTGGCATTCTGAAGTTCCATGAAATGGCAAGTGGTTAAATGCTGGCTTAAACCTCACAGGCTCATAAGATAGTTTTTATAAATACAGTGGTACCTCGGGTTACATACGCTTCAGGTTACATACGCTTCAGGTTACAGACTCCGCTAACCCAGAAATAGTGCTTCAGGTTAAGAACTTTTCTTCAGGATGAGAACAGAAATCGTGCTCCGGCGGCACCAGGAGGCCCCATTAGCTAAAGTGGTGCATCAGGTTAAGAACAGTTTCAGGTTAAGAACAGACCTCCAGAACGAATTAAGTTCTTAACCTGAGGTACCACTGTATTTGTGTTTTGTATGGGCCTGCAGTAGTTTTGTTAAAGCATTGCTATTTAAATACGTTTGCCTACGTTCAAATTAATTTTAAATCATTCTGTGACATAACTAGACAGAATATTCCAAATATTGTATAGGGGATTGTTAAAGAATCTTCATAATATATCTTCTTATAGGACAAGATACCGGGGGCAAAATCATACAGCAGCCTATAGGCACAGCACTGACACACCAGGAAAAAGCAGTAGGATCATCTTCTGCCCAAACAAATGTACAGGTAGGAGACAATTTCCCCTTTCCCACCCTCCACCCTTGAATGTACCTGAAAAGGCTAATAGTGCACCAATCATTTCTTGTTTGTACTATTTTCTACATAGAATATAATAACCTTTCCATTGGTCATTTGTGAGAGGAAATCCATGATAGTATATACTAAATATCCCATCACTTTTAAATATTAAATGAATATGTGCTGGCTAAGCTTGACGGTAGCTGGAGTCCAAATAAGATGGAGGGCACAAGGTTGGAGAAGGCTGTGTTAGCGTATCTATTGGCACTGTAAGCTCTAGTCATGTGCTGTCTTTGGATCAGGCTGCAAAATATGCAGTCCAATCCTGTTCTTATTTCCTTGGAGATAAATGCTTCTGAGTTTAATGGGGCTTATTCATGAAAGTGTGCATTGGATTATTGCCTTTGTATCTGTCAGATGCATATATTCAGGCGCATACAGCCATGCTGTTGTTTTATTTTCTTAGTATCTCAAAAGATTAAAAAGTGCCTTTTTGAAAATCCAAAAATCTGGTCATATTGGTAATGCAGTCTATACAAAATGCATTTAAGATTTTTTTTTTAAAAAACCCCCCCATAATTTTATTATCTTAAAGAGATTTTGAGGCCATTTTTATTTCTGTTGGATGATACGCACAACTGTATAACTGATTTTTATAAAAGAAATTTAGCCCAGTGTATTTGATGCACGTTTTGAATCTAGGTCGATGGCCATACAATTGGACAAAAGAGGCCTGCTGCTAAACAACTAACAAAAGGAGCCTTGTAAGTTGTTTCCTTTTATGCATCCTTTTACTTTAGACATTTCTTCCTCTCTTTCCCTCCCTCAAATTTTGTCAAGTTGTTACACACATGTGGTGCTATTGTAAACAACTGACAATAGCAATCTTCCCATTAGTATTCTACAGCAGCTACAGAAGGACCAGGCACATGCTGTGACTCCTGATAAAACTCAGTTCAGATCTTTAAATGATGCAGTCCAGAGACTCCTCTCATATCATGTGTGCCAGGGATCACTGCCAACAGAAGAGGATTTAAGAAAAGGTACTTTTTTGCTCTCCAAATGGTTATGAAAATGCTAAGCTTCTGGGGTTTTATACCAGTTAAATGTTATATATTGTACTAGGCAGTAAGAATCAAATGCTTTAAATGACTATTTTAGTTGTTAAGAACTACTATTCTAAATGTATTTTCTTCACCTTTCCAGTGGATAATGAATTTGAATCTGTAGCCACACAGCTCCTGAAAAGAACACAGGCAATGTTAAATAAATACAGATGTCTGCTCTTGGAAGATGCTATGGTAAGACTAATAAAAAAAACACACGTGTGCATGTGTGTATATTATGGATTTGTGCATCTTATCCCACATGGCTTACTTTATTGTAACACAGCAATGTGCAGCTTTCATCTAATTCCATGGCCCATATCTCTCAGCATGTGGTACTTAGGAATGTTTAGCACTAACAACAGATTTCACTAAACAGATAATGTTATCATCTTGTGTTGACAAGTTCACTGGGTGAGAGCTTTTTGACTTCTACCATGTTCCCCCCTCCCCAGAAGTCTTAATGAATTTCAAAAAATGTGAGCGGGGGTTGGGGTTGGTCTCCCTTCACAAGGTAAGCTTGCTCAGAAGAACTCTCCTAGCCCATCAGGGATAAATGTACAGGAACAGAAAGGTCTGAGCAGGCATATTTGCACGATAATTCAGTCCTTTCAACTATTTGTTGATAATAGCCTAACCACAATGATTCAGGCATTGGTAAACTCAATATTCTATTATTGCAATACGTTCTATGTGAGGTGGCCAGTGGGTCTGGTCCAGAAGCATCAGCTTCTGCAAAATGCTGCAGCTAGACAGTTGGTAGGGACAAACTATTGCCATAACCTAAATGATGCTTAAAAGTTTCTATTGGGAGCTCATACACTACTGAGCCAAGTTCAAGATTCCGGTATTAATTTACAAGGCCTGTAACAACTTGGATCTTGGGTACCTAAAGGACCACTTGATGCCTTTGATCGCTGCTTGATCACTGATGTCTTTGGGGGAGTCACTGTTACTGACACATACAGTGACCCAGAACGCAGCGCCCATGCAAACAGAGAGTTGTTTGTAGCAATTACATACACGGACGCTGATGATGTTGCTATCTCATCACAACAGGGAACATTAATCAGTACCAGGAAAAATACACAATTTGGCCACATCACACTCACTTGCATTTCACAGAAATTGCTTGGAAAGTACCTGCATATTTGCCCCATAACTTCAATTTTAGGTGGGATAGAGACGTGCTTCTTTTTTTAAATTGAAAGTTATGAGTCTGGGGGACTTTCCAGAGGCAGCAGTGAAAGCCTTCATGGGGCACCATGGTGCCCATGGGTGCTGGGTTGGTAATCCCTGATTTAGTGTTACTTGTGTACCAGCCCACAGTCTTCAATTTTTATAGAGGCCTCTTTAAAAAGACACCACCTAATGGCTTTTGCATCCACCTGTTTTACAAAACATGCACACACTTTCAGATCTGGCATATTTAAGCAAAGTTATTACCTGCAAAGTTAGGGCTGCAATCCTGTGTGCACTTTGAAGTAAAGCCCCACTGAATTCAGAATGAAATTATTTCCAATTCAAAATACATAGAGCTGTGCTGCATAAACACTTTGATATGGAACAATAATATTATAAAAATTGTTTTTTCCCTATGTTAAGTGACTTTTCCTAACAAACCAGTTTTCCAAAACAAATGTGTGTATTCATAATATACAAAAACGCCAGTTTTTCTTTAAAAATAACCCCCATAATGAACTTGCAACCTCAGTTTGCCTGTTGAACTTAGCATTCTGTTTTATAGTATTGTTAGGAAACTTCATGCTGCTCCTTGCAAGTAAAAGCTAAAGTTGTTAATTGTAGAAATTATTTTGTTTGTTTCTTTTCCAGAGGATAAATCCTTCTGCAGAAATGGTCATGATTGACAGGATGTTTAACCAGGAAGAAAGGCAAACTCTTTCCCGGGATAAACGCCTTGCAATAGTAGATCCTGGTAGGTAACATAACCATTTGAAATGAAAGCAGCTTCGGCTGCAGTCCTATACAAATAAACCTGCGTGTAAGTTCTATTGAACTCATTAGGTCTTACTTCTGAGTAGACATGTATAGACTAGCACTGTACCATACAGAGAAATGATTTTAATATTTATAACAGTGGCTTTTTTCCCCATAAGTAAAATTAGAATGCAGGAAGGATTTATATTGGTGAGTCAGACATAGAGATGCAACAACTGTGTAAACTTGGGTGCTGCAGGAAAAATACACCTTTTTTTTGGATGGGGGGAGAGGAAACCCAATCATTTTGACATCCTTGTCTAACCTAAATTGCATTTATTTATTTATTTATTTATTTATTGAAGAACTTTAAATGCATTCTGCATGATTAAAGCTGCAATGTTATACCAACCTATCTGAGAGGGAGCCCAATTAAACTCAATAGGACTTGCTTCTAAGTAGATATGGGTAGGACCGCACTGTTAGCAGTTAATATACAAAACAGTGTTACATTTATAAAGTGAAAATGTATATATGAATTCATTTGCATTCAAATGAACAGTTCTGTCCAGAGAGATGGAACTCCAGTCTGTTACACTTTAAGTTGACTACACATAATTTTTTGCCAGTTTGCAAACAAAAATAAATAAAGTTGAAAACAGAACTAACCAACAGTGGGTTGGTGCACATATAATCCTGGTTACCTGTAACCCCATGTGTCAGCGCATGCTTCCTCTCTCTGGAGCAAATTCCCCTTTTCTGGTTTTAATTGTAGTTAAGGGAAACAGTGGCCTAGACCTTAACCATGGTTAACACTATCCTGAATTCCCCTTAGCTCAGGACCTGAAACCCACTAAAACCATATGCTTTAGTTATTCTATTCAATGGTCTTCAGCTAGTGGGCTGGCACCACAGCTGGGTCGCAGCCAGGCCTTGATAAGTGAGTCCCAACAGCAATACCATACAGCTATATGGTAACAAAATTCAGAAGGGTCTGAAAGTGTGTGGGTCATAATTCTGAAAAGATTGAAAGCTACTCCATTCCTTGTTTTTCTGTCCATGATATGTCACAATTCTTTACTAAAGTGCTTGCTTTCAAATTTCAGATGGTTTTCTAGCAGACTTTTGTTGTCCATCCACACAAATTGACAAGATCGCTGATGAAACACAGCCGTCTGAAAGTGATCATCAATCTAACAAATGTTCAACGTCTCAAAACCAGACTGCTAATATCCAAATCAAAGACAGATCAAGTTCAAGCACAGCAGAGTCTTTAAATCACAGCAAACTTCAAGTAGTGCCTAACAATATTATGAGTTCACAACAAGGAAACAGTTCTGTTAAAAAATCAGAAAGCCTTGCAAAAGCTTTAAAATTTGAGAAAACAAGCTCCTCTCCTGAAAGCCAACATATGGCTGATTCAGAACAAAAAATCGCTGGCAAAAATCCAGGAAAGTCAAATGAAAACTCTTTAGGTTCTGAAGATCATTCGTCAAAAACCTTATCAAGTGTAGATCATGGTACGCATAATAAAACATGTCGGAACACAGTTGATTCTCACTCAGAGACAACATATAATCATTCCCTCCAAGACAAAACTCCTCGGAGTTCTCCAAAGAATGAGGATTTGCATCCAGACAATTTGAAAGGTTCTGGGGAACCCCAAAAGGATTTGCTGCTCAATAAGAGTTTAGAGACTACATTCAAAAACATATTGGAACTGAAAAAAACTGGGAGGCAGCCACAGAGCGAAGCAACCGGCAGTGGCTCCCTAGAATTAGAATATCCAAACTTTTCGCTTATTTCTTCACAAGAAAACTGCCTGGAGAAATTTATTCCAGACCACAGTGAAGGTGTTGTAGAAACAGACTCTCTTTTAGAAGCTGCTGTAAATAGTATCTTAGAGTGTTAATAGTTACAGTACCATGGACATATTTCTCTTAGAATTAAATGTGAATGACACCACAAGAACAGCCTGACAAATGTCAAAGGTTACCCTTTCTAAAGTAGATTCTGTTTTGTGTTTGAAAGCAATACTCATTGTGGTTACAGTGAGGTGTCCAGTAATGTAAACCCTTGAGAGAAAGCTGTCTGGTAGGGCCTACACATTATGATACAGCTTTGCTGATCGTTTTAACGTTGCAGTTTGATGAAACTGCAGTTCACTAGGCCCTAAGTTAACAAGGTAATATGCTGACAATCACAGTCTAGTAACAGGTTTCTTGAATAAAATGTTAGGAATGTTGCATTTAATAGGAAAATATCCATTGCCTCCGCCCGCTATCACTTGATTTTGAGATTTAATATTTGGGGCTAAAAAAATACCCCAGAATCTCTGTTTAGAAATGCCTATCTCTTGAGGTTTGGAACAGAGAGAGAGGAATTGGAAGGAGAGAAAATGGTGTCAGTGTTTACAGGGCTTTATACTTTTAAAGTGCTTTTCTATGCTCAATGAGCAGAAACAAGTATCTTACATAGGAATTTGCTGTATTGAATTACACTGTATAGTTTTTGTCACTTTCAGCACTGCGTAAAATGATACATGCTAGTCTAAGAAGCTAGTAGATGGAAAATTGTATACAAAAAGGCTATAATATAGCCATAAAATTCTGTATAGACACACATAAATGTATATATATAAACACACACACACACACACACACACTAGTTTCATCAAGAAGAGCTTTTTCATTTTCTAATTGGATATAGTCAAACTGAATCTTTCTGATGTGGTATAATTTTTTCTAGGCCAAGTGTCAAAAGCACTTTTATTTGGAAATCATTGTAGTAGTTTATACTTTAAGGAGATAATAGCCTTAATCCGAACAATTTAAAGGCCAGTGTTTGCTGTTTGCTTATTTATGCTTCTTGCTGTTCAAGAATGTCTGTCATCTGTAGCAGCAGTTATAGTTACCAAAATTTGTACAAACCAAAGTTAATTTTCTATCCCATTAAAAAATTATAGGTTGAATTTAGAATTTGCCGTCCGCAAATTTGGACTTTGTCTTCTGTTCATGGAAGGCTTTTAATCCAGTAGAGAATCCTGATGGCAGAGGAGGCTGCAACTTTTGCAGATTCTTCCTTCCTCCTACAATGCTCAGTACCATTTCCCAAATTGTTCCAAAGGGTTTCCCAACCCGCATCTGGAGTGGATTTTCATAGGGCTGCAGGGGAAGGGATAATCAGGAAATGTCACTTTTTCCGCATCAACCAACGGGAGAGTCCCTGAATCCAAGCCTATCTCTAAAGGCATTTAATACAAGATCTAGAGCCAAATGAACCCCTAGCATGTTTGCATTTGGCTAGTTGTCATCATGACAATATAATTATTTATTGTTTTAACCCACGGCATTTCCCCATTCTTCCTGTGTGTTTTAGAAATTATTCTACCACCATCACCAGTGCTTCTAGGTACATTGCTTTTGTGCCATTAGTAAGAGGGATGTGGCATGTATGCCTGCTAAAAACAAAACCCAAGAGGTGTGTTTTTTGTAAAGCAATCTCTCTGCAGCTTCCCTTTATAAACATATTCAAAAGCTTCCTTATGGATATCGTCATAGCCTTAGAGCCCTGAGGTGCAGCAGCCTTGACCCAGTGATAACTGTGTGCATACAGAGGTTTGGAATTCAAGCATTCCCAGTACTGCTTTTGGGAGCTTCCTCTTCCATGCTTGTGTGGAGCTCCATGGAGCTGTGCGACACAGCAAGAGTAGCAAACTGTGGTTGTCAGTTGGATTGCCCGAGCGCCCAGATAAAGGGCGGAATTTTGCTTTCTTCGCTCCGATTTTATTGTAGCGTTAGAGCCATATTCTGCTCTTTAAGTAAACACAAAACACTACCACCGACCTTGTGTTGAAACAGAATAACTATAGAATAATAAAAGATAAACAAATTCAGCAAAATAGTAATGCAACTTAATGTTCTGTTCACTCTTAATAGGATTAGAAAGACGGGGGGCTTTAAATTTTTGTTTTTATTGCCACTTTTTTTAAAGTGCCAGTTTTAAAATTAAATATTTGTGAAACCCCACATTCCACGGAGACAGCATTGCCGCTTTGGTTCATTTTTGTAGGCATGGGTCCTGTACTTGCTTTCTTGTCAATGATAGGGCAGCAGCTACCTTTCCATCAAGATGCTGCAAAGAATAAATTCATTGAACTGTAACCATAATGAGATGTCTAAGAAAGCAGGGTGTATGTTGCACCAGTCACAGAAATCAATTGATCTAGAATCTGAATGGAAGAATGATAAATTTGACACATACTTGTAAATTTGTCTTCTTTTGGTTTTATCTCACAGAATAAAGTTTCTTATCAGCTGTACAGAATATTCTGAACCTAAATACCAAAACAAAGCTTACACATTTTGAATATTACCTGAGAGTTTACTTTTAGATAAAGGTTTAGCTGAGACATCTGAAATGCACTTCCATCATATGTGGATTAAATTCCACCTATATTGATTCCAACATTTATGCTGGGTACCCACTGAACAAAGTTCAGCTAAATTAACCTACGGTAGCTAATGTATTTTATTTATTGAACTTGGTTTTAGAGCTCTGAATATTTTAATTGGTAATGCAGTAAAAATATTTTTGTTGTAAAAAAAAAAAAGTGTGAATTTGTTACGCAGCACATGGTCCTGAATCCAGTGAAGACCATTTATTTGTGCATAACTGCTTTGTAGGATTGGTCTCTTTACTTCCTGGATGTCTTTCCATGTTGTCTAAGGTTAAAAGAAAATTTTAGTTGACAACTATGAAAAAAAAACCTGATTCAACAATGTCAGCATAATTGAGCTGTTAGATTTGGGAGGCCTTACAGACTGACTTTACTGAAAGAGGATGTGTCACTTGTTGTCAGTGTGGTATGGATTTTATTTGCTTAAATACTTTCATTTGTATAGTATGTCTCACTTGAAATTGCTTTGTATACATTTTGTAAAAATATTTATAAAATGTTTTGTAAAAAAAAAGTATAACAAATTGCAGTTTATTTTGTTATGTTGGATAAATACTGTTAAAAGACAACACGTTGGTAAAATATATTGTTAACCCATGGATAGGAAATGTTTAGCTGGAGACTACGAATTGAAACAACCATTGCAATACAGCCAAAGATTTGGGAAAAATGTGTTATCTGTGATTGTCTTGATTTACCCAAGATTAATAACTAGGTTTTGAAAAGGATTTCTTTTTTAGTTTCAAGTATCACAGTGGCAGTATATTTTTAATACGTTTATATCCTGGTTTTCTCCCAAAATGGTATTAAAAACAAATATATACGGATTTCTAAGTGGATTCTCAGCTAGACACTGATCAGACCAAGACCTGCGTAACTTAAGTCATAGGCTTTAGCTATTCTCCAACAGAGCTGGAACAGGTTCAGAAAGGGACAGCAAAATTGATCCCAAGACTGGAGCAGCTCTTCTGTGAGGAAAGGTTACAACATTTTGTACTTCAGAAAAAAGAAGAGATTAGGTGGAGACAAGACAGGTCTATAAGATTATATACACGGTACAGAGAAAGAAAAGTTTTATTTCTGTCTGTTAATTCAAGCCATCTGATGAAGCCGAATGTTGAAAAATTCAAGACAGAAAAAGTACCTTTTCACGCTGCATATTTTGTTGAATTTGTGGAAGATGCAGTAATGACCACCACTGTAGATGGCATTAAAAGAGGATTAGACAAATTCGTGGAATAAGGATATGTTTTTGCTTCTAATGTTGGAGGCAGTATACTGCAGTATAGCAGTAAGAACCTAAGAACGCAACCAAAGTTCTGTGTCCGGCTAAAGACCCATCTAGTCCAATGCCCTGCTTTCATGATGCCAACCCAAGGAGGGGAGAGGGCTGTTTCATTTGGTTCCTGTTTGTGGGCTTCTCATTGGCAAGTGGTTAGCCAATGTGATGACAGGATGGTGGACTAGAAAGGCCTTTGGCCGCCAGATCCAGTAGGGCTCTTTAGTCTTAGCACTTCTCATAAGCGCTGGGGAAATACACAAGAGTGGCTGAGGAAACCCAGTCAGATGGATGGGATATAAATATGATGATGATGACCCATTCCTATTCTCATACAAAAGATTTCTGTCCCTGTTCCACCATTACATGCAGCTGAATAGACCTTTCTGATCTGCTATATGCTGTATTCATTTATTCTACAGCAGTCATCCCTTCACTGGTCTTAAAAGGTGAGGCAATATAGTTCTTTAGGCCAAAGAACTACTTGTCTGACAACATTTCACCAACTGTTAAAAAATTAACCTCACCAGCTGGGGTATGTGGAACGGCAGCTAGTGCAGTGCTCAAGGCCTCGTCGTTCACCCACCATCGCCCCGGTCTTCTTAATTTTAATATTATTATTTCTTAGCCGTCCTTCACCAAGAAGCTGCAGGGCTGCAAAATATTGTGTACAAAAACGCAACAGTTAAAAACTGAAGCAAGCAGCAGTCACTGTGAAGAACCAGGAGGGGCAGAATGGGGCCAGAGTGCTGTTGCGATCAGATCCTCCTTGCAGGTGTGTGCATGGCTGTCTTAAGCATATCCTGCGCCTTGGTGCAAAGCTTCTGGCGCCCCCTGCTCCGTTTCCCAGAGTTATTTAGGGAGGACGGCGCTGCCGGTGGGGCTGGAAGCGGCGAGCAGCGGCTGGAGGGTGGCTCCAGCGGGGAAGAGGCGGAGGCTGGACACGGCGCCTCCTGGCTCAGCTGGCTGCTTTCTGCCACAGTGGCCACGGCAGACGGAGGCTCAGCGCGGTGCTGCTTCGGCGTGGCATGGCAGAGGCGGCGAGCTGATGCTGGGAGGTGCTGCATCCAGCCTCCACCTCTACCCTGGCGCCCTCCAGAACCTGGCGCCCGGCGCCACTAGCCTCTATGGGTAAGACGGCTCTAAGTGCGTGATCGGTCACTGTGAGAACAGGATGCCATTGGCCTGATCCGGCCAGCTCCTCTTATATTATGTCAACAGGAGTTGTTGACAGACAAGACAGGCAGCTTCTCCCTGTGGAGCAGCAGATAATAAACAGCTGGGAAGGAGCTATTAGACTTGAAATTTCACAGCTCCTTATAATTTGGGAGGGAAGGTGGAGAGGGGTTGGCTGGCATACTGTTGGAGCAACAAGAAAGCAGGGAGAAAATGCCTGGGGGAGGCTGGAGCACCCGGCTGGATGTGGAGAGAGGTGTCCTTCTGCAGGCTATGCTTCACTACTGGGAAGCCGACTGGGAGGAGGACAGAGGAACTTGGGGGCCTAGTGAGCTACAGGCCAGGCCCCTCAAGAAGTTAGCCCTTCTCTCTCTCTTTAATATATATATATATATATATATATATATATATATATATATATATGCAGGTTTTGGTGTCCTCGGGTGTCTTCCCGTGTAAAAGTTGGGGTGTCTAGGCGACGTTTCGACGAGGTCTCACTCGTCATCTTCAGGCTGGTGCTTTCGGCTTCTTGTTACTGGAACAGAGCAGGATCTCAGTGTTTGAGTTCCTATAAATACTGTTGAGGGGGTGTGGTGTATAACCTCCAATGTTCTGGGCAGAGAGGAAGTTCCCAGGCTAGTGTGCCTTTTCTTCTTTTGTTCTTTTGTTTTTCTTCTTTTGTTCCTTAATTACTTGAGGGATATCTGGGCAAAGTCTGCCCAGCCACGTACATTGGACAAACAAACAGACGAATAAATGCACGTATCGCAGAACACAAGAATGCCGTCAAAAAAGAAGAAAAAACTTCCTCTCTTTTCCAACACATGAAAGAAACAGGACACGAAATTAATTTTGCAGATTCCAAATTGCTCTTTAACATGGAACATCACCACAAGAGAATAATCATGGAAGCCATCGAGATAGAGAAACACCCTCACAACATGAACAAGCGTGACGACACATCCCGCTTGCCAGACATCTGGAAATTAGCCCTCCCCACAAAAACTGACACCAGATCCAGAGGCACACAGAACGCCATCACCAATCAACCACACCAGACCCAAACCCAGACCCTCTCCACAGATAAATTACAGACACCATCCAGTAGCCAAACCATGGTGGCACCTCCGGATGCTGCACCCCCCTGCAATCCCTACACAGATCTGGCTGACACAGGCCACAAAACCACAGCTCGCCCCTATACACGAAGCCAAGCCAGAGCACAACTAAGTGCAGTACAGCCATCTTCTCAGAAAAACTCTTCACAAAGTTCAAGAGGTCAAGACACAAAGACTTTAGCAACTAATCCACACCTAATGACCCACCTAAGTGGTACTCAGGATATCACTCAAAAAATCACTCAAGATATCCCTCAAGTAATTAAGGAACAAAAGAAGAAAAGGCACACTAGCCTGGGAACTTCCTCTCTGCCCAGAACATTGGAGGTTATACACCACACCCCCTCAACAGTATTTATAGGAACTCAAACACTGAGATCCTGCTCTGTTCCAGTAACAAGAAGCCGAAAGCACCAGCCTGAAGATGACGAGTGAGACCTCGTCGAAACGTCGCCTAGACACCCCAACTTTTACACGGGAAGACACCCGAGGACACCAAAACCTGCATTCCTGTACCCGTGAAAATCTACGAAAGCAAATATATATATATATATATATATATATATATATATATATATATATATAAAAATTTTTAACATATAAATTCCAACAATCATTTGACATAACTTCTTATCTCATACAATATTTTGGACCTCGGTCAACAACCTCCGAAGATGTTCCGTTCTTTATCACTTGTTCTGCATTTCTTAATTTCTCTATTACTTTTAATTGTCCTTAACTAATAATTCTTTTCAAAGTCTTCCTTGCAATATTTCACAAAGTCCTCCTTATGGAACTTCTTGCAGTCCTACTAGTGTAATCTGGTTATCATAATTGCTTTTCAAACAGTTCAAATATTTACTCCACTCCTCTAAGAATCTCTGATCCCGCAGGTTTCGAATCCTTCCAGTTAATTTATCGAATTCTTCATAGTCCAGAAGTTAGCCCTTCTCAATCCACAGAGCAGGAAAGCTTGAGTTGCCATACGTCCAGAATTTCCCATACATATCCAGAATATTGCAGTCGGAAGCAGTGTTTGGGCAGAAATCGCTAAAATGTCCGGGAAAATCTGGACATATGGCAACCCATGTCGGCAGTGTCATTTTGGGCAATTTCCCGTAAAAATAGCTGGAAAACGTCTTTTTGAAGATGCCTGCCTAATATCAATAGGCAGGGAGTTCCAGAGAATAAGTCCTGCCACACTAAAAGATTTATTGCAAGGCAGAATGAACCTCTTGTGGGGCATGCAGCTGTTAAAGCTCCAGAGGCTACCTCCTGTGCCAGTGTGGTGTAGTGGTTAAGAGCGGTGGACTCGTAATCTGAGGAACCGGGTTCGCGTCTCCGCTCCTTCAAATGCAGCTGCTGGGCATAGGCGCCGACTCCATGGGGCCTGAGGGGGCCCGAGCCCCCTCAAAAATTCGTTTGGGGGGGGCTCTGCCCCCCCAATAATTTAAGAAAATTATTACCGTATTTTTCCCTCAAAAAGAGGAAGCGGCTGCTTTCCTGCATTCTGCTTCAGGGTCTTACTGCCCACCCTCCTCTGTTTCCTTGCTGTGTTTGCTCAAACGGAACAAAGAGCAGGGAAAGCCCCTCCCCTCCAGGCAAGCAGAGTGTCGTCTCTGTGCTCCGGGGGGGGGGGGGAGAGAGAGAGAGAGAGAGAGAGAGAGAGAGAGAGAGAGAGCGCGCGAGAGCGCACTCGGGAGCTGGCTGGCTGGCTTGGGTGGGTAGGTGAGGGAAAACTTTTGCCTTCTTAGCCAGCTGCTTCTCTGCACACCCTCTCGTGCTCCTTGTCCGTTCTGTGTTTTTCCTTCCCTCCCCACTTAAAATGTGGTTTAAAAGCATGGATCCACATGGATCGTCAGGATCTTTGCATTGGGTCACCCCAAATTCACCAACAGATCACATAGCATGTCCATGGCTACAGCCTGCCCCCCAAAAATCACGCACCCACTGTTGCCTGGGGCTGCAGTGGTGCAAAAATGTGGTTAAAAAGCATGGATCCACATGGATCCTCAGGATCTTTGCATTGGGTCACCCCAAATTCACCATCAGATCACATAGCATGTCCATGGCTACAGCCTGCCCCCCAAAAATCACACACCCACTGTTGCCTGGGGCTGCAATGGTGCAAAAACGTGGTTACAAAACATGGATCCACAGGGATCCTCAGGATCTTTGCATTGGGTCACCCCAAATTCACCATCAGAGCACATAGCATGTCCATGGCTACAGCCTGCCCCCCAAAAATCACACACCCACTGTTGCCTGGGGCTGCAATGGTGCAAAAACGTGGTTACAAAACATGGATCCACAGGGATCCTCAGGATCTTTGCATTGGGTCACCCCAAATTCACCATCAGAGCACATAGCATGTCCATGGCTACAGCCTGCCCCCGAAAATCACACACCCACTGTTGCCTGGGGCTGCAATGGTGCAAAAACGTGGTTACAAAGCATGGATCCACAGGGATTCTCAGGATTTTTGCATTGGGTCACCCCAAATTCACCATCAGATCACATGTCTGTGGCCACAGCATGAAGCACAAAAATGATACATCATTAATATTCACCGCCCACGGCGGCAGCCAACCTCACAGGTTCACTTAAGGTCGGGGCAGCCCGGGGCTCGCCCCTTTCATTCCCCCAGCAGCAGCGGTTTGGAGGTCTTGGGCCCCCCCAATATTTTTTATAAGTCGGTATGGGCCCCCCCAATATTTTTTATAAGTCGGCGCCCCTGCTGCTGGGTGACCTTGGGCCAGTCACACTTCTCTGAAGTTTCTCAGCCCCACTCACCTCACAGAGTGTTTGTTGTGGGGGAGGAAGGGAAAGGAGAATGTTAGCCACTTTGAGACTCCTGAAGGGGAGTGATAAAGCGGGATATCAAATCCAAACTCCTCCTCCTCCTCTGTTGCAATCCAGAATAAACCCACTTTACACAAATATTTTGCTGTGTGATTGTGGCGCTGCAGTTACATGGGTGTAAAGGAATCTTATTAAGGGACTCTCTGCCAAGATTTGAACTGGTATCTAGATCGCATGCTACCGCATTTTTGGGAAGATCTACTGAATTGCATCTACTGACTGATCAGTATCCTACTTGCAGCAAATTAAGTACGATAATCAAGGAAACAGCCATTCGTATGAGGAAGCCTCAGATAAATAAACTGCTTTATAGGAAGAGGTGGGGAAAGGAAATTCTGTACAGGACCTGCAGTTAATGAAGCATTTGCAATGAATTCAGCATCACTCTATTGCCATCTGCTGGCAAGTGGCAGGTTGAACATTGTTCAATCTCTTTAAGAACGGGAAAGGAAATTCTGTACAGGACCTGCAGTTAATGAAGCATTTGCAATGAATTCAGCATCACTCTATTGCCATCTGCTGGCAAGTGGCAGGTTGAACATTGTTCAATCTCTTTAAGAACGTTAAGTCACTTTTCCAGACTGTCAATATTTTGCTGAAGGATTTCAGCACACTTTTATGTTTGCACAATTCAAGCGGATCAAAGTGCCGTGTTGCCTGCAGCAACCAAGCCACATTAAAAAACAAAAAACCTGACTTTTGTGGGTTTGAAATGTGATGGGGAAATGAGGAAGTGTGGGATGAACGAAGGACTAATGGTAAGGTGTGTAAACAGCACACAGTCAAATCAGGATGAATGCTCCTTGTATAATAAGCAGAAAATCCTTGGAAATTTCACTTTCCCAATTTTTGCAATGCAGTTCTCCAGCCAAATAATGTGTGCAAGAATATATATGCTAAGGTAAAATGTGCCTATAAGTACAGTACGTATATTAGTGAAAATATACAAAAATGGATTGAATTAGGGGAAATTGCTTTGCAAAAAAGCATATATCAGCAAAATTGCATACAAACTTATGTATAGTAGGAGAAATCTGACTAAAATTCTGATTAATTTTTAGCAGGAAGATTTTTTTTAAAAAAAATGCAAACTGATGTGGAAATGTGGAGAATTGAACTTAAATTTGGAAAAATGAGAAGCAGAGAGAAAGCGAAAAGATAAATGCTACAGGTGGCCAGTTGGATTACTGGTAAATAGGTAAAGGGACCCCTGACCATTAGGTCCAGTCATGGCCGACTCTGGGGTTGCAGCGCTCATCTCACTTTATTGGCTGAGGGAGCCGGCGTACAGCTTCCGGGTCATGTGGCTAGCATGACTGAGCCGCTTTTGGCGAACCAGAGCAGCACATGGAAATGCTGTTTACCTTCCTGCCGGAGCGGTACATATTTATCTACTTGCACTTTGACGTTCTTTCGAACTGCTAGGTTGGCAGGAACAGGGACCAAGCAACAGGAGCTCACCCTGTCGCGGGGATTCGAACCGCCGACCTTCTGATCGGCAAACTCTAGGCTCTGTGGTTTAACCCACAGCGCCTGGTTGTTTATTTGCACTCTCTGCTGCCTTTCTGAACTAAAAACCAGGAAACAATTTGCCATGAACTCTATAAAAACTAGGTTGGCCTCGCTATTAGAAATAATGATACATAAGTTTTTTGTCTGTTGAACAAAGAGAAGATTATCTATCCATCCACAATTGATGCAGGTTTATTTGAGTTTTCAGTCTTGCCACTAGAGGGAGAAACTATATTACCTTTTGACAAGCTGCATACTGTAGATATAGAAATGTTTATACCAATCTTTGCCTGTTTTGAATTTTTAGAATCAGAGCCAGTTAATATGCATTATATGTATTTGTTGTTCACTACAAAAAGTGTTGCATTCGACACCTAATTGAAATACATCAAAAGATTAAAGAATATATATTAACTGAACGTGCCCAGTCTGCAATAGCATAAAAGGGGCACACCCGACTTCACTCAACTGAAAGATGAACACCAATTAAGAGCAAAAATAAGAATGTTTTCACCTGGCACTAAAGTGGTGCATCTCTCTGAGAAGAGCATTTCACAGTTGGGGAGCCACCACTGATTAGGCCCAATTTTGTGTCACTCGCTTTCGCATCTCTCTCCAAGGGGGCACACACGGAGGGGCCTCCGATGATGAATGCAGGGTCCAGGTATTGGAGTCCGGGTATAAAGCTGTAAGGTTTTATAGGTCAAAACCAGCACACGTTACTAATCTAGACACTCTTGAGCCCTGTTCAGGTGTTGGTTTCAGGTAGCGCATAAATGCATAGACTTTGGAGCGAGGCTGAGATTTTAGCCCTCCTTCGCCTGATCTCATATCTTCTTCCTGTGTCAACTGCCCGATGGGGATGGTAGCCGATTACAAATGCTAAATGGCTGATTGTGTAGGTTCAAACCGTGCTTGTAAACGGAGAACTTCGAAGCCATCACCCGTCACTGTGAGCCCTACTTGCTGAGGAACAACTGGGAACACATAGTAAACTCCCATACAATGTGAGAATAAGTCTTAGCGGTTAGCTAAATACACCCTGCCACACCTGGACATGCATTACTGGAGACTGCATGTCTGAATCGTTTCCTGTAAATATGTTATAAAGGTATGCCACATTTCTATAAAGTCATTTTTCATTTGCTATCCATTTGATGTTTTCACCTCGCCTTTGGTTTGGAATAAACTCGATCCCCTCCCCCTCTTTCCTTTTTCCTTTCTCCTTCTGTGATGGAACTCCTATTTGGGGACTTCCCTGGCTTTTTTCTGGCCCACGTAGGACCAGCCTGGATACTTGGCCTTGGTGAAGATTTGACGTTTTCATCCCCCAAAAGTTTTTGATTTGAGTTTCTCCTGAAATGAGGCTGCATTTTAATGTTGTACTTAATATTGCTTTTAAGTTGTATTTTAATCAATTGTTTTTATACCTGGTGTTAGCCGCCCTGAGCCCAGTCTTGGCTGGGGAGGGCAGGGTATAAATAAAATTTATTATTATTATTATTGTCCGGACATTTTGTCTCCAAACAGATAACTGCAAATTATCGAAACCCTTCCAATTTTCAGCAATCGTTTAACAAGCTGCAACCAGCAGAAATACAATCCATTCTTTTTGTAGCAGGTTCTTCTGCTCAGCCTTGATAATTGTTAACAAAGCAAACTGAGGGATACACTGAACAGTCTGTTTCATTATCAAGGTTAAGGAAGAAGCACATGGTTCAGTTCAAATAGCCTTGTGAGCACTTTCCACAGTGACTATCATTTCACTTCTATGTGTAAAAAACATGTTGTGTTTGGAACCCAATTCTTGGCACAGAACCTCTATCATGAGTACCAATTTTGAATGAAATCAACAATTTTCACATGATTTTCTAGAGCTAGTGCAGAAAGCAGTGCAGAAAGCTAAATGTGGGATTTCGGTCATATATTTGGAAGCTAGTGCAGAAAGCAGTGAATCTAAGTTGCATTTGGAGCGGCTTAGTGAACAAGCTGGGTCAGCCCATTCTTCCTTTCTGCCATAGATACAGCAAAGTTTTCTTGATCTTCAAAAACTGTTTGTCCATCCATGTTTTGAAAAATAATGATCAAGTGGCTGGGTTTTTTTTTTTTAAAAAAAAACTGGCATATATAGTTTCTATATGACAACTATGATGGTTCCAAACTTAAATTTGGGAGATCTGTGATTTTCCTCTCAACTTTGTTTGAAAGCTAAATACAGCTCATGCTACAGAGAGAGGCCGCTAATGTGACTGGGGGAGTTGGGGGTGGGGGGAATGGGAGCATTTAACCCTTTCCCCCTGCATGCTCCCCCAGTCTAAATTGCCCTGCTGAAGCAATTTGCTCCAGAGGGAATATATATATATATATATATATATATATATATATATATATATATATATATATACAAGCAGCTATACTATGCCTGTATTTTCACCCTACAGAAAATATGGTTTGTGTGTGTGTGTGTGAGAGAGAGAGAGAGAGAGGGCAGGGAAGTTAAATCAGGAAAATGATGTCCCTGTGACTGTATTTAGTAAACAAAAAACCCCCCTGGAAAATCATCCCTAGTTTTTCCATCATAAGATGTAGTTTGCTCTGAGTATGGAAGTGGGAGCCATGACTCAGTTTCATCTGCTTTCAGCGTGCTCATTTTCGACCTACGTCTGTATCCAAGCGGCTCGTCAGTAACAGCAAATGTGCAAATAAACAGTAGACTTCAATTATCTGTTGCTAATTATCACTCAAATCTGATTTGCACACACTTCAAAAGAGCCCATATCGTTCCATTTAGTTATTTGCTTCAGTCTGATGGGTCTGTAATTCAAACCAAACCTGGGTCAACTGCCAGCCAGCAATGAAAGGAATGTGTTTATCCATAATCATATCTTTTGAACATGTATCTGTGGTTCATGAAGTCACTGGGGAGGCAAATTTACGTCGTTTCTCAAATTGACATTGCTTGCTTGGGTCAGTTGTTAAAATGGTTTAAGCAACTTTGCAGAGTGGAAGCTTCTTCTTCTTTTTTTTTTTTGGACAGGCACCAGGAGAAGCAGTGGAAAGAATAGCAAGAAAAACAGATCAGCATTGGGCTTCCCCACAATAGGACTCAGAAGAGGACAAGGGCTAGAGATGGGTGTGTGTGGCTGGTTCCAGCTGGGATGTCCACAGTGATTTCTGGAATGATCAGAGGACTTTCTGCACAGATTTGGATTCCTTCCAGAAAGAGCACATGAACTACACTTTGTTATGAAGTTTAGGGGGAGGCAGACTCCCCAGAATCCTAAATTTAGTAAAGGGTAGAACTTAGCTTCTCAGGGACGCGGGTGGCGCTGTGGGTAAAACCTCAGTGCCTAGGACTTGCCGATCGTATGGTCGGCGGTTCGAATCCCCGTGGCGGGGTGAGCTCCCGTCTTTCGGTCCCAGCTCTTGCCCACCTAGCAGCTCGAAAGCACCCCTAAGTGCAAGTAGATAAATAGGTACCGCTTTATAGCCGGAAGGTAAACGGCGTTTCCGTGTGCTGTGCTGGTGCTGGCTCGCCAGAGCAGCTTCGTCATGCTGGCCACGTGACCCGGAAGTGTCTTCGGACAGCGCTGGCTCCCGGCCTCTTAAGCGAGATGAGCACGCAACCCTAGAGTCGGACACGACTGGCCTGTACGGGCAGGGTTACCTTTACCTTTACCTAGAACTTAGCTAATACAGTGGTACCTCGGTTTTCGAACATCTCTGTTGATGAACATTTCGGTTTTCGAACACTGTAAACCCAGAAGTAAATACTTCGGTTTTCAAACATGCCTTGGAAGTCGAACGTGTTTCATGGCTTCTGCTGAGTGTAAGATCCTGAGGCCTAGCTGTCGGCCATTGAGTTTTCGGTTTTCGAACGTTTCAGAACTTGAACGGTCTTCCGGAACGGATTATGTTCAAAAACCGAGGTACCACTGTATTTGGAGTATGGAGGGAAGATATTTATGACGCTCTGAAAAAAAAAAACAGTCTCTGAGTTGTATCTACTCTGACCTTGGAGTAGAGAAATGCAGGCCACAAACTGCTTGTAGAAAATGCATTCTTTCCCAGTTCTCTGGGAAGGAGGAGATGGCAAACCGCTAAAATGTTGACGAACCTCAAGCAAATCATTTGCAAAATGCAGAATGTTCATTGCAACCTCGGTCTTTTAACATCAGAAAATTATCCAATAGCTGACATACACTATAATTTGTGGCTGTGAATACCATTCCTTAGGAATATTCCTCTCATTTTTGGGTCACTGCCTGATAGCCAACTGGACTGTTTCTAAAGTCATAGCTATTATTGTACACACACACTAACCAGCAATGTAGCTCATGCCCCCCTTTGAATTCTAGTCTGTTGTCAGTGGAATGAGTTGCAAGGGGCCAAAAATAAGGATAGCAGGCAAATATGTCAGTTTTTTTTCAGTTTCTCGTTTTTCCTGTGTTAAGTACAGTTCCCCACATTCTCACATCAGTC
Organism: Podarcis melisellensis; assembly: GCF_964234715.1. Lineage (NCBI taxonomy): Eukaryota > Metazoa > Chordata > Lepidosauria > Squamata > Lacertidae > Podarcis > Podarcis melisellensis. The sequence continues at coordinate 24,138,664 of NC_138530.1, read as the reverse complement.
TGCATTTTTTTTAATTAAGTAAAAAATGCCTCATGAGGATTCACCGGCATTTTAGTGTGAATTTCTCTTAATATACATAAATCGGTATGCGATTTTGCCTAATACTCATGTTTCTACAAAGCAATTCCCCTTAATATTGTTGCATGCCAACCCAATCTCCGAGAAGTGTGAGATTCCAGGGATTCCGGGCACTTACCCAGAGTTTGGTTTCCTCAGAATGAGGAACAACGGAGACTGTGGTGTCTTTATGATATAAGGTTTATTTACACATATATCCAACTGGAGCCTACAATGGATGGGCCTCCAGTATCAACACTCCAAGAAAGTCTTACTTAGTCACAACCCTGGATTCCAGCAGAAATCAGGCATGACTCTGCCTCTCCCAGCTGCCCAGCCTGCAGCTTCCAGCTTCACATAACTCAACTCTCAACCCTGGCCTTTGTCTTTCTTCTACCAGTGTTGAGGGAGGGAGGCCCACCCATTTTCTGTCTGGCACAGAGCCACTTTCTTTGTTACCTTAATGGCACATACTTAGAGAGCCATTATCCCCCCAGGAAGCTAGCCTGGCTATTCCAGGAATTGAATCCATTTTGGATTCAGGAATTAGAAGGGGACTCAGGCATACAGCCTACTCCCTAACTCATAACAGTTAAATGCATTTTTTTGGTATACATGGAATCATAGAATCATAGAGTTGGAAGAGACCACAAGGGCCATCGAGTCCAACACCCTGCCAAGCAGGAAACACCATCAGAGCACTCCTGACATATGGTTGTCAAGCCTCTGCTTAAAGACCTCCAAAGAAGGAGACTCCACCACACTCCTTGGCAGCAAATTCCACTGTCGAACAGCTCTTACTGTCAGGAAGTTCTTCCTAATGTTTAGGTGGAATCTTCTTTCTTGTAGTTTGGATCCATTGCTCCATGTCCGCTTCTCTGGAGCAGCAGAAAACAACCTTTCTCCCTCCTCTATGTAACATCCTTTTATATATTTGAACATGGCTATCATATCACCCCTTAACCTCCTCTTCTCCAGGCTAAACATGCCCAGCTCCCTTAGCCATTCCTCATAAGGCATCGTTTCCAGGCCTTTGACCATTTTGGTTGCCCTCCTCTGGACATGTTCCAGTTTGTCAGTGTCCTTCTTGAACTGTGGTGCCCAGAACTGGACACAGTACTCCAGGTGAGGTTTGAGCAGAGCAGAATACAGTGGCACTATTACTTCCCTTGATCTAGATGCTATACTCTTATTGATGCAGCCCAGAATTGCATTGGCTTTTTTAGCTGCCGCGTCACACTGTTGGCTCATGTCAAGTTTGTGGTCAACCAAGACTCCTAGATCCTTTTCACATGTACTGCTCTCAAGCCAGGTGTCACCCATCTTGTATTTGTGCCTCTCATTTTTTTTGCCCAAGTGCAATACTTTACATTTCTCCCTGTTAAAATTCATCTTGTTTGTTTTGGCCCAGTTCTCTAATCTGTCAAGGTCGTTTTGAAGTGTGATCCTGTCCTCTGGGGTGTTAGCCACCCCTCCCAGTTTGGTGTCATCTGCAAATTTGATCAGGATGCCCTTGAGTCCATCATCCAAGTCGTTGATAAACGGCGGGAAGGTAAACGGCGTTTCCGTGCGCTGCTCTGGTTCGCCAGAAGCGGCTTAGTCATGCTGGCCACATGACCCAGAAGCTGTACACCGGCTCCCTCAGCCAGTAAAGTGAGATGAGTGCCGCAACCCCAGAGTTGGTCATGACTGGACCTAATGGTCAGGGGTCCCTTTACCTTTAAGGAAAAGTGGGACATTCCACATTCACATCAGAAACCGGGATGGCTTCTGTAAATCCAGGACTGTCGCTGGGAAATAGGGACACTTGGAGGGGCTGGTACTGTAGGTCATATGGCTACCCTGAGAGACACAAGGAGGAAGAGAAAAAGAACCATGAGATTTACCGTACTTTTCTCTCTCCCATTCAAGTGAAACAGGTTCTTAATTATAAACAGTGAGGCCCCAAGCAAGGGACTGAAATGAAGGGCAACTGCAGTGACCTGCAGGGAGAACCAATCAATGTGGACAGATTTAATAACATAAGCACCAAGGGCGACATGCCAGTCTTCTCCTAGAAAAAGAGCTGGGATGGTGGCGGGAGAAGCTGTTACGTACATCTTGGAACACATGATGCATTTAGAATGAAAACATTTGCTTATCAGTGGAGGCACTGTAATGTCAAACATACGGTGGCCGCTTGATATTTTAACCTTCCCTCTGAGCGATGAGAAAATTAGATAGCTGGTTTTATTTAGGGCCTTCAGAGTCTGTGAACATGAAAGGTCGGGCTTAGTTAAAGTGGGACATAAGCTGCCTGACAAAGCTGAGGGAGCTGGAGAAACATGTCCGTGTTCTCGGGCTCTCTCGCTATTTATTTAGAGGAGCACCATTGGTATAAGACTGTGTTTCCCAAATTTGGGTCTTGGACTACAGTTCCCATCATCCCTGATCATGGAGACAGTGGCGTAGTGTGGGGGGTGCAGGGGGGGCCGGCCGCACCGGGCGCAACATCTGGGGGTTAGGGTTAGGGGGCGCAAATCCACGGGTTAGGGGGCGCAAATTACTTGCCTTGCCCCGGGTGCTGACAACCCACGCTACGCCACTGCATGGTGCATTGTAGATGATGGGAGTTGGAGACCCAAGTTTAGGAAACACTGGAACATTTTGTAGTGGTTTTTAAAATATCCAGGGTTAAACACAGAAGAAGGGGACAGAAAGAACAATGACAATGCTTCTTGCTTGCCTGGACAGAGGGTAGAGAGGGATGTGTGAGGGTGAAGAAATTGCCCAAATATACAAAGGTAAAATTCACATTTATTGGTTTGCTCACTTTGGCCTTGGGAAGTTACCTGGAAGGGAATGTGGGCCTCAGGCTTGAAAAGGTTCCCTACCCCTGAGATAGAAGATTGATTCAGATGTAACACCAAAGCATGATTTGGCACTATACCAACAAGTCCTGTCCCTGTGCAGTCTCAATCCAATCTTGGATTCCAATCCTGGATTACAGAGTTTGGACAAACCATAGTTTACCACTTCTGGCCTATGGTGTATTGCAAACCAGGAAGCCTGAAAGCTGATTGCTGGAGAAAAGGTGACAAACATTGATGAGTGTCCAAGCTGGGATAAATTATTGAAGGCAAAGATGTCCATGGTTATGTAAATGGGAGAGAAGGAGAACTAAGAAACGCGGAAGTAAAGGGAGACATGATAAAATGCACAGAAGCCAAAGACAGCGGCGGAAGGATCCTGCAGCCTCCGTACAGAGCTTAAGCAGCACCGGGCGTGCGCCGTCCATACGAGCATCGTATGAGTGGCAGCAGAGGGTGCAGCTGCAAGCCGAGGATCCTCTGCATGCGGCTGGGGCAGCCTGATGGTGGCGGGGCAAGCCCCTCCATGGGGTGCCTTCTTGTCACCCCCTCAAAGATGGTACCTGGGGTGCTCCGCCCCCCTTCCTCCGCCACTGGCCAAAGAGTTGAAGGTAAGAGAACTTGCTTCACTTGTGATTCCCAGCAACTGGTATTCAGAGGCTTATTAGGGCTGATGAAAATTCTAATTCCCATCAACAACAATGGGAGGACTACATCCCTGAGTGAAGATTTGATTTGATTGAATATATTTGAAAATATTTCTGTGCCGCTTTTCATTTGAACGAATGTCAAAGCAGCTTGCAAATAATAAATAAATATAACAAAACATGGTAAAGGTAAAGGACCCCTGGACAGTTAAGTCCAGTCAAAGGCGACTATGGGGTTGCGGCACTCATCTCTCTTTCAGGCTGAGGGAGCCAGTGTTTGTCCACAAACAGCTTTCCAGGTCATGTGGGCAGCATGGCTAAACAGCTTCTGGCGCAACAGAACACCGTGACAGAAACCAGAGCACACAGAAACGCCGTTTACCTTCCTGCCACAGCAGTACCTATTTACCTACTTGCACTGGTGTGCTTTCGAACTGCTAGGTTGGCAGGAGCTGGGACAGAGCAACCGGAGCTCACTTCATTGTGGGGATTTGAACCGCCGACCTTCCGATCAGCAAGCCCAAGAGGCTCAGTGGCTTAGACCACAGCGCCACCCGCGTCCCTTATAAAACATGACATCACAAGTACAGCATAGATTGTATAAAATAATTGACAAATCATCAACAAAACAATCATAATCTATTAATCTGACACTGTTCACAAAACAGCAACTAAAAATTAAGATAAACATCATAATTGCAGCAAAATGTTTAACAACATTAACAAAATAGCAACTAACAAAAAAGCTACACACTGTTTAGTTCGTATACACACTCTCCACACCCCCATGACTCATAATCTTCCACTCCATTAGTTTATACAAATACACACAAAATACTATATTGCCTGTCGTTAAGCCAGCTGGGATCCTTGAGTAGTGGGCCATTGTTGAGATGGTGGGGTTCTTGGGCCTTCCACCAGTGGTAAGGTGAATGTTGACTCTGGAAGCCTGCTCAGGCATTGTTGATGAGGAACTTGCCCACATCCCTCTCCTGATTGTCAAGGTCCATTCCTACTTGAAGAAGTCTGAGATGAGCCTTTCCCCCCAGTGTGGTGAGTCACGGTTACACTCAGTGCAGAGGCTGACCAGAAGGTCTGGCAGTGTCTCAGGACGCTCTTGCTAAGCCATGGCCTGTCCACCAGCAGCTGTTCTGCAGCTGCACCTTGGCTGACATAGTGCAGAGAAGGCTGATGGGAGAGAGAGGGGAAGCTAGTTGAGTCCACTAGGCAGGAAGGAGAGGCCATGATAAAGATGCTGAGGGAACCTCAGCAGGGCCTCGGCGGCCTAGATGAGCTCGCAGCCAGTTGACTTGTCTCGGTGTCCAGGCTGCTGCCCGTGGAAGTCGTGAAGCAGAGGGCATCATTCGGTGGGGGGTGGAGGATGAGATGCAAGAAGCAAAAACATACCTGTGTTCCTGGACAGCTCCCTGTATTTTCAGAGATTTATTATACAAGAAAAGTTGTTAGTGGATTTTTGCCCCCAAATCTCTGATTTCCTCCCCGCAAAGGTGATGCCTTGTTAAAAGGCCAGGGCTTATTGATTTCAAAGCCAGAAGGTAGAGTTGAATGAATAATGAACAGCAGCTGCTGGAAACACTTTGTGGCAGCCTTGGGACTGTCTTTCCCTATGTTGCAATTACACTTTGACTGACCTCCAAGAATAACGAACAAGAGTACCCAACTGGATCATAAGCTCTGTGTCTGTGTTGTCCAGAGTAGGTGTAACGTTTCACATCCACGGGGTCCTCTGTGTCAGTTGAACATTATACCACTGTACACCCGTCAGGCTTGCAAAGCTAACTCTCAATCCTTTATTTTTATGTTCTGATTCAGCATTCCTTTGCAAGCTGTGCTGAAAGTGCAGATAAGATTTTCCATCTCCGAAGAAGAAGAATGATCTCTCTTATTTTCTGAAGGCAACAGCGTGTGTGTTAGTTGTTTATGGCCTGACTAAGAGCAGGTGCTTTCTAGTTTACAGCAAGCGGGGAAATCGCGTTACTTGGGGATTGCGAGGAGATTGTGGATGGTGGTGGTGGGAAATCTCTGTTTTATAAATTATTGTCGTGGAGTGCCAAAGTAAGCTCAAGCACTCAGGATTTCATCCATAACTCCTGTCGATCTGAATGGCAATTTGATCTGTCTGCTTTTAATGGGGCATGAAATGCAATGTCTCCAGGTTTGTATGTGGAGCTGAAGCAAACCTAGCAACTTAGACAACTGCTGCTTTGGTGTTTACATTCCCTCTATCTCTCCCACTTATGTGTACTTGTGCATATCTGCCCATTTGATGAATGGGCTCCAATCTACCAAAGCTTTTTTTTTTTTTTTTTTAAAGGTAAAGGACCCCTGACAGTTAAGTCCAGTCGCAGACGACTCTGGGGTTATGGTGCTCATCTCACTTTACAGGCCGAGGGAGCTGGCATTTGTCCACAGACAGCTTTCTGGGTCATGCAGCCAGCATGACTAAGTCGCTTCTGGCACAATAGAACACCGAAACAAGAGCAGCGCCCCCAGTCATGAGACTTCCCCCAGGGGTCAATAGTAAGCTGGAACCTCTTCTACACCTTCCCCTTTTAAAGGGAGGAACTACAAAGGAATTAAATCCAGAATGCACCTGCCAGACTGGTGACTGGGAGTGGCTGCCGGGACCATATAACACTGGTTCCAAATGAACTACATAGGCTCCCAGTATGTTTCCAAGCACAATCCAAAGTGTTGGTGTTAAAGCCCTAAACGGCTCCAGCCCTGTATACCTGAAGGAGCATCTCTACCCCTTTCGTTCAGCCCAGACACTGAGGTCCAACTCTGAGGGCCTTCTGGTGGTTACCTCACTGTGAGATGTTACAGGCAACGAGGCAGAAGTTCCCAAGTTTTCCTGAGGGAAACCATGGCAGCTCAACTGAGATCAAATAGATAAAACTGTACAGAAACCTGCATGGTTGTAAACGTTTTCACATATTGACTCTGATCTTGGAGCTTGGACTCAACAAAAGGCTTTGCAGTTAGTGACCGACTTGAGTGGTTTCAGGACTGGAGTGAGAGGGTCTTAAGCGCTGGTATCGGCAAAGGGGAATGAATGACACACCTCATTTCTGCCGCTGCAGCACTTTAAACAGCAAGAGGCAATTTCTCAAATAAGCAGATTTCAAGTCCTTCAGGGCCTTATAAGTTACAAGTAGCAACACAGAGCATTCCATCCAGAAACCTACTGGCATGCGCAGCAGATCCCCGGGTACTTTTGCAAAATATTCTTTGCACACAGGGTCATTTAATGAGTGGGAGGCTGCCTCTCTTTTTTGCACCAGATCCGATTTCTTCCAGGTTTCGGTTCCTAGCTTCTTGCACAGGCCATTGCCTTAATCCAACCACAAGGTGCCAAAGGCATGGTTAGCTGAAGCTACGCTTCTCCACTAGCAAAGGAAAGACCTTAATTGCAGATGTCTGGAGCAGCCTGCCTTCCCTTTGAGGCCTTGGAGCTCATTCTCAAAAGCATTCCAGCCCATAGCAGTTGTAGTTGTTCTTCAGTTCATGCTAATATCCTGCTATTGCAAGGGTGGGAAGTGTTTTTCAGCCCAAAGGCCACATTCTCACCCGGGCATCCTTCTAGGGACCATGTTCCAGGGTGGTCGGGGCCAGAGGCAAAAGTAGGCAGGGCAATGCATGCAAATTTTAACTTGTACAATAGGTCTCCCACACCTCTTTCCATAGGTGCCAAGTCCCTGGGGCCCTGGGTGCCTGAGCACCCACAAAATTCTCCATGAAGGGGCCGGGCATCCACAAATCTCAGTTCTAGGGCTATGCACGCTGCGTAGCACTGGCTGCCCTTGGGCACCCACAGTCGCAGGGCCAAGCTGGCACTCCTGCCTCTTTCTGTGCTCCTTCCAGGGAAGCCGATAGTCATTCAAGGTCATTCAAGGTTATATCGCAGCAAGGCAACTAGGAGGGTACTTAGTGTTGTATTTTCACAAACACATGCATTTTAAACACACCACTTTGCCATAACGTACACATTTTGGGTTCAAGAACAGCATTACAAAAATCAAACAAGCATGAATTTTGGAGAAAAGCTGCATTTCAGTCCTTGCGCTTTTTCGAGAAGTGCAGTTGACACAGCTTTCATGTTAAATGTGATCCAAACTGAATCCTCCTCCTCCTCCTCCTCCTCCTCCTCCTCCTCCTCCTCCTCCTCCTCCTCCTCCTCCTCCTCCTCCTCCTCCTCCTCCTTCTTCTTCTTCTTCTTCTTCTTCTTCTTCTTCTTCTTCTTCTTCTTCTTCTTCTTCTTCTTCTTCTTCTTCTTCTTCCAGAATGCTATCTGTCTTGGTTGTTGTCTGCCTATTTTAGCGTGAACCATGCCTATTTTATTTCAAACTACACCCAAAGTTGTGTTTAAAGAACCCACATTAATTTCCTCTGGAGGAAATTATGAAAAAAAAAATCAAAATCAAGGGTGAGGCAGAGTTGTGGTGACAGACCTTTTCAGCATGTTGGGAGAAAAAACCTCTGGTCACACATGGCAGGCAGATCCTACGTGTACACACAGGGGTGTACAGAGCCGAGCTTGTTCATTAACTTTCCCTTTGCGAATGTGCTGGCCAGATAACTTTGCTGGTCATACTTAATGTACCATCACATGTCTGGTGGGGAGGGTGTGTGTGTCAAATATTAGCAATATCCAGCTGCAGTTCAGGCTGGATTTCAATAAGGCTTCAGACCTGACCATGAAATCCTAATATTTTGGGGTGTTATAAATCTCTGCTGTCTCGCATGCCGCATGAAGCACTCATAAAAAGGAAAGGCTGGTTCTGTTGGCTGGTGTACGACGCAGCTAGGAGTTTTGGAGATCATTCCTAGCTTTTCAGTGTTAGCCTTAATAACACAGTCCTAAAGCAACTGTTTGAGACAAAAAGCAAGCAAGCCATTTTATGTCAGGGCTAAGATAACATCACAGACAGCTCCTGCTCAGCAAGATCTAAGAAAACTCAGATAGCCAGGAAAAGTCTAGAAAACAGCTCTCAGCTTGAGATGATTATGTAAAGTAAAGGTTCCCTGGGTCAGCAGATGATTCAAGAATATTAGGTGCATGAAATGTTAGGAGCCTAGTTTCCCGAGATTAGTAGATGATTTGAGAATATTGGGTACAAGAAACTGATGAAAAATGAGTAACATGCACTATGCTATCACAGAAGGGTGGTATTATAGGGCTCTCCCATGCTATGGGGGGGGGGGAGAAGGAGTAATAAACAAGAAAGCACCAAGCTCAGTCTATGAAGCTCTCATGCCTTTGTGTCCTCATATTCAATCAAAAACAGTAGCTGTTTTCAGACATTCTCATGAATACATGTCAAGAGAGCGGCTTGCGGGTATAGATAATAGGGCTGGTTCCAAGTTACTGTCTCCCCCTAAAGTGCTCTGTGGGAGATTCTTCCTATGTCAATGGGTTCCCCCATTCACACTAGGGCCACCTTTCATTCATTTGCTTACACATCTGCACTGGGACATTGTGATCACATAATATAGCAGACAGCTGACAGAGGCTGGGTCTGAGAAACCACCCACCATTTAAAGTGCCCATAATGCCCTGGTGCATTATGAAACCCATCATCCTGTTCTCCCATTGGCCAACTGGATGCCTATGGGAAGCCAACAAGCAGGAACCGAGCACAACAACACTGAGATTCTCAGTAGCTGATATTTAGAGACATACAGCTTCTGACTGTGGAAGCAGAACCAGGGGATCTCTTTACACACTAATAGTAAACACAGCTAGGTTGAGGGTAGAGACTAACTTCTGCAATGTTGTCCTGCATTGTTCATTATCCTCAGTGAATACCTGAATAGGGTTAGGGCAAAGCAAGAAGAGGAATGTTTGGGTTGATCCAGGGATGTGTGGGTTTTGTGTGACAAAATTCAAAAATCGCTCTCAGATTATTTAGCAGCTTTAAAACTAGGCGTGCTCAATCCACCCAATGTGCTAGTTAGCATAATGATCCTGTTCTCGGAAGCACTGAGGAATCATAACAGACCAAACTCCACTGCTTTCTAAACGTTTTAGAAGATTACATCTGGCTTTGCTGCCAGCTGAAAGACGGATTCGGTTTTCAGCCAATTAGAAGAATGGATCAGTTGACCAATTAAATCATTCATTTTATTTTGTACAGTAGTAATAATCATTGCCATTTGAGATCTCTGAAATGTGTAGAGGAAAATTGGATTAAAAGGTTCAAATGGCAAGCTGTCATCAGCCAGTTCTTTCCCCTTGGATGCGTAGATATTCCCAGCCTTGAATTTAGGACAAAACATGATTTCTTTTTATTACTTTCCTCTGCTTTACAGATAAAACTTCAAAACAGAAAACAACAAAAGAAAGCCGGAATCTCACATATTGATAAGTTATGCTTTTCTTCTTCTTCCTGTGACTGTAAGCAGCTGTCTTGACTCTACTCACACTGCTTTTGGCAACTGAAAGTCTTCTTACAAATTCATTAGCAGCAATAATAAATGAATAAACTGTATATTGCTGTGCTTTTAAAGTTTTCTGCAGGTTATATGCCACTGAGAGGTGCTAATAAATCAAACTGGGAGGGAAGAAAGAAAAGCAGTTACATGCAAGTGTACGTGCAAGGAACCAGCAAAACAACATCAAACCTAGCGTTATGTAAAATACATTCAACAAACACACAAAATGTAACTGGCTGTGTACTCACAATCGAAACCGTGGTTGTTTTACTCTCCTCCGACAATCTTGTTGCTGTAGGAACCACAGCAAAGCCATGGTTTGTCTTAGTGTCACATCTGAACTTGGGTTGTCCATTCCCCCCCCCCACCCCAGACAAACTGCCACAAATGGTTAATCAAGAACAAAACCTGGCTGCAATTCATGGTTTGTTTGGAGGGATGCAAACCATGAGCTTGGGTTTGGACATAATGAGCCTAACCATGGCTTTACGCCTGGGTTGAGTGGAAGCATCTGGGCCTGGGGAGCAGTGAAGTAACTGCTGCACTCATCCACATTCATGCTTGGCCATCTTTTGGTTTAGCGTTATATGTGAACTGGGTATGTGTAGAGGAAATTTGCAAATACCCATTGCTGGCCAACAAATGAAAGCCCATTCTCTTTGCCTAACATGGAGGAGTGCACTGGAGCTGGTTCATTTCGGTGAATGGAACAATGGCCACCAACCTCAGTCTGCCCTCGTTAAAGTTATAAGTTTAATGTGCATAAAATCTTAAGATTTCTCAGTACATTCAAATATATTTCAAAAAGGCTGGTATTGCCCAGTCTCCTGACTCAGCTTGTGAGTTTGAAACATGAGAAGGTGTTTATGTATAAACAAGGGAAATTATAGCAGCTAGTTATGCCTTCCTGCTTGGTCTCTTTGTCTGTCTTAAAACTGCAGGTTTTTACAATAATCCTGCCAATGTCTCGATCTGTTTACAGTTTGTTTGTAAATACTCAATAAACCATTTCCATTCCTTTCTAAAAAGTTTGTTGTCTTGCTTTCTTATTCTTCCAGTATGTTTCGCCATTTCTGCATATTCCATTAGTTTTTGTATCCATTATTCTTTTGTCAGGACCTCTTCATCCTTCCACTTTGGGGCAAATAACATTATTGCAGCTGTAGTTGCATACATAAATAAATTTCTATACTGTTTAGGTAGTTATAATCCCATAATTCCCAAGAGAAAAGCTTCTGGTTTTTTTAATGAATGTTATTTTAAACATCTTTTTCAATTCATTATATATCATTTCCCAGTAAGCTTTAACCTTATTACAAGACCACCCCATGTGAAAAAGGTGCCTTCTTTCTCTTTAAATTTCTAACACTCATTTGACTTTGATTTATACATTTTTGCCAATCTACTAGGTGTTTAGGTACCATCTATATAGCATTTTCATATAATTTTCTCTTAAACCATAGCATGCTATAAATTTTATATCCGTATTCCATAATTGTTCCCATGCTTCCATTTCTATATTATGACCAGTATCAATTGCCCATTGTATCCTTAAAGATTTCACTTGTTCATCTTTTGATTCCCATTCCAATAACATCCTGTACATCTTAGACCACAGGTCAGCAACCTTTTTCAGCTATGGGCTGGTCCACTGTCCCTCAGATCATGTGGTGGGCCAGACTATATTTTGGAAAAAAATAATAATGAACAGATTCCTATGCCCCACAAATAACCCAGAGATGCATTTTAAATAAAAGCACACATTCTACTCATGTAAAAACACGCTGATTCCCGGACTGTCCACGGGCCAGATTGAGAAAGCGATTGGGCCACATCCAGCCCCCGGGCATTAGGTTGCCTACCCCTGCCTTAGACATTACTTTAACATTACAAACAGGTTTTGCTCTAATTGTGATAATTGTTCCCCAAACCCCCGCTTCCTTTCTTTTTTTAAATATTTAATTCAAATGATGATATTGTAACCATGTTGTTAACATTCCTGGTAAATCCTCAAACTCTTTTAATTTAAATTCTCTACCCGCCTCTCTCAGCAAATTTCTGTAAGTCACCCAACTTTCTGTCAAATTTTTCTTTTTCACCTCTATGGCTTCTAAAGGTGAAAGCCAAAGAGGTGTTTTAATTTCCAATAATTTTTTTATATTTGCCCCATAATCTATACATCTTTTCCCTATTTATATGCTTTGTGAAATCTTTATGTACTTTCACCTTTACATACCACAAATAAGCATGCCAACCAAAAATATTATCATGACCTTCCAAATCTAAAATATACGGATTCTTCAATAGCAACCATTCCTTCAACCAGCACAGACAAGATGCTTCATAATATAATCTCATATCCAGCAGGGGGAAACAACCTATCTCTTTCATGTCTATCAGTATTTTACATTTTATTCTCGGTTTCCCCCCTTGCCAGATATATAGAAGGAGGAGAGATTCAACATAGGTTCAGTGCTGGGAGTCCTCTCCAGCCTGAATGCATTTCAAAGCATTTCACAGAGCAACAGAAGGAAGTTTATAAAGTCAGCATAATATATTGCAGAATCACCAAACCCCTGCGAGCAACAAACCTTCATAGACATTTGTTTCAACGGTAGTTTCGATCTTAAGTAGATCGAAAAAGCTGTATAAACAATGTTAATCTATTTCCACTCTTAGCTCTTGCTTAAGCGTTTTATAGGAGCTGGATAATTTTTTATTTTTTATTTTTGGCATGGAAAAGCACCAACCTTTTTTTTTCCTTCCAAAAGTGGGATCTAGACCTTGGCGGTTTTCTGTTTCTGTGTGTGCTCCGTGCCTCGGAACGACATCTGCTAGCAGTTAATTTGCAAAACGGGGAGAATGTCACCGCAAAACGTAGGCTTTATTTTAAAATAAACACCAGAAAAATATTACTTGGGCAAAGAATAAATGTGTATCAGAAAAAGAAGGTGGGTGGTGGCTGCCCACAAACCGGATGGTCTTCATAACAGTTCAAAGCAATTGGCGTATATTGGTGGAGACCGCCGCTCTGGCCCTTGTGGAGAAAAGAGGCTGCCAGAGCCAGCAGCCTCTAAACCAGGAGTTGTTCTCTCCGCACCATCAGCTTTCTTTAAAGAATGTCCTGATCACCTGACTGCTTTCCTGGGCAGAAATGCTGAAGGAAAAACATACCCCAGTGCCAATCCCCGTCTCACTCCAAGTGCTTGTCAGCAGGAAAAGTCAGGTTTTTTTTCCTTTGCTAATGGTCGCAGAAACATGGCCGGCGCAGAGTGCCAGTAATAGAGAGAGTGAAGGGAGAAGTCTGCAAACAAGTCTCATCTTCCTGCTGTGGGTTGGCTGGGTTTGCCAGCAGAAAGGGAAGAGCGGATAAAATGGCTGGCTGTTTTGGTGGGTGTTTGACATCCCTGTGGGTAGATTAAAAGGTAAAGGTAAAGGGACCCCTGACCATTAGGTCCAGTCATGACTGACTCTGGGGTTGCGGCGCTCATCTCGCTTTATTGGCCGAGGGAGCCGGCGTACAGCTTCTGGGTCATGTGGCCAGCATGACTAAGCCGCTTTTGGTGAACCAGAGCAGTGCACGGAAGCACCATTTACCTTCCCGCCGGAGCGGTACCTATTTATCTACTTGCACTTTGACGTGCTTTCGAACTGCTAGGTTGGAAGGAGCAGGGACCGAGCAACGGGGGCTCACCCCGTCGCGGGGATTCAAACTGCTGACCTTCTGATACTAGGCTCTGTGGTTTAACCCACTGCGCCACCTGCGTCCCTGTGGGTAGATTAGTTTTTTATTTTATTTTATTTTATTTTATTTTATTTATAACACCTATATCCCACTTTTCCTCTGAGAAGCGCAAGGTGACATACATAGTTCTCCTCAGCAATGGGTGATATTTAACTAAGGTTCCCTGAGAGTAGACCCATTTAAATTAATGCATCTAGCTTACCCATGTTCATTAATTTCAATGGGTTGACTTGAGATGCCCTGACCCAGGAAATGTTTATATAGGACTCCTAGCCAAACAAAGGCCCACAGGATAGGGAACTTAACATATTGTCAAGTCTTCCAGTTAACTGGCTAAAGGTCTTGGCAAATGACCAAGCTTCTGGTCCTCTTGATGCCAACACCTATTCCATTGCATACTAGTTAATCAAGTCCTTCCTTTTGTTTGAATTTTTTCTTTTTACAAAAGGAAAACAAAATGAAGGGGAAATCTGGTGTTTTTGTACAAGGCCACCCATTTTGCATCGCTCTCAGTGCCACATTTTGAAGCTACTTGTCTTGACCACATTAATCTCTTTTAAATATTATAAAATATGATCTAATATATTGTATAACTTAACTGCCAATGTGTTTCCACGGCAGACAAATAGAACTATTCTGGCTTTTTTTGGGGGGTGGGGAATGCAAGAAATAGCTAGTAAAATTTGAAGGTAACATTCTTGCTCAAACCTTAAGAGGATTTGGCAGAAGCAGAAATCCAAAGAAATGCAGCTCTATGTTGGAAGCCATTGGGAATTTTGCCACTGACCCCAAAGGAGCCAGGATTTCATTCCAAGAATACATGTATAAAAACTCTATTTCCAGTTTCTCAGGGGCCTCAAGAGGCTTTATGATAGTTCTTGTGGTTGAAGTCAAGCGAGATCCTCAAACACTGGTGAAAGGGGATTTGACAAAGGCTTGCTAAGCTTGCTTAATATCAATGTGATAATCCCTTTGGTCCTGTTTTGGAGGAAAACAAACTCTTGTTTCCCACAATTGCACAACATCACTATGTGCGGGGGGGGGGGAGCCACAACACCGAGCAAACTTAGAAAGGGTTTTGCTTAGAATCTGTAAGGAAATAAGAAACACATGACTGGATTTGACCAAAGGACCACCTTATCCAGCCCTTTGCCTACAACTCCCATCAGCCCAAGCCAGCATATTGCCTGGAGGTGATGGGAATTGGAGGCCATGCAATACATTACTGGCTTAAAACTCAGCTAGGCCATCCATCTTCTCAGTTAAAGCCAAAGCTGTTTTGAGAAAGAAAGTCATCAAAACACAATGTGTGACAGGATAGAAACAGGATAGGCATTGATGGTGGCTTATGCTGTGTTTATACAAAACACATTATATTAGTTTTGCAAATGATTTGCAATATTGCTGTTTTCAACAAAACAATTATTGGATTGTACGCGTTGCCAATCCTTTTGATTATCTTGTCATTGTTATTGCGACTTCCACTGGCCTCTTATTTCTCGGTCTGATATGATAAAGTCGCCATAAGGCAATTTTATCACATCTCTTTTGCATGGTAGACATTTTGCTTGAAATGTCCTGCAAAAGATGGCCCAGACATTATGCAACAGAATGAAAGATCATTACCCCTTCTCCTCACTCTTTCCTTGCAGTGTCTGTGACAACTGTGTTTCATACCAAATGTAAACAGACTGTGAAAAAGACTATGAATTGAAAGTGGAGACACTATATGTACCTTTCCTTGTTTATTTGTTTGTTTTTGTAACACAGAAAAATCTTCAATAGAAGTTTGAAGTTATTGTGTGCACACAGTTTTATACTGTGTCAGGCATATCTTTCTCATTTTCTGCCACATGATCCTCTAAACTGGAGATTTCAGAGGCTGGACCCAAGTCCTTCCACACAGAAAGCACCTGCTGTACGACTGAGCTATCCCTTCAGCCGAGTTTCTGATGCTGTAGTTAAAATCAAATAGTCTCCTGCACTGACTATCATGTTCCCCAGGGCTTCTCCCCCAGCTGGATTGCACGGGAACTTAGTTCTGGCACCTCTCAGTTGGGGGCCATTGCCGTTCTAAGATAAGGTTACCAGAAGTCCTTGTTTCCTGGGGACAGTCCCCGGATTTACAAATCAGTCCTCATACAAAATCCATTGAAGTTAAAAGTGTCCCTGGATTCATTGAATAAAAAATCTGGTAACCTTATTCTAAGAGACCAAGGGAGATGCTCATGGTGAGTTCTGGCACCTCTTTTTCTAGGAAAATAGCACTGATGTTTCCCCTGATTCTGATCTCGCTGCAGTCATCTAATCTGCTATATTTACCTTCTGCAGAATTCAAGAGTGTTTTTCATATGGTTTCTGGACAAGTCTGCAAGCTGCTTACAAAACAGAACTATCAGTTGGACAAAACAACAGAAGTTCATCTAAAAACTCCCACCCTCAGTGTTTATAGAATAAAGATATTACCAGAGTTTTTAAAATGTTGCTTCAAAACTCCTAAACAATTATTTGCCTGATATAACCGTATTTTATGACAAAATGGTCACTAGATGGCACTGTCAGTACACGGAAATACAATTCTCCAGGCCTGGAGGGTCAAAGCAGGATTAAACGGGCAATTTCATTTAAGGTGTTTTTCTCTTCTATGGGCCCAACTAGATAATGTGATGTTCAGTGCCCCCATGAATTTAATGTGCAGATAGAAATAGCCATTGAGGGATAGTGGAGCAGGATCTTGACAACGTCAGGCATGGAAAGGGGAGTATAACTGCCGGTCCTCTGACAATCCCGATGAAAATCACTCCTCACTGATGTTGAGAGGAAGGCTTCCATCTGGGCCAGGATGGTGAGGTTTAGCCAGAAGGCCAGGGAAAATATGCCCCAACCATATGAGGCAAAAGAGGGAATTCCTCGATTATGGTAAAGATCAACAACTGGAGTCGGCTCCACCGTTAGGCAGAGTGAGGCTGCTGCCTCAGGCAACAGATGCTGAAAGGCAGACAGCGGAAAGTGTTGTGTGAGCCATGCAGCCTACCTGGAGGGCTCTGTCCATTGCTAGTGTTGAAGCAAGAGTCAGCTGCCAGTTTGGCTGGTTTTTGCACATGGAATGGGGGAAGTGCCATCGGGGAAGAGAGCCGGTGTGGTGTAGTGGTTAAGAGCGGTAGTCTCGTAATCTGGTGAACTGGGTTCGCTTCCCCGCTCCTCCACATGCAGCTGCTGGGTGACCTTGGGCTAGTCACACTTCTCTAAAGTCTCTCAGCCCCACTCACCTCACAGAGTGTATAAGACGACCCGTAATTTATGCCAATTATTTCAAAAGGAAAAAATATTATCTTAAACATGGAAAAATACGGCACTTGTTCTCTAGGAAAAGTTGCTAAAGAAGGAATGCTTGCCAAAAGAGAGGATGTCATTTGCAGGGTTTTTTATTTATTTATTGCAGGCCACCACTAGGGATAAAGGAAAAATGTGATAATAATAAAATTATTATTCTCCTTTTGGAACGCCCTTGGAAGTCGAGGAGATAAATAACTATACAGCTTTTAGAAGACATCCGAAGGCAGCTCTGTATTGGAAAGTTTTCAATGTTTGATCTTTATTATGTTTTTATATGTGTTGTAAGTTGCCCAGAGTGGGTGGGGCAAACCAGTCAGATGGGCGGGGTACAAATAAAATATTAATAATAATAATACAGTTTGCATTTAAAGGCAAATTTACCTGATTCTTTCCAAAACAGTTCATGGGCTGAAACATAAACTTGCACTTCTCCAAATTTAGCCATGCACAAATATATAGATGCATATATTTGTGAAAGAACATGCAAAAATGTATTTTCTTAGAGGAAATTGCTTTGCAGAAGAGGTGTACATTAGGAAAGAAATGCAGTAAAATGCTGGTGGGTTTTATTGAAGACTTTTTAAAAAAAATCAAACTGATGTGGAAATTTGAAGAAATAATTGAAACAGACAGATTTGCCCATCCTTAGAGATGCCCCTTGCAAAATAATAAAGAAAAGTGGTTGTAAAGAAAAGTGCCCATCTGAAATCTGAGTGCTTCCACTTTTTAGGATACAACACAGAAATGGCTTTTCCGTAGGATGCTTCAGATTGCATGGAGCAACCCTGTTTAACCTTGATCTCCTTACAGACCATATTGACTGATTTCCATAACGTTTATATATCACACTTTCCTCCCATCCGGGAGCTTTGTGCAGAACGCACAGGATTCCTCAGCAGCCATCCGTCTAAGCACTGACCACACACAGCCCTCTTTCCTCAGATTTCTACACACACTTAGCTATATTTATTTATTTGGAAGGTTTTTATCCTGCCTTTCCTCAAACAGAGTTCAAGGCAGCTGGCAAACTGATAACAAAAGCCTCCCTAATATTAGAATAAAAGATGCAAAGCAACAAAACTAGAGCAGCAGACATAAAGATGACACGAAAAGAAATCCCTTTAAAATAAAAGCCAGCAGAGCCTTAAAACACACAAAGACCCCAAACCGTATTTTAAAAGGGAAGGTTTTCACCGTGTGCTGAAATATCAGTACTTGAGTGGGTACAAGATGGGCCTCAAGACATAAAATTATCTAATTGGGAGAGGCAGAGAACCCATCACTTCCCTGAGATGTCTATTCTACCACCAAACAGCTCTAAACACCAGGTACTTTATATCTGAATGCTTTTCTAGCAAGCTACAGCAAAGTTTTTGCAACGTGTACCTCCTAGACCATGGGCTCTTCCAGACGGCTGTTTACTTTGGATGTGGTACTGATCACACATGCAATTTTTGCACAGTATGCATACAGCACCATCCTTATTGAAATGCCATCTCATAAGAAGAGCCCTGCTGGATCAGGCCCAGGGCTTCTCTTGTCCTGTAGAAATGGTAAAACTGGATTAAATTGGTACTGGGGTGGGGGTATGTGACTGCATTTTGTTGAGGATGACATCACGTGGATGCTGAGAAAGACTTGCATGTGTGAATAGTACCCAATCCACAACAAACAGCTGTATAGAAGTTGAAACTGGTGTGCAAAAAAAAAAGCCCAAACCCTTTTCAAAGCCTAGTTGCAGGTAGGTAGCCGTGTTGGTCTGCCGTAGTCGAAATAAAAACAAAACAAAACACAATAAACAAATTCCTTCCAGTAGTACTTTAGAGACCAACTGAGTTAGTTATTGGTATGAGCTTTCGTGTGCATGCACACTTCTTCTAAGTTAGCTCATACCAATAACTAACTTAGTTAGTCTCTAAGGTGCTACTGGAAGGAATTTATTTATTTTATTTTGTTTCGACTATGGCAGGCCAACATGGCTACCTACCTGTAACTAGAACTATGGAAGGCACCACATTGAACCGCATGAAATTGAAGTCCATCAACCTCACCAAGAAACTTGCACAGGTACAGACTGACATCTTCTTTCTGACTAAATGCAAGAACCTGGACATTATACCTAAGGGTCTTAGAATTAAAGAACCTTTTAATGAGGGTGAAAGAGGAGAATGCAAAATATGGTCTGAAGCTCAACATTAAATCCCAAGATCATGGCCACTGGTCCCATCACTTCCTGGCAAATAGAAGGGGAAGAAATGGAGGCAGTGAGAGATTTTACTTTCTTGGGCTCCATGATCACTGCAGATGATGACAGCAGTCACAAAATTAAAAGACGCCTGCTCCTTGGGAGAAAGGCGATGGCAAACCTAGACACCATCTTATAAAGCAGAGACATCACCTTGCCAACAAAGGTCCGAATAGTTAAAGCCATGGTTTTCCCAGTAGTGATGTATGGAAGTGAGAGCTGGACCATAAAGAAGGCTGATCGCCGAAGAATTGATGCTTTTGAATTATGGTGCTGGAGGAGACTCTTGAGAGTCCCATGGACTGCAAGAAGATCAAACCTATCCATTCTTAAGGAAATCAGCCCTGAGTGCTCACTGGAAGGACAGATCGTGAAGCTGAGGCTCCAATACTTTGGCCACCTCATGAAAAGAGAAGACTCCTTGGAAAAGACCCTGATGTTGGGAAAGATTGAGGGCACAAGGAGAAGGGAATGACAGGGGACGAGATGGTTAGACAGTGTTCTTGAAGCTACCAGCATGAGTTTGACCAAACTGTGGGAGGCAGTGGAAGACAGGAGTGCTTGGCGTGCTCTGGTCCATGGGGTCACGAAAAGTCGGACACAACTAAATGACTAAACAACAACAACACAATCCACTTATCCTAGGTAACTGAAGAAGTGTGCATGCACACGAAAGCTCATACCAATAACTAACTTAGTTGGTCTCTAAGGTGCTACTCAAAGGATTTTTAAAAATTTAATTTAATTTATTTTGTTCCTTTTCAAAGCCAGCATTTCAGATGCAGCAGAAGCTTAATAGTGGAATGACCTTTTTTGGTTCAATTAATGAAGAAACATTTGGTTTCTTTCTTTTTGTAGCCTGTCAAACCCATTGAGGATCATGTTCACTGGGCTGTTGTTTTGTTGTTGACACATTTGGCTCATTGCTTGGTGCTGCAGCACTAGCAACAGGGTGGAAATTTGGTTCTCACCGAAAGGCAAATCTACCTAATCTGCAATTTCTGAAACGATACGTGAACCTTCGAAAGCCAGCATTCTCTGAATTTTGCAATGCGATTCTCTGGTGAAGTAATGTGTCCAAAAATGCATATAACCTGGTCAAGCGTGCATAGAAATGCTTATGATAGTGAAAATAATATATCAAAGTGCATTATAGTACGGCAACATTACCTGTTAAAAAAGGTGTACGTTATACAAGGATGCGTATATTAGGAGAAATTTACAAAACGGTTTGGAAATGTCACAAACTGAACTTAATACTGGAAAAAGGAGAAACTGAGTAAAACCAAAACTGACAAATTTGTCCTTCCTGACACAACACTCATGCTTTTCAAAGGCAATGAGGAATATTTAAGCCATGTTTTCTGTTGGAAAGTAAATTTTATGTTGAGGGTAGGTGGGTGGGAAAGAGAGAGCACATTGATTCCTGGGAAAAAGCATAGCAGGTTAAAGAAAGGGACAGTTGTTTCTTTATAAGGTAGACTCAGGGGCTGCCTCACCCATCACGTTAACATATGATCAAAATCTAATGCTGACAGTTTTAAACACCTGCAATTGGCCTATGGTTGACCTCCCCCACCACTTGTTTAATCATTTGCCTTGTCTCCAGGACAGCCTGTTGAAATGGAAGATTGGGACTTTTCACTGAAAGGCTCCTGTCATGAGCTGCTAAGACTTACGCATGACAGTCTGCCCATCACATAATATGCAGACAGATGACAGCCACTTAGCTCTTTTATGTCATGATAGAAGCCCAAAATTGCCCATAAATGAGGAAGAAAGCCATTATTTAATCAATCAAAATTGTGTCAATTGGTTGAAATTTGTCTCCAGTATAAACAAACGGAGCGTTTCTTTTTTCCCTTCTTTTTCTTTCTTTCTTTCTTTCCCCTTTTACTTTTTGGCACTCTGAGAAAACACAGCTAAATTACTTGCAGATCGAGCCGTCCGAAAACAACGTAGGAAGTGAACTGGGAGTCCGAGCCATTAAAAATAATTGCGGAGATTATGCTGAATCACTCCTTTGTACAGTGTGCAGGCACCCTTCTCTCTCCATAAAGGGAGAAATATCAATAGCTACTCTTCTTAAATTTGGCACTTGCTGAGTATGAACATGTGTTGACTGGGGACAGGGGTGCGCCATGATGCCTGACCATGGGTCAAGACAAAGGCCTGTGGAGGACAGCAGCTTTATGATCCACGCTGGTGAACCAGATGTCAGTGGGAAGCCCACACTAACAGGAAATGAACACAACAGTCCTTACCTGCTTAAGCAACAACACTCATAGCCTGAACATGGGAAATAGAAGGAGGCAGTGCTGTTTTTCTAGAAAAAGGGTTGCTGGATCTCACCAGGAACATCTCCCTTGTTCTCTTTGTAGTCAAAGGGCTAAATCAGATGGGCCCTTGGTCAAATCCAGCTATGCCACTGTACAGCTTCCGACCAACCTGACTGGACGAGATTCTCCAAGCTCATGTGAAGACATTTCAAAGAGGAGAAGGCAGAAATTCTGCTGGCCTGGGGTAGCCCAATGTCAGCAGGGTGTTCTCTTATAATACAGGTGAAACTCGAAAAATTAGAATATCGTGGAAAAGTTCATTTATTTCAGTAATTCAACTTAAAAAGTGATACTGTACTAATATATGAGATAGACTCACAACATGCAAAGTGAGATATGTCAAGCCTTTATTTGTTATGATGATCATGGCGTGCAGCTGATGAAAACCCCAAATTAATCTCAGAAAATTAGAATATTGTGAAAAGGTGCAGTAGCTATTCAATCCATAACACCTGCAATGGGTTCCTGAGCCTTTAAATGGTCTCTCAGTCTGGTTCAGTAGGAAGCACAATCATGGGGAATGCTGCTGACCTACACTTTCACCTGTATATTCAATAAACACACAAGCATGGCAATGGAACCCACCTGAGAGGTGCCGGAATTGAGGTCCGGAGCGAGTTCCGGCTGAACAAAAGCCCTGGAAGGAAGGGTATGTGAAGAGTCGGCTGAGTGCTAAAGAAGTTAACCATTAAGAGAGATAATTTTTTTGTTACTCCAGAATGGATAGAACCAAAAGCGGCCGTGTTGGGTCTTCTTGAAGGACTTGCTTGATTACACAGCTTTACGGGGCTCCCAGATAATTGCAGCATTCATTTCATTATTGCCAAATTCAGTTATAGCAGCTGAACTCTTTTCAGTTTGCTCTGCAGCAGAACAGTGTGTTTAGTCCCCAGAGTAAGTTTTCTGGAATATTTTAATATACATATTTTGGCCGGCCCTGCTAGACTGTCTGTAAACACAGTTGGGATTACAGCTGAACTGAAGCTTTGGCTAGGAAATATGATAAATTTCAGCTGATGATTCAGTAAGGAATTGCTCATGAAAACAATCCTCGGCCGTGTATATTGCTTCAAGGAAGAAAGCTAGCGCATCAAAGCCTCTCTTGGTGCTTTGATAGGTTCGAATATCATACCGGAGTGAAAAATTGATCATTCTAGAGTGAAAAATTGATCACTGGAGATGCAGGGGAGAGATTAAGCAGAGAGTAAGGTTGGGTTCAGCCAATGTAATGAATGAATCCCAGGAATAAAGTCTCTCATCAATCACAGGAAGCTAGGATTTATTCGTAGAAGCACAGTTCCTAATATTTCCAATGGCTTGGGAATCTTTCTCAGTGGGAACCTGTTTGCCGACAAACTTTGACAAATAAACTGAGTGAAATGCACAAGAGGGAAAGCCAACTCTGTTTGTGTAGCTTGTAGCTTCCCCCCTCCCTGTCGACGATGTTGCTATGCTGGGGGAGAAAAGTGAAACGAAACAGTAGACTTGTCATTTAAGGATTTGGCTAGAGCTGTTGACAAGCTCCTCTCCTTGAAGACAATGTGTCCCTGTGCCTGAGTCACATGCTGTAAAAGCTTCCCACTGAGGTCCTAATATGCTAAATGCATTGCCTGTCAATCATGTCAGAGTTTTTGCTTTTTGCACCCTCCATTTTGGGGTGGGGGTGGGAACCACAGCACAAAGAAAAGCAGCTGAACGAAGCCCTTCTTGAACTGGGCTACTTCAGAAATCAGCCAGGCAGTGGGGGCTGGTGCCCATTGGCATTGGCAGGACCAAATGCAGGGAACCCAAACAGAGAGTGGAACCAGAGCCAATGACAGGCAGAGCCACTTAACTCTGGTCCTCATCCCCTGCGTCCTTCTCCTTGCCAAGTGTGTTGTTGTTGTTTAGTCGTTTAGTCATGTCTGACTCTTCATGACCCCATGGACCAGAGCATGCCAGGCACTCCTGTCTTCTACTGCCTCCTGCAGTTTGGTCAAACTCATGCTGGTAGCTTTGAGAACACTGTCCAACCATCTCGTCCTCTGTCATCCCCTTCTCCTTGTGCCCTCCATCTTTTCCAACATCAGGGTCTTTTCCAGGGAGTCTCCTCTTCTCATGAGGTGGCCAAAGTATTGGAGCCTCAGCTTCACAATCTGATTTCCTTAAGTCCATGGGACTCTCAAGAGTCTAAGTGTAGGAATGGAGTTAGACATCAGGAGAGGATATATTGTTTAGTTATTATCCTCCTTTGTTCACATAGAATCATAGAATCATAGAGTTGGAAGAGACCACAAGGGCCATCGAGTCCAACCCCCTGCCAAGCAGGAAAACCCCCTGCCAAGCAGGAAAACCCCCTGCCAACATTTGTGAGGCCAGCAGAGTACCATCCTTTGCAGCTTAAGCTTGGGTGCTAAGCCAAGATTGATTTAACCTTCTGCAAACAACAATCCAGGAAGCTTTAAGGCAAACTGGGTTTTCCTGGTGTTACCCCTTTTCTGCTCCTTAAAAACAATAATGACATACATTTTTAAATGAAGAAATAAACATAGCATTTACCTATGTAATCCAGGTGTTGAAGCATTAGTTACAGTAGCAAAAGGGAGGCACATTTAAAACTATTATTTAAGTTACAAAAGTATAAAACGTTAAGTTCAAAAACGGTCAGACATGCATGTGTGGTCAGCTTGGTAGCATGATGAAGAACAGAAAGGCTCCCAAGCAGGGAAGAAGTCTGAAGTATTACAGCTTCTGGCCAAGGCAGGCAAAGGAAGTGATCTCACAGAGCTCTCTCTAGCAAATTAACAGGAAAGCTCTGTGAGTCTCAGACCCTTCATGTGCCTATCTGGCAAAACATGAATTGTTGGGTTGACTTCAATAATGTCCCACACTAAGTTCTACAAGGGAAACATGGAGACCAAAGAGGCAACACAGAGACTGCTGACAGAGTGAGAAGGCAGGCAGGTGAGGGCTGGCTGAGGTTGGTGGGGCACTGCCCCATTTGCCCTAGCCGACCAGCCTCCACTGCTCTGCACACTTAAATTTTCCATCATGTAGAAATGACCACAAACAATTCGCTAGTCACAGACAAAACCAAGATGCTAGAGAAGACTAGTCTACATCCCTTTCTTGGGCAGTCTAGCTTTCCACAGGTAGGAAATACTTCTGCCAGTGGGGGTATTCAACCATGCAATCTGTCACCTACGTTCCACAGTGGTACAGCCCAAGGTGAGCTGTGCCAATTTAGTCTTCTGTAGATGGGCTCCTAGACTGGCCTTGTTTTCAGAGCTCTGGCAATTGAAGAAAAGAGCGCATACCCTTCTAACACTTCATGTGTTTCCAGTTCTTAAAACGCTTGCATTTCAAAACTTCCATGCGGTTTGAAAAACACACACAAGTGGGCTGTGAAATGAATGCAATGAAAGGGTGGCAAGATGAACAAAGCCACTGACAGGCAAGACAAGAGATTTTCAGTTTTCACTTTTGGAAGAACACCTGCAAATTTAATTAATATCCCCTCTCATTTTTTATTTTTTAAAAGATCTGGGAATGAGAAACGTGCAAATCTGCCTGGTGAAAAGTTCACAAGGGAGGCTGTAGTTGGCAGCTGAAAGGGAATGTTAATGCATTCTCCCCCCTCCCAGGGGGAAGTAAGGAGGAGATCTGCCAAATCCATGATGGATCCTTTAGATCTCTCCACACAGCAAGGTTTCCCCCAATTTAAGGCAGCCCACCCTTGAGGCCTCATTGACATGAAGCCAGCATATTTCTGGGTATAAAAAACTGGACAGGACTCCCTTCCGAGCCTGTCAGCACCTCTCCTGCATTCGCTCTACAGGGATGCAGTTGAATGACATGAAGCACTCTGCTCGCCTCCAAAGGTTTGGTCCATTGACTTTCTGTCTCATTCATCCCTTGTCCGACATGAGGCGTTTGAAGCCACGATTTCAGATGTTCTCACAGCTCCAAGAGAGCGGTTCTTCCTAAGCTGTTCCTTTTTATATTTCTACCCTTTGGATTATACGATACTGGTTTTTTATTATGTTTTTATTGTTTTGACGTTGTGTTTCTCCATTTTTTCTTTAAAATATAAGTAGCTTAGAATTGCTTCTAAAAAATAAATAAATGAATTTACTTCTTAATCAAATTCTGATGTTATAATGAGCTTCCTGTTGGACAGCAACCTAGGACAGCCTGATGTCCTCCAGATCTTGTTGGACTGCAACTTCTGTCCCTCTAGACCAGCCTTTCTCAACCTGTGGGTCCCCGGATGTTGTTGAACTACAACTCCCATCACCCCTAGCCAGCAAGGCTAGAGCTCAGGGATGATGGGAGTTGTAGTCCAACAACATCTGGGGACCCACAGGTTGAGAAAGGCTGCTCTAGACCACTCTAGATGATGGGAGTTGGAGTCCCAACAACGTCTGAAGGGTACCAGGTTGAAGAAGGCTGGTTTAAGATATCTCAAGGGTTGCTACTTCATCTTTGAGCCTGCCTGGGTGCTTCTGCCTTGGGCACCCACAGCTCTGACAGAATCAGGGTTGGCAGTCCAGTCCCAGAGGGACCAGGAGGAAAACAAAGAAGCAGTGGGTGTGGGGACGGGGGGGCTGGAAGGCTGGAACCCAGTGTTGGAGGACAGAGGTCCTCCCCTTGTGCCGATGATGTCAAAGAGGGAGAAGCAGCAGAGGCAGATTTAGGGGAGTGCGACTGGCTCAGGGGGCGCTGTAACTGTGATGTAGAATGGAAGGTGAGAGGTGGGGGCACGCCAGATTCTGGTGTTGCGCAGGGTCTGCCAACGGAAGCAGATCTGCTGTTTCTCTCCTCCACCCCTTTGGTGGAACCTCATGAAGGGCAGGGGGCAGACTGCCACCAGCTGTAGTGAGGGACTGAGCAGGAGATGGCGGCAGCAGAACTGGAATCAGAGAGACAAAGCCTTGCTACTGCGAACCAGGAGCTTCCTTTGCAGGTGGGATCAGACACATCAGTCCCAACAATGTGTATGTGTGTGTAGCAGATTCGTAGGGCAAGAGACTCCTGTGAGTTACCTCATCTTGTTCCATCTTTAAAAGCTTGGCGGGAGGGACGTGTCAACTGTTGGGACATCTTCGTAGCTTCTATTCAGTTATAAGCCTCTTGCCTTGCTCTTGTACCATGGAATCTTGACCTACGCACCCTGTGCTTGCTGCTGAGCCTGGAACATTATTAGCCTGAATAAAGATATCTTCCTTACTTAGAAATGAGTCAATGTCGTGGTGTTTTGGGACAGGAGCCTGACAGCTCCACTCAGCAACTCAAGCCATCTGAAGTGAGGTGGCTGGGGATGCAGGGCTTTTCCAGCAAAGGCCCCTACTCTGCACACCTCACAGTTTGCCTTTAGATGAATAGTTAAAACATTTTTGCTTGCTGCAGTTGTTGCTGCTCACTAGTTCCCGACTGTTTCATGTTTTCCCCTACCTCTTTTCATTTTTGTTTTACGTTACAGGTTTTAACACAAGTTACCTCAAGCATTTCTCAACAGAAAGGAGGTGCAATATATATTGTTTTTCAACCCCCAAATCTCTCTCTCTCTCCCCCTCCCTCCCTCCCTCCCTCTCACACACGTCCTATAGCTATAGCTGTAAATCTATATATTATGGGTGTCTGGCCCTGCTATTTTGAACATTAGATTATGCTCTAATGTGCTGTCACATGAGATGGATTTATTAAGCTGCAGTG
This sequence comes from Podarcis melisellensis, assembly GCF_964234715.1. NCBI lineage: Eukaryota > Metazoa > Chordata > Lepidosauria > Squamata > Lacertidae > Podarcis > Podarcis melisellensis. Next base: position 24,111,296 of record NC_138530.1, on the reverse strand, counting down.
CTGTGGGCCAGTTGTTTACAAATTGCACATGTTTTTGGTATTGTTTAGATTAGGCACCGGCAATGAAGTCAGCTAACAGGGTCTTGATCAAGATTTTCCATGGTTTTCTCCAAGCAAATGTCAATTGGAGGAGTGAAAAATTAGTTTCACTCTGCTGAGATTTATTGAACCATAGAATTTCAAGAATATGAGCGGATAAGCCAAATATCTGACATCCATAAGTAGCACCAGAGGGAGCAGTGAGGTTGGGACACGCACCCCCTCCGAACGAGTATTTTGCCTTCCTACTCTCTCTGCAATCTTTTTTCTTTATTTCAGAAATCTAATTTGTGAAGCAAAGCTCACTCTGCCTGAAATGCGCATTGCCCCCCTGTGCACCCCTCAACATCCTCTCCCCAGCCATTGCCGCAAGCACCGAATGTTAGTTGTGTAACTCGGAATGTTACACTGTGTTGTGTAACTCGGAATGTTACAATGGGGGGGGGAAGTAGGTATACCATTCACCACATGAAAAATGGCAGGTGCTGTACCACTTTAGGATTACTCTCACCTTTAAGATTCATCTCATGCAACAGTCCAGGCTCAGTCCTTGGTTTCTCCAGGTGGGTCTGGGAAGGACTCCTCTCTGAAATTCTGGGGGGCATTTGCCAGTTCGTTTAGACAACACTTGATTGACTGATGGTCTCATGCCAGGCTCTGGTAAATCGAAGCACCAGGAGAATGAAAAGATATTTGCCTGTCACCAGAAAGACATCATTATCAGGCAAGCTTCCTTGAGGGAGAATGCTCCAAAGTCAGGGCATTGCCGTATGTTTTCCTTAAGGGTGCACACAACAACTGGGAAAAGGCCAATTCAGATGAGGAAAATGGCATGGGGGAAAATGGATAGACCCTTCCCTCCCTCAGCATCACAATCACAATCACAATTTGTGTTTTTCTCCCTAGCTCCTTTAGAAAGACATTAAAAAAATGGGATACCCCATCACAGGGTCTTCAAAGTCTTGCGTAGTCTGGCCCTCACTGTGGTTTTCAAACTATGAGGGTAAGTGAAGGAGAAAAGTGATGAAAGTGACTAAGAGTCAGTGTGGGAGTTGGACTAGATTGGGTTCTAATCCTCACTCAGTCATGAAGCTCACTAGGTTACCTTAGGCCTATCACTGCCTCCTAGCCTAACCTACCTCACAGGGCTGTTGTGAGGATAAAAATGGGGAGAAGAGCCATCTACACCACCTTGAGCTCCTTTTAGGGTAGGTGAAATATAAATCTAGTAGTAGTAATTCACAATTCAAAGTGGTGGTGCTGACCTAAACGGCCTCAGCCCAGTATACCTGAAGGAGCGTCTCCACCTGCATTGCTCAGCCCTCTGAGGTCCTCCTCTGAGGGTCTTCTGCTGGTTCCCTCACTGCGAGAAGTGAAGTTACAGGGAACCAAGCAGAGGGCCTTCTTGGTAGTGGCGCCCTTCCTGTGGAATGCCCTCCCTTCAGATGTCAAGGAAATAAACAACTATCTGACTTTTAGAAGACATCTGAAGGCAGCCCTGTTTAGGGAAGTTTTTAAGGACTGATGTTTTTGTAATTTTTTCTAGATAATTTGTAAGCTGCCCAGAGTGGCTAGGGAATAATAATAATAATAATAATAATAATAATAATAATAATAATAATAGAGAAGGACCACGCAGGGAGGGAAGGGGCTAAGTTAAGGAATTTTGTTCAACACCCACCCACAAGTTGGAACTGGCATTGAAAAATACTGTTGAAAATTTGATCCAGATTGTGTGGATTGGCAAACTTGACATATGTTTGTTTGATTGTTGCAATTCTCCCCACTCCAACAGGACAGAACTGGATTATACCAATCTGTAACCACCAAAGCGTTTTGAAACTAGACCAGTTACGAAAGTGAGCTGCTCAAAATGTGGGTCTGAGAATTCCACAGAGATGAAAAATGAGATAAACGAGAAGCCAGACAGATACAGTCATCTTTACTTAGTGGAAAAGGGTGTGAAGGTTGCTTCCAGTTTTCCCTTGATCCATAGCCATAGCACAGAACCAGTTAAAGCTAGAAGTCACTGTTGGCACCTACGTATGGAGCAGTGCACTTTAAGTAGCGCACGTACATTTTTCTGGAAAAACTTACAATGTCTTTGTGAGATAAGTCTAGGATTATGATACCCACATAGCAGAGGGAGAACCGAGGCTGAGATATTAGCCTTGGGGAACCTAGTGAAGTGAAGGATTTGTCCTGGGGCTTTCTGCCTAGGTTTGAGAACTTGGGACAAGACATTTCTGTTTGAGGGAAAACATTAGTTGTGTTCATTACAAATCTACATAGCAGGATTTCCACAGCACCACCCCTTGTGGTGAGAGCCTCTAGCATTCATTGGTTCAGCTACTTGCCTGGGCTACTGCTGATTGCCATTGGCGGAATTCCATTAATCCAAAGGGTCTGTGCCTGCTATTGGCTGAACTACCTTGGCTCTAGAATAGACTGGGCAAAAAAATGCTAGGGCGGAATGGGCAGAGCAAAACAAGCACCTCAGGAAAGGAAGGTTGTAGTGGCCAAGAATCTACCCTATACATTAAAATTATATGGCTCTCCTCCCACCATAAAGAACACTGGGAACTGTAGTTTATCCCCCACAGAGCTATAGTTTCCAGCACCCTGGAAGAAACCTGGTGCTTTAAATGCACATTGAATGTGCTTTAAATGTATGGTGTAGATGTGACCTCAGGCACTTGAAAGGGGTAAGAAATGGAGACCAGATGGCTAGGCCTCTGCCAGGTGCTGCAGAGGTCAGGAAGGCCAACCAATCGCTGACGCAACTGGCTAAATCAGGTCAGAAAAACTAGCTTCAGGTCTTAAGTGAATAATGAATGCACTGTCAATGAACTAAACCATTTTGTGCAGAAAGAGTTTAAGGCTATACGCATTGAACAGGCGTAGGTTCCACTGAACTCACTGTGACTTACTTCTAACTAGCTGGGCCTAAGACTGGGCTGCCACTGTCCTGAATTCAGTGCTCAAATGTCTTTTGCATCTCCCTTCTGCTTCCAGTTTTCATCTTTGGAGCTGAACAACCGACAGTTTGCACAGGGCTTTTCTATCCTGGGTTGAAGTTTGCAGAAAGGCCTCTAGAGATTTTTTTCTTGGGAATCTGATTATTTTTGTTGGTGGAACTGGCTATCAAATGTTACTGAAATTAATTTAAAAAGGGGGAGAAGCGCTGCCCTGTATGTAAGAAGCCAATATTAACAAAAAAGGAAGGGTGGGAGCCGGGGGAAGAAAAGCATAATAAACTTAGAGAGGAAAAGGAGCTTAGGATGACCTCTCTTGACCTTTACCATCAGGACAAGGGGAATGAGCTTCTTAAAGTCCGAGTTTTGTTAAATTTAATCCGTGCAATGTCTGCTTTATTCTCTCGTGGGGATTTGAGGTCTGACTTGCATGTTATGTTCTCACATTTAAAATGTTCCGTCAGCATCACTGGGGGCTATGGGGAATATTAGGTCAGCGGGTTCTGCAGCCTTTCGAGCTTAATGAAGGGGCCAAAGTTCATCAGCTTCATTAATTTATTTGGGAAGAAAGTAAAGTAAAAGTAAACCACGTATTTGCTTTCATTGAATGACTGGGTTGCCCTTGGTTGCGCCCCCCCCCCCAGTTCCTGCACCCCACCTCTGAGTCCTTTCCCACTCCTAGAAACAAAAAGACAAAAATTGTGGTGACCACAATTCATTAAGTAGAGGGCTGCCACACCCCAAGTCTATAAAACATTTAGATTTACCAGCATGATGATCAGAATAAAGTGTGTAATGAAAAAAGTCACTTCTGGTGGATTTCTTCTAAAACTAAGATTTTTCAGGATCTTCACTCCATTTCAAACTTTTGCAAATAAAGACAATTGGTAAAACTCCAGTGCTCCTTTTTGCTCATGGAATGGCTTTTGATCCAGCAAAGGCATTCTTGCAACAAACACAGGGCGTCTTGTAAAATCTGAGCACGTAGGTACATACTGACTTCTATGAGTTGGCTACCGTAATAAAATATGGACAATTGGAAACATTCTGAGCATGATGAAATTGGTTAACACAGAAGCTTTACATCTGAAGAATGCTTTGAAAGCAACAACTTATCTATGCTGGTATCACCATGAACGTATTTTCTTAGCCTTGATTCCAGCCCAGCTCTTTTCAAACTTTCCTCAGGCTATTTTTTGCATATCATCTTATCTGCCTGAAGAATTGCAGGTGGCAAGAGTGCTATTACAGTCATACCTCGGGTTGAAGTTGCTTCAGGTTGAGTGCTTTCGGGTTGCGGTCCGTGGCGACCCGGAGGTAATGGAATGCGTTACTTCTGGGTTTTGCTGCTCGCGCATGCGCAGATGCTCAAAATGACATCACGCACATGCGTGGAAACGGTGAATCGAGACCCGTGCACGCGCAGACGCATGGGTTGCATTCGCTTCAGGATGTGAACAGGGCTCCGGGATGGTTCCCGTTCGTATCCAGAGGTACCACTGTATTGCTGTCAGGTCCTGCTTGCATGCAGGTCATGTAGAGAACAGGATGCTGGACTCGATGGGCCTTTGGCCTGATTCAGAAGAACTCTTCTTATGTTCAAACAAACATTTTAGAAGCAGTTTAGCTGCTGCAGCTTGATGGGCGGCCATAAGGCAGCAAAGATTATTATTTGAAACTACGTTTTTTGTTTGCTTTGCTTGTTTGCACGAATAAGCCTTTTCGGTTATCACTCAGTTGGGTTCCTTCTATTTCATGCCATGTGAAGGAGTTGGGACACAGAGGTCAGAAGCTGCATCCAAAAACAAAACAAAACCATTGTGATGGATGAGCCAACAATTTTTTCCCCTAAGCCATTTGATTTATTGAAAACCTGAAACCTTCTCATGTCCCCTGCTGCTTGGCCTGGAACCCATGTCAAAGTTTCCAAGGAAACTGGTCATATCAAGTTTACCAGAAGATGGCTCCCCCACAAGCATTGCGTGGGAGGAGAATATCCTCTCACTTGTTTTAGTAGGCATTTCCCATGCAGGTGTCTGCTCATGTGACCCATCAATGTTCTCATTCCAGCTGATGAGAATTTCCCTTCTTTCTCTTTTACACTCTCGGCCAGGATTATATTGCAACAAATGGTAGGGAATTTCAATCTCCTCAGTGGGGCCTTCAGGGCAGAACTTTGGGATGAGAAGCTCAGGATCCCACTCAGCAGAATGAGCAGCCCCCACCCTTCCGCCTCAAACACAGCAAGGCTGGCTTCCCACATTTTTATGTAAGGGAATCAATGCACCAGGGATGAGGAATCTGGGCTCTCCAGATCTGTTTGGACTTCAACCCTCATCAACTTTAGTCAATGGTCAGGGAAGGATGGGAATTGCAGTTCAGCAACATCTAGAGTACTTTGGCCACCTCATTAGAAGAGAAGACTCCCTGGAGAAGACCCTGATGTGGGGAAAGATTGAGGGCACAAGGAGAAGGGGACGACAGAGGACGAAATGGTTGGACATGGTTTGTGAAGCTATTAACATGGGTTTGACCAAACTGCGGGAGGCAGTGGAACGAAGGAGTGCCTGTTGTGCTCTGGTCCATGGGGTCACAAAGAGTCGGGCACGACTAAATGTCTAAACAACATCATCTAGAGGTCTGAAGGTACCACACCTCTGCAGCACACATTGACATCTAAAACAGCAGTTTGGCCCATGGGACTACTTTGGCCACCTGCCCTACCCCTGATTTCATATCTGATGTCATGTGAAGATGACATCAGGTGAAGATGTGGCTCCCATAGGGGGGCTCCCACTTTGCATGCACCATCAATGAGCTGATCACCAGCATTTGCTGGTGCTACCCCATTGCAAGTGCCACCTTGATTGTATGCTTTTTATAAAAGAATGGAAATGGTTTCCTGAATATTTACAGATAAATTGCAATTAGCAGGATTCTTGTAATAGCCTGCAATTTCATAAGAGTATATATTTAAACTAGATAATTAAATGAGCAAATTAAATGAATTTGGATATGCAGAAGATATTAAAAAATAAATTTAAGGAACCGCAGAAAGGGGGAAGGAAGTCAAACTTTGAAATGTTAAATTGATTGCGAAACGAATGAAATGTATAAACTTGAAAAGTATAAATAAAAACTTTTTAAAAAAAGATTTGCAAGTGCCATCCTGATTGTCATCGCTTGCCAAAGCACAACACTTCGTGTGGCTTTCAATCGACAGATTGGTAGTGCTTGCAAAGTACTGTGCGATTAGATTTAGATTAGATTAATCCAGATTAGATTAGATTAGCCTGTCCGATTAGACCTCATCATGACATCAGGTGACTGACAGATCACAATGGCAGGTCAGGTCAAAATTGGCCCATGGGGTGGGTGTTGAGAATTCCATTCCTCCTGTGCTGCAGATGTGTGTGGAATTGTTACATGTCACGTGTCTGTTTACATTCTAGCACTGATTGTTGGAGTCTTGTGAGCGGAAATTAAGATACGCTGTTTCCGCTCTGTATAGCTATTGCTTTTGCAGCTCTCTCTCTGAGGAAGAAAGACAGAGAGAGGAGCCGAGCCATGTTTTCTTTGCTCTGTTACATTTGATTTAATTTGCAATAAATTAGGCTTAGATGTTACTCCTCAAGGCTGAGCTTCTGTTTCGAACTCTGCTTGTCGTGTGCTCATGTCCCTAGATATGGACCATATCAGCGTGACTGGAGGAATGAATCCCAGGTGATGCTGTGTTGAGGGGAGGCACCAGGCCTCGGTGTTATCACCCAACAGTGGGAGGTGGATGAAGGAAGATAAGGCAAGAATCCACTGATCTGACTGAATCTTCTTCTGCTTGACCCCAAGACACCAGCCTTGACAAATCCATCCTTTCTCACACATTTGTTACCCATTCCCCTTGATGCTCAACATAGATGGGTGTCGTTTTGCCTCTAATCTATTGAGCGATCAAGCAAGGGAGGAGGGCAGAGGCCACAACCCTGTGCCACAGCGAGGTCCCTAAATCTTCCTGTTGATGTCTAGCAGTGCCACACAACTCCTCGCTGCTGCTTATGGCATAAATCCCGCAGGATGGCCACCTGTGTTTCTAATTCATCAAATAAACACGCTATGTCAGTGGAATCCCAGGGAGTGACTTGCCATTGCTTGGCCATGAGTCAGATGGAGTCTTTGAAAGTTTCCTTCAGGCAAGCATGTACTCTGCAGTTGTGTGTTCCAATTCTTGGTTCTAAAAATGTTTTCCAATATGTCACGACAGGAATTACCACTGGTTTTTTTGTTTTTTTTTAATGCCCTGGAGCTTGGCCGCATAAATATTCCTCATTGTGCTTCTGCAGGCATATTCATGGTGTTACAACAACTGTCAGAAAATGGTTACACATATGTGACCTCAATGGAATCTAATAAAGGCACAATACTTGGTTTAAAGGGATACAGCTGACGTAATGTCAGGATCTTAGAGTGTCAAGTATTTGGCTTGGTTCAGCCAAAGGACTTAAATTCTTGACTTCTTTTTTTTAAAAAAGATTTCTCCTCCAACTCAGCCAAAGATCAATTTACACTAAAGCTGTGTCAAAAACTGCTTTTACAGTTTGGGTTTAGGGCTTTTTCAGACTGTTAAAGCCTGTGCACTTAACGGTGTGGCCTTCACATAGAGAGCTTCTCCTAGTACTAATCCCGTGCCGACGATAGGATATGCTGTCATATAAGAAATACCCATTCCATGGCCATGTGTCCTGCTTTACAGAGGACAGTCCTCTGTTTGAAAGACCGTCAGCCTTCTTTTCAAAGGCACCCGCTGTTTGGAGCCAAATCCTGCGCAAAGAGAAAATAACGTTAAGAAGAGAGAGCACACAGGGGCCTTGAATTGTACTCTTGGATGAAACAGACTATCTTGACCCATTCAAACTGAGTTCAAGCCTGGTAATGGGATGGAATTGACCTTGGTCACCCTGATGGATACGATACGATATCTTTATTGTCATTGTCCCATACAGAACAATGAAATTGAAAAATTTCAAAAACTCCTAAAAACTCTGAAGAAGGATGGGGAATGCAACCTTGTTATTTTTTTCTTGATTTTTTTAAATGAAATACCAAAAATAGAAAAATGCAAAGTAGGCATGGCTATGGAAGGATGGCTTAACCTTGCTGGTGTCTACCATTTTAAAAAGACAGATGTAAAGATTTTTATATTCTAAAACTCACTGTGATCCTTGGATGAAGGGTAGTATAGGAATTTAATGAATAAATAAAAATAAATGAACAAGATCTGCAGTAGATCATTTTCAATTTTTAAGGCAATCTCCCCCTTCAAAACTGGGCCCTATAGGAACTAGGAATATTAAAGCAAATTCATTATTTGGACTGAGCTGCGCAGTAAGCCTAAAATATGCCACTTGTATCTCTCTTTCTCAAATATCGCAAGAGGGGGAAGAACAGAAATGGATGATAACTTGAGTATGCAGAAAACTCTGAGGCCCAGAGCAGCTCAAAACATGAGAACAGGGATATGAAATCAAGGCTCTTGATTCTTCACAGTTTTAGAAGGCTGGGGAAGCATTTTCTTCCTCTTCCAGAACCTCACATTTAGGTTCACTTTACAATCCTAAGATATCCATGTACGCTTCTGAGTGGAAAGTTTGCACCAGGCTACCATAGCCAAATGGAAGGAGCTGCTGGCCTGCCTTGAAACAAATTAAAAATGTTTGTGAAGAGCAATGAAAGTGTGAGAGCTCCCCCTCCCCGCCTCAAAAAGAAAAGTGTAAGGTTTTTCAGCCTTGCGGGGAGGGCAGTGTTGGTTCGTTGTGGTGACCTACATGCATTCTTAAAAGTAGTTTGTTTTCATTACTCAGTATAATTCCTTTTGACTTGTACTTGGCCTGAGCGCTGCATTTTAGAAGTCCTCAGGATATGGCAACTGCCATCCAGTTATTTTCCAGTAGTTGTCATTCAATTACATCTTGGCTTTTGTGTTGTTACTTAGAGGCCAGCTGTGGTTTTCCTCAGTCTGAGCCTATGATGGGATGTTTTATAACGATTTGTTGGCAACTTTCTTTCTTACAGATTCAAGTAGCTTCAGCATCACTTTGTATCAGGGATCCTAAAGCCTGAACCTGCAGCTAGGCCCGAGAGTGACCGTGTGACATGGACTAAGGCTGCATTCATGCCACATGTTTAGAGCACTAATATAGCATTTTAAAAGTTGTGGCTTCCCACAGAGAATCCTGAGAACAAATATTCACTTCTTTTTTGCTGTGCTTTATAGTCGTTGAACATTGCCACATGGCCTACAATATACTCTCTTAGGAGAGAACTAAATTTGATACGAATGAGATTGAAGGCCCTTTCACTTGCTCTCTCCTCACTTGTGCAATGAACATCTCAGAGGAATTAAGCGTTGTGTTCTTCTGATCCTTCTATCAATGTAAGGATTTTAGCTTGCCATAGGAAACAATCCCCCCTCCTCCCCTGTGTGCTGATCCAGGGGTTCTCCTGACCCCCTGAGTCAATTTTGGTGTGTGTGGGGGGGACAGGACATGGGGTGAAGAGAGTGGGGACCCCCATGGCACAACCAGAAGACTTTGGGCAGGGCTTCTGGTGGTGGGATTCATTAGTTCAATCTCGTCCCCTGTTTCCACGGCCCCAAGAGACTGTGCTGTCCAGTTGTTGAGGCTGAAGGTCTGAAGCAGGGAGCCTTCTGAGCCTAAATCTGCTCCCTGCATGATTTAGAACCCGTGTTTTGCAAGGTGGTCAAACATTATGTTCAAAGAAGCCACTGATGTAGGGGGCACAGGGTCATGCATGGCGCCCACCCCAAGCATCCCTGGGAACATCAGCCCCACCTGCTCTATTCCAGACCTTCCCATGCTGATCAAGGAAGGTCTGGAGGTAATCTTCTACCCACATTCATGTGGATGTTAGCAAAAGCCTTTAGGGAACCCTGTGTTTCAGAGAGCTTCCTTCACACCTTCCCTACTCAAACATGGGAAGGTATGAGACTAGGTGAATGTGGACATGGATGGTGTGTGTGTGTGTGTGTGTGTGTGTGTGTGTGTGATGTGTGGCTTTGCGTGCTGAGGTCCCCCAAAACACCCCTACCCCAATAACTCACACATCACACATAATTTTTGTTTAAGGTTTTTGGCATAATTTTGGCCACAACTTTATTATCATACAAATTGTGAGTGGTTGCTTAGGCATTGGTTATGACTAGCTATCCCCCCCGCCTTGGGGGATAGCACTGACTCCCGGATTCCAGCGAGAGTCAGTGTGGAGGAACAAGAACAGGGCAACTGGGGCTGAGACACAGACCCTTCAGTTCCTCCCCGCTTGCTCCTTGGGGTCTTACGCGGCCCGCACCCGATTCCAGGGGTTTGGACAAGGGGATGGTAAGCCCCAGAATTCCTTTAACGGAATTCCCGTGCAGCAGCAGCATTGGAGGGGCAGGCACAGCCAATCCATACCCCTCCACCAACCAATTTAACCAATGCCTAACCGCCAACCTTACAAGTTGTGACGATTTGCTACGCAGTAGGCAAAACCCAATTGGCACACACTAATCAGCCAAAAGGAAAATTCCTACCAGGCCCCCGCACCAATGCGAACGACCCCATGACAGGCATAGCAAGGTCAAAGCGGAAGCCCAATCACGGGAGGGCGGGCGGGTGATCCGGTGTCCACAGCGAAAGAGAAAGGAACATGCTGTGGACCTTGCTTAAATAACCACTGATCCCACCCCTAAACTGGCAACATCAAATTTACCCCAGTAACACCAGCCACCAATCTGATCCAAGCCCCTTGAATCAGCCTGGCTGGCAACCGTGGGTGTTTTGTCTGGCCCCATCCGCAACACGTGCTCTCTTTTTAATGAGAACACGCTTTGTGCCCTACTGAACACTGATAGTTCCTTCTCAGGTATAATGCTTGAACAGAGCTCTTTTTGAATGAGGAGCCTACACCACTTCTGGCTGCCCCAGACAGCTGACTTAGCACTTCAGATCTTCCCAACCAACACATGGAACATAAGAACCTAAGAGGCTTGCTGGATCAGGCCAGAGGCCCATCTAGTCCAGCATCCTGTTCTTGTAGTAGCTAGCCTGATGCCCATCAGCAGGACCTGAGTGCAACAGAGTTCTTCCCGCTAACAATCCCAGCATTTTAAGAGGCGTACAGAGGTAGAGCATACCAACTGGGCTACACAGTGGATTGAGTTGACAGGACACAGCGGATGGTATTTGTATGAGCTGCTAATGCTCAAATGGGGCTTTATTCTTGCAATTTAAGGCTACAATTACATGGCTGAAAATTAACTTTGCCAGACACATAGGAATATAATTTAATAGTATTTTACTGCTGTATTTTAGAGCAGACAAGAGACAGACAGACAGACAGATGGAGAAAAACATCTTAAGGGGTAAAAAATAGTAGGTGCAGAAATCTTATTAAAGAATGCATCTGTTTCTTATTCATTTTAGGGGGGGAATTCTCCATGTGTTTTTATTTTAAATTTGTATGTGTGTTGTTATCCTTGTGTCAAGTATTAGGTAAATAGAAGCACTGAGAATCCATTTTCCAGTGAAGTTTGGTTAGGAATATTTGTATACATTGTGTGGGAGATAATTTGACAGCTAATTGGATCTTTGAAAAGAGTCAACTCCCTGCAGAACTTCTAATTCAAAATACCTGCTTCTTGTGTACAGCTCTTTACCATACACCAGTATTTGTTTTGGATATGAAGTTACATTACCCTTCAAAGTGCATTTCTGACATGCTTCGCCACAGCTTTGTATAATGCAAAACAGTGTTGTATAATGGGCTCCAGGATAACAAACATGACTAGAACAAGGACTTAACGTTAAACCAAAACCAAATGTGTTTTCTCTTATCTTCTATATCCTATTTCCGAACTGTGTGTGGACATGATGTTAAGGCATCTACTGTGGGGTTCCACAGACTTGGCTTGGGGCTTAAATGAAATTCACACTGCAGATCTGCAAGGAAATCAGTGTTGTGTCAAAACCTGGCATCACCATTCTCTGCTATGAGCACAGAAGCCTAACCTTACAGTGACTTACTCAGCCGTATCTACTCTGGCCAACTCCTTTAAACACTGTCCTGAGTGAGAATGGCCTATATTTGCCACTTAATGTTCTATGGTAGGTCTCATGGGGAGTTTCTGGCAATGGTGTCCTATTATAGGAGATGTTCCTCCAGCTCCCAACAAGGTATTAGCAGTTTGTGAAGGTTTCATCTTGTTCAAACATATATGCAGCCATGACCAGTTTACATGCTGCATGATGACACGAAAATGAGTTTCATTCCAAGTACTCAAAGGAGCACATGTGGATCTAGTTAGGTACACGTGGATATAATAGATGCTTTGTTTGGGCCTCCTGTGCTAATATCTGCCTCTCTTCAAAGAGCAATATTAGTGGCGCAGAGCTGGAATGTCTAAGGGCACTTTTGTAACTCCAACAGCACTTGCATGAGGCTGTTTCAGGGCCAATTTCATGTCCTCAGAATCCAACAGCTCAGTGATGATCAGGTGGCAGATGGTCCTGGATGATAGTTTGACTTTTCAATTTTTAAAGTTGTTCACACACTCATAATTCTCACTCGGTTTGGCACGTTTATAAGTTGAAGCAGATAGGAAAAGCATTCTGCTTACACTTGCATTGGTGATGTAAAATAGTTGGCAATACAAATGGGATCTTCTGCTCCGTGTTGAGTATTACTAAGTGGAAAAACAATATCCTTTTTTCTGGGCCGAAGAGGTGCAATAGGTCAAAAACCAAATGGTTCCCCTGATATGACAGTTGAAGATGAAGTTGTCTCAGCAAAGGCTGAGTCCTCTGAAGGAGGACTATCATGGCTTAACCTTCCAGAGACTCCATTCTTGTGGGAGAGCGGTTTGCAATATTTAAAGGCCCCAGCAGTTGCATGCTCCTCTGTGATTCTAGAGTTGCTGGACAAGTGTCCCCAGACTCAGGGTAACGGAAGAGCCACTAGGATACTGCAGAATGGAGTCCTGGGGGTTCCCCCTCAAGTGGGACAACTGGAATCGCATCTGGATCAAAAACCTCCTCAGGCCAGCGCTGAGACCCTAATATAATAATATATAATAATAATTTATTATTTATACCCTGCCCATCTGGCTGGGCTTCCCCAGCCACTCGGGGCGGCTTCCAACAAAATATTGAAATACTGTAGTACATCAAAAATTAAAAGCTTCCCCAAACAGGGCTGCCTTCAGATGTCTTCTAAAAGTCTGGTAGTTATTTTTCCTTTGACATCTGGTGGGAGGGCGTTCCACAGGGTGGGCGCCACTACCGAGAAGGCCCTCTGTCTGGTTCCCTGTAACTTGGCTTCTCGCAGTGAGGGAACTGCCAGAAGGCCCTTGGCGCTGGATCTCAGTGTCCGGGTAGAACGATGGGGGTGGAGACGCTCCTTCAGATATACTGGACTGAGGCCGTGGCATGACAATTGTTTCCCTGTTTGAAGGTATCTTCTATTTGATGTCCAAGTGAGGCTTAAAGATAAAGAACCATTAGCAGGAGGGACCCTGAAGTTAGAACCTAGACAGCAGATTGAGGAGGCATACAGATCACCTGGCCACAGTTTCCCCCACTAGGGTGAGACAGATTTCTGTTTAAATTATAGTAAAAGGTAAAGGGACCCCTGACTGTTAGGTATAGTCATGGACGACTCTGGTGTTGCGGTGCTCATCTCGCTTTACTGGCCGAGGGAGCTGACGTACAGCTTCTGGGTTATGTGGCCAGCATGACTAAGCTGCTTCTGGCGAGCCAGAGCAGCGCACGGAAATGCCGTTTAGCTTCTCGCCGGAGCAGTACCTATTTATCTACTTGCATTTTGAAATGCTTTTGAACTGCTAGGTTGGCAGGAGCTGGGACTGAGCAACTGGAGCTCACCCCGTTGCGGGGATTCGAACTTCCGACCTTCCGATTGGCAAGCCCTAGGCTCAGTGGTTTAGACCACAGTGCCACCCACATCCCACCTTAAATTATAGTAATGGTTTCTAAATATACATATGAAAATATTGTTTTCTTTTCTGGTGATGCAATTTCCTCGTTTGGCAAGGTGTAAGTGGCCGTCCTAAGAAATGACTAGAAGAAGAACTGGGCAGTGCATTGTGGGACATGTAGTCCAGTAGAGGTGAAGGCCCATTGAGAAGAACAGTCCCAGAAGAATTAGGAGCGAGCTCATGAGACATATTGCGGTGCCCTGTAAAAGCTTCTCATTTTGCCACTGTACTACGAACAGCTAAATAAAACAAAAATGACAGAGCGGGCTGAAGAGTTTAGCCCTGATTGAAGACATTGGAACAACATGTCTGAGTAGAAACATTTCGTTCCATGAAATGACTTCATTTGGAATTTCCTGTGGGATAGAAAAGTTGCATTTTTGAGGAGCTCTCTTATTTAGGGAGAGGAGAATACCAATATGGTAAAACTATTACATTTTTTGCAAGTGTACTCAGATTTGGAATCCGCTGGAAAATCAGAGACTGCTGTAGGCAAAAAAAGAGAGAGAAAATCTTCAGACAACATATATCTTAGGACATTTCATCCCATTATTTTATGCACAGAACAGATGTCACAATTTTTATGATTGGATCCAGCAATGGGCACTGCTGCCTGAACTGCTCTTAGCAAAAAACAGCATAAGTAACAGTGGCAAAGCCTGGCCTATTCTTCCTTTCTTAGAAATCTGCTGTATTGACCTTCTTCAATTTCTGGCGCACACAGCCCTGAGTATTTTTATTTATCTGGTGCGCCGCATGTTCTGATCTGCACGGCCTGCCTCACACAGCAGAAACCTTCTTTGCTGTGGCGACGAATAACTCCTGCAGAGGGCAGGGCAGACAGGGGTTCCGAGAACCAGCATGTCACTGTCCGACTTATAAAGCTCTCATTCTTTTTCTTTTTCTTTTGCCTGACCATCTGCGGGTGGAAAAGGACCGTTATTACTCAGCAGGAGTCATGTTGAGCTTGGCCTTCGTTTCTTCTTCTTCTTCCCCTCTTCCTGATCTTGCCCAGGAATGAGGGAGGCGGCCGAGGGATTGGTGAAACCCCAGTAAGAATTTTGCTGGGAAGCGGAGGTGGTGGCAGCAGCAGCAGCGGCGGTGGCTGGATTCTTAAACCTACAAAAAATAAAAAATAAAAAATGACTGACTGGTGGGAAGAGTACAGTAAAGCCAGTGAATAATTTTACTGTCCTGCTTGAGTGTCTTGGGAACATGCCATGCAAAACAATAATATCTTCCAAGCAAGCAGGAGATGGGCGGTGGGGAGGAGATGGAGATACAAGGGAAAAACCAAAGTCTGGGGTGGAGGAGGAAAGAAAGTGGTTGGACCTCTGCTTCTAGTTCCTGCTAGATTTGGATAGACCACTGTGTGTGTCTCTGTGTGTGGGGAACAGCTTTGCTTAACTTTTCATTAAATATTGGACAGGGAGTTCAAGTTCAGAACATAAAAATCACTATCGATCTCTTCTGTGAGCTTTGACAAACTACATTTGTGACCAGCTTTATTGGCTTGCAAGCTCTATACATGCATCTGTTAAATGGTTAACTTGTTCTGCAGCCGCCGAGGCCACATCTATATAAAATTGTATTAGGCTGTTGGAAGGCAGCAGGAGGAGCTTGCTTCACAGGAAAACAGCAAAGCAAACTCCTCCATTCTTTAGGACAGAATGAAAAGGCAATAGGAGAGGTGAGATTACCAGTTCATTCAAAAAAAATTGGCAGGAAAAAACATGGAACTGTTTTTTTTCTAACCTTCCCCTCAACTGAAATCTCGCTGAAACTGGGGCTGGGGGATGCTCCTGATGTGTGTCCCCTGACCCCAATTTCCACCCCTTCCAGGATTTTGTTGCACTATCACTGACCACTCCCTTGCTATTGACATTAAGGATGTTATGTACTGAGTTGAATAGGATCTAAAATGCAGCAGTCTGATTGGTTCTAGAACAATAGGATTCAGAATGCAGCAGTCTGATTGGCCCTAGAACAATAGGATCCAGAATGCAGCAGTCTGATTGGTCAACTGGAGCCACCCAATCCAGCTCCAGGTGGAAGTGAATCTGCAACCTGATTGGCCTACAGGGGAATCCCAGAATTAGCCGATCATGTGGGGCCCGTTGTGTAAATAATGTATATAAATCAGACATTCTGGGGGAACTTCCATTCCTCCTCACCACTATGAGCTGAATAAAGAGCATGAAATCCACTCTCGACTCTGAGTATATTTCAAAGGATAAAGTTAAAAACCTTCCTGATTCCCCAGGCCAGAGGTTTTCAACCTTTTTGGGTCCCTTGACAAACGGCATTCTTTTCGCGGCACCCCATACTTTCAATGTTTTGCGCAGACGGGGGCCTTAGAAGGGAGAAGGAGTCGGGTGCAAATGCATTTAATACACGGAAAGCTTTATTATGAAGATTTCCAGAGCAACTGATAGTTAGATACACCGAATAAACTTATGAATGTTTATATGAACTGAATCTGAACTCTGAACCTTTGGGGGTTCGCCCATCTCCATTAGGGTCCAGCATCAGCAGAAGACAACAACAAAGACTTCCCATTGATTCTTCCTAGAGAAAAACAAGCTGGTCTAGGAAACATGCACACATTTCATTTTTGTTTCTCTCTTGTAGAGCATGATTTCATCACCAAGAAAATCTGTACACAGCGCTGAGTATTAAACAATTACATTGCGGCTTGAAAATACACCAAATGGGCTCAGCTGTGCAGTGGGAGTGCCAATACTGTTGAAGAAACTGAAGTCCGTTCTTGTTGCCTTTCTTCTCTCTATGGCTGCTTCTGTTCCAGGCAATTTTACATGTGGAACGGAAGACAAAAGGGCTATCAGGAAAATGCCATTCAGACAAGCATTTTGGGAAGGAAAACGTTTCACAGAAAACCAAATCTTGGAAATTTTATGTGAAATGTGTGTGTGTTTGTGTATTGTAGATGAACGCAGAAAAATATCTCTTTTTATTATTCAGTTTTCAAGGGGTTACTTTGCGGGGGTGGGTTATTTCCCAAAGATTTTCATTTCAGCTTTGGAAGGTGTCTTGAAAAGGTTTGTATGTTCACCCCTGAATTTGCCTTGAACCTGGATCTCCACATTGCACTTCATGGCTTTGGAACAGATGTGTTGGAGAATCATTATGAGCAGTAATGAGGGGCCTATTTAAGAAGGATGCACTGCATTTTGGGCTTCGATTAAAGTGACAATGCCTTCAAGCACGAATGCTGCTTTATCTCTCGCGGACTGATGAACTTTGGGTGGCAGGAAACCTGGGATTATCGGCAGAAATGAGAACACTAAGCACAAACCTTTTTTAAAAAAAGAAAAATGAGAACATGCAGTCTCACATTTCACCAGAAAAGGAATTTTCAGCTGGAAATGCTTTTGTAGCCATGGGAACATTTGTGTTCGCAATGGCAGGAGGGGATCCAGGTCTTGAACCCTGAAGATGCACAAATCTAAATCTTAGCCTTGATCAGTCATCAGGAATGCTGTTACTCATGTCCCAGTTTTCTGAGTGGTGCAAAACCCAGGTTCTGTTTCCTCTGAATGATGGAACTGGAGGCCTACATGTATTTTGTAAACAGTCGCATTTAGTCACAATTATACAGGTTGAGCACAAGTGGAGACTCACAGACAGAATTACACCCCCTCCAGCAAATACAGGGCTTGCGAACCTATTTTGCCCAACAGGGGGGGGGGATCCCTAAACCTCACAGGCTACTTTGGAAACCCCCCCTTCAGTCAAGGCACTGACTTTGACAAAGATGTGCTCTCACAGTGGCCTACAAGATGCCTGTGAGAATTCTGAAAGCAGGACCTGAGCACAAGAGTACTGTCCTCGCTTGTGATTTTAGCTTGTTGGCATCTGTCTGTCTCGATAGACAATGGAGTGTGCCTCTGGGGGTGAAGTCAAACTGCTCCTTTAGCAGCACTGAAGTGACCACTCTGGGGCACAAGTAATGGCAGTTTGCATGGAGGCCCTGGGCTGCCCAGATGAAAAGACTCCCTTTCTTGGCCCCGCTGATGTGGTCCAAAGGAAAATGGAGTCATGTGTTTGGCACCAGCTTGGCTGCAGGAGTTGCTGGAAGGAGACACCATCCAACCGCCTTAGGAAATCCATTCTAGAATTGTGTAGGGTTTACTCTTCAGCCTTTTCTTCTCTTGAAGATATCCTGCAAGGCAGTGGAGGTTTAAGACCAGAGTTTTCCTTCTCCTAGGATAATAATAATAATAATAATAATAATAATAATAATAATAATAATTTATTATTTACACCCCGCCCATCTGGCTGGGCTTCCCCAGCCACTCTGGGCGGCTTCCAACAAAATATTTAAATACAGTAATGCATCAAACATTAAAAGCTTCCCTAAACAGGGCTGCCTTCAGATGTCTTCTGAAAGTCTGGTAGTAGTTGTTCTCTTTGACATCTGGTGGGAAGGTGTTCCACAGGGCAGGTGCCACTACCAAGAAGGCCCTCTGCCTGGTTCCCTGTAACTTGGCTTCTCGCAGTGAGGGAGCCTCCAGAAGACCCTTGGCGCTGGACCTCAGTGTCTGGGCAGAACGATGGGGGTGGAGACACTCCACCTGGAATTCAGGGTCATACAGCTTTTGACCATGGTGATGGAACACAGCCACCATGGCTGGTAGGACCTCTTACAAACTTCATGGCTGAGTAGAGGCTTGATCCCTGGTCTCATCAGTCTAAGTCCAACATTTTAACCCAGAGCTTTCCAAACAGTGTGTCGCGACACATCAGTGTGTTGGCTGCAGTTTGTAGGTGTGTCATGCGATTGCTCTCCACGCTCCTCCCGGGGCTGGTAAGATGTTCATTTAACCTCTGGTGTGATAGTAAAACTGAATTGCTGTGTCATGAAATGATGCAAAAATGAATTACTGTGTCGCGGAATTATGCATGTCTAAAAAGTGTGTCACGAGCATGAAAAGTTTGGAAACCTCTGCTCTAACCCTTGTATCACAGAGGCTGTAAAGGAAGAAGACTGCTGGAATACTTACTGTCATGCTGGGTGTAGTGACAGTTCCTTCCAGATCATGTTTGGAGGTCAAGGCACAGCAGGCAGAAGAATCAGGTATGATTCAACAAGGGAGGGAATGAGGGAGAGAGAGAATCACTAGTTAAAGACTAGCTTTGGATTCTAAGAGACCAGATGTGCTTCCTTAGATGCATCAGCTTTTTTGCCTGCCTTGACCTAGAACTCTGCTGTTTTTTATCTCAGCTCCTGCTGCCTTGCCCGTTCTGTTTACCTTCTACAAACAGGCTCCCATTACTGATTCCTAGCCTGCATGCTTGAGAGTATGGTGCCCAAATAACTAACCCAGTTCTGTAGCTGTGGATGGAGTGAAAGCAGCACTTGTCCTTGGTGCAGCCTGTATGGATGCAAAATAAGCATTTAAAGTAATTTTATATATATATATATATATATATATATATATATATATATATATATATATATATAGTGCCTTTTTTGAGCGGAAAAGCCACCTTGTAATTACAAGGTGGGGAGTCGAAACAAACAAGCAAACCAATAAATAACCAACAGCCATTAAATGTAAACCCTTCTTTTCAGCTAGATATGGTTCGTCAAGGTGGTAGATGAAAGAGGCTTAGTAAGGGCAGCTGGCCTGGGAAAGTGGCACTCTCATAACTATTCATTGGTTCTCTGGAGATGGTAATGGGGATGGTAATGAGCTCTTCTTTGGGGAAAAGCCATGAATCAGTTGGTAGAGCATCTACTTTGCATGAAGATGACCTTGGGTCCAATCCCTGACATCGCCAGTAAGGGCTGGGAGAGAATGCTATTTGAAATCCCAGAGAGCAGCTGCCAGCCAGTGCAGACAACACTGAGCTAAACTGACCGATATTCTGACTCAGTATCACCCAGCTTTCCATGTAAGGAACATTGTTGGGGAAAGGGGAGAACCAGGAAAATGGGGCTGTTTTGTTTATCTTACCCAAGACTGTTCCTTGAATCCATTCCTTAGGAGGATGTGGAATTGGGAACCTGCCACAACCATAGAAATGATTAGTAACATCACTGCTTGAGCTCACACCTGGAGGAGCTGCTGGCTATTGGCCAACGTCCTGACAATTGCAATAAACAGCCTAACTAGACCAAGGCCGTTGTGAATTTTGGCAATTTGCTAACATTTATGTGTCTGCTGTGAAATCAGCATCTACATAAATAATTGTCTCATTGGAAAAAAAATAATCTGGGATTTTTTTATCTACTAATATGCGCCAGAGTTTCACATGTGTAATTGCATGCAGAATTAGACTATTATCTGTGGTATGCTTTTCTTGTCTGTACAGTGGGGCGGAACGGTTTTTAACTGTAACATTCCATAACGTTTATATTTTCTGAACTGCCCCCCCCCCGGTTGAAAGCAATCTGGAATGAATGAGGACAGTGAGGATGTCTGGATGAAACTATCCCATGGAGACGTATTAAAGTCAGTACAGAGGTGAACTATGATCTTTCAGACCTCAATCCATGTATCCTAGGCTATATTTCTACAGCTGAATCATTTGAAATATGAACGTTGTGTGCCTGGCCTCTATTTAAGCTGTCATGGGGAATAGCTACCAGAAGGATGGAGGAATCTCAGGAGTCATTCTTAGGTGTGAGTCAAAATGTAAGACTTCTCCTCCCCCCACCCTCAAATCCTGTGAGTTGCAAGATGATTTGCATCTGAGCAACCCTGACTGAAAGCCACAACTTTTCAGTGTGTCTTCATTGTGCTGCATGTTCACATAATCTACCTCGGTTTCAGGTGGATAATTTAGGGCCAGCCTACGCTATATAGAGTGAAATCCATCATGATAAATATGCCCAGTAGTTTATAACAGATTACCAAGAGCCCATAATGGAAAAAAATGATTCAGGGCCTGTTCCAACAAAATGGCCATGTAATTCCTCCTCTTCCAGAGAAAATATATATACTTGTACATCCTAATAAGTTTATCATGTCCCCAGACACATCTCAAGAACTGAAACAGATTTCATTCTAGAAATTCTTAAAATTTTCTGTGTCAAAATTAAACGTTGAGTCTTCTGCTATTCTTCAGCTTTCATGATTTTTCACATAGGCTATGAATGTGGGCATCTATATCTGACACCCAATGTGATTTGATTTCAGTCCTTGATATCTGCCAAAAAGTATTTGACAGGTGACAGGATGGCATTTGGGCATTTCACAGAATTGATCATTGACATGCAGTGTGTACAACATATGGTAGTGATTTTCATACTTCTGAGCTTCAGGAAACACGTTCTGCACGCTTCAGAAAGCAACAACCCTGCAGTCTGCCACAGAACTGCTGTCCATTGCATTTCACAATGTGCAATGTGCATCTCCTGATTCCATCAGGGGTGTCAGAGCCAGGATGCCATTTGCCACAGTTCCAGAAAATTCCCATTGGGAGACTGTTGTCGTTGTCATTTAGTCATGTCCGACTCTTCGTGACCCCATGGACCAGAGCACGCCTGGCACTCCTGTCTTCCACTGCCACCCACAGTTTGGTCAAACTCATGTTGGTAGCTTCGAGAACACTGTCCAACCATCTCGTCCTCTGTCGTCCCCTTCTCCTTGTGCCCTCAATCTTTCCCAACATCAGGGTCTTCTCTTCTCATGAGGTGGCCAAAGTATTGGAGCCTCAGCTTCACAATCTGTGTTTCCAGTGAGCACTCAGGGCTGATTTCCTTAAGAATGGATGCGTTTGATCTTCTTGCAGTCCATGGGACTCTCAAGAGTCTCCTCCAGCACCATAATTCAAAAGTATCAATTCTTTGGCGATCAGCCTTCTTTATGGTCTAGCTCTCACTTCCATACATCACTACTAGGAAAACCATAGCTTTAACTATACGGACCTTTGTCGGCAAGGTGATGTCTCTGCTTTTTAAGATGCTGTCTAGGTTTGTCATAGTGAGACTAGAGGTAGAAAAAAATAAGGGGTGGGGAGGGGAGAAATGAATTCTATTCAGTGCTTTTTTCCCTGGGGGGACGCAGGGGTATGCATACCCCTAAACCAGGCTTCCTCAAACTCGGCCCTCCAGATGTTTTGAGACTACAATTCCCATCATCCCTGACCACTGGTCCTGCTAGCTAGGGATCAAGGAAGTTGTAGGCCCAAAACATCTGGAGGGCTGAGGTTGAGGAAGCCTGCCCTAAACATTTTGTGAATCTTTGCAATTTTGTCCATTTACTGTATTTATTTTTCCCATTTTGAACTATAAAATGGTGATTTTCTTGAGTAAAAATGAGAGTACTTCTAATTTTTTATTTTTTTCTAGAAAAAGAGCACTGATTCTATTTATGCAAATCTATCTAATTCACACTTCTAAATTCCACACACAAACTGAAATGCAGCACACAAGCTTTGGAATTCTCAATTCTCCAAATTTTGCAGCAAAAAAGCATCAAAAAGTGTACTTTAAGGGAAAGGACATATATATTTAGTGAAAAAGTACAAAAAATGCATTATATTAGGGAGGAGCTTGAAAAAATGTTTTGTTTTTCTTACTAACAACCCAAAAGTGCATTAGCAGGGTATCACATCATACCATATACAAAGCAAACAAACAATACATAATAACAGGAAGACGTGGTAACACCAACAAAAATGAAGGCATCCATGTTTCCTGAGCTGGCATGGATGGTGAAAGTTGGGCATCTAAGTGAGAATGATATCAAACAAAATCCTATAAAACAACCATTCCCTCTGGAGACAGGACTTACCTTTGTAGAAGCCATGTTGATTCTTCTTCAGGAAGACCTGGAAATGCTGAAGACGGGGGCCTTTTTTGCCCACAGCATGCGCTCTGCCACTGAACCACTAACCCAATATTGGTTTCCCCCAACTTGGTGCCCTGCAGATGTTTTAGCTTACAACTTCCATCATCCCTGATCATTGGTCATCCTAGCTGAGACTGATCTCAGTTTTAATACAAAATTCATGGAGGGCTGTTCTATACACTTGATAATTTTCTCTTTAATAATGCTTTTTTATCAATTCCCAAAGAGCAGACGTTAAGCTAATCAGTCTGTAATTTCCCGGATCCAAAAGTTCAGTCTGTTATTTATTATCTCTCTTGTTGATTGATTATGCATAATGTTCTCTTCCCAGAATATTTTTATATAGGAGTTTTTTCTCATGGCACTTGATTTGGGAAGCAGTGGCAACGGAAGTATCCAGAGTCCATCCATTTAGCTGCCCGTCCTGTCATATTGGTACATATAACGGAGGTTCTTTGGTATTACTGAAATGCACCCTTTGTTTGTTTTCCCTATGAACATCTTTCTTTGAGAGATCATCTGGAAGACATAATGTCTCTTGTTTCATTCATTGCATTAGTCTCCTGGCAAGACCTGCTCCTTTGTGTTGTGAGTGCTAAATGCTGCCAATGAAGGCATTAGTTCATGTCTTTGGTGCAAGACATTTTGTGTAAAATATAGACTCTAATGTGCAGAATTTGCAGGTCACTGAAGTGTTACAGTCTACTGAAATGGGTCTGGAATCAATAAGGTTACAGATCAAACTCAATTTCATTTAATTTTCATTACTACCTAGAGTAAAGCCCCACATGGTTTTACATGAAAAGGAATAAAGCATTAAACCTCACTCAAGCTCTAGAATCAATATTTTATATGACCTACAAATAGAATTAAATAACTTTGCTAAGTACATCATGCTATTGCCTTCTCCCACTTTCACCCTGTAGTCCCAGAGGGTTTTGTAGGCAGACCAGACAAGATACAAAACTGCTATAAAGATCAAGAGAAACCAGCCAGTTCTCCGAAAGCCTTGAGAGCAAGAGTTCTGACCATATTTAGTTCTGTGTTTACCTTCAACTTGGGTTGTTAAACATCTGTGGGAAAGAAAGAAAACAGGCCACATAAAGGAGGTGTTTTTTTGAGCTGAGTTTGATTTTGTAAACCTTCACATCAAAGCTGTATTTATGGATATGGATATTACAGTGGAGTACAATCTAAGTTCTGTTTCCGCTAGAGCCTTTTAGAGCTGCTTTTCTATAATTAGCTGAAAGTGGAATTAAAATGGAGGTTCCCATACAGCAATTCACATATTGCTGTATTATTCATGGTGAAGATCCTTCAGCAATATTTACTCACAAGTAAGTCTCATTCAGGGACACAGGTGGCACTGTGGGTTAACCACAGAGCCTAAGACTTGCCGATCAGAATGTCGGCGGTTCGAATCCCCACGACAGGGTGAGCTCCCGTTGCTTGGTCTCTGCTCCTGCCAACCTAGCAGTTTGAAAGCACGTCAAAGTGCAAGTAGATAAATAGGTACCGCTCTGGCGGGAAGGTAAACAGCATTTCCGTGCACTGCTCTGGTTTGCCAGAAGCGGCTTAGTCATGCTGGCCACATGACCCGGAAGCTGTACGCCGGCTTCCTCGGCCAATAAGCGAGATGAGTACTGCAACCCCGGAGTCGGCCACGACTGTACCTAATGGTCAAGAGTCCCTTTACCTTTGCCTTTACCTTTAAGTCTCATTCAGTATATATCCTTTCTGAGATTAGTTAGAAGTTTCCTGTTTGCAGGTCCTGTCTCTTTCATTGCTTCCTGTTGATTGTGGCTGGGATTAGTGATGATTTCCCCTTGATAATGTCAGTTTCTGTTCCAAGGTGGGGGTGGCTATAATGTTTTCAGTGTTTGCAACAATGCTGGTTCACTGAAAAAATGGCTTTTCTCTCCCTCCCCCGGCGCTCTCTTTCATCTTTGCTCCAGCCATGCTTCCTGATCCCACCAGTCAGAATTTGCTTTCCTGAACATTGTTCAGTCAAAATCATGGTCATTTGCTCTGGGTCAGTAGATGTGCTTTAAGGGGAAGGGAAATGCAGTCTGCAGGAGTTTCTGGAACCCCTCGAATTCTGTAGTTTTGTGGCAGACCCTCTAAGTGTCCCTATTTTCCAGACATGTCCCTGATTTAGAGAAGCCACCCCGGTTTCTGATTTGATTCTGCCATGTCCCACTTTTCCTTAGGATGTCCTTATTTTCATTGGATAAATGTTGGAGGGTATGGAGATATCCAACCCCTAAGCCGTCAGAAGGCAATCCTGTACAGGGAAGGTTTTTTTAGACGTTTAATGTTTTATTATGTTTTTATAGGGTTGCCATATTTCAAACAGTGAAAAGGAAGAATGGATACAAAAACTTATGGAATATGCAGAAATGGCGAAACTTACCGGAAGAATAAGAAATCAAGATAACCAACTCTTTATAAAAGAATGGAAATGGTTTATTGACTATTTACAGATAAATTGTAAACAGATAAGAATATTGGCAGGATTATTGTAATAACCTGCAGTTTTATAAGAGTATATATTTAAAGTAGATGAATAAATGAGCAAATGAGGTTAATCTGGATATGCAGAAAATATTAAAAATAAAGAGGGAGAAGGAAGTCAAGATTTGAAATGTTAAAGTGATTGTAAAATTAGTGAAATATATAAACCTGTAAAGCATAAATAAAAATTAACAAATAAACAAACAGTGAAAGACAGAAGGACAGAAAAGTTGTTGAGCTATTTTCATTGTAGAAATATTGGAGGGCATGTTTTGCTATAATGGCAATGGCACACACCTGAGAGGTGCCAGAACTGAGTTCCAGTGAGTTCTGGCTGGGGGGGGGGGGAAAGCTCTGTGTGTATGTTGATGTTTTGGGGGTACAGTGGTGCCTCGCAAGACGAAAAGAATCCATTCCGCGAGGCTCTTTGTCTTGCGGTTTTTTCGTCTTGCGAAGCAAGCCTATTAGCTGCTTAGCGGTTTAGCGCTATTAGTGGCTTAGCGGGCTTAGCGGATCAGCTGTTAAGCGGCTTAGCGGATCAGCTGTTAAGCGGCTTAGCGGATTAGCTGTTAAGCGGCTTAGCGGATCAGCTGATAAGCGGCTTAGCGGCTTGGGAAAAAGGGGGGGGGGAGGAAAAAAACCCCGGAGGAACTCGCAAGACATTTTCGTCTTGCGAAGCAAGCCCATAGGAAATTCGTTTTGCGAAGCACCTCCAAAACGGAAAACCCTTTCGTCTAGCGGGTTTTCCGTCTTGCGAGGCATTCGGCTTGCGGGGCACCACTGTATATCCCTGTCGCTGAGTGTGTATTGACTCCTTCTGCTATGGTTGCTATGAGGGACATCTTTGCCATGTCTCTTTGTGGAGGACGGTTCTGCTGCCATTATTACTGTGAGAGTGAGTGCTGGAGTTGCTGTGTCCTGTGTTGTTTGGAACGCTGCCATTTCCCCTTTACTTTTTATGCTGGGAATACATGCATGTCTGATAACGCTGTGCTGACACCTTAAGCTGGCTGCAGTGGACAATGGATTGCTCTGCCTGAGATACAGCAAAATTATTTGCCAAAATGCATTTTAATCATTTCCTGCTAAAATAAATAATTGCAAATCTGTAATCACTAGATTCTGGTCCAAGTAAGAAAATCTTACATCACTCCTAGGCTTTGCCCAGAGTTCAGATATTGGTGAACCCCAAGAGGCTGAGTTCACTGGAAATTCATTTCAAGAAGGCAGAATTCCTGGAAGGCCCTCCCAGCGTTCAACAAGTTTATATGACAAACAACCTTCAGGTAAACTAAGAAATGAACAGGGCCATCTTTACCCAGGGGTGCAAGGGGTGCAGGGCGCCCGGGCGCCAAATTCTGGGGAGCGCCAGGTGCCCGCTGCTGAAGCCACCTAAGCTCTTAACTATCTACCTGTTATAAAATAATAATTTTGATCAAGCTAGAAAAACAAAATACATATATACCTAGGTATTACCGAAATGTATACCTACTGTTTCACTAAAGGACTTTCGACTTTGTGCGCTCATTTACCAAAGATGTGCCGCGCCAGCTGCGGCGCTTGTCATTCACAATGGCGGCGCTTGACTCAACGACGGTGCTTGTCTTTCTCAATGGTGCCATGCACGCAAAATTAATTCTTATGTCATAGAATTAATGTCATAGAACTAAATTTGGGGCCGCTGGGTGGATCTTTGTACCCCAGTGGCACATATGCTAAAGCAGGGGTCAGAAACCTTTTTCAGCCGTGGGCCGGTCCACCGTCCCTCAGACCATGTGGTGGGCCAGACTATTTTTTTTTTGGCGGGGGGGAAATGAACGAATTCCTATGCCCCACAAATAACCCAGAGATGCATTTTAAATAAAGACACACATTCTACTCATGTAAAAACACCAGGTAGGCCCCACAAATAGATGCATTTTAAATAAAAGGGCACATTCTACTCATGTAAAAACATGCTGATTCCCAGACCGTCAGCGGGCCGGATTGAGAAGGCGATTGGGCCTGATCCAGCCCACGGGCCTTAGGTTGCCTGCCCCTGTGCTAAAGACTGTGCTGGAAATGAGCATGGCTATGGTGACTTAGATCACCAACAAAAACTTCTGTTCTTTCAGTTCCTTTAATTTTTAAGCCAATTCTTGGTCCAAAAACTGCCTAGAAATCCCACCTTATGCCCTTCAGATCTGGTGTGTGGCTGTGGTTATTTAGTGGAGATCAGAAATCCGCACATGTTCTGGAATGCTCTTCTCACAGTGTGTTTATGCCACGCGCTTTTGGCAGTGAAAATAGGTTCTGTAAATGAGGCCTGGCAGGACCTATATCTAGTTTAGTCCATCTTTAAACATTCGCTCTGCACTACCCCCCTTCCTACTTTCCTGGAAAGGTTTTTGAAAAGACACAGTCAAAATATAATAGAAATCAGGTGGATTGCTGATGAGTTATGGGTCAATGGTGAAGCGATGAAAGGTTTTAGTTTTCTGTAAATATATATCTATATATGCATAATACACATGGACTGGAACTCTTCCAAGCCAGCCTAAGATAATAGGAGTAGCCTTTTGTGAGCACATAAAACGATGACATTCATTGTGGTAAATAAAACATTTGATTACTTTTTCCATAGCTTAAAAGAACTGGTGCTTTCCTTTACAGACTGTCTTCCAGCTCCACATTTGCATTCAGAAATCTTTCCAAGACAACTTGCTGTGGAGTTGGGGGAAGTAACTGGGAGATCTTAGATGTGTTGAAGACACATTTCAGGCGGAGCAGGGAAGATGATGGATAAGATTATATGTTATGTACAAGGATTGTCAAAGAAGAGGTTCTATAAATAAAACGTTATTTAGGAGCTCTGTGGGAGCTTTTTCCAATTAGAGTTGAAGGCTTCTTCCTCTCTTGTCTCCTTCATCCTGCAGAACTTATTGCTCTCCAGATGGCATTAGATGACAACTCCCATCAGCCCCAGCCAGCATGACCCTTCCTCAGGGTTGATGGGAGTTAGAGTCCAACAATATCTGGAGATCCATAGGGCCTCCATCCCTATTATAAGATAGTCGCAATTTCCATGAAAAGGTAAGACAGTTGAGAAGTCATGAGTTGCAGACAGCGGCATATACAGTGGACACTCGGGTTGCGAATGTGATCCATGGGGGAGGCACTTTTAAAAATTATTATTATTATTATTTTAAAAAAATAAATTTAAATTAAATAAATAATTAATTTAATTTGAATTAATAAAAATAATCTTTTAATGTTGTATTTTAATCTTTTTTAAAATTTGTGTTTATTATTGGTTGTTAGCTGCCCTGAGCCTGGTATTGGCTGGGGAGGGCAGGGTATAAATAAAAAACCTATTATTTATTATTATTATTATTTATAATTTATTTATTATTCATTTACTATATTTATAGATCACTTTTCTCCCAAGCTGGGATTCAAAGTGGCTTACATTTTAAAACATCATTGTAAAAGACAAAGTAATAAACATACAGTACATATTGTTAAGTTGTGGGTGAACATATCAGACGACACAGTGATTCTTCAAGCAGCTCTTATTTATTCACAGGCCAGAACAGAACTGAACTGAAGGGTTCAGCCAGCCTGCTTATATAGAGCTCCACTAGAACGCAACAGTAACCATTTTCTGTAACTATCCAATCACTGAACATCACTTTTGATCCCTTATTTGCATATGTGGAACTGAACTATCTACAGTATCCCCCTGCGGGCCCAGGGTGAGAACTTCAGTACATAACACATATAAACACTGCAGATGATCACATCTGGGGACAGACAGACAGCTTGTGTATTCATAGCAGTGACTAGAGGAGGAATGACTGCTGGGAGGAGCACAGAGAGAAGCAACGCCATGGTACAACTGCATCAGCACAACTGGATGCCTTCTGCCCCAAATGCAACAAAACATGTCTCTCCTGTATCAGTCTCTACAGCCACAGCAGGTGATGCAACCTTCCAACAGTTTGACAGTGTCCCCAAAGGAACACTCCTCCATTGTCTCCCGGGACCAACAGATGTCAACAAAATCCTCGCTCAAACATGTAAAAGGACGTAATTTCAAGCATAACAAAAGTAGTCATAAAGAACAAATAGAACATCAAAAAAGTACATAATCAAACGGAACCATTTTCACATGAATCATAAGATACAAAATAAATATACAAAAATATATAAATAACAGCAACAACACCCCAACAAAACCCCTTAAGCAATACCCCAACAATTATAAAACAACATCAAACAAACTGCAGCCTGGCCCAGTCAGCCGTCCGGCCACAGCATTCTCGACCACTTTCAAAGGCAGCCCCACGGAGAGCATGTTACAGTAGTCCAACTGGGATGTATCTAAGACATGCATCACCATAGCCAAACATTGCTGCCCCTTGCATTATTTATTCTCTGTTCATAAAGGTTAATGAAAAGCAGATGTCAGAAAAAGATCTCTAAACCTTTCTGTTCTACAAAGAAGATATGGTGTGGGGAAATCAGAATCAACCTTAAGGAGCGATATAGGAAATTAAAAACATCTAAAGACTGTGGGAAACCTTTTCACGCTTACAGAAACTTTTGAATCAGAAACACAGAATATTGCAAAAGGTTGTTTATTTTAAAAACTTACACCCAGCCTAATTTTCAGCTTACAATAAAAAAGAAACAACTTTTTTTTTAAAAAAAAACCCCACAGCTCAGGCAAATAATAAATCAAACTGTTACCTTAAACGCTTACATTGCAGAAACAAATACAAAACAGCTATCAAAAAATCCAATATCTGGCATCAAAATGGCCCACAATTTTGTTTAGTTTCTGCTGTTGAAGCAATGAAAGCTCTAGTGTTTATGTATATATATGTCCATATATATACGTAGCTATATGTATATCTGGGGCTGAGTCACTCCCTTAGCTCTGCTTGGCGCTTTCTTAGCTTCCCTTCCCTTCATTAGACAAATATGTGTGTGACCAAGAAGCCATTTTTCAGGGTTCATTTGTCCATGCAGAGCCGCCCCTACTATTAGGTAGAGTGGAGCGACCACCCAAAACAGCTGATTTTAATTGTTATGAAAGGGCAGCAAATTGTCACTTACTAATTATTGTTGTTTCCACTGCCTGTAACAGACAAGAACTATTTGTAGGTTTTTCTACTCCAGGTAGAAAATTTGATTGGCCTTGCATCTTGACTTGGGGGAGCTGTTCGCTGCTCTGCTTCAGGGAACAAAATGTTTTGGACTGGGCCTAAACATTTGTACCTATGAGGAAAACAGTTGCCAATCTTAAAAGGAGAACTTCAGTGGCAGGTGAGAAAGTGGGACAAAAAAAGCACAAGATCACAAAAGCAGAGGTTCACCTTCCTATGTGAGTCAACGAGGAATTAGACCATGTGGGAGGTAGCTGAGAGTTAGTCACTTGGCTGAGAGAGCAGTGAGGTCAGGCTTATCCGCGAACCAGGAAATAAGCGAGTTTTGGGGCATTATTTTTCCTTCTGATCTTTGTTATAAAAACCTTTGGCCAAGCTCACTCCAGGGATGAACTGAATTGAAATTAGCCCATTGTGTTTATGGCTGGAAAAAGCCGGAGGAAAAGATTTATTTTCCTTTTTCATTTCGGAGAAACATGAAGCTCTGGTGGACCCGGGAGCACCAAAACCCCCTTAGGAAACCTCCACCTTGTGGATTTTGCTGGGTTGAGTGTTTATTTTGCTCTAGACTTGAAGAAGGCATAACTCTACACCGTTAGCTGGAACGAAATAAATCCTGCCAATCGCATTCACACTTTGTAGCTTGTGTAAAACCCGGAATGAAAGACACTTTGCCTGCTCAGTGGATAGCTTGTTTGTTCCTCTGTTGTATGTGCCTGCTATTTTGCCTTCCCTGTGGGCTGTTTCTCTCTCTCTCTCTCTCTCTCTCTCTCTCTCTCTCTCTCTCTCTCTCTCTCTCTCTCTCTCTCTCTCTCTCTCTCTCATTTGATTTTAGAAGTGAGGTTCCTCTTATTCCTAAAGCCACACGGCCAGCTCTCCATCCTTCCTCTTGAAATTGATTATAAAGATGAACTTTCTTTTTTGAGGCGGGTAACCTGGGACATTTATTTACATTCTGGGATTCAGCTGAGTCTCTGACCTGACCTTAAGAGGAGGCCCATTACCTGTAAGTTTGGCTGGCCTCCGTTCTCTCCATGCTTGAGGAATACATTCTAGGTGGCTTCCTGTGTGGTCTTTGATAATTGTAAAACTTAGAGGGGGAAAACTGTTTGAGGTGTGTGCGCACGTGTGCGTGCGTGCTTTATTTATGTATTTCGAGTTATGCACAGTCTAAAACGTCATTCCAAATAAATAAGAAAACACACATCCATAGGCAGTTTTGTATAAATAAAATAAAACCCTCTCCTGCGCAACTTCCCTTGCCGCCGTTCACCGGCATTAGTTTCAAGGACCACACAGGGAGTGACAAGAGTAGCTCTGAAACAGAAGATGGAGGTAAAAAGTCTGAAGGGAACTGGAATCTGTATTCGAGAACTGCACTCACTTTGGTTTTCTGCAGCTTCTATCAGCTGTCCACTTAGTCCAGTGGGGAGTGGGTGGTGCTGTGGTCTAAACCACTGAGCCTCTTGGGCTTGCCGATCAGAAGGTCGGTGGTTCGAATCCCCGCGACAGAGTGAGCTCCCGTTGCTCTGTCCCCGCTCCTGCCAACCTAGCAGTTCAAAAGCACGCCAAAAAAGTGCAAGTAGATAAATAGGTACCACTGTGGCGGGAAGGTAAATGATGTTTCTGTGTGCTCTGGCTTCTGTCACAGTGTTCCATTGCACCAGAAGCAGTTTAGTCCTGCTGGCCACATGACCCAGAAAGCTGTCTGTGGACAAACACCAGCTCCCTCGGCCTGAAGCAAGATGAGCGCCACACTCTATAGTCGCCTTTACTGGACTTAACCACCCAGGGGTCCTTTAGCAGGCAGGACTCTAGGCTCTACTTAAAAGTGCAAGAGTATTAGAGGAGACCTGCTGGGTCAGGCCAGGGGCACAACTGTTCCAGTGTCCTGTTCTCACAGTGGCCAACCAGATGCCCATGAAAAGCTTGCAACGCTGCTCTCCCCATCTGGAATTCTCAGAAACTGGAACATATGCTTGTTTAATCATGTTAGCCCTATGCAACATATCATTGCTCAAAAAACCCAATACTATGGTATATGTTAAGTTGTGGGTGAACATATCAGATGACACAGCGATTCTTCAAACAGCTCTTGTTTATTCACAGGCCAGAACAGAACTGAACTGAAGGGTTCAGCCAGCCTGCTTATATAGAGCTCCACTAGAACATAACAGTAACCATTTTCTGTAACTATCCAATCACTAAACGTCACTTTCAATCCCTTATTTGCATATGTGGGCCTGAGTGAAAACTATCTACAGTATCCCCCTGCTGGCCCAGGGTGAGAACTTCAGTACATAACAGTATAGTACTGATTCCCCCTGCGCACTGAAATTTGGCATGACCCAAATATTTGCAGTTTTCTCAAAGATTCTTGAAAGAGCTTCAGTGTAGATTTTTTGACAAAATTATATTTTTGAATTCATTTTGAAAGAACTCCTCAAGGATGTGCTCTACGGGGAGCTGACATCAGGCATCAAGTCCGTTGGCAGACCAACTCTTTGTTACAAAGATGCCTGCAAACATGACATGAGAGCCTGTAGCATAAACCCTCTTGTGTGGGAATCCCTTGCAGACAAGCGCAGTGCCTGGAGGCAAACGGTCAGGACGTGTATCTCTAGCAATGGCCAGAGGAGGAATGACTGCTGGGAGGAGCACAGAGAGAAGAAATGCTGTGGTGCATCTGCCGCAGCACAGCCGGACCTCTTCATCTGCTTCAGCTGCAGATAAACATGTCTCTCCCACATCAGTCTCTATAGCCCCAGCAGGTGCTGCAACCTTTCAACGGTTTGACTTCACCCAAAGGAACACTCCTCCACTGTCTCCTGAGACAGACGAATGCTAACAACTCTGATTCTCCTACTAAAATTTGCCATGGCACTATCTTGCAGCTTTCTCAGATATCTTCAGTGTAGATTTTTGGACAAATATACATTTGAAATGATTTTGAAAAAAAACCTTGTCTAGGCTTTTGCTTTAAAAATTGTTCTAATAATACACTTGTGACATGGGGGCATTCTTGCAATAAACAGCTTTTTTGTGGTTATTGCTTTGGAATTTAACTGGCCATAAAAGCCGTTTATTGCTTTGTACACTGCCCTGACATGAACAATATCCCTGTGCTCTGAGTTACTGCAGCAAAGAGAGCTTTAAGTTAAGCCAGAGAGGGAGAGGGGAGGTGATTGTACCCTACATTTCCACATGACTGAGTGATTGATGTAACATATGAACCATTTTCTTTTCTATGCCTGGTGAGTATGGCAAAACAGATATTCTTTCCAAAGGTATCTCTGCGAGAGGAATCCAGAGGAAGGAAACTCTGCAAAAAGCCATCATGAAAACCCTGCTTGTGGGATTTGGGGGGGGCAGAGGGGGCTCTCATCTCTAGCTTTCAAGGGAGTTGGAGGTGATGTTGAGAGAGGCTAGTATACTAGCGCTGGAAGCTGCCTTATAGCAGGTCAACCTATTTTTTCAAATATTGTTTATTCTGACTGACAGGTCTGAGGCAGAGGTCTTTCTGACCCTTCTCAGGAGAGACGCCATGGATTGAACTTGGAACCATCTGTATGGAAAACATGTTCTCTGTTCCTGAGCTGCCTGTGATCCCTCTCCAACATAAGATACAAGGTTTTTGATGCATTACCATAGACACAGGGGCAAGCTACCACTAGGCACATGTACAAGTGTTCGTGTGAAAGTGTACACTTGTTTATTTGTACAGTTCACCTACTGTGCAAATTGGGCACTCATTGAACACGGTTTGTGACACAGCTCAGCTATTTGTGCACATAGGTACAGATTGCACACACGCTGAATGTAATGTGTGAACAACCCAACAGCCTATGAGTATTCCTGCATGTGCGTACAGAGTCCTTGCACACAAAGTCCCTTGAGGGTGTGACCAGCAGGTGCAATATCATCTCCACTCTCTACTGCATTCCTTTTTACATGGATTAACAAAACTGGGTGAAAGTTATCAAGGCAAAGAAGCTCAAGTCCTGGGGAGTCTTCACTATTCAGTAGCTACTATTCAACTATTAAGTTGTCATTTTATATAATGCATTCTATAATGCTGCTATTAGGAACTGCCATTTGGTGATTTTCTTTTTTCTTTATAAGAGTATTTGTCTTGTTAATTTATTTTTGTTTTTGTTTTTTATGGGTTTTAGATATCTGATTTTATTGCAGACTGCCCTCAGGCTTGTGCAAAAGGTGATCTATGAAATAATATAAATGAATAAACTGAGGTTTGTGTGGGGTGAAATGTTCACAGTTGTGGTGGCTGTGCCTGATGGGAATTGAGGTCTAAAATGTCTAGAGGGTGCCAGATTGAGGAAGACTGCTTTAAGGCCTTCCTGTTTGGGCTTCTTACTGATACTTATGCCTCAGTTTCTACCTCGAGCTGCTTTGTTGTTTGGGTGTGTTACGGAAGGGGGGGGGCATGTCTTCTTCACCTTCTTCTTCGCTACAATATATCAATTTATTTCCAATTGTCAATGTCAAAAGGGACTAAAATCTATAAAATTCATAGAAAATCAACGTGCCAGTTTGCTCTGATCAGCCTTTCCTCCAGGCAATGTCAGGTGCCAGACTATGCATATTTGAGACCATTGTTTTCTCATCCCCAGGAAGTGTTTATCTGTGCATATCTCCAGCTCTGCATATTCCCCCCTCCCTCCTCCTTATGTTAATCCGGTGTAGCTCTGCATATTCCCCCCTCCCTCCTCCATATGTTAATCTGTGTAACCCAACCTCCCTTTAATATATTCATGATGTAATCTGTGTAACCAAACCTCTCTTTAATGTATTCATGACGTGTTTTGCACTGTATTCTGGGACATGGAGGGAAGTTTCAAAAACTCATGTCACCCCTTTCTCACGGTTCAATCTCGTCTTGAACCTGTTGGCCAATAAACTTGGATCTTCTGCAGTTTGCTCCTGTCTCCGGCTGAGCTCATTTTCCTCCGCAGGGACCCACGGACTTAGTCCGATGAGCTGGGTGGCAGAGCAGCCTCGCACCCAGATTTTTGCCGTAACAGGTGCCTCAGCAGACAAAAGATGCACACGGAAACCTCACTGACACAGCAGGTGTGCGTTTGTAGAAGGTGGAGAGTTACAGCAAGAGATGACTCACTGGCTTCTGTTCTGATAAAAATCTACAGGGCCAGTCCTGCCATTAGGTAGATTGAGGCAGCTGCCTCAGGCAGTAGATCAGGAGTGATGAACCTTGAACCCTCCAGATGTTGCTCAGCTTCCATCATCCGCAGCAAGCATGGCCAATGTCTGGGGATGTCAGGAGTTGTTGTTCAACAACATCTGGAGGGCCAAAGATTCCTCACCCCTGTCAGCCATTCAGTCTGCCCTGTGCCCCCTAAGCTAGCCTGGTACCCTCAGGTAAGTGAAAGACTCTGGCTATGTGCAAACAACATTTCATTTTAGAATCAGTGGAGACTGAATACTTGCTTTTTCAGCATAGTCCACACACAATCTAGATCAATTGCCTATTTTTCCTGTGGAAAAGCTCTTCTTGGGGAACTGGTTTCATTCTGAAAAGAACAGATCGTAGCAATTTGAGTCTGCCTTACTCTGCAGTGTGTTCACTTGGAAACAGATATAGGTGGTCATGGTAGTGGGGTGGGGTGTACACCCACCAGCCCAATGACATTGTGGGTGGATGCATACCAAGATCACATTAACCAATTCCTTCTTCATTCACCTGGGGCATTTGCAGAAAGGCATGGAAAATCTAATCAAGGGGAGAGTTTCAAAAAGTAATCGTTGCTAGAATGACACACACTCTGGTGGATCGAAGGATCTAGAATCAATCCAGTTTGAAAGCAGCTTGCTGAGGATGAGCATGAATGATTCCAGTGCTACAAACAGGTTAGAGTGTCCACAACCCTTGTCTCATTGTCAGTGCTGATGTAAGAGTCAACTGCATGTCCGGTCGGCTTTTGTACGCTGAATGAGAGGAGGTACCATTTTGTCCTCTGCCTCAGGTGGCAAAATGTATTTGGCTATCCCTGGAAATCTGTTGTTGTTGTTGTTGCTGCTGCCGCCGCCGCCTTAATCCTCACTCCAGGTTTCTTTAAAATGCAGATAGATTTAAAACAAAACTTCCAGCTCTAAGTTTAAAAGTTTAAAATGAAACCTGAACCTAACACTAACATTACAGCTGAACTCATGACCCTCTTATAAACTTAAGAAAGGATTGCTTTTCTTTATAGATCAAAGAATGTAACAGGTAAAAAGGTAAAGGACCCATGGACGGTTAAGTCTAGTCAAAGGTGACTATAGGGTTGCGGCGCTCATCTCGCTTTCAGGCTGAGGGAGCCGGCATTTGTCCACATACAGCTTTCCGGGTCATGTGGCCAGCATGACTAAACAGCTTCTGGTGCAATGGGGCACCATGACGGAAACTAGAGCGCACGGAAATGCCGTTTACCTTCCTGCTGCAGCAGTATCTATTTATCTACTTGAACTGGTGTGCTTTCAAGCTGCTAGGTTGGCATGAGCTGGGACAGAGCAACGGGAGCTCACCCTGTCACAGGGATTCGAACAGCCAACCTTCTGATCAGCAAGCCCAAGTGGCTCAGTGGTTTAGACCACACATACATATATACTGTAGATAGATATGGCGGGGGTGGGTGGGTTGTAGTATAGATCAGGTATTGGGAACCTGAGGCCCTCCAGATGTTTCTGGATTAAGTTGCCCTCATCCCTCAGTTGGCCATGCTGGTTTTGGTTGATGGGAGTCCAACAATGTTTGCAGAGACCTGTGTGTGTGTGTCTCTGTGTAATAAACTTGCATTGTATTCTCTGAGGTTGTAACACAGTTCACCTTTAAATGAATATGTTTTTAAGACTGTGTCAGCCAGTTACAATAAATGTATTTTAAAAATTAAATCAATTATCTTAAAATGGACTTCTTCTTTTTCTTGATGGATGAACATCTTTAGCTGATGTTCACTGATCCTAGCCAGGATTGTGGAAGATACTGGGTAATTGTCGTTTTCTATTCCAAGTCTTACACTGACTGAACTCTTAATGGGAATATCTGAGTTGAGTACATGTTTGGAAAATGAGACATTAAAATTATCTGGTCCATGTTAGCCTTTGAAAGACTGTCTGTAATTTTCTGCTTCCCAGTGCATTGGAATGCAACAGTTCCCTTCCATTCAGTTGACTATTTGGGGTAGACTAAGATCTCCTCCATAAAGATATCGTATCTATATGCACTGTGAGGTTTATTGAAAGCTAGCACAAGACCCCACATGTTCTCCTAATGCTACGTTGGCTATACTTTGTGAGCTGTTGGCCACCTCTTGCAATCTGCTCTGGCAAAGGACATATGCGTTCAGTGATACTTGTCGTGTTTGTTCATTGTGATGCTGCAATCCTTCATAGCCCTTCCCTGACTTATCAGGATCCTCATCACTGGAAGTCTGGCAACAACCTACCTTGGAGACACTCCCAACAACCCACTAGAAATTCCCGACCCACAAGCTGGGAACTGCTGCTTGTCGGAACAGGGATGATCGGGTTCCAGCAAGTCACATAATAGCTTCTGCTGTTGATCAGTTGTAATTCATTTTGTCAGGTCCAGCACTTTTGGCTGAATTATATGACATTCTTGCTTAACATGCAGCAATGTCTGGCATAGGACAGATCCTTCCTTGGAGCAGTAATTTAAGCCATTCTGCTGGTCTCGCTGGTGTAACTGAGAAAGGGACCTTGGCCAGTGAAATTTAACTATGCTATCATATAAAATAAAATAAAATAAAATAAAATAAAATAAAATATTTCTTTATACACTTTTCTGCTTGGAGTTGATATGACCCGGTGGTGTCCTTTTAGATAAACATAGATTCACACTTTGGCTGCAATCCTGCGCAGACTTACTTTTACATTCTTTACTACGGTCCAAAGACCAGCAAAGAAAATGTTGAAAGCAAAATATAGCAGAAATACAGGAAAACATTGCTAGGCAGTCACTGTGTTTTATCCAGAGCATGTTGATTTCTAATTCTTATTACCTCTAAGAGAAAGGTAATATAACCCATGGCCAGGGTTATATCGTTTATCTTATCTTTAAGGAGATACTTTAGATAGACGGTATCAGAATTTCCAGGTAAATTTACCAAGAAGGGTTTAATTAATTGGTTTCTGGCTTGTTTATACAGCCGACAGTGTATAATACAACTAACAGCCTGAGACTTACCTAGGAGTAAGTCCCAGTGAACTAAGTGAGGCTTACTTCTGACTAGATATGCATAGTGATTATGCTGTCCATAAGTTAATGATACTATTCACAGCACTGGGTAAATAATATATATTTTCCAGATGGTAAAAAAAATCTAAAAGTCCCTTTTTGAAAGTAAGTAAGAAAGAAAGAAATAGAAAGGTAAATAAACATTAAAATACTCTCCCCCCTGCATAACTATTCATTTTAATGGCACTCTAAGAGTTCATCCAGGGGTCTCCTGCTCACGTGGGAGCAGTACCATACTCTTTGGCTCAACATTCTTTGACTTGCTACAAAGAGCTAATTCTTCCAATTATTGAAACGAATGCTGCTGATGTATATGGATTGACAAATTATTTTCAAAGGCTAATTTATTTAAGCAGATGGCAACGCCTGATATGATGGAAATGTTTCAAGAGGTTATATATATATATATATATATATATATATATATATGAATATATATATTCAACTGGAGAGGTGCCATGCAGGCCAAAGCGAACCAGACACAATAAGGAAACCATCTCATCTCTAGGCTCAAAAGGAACGGGATAGTCATGACTGTCATGACATCTCATCTCTAGGCTCAAAAGGAACGGGATAGTCATGATAGTCAGATGAGGTGGTTTCCTTTATTGTGTCTGGTTCGCTTTGCTCTTCACGGCACCTCTCCAGTTGAACTCTTCTGGAATTGGATCATGCAAGTAGGGAACGTTGGAGGATTCTGATGGAAACAAAGATGGGAGCGGAAATGGTCAATGTTCCCTTATTTGTCCCATGTCCAGAATGGAGGTCAACCCAGCCAATATGGTTGGTATTCACTGTTATCATTGCTTTCAGCCTGCAAACGACACCCAATTGAGTACATTGTTCCCTGTTCAAATTTCCTCTGCGTGGAAATAAATGGGGTGAGAGAACATGGTGAGAACGAGAGTTTGCATGATTTTCGTAATAAATTTCGAAAGTTACGTAATTCCAACACGGCGGACAGCGAGGCGGATAACATTATTGGTAGAAGATGCAACAGAAACTGAGCTGCATGTGAATACAGGGCAGAATAGGAAATGATGGCTTCTTACATCTCTACATACAAGTTTGCCACAGCCTTCAGTTCATTTGCACTCTTTTTGTACCTTGCTGATGCCCATATGTGCATTGATAAAACACTGCCCAAATGCTATCTTGATGTGATTATATGAAGGGCCAGCACTGAGGGTTGACACGGAGCCTCCTGTTTATGATTTTTTCACTCCAGTGCCATGAACTGGGAGAAACAACATTGCTAGTATAGGAAGGTTAACCTAGCGACAGAAGTTTTTATTTAGGTCATCAGATAATGCGTCTTGATTGGTGATAAGCATCTGCACATTCAGGCTGCTGTGGACCTAGTTTAGGAATTTCAAGGAGTGTTTTGCAAGAGGCCAAGTTTTGCTTCATCCAGCGACAGTGTCAGAATGGCATGGCAGCAGCAAGCGTTTGCTGTTTGCTGTATGAACCCAAATATTCAAAGGAGATGTTATTTGTGTTGTGCCGAGAACGATTGGCCAATGCTTTCGCATAACTCGGGTGATGCTTGCATGACTCACTGGAAAGATCCCCTGGCTTTCTGCTGAGTCTTCTGCGTTCGTCCCTCTGAGAATTTAAGGGAAGGGCAACATGTTAACAAGCCAAACAGGAAGCATAGCTCAGCATGTCATCTGCACCGTACAAGCCTTATCACTATGACTGAAGGTGTTTCCTCATGTTCTTGCCTTGAAGTCTCTCTGAGGGATATTCAGAAGGAATTTAAGTGCATTTCCCTTCCTAGGAACAGCACTACTACTATTTCTAAGTGATGTGAATCCTGAAAAAAAGAGGGTATGTTTGCGTAGCCTAGCTGTTTATGGAGAACGTCAAGGCTCTTTCTTAGGGTTCTTTTTCACTAAGCTAAACTTGGACCAGGAAGCCCTTAAAACAGAAGACCCCTTCAAATGGATGGTGGTCAACAGACTGAGGCTGTATACTGACAAGACAGAAGGACTGTTTCTGGGTTACAGGGGGTGGGCTGGTATGGGGGATTCCCTGGTCCTGAATGGGGTATCAAATCAAATCAAATACCTTTGTTGGCATCACCGTATAAAACATTTCAGGTCACTGGAATAATTAAAAGGACAAGGGTGAAACAGTCAAGGGTCATAAGGTCACACTGTGTTCGTGCCTGAATGGGGTAAATGTGCCCCTAAAGGACCAGGTACACAGCCTGGGAGTCAGTTTGGACTCACAGCTGTCCACTTCATTCATTATCAATACAAATGTATTATTATTATTATTATTATTATTATTATTATTAAAATTAAAATTAAAATTAAAATTATTATTAACATTATTGTTAACATTATTAAAACAAATGTATATAATAAGAGATTGTGTAATAATAAGAGATTGTGTAAAATAAATAAGACAACTGGTCAAGTTGTTCTAACCATGAAAGTTAGAAGCACTAGATACAACGAATTTCACAGCTTGCTGATGGATTTAGCAAACTATGACTTGTAACAGGCTAGACACTTCTGGATCTCTGATACTTAATTAGAAAACCATTTTCTGTTCAATTGCCAAAGAAGCTATCAATTGGTGCTGTGCTATTTTCTTTTAAAGCAATTATATGGCACCATGCAGAAATCTGAGAAGTAGAAAACTAGATTTACAGAGAGTTTGGGCGTCAGCCTGGGGGCCCTGAATCAACTGTAGTCTTCTAAAATGAAAATATCTGAAACTAAATCCAAATTGTGCTTTACTGTTTATGTCTTGCTAAAGCACTCTGCCTAGATTTATCAAAGTTAATGTAAGGATAGAGTTTGCTAACGAACAAAACTGTGGGGCAGGCAGGGGGGAATCCAACTCTGGAATAGTAATGTCCTATGCATTAAGAACCCTAAAGCATAGCTTCAGCACAGCAGGTTTGTACAGTTCTGCAGATATACTAGGCCATATATAGGACCAGCGGTGGAGCAAGCTGATTGGGCACCTGGGGTGGTGTGCGTGCCCTGCGCCCAGGGACAGGGTCAGCCACCCACGGGGGAGGACCAGCTGGGGCAGGATGCTCTGCTGGGCCTCCAAGGAGTCTGCCTGCCTCCTCCCACTCAGCTGCCCTACAACTGAGGGGGTGGGCAGACCGTTTGGGGCAGGAGAGATGCGTGGCTCAGGCGCGCTGCAGGCCCCACGGTGAGTGCTGCCTGGCATTTTGTCACCCCCCTCAGTGGTGACACTCAGGGCAGCCTGCCCCCACCGCACCCTCCCTTCCTCCACCCCTGTATAGGACAAAAGGTTTTATTTATTTATTTGGAAATCAATGGTGCATCTGTTATGTTTGCCAGGGGCCGCTGTGGTTCCTCTTTGAAGAAGGGTGATAGGCTAGTTGGTCTGACCTATCAGGACTCTTCTTATGCTGTTCCCACTGATAGTAAGAATAGAAGTAGATACAAGTTAACTGATGGGTTGGTTATTAAAACAGATCTGCTTGCAAATTCCCCAGTCTTTCCATTTAGCATGGGCATGGGTCTCTCATTCAAAGAAGAAACTAAAAGTCTCATGAGGCATCATAGAAGG
This sequence comes from Podarcis melisellensis, assembly GCF_964234715.1. Classification (NCBI taxonomy): domain Eukaryota; kingdom Metazoa; phylum Chordata; class Lepidosauria; order Squamata; family Lacertidae; genus Podarcis; species Podarcis melisellensis. Next base: position 24,068,916 of record NC_138530.1, on the reverse strand, counting down.
TCTCGGGTGCTGTTAAACCAGCTCCTTGGATCCTAGCTGAAGTCAGGGCCAAACTAGATGTGATAATATTCATGTTGCTAGCTAGTGCCTGGCTGGTTTTCTTCTATACATAGCTATCACAACAGTGATGGAGGGAGTGCTGAACTGGGAGTGCTGAACATAGTCCCCACACCATGGGGACTATGGTGTGGAGAGTGGCTTTAACTCTATGCCCCAACCTGGGGTCCTGACCAAAACTGGGTTTGGGTTTCTGCAGTGCACCAGCCATTTGCAATGAGAGCTTTCCTCCTAATAAAAGAGAAAATGCATCACCAAAAAAGAGGCCAAATGAGGACACCAATTTACATATGCTAATTTCTATGTCTAGATTTAATTTTGTGAATCTTAGAAATACATTTCAACTTCTATTTGCCTGCTCAGTCTGCTGCCTGTGTGTGTATTAACTACTGATGGACATCTTCAAGGATCCCTTTTTTATTTTTAATTGGACTTGAACTGAACAGTCTTTCAAATAGAGAACTCCTTCAATCAGAAGACTGCAAAGTAGGTCACCCAAAGCACATATCTTGTATCCCAGACTCAGTTACTAAATTCTTTCTGCAAAATATGAGGATCAGACCAAAGGTATTATATTCCCCAAGGATTCCTGCAAGTGTTATTTATCAATCATAAGATACAGAATGAAAGACTTCCTTTCCATTATCCTATAGCCTGCTCCTTTTATTACTTATTCCTTGATGAACAAAAGCCCTATTATTAATTTCAGTGCAAGTAATGAAATACCAAAGGACTTTATGGAGCCTGCATACAGCCAACCATTCAAGAACACTGTCATTATTATTTTTTGTAAAAATGGCTTTTCTGTTAAATGAGTCCTTTATTTTATTTTTTAAAAAGACCAACAACGCAGGAGCTTAATTAAATCTCCATAATCTCTCAGGAGGAAAAATGGCAAAAACATGCCAGTCATGCAGCCATGATCATTCCAAACACCACTGCTGTTATTAGCTTCTTCAAGATTGGATGGAATGCTTGATCAAAGGAATGTTACTTAAGTAGATTTCAGTGTATAATAGGGATAAATCAAAGCTCCTTTGGGTGCATTTGCATAGACACTATGCTGGATTCTTCCCTGAGCTATATATGCCTGTGTGGTTCCATTTACACTATATGTCCCGCAGGGAAATAGACACTATTTCCCTGCGGGACATATAGAGCCAGTGTGGTGTAGTGGTTGAGAGCGGTAGTCTTGTAATCTGGGAAACTGGGTTCCCGTCTCCGCTCCTCCACATGCAGCTGCTGGGTGACCTCGGGCCAGTCACACTTCTTTGAAGTCTCTCAGCCTCACTCACCTCACAGAGTGTTTGTTGTGGGGGAGGAAGGGAAAGGAGAAGGTTAGCCACTTTGAGACTCCTTCAGGTAGTGATAAAGCGGGATATCAAATGCAAACTCTTCTTCTTCTTCTATCTTATATATTTACTGCACATTTGCAAAGATCCCTTTCCATATTGCTTTCAAACAGCTCTGTAGTTCTCTCCACCCCAAAATCAGCTTTAAAGGTGCCTAGTACAAAAGCCAGGAGTACGACAAGGCTGTATATTATCTCTCTGCTTATTTAACTTATATGCAGAATTCATCATGTGAAAGGCTGGACTGGATGAATCCCAAGCCGGAATTAAGATTGCCGGAAGAAATATCAACAACCTCAGATATGCAGATGACACAACTTTGATGGCAGAAAATGAGGAGGAATTAAAAAACCTTTTAATGAGGGTGAAAGAGGAGAGTGCAAAATATGGTCTGAAGCTCAACATCAAAAAACCCAAGATCATGGCCACTGGTCCTATCACCTCCTGGGAAATAGAAGGGGAAGAAATGGAGGCAGTGAGAGATTTTACTTTCTTGGGCTCCATGATCACTGCAGATGGTGACAGCAGTCACAAAATTAAAAGATGCCTGCTTCTTGGAAGAAAAGTGATGGCAAACCTAGACAACATCTTAAGAAGCAGCGACATCACCTTGCTGACAAAGATCCATATAATTAAAGCTGTGGTTTTCCAAGCAGTGATGTATGGATGTGAGAGCTGGACCACAAAGAATCGCCGAAGAATTGATGCTTTTGAATTATGGTGCTGGAGGAGACTCTTGAGAGTCCCGTGGACTGCAAGAAGATCATACCAATCCATTCTGAAGGAAATCAGCCCTGAGTGCTCATTGGAAGGACAGATCGTGAAGCTGAGGCTCCAAGACTTTGGCCACCTCATGAGAAGAGAAGACTCCCTGGAAAAGACCCTGATGTTGGGAAAGATGGAGGGCACAAGGAGAAGGAGACGACAGAGGACAAGATGGTTGGACAGTGTTCTCGAAGCTACCAACATGAGTTGGACCAAACTGCGGGAGGCAGTGGAAGACAGGAGTGCCTGGCGTGCTCTGGTCCATGGGGTCACGAAGAGTTGGACACAACTGAAAAACTAAACAACAACAACAATAGTACAAAAGCTATTTCTCTGAAAATTGGCAGCAGTCTCACCCAAAGACATCTCTCACATGTCAGAAATTTCCAGAGCAATTGCCCACAAAACACCAGGGGAGATTAAATAGTTCCTTCTTCTCCAGCCCCCAAACTACAACAGGGGTCATTGCAGGAAAACCACGGCAGTCTTTTTTCCGAAATTTGGTAGGGTTCATGATGTCAGAAGGGGTGACCTCACTTGCAAATTTCATCTGCTTCTGTCCTAATAATAATAATAATGAATCAGCAGATTCATTTTGACACCGCCCTTCCAATTTCAGAGGTGTCCACAAATGCCTCTGGACCCATTTGCCTTTAACCACACTGGACAGGCTAGCATTTGTGCAAATTTCATCCACTTCTGCCAAAAGAGGGAAATCCCCACTGAGACATGAATCCTACTGGGTAACTTCATGCCGGTCACTATTTCCTAACCTCACCTACCTCACGGGGTTGTTGTGAGGGTAAAGTGGGGAAGGAAGAGGACCTTGAGCTCTTTGGAGAAAACCGGGCTATAAATGCAATTAAAAAGAAAGAAAGAATAGGAAATATAAATAAATAATCTCAGTCCAAGATGCCCTGATTGCTAGGGAAATCTGGAAAAGGTAAATGCTAAAATGTCAGGAGAGGAGGTTGACTTTATTGCAGAGGGCAGAGGAATCAGAAACACACTTATGAGAAGGAGTCATGAGCAATAGAAACTCTGCTTCTTCACGTGCTGGAATCGGTATGTCAGGATTTCCCAGTTACAGCCAGCTTGCATCGTGACCAGCTTATCATCTTTTTTCAGATCAGACCCGATCCTTATTGTTTGGTTTGTGTTATGATGCCGAGGTTATATCGGCTGTGGACTTTGGATTTCATTTCGAGTTTTTGCTCTTGCTGTCAGCTTTTTAGCTGGAGCAGGATCAGATCCATATGTCAAATATTAAAGCCATGGTAGCTGGAACCCACTGATCTTTATTGGAATGCAATTACTTTTAAGTGCTGGCTGTTACCATGAAAAATCTGGGCTGGAATGCAATTACTGTGAGAGCATGTGGCATACCTTTTCATTGATTAGACTGTCCTTTTTGATTAAGCCCCTCTGAGTTTCTAATTTTCGAGGTCTAATTGTGGCCTTACATCTTTTCTCGGGATGCTTTTATTGTAATGCATCTGCTTTCAGGTTCACTTTTTTTTTTAATGGACTTTTTGTGTGTGTTTGTTCCCTGTGAAACATATCCTGCCATTATGTGTTTTAAGAACTGCTTCTATTAAAGAATTTCTTCATCGGGAGGTTTCAAAGAGCCAAGTTAGCATAGTGTTGTGGTTAGAGGGTTGGACTAAGATTGGGAAGACACAAATTCAAATCCCAACTCTGCCATGGACAAAGCTGTCAATTTTGGCTCACTAAGTTTCTCGTTTTTCCAATCTTAAATTCTGCAGCAATTTATGATTTTTAAAAGAAACCCAGTTCTCATTTTAGTGCAACCATAGAATCATGGAACTGGGGAAACCCAGCCAGATGGGCGGGGTATAAATAATAAAATTATCATCATCATTATCATTATTATACTGTAGAATTGGAAGGGACCACAGGGATCATCTAGTCCAGTCCCCTGCAATGCAGGAATCTTTTTCCAATGTGGGGGTTCGAATCCATGAGCCAGAGATGAAGAGCTGAGCTGTCCTAACAAGCACATTTTTGTATGCTGACCAACATACTCCTCTCATATAAAGTTTTTGGGTATGTTGTATATGTATTTTTGCACCTATTCCCCTAAAATATGCATTTTTGCACATATTGTTTGGTTGCAGAAATGCATCACAAAATCTGGAGAACTGTGAACTTAGAAGGTTATCTGTGTTTTGGTTCGTACATTTGTTTGAGAGGTGAGAATTAAGTAGCTTCTCGTTTAAAATGCAAGCAAACTCAAATTTGTCTTCCTGGCTTACATGAAGCTCGCTAGGGGATCCTGGGCCAGTTACAGTCTCTCAGGCTGATGTACCTCACAGGGCTGTTGTGCAGATGAAAGGGGAGGGGCAATGTATTTTGCCTGGAGTTTCTTGAAGAGAGGCAGGATAGAAATGCAAGAAATGAAGGACCAAATAGATCTATACCAGGCATGTCCAACAGGTTGATCGTGACTGACCGCAGGGTGTCCATGGTTGGTCCTGGTTGATTGCATGATCCTGATCAATTGACCAGAAAAAAAGCTCAACAACTTTGGTCAACCCTCCCCCCAAAAAACTCAACAGCTTTGGTCAATCCAATGGGTAGATCACTGCCAATTTTTTATACTGTGAGTAGATCGCAATCTCTTGGAAGTTGGACGTGCCTGATCTATACAAGTGGACAGAGTGCAGTAAGCATTTTTCTTTCTTTTAGGCAAAAAGTACTTCATTGGCAGCATATCAGTACAGAGTTTGAGTGACATTTGGTGATTTATTAATCATATTTATCTCCCTCATTTTCCCTCAAGGAGCTCAGACAGGTGCACATCATTTTTCCTCCACAACAACCCTGTGAAGTAGGTCAGGCTAAGAGAAAGTGACTGGCCCAAGGTCGGCCAGTCAGCTTCATGGATGGATTATCACAGCACTCTGGGAACTGTAGTTCTGGGAGGGGAATAGGGAGTCTCCTAACGATTCTCGGCATCCTTAACTGACTACAGTTCCCAGGATTCTTTGGGGGGGAAGGCATAGCTGTACAGTGGTATTGTTGGCACCTGTCTGTCTTGAGAGACAGCGGAGTGTGCCTCCAGGGGCAAAGTCAAACTGCTGGAGAATCACAGCGCCTGCTGTGGCTGCAGAGATTGTGCATCATCACCATCACCATCATCATCACCACCACAATATTTTTATTATTGATACCCCACCCATCTGACTGGGTTGCCCCAGCCGCTCTGGGGGGCTTCCAGCATATATAAAACAAACTAAAACATTAAACATTAAAAACTTTCCTATACAGGACTGCCTTCTAAAGGTTGTCTTCTAGATGTCTTCTAAAGATTGTATGGTTATGTATCTACAGTAATTTATCTCCTTGGTGTCTAATGAGAAAGCATTCCACAGGGTGGGAACCACTACCAAGAAGGCCCTCTGCCTGCTTCCATGTAACCTGACTTCTCACAGGGAGGGAGCTGTCAGAAGGTCCTCGGAGCTTTAGGAATTATATCTCTTTACATCAGCTTCAGCTTCAGTGAAGGGGACACTAAGTGCTTCAAGCACCTTAGCAAGAGAGACAGACAATGGTTCTCACATGGCCTTGCCTATTACTCTCTTCAGAAGAGAGCCCTCTTTGAAATGCAATGAGTTAATGTGGTGTGTGTGTAGCCAAGCAGCCAGCAGGAAGCTTGGCATCTGCCTGAGAATGAGGGGAGCATCTCATTGAGTGACAGCCCAAGCTCCTGTTCTTATTACAGAGTGATTTCCGCTTGTTTATTTACAGTGAAATTAAGACTCTCAAAGTTTTGCACGGTGGGTGGGGAAGAAGCTGGGCCACGTTCAGAGACCACTGAAGTTAATTAATTTCAAAAGGAGCGACCCTTTGTGTGTAGGGGGGGGGGTCGGGGGTGGGGGTGGGAGTGGGAGGCAACTGGCTGGGAGCCTGCAAAGGGCTGCATTTATCACAATTCAGCCAAGGGAGCTTTTCTCAGAAGGTCTTTGAATTACAGGGGTTTAAGGCCAACGCAGTTCTGTTTTAACAAGGTTCTTCTAAATCAAGAACTGGAGACTCTGTTTTCAGCAGTGGGTGCTGCTGTGGCTCCATCATAACAGCCCAAGAGCATGTGAGGATTCCATTAGAAATCCATAGTTAGGTGTACACTTAAAGAAATCCATAGTTAGATGTACACTTAAAGGTGAAACTAGACAAAATGTTTCCAATGTGATGGGGTCTCCTGCTGGGTTCACAGCACTTGAGGAGGGTAAAATCATAGAACTGTAGACTTAGATGGGACCCCAAGGGCCATCTAGTCCAGGCATAGGCAAACTCAGCCCTCCAGGTGTTTTGGGACTACAATTCCCATCATCCCTGACCACTGGTCCTGTTAGCTAGGGATGATGGGAGTTGTAGTCCCCAAAACATCTGGAGGGCTGTGTTTGCCTATGCCTGATCTAGTCTAACTCCCTGCAATGCAGGATCAATGGCAGGTGGCCATCCAACCTGTTCTTAAAATTCTCCAAGGAAGGAGGGAGATTGTTCCACTGTCAAACAGCTCTTACTGTTAGAAAGTTCTTCTTGATGTTTCGTTGGAATCTTCTTTCTTGTAATTTGAAAGGACCCAAACCAAGGAGTCCTACCCTCTAGAATAGGAGAAATAAGCTTGCTCCATCTTCCATGTGACAGCCCTTGAAATATTTGAAGATGGCTATCATCACCTCTCAGTATTCTCTTATCCAGGATAAGCATACCTAACTCCCTCAACAGTTCCTCATAAGGCTTGGTCCTCCTCACACGTTCCAGCTTCTCACTATCTTTCTTAAACCATGGTGCCCAGAAGAGGACACAGTACTCCAGGTGGGTCCCTTAAGTCCCGTAAGTCTGCTCTGTTGATGTAGAACCCACTTATTTTTCTGAATGGTACAAATACTAGCTTTGGATGGATTTATTTTGAGAATATGATGAGAGGTTAAGCTTCTTCTTCAATTCCACAGTCTCAATCTAAATGCTGCTTGTTGCATAGGGTGGGCATGGGTCCTACATTACACCAGATGGTCAACTATTTGATAGGCTGTCAGAGAACAGGCTTCTATATGAAGGTGCCCTCTCTTCAAAGTGCTGTCCAGTCCAAGTCCCATTTAAAGATAAAGAAGCATCAGAAGGGAGACTCAGATCAGACATCTTGAAGTTGCACATCAGGAGTTAGCACTTGGACGGCAAAGTAAGCAAGCACATAGATTCCCATCTTGCCTATCTATTGGAAGGGACGCGGGTGGCGCTGTGGTCTAAACCACTGAGCCTCTTGTACTTGCTGGTTGTAAGGTTGGTGGTTCGAAACCACATGACGTGGTGAAATTCCATTGCTCTGTCCCAGCTCCTGCCAACCTAGCAGTTTGAAAGCATACCAGTGTGAGTAGATAAATAGGTACCACTATAGTGGGAAGGTAAAAGGTGTTTCGTGCGCTCTGGTTTCCATCATGGTGTCTCGTTGCGCCCGAAGTGGATTAGTCATGCTGCCCACATGATCTGGAAAGCTGTCTGTGGACAAATGCCAGCTCCCTCAGCCTGAAAAGCATGATGAGCCCCGCACCCCATCATCAAATTCAACTGGACATGACCATTCAAGGAACCCTTACCCTTATCTTTTACCTATCTATTGGAATGCTGGAAGGAGGACATATTGCTGGAAAGACCTTTTATTATTTTGCCATTTGCTATCTGCTGGGACAGACTGAGGTAGGATTACTGTATGATACAACTGCATGTAACTGCTAATTTGAGGAACTGCATTATACTTTGGACTAAAGGTAAAGATAACTGACCATTAGGTCGAGTCGTGGCTGACTCTGGGGTTGCAACGCTCATCCCGCTTTATTGGCTGAGGGAGCCGGCATACAGCTTCCGGGTCATGTGGCCAGCATGACTAAGCCGCTTCTGGCGAACCAGAGCAGCGCACAGAAACACTGTTTACCTTCCCGCCAGAGTGGTACCTATTTATCTACTTGCACTTTGATGTGCTTTCAAATTGGCAGGAGCAGGGACCGAGCAACAGGAGCTCACCCCGTCATGGGGATTAGAACCACCGACCTTCTAATCGGCAAGCCCTAGACTCTGTGGTTTAACCCACAGCGCCACCAGCGTCCCTTGTATACTTTGGACTACCTATCAGTAAACTAACCCTACCCCAACTGTTCTTCTCTGACAACCACATCCTGGTTTATTTTCCCCACTTGCACAATCTGCTGGCATGTTGAATGGGCACTCTGCACATGCCCCAAGAACTTGCCACCATTTTGTCCTTCTCCTTCCATATTCCGGTAAGCAGCAGTAGCGCAACTGACTGCAGGGCAGGTGAGCACCACTATTTCACTCTGCCATCTGCTACTAGAAAAAGAGCGGGCTAGAAATTTTCTTATAACTAAAATAAAAGCAAATGTTTTCTTACATTCTTGCCAACAATATGTAGTATCCAATGGGGTAGATATAATAATATATAATAAGTTAATTTTTTAAAAAAGAGGGAGAAAATGTTCAGTTCTGCCTGTCTTTATTAGTCCTGGCCTCTGATCCAGGAGCAGAAGGCAAGAGTAGAAAAGGAAGCCTGATTTGTTATTAGTCCACTATTCACATTAGAAAAAGTAAATGCTGTTTTGCGGTTTTCCCTACAGAGGTGTCTTTATTCATCTGACATGCCTTTAATAACTAATTCTAGTTGTCTGGTTGCCAAGATAGATTTCCTACAGGCAGACTTAAAAGTGATTTTGTCCTTTTTGCATGCATGGCTTCAAATGATCCCAGAACAGCAAACATTAAACTTCCCTTCCAAGCCTGGGATTTTCTGAAGTGTTGTAATAACATAAACGGATAAGAATACTGCTTTGGGGTGGAAAGAAAAAACCCCACCAAGGCATGAATTAAACATGCCCAGATGATATGAGTGTCACAAAATTACTCTTGCTCCAAACCAGGTTAGGGTGTTCTGCAGACAATTGCAAGCTTTCATGCATGTATAGTATTTCCTGTAGGAATTGCATGTATAGATCACATGCACTTCTGATCGGCTTGCGCATCGGCTTGCACATTTGATTGGGAATGACATTTCAATGGAATGTGCAGGATCCTCACCCAGCTGCCAGTGCAATTACTCACACAGTCTTATTAAACATTACTAGCATTAGATCAGAAGCATCACCGTTTTCCAACTTGGCTTACATCCCATTTCTAACTATTGCTAGAGTTGGGTACCCATGTTAAACATCTTATAGACTAACACCATCCCATTAGCACAAGGACTTCTTCTTGTACAATGGAGCTTTCCCTCCCTCTCTTCTCCCTGTATCCCCCGTGTGTGGGACAACCAGCTTCAGATAACCAACATCTTAAGTTTTAATTAATGCACGAAGGGGTTAAGATCATAGAGTAAGTTGTCCTGCCAGGCTTAGCTCACCTTGGGAGGGACTAGGTAATCAAGCCTATTGTTTCCTAGTCTGACAGAGCAGATGAGCATGTGAAGAGCCATTCTTGTGTTCCTATACCAATAATTAGGAACTGTTACCACTGTAACTGAGCCAAGTTTTACTTCCTGTGCAACTTTCTGAAGCACATGAATCTGACCTTTGGGGAGTTCGTGAGTAAACAATGTTTGATTTACCAAATATGCAGTCTTTTCCTCGGAAAAGTGGGAAACTTTGGAAATAAACTTTTGAAGGGGACATTTCAGAACTGTACTGTAAAGGGTATATATTTTAAGGGTCTAACAGCCTATACTTTTGTGGCTTTAAATATCTTCTGGGGTTGTCTCACCAACATAGGCGCCGACTCCATGGGGCCTGAGGGGGCCCGAGCCCCCTCAAAAATTCGTTTGGGGGGGCTCCGCCCCCCCAATAATTTAAGATAATTATTACCGTATTTTTCCCTCAAAAAGAAGAAGCGGCTGCTTTCCTGCATTCTGCTTCACGGTCTTACTGCCCACCCTCCTCTGTTTCCTTGCTGTGTTTGCTCAAACGGAACAAAGAGCAGGGAAAGCCCCTCCCCTCCAGGCAAGCAGGCAGGAGGGAGGGAGAGAGAGAGAGAGAGAGAGCGAGCACTCGGGAGCTGGCTGGCTTGGGTGGGTAGGTGAGGGAAAACTTTTGCCTTCTTAGCCAGCTGCTTCTCTGCACACCCCTCTCGTGCTCCTTGTCCGTTCTGTTTTTCCTTCCCTCCCCACTTAAAATGTGGTTTAAAAGCATGGATCCACATGGATCCTCAGGATCTTTGCATTGGGTCACCCCAAATTCACCAACAGATCACATAGCATGTCCATGGCTACAGCCTGCCCCCCCCAAATCACGCACCCACTGTTGCCTGGGGCTGCAGTGGTGCAAAAATGTGGTTAAAAAGCATGGATCCACATGGATCCTCAGGATCTTTGCATTGGGTCACCCCAAATTCACCATCAGATCACATAGCATGTCCATGGCTACAGCCTGCCCCCCAAAAATCACACACCCACTGTTGCCTGGGGCTGCAATGGTGCAAAAACGTGGTTACAAAACATGGATCCACAGGGATCCTCAGGATCTTTGCATTGGGTCACCCCAAATTCACCATCAGATCACATAGCATGTCCATGGCTACAGCCTGCCCCCCAAAAATCACACACCCACTGTTGCCTGGGGCTGCAATGGTGCAAAAACGTGGTTACAAAACATGGATCCACAGGGATCCTCAGGATCTTTGCATTGGGTCACCCCAAATTCACCATCAGAGCACATAGCATGTCCATGGCTACAGCCTGCCCCCGAAAATCACACACCCACTGTTGCCTGGGGCTGCAATGGTGCAAAAACGTGGTTACAAAGCATGGATCCACAGGGATTCTCAGGATTTTGCATTGGGTCACCCCAAATTCACCATCAGATCACATGTCTGTGGCCACAGCATGAAGCACAAAAATGATACATCATTAATATTCGCCGCCCACGGCGGCAGCCAACCTCACAGGTTCACTTAAGGTCGCGGCAGCCCGGGGCTCGCCCCTTTCGTTCCCCCAGCAGCAGCGGTTTGGAGGTCTTGGGCCCCCCCAATATTTTTTATAAGTCGGTATGGGCCCCCCCAATATTTTTTATAAGTCGGCGTCCCTGCTCACCAAAGAATACTTTCTCCAAACTTGCATCTTGGCATCCAAGAATTCTTGTGTTTGCACCAACACCAAAAAAACCACCCATATCTGCTCTGAGAGGGTGTTGGGGAAACTCCCGAAACCGATTGAAGACCATACTGGGGATTGAGAGAGGAAGTTCTCATGCAAATGGAATGACTTTGATACAATCCTAACAAAATTGGAGATAAGCTTTCATGGTCTGTTGATGTGAATGTAGTCCTCTAAATCTACTGCCATCATAAATTGTTAATGTGCCACAAAGCTCTTCGTTGGTTTTGATCTGATTTCTAGTACTCAGTGAACACTGTGGTACCGATAGGTTCATTGTATTGTCTCTCTTTTGCCAAACGCATGAGAGTTGGTGCAGCACACCTAAGTTTCCTAAGGAAACAGCAGGCTTCTGAGCTCACTTTATCACTGCAAGGTGGCCAAGGTACTGGATGTGCTTTTTTTCCTTTCTTTTAAACTATTTTTATTGGTTTTTAAACCAACAAATGCACATACAATAGCCATTAAACACTTATCCAGCAGTACATCTAATGGTGTTTGTTTTATCCATTGTCTCTAAACATACGCTTACACACTCAAATATATTACTTAACATAACCCCTCCACTGAGAATACTGAGCAGTTGGGATAAGGTGGTCTTGCTTTTGCTCCTTAACATAATTAAAGAGGTCCACATTTATTGGAAGGTGACTATTTGTTATGCCTTTAATCAGACATTGCTATATCCCAGGTTTTATTTTTTTGGGGTGTGCTTTTTAATGATGAGTAAGTAGGTACCTGAGGGAAAATAGTAGGCTAAAACTCTTGTCAATATTTAAGTTTTCTGTGTTCAGACAGATGCTTTGTCACAGTCAGAGTCGTAGGCAGCAGCAGTTGTGACCTGACACAGGGTATGGATGGTAACAATGGTAGGAGTTCAATTGAGAATGAAAACTTGATGGGGCTGGAATGCAGGAACAGAAACTGGAACAGGAGAAGGAACCAGAGCAAGGATAGGAGAGCTGGAGCTGGAGCTGGAGCTGGAACTGGAAGGGTATAGACCAAGTTGCTGTGGCAAAGAACCAGAGGAAAATGCTGGCCTTATATATTCCTCTTGGGCTTGCTTCCAGGTGCTGCACATCTCCTGATCTGGCCACACCTGCCAGGCCACATCCTATGCCCCCAAGACAAATACAGCAAGGTTCTGGTTCTGGTTTTGCAACTCCTCACTGTGCTCAGGGCCTGGCCCCTGCAAATACTCACTGTACTTCTTACACTTTAGTTGAGATTCCTGCATTGCATGGTGTTGGATTCCGGGACTGTTCCAACTCTACAATTCTATTCTCTATGCAGGAGCATTAAAACATGACAGGTGTGACTTGCCAGCTTGCAGTTTGTAATGTAGCCTAGGAACAAGCATCAGATGGAGACTTTAATAATGGGAGAGGTCACGAGGATTGGAATCTGCAAACAGGGTTTGAATTTTTACCAGTGAGTGCACTACATTTACACTGTGAAGTCTAAGCCTTGGGGGAATAGGGTGAGTTACAAAGAAGAAAACCAAATTAAATAATGAATACACTGAGGCATTTATTCTCTTATTGAAATGTATAGACCACTTGATTGTAAGGAACCTCAAAGCGGTTTACAAAGCATCTTAATATTTCTCCCTCTGAAGGCTGCCTGTAGATTTTGTGAAAGCTGCTCTCTGCAAAACAGTGAATTTCCTTCTTGACGACTAGCAAAACTGCATGTTATTTATGCGAGTCATTTTCCTGCCACACGGTGAGTGATTTTTATTGCAGGGAAACTGTCAATGATTGCAGTTGAAACAGACTCTAATTCATACCATAACTTTGCTGGGGTTGAAGAAGGAAAAAAAAAACGCCCAGAAAGAAGGAAAAGCAATTTAAAAAAGAGTATGGTTTAACATATTTGGTGCAAATTCATTTAATGAAATGGGCACTTTAAAAGTTGGAGAACAGTTTTACAATGTAATCAAACATTTTAAGGGAAGGGTTGTGTGAGGAGGGTGGGAGAAGAGTTCCCCCACAAACAAACAAACAAACAAACAAACAAACAAACAAACAAGGTTTATTTCTTAGTGACCTGATTCACACGCTATGAAATTTATACCCATTTAATTTTCTACTTCAGATGGAGTCCGGACTCTGCCAAAGAGCACTGCTGAAATATATTTGGTTGTTATGGAGCCATCAACATTACATCATTCACTCGCGGCATCATATGTGGTGCATATGTCTGAGCTTAACCTTTAAAGTTGGGATATTTGAGCTTGGCCCCAATCAAACGCTGAATTATAAAGCAGGGTGTTGCTCTGAAAGCCTCGCTGCACAGGAAACAGAACCTGCGTTCTCTTATATCAACTGCTGGAACTTACTATCCTGTTTAACGGAGTCATAATTAAATCAGGTGACATGTGCTAGAGGCCACATTTTAAATGGCGGTTGTCACAACAACTCAGACCCATTTGGCTTTCGCTGAGTTTCTCACACAGGGAGCATTATAAATGAGCACAGCTGTAACGGCATTTTCTTGGCAAAAGCAACGTCCAAATTGCCACATGAATGGACAAATGCGCACATGCAGAGCGAGTGGGGTGTGTGCTAGTAGCGGGGAAACCGAAATATATATACAGTGGTACCTTGGGTAAAGAACTTAATTCGGTCCGGAGGTCCGTTCTTAACCTGAAACTGTTCTTAACCTGAGGTACCACTTTAGCTAATGGGGCCTCCCGCCGCCACCGCACCGCCACTGTGTGATTTCTGTTCTCATCCTGAAGCAAAATTCTTAACCCAAGGTACTATTTCTGGGTTAGTGGAGTCTGTAACCTGAAGCATCTGTAACCCGAGGTACCACTGTATATACACATCTAAAAACCCTCCCATCACCCCTGCTGTGTGCAAAACAGACTGGGAGCACTGCATCAGAAATGGAGGTGAAATGAGAAAACTTCCTTTTGAATCCTCATCTATTCATCCTGGTGTTAGGAGATTTGCAGCAGATTGGACTTGCAGGCATGGGGAACCTGTGACCCTCTGGATGTTCTTGGTCTACAACTCCTATCATCCCTGGCTGTTGGCTGATAGGAGTTGTCGTCCAGCAACATCTCAAGGGCTGCCAGTTCCCAACCCCAGTGCTGGCGTGTCCTGGAAGTGTCTACAAATCTGTGCAGCTCAGATAAGATTGGTGGTCAATAACACCCCAAGCTGAATCTTGTGGGAAAACTGATGCACAGTGTCTTTGCTATCCGTACCAGCTTTCTCCATCCAAGCACTTGGCATTGTGAAGTTGCTTCTCTTATCAAGCTGCAGTAGCCTCTGAATGATGAGGACTAGACAAAGATTTTGTGCAGGGTGTCATGAATCATGCGTATGTAGCTATCTTTTAGGCAAATAGGCCACCTGTCTTCCAAGGAGACCTGGGTGGAATACTTGGTACCTCCTTTGATCCTGATAGCAACCTTATGAAAGAATTGAAAGCTGGAAGGGACCTTATTGAATGATTTTTTATGTTACAAAAAACATTACAGCCATACTACCACAAAATATAATTGAGAAATAAAAATTACATTCCTCAATATTTTGTTTATTTGTTATTTATCATCTTATTTCCTCCCAAACATTCCTTACAAAACACACACCTGCACAAATACGAAATAATAATAATATAATAATAATAATGAAAATAATGAAAATAAATATTTTCCCCCTTTTATCTTACAAAATCTTTTCATCAATTTTGACTTCCTTTCAAGTCCCTCAATTATCTTACAATTGAATGCACACAAACAATAAACCTTTCTATATAGATTTTCCAAAACATTCAGAAAACATAATAAATCCTTAATTGTTGTTCACCTCCTTTTCCTTCCTTTGTCACTCGAACACCAGCAAGACTATTATTATTATTGTATTTTTGTCAAAACTATTCTTGTATTTTTGTTCTAGGATTCTATGAGTCTATGTAACTAGCATATGAGTAAATAGGTGCCATGCCAATATGGATCAGAAATGTGGTGGTTGGGGAGGGGGGAAGGCACTAATGAGGGAACAGAAGTCAGGATGTGTGTGTGTGTGTGTGTGTGTGTGTGTGATGACCTGCAATCTGGGCACTGGGCACTGTGCGATAGAGGACTCAGAGGAGGATAATGCTCCAGATTCATCCTAGGAGGAAGAACTGCCAGGACTTTCTTCAGACCCTCCTGGTGAGAGGTTACAGCTCTGCCACTGCAGTCTCCCATAGTGCCCATTTCTCCCCAAGCCCTGCAGGAGTCTCTGAAATTTGAAAAGGTCCCTCAAACAGCAAGCCACCTCCTTTGAGGTGGCAGCACAGATCCAGTTAACATATATTAGGTTTCAGTTGGCTCTAGGTGCTGGGAGAGACAGCAACTTGAATAGTTGTTTCTGTAGGACACGGGGAGCTCTCCATGGTCCTGCGTGTGCTCTGGGTGCCTTGAATTTCTGATACAGACTACAGTGGTACCTCGGGTTACAGACGCTTCGGGTTACAGACTCCGCTAACCCAGAAATAGTACCTTGGGTTAAGAATTTGCTTCAGGATGAGAACAGAAATTGCGTGGTGGCAGCGTGGTGGCAGTGGGAAGCCCCATTAACTAAAGTGGTACCTCAGCTTAAGAACAGTTTCAGATTAAGAACGGACCTCCAGAACAAATTAAGTTCTTAACCTGAGGTACCACTGTATTGAATTGGCCTCTTGATGGGACAATGTTGGGCTTCACCTGTGAGCCTTGAGCTCTTCCAGAACAGGACAGGGAGGTGTGTGTGTGATCTAGATTGGGACCATGGTTGGGAAAAGGATTAAGTTGCTAGTGGTGCCATCATGGTCACATCTAGATCTGCTTTATGCCCAGTGCTCTAGCTGCTAAACTACTCTAGCCTCACTCATAGCTAGTAGGAAGGCCGGCACCTGACTTTCTCCATAAACAGAGACACCTTTGCTCAGGGAAATGTAGTCTTGAATGTCCTGTTTGTGATCAAAGACACACTTGGCCAAATGGACAGTGCATATGGACAATGAACTCAGTTCTCCAAGCGTTGAGCCTTATCCCTCCCCAACAAGAATAGGGACTCAGGTGGCGTTGTGAGAATGGTAAGGTTTGAAGAAGTACCGGGGGGGGGAATAGAATGCCCACCCCTAACAACCCAATGAGGACTGAGCATGCTCATAGAATCATAGAACTGAGAGTCATCTCATCTAACTCCCTACAATGCAGGAATCTCAACTAAAGCATCCATAGCAGATGGTCATCTAATCCCTGCTTCAAGACCTTCAGTGAAGGAGAGCCCACCACATTCTGAAGGAGTCCACTCCACTTTCAAACAGCTCTTACTCTCAGAAAGTCAGAAAGTTATTGATGTTTAGTGGGCGAGGAATGCTGATTGTTGTTTGCAAGGGGTGGAAGATGGAGAGACTGGAACACTGACCTGGAGTATTTTCACACTGCATCATTTTGCTGTGTGTCCCACTTGTATCCACTGGCTACCAATTAGATTCTGGGCCCAATTCAAAGTGCTGGTTTTGACCTATAAAGCCTTAAACACTGCAGTACCTCCAGGACCGCCTCTTTCTATCTGAACCTACCTGGACCCTGAGATCATCTTCTGAGGCCCTTCTTCATGTGCCTCCTCCATGAGGGGAGCAACACGAGAACGTGGCTCCCTGTTTGTGGAATGTTCTCCCTTCATTATACACCTTTAGGTGCCGTGGCAAAAATGTTCCTCTTTCACCAGGCCTTTGGTTGACTGACATTCAATGCCCTTTTAAAATATGTTTTTTCGGTTGTTCTTGTTTTTATTTTGATTATGTATTTTGGGTTTTTATATTATGATTTTATCCTGTGAACCGCTGTGAGACCTGCGGTATTGTATGGGGAAGTATACTACTACTACTACTACTACTAATAATAATAGAATTGAATATTCGTAGCATATTTAAAAGATTCAAAGGATCCCAAAAGGTGCTTTGAACTGCCTCCTCTGCTATCTTTCCCTGGGAAATAATTATTGTTTATGTCAATGTGAGAGCAGGATTTTGAGATCTGAGCAGCAACGGTCTTGCGCAATCTTCAGCCCAGATCAAAGACTCCCAAACCTCGGTTCTCTCATGCACCACTGTTGCTCTGGTGTGATCCTGTGGGATGGACCGGAGTCTGTGGTTGAGATTAGGGGAAACAAATGGAGAGCCATGATGGAAAGGTTGCTTGTTTTCCTGCCTACCTAACTGAAATGTTTAATTTCCATTAATTTTGCTCGTGACAGTGAAACCGGCAGCCGTTTTGAAGCTTTACAAATGATCTGTTTTGCAGGTCTTTCTGCTTCACTTTGCAGGAAGTGTAAGTGATGGCGTGTCATGAGAAAATGTATGCAACACTGATAAATTCTTAAAGCATTTGACCTTTAATCAATTGTAATATTTTCAATCCGCAGAACCCTTTTTAAATGGCTGCAGCCCTAGCCCTTTCCCTCCCATTTATCACAATTACTGCTAGGCCTGTCTGTTGCAATGCATAAAGTGCTATGCATTGACATCCAATATTTTATCATTAATTTTTGAAAAAGAAACATTCTGAGCCCCAACACCCACCCCCCGGCCAGTGTTCTTTGCAGCTCTGATATTTTCCAGCGCAGGACCCAGGAGAATTCACAGGACAGTTTTGATTTATGCTAGCATTGGCAGATACTGTTAATTAGCATTCACGGTTAGTGGAAAGCAGGAATGGTTAATTTTCCCAGCAATATGCTTGGTTACCCAAGCAAGCAGTAGCAACTCTTAATTATTTTTTAACCTTGGTAACAATGGGAACCATATAAATGAGACTTTTGCAGATCAGGGGTACCTGAACTATTTTAAATAGTAAGAGTTTAGCGCCAGAGCTCAAAACTTCCCTGTTTGATGATGGGAGCTGTGATGGCAGTAGCAGTCTGTTCATGGGGCATTGGCCATTCACAGGGCCTTCAATGTGGTCCATTTCAGAGGCTAGGCCGGATGTTTGTAGTTGCAGGTTGTGATTTGTGTTCATTTTGGATCCCCCTCCCCACTTTATGCAGATGGTTCCCTAAGTTATACTGCAAAGTATTTTTACAATTGTATGTATCGTATGCAAAATTATCTCTTCAAAATGCAACACTGAAGGCATTAGTTTAATAGTTTATTTTTACAGCTTGATTGCAAGTAACCTCAAGGTGTTTACAAAGAGAATAAAACAATAAAAGTATCACTAAGACTCATTAAAACAACTACCGGTATTTAAAACATTCAAAAGATACAATCAGCAATAAACTGAAAACAGATCAAAACTTTGTCTCTTTTATGGGTACAGTCATACCTTGGGTTACAGACACTTCGGATTGCGCGATTTCGGGTTGCGCACCATGCCAAACCCAGAAGTACCAGAACTGGTTACTTCTGGGTTTCGGCGCTTGCACAGAAGCACTAAATTGCGTTTTGCACATGCGCAGAAGTGCCAAATCGCATCCCGCATGTGCGCACATGCAGCACTGCGGGTTGTGAACGCTGCGGGTTGCGAACGTGCTTCCCGCATGGATCACGTTCGCAACCCAAGCGCCCACTGTATTGTAGATGTAATATTCAAATCATTTTGCATATGATTAGTTGGGCTCAAGCAATGCAAGAGCAGCTCAGATATAACTGGGTGCTTAGACAGAAGCAGGAGCTCGATGCAGAAGGATGTTATCAGCAATTAGTCTGAAGTATATCCATGCAAAAAAACCATTGGAGGTTTTTAAGCAGAGGTCAGTTGGCCATCTGTCGGGGATGCTTCAGTTGAGACTACTGCTCTGCAGCGGGTTGGACTAGATGACCCTCAGGATCCCTTCCAATGCTACAATTCTATGATTCATCCTTATTGTGCTTTCAAAGAATTAAAGGGAGTCAAGTAGTTGGGTTTTCCCGCTCCAGTGGGATTTGCTGCTAAAGCCATGATATTGATGGAAGGAGGTCAGTGGGAATGCCACTGATGAAGTGTCCTGGAGCCTCAACTTTCTCCTCAGCCCCTGCACTTCTTCCCCATTCTTCTCCAGCCTTGACCTTCCTACTACCTTCCCACTGCTACCTCACACAGAGAATGGCACAAGACAGCCGTACTTATACAAGCACGGAAACTTTTTATCTTGGTAGAGCGAATTTCATCTACTCTGCTTAATTCTTTTTATCTTAAGTCTCCTGGGGCGAGTCCTTGTTTTCCTGAACATCTGGATTCATTTCCTTGACTATTGATGCCTAATAACAACTCAGTATTAATCCAGCTGTTAAGTTCGTCCACAGGTTCCCCTCTCTCTCTTTCCCAAATGAAATGCCAAAGAGGGCGTCTCTGTTAGGATGTTTCCCTCTTTTCATAAAGAATATGGCAGGCAATGCACCCTACAAACTTATCATTGAAATATACCGTTCAGCGGATTGAGAATGATTTCAGAAGTGATGCTGTTATCACCATCATCCTGCCACTCAGAAGGAAGTGCAAGGCCCTTATAGGAAGCATAACAGGAAGCATAAGTCCCTAGTGCTTCCAGTTCCTGCAAATGCTCTCTTGCACAGAATATGAGAACCAGAAGCTGCTGTACCCACTTGGTGAAGGGGATACCAAAATTCAATTTTATACAAGACAGAGAAACAGGAGGTGCAAGGCAATTGTGTTTCTTGCTCCCTCCACAACACTGTCATGCTCATGTCACTCTGAATGACAGGTTAGCACAGAGGCGAACAATCTTTGGGCACCTTTAGGTATTTAAGCAAGTGCCATGGAAACTATCTCCTCTGGTCAGCTCTCTCTCCTTGCTCTCCCCAGATCAGCATCCCCTCCCCTTGCGACAATGGAAAAAGCCCACACAGAGAGACTTTCGTTTTCAAAAAAATAAATTTTATTAGAGTTTGGAAAAGGGAATACAAAGATTTAAAATCAAAAGTAAAACATGAATCTAAATAAAAACACAAATCAAAAAGGGATAGAAAAGAAAAGAAAAGAAAGAGAGAAATGAAGAAGGAAAGAGAGATAGAGAAGAGATAAAGGGAAGAAAAAGGGAAAGAGTAAATAACAATACTGTAATATAAAAATTACAGCTATGGTGCCCATGAATGCCACACTGTCCCCAGTGAGGTAGGTCCAGTCAGGATGAAGCAGAAATATAGACAAACAGAAGCCAAGACAAGGCAGAAAGAAGGTGGCAGCAGGGCTGCCTTAAGAGACAGCCATTGGAAGCTGCTGTTGTAGCAAAACAGCAGGCAGACTGAGGTGCTTTGTGTAAGAACAGCCAAAACCTTCCCTTTCCAAGAACAAACCAGATCTCTGATTTGGAATCCTCTTTTCAGTCAGGTGTGTGTTCACCTGCTGAATCTGTATCTCTCGCTTGGGTTAACTTTGTCTTTGCTACGTGTCTCTCTGTGTGTGTAGGAAGGAATTGAGTCCACAATGGCAATGTGATGTAGAGGCTCATTCATGGCTGCAGCCTGATAGAAAGGATATGCTGGGCTGCTCAAGGGGATCTGAGCCTCAGCCTTGGATGAGGTTCCCTCAGCGTCTAAGCCAGACTGGGCTCCCAGCAAGTACTTGACCAGCTTGAAAGGATGATTCTGACAAGAAAATTCACCATGAACGTCTGGTGCAAACCATGTGGGAATGTTGGCTTGAACTTAACAGTGTTGCTATATGTTGGTGAGAGAACACTGCTTCTCAACTGGGAAAGTAGGATGTATCAGAAAAGCGGGAAAATAGTATTCAATGAGGTTAAACAAAGGGAAGTCAAAGCAAATGCTAATAGGTCTCCTTTAGATCTGGTTGGGAGGGAGAAGGTGTTCACATTGGCATCCATTTACATATGACAGGCTCTTTTATTGAGGCACCTGGGACCTAGTCATGCTAGGAAAAATGAAATCATACTAAAATAAATATGCCTACATTCCAATTCTATAACTCTGTCCAGCTGTTGCTTGGAATGTGGATTACCCAGTTCCTCACATGTATGATGGTGGGGTGTGTGGGTCAGGAATGGGCAAGCCCAAGGCCAAATCCAGCCTCTTGTGGGGATCTGTTGCCCCACTAGCTGCCATCTGTGAGGAATGCAAGGAAGGAAGGATGGTAGCAGGAAAACTGAGAAAACGTATTCCTCCACTTGCCTTCCTTTTCCTTCTTTTGTATGCATGCGATTTTCTTTTTTACTCTTTTCTCTGGTAAATAATGGGCCTAGAACTTGGCAACCCATTCATAAAACCTTCTTGAATACAGTTTAGGAAGTCTCATGTTTTAGGGGAAGATGTCTGACCCTTAAGAATCTTGACAAACTATAGTTTGTTAAGAGTGCTGGGAATTGCCACTTTGTGAGAATGAACTACAGTTCCCAGAATTCTTTTGGGGGAAAGCCATGTGCATTAAATGTATGGTGTGGATGTGATCCTTCTCTTGAAACAATTTTAGTTCAATAGCATTTGAATAACAGACCATTATAGATTTTACTATTCCCACTCTCCTCCCACCTTCACAGTGTTTTCAGTGTTGCTATAATGATGAAGTTTTGTGTCATTTCAACCTTTCTTCTGAGCTATTATGATGTGTGGAAAACTGACTTAAGGCTATAATCTTAACCCCATTTCCCTGGGAGAAAGCTCCATTGAATTCACTTTTGAGAAAACATGCTCTGTAACTGGGATGGAGCATACACAAAGGGGAAAAATACATTTGTTGAAAATTCTAGAAAGTTATTTCCATTCATTTGATAAATATATTTTTTTCCTGAATTACCAGGGAGACGGCAACACTTTCCAGATCTACACAATTTTACTGAAACATATGAAAGACAAATACCAGAAGTCAAAGCTAACATATTCTTCTCAGGGGTCCTGTAAAAATACAAGGACAACCCCCTTATATTTTGAAAAGGTTCACAGTATGATTTTTATAATTACATAGATGATTCATGCCCAATAGGTGAGCTGGCTAACACATTGAAGTCAAACTTTCTCTCCTTCTCTCCTTTCTCACTTCATTTCTCATGCAGTGAACACTCTTTTTGAGTAGAGTCTGTAGGAAACAGAAAACAGGAAGTGCAAAGGGATGTTATGGCAGCGGATCCTGATTAGCAAGGGATCTCACCTTGCTCTGTGGCTGCATTCAGATAACACTTTATTCTGTTTCCCTGATGTTTCCTTACCGGGTAATTTCTACATTTTTTCCCATCTTTAGACCCGGCCAGTATGGCCAACTATCGCGCAGTCTCAAATCTTCCATTCTTGGGCAAGGTGATAGAGCGAGTGGTTGCTGAACAACTCCAGGCACGCCTGGAAGAAGCGGACCATTTGGATCCCTTCCAGTCGGGATTCAGGCCTCATCATGGGACTGAAACTGCCTTGGTCGCACTGGTTGATGATCTCCGGCGGGCTAGGGATGAAGGTGAGAGCTGTTTCCTAGTTCTGCTGGATCTCTCAGCGGCGTTTGATACCATCGACCATAACATCCTTCTGAACCGTCTTGAGGGGCTGGGAGCTGGGGGCACTGTCCTACAGTGGTTCCGCTCCTTCCTCCTGGGCTGTGTTCAGAAAGTGGTGGTGGGGGATGAGTGTTCAGACCCCTGGGCTCTCACTTGTGGGGTGCCTCAGGGTTCTGTCCTCTCCCCCATGCTTTTCAACATCTACATGCAGCCACTGGGAGAGATCATCAGAGGTTTGGGCTGGGTGTTCATCAGTATGCAGATGATACCCAGCTCTACCTCTCTTTTAAATCAGAACCAGTGAGGGCAGTGAAGGTCCTGTGTGAGTGTCTGGAGGCGGTTGGAGGATGGATGGCGGCTAACAGATTGAGGTTGAATCCTGACAAGACAGAAGTACTGTTTCTGGGGGACAGGAGGCGGGCAGGTGTGGAGGATTCCCTGGTCCTGAATGGGGTAACTGTGCCCCTGAAGGACCAGGTGCGCAGCCTGGGAGTCATTTTGGACTCACAGCTGTCCATGGAGGCACAGGTTAAATCTGTGTCCAGGGCAGCTGTTTACCAGCTCCATCTGGTACGTAGGCTGAGACCCTATCTGCCTGCGGACTGCCTCGCCAGAGTGGTGCATGCTCTGGTTATCTCCCGCTTGGACTACTGCAATGCACTCTACGTGGGGCTACCTTTGAAGGTGACTCGGAAACTACAACTAATCCAGAATGCGGCAGCTAGACTGGTGACTGGGAGCGGCCGCCGAGACCATATAACACCGGTCTTGAAAGACCTACATTGGCTCCCAGTATGTTTCCGAGCACAATTCAAAGTGTTGGTGCTGACCTTTAAAGCCCTAAACGGCCTCGGTCCAGTATACCTGAAGGAGTGTCTCCACCCCCATCATTCTGCCCGGATGCTGAGGTCCAGCGCTGAGGGCCTTCTGGCGGTTCCCTCATTGCGAGAAGCAAAGCTACAGGGAACCAGGCAGAGGGCCTTCTCGGTAGTGGCGCCCACCCTGTGGAACGCCCTTCCAGCAGATGTCAAAGCGATAAACAACTACCTGACATTCAGAAGACATCTTAAGGCAGCCCTGTTCAGGGAAGTTTTTAACGTGTGATTTTACTGTATTTTTGGTTTTTATGGAAGCCGCCCAGAGTGGCTGGGGAGGCCCAGCCAGATGGGTGGGGTATAAATAATATATTATTATTATTATTATTATTATTATTATTATTATTATTATTATTATTTTATGGGCTTTTTCACCTTAGCACATAAAATATAGGAAGCCTCTTCTGGAAATCTAGTGGAATCTAGCAGAAGCAGAGCTGGCTTGCCATAGCACTTTCCTCAGGCGGCAAAATGGGATGTGCTGTCCCTGAGTGGAGGTTTAGTGCCATGCTTCTAGAAAAAATCCATTTGTCACCCAATTAACTCAGAAAACCACCACCACCACCACAACAACAATTTTATTTATATCCCGCCCTTCCCATCTGAAGCCAGGCTTAGAGTTTTGCATTATAATTTCATGTGATTCCTGCTTAAAATGGTCCATTTTGTGTAAGGCGTGTGACTTTTGCGCGTCACATAATTTGGGCCCTTATTCCTGGGTCCCAAAATGTGATTGTGACTGCCCAACACATCAGATACAATAATGTTAACTTAATTCAATTCAGTTTTAATTTGTGATCTTATCAGGCTTGTTATTAAAACTATTATCCAAACAAAGCTGGGTGCTTTGTTTTTTCTTTCTTTCTTTCTTTTTTAACCCCACCACCTTTTCCCTCTCTCTTTGGGCTGGAAGGAATAATTTTGCCCTTGTTAAAATGCAACACTTTTGCTGTTTTCTTTGTGTCCCTAAAGCTAAGCTGGGCCAGGATAGGTCTGGAAAAATACAGCTTTGACAGGCTAAATACACAACCAGGTTTTTCAGTCCTCCTTGGTAACAAGACCTGAGCCCTCTACTTCCCTCTCCCCTCTCTTGCCCCCACCCCAAATGCTTCCATCAATTTAAAATGCTTGAAAAAACAACAACCCAATAACAACAACCACTGAATAGTGGGACTATTTTTGTCTATTAATTATGGTAATTGTTTCCTGTGTGGAAACCACATCTATAAGAAGTGAAAGATGGGTATGTGTCAGAGTGGGAAGAATACCTCGTGTGTGTGTGTGTGTGTGTAAAAGAGAGAGAGAGTTAATCTTTGAAGGTTTTTTAAACCCCTGGAGGGAGGGCCTTATAATAAGCAGCATCATTTATGCTTCGGGCCTGATGCTCTTTGCTGCCCCCGCCTCATCCTCGCCTTTCCTTTCACGTGGAGATTAAAGCCAGCGGTTGAAGCTTCTCCTCCTTCTCTCATGTGGCTGATATAAATTCTACATCAAATGGAACGGAGGAAAGGAAGGTTTGGGCTGTCAGCAGAAAATGAAGGGAGATGGCTGACAGTTGCAGAGAGCGCAGAGCGCGGGCCTCATTAATCCGGAGGGCACTTGGGAAAACGAAATGGAGCAAAATGTATGGGGATGGGGGATGCCTCCTTCGCTGGAAAAGTTTTATGAGTGGCAATGCGAGGGCAGCATTAATAAGCATGCGGGCAAAAGTTTCCCAGCAAAATCGCTTGCAGATTGAGGCGGCGGGGAGGGGAGGCCTGCACAGCAGCGATGGCGCTAAGGAGATCCACAATGTTGCCTATCTGATGTATCGGGGAAACACATAAATGGCTCTATGGATTAAAAGGGTAACGTGCTTTCTATTAAAACTCTGTTGCTGTTGTTGAACGACCCTGATTTCTCTCCCCTCCCACCCTAAGCTCTCCACAATTCCCCCCTGTCAACTTTCTCACGAATTCTTCCTTCTGCTTGATAATTTCACAAGGGCAGGGGAAAGCTCCAAAGAGGTTTATCTGGAAAAATTCAAAGTTAATTGCACAGAGAATTTCTGAAGCATGAACCTCCAAGGAGGCTAGTTTCACCGTGGTTTTCTTCTTTTTCTCACTCAAAGAACCCACGCCTATAACGCCATCTTTGTAAGCCTGGCTATCGTCTTGGTGGTGCCGTTTCAATTACTGCTGGACCAAAATCTGCCCTCTGGTTTCTTGAAAGTTTGCTTCCTCTGCAAAAGAGGCTTCTGTTTTGCTGCCTCATTCATCCCAGATATAAGGAGGCACTTCTTGTGTTCTGTACAGGATGATTTTCATTAAAAGCTACATTTTATCTGTGGTGGCCAAAGTTGACATAATTAAGTATGTAATTAATTTTGATTCATTTCAGTGGGGGAGGGATGGCTGGAGGAGTAGTGGGAGGCCCCAGATAGGGAACCCCCGGAGGAAGAAACCTCAGAGCCAGGGGCTTGGTGGTGGGACAACAATGAGTGTCAGAGGGAGAAGAGGGAGCAGACTGAGAGGAGGAGGAGGAGGTGTCGGAAGCTGAAGAAACAACAGGGTCTAGTGAGCAGGAAGAGGCTGCGGTAGAGAGCATTCCAGACTCAGAGGCAGGAGAGGAGGGGGGCCATGAGACAGAGATAAGGCAACCTGCTGAAGAATCAAGGGAGTCTCCCCCTCCTGCTGTGACCAGCTCCCCTCCCCCTGGGTCTCCCAGAACACACAGAGAAATAAAGAGGTTGGAGGAAAGAGGGACAAAACAATGGAGCCTTAGTCTGCTTCGAAAGGAAGCTTAAAGAGTGGTGGAAAGTGGGAACCTTCAGTCCCCACAACTGCCTCATTGGAGGGAAGACCTACTGGGAAGAGTTGCTATAATCACTAGGCCTGTACTATTTTGTTTCTTTAATAAATCGGGTCCTCCCTTAAAGAGGGTTGTGGTGAGACCTGTCAACCAAACCTTGTGCTGTGGGTGGGTATGATTGGATAGCCACAACACCCTTGATGCAGGGTTTAATTAAGCCAATGGGACACAGGCTAAATGGATCAAGGGATCTATATATACCTATGCATATGCACGTGACCCAGAGCTTCCACTTTCGGCTCGTGCATCGGAACACCCGCCCACCTCTCCCTACTTTTAGGGCTTTGCTCTTGACCTTGCTATGCCGTCGTGTGTCATCTGTCGTTGGGACAGGGGCATGGCAGGAATTTTCCTCACTCGGCTGATTGGCTGGTGCCATTTGGGTTTCGTAGCAAATCGTCACAACTTGTAAGGTTGCGGATAGACTCTGGTTCAGGTGATAGGGACGGGAGAACACTCTCGCCATCCCTATGTGAAGGGTATTCCATTAAAGGAATCCAGGGACTCAATGGTTTGGTCCACCCTGTGAGGGGGTTGTGCCCGTGCCTGAGTCCGAGGGGACATCTGGGTGGTGGGCATAGCCTGTTCCCGGCTTTCCGCCTATCCGGGTGTTCACCCTAGGCTGACCTTTGCTGGTGCCCTGGGTCAGCGCTACCTGCAATGGTGCAGGGAGCTAGTCGAACCAGAGCCTATGCAACCACTCACTTGCTGTAATCAATAAAGCTGTGGCCTAAATTCTGCCAAAATCCAAACCAAAATTTGAGTCTTGTCTGAATTTATTTAAGGGGGAGGTTTAAAGGTCTGAACACGCGAAGAGTTCTGTTCTGGTTCCTGACAGTGGGGAAGCATTGTGAAAAGAGTAGCTAAGGGAACATTATGAGAGGTGGGGACCACATCGGTTCTCTCCACCAAGACATTCAAGCAGTGCCAAAGACTTCATCTAACTGAATTGGGTGCAGTTAGCATCTGAGTAAATTTTCAGAGTGTGCTGTGAGTTTTATTTCAGAATAGAACATCTTCTGGTGCAATCTCTATAACAGCTTTGATAATATACACCAAAGAGATTATGCTTTGTGGTTTGCATCGAGAAGACCATGGGCAAATAGTGCCCTGAAAAATAAATACAACTGTTTTTAATGCATGCCAGACAATGTGTAGGATTTTAGCCTGAAATATGGCTTTGACAATTGTCTTATGTTTTAAAATTGCATTTTGGGGTTTTAAAGAGAAAGACTCGTTTTCTTCAAGAGAACCAGATCACTCACTGTAGCGATAGAAAGACACCTGTTAGTTATTTCCTTAATCGGGGGAAACTCAGCTTTGAGTTCTTTTGAAAATTCCCCTTTTGGGCTGCAACATTTCTTCAGGAAATGAGATTACTCTGAATTTGAAAATGGTGACTAGCTGCTTAAAACCAGCACAGCCTTCAACGAGTGGCTATGCATTAAGAATCTGGGTGGCTCCAAAATTACAACATTTTAAATTGCAATCACCCACCTACATCCAGGCAAGATGTCTCAGACAGTACCGTAACTGAAGTAATAATACTTATATAGCATGTTTTAAGTGTTCACAGGGATTCATATGCATTACCTGTGTGATCTGTTCAATGCTGTTAAGGTTAGGGACAGTGTTATTGTTAAGGACACTGTTAATGACAGTGTAATTAGAGATGGGTTGGGGCCAAGAGAACAGTGGTTCTGCTGTAAGCCACTCAGCTGTGGTTAAGGTAAGCTGGGACACTCTTGGACAACTCACACTCTTGGCTACTATTTTACTCAGAATAGCTTGCTTTCACAGTGAAAGCTGCCTTATGCAAGCAGAGCTCATTTTAAGAAGGAATTAGTTCAAGTTGTCCAAAAACATTCCAGTTCCCATCTGCCCCTTTGCAAAAGGAGGGAAAGATTTCTGTTGATTGAATATTCAGGAGAGCACATGGTTAGGAGGCGCTGTGGTCTAAACCACTGAGCCTCTTGGGCTTGCCGATCAGAAGGTTGGCAGTTCAAATCCGTTTGACAGCGGTGAGCTCCCATTGTTCTGTCCCAGCTGCTGCCAACCTAGCAGTTCTAAAGCATGCCAGTGCAAGTAGATAAATAGGTACGGCTGCTGTGGGAAGGTAAATGGCATTTCTGTGCACTCTGGTACTCATCACAGTGTTCCGTTGCACCAGAAGCGGTTTAGTCATGCTGGCCACGTTTCCCGGAAAGTTGTCTGCGGACAAACACCGACCCCCCAACCTGAAAGCAGAGATGAGCACTGCACCCAATAGACGAATTCAACTGGACTTAACTGTCCAGGGGTCCTTTGCCTTTTTATCTTTTGCCACCTGGTATGCATGCTCAGGTTTGCAGCCTCAGTTTCCCCAGATCTCTGATGAAAGTTGATCAGATTGTCTGAGGTCCAAGGTATATTAGGACTGCTGCTATATGTATTGGTTGTTGTTGTTGTTAGAAATTTTGGCTCTTTGGTTCAGAAGAATGCCCCAATAAGAGTCAATTCAATGGGTTTTATTCCTCAGTAAGTGGGAATAGGATTGCAGATGTATTATATAGTAATCTAAGCTGACCATTTAAAGGGAACATTCATAGCAGTTATCATTGGTAGATGCATGTTGTCTTCTTGTCGTGCTTATAATTATAGTTTGTTAAGGTTCATACCATCAAATCAAATCTTTATTATTATGTTCAAAGACCAGCATTAAGAAACTGGGATAAGAAGCACATAGGACACATTATGCAGATACATATAATTTTTTAAAAAAGTAAAATACCGTAAACAAAATAACAAATAATAAAAAGGCATAAAATTAAGTCAATAAAAGTAGCATAAAATAAAGTCCAATGGGCATACCTTAAATATGGTATCTCCCGCAAGATGTGTTAATTAATGAACGTATTTGTTTCTCTTTTTTTATTCTAAAACGCCCTAGAAAGGAACCAATGCGTTTAGAAGCCCCAGCGATCACATATGACAAAAACTGGAACAAATATCTTTTGTAAGAAGGAGAAAGATTAGCGTTTGCCGGCCAGAGCTGTAAAAAGTCGTATTGTGATGTTGATAAAAGTGAGCTGCTAAAAGGGAATAAAGGGGGATATTGTGATCTTGATACAAGTGGATTTATCACTTGACACGTATGAGAGTCATGAGGACAACTTCTTAGGAAACCAGAGCAGAATCTTGTGTGTTATATGTTCCTTTGGTCTACAGGGCAAACTGTTGTGATTCTGGGAGACTTCTGGAAGCTGTTCCCAAAGTTCAGGGAAAGGTAAGCAAAATTACATCAAGGTATAATGAACACAGATGGGCTGATGCACCTGCGTTCGTGATATGAGAAACAGATGTAGAGCCATTGATTTACTAGGAGACTCACTGGGGGCTGTCAACTTAGTGCAAATAACTTTGATAACTGGGAAAATGGCAAAGGCATGTCTTTCAGAGAGGCACTCAAAGGGAAGGGCCTGTTGAAAAGGTCTTTTTATTTATTTTTCCACAGAGTGAACCTCTTTTCAGGGATGTGTGGCAATCCATTTACGCTCAAAT
This sequence comes from Podarcis melisellensis, assembly GCF_964234715.1. Taxonomy (NCBI): domain Eukaryota; kingdom Metazoa; phylum Chordata; class Lepidosauria; order Squamata; family Lacertidae; genus Podarcis; species Podarcis melisellensis. The sequence continues at coordinate 24,038,882 of NC_138530.1, read as the reverse complement.
TGCACCATGATTTAGGAGTGTAATGACAGTCCAGGCAAAGGTAACAGAGCATCCTTGCACTGAAAACCTCCATCCCAGATCTGCCGAACTGGGCTGTCTGGGCATGTCAGATCCCAGCCCCGCACCTTCAACAACCCTCCTGCCCATGTATGGTTTCTGCCCATTGTGCTGGCATGTGATGTCACCCAGATGCAATGCAAATGGGCCTGGGCAGTAATTTACAAGGCAGCACTCGCAAGACCATCCATAATATTGTATAGATACTCACATTTGGGGTGCAGTTTTTTTTTAATGGTCCCAACGGGGTTTGTGTTTATATGTCCAATAGGGTTGTCCAAGTAGTCTACTGAAATCCTAGGGGGCTTGCTGGCACAATTCCACATATGTTGTATGCACAGTGATCGTATAACAGGTTATTTTCGTAAATTAACCCCGATCTGGTGGAACGCTCTGTCACAAGAGACTAGGGCCCTGGCGGGACTTGACATCATTCCGCAGGGCCTGCAAGACAGAGCTGTTCCACCAGGTCTTTGGCTGAAGCACAATCTGACCCCCTCCTTTGATAATCCTCACAGAACTCTAGCCCAATGATTGCCATTAATTTGATTTTGAATTGATTTTAAAATGAATTGATTTTAGAATGCTGTGTTACTTTTATTGTTGTTAGCCACTCTGAGCATAGCTGTCAACTTACAGATTTGAAAATAAGGGACCATCAGCCTCGAAAATAAGGGATCAGCAACCAAAATAAGGGATTTTAGTCAACCAGCAGCCAAATGACGCCTCAAGCGGTGGTTTCCACAGCGCAGCAACCCAGCAAAGGGTATGCAGCAAGGAAAACCACCGTCACCTCTCCGCTGGGAAGCGCTGAGCAAAGGCGAGTCCCTAGGCAACATGGCCAATTTGATCGGCACAAAGCATGCAAGCTCCACTCCCCCAGTCGTTCTTAGACTCCTTATTGGGTGAGCAACACAGCCAAGCAACACAGTTGGAGCCTCCCTCCTCCCTGGCTGGCAGGGAGGGAGGGAGAGGAGCTGCTTCCTTTGAAACCCGGGAAATTTATATTATTATTATTATTATTATTATTATTATTATTATTATTTATAGGGTTGGAAGTTACAAGCCAGATTCTACAGCTCTGCCCTCCCTGAACTGGCCACTACTGAGTTCTTGCATCCTCTATGTAGCTCATTCACTTTGAATGCAAATCGGTGACTCTGAGTGCCCATATTCTACTCATGGACATCCAACAACGTGGAATGTTGCAAGATTCAGGATGGATTAAGAAAGTACAACTTTACACAGTGGATTGTTAAACCATGGAACTTGCTACCACAGGAGATGTGATGTCCACCAACTGGGATGGCTTTAAATGAGAATTAGGCTAATTCATGGAACAGAGGGCTATCGATGGCTACTAGCCATTGTTAGGATATTTCCGTTCCACCTTAAAAGGGAGCAGGCTTTGTGAGTCACAGACTCTGCGTATTTCCTGTTCACAGGAAGTTTCTGTTGTGTCTTTGCTTTCGTTTTTCTCTCTCTCTGCCTGAGCAGACCGAAGCAGGCAGTCATGTTTTTCTTTGTTTTGACCAACGCTGAATAAACTTCTAAATAATGCTCTCCTGCATGCATCTTTCGCTGTACGAATTCTGCTGATGGAGCGTACATCAGCTCTGGAATGTTACAAGCTATTTTCTGGAGCTCGTGTTGCTAATTGCTGATACTGTATCTATGGGAGATTGATGGACGTCCGGAGACGACGTGGAGTCACGATGAACTTTGTCTCCCTGGCAGTATCCCAACAGCCATGATGACTATCCTCCACCTCCACAGTCAGAGGCAGGAATGCTTCTGAGTGTCAGTCGCTGGGAACCACAGAAGGTTGTCCTGTGCTCTTGTTCTCATGTACTGCTTGCTGGTTTCCCACAGGCATCTGTTCAGGCCTGATCCAGCCGGCTCTTATGTCCTTGCTCGAGCAACCATTCTTGGTCATTCTTTGGCTTAGCGAGAACTATTGTAATTAAGTCAATCTGGCTCACATCCCATCAAGTCAGCAGTGCTATTTGCCTTCAATTAATCAGGCTTCATTTTTCACAGAAACATTACTGACCAGGAGCCAAATGCATGCTAGTCACAAACTCCATGTGAAGAAAAGCAGAAGAGAATGGCTTAAGAGGCAGCTCTTCACAGGACAAACGTTGTGAGCAGGAATCAAGCGTCCAAATCCTGACGTATGTTCGGGGCCAAAACAGGGTCTACAAAGGATTTCATTATATGGGAATTAACCCTAGTTCATCCACTTAGACCAATATAAAATTAATTACCGAACATATATTTTGAAGTGCTGGAGCCAGAAAAAGCACAATGCTGCCAAACAATATTTAATAATTTTATCCAAAATGTACAAAAGGAACCCTTGGGGCTCTTGGAGATCATTGAAGCCAACTGCTCATTTAGTGAAGAATGTGGCCTTTCAGATTGAATTACAGCGGCTTTGCATTCTCAAGGGACTCTGCAGGCAAAGCCTTTATTATCTTTAGTGGGTGCAAAATAGAAGGCCTTAGCTCAGCAATCAGGAGCTACGAAGCCCTTCGGAGAATACAAGGGAAATTAACGATCCGTTGTGGGTTCTTAACCACCCTATTCTTCTACATGGGGCCTTCTGTGTCCTGCCAAAGGACCAAGCTGCACATTTTTCCTTAATTTGTGGTGTGCGGCTAAATCTTGCTTTTTTGTTGACTAAACTCACAGGACTAGGGAAGGGTGGTGATTCCTACCGTAAATGCAGCAGGCAACGAGGAGAGGTTGACCTTGTCACTCTCCAGCCATGATTGGAATAAACTCTGGAATTCACTCTAATGAGAGGCAGTGATGGCCACCAACTTGGGTGGCTTTCGAAGAGGATTGGACAAATTCACAGAGGATAAGACCTATCAATGGCTTCTAGCCATGATGACTGTGCTCTGCCTCTCTGGTGGGAGGCAGTAATGCTTCTGAATAGCAGTTGCAGGAAACCACAGGACGGGTAAGAGCTCTTGAGCTCAAGTCCTGCTTGTGGTTTTCCCCCAAGGCATCTGGTTGGCCACTCTGAAAACAGGATGCTGAACTAGATAGGTCATTGGCCTGATTAAGCAGGCTTTTCTTATGGTCGAAGTGGTCCAATACAGACGCCAGGGATTGAACATGGGCATGCAAACATGTGCTCTGACACATAGCTATTCGGTTAGAAAATCCTATGTGCATTCAGCTCCTTGGGTGCACGTCAAAATGCACGTTTAATCCAGGCAGGCAGAAGATGTCAGCCTGAAAAGCAATTGTATGAAACAGCCTTTGGGCAGGCTCCAGAAAGCTTAGAGCATAAACCTTTGCTGGAGGAAGCATGAACCATAGCTTTGTAAGAGATGCATCTGTCTGTGCGTTATAACCACTTATTTATTACTCTTCAGCCATTAAGCACTTCTATTTAATTACCAGGTATCAATCAGTGCAAGTCGAAATGTAATGTTTCTTTAAAAATGATTTTAACATCAATAAAATAGCCATAAAGGGAAAATAACACTACTCTGTTGGAATCTCGTCTTTGAACACATTCTCAGAGATATAATTAAAAACACCAAGTGCTTATTTCAAAGCCATAAGTGATGGGTCTGGCATCATGCCTACTGCAGGAAGGCTAATTACACCATAAATTAAACAGATTATTATTATTATTATTTTAAAAAAACCCTCCAAACATTATGACCTTTAATAAAATTGTTTTTACAACCAGCTGTCAATAAATCACCCGAGAAAGCTAGTGAGAAGTGGGCACTTTTCTTCTGTGAATTTCATTAGCTTCAGTTTATTTGCTTTTTTGGCGAACTATGATGTTTTTTAAATCTTAAATTAAAAGCTCCAGCCTATAAAAACTAATTCCAAAAAGTTAGCGTTTCAGTCCCTGAAAACGAGCCCCTCTAATTGCAGGAATTATTCAAGATTGTATACTGATCAGAGGCTATTAAAAAGAAACAGTCCATGGAAGGGTCAGACTTAGCTACAATAGTTCCAGGAAAGGCCATTCGGATATATAGCTTAATGAGTGCAAAATGTTTCAGGGGAGACTAGTTTACCGTGGAAATAAAACATGCATCTCAATGCAGAAGCTGTTTTAGACCTTCACTTTACTCCTCCTTTTTTCTTATTTTACAGACTGGTGTCGGAGTCTGTATGCCTCCTAATGCCAGTGTCTGGAAATCACAAGGTGTTGTGCTCAGGTCCTGTTTCTAAACTTCCCATGCGCATCTGAGAACAAGATGCTGGGACTAGATTGGGCCTTTGTAGGCTCCTCATATGTTCCTATGTTGTCGGGGTTTTCCGCTGCTCATTCAGTTTGCTGGTTTACTTGCCTTGTGGTGAGCTTTACTCAGGTCTTCATGGACGTAATAAGAAAGCCACACAAGGCACAAGCTGAGAAGGGAAGTGGCACCCATCTCTTGCTGACGAGGGATGATGGCGAAGGGTGGGATGCTTTGAGGTGCAGAAGAAAGCTGAGGTATTGCCAGTGCTTCTCTGATAAGCCTTGGGTGGTAAGCCTGCCATCCATGATTGGTGGAGCTGTAGAAAGACTCGGTCATTTTGGTTGACTGGAGAATAAATCATGTGTTGAATTTTTAAGCTATATATAGTTTTGACACCTAGAACAGCTTTACTAAATGATGTGCGAAGGTCTGTGAGATGAGAAACCTTAAACGTAAGCATTAATATGCTTACGGCAGCTGCAATGCTAATGGAGAAATACTATGAGGTCCAGAAAGCTCCATCATATGGGGGAATGATACTGAAAGGTTTGTTGTGAAAATGAATACAGTTTGGGCTACGATTTATTTCTGTAAATGTACTTCAACCATAAATTAAAGCAGGGGTGAGGAACCTTATGCCTGGGGTCTAGATGTGGCCCTCTGAGCCTCTCTATCTGGCCCTTGGGAGTCTTCCCAGCCACACCTCCTGTCCCTAGGCCACACCCCTCACTAGCTGTGACACACACACAAATACAGTATTTTTGCCTTGCTGGAATATGTCCTTGAACCTGGACAATGCCTCTTACTCGCCTGGAGGGAGGATTCACTCCATCTGAGTGAAAATTGAGCTACTGTACAAAAGTATTATTCCTTGATCCACCAACTTTTGCCTCTGGTCCCGCCCTCTCCAGGCATGTGGCCTCTGGAAGTTTTCCAAGAAGGGAATGTGGCCCTTGTGGTGGATAAGGTTCACCACAGAATAGAATCATAGAACTGTAGAGTTGGAAGGTACCCCCAAACATCATCTAGTCCAACCCCCTGAATCTCAACATGTGGTTCCCCATCCAATTTGAAACCATACCAGACCCTGCTTAGCTTTGTAACTGTGCTAGCAGTTTTATTGTTGTCCCATGAGGAAAATTCCCCAGAAATCATTTCTAAGATACTGGGAGACTAGAATCCCTTAGTAAACAACCTTGACTATGATTATAACTAATGGGATTGAGCTGCACTGGGAAACATACAATGGAAACCTAAGTAAAGCAAATATCAAGGGAAAGCGAAGGTTCTTAAATTCTGAACCACAAACTGCCAACACACCGCTCCTTCCTCACAGGGGAACTTTTGCTCTTTTCAGACGTATCTTTGAGAAACATGGATGCTAGAGACATTTTTATATGTTCTCCTGTATTTCCTTTCAAGAGTATTCCTCCCCACTCCACCCCGGTTATTACATTGGCCTCGGTATCAGACTGACTCCTATATGAGCTGTACTCATATGTCATAATGACATAATGCACAGTAAAAGCCCGATATTAAAACAAAACCTCTTAACGTTTATATGGTGGCTGAAATAAATCAACCTTAAATTATTTCTAAATGTCAAGAAGGGGGCAATGCAACTTTGAATGTAACTATTGATAGAAAAGGAGGAAGGGGAAGAAAATCAGAACAAATTCATTTGGGCTACTTAGCCCCTATGAAGAAATATATATAAATCCTGATTTTCTTCCTGGACTTAAAATTAGCTTCTCAGACCTGGCTAATGCAGTCTATTTAAAAATATAGCAGAAATAATAATAAAGTGAGAAGGACCTTAGAGGTTCAACTAGTCCAAGATCTTGCTCAGTGCAGGATCTACAATGCAGGATCTGCAACACAGGATGCAACCACAGCATCTGTGACAGGTAGTTGCCCAGTCTCTGCTCCAAAGCATCCAGCAAAGGAGACTTTCACTTCCCAAGGTAGCCTCTTCTGCCGATGAACAACTCAAGCCATTTGGAAAGTTCTCCTGATGTTTAATCCAAATCTGCTTCCTTAGAATTTCCATCCCTTCGATCCAGGGACCTGCCCTCCAATCCAACAGACTTGCTCCATCTTCCATATGACAGGAGGGCAATTCTCATGTCTTCTCTTAATATTCTCTACTCCAGGCCAAAGAACTGAAGAGTGTAAGAAGAGCCCTGATGCATCAGAACACAAGTCCATCTTGTCCATCTTGTCTGGCCAAACCATTATAGGAACCTCACAAGCAGGACCTGAGTGGAGCTGGTTCTCTGCTTATTCCTCCAGCTCCTCTGTTTCATGCCTTCATGCTACCTTCCGGTCCTCTCTTCCAGTCCACCCAGCCTCACTCTCTCTTTCCCACCCTCTTCTTCCTTTCTACCTTCACACACTCACTCTCTTTCCCTCTCCTTCAGGGCAGATCTCCAGGAATATAGTTCGTTTATGGAATTTGCTCCCATGGGAGACAATGAGGGCCACCAACATGGAAGGCGTTAAAAGAGGATTAGGTGCAGAGAGGCAGAATGCATGTACACTTGCCATACCAAACTCCTCTTTTCCTCTGAACTTGAGGATGCTGGGCTTATCCTGCTGCAAATCCATGAAAGCCATAAAATATGATGAGTCAAAAGCCACCTGCTTCTCCCTCAGTGTCTGCAGCCTAAGAGATAGTTCTGTTCCTGAGGTCGGTGTCCTATAAAAGTAGGAACTAACGGCTGGTGCTGTGGTCTAAACAACTGCCCCCTTGCCTGAGGCGTGAACAGAGACAGAGATCTGGAGGTTTGTCAGGGTAACTGGGTGTGGAGTGACAGGAAAAGAGAGTTTTGAGCAAGGTGTGCTGGGAAGAAGAAAGGGAGAAGAAAGACTAGGATTCTTCTTGCGTAGGCCGGCTGAAGACTGGCTGGGAGAGATGTCTTTGACTCCAGTGCAGAGTGAAGGTGTAAATGGGTGAATAAACAATATTTCTTAAGGCTGCGACAGTCTCCGCCGCATCTTCAGTTCTCCAAAGGAGCCCAAACTGTGGGTAAGCACCTGGAAACCCCTGGAATTTTGCAGAGAGTGGGGTGGCACCCAGATTTTGTAACAATATAAACTTGCCCCCCAGGCAAAGCAAGGTCAGAATGATAATGGTGGAACAGGCAGATCAGAAGTCAGACAAACACTCATTGTGTGTGAAGTATCACATTTCCCCAGGTACAAATATGATACCCCTGTAGTATGTGTGATGTTGCAAGGTGGCCAAATATGACACAGTCGACAGAAAACGTTGCACAAAAACTGATGCTATGTGTGTGTTCTCAGACAGTTAATCCAAGTTCAAGGTGATGGTTAAAACATTCACAGCGTAGCTGTGTTCGTTGCTATCATATAACAGTGAAAGGTCGTGATGGGTATCATGGTGGTGGTGAAATCTTCAAGCAGCTTTCAGTTTGAAGGAGAAGGAGGGAGTAGCGCCTTGCCATCTGCTTTGCTGAAAGACCAGCTCCATCAGGCTCCTTCCTTAACTGTTTTCACCCGCCATTCCATCAGGCTGCTGGAATGGACAAGAGATGGAGCTGCAGGGCTTCTCTATCAGGTTTGCTGAAAGACTAGCAACCTTTGGCTCCACCTTTCCTTTAAATATTTCCAATCCAGCTGGTTTCTCTGTAGCTAAGAACTGGTGAGTGAGATTTGTTTTCTCTTCCTCCTCCCCATTCTTTTTCCTTTTGTGTTGTGTCATTTAGTTTGCCATCCTGAAGGCAGGAACTGTTTTATCACTGACATTTTTGGGCTGTTGGGATTGAAATCTTCTAAACAAAATAAACTTGGAAGGAAAGTTCAGGGTTCCATGGAAGAAAATTTCTGTGAATAGAAGCCATTCCACAGCCTTCAGAACATCTGAAAGGCTGGTTGTTGGCAGTGCTTAAGTTGGTGAATCATTGCAATTACTGCCCTCCTTTTTGGTTTTATTTGTCAGACAAAATGAAAGACCATTAATCTTTGCCTTTAAAATAATAGTAGTGACAATAAATAATAATGACAAAATTACAATTTTGTGAGTAACACAATCCATACTGGTAGTGTGTCATCCTTCACTGTAATATATATTTACTAAGCTTGTATGAAATACCATGAGGTTTACAACTAGCTTTATGTAAGCATCTTGGCATGCATGTACTGTATTCAAATATTTTATGTCAACAGATAACCCACATTTGGTGGTCTTTTCTGAAACAGGCTTTGATCAGTTTCATCCTATTCAATTTTCTGCTCTGATCAGAAAGCTAGTTAGTCTCCTTGGCATCAAAAACCATAAAATACTGAGGAGGACGGGAAGGAGATTGACTTTTATTGCTTGGAAGGAAAAACATAAATATTAGCATTTTCAGGGTTTAGTTAAGTAACTCTTTTGATTTACAATTCTTTTAAAATAATACCTTTTAAAAATATGCGCAATCTCTAAAAGATGAATTAAGTGAGTGTTTGATTTAGCATTTGCAGGGGGCTCTTTGGTTTACCCAAAATGAAAAACCTCAAATTCTTCTTTGTCTACTCTTGAAACCACTTCTTCGGCTTCTGAGAGACTGCGCTGTCATCGGCTTCCAAGATTTTGCGGTAACACCCTCGATAATTTCTTTGTTATTCTTTACTAATATACATAAATCACTACAAACTCATTTGCTATTAAGGTGGGTGTCATAATGGTATTCCATCACTTAATAAAAAACACAGAGAGGAGGGTCTAAAATTAAACCAACGGCAACATCGCCGAGGGAAGAAATTCTTAGCCTTTCCAGACAAGGGTCTTTTCCTGTGGGGGTGATGCTTTGTTAGAAGTTATCCCCATCTCTATCCCCATGGAAGGGAGATGCTGGGGCAGGCTTCCTCTGGTGGGGCGGGGGGCTAGCTGTGAGCTGAGAGCAGTATTTTAAAAATAAAGTTGTAATGGGTAACTCAACAAAATGGGTGTTTCAGGTATATTGGACTCCAGTGCGTGTTTATAGGAAGCAATTGGGTAGTTCAGAACAATGTCGGTTCAGAACAATACATCTCGGATGAAGAAATTTAATAAATAAAAGAATAAATAGTAGTAGTAGTAGTAGAAGTAGTAGTAATATGTCACACACTGAATTCAGAATCCTGAACCCTGGCCAACCAATTTACCATTTAAACATCAAAACAGTGGAGCATGTTTCAGTCTAAGGCTGCTTATCCCTTCCACTGCCCCAACCTCTATTTTGCGGCTGTAACATGCATCTATTTTGATTTCCCCTTTTGCCCAGCAGAAGTATAAAATGTCTCTAGTAATCTCCTCAAATTAAAGGAACATGTGAATGTTTGAATTAATCTTAAAATGAGACAGATGATTATTTCATTTCAGTCATTTAAATCAATTATGCCCTATTAGAATAGGAACAGAAGAATAGATTAGAAGGCCATGCGCAGCGATCTGTTTGCATTTAACTGTGGTTGAATCCCCCCCCCAAACAGCTTCTTCTAATATCTCTCCTTTGTGATGTTTTAATGGATGCCAATTGGCTCTGCTGGGATGGAAATATACCACAATAGTTTGTTCATTGCATTAAAATCTTGGGGATATTGTTTCCTTCTCTCTACCCAACACTGCACAATTTTATGTGAAATTGGTTCGGTGCACACTGTAACTAATCAGATTTGTCTGGAGACAATCACCGCATCTTGTATAAATGTTTACAATAAATATATATGAGTTGACTGATGCTATCTTGCTATCCATCTCTGGAGACTTGTGAACTGATTCAAAACCAGCCCATGTTTTTTGTTTCTGTTTTCAAGGAAGGGGTCTTTTTTAATGCTGTTTCTAATAGTTTGATTGAATGAAATCTTTGCTACTTAATTTCATGATTCTGTGCAACACTTTGGAGGCAGCCTATGGGGACTTGTGTGAAACTGAAATCTGTTTTTATGGGGATAGTATTAGTGCATGGATTGTGCCTATGAAGACTGGCTTAAATCTCAGCCAACACAGCAGTCATATTAGCCTCAGCTCCCCTTCCGTAAATATAGAAATGGTATACGCCATTAAGACATAATGGCTATGCTCTGTCTCCATGGTTGGAATCATAGAACTGTAGGGTTGGATGGTGCCCAAGTGTCATCTAGTCCAGCCCCTTTCAATGCAGGAATCTCAGCTAAAGCATCCATGACAGATGACCACCCAACCTCTGCTTAAAAATCTCCAGGGAAGGAGAGTCCACCATCTCCCAAGGGAGTCCATTCCACTGTCAAACAGCGCTCACTGTCAGAACATTTCAGAACCTTCTTCCTGATGTTTAGCCAAAATTGCCTTTCTTGTAACTTGAATCCATTGGTTCTGAGTCCTATCCCCCAGAGCATGATAAAACAATCTTGCTCCATCTTCGACGTGGCAGCCCTTCTGATTCGCTGTTCCAGGAAACTGCAGGAGGGGGAAAGTGCTCTTGTGCTCAGGCCCAGCTTGAGGATTTCGTACAGGCATCTGGCTGGACACTATGAGAACAGGAAGCTCGACTAAATGAACCCCTGGCCTGCTCCAACAGACTCTTCTTGTCTTCTTTGGCGATCACTCATAGCCGAGTAAGATTGTTTTCCATAAACACGGTTTTAACAGTGACTCCATAAGTGACTGTGGAGGCCAATTCCGAATCCACACATCCTTCCACAGTGGAGACATAGGTTTCCCGGTGGGAGTTGATCACAGTGCCAAACGTTTCTTCCTCTTAGCACGTTTCTCCCTTTTGTCCTGAGTCTGAGCATCTTCAAAGCCTATGACACCTTTGATAAAGGCTGTTCTCCAGTTGTAGCACTTGCTGGCCAGTGTTTCCCAGTTGTTGGTGTTTATGCTACATTTTTAAAGATTTGCCTTGAGAGAGTCTTTAAACTTATTTGTTGACTACCAGCATTATGCTTTCCATTTTAAAGTCTGGAATAGAGTACAGTGGTACCTCGGTTTAAGAACAGTCTGGTTTAAGAACAATTGGGTTTACGAACTCCACAAAACTGGAAGTAGTGTCCCAGTTTGTGAACTTTACCTCGGTCTAAGAACGAAGTCCGAACGGTAGAAGGGCACCGACAGTGGGAGGTCTTATTAGGGAAAGCACATTGGCCTCCTTTACAGCTGTGTTGAGCAATGTGGGGAGGAAGGAACCCTTGTCTAATACAAAGTGCTTCAAATGTATCCCAAGATCCTGTTAGCAGCTCAGCATTGGCAAATCCCCCTCAGCTGCTCTGGAAATGATTAGGAGAAAATGAATTAATTTCCCTGCTGTCTTCCGGATGTACAGAAATTAAACCAGACTCCCGATTAATAAATCCAGTTTTGGATCAGGCGCCAGGGAGACCATGTGGCAGCCTTTAGGATGCTAATGGGGCCATACTTACTAACTTGACACTTTGTGTTGCTTACCAGAAATAGTAGTGGTGGCAAAGAGGACTCTATTGGAGGCTGCAGCAAGGTCTTGGGCAAGGACCTCAATGCAATCGGGTTTCTTCAATGTGTCTGGGGAAGCTGGAAAACATGGATGCTGAATCTTCCATGGTCCTAAGCTTCCACAGATGCACCACAACTATGTTGCTGTTTTCCAGCTGCAAATGTCACCCTCCTTGCTATGCCTGGGAAGTAACGCCAAGTGTGGACTGTCAGTTTGCATTTCTTAGTGCAGAAAGTATAGATCTGATGTACAGAGATCTTTCCTATTCTGATTAATACAAGAGGATCCTAGAAGCTACTAGAAGCTTTTCTGTGTGAGAGAAGCAGGCAGAAGGGCCATGATTGTTTGGGTTATACCTTCTGGGAAGCTGGTTTGAATTGGTTCTCTTATCTCTTCCAGTTAAGGTTATGCTGACTATAAATATAGGCCAAAAGGAGCCTGGGTTTTACTTTTTCTTTCTTTCTCTTTCTCTCTCCCTTCTGGTATGGTGTTCTGTACATAGTATGCTTAGTGCTAAAGTTTAGTCTTGTTATAAGTTTATAAGTTTGTAAGTGCTCCAATTGGATTTTTTATGGACTGTGCCAATCCTGAATGCACTGGATTTGTGACCATTAAGCTACATTTGCCTTCAACACAAGTAAAGGTCTGCTGGATGAAATACAGTTGCCTCTGGTCTATTTTTGGAAACTCTGCTACTACGTGTTTAAGTTTTTTCCTTCACACGTATGACATGGACCACAGAGGAAAGTCTCCGACTTGTGACCTTGAGGATGTTATTAGTAGATTCCTAGGCTTGGAAGCCAAAAGGAAGTTCATCCGTATCCATTTCAGAATGGATGTTGCACTAAACATTGAAGTGGGGGATTATACATGGAGTTGATGTCAAAAATCGTTCCTACGTATATTTTAATACAGTGGTACCTCTGGTTATGAACTTAATTCATTCTGGAGGTCCATTCTTAACCCGAAACTGTTCTTAACCTGAGGCGCGCTTTCGCTAATGGGGCCTCCCGCTGCCGCCAGCCACTTCCACTTGCATCCCAGGGCAAAGTTCACTACCAGGGGCATCTACTTCTGGGTTAGTGGAGCTCTTTACCCGAAGCATTCGTAAGGAGGACGGTACATAGCCCGAGGTTCCAGTGTAATGAACTCCATCCTGTGAACATGGGTTGTTACATAGCCAAAGCAGATTGGTGGGGATGGGTCAAGGTTTGTAGAAGTACAAAAAATATCCAGAAGACAAACTGTAGGAGAATTTCAAAGCCACATGAGCAGGCTCACTGGCCATGGAATGCTGACCAACTTTTGGAAGTGAAAAAGAAAAACTGGGAGAGTGGGGGAAATGTAACAGAATATCCTGGAAGAGGGCACAGCATTCCGCACCATAACATTTTGTTGCAGGCCCAATTTGTTGCATGATAAAGCTGATCTGTTGTCAACCTCAATTCAATCTCAATTCAATGCAACCTGTAGCTAACCTTAGCCTCAGTGGAAAAACAGCAGTTTGATAGAAATCTAGGAATCCTGAATTTAGAAATCTGGGAGTCAGTAGGTCTGTACATATTACTGAAAGGTTGCCCCAGGTAAACAGGTGGTGTTATCAGTTTATGATCTATGGATCAAAAGGCAATGATACATTTTATGGCCCATGAAAGCACATCACTTGAAAAGCTGACCGGGGTGATGTTTGTAATATCCTGGTGTGTGGGCTTGATATCATTTCTGTTCTCAGTATGGAAAGAGATATGGAAATGTCTTAATAAATAAAATAAGCCCTGTTCTTATAGTGTGCAGGGAGCAGGGTTTGTCTCTTCACTTTCCCCGGGTGTCAATTTGGATTCTCCCGGTTTCTCTCTATCTTTTTTTCTTTCTTGGAAAGTTGCCTATGAGGCAATGCAGGGTTTGGTTTTTTAAGGGAAGCAAAAATAAAAATTAGCATAGGACAAAAGTGCACCATTAGCAAAGGTCAAAAGTTCCCCAACATTTGTTTAATTCTATCTGCATTTACTTGTGATTTTTACATAGCATAAGATTCAAAGCAGACGGTTTTACTCATTGTTGTTACTATAGATTATTTCTCCAGTGTGAGTGGTTCCTAGGTCTTGTAAATAGCTTTACACACACACACACACACACACACACACACACACACACAAAACATGCATACTCTGATTTGCTTGTAAAAGTATGAACATCATTAAATCAGGTATAAATAAAAAGATATGTTATTGGAAAAATAAAAGGGTATCTACAAAGGCAGAAAGTTACCGCTCTGATTGTTGTTTTTTAGATCAGATCCAACCAAAATGCAATATATTTTAATGAACATACATATTTTGTAATCATCCACAAGTTAAAAGCAAGAATATGGCAATAAAAGTCTTTAAACAATCCCCCACATCCTTTGATTTATTGCCTAGTGATTTTTTTAATGGTGTAAGTTCAAGACTTGTTTGACTGTAAGTGCTTCAAGGATTTTTACAGCTGAAATCTTTCATATATTTTTCATAATTTCAAATAAAGATCTAAAATCAGCAATGACCTGGAAGTTGCCTTTCTTTCTTGGATCTTCCTGCAATTCATATATAAACTCCCACAGAATATTTGATGCTTTATGACTCAATAGCTATGAAATACTTTAGGTCACGATGCCATATTGTTCAGTTTGGCACAGAACACATTATTTCCCATCATCTTTAAAAGAAACCTGAATTTTTACATCTTCATGGGAAAGTAGCCAAGAGAGGGAAATAATCTAAGCACATTCTATTCCTGTTCACGGCAACAATGTTTGAGAAGCAAATTATACAGAGTTTACTGAGCTGGGAACATTTTGAAATGTTTACATATTTAGCAGTTCAACATTGTTTCACACACAGAGAGATATATTCTTCATTGATTTTTAATCTTTATTCTGATTTTGCTCACCTATTTTAGCAATGTAGAAGAGGCATGTATAATTGGCCATGCACAAATCTGTCATAATTTTGTAGAAGAAAAAAGCACAGGGCTCCCCCCCCCCTGTAACTGAGCAGATTGGCTGTTGTGAGTGGAAGAAGCTTGCGTGCATTATAAACAAGATTTAGATGACATATTGCAACAGGGAGGAATAATTAAGAAATGGGTGTTCTGTGCTGCAGAATACTTGCAATTCATGTGGAGCATCAATCCCAAAATAAAACTATTTAAAAAAATCCTAATCTAATCTGCTATTTTGGGGGGTGGGGCTTGTTTCCTCCACCTGACTTCCCCTTCTTCCCCAAATGGCTGATTACCACATGCTCTCCACAGAAAGGGAGAGAGCTTTTTCTGCCCTTGGTGGGACAGGAATATTTTGGCAATCGTGACTGTAATGAAGAGTCTGAGGCAGTGATGTTTGTTTATACACCTATAAATCAGGGGTAGTTGCTGCATGACTAATAGTAAATAATAATAATATTTTTTTATTTATATCCTGCCCTTCCCTGTTTAAAAACCGGGCTCAGGACAGCAAACAGCAAATATAAAACATTGGTTAAAATGCAACTTGAAAACAGCATAGAATGCAACATAAAATGCAGCATCAATATCAATAAAATTCAAAAATTAGGGGGGTCCCCAGTCAGTAGACATCGAATGATCACCAGGGCCAACTGGCCAAGTTGGTCCTACTAAGGCCAGCAAGGAGGTGTGTGAATAAGAATTTAAATGTGGGGTCCCAGAAAGGGTTTCTTCATAGAAGAGGAAAGGGAAAAGGGAATAGAGGCTAATTCAAATTGAAGGCCAGGTGGAATTGCTCTGTCTTACAGGCCCTGCAGAAGGAGATCAAGTCCTGCAGGGCCCTAGTCTCATGGGACAGAGCATTCCACCAGGTTGGAGCCGTCACTGAAAAAGCCCTAGCCCTGGTAGAGGATAGTCTGGCTTCCTTAGGGCCTGGGACCTTTAAGCTATTATAATTCATGGACATATAATTCATGGTATGTCCTCTGTGGGACATACCAGGAGAGGCAGTCCCATAAGTATGAGGGTCCTAGGCCACATAGGACTAATACACTGAAAGGTGAGTGGATTGGAACCGCTTCTCTCACCACTACATTAACCATTTTTGACTAAAGGTTGAACCTTTCTCCCTACTTTTTCTCCCCATGCTGCAATGTTTGGGGTACTTTTCTTCCAGCCCAGTTCACAGCCCAGCTGTGGCACTGGACTGAGATGAGAAAGGTGCTGCAGGTGATGGTGTGTAGAGAGATAAGACATGATGGAGGGGAAGGATTCAGCAACCCTCACCCATAGACACCTCGTGAAGGGCTGTAGCTCAGTGGTATAGCATTTGCTTTGCACAAAGAAGGTGCCATGATCAATTCCCAGCATCTCCAGGGTGGTTTGGGAGAGACCCTCTATCGGAAAACCCCAGAGATCTGCTGCCAATCAATTCAAATCTAGGTAGACCAATGGTCTGACTTAGTCTAAGACAGTGTGCTATGTTCCTGTGCAAAAAAATAAAATATCACTCCCATTCTATTTTATGTTTATGCATGACTGTGACAAACACGTCTGGCTAGGCCCTTTGTTGCTTGTTAGTTAAGTTTTGAAAGCTGTAAATCCAAGTTCCTTGGGATATATACACTGGCGATTGCAGGATGTTAGGAAATACAAGGATTCCACCCACCTCTCCTCAAATAAAAAGATGTCAATTAAATGGCAAAGGATCTGGAAACAGATGTTTCATGCAAAGAATGGAGGCTGTGTCATTCCTTTAAGGCTTTCAAATTCACTTCTTGTCAGATGGGTTGGTTAAGAGAGAAAATGAATGAGCTGTGCTAAGTTTGATTACTCCACCTTCTGATGTGGGAACCCTTTGCTCTAGGAAGAATCCTGAGCATTGCTCAACCGACTGAGGCATTCCTCTTGCAATATTATTTAGAAAGTGTTTAGGGATTAAAGTATGGGAAGATACTTGTGTTTTGAAGCACACTCATATAAGAGGGGGATCGGGAAGATTGTTACCTACAGGTAAAGGTAAAGGTAAAGGGACCCCTGACCATTAGGTCCAGTCGTGGCCGACTCTGGGGTTGCGGCGCTCATCTCGCTTTATTGGCCAAGGGAGCTGGCGAACAGCTTCCGGGTCATGGGGCCAGCATGACTACGCCGCTTCTGGTGAACCAAAGCAGCGCACGGAAACGCCGTTTACCTTCCCGCCGGAGCGATACTTGCACTTTGACTTGCTTTCGAATTGCTAGGTTGTCAGGAGCAGGGACCAAGAAACAGGAGCTCACCCTATTGCAGGGATTCAAACCGCCGACCTTGATCAGCAAGTCCTAGGCTCTGTGGTTTAACCCACAGTGCCACCTGGGTTACCTACAGGTAGCCACAGCCAATTGAATAAAACCATTAAGAAAAGCAGAAATGAGGAACCTGTGATGCTCTGGAAGTTGCCGGACTACAACTCCCATCATCCGTAGTCATGCTGGCTGGGGCTGACAGGAATTGGAGTCCAACATCTGGAGGGCTACAGGTTTTTCATCCCTGCTTTAAAAAAAGGAGGCATTGGCATAAGTGGATCAGTGTGTTTGGATTGATGAGTTATAAACTGATCCAATGTATGGGTATTAGCATTAATGAAAAATAAGCTTCCATCATTGAGTTGGCCTACTAATCCCTATAGACATCATATAGAATATGGGGGAAATGGGCAAAGGTTTTAGCCTATAATTCCGATGCAACATCCTTTCTTTCAAAAAAAAAAAAAATTGAAAAAATGTGAGGGTATGGAAAAACACCATTTATATTATTTGATAGATTATTATAGAAAGGGACAACTTCTTACATTAGCAGAGATGCAAGTATGTTTGGAAAATAATCAATTTTCATGGCTGCTAGAATATATATTGAGATCATTTCTTACAAATACACAAATTAAAAATGAAACTACAAGGAAACTAACATAATATGAAAAGATAGTAATAAGAGATAGTATAATGACTAAGGGATTGATTTCCCTTTTATACAAAACCCCACTGAGAACCAATCCCCCCCCAACAAAAATCTAAAGAGCCGGTGGGAATTAAATTGGACTATAAACATTGAAGAGGGTAAATGGAACTATTTATGGACAAAAACACTATATAAATCTTTGTCAACGACTACTAGGGAATGTTCACTAAAAATTGTACGTGGATGGTGTTTAACATCGAAGCCCATTAGCTCTCCTTTATGTTGGAGAGGATACCAAATTATAGGTACATACCAACATATGTGGTGGGATTGTCCAGAAATCGAATGATTTTGGAAGGAAGTTTTTAAAGAGGTATCTCAGATTACAGCTCAAACAATCCCAATAATCCCAGCATTAGCCTTACTTAATTTATATACTTCAGATATGGACTAAGTAAGAAGTAAGGCATTAGTAATACATTTATTAACAGCTAGAACGCTAGTAGCTATAACTATGGAAACCTTGCAATTAATAAATACTTATTGGTGGTATAATATAGTCTGGCAAACAGCCATAATGGAAAAGCTGTGGCAAGGGGAAAGAGAAAACAATATAATTTTTAGATGGTATGGTGTGGTTTTTATTAAATATACAAATTAAACAACACATGGACGTGAAATATTGGCAGCAACCGTTTTAGGCATATCCATACATCATACTGAACCTGGAAGTGAACTGAAAACGTCACAAAAGGGGGCAGAACGGGGTTGGGCAGAGGCACAACAGGATGTTTGCAGGCTTTTTCAATGGGTGTTCCAATTACACATGATTTCACGCAAGCATGCAATGACCTGGAACGCCACCCCCGTGCAAACAGGGAATTGCCTGTACCTCCAACATATTTTGCAATATGGCATAGAATAGCAGGCACTACTCATTAGCCCTACCCCATTCTTCCTACTAGTCTGCATTTTCCAAGCTGATTTATTGAAGAACTCATTCTACTGGTTTACTGTAATAATCTTAATAATAATAATAATAATAATAATAATAATAATTTTAAATTATTTATACCCTGCCCATCTGGCTGGGCTTCAGTGACGTAAAATAATATGTTTAGTGACCCATTTTTTTTGTTAGCCATGCCAAGTTTTATTCTTTATGTGCATGCAATTTTGTAACAAGAAAATATTTTTTATATACACACACACACACACACACACACGTATCTGATCCACTGTTGCTGTTGCTTCTGATGAAGGAAGCCATTAAACTATGCATTTGACTTGTTTTTAGATCTCTCAAAGGTAAAGTAGCAGTTGGTTTACCGCATAATTTTCAGTGGCCATTGACATTTGCTTAATTACTCTCTCGTGCATCTAAATACAAACTTTTTGTCCAGGGCTGAACTTTTAAAATATAAATCGTGGATGTTTTATTTTCAGAAGGTATGAGAAGCAACAGTGAGCATAGTCTTTCATCAAAATTAAAGGTGTGGAGGCCTGGTGAGATTTTCAAACCCAAATTAATCATAGACTTTAGCAGAAGAGCAAAGGACAAAGAATTCAGTAATGGATCTGTTTCTTGTTTGATGAGAGTCTACTGCCACAACTAATAGAGAGCATGTTGTCTACACATAAAGCAGAAATGCCAAAGACTCCTTTTACGTTCAGGCTTCCTCAGCCACCTACCTCAGAGTAGCTCCACCGCGCACAATGCGATTGCTCTAGAGTAGCATTTGGGAGGTGGTGGTTTGGGTGAATCAGGTTACTTTAGAGCCATCTGTGCTATCTCCCCACAAATTCTTACACTGTAAATAGCTGTTTCTGAATCCTCCCAGACTTCCATTGCGCCTGCTGTCATGTCATTTTGGAGACGAGTACCATGGAAGGAGGGAGATATGATATAAGGCAGGGGTCATCATCTTGGGAGTGATAAATGGTGGAAATGCAAGAAATGCAATCACCAATGGATAGCTGGAGGAAGTGTTAACTTTCTCCCCTTAGAATGGTGCTTTTAAACAAACTAGACTCATGGTAGTTAAAAAGACTTTTAGCAGCTGATGTGATATCAAGATCATGGCTGCGTACATGCCATACGCTGAAAACACATTTCCTCCCCAATGAATCCTGCTAACTGTGGTTAACGCTGTACACAGCTACAGTTCCCAGAAACCTTAAAAAGCTTCTGGGAGGAATTTGATGCCGTGCTAAGGCAATTTGTTCCATCAGGGGAAGCATTCTTTTTTTCATTTTTCGTATCTTCGTTTGTATTTATACTTTTCAAATTTATACATTTCATTAATCTTACAATCCATTTATCATTTCAAAATTTGACTTCCTTCCCCCTCTTTCTGCGGTTCCTTAAATTTATATTTTAAAATATCCAAATTCATTTAAGTTGCTCATTTAGTTATCTACTATAAATATAGACTCTTGTAAAACTGCAGGTTATTACAACAATCCTGCCAATGTTTACAATTTATCTGTAAATATTCAATAAACCATTTCCATTCTTTTATAAAAAAAAGTTTGTTGCCCTGATATCTTACTCTTCCAGTAAGTTTCGCCATTTCTGCATACTGCCTAAGTTTTTGTATCCGTTCTTCCTTTACTGGGACTCAGGGCAAGCATTTTGGCTCGCCAGATGGAACAATCATCCTCTCTGCCCCCCACTCCACCCCACATGCTGCTATGTGGGTTCTCCCAAGCCCCTCAGAACCACACAGGGTGAGGATAAAATGTTGTGAACCGCCCTGCGATCTATAGATGAAGGGAGTATACAAATTTAATAAATAAATAAATAAATAAATAAATAAATAAATAAATAAATAATAGTAATAATAGATAACTAAAATGGGTAGAATGAGAACCATGTACCCCTTGAGCTCCTTGGAGGAAAGGTGAGATATAAATGCAAACAACAACTCTCAGTGGTGGGGGGAAATGTGGGAGTTGGAACCAGATGGTCCCAGGGTCCCTTCCAACTCTACACCTCTACAATTCTATGATCCATAGGATATCTGCATGCCTGAGACTGTCACTTCTTGAACAATCAGTCCATCAACCATTGTGTTGCTTAATCTCCATTCTGTTCAAATGAGAAGATTCTCAGTTCAAATGGAGAATTGAACTTTGATATCTTTTCAAATCCACGTGGCTTTTCCTTTCTTTTTCTCCCTCACCTTCTTCACTTTCACAGCGCACATATCCTTCCTGTTGCTTGTCCTTTGCAACACAGGTGCATTATGTTTTGTTTCAAATATATTTATATATATATATATATATATATATATATGCAGGTTTTGGTGTCCTCGGGTGTCTTCCCGTGTAAAAGTTGGGGTGTCTATGCGACGTTTCGACGAGGTCTCACTCGTCATCTTCAGGCTGGTGCTTTCGGCTTCTTGTTACTGGAACAGAGCAGGATCTCAGTGTTTTAGTTCCTATAAATACTGTTGAGGGGGTGTGGTGTATAGCCTCCAATGTTCTGGGCAGAGAGGAAGTTCCCAGGCTAGTGTGCCTTTTCTTCTTTTGTTCCTTAATTACTTGAGGGATATCTTGAGTGATTTCTTGAGTGATATCCTGAGTACCACTTAGGTGGGTCATTAGGTGTGGATTAGTTGCTAAAGTCTTTTTGTCTTGACCTCTTGAACTTTGTGAAGAGTTTTTCTGAGAAGATGGCTGTACTGCACTTAGTTGTGCTCTGGCTTGGCTTCGTGTATAGGGGCGAGCTGTGGTTTTGTGGCCTGTGTCAGCCAGATCTGTGTAGGGATTGCAGGGGGGTGCAGCATCCGGAGGTGCCACCATGGTTTGGCTACTGGATGGTGTCTGTAATTTATCTGTGGAGAGGGTCTGGGTTTGGGTCTGGTGTGGTTGATTGGTGATGGCGTTCTGTGTGCCTCTGGATCTGGTGTCAGTTTTCGTGGGGAGGGCTAATTTCCAGATGTCTGGCAAGCGGGATGTGTCGTCACGCTTGTTCATGTTGTGAGGGTGTTTCTCTATCTCGATGGCTTCCATGATTATTCTCTTGTGGTGATGTTCCATGTTAAAGAGCAATTTGGAATCTGCAAAATTAATTTCGTGTCCTGTTTCTTTCATGTGTTGGAAAAGAGAGGAAGTTTTTTCTTCTTTTTTGACGGCATTCTTGTGTTCTGCGATACGTGCATTTATTCGTCTGTTTGTTTGTCCAATGTACGTGGCTGGGCAGACTTTGCAGGGTATTTCATAGACCCCTTGGTTTTCCAACTGGATTTTATCCTTGGGGTTTCTGAGGATATTGGCTATTTTTTGGTTGGTGCAAAAGGCTGTTTTGATATTGTGTTTATGGAGGATTTTGCTAATTTTATCTGTAGTGCCCTTGATATAAGGAAGGAGGGCCATGCCATTGTTTTCTTCTGTGTCTTGGTTTTTGGGGGGTGTTTCTTTTTGGATTAGCTTCGTAACCCTGTTTTGCTGGTATCCATTGGCAATTAACACATTTGAGAGATTCTGTAACTCAGTTGTCAAGTGGTCTTTGTCAGCCAGGCGTTTGGTTCTGGAGATGAGAGTCTTGGCTACGGAGTTTATTTGTGCAGGGTGGTGGTGTGATTGTGCATGTAAGTAGCGGTTGGTGTGTGTTTTTTTCGGTAGATAGTGTGTCCTAGGGAGCCATCAGGTTTTTTGTAGATATCACAATATCAAAACAGCCTTTTGCACCAACCAAAAAATAGCCAATATCCTCAGAAACCCCAAGGATAAAATCCAGTTGGAAAACCAAGGGGTCTATGAAATACCCTGCAAAGTCTGCCCAGCCACGTACATTGGACAAACAAACAGACGAATAAATGCACGTATCGCAGAACACAAGAATGCCGTCAAAAAAGAAGAAAAAACTTCCTCTCTTTTCCAACACATGAAAGAAACAGGACACGAAATTAATTTTGCAGATTCCAAATTGCTCTTTAACATGGAACATCACCACAAGAGAATAATCATGGAAGCCATCGAGATAGAGAAACACCCTCACAACATGAACAAGCGTGACGACACATCCCGCTTGCCAGACATCTGGAAATTAGCCCTCCCCACAAAAACTGACACCAGATCCAGAGGCACACAGAACGCCATCACCAATCAACCACACCAGACCCAAACCCAGACCCTCTCCACAGATAAATTACAGACACCATCCAGTAGCCAAACCATGGTGGCACCTCCGGATGCTGCACCCCCCTGCAATCCCTACACAGATCTGGCTGACACAGGCCACAAAACCACAGCTCGCCCCTATACACGAAGCCAAGCCAGAGCACAACTAAGTGCAGTACAGCCATCTTCTCAGAAAAACTCTTCACAAAGTTCAAGAGGTCAAGACGCAAAGACTTTAGCAACTAATCCACACCTAATGACCCACCTAAGTGGTACTCAGGATATCACTCAAGAAATCACTCAAGATATCCCTCAAGTAATTAAGGAACAAAAGAAGAAAAGGCACACTAGCCTGGGAACTTCCTCTCTGCCCAGAACATTGGAGGCTATACACCACACCCCCTCAACAGTATTTATAGGAACTAAAACACTGAGATCCTGCTCTGTTCCAGTAACAAGAAGCCGAAAGCACCAGCCTGAAGATGACGAGTGAGACCTCGTCGAAACGTCGCATAGACACCCCAACTTTTACACGGGAAGACACCCGAGGACACCAAAACCTGCATTCCTGTACCCGTGAAAATCTACGAAAGCATATATATATATATATATATATATATATATATATATATATATATATACAAGATGTAATGATGCTGATGGTCTTTATGCCATACGCCGCTTAGAGATGTTTAAAATATTGAGCTCTTTCTAGAAGCATTTAAAATAAAGACATAAAGCTGCTTTGGCAAGTTTCTTTCCTTTTATATCGTCGCTCCCCTGATGAAAACGCTTTTCTCATGGCTTTGCCTTCCCCACATGCAGAGAAATGCTGCAAGTTTTTCTCAGGCGGGAGAGGCTGTCGGAGCCGTTTCTCTGAAATCTGAACTCACCCCCACCCGCTAGGGGCCCTTTGGCTAACTCCTTGTTAATCGCACGTGAAGGATATTGCATTGGCCTTTGTGAGCAAAAGAATGAGCAGCGACGAGGAGAGCCTCTTGCTCTCCCGTATCAGTGGACTGGAAAACAGGTTTAGTCCAAAGTCTGCAGAGAGCAAGCCACGGTGTCAGCTGTCCATCTGTCGAGCATCTGTCTAGAGATGAGGGCTTGCTTCATTGCCATTGGATATATAAGTCCTGCAGCCTTAGGTTACCATTGTAATGGAGCACATCCTCGACAGCTGAGGCTGTTCTCTGTGGCTCATTCAGCAGGCCAGAACTGCTTTAGCCGGAGAGCTCCGGGGATTATGGGCTCCAAACAGCTGTCTGCGGCAACCTCGATTTATTTGCTCTAAATGGGAACTTGCTTTTTTTTTCTTTTTTGCCAGCTAAATCAAACTTTATCAGACAGTTTTATGGTTGGCCGTTAAAATCAAATGTGTTTTGTTGAACAGTAAACACTTTGTTGCCATTAGGAAGCGATTATATAAACAAAAGGCATCCACAATAGGGTGCCGTGCAACAGGGCCGTTGGAATAGTACACATCCCTTTGCAGAACTGGCCTTGCTCTGGGGAAAGGATGTGCTCCAAAACGCGTCTGAAAAATGACAAAGGAACTCCTGTCCTCCAAATTAATATTAAAACTGTGTGTGTCTATCTATCTGAGCCCAGATGCACACACACAAACACAACGGCAAATGACCCAAACTGATTCATGTTGATGTTCCCATGTAAATGTTGACAATCCCAGATGGATTTTGTGACTCCCTATTGTAAACTGCCCTGTGGTCCTTGGCTGAAGGGCAGTATAGAAGTTTAATAAATAGAATTAAATGAATTAAAATAAATCTGTGCTTGAGGGCTGGGGGGATACTTCATTGCAGATCTGGGGGATGCAGAGAGCTATACTGGGGACAGAGGAAGGGGAAGGTCTATTTTTTTAGAAGTTTCCTCATCTGATGTTGGATTATAATCCTTAGTTATTAAGCTAGCCTTCCCCAAGATGTTTCAGACCACAACATTTATCATTTCTGACCGTTGGCCTTAGAGACAATGGGCATTGTAGCGCATGATGTCTGGGGAAGGCTGCTTTTGTGGCAACAAACTAACATGGCAACCCCACTGGGAAAGGAAAAAGGGATTGTTTCCTACAATATGTACATTTGTTCCTTCAAAACCAGGAGTCAGCAAATAGTTGGAATATGCTCATGCTCAAAGGAATCCTCCTCAGGTCATAAATTTGTTCACGTTAAATGCAAACATCTGAATGGCAAGAGACTATGGAAAGGGATAGACTTTCCACACTTCGTTCTGCTCCATGCCAGCACTATGCATTCCCCATCGGCCAAAGAGGAGAGCAGGCTCATTCCATCAACAACACTCTTTAACCAACCTCTTGCTGCAAATGCATAGCATGGGGCTTTGCTCTGGGAAAGAGCAGTAGTAGAATTTAGTGCCCCTCTTCTTTTATTGTGTCCAGCCTTAGAAACAAGCCTGTAGAAATGAAGGATCGTGTTCACAATTGATTGAAAGTCATGCTCTTTACTACTCTGGGTTGTAGCCAATGCAGCGCTAAGTTAGAGCCACACAGCAGCCTATTGTGAAATGTTCTGTGCCAGTGGAATGTTGCTGCTCAAGAGAATGCACAATCACATCACTAGTAATTGTCTGGCACAATAAATTGTGAAAGGAGTTTCTGCTAGCTCAAATGTTGTAATAAATTCCTCCGTTGCTGAACATCACAGGTCACCTCTCTGCTAGTACATGAGCTGTCCCACTAGCAGACACAGAAAAGAAGATGGGTGGAGAATCACTAAAATAATTCCACCAAAATATTAATGAAAGAAATTCAAGGTGTTTGTTTTCTTTCAGGACCGAATGTTTAAACCAATGTTTATAAGAATGCATATATATGGTGTGCATAAAATTAAAATATTTGTGAAATTAACATACAAGAATGCATTATGTTAGGGAAAACTGCATGCAAACGTGTGTTTATTCGAATGAATTTGCACTAAAATGCTGAGGAATTATCACGAGGTCCGTCCCCCCGTCAAACTACTGCAGAAATGTGAAGAACTGAATTAAAGACTGAAAAAATGAGAAACTGAGAGAACCAAAATTGACAGCTCCTCCCATCCCTAGTGCTGATAGATACAAGAGAGGAAGGATTGCCCTGGAAAAGACTCCATAACAAGCTAGGAGATCACACAACCTGCCTTGTGCTCCAAGCAAGTTTGGACCTAGATCTGAAACACACAGCTTGAGCTGAGCTCTGTAAAATGGTTCGTCGACAGAACTCTAGAATCCGAATCCCCTCTGAATGATGGGAAGTTTAGATCTTGCAGTCTTGACTCTGCAGAGGTGCCAAATTTCATTCAGCGATGACATGCTTTGCAGATCATTTGAAAAGACAGTTGGCACATTCAACATCGAGTCTGAAATAAAAAACGCATTCATATGCTGGCCGGGTTTATTGCTCTGGTGGCTGCAGTGAATGAAACCCACTGTGGGGGTGGGGGGGGCAAGGCATACCTCTGCCCAAATGCACCATGTCTGGCTTGTAGAAATGTTCGCCTGCATCCTGTGAATCCTGGAACTCTGTACAAAGATTGTCAACTCATGCACAACTGGCAAGGCTACAACCCGATACCTACTTTTCTGGCATTAACCTCCGCTGGATTCAGTGGGATTTACTACTGAGTACACATGCATAAGGGACGCAGGTGGCGCTGTGGGTCTTGCCGATCAGAAGGTTGGCCGTTCAAATCCCCATGACGGGGTGAGCTCCCGTTGCTTGGTCCCTGCTCCTGCCAACCTAGCAGTTTGAAAGCACGTCAAAGTGCAAGTAGATAAATAGGTACCGCTCCAGCGGGAAGGTAAACGGCGTTTCCGTGTGCTGCTCTGGTTCGCCAGAAGTGGCTTAGTCATGCTGGCCACATGACCCAGAAGCTGTACACCGGTTCCCTCGGCCAATAAAGCGAGATGAGCGCCGCAACCCCAGAGTTGGCCACGACTGGACCTAATGGTCAGGAGTCCCTTTACCTCTACTTTACACATGCATAGAATTGCACTGTAAGTTTGTGGATGGGATTCGACTCATAAGTCCCATCAATGGGAGCCCTGTGCAAGGACTTCCATCTGCCTCATGGGGCCTTCCCCATCTCTTCTCTTTGTGCAGCCTTGTGCAATTGGCTAGGGGTGCAGTTGCGAGAAGGAGGGATCATTCATCTGGCAAGCTGAAATGCCTGCCCTGATGGCATGAGCACTTTAGTGTGATGTTGAATTCCTCCTTGTGATTGCATTTGGGCAATGTACTGTATTGGCCTGAATATAAGCCTCACTTTCCCCCCAAATTCCGACCATGAAAAGTTAAAGTGCGGCTTAAATACGTGACCTTACAAAAATAGGCTTTTATATCGCTGATGAAACACATACGGTAAAACAGAACGGGTGTGAGTGCCTGCGGAATTTTAAGGGAGCGGCTTATATTTGAGTATTGTCTTTTTTTCTCTCCCCCCCCCCCTTGAATTTTAAAGGTGTGGTTTATATTAGGGTGCGGCTTATATTCAGGCCAATACGGTATTCCATGGATGGGTAGCACATAGGAATGAAGCTTTCTTTTTAAAAGAAAGTTTGCTGAATTATTAGGCGTGCTGCAAACTGAAAAAGGTTCCTTGCTGCCATGTGAGTATATTAACTAGAATTGGTCTAAAATCATTTGCTAAATTTTATTCAGCCATTCATTTGGAGAGAGGTGGTAGCCAACAATGCCCCAAAGACTGATAGTAAAAGAATATTGGAGGAACTTTGTGGAATGATGGTGGTTGGTACTTATATTAAATCCACACTTGCACTTTATATTTAAAGCATGAAGGGGTTAAGACCATAGAGTAAGCCGTCCTGCCTGGCTTAGCTAGGTCACCCCCCACCGCACCTTGGGAGGAAAGTAATGAAGCCTATCGTTTCTCCCAGAGAAGCTTAGCACATAGAGGTGTGAGCAGGTTGCTCCAAATTCAGACTGCAGGGCTCTTACAAGCTATTCTAGTATTCCTATACCTGTAATTTAGGAATATTCATGTTTTACTGCCTGTGTTTTCTGAGTGATGTGTGGGAAAGCACATGAACCTGACCTTTGGAGTGTTTGCAAGCACACCATTTTTAACTTACCAAATGTGCAGTCTTATTCTGTCATAGGGGAAGTGGGAAACTTTGGCAGGAACTTGGAAGGGTATATTTTAAAGGACTGTCAATATTTTCACGCTTTACTTTGCTGTGTGTTTTTTTTTCCCTTCCAAAAACCAAAATACAAAAATTACAAAAGAAACGAAAAGTAAAAAAGTATACAAGTGAAAATACAGAAATAAAAAAATAAAAAAAATCACAGACCAAACCAAACATTTCTCCCCTTTCCCACCCACCACCTTGCCATATACTTATAACATATTTTAAACTAAAATATGACTTCCTTCCATTGATGCTTGACCTCATTTTACATTCTTATTTTATTGTTTTATATATAAAACAAAACATAACAACACAACAATAAAGATAAGATTTTTATATATAAATTATTCCTTACAAACTTTGTCATATACATATCATGATTTCTGTATCGGAACAGTGTTTCATTGTATATTCCTTCACACATTCCCAGTTCTTTATCAAACTTCGCTTTGATTGTCCTCTAATAGCTGTTGTCAATTTTGATGTTTCCCTGTATTCAATAAACTTATGTTGCCACTCAAATATTGTCGGTATTTTATTTCCTTTCCAATTCTTCGCTATGAGGACTCTTGCCGCAGCAGATGCATAGAGGAATATCATTCTTTTATTTGTGGGGATCTCATTTGTAATTAATCCCAGAAGTTACGCTTCTGGCTTTTTGCTAAATGACCTTTTATAAATCTTTTTTATTTCTTCATGTACCTCATTCCAAAAAGGTCTTATCTCTTTGCACCCCCACCAAATATGATACATTGATCCTATCTCTGTATTGCACCTTTAGCACCTTTTGGAATTTTGCTTATAAATTTTTGCCTGTTTTTCAGGGAATAAATACCATTGGTATATCATTTTCATTAGGTTCTCTCTTATTGTGTAGCACGTGGTGAATTTAATATAAATTTTCCACAATTGTTCCAATTGCTATAGCATTATGTTGTCCTGAGGCCACTCTGGCTTCTCCTTGGATCGTATAAATCTTTCGCCTTTTGCTGCGTGTTTTGTGATTTTAAATCTCTGCTGGGGTTCTCTCACCAAAGAGTACTTGTCCCAAATCTTGGCATCCAGGAATTCTTCTTTTATAGACCTATTTTTTCTTTGCCACCAACACAAAGAATGCTGGCAACTGTGGCTTGTTAATGGTTGCTGAGAGTTGTCTGGAGACACCAATTCCATGAAGCTGGGCCTCAGGTTCCTCAACTCTGCTGTAGATATTGTTGGACTCCCATCAGACCAATTCAACAAAAATAATAGTCAGGGACAATGGGAACTGTAATTCTGGAACACCTGGAGGGACACAGGTTTGCCACCCCTGCTGCAATGTACAAAAACGATCCTTCTAGGCTAGGTGTTCTCAAACAGATTTCTGACTGAGCAGTTAAAAGAAAATAAGGCATTGCTAAGTAGCACCAAGAGGGCATTACACCGAGGAAGTAAGCAGTAAATTTATGGTCTTGCTTTGCACAGCTGTACAGGGAGGGAACATGGCTATTACGAAGAGGAATGCCTGTGTGTGTGTGTGCAGATGCAGAGGGGAAAGTGGAATAACACTAATAATTAAAATGGTCCTTCCTGGCCACTGAAGCAAAGATTTCTAAGAGAAACCCGACTCCTCAAAGTGCAAGAGGCCACTGATTGAAAATTCTTTCATAAGCAGGAAGTGAGAGAGAAGGAGAGAGAGGGGACTTATAAGGGAAATATGCTCTGTTTATTTTGGCTACGGGTCCCAAAAAAGCACACACAACCCCCCCACCCCCTAAAAAAAAACCCTGGTGCAAAAAAGCAAAGACAAAGGAAGGAGGAAAATGAGTGACAAAAGTACTCTGAGGATTGTGAGGATGTGAGAAAAGAGGATTTTGTTTTTCTGAAGATCGGAAGGTTCCATTCCAAATGCAAATCCTTAAGTTGTGCACACTGCTCCAACAAATCCATGGTTCACTGCTTATTTGGAAGAGAATGGGTGCAAAAATACAGGAGTCCTTTGGTGAAGAGTGCAAGCCTTACTCAGAGGTAATCCCCACTGAGTTCAATGGGACTTGTGCCCAGGTAAGGGTGTATTGGATTGCAGCAAACCAAACCATTTGTTCAGTGATGTAATCGCCTATTGCAAAGAGCAGCCACCAGATGTTTGGGTGCTATTCTCTCCCTCCGCAGCCAGAGGCAGCAAGGCTTCTGAATACTAGAAACCACAGGAGAATAATAATAATAATAATAATAATAATAATAATAATAATAATAATAATAATAATAATTTATACTCTGCCCCCCCCAGCCAGGGCGGGGCTCAGGGCGGCTAACATCAAATATAAATTACAATAAAACGTAATAGAACAACAACAACAACAAACAAACAGTTAATTAAAATACGGCTTAAAATACAGCTTAAAATGCAGCCTCAATTTAGTAGTAGCCCATAAATCAAGACCATAAAGGGAGGAAACATCAGATATCAGAGCGCTCTTCTGGTTGGATCCTGTTTGTGGGTTTCCCACAGGCATATGTGAAAACCGAATGCTGGACAAAGTGGCCCATTGGCCTGACCCAACAGGCCCTTCTTGGGTTTTGAAGGCCCAGTGTTAAGGCTGGCTCAGACATAGGTCAGCACTCAAATGCAGAGACGAGCAGGAAGTTCTTTATTCACGAAAACAGCAAAGAATGCAGAGGAGCCTCAAGGCAGGGCCAATTTCCATAGCACACTTGTCAGGAGTGACAGTTCCTGCTTCCCACTTCCCAATAAGTCCCCTTCTCCTCCATAACTCCTCCATAACCATAATGACCATGTAAACTCTTGCTCATTGTTTAGCCACATGCGTAGCTCTTTGTGTCTTTGGAGATAATGGGGCAGGGGAGCCTAACGCAGTAGGACAGGCAAGCTCCTGTGCCCTGTCTGAACTGCTTTCTGCCTTTAGCTCTTCTCTCTCGCTCCTGCCTGTAGCTTCTTCAGTGACACAGCATGGCTCCACCCCTTCATCTTCTGACCTGTCCTCAGTGTCCCGTCACCATTCCCCATGCTCTGAACCTTCCTCCTCTGAGGCTTCCCCAGGGGGTTTGCCAGCTGGTGCCTCCCACCACTCCTCATCATCCAGCCAGTCCCTGACACCCAGTCCCTTGAACCACCCTTCCCTATGCCTTTTCTATGCAACAGGGTTGAAGAACACCCCCCCCCTGCAACTGCGTCTCACTTCATCTTAACTACTGGACATGCTGGGGCGAATGAGAGTTGGGAGTCCAACACCATCTGGAGGAGCACCTTTAATAGTTATTTGATATTTATTTATTTCATAAAATTTATACACCACTTGGTTGTAAAAAACCTCAAAGGTAAAGGTAAAGGGACCACTGACCATTAGGTCCAGTCATGTCCGACTCTGGGGTTGCGGCACTCATCTCGCTTTGTTGGCCGAGGGAGCCGGCGTACAGCTTCTGGGTCATGTGGCCAGCATGACTAAGCCGCTTCTGGCGAACCAGAGCAGTGCATGGAAATGCCGTTTACCTTCCCACCGGAGCGGTACCTATTTATCTACTTGCACTTTGACATGCTTTCGAACTGCTAGGTTGGCAGGAGCAGGGACCAAGCAACAGGAGCTCACCCCGGTGAGGGGATTCAAACCGCCGACCTTCTGATTGGCAAGTCCTAGGCTCTGTGGTTTAACCCACAGTGCCACCTGCGTCCCAAAGCAGTTTACAAAAACCTCAAAGCAGTTTACAAAAGTTCTAGAGGATAGTTCTCTGTAAATTAGGACACATGGCCACCTTACAGGGCCCTTGTCTTCATTGCATTGGAATGGTGATTTTGGTATATATTGCAAAATTATAATTATTATTACTCTGGAATGGAACAAGCATTGTTTTCTATTCCGCCCTGTCTTCTAATGACTTCAGCAGCCTTAGAAAACTGCAGATCCTGGGATTCTCTGGGGAAAGCCATTGCTGTGTCATGCTACTTTAATGCGTAGCGCAGATGGGGCCTAAGACCTTCTCCAAAAGGTAAAACAGAAACCTTTTGTCAACTGATACAAATTTTTGGTTTTTTTCCTTTTTTTAATTTCAAGTTGTCAATAGCCCTCTTCAGGCATTAGGAAGACAGCAATGTAAACATATGAAGCAGGGCATTGGGGGATCATAGGAGAAGCATGCCAGCTCTGTCTGCCCCATTCTTCACTATTGAAGTCAACTTCATACTTGTGGACAACCTTCAGCATGGAAGCTTTTGGCTTCCCATGTATTATAGAAAACCAGGGTGCTAAATAGTTGTTAATTTGGGACCCAAGCAGAGCATTGGCCTCTATTCTCTTAACATAGCTACAATTCTCAATAATACACTGCTCTTTCCCAGGAAATCCCAGCACTTCCAGGATTCTTTGGGGGAAGCTATGACTGTCTAAAGTGGTATGATATTGCTTTAAGTATATAGTGCAGATGGGGGCTTATGTGCTACTGGCAAATACGTGTCTATTTACAAAAAGCTAAGTTAAATTAAGCTTTGGCACATCAAGCGAATTGCCCTACATTTTGTTGGGTTTTGGCTGGAGGGAACAGGAACAGACGTAGAAGAGCCAATAAACTGTGATTTTGTTTTATATCCAGAGGTTTGCTTTGAATCTGCAGCACATAATATCCCCATACATTTCACTGAGTTTCTGAGGAACTTATTAAACCCTGCAAAGCTGAGTAGCTAGCTTTAGTATGTTCTAAAATTTTGATATCTTGTTTTACTGTTTTCCTCTTCCTGCTAGCAGCCAAGACTTAAGATATACATCATAATGCCTTTGGGCCTTGTTTTCAAAACATGCTTTGGACTGGGAGCCTCCTCCTTCTGGACTAATGTCAAGGAAAAACTGGAGACGATTGCTGGCTGTAGGACTGATCCAAAGCCAGCTGAAGTCAGTGGAAAGATTTCCAGTGATGGTTGGGTGGCTTTGGAAGGAAAGTGGAACGGAAACCTCATTCATTTGCATTTTTAATTTCTGTACCCCACTTCTTCCAAGCGGAAGCTCATAGTGGCTAAGAATAACATGCAAAAGAAATTGAAAAGCATGGTGGAGAGCAGGCCATGCACAGGATGCGTAACAAAAACAACTTTAATGCAAAATGATGTATGGAGGGAGGAAAGCCATCAAGCAGACAGCTGCCTGTACTGAACTGAATGGCAGAATGCCTGACAGTTGATTCAGGCCCATTCTTGGTTGTGCAAGGATGCTCAATACGCTGCGCAAGTGCAATCTAAGTAGCATCATTCCAATAGTATAAATCTGAACAATGTCGGGGGGGGGGGGAATTTATTTAATAGATTTCTAGCCTACCTTTTGGGACCACTTGCCATCGCAAGGCAGTTTCACAAAAGGAAATTCAACATAAGGTGCCAAAATACACTATCCTGCAGGTGTGGGTAGCCTGAGGCCTGGCTCTCAAGATTCTTGCTTCTTCTTCTTTGGCAATCACTTTTTTGGCGATTGTTTTCCATGAACGCAATCTTCGTGGAGCTCTGGCCCAATGGAGGCCAGTGGCTTGAATTTAATTAATTTTATAATGAATGATTTTAGAATGTTGTTTGTGCTGTACTTTTGTACTGTTTTATTGTTGTTAGCCGCCCTGAGCCCGGCTTCGGCTGGGGAGGGCGGGATATAAATAAAATTTATTATTATTATTATTAACAGTGAGTCCGTAAGTGACTGTGGACTGGAGGCCAGTTCTGGATCCACATGTACTTCCACAGTGGTGGCATAGGTTTCCCGGTTGGAGTTAATCACAGTGAGAGTTTGCCAAACATGCCTTCCTCTTGGCACATTTCTCCCTTTTGTCCTGAGTTTGAGTGTCTTCAAAGCCCATGACACCTTTGGTAAAAGCTGTTATTCAGTTGTGGCGCTCGCAGGCCAGTGTTTCCCGGTTTATACTACTTTTTAAAGATTTGCCTTGAGAGAGTCTTTAAACTTATTTGTTGACCACCAGCATTATGCTTTCCGTTTTTAAGTTTGGAATAGAGTAGTTGCTTTGGAAGATGATCATCAGGCATCCGCACAACATGACCAGTCCAACGAAGTTGATGTTGAAGAATCATTGCTTCAACACTGATGATCTTTGCTTCTTCCAGTACACTGACATTAGTTTGCCTGTCTTCCCAAGTGATGTGTAAATTTTTTCAGAGACACTGTTGATGGAATCTTTTGAGGAGTTGGAGATGGTGTTTATAAGTGGTTCATGTTTCACAAGCATATAGTAAGGTTGGTAGTACAATAACTCTTGCTAGGCACTACCCCTCACCGGACCCTCTCTGTCCCCTCCTTGAGTGCTATTCTGTAACATTGACTCCTGCTTACCTGGACAGAGGATGGAAAAATGTGCTCATTTGTAGAAACTGCTGATATTTGCATGCAGTAAAATATGCCCTGTTGCACAAAAGGAAGATTTGCAACCATTGCTCCACCAACTTTGGCCTCTGCCACCTTTAGCATGTGGCCTCTGAAATGTGTCCCTCAGGTCACATATGGAACAATCTTACCCTTCTGAATGCAGGATGCTATGGTCCTTGGCAGGGCGCCTGAAGGGCCATAAGATGTTTCAGACCCACTTCTTCATATATATATACTATATATATATATATATATATGCTTTCGTAGATTTTCACGGGTACAGGAATGCAGGTTTTGGTGTCCTCGGGTGTCTTCCCGTGTAAAAGTTGGGGTGTCTAGGCGACGTTTCGACGAGGTCTCACTCGTCATCTTCAGGCTGGTGCTTTCGGCTTCTTGTTACTGGAACAGAGCAGGATCTCAGTGTTTGAGTTCCTATAAATACTGTTGAGGGGGTGTGGTGTATAGCCTCCAATGTTCTGGGCAGAGAGGAAGTTCCCAGGCTAGTGTGCCTTTTCTTCTTTTGTTCCTTAATTACTTGAGGGATATCTTGAGTGATTTCTTGAGTGATATCCTGAGTACCACTTAGGTGGGTCATTAGGTGTGGATTAGTTGCTAAAGTCTTTGTGTCTTGACCTCTTGAACTTTGTGAAGAGTTTTTC
Source organism: Podarcis melisellensis (assembly GCF_964234715.1). NCBI lineage: Eukaryota > Metazoa > Chordata > Lepidosauria > Squamata > Lacertidae > Podarcis > Podarcis melisellensis. The sequence goes on along the minus strand of NC_138530.1, from coordinate 24,003,960 downwards.
TGAGAAGATGGCTGTACTGCACTTAGTTGTGCTCTGGCTTGGCTTCGTGTATAGGGGCGAGCTGTGGTTTTGTGGCCTGTGTCAGCCAGATCTGTGTAGGGATTGCAGGGGGGTGCAGCATCCGGAGGTGAGACCTCGTCGAAACGTCGCCTAGACACCCCAACTTTTACACGGGAAGACACCCGAGGACACCAAAACCTGCATTCCTGTACCCGTGAAGATCTACGAAAGCATATATATATATATATATATATATATATTAAGGAGAAGGTGGGACATTCCAGGATCAAATGAGAAACAAGGATGGCCCTTGCCTCTGATGTCAAGAATTCAGGCTGAGGCAGGGTTGTGGGGAAGAAACAGGAGGAGGCTGAAGAAGATGGTGGCAAGAGGAGGGAGAAGGTTTGGGTCTGGTGTGTCCCTGAAATGAAGTGAAATGAAGCTAATGTATGTATTTCCAGAGGGAAGCTGAAAAAGAGGACCCAGCATGTATGGAACTGAGAAGCAACACCAACAATAGCTGAGGGAGGAATTTGAAGGAAAAACTGGAAGTAGAGGCAAATGGATTAAAGAGGCAAAGAGAGAACAGCAGGCCCTCTAGCTGCTGGGTATGAAACCATTTCCAAGTACTGTACACTTTATATATGAGCTGAGAGTTGCTCCTTTGATTGCACAGGGTCACATGAAACGTTAAGTATGTGCAGGAGTACCTTCCAGTCAGGGTTGACTTCAGGTCCAGGGAGCCTGGGGTAAAGTGCCCAGGGGTATGTGTGTGTTTGTGTGTGTGTATGTGGCGTGGCTTTTGTATTAGTGGTTGAGCTTACCTCACAGCAGTTCAGTAAGCAGTGCATGGTGGTTCATTTACATTCCCCACAATATCCCTAAGTAACACTATATTGTGGATAAGCCAAGCTTATCCAGTACTACTTGGGATATTGGAGGACCTTTTCTTTAAGGGGCACCCCAAGGCATGTATCTGTGGTGGACCCTGCAAAGCTGTTGCCCCCACCCCAAATGATACCAGGTGTTGATATCATCCCTTCTTCTGATCATGAAAATGAGCACTTTGGAACCCAAATCTCTTCCTGTTGAAGCTGGTTAAAAAAGAAAGAAATTAAAAAGTCTGAAATATGGAAATGTAAAACAACCCCTACGATGTCCTTGGGGATCAAAGAATAATTGAGGATGAAGCAGATCCCGAGTTTCATGATGTATTTGTTTACATTGTCTGCTTGTATATATTTTGGAGCTGAGCAAAAGATTTGTGTGATATCAAGGCTTGTGAAAGGAGCAGAAATTGCTTAGATGAACTCCATCTGGATTGTTCATGGGCTCGCGTAAAACCATGCTCATGAATTTTACAACATCTTGGGAGATATTTGCATGGAGGGAGTGGTTTTGTGCTTAAGAAAAACTTGGGCTTGCTTTGTCGGAAATGGGGATGATGTTGTTACCTGCTCTGGGAGAATAGCTGCCCCCCACCCTTCTATTCCCAATCTACTTGGGTAGTTTATATGCGCAGGAGTCGCATCAAGGTCTCACATGAAGAATTATCTCCACAGCCTGACATTAACCCAGCTTCAAATCATCTCTGTTTTAGACATTATTGAGGGCCTTGTTCCCCCTTCCCTTTTATTTCGCCTCTTCCAAATCTAAAACTGAGCATGTGGCATAATATGCTGCAAGCATTGTTACGATACACAGAGGTGAGGTAATTCATGTTATTTTCTGCAATGCAGGCAAGTTCTCTCTCTGGCTGTTTGAAGGGCTGAGACAGGAAACTTCCCGCTGGGCTGTGAAGCTGATTACGAAGGGTCAGGCCTGCACTCACCATGACATCATAAAACACGACTGAGATGTGATTTATTTAAGAATCATCATGCCAATCTAGCCAATACCTTGGGGGGAGGGGGGAGAATGGAGGCAGGGAAATGAGACAGTGGGTTCTGAAGAAGAATTATGTCCTGGGGAACTGGTTACCCATTTGCTACTGGGCCAGCTAGGTTCAAGGTATTTGTGCTACTCCACAAAACCGTAAACAGCTTGGGCCCAAAGTCAATTGAAAGTTTGATCTGCAGCAGCTATGCACAAACCAGACCCCCCCCCCAACAAGAGCAACAACAACAATTTTATTATTTCTGCCCTGCCCATCTGGCTGTGTTTCCCCAGCCACTCTGGGCAGCTCCCAACATAATAAATCATTAAACATTTTTTAAAAAAACCTTCCCTATATAGGGCTGCCTTGAGACGTCTTCTAAAGGTTGTACAGTTACTTATCTCCTTGTCTCAGGGATCACATAACTCCATAACCTACAAAATTTTGCCGATGAAAATAGGGGCATCCTAAGAAAAAGTGGGACGTTTCAGGATCAAATCAGAAAATGGGACAGCTTCTCTAAATCCGGGAATGTCCCTGGAAAATAGGGGCACTTGGAGGGTCTGACAAACTAGGAGGTGGGAAGCACTGGTGGGCAAGATGTGACCTGCCTGTGTCAACTGTCAACTGGGAGTAGCCATTTTATCCTGCTGTAGCAGAGGGAGAGGTTGGAAGCAGGGCCTGTCAATCTGGGGCCAAATACCCTTGGTCCTGTTTGGTCCTCAGGACTTTCCCCTGGCTACTCTACCCCTCCTCGTTGACTTTGCCCAAGTCCTTTTTTGCCCGGAAGATCAAGGAGTGTGTACTTGTATACCTTTGACCAGTGCTATTTTTCTAGAAAAAGAGGTGAACACCTCCCTCATTCTCTTAGAACGGCAGTGGCGCTCAGCTGAGAGGTGCTGGAACTGAGCTCTGGCAAGTACTGGCTGTAAAAAGCCCTTCCTTTGACTAGTGCATAGCTAGTATGAAGGAAACCTACCATACAAGGTAAGAGTCACATGTTGCTTCACCCACTTTTGCTTGATGCTACATGTAACATGTAACTCCTGGAAGGTTGCGGCTCTAAGGTTGAGAAAGGCTTCCCACTGCAGGCAAATGCCATGTCAAACAGAGAGATCAGCAAACAAGGTGAGCCAGAACTTTTTGATTTCATGCCAGTGTGGTGTAGTGGTTAAGAGTGGTGGACTCGTTATCTGGGGAACCGGGTTCGGGTCTCCGCTCCTCCACATGCAGCTGCTGGGTGACCTTGGGCCAGTCACACTTCTTTGAAGTCTCTCAGCCCCACTCACCTCACAGAGTGTTTGTTGTGGGGGAGGAAGGGAAAGGAGAATGTTAGCCGCTTTGAGACTCCTTCGGGTAGTGATAAAGCGGGATATCAAATCCAAACTCTTCTTCTTCTTCTTCTTCTTCTTCTTCTTCTTCTTCTTCTTCTTCTTCTTCTTCTTCTTCTTCTTTAGTCCTGATTACGATACTAAGTTTGGAAGGATCTCAAATCAATTCAAGATCCAGGTACTCTAGTTAACCAGTTCCAAGTACTGAGCTTCCAAGTAGGGTAGGAGAAATAAATCACGTACAACCAGTTACCTTACAAAGGTGACTAACAACAGCAATGCTAATAAATGGTTTTCAAGTACCTAAAATTAGTAAGTGCTGCAGAAAAACAGACTAGACTAGAGGAAGTTCCACCCTGCCTGCAGGCCTGTAACCCTACGTATTATGCTGCTCGTCAGCAAAAGAAAAGAAAAAGTAACAACACCTCAAAAATCCCACCAAGTTTCCTGATTATTTTTCTATCAGTCATTTTATTACATTATGCACAGGAAATGAATATCCATTTCACTTGAAGCAACAGAAAACAAATAAATCCCCATTTGACTCAGACTGGAACTTGAGCAAGAGAATGAATGTGCAGAGAGATGATGTGAGGCTCAGAGTGCTGATAGAGGTCATCTCCATATTCCCATCTAGCTGGTTGTGAAAACATGCTCTCCGTTTGAATAACCTTCAAGGGTTTGAGGGGAGTGAGGACAAGACACACATTTTTCACTGGATGGATTTGCTATTAAAAAATAATCATTATTTTGCCTGAGAACTCTACGGATTTTGAGAGGCTATCCATGCAGAAGACCCCAGGTTCCATTCTAGGCTTGGTCCAGAAGCTCTAGCTGGTGCGGAATGGGGCAGCTAGATGGCTGATGGGGCCAGACAACCAACAGCATATGACACCTCTGTTAAAACATCTGCCCAGCTGCCGATGCAGGCTAAGTTCGAAGTACAAAGCCCTTGGGTCTAGGATACCTTAAGGACTACCTGAGCCCTTATATGCTAGCTGAGATCTTCTGGAGGAATGCTGTCAGTTGTCCCCTGTGTAACAAAGACCCAGCTAGCCTCAACCAGAAGTTGGGCATTTAAAATAATAATAATAATAATAATAATAATAATAATAATAATAATAATAATAATAATTTTTTATTTGTTTCCCCAGCCACTCTGGGCGGCTTCCAACAAAGATGAAAGATACACTAAAATGTCACATATTAAAAACTTCCCTGAACAGGGCTGCCTTCAGATGTCTTCTGAATGTCAGGTAGGTGTTTATCGCTGCAAGGTCCTTGCTATGGGACACTCTTCCAGCAGAGATTCAGCAAGTAGCCTTGCTTTTGACTGTGAGGCATCTCTTGATGACTTTTTTCTTATGTTGACAGGCCTTTGCAGCCATTTCGCTTTTATGCTTAGCCAATCACTTAAATGACTGTAAATTTTTAGGGGAGTTTTTTAACATTGTACAGTGCCCTGATGTGCATTTTCTCTTGATCTGGAGGGTAGGGCTTGAACCAACAGCTTCAATTTACAAGAAAGCAGATTCTGGCTGGACACCAGGAAAAAACTTTATGACGGTAAGAACTGTTCAGCAGTGGAATGGACTGCCTCAGAAGGTTGTGGCCTTGCCTTCTTTGGAGTTTTAAGCAGAAGTTGGACGGCCATCTTTCAGGGATGCTTTAACTGATATTCCTGTATTGCAAGGGGTTAGATGTAACTCTACAATTCTATGATTCTAGGAAAATACTAAAAGATGGTAACATATTAAATTGGAAGTTATCTGACACTTTATTGAAAAAGATACCAATATTGAGAATTTGGCAATATGCAGATAGATGTACTTGTGAATAATTAGGTTCACATCGAAATGCAAAACAAACCAAATCTCCCCATCCCAACCCAAGATCTTTGTACTGCTCAGGAAAAAATAGGGAGCACACAACAATATTATTCAAAGTAGCACGTAGTATCATGGGCTTGTTTTTTAAAATAAAATAAAATATACAAAAATAAAAATTGGTTATGTATGTTGCTCCAGATGTGAAGGACAGAGGGCTAATTAGTTTTTATATATTTGAATAAACCTCCCAAATTGCTAACAGAACTTCTTGGCAGTACACGAAAAGCAAAAGGCTGATTTTTCAAATGTGTCTACGATGCCCACAAGTCTAAAAATAGCTAGAGGCCACCATAGTGAGGAAAATGGGGAACACATCATATTGAGGATGTTAAAAAGGACAAGCAAGGATGCATAAACTATTTTTTTATATATATAAAAAGACTGTTAACGTTCTATTTTAAGAAGCATTTATGGCTGTTCAGCATCCTCTCTATCAATCCTTTCCGTATTGAAAACCTCCTGAAAGGCAGATGTGTATAAATCATTGCCACATCCCTGCTAGAAGGTTCTCTAAGCAGTTCCACCCCGTATGTAAACAGAGATTTAAATGGAGCCAGTCATTTGGAGAACTAGTGGGGGTAACTGCCACAACACCAATCATGTCTTAAGTCTTAAATTCACAGTAGTACCATACAGAGCTGTGCTCAGATGGCTCCCGGAACTGTCAATCTTCTTTCAGGACAGAGAGTGGGGTGTGTGTGTGTGTGTGTGTGTGTGTGGTGGAAAGATCATTTCACCAAATTTATCCTTCAAAGAACCTACCCATGTCTAAAGTGATCTGAGGTGAAGCAGGCAAACCCTGAAGCTTTGTACTGTACCTGCTTTGAAATTCAAGGGACTTTTTTTCCTGGGCAGTTTTGATCCATTTTTGGATCTTTCTCAATTGCCTCCATGTTGTCCATAAATAGAAAATGTCAGGCAGGTGGGAGGGAGAAAAAAGTGGATGTAATTTTGTAACTGACACCTCTAACCTCCAACCAGAGTGGTGGTTGTCTTGACAGAGTGGTGCATGCTCTGGTTATCTCCCGCTTGGACTACTGCAATGCACTGTACGTGGCGTTACCTTTGAAGGTGACTCGGAAACTACAACTAATCCAGAATGCAGCAGCTAGACAGGTGACTGGGAATGGCTGCCAGGACCAGATAACACTGCTCCTAAAGGATCTTCATTGGCTCCCAGTGCATTTCTGAGCACAATTCAAAGTGTTGGTGCTGACCTTTAAAGCCCTAAACAGCCTTGGCCCAGTATACCTGAAGGAGCCTCTCCACCCCCATCGTTCAGCCCAGAGACTGAGGTCCTCCTCTGAGGGTCTTCTGCTGGTTCCCTCACTGCAAGAAGCGAAGTTACAGGCAACCAGGCAGAGGGCCTTCTTGGTAATGGTGTCCTCCCTGTGGAACACTCTCCCTTCAAGGAAATAAACAACTATACAACTTTTAGAAGACATCCGAAGGCAGCCCTGTTTCGGGACGTTTTTTATGTTTGATGTTTTTTATGTTTTAATATATGCTGTAAGCCACTTTAAAGTGGCTGGGGAAACCCAATCAGATAGTCTAATAATAATAATAATAATAATAATAATAATAATAAGCCAGGGAATGGCTTTACCTGGGCTCTCAAGTTATGGTGTGTTTGAGAGGGATGTTGCAGCAACATATCAGAAGCTGTTGCTTCAATGCTTTATGCTAAGGAGCCAGGATGCTGAAATAATTTGTAGAGTGGGTGGCGGTTATGTTTTTGCTAGTGTGACCTTAGTCCAATCTAGAGCAATCCTTTCCTATAATTTCATTATTGGCATCCTCATGGTTTTGTTTTTTTTAGTCTTTCTATTGTTTGTCATGAACATTAATTAGTAGATGGGTCACTTCCTTTCACCCTGCCCCTCCATATCAACCTTAGTAGCAATTTATTTAATGTTGGAATTGTTTTTAAGTCTCTGTGTGATTGTACAGCATTTCTGGGTTGTATAAAATGTTAGACTTAAAGGATACCCATTGAAATGAATCAGGGGTGCCAACTTGAATAAAATATCGTGGGGGCCCAGGAAAGCCTTGCTCCACATAATCACATGATGCAAATCACACATGCTATTGGAATGGGAATGTCCATCAACTTTACTGGGGCTCCGCCCCCTCAAATATTTTATTGTTGGGGGCAAAGCCCTCACAGCCCCTAGGAGCCAACTCCTATGAAATGAATGAACATGACTAAATTAAGTCCATTATTTTGTTGGTTCTACTCTGAATATAACCATACAATCCTTTGTGTTTGCCTGTGTTCTTTGTTGTTTCCGTGTTGTGTGACTGTGCTACACTCTCTCTGTGTGTCTTACAGTGTAGACCAAAGCTCTACATTTGTGTGCATAACTCTTTAATATAATGTCATCCCCCCACTCCTAATTAGCTGTGCATTTCATGTTACATTGGTGCAAATGGAGCAGAAAACAGTAAATATTAAAAACAAATATTTGCTATTTAAAACAAAAACTGAACTTCCTAACTGCTTCACTTATTTGTCTGAACTTTGGCAGGCTTCATTTCATCAGATGAGGCTATGTATTATGTCCAAAAATTCAACCCAGTTCTGGAAGGGGGGGGGGGGAGTCTTCTTGTACAAAACTCACTTCACTGCAACTATTTGCCTGAAATTTGGCATGCTTTATCCCCTGAGAAAATATCCCTTTGTCTGAAAATGTCATCCTATATAAACAAATATAGTCAAATACAATGGAACCTCGGGTTACAGACGCTTCAGGTTACAGATGCTTCAGGTTACAGACTCTGCTAAACCAGAAATAGTACCTCGGGTTAAGAACTTTGCTTCAGGATGAGAACAGAAATCGGGTGCGGCGGCAGCGGGAGGCTCCATTAGCTAAAGTGGTACCTCAGGTTAAGAACAGTTTCAGGTTAAGAACGGACCTCCAGAACAAATTAAGTTCTTAACCCAAGGTACCACTTTAGCTAATGGAAAACTGAAGTGGTCTGCTTCAGATCCAATTCAAAGCACAATGTCACACAGCCTCTGAGTGGAGATGACCCTCTGTCTAGGACACTAAGATGGGTTCTGACTCATTTTCTGTGTACATCCATAATTAAGACGACCTCTCTCAATATTCTCTTAAAACAACAATGAAGAAATCCTAACTCATCAGCATAACAGTTTACATTTCCACGTTGTAGATATCCCTGGAATTTTTCCTTTGATAGCAGCCTCTCCAACAGCACTGGCAAGAATTATATTTATGGAGGATAGGAGCTAGAGCCCTCGTAAACTAAAAAGGGGGAAAAGGGCCTCCTGTCACTGTGAAGTGTAAATCGTGGGTTCTGCTATTTTGGAGACTGATAGTACTAATTGGACAGTATGGCATTAATGCCGTCGATCCCATGACCCGTGAAGCATGAGAGATGTGGCAAAGTCGCTTTGTTGCATGGCGGTTTCAATGTCTGACTTTTGGCTGTTTGAAACCAGAAGCTCAGAAATGCGGCGGGGACTCCCTGCTCCCTTCCATCCCCATCAATGGGGTGCGCAAGGAAAGCCTGTTTATTGAAATAACAGTAGATAGCTCAATGTCCATCATTCAAAGCGAGCTTTTTATAATAACTGCCTAACCCCCCCCCACCCCGTTCTCTTGTAAGCCTGACCTCCGTGCTCTAATAAACGACAGGGTTTGTTACTCTTTACATACCAGAAGCTGAAGTTAAGAAAGCCACTTTTGCTGACCTGGCTCAGCACTCAGCTACACCCCCTCCTGGGAAGCACAAAGTTATTTGCTGACACACAGTTGGATTGTGAAGGTTTCAGCCAGAGCCTCCACGGCAGAGGCGATTTTAGGGTAGCACAACCGGTTTGGCTGCATGGGACACCTCGCTGCAAGGGGTGCCACAAAAATGCTGCAGAACGCCACACGAGAGGAGGGGGGCAGATTTTAGCGTCGCACATGGGGCACAGAGCCACCACTGGCCACTGGCTCTGGAGGCTGGAGCTTTCAGTCAAGGCTCCCCTCAAGCAGTCTCTCTAAACCTGGACTAGGTGTGACACTAAGAGCCTTCCCCTCCTTTGCTCTTCTGTGGGCCCAAGCAGCTGAACTGTCTAACCTGACATTCTCAAAAGTGTGGTAGGGTATGATGGGATAACATGTCAGCAGAGAATATAGTTCCTTTGGGTTTATACTTACTGTTGTCAGAGCTGAGATGAAAACAGGTAACTCCAGAAACCTATAAATAAAACTGAAACCCAACTCAGACTTCCTTTTTACAAATTTATTTATTTATTTATTTATTTATGAAAGTTCTTAGGTTACATCGGTAAACATTATCATATTACATCACAAGGCTTATTATACTATAATTTTCAACATGTATACAAAGTTTATATGCTAAAAGAAAAAAAGGAGGGGGGAAAAACAAAAAAATATTCCAAAATCATATATGTACCAACGCTTTGGACTTCCTGTCTATCCTGTTGTATATTCCTTTTTTACAAATGAATGTACTCTTATTATTGTATATTTATTTACATTTTATCTAAAACATTCCTATATCAATATGTACCCTTGGTCTTATTCTCAACTCAGTCTCTTTCCAACGTCAATCGAATGCTAGCGTAGATAGTGAACCTTTACTGTATTTTTGAACATATATCTTATATCTATCCCACTTTCCCATAAATTTTTGTTTTGAATTGCCTCTCAGGCTATTTGTCAACTACGCCATTTCAGCAAATTCTTGTACCTTGTTATGCCAACCCATTACTGTTGGGACTTCTTCCTTCAACCCCATTGCCACCAAAGACCGAGCTGCAGCCGTTGCATATCAAAATACCTCCCTAAAGGCATTTGGGATGTCAGACTTCCTTAGCTTTAGCGAATGGTTGCAATGTGGACCCTAAGACCACACTATAAAAATATCTTTAACCTCTTCTTCTAAGACAGCAGGGCTTGTCTCTGTTGGTTTTGCTGCAGTGAACCTATGGGGGTTTTCTGGAATAGGATCGGGGTGGTCACTTACACATGGCCAAAACAGAGGAAATGCATCACACACAAAAAGAGGGCAGCCCTCTGTTTGAAGATGATGATAAAGAAGCATAAGGATAGAGAGCAAGTTGCCCATCAACAGTTAACACCTGACCAGGAGACTGAAAAGAGGCAAAAAGGATGCCTGGTTCCAGTCCTACAGTGAGATGGATTGTTTTTCTATTTTAACTATAGTAATTATTTCTAAATTTTCATCTATACATATAAATTAGCATATGCATTTGTATTCAAATCCGGGATCTCTTTTGTCCTCTTTCTGCTATTGTAAGTGGCCACCCTATGCTGGGAAGTGGGTTGAAATGGGAAGACCTTGCACATAGGAACCTAAGGGTTAAGCACACACCCATGGTTGAAAAGCTTTCAGCTGCCCATAGATCTCACCCAACAAGACCTCCCTGGTTGTTCTTAGTAGTCTGAAAGGGGAGGCACACACATAGGGAGAGCCTGTCTCTGATACCTCTGAATCTCAGAGATGGGCATGCAGAATCTCTTGGCTGCTTTCACCAATAATCCCCTTGGTCCTCCTCTGTCAACTCCTTTGCAACATAATGACCGGTGATTCCATGGAATTGGCGGCAGTTTTTCAAAAGGAAACCAAAGCCTTCCCTCTCATTAGTTTTGCAGGAGGCTGCCTGAAAAGTTGGTGATAAATGAAGCAATTAGTCACCAGTCAGTGACTTCAATTGGAAAGGCATAAAAATTGATAACAAAGTAAAGGCAGCGGTGGGGTAAAAAGGCAGGGGGTCCCGAGTGCCTCTGATTAGCTTTCACATTGCCCGCTAATTGCAAAATAATTTGCCCATTTGTTCATTGTCTCTTTAGAAATGACAACCTCACTATTTAATTATTTCTCAAATGAGGTGGCATTCTGAATGACTTCCAAGCATCTCTTATAACACTGCGTGCATTTTGATGTTTAAGTTATGCAAAGTAAATTCTGAAATGTCTGAGATTGCATAAGGAGCAAGTTGTTCTTTCTCACTGCGGAACAGAATAAGGGGGTAGTTGGGGGTTCATGTGAAAGGCACTTTTTGCACTTCCCATTCCTGTGATCTGAATCTAAAACCTACATTGGCTCAAATGCACACTTAATCAGGCCTGGGATACGGAACCCATGGCCTGCCAAAACTGCTGCGCTACAACTCCCATCTTTTCTGTACATTGTCCATGCTTTGCTGGTCCTGATGGGAGTCCAATAACAGCTGCAGGGTCATGAATTTGGATGCATTTAAATGAGGATTAAACAAATTCACGGAGGATAGGGCTACCAATGGCTACCAATGGCCCTAATATCAATCAGTCACAATGGTTGGAGCTTTTAATTTTTTTAAAAAAATTAAGGGGTGAATGATAGACATATATAAAATTATTCCCCTCCCAGAACTACAATTCCCAATGTGGTTCAACAGTCATTCCTTTTCCCCAGGGAACTCTGGAATGTATACTCTGGGAGGGGAATACTACAGCTCCCAGAATTCTTTGGGGGAAAGCCATGACTGTTTAAAGTGGTAACATATTGCTTTAAATAAACACATAGTGTGAATGTTGCCTAACAGCACTCTTCCAGATGACCTCAGTTATTGAGCTGTGATATAAAAGGGCTGGAGGCTAGACTGCAGGGCATGCAAGGCTCTGCCCTCCAAATCTCAACACTGTGTGTGAGGCAGCTGCCCCTCCTTCTGCTTAATGGTACGTCCCTCACCCGCCGGCAGTGGCAATCGTAGTGCTCTGGGAAGCTTGGAAACTCCCTTTGGTGTTGGAACGGTGGGCCAAAAGCATGCATAAACAAGTAAACGGCTCTCTCTTTAACCACAAATAAATGTTTGCAGGAACAAACAATTCCGACAGCATATACAAATCCAGCAGCGCTGCTGCAGTGCAAGCCAGAAGTGATGAAATGCAGTTCATCAAAATGGCACCATTTTTCAAAGAACTGTCTCTTGTTTTCATTTTTGCAAAAAAAAGAGAGAGGAAACTGTGCGCTGAAGTGGTGAGAAACCCTGGCTGGCTCATTTTAAATTCTTAACTGATGGAGCTTCTCTGCAGAGCGCAGAAAAATAATGAAGAACATATTGCAAACCTTGTTAGATGTTTGTATTCTTGATATACATGAGCAGCTCTCAAAATCTGATCTTAGATGGTTTTAAGCAGCCAACACAAAAATTTCCCCTCTACCCCCTTGCTCTTCTCATTTTGGCTGGAAAATCAGCCTTATTTCTTTTTTTTTTAAAAAGTCAAAAGATTCCTCTAAAAGAGCACAAAAGAACAACAGTATCAACTACTTACCATGATGTGGTGCTTAGAGAGTTTGGCATGTACTAGGGAGACCTGAGTTTAAAACCAGCCCCCAGCCATGAATCTCACTGTGTGGCCTTAGGCCACTTGCTATTTCTCAGCAGAACATGCCTCACTGGGTTGTTGTGAGGATATAGAAACACAGGAAGTTGCCTTATACTGAATCGGACCTTTAGTATATGGGACATGGGTGGTGCTGTGGTCTAAACCACTGAGCCACTTGGGCTTGCTGATCAGAAGGTCGGCAGTTCGAATCCCCATGACTGGGTGAGCTCCCGTTGCTCGGTCCCAGCTCCTGCCAACCTAGCAGTTCAAAAGCACATCAAAGTGCAAGTAGATAAATAGGTACCACTCTGGCGGGAAGGTAAATGGCGTTTCCATGCGCTCTTGTTTCCATCACAGTGTCCTGTTGTGCCAGAAGTGGTTTAGTCATGCTGGCCACATGACCCGGAAAGCTGTCTGCGGACAAACGCCAGCTCCCTCGGCCTGAAAGTGAGATGAGCGCCACAACCCCAGAGTCACCTTTGACTGGACTTAACCGTTCAGGGGCCCTTTACCTTTAACCATCTAGCTCAGTATTGTGTACATGGACTGTCAGCGACTCTGTGGGGTTTCAGTTTCTCTTAATCAGTTTCTCTTAATCAGAGAGTTGGAAGGGACCCTGACAATCATCTAGTCCAACCCCTTGAGATGCAGGAATATGCAGCTGTCCCTTACGGGGATTGAACCTGCAGCCTTGGTGCTATCAGCACCACACTCTAACCAACGGAGCTATCCAGCATCCCACCTGCAGATGTCAGAGACCTTCTGCAAGCAAAGCAGTATGGCCACTGGTGGAAACAGAATGTGGGACAGAGCAGAGGCTTGGTGTGATCCAACAACACAATTCTTATATTTTTGCTGCGGTGGGAAACCTGTGGCTCTCCAGGTGTTTCTGCACTACAGCTCCCATCATTCCTGACAGTTGGTGCTGCTGGCTAGGGAGCTGGAGTTCAGGTTACCCATCCCAGATCTCTTACATGCACAGACTGAACTGCCTCTGCAACAGTTTATTTGCTGCATGCAAGGATCCCAGGCTTTTGTGAAGCACCGGTGCGGAAAGCATGGCACCTCTGTGTTCGGCATGCCTACACGCCTCTTGGTCACATTCCCTTAATTACATAGCATAATTGCTTTTCACCTGGTTGCTCCATGGAGGGATTTCTAGTGGGAATTGCTATGTGCTCCTTGATCCCCAGCCTTGCATACACTCCACTTGCCATCTGTTGGGTAATATCATACCCATTATGTTCTTTCTTGTTGACAGCCATGTCTAGGACCTCCCTCCGGCAGAGTGGAGGTGGAGCCCTTATGGACTGAAAAAGAACAACAACAACAAATAAAGCAGTACAGTGGTACCTTGGTTCTTGAACTCAATCCATTCTGGAAGTCCATTCAACTTCCAAAATGTTCGACTTTCAAAACCTTCGAAAACCAAGGCGCAGCTTCCGATTGGCTGATTGGCCCCGGAAACAATGCTGACAGCCGAAATGGACGTTCAGCTTCTGAAAAACGTTCGCAAACTGAAACACTTACTTCCAGGTTTGCGGCGTTCGGGAGCCGATTTGTTTGTCAGCTAAGCTGTTCAGGAACCAAGGTACCACTGTACATGTTTGAGCTGTGCTCATGTACCGCAGCCCAGTTCATTTCATTTTTGCAAGCAGACAAGTTCTTTACTCTATAGCAGGGATACCAGCATGTTCAAATTAGAGCTGTGGATTAGAAGAGGAGCAGTTTGGCGTTTTCATGTGGTGTGTCCATTCGACACATCAAAGGAAATGAATATGTTGCATAACATCCACGTCTTTTTTAAAAAATGATAAATCTGCTTCATCATCCATGGTTTGCTTTTTTAAAGAAGACTGATCCGCACCCAAATGCACATTTTTCCTTATGTGATATAACAGTTTTTTTATTGAGTAGATTATTACCCACAACAGCTTCCAGAGCCAGCTCTTTCTGTTAGGCAAAGCAGTGGACATGTATCAGCAGGAAATGGGAGGTTTGGATCTGACCAATAAAATGAATGGTGGCCAGTTGCCATTTTCACATTGGCAGTTCCTGGAAGCTTCTGGGTTGGGGGTGATGGTGGTGGTGAATATGCAAATGTGTTATGATTGGCATTTTCAAACTTGGGGGTTTGTGGTTAATCTGAAAGGGTTCAAAGCCTTCTGCATGTGTGACACCATGGGACCTGGAGGACAGATGAAGATGCTTAATGATTTCCAGTTACTGTGCTTCGCATTGCTCCCTGAGGCTTGGAGAGCATTGCCGTCATTGAGGACCATGTGCCAAATATTGCTTAACTATTGTTCTCAGAGGTGCTGAAACTCAGGGTCTTGCCAGATGTTAGTGTATCTCATAATCTCCAGTATTAGGAGATGTGTGTACATGTCTGTGCAAACATGTGTGCTACGTATCTGAGCATACAAGGGCACATGCCCTTCATTGAGGGCTGTCAACTTATTAAATAAATCCTAGATTTAAATAAAGCATTAAATCTGCAGATTTAACTAGTTGCCATTCTAGAAGAAACATGCTGCAACTGATGTCTCCTATAAAGAAGCATCCTCTCTGATGCAGGAAATGCCACTTTATATATATATATATATATATATGCAGGTTTTGGTGTCCTCGGGTGTCTTCCCGTGTAAAAGTTGGGGTGTCTAGGCGACGTTTCGACGAGGTCTCACTCGTCATCTTCAGGCTGGTGCTTTCGGCTTCTTGTTACTGGAACAGAGCAGGATCTCAGTGTTTGAGTTCCTATAAATACTGTTGAGGGGGTGTGGTGTATAGCCTCCAATGTTCTGGGCAGAGAGGAAGTTCCCAGGCTAGTGTGCCTTTTCTTCTTTTGTTCCTTAATTACTTGAGGGATATCTTGAGTGATTTCTTGAGTGATATCCTGAGTACCACTTAGGTGGGTCATTAGGTGTGGATTAGTTGCTAAAGTCTTTGTGTCTTGACCTCTTGAACTTTGTGAAGAGTTTTTCTGAGAAGATGGCTGTACTGCACTTAGTTGTGCTCTGGCTTGGCTTCGTGTATAGGGGCGAGCTGTGGTTTTGTGGCCTGTGTCAGCCAGATCTGTGTAGGGATTGCAGGGGGGTGCAGCATCTGGAGGTGCCACCATGGTTTGGCTACTGGATGGTGTCTGTAATTTATCTGTGGAGAGGGTCTGGGTTTGGGTCTGGTGTGGTTGATTGGTGATGGCGTTCTGTGTGCCTCTGGATCTGGTGTCAGTTTTTGTGGGGAGGGCTAATTTCCAGATGTCTGGCAAGCGGGATGTGTCGTCACGCTTGTTCATGTTGTGAGGGTGTTTCTCTATCTCGATGGCTTCCATGATTATTCTCTTGTGGTGATGTTCCATGTTAAAGAGCAATTTGGAATCTGCAAAATTAATTTCGTGTCCTGTTTCTTTCATGTGTTGGAAAAGAGAGGAAGTTTTTTCTTCTTTTTTGACGGCATTCTTGTGTTCTGCGATACGTGCATTTATTCGTCTGTTTGTTTGTCCAATGTACGTGGCTGGGCAGACTTTGCAGGGTATTTCATAGATCCCTTGGTTTTCCAACTGGATTTTATCCTTGGGGTTTCTGAGGATATTGGCTATTTTTTGGTTGGTGCAAAAGGCTGTTTTGATACAGATCTGGCTGTATCACAGGCCACAAAACCACAGCTCGCCCCTATACACGAAGCCAAGCCAGAGCACAACTAAGTGCAGTACAGCCATCTTCTCAGAAAAACTCTTCACAAAGTTCAAGAGGTCAAGACACAAAGACTTTAGCAACTAATCCACACCTAATGACCCACCTAAGTGGTACTCAGGATATCACTCAAGAAATCACTCAAGATATCCCTCAAGTAATTAAGGAACAAAAGAAGAAAAGGCACACTAGCCTGGGAACTTCCTCTCTGCCCAGAACATTGGAGGCTATACACCACACCCCCTCAACAGTATTTATAGGAACTCAAACACTGAGATCCTGCTCTGTTCCAGTAACAAGAAGCCGAAAGCACCAGCCTGAAGATGACGAGTGAGACCTCGTCGAAACGTCGCCTAGACACCCCAACTTTTACACGGGAAGACACCCGAGGACACCAAAACCTGCATTCCTGTACCCGTGAAAATCTACGAAAGCAAATATATATATATATATATATATATATGCAGGTTTTGGTGTCCTCGGGTGTCTTCCCGTGTAAAAGTTGGGGTGTCTAGGCGACGTTTCGACGAGGTCTCACTCGTCATCTTCAGGCTGGTGCTTTCGGCTTCTTGTTACTGGAACAGAGCAGGATCTCAGTGTTTGAGTTCCTATAAATACTGTTGAGGGGGTGTGGTGTATAGCCTCCAATGTTCTGGGCAGAGAGGAAGTTCCCAGGCTAGTGTGCCTTTTCTTCTTTTGTTCCTTAATTACTTGAGGGATATCTTGAGTGATTTCTTGAGTGATATCCTGAGTACCCCTTAGGTGGGTCATTAGGTGTGGATTAGACCCACCTAAGGGGTACTCAGGATATCACTCAAGAAATCACTCAAGATATCCCTCAAGTAATTAAGGAACAAAAGAAGAAAAGGCACACTAGCCTGGGAACTTCCTCTCTGCCCAGAACATTGGAGGCTATACACCACACCCCCTCAACAGTATTTATAGGAACTCAAACACTGAGATCCTGCTCTGTTCCAGTAACAAGAAGCCGAAAGCACCAGCCTGAAGATGACGAGTGAGACCTCGTCGAAACGTCGCCTAGACACCCCAACTTTTACACGGGAAGACACCCGAGGACACCAAAACCTGCATTCCTGTACCCGTGAAAATCTACGAAAGCATATATATATATATATACACACACACACACACACATATCAGAAGCATTTCATTAATTCAATCATGGCACCAATAGAGGATTCCCCTTGCCCCCAAAGCAAATGGTCCACTTACTGTAGCCAGTGGACATTGTAGGCTAGCCAGGGAAGGTGTAAGTTCAGTTTCACCCACCTCCATATAACTCCTGGATAGGGATGGGAAAGTCTGTCAATTTTGGTTACTCCCAGTTTCTCATTTTTCCAACCATAAGTTTACTTCTCCACATTTCCGCATCATTTTGCATCTTTCTTTCTTTTTTAAAAAAGAAGTTTTCATGAAACCAGCATTCCAGCACACTTTCCCCCCAATATATACATTTTAATGCATTTTTTTGTTTTGCCTAACAGATATATTAATTGCAAACAACTTCCTCAGTGTAATGCATTTTTGTACATTATTTTCACCAATATTTGTATTTCTAATGCATGTTTAACCTTTTTGTACACATTACTTGGCTGGAGAACTGGACTGCCAAATTCAGGGGTATTTTTTGGGGGGGGGTCAGTTTCAATTCACATCTTATTTCAGGAGGAGTAAATTAAGTAAGTTTGCTTTTAAATATGAAGTTGAATTGACCCTTTCCCTCCAATACTCATGACGGATCATGTGGTCTGGTAGTTCTCCATGGCGGTTTTCCAGATACAGAGATGTAATCATACACTTTACATAGTTTGCACTTCTAAATATGAAAGATAACAAGACATAATATAAAAAGATGTCTGGCAAGATTTATGTTACAGGAGGCCCGCTTTGCACAACAAAGCACATTTTCTGCCTTTGTCAGTTTAAGCTTTCATTTCTTAGCAAGGCATGCCTAAGGATACAAGAAAAGCTTAATTGGGGTGTTCCCGGTGAATGCTAGTAAGAGTAATGAGATTAGATTAAAGAAAAATACATTTAAATATGGCTATCAGGAAACATTCCACAGCGGTGAGATGTGACAGATTGCATAGTGTGAACTTATGGAAAGCAGTGGAAGACTTTGGTTACTTGAGCTTCCAAAAAAAGAACCTGAGGGAGCCTTTGACTCGAATGACTTTCAGCGAGGAGGTCAGATCCCTGCCAGAAACACTCGCAGGGACAATTCACACATCAAGTTTCTTAGGTGTATTCCTAGGAAGAGAGGGCTAAAGATGGATGAAGTGCCTTTCCGCATACATCTTGTCCCAAGACGGCCATAGTTTGATGGCACAGCAACTCCAGCATTCCGTAGGGTTCTTAGTCGTGCCCAATATGTGTTGGTGGCGTCTATATACGTTCATAGGTGTGTACACATATCCTCCTTGATGAGAGAAGGAAGCCTTCATGGGATTCAAAGGGGGAAAGTACCTTGCATGTCACAACCACATGAGGAGGTGGACGTTTAAATACCCCTGAGGGAGACCAGAGTGGGGCCTGTGTGCCTAGTCTGACCTGCCCCAGGGGAAGAGCCAGCAGAGAGGCTTGCCCACCACTGGCCAATCAGCAGGCAGCCCTCAATCCAGTTCCCATTGGCCAATCAGCAGGCAGCCCTCAATCAGCTTCCCATTGGCCAATCAGCAGGCAGCCCTCAATCAGCTTCCCATTGGCCAATCAGCAGGCAGCCCTCAATCCACTTCCCATTGGCCAATCAGCAGGCAGCCCTCAATCCCATTTAGGAATGTGCCAGGCTTGTGGAAAACCCCTGTCCAGGAGCCCCTCGCCAGATCTTTATGTTCCTCTCCCTGCTCTGCTGTCGGTGCCACCACTGTGCAGGTGTTCTTATCTTGGCATAGTGGGGAACACAAAGCTGCAGGACAGAGGGAGGCAGTGCAGACTTTTGCCTCATATGGCAAAATGTGTAGGTCCAGCACTGGGAGAAAGAAACTATGCCAGCTTCTGGGGGCTTTGTTCTGTTTGTGCCCCATGCTAGGGGCATGTCAGAGGAACAGGATCTGTAGCTACTTCTGGAATGCGCCTGGAATGGCTCTTTGCTCTCTTCATTGTGAGAGTTCTTCTTTTGGACAGGAACTGGCTGTGGAAAGTTAGTGAAGGGGGCTCACATCTGGCCTCTAATGCCCTCTCCAAGGGTGGGCCTCTTTTCTCATCCTCAATGAGGGGGAGATGGTCCTTGGGGTGCCTTCCAGTGATGACAGGATTGAACCCTGAGACTTTTTTAAAGAGGTATATAGTGGTACCTTGGGTTACATCCACTTCAGGT
The DNA here is from genome assembly GCF_964234715.1 of Podarcis melisellensis. Taxonomy (NCBI): domain Eukaryota; kingdom Metazoa; phylum Chordata; class Lepidosauria; order Squamata; family Lacertidae; genus Podarcis; species Podarcis melisellensis. The sequence continues at coordinate 23,984,465 of NC_138530.1, read as the reverse complement.
TACATACGCTTCAGGTTACACACTCCACTAACCCAGAAATAGTGCTTCAGGTTAAGAACTTTGCTTCAGGATAAGAACAGAAATCGGGCTCCGGCGGCGCAGCGGCAGCAGGAGGCCCCATTAGCTAAAGTGGTGCTTCAGGTTAAGAACAGTTTCAGGTTAAGAACGGACCTCCGGAACGAATTAAATACTTAACCTGAGGTACCACTGTACCTCAGAATAGGGACGCGGGTGGCGCTGTGGGTTAAATCACAGAGCCTAGGACTTGCTGATCAGAAGGTCGGCAGTTCAAATCCCCGCAATGGGGTGAGCTCCCGTTGCTCGGTCCCTGCTCCTGCCAACCTAGCAGTTCGAAAGCACGTCAAAGTGCAAGTAGATAAATAGGTACCACTCTGGCGGGAAGGTAAACGGCGTTTCTGTTCGCTGCTCTGGCTCGCCAGAAGCGGCTTAGTCCTGCTGGCCACATGACCCAGAAGCTGTACGCCGGCTTCCTTGGCCAATAAAGTGAGATGAGTGCCACAACCCCAGAGTCGGCCACGACGGGATCTAATGGTCAGGGGTCCCTTTGCCTTTACCTCAGAATAAAAAAGGACACATGGTTGTCTGTTCAACATGCAAATCCCTCATGATAAAGCATTGGGCCTGAATGTAAGAGCGGAAAGGGGTACACCTGCCACCATTGTTGAGAATCAAACTTCCAATATAGTCCCTGTGCTGGTTTCTGTTTCTTGGTCACTCTGAAGTGTGAAGGACTTTTGGGAGTCTATGATACAATATTGGGAACTGGCTTGTGTGTGTATATATAGGGTTGGGTGCCGTTGTTACTTTTAAAAATTACATTTAAGCAAATGCAAACGTTTGAGCCGGCTTGTTGCCATTAGTACAAACTACAGTTACCCGCAAAAGATCTTGCTCCTGGATGTAGTCCTATGATTCAGAATTCTTTGCTGGTAGTCCCCCCCCCCCCCAAGATAAATACCAGACAGCAAAGCTCTGGTCATAAAAATTCAATATAGCTTTACGGGGCTAGGGCCATGCCCACAATAAATTTTCTTATACCGAAGCCTTGAGTGCCTGAAAATAAGCCGGTATATAGACATATCTGAAAACAGGAACAAGTCTGGGTTTTCTGCTGTGAGTTCTGCTTCTCCCTTCCTCTAACATACAGTGCAGTGTATTTAACTTTTTTGTTTTTTCACATGGTGCACTGCATCTTGTGACATAGTAGTCCTGTAGAAAGGATTAAGGTAAAGGTAAAGGGACCCCTGACCGTTAGGTCCAGTCGCAGATGACTCTGGGGTTGCAGCACTCATCTCGCTTTACTGGCCGAGGGAGCCGGCGTACAGCTTCCGGGTCATATGGCCAGCATGACTAAGCTGCTTCTGGCGAACCAAAGCAACGCATGGAAACGCCATTTACCTTCCCACCAGAGCAGTACCTATTGATCTACTTGCACTCTGATGTGCTTTCGAACTGCTAGGTTGGCAGGAGCAGGGACCGAGCAGTGGGAACTCACCCCATTGCGGGGATTCGAACTGCCGACCTTCTGATCGGCAAGCCCTAGGTTCTGTGGTTTAACTCACAGCGCCACCCGTGTCCCGGATTAACCCTGCCCAATTTCAGATGGATAGCTTCAGGGGTTTCCATGCTAGCTACCTTTAATTTTGGAGATTGCCAAAACAATTTTTTTAAAGACTGTGAGTGCTCAGCCATGCACTCCTGTGTTCACCCTGTTCCTTCCATCAAGATTTTGAAAACATTGGAGTGTTTTTCTTTTAATTAGGCTTGGGATACCAGGCTCTGGCAGTTAGCATCAGGCAGATACTTGCAGGCCACAGCATGAAGATATGCCTGTGGGACAGAGAAAAATACAGATGCAGGAGTCTTTTGAGCAGCAGATTGTTAGTAATGAGAAAGTACCAGTTGCCAAACCTCTTGCTTAATACAGGAAATTTCAAGCTAGAGGATCCTCAACAGATGTCTGTCTAGCCTCCGCTTGGAGATCACCAGTAAGGGAGACCCCAACGTGCAGCTAGTTTGGCTCCAGTCTTAAGCTGCGTTAGAAATGCATCATGACTGATGCAAAAGCCACCCAATCAGTGTTGGGCATGGCCCTGCTATGCGAAGATGGCGGTGGCTCCATGACTGACACAAGGACTGGCCAATTGGACTTCTGCAGAGCTCAATCTAGCAGAGTAAGTAGTCAAAATGTGGTAAATGCTCTTCAGTCGTGGGTTTGTTGCTTTCTGCTAAATGGCTGCATATAGTTTTGAACTGCTGCTCTACCTGCTTGGTCTCTTTGGCCCAACTTGGCATGTAATTGGATGGGTTTATTATATTCCTGAGAAGATTAGGGGTGCCACCATGATAGACCCCCACAGCATGCAGGAGCTGGCTATCTTAGCACACATACCTCAAGCAAAGTCAAGTGGTGAGCAGTTTGCAATATTTTGGAGAAGCAGTGCCAAGTACAAGTTTGTGTAGGAGGATGGCTCCCGGGCAATTTATTATTTTTCCAAGGTTTGCTGACCCAATGTGACTTTTCCATATGTATCCGTTCAGGGGATTACAGCAAGCTCTTTACAGCTTGAGCAGGAAATGTTACATTGCCATCGCCCCCTGTTCTCCCTCCCCACCCTCTTTTTGTTATGAAACAAATGGAAGAGGAGCGACGGAAGGGAGACCACTGAGCGACAGATGATCAGAGGCATAAAAACGCAAGCCTGACTTGCTCGATGCGACACACATCTACCCAGTATCCTGTTTGTGATGTTTGCCAGACGGAAAGGCGCTGCGAGGGAAGAGCGGAACCCTTCAAGTCCCTCACTTCCACTCTGTGTCAAAGGGACAAGCGACAAGATCTGAATCTTGCCGATAAAACTTGGAAGCTGTCATGTTGAACAAGCACTCCTTTATTCCTCCAGTCATACATTGTCTGGGATGTGACAACCGTGGAGAAGAGTTTGGGACAATGCTAGGGAGGAGAAGGGTGGTAGCTCAGCGACAGAGAATCTGGCTTGCATGCAGAACCTCCCGGGTTCAGTCCCTGGCATCTCCCAATAAGGTTTGAGGGTGTCCCCAGTTTGAAATCATGGAGTCAGTGTAGACAATACTGAACTGGATGAGGGAAGATTAATTCTATTTGATTAATTGGGAAAATAGGTAAATGTCTAAACAAGAGTTGGAACATGCACAGTGGATGGAAAAGTATTAGAAATCAAGAAAAAGTATTTTACTGTGAGCAGCAAAGGAGGGGGGGAAAGAAGCATCTTGGAGGGGAGATGGAAAGTCGGTTTTTAAATCTGAATTAATTTGCTGTTAATTTGTTTAAAATTTGGAAAAATAATAAAGATTATTAGTTTCCTTCCATCTTTCCTGAACACTGGCCAAGCTGGCTGTGGCTACTTGGAGTTCAACAACATTTGGAATGCCAAAGAGAGTGGCTATGTAAGCTCTCAGAATACTTAGAATTAGCCAAATTGACAGACATAATAAGACAAAAAACAAAAAGTGAATTAAAAAAAGAATGGGAGTGCCTAAATGAATACCTCAAAAGTCAAGGTTTGAGGGCAGAAACCTGGCTGAGTCTGGAATAACCTTGTGAAGTGAAAGGATATGAAAGAAGGATTTATATCTAGATGTTAGGATAGAGATGATAAAGAAAACAGGAAAACAGGAAGACACAATGAGAGATAAAGGAGGTGCTGTGGGATTGGTGGAAGTCAATGTCTTGCTGTTGTTGTTTTAGTGTTTATAATATTAACTTGTAAGATATGGATTTGGTTTTTTGTTGTTTTTTAGTTTTCGAATGTTGATTTTTGTGTGTTGTGTATTGTTATTTTTTGATATCTTTCGTGTTGTTGTTGTTGTGTGGAAAATACTAATAAAAATTATTTTATTTTATTTAAAAAAAAACATTTGGAATGTCAAAGGCACTCACGTACCCATCTTAGGCTGAGGGCATTAGTGGCTTAAATTCTGTTATACTGGTATGGTAGCCAGGGCTGTAGCTATTCAGCTCATTCCAGACCATGGAATCTAGGAAACCAAGAAAGTGGCTGGCTCTATTTCCTGCTCCAAGTTGTGTTCTTTAGTTTGTGCAGCTTGCAAGGCTGCAATTGGAACAATTGCACTAGGGCCCATGGCAGCCATTTTGTGTCATGCCATGCCCCGTCCATGGCAGCCATTTTGTGAGGGATGCCCCTGGCATTCTCAAAACTAAAAATGTGCCCACCTGTATTCACAAGACAGGGCCCGACCCTATCTGCAGGTCATGCCTTTTGAATAAGAAGCTGTACTTCCTTTCTCCATATGTGTAGAGTCTGTACAGGGGGTTTTCAGCAATCGGAAAATGAACCATACACTCAAAGGCATTATTTTCTGCACAGATTCCAGGGTTCGGTCTTGACATTTAAAGTAAGTTATGATGTTCAGCCAAAAACGTTGGGGTCTGTACTCTGGCTCAAATAAAACTTTAACATCTGCACATTTAGACTTAAAAACAGTGGCATTTAAATGTGTGCTGTTACTCCCATAGCTTGTCTTCTGAGAGAGAGAGAGAGAGAGAGAGAGAGAGAGAGAGAGAGAGAGAAAGAAAGAAAGAAAGAAAGAAAGAAAGAAAGAAAGAAAGAAAGAAAGAAGATTTTAGTTTTCTAAACTGACACTGAGAATCATTATACAAAGTCTAGTTGGGTTTGTTTTGTTTTTTGTCTTTGTAAGAACACTGGCCAGAAAATATCTGCTTGTCCTCTTCTGGTATAAAACAATTTCATTTCATGCAGCAAACTTCCCTCCCCCCCCCCCCGCCTTCCTGATGGGCTGCATCCTTTCTGATAACTTGTCCTGTGACAGCAACAGGATCATCTTTACAGAAAAAAAGGAGAGGAATGTGTTGGAGATCACAGCGGCTATATTTCACATTGTGGTTCTGAAATTGTTTGTTTGCTTAACTTCCTCAGGGCAGCGTTCACTGGATTTGAAGCCTGCCACATGGGTCCATTTGCAGAAAGATGGGTGAGCTTTAGGAATGCTCGAGCTTTATTGTAAGAGGCAAGAAAACGACTTGCCTTCTCCTGGGTTTGAATCAGTTCTGAGGGTAGGATTAGAGGTGTGGTGTAATCTGTCTGACACATTTTGTAGCTGACCTGGTAGCTGACATGGTATTCCCCAGATGTTGTTGGGGAGTGTCTTTGGCCCCATGGAGCCTTCAATGTGGGATTCTTCAGGGTTCAGTTTTATCCCCTATGTTTAGCATCTACATGAAACCAGTGAGTGGGTTCATTTGGAGTTTTGGAGTTGTTGACTACAGGTGAAAATGTACTCTGTTACTGATTGTATGTCTTTTTAAATGTGTTTGTGGGAGAGGAATTATTTTTGTTCTGTTCTGTTCTTGTATTACGTATTTTACTTTCTCATTTTGTATTTTTATGCTGTGAACCACCTTTGATCTTTGGTGAAGTTATACAAATTTAATTAATAATAACAATAAAATTTTTATATATGGTAATCATCCCATTTCATCTCCCCATCACCATTAAAAAACTCCAAAACCCTAAAGAATTTAAGTTGCTGTTGCTGGGTTTTTCTCTCCCCCCCCCTTAAAAAAAAACTTTTTTATTGACTGTTGTTGGGTTTTTCACCCCAGCACAAATGCTTTGCATCCCCAAGTTAACTAAATATCTCATTTCAACTCATCTGCTTGTTTGTGTGTGTGTGTGGTTTGCAAAGCTCTCTTATGTTTCATTTCCCCCTAGATGTTTTGGCTCCTGGAGAAAGTACGTGGGTTGCTTTTCATTTCCCCCAAAGCTAAGAGTTGCGTTTTTGAAAAGTGGAAAGCAGGGTGCCTGACTGCTGAGAAATAAAATAGGATGGATACAAAGGCCCACAGCCTCCGCCACCCCAAGCCTTGTCACCAGTGGCATTTGAACATCAGGCCACCCACCTCCGGGGCAGCAAAGAAATGTTCGGTGTGTAAGCTTCCCCGGAGGAGACTGTCATTAGCTCAGTGTGTCATTGCCCTACTGTAACAAAGCGGGTTGGAGGCAAGAGAGAGGTGCTAATAAATCACCTGTCAAAAGATGAGGGACTTTTCCTAAAGAGGTTACCTTCCTTTCGTTTTGGTGGAACTGGACTTTTGACTGCACTGATCCGTGACTTTATGCTGCATATAGCCCCCCATTGTGAGGGTTTTTGTTTCTGCTTTCTTAATTAAACCGTTTATGAGAAAATAAAAGGCATTTTAAAAAACAACAACAACCGAGTAGCAAAACTATTGTCAGATTGGATTCAGCCTTAGTCATCATATTCAGGGTGCGTTCAGATATGGGGAATATTGCATTACGTTTCCTGATTATAATGCTAGCACCGTTGTCTTGTTTTCAAAAGTTCCTTCCACACTGTGCTGCTACCTGTGGTGTTATGGAATTGTGGCATTTTTACTGGTATCACATCATGCTGAATTCAGTTCATACCAATAGGGCTAATGTCATTGGACAATGTCATTGCTGCTGTTCCCCCGGAATTCTCTCATGGAAAACAGCAGGAAAGAGCTGTATGCTGCCTCAAATTTTGTCACTTAGCTCCCATGATTTTCTGGGTTTAGTGGGCTGCAAACACTCCCCCCCCCCCCCGGAATCATATAACACAGAAAGGAGTGCTAAGCATGCACTATATGCCATTAGTTTTCCAGACATGGCTCAAATTGCCTTTAATGCTGTCTTAAATTAAATTAGTAGAACTAATTAAATGCCATTGTTTTCAGTGAGCATTCTCTAATCACGACTAGTTTTCCTGTGTTCAAAAAATTAATGTAAAAGAAAGCATTGAAAGATGGCTGCACATGAGTGGGTAGCCTTTCTTTACTGGATTGGAAAATCTATCACTTCCATCAAAAAGACACCTATATTGAGAATTTTGTAATATGCACGTTGATGCACATAGGAATAATTAGTCGATTAACTAGGTGAAATTTTTTAGCTGACAGCCGATGTTCTGACTGTTTTTTATTCTGTTGCCTCTCTACCAATTGTCATTTGCATGAAAAACACAATAAAAAATAGAACTAGATCACATTTAAAATGTACATCTGATTCTGAGCCTCGACCCCCCTACATTGTTCTTTATCTTTTGCCATGAGAACTTGGTCTGCAAGATATAAGTTACTTCCTACACTGCTACGAGCTTCTTGTCTTTTATTTCCTGTTGGTCTCCCATTAACCAAGTGGGGCACACATGCAATCTTTGAAGATGTGCTTGTATCAACTTGCTATATTCCCACACCTCCAACGATTTTTCATCTCCTTGCAATGCTCATTGGACACAGCCCTCGCATTGTCTGATGCCATCTGTTTATCATTTGAAACCAGAACCGCCTGAGATTTGCCTCTGACGCCCCGTTAGTACTGTGTTATGCTACACCAGAAGCTTTCGCTGTCCTGTTTCTTCCCACCTCATTTCTTTTCCTTTATCCAGCAAGAAGTGGTGGACTGCAGAGTTAGGTGACTGTGATGCAGGGATAGTAACGTTGTGTTGCATGATATTTTAGGAAGTAGCATATGTGCATCTAACCAAACCCAAAGCCAAGAGGATGGGGCTATTCTATGCATCTCATCTCCACTTTCCTTTAGAGCATCCTTTCTCAACCTGTGGGTCCCAGATGTTGTTGAACTACAACTCCCATCACCCCTAGCTAGCAAGGCCAGAGCTCAGGGATGATGGGAGTTGTGGTCCAACAACATCTGGGAACCCACAGGTTGAGAACCGCTGCTTTAGAGAAACAAAGGTACTCTAGGGTGCATACAATGATGGGGGTTTAAAATGGATGAATTTGTGAGAGTTAATTCACAAGTCAAGTGACTTGCTTGATGAGCTGTAGTACATCTGAAGTCTTCACATAAGGCTTTGATTCAGGAGTAGTGGACATGATGCCCTCTGGATGTTGTTTGTTTGCAACCACCATCATCCCTGGCCCCTGGCTATGATGGTTGGGGCTGGGCTGATGGAACTTGGAGTTCAGTGGGACTGGACATCCAATATGCCTTCTTTCATCTGCTCACCACACTGGTTCATTGGATGAAGTAGATTCCTTCAAACTGTTGATGGCTTTTTTCACCATTAAGTTAAAAGATTGCCCTAAGTAAGTCAAACTCAGAGGAAATCCACTGAGTCTGCTCTGCTCAGTCTTCAGATACAAATGAAGACTGCAGTGTTTCGCCAGTTAGGTGAATTGATTCATAATAAAAAGGATTCTCACAGTGACCAACCAGATGCCCATGGGAAGCCCAATAGCAGGACCTGAGTGCAACAACACTCTGCCTTCCTGTAGTTTCCAGCAACCTCTGCTGTGAAAGCAGAGAATTGCCATCATGGCTTGTAGCTATTGATGGCCGCCAAAGCCATGAATTTGTCAAATCCTCTTTTCAATCCATCTAAGTTGGTGGCCATCGCTACCTCTGGTGGGAATGAATTCCATAGTTTAACTATGTGCTGTGTGAAGAACGACTTTCTTTTGTCTGTCCCAAATCTTCCAACATATAGCTTCCTCGGATGTCCACGGGCTCTAATGATTAATGATTATAAGCAGAGTGGAGCTGTCCAGATGATAGGATTTAGCTGCCCATTCCTCATGTCAGTTTATGTCCTTGAAGAATGGTGTGCTTTCACATTACTTCACTTCGTTTCCTTCTGGCTGTATGGTGAACATCTAATAAAGCCTGGCATTTCCTCAACAGAGTTAATAACACATACGATTGTAAAAACGTCACTTAAATATTGTAGTTTGTTCTGTCTCTGAAGTGCATCTTTGAAGAAGCTTGGATGGAACAGAATGAATTTCATTCCCCGGAGAGCGATATACTGTAGCACAACTATATACGATAGCTACTGGCTCACTGAAAAGTTATAGACTTTCATATTTGTACGGTTCTTACGAAGACATAAAATCCTGAGCTGGGAAGTATTAGAGTAATAACATCTGGCAACCAAGAATAACCATCTGATAATTCCTGGGAAGTCAGGCTTCAGTGCAGCAAATGGATGGATATCAGGCATCATCTGATAACAATAGCTTGATTGTCAGAGGTTGTTTTATAATTCACGCCCCTGAAAAAGGCTAAGGGAAGGATTGTGCTTATTCCAGTAGGCAAAGAAAACTCTGTGCAAGCCAGACAAATTCATTGTGCCTTTTTTTTAAAAAAAAGCAGAGACATTTAATCTGCATTTATGTTTGCAACAAGACAATCTGTGCTCAGGCCAGAAAAGGATTTTCTGGTTTACTAGGGGTTCCCTCTTCCTTTTTTTCACTCAAAGATGGACGTGTGTTGCCAGACTGTTCTATAATGACAGATTGCCGTAAAATCTTTAGCTGTCTCTAGGAACTTGGTTTCTGTCCACTGAAGTGCAATGTCTGGGTTGTCATGATTTCAGACACTCCTAAGATTGAAAGAGGAAGAAGAGGAGCCCTGCTGCATCCGGCCAAAAGCCCATTAAGTCCACAGTCCTTGTATCACAGTGGCCAGCCAGATGACTTTTAATTATTTTCTTCTTCTTCATGGAACACTAGGCTTCAGTGCAGATATGATATTGAATCCAATACAGTAGACGTCCATGCTAGTGTGATGTTGGATCCATTTTGTATTGGCTGCCACAGGGCAATGACTGCCTAGAGCAGAAATGGGCTGGATGAGGGCCAACAAGCTGAAACTAAATTCTGACTTGGCACAGGTGGTGTGGGTTGATGGGTTTCTGCCCCAGGAATTGTCTAGGTGGCCTGGCTGAAGGAACAGGTACGTGGTCTGGTTGCCCTCCTTGATCCAGGTTTCACACTAGAGGCCCAAGTGGTGTCAGTGACATGGATTGCTTTTCCAGCTCTGGTTGGTTTGCCCATGCCCATCAGCTTCTGAATAGACATAGCCTAGTCGTAGTTATTCATGCTCTAGTAGCCTCCCCATTAGATTACTGTAATCTTCTCCACATGGGGCTGCCCTTGAAAGTGGTCCACAAGCTGAAGCTGGTGCAGAATATGGCTCCCAGAGTTTTGACCAGTTCAGTCACTCAAACAATTAACCAGTTTTGAAGAACTTGCCCTGGCTGCCTATATGCCTATAATACATGGTTTTACTGCTGACATATAAAGCCCTAAATGACTTAGGCACTTACCTGAAGGAGTGCTTCTCCACGTATGATCTTAACTTGGCTTTAAGATATGCAAGAAAACTGTTCTGTGAGTCCAGCCCATGATTTACTGACTCAATCCAGGGCCTTTTGAGTGGTGGCACCCAAACTGTGGAATGCCCTCTACCTTGAACATGGTTCAGCTTTCAATGCCAGTCTCATCTCTTCCTCTCCAGGCTTTTGGTGGAGCAGAAGGCTGATTTGTTTGGGTCAGTGAACTTCATTACTGAGAAGGAGCAAGCTTGTGGGAAGATCAGCATGTTATTTAAACTTCATATCGATTCATCCCCAGGTGCGCAGCCTGGGGGTCATTCTCGACTCACAGCTGTCCATGGAGGCACAGGTCAATTCTGTATCCACGGCGGCTGTCTACCAGTTCCATTTGGTATGCTGGCTGAGACCCTACCTGCCTGCGTACTGCCTCACTGGAGTAGTCCATGTGCTGGTTATCTCCCTATTAGACTATTGCAATGAGCTCTACATGGGGCTACCTTTGAAGGTGACTTGGAAACTACAACTAATCCAGAATGTGGCTGCCAGACTGGTGACTGGGAGCAGCTGCTGGGATCATATAACACCAGTCCTAGAGGAGCTACATAGGCTCCTAGTGTGTACGTTTCGAAGCACAATTTAAAGTGTTGGTGCTTTACAGGACACAGTGTATTATATTCAATAAATGCCACTCCTGGAGGCATGAAACTAATCTTCATAAGGCCCTAGGCAGATACTAATATGAACGGTTATGCAATGAGAATTCTTCCACTGCTGCACATATTTGGGGAGGCTTTTGTTTTAAACCTAATCTGCCTTTTCAGTTGCCCTTTAACAACATGTCTGGCGAAGGGCAGATTGCTAAAAACAAGGAATCTGTTTACCATCGTTCAGGAGCATTTCAATCCACTGATAAAGATCAGGACAGTTCCAGAAAGGCCCTGTTGAAACAACTGCAGCACGTAATGATTTTCGAGGAGTATGTAATTAAATTCCACTAAGTGGTAAAATATTATTCAGGGCAGTTGACCAATGTGTTGCATATCTTTCAGAATGTCAAGTGTTTTCTCTGAGCTGCCTCCCTTACAGTGATGAATTACTTGATCTATCATCCTGGGCTTGTCGGCCTCAGATCCTCGTGTAGTGCAGACAGACGAGGCATGTAATTTCATTCCTGCTTGCTCCATACACTTTTCCTTGGTCTGTTGGCGAAAGCCCTCTGGTGCCAGGTCTCACATTTCAGCTGTTGCCCATTTATCTTACTCGGGTGCAAATTGTTCAATATCCTTTCATTTTTTCGGAACTAGACTGAAATGCAGACATTATCGCTCTCTCTTTCTCTGTGGGGGGAAACAATCCTCTGGAGTCCTCCTTCTGATACGTCAAATGCTGCGTGTGCCTTAAAAGGGCTTGTGGCTTCTCTTGTGCATTAGAGAAGTTTGGGGCTAGCACCCCCTGTGAGGAAAGCTGATGAACTGCTGTTGCCTAGAGAGCTGAAGTGTCGGCCAACCTGAGGCCATCAGGGTCAGTTACCTGAGAGGTCCATCATGGATATGGCTGCATTCATAGATGTTGTGGACAGCTCAGGCAACAGACTCCTTCCTGAAGTGGTCATGAGGTCCAAATCTCTTCTCTTGCAAAGATAGCAGCATCAAATGCAGAGCAGGAAGAGATGGCAATACAGTAGTTTTCCCTGCTCTGCAGTTGTTCTGGCTGCTCCTCTTCTCCTGTCTGCTGGGAGTCCAGCAGGAGTCTTATCATGTCCACTTTGCATAAAGTATCTATGAATGTCAGTTGCGGCCTAAGAGATTTAAGAATGTAAGATTGGGGAGGGGGCATTTAGGATGCCATGTTTGAAACCCCACCCCCAAATCTGAAGCCAGCAACTGCACGAGGGCCTGTGTTTATTTCCCTTAATATAACAGCTTGCCTCGCTTGGTGAATGGCAAAAAAAAATTGGCAGAGCTATTTAGCATATGGGAGATTATTTAAAGCTGCACTCTGTTAACAGTGTCACAGAACGGCAGAACCATCTATGCTAATTTGCAAATCTAGTATGAATATCGAGCGCTTTGCTTCTCAGCCAGTATCTCCCTTTTTGGCTGCAGCAATGGAAGTGGATTGCAGAGGCGCTGGATCAAAAGCAGGGGGTGGAAATCTACAGCAAGACTTACAGATGTTTCAACAATAGGCCTTTCCTGTCCAACTTGCTTCCTTTCATCTCATTCTCCAGTCAAATTGTAAAATTCCTTCGCTTTATATTATGTCGCCGCCAAATGTTTCCCTGTTAATTGGGAAGGAGTGGTCTATTTTGGGGAGGGGAAAGGGTTTGAAAACCTAGCCGTGTGAGTAGGAACTTCGAAAGCTGCCTTATACTGAGTCAGACCATTGGCCCATCTAGCTCAGTGCCAGTAGCAGCTCTCTAAGGTTTTAGGCTCCCCCAGCTCTTCTTGCAGATGGTGGAGATTGAATCTGGGATGTTTTGCATGCAAGACAGATGCTCTACCATTAAGCCACGGCCCTTCAATGACCTAGCTTTTCTCTGTCTCTGTGAACTTAGAGTCTTAGGGCCAAACCAGCCGACTCACTTGAGAGCGTGGCACCAAAACAGAACGTTCCAGGAACCAATCAGAAGCCAGGATGGCTTCTGTAATTTCATGATGTCCTGAGAAAATCAGGGATGGAAAGAAGAAAGAGCCCCATTGAAAGAAGAATGGATAATGAAGATGATGGACTATGCAGAGATGGCAAGGCTGACTGGGAAGATCAGGCACCAAGAGGACAACAACTTCAATAGAGAATGGCATAACTTTATAGAATATATTAAAGAACAATGTAAAGATCTAAAAATGTTAGCAGGATTGACATAGTACTTGTAATTTAAAACAACAAAGGATAAAACTGAAGTATAATAATTTGGATAAATGCAATTAGATGCAGTTTAAAATGGAAGATAAATTTTGGAAGCCAAGGGGGGGGGGGAGTCTGAGGTTTCAGGGAACCCCATAAAGGTACTGATACAGACTATGGTTTAATGAAAACAAGTGCGTGTGTGTTTGTGTAAAAATTTGTTTTTTTCTTTTTGAAACTTTGAATATATATATATATATATATTTAAGAGAGGAAATCAGGACTGTTGGGTGAGTGGGTAGATGTGTATGTTAAAAACCTAATGACCAACAACCAATTCTTTAAATGTATTAGTAGCAGGAGACCCTCCAGGGAGCTAGATGGACCCAGATGACAAGGGAGTCAAAAGTGTGCTAAAGGAGGATAAGGAGATGGCAGGGATATTGAACTATTCTTATTCTTATTCTGCATCTGACTTTAGAGCAGAAGATAAAGGGCAGAATCCTGGACCTGAATTAACTTTTGCAGAAATGGAGTCTGAGAAACTAAGGCAAATGCTGGTCATGAGAAACAAATTTCTAGGCCTAATGAGACAAAATAAAAACTGACAACTCTCTGGGTCCAGATGGTATCCAGCTGAGAGATCTCAAAGAATTCAAAAGTGAAATTGGGACCTGTGCTTTTTAACTTGTTCATAAATGTTATACAGTTAAAGGGAAGCCATGAGGTGGCCAAGTTTGCTGATGATACTGTTCAGGGTCATTAAGAAGTTGGCCCCACACCACAAAGAAGATGTCTAAATTGGGCTGACGGCTCATCTCAGAATCATTACTTTCAGGTCTGGAATACTGTTCAGTGTGGCACATGCAGTTCCATGCATTTTGTGATGGCCCAGTTCAACACTAGCTTCCATCACATGGGTTCCTTTCCATATTGGTGCAAGCTGACACTGGGAATATGTTGTGCTAGCACCGTGGAAGGAAAAAATAAATTGATGGATTCTTCGCTGTAAAGGGGATTATTGAAAAGGAAAAAATAGTACATGGAGAAAGGGAACAAAGAACTGGTATTTACCTAATGTCTTGGAACAGTTTGACCTTACACAAAAACCAGGGGCATTTAAAACAAACTAAAGGGAAGTGTTTAATTCACTGTTAATAATTGACCTATGAAACAAGGCATTGTACAAAGCTGTGTAGATCATGAGCGTACAAAGAGTGAATGAATTAATGAAGGATGGGAGTGGAAAGCCAAGGCAGTTAGACTGAATTAAATATTATGCTCAGCATGAAATATAATATCAAAACAGACCCCCATCCCCTATTGCCCACTGCCACTTCTAGGATTTGAACTGAAATCCTTCAGACCTGCGTACGGCTGTCCTGAGCTTTCTTCCAATGACATCTGAAAGCAAGGATCACCTGGAATGTGCATGAAATGATGGAATTAAAAATGGAAAACACTGATTTCCTAATATAAGAAGCAATGAATAATAATAATAATAATAATAATAATAATAATAATAATAATAGGGGGATGGCTTTCTGGTGCAGTATGCAATGTATTCTAAATATACATACATGCAAATACCAGGATACTCAAATGATTGACTGGGAAGAATGGGTGATGGTAATGCAGAAGATGTAGTGATTGTATCCTTTTCCTGGACTATATATGTACACAATTCTTTCCTAAGTGCTTTGATGAAACAACTAAGCCACAGCATGACTAGAAGTCTTGTTTCTAAATGATCAATATCGTTCTTACAAAAAATGACCGGCTTAAGGCTGAAAACGCGACGAGATTGGTTTTCGTGCACCTGCCATTCTATATCTTATTGACCTCCAAAGAGTGAAAGAAATTGCCTTTCCACCTGAACAGAAGATTACCTTTATTTTCTTGAGGAGTCCCCCATCCCACCCCTATTTTCTGGAGAGGGAAAAATCTATCTCAGGTTCATAGGCTTAATGCTTGGCTGAGCCACAGAGTTCCATTTCCTGCCCATTTCATTGCTCAGAGTAACAAAAGTCTTCTCTTTCTGTTCTTTGAAGTGGAAAAGCTGAGTAACTGGTCCCTTTGATTATAAAGAAAAACCCCATTGTCCCCTATTTTTATTACTTATGGCTAACTACATTACAGAGGACTTTGTCACTGGCTTATATTACTGCTTTTTCCCCCTTCTGAGTTAGCTGCAGAGACCAGAGAGACACTCAGTTCAGCTGCCTACCCAGAGTGTATATTTACATTGACAGCCCCCACCCCTCACTTTTGAGTGCAGAATGTAAGTAGCATCTTACTGTATGCTTCCCAACTTATTGAGTGTATTCACATGAACACTTTTTTACTGATATACTGGTAGAATAGGGGTATGGGGAATGCTATAAAAGGTAAAGGTAAAGGGACCCCTGACCATTAGGTCCAGTCGTGACCGACTCTGGGGTTGCGGCACTCATCTCACTTTATTGGCCGAGGGAGCCGGCGTACAGCTTTCGGGTCATGTGGCCAGCATGACTAAGCCGCTTCTGGGGAACCAGAGCAGCGCACGGAAACGCCGTTTACCTTCCCACCAGAGCGGTACCTATTTATCTACTTGCACTTTGACGTGCTTTCAAACTGCTAGGTTGGCAGGAGCAGGGACCGAGCAACGGGAGCTCACCCCGGCGTGGGGATTCGTACCGCCGACTTTCTGATCGGCAAGTCCTAGACTCTGAGGTTTAACCCACAGCGCCACTCGCGTCCCTTTGCACCTGGGAACGCTATGCCCAGGTGCAAACCTCTCTACCTGGCCAATGGGACTATCCCCAAGCCACACACCGCTTTCCCGCAGGCCTTACCACTCTCTGTTTCCACTTTCTACCCTCCTTGAGAGTTTTTGCCTGGAGTTGGAATGTGGTTTTGAACTCTGGTGATGCCTCTTGCTTGTCTGGATGGAGTGTATGTAGAAACTACCCTACTGTGCAGATTTAAGTTGTCAATTATATTTTATTCAGTTTCAACATTTTAAACATATACAACCAAAACACAAATTCGTCTATTCTCTTATTTTTGTCAACTTCCCACCCACCCCCTTTTATGGAGTTCTTGTTTCTCTCTTTCTGCTGCATCCTATCTTCTGTCAAATCATAACCACAATACAGTGGAACTTCGGTTGTCGAACATAATCTGTTCCGGAAGGCCGTTCGACTTCCAAAACGTTTGACAACCGAGGCACAATTGCCGGTCGGCAAAATCCATTGAAAAAAATGGAGAAACGTGCCTCAGAAGCTGTTCAACTTATGAGGCACATTTCAAAATGGAAGCATTCACTTCCGGGTTGTCAATGTTTGAAAGCCGAAATGTTCGACTTCCGAAGCATTCAACAACCAAGGTTCCACTGTACTATATTCTAAATACTTCTGCTGCTCATAGCTCAATTCCTGCTCACGAGTTCATCATACAGTCATACCTCGAGTTGAATGTGCTTCGGGTTGAGCGTGTTCCAGCAACAGGAACTTGGACACATGCCACTATGACTAGCATCCATTGATAGACTCCATGAATTAGTCTACCCCTCCAGTGGTAAATTTATGTTTATCGCTAGAAAAATCAGTTTTGGGGCTACTTAAAGGAACAACACAAGTGTTTCAGGAGTAAAACATAAGGACCGCGGTTGCTTATATTCCCAAATTCAGCACAAAGAAATAGGAGAGAGGCACTATTGGGCAAAATGTGGATATTGGGCAAAATTGCATACAAATTTGTACTAAAATGCTGGCGCATTTTCTCAAAGAGCCACAGGCTGATGCGGAAATGTGAACTGAACTGAAGACTTGAAAAATGAGAAATTGAAATTGACATGCTGTCCCATCCCTTATTACAGGCCAAATAATGTGTATATGAGGCAAAATTGCATGAAAACATGTGCTTGTTCTGAGAAATTCACCCCCTGCCCCCAGCAATCCTAACACATTTCCATGAGGGAGGAATAATAATAATAATAATAATAATAATAATAATAATAATAATAATATGGAAATGTGAATAACTGATAGTTGGAAAAATGAAAAACTGAAAGTGACATATTCCCCGGTCCCTAGTTACAGGCCAAATAGTGTGTACATCTATTGATAGATTTGCTGAACTCTGCTGGCATTTGATTCATCTTCAGCATCCTTCTCTGCACTGGAGGGCAGCATGCTAGATTAGGGGTTTCAGGACGTATTGCATGACAGGTACGATCACACAGGTCTGTTTGCTCAGTACCTTTTGGCATCTACCGCCTGAAGCAGCTGCCTCACTTTGCCTCATTGCAAGGCTGCCCCTATTCACCATCCAGAACTGCTTGGTGTTGAAGAATCTGTGAATCATCTTCCCCAAATGCCCCAATGGGCTACGGAACATGAACAACAAAGAATCAGGAAAAGGAAGGTGGTTGGGATAATTTAGCCTTTTGCACTGCTGAGCAAGTTACATAGCTGGATAGCTTCTTCAAATGACCTAACGGTGCAGACACCCAATTTCAGAACTGAACCACTGAAAACACAGATCCGTGCAACTCGATGTTGGAATACTGTTAAATCACTCTAATGGGAACCACATTTGAATATGGCATCCGTAGTTGAAAGGGCACTACATTAATCTTCTGAGCAGCAGAGTTGCCTTGTAAATGGCACTCATGTGATTCTGTAAGAAATTGACTGTGAAGGGTGCCGCTCTTTGAACTTGCAATCCTTGATGGTTTAAAAATACACAATTCTTATATGTTTTTACAAGAGTGTGGAGGCAGCCTGAAAAACAAAAGATGCTTTGCTTCTCTCCAACCCCAACCCCACCCCCAAAACGTTGTGATCAGGGAGTGGAGTGGGGAAGGTAAAATGTCATGTTGTTGTAACATTCCCAGCACTGTCATTTCTCAGCTGTCTTCAATTGACAGGTCTATGAAAAACGTTGTGTGCCCCCAATGATTTTTTCTTTCTTTCTCAAATGTAGAATCTAAATAACAGACTGCTGTGGCATTTCCCCTTCATTGTTAATCCATCATTATCATCTGGAGCTCCCTACTTTGAAGACTGGAGATGGTCCATATTTCAATTTAAATGATGCCAAACAGGTATCAGCTTGACAATTTCTGTTCCCACTATGGTTTAAGGGGCTGTCAACATGTGTAGTTTCTCGGTATCTTTGGACGGCCTCTCCGGATAGCCAAACCTGTATGCGAAACCACATATGGTTACATTTATGGTTGGTGTACGGAAACACTTTCCTTTTATGGGATGCTGCATGGACATTCCTTATGGAGGAAGACATTTCCATCCCTAACTGGTTTTCCCTAGTTGAAATCTTGAGATGTGCTGTCCAAAAGGGACTCCGCGGATCAAAGATCCCAAGCTCCTGTTCTGAGACAGAACATCTGCTCCTGGCGACATTTTAAACAGACGGCCTTCTAACTCTACAATTCTATGTTTGTTTGCCCGTATTTGTGGGAAGAAATTCCTGGGACCCTTTCAGGCAGAGGGCCACATTGCCTTCTGGGGAACCTTGCCAGTGCTGCATAGGGCCAGAGCGGAAAATATGCAGAGCAATGCTTGAAAACTTGACCTTTGTACAGCAAGCTAGTTACTACACACCCTCAGGCACCCAGCTCCATCCTCCTCCCAGATAAGCAAGATAGCAAACTTTTTCAGCAGGGGGCCAGTCCACTGTCCCTCAGACCTTGTGGGGACTGGACTATATTTTTTGGGGGGAATGATGCAAGAGCACCACGAGCCCCGGTGGCTGCTTACCTGTGTCATGCGAGCGGCAGGGGCTGGCGGCAGCAGCGGTGGAGGGACGATGAGCGAAAGGGCTCCGGAGAGGGGCTGCTTAAAATGGTGGCTACTCGAGCGCTGCTGCTGCTGGCACCAACAAAGCCCAGCCCCCTTCCTCCTCTAGGCAGGGCGGGGAGAAGCCAGGAGGAGGAAGGGAGGTGGTAGCGGCGCCACCACCGTGTGAGGGAGAGGGAAATAACGCACGCTCTGGCGATCCACGCGGGGATTCCCAGACTGTCCGTGGGCTGGATCCAGAAGGCAATTGGGCCTGATCTGGCCTGTGGGCCTTAGTCTGCCTACCCATGCTGTAGAGTAATGGTTAGAGTGTTGGACTAGGACCTGGGAGAGCAGGGTTCAAATCCCCTCAGCCATGAAGCTTAGTGGGTGACCTAGGGCTAGTCACCATCTCTTAGTGTGTGTTATACATTTGATGTTAACCGCTCTGAGCCCGGCTTCGGCTGGGGAGGGCGGGATATAAATAAAATTTATTATTATTATTAGCCTAACCTACCTCACAGGGTTGCTGAGGATGAAATGGGGAGAAGAAGAACCATGTAGACCACCTTGAGATCCTTGGAAGATAAAGATGGTATAATATAATATAATAATATAATATAATATAATATAATATAATATAATATAATATAATATAATATAATATAATATAATAATATAATATAATATAATATAATATAATATAATATAATATAATATAATATAATAATATATCCCCACTCTTTTGGGGAGGGGCTAGATATCCTGTATGAGAAGTGAGCTGTTGGGCACTGTGGGTGGGATTCAACTCATGAGTCCCATCAAAGGAAGCTCTGCACAAGGACTTCCACTTGTGCACTGGAGCTTTCCCCCACTTTTCTCCCACGGAACCCCCCAAAATTGGCTCGGGGATGTTGGGAGAACCCATAAAACAGCACATGAGGAAAAGGAGGGGTGGTTGGTCATTCCACCAGGCAAGCCAAAATGCTTTCACTGATGGAACTATCATAAGAGCGTGATGTTGAATTCCTCCCTATACAATGGGAAGGGGGTGAAGGAATTTTTAAGGCATCTTATGCTGCCCCTATGTCAGGATCCTTGAGGATTTTGTTAGGTCTGTATTTTACAGTGAGCCAATGCTATTTGCACCTTACATACCAATATGCAGATTGGAATGCAGATATCCTTCGATATTTGCACTTCTCTGAATTTTGCAATACAGTTCTAGGCTCTGAAAGTATCAAAATGCATATAAAAGTGGATGTTTGGGGTTAGAATGAATAGGAATGCATCTTTTAGAATGGAATGTATGGACTGACATGGACTGGGTATAGACTCATCCCCCCATCCCTTCTCCTATGGTGGCTGAGTTTAATGGAATCACACTTGCTACCAGCTTTGAGGACTTGGCTAATTTAATTTATTTTCTACATCAATGCATTCTGCTGCTTAGAGCTTTTGGCACACAGCTTTGTAGTTTTGACACACCATTGAGAAAAGGATACTGAAATTGTTTATTTTTTAATTTTATATCCCACCATGTATCCTCCAGCAAACTGACTGTTTCCTCGTAATGCTGATATTCTATTTTGTTTTGATGTGTATTGTTTTATATATTAACTGTTGGGGTCTTAGGATATAGGTTTTCAGAATAAACGAACAGTTCTTCATTAGGGGTTTTTGAGCTGAGGCTACCAGGGATGTGGTAGTTCTGGGTTTCCTGCAAACAGCAGGGACTAGACTAGATGGTCCTTCAGCTCTTTTCCAGCTTTTGTATTTCTGCAAACATCACCCCCAAGCATGCTGATACCTTCCTTGTGTTTCCTCCCTACGCCGTTTTGATTACATTTCCGTCGGCACTCACAATCTGAGTTCATTATTAAAGGGAAGGTTATAGACCAATAAATCCTTTCTTCCTCTTTTCCCCACACTCTCAGCCAGTCCAATTGCTTAGCTAAGCGCAAGGCTGAAGGTCGAAGCAATCGACCCATCGCCCCAGCCAGAAAAGAAACAAAGCAATACTTACTGCCTCAGCTACAGACTTTTTGCTTTGTACTTGATGTTTTTAGTAGTTGATGAAACATGTAAAGAGGATTCCATCTGCTGGAGGGGTGTTGTGTTTCTCAAGTGAATCCAATGATATAATGTATAGCTAGCCTTTTTCCAAGTGGGGAAAAACAACAAGGCTTTGACACAAGGGTGGAGGAAAGGAAATTTCAAATGAATTTCAAATGAATACAGCCTGTGGGCCGTCCAGTGCCTTTAAAAGGACCTGTAGACCAGGGAGGAGGGATCCTTTTCAGCTTTCTCCCATGGACAACCTTCTGGAGGCCACATACCATTAGTGGTGGAGGAGAGGAAGCAGAGCAAAAAGTAGGTGGACCTGGAGTTGAGACTCTTACCTAGCCATCCAAAAGGAACCAATTCAGCAAGAGACATTATCAAACAGGGCCGGCCCAAGACATTTAGGCAACGGAGGTGAACTACAAAATGGCACCCCCACCCTGCCAGGGAAGAATCTGTGAGTGAAGATCTACATCTGGAACAGGATGGGAATAAATACCTACATTTGCAACAAGGTGGGAGGGAGGCCAGCAGCGCCTCCTATTCTCCAAGAGGCTGCTGTAGAGGCAGCATTAGGAGGGATGCTGAGGAGGAGGCAGATCTGGCCTCCAAGGAGCAAAATGCAGCTGCAAAGGCAGCTGAAGCATCGCATTGCTGATTCATGTTAAGCTTGTGGTCCACTAAGACCCCTAGATCCTTTTCACATGTACTCCTGGCAAACCAGGTGTCCCACATCCTATATTTGTGCAGCTGTTTCTTCCTGCCTTATATTTGTCCCTATTGGAATTCATTTTGTTAGTTTTGCCCAGTTCTCCAGTCTGTTAAGGTCATGTTGAATCATGATTTTGTCTTCTGAGGCATTAGCTACCCCTCCCAGTTTGGTGTCATCTGCAAATTTGATGAGCATCCCCTCGGTTCCTTTTAGGTGAAGACAGAGGCAAAGTAGCTGTTGAGCAGTTCCATCTCCTCTCTGTCAGCCAACAGCATTTCTGCGTCTTCTCCACACAGAGGACCTGCTACTTGCTTGTTCTTCCTCTTGCATCTAACATAGCTGAAGAAACCTTTTAAAAATTATTCTTCACCTCTTTTGCTAGCCTGAGCTCATTTTGAGCTTTGACTTGCCTGAAATGCTGGCTACTCTTCCTTTGTGATTTCCCTTTTCCATTTCTTACACATGCCCTTATTCAATCTCAGCTCATCTGTAATCTCTTTATACAGCCTCACTGGTTTCTTTAGATGCCTCCCACTTTTCTTTCTCATCGGATTTGTGCCTTCAATATTTCACCTTTAAGAAACTCCCATCCATCTTGGACTCACTTCTCTTTGAGTATTTCTGACCATGAGATCTCACCCAGTAGTTCCTTAAGCTTTTTGAAATCAAGCTTTTTGGTATGAGTAACAGTAATCTTCTATTAACATCTCACACATCCATTTGAAGGAGTTTGCTTTCATTTCTGCACCTCTTGCAGTTCTATAATATTCTCTCTGAGATGTGGCAATCAGAATTTCACACAGCAGAACCTGATAGTGTAAATTACAGTGGTACCTGGGGTTACATACGCTTCAGGTTACAGACTCTGCTAACCCAGAAATAGTACCTCAGGTTAAGAACTTTGCTTCAAGATGAGAACAGAAATCGTGCAGCGGCGGCACATCAGCAACAGGAGGTCCCATTAGCTAAAGTGGTGCTTCAGGTTAAGAACAGTTTCAGGTTAAGAACGGACCTCCAGAACGAATTAAGTACGTAACCAGAGGTACCATTGTAGTGTAAATTAAGGCACTGTGATACTGGCAGCTGTCTGTTAAAAACACCTAGACATAAATTTTGTCCAAAAAAAATTCCAGTAAAGACCACAGTCCAATAATGAATCAAGCATACTGATTCAGGGATACCCATTTATTTCAATACAACTTCATGCCCAAACTTTAGACAGTAGTATTCAAATCCAGCTCTGTCCTGATGATAAACAAAGGGAACAATTGCTGTCTGCTTTTAACCAAATATGGGGTGTGCAAGTTGAGGAGTGCTCCATCCACTGCTTACCTTCCTGCAAACTCTCTCCTCAATTCCCCACCCACACAATCCCAGCTGAGAACCATCCCGTTACTTCCAGTTTGGCCCCCAGTGGACCTAAGTGCCCTAGTTTGTGAGCAAAATGTTTAAGACTGAAGTGTTAGGCATTCATATAGCGGCAATCATAATACTCTCTGGGCACCTTCTAAAAGGATTATTAA
The DNA here is from genome assembly GCF_964234715.1 of Podarcis melisellensis. Classification (NCBI taxonomy): domain Eukaryota; kingdom Metazoa; phylum Chordata; class Lepidosauria; order Squamata; family Lacertidae; genus Podarcis; species Podarcis melisellensis. The sequence goes on along the minus strand of NC_138530.1, from coordinate 23,961,375 downwards.
TGTCGGGATTATTAATGGCAGCTGTTGGAACAAAAAACCAATGGTTGTCCCCCTTTCCCTCCCTGCCCCTAACCCTTGTGAGAAATTCTGGGATCAAGCTGCTGTATGGAAGCAATATAAAAAGATACTTTTTTTCCCTTTTTCACATGAAATGGACTCAAATCTTCATGAAAACAGCTCATTATTTCTATCAAGGTAACTTTTTTATATATAAACTCAAACCATCTGTTGGTTCCTGAGACCTGATCGATCCTGACAATTCAGGCCTTTAGCAACTGAATTACGCATGTGTGTACATACACACACAGTAAGGAAAGAAAAGGATGAAATTTTCTGAGTAAGATAGGACATTTGTATAAATTGCCTTTCCCAAAAGATAGCTCTCCCTTTCATCTAGGTGTAGTTTAGACCAGGGATGGACAGACTTGAGACTTGCAGGATCTGCTTTGTTAGAACCCAGAGCTAGGAGCAAAATAGTGGTTCTCCCAGGCAGACTGATGCTAAAAATTAAGGACTCAGATGCCTCTGTGCACATGCTCAGTCTGGGAATTTGTGATCAGTACCAGAGGCAAGCTCACACAAAAATCCATGCCTGGTTTTCTCTCAATCTTTCCTTTTCAGCAATGTAATGTAGCAGGAAGGGAGGCAGGAAAGCTTTGAAAGTTGTTGCTGTTGTTTGGAACAACTTCATCTACCTTCTTGCCATCATTGTATGATAACGGTAATGGTAATTTCAGTGCATTACTGAATAGTTTAAAACAAATTACAGTCACAAGAGGATTGTTGTTGTTGTTGTTTAGTTGTGTCCGACTCTTCGTGACCCCATGGACCAGAGCACGCCAGGCACTCCTGTCTTCCACTGCCTCCCGCAGTTTGGTCAAACTCATGCTGGTAGCTTCGAGAACACTGTCCAACCATCTCGTCCTCTGTTGTCCACCTTCTTCTTGTGTCCTCCATCTTTCCCAACATCAGGGTCTTTTCCAGGGAGTCTTCTCTTCTCATGAGGTGGCCAAAGTCTTGGAGCCTCAGCTTCAGGATCTGTCCTTCCAGTGAGCACTCAGGGCTGATTTCCTTCAGAATGATTTCCTTGACAAGAGGATAGGTCCTACTATAGCTCAGATGTTGACGGCCAGCTTAAAGGGGTGCATTTTCAAGAGATGCTCCTCTGTAGGGAGGGAATCTCCCAATACCGCCTTCTGGGCTGCCATCCCTGGAACTTCTGAGGTTGATGGAACTATCATGAAGATCCCCTCTGGATTTTAACACCAGAAAAGGCTTTTAGGGAAGGTAGCTTGCTTAGACAAGGTAATAGTGGAACTAACAGCGGCAAGGTGTCCTGCTGGTGACAGCAAACATAGAACCTTGAAATGCGGTGTTACAGAGGCAGGGCAAGGGTGGAACAAATGCTGCCATGGATCTGCTGGATCCAAAGTTGCTGGATCCTCTTGAGAGGACCTGATCTGAGCTGCATCACACCGCAGCTGATGTAGCAACGATTACTGTTTGGATAAAGAGAAAAGGACTATATATGCTACCTTGCAGGAAAGGTGGGATATACAAGTAAGGTGGCTTGCTTGTTTGTTTAAAAAAATAAAATATTTTATTATGAGCACCTCAGCTTTCATTTCCATAAAGTACAATTCTGTTAAGGTTAAGTGCATGGGCAATGACAGATCAACTCTTCCAAGATGAGGCTACTGAACCTGACAGAGATCATTGCCCTTCCCATCCTTAGCATATTCAGAATGTATTAAGCAAATTAAGGAAAGGTGATCAGATGTATTTTGCAGTTGAATGCAGCCACCAAACCCATTTTGGATGGAAAATCGATAAGTTTTAACAAAAATAAAACCAAACCAAAAACCCAAGGTGCTTTATTTGCATAATTAACACAGTTTGCGGAGTTCACCCATGCCATAACGTCGGGGATGGGAAATCTGTGATCTTCCAGATGTGGTCAAACTCCACTCCCATCAGCCCCAGCCAGCATGGCCAATGGTCAAGGATGATGGGAGTCATAGCCCAAAAGGTGCCCTATCCCTGCCACTGAGTAAGCAATTGACCTAGCCTCTCTGGGTCATGACCTTGAAGGCAAGAATGTGTTTAATTCTCTTACTCTGTTTTCTTTCGTGTCCTTGCCATGGACTGATAGATTTTTTTTTATCTTTTAAATGTAACAGGGAGGGCATGTCCTTTTCATGAACAGTTCTTAATCCATTACCCTGATCCATTAATGTTAAGACATGCAAATGCTTCTCCCATTATTATTTTTTAATCATTGTTAAGCACCTATGTTCCGGGTAATTATTCCATAAGGACCTTTAATGCTGGGTTCCTGTTACTTCAGAGATTTAACAAGCTGTATAGTTGAGTAGCTGTCTGTAAAAAACAATGTTAATGTCTATAAATAGTCCTGTGGGTTGCTCATATACTGATTCCAAATGTTGACCACTTATTGATCGGTCCATGAAATGTCCATGTTTTAAGGGTGTTCCCATTAGAATGGTAGAAACGTGGATCTTTTAAGTGTATTACTATTTTTCTTAAGTATATTGCTATTACTATTTTGTTTTAAAAGGTGCATGTGTGTGTGAGAGAGAAGGCAGGGCAATCCAGAATTGGAGCTGAGATGGGCTATCTTTATTGATACTTGCAAATGAGCTTAAAAATGGAACTGGAAATCTGTGATGCTCTCTCTCTCTCTAATTTATAATCTAAAGCATCTGACATGAATATGACACATATGTTTGGTATAATCCGCATACAAGCCCAAAGGATTACCTATGCAAATTAGAAACATTCTCCACACAAAAAAGAGACTTGATATGTAAATATTTTTATTTTACTAGTCAGATTAGAACTTTCACTTGAATTAATCCATTTTGTGTGTCTAACAGATTTATTCAATACAGCAAACAAAAAACCCCCGGTCTATTCTTGCAATAATTGATTTCAAAGAAGGTTTGCCAGCTTGATTTTTCCAAGTTTCTATCTTACTGTTTTGCTTCAGATGCACTAGAATTAAAATTCTGAGAAATCAAACACATTTCATGAATTCTTGCCTGTGCTTGTATGCAGGGGAGAAGGGAAATCTTTCATAACTTTGTGTGTTCCGTTAAGAGTCTGTGGAAGCCAATTCTTGATCCACACATCCTTCCACAGTGGGGGACATAGGTTTCTGGGCGGGAGTTGAATCACAGTGAGGGTTTGCCAAACGTACCTTCCTCTTAGCATGTTTCTCCCTTGCGTCCTGAGTCTGAGCATCTTCAAAGTCCATGACACTTTTGGTAAAGGCTGTGTACAACATTAAAGTCTCACATTGAATATAACTGATTTGTAGAAGGGACTTTATGAGCTGAAAATAGAGACAAGAAGCCCAAGAAAATCTTTTAACAAAAGCAATTTTGGGGGGGAAAACCTCACTGAACTCTAGTTAACACTTAAATCCTGTTGAACTCGTTACAAGTTAAGGATGCATCACTCTTCCCTGCTGGATCGTGGCCAAGATTTGGAACAACACAAAGCTGCTAGGTAAGCATGTGGTGGAATTACCGGCATCCTCTTCAAACCTTGCCTTCTCCATCAATATGAATATATGTTTGAATTGGCTACTATTCACTCTTGAGTCTTCCTCTGTGTGTCCTCACGCATTTACACAGTGGTGTGCCATTGATGTAGTAGCCAAAAGTATTGTATTTTTCACCCTATAGGACACACTTTCCCCCCTCCAAAAATGAAGGGGAAATGTGTGTGCGTCCTATGGGGCGAATGCAGGCTTTCGCTGAAGCCTGGAGAGCGAGAGGGGTCAGTGCGCACCGACCCCTCTCGCTCTCCAGGCTTCGCGCAGCTCTCCGCAAGCTGTGGGAGCCCGGCTCTGGGCTCCCACGGCTTGCGGAGAGTTGCCTGCATGCCGAAGCCTGGGGCGCACTGAGCTCAGCACGCCCCAGGCTTCGAGCTTCGCGCAGCTCTCCACAAGCGTGGGAGCCCAGCGCTGGGCTCCCATGGCTTGCGGAGAGCTGCTTGTTCTGGGGGCTGGGGTCGGGGGAAACTCGGGCTTCCCCTGCCCCAAACCCGCGCCTGGGGGGGGATAATTTTTTACCCCCTTTATTTCCCCCCAAAAAAACTAGGTACGCCTTATGGGCAGGTGCGTCCTATGGGGCGAAAAATACGGTACTTTGTGGCATTGTATCAGTAATACTTACTACAGCCCTGTAGGATAGACCAGTATTATCATAAAAGATGACGGAAAAATGACTTGCCTAAGAACCTCAATGAATTTATGGGAGAGGTGGATCCTGGAACGGACCTCTTCATGTTTTAAGCCACTACTCCAGCTCAGCATAAGAAATCCCTGTTGCTGCATTATGAGAAAAACTTTGAGTTTCATAGCTAATGAAACAATACCAGGAACTGTTTTCATTTGCTGGCTGAAAGGTGAAGAAAAAAAAAAGATTTTTAAAAATAAAAAATCTGTAATAGTTAACAGAGGCCATATTTTTTCAACATTTGTATGATATCACATCTGCCAATCAAATGGTTCAAAATCAATTTAAAAACCTGAAATATAGTTACCAGAAATTTCCCACCTCCGCTCAACTGAAAATTATTTGCAATAAAAACATGTTAAGCATATTTAAACGGGTCACCTCAGAGAGACATGAGGGACAAAGGTGGAATTTACACTCATGTTTTCTTAATAACTGCTTGATCTTACAATTCTGTGTGTTGACCCTTGTCAGAAGATAAAGATGAACTTGTACGTACTGGGTGAAATGTGTAGCCACAGGGCTTAACAGACTTAATGGGAATCACATGAAATACATCTCCGTGGCATATCTTGGGAAATCTATTTTTTGCATGTCTGACACACAGCTCTGGATGCTTTAGGCAGGAGAATCGTGAAGTAGACTCAAGAATTCAATTTCAAACTTACAATTGAATTTCCAGGAAGGTGCTTCCACTGTTAAAGGACTCCATCCTCCATTCGTGAGCTGCTGCAAACACTTGACTCGGCCCAGTGTTGAAAGAGGCCTTGGGGCTGGCATGAACACTCCTTGTCCCATCCTAACTCTTAACTATTGTGTGTTCACATGGGCACTTCAGTATCATTTATACTTCTTGCATTTCTTGGCCTTTGGTACGACTTTCAATATATCTTTCTCTATACATGCCTTACACACACCTTCATACACACATCATACTTTTGATGAAGTGGACTCTATTCTACGAAAACTTATACCACATACAAATCTTTTTTCTGGAATTGTTTTTCCTCTTCTAGACAGATTAGCTCTTTGCTAAGAAAGGAAACTGTAGTTAAAGTGGCAGGATCTTTTGGAAATCAACTGTACAGGATCCCACTTTGTGTGGAAATGCTGCATAATTAAAGCAAGCAAACAAGGAAAAACCCCTCAAATTTCCAGCTTGCTTTTCCATTTGAGACATCCCCCAACACCTCATTCATTTGGAAAATTGGCTGCCGCCCAAAGGTTGGAACTTTGAGAAATGATTTAAGGGATTCTTCTGGTAAGGAATAACAACAACAGGTTACAACATGAAAAAACCTGTATTAGATGTTTGCTTTCTCACTGTTTAAACATCGTTTTTGGACTTTATTTAGCCCAGACTTAACTGCTGGCTGTTTATACAGGCTACTGAGTATTTACCTTAGGTCAATACACAAGGCTGAGCATTTAACACATTTCTTGTGTCATACAGTGGGGTCTAGAAGATTCTTCTCACCTTATTTCTGAAGAAAACCAGTGGTTACAGAAACTAGAAATTAAGCACCATAAAACTTATTTGTGGGGGAGATAATTATTTCAGAAAAAAAACCTATAGTAACCCGAAGGTTTGATTGCACACAGACACAGGATGGTCCCTATTAGCATCTTGAGTGAAGGGGTGAATGTTAAATGATGTCAAACAACTCATGACAAATGAAGAGATATTTTTCAGGCATGAGCCAAGTTTGGGCTGAGAGAGGTTTTGAGGGGAGCGGGAGCAGGGAGAGAAAAGGGATTTCAGCTTGGTGTCAGTGCAGACAAAATGGCTGCCACGGGCTCCTTTAAAATGGCTTTTCTTGGCACAATGCCATCACACAGCAGATCCGTGTGACAGAATTATCTGGAATGTTATAAAACAGTTGTTCCTTATACGATGCCACAGACTGAGTTTCTCACAATACCCAAACCACACTATTTTTTGTGGGAAATAATTCATACATTCAAACACGTGTCATTTCATTTTGTGTATAGTTCGGGTCATTGCACCTCAAAAGGCATATTGTAGAGCTGGAAAAATATATAGAAAAGGCCAATCGAGAAGCTGGAGAAACGCCCCCCTGTGAGGAAAATTTGCAACAACTGGGACTTTTTAGTTTAGAGAATAGGTAGGGGGAGAAACATGATAGAGATGTGCAGAATTATGCAAGTTTTTCTCTGTCTCTCATAATATTAGACGTGGGGCCATCCAATGAAGCTAAATCATGGAAGATTGATCACAGACAAATGATATCACTTGGTGCTGTTAGAATTCCTGCTCCATGATTGCAGTCATGGGATTTTTGTCTATCCCATGATGGTGTATGTTTTGACTCCACAGAGTGGGAAGTGACGGAGACAGGATGTTTGTGTTACTGTGTTCCATGAAGCGGGACTATTGTCCTTTGTTCTTTTTCTCTTCGCTGTCTGTTGCTAGAGAGAGAGGGAGCCATGTTGCAGTGCTCCGTGTGTGCTTATATGTAAATAAAGTAGATTAGCCAAAATGCGGAGTTGCTGAGGTCTGCCACGCAAGTTGCGCAAACTTTGCGGATCCCTAAGTGTGCCGGTGTCAGTTGGCATCGGTCGCTGTGATGTTCAGGCTGAAGAGAGCTTATTAAGCTCCCGAACGATCAACCAGGAGGGAGGGAGCATGCCAGTCAGGCATGTGTCTCTGCCAGAGTCCTACTCAAGTGTAGGCTGAAGTCCTGACAGGTGCATCGTTAAGCTGTCACCACTGCCACGAGATGTAGTAGTGGGTGACTTTAAAAGGGGAATAGACAATAAGGCTTTCAGTGGCTACCAGCCATGATGGCTATGTACCACCCACAGTGTTGGGGGCAATATGCCCTGAATACCAGTTGCTGGCAATTGCAAGTGGAGAAAGTGCTGTTGCCCTTAAGACCTGAGTGTGAGATTGACATAGGCATGTGGCTGGCCACTGAGAAACAGGATGCTGGACTAGATGGGGTTTTGGTTTAATCCAGCGCAGGGCTCTTCTTATGTCCTTACGTCTATCCATGCAACATCAAGATCTAGTTTGTATTTATTTAACCGGGCCAACTTAGAAGCCCTGTCAGTTCTTCTGTCTCTCTGCCAAAGAGGAGTCAGGCTAAATCCCAAAAGGATAAGAAGGGCTTTGCATGTCCTCTAAACAATTACTCTAAGGGCACTGCGGTATGTGTACCTAGATTCTATGCAGACAGCCAGCTGAACGCAGGGGGAAATGGAATTAGACATATGCTCCCCTGATGAATTCAAGGTATTCTGCAAAAAGTGCTTACGACTTCAGTCCTAAGTGCTGGCTGGCAGTCGTGGGGCTGTATGGGGCAGCACACCCACAACCAGGGAAGAAATTCCCTTTTGCTGCACTACCTTCCAGCCTCACCTGTGAAATATCTCCCTCACCTGTGAAATGCCCTCTTCAGGGGTTTCTACTGGCCACTCCCAGTGATGAGGATGTCACTGCTTGTAGCTTCCAACTGCCATTTGGGCACACACTGTTATGTATTGGGTTTAACACATTTTATGTTACAAGGCGCATTCTAACCAATTGTATAAGCGTTGGTAGACGAACGTTCTAATGGCAAGTGAGCGCATGCACTTTCAACTGTCAACTGTCAATGGTCAGTTCATGCTTGGCATTATTATTGTGTTGCCCAGTCAGTTCGGTTCTTGTTTTCCAATGAGTGAGCTGTTGTCACTGACGTAGTTGAGGAACTTATACTGCCTTGGGCTTCTGACTTTTTCTGAACATTTAACAATGACGACGAGGATGGGATTGATGCGTTCCCGCTGGCTGCCAGAGGCCCAAGACCGCACCGCAGCACCGCCACCTGCCGCCTCACAGTAAGCGCGACCTCACCGCCATGCTGGACATAGTAAATAGTCCCGGAAATGATACCGCGCCTGCTGCATCTTCTCAACCACTCACAATCACACAAGTGACTGCTCCAGGTCTGAGGATGGCCACCAGTCATAGTTTGCCACCACCGGACTTCGATATGAGCCATCCTGCAGAATGGCCACAGTGGCTCCGCCGAATAAGGAGCTACGTCTGGCTACACTAGGGAGGCAGACAAGGTGGATGTGCTACTGACAGTTCTGAGAAGTTCCACCATCACATGCTAGAAGGTCTGATGGCACCCAGGGACACAGAGGCATGCACTTTCAACTGTCAACGGTCAGTTCATGCTCGGCATTATTATTGTGTTGTCCAGTCAGTTCGGTTCTTGTTTTCCTATGAGTGAGCTGTTGTCACTGACAATGTTAAATGAACATACGTAGTTGAGGAACTTATGCTGCCTTGGGCTTCTGACTTTTCCCGAACATTTAACACACACTGTGATGCTCCTCACCACCAGGGTTTCTGCCAAAGGCAGAGCTCTCCTGCCGGCAAAGACATCAGAGCTGGGAAGGAACCTAGGCAATCTCTGCTCCTTCCAAACCCCCTTCAGCAGGGCAGATTGAGGGTTTCATAGAATTGTAAAGTTATCTAGTGCAACCCCCTGTAATCTTCTGCCCAACCTGGGGCTTGAACCCCTGGCCCTGAGATTAACCCTCATGCTTTACTGGCTGAGCTATCGTTCTGCTGCATATATGGGGAACAAACTGCACCCACCTCCTCAGGCATGGTGGAAAGACATGGATCCTTATGTGCTCCCTCTCAAGATGTCCAATGTCTTCAAGAAGGAAGGGTCGCCTGAATGTCATGTGCAGACTGCGATGCCGTGTGCCCTGTTGTAGGTGGGTGAGTGTCTGCTACCGATGGGACAGTAGCTGAAACAGACTTAACCTTTTTCATGAGTTTGTGTTTCTCAGCGCTTTGCAACAAAGCAGGATCAGCATTCCACACAAGAGCATAAGAAAATACTCTGCCCGCCTGTGATTTCCAGCAATTGGTTTTCAGAGGCATAATTCCTCTGACAGTAGAGGAAGAGAAGGGTGGAAGCTAAGGCTCATGCACTATGCCAAACTTCAGTTTATTTCCCCCTCAAAGGGTTGTTTGGGTCAATAAACTTTACTTGTGAAGGTCGCTTTAATAGTGTATTTATTAGCTGATTTGTCAGCATTTTGAACCACCTTGGCTACCCTGGGATTGACAAATGAGGAAAAAATGAGAATCTGAAATTGGCCAGTCTTAAATTGAGCTTGCCATATTTCCTCATCGGTTTGTGTGTGTGTTTTAAATCCTCACCCCAAAAAGTTGGCATTTCAGTGTACATTTCTCCTAGCATACCCAGTTGCTGCAAGCCGTTTCCCCAAATATAATGCATTTTTGTTGTTTTCACTAATGTATACACCCCCAAAAAACACACATTTCCACACACATTATTGTGTGGAAGAAAAGCATCACAAAATTCAGATTCTCCTGGTCTGAAGTCCTGGAGAGACATCGCTGCCATCAGTGCTGACAATACTGAGCTCAGTGGACCAACGGTCTGACTCACTTGGCAGCTTCCATGTTCCTAAGTGCGAATGTCAAAGGATATCTTGCATACTGTCCTGAGAAGTATGAATTAGATGTGCATTAAAATGGGGCTTCAGTTTCTCCCTGCCTGAAAGGGTAGAAAGGCAGCAGAGACAATAAAGGAACAGATAAACAAATAGCAGAGGCGACACACACACTTACCCGCAAAGGATCTCCATTCTCCCATGCAGCCTCAAGTTGTTGCTCCGTTCACTCTTTGTTTGTGGTTAAGAAGTCTGAGAAGTAGATGCTGGTATTACAATGCTAGTCCTTTCAAGTATTTTCCTTTCCCCTCAGGTCGTAACACCAAGGCTGAATGGAAACTGCAGTTAGAGATTTAATTAGACCGGCTATTTCTGGATGAAACTCATTATCGTACCTTGTAATTAAAACTGGGGTCATGATATACTCTTTTGGCAGGTTAAGCTGTGAATGGAGACATATCTCTTTTATCTTCCTTTACCCATGTGTTGTTCTCTCCCCCCCCCCCCCGCTTTTTTTGCAGGAGGTGGCGGTGGTTTGCAGCCGTGGCAAATCATTTGTATCTTCCCCGTTTTGAAATCTTCCCATTAAAAGATGAAAGGCAATTATTCATGAAGCAACAACCAGCACACAGCCCTTTCTTTGACAATGATACCAGAGGGAAATATTACCAGAAGAGAAGAGAAAGTTGCGTCCAGGTTGGCAACAGTTGGCAAGCTTACTCATCCGTTGCACCGCCTAGCAATCAACTTTTCAAAAACTTGCCAAAGATACAATTCTGCTCCCAGGGAATTGAAGAAGATGAAGGAGGAGGAGAGGAAGGGGGAGGGGAGGAAGCCTGATGATTTTCAGTTGCTCAACTTTCCCTAGAGGCCGAGAAAGTAGAGATGACTATTCACTCCCCATGCACACAGCCTTGTTCCCTGAAGCATTTCCCACAAACCACCTTGAACCCACAGAGTGGTGGTAGTGAAGGTGAGCTCTGAGCTTTTTTTTTTAGGAAAGCCACCAAAATTGTTGGGAACACCCCCCCCCCCCAAATAGTGATTTTAAGGTTTTGGAGCTGTTTCTGCTGCTTTTTTCATCATGTTGCCATACATCCGGGTTTGCCCTTACATTTTGCTACTTCAGCAAAATTCCCCGACACCCAAAAATCAGGACCTGTCAGGAATCTTCCTGACATATGGCAAGCCTATGCTGACATTACTGTGCAAAGCAAAAACCTTCCTGTCCTCTTCCGATTTTGGCTAAATCCACTTAATAGTTTGTCCTGATCTAGTTTTGCTGCAGCTCTTTTATTATTATTTTTTCTCTTGTAATGTTTAGTAGTTGTTTAAAATGGTTTTATCTTTGCTATTATGGTGTATCGCTAAGCACGTTGACTATGGTTCCTGGAGCAAATATTTTAATGAAACAAATATTGTAAGTGCATACGATTTGGTATACGACAACCAATTTGACATCATGTGGAACTCATCTTCCTTTCTTTTCTCCTTTCCTTAGAACATAAGAAGAGCCTTCTGGATCTGACCAGTGGCACATCTAGTCCAACGTTGTGTTCTCACAGTGGCTAATCAGATGTCTGTGGGGAACCCACAAGCAAGTTTTGAGTACCTCTTGTGGTTTCCAGCAAACGACGTTCAGAGAATAATTGCTACCTCTAACTATGGAGGCAGAGCCATAGCCATGATGGCTAGTAGCCATCAATAGCCTTAACCTCCATGAATCTGTCCAACCCTTTTTTAAAGCCATCTAGTTTGGTGGTCACACTGCTTCCTTTGGGGGCAAGTTTGATAGCTTAACATATTTCTCCCTTCCTTCTATCCCAAGATTCTGAACATAGATCACTAGGCATTACTGCTACAGCAATAATAAAAACAAGAACAACAAAGGGTTAAAGTCCTTTTACCCCCCGCCGCTCCCCAGGGTCCTAATCTAAAGCTGGCCCTCACACTGAGTGTCAAAAAAAACCCTGTCCTGCACTAAGAATGGTTTGGTGAAAATCTTGGAATATGCAGAGATGGCAAAATTGATGGCACTGATAAAAGACGCAAATTTCTAATATTTTAAAGAAGACTGGAAACCCTTTCCAGTCTATATAAAAAGTTATTTGCCATATGTGAAGACCACAGTGGGGTTTGAAGTGTAAGAAAATAGCAGAATGTGTTAGAGGATGAAATTAGATAAGACAGAACCTTAACGCAATTTTATGTCATTTGGGTTATAAACATTGATGTTGGGTGAGTGGGAATTCACAAGTTTTGTTTAATTGGAATATAATTGTTGAGTAACAAATGTAACTTTCCATAGGGGGAAAAATAAAATATTATTATAAAAAAACCACCCTTTGCTTAACGGCGGGGACATGTGATTAACTTCATGTGCAGTTTGGCCCAGAAAGAACATCATTTTGCAGTAGAATGCCAATGGATTGGCAAGCTGAGTGCAAACGAAGCCCAAATTCCCCTAGTAAAGTCACCCTTAATTAAAATTTGGGAGCTTTTGAGTTAAGGCAAAAGTACACGAGAATTCTCCTAGTAACATTATAGTATTATTCACCAGTACAGTCACAAGGCGGTTTGACTCCTATTGTACGCCACAACTGATGATCATCAGATTAACAGTTAAGGGTAATCAGATCCAAGCATTCCTTTGTGGTTAAACTGCTAAGCATTCCATCTGTCTTCCTGCGATTTCTTGCAACATGCGTTGCTACAGGAGTGTTGAGTCAGTAATTTCACATCGCCGCAGCTAAATTAGGTTTGCGGGCTCCAGGAAAACTTCTGGTGCTACCGTTCCCATAAACACCTACCCTGTAGGGGAACGACTGTAACCTGGGCCCTGGGTTGCCTTGGATTTAACAACAAAGCACCATTTAGGACTGTAACTGAATTAATAGTAAGCTGTTAACTTTATTACGCCGATATACAAATGGTTCAGCTGTGCTGCAGATCCTGCCTTGTAAGGAAATCAGGGTTAACTGAATGCAGCCTCTTATATACAGGCCCTGGCGACTTCAAGATTGGATTACTGCAATGCACTCCATCCCTTGCACTTGTCCCAGAAACTGCAGTTAGTGCAGAAGGCTGCAGCATGGTTGCTGCCAGGTGTGAGACCCTGGCACAACTCTGCTCAGTGATCTGAACTTGCTACCTGGCCAGGTTCCAGGTGTTACTGTTGGTATAAAGGTAAAGGGACCCCTGGCCATTAGGTCCAGTTGTGACTGACTCTGGGGTTGCGGCGCTCATCTCGCTTTATTGGCCGAGGGAGCTGGCGTACAGCTTCCGGGTCATGTGGCCAGCATGACTAAGCCACTTTTGGCAAACCAGAGCAGCACATGGAAACGCTGTTTACCTTCCCGTCGGAGCGGTACCTATTGATCTACTTGCACTTGGACATGCTTTCGAACTGCTAGGTTGGCAGGAGCAGGGACCGAGCAACATGAGCTCACCCCGTCGCAGGGATTCGAACTGCCGACCTTTTGATCAGCAAGTCCTAGGCTCTGTGGTTTAACCCACAGCGCCACCGCGTAAAGCCCTTAACAGTTTGGGACTAGTTTGCTTGTGGGGTTGCCTTACTCCTTATGCCCTCACTAGACTATTTCGATATGCTGAACTGGCACTTGTTACAGGTGCCACATAATACCCACTCTGCAATCGTGATAAATGAGTTCACAGTTAGTATATAGAGCTGCAAACTTGCATTTGTCTATGTGTAGGATTGGTAGGTAGAAGAAGACTGCAAGGAAGAAGACCTGTGCAAGCAGTTGAGGGACAACTTCAAGGACCCTCATCTCCCTTCTTTTGGTTCTTCATCTTTTATCCAGACTTGAACTGGATAGTCCTTCAAACAGAGGACTGTCATTGGACAACCCTTCAAACAGAAGGTTGTCTTTTGCAAAGCAGGACACATCATGCTATTTTTTAAAAAAATGCAAATGCACTCTTACAACCCTTGTTTGCAGTCACAACAATAGTATGAGTCACTAAAAGTTACTTTGTGGCTTGTAGTTTAGATCCTTTCCCTTTATTTAGATGGAAAGCACACCAGTGCATCGCTTAAGATTCTTATCATTGTCTCTCAGACACCCCCAGATACCAAATAATATGGCGCTGAGTTTCTGAAATATGCCATTTGTTAGTGTAAAAGGTTGCTTCAGCTCATTTCAAATGACCTTCTGGAATTCAAGGCCACAGAGTGTGCGAGGGAAACTGAATGCAGCTTAACAATGTGAGCTGGCTTATATTTCACCAGATTTGAGAAGCACACAATACAAGCATCTTTGGTTTCCAAAACTTAATAGCAGGCCTCTTTCTAAACATATTCTCTCCTACTGTGTCCATGAGAAAGGGTAATTTATGTGGCTGCGCTTAATATGTTCTTCAAAGGTGCAAACCTGTAGAAACTGGATTAGTATGTTGACTCCATCAATTAACGTTAATCTAATATCCTGCCCATTTAAATTAGTGTAAACATTGGCCGATAGGGTTAAGGGAAGAGAGTTAAACCGAAAAAGATTTATTTAAGGATTAGTGCAGCAGCTACACTAGAATTCAATCCAGGAAGTAAACATCCCAGCAGTGCAGGTTGCAGGAAACAACAGCACTCGGCAAAGATTAGCAGCTCAAAACAAGAAGGCCAAAGAAAAGTTGTGATGTGGAGAGGTGGAAGAAATTAGGATTTCTTGTGCTACCAAAGAGCATGGCAGTAAAACGAATGCAACTACTAATGAAAATAAAAAAAAACATGTAGAATTGACCTGGATCCTTCCTTTACAAGGTTGAATGCTCCATGTTGCTCAATTGATTAGAAAAAGGAAGTAATAACACATGGGTTGAAACAAACCACAATGATGCATACTACAGTAATATACAGTGGTACCTCTGGTTGCAAACGGGATCCATTCCAGAGGCCTGTTCGCAACATGAAAAGAGTGCAACCTGAAGCGCCGTATCTGTGCAGGTGTGCGGTGTAATTTGGCGCTTATGCTCAAAACGCAATTTAGCGCTTCTGAGCATGCACGAGCAGCGAAACCTGGAAGTAACCCTTTCCGGTACTTCTGGGTCACCGCGGGATGTAACCTGAAAGAATGTAACATGAAGCAAACGTGACATGAGGTATGACTGTAAACAATATCAATGCATCGTTTGAAGATTGGAGAACCTGTTTTTTTTTCATTAATGCAAGAAGTAAGGAACACTAAAACCTAAAAGGCTGAAGAATGGCAGCCCATTTGTTTTCTGGTTCCACTAGTATATTGAAATGGCATCCCCAAAATCTAGCCCAAAGGAGTGATTCAGAGAGTAATTTACTAGGGAATTGTACCATAAAAGCCACACTGCCCTTGGCTTTTGGAATGCATTAACTGTATTGGTGGGATGGGAGTAAGTGACAGAATCTGAGTGAAGAAGCACTCAGGGTGTCTTGCAGCAACAGCGACAGGGAAACTCAGTTTCAAAGAGGTTCAGGGAGCTTTAAGTGACAGCCAAGATGAAATGCAACTAGCATTCTCTGGACAAGGGCCTGGATTATGCCTTCTTCCCATCATTTAGTTACAAGTCATGGCCCTGTCTACAGGGGACAAGACTACTGACAAACTCCTTACTGCCATGCTACCCCCTGACATTTTTCTTCTTAAAAGCACAGCTATTCAGTTACACTTCAACCAGCACGGACCGATATTGGATTTAAATAAAAGCATTGCCAATTCTTTTCTCTCTCCCTCTTTTTTTAACATCTGAAATAAAGAAGGGTGTCAGGAATGGCTGGAGAGCAGCTGGCATGCTATCAAAGTGTCGTTGGAAATCTGCTTGCCTTAATTCACTCCAGCAGAACACACATCTTGCTTCTCAGACATGTGTAAATTCAGATTTTAATCACTTTAGCAGTGCCTCCGCAAGGCAGACTCCCCCCTCCCCCACCAAAGGCAGAACTTCCCTACCAGAACAAACAAAACGTGGGGATCCCGGTTCTCACGCCATTAGAGAGGAGCAATTCACAACATTTCATGTTCTTGGCCAACACGTCTCACTTAACAAGCTGTCTCTTTGGAGAAGACTGTGGAATTAGCAGTGACTGAAATCCATACATTCCTAACAATATAACTGGCATTAATTGACATCCTTGTGGCCAGATATAGACTTTGTTGGCTTGGCTTGCAACCATGAAACCACTTAGAGGGATAGCTTTGGCGGGGAGGGGAACGGAGTTTCACATGACCTCTTCCACATGCCAAAAGGACGTTTGGAGTAGGTAAGTGTCAAGGACAGTGCAGCTTGGCCCATTAGGGCAAATGGCACTCTGCCTCACCTCCCTCTGTGGTGTTGCCTTTGTAGAACTCAGCAGTGAAGAAGATGGGTACAAAAGTAGAATGAGTTGGCTCTGGGTCCACTTACTGTTGACCTCAATGGTCTCTATGGGCACCAGCCACCACTGGTCTCATATATATATATATATATATATATATATATATATATATATATATATGTGTGTGTGTGTGTGTGTGTGTGTGTGTGTGTGTGTGTTTAGACCTCCTTTCCTCCCTCCATGGGTTCCATCTTTAAGATTAAATTTACCCTTATCTAGCTATTACATAACCATAATTACCATTAAAACAATTCTACATTACAAGTGTCTTTACATCCCTGCCAAAGATTTTAACTGTTTGCAGTGGTCTTTTAAGTAAATTATAAATTTACTCCAGTCTTTAGAAAATAATAATAATAATAATAATAATTTATTATTTATACCCCGCCCATCTGGCTGAGTTTCCCCAGCCACTCTGGGCGGCTCCCAATCAGTATTAAAAACAATACAGCATTACATATTAAAAACATCCCTAAACAGGGCTGCCTTAAGATGTCAGATACTTGATCTTCCTGGTTTCGGATATTCCCCATCAATTTTCACCATTTCCACATACTCCGTCGGTTTCATCTGCCATTCTTTTGTTGGTATTTCTTCTTCCTTCCATCTCTGGGCTAGTCGCATTCTTGCTACTGTTGTTGTTGCATGCATAAAAAGTCTTTTATCTTCTCTTGGAAACTCTTCACCTACAATACCTAGTAAAAAGGCTTCTGGTTTTTTAAACAAATGTATTTTTAAACATTTCCTTAAATTCATTATATATCATTATATATCATTTCCCAGAAAGCCTTTACCGATGTACATGTCCATCACATATGGTGAAAAGTGCCCTCTTTCTCTTTACATTTCCAACACAGTTGAGAATTTGTTTTGCACATTTTAGCAATTTTACTCAGTATTAGATACCAATGATACATCATTTTCATAGAATTTTCTTTCAACGAAAAGCATGCAGTCAGGGACAGATTTAGGTTTGATGAAGCCCCAAGCTACTGAAGGTAATGCGACCCTTTATATGTCCAGCTGTCCTTTGTCAACAACAAATTGTTGCTTTTTTGTGTTGAATATACGCTATATGGTAATTTATGGACCTAATATGTATCTAAAGCCATTTGCACATAACAAAATATGTATTTTATCAAAGTAATATTTATCTTATCTTAAATTTTGGAAAGAATAGTTTCAGGTTAAGAACGGACCTCCAGAACAAATTAAGTTCTTAACCCGAGGTACCACTGTACGTAAATCCGGCATTGCATGCAGTAAATTTTATTTCCGCTGGTCTAGTCCCACCTGCTGCTGCCATGCTCCTCCCACTTTGAACAACACCCACAAGTTCGAAACCTGAGCAGCAGCGGCATGGTGGGGCAGAGTCAAGGCCAAGGCCACAACTGCTTACCTGAGTGGGGTGAAGTGGGGTAGTAGCATGTTCAGGACCACAGAATTACACTGGTGGAAGCGCCCGATTTATGGTGGTGGTCCCGCCAGTGCAACCATGCATCCCTGAGCTTGCTGCCATCCTGCAGTACCCAGTTTCCATCCAATTAACCAGCAGTTATGCCCGTTTGCCGCAGCTGGACCTGGACACTTGAAGACCAATATATTGGGTTTTGTTTGGGCTGCATACACACAACCCATATATTTAATGTGCATGGCATTCCCCACACAATCCTGGTAACTACATACCCTCCCATGCAACACAGCCCAAATCTGGGACACCGTCTTCCGGGTATGAACTCCCGTGTGAGTCCTGTGACCTTCATGAGACTGCGGACCTGGAAAAGGCACATTTTTCAGGCACAGTGCTCCAAAACATGCATTTTGGGGTGCCACACAAGATCATGGACCGGGGTGGGGGGAACAACATGCTCTTTTCAGGGCGAGATCTCAGCCTGAAATTGCATGGGAGCAAGTTGCCCCAAATGGCTGCCGGGCTCCTGTGGGATGTCCCAGTTTTTCCAGGGCAGCTGATGGGTATGGAACGGTAGTTTGATAAAGATACTTGAAATTGTAACTCTGTTAGGGGCAGTTTTAGGGCAGCATGACCTGTTTGGCTGCAATGGGCACTGCACAATGCTGTCAAACAGAGCATGAGAGGTGAGGCACGCACCAAATTTTAGTGTCACACAGGGTGCCGTTGCAATTCGAGAGTCCAAAGTCTGCCACTGGCTCAGGGGGGTTTGTGTGTGAATCGCAACTCCCAGCATTCTTCAGAGGGGAAGCTTTACATGTATGGCTTTTAATTTTCTGCTTTTTAAACATTTTACTGTGCTGTGTTATTGCATTCGTTCATGTGCGTCTTTTAAACTTTTCTTGCAGAGATGGATCCCTCGGATTTGCAAGTTGCCCTGAAAGCAGGGGCTGATCAGATGGCGTTTATATACATATTTCAAAATCAATCAGTCAACAGAAGAGGCAGGGAAGCGGTCCCTTCCTCACCGAGTCCCATAAGGGGAGGGCGTTGGCAGAGTTCCTTCTTGCTAATTGCATTTTGTTTTAAGAGGCCTAACAAATTGCCCGGTAATGTAATAGATTATTCTTTTTGAAAAAACACACACCATGCCATGCTAAACCACCTCTTAAACGTAATGAGTTACATGAAGTCATCCAGTTTAAAAGACTCTCTTAAAGAGGTAATTTAATTCAAATAAGGGTATACACTACCAGCTTCAGTGGCTTAAAACATTTATAGAGTAGCAGTACTATTCCACTGCCTTAGGTTATTCCGTCGACTGGAAACCACTCAGAGAGGAAACTTGGGGAAAGCTCACAGCCACCAGGCAAGTGCATAGGAACTTCTTTATAGTTAAACAATGCTTGCTTTTTTAAAAAAAAAGGATCAGGGAAATAAAAAGTTTTAGGAAGGGTTGAGTCATGTTTCTGAGATCCTTCCTAATGAGAAAACAGCTGCCACAAATTTGCTAAATCTTTTGGATGCTCTTAGCTCCACTGACTGATTGCTACCATATTTTTCACTCTATAAGACGCACCAGACCACAAGACACACCTAGTTTTTGGAGGAGAAAAACAAGAAAAAATATATTCTGAATCTCAGAAGCCAAAACAGCAAGAGGGGTCTCTGCACAGTGAAAGCAGTGATCCCTCTTGCTGTTCTAGCTTCTGGGATAGCTGCGCAGCCTGCATTCACTCCATAAGACACACACATATTTCCCCTTACTTTTTAGGAGGGAAAAAGTGAGTCTTATACAGCAAAAAATACGGTAATTTGAGAGCTGCATGTAGGCTGTGATTTTACATCAAGGCAGGAAAAGCGAGGACTAAGGCACTGGGCAGAAAATCTATTCAATTTCTGAGAGATTTCAGGCCCCTCCAGATTACAGATGGAAGGATGTGTGACTTTCGTTCCCCTTGGTTCCTCATTATCCCCATCTTAAATTGGACTCTCCACATTTCTGCTGCAATTTGCTGAATTTGTTCTTTAAAATCCTTGTGGAAATTCTTCAATACTTTAGGGGGAAATTCTCCACATTTTCACTAATGTATGCATCTTTATGTCCACTTTAACTAATACATGCATATTTTTTTATAAAGAAAAACAGTGGTTGGCTGGACAACTACACTGCAAAATTTGTATAAGTGTGAATTTTGAAAGATGGCTATGTTTTGGTTCGGAATTCTTTCAGAAAGTGCCAGTTTGATATGCTTGGCTTTAAATGCAAACCGCATCAAATTTCTTCCCTATCCCTACTCAATATGGCCTTTTAATTATGCTTCCATGATGATTTGTGCTCATGACACCTGCGGGGCATTCATATGCAATGCTCCTTTTAATGCTACTTGTTCATTTCCAATCAGTGCATATCCTGTAACTTCCTGTTGAAATGCACACAAATTTCCACACTACAAAAGTTCTGGGGGTTCCCCCCTGCTCCCTTCTTCTGCTTCTGTTGTGCTATAGCCCCTCCAGACAGTGATAATGTGATAGCACTGGGGAAGCATGGTAGAACAACCAATAAAATGACATGCAAACGGTCCAGTATAAATCTACCACCAATGCATTATTATTTTGCCAAGAACTGATATGGCTACAGGTGCCACATATCCACATTATACCCATTCTGCGTGTGTAAGAAAGCCGTATTTTAGTGTGGCACAACCCATACTTTGGAACTCCCCGCCTATTGACATCAAGCAGACACCTTCTCTGCACTCTTTTCAGCATTTGCAAAAAAGCATTTCTGTTGAGGCAAGCCTTCCCAAACATGCAGAATGTCAGTGTAAACTTTTATATC
Organism: Podarcis melisellensis; assembly: GCF_964234715.1. Lineage (NCBI taxonomy): Eukaryota > Metazoa > Chordata > Lepidosauria > Squamata > Lacertidae > Podarcis > Podarcis melisellensis. Next base: position 23,941,045 of record NC_138530.1, on the reverse strand, counting down.
TGTTTTTAGTTTATTGCTGATTTTATTTTACTTTTCCCTGTGTTAAATAGTTGTTTGTAGCTGTTTTCGCTGATAATGTTATTGCTTTATTCTCTTTATTCTCAGAAGGCAGTGATGGCCATCAATCAAATGGATTTTAAAGGGGGATTCAAGGAAGGCTATTAAAGGCTACTAGCCATGATGCTAGAGGCAGCAGTGCTTTTAAATACCAATTGCTGGAAACCACAAGATGAAAGGAGGGACGTGGGTGGCGCTGTTGGTTAAACCACAGAGCCTAGGGCTTGCTGATCAGAAGGTCGGCGGTTTGAATCCCCGTGACGGGGTGAGCTCCCGTTGCTCAGTCCCTGTTCCTGTCAACCTAGCAGTTCGAAAGCACGTCAAAGTGCAAGTAGATAAATAGGTGCTGCTCTGTCGGGAAGGTAAACGGCGTTTCCATGTGCTGCTCTGGTTCTCCAGAAGCGGCTTAGTCATGCTGGCCACATGACCAGCTATACGCCAGCTCCCTCGGCCAATAAAGTGAGATGAGCGCCACAACCCTAGAGTCGTCTGCGACTGGACCTAATGGTCAGGGGTCCCTTTACCTTTACCTATTACAAGATGGAAGAGAGGTGGATTTAGGGCTATGAAACTGGTTCTACTGCCCTGGGCACTGAGGGCAACTATGATGCAGTGAATTGGAAGTTGACGGCGTCAGATTTTGACCTTGCGCATGGTGCTGGACTAGATGGGCTGTTGGCCTGATCCTGCAAACTCTTATTATGTTAAATCATACTCAGAGTAAACCCCCCTTGAAGTCATGAGTATGACTTAGTTGGAGATCACCCAGCCCATATTTCTGGAATTTGCCAGCAATTCCAGTCTGCAGTTCATTTAATAATACTTTAAAGAAAAAAAGATCTGCAGGGACTAAGTTGTGACATGAATCACTCCAGCATGCAAGTGGAGAAAGGAAAGAACAGTCCTCTCTCTCTCTCTCACACACACACAACTGCACAGTCTGCCTTGGCTTTAATCAGTGGATATATATATATAAGAGTAAGCAGATGTTCCTTGCTCGCTTATTTCCCCGTGGAGTAAGGAGGCAGCGAATGGCCAGACCCCTGCCTCTCCTCCCACATCCCCTTTCTTCATTGGCAGGCGAGTGACGCTGAGGTCTCACAGACCTGTAACAAATGACTCTTTCCCTCTTCCTGCCAGCAAGCAAAGGGGAGGATAGACAGGAAGCCTTTCCGAGAGGACGGTCTCAGGGGGCTCATCCCAGGTGGAGGAGATAACACGGACCGCGTCTAAGAGCCACTTCGGATGTTCGCCCCATGGGCAGCACTTCTCCGCCTGGAAAAAAAAGGCAGGCAAGCTGCATGTCGTTACATGGAATGATAAGGGTGCATGCGTCTGTTCTGTACTATATTTGGGAAGCTCTAGCCAAGAGGCTACTGTAGGAACAGAGTGACGAATGCTAGCTGGAAGGCTAGTTTAGGAATATAAGAACAGTCCTGCTGGGTCAGATGAAGGGTTCAACACATCCAGCAGTGGGGAACCTGTGGGTCTCCAGGTGTCATTAGACTCAAGTTCCCATCAGCCCAGCCAGAATGGCCGAAGCTCCAGGGATGATGAGAGCTGTAGTCCGACCATAACTGGAGTGCCACAGGTTCCCCATCCCTCACCTAACCCAATATTGTGTTTCTGGGAGCAGAGCTAGTTAGAGGCTTTTGGAAAGCCCATGGGCCTGCCACCCATGAAATTAGCTTTCGTACGAGCATCGGAAGCTGCCTTATATTGAATCAGACTGAGAGTAATGTATCATAATTTCAGTCAGGCTTTTGACAAAGTGGAGCAGCTGGTAAAATGTGAGCTGGCCGAAGTAACTTAGATGGATTTGTAGCTGGTTGACTGACTAAACCCAAAGACTGCTCACTAATGGTTCCTCATCATCCTGGGAAAAAGTGACAAGTGGGATACCTCAGGGTTCTGTCCCGGGCAGGGGAGTCTTTAGTATATGTGCCCCCGGAGTGCAAAGATCCGCCCAGTGCCCCCAAGTCTGACAAGCGCCGCCGATGTGAATGACAAGCGTGGCGGTGGCGTGTTTTTGGTAAATGAGTGCACAAAGTCGAAAGTCCTTTAGTGAAACAGTAGGTATACATTTTGGTAAAATGGAAGCAAGAAGAATTACCGACGATTGAAGAATGGAGGATGAAGTTAAGGGACTATGCAGAATTAGATAAACTAACAGGAAGGATTCGAAACCGGCGGGACCAGAAATTCACGGAAGACTGGAGTAAATTTACAGACTATTTGAAAAGCATTTGTGAAGATCTGATGACGTTTGTAGGTTTGCAAGAAGTTTTGTGAGGAGTATTATTGGAAGTATTGCAAAAATGGAGAAGGGGAAGGATGACTTGTTAAGAGATGTAAAGGCAATATAAAGTTAAGAAATGCATAAGAAGTGGTTAAAATGGTGGATCATCAGAGGTGCTGATGGAAGTCTAAAAAGATTGTATAAGTGATAAGTTTTGTGGTACATTTTATAATTTATATGTTAAAATCAATAAAAATTATTTTTTTTAAAAAAAAGGTATACATTTTGGTAATGCCTAGGTATATATGTCTTTTGTTTTTCTAGCTTGATCAAAATTATTGATTATTTCAGAACAGGTAGATAGTTAAGAGCTTAGGCGGCTTCAGCAGTGGGTGCCTGGCGCTCCCCAGAATTCAGCGACCGGGGCACCCCTGGGTAAAGACTGCCCTGGTCCTGGGCTCTTTGTTGTTCAACATCTTTATAAATTACTTGGATGAAGGTACTGAGCGGATGCTCATCGAATCTGCAGATGACAGATAAATTTTAATAGGGACAAATGTCAGGTTCTGCACTTACAACTCTAAGATTCTATGATTCTATGACAGTGCCACCAAAGACAAAATTGGGATTCAAGATGACCTCCTTGTCATGTTCTGTGAATTTTATGGGTGGAGAGGGAGCAGGATGGTGCAAGCCAACTGTGTGCGCCCCCCAACCTTCTGTGTTAAGTGAGAAGGTCTGAAAAGGGATTGCAAGCATATTTGGCTGAACCCACTTACAGTCCTCCCCCAGATGAGTGTTATCTGGGTGGGTGGGTGGGGAGGCGAAGTGTATATTGCATAAATGAATAAGTATAAATAAATAATTTTGGATCCTAGAGTAATGAGGCTAGCTCTAGTAAAACAAATTGTGTATTTTTGTTAGCAAATCAATTCAACATTATAGGTCTTTAAAAGCTGGTGCCTAGAGCTGGAAACTTAATTTATTATTTTTGGATTAGTGGCAGAAGTTCATTTCATATATTTCTTGCTTATGAAGATGCTTATATTCCACCTTTCCACTGAAAGGCACCCAAGATTTGACTAAGAACTCCATTTGACTTAGCTTTTTGGATGCCCTTTGTGGAAAAACTGGCTCAGGGAATCTGTCCAACATATTTTGCGGCGAAGAACAGTACAGGAAAGCTTATCTTCATTCCCCCTTCCCATCAACAATAGTTTTACATTTTAATTGTCTTAACAGTCCAGCCACTCCAATCCTCTTTTGCAAATAATGAAATTTGTCATATATATTTTTTAACAACTAAAGCTCTTGCGGCTACAATTCTATATCCATTTACCTGGGAGTAAGCCTCATTAAACTAAGTCAGACTTGTCCAAGAGTTGCTTATGAGACTCGCTTACGATCATCAACAATAGGAAGCTGCGTTATACTGAGTCAGACTCATGGGTTCGTCTAGTATTGCCTACTCTGACTGACAGAGGTTCTCTAGGGTTTCAGGAAAGTGGTTTTCAGAGCAGCTCAAAACAAAGCACTTTGAACCGGGGCCTGCAAACTAATTGGCAGCCAATGCAGTGAGACCAGGATCAGTGCTATATTGCTCAAAATGTCTTGCTCTGGCAAGCAACTTGGCTACTGAATTCTGCACCAGATGAGGTTTCCTAAGCTTCTTCATGGGCGGCCCCACATTTAATGCTTTCCAGTAATCTAACCTAGAGGTTACCAAAGCATAGGCGACAGAATTTAGACTACAGTGGTACCTCGGGTTACAGATGCTTCAGGTTACAGACTCTGCTAACCCAGAAATAGGTTAAGACCTTTGCTTCAGGATGAGAACAGAAATCGCATGATGGCGGTGCGACGGCAGTGGGAGGCCCCATTAGCTAAAATGGTACCTCAGGTTAAGAACAATTTCAGGCAGTGTAACCCCATCAAGAGCAGGCAGCCTCCTAGTCATCCTGTCTAGGGAACCACCCACCAGCAGTGCCTTAGACTTATCTGAGCTGAGCTTCAGTTAATTGGCTCTCATCCAGTCAATTTCCAAGACAAGACAATGGTCCAGCACTTCCACTGCCACACCTGTAGATATAAGGAGAAGTAGAGCTGTGTGCCATTAGCATACTGCTGGCAACCAGGGAGGTTTGGCTGGCGCCTTCATTATACACATTTCAGTGCCAGGTGAAAATGTTTCTTTTCAACGAGGCCTTGGGCTGATTGACATACGATGTGCTTTTAAATTTGTTGGGGGGGGGAATTATCAGTTTGCTTTTGTTCTTATCTTTATTATATGTTTTTATATTGTAATTTTATGTTGTGAACCATCCTGAGTTCTACAGTGTACGAAACAAAACAAAACAAAACGTACATTATATAATAATAATAAATTATTATTTATACCCCGCTCATCTGGCTGGGTTTCCCCACCACTCTGGGCAGCTTCCAACTGAATATTAAAAACAATACAGCATCAGACATTAAAAACTTCCCTAAACAGGTCCGCCTTCAGTTGTCTTTTAAAAGTAAAATAGTTGTTTATTGCCTTGACATCTGCTGGGAGGGTGTTCCACAGGGCAGTCGCCACTACCAAGAAGGCCCTCTGCCTGGTTCTCTGTAACTTCACTTCTTGCAGCAAGGTAACCGCCAGAAGGCCCTTGGCGCTGGACCTCAGTGTCTTGGCTGGATGATGGGGGTGGAGACTCTCCTTCAGGTATACATTCATTTCTTTGCCCAATTTTCCCTCTGGCCGCACTGGCATGTGACCCTCTGAAAGTTGCCCCAAAAGGAATGAGGTCCTCAGGCTGAAAAGGATTCCAGGTCTTCTCTGATATATAGAGCAGCTCCAGGTTTGGGAGACACTTGGACTAAGTTCATGTCTCCCTGAAGTTTGTTGAGTTCCTCTGACCTTGGTGGTCCTGTGATGATGACCTTACCTGGTGGCAATGGCAGGTGGCTATGAGCCATCATTTTGAATTTTCCCCAATGTTATGTTGCTCCAGGACATTTGTGGAAAATAGGAAATTTTCTCACAGACACAGCTGCTCAACACATGGCACCTGGGGCAGGTGTCAGTGCTGATGGCTTTGGCAGGATCCTTGGGGCTTTGGAAACTGTCTGAGTATACTGGGTGTCAACACTGGGCCTGCCAATATGCTCTATATTTTCCTTTCTAGCCTACTTTCTTTTCTGGAGAAAGTCTGTTAAATGAGAGGCAATTATCTTTTGTGAGATAATTACATGATATTACACCAGGAACTCTGTTCTTATTCGGCAGCTTACTTCAGATCATGGTGACTCCATTGCGCTCTGTCAACTTGGGAGGTCAGCATTAATCAAATTCCATCCTTTCTATTCATTCCCCTGATGGTATCGTTGAATAATGACCTACCTCACAAGATTGTGGTGATGATGAAAATGAAGAGGATTGCCGAAAGGGCTGTATCGGTCGGTTCTATAGACAGTGAAAGTGTGTTGATAAGAGCTGGCATTTTAGGGTATAGATTGCAACATGATTTGCACAGCCTGGGATCTGACTCTTCTCCTTCCAGGGATGCTGCAGTCCAGCATTAGACTGGAGTCACTTTCACATCTTCAAGAGAAGACAGAGATATGTGAACATCCGTAAGGTCTAATAATAGTGGCATCTATTGCTGTGGCATATGTGTGTGTTTGTGGATTAGGATCAGAGGTATAGCTGTCTGGGGCTGTGGAGCAAGAGCTCTGTCTGCAATGTGCTGGAGCTGCCCAATCAGCATGGAAGTGGAGCTTTTTAGCCACTGAGAAGAAATATCACTTTTTGAGCTGATTGGAGCCAATCAGAGTGAAAGGAGGTGAGGGTTGGCTCCTAGGGTCACTCTGGAGGAAGAGCACTAAGCAGAAGTTTTTCTGCAACCCCGAAACTACATGCTCTATATTTTATTCTGTGAACCGCCCTGTTATGATGAAGGGCGGTATATAAATTTAATAAACAACAACAAAGCATTTAAAAACCCTGAAAACAAAAGGTGATTCAGTTTCAAGAGACTAATGTGCAACTTCTGTTATGTGCATTGTAACTTCAAGGAAAAGACAACTTAAGTCACCCTGAAAGAAGATACTAGAGTACTCCAACTCATTTGTCCATGGATGTGCACAATACATAGTAGATCTGACTGAAAGTAGTAGATCTAATTATTAGCCTTGTATAATTATAAGAAGGGGGTATGTCTGGAATGGTCACAAAGGGCCCTTCCACTTCTGAATTTGTCACTTTAGTACTAATTAGGTTGTACTTATTGTCATAGAATGAAATGAAATAATCCTGTAGAAGTTAAGAGAGGACTTGCTCCACTAACATTGCTTAGATGTAGTTCCTATGAATTTAATGTACACACTTATAATTCTACATTTTTTAGAAAATGTTTAGTTAAGATATTTTTATACCAACTTCCAAGGAGCTTAGCAAAACATGAAATAGAGGTGTGCGTGAAAAATGAAATTTACTGAAACAACAGCATTAAAATAACATTCCAAACACGAATAAACATTACATTAAAAATGTCATTGATAGTTAAAATCATAGCTGTAAAATATAAAATACTAGCAACCTCGTACCTGGTGCTGCTTGGGAATTCTAAGAAAGCATAAAAAATAAAAAATCAGTGCAGTTTTGAAAGGTTCAGCACACCATCTTGATTGAATTTGTTCAATTGTATCCAAACATAGACAAAAAAACTACTTATTCATCTCAGGAAACTCTGTGCAAAATTTGGTTACAACCTCTCAAGAGGTATCCAAACACAGAGTGAAGAAACAACTTTAAATAAATAAATAAATAAATAAATAAATAAATAAATAAATAAATAAATATAAAAAACCCAACATCATCAGCAGCAGAGTCCTCTGCACAGAACTAAACCAGCCTAGTGTTATTTAAAAGCCCACAGTGGGTAGGCAATGGATGACTTGTTTAACAATAAGTTTCTGCGTCACAAGTTTGCTGCATCAGTCAACAGTCTGGGCCAAGGCTACCCAACTCATCTATGACATGAGAAGAGTTAAGTCAATGGTAACAAGTTAAGCGGTGGCACATCCGCTTTCCTGGGCTCACTGTGACATCCAATCAGTATCATTCAGTAGGGTCAAGTGCAGGAATGGGTAAGACCTTTGATTCAGTTCACATTTAAAGAGAAGCCTACTTAAGCCACACTTCATGAAACAACACACAAATTGAAACACAGCCATTGTATGGACTCCCTCGGAAGGTGGTGGACTCTCCCCCATAGGAGGTTTTTATGCAGAGGTTGGATGGCCATTTGTCATGGATGCTTTAGTTGAGATTCCTGCATTGCAGTGGTTTGGACTACATGACTCTCAGGAACCCTCCCAGCTCCACAATTCTATGTTTCTATGAATTAAACACCTGGCACATGTCCCTGAGAGAAACAGCTATGACCCAGGAGGCCAGCTCCTGGAGAGCTGACTTGGAGGTGTGGCCTGGTTAGAGAAATTGGTTTCTACTCTGAGTAAACTCCCATAGCTCATCATAAATACAGTGGTACCTCAGTTTAAGAACAGTCCGGTTTAAGAACAGTCCAGTTTACAAACTCTGCAAAACCGGAAACAGTGTCCCAACTTGCGAATTTTACCTCGGGCTAAGAACAGAATCTGAACGGTGGAAAGGCACCAGTGGCGGGAGGCCTCATTAGGGAAAGTGCGCCTCGGTTTATGAGGAGACAATATAAGGAACTGGACTCACTGGCAAGGTTTGAGTAAACAATCACAATTGTATATAATAAAAAATAAGATTATATGTATTGGGGAAATTTTGGGGAAACAATACGCAGGGTGAACAATATGGAAATAAAACCAAATGGGAGTATGAGGGAAGTCCAGGGGAGGGGGGAGGAAAATATGGAAAACTGTTGGAGAAATATTGTTAGAGGATGTATATATGAAAAAAACTATCTATATATATAGATAGATAGTAAGAAGAATGGTTTCGGTTTAAGAATGAAAAAAACTATTTATATATATAGAGAGAGTAAAAAGAACAGTATCGGTTTAGGAATGGACTTCCGCAACGGATTAAGTTAATAAATCGAGGTACCACTGTAAAGCTTAATTTACCATTAACTTAGCTCATAGTGCTCTCATACATAAACAGCCGAAGCCAAAGCAGCCATCCTTTGAAATTCACATTTCTCCAAATTTTGCAATGCAGTCCTTCAGACAAGTAATGTATACACAAATGCATATACTAGGGGAAAGCCTGCATATAAAATGTGTGCATTAGTGAACATTACGTGCAAAACTTTCATCATATTAGGGGACGCTGCATTGTAGAAACGTGCCTATTAGGCAAAAATGGAATATCATAACGCGGCACATAAAGGGGAGATCATACGAAAATGTGGATGAATTTTCATGAGGACTTTCTTCAAGGAATGGCTGGGGAATGTCAAAAGTGGATTTAGGGGAACGCAACAGGTTCTGCTGCATTGCACACCGAGCCTAAGGATGTAGTGCAGTGACTCCCAAGAGACTGCAATCTACTCCCAGAATAAAAAGCTGGCAGTGGTCTACCCATTTTTTGGGTGGTGGGACAGACCAAAATTGTTGACCTTTTTTTAGGGGGGGAGGTCAAAGTTTGGGAACATTCAGACTTACGTACCTTTTCTTTTTCTTTTCTTACAGGGGAAATCACTCACCAGAGGATCACTAGGAGCAATACAGTGGTACCTCAGATTACATATGCTTCAGGTTGCAGACTCCGCTAACCCAGAAATATTACCTTGGGTTAAGAACTTTGCTTCAGGATGAGAACAGAATTCGTGCTCCAGCGGCGCGGCAGCAGCAGGAGGCCCCATTAGCTAAAGTGGTGCTTCAGGTTAAGAACAGTTTCAGGTTAAGAACGGACCTCCGGAACGAATTAAGTACTTAACCCGAGGTACCACTGTACCACCGTCCGCCACTTTTGCGATTGTGCGCGAATGAAGGACAGGGTGAGGGGGCAGGGCCGGATCTTCTTTCCCCCCCATGGAGGAAATAGAGCCTGCAATCGAGCGCGATCTACCGCTAGCTGTCGGGGATCAACCAGTTGATCGCGGTCGACCGGTTGGACATCCCTGCTGTAGTGAATTGAGCAGAATGGAAAGTGAGAGGTGGTGGGACACCAGGTTTTGACCTCACACAGGGTGCTGCTGAAATTTGAGAGGCTAAAGCCCATCTCTGGGGATGGGGCTCAGAGATAGGTGTGAAGTTCTGGAGGCCCTTTGCTCATTCTACAGAAGCCAGCGATGAACTGAAAAGGCCAACGAAAACTCCTCTCTGTTTTTAGACTTTTCTTGTCTGCCTTAATCCCTAATGTCAGCTTTTTCAAGTTCAGATGTAGATCACTTATTTAAAAGGCCCAAATAGCTCTGCAGCCTGTTTCTTTTAATGTAGGACCACATCTCTGGACTCCCAAATACAATTTATCAAAGGAAAATAACTGCAATTGACACTGTGCAGTTTCTGAAAGAGATGAATGCTGCAAGTAAACATTCACTCTCTAGATTTAATGCAGGAGACAGAGGTCAAAACTCGTGTGGGTTAATATTTTCCAAAGCAGACGAAAAGACTTCCTATTGCCATTCCATTAAAAACACCCTCCTTCCAATTTCTGTATCTGGCTTTAAAGGAAGCATTTTTTCAATACGCCTGTAATCTAATTGGAAGGGGAAAGAAACTCTGTTTCCAAATAAGCTTTCTCTTGTGAACTCCTCCATGATATTTTATTGTCTCCACTACAAAGGGATGCTCTCTGGTAAAAGACACAGTCAATAAAATAATAAGTTTACAGCACAGTTCTGCAGAGACCTTTTAACAGGCTGCTAAAAAGCCATTACTGCCAAAGACCTTGGCTAACTACAGATCAACTCACCAAAATTCCATAACACGGAAAATAACATTTTGCACATTTAGTCAGAGCCAAATAAATTCTGCACGCTCCACTAGGTACACCAGTGATGAGCTTCACTACCTAACAAATCAGTTCAATTGTGTATAAGGCACAATTAAGTCTGGAGGAGAAATTTATTTGGTGCATATTTTAATGTGAATTTAACTTATTTGCACTTTCCAAATCCATATGCAAACCAATACACAGCTGTCCTTGAAATTCAGTCTTCTTTGCGTTTAACAATGGAGATTTCCAAGCCCTGCAAAAGCTAAGTAAGTAAGTAAGTAAGTAAGTAAGTAAGTAAGTAAATAAATAAATAGTGTATTCGATAAAAATGAACAGGACTTACAGAAATGCATTTTATTTGTGGACATTCTTTGCAGGATTACACACACACACACACACACACATTTCTTAGGGGAAATTGCAAAAAACCCACAAAACAACCAAAAACCAAATATTAGGATATATTTTCACATAGCTTTTTAAAAAATTGCAAACTGTTGCAAAAATGGGGTGAACTGAAGAGGAAGGGGGATTGACAGATTTGTACGTCGCTAGACAGAACATCAGTGTGAAGAGTTTGAGAAAGTGGCTGTGTTCACAGCAGCTTTGAAGCAACTTTCCCATCATACAATCCCATTGGCTCCCAGTACGTTTCTGAGCACAATTCAAAGTGTTGGTGCTGACCTTTAAAGCCCTAAACAGCCTTGGCCCAGTATACCTGAAGGAGTGTCTCCACCCCCATCGTTCTGCCCGGATGCTGAGGTCCAGCGCTGAGAGCCTTCTAGTGGCTTCCTCACTGCGAGAAGTGAAGTTACAGGGAACCAGGCAGAGGGCCTTCTCGGTAGTGGCGCCCGCCCTGTGGAATACCCTCCCTTCAGGGAAATAAACAACTATACAACTTTCAGAAGACATCTGAAGGCAGCCCTGCATAGGGAAGCTTTTTAATGTTTAATGTCAGAGTTATTTCTGGGTACCAGTTGCTGGTACCTGCAGGATGGGAGAGTGATGTTGCTCTCAGGTTCTGTTTGCAGGTTTCCCATGAGCATCTAGTTGGCCAAAGAGAGAACAGGATGCTAGACTAGATGGGCCACTGGCCTAATCCTGCAGGATTCTTCTTATGTTCTTATATTCATTCCAGCAAAACACAATGAATGTAGTGTGTTATGGGAGTTTTAATATGCTCTCAAACATTATACAGCCCCTTAAAGTATCTTGGCATCTTCAAATTGCTTTTTGGGGGGACGGGAGGGTGTTTCAAACTGAACTTTTATAATAGAATGGGGGGGAACTACCCTTCACAGCGAAGTCCTGAAACCCATGTGTTTTGTGGTACGGAGAGATCTGTTATGATTCTTATCTTCACAAGCGCATGAAAAAATAGCGCCTTGTCCTCAACCTCCTTAAGAAGTTATTTAATAAAGAACTTGAAACCATTATCAATATTTACAAAAGAAATGCTCGAGAGCTGAGTTATGTGTTTTGAAATTCACAGAAGGCCACAGCCATTGAAGCAACAATGATAGGAAGTATAGCTGACATTTTCCAAATATAAAAACCAGATGATGGAAAGTTTAATTTCTGTGAATTTGGAGCAGTAGCTTAGCAGTCGACGTGAACCATGTGGGAATATTGGCTGCCCAGCAGGGTGTGCAAAGTGAAGAATGTCCTCTGCATTTGCAGGGGGAAAATGAGCTGCACATCATTCAACCAATTCCTCTAGGTTAAATGAGAAATTAGCCCTTTTCTCTGGAATTGCCATTCTTCGTTCACTCCTTCTTTATGGTGAATCTGCATGACACTGTTGAAAAATTGTTGCATTGTAGTATTTTCTATACTGCCTTCCCGTATTTTTCAGACCTGGTTTATTAAATGCCAATGCACTTTGAACACCAGCCTGTCCAGTGTGGAGAAACAGAATTCTTTTGAGGTACTCCAGGTTTCCTGTGTCTTTAATTAAAAGCTTCTTGTTTGCAGATTCTGCCTTGTCCCCGGCCCCCTTTCTGCTGGGTGTGGCTGGGCAGTTAGCACAGAGCTGTCTGCTAGTTGCTTGTCCCTTAAACTGCCTTTTATTGACAACTGGGGCTTCACCAAATTCACCAAATTTCAGGGAAAGATCTAATGTTTATTGGATGGATTTCCCCCCTAAATTGATTTTTGATTTTTGAATTCTGAATTTGTTGTTATTCACGTTTTATACTGTATTTTATGCTGTTTTTTGTTGCATTAATTTAGTGTTTTAAATTTGTTGTTAGCTGCCCTGAGCCTGGTTTTCTGAACCGGGAAGGGCGGGGTATAAATTAAAAAATTATTATTTATTATTATTCCAGAGGTGTGGTAGGGGAAAACGTACCCCCATCCCAAATGCTGTTCGGCCCTGTCACATGACCTTGCAAGCCAGCGGTAGTTTCACTGGCAAATAGCGTGGTGCAATTTAAACGCTTTCTAAAAGGCTTTTTTCTCCCTCTGCCAGGCCTAAATTTGGAATAGAGGTGAATTGTACCAACGTTTACCCCAGCATAAATTACGCTGACTTCCTATAGTCTGACTTGTTTTGCCTGTTGCCTCATGCAGAAAGCCCCAGGCTCAGTGCTTGCTATCTCCAGCTAAAGGACCTGTGACAGGAAATACCTCAGCTGGAGACCCTGAAGAACTGTTGCCAAGAGGATAGACAGTGTGTGGTGTAGTGGTTAGAGTGTTAGACTAGGACCTGGGAGACCAGGGTTCAAATCCCCATTCTCAGCCATGATTGCCACTGGGTGACCTGGGACCAATCATTGCATCTCAGTCTCACCTAAGATTGTTGTGGGAATTAAACGAGAAGGGAGAGAGCCATTTAGGCCACCTTAAACTCCTTGGATCAAAAGGTGGGATATACCATATTTTCCCGTGTATTGGACGTGGTTTTTTGACTCAAAAATCATGGCAAAAAACTGGGGTCGTTCAATACACGGATAGTGGCATGGGGGGGGGGGAGAAGCTGCACGCCGCTAGCCAGCTTGTTGGCAGGAGCGCAACTTCCCCCAATGCCGCTGTGTGCGGGAAATGATCTAGCACAGCGGTTCTCAACCTCTGGGTCCCCAGATGTTGTTGGACTACAACTCCCACCTTCCCTAACCACTGGTCATGCTGGCTAGGAATGATGGGAGTTGTAGTCCAACAACATCTGGGGACCCACAAGTTGAGAAACACTGATCTAGGAAGTGTTTCCTGCCTGCAGCTGTGGGGGGGGGGAGAGGCTCAACAACTTTGGGCCATCTCCCCTCATTTTCCAAAAATTTAGTGTGGGTCTTATACATGGGGGCGTCCTATAGAAGAAAAAATATGGTAATTGCAATACTCAGTAAATACCTAGTTGAGTAGCTAGATGAATAGCCTGGCCTAGTTTGTAGTGCCTTCCTATGGAAGCGGAGGCGATTCATCACCCACCAAGAAGAAGATGCTGAGATGGGGGTAGTGACAGTGGGAGAATTTAAAAGTTAATCTATACTCACTCGTAAGGCATATGCAGGCCATAGTGTTTTAAATTATCTCTTTTCTACTGTCATGCTGCCTTTAAAAAATGGTTGTTTACCTAACATCTCTCACATCTTTCATGGCTTCCCAAAGTCCGTCCTTGGAAGTGACCAGTCGGTTAAAAACATAATCGTAAATCTCAGTGGGAAAACATCGGTTTGAACGTTCATGGCCGTTGCCGTCTTTGTCTTCTTGCTGACTTTGAGCGTAGGGCAAGTGGGAGGAAGAGAAAACAACCATGGATGAGGTTACAGAAGGAATCTATCTTTTAGCTGCAGAATAGCTTTGGAGTTGAGAGTGGCCACATGATGGGCTTGCAAGATGCAGAGCCAAATGGTAGGGAATGTGGGTCACAGAGGTGGGGAAGGACCGTAGCTCAGTAGTACAGCATCAGCCTTGCATGCAGAAGGTCCCAGGTTCTAATCCCCAGCATCTCTAGGTAGAGCTGGGGAAGACTCCCTGCCTGAAACCCTGGAAAGTCACTGTCAGTCAGGATACTCAGTCCCAAGCATGAGGGACCAATGGGTCTGACTTGATGTGAAGCAGCTTCCTATGTTGTGCAGTGGGTGGGCAAAAGTGAATGCCCGCTTCTCCAGGCAGCTGATCCGGAGCAGCAAATGGCTAGCGATTTAATTGATTATTGCTGTATTTTTACCAGCAGAAAGAGGTAGGCCTACTTGCAGGATTTTCTGCCTCGGGTGGCAAAATAACCAGCCTGTACTTGGGCACTGTGTGCCTTGGCTTGTGGGAAGAGGGTGTTTGGTGGACAGAGCTTCCTGTTTCATCTCCAAATGTCTTGAGCCTGTGCTGCCCAGCTAAGGTTTTTTTGTGTGCATTTTCTTTGCTCCCTACTTCTTCTCACCCTCATCTACTAGAACCATAGCGGTCAACTTTTCCCTTTTCTTGCGAGGAATCCTATTCGGAATAAGGGAATTTCCCTTTAAAAAAGGGAAAAGTTGACAGCTATGACTAGAAAATGGGTAGGCAAAGTAAGGCCTGGGGCCCGGATCCGGCCCAATTGCCTTCTAAATCCGGCCCGTGGATGTTCCAGGAATCAGCGTGTTTTTACATGAGTAGAATATGTCCTTTTATTTAAAATGCACCTCTGGGTTATTTGCGGGGCCTGCCTGGTGTTTTTACATGAGTAGAATGTGTGCTTTTATTTAAAATGTATCTCTGGGTTATTTATGGGGCATAGGAATTCATTCATTTTTTCCACTTCAAAAATATAGTCTGGCCCCCCACAAGGTCTGAGGGACAGTGGACCGGCCCCCTGCTGAAAAAGTTTGCTGACCCCTGTACTAGAACATCTCCTTGCTTCCTTATTGTGCTGGCTAGGACTCTAGTCCAAGCCATCTGGAAAACACCAGGTTAGGGAAGGCTGGGCTATTGGATGCTAGTGGCAGAAAGATCCTGAAACCTGCATATTCAGGTATCTTGGCTGTGGCTTTTCCACTTCAGATCCTAAGGCGAAGAGCTATTTTGGGAGCCAGAATGTTTCTTGCCAAAGGGAAAATTCAAATGTCTTTGCCCCTCTCTTATTACCACATGCACCCTGCTCTCAGTTTTTTTAATGGTTCTTGCCCTGCTCCTAATTGTTCAGAGAAGCAGAATATTATTTAGGCCACATTCACACCTTGCTTTTAAAGCACTAGGGTGCCACTTTAAGCAGTCACGGCTTCCTCCAAATAATTCTGGGAGCTGTAGTTCTTAAGGGTTCTGAGGGCTGTTAGGAGACCAAGAGTTGGTGTCACCAAAATTTCCTGTGAAGAGGAAGCCACTCTGGGAATTGTAGTTCTGTGAGGGGAGTAAGAGGCCCCCTAACAACTCTCAGCACCTTTAACAAACTACAGTTCCCAGAATTCTTGGGGGGAAGCCATGAATGTTTAAAGTGGTGTCATAGTGCTTTAAATATATGTTGTGAATGTGGCCTTAGAAAGACTGAGGGGAGACAGAAAGATTTTGGTGCTTCTACTTAATTCTTGATACCATATGACTAGTTGTGTGTGTGTGTGCTTCGACAGTGTGGCAGTGACGTAGTACTTCATGCCAACAGAGTGCAAAAGAATGAGTGGGAATGAGTCTGAGGGAATACAAAGCTGTCCTTTGACTGAGGTCCTCTGTAGTGTTTGCAGGGTGAGGCTCTCAATAAATCAACTACCAGCTGCTGGCCCGAGGGGTTAATTAGCTTCACACACTGCTGCCAACTGAAGGGAGTGGTGTTATAAGAGCTGGGAGAGTTCAGAGGGAAGCACGAGAGGTCTGGGAAGAGAGAGAAAGCAGTTCCTCCCAGAGGACATGCCATTCCAAGTCTGAGAGTTTCTGGTTTATAAAGGTTTTTGGTGGGTTTTTTGTGGGCATTCGGGGCTTCAAGGGCCAGCTTGCAAATAATATGGTCTGCCAATTGTACTGCTTCCATCATGGTTTGGGAATGAGGGAAGCTCACTTTGTGTATGCACCGAGGCAATGATGCACTGACAATACAGGCTGAAGAGCAGAGGTGCTCAGTAACCGCTGAGAGTGGTAGGATGGAAGGCAGGGAGGCCAACAGTAGGTGGCGCCAGAGCAAATGACAGTCAGAGTGAATTGGTCCTAGCCCCCCCCCCCCATCTTCTTCCCTGCTGAATTCTTCAGGGCAACACTGCGAGTCTATGGTAGAGAAAACTGATAGGCTCTAAGTAGGAGGGCAAAACAACAACAACAAACCTATGGCTACCTATGGAAACATACTCAATAAACACACAAGACGTAACTGGCTGTACTTTTGAATAAGTAAGGTATACTATTCATTGTATCAAATTGTAGATTTCAATGGAAGTCTCAAAGTTCAATGAAAAAAAAAGCAGAAGACCCAGTGGATCAGTTCATGCATAAGGTCCATACATGTATGTCTGTTCATAGAGTCCAATAATCCACACGAAGGGTTGTTATAGTTCCACAGAATCCTTTCACAAGAGTCTAAGACAAGGATTTCCAGAATATTAGCCTTGTTTCGCTATCCTAAGCTTCATTAGTAGAACAGGCTCTGGGTAATGTAAATAAATACAATATCGTAATCTCACACATAAGTATAGTCTGGCCCCCCACAAGGTCTGAGGGACAGTGGACTGGCCCCCTGCTGAAAAGGTTTGCTGACCCCTGTCTAACCACTACACCACACTGGGTGAATGTTCAATAAATAGGTCATCTGGAGGAACCGATAGTAACATATCTGTGAACCTTCTGTTTGGAGATCAAGGGAGACACTGTGGAGTTAAGTTCATAAGAACATAAGAAATGGCTGCTGGATCAGGCCAGTGAACCATCTTGTCCAGCATCCTGTTCTCACAGTGGCCAACCAGATCATAGCTGTCAACGCTTTCCTTTTTTAAAGGGAAATTCCCTTATTCCGAATAGAATTCCTCGCAAGAAAAGGGAAATGTTGACAGTTATGAACCAGATGCCTGTAGGAAACTAGGGAACAGAACATGAGCCCAAGAACACTTCGAATCAGAGAACTATAGAGTTGATCGAGTGTCATCTATTCCAACCCCTTGAAATGCTTAAAAACCTCCATTGCTTGTTGTAAGTTCCTACTCTCCACATGCAAATTAAAAGTGGAGCAACTGAATTCCAACCTGATTACCACCACCCCACCCCACATATTTGTTTTAGCCCCAGTTGGAGTTTGGGAGGGCGTTACAAATATCAGTGAAACTCCAAATTCACTTCTCTCAAATGCATTAACACAGCCATGTGATGATAAAGAGGGAAAATCTTTGCTCCAATTGTAGACATTGCTAAAATGTAAACACCAGTACAGCCCAAATCTTCGAAGTCTCCCAGGAGCTGGAAAAGTTACTCACAACATGAAACTCTGAGATATTAGGTTCGGGCGTTTGAATTCCAAAAATGGGCAACTGAAGTGCAAAATTCCACATTCAGGTTTCAAATCTGACATTCCTCCCTGTCAGTTCATTCCAGTTCTAGACACAACACTCTGTAGTGGAATATGCCAGACTTCACAGAAAGGTTTCGCTTGCTTTTGTGGTGTAGTGAAGAGAAAGAGGACGAGAGGGAAAGGAGTTCATTTCCTTGGTTATCCTTCAAGCTTGCTAGCTGACCTTGAACCACTCTGGGGCTGTGCACACACTAACCCATTTGTAGCACAACTTTCAACTCAGTACACAACACTCACCCTGTTGCCAGGACCACCTGCATCCGTTTTCACCTGTTTTCAAGTGGACACGCCGTGGGGTCATCAGTCAGCAATGAGCTTTTCTTCTCAGAATCAAACCAGTTTCTCAAGAAGTGCTTTTCTGGGATGGCAGATATGCCACAGATCAAGACTGTGTGCGGACTACGCAGAAACCCCCCCAATAACTTTCTATTAATTTCAGAATAAAAAGTTGTGTGCACGCAGCCCCAGTGCCTTGTCATCTTGCAGAGCCAATGTTATTTTAAAATAATTTTTATTTATAATTTTAATTTTGCACCAAGCACAAAACATAAATTTGAATTATTCCACAACTGCTCCCATGCCGACATTTCAATATTTTGACCAATATCCAGTATCACTGAATATTTTACTTGTTCATCTTTTGTTTCCCATTCTAATAGCATCTTATTCATTTTAGACATTACTGTAACATTTCAGCCCAGCAGGTCTTTCTTGAATTGAAAATTTTGATTTTCATATCCCCCTTTTTAAATACTTCAGTTAACTGATGATATTGTAACCAAGATGTTAACATTCCTGATATATCTTCAAAGTCTTTTAATCTGAGCTCACCACCTTCCTCCCTTAATAAATTCCTAAATTTTGCCCAATTTTCTGTCATATTTTTCTTTTTCACCACTATTGCTTCTAAAGGCAAAAAGTCAAAGTGGTGTGTGTCCTCTTTTTCAACAAACTCTTATATTTATCCTACATTGTGAGGATAAAACTGTGCAACGTAACATATGGAGAAAGGGTAGTATATAAATGAAACCATCATTCTCTTTATTTTCAGAGGTCAGGTGGTGAATATCATTGCTTATATAGCCAGAACAGCACCACCCATACCCAAGAGGTAGGTACCGTATTGGCCCAAATATATACCTCACCCAAATATAAGCTGCAGCTTTAAAATTGGAGGGGCGGAGAGAGAGAAAAAGGAAAAATACCCGAATATAAGCCTCTGCCTTCCTTGCTGCTCCTGGCTGCATACTGGGAAGGGAGGGAGCCACACTGTTGCCGGTGGTCTTCCCCCTTCCTTGCTCTCTCCCTTCCTATCCTTGGGGAAGAGGACGGGGGACTATGTGTGGTGTGGGGGTCGCTTTGCTGGAGGGCGGGCAGGCGGGCGCTGTTTGCCCTGCACTCCTAGCTGCATACTGTAAGGTTGCAAATATAATCCACATTTTTTGGGGGGGAGTGCGGCTTATACAGTGGTACCTCTGGTTGCGAACGGGATCCATTCTGGAGGCCCGTTCGCAACCTGAAAAGAACGCAACCCACGTCTGTGTGTCTGCACATGTGCATGCTGAGATTCACCGCTTCTGCGCATGACGTCATCTTGCGCTTCTGCGCATGCGTGAGCGACGAAACCTGGAAGTAACCCTTTCCGGTACTTCCAGGTTGCCACAGACACAGCCTGAAAATGCGCAACCTGAAGCAAACATAGCATGAGGTATGACTGTATTCGGGCTAATATGGTATTAGCAGATACAGTGGTACCTCTGGTAATGAACCTAATTGATTCCGGAGCTCTGTTTTTAACCTGAAACTGTTCTTAACCTGAGGTACCACTTTAGCCAATGGGGTCTCCCACCGTTGCTGAGCTGCCGCCACACAATTTCTGTTCTAATCCTGGGGCAAAGTTCTTAAGCCGAGGTTCTACTTCCGGGTTAGCGGAGTCTGTAACCCAAAGTGTTTGTAACTCGAGATGTTTGTAACCTGAGGTACCACTGTATAGATAAAGGTAAAGAACCCCTGAATGGTTAAGTCCAGTCAAATGGGGTTGCGTCGCTCATCTCACTTTCAGGCCGAGGGAGCCAGCATGACCAGCATGACTAAACCGCTTCTGGCGCAACAGAACACTCTGACGGAAACCAGAGCGCACGGAAATGCCATTTACCTTCCTGCCGCAGCCGTAACTACTTATCTACTTATACTTTTTGGTTTGCTTTCGAACTGCTAGGTTGGCAGGAGCTGGGACAGAGTAACGGGAGCTCACCCCGTCGCGGGGATTCGAACCACCAACCTTCCGATCAGCAAGCTCAAGAGGCTCAGTGGTATAGACCACAGCGCCACCCGCAGACATAGAAGAACCCCATGGCTGATACAAGTACAAAAGAAAAATCTTCAGTGGGGATCATAAAGGAGGGGTCCTGAAACAGCCCAATGAGGAATGAGCTTGCTCAGTGTGCATGGAATACTTTCTCTCTTTGTTTGTGTGTGTTTGTGTAGCAGAAGAAGGGGAGGATGGGAAACTGAGGGTAGAGAATGGTGTGGAGTGGCTGGAATCTTGAATGAGGAGCATTTCATAGGATCATAGAGTTGGAAGGGTTCCTGGTTCCTGTGAGTCATCTAGTCCAGCCCCCTCAATGCAGGAATCTCAACTAAAGCTTCCAAGACAAATGGCCATCCAACCTCTGCTCAAAAACCTCCAATGAACTGCAGCATTTTGTTGCAGGTTCCACTGAAGTCCCAATGGCACATACAGAAAATATAGAAAGAGAATGGTTTCTATCTGCTTGTATTTACCCGGTTGTCATCTATCTTGTTGTATCACTCTGATACTTTTTTTTTGTATTAAAAAAAGGTAAAGGTACCCCTGCCCGTATGGGCCAGTCTTGCCAGACTCTAGGGTTGTGTGCTCATCTCACTCTATAGGCCGGGAGCCAGCGTTGTCCGCAGACACTTCCGGGTCACGTGGCCAGCGTGACAAGCTGCATCTGGTGAGCCAGCGCAGCACACGGAATGCCGTTTACCTTCCCGCTAGTAAGCGGTCCCTATTTATCTACTTGCACCCGGAG
Source organism: Podarcis melisellensis (assembly GCF_964234715.1). Classification (NCBI taxonomy): domain Eukaryota; kingdom Metazoa; phylum Chordata; class Lepidosauria; order Squamata; family Lacertidae; genus Podarcis; species Podarcis melisellensis. Next base: position 23,920,316 of record NC_138530.1, on the reverse strand, counting down.
GTGCTTTCAAACTGCTAGGTTGGCAGGCGCTGGGACCGAACGACGGGAGCGCACCCTGCCACGGGGATTCGAACCGCCGACCATACGATCGGCAAGTCCTAGGCGCTGAGGTTTTACCCACAGCGCCACCCGTGTGTATAAAGCGGCTAACAAATGCAGGTGAAGGTGATGAGCTTAAAGTGATGGAGACGAAACAGGGGGGACGTCTAAAATAATATCCTGGAGACAATGCTCAGTTTATTTCTTCTGCTGCACATTTTTATGGGAGAGATGACACAGGCCTGTAGTTTTTATTAAACTTTCTCCAGTTCCCTCACAAATCTGTCTGTTGCCACACTGAAGGAATTCCATATTGACAGGCGATTTTGCCACTTCACAATCCAGCCTTTCTTCCAGCTTATTAATAATGATCTCTAGGGTACCTTGTTATTAATCTTTTTCAATCTCTAGAATTGACCATTTATTCCCAGCTAATTATAAGTAGATTTGATTCTATGACAGCTCTTTACCTCTCACTCTCTGGGGGTGACCAAATTTCCTTAATAACCTCTTGTGAAGTTAGATCTACCAAATGCCTTCTAAATGTCTAAATAAATTACATCCCATGGTTTTCCTTCAGCCACTATTTTATTAACTCCTAGGGCTGCAAAAGGTTACACAGACAAGATTTATTCTTTCATAAACTGTGCCTCTTTGTCCTTACGATTTACTTGTGCTTAGATGCTTTATAATTCTCTCCAGATTGTACGACCCTCCTCGCCGAGAACTGTCCAGTTTTTACATCTCAAAACTTGTGAGCTGGATCAAAGAACTGCTTCAAATGTGACAAGTTTCCAACAAGGATAGCCATTTTATGAAAGAAAAAAACCATGCTAATCATCCATGGGTCACCAAGCACAAGAATTCCACATGCCTATTTTGCTCTGTGTCCATAAGGAATGGGAGAAATTTGATTCAGTTTGTGTTTAAAGAGGAACCTACCTAATCCACATTTTCTGAAACAGTACACAGTCCTTCAAGATTTGTTCTTCTCCAAATTGTGCCATGCAGTCTTCCAGCCAAGTAATGGGTACAAAAATGCAGAGGCATGCTCACTATGTGAAAATTCACTTATCCAAACATGAAGAATTATGTCCAAACCTTGCTCCACAGATTCAGATATCCAAACAGCTGGAGTCTGCCCACTTCCTTACTTCCTTGTTTGAACAGCTGAAGAGAAAAACAGAAACCGCCTGGTGGTGAAGGCTGGTAGTGGATTCTTATTGCAAGAAACCCAAGATGCATCACTGTGAAGGAGCCTGATTTGCATGTTGGGTACATCTGCAATATATACTTATAACTGTTGTAATACGTTAACCAACAAATGGTACTAAAGGCACTGACGCCTTCACCGCAGCCTCTTTCAACAGCTAAGAAAAGCTAGGCTGGTTCACCATGAGCTTCAGTGGCACTGGGAGCACATAGGTTTTCTTTTCTGGTCCAGAACTGTACCTATCATTTTTCTCAGGTTTGTGCATGTATAGATCCACAGAGTAGGAGAGAATTTATCCATGCCTACTGCTAACTAAAGGTTTACCTATGATTTTAAGAAAGTATATTTTATTTAACAGAATATATAAATTGCATAAATTTGATTTACGTTTTCAATTCAGGGTTCCCCGAAGCATTAGGCGCAGGAAATAAAATAATAATTAGCATAAGTTGGTGCAAGAAACTCAAAATAAATGTAATGTCTAAATCACCTTTTGCTTTCCAAGTTTATGAGACAGCTGTTCACAGGTGTCAATCCATATTGTCATTAGGAGCATATGAAATGAAGTTCCTGCAGATGGCATGCAAGCTCTGTAGTTCTTCTTTGCCTTTCAGGAGTCAAATATTGTGTGTAGTTCCCCCCACCCCCCAGGGTGAAATAGTCCCAACAATAGTCCAAAGTCTAGAACTTCCAAGGATTTCTACTTCTGAAATACTTGTCGCCACGCCTCAGTCAACAGATAATGCAATACAGTGGTGCCTTGTATTACGTACTTACGGACCATTCCAGAGGTCCGTTCGTAGCTGGAAACCGCTTGTAACATGAGGCGCACTTTCTCTAAATGGCGCCTCCTGCTGCTGCCGCGCCACCAGAGCGTGACTTCCGCTAGCATCCCTGGGCAAAGGACACAACAAGGGGCATCTACTTCCGGGTTAGCGGAGTGCGTAACCTGCAGCAATTGTAAGGAGGACAGTACGTAACTTGAGGTACCACTGGACCTTGTATTTAACATTATGGTTTACATCCTCAGATATTGATTAAAAAATAATTATGGAGTTAAGGCCATGTGTTCACCCATGTTCTTGGTGGATCTCAAACCAGAGCACCCAGCATGAAGGTGTACCCACATCCACGCAATATTTTTAAAGCACATGGCTTCCTCCAAATAATCATGGGAACCGCAGAGCTACATTTCCCAGCAACTACAATTCCCATAATTCTTTGGAGGATGTAAAAGGTAAAGGTAAAGGTACCCCTGCCCGTACGGGCCAGTCTTGACAGACTCTGGGGTTGTGCGCTCATCTCACTTAAGAGGCCAGGGGCCAGCGCTGTCCGGAGACACTTCCTGGGCACGTGGCCAGCGTGACATCGCTGCTCTGGTGAGCCAGAGCCGCACATGGAAACGCCGTTTACCTTCCCGCTGGTAAGCGGTCCCTATTTATCTACTTGCACCCGGAGGTGCTTTCGAACTGCTAGGTTGGCAGGCGCTGGGACCGAGCAGCAGGAGCGCACCCCGCCGCAGGGATTCGAACCGCCGACCTTTCGATCGGCAAGTCCTAGGCGCTGAGGCTTTAACCCACAGCGCCACCTGCGTCCCTTGGAGGATGTAATGTGCTTTAAATATTTGGTGTGGGTGTGACCTAACTTTCACCTCCAATTTGTTTCCCTTGTTGATGATCGTGGATGTGTACCTCTTTATCATTCTCAAGGCTGCCATTTGGGAAGCGACAAATTATTGTCCGTAAAGGGAAGTTGAGATATTGCTGCAGACTTGATCGTGCTTAGAAAGGGAGCCTGGTTTTAATTTTTCTGCACTGGCTTGTTAAACACTGGTCACAATAGGGATTGTTGAGATCAAATAAGGAGCGAATGTTTAAAATGTTTTTAAAAAACCTTTCTCCAGCTTTTCTAAAGGGGGATGCTGAGATAAATAAATGTTATCTTCCGATAAATAAATAAAAGGCTAACATGAACAAAGAGCGGCCAGAAGCCGCCCAACTCTGACTATGTCTTCCATATGTTGCCAAAGCCACCCCTCCCCCGCAGAAACAAGATAATATCTGTTCATTTAATTTACATTGGAACTGAGAAAGAGAGACCAGGTTTAGGAGAATCTAGCAATATTTCGTCTGCCTGACCTGGATGCAGACTTTGGAATTGCTGCTGTTGTTTTTCCTCACCTAAATCTAACCCTTCTTTGCGGTAGCAAACACATATTCCTGATGTGTTAGGAACTGTGTTTGCTGCTCTCTGTTAACTCCAGCCAGTAGCTTTGTTTATAAATGCTTGTTGATTTTCCTTCCAGACTAGTATAATTAAGTACACTCGAGACAGCTGGTGCAAATGCACTCCTGATTTTGAGTTAGGTGTCTGGAGCAGCCGTCCCAGTCCATTAGGCAGAGGTAAGCAAAGGCATTGATCAGTTGCAGATCCAAAATGGGCTCACAATAGGAAACGTGGACCTGCTAATGTTTTCTGTCTTTTGAAAAAGCACGTCTTGAACATCAAAGTTTTCCACATTTGTTGTCTTCCAAAGGCCTGTTTCCAGACCGAAAGGAGTGGAGTATTTTGTGGGATGTGTCGGGAACTGATACGCTGAAGGACGAACACAGACTTTCAAATGGAGCCCAGAGCGAAGAATGACATGAAATGGAACAAAATCCGTGGCCCATTTTCATGTGTTGGAAAACGTGTTGGCAGTTCCATTTGTGTCTCGGCTGCAGCGTGTGTCAATGCAATCATGCATATGTCCTCTATGCAGTTTAACACAGGCACATAGAAAGCTGGGACTGGAATCCTGAGCATATTGAACACAGCAGAAATTATTTCTGAGTAAACATACATAGAGTTGTTCACTATGTTTTTTCCTATGGAACCTGCACTCCTATGGAACTGATGGGCTGTCAATGTTGCGGGAGTTGGCAGTGCCCCTGTGGTTGACAAGCCAGCATGGTCAATGGTCAAACTTGGTCAATGGTCAAAGGCTCATCACCCCATAAGCCTCTAGAAAAGCAGCCACAAGGAATTGTCCCAGATCATAAAAGCAATTGTTCTATCCATTGAGTACGTGCATATCTTACTCTTTCTCTAGGGGTTGAGATACAACAGGTGTCTACTATCTGTACAAGGCAATTAATAAAATAATGGTGATAATGTATGATGTTGTCCCATTTTATCTTTTCAACAACCCTGTATAGGTAGGTTGGGCTAAGAGATGGCAGCTGGTTCAGGTTTGAGTCACCATTTGAACTGACGTCTCCATAGTTTAACTCACACTTTCCATTCAGTCACCCTGTTGGAGCATGCCTCTCCCATGTAAAGGGGAGGGGTGAGCAGAGCTGTTGGGGCCGAATCCTAGTTTTGTACAGTTCTATATCACACAGGCAGTCTCCAGGAGTAAGGCAGGCTCCCTGCATCAGACTTTGTCCAACAATTCATGGAGAGCAATGGACCTAGTGATGCAAGGAGTGGAACAAATCATTGCCAGTTACCATGCTCACATGTTGCCTTTATGCATAAGCATTTGTGGCTGGTTTGTTCAGCTTTCAGCTCTATGTTACTGGTTGCCACTACCTGCCCCCTTCTCGTTGGCTGGTCTGGAACTCTTAGATCCCTTCATTCCAAGACTGAAAAGAGATGATCTTTAGGTAGTGGGCATCCTTGGTAGCCTTAAGATCAGACCTTGGTATCCTTAAGATCAGACCTGCAGAGCTTGTTACCCACCAAGCCAATCACGGTTAGATAGCTAGGAGGTTGTTAAGCCTCAAGATCTTACTGCTGTCCATGACTGCAGAAAAACAACAACCAAACAAAGGTCCACATACCAAACCAATCAAGAGGTTAAGCCATCTGGCAGGCCACAATACACAACCAATGATGTGTGTTCAGCTTAGTGAGTCACAAATTGAGCATGCCTGCATTTGAGCTATCTTGTCCCATCTGTTATTCCGTATTAATCTGTGGCTACATCAGATTCCTTAGCCTAGAGAAAAATAACCTCAACTATCATTGAGGTCACCCCCAACCCAAGCTGAGTCCAGCAGACCTGGGTTAAATTTGCTGTGGAATTTCATGCCTTGATGAGTCAGTTCCCCAGGAGCCTTTCACTTCACTGAAAGAATGTGCTAGGCACACTCTGTTTGAATGGTCCCGCTTCTCTGAGCATGCAGACTTGAGTGGTACAGGGAAAGAATTTATGAAGCTGCCAAGAGAAGCCATCATGCAACCTGAAGTTGGGTGTCAGCATATACTGAGGACACCCAGTCCTCTTTATTGTTTGAGGACATGCTGGCCTGGGTTCTGGCCACTGTAATTGGGTGAATGAGGGCTAATAAACTGAGACTGATCCCTGACAACATGGAGGTACTCTCCATGGGCAGTTCTTGGGTCCATAGCTTGGGGAGGGGGAGGCTTCTAGATCCAGCTTTGTCACCAGAACCCCAGGTATCTTCAGTGGCTCAAAGTGCCTTGGGCCACTTTGGCTTGCCAGTCATAGTCTTTCCTAGATAGAGATAATCTCTGGCCATGGTAATCCATGCTCCAGTAACCTCCTGACTGGATTATAAGACATTCAATGTGGGGCTGCTCTTGAAGACATCCCAGAAACTGCAATTGGTATAGAATGCAGCTGCTACACCATTAGGCAGTGCACTGGTTCAAAATCTGTCACACTTCCAGCCAATACATTTCCTGTCCATAAGTGCTATCATATTGTTTTAAAAGTATGGTGCAAATGTGGACAGTGGGCAGCCTTCTTGGAAATGTGGACACTGCTGACTCGTGGCATTGGACTTAGCCCCAAGGGGAGGGAGAGGGTCATAGCTCACTGGCAAACCATTACGCTTTCCATGTAGAAGATCCCAGGTTCAATCCCTGACATCTCCAGGTAGGGCTGGAATTAGGGTTGCCATCTTTGTTCTGACAAAATACAGGGCAGGGTGGGGAAGTTGGGAGGTGATCCCCCCCCCAAAAAAAAACTGGTGCTGAAGTGACTTTAGAGCAATCCATTACAATCCATTGCAGCCTAACAGGATGGTCCCTCTGGAATTGGACCTCCCACCCAGGGGCGTCTTACGCATAGAGGCTAGTGGCGCAGGGCACCAGGGCGCCAAGTTCTGGAAGGTGCCAGGGAAGAGGCAGAGGCTGGATGTGGCACCTCCTGGCATCAGCTTGCCACCCTTGCCCTCGCCTCCGCCATGCCACACCGAAGCAGTGCGGCTGTGGCCACCACAGCATGAAGCGGCCAGCTGAGCCAAGAGGAGCTGCCGTCCAGCCGCTGCCCACCTCCTCCAGCCCCGCCGGCAGCGCCGTCCTCTCTAAAAAAACTCTGGGAAATGGGAGGGGGCAGAGGGAGCTTTGCACCACGCGCCGGATATACTTAAGACAGCCCTGCACCCACCCAAGTTTGTAAATCTGTCTGTTCTTGGCTACCCAGACCTTAAATACTTGACCTTTCACGCACCCTTTCAAACATATGCACTTGGAGGCAGTCCCTAACTTGGCAGAGAGAGAGAGAGAGAGAGAGAGAGAGAGAGAGAGAGAGAGAGAGAGAGAGAGAGAAATACAGGACAAAAGTATATCATTACAGGACATAGCATTTTACATTGAAATATGGGATAATCCTCTATTATATTCAGGACAGGCAGCAAACCCAGCCTGGAACTGACTCCTGCCTGGAGAGCTGCAGCTATAGGAATTAATCCAGATCCAGTGGGACTACACCTCCCATCATCCCTGCCTGCACTCAGGCTGATGGGAGTTGGGAATCCAACAACATCTGGAGAACCACGGCTTCCCCATCCCTGGTGTAGGCATCACAGTGCTATGTGGACCAATCTTCTGATTCAGCATAAGGGCGCTGCCTGCCTACCTCATTGGCTACTGCACTGCCAATCCTTTTCGGTCAGCATTGTGCAGTGAACAGAAATCCCCCTCCACACTTCCCTTTCTTCCCCCTCCTTTTCCTCGGCTCCTTCAGGCTTGGGGATCATCCAAGGAAGCCTGCTGCCTCCAGACACAGGGAGAGAAAGGGAAGCTCATCCTCACCAAACACATCATTAACTCGCCAAATGGTTTGCTGGGAGATATGCAGCAAGGAAGCCAATCTGATATAAGGAAGCCCAGTGCTTTGGATTTGGACAAGACTGGGGGCTATGCATGTGTGTGTTACCAATGGCATCATCTGTCACCTAACTGAATAGGGTTGTTTTGAGTACAAAATGCCACCCTGTGTTCCTTGGGTTGCTTCCAGGTGACCTGGTTATGGAGCAGTCATCCTGATTTGTTTGCGGGCAGGCTTTATGACTCTGACCATTTACTGAACATGTATCCCAATTCATTGGGGGGTGGGGTGGTTTGAGAGCCAGTGCATTGTTACCCCATCCTGTCCATTGCATTTCCACCCTTGTTTCCTCACTGTAAAAAGTCGAGTTTTGGAAAGGAGCGGAGAAGGTTTCACGTAAGAACATCTTGCTAGATCAGGCCAATGGCCCATCTTAGTCCGCCATCCTGTTCTCACAGGTGGCCAACCAGATGCCTGTGACAAACCAACAATCAGGACCCCAAGCCCAAGAGCCCTCTCACCTCCTGTGGTTTCCAGCAACTGGTATTCAGAAGCATTGCTGCCTCCAACTGTGAAGGCAGAACATGGGCATCATGTGATAGTCCTCTCCATCAGTTTATCTAATCTTTTTTAAAAGCCATCTAGGTTGGTGGTCATCACTACCTCCTGTTCGAGCGAGTTACTCAAGAAGGTGATGATGTAATTGCTCCTTCTATAGGAAAAACAAAAGGCCTGAAATTGAGCTCCCCATCCTCTATACCACTGTCCCCATCATTCCAATACTGGGCTGGAATGGAAACAGCCTCAAAATGATCAAGAACATTGCTCATTGTTTAAAGCCCAAAATGACCTCGGTCCAGTATATCTGAAGGAGTATCTCCACCCCCATCGTTCTGCCCGGACACTGAGGTCCAGCGCCAAGGGCCTTCTGGCAGTTCCCTCATTGCGAGAAGTGAGGTTACAGGGAACCAGACAGAGGGCCTTCTCAGAAGTGGCACCCGCCCTGTGGAACGCCCTCCCATCAGATCTCAAAGAGAAGAACAACAACCAGACTTTTAGAAGACATCTGAAGGCAGCCCTGTTTAGGGAAGCTTTTAATGTTTAATAGACTACTGTATTTTAATATTCTGTTGGAAGCCGCCTAGAGTGGCTGGGGAATAAATAATAAATTGTTGTTGTTGTTGTTGTTATTCTGTGCTAACTTGCAGCTGCAACTCTCCAGCATTTCATCTCAGAGTCCCTCCCAGCCCAGACTCCAGGGATTGAACCTGGGGCTTTCTGCATGAAAGGTTTATTCCCCATCGCTGAGCCACAGCCCTTACCAGCATTTCATAGAATTGTAGAGTTGGAAGGGACCTCAAAGGTCACCCAGACCAACCCCTTGCAATGCAGGAATCTCAACAAAAGCATCCATGACAGGTGGCTATCTGACCTAGGCTTAAAAACCTCCAATGAAGGAGCATCCACAATCTCCCGAGGGAGACCGTTCCACTGTGGAACAGCTCTTACTGTCAGAAAGTTTTTCCTGATGTTCAGTCCGAATCTCCTTCCTTGTAGCTTGAATCCATTGAATCAAGTCCTGCTCTCTGGAGCAGAGAAGACAAGCTTGGTTCATCTTCAACCTGACAGCCCTTTAGATGTTTAATATGACTTTAAATTAAGACATGATCCTATATGACTTACGATACGATAATCTTTATTGTCATTGTCCCATACAGAACAACGAAATTGAAAAAAATCTACATCAGACATTCGAAAACCAACAAGCCTGCTACCCCAGCTATCCCAGCCTGGTTAGCCCCCTAAAACTCTGACACCCCATAATTAAATACAATATACTCCCATGGAGACTACCTTACACTGTGTTTAAAACCAAAATCGCATTTGGATAAAAACTGTTTCTCAGGCAGCTAGTCCTAGTCTTTATAACCCTGTACCTTCTTCCAGAAGGCAGAAGCTGAAATAGATCATTTCTGGGGTGCACACTATCCTGCACTATGTCTGCAGCTTTCTTATGATACCTGGAAGCATAGATTTGATCCAAGGTGGGAAGAGTGCACCCAGTTATTCTCTCCGCAGTCTTTACAACCCTGGACAGCATTGTTTTGTTAAATGGAATATTATAATATTTAAATTAACGATGGCATATCTGAATAGCTGAAGACAGAACCTCTGTAGTCTGAAGCAGTCACCTCATCAAATGCAGGAGAGGGCCTGTCAGATCATCAGGCAGATACTAGGGTGGGTGGGAATGATCAGAAATAACTATTGCTTTCATAGAATCATCGGCTTGTGGAGTTTGAAGAGGCCACAAGGGTCATCTAGTCCAGCCCCCTGTAATGCAGGAATCTTTTGCACAGCGTGGGGCTGGAACCCCCAGCCCCTGAGAGGTTAAGAGATTAAGAGTCTCATGCTCTACTGATTTCTCTCCATTCAGCAATCTCTCACACTCCATTCTTGAGTTTCCCTGAGCAGCCTGGCTGGCTACTGTGAGCAGTTTCTGGATTAGGCAGATCTCTCCTCTGATCAAGGAGGGTGTTCTTGCCTCCTTAATTGCAGAAAACTAAATTAAAAACAACAGCAACTCATTTTGCTACCAGCATGTGGTCTTCAAAACAGCCTCTCCTCCTGGCTGTTTTCTGCTGCGCCCCCTTCCCCCACAACTTGGCCTATTGACATTCCTGCTCCTGAACCACCTCAGGTAAGACTGTAATGCAAAATACCTGGCTAAACAAGAGCCTTCCAATAGGGCAGAGTTTGTTCCATTATCTGATAAGAAACCACCAAGGGGGAAGAAGCTTCCATTGTGTTCTCGATGGGAGGTTTTCCCTTTGCTTATGTGTGAAAGCTGCTAATCCCTCTCTAAATGGGTTCTGTGATTAAGAGGGGAGGGATGGGTAAATAGCTGTTAGGTGTCTGGAAGCAACGCCAGCCATCAAGGGAAATTATAACCGTGAAGAAGCCAGCTCTGTGTAAAAGAGGCTGATAGACTGATCCTTCTCCACATGGTGGGCTGCTTGAAAAAAATGAAAGCACAACCTGAAGAAAGAGACAATGCACTTACTTTTGTAAACAAAGTAAATCTTTAATTTTTTATATATATATATATATATATATATATATATATATATATATATATATACACACACACACACACACACACACACACACACACACACACACATACAAAAAATCAGGAGCAGGACACCATCTCTGTTACAACAACTTGTCTACTGGAAGGGATTTAACAAGACTGTCAGGGTGTTGTTGCATGTGGAACTCAAAACTGATTTTGTTTGTTTATTTTTGCATCTGCCAGCTCTTGGTAACGTGGATGTTACACACATCTGCTAAGAACTATATTCTTCTTTTATATTCTTTTATATTTCTCTCTTCCACTTTCTGTCCCGGAACACAGGAAACTGCCTTTGATGATGATGATGATGATGATGATGATGATGATACTCCACCCATCTGGCTGTGTTTCCCCAACCACTCTGGACAGCTTCCAGCACATATAAAAACATAATGAAACATCAAAAATTAAAAACTTCCTGATACAGGGATGCCATCAGATGGCTTCTAAAAGTTGTGTAGTTCTTTATCGCCTTGACATCTGATGGGAGGGTGTTCCGCTACTACTGAGAAAGCCCTCTGCCCTGTACATTTAAAGTGTTATGGTGCCCCTTTTAAATAGAATCATAGAGTTGGAAGAGACCACAAGGGCCATCGAGTCCAACACCCTGCCAAGCAGGAAACACCATCAGAGCTCTCCTGACATATGGTTGTCAAGCCTCTGCTTAAAGACCTCCAAAGAGGGAGACTCCACCACACCCCTTGGCAGCAAATTCCACTGTCGAACAGCTCTTACTGTCAGGAAGTTCTTCCTAATGTTTAGGTGGAATCTTCTTTCTTGTAGTTTGGATCCATTGCTCCGTGTCCGCTTCTCTGGAGCAGCAGAAAACAACCTTTCTCCCTCCTCTATGTGACATCCTTTTATATATTTGAACATGGCTATCATATCATTCCCTTAACCTCCTCTTCTCCAGGCTAAACATGCCCAGCTCCCTTAGCCATTCCTCATAAGGCATTGTTTCCAGGCCTTTGACCATTTTGGTTGCCCTCCTCTGGACACGTTCCAGTTTGTCAGTGTCCTTCTTGAACTGTGGTGCCCAGAACTGGACACAGTACTCCAGGTGAGGTCTGACCAGAGCAGAATACAGTGGCACTATTACTTCCCTTGATCTAGATGCTATACTCCTATTGATGCAGCCCAGAATTGCATTGGCTTTTTTAGCTGCCGTGTCACACTGTTGGCTCATGTCAAGTTTGTGGTCAACCAAGACTCCTAGATCCTTTTCACATGTACTGCTCTCAAGACAGGTGTCACCCATCTTGTATTTGTGCCTCTCATTTTTTTTGCCCAAGTGCAAGGTCGTTTTGAAGTGTGATCCTGTTCTCTGGGGTGTTAGCCACCCCTCCCAGTTTGGTGTCATCTGCAAATTTGATCAGGATGCCCTTGAGTCCATCATCCAAGTCGTTGATAAAGATGTTGAATAAGACCGGGCCCAAGACAGAACCCTGTGGCACCCCACTAGTCACTCTTCTCCAGAATGAAGAGGAACCATTGATGAGCACCCTTTGGGTTCGGTCAGTCAGCCAGTTACAAATCCACTGTGTGGTAGCATAGTCAAGACCGCATTTTACCAGCTTCTTTACAAGAATATAATGGGGCACCTTGTCAAATGCCTTGCTGAAATCAAGGTAGGCTACATCCACTGCATTCCCTTCATCTACCAGGGTTGTAATTCTGTCAAAAAACGAGATCAGGTTAGTCTGACATGACTTATTTTTCAGAAATCCATGCTGACTATTGGTGATCACAGCATTCCTTTCTAGGTGCTCACAGACTGTTTACTTAATGCTCCAGAATCTTCCCTGGTATTGATGTCAGACTGACTGGGCGGTAATTATTTGGGTCCTCTCTTTTCCCCTTTTTGAAAATAGGGACAACATTTGCCCTCCTCCAGTCTGCTGGGACTTCGCCTGTTCTCCAGGAATTCTCAAAGAAGACTGCCAGTGGTTCTGAGATCACATCTGCCAGTTCTTTTAATACTCTTGGGTGCAGTTCATCTGGCCCTGGAGACTTGAATACATCTAAACTAGCCAAGTCCTGGCTTCTCCTAGAGAATCTTGGGAGACGTAGTTTGCTAAGGGTGCTGTGAGTTGCTAGGAGACACCTATTCCCCTCACACAGCTACATTTCCCAAAGTGGTTTAACAGTTAATTCCTCTTCACAGGGAATGCTGGGAATTGTAGCTCTGGGAGGGGAATAGGAGTCTCTTAACAACTCCTTGGCACCCTTAGCAAACTACAGTTCCCGGGATATTTTGGGGCAAGCCAGGACTGCTTAAAGTGCTTTAAAAGTATGGTGTGAATGTGGTATTCTGACAGGCAAGGACTCATCACAGAGTCCACCTGTGTTAACAACATTAACAGTCTTGGGATCTTTCTAACTAATGAACACCTTTCTTCCAAGTGGGGTGGAGACTCGGTATCAAACAGTGCAGCAGATGGTAAAAAGGATAAGTACATAATAATATTGCATGTCTGGGCAGGGTTTTATATATATATATATATATATATAGCAAGTGCTGAAAACAGTACAATGAAGCATTGCACTGGGTTGGACAAGATGAGCCTCAGGATCCTTTCCAACTCTACAATTCTAGCATTCAATAGGCTGGGAGTTCTGGAGAACAGGAGCTGCCATGTTAAAATTGGCAAAGCATCAGAAAGCTGTCTTGTGCGTGTGGCAGATAAACTGCAGCAGGAGCCTGGACCTCCAAAATTTGCCTGACCACTCTTGAGGATCACAGAAGATGGGGGGGCTTGGCATTTTGCTTTGGAAAATGATGGCCCCATCATCAAACACCAGCAGGTGGCGTGTTATTGGTAGACTCTTGGGCTTGACATCTCAATGTGTCTTGGTCCTTTTTGAGCCTCTTATGTCCATTTATGCTCTCCCTCATATCATGCAAGCATGCCCCTCCTTCCATCTGTCACAAGGATGGTATCAGAGCACCATGAGATGTGCAGACTGTACTCACTGGGACCACCAACATGACTGGGTTGTTAAGTCTCTCAGATGGGAGCCCTTTAATGCTGATGTATTATCCTCACTCTGGGCTGCTGATATTTAATTTGTAATGGGATGTGGGTGGCGCTGTGGTCTAAACCACTGAGCCTCTTGGGCTCAGACCAGAATGTCCGTGGTTCGAATCCCCACAACGGGCTGAGCCCCATTGTTCTGTCCCAGCTCCTGCCAACCCAGCAGTTCAAAAGCATGCCAGTGCAAGTAGATAAATAGGTACCGCCGTGGCAGGAAGGTAAACAGCATTTCCATGTGCTCTGGTTTCTGTCATGGTGTCCCGTTGCACCAGAAGTGGTTTAGTCATGCTGGCTACATGACCCGGAAAGCTATCTGTGGACAAACGCCAGCTTCCTCAGCCTGAAAGCGAGATGAGCGCTGCAAACCCCTAGTCGTCTTTGACTGGACTTAATTGTCCAGGGGTCCTTTCATAGGCGCCGACTCCATGGGGCTTGAGGGGACCCAAGCCCCCTCAAAAATTCGTTTGGGGGGGCTCCGCCCCCCAATAATCTCCGGCGCCCCTCCAGCAGAGCGCCATCGCCGCCCCTCCCCCAGCCCAAAATGCACAGGGAGGGGCGGGCTGCATGCCTCCTGCCCTCCCTCCCGAGCAAAAGCTCCACCCAATTTCCTTTGGAGCTGATTAATAGGCGCAGCACACTCTCCCCTATTCGCTCACGAGGAGGCGGCGCCACTTTATTTGCATATTCATGAGCTTATTTATTATTCATGAGCTTTCCCGCCCCCCCCCCAATATTTTTTATAAGTCCGCGTCCCTGGGTCCTTTACCTTTTTTTTTTTTACCTATTTAATTTGTGCAACCCGATTGTTCCTTTCCATTTCTAGCGCAAGGTCTCAGGACCCAACTTAACTGTATAGCTGTTTCTCCGGCATTTTCACATTGAACCTCCCATTTATGTTTGAAACTCAATTTAAAGACATTGGGATGGGCCGACTCTCAAACATCTAGTTCAGTGGCTCCCAAAATGGGTGGTATCGCCCCATAGGGGGCATGGTTGATTTAACTAGGGGGCACTAAGAAGCAAGGAGGCAGCGGGGGCAGGGGCTCTGGGGGTGTCAATGATTATCAGACTTTGAAAAAGCTGCTGAGTTCATCAGTTTTGTTGAATTGATTAAAGGAAATTGTTTAAAGTGGATTTTGAATAAAGGTGCAATTAATTGTTCCTGTTTTGGATTTTATTGTGTTGCACTCTTCCTTAGTGGGCTGTGAAAAGTGCTATTCTGAACGATGTTTTTTAAACAGGGGTAGGGGGCACTGGGGATGGGTTTATGGGACCAAGGAGGCAGTGGTCCAAAAACGTCTGGGAACCAGTGGCCTAGTTCACTGAGAGTTTGATCAAGAGTGCTTAAATTCAGGCATCAGAGCGAAGGATAATGAAAAGGAAATATGGCAAGGGGGAGATCGGCAACCTCTTCTGAGGGCTCTGCATGTGTAATCTAAAACCTTCATGTTTGTCTAATTAATACGTAGCATATTGAGTGTATCATCCATGAGTGCTTCATTAAAAAAAAATACTATTTGGATACTTGAAGTTATTAAAGTTAGAAAAGGCTGAGGTGGGGGGAGACCCTGAGGGTCTTGGATGAGTCTGCCCGCTTGCCTTTCAGATTCTCTCTGCAAGTTATCTACCAGATTCCCACCCTCTTTTAATTACCGCTTCATGGTTTACATGCCGTCCAATTAAAAGAATATTACATTTAAATCAGGAACATATTGTTGATGGGAGTTCAGATTCAGATTCACTCTTGGCATCCTCAGCTTGTCACTAGAATTTCACTGTGGCTCTGGAGTCTTGGATGAGATGTGGATCCTACCAGAAAAGAGGCGCGGCGAGTTTTCTGGTACATGTGCTATATCAAATTGGTAAAATATGTGGTGCGATGGTTAGAATGATGGACAAAGACTGTATCAACCGAGGCACAGATCCCCACCCAATCACGAAGCTCACTGTCTTTTTTTAGGCTAGCCAACGGTTTCCCAAACTTGGGTCTCTGGCTGTTTTTGGATTACATCATCCCTAGCTAGCAGGATCAGTTGTCAGGGATGATGGGAATTGTAGTACATAAACTGCTGGAGAACTAAATTTGGGAAACCCTGGTAGTCAGTCCTACCGCGCAGGGCTGTTTTGGCAATAAAATCGAGGGGGCAGGGGAAGACCCATGCAGATCACTTGAGCTCCTTGGAGGAATACATACCCGGTAATACATATGGTAATAAAAATATGCATTGTATATACAGTGGTACCTCGGGTTAAGTACTTAATTCATTCAGGAGGTCCATTCTTAACCTGAAACTGTTCTTAACCTGAAGCACAACTTTAGCTAATGGAGCCTCCTGCTGCCGCCGCGTCACCAAAGCACGATTTCTGTTCTCATCTTGAAGCAAAGTTCTTAACCTGAAGCACTATTTCTGGGTTAGTGGAGTCTGTAACCTGAAGCGTATATAACCTGAGGTACCACTGTATATACTATTTTAGAGAATGATTGGGCTGTGTAGCCACCTAAGTGCTACCTACCATATTTTTTGCTCTATAGGACACACTTTTTCCCCTCCAAAAATGAAGGGGAAATGTGTGTGCATCCTATGGAGCGAGTGCAAGCTTTCGCTGAAGCCTGGAGAGCGAGAGGGGGGTATGTAGGCTTATTGGTCTACTCTGAGTATGGCAGAGTATTCCACAATACTTGGTCAATGACACTAAATGCTCAGTTGATTGTTATTGTCAAATGGCCCTTGGCAACTTGGGGAATGAGCTTCTGCAGATGATCTCAGTGACTGAGCTGGGATATAAATGCTCAGGCTGTCCCTGACTTATTCTGGACCTACGTTGCTCAGGGTTTTGTAACTTAATAGGAGAACCTTGAGCCCAGCTTGGTAGTCGATGGGCGGCCAGTGAGGATGCTGTAAAAATGGTGTCCCATGTTCTCAGCCAGATGCTCCTACTAGCTGTCAGGCCACTGCATTCTGCACCAGCTACAGCTTCTGACAATCCATTACTGTCCAAAAATAATCCTAGGTTTAACCAGATATGGGCAAGCATGCAGTAAAGATTAATCCAGTCTAATTGCAGACCTCAAGGCTTCAACATCCTGCCTGGTTTTTGTAACCCCCTTTCCTTTATTCCCCTTAACTCCTGCTTTGGGTAACATCTCTAGCCCAATGGAAAAAATGATGGCACACTTGACAGCTTGTGCACCATTTTGTTACATTTTGTTTAGTTCGGCTGTGAGCATGCACAGGTACATTGTCCAGCTATGGATTTTTGAGCCCCCCCCCCCCGCTTATGGGCAAATGCAGCTGCCTTAAAAAGTAATAATAATAAAATCTTGTTATTCCCTTGAGTGAGTCAATGAGTCAGTCATTCCCAAATATTTCTATACAGACAGATAAGTCACTGTCTCCTCACTGTAAATCTCCATTCATTTTATTTATCTCTATACAAATAAGTGTCTGTGTTCTGTATGGTAGACCACACATATGTGCCTTTCATACATTTCTCCTTGTCCTTGAAAACAAATATAGGTTTATGACTTTCTCAAAGAAGTCAAATTCAGCCTTAATTGTAAAACCACACAGAACTCAACCCTGCTGATGTAGATTAAATCAACTCCCAAACTGCGTAGTCTCATCCCAGACACACTTTTTTACTTGGAAGCAAGTCCAGCAGAAATAAACAGGGTTTCTTCCCAAGTCATTAGGGGATCTTTATGGTGAGGCTAAATACACTTTCTCAAAATCAACAGGACATATGCACACAAACATATTTAGGATGGAGACAGCAGAGTACAAAGGGGGGAAAAAGTCCAGTCTCCTTTACCTAAGCTTAACTTTGGAGGTTAGATCAAAGTGACAAAAGTGAAGGCGTGAATGACTTGTGCATCCACAGTTCACACTTCTGATGAATCTTGTGGGGTTCTTGTGGGTTTCACTTTCAGTGATAAAAGCCTATTCTATATTATATTACATTAATAATATAATATAATAATATAATATAATATAATATAATATAATATAATATAATATAATATAATAATAGTAAATGGTAGCTATAAAGTTTATTTAAACCACCTTCAAAGGCCCATGGTTTGTTTCAAAAGAAAGTTTTAAAAAGCCTGAGTGGATAATCAAGTCTTAACCTAGTATGGAAAATATTGTCAGGGGGAGGTTGGTGAGCTTCTCTGTGGATACTATTTTTTAAGTGGGGTGCCAGCACTGAGAAGCGCTTCAGTAGCCACCTGAATTCATAAAAAAATAGTAGCCACAATTTATAAAAATTGAAGGGAGGAATGCATTGTTGATGGAGCTGTTTTCCTCCCTTGCCAGGAGCCTTTCCACCGAAGACCAAAACCCAGGAGGTGAAATTAATTGATTCTGCTGCCCGCAAATCTTCCGGCTGGTGGCTACTGACAGTTTCAACGCCACTTTCTTTTGTGTGGGTGACATGAGCGGCACCACACTCCGCCAGCCCTTTTTTTTCCAGAGGACTGGATTCGAGCCGGCTGCCTGGAGCCGCCGCCCTTCTCCCCAGCTCCGATGCGCTCTCCCTTTGTGTTTGCTAATTAGTTGCTAACAGCGCCGTCATGCAGCCCTTGATGGATAAGCGCACCATTAACACCCAGACCCTGCAATTCACGTCCGAGCTGAGCCGGGGGATCAAGGCCAGCCCGAGAATTGTAGGTTTAGCATTGCAGCTTTCTCTGAGGACCAAGACACAGGACACACACACCCTCCCTCCAACCGAAGTTTTTGTGTGTGTTACCAGAGAAATCGATCCACGCGCAATATTTGAAGAGGAAGGTTTAAACACTCTGTCGCTAATTGAAAGTTTGTAGCTCTTCCGCCCCTGTGATAAAACCTCACAATTCTTTGTTGATGGATATGCAGAAGTAAGTCCCGCTGGATGAATCTCAGTTCTATTACTAGCATAACATTTGTGTCTAGTGGGGTTTACTCTTAGGTAAGTGTGTCTGGGATTGCAGTCTCAGGCAATCCCATTAACCTCAACGCGATTTACTTTTGAGTAGATAGGGGCACAGGGGACTGAGCTGGGAAATCTGAAATATTCACTCGCCTTATTGAAAGGCGCCCGGCCCATTTAAGACTCGCCTAGTTCGCAAGTCCGGAAAAGTAAATTTTCTGTTCGCCTCATTTAACACCCTCGGCCAACCTAATCGCGGCGATTTATCGCGGCATTGTTGCAACTGTGTATTTTAAACCGGATTTATGTCTGTCCCTCCAGGCAAAGGCGATTCAGCGCCGAAGGCTGAGCCCCGCCTCCCATTTACACAAATGGCTTTCCAAACGACCCATAATTTGTAGGTGTTATGGGGCTGGCTGGTGGGGGGTGGGGCAGGGGAGGTAAAGTAAGGTTGAGCTTCATTCAGTAGCCTTAAAATGCCAACCTGTATTGAGCGGTGATGCTGAACACCGACATGTTTAGAGTAGACCCATTGATTTCAGTGGGCCTACCCTAAACGGGACCAAGTCTGGATCCTACCCACTGACTTTAAAGAAACCATCCATGTTTACACGGGAGTAAACTCGACTGAGTTCCGTGAACCTTGTTTCCTTCTCACGTAAGCAAGCATCGATATTTGATATTGATCTCTAGCAGTACAAGGGCCAGCTGCGAGCGTGGCACAAGCACAGTCTAAAATAAACGTTTATTCCTATTTATTACAAACAGGCATTTGGCCATAACTTTAAATATGTACAAATGAATAGGGAAAGCGGTTCATCAGCGCTGCCATAAAGAATAAATGACCTCATGCAATTCTGAAGCTGATATTCGGTTTGGGACATATTTTTGAAAGGTCAGCAGTGGGGGGAGAAAAGCCGCTTTCCTCGTCTCACCCATCCTTCTTCTGCTGCCCACCTCCCTGGCTCACATCGGCATTCCGACGTGGGCGCTGCCTGTTCCACAGAGGCTCCTTCACGCGTATGATTCATGGGACAATGCCAGGAGGGCGGCAGATGAAGGGGCGCGGCGGGAGGGTGAAAGCGACGGAAGTATCTGGACAGCTCTTGAAGCATTTAAAAATACACCCCACCCACCCACAAAATCACCACTTGATCACAGAATCGTCACAGCATCCTCAAAGTAAGAGGAAAGACAGAGGGTGTCAGTTCGTCCGGCTACGACACGCGCACACGTGCACACGAGCAGAGGGATGGACTCCTGTCTTCAGATGGACACCCTGGGTCGGATCCCCAAATCCAGAAAGGTCCAAGCAGAGATACAACCTTCCAAGACACCCATCCTCACCTCCCGCCCTCCGACTCCTGACGCTTTCCTAACTTTCAAGCTCTACTTTCCGCATTCCGACGACCCCCTTCCCTTCCCTGCGGGTCAGGCGGCGATGCCGCGAACCAGCCTCCGGGCAAAAAGGGGCCCCATACCCGGTCCCATTCACCGCTGTCTTCTGCGGGCGACACCGTTATCGAGTCCGCGGCGCCTCCTCCAGGAGCCCCCTTTCCTCTCCTCCGCAGAAGCGCCCTCTGGGACCCGTAGTCCTCCCTCCCCGCGCTCTCCATTCTCCGCGCCGAGCGGGAGACTACGTTTCCCATCCACCCCGGTGCCGCCCTCCGCGTTCGGCGGGCGGCGCCGAGCCGCCAATCAGGCGGCGTCACCATGTGTGCAGAACGCTCGGAGGATTCCAAATACATTTCCCTCCCCCGTTCCAAATGCGAACTGCCCTCTCCCTCCTGGCAGGGTTGCAGCTAATAATAAGCGCTTCGGGGAGGCTTTATAAAGGCGGCGCTGGAGGAGGCAAGTGTCATGAGGGTGGCAGGGCAGCGGAGCGGCGGCCGGGCAGCGTGAAGAG
This sequence comes from Podarcis melisellensis, assembly GCF_964234715.1. Lineage (NCBI taxonomy): Eukaryota > Metazoa > Chordata > Lepidosauria > Squamata > Lacertidae > Podarcis > Podarcis melisellensis. Next base: position 23,900,012 of record NC_138530.1, on the reverse strand, counting down.
GCGGCTGGCGGGTGCTTTTATTTTTGGGAGAGCCGCTGGTGGTTTTCTTTCCTTGGCCGTCGCTGCTGCGGAGCTGGAATGTTGCAAAGGAGCTCGCGGCAGCCAAGCTGATCAGCAGCAGCGGCAGCAGCAGCGGAGGCAAGCAGCGGCGAGCCGCGATCGCTGCCCTGCCCGAGCCCTCCGGGGCGATGAAGCGGCGCAAGCTGGCCGTGGCCGCCGGCTTCTGCATGTCCTTCCTGCTGGGCACTTTGCTCAACGTCCTCTTCATCCCGGCCTTTGATCCCCAGCAGCAGCAACAGCAGCAGCTCAGCGCGGGCGTCACGCACTCGCTGGCGGGCTCGCCGGGGGAGGCGGGCGGCAGCAGCAGCAGCAGCAGCAGCCGCCCCCTCCCCGAGGACCTCGCCCGGCAGATCCGAGAGCGCTACGAGGAGGTGCTGCGCTACCAGCCGCCTCGGGAGGCAGCTGCTGCCGGCGCTCGCCTGGCAGTGCGACCCCTGGAGCGGCGGCTCATGGACCTGGCTCCGCAGCGGCTCTCTGCCTCCTTGTCGTCTTCTTCCACGGAGCGCAGCAGCAGCAGCAGCCGCCCCAAGCTGCCCGGACCCCGGGCTCCTTCTTGGGGCGGCGCGCCCTGGGACCACCCGCGAGCGCAGCTGGAGCTCTCGCTCGGCCCGCTGGCGCTCGGCTGCCGGGACATCGGCAACGTGAGCAACGTGCACTACCTGGGCTCGGGCTACACCAAGGCCGTCTACAGAGCCGTGCTCAACCGGAGCCTGGCCGTGGCCCTCAAGTCCGTCGATTTCGGCGGCCACGACATCGACAACTGCGTCAAGCTGTACGCCTCCTTGGAAGGCTGCTACCGCCTGGCTTCCTATAAGATCGCCAAGGAGATGGTCTTGTTGCAGAGGCTGCGACACCCCAACATCCTTCAGGTAAATGGGGGGGGGTCCCGGTGTTAAGAATTGGGATGGGGGGAGGTAGAGAGACGCAGACAGACACACTGGTTTTATTCTTATTAATTGTGTGAGCGATCGAGTGGAGCAACCTAGTTAAACCTTGGGGTTGGATTTTTTGTTGTTGAGATCCTGCCTTATTAAAAATTGTTTAGACGTGTATTGCATTAGGAGAAAAAAGGGGGAATTTTGGGAGGGAAGCCATTGTACTGCCAATTCCCGGCGGGGCTGTATTCTTTGCTTCTGGAATAATGATGTTTTAATTGGGCTCTCTTGGAACTGGCGGGTTTGTGGAAGGAGAGTTAAGCTGCACCACAGTCCTCCTGACGCGTCAAGTTAGGGAAGTTTACCAGCGCGGCCGGCCACGTGCGACCTCTCGCTGTTGCTGCTCGCTCCTCCCAAGGCGAAGATGGCACCTAGGTGTGATTTGCAGTGTGATTTGGGATCGAGCCGTCTGGCAGCACATCCGAGACCCGTTTGCTTCTGGAAGTTCCCCTGCGATCTGTCCGAAGGCAAACATGCGCTGCCATGCTCTCCAACCCAAGATTTATAGTTCTAAAGCCCATTTTGGCCACCGATGAACTTCATTTGGAAATAAATCCTAGAGAGATGATATTTTGGGTGGGTGTGACAGAGAACTCTCTGAATTTGCACTTCCAGGAAAAAGTGAATAGGATCAGGTCTCTTGATTTGGGTTAGACTGCTTTCCCGATCCTCGACACCTAATGTTCTCTCCTCACAAGGAAGTCCCAGTGAGTTTCGTGAAACGTGTCCTTATACGGTACTTAAGGTCCCGGCATAAACTGCAGCCTAAATATTGGACGCACGAAGCTTAAAGGAATTCCTATGAGATTTGTGCCAATTTATGTGCCAATTTACGTTTATGTGCCAATTAAAATGCTTTGATTAATCCTCAGTTGCAGTCCTAAACGCGCAGACTTGGGAGTAAGCTCCATTGAGTTCAGTGTGACTTCCTTCCGTGAATACATGCATAGGATGTTGCCGTTCCTCCGTGTGTTTCGGGGTCGGGATGCTTGAGACAGCTGTTCTGGGGGTATTTCCCCTAAACTTCGGAAATTCTAATCCGGTGGGTGAGAATGCTGGATAAATCAGAAATATTTGGCAGCTTTTATTGCGCTAGAGAGGGCCGCGATCCTGAGGAAGCCCAAATTGGAAATATTCTAGTGGATTTAAGACCTCGCCTCCTGATAAATTTGCTTAAAACCCAGCTTTAAAAAAAAGAGAGGAAGAGCTCATTGGTACAGTCTGTTTTGCGCTCCAAAGCTCTTTAGTTTAATCCTCAGCATCTTCGAGTAGAGCTGGGGTGGGAACCCCGCCTGAAATATTGCAGCTCAGTGTGGAGACGATATTGAACTAAATGGATCAATGGTCTGCTCTGGTTTAAGGTAGCTTCCTAACACAGAGATACACAGCTAGCGAGGTGGAGGCTTAGAGGGAATTCTGTCGAGAGCAAAACGTGCCAAGTTTGGGAGTTGCACAGAGTTCTTTATCTGTTGCTGCCTGATGATTTGTGCTGTGTTAACAGCCTAAACATTTGGATCAGGAAGAAAACTTGAGGAGCTGGGGTAGACAAATAGGACTTTTCTTACGTCGATTGGGGGAAACGCTTCTTAGAATGAAGTTCTGACTAAGCCGCGACGGTGGCAGTCCCGCGTGTTCAAACCTGCGAGTTCCACAGTCGTGTAGATGTGGGCGGGCGACCTGATCTAGCAGCAGAAAGGAGGCAGAGACGTGTAGATCCCCCAACCAGCTCTCCGTTTTAATCTCTCTGAGCTGGAGACAGGGGAGTGCCAGAAACCCGGGAGAAATCGGGCAAGCTTTCAGCAACTCTTAGGAAGTTAGGCGTCGGGTCGAATCGGTGTGGATCTTCTCTGAGTTAACAGCTCCGCCACGTCGGTGCTCTCAGTAGCGCGGCGCGCAGTGGGATTCTGCCTTTGCAAGGCGGCACCCGAGCGCACCCGGAGGACTAGCGCCGTGAATGCCTAATTGGAAGAGAACCTTGGCTTTCGCTTAATGAAGGGAGCCGGGCTGCAGACTAGGAACCGCTAAGCGCTCGCTTTAAGTTCTGGGTAGTCAACCGGGTGTCTGCGTTCAGCAAGACAAGGGGCCTCGATGACATCCAGCCGCAGTTCTTAGCCGACGAGAGCATCGTGGCCGATCTTAGAACTTGCAGGCTTGAATTGGGGATTTTAAATACTCGTATTAGAAAGAACCCCTTTTCCTCGAGGAGGTCAAGTCTCCCGATGGTGCCCGAATGTCTGTTCCCGGTGCTCCTCGGGACAGGGAACTCATACATTCTCCTGTTTTGTGCAAATATCCATCGGTTGATGTCTACGGGTAATAAATCACACCGTATTCTGGAAAACTGAATCACTTGCAAACTTCACACACACACACACACACACAACCCCCCCCCCCCCGCCGCGGATGCATTAAATCAAGCCTTCACTTTCTCCCGTTGAAATGGCATGGGATCTGAAAACGATTAAGTTGGAAATCCTGTTCCCGCTTACTCGCGAGTAAACCCAGCGGAAGTCGATAGGAGTTCGTATGCGAGAGGAGCTTTATAGCTTCTTCTTCTTCTTTAAAGAGACCACCCGCTATAGTACACTTGTAATACAGAACCACCAAAATAAAATACTAGTGAGTACGTGTGTGTGGAGGGGCAATCTGTCTAAACAAGAGTCTTGGCGGCCTCGATGCCAAACACCCCTTGCTCTGTAACAGGAGGCGGCGATCGGCACAGCAGTTGAGCAAGAGCCTGTTCCCATCGGCTTGGGTGCCCCTGAGAACAGAGCCTCTAGCCGGAGTCTCTTCCGAGGAACCAGACAGGCCTCTCAATTTCGAATCTAGGTTTTTTGACCCGGTTTGGCAATCGCTTCCCGCTCAGGAAGGAGAACGAGAAACGGCTCATAGCTGCGATCCTGCCAGAGAGAGGGGGTGGGGAGGGCGGCGAGGAGTCGGGAGGGGAGATGACCCGAGAGAGAGAGAGAGAGAGAGAGAGAGAGAGAGAGAGAGAGAGAGAGAGAGAGAGAGAGAGAGAGAGATCTCCCCTCTCCAGAAACAGCAGCGAGAGGAGAAGGAGGTCTCTGTTAGCAATTTTGACTCGGGAGCACATCAGATTGGTCTTGTCAAAAGCGCAGACAAGGCGGTCGATGGAGCTTGACAGCTAAAGCTTCCCTCCCCACCCCCCTCTGTTGTTGTTTTTAAAGAGGACTTTGTTTCACCTTGTGTTTCTCGCTGGAGATGGGTGTGCGCAAGTTCTTCCCCTTTGGGCCTGTCGACAATGTCATATTATCAGATAAAGGAGAGAGAGATTGAGAGACTCTCTGTTTGTACCCCTTCTTCCCTCCCCTTGCCACTGTTTGGCTGCCATCCTATGCCTGGGAATAATCCACAGTGAATCCACTGATGGGTCTTGCTTTCCAAATCAACATGCGCAAACCTGACTGTAAACCCCTCTTCTCCCCCCCCCACCCCAAGCAGTACCCCGACAGCCTCTCATTCAGGCAGTTACATTTCCTACAGATGATCCCTTTTTAGGTCCTCACTCAGGACAGAGCCACTTCATTGAACTAGCTCCAGTTTTGAGAAAAAGTGTCTTTGGACTAAGCCACCTTCAAGGCAAAATCTAACCAGTCCTTGGGAAGGAAGTTTCGCTGAGTTGAAATGGGCTTACCCCAAGGAAGAGTGGCGAGGAATACCAGCCCTAGAGAATTCCCAGAGGCCAATTTATTGGGGCTGCAGGGTCTCTCCGACAGCCAGGATCCGACTTCATCTCAAGCTGTAGCCATTGCTTTCAGGCCTCTTTAAGGACTGTGCTTGTTAACAAGAGCTTATGTGGGCTTTTCGGTGGGGTGGGGGACCCACACAGAATTTGGCTGGCCTCCTCGCACAATGAAAGCTCGGCCTCTATCAAAAGCCGGGCATTTAGCCTCTCTCTCTCTGTAGACACCCAGCCGCTCTGCAGAGAAAAGATTTGTTTTGAGCAAGTCTCTTCCATTAGGCCCATGAAAATTAGAGGAGGCGCAATGAGCTGTTCCTCTTATTTGTAATTCCATGGAGCACGTCTCAGAAATGCCTATCTTCTCTTCCTCCTCCCCAGTTCCTTTTGTGAGCAAATATCCTGATGGGGAGCACCCTGAAAGAGAATCAAGGGCCATCTAGTTACCTCCTTTCAGAGCCTTTTTCTCCCGCCTTGGTCAATTACGACTTCATGGATTAAGTGCCACCCCAATTATGAGTAAATTTCATTTAAATAATCAGAACCATATTTGCCAATGGGGTTTAGATTGCTTTGGCTTCCTCACAGGCTCAGTAAGGCTTACTTGAGCAGGATCCCCAACACACTGGAGGGAAGGCGGATGTGAAATAAGAAAAACCGCCAGCATAATTTCATTTTTAAAAATCCTGGTGAAATGCAGACAAGCACTAAACTAAAGCATTACAGGCAAAGGATCTGAATAAAAAGGAAGCCAGTAGATCTAGCTGGATATTATCGTGGACCCACTCCCACTGATAGATCTATTGTCAGTGGCGTAGCGTGGGGGGTGCAGGGGGGACCGGCCGCACCGGGCGCAACATCTGGGGGTTAGGGGGCGCAAATGCATGGGTTAGGGGGCACAAATTACTTGCCTTGCCCCGGGTGCTGACAACCCACACTACGCCACTGTCTATTGTTGCTCTGAGAGCTTTTGAAATAGCTTTTTCAGAGGATGTTTGGGGTAAGACCAGAGTGCGGCTTTCTGTTTTGTGTATTCAATATTCATGCTTTTTAGAACACCCCCCCACAAAGGATTTCAGTCAGCTTTGAGGTTGTATCAGGCTACAGATGTACTGTGAATACTCCAGTCTGATTCTTTTCTGCTCCAAAATAGCATCAACCTGTCTAGAACCCTACAGAAGATTGCTCGCAAGCAGCGTTTCCCAAATGCCCCCCTTTCTGCCCACGGACCACTTGAAAATTACTGGGGGTCCTGTTGGACCACTTAAATATTTTTCTGCCTGTGGTACCAACTGTAATTCCTTAGACTTCAAATGCAATATAAGAAAGAAAAGAAGCAATTAAAAAGTACATTAAAAATTAATATCAAATATTCAGTGAAATGGATGTGCCCATTTCCCAGCTTCAACCACAGATCTGCAGGCACACTGTGGGACCCCTTGAATGAAGATTGTAGGCCACATTTTGGGAGCCTTTGCTTTAGACCTTCCCATTTTTAAACTGAGCAGGATTTAACGGCGCGTTCCAACAAACCCCCAGACAAGCCAAAATCCTTTTAAGAGTCTAGAAGGCTGAATCTGTTCTGTCCTTGAGAGGTTTTGGAATATGGTTTAAGTGCAGGTCTCATTCCATTTTAGCTTTAAAGTGGATTATCTTTTTCAACTGGGCTCGTCTCCATGCTGGAAGCTGAATTCTGTAAGGATGCTATGGAGAGCCCTGCTGGACTGCAGCAAAGTTCCATCTAGTCCAGAATCATATTTTGAATGCTGGCCAGCCCCAATATTTTTGGGAAGCACCCAGCACAGCCCGAAGCCTCCTGTTTTAATTGCTGCACTGTTGCCTTAGTGTATATTTTAATTACGAATGTCTATATCTTAATGTTTGTGCAATTGGCCTTAATATTTTGGAAACCGTTTAGAAGCCTATTTTTGGCATCAAGCAGTATTTCATTAAATACTACTACTGCTGCTAATAATAATGATGATGTTAAAGGCAGAAACCCCTGCAAACTGTCTCTCCGCTTCTGCCTCCAAACACGGCTCCTCTAAACACGGAGATCCCATTTAGGACTGCCTGCCTTCATATAAGCCTATCTGTGTTTAAGTTTTTAGGACGCTGCTTTATGCTGAGACAGACTGTCTGTCAAGCTCAGCATTGTTGACACTGACTGGCCGTGATTCAGATCAAGGGTCCCTCCCAGCCCCACCTGGAGATGCCAGGAATTGAACTTGTGACCTTCTGCATGCCAGGCAGATGTTCTGCCCCTGGTCCTTGCCAAGCCTTCTTCAGAGGCTGCCTTGTGTTTGCTCCCCACATCTGAGTTAAGGTTTATACTAGCAATGAGAGAGACAGGGCCTTTTTGGTAGTGGTGCCATTCACCTGGTGCCTACTACTCTGTCCATCTTTCCAGTGCCAGTGGAGTCGTTCATATTTTCTAGACCTTTTTAATGGTTTTGCTTGAGTTTATCTCATTTTGGTTTTACATGTTCCCCCCCCCCCTTCCCTTTTATTTCTTATAAAACCACCCTGGCAAAAAAAGATGCAATACAAATATTATAATATAAACACACAAACAAAGAAAAATAATAATAATTTGAACAATAATGAATATTAGCCTCTCCTTCATGAATTTGTCTCATTCTTCCCCATCTGAGTTTCTGGCCAAGACTTCCATAGATTAATTTTGCATGCATTTGTGTGACAACATTTCTTCTGCCTTATAATCTTAGTTTCTGATTTCATCCTTCGTCCTCTGAAGTGAATAATGGCGAAACCAGCCTCTTGCAAAAAGCATCACTTCACTGATCTCTTTATATAAATTTCTGGGAAAGCTTGAAACTCCATCCCTTGCACCCCTACCCCAGGCCCTTCTGACTTCTGATTTAATTTTGACAGGAGGGGACAGCCTTTCTAAATAAACCCAACCTGTTTAGGCGAACTTCCTAAAGCAAAGCTCTTAGTGTCCAGAGAAAGTGTAGAGAGCTTTCAAGAACAGAAGCTCATTTTCCTTTTACTGCTTCCTTGAGTGCAGGGAATACACTGGAGACCACCCATTCTCCTGCTCTTCTCTCCAGCTCAGCAGCCCATCCATCTACAGTGAGTGACGGGTTGCCACGGGCCTCCAAAGCATTAGTGAATTAGCCTATTTATCCACAAATAGCCCCTTATTCTGGAGCAGCCTGTAATCTCCAATCAGAAATCAGAACTCGTGGCTTGGAATCTCAGAGTATATATATATATAGGATCACTCAACACAAACTATTTACCCTTTCAATTCCCTTCAAGCAGTACTGGCTCCAGACAATCCCATACATGAGTTTTGAAATCCACGTGGCATCCTTCCCTGCGCAGTGAAAATATAATAGTAAATTCAGTGGCAGGTTGACACTCTTTCCCCATTTTTGGATCATTAGAAAGCTTTTACTGTTTCTGAACATGACAACTCTTGCTCCATTGGTGACCCATGCCTCTGGAAGGTCAAGGCTTGATTACTGCAACACAGTTTCTGTGGGGCTGCCCTTGAAGGCGACTTCGAAGCCTTCTTACCTGGTGCAGAAAACTGCTGCATGCCTTCTGATACTCATCCTCTTCTATGACAACTACCAGTTTGCTCCTGGCCCCAATTCAAAGTGCATGTTTGAACTTTGAAGGCCTTGCATATCCTGGGACGTTTGTATCTCAAGGATGTTCTTTCTCTCCCCATAATCCATATGAGTTCACTCACCTGTCAAGGTACATCATTGAATATATATGGGCTGTCTATATTTGCAGGAAGAACAAACTAGGATGTCTTGGGGCTGGGTACTCACAGTGCCAGCTCCAAAACTAATCTCTTACTGACAGAGATTAGACTGGCTTCAAGAGCAGTTTCGTTAGGTTGACGTTTGGCTGAATACTTTTTCTGTGATTCTTCACAGAAGAGTGGATTTATTTTAAATCCAAGCTTCTCTTTTGCCAGCTGGGAATGGCAGCAGATGAGGGGAGGCAGAAATAATAATAATAATAATAATAATAATAATTAATAATTTATATACCACCATATACCCGCAGGTCTCAGGGTGGTTCACAGGATTAAATCAGAATATAAAACAGCAAAATACATTATCAAAATAAAAGCAAAACAACCCAATTACACCCCCTGCAACCCCCCCATTTTAAAAGGGCATAGGATGTCAATCAACCAAAGGCCTGGTTAAAGAGGAATGTTTTTTGCCTGGCGCCTAGAAATAAGAACGTCACATTATGCAGACATGGACAAACTACTTTTGTTTTTCAGCTGGGGTGCAGACAGGCAGCTAAATGTCTGTTTTTGACTCTTGGGGTTTTTTCTTAAAGATAATAATAGCTAGTTCATATTCTAAAAATAAAGTGCCCCCTTTTCCCCCTTAAAGCATTTAATGGGATATAAATAGACTGAATGCACAAATGCTTCTGAACAGCTGTTTAATTTATAAGAAAATGTAATTGAGTGATCAATTGCAATTTGAATCAGCATGAATGCCTTTAGTCGAATTGATGACCCTAACATGTAAGGAAACTGATTCGTGGTTTTTTAGTGAGTTACAAAAAGAAAGAATTCCACCATATTTTCCTTTTCTGTGTACTAAATTTTGACAGGCGCACACATATATTAATAAATAAGTGTTCACCTTCAGGAGTCCAGATGGACCAAATGAGAATGTAAGGAGAACCCCAACAGATCAGGCCAATGGCCTGTCCAGCCGAGCATCCTCTCCTCACTGTGGCCAATCAGATGCCATTGGGCAAGAGCACCCTCCCCACTTACACTTCCCGGCCACGGATATTCAGAAGCATATCGCCTCCGACACCAGAGGTCACCCACAACCATCACAACTATGATTGATTAAGGCTAGCCATTGACCATTTTATCCTCCACGATTTTATCTACAAATACCCTTTAAAGCAATTTGAGTTTGTCAACATCCCTGCACCTTGTTGATAGCAGATCCTGTGGCTTCAGTTTGCTCTGTGTGAAGAAGTGCTTTGGTTTTGTCTGTCCTGGGTTTTCCAACATTGGATGGCCAGAGTTCTAGTATTATGAGGGAGAAAAACATAATTCAGTTGAATCACGCCTCTGTGACGTCCCCCGCTTACTTGCCTTCTTTTTCCCGAAACTAAACAAGCCCATGCCTTTTCTTATAAGGGCGCTGCTCCCAGCCCCGTGGACATTGAGAAAATCAGAAAAAACACAGAGAACAAGATGAAGGGATATGAGGGAGAGTTCAGCTGTGGAAGGCCTGTCTGTACCAAAAAACGCATCTTTGCAAAGAAAATACATGAGCTGGTTCGGCCCCTTACAACTACTTTTTCTAAATAACAACAGTAACAACTGCTTCTAAATAAGAACAACAAAAACGTGTGTGTATGTATGTATGCGCGCGCGCGCGCACACACACACACACACACACACATGCCTTATGGGGCATTTCAAGTTGCTTGTCAATTTCAATTCCTCCACATCTCGCACATCTCGTTCCACTCCCGCCAGCCATTGTGATGGGCAGGTGCAGATCAAAATGAGAATGTCCTTTGTTCTGGAATGAAGGGAGGTGGTGGAGGAGTAGCGGAGGAGAGTGTCTCATTAAGGTTGATTTAATAATGAGGGGCATTTGAGAAAGGGGGGGATCTGGGTCACTGACTTATTGTATCTGAAGATTTAGAAGCCCCACTAATTGCTTTGCAGCCCTCCTCCATCAAACTCCGCTGATGGCCTGTCTATCTCTTTTCTCCTGACCTGTAAGTGGGGAGGGGAGGGGGAAGAATCACCAAATTCCTGGATTTTTACCATATAATACTATGGAAAACAGCAGGCATATTCATATATTGACTCTGTACCTGCCGCCACCTCCCAGTCTGGAGAAGGCAGAGAAATCCTTTGCTTGGTAACTGCAGTAACTTAGCTGTTAATTTCAAACAATGGCTGTGATTGTAAAGAGACAATAGCGATGTTTGATTTACTGTAATCAAACATAATTATAAGCCTCATGCGGGCTCAGCCGGTCATAAACAGCTCGTCTCAAACAATTCTTCTTCTGATGTTAGTGCCAACTGGCAGGAAAGCTGATTGTAACCGTCAAGGGACTTTGGAAATGTGGTGTATTTCTCTTAGGGTTCTGTTCACCCGGTAGAGGCTCCCTGGGAATGGGGTCTGTCCAACCAGCTCTCTTATTTTCCCCCCATCGTGCAGTGAAGACTTTATTGGAGGGGTGGGTGTGTGAGTCTTCAGTGTATGTTGATAAAAACGAGCTTCTACTCATCTGTTTCCAGCTTTTAGGGGCTGAACTTGGCAATCTTAGATGCATACATCTGGAATGTTGCTGGCCATGGGAAAAAAATGGAAAAAGTCATTTTAACATGTGATAATTTTGGTTTTATGTGTTTCTTTGGTGTGGTGGTTTTTTGTTTTGCTGAAAGCCTCCTTGGGGTCCATATTAGTACAGGCATCGCCAAACATGGCCCTTTAGCTGTTATGGACTACAATTCCCGTCATCCCTGACCCTGGTCCTGTTAGCTAGGGGTGATGGGAGTTGTAGTCCCAGAACAGCTGGAGGGCTAAGTTTGGGGGTGCCTGTATTAGTAGAATAGCTACTGATTAAATACGATAAATGTTTTTCTGATTTGCCAGTAAAGTCACACAGATAGGGCCCAGTCCAACCACAGACTAGATATCAAACTATCTCTCCCCTTGTGATGTCATGAATTTGAGAGTTATCAGACCAGTAGATGCTGATTCAAATCTCTGCTCATTCAAGAAGGGTGAGGATAAATCTCCATCCTAATCTTACCTCCTATGGTTACATGAGGACAAAATGAGGTGGGCGGAGGGCGTGATGCCCTATGTTCTGCTTGGACCTCCTTGGGGAAAAGGCAGGAAACAAAGATGCTAAAAGTAGGTAATAATGGAGTTAAATTTTCTGTGATAACTAACCATGAAGTTAAACCCACTGAAGCATCTGCAGGCTCCTCCTCCTCCTCCTCCTCCTCCTCCTCCTCCTCCTCCTCCTCCTCCTCCTCCTTCTTCTTCTTCTTCTTCTTCTTCTTCTTCTTCGCTGTTTTGCACTGACTCATGGTGGCCCCAGCAGAAGATTTCTCACTGGGGGTTGGTTGTCTTCTTGCTGTGGACAAGACATCTCAAGGTGATGCATGTATCCAGCCAGATTGGCGGGGTATAAATAATAAAATTATTATTATCCTGGTTGGTTCTTGATGGAGGGTGAAGCAAGGTGGTGAGGTCAAAGCAATGCCACCTCATGGCAATTTGCTGGAGTCCATCACGGTCCAAGGAAGGTTGCTGGAGGGGGCTGGCAGGAGACAGGAGGTGGGTTGAGGGAGAAGACAGATGCAGCTTGGCGTGGAAAGATGAATTACACAAAGTGCTTCTTTCTTGCGAGAATGCTTCCCCCAAGGCCCAGATGTTATCCTGAGCCTTTAAGAGTGAGGAAAGGATCTGTTAGCAAGAACTCTGCTGCCGTTGGAAGCCCAGAGCTGATACAATTGCAAACCAGCCATAACTATCCGTGTCATTATTAGACGAGTGCCGGAGGTCTCTGCTCTGAAAGGGCTGGACTGCAAATTCTTAGGGGGAAATTGGGGAAGGCGAGGTAGTGCAGTTTTTAAGAGGAAGCAGGTAAAAATGTGCTCGATAATGTTGAATAAAAGGCCCCACCTCCCTCGCTTTCCAAACTGCCCTTTCTCAAAAGAAATGCAGCCCAATTTATCAAGCTGCGTCTTTCGACACCCTCTATTATTCGTCTCATGTAAATCACTCCCTAAGGGGTCTGTTCCAGTTTGCTGTTTCTTTAATAGGAGCGGGTGACAACCCTCATCTGCTTTTTCTTCAAAATCCTCACCACAAAAGGCCTGTTCTTGGACCCGTTGTGACTAATTTCAGTACCCTTTCGAAACAATTGAGGTTTGCAACAGAAGGCAGTTTTATGTCGGAACAGGCTGATGGTGTAAAGGGTGCATCTAAAGAACTGGCTGAACAGTCATTCCATTTCACCAGCCCGGGAACACGGAGCACTGTAGGAAGTTGTGCAAGGAGAGCCAGGGATTCCTAACTCTGAATTCTTCGTACTTTCGCTTTGATCTTGTCTACGCTACACATTTAAAGCAGTAGAATACCGCTATAAAAGGACATGGTATCTTCCCCCAAAGATTTCTGGGCGTTGTAATTTGTTAACTGCATCCTTATCCCACAGATGCCCACTTGACCGCTTCAGTCTGTAGAACTGATGCTGTTACAACTGCTACATCACACTCATTCCACATTTGTAAGAACTGAGTCTTTTAGTGTGGCAACTTTGGAACTCCCTGCCTATTGACATCAGTCAAGCGCCTTCACTGTACTGTTTCTGGCACCTGCAAAAACCATTTTCATTTTGGCAAGATATGTAGAATGCCAGCAGGTGTTTCTGTGTGTGTGTTTGTGTGTGTGTGTTTGTGTATTGTTTATTGTTGGTTTAAATTATGTTTTAAATAGATATTTTCAACTATTTTTTTACTGATGATTTCATCCTTGTGTTTTATTCTTCTTGTGAACTGCTTTGAAGCTTTTTTTTAAAAAACAACAACAATTAAGCGGCACATAAATTTTACGAAATTATATAAATTTGAAATGCTTCTTGGGAAGCAATTCATAAATGAAATAGATTTTTAGTTTATTTTAATATACCTCCTCATGGTATTGCTTGTCATGAAAATAGCATACAGTATTTTCCAGGGCACACAAAAAGCAAAGGTAGCTGTGTTGATCTGTTAGAGAAGAACTCAAATAAAAATCCGCAGCTTGAGTTATGACTTTTATTAAGACCAACCAAACAGCAGCCATTGCTCTCAGGTGACACAGAAAGATGTTGCCCAGCTGTGCATTTGGGGATTTTTTCCCCAGGGGCATCATTTGAAGTTGTGATTATCTTTTTTTGGTGGGGAATGTGCCTTTGTGTGTATGTATTTGTGGCAAACCTGTGTATGATTCAAGATGCAATTTCCGAAAGCATTGTGTTAAGAACATTTGATGCAGTTATTATTATTTTTTAATGCTTCTTGATTTCCAGAGGATGGAGCAGCAGGGAGAAAATCTTGATGAAGAGCAACATGTCTTACAGGCTTTTCATCTGCTGCTGTTGACTACAGTTAATGTGATGCTGGTTAACAGCTCTTTGTTAGCTTTCCTTTCTTGTGATCTTTTTTTAAACAACCCCAACAACTTATTTTTATTTTAAGCCACCTTTTTAGTTTGATTCCCTCTTGGAAAAGTAGCAGATAATTATCCAAATAAAGAATGTGATCTGAAAGGCCGAGTCAGGCCAAATGTTCTCACTCTTCCCTAACAACATCCTTGCATCTTTCATAACTTGGCTGCCTCTCAGGGTGAGCCAGCATGGCTCAGTGCTGGAGTATGTGAAGTGGAGCAGTAGAATATTTTTTCAGTGGCATTTGCTAAACCCTTTATTCAAACATTCGGAAGGGCTGTGGCTCAGTGCTAGAGCATCTGCTTTGCATTCTGTGGCATCTCCAGTCCAGGTAGTGATTGTTGGAAGATTCAGGACAGATAAGAGAGAAGACTTCTTCACACAGCACATTGTTAGACTATGGAACTCCCACCCACAAGAGCCAGCAACTTGAATGGCTGTTCTCTGCTTCCCCGGTCAGAGACAGTAATAAATAATAATAATAATAATAATAATAATAATAATAATAATAATAATAATACAATTTATTATTTATACCCCGCCCATTTGGCTGGGCCTCCCCAGCCACTCTGGGCGGCTTCCAACAAAACAGTTTGGTAGTTATTTTTCTCTTTGACATCTGGTGGGAGGGCGTTCCACAGGGCGGGTGCCACTACTGAGAAGGCCCTCTGCCTGGTTCCCTGTAACTTGGCTTTTCGCAGTGAGGGAACCGCCAGAAGGCCCTCAGCGCCGGACCTCAGTGTGTGGGCAGAACGATGGGGGGGGGGGGAATGCGCCTTCAGGTATACAGGACCGAGGCCGTTTAGGGCTTTAAAGGTCAGCACCAACACTATGAATTGTGCTCGGAAACATACTGCTTCTGAATAACAGTTTCTGGTATTCCACAGGAAGGGAGAGGGCTCTTCTGCTTGAATCCTGCTTGCGAGTTTCCCACAGGCATCTGGTTGGCCACTGTGAGAACAGGATGCTGCCTAGATGGGCCATTGGCTATTTTTATGTTCTTACGTTGGGGCTGCCACTGGTATTGCAGCCAGGCTAAGCAGGCAGGCAGGGAGTGCCCAGTCACAGACAGCCAAGGTGTCCTTCTGGGGCTCAGGTTGTGAACCAATCCGGAGGAGAACTGGGGCTCAGCATTATGGGGCAGGGCAGATTCATAGTGGTTCCTCCCCTCCCTCTGGAATTTGTCATACTCCCTAGTTCCATTATTATTTACAAAGTGCCACTGGAATAAATGACGCTTCCATAGTAACGTAAGCAAAAGGCAGGCGTTCACCATTGAAATTTACACTGTGTGTATTTATTTTCATTTAGCAAGATTTTTTTGACCACTTGATCAAAACTGTCTAAGCTGTGTACACAACTAAACTGTCAGGAAACACAGCTAAAATACACACAAAACCATTGATGTAACTGTATATAGTAACGAAAACACGTGCAGATAAAATCTGGGAAACATTTAAAACTAGTATAAGTAAACAAATTATTGGGGTGGGGGTATCTCTCTAAGTAGGCCCATTGATGATGATGATGATAATAATAGTAATAATTTATTATTTATACCCCACCTATCTTGCTGGGCTTCCTCAGCCACTCTGGGCGGCTTCCAAAAAAATATTAAAATACCGCAATACATCAAACATTAAAAGCTTCCCTAAACAAGGCTGCCTTCAGATGTCTTCTAAAAGTCTGGTAGTTGAGATTCTTTTTGAGATCTGGTGGGAGGGTGTTCCACAGGGAGGGTGCCACTACCGAGAAGGCCCTCTGCTTGGTTCCCTGTAATTTGGCTTCTCACAGCGAGGGAACCGCCAGAAGGCCCTCAGTGCTGGACCTCAGCGTCCGGGCAGAACGATGGGGGTGGAGATGCTCCTTCAGATATACTGAATATTGAAATTAGTGAATTTAGCTTCAGTCATGTCTACTCTGAGTATTTATTGTGTTTTTATCAAAGGAGCTCAAGGTGGCATAGATGGCTCTCCCCCTCCTCATTTAATCCCCACAGCAACCATGTGAGGCAGGTGAGGCTGAGAGGCAGGGACTGGCTCTCACAGTGAGCTTCACGGCAGAGTGGGGATTCGAACCCTGAGTCTCCCAGGTCCCACTCTCGGGGTTTGTTTTGTTTGGGGGAAGAAAGCTGAGGGGTTAAGTCAAATCATTTTTGGATGTAGCAGGCTTTAAGGTTGGTTTGGAAGAGAGAGAGAAGAGAGACATAGGGGAATTCCAGGCATTTGGAGCAGCGAGGGAGAGTGGTCAGAGATGGTAAGTAGAACAGAACACCTCCATGCAGTGCCGGGTTGGATTATAGGAAAAATGCCTTTCTGTGAATTATTCTGGACTTGCATCATCCTTGCTACATAGAAGCTGGCTTTTAACTGTTTCTCTTTTTGGAACATTTTGTCCCTCCCTCCTCCTCCCTCTCTCTGGGCATAGAAAAAGCAACACTTTTGCTAAGGCCTTTTCTTGGCATGTGTTCTTTTCAACAAATCCAGCTTTGGAAATCTCACTTAAGCCAGAAAGGGTTTTCTGTTTGTCTATCCCTACCCATTGACAACAGCTTACTAGGGGTCTTTTATTTTGTGTTTCAAACATGTCGGGTTTTAGTGTCCTGTCTGACCTTTGGCTTCTGTTTGGGCAGGGGGCGCGTCTGAAAAAGGGTTCATTCTTGTCACCGTAATTTGTTGTTCTCCCCCACCTCCGAAGGAAATCTGAAGGAGCAGAAAAGGCCTGGCTAGTGGTGCAGCGGTAAAATGTGGCAGATACACACTGCTTGGATGTGCCTAAGGAAGAATTAGATGGGTGGGAGAAGCCCTGAATTGGATGCAACAGAAAGAGGTGGAAATGAGACCTATAGTGGTTAAAGTGAGGTTGAGAGGCCAGAGTTTGAACCCCCACAGCTCACTCAGCCTAACCTACCTCACAGGGTTGTTGTGTGAGGGTAAAATGAGGAGGGGTAAAGAACTGCGTTTTCCACCTTGAGCTCATTGGAGGAATTGGGGGGGGGAATATACATGCAATAATAATTAAATTAAATTAATAAGGGGGGGAGCGAGCGAGCAAGATGCAGGTTTGCAAGCTTCACCCCCTGGAATTTGGCCCTTGGCAGAGTACGCCCAACGAAATGCAGCCCCCTCCAGAACAAAGGTTGACAATCTGGGGTCTGGGGTCACTGCAAATGGTGCACAGTTCCAAAGGATTTTGCCTCCTTCACATTGTTGTAACAAGTAGCGTTTGGCATTGAAAACTGCTACTGGTAGGAACCACTGGAATTAATGGCTAATCTTCATGCTGTTATATGTAGGCCTCCATCGCAGAATTGGCATCACTTTTAGTCTTGGTGGACTCCAGGCAATTCCTCAACACAGTTCCCACTGCTAATGTTCTTTTTCCCCACCTGAAAAGCCAGCTGCCTCCTGCTTCTGTTTGACTTTTGCTTCTTTCCCGCTTGCTTGGCCTAACACTCCCTTCCCAGTTCTCTGCCCTAGAAATTAAGGTGTAAGAAAACTGCCACAAGTACAGATCTGATGCCAAAGTGTCTATTGCTGGTTTCAGTTTCCTCCCCCCCTCGCTTTTAACATTCCCATTTGTCCGATGTTCCCTTTCCTAAAAGCAGTGTTTTGATGTGCAAAGGCACTTATTTCAGACAAGGAGTAATTACTTCATACAACCATACATTTTTTGAAAGGCTCGGTTTCCCCAGACAATGACAGATCTCTGGCATGGGGTTGCAAGAGTCAAAGCTGGTGAACGTTCATTCACACATTTTAAAGCGGCAGCAAGTCCTGTGCAGACTTACCTGGGAATAAGTTCCACTGGAAATATTTGATTCTGAGTAAGACATCTATAGCAGGGGTGGCTGACCTTTTTTTCAGACTGGGTACCACCTTGAAGCTTGATCAGTCCCCCAAAGGGCTTTGTGTCAAAAATGTGTGTGGCCAAAGTGTAAAAGTAGGGAGGGCAATTAAAAGAAAAGAAAAGGGGAGGAGAGAAAAAACAAACAAACAAACAAACAAACAAACCCCTTTGTATAGCATTGCATGGTAAAATTCTCTTGCTATGACAGAAGGAAAGATTGTGGCAGCTTCTCATTCCCGTTCTCTCCCAGTTCTACTGCCCAGCTCCTCCAGTACAGTGGTACCTTAATTCGTTCCGGAGGTCCGTTCTTAATCTGAAACTGTTCTTAACCTGAAGCACCACTTTAGCTAATGGGGCCTCCTGCTGCCGCCGTGCCGCCACCACCATGCGATTTCTGTTCTCATCCTGAAGCAAAGTTCTTAACCTAAGGTACTATTTCTGGGTTAGCGGAGTCTGTAACCTGAAGTGTCCGTAACCCAAGGTACCACTGTACTGTACTGTGTAATTGCTCAGAAGTGTAAATAGGCCAGACTGCATTGAAATATCTAAATTAGGGGTGACTTATACATGGGCCGATTCTGACTCCCCACTTTTTTGTGCACTCCCAAGACACCCCCTCCCAGTATTTTTTTTTTTAAAATGGCTGCTCCCATGGGTCACATGTTGGAATCAATATCCCCCATGCCCTGCACAAGAGTGAGGTATTGCCAGGCTTGGCAAAATCCTGGTGTTTATGGGGGGAGGGGACCCCCACAACAGCTCAGTGGGACCTGAGCATGTTCAGTGGTCCCAGAATGCTATCTGAATGTTGATGGGGGAGGAGGGGGAAGGAATGGGCTGGACTGAACAGGAAGCCCTGCACACTGCAAGATGTTGTTGCGGGTCCCACTTGTTTCATATTATGTTGGCCAACGGTACCAAGGACCTAACTTTTGAAAAGGTAGGATATAACCATTTTTAGAAAATAAATGCTGATCTTTACATTGAGGAATTTCAAATACACTTCCGAACAAACCCTTGACATGCTGTTTGGAAAGAAAAAAATAAGCAAAACACTACTGATCTAAGGGGAATCCTTTATAAATTATTTGCTGTTGAATATTTTTGTCCTCCTGTATTATAACAGTGCATGAACACAACACAGGTTTTATTTCAGTGTTTATTTTCTTTAGTTTATTTTCTAAAAATATATCAATCAATAAATTTTTGTGACTTGCCTGTCAAGCTGCATTTGGGGGAGGGGAATTCAGTGATGCAATCTAGCCTTCCCCAACCTTTACCTTCCAGATGTTTGGGACTACAACTCCCTTCAGTTCCAGACAGCACAGCTGATTGAGAGTTGTAGCCCAAAACATCTGGAGGCTGAAGGCTCTGAGCTAATGCGCTGGGTATCACCTAACATGTGGAAAGGTCTCCCATCTAGATGCAGCCTGTAAGCTGATGGTGCTTATCTTCCGCCTGTAAAAAACCTCCCTGCATCTAGGCACTTAAAATTTCTAAACTAGCCTTCACTCCATCCTCCTTGAGATACTAGCTTTCTGCTTGCGGGGGCACTTTTGGGTACTAGCAGATTTAAGCAAACAACCCCCCTTCCTTTTGCCTAAACTGAAGTATACCAAAAGAGTCATACTGTCAGGTGAGTCCCTCTTAGTGTCTAATACACATCAGAGGGGGAGTTCAATGCACTGATGATATATATATATTTTAAAAGCATGCTTACGTTCAGATAATGTACTAATGCCTCCTTTCCCCCATCCACATTTGCAGCTTCACGGATATTGTTACCAAGACAGCAATGACATCGCAGACACCCTGACTGCCATCACAGAACTGGGCTCACCCCTGGAGATGATCCAGCTTTTACAGATTTCCTGGGAGGACAGGTTTCGCGTAAGTAAAGTTTCAAAGCTGCAATTTGAAGAGGCATTAACCATTGGTGGAGGTTTCAGAATATGTGTGCAGAATGGAGCAGGATCCCCAGGGCCAGTGCAAGACAGCTGGCAGCTGAATCTTACTTTGCCCCCTGTGGTAGGATAACATCACTGCACCTGAGGCAGCATGATAGTTTTGGGTGGCTGGGACAGACCATGAAGCATACAGAGCTGTGTATTCCAACAGAGAGAAGCTGGCCTTAGGAGGCCACTTGCCCCCTTCCCCCTTGCATTGGCCGCCTGAGGCAGTTGTCTCACTTTGACCAATGGTAGGGCCAGCTCTGAGGATCACATCTGCTGTCTCAAAACCATCTCAAAAGCAGCTGGTTGGGTGAAGTGGCAGCGCTAACTGCTGGGCCCTCTCCTATATTGGTGGTCTGTGGTGGGCTTATGTGACAATGGCAAGCGGCAGCACTGTGATCAGCATGAAGCAACTTTGAACTCCCGCAGTGGTGCGTTCCAGATGTTGAGGACTCCAGTTCCCATGTTTCCTGACCGTTGACCATGCTGGCTCTGGTGCATTGTAGTCGAAAACATCTGAAGGGTACTCCTTTGGCTTCTCCTGCCCTTGGGTGATGCTGTGTTGTGGGCAATTTTAATGGCAGCTCCTAGCCACCTGATGTAGAGGGTTGAGGGCAAATGTCAGCACAGCAAGGGGGCCACATGGAGCCCCACTAGCTGCCTGAGGATGCTGTGTCCTGGTGCTGCTTCTGGTTGCTTCCAAAACTCAAGCCCAGGGTTTCCCATACTTGGGTCTCCTGCTGCTTTAGGACTACAACTCCCATCATCCTTAGCTAGCAGGTCAGGGATGATGGGCTGGTGACTCAAGTTTGGGAAAACCTGCTCTAGCCCTACAGATGCTGCTCGGATCCCCAGCCCCTCATCAGCCCCAGCTACCATGACCAGTGGTCAGGGATGATGGGAGCTGTAGTCCAATGATATACGGAGCACGACTGGCTCTTCACTCCTCCAGTAAGCCAAGCCAGAGATGGGATTTGCAATGGGTCTTGCAGTGGTGTGTTGGCTTTCCAAAGATTAATGTGTGCACCTATGTGGTAAGCCTACATTTCCCTCTGGGACATCTAAGGGGACAAACCTTTGTGCTGAAGACCAGGGGAAATGATGGAGCACTTGGCTCTTGTAACCACCCAATCTGTTTCTAATGATGAAAGGGCTGTTGTCTTTTTAATTTTTTTCATGCTGTGCAACAATAAACAGATCCTTCTAGGACGGCCTTGTTAGGGAAGCCAGGCGTGACAACGTGGCTCTTGTTGTTTCAGATCTGCTTCAGCTTAGTTCAGCTTCTGCATTATCTGGCCCACTCTCCCCTTGGCTCCGTGACTCTCTTGGATTTCCGACCCCGGCAGTTTGTGATTGTGGACGGAGAGCTCAAGGTGACGGATCTGGATGACGCCAGCATCGAGGAGGCCTCCTGCACGAGCAGCAGGGACTGCTTCATGGAGTTCCCAGCAAGAAACTTCAGCCTGCCTTGTTCTCCTGAGGGCAAATGCCAAAGTATGAATGAGAAGAGGAATCTTTACAATGCCTACAGGTATCGAAGCAGCTGGAAACGAACGGCTATGGGCTGTCAGGAGTGGAAAACCTTTGGTTCCCCCCTGTTGAGGTTCACATTTCCTTGGGAGTTTTGGGGTCCACCTCCAGAGCCCTTCTGAATGTTAGAGATGGCTTTATTTCAGGAGTGGGGAACCCTACCATAGGCTACATTCCCTGTGTGGCCCTCCAGTTGTTTCTGAACAACAACTCCCATCATCCCTGCCCATTGACTGTGTTTGTTAGGGTTGATGGGGAGCTATAGCTGAGCAACACCTGGAAGACCAAGGTTCTCCACTCTTGCCTTAGGGCCTGCATGCTGACAGTGAGCAACACCAGATCCCAAAGTGGGCAGGACTGCCTAGTGCATCCCCTCTTTCTCTGTGCTATCTCATCTCTCGCCCTCTGTGCCACCTTCCACCAACCTGTCCATTTCAGCTTCATCCGTCTCCAGGGTAATGTTGCACCCTGGGCTCACTATCTGACTCACTATGGAGCAGTCATATTCCCTTCTCGGTCTCCCCACTTTCTCACCTACTTTCTTACACACATAGGCACCAATTCTATGGGGTTGACGACAGCTCAACCATCCAAAGTATGCAGACTGAGCCCCTCACCCCCCTGAATCTTGAGGGCCTGGTCACAGAAATGATGGTGGGCCTTGTGGCCTTCTCCCGACACACGTGATGTCACACGCACAGGTGACAAGCTCTGCCTCATTTCACATGAAACTCTGTGCCTCTGCTCACACAGAACACAAACGAGAAAGAGACCCTGAAAAAAGAGGGGCCTGGAGAGCCCCACAGCGTCTGGTGGGCTGCATGAAATTAGGACAGGGGGTGTAACTTCCTCACGACTTATTTTCTTCTTGATTATCCAGAAGGACCACATTTGGAAGGGATGTTTTTAAAGACGCGCAGCAAACACAGTCTGGCTCTGAAGGCCAAATAAATGCTAAATTTAAAGTGTTACATTACTCACACTTTCTCCAAAAACACGCTCAAGATGTTTGTTTTGAAGAAAAATCAGCTGCAGGGCCCTGAACTGCAACATACTCCCAACTTGAAGTAGGAAACAGCAACAGAGTCTTGCTGGAAAAAAATCCCCCCATAGCTTTTTGCTTCTGAAGGTGAAGTTTGCCACAAACAGTACATTTTGCAGGGGAGGGGAGTAGCAACTGGGTGATTTTCAGCAGTGAGCAATTGGGTCCATGTTCTAGACGTGAGCCCTGCAGCTGATTTTTCTTGAAAATATTTTTTTTAAAGCATTTTGTTTTAAAGTGTGAGCAGTGCAAAGTCTAGTTTGGCCTTGACTCTCTATGGTTCATTTGATGATCAGGATTCTATGTTTACTCCCCATGTGTTTTCATGTTCTCAAGGCATGGTTTGAAGGCATGTGATGTAGCAATCTACTGAAGCTAAGCATGTCTAGGTCTGGTCAGTCCCTTCAGTGGGAGTCTGCCTGGGAACCCTATAAAATAAAGCATCTTTATAGTGTGGCTCATACAAAACCACTCATCAGAGCTGAGAAGGACTTTTAACTTGAACCCAGCACCCTATTCTATTTGCAAACCAACAAATCTTATATTAATTCTTTCATATGACTTCATTTAACACACATGCAGCAAGTGTTTTTATTTTCTCCCCCAGGTGTGAGCGACTTTTTAATATAACTGACAGCAGGATCTAGGCATGCAGAGAAAATGTTATTTCTTACTTTTTAGGACAGGCGTAGGGACAGGGCAGCATCCATTAAAATGTCCTATTTATGTTACCAATCTGCCCATGACATAATAATTTACTTCTCATGGGTCTGTTTATACTGTCCATCTTGTTAAAAGTCACTCTGAAAAAGAGACTTGATAGACTGCAATGGTAGTATGGGATTGGCAGAAGAAATTCAAATTTCATATCCCTTGATAAATCATGCCATTGTGGTTTAATTTTTTTTAGTTTTCCAGTAAGTTTTGCCATTTCTGTATATTGCAAAGGGTTTTTGATCCATTCTTCTTTTGGAGTCTAGTTGATTCTGCTTAACATTACCTGCACCCCGTCTTGAGACTATTATAAGCTCCAGACTTTCAGCTTACAAATATTGCTCAACGTCTCCCATTCAACACATAAGTTTGATTAACATCAAGCCTCCAGAAAAATTCTAGACAACTCAAAAAAGTTTAATTGCTACTTAGTGACATTTTGATTGGTCCAAATAAGGTTATTGCCTGACTTTGGAGCCTTTGTGTAGCAAATTATGCAGAGCCACTAATGAAAATAGGCTCATTTAAAAAAGAGAGAAGGGGGAAAAAAAACCTATTATGAGGCATTGTAACTCAAATTCCAACAATGTGAATTAGAATTATAAACCAAATTCTGTCGACTGAATTCTGCGTCTTACATAAATTGTGTCATATGTGCCATACTTTTGCCGGGAAGTACTGAAAAATATTAGTGGTTTGATGTCAATCTGGCTGGTTGCTTTTTGGGATTGGACACGTGAAAGACGTTTTGAATTTACAGTCCTTAAATAAATAAAAAGCCTTGTCCAAGCAGAGGCAGACAGCTTTACAAATAGATCAACTTCATGGTGTGTGTGTGTGTGTGTGTGTATGTGTGTGTGTGTTTTTACTTCAAATCTCTACATTAATAAAGTATTTACAGGTAGTTAGTTACAAGGTGGCCTTGACCAAAGCGGCTCTGTCTATGCTTCACCCAGCAGCTGTGTGAATATAGCCGCAGCTCTATATTTAATTATAGAATATGATTCTATTTCCTGCATAGCTCAGAGACTTGTAAATTACTGGAATTTTATTATTCATTTATGATGTCCTGCGGTTACTAAACTCGCAAAACTAACAACTTTCACTTTTTTGTAGGTTTTTCTTTACTTATCTTCTGCCGCACAGTGCCCCTTCATCCCTGAGGCCATTGCTCGATGCGATTGTCAATGCCACAGGTAAGGAACGTGTCATGATCTCCATTGGATTAAACTGAAAGCTTCCCTTCTCTCCAGCATCCTGCATCTCACTGTGGCCAATCCAACGCTCTTCCTCCGTCGGAAGACCAGAACTCATGGGCATCCTATGAAGCTGAACGCTGGAAGATCCAGGACAGAGAAGAGACAGAGAAGATGGATCTTGCTCCTATAGGAAGCACAGTGATGGCTGCCAACCTGGATGACTTTAAAAGAGGATTAGACGCCTTTGTGGAGGATATGGCTATCATGGGTGGCTATGAGCCATGATGGCTGTGCTCTCCTTGGTCGGAGGCATTAATGCTTCTGAATACCAGTTGCTGGAAATGACAGAAGGGGGAGAGCACTGTTGCGCTCAGATCCTGCTTTGTGGCCATGGGCATCTTCTTGGCCACTGGCCTGATCCATCAGGGCTGGTCCTGTGTTCAAGAAGTCCGGATGCAGGATTTGAAGGCAATACAGTGGTACCTCAGGTTACAAACACTTCGGGTAACAGACTCCGCTAACCTAGAAGTAGTACCTCGGGCTAAGAACTTTACCTCAGGATGAGAACAGAAATCGTGCGACGGTGGCGGTGGGTGGCCCCATTAGCTAAAGTGGTACCTCAGGTTAAGAATGGTTTCAGGTTAAGAACGGACCTCCGGAACGAATTAAGTTCGTAACCAGAGGTACCACTGTACAGTGGACGCTTGGGTTGTGAACGTGATCCGTGTGGGATGCACATTCGCAACCTGCAGCGTTCGCAACCCGCAGCGGCATATCTGTGCACGCGCGGATTGCAATTCTGCGCTTCTGCGCATGCGCGACCGCCAAAACCCGGAAGTAACCCGTTCCGGCACTTCTGGGTTTCGGCGGTCGCATAACCCGAAAAAACACAACCTGAAGCGGCTATAACCCGAGGTATGACTGTAGATAGGTCTATCATCCCCCAGCACTCATCTCACTCTAGAGGCCGGGAGCCAGCGCTCCCCCAGTGGGGGGAACGTTAAGAACATAGGAAGAGTCTGCTAGGGCCCCCCCATTTGTTGCTCCTTGGAGAAAGACAGAAGTGTGATTAATAATAGTTTCATTTGTTCTCCCTTGCTGTCCCATCTATTGCCCCAACTTCTGTCATTTTGCCCCCTATTAGCCTCCATGATGAAGCTACACCTCGCCTGTCTAAAGTTTCCCTAGCTGTTGCTGTACACCAGGTTTCTTTCTGTCTCTAAGCTGTTTCCCTTCTTACAGGAGAACTTCAGTGGGGAATAGACGAAACGGCTGCTCAGCTTGAAAGAGTTTTGCATTTATACAAGAGTGGCATGTATCTCCAGAATTCTACACGAACACCTCGGTCAGGTAAAGTATCACTCCCTGTGGGGCAGCAAATTAGTCTTGATTAAGGATGGCTGCATGCTGCCTTTCTGGGTAGGGGCCTGGTTGTTTTATTGCAGTCCCACATGGGTCTTTTTTTTTTTTAATAAATATTTATTAGAGTTTTTAGAAAAAAGAATACAATAGTAATAAACATTATTGCTTTGTTTTAACAAAGTTTCATGATATCCTTGAACTTCCTCACATCTCCCGCTCCCATTTACATCTTTAATAAATTTTTGTCAAGCAAATTATCATCTTATTTCCAAATCTATAACCACTTGCTTAAATACCATAAAATAGTTCTCCTACTAATTGTTTCTCTTAATCTCTCTTATCATCAATTCTTAATCTATTTTAATGATGGCCAATTATTTATAACCAAGCAGTCCCACATGGGTCTTGATGGAGGGTGAGAATTCAAAGCAGTGCCAACTTTTGATCTTCTTCTTTGGCCATCACTCGTAGCCGAGTAAGATTGTCTTCCATGAACACAGTCTTAACAGTGAGTTTGTAAGTGACTGTGGAGACCAGTTCTGGATCCACACGTCCTTTCGCAGTGGGGACATAGGTTTCTGGGCAGGAGTTGATCATGGTGAGGGTTTGCCAAGCATGCCTTCCACCTCGCTCGTTTCTCCCTTTTGTCCTGAGTATGAGTGTCTTCAAAGTCCATGACACCTTTGGTAAAGGCTGTTCTACAACTGGAGCGTTCACAGGCCAGTGTTTCCCAGTTGTCTGTGTTTATACCACATTTTTAAAGATTTGCCTTGATACAGTCTTTAAACCTTTTTTATTGACCACCAGCATTACGCTTTCCATTTTTAAGTTCGGAATAGAGTAGTTGCTCTGGAAGACAATAATCAGGCATCCAAACAACATGACCATTCCAACGAAGTTGATGTTGAAGAGTCATTGCTTCAACACTGGTGATCTTTGCTTCTTCCAGTACACCTTCTGGTAGCTCACTGACAGCTCAGGGGTGGGGTTGGTAAAGGTGTCATTGGATTTGGGGTCTCAGACTCCTAATGGTGATTGAGCATCAAGCTGTCTGTGTCTTTTTATCCCGGCTTGAGGTCTCTTGGTTGTATGGTGCTATCATATGGGTAGCAGAACTATAGAAGTATAGCAGTAGCATCCCAGGTAGTCAGATGACCTCCCAACCACCCTATGGGTAGGCTTTGTGTATGGCTAAGGACCAGAGGGATGAACAAAGTAGAAATTTTCAGTGAGGGGACTGTTGTGGGAGTAGTTCCAATCCTGGTTGTTGGGTTGAAACCACCCCAATTGCATTTCAGCTGCACAATCTATCCTTTGTTGGGAGAGTGCCAGGATGCTGGGAATTATTCTGGGGTGTCTGCTGAATCCAGTTTTAACAGCATCATTAGAATAGTACAGGGTTCTGTAGAACACCCTAACAGAAACCGTGCATTGACCTGCTAAGCTACACTGACAGTCAGCTGGAGTAACATCTAGTCAGACTTAGGTTTTATTCCTCGGGAATTCATGTAACAGCAACTTATTAGCATCCAATTACATCTGCTTTGGCATTGGCTGAGATCCATTTTGTTTAGAAACCATTACGATAGTTCTCCCTAAACCGCCAGAAGAGGCTAGGCTTTAAATCACAATAGTTTTTAATTATCTGCACATTTCATCCCTGGTCCAAAATCCTACCTGTTATCAAGCAGGCTAACCCATCTATTTCAGTGGCAGCAGCAAATCTGCCTTTCCCGTTCAACGCTCGAATGCCCTCTGCTGCTGCTGGACTGAAGGTTCTTTATCAATGTATAGGTAAAAATGTTTAGAATAGCCTCATGATTGAGCCTGAACTGTTTCCCAAAGCCTTTTCCCATGCCCAGTTAGTAAGGGAAAGTGTCAGTGGAAAAGCAACTTCATGAAAGTTCTTGTCAATCTGAGCTTTCCCATAAATAAACGTTAACAAGATAAATCTTGGTCATGTTACAGAAGGACTTGGGTCTTAAGCTTTCACTGTGCTTTGGTTGTAAAACTTTTTATAGTGCCGTAAATTATATTCTACTTTGGACTTCGCTTTAGTGACACAGAAACAAAGCATGTGTGTGTGTGTGTGTGTGTGTGTGTTGCGGGGGGGGGGGCAGACTTTAATAGTCATGTGTGTTTTCCCTAATCGTAAATCACCCCATTATGAAAGTTTGTTATCTGGATGCTGGGCTATTTAAAATGATGCTGAATTCAAGAATACTTCTACAGGTGTTTTTTAAATACAGGTTGCAATAAACCCTGAAACAAACAAAACAAAAAAGACTGTAAACAGGGAGGGCTAGTGGATCAAAATATAAATTACCTGCCTTTGAATATATTTATAAGTGGCACAACAACTAGAAACAAATATTCCAAATTTTAGAAACAAGGGTTCCAGTTCTTTAATTTGCTTATTCCCATATGTACTCTTGACAGTATCAACAGGAGTAAAATGGCTTCTGAGTAGCTTTTATGTATATTTATTTAGAAAATGGCTATGCCAATACTGCTTCTATTTGGAAAATTCATCTCCCTGATATTAATGGGCAGTATCTGAAGATGTGCTTCCAAGCATGGGGGAAACTTTTCTGTTTGTTGCTGATGTTGCATCCTGGTCCTGCTTGCAGGATTCTCATAGCCAACTGTGAGAACAGGATGAGGGACTATCCAGCAGGCTCATGTTCTTTGGATCTCATAGAGCAGTGGTTTTCAACCTTTTTGAGTCCACGGCTCCCTTGATCAACTGCATTCTTTCTGCGGCACCCCTGTGGGGCTCAGGAGCCCAGTTACCACATTTTTCGCTCTATAGGACGCACCCGACCATAGGACGCACCTTGTTTTAGAGGGGGAGAACAAGGGGAAAAAAATCTCTCCCTCTCTGTGCAGCGCCTCTCCAGTGAAGCAAAGCCAGGAGAGCAAGAGGGATCGGTGCGCACCGATCCCTCTTGCTCTCCAGTCTTCAGGAAAAGCAACGTGAAGCCTCTGGAGCGCAGCGGGAGCGCTCCCACTGCACTTCGGAGGCTTCGCGTTGCTATTGCTGAAGCCATGGAGCCTGCATTCGCTCCATAAGACGCACACAATTTCCCCTTAATTTTTGGAGGGGGGAAAGAGCGTCTTATAGAGCGAAAAATACGGTATGTCACGCCTTGCCTACAGAGCTGGCAGCCTCTCATCCGTTTTTGAACACCCTCCCTTGGGGAGTGTTCCCTCAGCCTCCTCTTCTCTTCTTTCTCCTTGGGAGTCCTCCGGTCAGCTGCTGCTGCCATCCCTGATCTCTGAGCTGCGCTCCCCCCAAGAGAGGTGCCTTCCTTATAGCCAGGGCTGCTGCAATAAACAGCTGTGCAAGCCTTTGGCAGACAGAAGCACGAGAGGACATCAGAGGACGAAGGGAAGGGAAAAGAGGCCCAGAGGCCAGTGTTTCCCGCAGCACCCCTGACCAGCATTCAAGGCACCCCAGGGTGCCACAGGACACTTGTTGAAAATGAGTGTCATAGTGGTTTCCTGTAACGGAAAAGGAGGAGAGAGGTTTCCGTTGACTACCTCTTCCCTCTGTAATGCACTCACGGCTACAGATGCTGTTTTAAAAGTCTTTTCACTCTTTACTCCAGAGCAGCAGTTCTCAACCTGTGGGTCCCCAGATGTTGTTGGACTACAACTCCCATCATCCCTGAGTTCTAGGCTTGCTAGCTAGGGATGATGGGAGTTGTAGTCCAACAACATCTGGGGACCCACAGGTTGAGAACTGCTGCTCCAGAGGAAGCTAGTAGCTGTAAATAGGATGGCCGCGTGTCCTGGTTCACAGAAAGATGGCAGTTCTCTGTTTTGAGGCAGCCACTGTTTGAAGGGCTGTTTGGTGCAAGTCCAACTTGAAGATGGAAAACGTAAGAAAGGAGAGCTGGGAGGACCTTGAAGTTGCCCATTCATGCCTCGCCAGCAAACTGGACAGGCCACCTGGTCACAATCCTTTCCAGTATGCCAAGATGCATTGTATTTCTAGTTACATGATTTATGAATTTGTATTTAGGCCTATCGGTTAGCATATGTAACTTTTATGCAAATCCTTGCCCTCCATTTTGGCACCGCCTCAGCGGCTCCCCTAGCTATAACGCTGTGCCATTCTGCAAATAAGTTCTAATCACTTCCACTTCTCTCTTTGGACCCTGCCTTTGGTATTTAATTTGCCATTACAACAGATGGGTGGCGGCAGGGAGAGTAAAGCGATTTCTTTGTCAAGGCTCCCCGTTGCTGCAGCTGTGTCCCTGGACCAGGGCATATTGGCAGGTGATAAATAGAAAAGGAGACTGGGCAGCTTTCCAACTGGTAGCTACAGTTGGTAGTAAAACACACATACACACGCACACACCCAATTGGGCTGCTGCGGCTGAAATAAATGGCCATTAGGACTGCTTAAATTCAGGTGGAGGGTGACTCGAGCAGGCTAAAAGGACGAAACCGCAACCTGTTTTCCCTAATTTATATTAAATTGCCGTCCCAGAGCGTATGCTTGCGACCGAGTCTGGGGAGAGGCTGGCATGCCTGTCTGAGCGCAGAGAGCCAAGGTGGCTTTTGGTTTACAATAATAGTTTTAAGCAGAAATAAGAGTTTGGGATTAGGATGATGAGTACATTGTAATCTCTATAATGTGACATTACAGTGGTAGCTTTAAGCCATGCCATGCCAAACACTCTCTCTCTCTCTCTCTCTCTCTGTGTGTGTGTGTGTAGCTGAATGTGTGAATTTATTGCCACTGTTATAGTATTAGGCAGGTTATTTATAGGTTTTTAACGCCATTAGTCTGGAAATTGAGCAGAACTTTGACCTTTTTATGATGTGAGTTGCTACAAGGAGCCTTCAAATTCCATGGACACCACTTAAGCAGGTTTCAAGTTTTGGCGACACAAAACAATCCTGGCTTGAACCAAACCTTTCTAAGTGGGGTGATTGTGGTGGAATTCCTAAATTTGGTTCCAAGTACATTGAATAGAAATAAGGCCTGTGTCACCAAATGGCATCCTATTACCAGGAGTTTTTTGAGGGTGAAATAATAGTAGAAGAAGAAAATATGGTTTAGGTTTATTAAATTTATGTATTGCTTCCCACTAATAAAGTCCCGAAGCAATTTAGAGCCAAGTAAAAATATAATGTTGAAATCACTAAACATATTTGAAACAGATTTAACAATGCAATACCAAATCATTGGTCTTGCCCAAAGGCCTATGAAAAGAAAATAATTTTTTACTGGTGCCAGAATGCTGACAAGGGTGAAGCCAGGTGGGTCTCCTTGGAGGAGAGCAAACCAGGGGTCAGCGAACTTTTTCAGCAGGGGACCATCCACTGTCCCTCAGACCTTGTGGGGTGCTGGACTATATTTTGAAAAAGAAAA
This sequence comes from Podarcis melisellensis, assembly GCF_964234715.1. Taxonomy (NCBI): domain Eukaryota; kingdom Metazoa; phylum Chordata; class Lepidosauria; order Squamata; family Lacertidae; genus Podarcis; species Podarcis melisellensis. The sequence goes on along the minus strand of NC_138530.1, from coordinate 23,869,068 downwards.
AAAGAACGATTTCCTATGCCCCACAAATAACGCAGAGATGCATTTTAATTAAAAGGACACATTCTACTCATGTAAAAACACGCTGATTCCCAGACCGTATGTGGGAAAATAGGGACACTTGGAAGGTCTGTAACTCCTGTAGTAGAGTTTATACACACACCCCTCCCCAAATGCCCACTCACATTGCTGGATTTAGATGAAACCACAGACAGGAAGACCACATATTCCACCGCCCAGAATCCATGTTCCATGGCACCTGTCGCTATGGCACCAGCCAGGTCGGAGCAGGAAGTGTGGATTGTGAAGAGCGGCCCAATTTAGTCCTTTGGTGGTCCAGTCTGAACTTACTTATCTCCTTTAATTGCATGTACAACCCCCCCACAAAGGATCCCCATTCAATTTTTCTGTATACTTTAAATACCCATGCGACTAGAGTATAGTCCTCCAAGGCCTGAGAGGCACACTTGCCATAGGTTTCTAATGATATTTATGAGTTCGTCATAAAGCTCTTGTTTCAAATGGGCCTAATTCTTAAGAAGCCATTACAGCCAGCATCTCTTTCTCTTTGTCTAATAGCTTGCATCCATCTGTGCTGTGCGTCAAGGCTTCTAGCACGTGCTGACGGGTTTATGGATCCCCTGGGCCTTGTCTTCCAGCCTGCATAGTGCGTTTTGGGTGTGTGTGTGTGTTTCTTCCATTGCCTGACCTGCTCTCCACTCGCTTCTTCCGTTCCTCTCTGGCAAGGCAAAGCAAAGCAAAACAGAGGACAAATAATGTTGCGTTCTTTTCCTCCACCGGGTGTTCTGCCAATTGTCAGCCGGTGTGGTCCATTTGACAGAGTACTGGACTTTAACCTGACTTCAGACCTTCGTTCAGCCATGAACTCAGTGGGTGGGCTTGGGCACATCATTTTAGTAGGGAATGATGCAGGCCCACCTTAGAAAGTTGCTGAAGCAACAATGAGCAGGTACCTCACAGATTCCTAAGGCTGCTGGGGTTCTCCACTTCAGTGAGGGACAGGATGTTTTAGAGCAGTGCTACCGAGCTGGATTTCGTTGGATGAGACTGTGATGGATATTTGAAAGTAGCTTTTCAAAAAGCTTTTGAGAAAATCCCGCGAGTTAGCTTAGCAGTCGTGGAATAAGAGGAGAGGTCTTGTTAGGACCGGGAACTGATTAAGAAACAGGAAGCAGAGAGCAGGGAAAGATGGACAGTACAATAAAAAAACCTGCAAATATATTTAGAATAAAACAGTGCAAGATTCAAAATAGGCACCCATGCTCGAGAGACCCATTCATCCCGTTGAGAAAAAGTTCTGGAACAAAAATGTCATCAGTTGTTTTCCAGAAAGTGCAGATAGTTCCTGTCATATCACAACAGGGAAATAGAAAGTGAAGTCCCCTAAGGATTGCTTTTGAGACCTGTGCTTTTTAATTTGTTCATTAATAAACTAGAGTGTTATGTACTCCCTTGGACGTACCTGCTTTTTGCCTTAAGCAACTAGGGATGTTGCTATTCACAAAGCTAATTTTAAAAATTAGTAATTGCTCTTCAGTTCAAACTGCAAATTTAGGATTTTGAATTGAATAGGTACAGTTGGTTCTCAAACAGAATGTGTTCTGGGAGTCCGTTCGACTCTCGGAACTGGTCAAAAACCAAGGCAAGACTTCTGATTGGCTGCAGGAGCATCCAGCAGTCTATCAGAAGCCGCTCAGGACATTCGGCTTCCGAAAATCATTCACAAACCAGAACACTCACTTCCGGGTTTTGATCGTTCGGGAGCTGATTTGTTTAGGAGCCGAGGCATTTGAGATCCAAGGTACAACTATATAAGTAAAAATCCAAAAAAATCACTGGTGAATACCAGTGATTTAAAGGGGAAGGGTCACAGTTAAGTGATGGCGCATGCTTTGTGTACAAAATTTCCCCAGTTCAAACCCTGGCATCTGGTGAGGCTGAAACCTTGGAGTCCTGCCGCGACTCCTTGTAGATAATACTGATCTATTTTACATATTTCGTTTCATTTATCTGGGCACTTCTTCCATCCTGGAACCCAAGGTGATGCACCTATGGTTCTGAATCAGTCCAGACCTAGCCCTGTTTAGCTTCAGCAAAGTGGTGGCCTCATGGGACTTCAGATCATCCCCTGGAACCAATGGTCTGGTTTGGTGTGAGACAACTTCCTGTGTGACTATAGGGTTGGAAAACCTCTTTCAGTCGTGGAGCCATATTGCATCCTGGCCAGAGACAAAAGGTGTCAGAACAATGGATGGGACTTTTTTTACATTTGTGCAATGAACTAAATCCCAGACATTCTCCATCGAGGCAAGCAATGGGCATTATCAGAGTTGAAAGACAGCCCTATTCAGCCAGGTCAAAGCAGCCAAAAAGCGTGCAGAGCAGGACTGGTGTGGGGTGCAGCCTGCAGAGAAAGGTCATGGCCTATGAGAGTCCTGAGGGCCAGATAGAAAGATCTTGAGGGCCACATTTGGGCTTCCTCACTCCTGCTGCAGATAGTTTTTGGACATTGAGAGCATTTGCCTCTTCCAGTTTACGGGTGATGTTCTCTGTGTTCACAAGGTCAGCTGATACTCATCTCACTCTGTGTGGGGCACTGTCTCCTTCCTGGAGGAGGAGCACCACATTCCATTCCCTCATAGGCCTCACTTTTAAACTAGCATGCAGACGGAAGAAGAATAACAACTGTTGAAAATCGGTGGCTATTCCAAGTTCCGCGCCAGTCTTGAGAATCTGCCAAAAACTCTTCCAAACAGAGGCCCTGTGTCCTCATAGAGGGCCCCCTTCCAGTTGTCCTCCTGTGGTGCTTCTCAAACCTTTCTCTTTCTCAGATGGCAGCTTTCTACCTTTCCCCTCCTGCTCAGCAACTTCCTCATCTCGGTAGGGATGGATGAATCTGTCAGATTCAGTCCTCACCCCCCCACCCCCATTTCTCATTTTTCCAGTTGTCATTTTCCAAATGCATTGCTGTTATTAAAAAAAATATCATAGCATTTTCGTACACATTAATCCTAATACAGTGGTGCCTCGCAAGACGAAATTAATCCGTTCCGTGAGGCTCTTCGTATAGCGTTTTTTTCGTCTTGTGAAGCAAGCCCATTGACAGCTTAGCGGATTAGCGCTACAGCTGTCAAGCGGCTTCCAGCGATCAGCTGTTAAGCGGCTTATCAGCGGAACAGCTGATAAGCGGCTTAGCGGCTTAAGAAAAGGGCGAAAAAAGCGAAAAAAACCCGCGGGGGGATGCAAGATTTTTTTCGTCTTGCGAAGCAACCCCATAGGGGAATTCGTTTTGCGAACCCTTTCGTCTAGCGGGTTTTTCATCTTGCGAGGTATTCGTCTTGCGGGGCACCACTGTATACACATTTCTGGACTCATTTTTCGTTTGGGGAGCTGCAATGCAAAATTCAGAAGCGTGAATTTCAGCGGGTAGTTGCATTTTTCAGTCCACGTATAGTTTTCGGGAAGTGGGAATGAGTTGGGTGCTTCTCATTAGAACGAGACCAGAAATTATTTTTCGACTCATTTCGGGACCCAACTAGTCCCCCTCCTCTCTTCACATTTGTGTGCAGCCTGCGTTGCCATTTACTAAATATGTTATGACATAGTATTTATATTAGTCCAGAGCCCGGAGACCTTTGGAGACCTCTGTGGCTTCCGGGCTCTAGGAATTTGACAGATGGGTCTGTGCTGCATACCTCTGCAAGCTGCCAGGAGTGGAAAGATTTACTTTATTTGCCTGAACCTTTTCGCAGGAACAGAACACGTTAGGTAATATTACAAGAGCTTTATTTAGACCACGGAACTCACAGGGGCTGGTGGGGGGGGGAGAAGAGTGACCATTAGTCTATCTCTGGTAATGACATTTCCGAGCAGGCAGAGCAGTAGGGCGAAAGCCAGAATTAATGGCAGCAAAAAAAAAACAAGCTATGTTGCTTATTTGATAATAACGAATTGATCAGATACTGTATAGAATCAGAGAATGGTAGGGTCAGAACGTCTCCCTAGGGGTAAAGGTAAAGGGACCCCTTAACATTAGGTCCAGTTGTGGCCGACTCTGGGGTTGCGACACTCATCTTGCTTTATTGGCTGAGGGAGCCAGCGTACAGCTTCGGGGTCATGCGGCCAGCATGACTAAGGCGCTTCTGGCAAACCAGAGCGGTGCACGGAAACGCTGTTTACCTTCCCACTGGAGTGGTACCTATTTATCTACTTGCACTTTGTGCTTTTGAACTGCTAGGTTGGCAGGAACTCACCCCATCGCGGGGATTCGAACCGCTGACCTGATCGGCAAGCTCTAGGCTCACTGGTTTAGACCACAGCGCCACCTGCGTCCCAGCCCCCAAGGGGTAATCTCGTCCAACCCACAGCAATGCCATACCATTCAACTGCCCCATTTTAAACGGGAATTACAGAAGCCAATCCTGGCTTCTGACCCGTTTTTGGTCCATTACTCTGGTGTGACCAGCCTGACTCGCACCAGAATACCGGACCAGAAAATGCAGGAGGTTGAACTAGATGATCCTTGTGCATAGCTGTCATCTTTTCCCTTTTCTTGAGAGGAATCCTATTTGGAATAAGGGAATTTCCCTTAAAAAAAGGGAAACGTTGGCAGCTATGTCCTTGTGGCCCCTTCCGAACTTACAGTGCTATGATTCTATGAAGGCTGGCCCCCAAGCATCATCTCCTTGGGGTTCAACAGGAGTTGCTTTAGCATGACAGCTTTCTCCTTTTGGCTTTGAGCTGCAACCTGGAGTTTCAGTGGGTGAGGAGTGAGGTGGGGCTGCATGTCAGATGAGCTGGAAAACAGCGCTCAGCTTACACTCTTGAGGCTTTGAGCCAGAGCTGCTTAAAAAGGACCAGGAGGCTTGGGGGGAAGGAACAGTGAGATGTCAGTGCACTAGTTTAACCCCAGACTCAGGTTACCAATCGTTCTCATTCTGAATTGCAGATTCAGTGCTCTTGCCATTCAGGCTAAGACCCCGTAAGGGTCTCTTGTCGTCTTTCCGGCATACATAGAAGGGACCCGAGGGTCATTTAGTCAAACCCCCTGCAATGCAACTAATACAGAGAATTAGTTGGGTTTTGTGGGTCTTGGGAGTTGATCCCAAGGTTTGGGATTTTATCCTTCTGGTCAGCACCCAGGAAAGGTGTCAGATATCAGGATGTAGGTCCAGAATTAAGAAGGCAAGTTATTTTGAGAACCTCTGTGGAACCCATTTTTGTCTGGATTTTGCTTTTAAAAGTGGTTGCTGGCAGCATGAGACTCTTGGCTTTCTCCACCATTTTTTTTTTTGGGGGGGGGGCTTCAAAAGCAAATTCCCATCCTTTAGGATCCAGATAATAAGTTTAGTGGGCAGTACCTGGTGTCTGTGTATGCTGCTTGAGTAAGATTTCTATGGATTGGGGGTGCATGGCATAGAGTTTTAGCGGCCTGCATAGCTTCATGTCTCTCCCACAAGTGGCATGCAAAGTTTGTGGCTGTCCTTAATATGGACAGCCTGCAGCACAATCCTGCGTAGGTCTACTCAGAAGCAAGTCCCACTGATTTTCATTGAGGCTTACTCTCAGGTACGTGGGTATAGGGTTGCAACCTAATACAGGCCGTAAGATCCGTCTGTGCAGAATTTTAATTCTGTTTCAGAACCCAAGCTCTGTTGAGAATGCAGGAGTGTACTTCCTGAATGTGGTTTTGCATTTTGCTTCCTCGTTGTCAGAGGAGGAGAAGCCAAGGGCTGTGTGAAACCAACGTGTGTTTACTAAATATTTCACATACTTTCCAAGGAGATGGTGTGTGGAATGCATGCTTAATGGTGCGGGGAGCAATTTTCATATAAACCAATCTGTTGTCTGTTAGATTGTGCGCAGTCCCCAGGACGTGAGGCCTCCTCTCAGGTAAGCCCGGGTATATTCGCAGCCAAAATTTAACTCTGTGACTGTTGAGTTGGAAGCATCCTTAACAAAGCCCGTTCCAAAATATCAACAGGCTGAAATTTCATAGCTGCAGGCAAAAAAACAAAACAACCCGCTCTTCTTGAACTGAAATGACTCCAACGAGACACGAGGCTGTGAAACTAGAAATTCAGCTTACAGTTTGTTTAATGGGTACAATTAGAAGCGCGTGGTTTTGTTTTTTTAAAAAACGGAAGGGTGATTTGCGAGTCCATCGGCTAAGTAGAAATGTTTATAAATGATTAGTTTGATTTGCCTGGTGCATTCATAAACCGGAGACTGCAGGCAGCTGGGAAACGGCCTAGAGCCTTCAACAGGGAACAAGACAGAGAAAGGCGCTCAGAGAAGGGAGACTGAACGGCAGCCAATTGGGGCAGCTAATCCACAGGCAATGCCGCAGTGCTGGGCAAGCCCCGAACAACCCCATGTCATTCCTCCCCCCCCAACCCGCCCCATGCCTTTATCTCAGGGGGCCCATCAAGCAAACTGACCTTTTGTATTCCTCCTAGGAAGAAATAAAAAAGTTTGCTTAATTAAAAACCTGTCTTTTCTTCACAAAAGCAGAGAAAAACAGCCACGCTCTCCTGACTCAGAAGGAGGGCCGAGACGCCTGATCAGGTCTTGCCCTGACAATTCAGCCCCCTGTTCAGAGCAAATGATGGCTGAGTCGCCTGTTCATTCAAGTGGATGTTGTTTGCTCAGTAGAACATTCTCTCTATAAAGAGCTCGACGAAATGAAAGGCTTGCAGTACGCAGGAAGGAGACGAGGGACAGAATTTTAGGGGCAGATGGAGTTTATGGGCAAACTTTTTTATTTTTTCTTCTCCACCCGAAACAAGCATAGCAAAATATTCCCTTTGGCAGATATATTGTGCGTGATTAACACACACACACACCAGCAATATATTTAAGAAACAAAGAAGAGGGCCAGTAACATTTTCTAAGACAGTGTTGGAGAGGACCCACTTTCCTTAAATAAAGCACATGTGGAATATTTGTGTTTCTTTCCCCCTACAGATTACAGAAAGGTGCCTGAAGCCACTATCATCAGTGAGAATTACAGGTGTTGGCCCTCCTACCATCACAAGGAATGTCTCCTATCTGTGTTTGACGTTAGTGAGGCCATGGAGGTTTGCGAGAGTCATTCCCAGTGCAAAGCTTTTGTACTCACCAATCAGACAACGTGGACAGGTAACAAATGCCGGTGGACTGGAGTTACTATCACTCCCTCCTAGCAAGATGGCCACTAAGGAATGGGATTGGCTTGAAATGGGCATCAGGGCCCTGTTCTCCTTTCAGAGCTCAAACATGCAAAATAAGAGGAAAGCGATTGGTCTGTTTGCTGCTGATGTCACAGCAGCCTCTAACACTGCTGCATGGAGAGTGCCTTTCCTTCTTTTATTTTCCCTAGAAAAATGGCGAAAGCAAGGGGGTGGGGTCTCGTCCACCTAGAGCAGGGGTCGGCAACGTGCGGCACATGGGCCGCATCTGGCCCATGAAGACCGTTTTACTGGCCCCCAAGCCCCCGAACTGAGCCGCTCGCTCAGCGAGTCTCCCCTGCACTGAACTAAACCAGCGCAGTGCAGCATGGGGACCCATGAACTAGAGGGCGCCAGTTTCACTGAGCAACTTTTTACTTTCCCTGAACTCTTCAGCATTCCAAAAGTTTATGGAATGTTTCTAACCATCTTCATGGGGGCCCATTTGCACGGCCACCTATGTTCCTGGCTTTCGATCACATTTCGGTTCCCAGGAGTTCCATATAGCTGTTGAGCATAACAAAATCTCTCTTGGCAGTGTCCAGAGCACAACATTATGTTGCTGATGGAAGCACTTGAGAGGCGGGTAGAAATTGTATTAAGTTTAGGCAGAAGGTAGAAAACAGCTGAGCAGCTGCAGAAGCAATCCTGCAAAATGCATTCCAGCACCTTGCCTTTATCGGTCGTCACGAGTGCCATAGAGATTAGTGTGTGTGCTGGATGACTGCTTCCAGCTGGATGAAATGTGAGCAGGATCTTCCTTTGACAAGCAGAGCATTCTGCCCTCCCATCTAGACATTGGCAGATGCGAACAAATGCTACTTTACTCAGAGGGAAGCCTCAAATGAACTCTGGGATCTTTGTGGGGATATACGTTAGAGGTCATGCATATTTCTGGTAGTCTTATTTAATATTAACATTAAAAAAAAACCTCTTTCCTGCCTAGGAGAGGAACTTTCAAGGAATTAAACCCAATTAAAAACATGCAGGTTTGCACTGTTGAAGTTCATAGGGAGCTCCTATGCATTGCTACTTGGAAGTAACTATCATTGAACTCGATGATGCTTATATCTAAGTAAGAGGTTTTCAAGATTGCACCCTAAATTATGCACAGTGCTGGAAACCTGCATAGCGTGATATTTGTTCCTATTTGAACATGAAACCTGAAATTTCAACATTTAGTATTATTTGGAATTAATTTCAACATTTAGTATTATTTGGAATCCACCCTCTGCAAAATGTGCTTCCATTTTTCTGCCTCATTCTCAGGACACTTTCACTGGGTGTAGCGTTTTGAGCTCATCTTAGTGTTGCAAAGTGGCCATGGGCCTCCTTGACTCCCATCACTTCCTAATCTGAAAAAGCTCCTTTGTTGTTTTTTTTTTAAATCACCGTTCTTCTTTGTTTTCTGCCTAGGTCGTCAGCTGGTCTACTTCAAGATGGGATCCACTTCCATTGCATCTGATCATGACAAGACGACCTACGTGAAAGTGGTCAACTGAAAGCTAGCCTGACCTACAAGTCCAATTCTGTGCAAATTTACTCAGAAGTATCTCCTATGAAGTTCAGCGAGGTTTACTCTCCAGTCGGCATGCATAGGATTGCAGCCCTAGTTGCAAGCTAGTAAAATATGACTGCGGTCAGCACGCCAATGTAGAGACTGCTGTTGTACGCAAAGAAACTGAGGATGGGGAGGGAATTGCACTATATCACTCCTTCTAATCTGCAGAGCATGAAGTCAAACCTTAAAAAGAAGAGACCAACATGACCAGGACGAATGTGCAATAGGATGACATTTTTAAGATGTGACTTGGAAGAAGCAGAATGATATCCAAAATGTGATACACTGTGTGGCTATCTATAGGTTGCTAAAAAGGAGCAGCCACCTTTAGTGTGCTTTTCTCACTATGTATAGGGTTTGCGTAGGCTTTGGTTGGAAATTCTTGTTCATTTTCACAGGGAGTTTGGAACCTCCAGTTCAGATATTTATACAGGCAAGTACAATCACTGCAGCGTTGTTAAAAGCCTCTTCGAGTTCCAAAGCTTATGATGAAATCTCCTGGGAGACAATCAGTACTTCTGTTCATTGAACCAAATATGCAGGACCAAAAATTATGGCTGTCCTTGTGCGATGGAACGCTGTAGCATCTGTTAAAGTTGTCACACATCCCCCCCCACAAAAAGCTTGCATTAAGTCAGCTTAAACGGATATAAATCTGCATTATTTGCCTAAGAGGGGGAAAATGCAATAGTTCAAAAAGAGGACAACTTTTTAAAAAGATGATACATGTGCATGTTGCAGCAGGCATTGTTTTAGGGAAAACAATCCTCTCTTATGTAGGAGAAAATGGAAATCTAATTGGTTAGTTGACTAAATGTTGCAGCCAGACTATCTACAAAGTCAAAAACATAGCTATTTTCCAGTTTAAAATAAACTAACAAGATGCCCATCATTGTGATGGAGGGAGGAAAAAAGAGCCGCTTGCTACAGAGACCCAATGTGTGTGCCTGTAATTAATCAAACAGACACACTGCATCTGTCTCTATCAGTGCACCAAATGGTGCTCCAGTCCTAACTGTGGCTATTTACTTTTCCCATACAAGTGAATGGGAGCCATGCTCTTGGATAAAGTAGAAGGGTGTAAGACAGCATTGAGGTTAGGAGCCAACCCTACCGTTATTGCTGTATAAAAGGAGGGAGATATTGTCCCAGCCTCAATCAGTTTTTGACAAATGCATCCTGCTTGCATTATCCCATATCACTTAAGGGGAGCCATTGACAATCAAACCTGTCCTTATCTGCACAACACTCTTGGCTTCATCCCAATAGAACAGGATAGTGGAGAACAAAGAGGCAAAACCCAGGAACTGGTTTTCGGGTAAGCTGATCAGCAGCTGTCTTAATTTGAAAGCCTGTCCCAGTTTTGTTTGCTTATCTCAAAACCAATGAGTAGTATCATCTAGGTTGGTGTGATATTTCATTACATTGGGCTAACGCAGATCGTTTGTGTTGGGTGAATTTAAAAGGCTTGGATACCTAGGCTGAAATAATGGGCTTTCTTGGGGACTCAATCAGGGCCAGCTCTACTGTTTGACCCAGTGAGACAGATGCCTCAGGTGGCACAGTATCTGCAGCCCCTGGCTATTCCTCCTGAGCCTCCCCAGCCATTCCACTTTGCCACCACACGGCCTGTTCCTCATCAGACCTGCTACCTCAGGTGCAGCGAAGGCACTACTGCATCACCCAGTTGAGGCAAGAGTCAGCTGCCTGCCATGTTTGCTTCCGTATGTAGAATGCCACCTTGTACTCTGTGATAGGCAGCAAAATTCCCCAGGCCAGCTCTGACTCTGGAAGATGTTCTGTATTGCTAGTATCTCCAATGGATATGATAGGATCGCTCTATCATAGGGATGGGAAACCTGTACTCCTCCAGATGCGAGAGCTCAGCTTCCAAGGTGGTCTGTGGATGGGAGTTGGAGTGGGCTCCCTATCCTAGCCCTCTAGGAAGCCATGTAGATAACTCATGCTGACCAAAGTTCTGCAAATGTACGTGTTCAGAAGAACACCTGGAGGAAAACGTTGCATCTGATTTCTGTATGTCGCATTGGGACTGCCACAGAGAAGTGTACCCCTGACACATCAGCAGAGCCGCTATTCAAAAAGCACAATTTTTCAGTAGTTGCTACAAAAGATGCATTTCTGCTACTGGATCTTTTGCATTCTGAAGGTGCTGCTTTCCTGTTTTTAAGAACAAATGACCTTTGACAGCAAATGAACCCGAGCCTTAATAAATGCAATAGAAATAGCAAAATCTTTTTTTAAAAAATAAAGGCAAAGTGTGTCTAAAAATATGCTTTCAGTGAAAGCAAGCGAGAAAATGTTTAAAAGTGACAAATGTCATACTGTTTTCTAGTTTGTACATTCAGAATCTTTTGTACTTTGGTTCTTAAATTGTTTATTTTTGTAATAAAAAGAAATGAAATGGATGGACTTGTTTTTTTCACCACTGCTGTGATTTAATCTCAATCCCTCTCCCCCCCCCCGCTCTCTTTTGTTTTTGGATCTTTGATCCTTATAACTGATTTGCTCCAGAGCTGTAGATTTGGTCTGAAGGTACCTTAGGCTGCCTCATTCTGAAGCTAAGCAGGTTTGGGCCAGGTCAGTGCCTGGATGGGTGACAAGCTGGAACCACATGCATGCTGCCGGGGGTTCCATGATGGAATACAGGCTGGAAATCAATAAAATTGTCTTTGCTGTCTTTAATGGGACACTTCTATTCCCCTAACAGAGCTACAATTCACAGAAAGGTTTAAGAATTGATCCCTCTGCCCAGGGAACTCTGGAAAAGTATAGTGGGGCTTGTAGTCAATGAAGTTCTGCAATGAAGTATACTAATGGCCCTATGTTACACACTTAGCGCTTGGACTAAAATTGCCAACCAAATGCTTTCACCACAAAAGTTATTCGTGGTATGATTATTTCCCACCTAGTCATTTTGACACGCTGGCACCCTATTTGCAAAATTTAACAATTCCAAAATACAGACGTGCTTTCACTTATGCAAGATTTAATTTTCTGCCTTCGGCTGTACTTCAGGGTCGATTTCAAAAGATTCTGCTGGAAAAACGGTTATGTCCAAGTGGAGATGGCGGTATTGAGTCAGTGGCTCATGTGCTTCTGGCTTGCACTCTTTATAAAGATTTGAGGAGGGTTCTGTTTTTACCCCTCTATTATTGTCCATGCCTGGTCGCTCAACCATTGCTACTGTGTCCTTTCTTCTAGCAGATCAAGATAACCAGGTGACAGTAAATAGTAGCTATTAGGATAAGATGTATTATTTGATAATTGACGTAAACCTCCAAAATGTATTATGGTATAGTTTAAGTTTTATTGCTATGGCTAGTGGCTGATGGAAGTAAAGATTCTTCTGATCTGAACCAAAATTAGTCATATCAATGGATTCCAATGGGCCTACTCTGAGTAGGCCTGGCATTGGACATAACACATGGGCTCTCTGCAACACCGTATCAAACCCCTTGCCCACTGTGGCATAATGTAAGAGATGGCAGGATTAAACGGTAGTCAAACTTTGGTATGGTGTGGTGCAGTATAGTGGTTAGAGAGCTGGGGCCAGGATTGGGGAGAAACCTATGGAAACATGTTTTAGCTTGGAAACCTATGGGGAAAAAAATCAGTATTTCCTTAGAATTGTGGATAGAGATCAGGTGCAAACACGTATTTGATGGACTCAAGCTGTCTCTTATTCCGGCCTACTGTGGTTCCTAGGGACATCAAAATATCAATGATGCCCATAGGAGATGTGCTGTAGATAACCCAGATTGTCAGAAGCTAATCCATTATGAAGAAAATTTGCAGCCTTTGGGTCTTTTTAGTTTATAGAAAAGGCAAGTAGAAGCCTATAAACTAATGCATGGAATGGTGAAAGATTCCCTGCCACCTTTGGTTTTAATGTACTTATGTGGAGGGTTGTTATTGTTCATTTAGCTGTTGCTTTGAGTTGCCTCGGGCGAAAAAGGTGTCTATAACAAATTAAATTAAAATAAATGGATAGTCATTTTTGTCCTCCTCCACTAGAACTCAAGGACACCCTATTCAACAGAGTGCTGGATGGTTCAGGGCAGAGAACAGAAAATAATTATTCACACCGTGGGTAGTTAAACAGTGGAACTCCCTCCCACCAGAGGCGGCGATAGATGCCAACTTCGATGACTTTGAAAGAGGACTAGACACATGGAGGATAAGGCTATCAGTGCCTGAACGCCAGTAACTGGAAACTACATGAGGGAAGAGTGTAATTACATTCACTTCCTGCTTGTGGGCTCCCCACAGGTGTCTGGTCAGCTACTCTGAGAGATGCTGGACTAGCTAGGCCATTGGCCTGATGCAGCCAGCCCTTATGTTTTGAGAAGGATCGGTTCAGTTGGTGCCCTCTGTGGCAATCACACAGGGTCCCCGGACGTTTCACCTTCTATTGATCCCTGTGCCACCACTTTATTTCTCGCTGTCACCACCCAGGCCCTACCTGGTACAATACTGAGTCCAGTCAGGGTTAAATTGGAACATAAACTTCTGTTTATTTATTGCAGTTTAACAAGTGTGTGGTTTCATAAACGGTATCGGTCAATTACAATCATGGGGTGCCTATCCAGACCTATAACTTCTGCTACCTGCTCTCACTCACTAAACCACCTCACAGATATTGACTTGTCTTCCTAGCTCCTAACTGTTCCTGACTCAGCTTATTTCGCTACACTAGCTCAACCTCCCCACAGACTCTATCCCAATTCACTCCCACTCCAACCAACTCCCAACAAACTCTCCCCTTTGCCCCACCCAGAGCTGGTTTTATAGTCCCTCTGACTCCACCCCCCTGAGTTCTGATTGGGTAACCTGTTTAACTATTTCACCTCCAGCACTCTCATATGTTAACGTCACATACGCTCACTACAGAGCACTATATGTATAGGATTTATTTGTGGTTAAAAGTGGTTTTTTTTTACATATATAGAAAAAATCATCTGTTTAAAGTTCTAGCTGGTTTATACATTTCCTTGGCTTCTTTTAAACAACTTCCTGCAGCTTCAAGGTAGGAAAATGAAAGAAGACACCAACTCTGCTCTAAACAATTGATCCTCGGGATAAAGGGGAGAGAAAATTCCTGAGATCGGAACACAGAGATATTATTTACAGAGAGCAAAAGGAACTGTCAACTTATGAAATGAACAATCTGGCGGGCAACTTATCGAATGGGACAGGGGGAGTGGACGGGAAGGTAAAGTTTTGTCTCTAAGAGGCAGCGTTCTTCAGAAATGTCAGCCGTGCTCTGATTTGAAGGAGTTTAACTGCAAATTCCATTATTAGAAGACTGGGATATTCAGATGATTGTGGAAGGGGGCATTGAGAGAAATTTGTTAATTTTTGTTTATTTCATAAAATCTGTATTACACTCAAATCTTCGGAGTACTGTACATTACAAAAAGAATAAAACAATGAAATTATAAGTAAAAAATTAGTAGCTATCTAAAACATCCCCAAAAAGATGGAAAAATAAGCTACAAATCAGATTAAAACATATGCCAACTTTTTAACGTCTGTATAGGCTTGTCTTAATTTTTTTTTAGCAAGCACCGAAAATGGTACAGTGAAGGCACATGCCTGATGTCAATAGGCTGGGAATTCCAGAGTGTGGGGGCCACCACATTAAAATATCGATTTCTTACAGGTGTGGGATGGATATTATGCGGCACATGTAGCAGTTCCAGTTCTCCTTGTCCCCCGAAGTGCCTGTAGTGCTTCAGTTAGGGAAGCCCTACTCATGGGTTCATCTTCTGTGTTCAATCAACACACAAAGAGCAAGGATGAGTATGCTAGCTCTGCACCCTACACTTCCATGAGCTGTAGAGCATTCATCTGGGGTGGGGACCCTGCTGCACCCATGGAGGGTCCTGCAGGATGTACAGCCCTGATATTCCAGACTGCAGACAGTCACCTTCCAGCTTGAGGAGACGAATAGAGGCACTCCTGCGAGGGGGAGGGAGCTAGTGTGCTCATCCCCCGTTTCTCTGTTCATGCGGCTGATTTAACACAGAAGACTGAAGAGGGCTGGAGCGCCATTCAAAATTGCAGCGCCCAAATGGATTGCATTCATTAGTTTTAACGTTCTCCTCTGGTATCTGTTTCAGCTGCAATCACCACTCCTGAGCCACTCCATTCATCCTGCTTCTCTTTCTGTGGTCACAAAACCACATGCTATAGGTTAATGTTTAACAGAAGTCTATTTTCAAAACCAGTATCTTTTGAAAATAAGCTTGTAAGTTCAAAGAGCATTCAGCATGTCACAGACTTTGGGCTTCTTGTTCGTGGTTGTTTCTCTACTATCCAATTGGTGGTGAACTAGACCTATGCATTCATAGGTTTGCCCCAAGACTCTGTTGAGGGGGTGGGACAGGGGTCATACATGCACTGAAAGAGGGCCGTATCCTGGAACACCCACCTGTCAGATGTCAAAGAGATAAATAATTATATGACCTTCTATAGACATCTGAAGGCAGCCCTGTATCAGGACACTTTTAATGTGTGATATTCTGTGGTGTTGTTGTTTTGTATATTATGTTGGAAGCTGCCCAAAGTGGCAACCCAGTCAGATGGGCAGCATACAAAAACCATCTTCTTCTTCTTCTTCTTCTTCTTCTTCTTCTTCTTCTTCTTCTTCTTCCTCTTCCTCTTCCTCTTCCTCTTCCTCTCCCTCTCCCTCTCCCTCTCCCTCTTCCTCTTCTTCTAGCCTTAGCCCTCCCTTGGTCTCATTTCACAGCAACTGACGCTCAGAGGCATATCACTTCTCAAAAAGTGAAGTTAATAAACTAAGTGACGTAATGGAACAACTGACCAGGGATATGTCTTGCTCAGCACTATGGAAGTTGAGAGATGTAAGAAGAACTCTGTGGGATCAGGCTCATCTAGTCCAGCTTCCTGGTCTCACGTTAGCCAACAGCATCCCTAGGGGGGTGTCACAAGCAGGACCCAGGAGCTCAAGGTGGAGTACATGATTCTCCTCCTATATCAAGGACTGGCTGGAAGCAGAGGAGTGGTGGGAGGCACCAGCTAGGGAACCCCCAAGAGAAACCCCAGAGGAGGAAGGCTCAGAGCTACAGGATTGGTGGTAGTGGAGGAGAGCTCTGAGGGAGAAGATTAGAAGGAAGGGCTGGATGCTGAAGGGGCAACAGGGTTTAGTGAGCAGGGAGAGCCTGTGACAGAGAGCAGCTCAGACTCTGAGGCTGAAGCAGAGGTGGGTTGTGTGTGTCAAGAGGCTGCTGCAGAATCCAAGGAGTCTCCTTCTCCTGCTGCAACAAGCTCCCCCCCCCCCCGGTCTCCAAGAACACCAAGATAATGAGGAAGGCAGAACAAGGACAAGAGGTGCACAGGGGCAGTTTGAGACTGCTTGAGAAACACCCAGGAGAGGAGGAGCCTTAGAGAGTGTGGATGGCAGGGACCTTCAGTACTGGGCAACTGCTCTATAGGGGAAGTGTTGCAGAGTTGCATGCTGTTTCCTTGAATAAAGAGACCACTTCACTGACAACAGACTCTTTCTGACTCCAACCCTGACATCCCATTCATTTTACCCTCACGATGGTCCTATTTGGTAGGTGAGGCTGAGAGAGAGTGAATGGCTGAGTGGGGATTTGAGTTCTGGTCTGCAAGGTCCTAGCCTGACCCTCTACCCACCATGTCACACTAGCTCTTTTGAACTGATATTTCCCCCTTCTCGCCTCCTTATTTCCAAGTGGTTGTGAAATCTCGCTTCCCATAGTGCATGGTGTGCTCAGCAGGGAGGCACTGCCCACAGCATCCCTGTGGCGATTTTTGCAGCCTTCCTCTGCTGATATTGAACGGTTTGCTGCGGGGAGTCAGGCCAAGCGATGTACCGCCATTGGCAGCCTTAGCCGTGCTGGAAGCTACACAGGATTTGCCCATAACAGCAGAAGACTAGCATCTTTGTATTCATGTGCGCGCACTACCTCCGAGGAGGATATGAGTGCTTGAAAAGCATGCTTCTGGCACAAGCTGGCAAACAGATCTAATCCTGCAGGTGATGTGTAAAGGGAAAAGGGGAATAGAAAGTGTCAAAATAAGAAATATATCAGTCAGGCCCGAACAAAGACATGGTAGATGCTCGCTCCATGTGCTAAACTGGTTGTGGCTGCATGACAGAAACAGTACCAGAAATTCCACTCAGAGACTCAAGGAAGGATTAATTTTTAATTCCCCAAAGCCAAATCAGGATACAGCACAGCTCATGCTGTTTCAGTTCCCAGCTCCTTAAGAATTTCCTTCATTCCTTTTTGCAGTCCAGGGCTGTCTGTGTTTACACTCCTTTTGGTTCCTGAATCCTGCTGCTCCTCTCGGCTCCAATTGCTGGATACTTTATGCTCCCTGCATGCAAATAACACCTTGCTCAGACATCATTTTTAACTTGGCTACCCAGAAACCCTCCATCTGCTCCCAGCCAGTTTTTATTTTGTTAAACGGGTCCTCAAACTGCAGAAGCCCTTTCCTCACCTTGCTTATCCTTAAAATAAAATAAAATAAAATAAATAAAAAGTGTTTCATATGGGTAGACAAAAGTAAATTTAAAACAGTGTTAATTATTTGTTTATTTGTTGCATTTCTATCCCATCTTTCACTCCAAGGTGAAACTCTGCTTATGTTTGTTTCTAAATCCTTTGCTTTTAAGTTGTTTTTAACTAGTTACTGTATGGCTTTATATTGTTGTAAACTGCTGTGATGTATCTCTAAGCCACAGCAGTATATAAATGTTTTTTTCTAAATAGAAATAAATAAATAAGGTGGCATAAATGGTTCTTCCCCTGCCTTGTTTAATTCCCACAACAGTCCTGTGAGGTAGGTTTGACTGAGAGGCAGTGCCTGGCCCAAGATCACCCTGTGAGTTTCATGGCTGAGTAGGGAGGACCACAGAGTACTTCCTGTCCTTCTCTCTCTTCCTTTGCCCAGTACTGTATTGGATCTAGACATGCCTCCACTTGCTCCAGCTTTTAGGCACATGCATGAAGCTGGTTATACTGTAAATATAAGTATTTTGCCTGCATAGTTTTTACTGCTGCCTTTGCTGTGAACCAATGTGTGATTATAAAGTAAGCAAATCTTATTTTTAAACTTGCTTCCCAAGTTGTTGCTTGAGTCTTTATTAAGTGGGGTACGAAAGGAGAGGAAGTGCACTTCATAGCTGGACTTGCTCAAAACAAGGTTTTACATTCCTATGTTTTAAATTTTGCTGCCAAGGATGGGATTTTAAAACTCCGTTCGACCCACACATGTGGGTGCCTGGAGGGATAAATTGCAGTTAATATATCCTCTCTTACCTATTAAAACCCATCCCACACATAATACATGGGAAAGCGTTCTTTTTCTCTATCTCTCTCACACACTGTGCTGTGCTCTTCATTCTGACTGGATATTTAATATGCTCTACAATGTATTTCGAGGGACGTGGGTGGTGCTGTGGGTTAAACCACAGAGCCTAGGACTTGCCGATCAGAAGGTCGGCAGTTCAAATCCCCGTGACGGGGGTGAGCTCCCGTTGCTCGGTCCCTGCTCCTGCCAACCTAGCAGTTTGAAAGCACATCAAAGTGCAAGTAGATAAATAGGTACCGCTCCGGCGGGAAGGTAAACGGTGTTTCTGTGCACTGCTCTGGTTTGCCAGGAGCAGCTTAGTCATGCTGGCCACATGACCTGGAAGCTGTACGCCGGCTCCCTTGGCCAATAAAGCGAGATGAGCGCCGCAACCCTAGAGTTGGTCACAACTGGACCTAATAGTCAGGGGTCCCTTTAAATTTACAATGTATTTCATCTGAAGACTTAAAGACATCACTACAATAGTATCCATGCTGCATTTTCTTATGTACCCAATGAGCTGTGCATACAGTATGTTGCCTCAGCATCCTTACAAAAACCTTGAAACCCCAGTATCATTTTTTCCACATAGCAGAGTGGCCCTAACCATTACACTTCACTAACTAGTTAAAGTAGTAGGAATCTCCTATCTTTGTCCCAAACTGGCAAATGGAGAGATTCAGTTTTCAAGCTCATCTACACTTTTGCTTGACTCATATTTGGATCATATTGTGTACTAGTCAATACCCCCAGGGACCAATAGCTTTCCTTGTTGCTCTGTGGCTGTGCCTTGCGAAAATCCGAACTCACCAGCAGAATCAGAATTTATTAGATATGCGGAAAATCTGAAGAAAGATTTTGTTTAGCCAAGCTTCAGTTCAACTGGTATGATTGGATTTTCACAAGGCACAGCTGTGGAACAGAGAGAAAAGGTTTTGGGCCCAAGGGAAATCAGTCAGTGTGCAATATGATCAAAATATAGGTTAAGTGAAAGCGTGGACGAACCCTTGAATTCCTTCTAAAGCTGTAAAATCAAACTGAAGGTTTCCATTTTGTGATTTCATAGGAATGACGGGATTCCTCAGAGAGTGTTAGCTGGGCACAGTGGTGATGCCAGGGCAGGATTTGGGGTAGAAGTCTTGGGCTCCGCTCAGCAAAATTGGCAAGAGGGGGGCTGACTGGCCACATTCCGAAGGAAGCAAAATAATGAATGTTACCATGTAAAGAAGTAGGCTGACTTTAGACCATTAAGTCCAGAGTCTAAAATTATCTATTGTACTACGTGACTGAACAAATGCATGTTTGACTATACAGTCCATTGTCCACAGGACTTGGTCAGACAACCTCGTTTCACTTGAATCCCAATAGCAGCATTAGAATCAGCCCAGTAAAGTCTGTTCTAACTGCATCTTGGGTAGAGATGGGTGAGCCTGGCATTCTGTTGTTCTCAGCTGCTCATTTCCCCAACTTGAGTTCATATTTCCTCATCGGTTTGCAATTTTTTTTATTTTTTATTTAGATCCTCCGGAAAATCCATCTGCATTTTAGTGCAAATTTCTCACAACATGTATATGTTTGTATGAAATTTTTCCCATGTGCGCAAATTTTTGCAAAGGAACTTCAAAATAATACAATGCAATTTTGTATGTTATTTTTGCTAATATATGCATTTTTATGCATGCTACCTTAGTATATGCATTTCTGTAGACATTACTTGTCTGGACAACTGCATTGCAAAATTCGTAGAAGTGCAAATTCTGAAAGACAGCTGCGTTTCGGTTTGTGTGTTGTTCTGGAAAGCATCCCCCATCCCAAGTCCCAACCACATACACACCTAATTCCTTTTGTAAAATGGAGATGCCAGGATGAATCTTGGGCCCTTTTGCATACAAAGAACCAGCTATTCTACGGAGCTGTGGCCTTTCTCATAGGCCGGCGTTTGCAATAACCATTTATGTTGATGCAGAGTGGAAAAAGAACCCTGTTATCTGAATCTATCCCAAAACATCTTAAATAAAATCTTCACATTCTCCCCCCCCCCATTTTTACCTATACATGATAGTTTGTACTGCAGACAAAATATTAATGACATTTCAGACATGGTGCTGTCATTATATCTCTGATCTATTCAAGCTTAGGGTGATAAGATTTCATATTGCTGTCAAGCAGAAAGTCTTGGTCTGGGAACAGGGGGAGGCAGGGAGAGAGACCGGTGGAAAAGAAAATGGCAAATTTGCTATGTTTAACACATTGGAGGCCATCTGTATTTTATTCAAATGGGGTTATATATTTTGTGAGAATAAAAAACAGCTTCATGAGTCAGTGTGTGTATGGCAGTCGCTTGAATATCCCATAATGGGAAACATGTTTTAGCTTGGAAGTTGCAAAGGGAAATCAAATGTTTGAAGTGTCAAAGCTGGAGATACATAAAATATGCCTGACACCGTAGCTATTGGAGCCAAAAAGAATAAATCATTGTCTCAGGAAAGAAAACCCCACCAAGCTCTTGGCTGTAACACTCATTTTCCTACACTCAAATAAAATTACATACAACCTGATAATTTAACCAGACTTGTCAATGGGGGGAAATGATTGATTCCACAGACATCATCTCTCTGTGCTTCGTTTTATAGGCAGGAGCATCAATTACATTATCTGAGAAATGAATTGAAATGCCCAAGGTCTCCTTTATGAATCAGGAGACTAGGGGAAGGGGGTCTTAAAAACACTAAGCTGGTTATTAAAAATGAAACATGGCAATGTTCCGTTATGGCCGGTTATTAAAGGTGAAAGTAGGCTGGTTATTAAAAGCAATGCATTTTGGTTATATTTCAAGAGAAGCAAAACCTGTAGGAATCTAGAAAGCTGCCTCATACTGAGTCAGATCTTTGGTCTACCTAGCTCAGGAGAGTCTAGACTGACTGGCAGTGGCTCTCTAGGGATTCAGGCAGGAAAGTCTCCCAGCCCAAGCTGGAGATGCTGGGGATGGAAACTGGGACCTTTTGCATGCAAAACAGATGTTCTTCCATTGAGCTATGGCCCTTCCCAATAATGCATAGACTGCGTCCATGCAGGAGGTCTTGGGTTTGCATCCTGACATTTCCACTTCAAAGGATTTAAAGATCCTGAGAAAGATCCCTGCCTGAGACTCTGAAGAGCCGCTGCCGGACTAGATCAGCTGTAGCCGACATATGTTCTCCAGATGTTGTTGTACCACCACTCCCATCAGCCCCAGCCCACATGGTCAATAGGCAGGGATTATGGGAGTTGGAGTCCAACAACATCTGGAAGGGACCACATTGCCTATCCTGAGCTAGATAGAGCAATGATTAAATTCAGACAGATTCATAGGTTCATGGTTTAGCCAACAGCTCGTTAACTGCTGAAGGTTTGCTCTTGAGTCAGTTCAGTCCTTTATGACAGGGCCAAGAAAAAGTTACTCTATGAAGGGCCAGTAACCCATGGGAAGTGTCAATTGGGGCTGGCATCTGACAGTGGATGAGGCTATAGGCAATGGGGGAGGGAACCAAAACTGGCAGTGGCCTCGACATCTATGACCCTCCCAAAAATGCCCAGCCCACCCCACAAAGTTTCTTCCAAGCTTAATTTCAGCACTTAGATTGGTTTATAATTAACTGTTGATGTTCTCTGCTCTTTCACGTGGTGTTTAACATTAGATCACATGAGTAAAGTGTTTAGTTGCAAATCACCATTTTGCAGGGAGTTGTCTTTGGAGGTTTCTTTGTTTTGTTTTGGTTTGGTTCTCAGCCACAGTGGGAGAAAGATGCACATATGAGCCTCTCTGAGAGAAAAAACAGCCATAGGCTAATGGAGGCTGCAGGGAGAGAAAGGTCTTTGATTTTAGGTTTAGAGTTTCATAATATTTATAAGAAGATATTAAACTTATGCTTGGACAAGCATATGTCTTTTGAAACTAATTGATTGCTTTATGTTCTGTTTTGAAAAAGTTCTGTGAGTAAAAAATTGAATTATCTTTATGGGTCTGGACAATGTTTATTCCAAGAGAAGTCAGTTTTTATGCATCCTATTGTTTAAAGCTGCACAATATTAATATCTGCAATAAGGAAGACCTCTACAGGCACTCATGTGGCTACCCACTGGTGACTTATGGATTGAACTTTTTCTCTTGTGTGCTGCTGCTCTGATTAAATTTGCTCCCAACTCCCATTGCTTTTTAAAAAAGGAGGAAGCTCGACTATATGGGAGCTATGAGAAAATCTCATTGCAACTGCTTTTGATTCTCAGACTTTGCCTTTGACATACCATGCACAACACCGACCTAATGGAGGGTGTATTCCTGCCTTGAATGTGGAGGCACAGAAGGAAAAGTACTGTAGGTACCCTAACACTAGTGAACCCAACTGACAGGCGCGGTGTGTGTATGATAACAGATAAACTGTGGGTGACTGATTGTTTAGATATACTTAAGGACTGAACCAACCGCAGCATTAGTCACTGTACAGAAAGCATGTTCTGTCACCCACATGCCCATAACATCCTGTGTTTTTGTACATTCTTTGAACCTGCTTGTATTCATTGTGTAAATATTCTGTATCAAATGATAAATGAGCAGAGGTTGGGGAAAGGTGTAGGATGAGACATCGGCTGGTTGGGCCTTCACCACAGTGCTAGTGTTAGCAAAGAAATTTAAATAACGTGAATGGAATCCAGGGGAAAATAATTCAGATAACACTTTGCTGAGCAGACTGAACAAAGGGAGTGTATAATTTGAGGAGAAAGGAACAGAGTTTTTATCTTTTTTTTAGTTCGGGCCTTGTACACAACAGGAGGACATTCAACCAAAAGGATACAGGAGGAAAACTATGCAGCCAGAGTGTGTTACCTCAGTGAAGATCATGTCACGATACCTTCAACCATCTCCCTCTTTGCAAGTTGGCTTTAACCCTGACAGTGTTAACCCTTAAGTTACCAACTGAATGATCCCTGATGTTGTACTTTCAACAGGTAAAACAGCCTTTACAAGCTGAAGGTCACAGTTGCTCACATTTGAGAACCTGGAAGCCCCTACCAGTCAGAGTGGGCTAGATGGTGAATAGTATGACCTTGCAAAAGACTGTTCCTAACATTCCCCGCCACCTCCCCAAAATGGTCCCTTGCCAAGCTAGCTCCCATCCTGTTCTCATGGGTGTCTGCCTCACCCCAACTCCAGGCTCTAGATCAGGGGGAGCCCCTATGTTGGACTGAGTGGAATTATTCAGTGTCTATACTGCTGATACCACTAAGGTGCACCAGAAGTGGTTTAGTCATGCTGGCAACATGACCCGGAAAGCTGTTTGCAGACAAACGCCAGCTCCCTCGGCCTGAAAGCGAGATGAGTGCTGCAACCCCATAGTCGCCTTTGACTGGACTGAACCATCCAGGGGTGCTTTACCTTGACCTATGATAGCAGTAGTTTCTGAATACCAGTTGCTGAGAATTGCAAGTGGGGAGAGTGCTATTGTGCACGGGTTCCACTAATGGGCTTCTCACGAGCATCTAGTTGGCCACTGTGACAACAAGATGATGGACGAAATGGGCCTTTGGCTTTTTCCAGCAGGGCTCTTCTTAATTTCCAGTACTCAGTGGTTTTATTTGTTTGTTTGTTTCTGGAGGTGTTGTACATTCAACAAAATGGA
The DNA here is from genome assembly GCF_964234715.1 of Podarcis melisellensis. Lineage (NCBI taxonomy): Eukaryota > Metazoa > Chordata > Lepidosauria > Squamata > Lacertidae > Podarcis > Podarcis melisellensis. Next base: position 23,845,255 of record NC_138530.1, on the reverse strand, counting down.
CATTGTGCGAACCCTTTAACTCAGGGGTTGGCAAGGCATACCGGCCATGGGCCGGATCACTCTCGTGGAGATCATCTATGGGCTGGACCAGCGCAGCGTGACGCCGGAAATCGCTTCTGCGCATGCCCAGATGCTGAAAATTGTGCCTGCGCAGAAGCATTTTTCAGCATCTGGGCATGCACAGAAGCGATTTCCAGTATCTGCGTGTGTGCAGACACAATTTCTGGCACCACTTGGTGAGTCTCCGTGCCACACTGCACCGGTTTAGCGCAGTGCATGGGGGACTTGCCGAGCGGGCAGCTCAGTTCGGGGGTGGCTCATGGGCTGGTAAAACAGTCTCTGTGGGCCACACGTTGCTGACCCCTGCTTTAACTGTCCTGGAAAAACTGGCAAATCACATTTTTGTGTGAGAGTATGGAGGCCATTTTGGGCACTGTAATCTTGCCCCCCCCAAAGTGCTATTAGTGCAGGTCACATGACTCTCCTGACACTGCGGGTTGGAAGACAAGCATCCTGGTTTCTGGGCTGGACATGTTGCGGAGTATGCATTGTGGGGACATACTATCTCTCTCCTGAGAGCCTCAGCAAACCCTGCTTTCAGATTATAGAGCCTTCTAGAACAGAAAAGAAAGCTAATGCTAGTGCCTTGAAGTGGGGGAGAGGGAACGATGAGTCACTATTGATGACTCATTAAGGAATGGGCATTCCTTAAAACTCATAAGCAATGAAACACCATCCATCATAGGTGCCAACTCCCTGGGTTCCTGGGTGCCTGAGCACCCACAAAATTCCCCATGAAAGGGCTGGGCACCCACAAATTTCAGTGCCAGGGCCATGCACGCTGCATGGCATCCATAGCCCCAGGCACCCACGGTCGGGGGGCCAAGCCGGCACTCCTGCCATCCATTGATTATCCGAAAAACATAATCGTGGAAGGGTTGAGAAGCAACCAAAACATTGCAATGGAAGGGGGAAAGAAGGAATAAGCAAATTCATATTTAAAATCTGCTGCAGTCTGTAAAGTAAGTGATAGTCCTGCCATGTATTGGGGCTCCACCCCAACCCTGCCTCCAAAAAGAGGGCTAATTCCACGATTCCAGAAAATTCCAGAAAAGCCACCCAATTAGCCTAGGGAAGACGGGAGAGGGCTGTTGGATTGGCCAGGATTCTTGGCCAGCTAATGTATCTCCCTTTCATTTGCAGCAAAACATCTGCTTCCCCTACTTTTTGCTTTTCTTTTTGCAAAATGGTTATGGAAAGGAAAACATTTGTCCTCAGCAGTTGTGCTCAACTCCACTGCAAGTTGCAGGTAATAAATGTACCAGTGGAATCAGCTAACATTCCCCAACCTCCCGGGGCACTTTAGGTTGAATTCAGGTGAACAAAGAAGAACAGGCATGCCTGTAGGGATTAATGCTGGAGAGTGTGCTTGCCCTGTGGGCTGTTAATATACTCTTTAGATACAGCAGTATGTGCCCCACTTTTATTCTCATTGGGAGAATCATCCTCAGTGAGGCAATACATTCTTGACAGGAAGTGTTGTGTTCTCCTTCATCTTTGCTGTAAAGCAGGGGTGGGAAACCTCAGGCCTAGGGGCCAAATGTGGCCTCTCCCCAGGGATACCACCCCTAGAGGAAACTAAAGCAACCAAAGGTCTGATCCAGGAGGCCTCTCATTCCATTCTGCTCTTAGGATCACAGTTCATTCTGTTTCCGACGGCCGAAGTCAATATGAAAATAGGACTTTTATTCCAAGACCATAGCTTGCATACTGTGAGCACGCAATTTGTTTTTCTTTGGCATTGACTGATTATTGTTTTTAAGCCAATCCTTTGGTGTATAAACCGCCCAACCTTCCTAAATAAAGATTAGAGAGAAATAATTACATAGATACAAATGGAATTAACCCAGGTTGGAATTTATCAGGACGCTTTGAAGGTAACACTCCCACATCTGACTAGGATTTTAAAGCACTTAGGAATGCCCACATAAAACAGGCTGCCAGCAGAGAAAGGGCTCCTCCAATTATTTCTCCAGCAGGTGCCAGGGATTTGTTTTTGGGCCCATCGATGGTAGGAAACTTCACCTCACCACCTGGTAGCTGCTTCTTAAACAATGAAGGCAGGGAGTGCACAAAAGGGCACATTCTTTCCCAGCACCCATAAAGCGATCCTGGAGACACCTTTTACTCTGAACTGTAAAAGTGAATCCATCTGCTGTAGTTCCTTTCAGCTTCTCATATTCTCAATCTTACGCTGATGCAATTAGTATGTTAAAAACCTTACATGTTAGATGTAATTATGCATTTCAAGCCAGGGAGAGTTTGGCACTGGAGGTCCAGGGAACTACAAATGTATTATAGGGCACACAAGGGTGAAGTTGCAGCTGCCTCCAGATGACCTGTTGATTGAACATTTGATTTGTTTGGGTGGAGTTTAAATGACATTGCACCAAAGAAATGTTATCTCACACTTTCCAGTACAATTCCCTGTCACTTTCCTTACTGCAAAACCAAACCAAAAGCTGCTTTAGGCAGAGCAGGGGAGCTCCGAATCAACATTCACTGTGCAGCTTGAATGTATTGATTTGTGACTAAACCTCACCCCAAAATAGCAACAGTCAGGAAGTGCCAATGACATTGTATTTTGGACATAACTTATTTTGGCACTCCCTGTCCTGCCTCCACAAGTTTGCCCCTGCTCACTTTTGAGAATGCAGACATTTGTGATGAACAAACTTTGCAGAACATGTCAAATGTGTAGCCAGTCTTTGCCCAATTTGCAGGTTCAAGGTCTGCAGTAATTAAGCAAGTCAGGGTCCTAGGAGTGAATTTTTTTATGGGAATCCATGCAGACCAACTGAATTTCTTACAAATATTTTTGGCTTTACTTCACACTATCATTTATTATTTTTTTAATGATCATAGAGAGAAACAGTCTTATCAGAAACATTGTGGGCAAAAAATCTTTATCCACTCAGCTTTCCAAAGTCTAGCTGTATTTACTGAAAGTTCAAAAGGTGCAGTTATATTCTCCCCCCGCTCCAAACTGCCTCTTTGAAAAATAGCCATTTATTCCAGCTTGCTGAAATGAGAAACATGCTCTTAGTCTACAATTTCAAACCCCCAAATTGCCAACTTTGGGATTTTATCTAAAGGGCTGATGGTTAACGGTTTGCATTTGCTTTCCCAGTTAAATCTCGTCTGCCCCCTGCAGAAATGTCAAAATTGGAAAATGAGAGTGGCCACAGGATACATTTTGCCCAGTTGCTCATTTCCCAGGGATAGAATGGTAGTAATGAGTACTCATTTCTCTGCGTCGTACAAGTTCCATCATGAATCTGCACTGTAAAAGTAGCTATTAAAATTTATGGGTGGAAGCAGTCCTTGGAATGGTGTGTGCATGCACTTTATTTATTTCTTTGTTTAAAAGTGTTTCTAAACCACTTAATATCCAAGCATCTCCAAGTGGTATATAGAAATGCAACACAGAAACAATAAAACAGGACCATAAAAACAGAGATGTAACATGAAAACCAGTAAAGCCGTGCTCTACAAACACATAGAAAACAGGAATTCCGATATAATAACAGGCGCCCGTCTTACAGGTCAGGGAAACCTGGGATGAAAAAATATGTCTTTTCAAGTCACATGAAGCAACTGGTGGTTGATGCTTCACATATGGCAGAGTGAAGTGGATCCCACAATGCAGGGACAATGGTTTACAATCCTGTACAATCCAGGGTTGTAAAGACTGCGGGGAGAATAATTGGGTGCCCTCTTCCCACCTTGGATCAAATCTATGCTTCCAGGTGCCATAAGAAAGCTGCAGAGATAGTGCAGGATAGTGCGCACCCCGGAAATGATCTCTTTCAGCTTCTGCCTTCTGGAAGAAGGTACAGGGTTATAAAGACTAGGGCTAGCTGCCTGAGGAACAGTTTCTATCCAAATGCGATTTGGGTTTTAAACGCAGTGTAAGGTAGTCTCTATGGGAGTATATTGCATTCAGTTATGGGGTATCAGAGATTTTAAGGGGCTAACCAGGCTGGGATAGCAGGCTTGTTAGTTTTTGAATGTCTGATATAGATTTTTTCAATTTCGTTGTTCTGTATGGGACAATGACAATAAAGATTATCGTATCGTATGGTGGAAGATGCCTTTTTTGGGTCACCCCCTCTGTGATATCCTATAGATCTTAGTGTAAAAAAATATCCATAGGATCCAAGGGATCTTACAGGTCTATAATTGAGTTGTCTGTAAGTGTGTGTTTGTATTGGTGTGTGTATGCCCATACACTTCCATTGCATGTGTGTATGGTGCATGTATGTGCCTGAAATTGTGGGGTGGCTCGGCACATGGACAGCTCATCTCAGCTAGTTTTGCACCACCTATGCTTGTTTCCTTTTAGTTTTTGAAAATAAATTAACATTCATAAGCATTTGCAGCATGTGTGAGCCATTACTGCTGCTACTATTAATTACCCAACCTTCACCCCAAGGTCCCAGGTTGGGCTACAGCATTAGAACACAACGTTAAGCCCAGTTTAAAACAACTTGCTGTTAACAGGAAAGCAGTCTTGCTAAATGAATAAAGAGCAAAAGAACGAAAAAGCGTGGTAGCTGTTCTGCAATGCCCTCCAGATGTTGTTGGATCACAACTCCCATTAGCCCCAGAAAGGATGGACAATGGTCAGGAATGATGGGAGCTGGAGTCCAACAGCTTCTACAGGGCTGGTTACCCCTGTTCTAGACAGTACTAGAGGAAATGCTATTCATATGGCCAGTGCTTCTCCCCCCCCCCCCACTAGAAATATAGGTGCTGGTACTCACCATGAAGCTGTTACAGTAAGTCCCACACTTTTTAACAAAAAAAGAGGTGCTAATAATAATAATAATAATAATAATAATAATAATAATAATAATTTATACCCCACCCATCTGGCTGTGCTTCCCCAGCCACTCTGGGCGGCTCCCAACAGATTATTAAAAACATGATAAAACATCAAATATTAAAAACCCTTGAATACCCCCTGAAAAAAGCACTGCGTATGGTGTTTTCTTCTTCTACATTGATTTAATGATTCTAAAGCTAACTTTAGCATGGGATTTTACTCTCAGACAACTTGCCCAGTATTTTTGGATGTTTTTGCTTTATTGTGCCAACAAGCGCTACATGTATACCAAGATTTTAATGAGTCTTTGCACTTGCCTAAAGTTCCTTCTCATTGTTTTGAGACTATATATATATGTATTATACAGTAGAATCCTATGCCAAATTGCCTGCTCCCATTCTTTTATAGATGGGATTCGCCATCCCCCGACTTTTGTTTTGACCACACCCACCCCTGGCACTCACCCAGCCTAGAGGGTCGGCCTTGGAACTTGAAAAGGTTCCCCACCCTTCTGTTAAATCATGGCTGAACACAGACGTGCGATATGTTTCGCTTGCAATCATGTTTCCATAAAACTGCCTCTTGACCTGTAGAAATGAATTACTAGAAGCAATATAACACAGCTGAATGATTTCATGTTGCTCATCAAGAGCCAACAAATTGATGTGTTGCTTTTGTGCTGCCAGAAGTTTAAATTCATTTCGCCAGCATGCGTGCTGGAGAATTTCCTGGTAGATTCTGTCTGAATTAATTTGGATTTTCCGCTTCAAGGTAGCAAGATACAAGAGAACAGCACTTAGTCATCCTTTCATATTTTCTCTCTCCCTCCTGCCCTCTTCTAGTTACACCCATCCTGTATATTCAAAGAACATTCCTACTACTTTCCTTCACTTTGGGGTTGGAGAATTGCACCATTAAATGTGGAGAAGTGTGAATTTTGAAGGAGAGCTGCAGAAAGAGAGCAGAAAGAAAAAGAAGTTGATACCTTGCAGCAACTTCCACGGAAGACTGTAATCAGATAACATGTGATTGCCCTTCACTATTTTTGGGACCACCTTGCTAAGAATGAGTGGAACCACTCGGGGGTGTGTGTCTTGTGCTTCTTAAGTCCTGCAGCTCCTCTATAGGAAAGGGATGGGGAACCTGTGGTTTTTCAGATGTTAGTGGACTCCAACTACTACCTGTGGGAATGTTCAGGGTGGCAGGAGAGGATATATTATTTATTGATATCCTTCCTAACTTGCTCTAGCAAATTTCTTTACTTAGCAGAGTTTACATTCCCCTTTTACATGCACAGCAGATAACTGGTTGCAGTCTCACTATTATACAATTCAATCTGTCTTCCGATTGAATTGTATGTTCCTGGTAAGTTCCCTTAAATCCCTCTTAAAAGAATAAAGACGCCACAATCTCATTCAAAGTCAATAAAAGAAGTTTACTTACATCAGTTCACAGTTGGATCCCTGAAGGCAGACTTAGTTACAAATATGTACATGTGGATCTTCCCCATATGGGGGGATAATCCCAGTGCTTCTGCTAAAAGCTGGTCAAATGATGAAGGAAGTGAAAAAGAGAGAGGTGTGCTGCATGACTCGTCTTTTTGTTACCCGGATAGGTTAGGTCATGCCCACCTTCTATCACATGCAAAAGGAAGGATGCTCCAGCCCAGGAGGAACAGGAAGTTTCATCTGGCTGGACCAAACATCCCCTGGCATGTCCACTCTAGTAAAACAAGAGATGTTGTATTTGACTGCCTCTCATGGATCACATCCCACACTACCAGCCACAGCCAGCATAGCCAATGAGTCCAGCAATATCTGGAATGCCATGGGTTCCCCCACCCCTGGTTTAGGGCAAGAACCATAGCTCAGGGTTCTGCTTTGCATGCAGAAGGTCCCATGTTCAACCCCCAGCATCTCCAGTTAGGGAACTCTTCCTGAAACCTCAGAGAGCCACTGCTGATCAGTGTAAACCAGGGCTTCTCAAACTTGGGTCTCCAGCTGTTTTTGGACTACAGTTCTCACCATCCCTGACCACTGGTCCTGCTAGATAGGGCTAATGGGAGTTGTAGTCCACAAACAGCTGGAGACCCGCGTTTGGGAAATCCTGGTGTAGACAATACTGAACTAGAGGAACCAATAGTCTGACTCAGTACAGTGGTATCTCGGGTTACATATGCTTCAGGTTACAGACTCCACTAACCCAGAAATAGTACCTCAGGTTAAGAACTTTGCTTCAGGATGAGAACAGAAATCATGCAACGGCAGCAGGAGGCCCAATTATCTAAAGTGGTACCTCAGGTTAAGAACAGTTTCAGGTTAAGAATGGACCTCCGGAATGAATTAAGTACTTAATTCATTTAAGTACAACTGTATAGGACAACTTCCTACATTCCTGAGTCACCAAAACTATATAACTATATAACTATAACTATATAACTATAGGATGGGGAACCATTGACACTCCAGATATTCTTGGACTGAAACTCCCATCATCCCTGATTACTGGCCATGCAGGTAGGTGTTGATGGGAACTGTAGTTCAATAACATCTGGAGGACATCAAGTTCCTTCCAGAAACCAAGGGATGAAATTTAGACCCTGTATTCTAGAAGGCAAAACCATTATAAAGACTGTAATGGGGTCCTTGCTGACAAGCAGTAGGATGTGGAGACAAGTTGATTTTCGCCCTGATGAATACATGCAGCGGAGCTGGAAATGTTTGTGATGTATCAGTGTTGCTTCGGATTGCCAGATTGTGCCCAAACATAATGTGCAATCAATTTAGCTTCAAATACAAATAATCTCTCTTGCCGCCCAATTTCTTTGGTGTGTCAGAGAAGATGAATGAATGAAAGACCAAGGAGCAGCATGAAAAGCAGCAATTGCAAGCCGGGAGACGGGGAGAGGGAAGCTTGATTCATTGTGCCAGGCATGGACAAACCCCCGAGTTCCTTGACTGAATACAGAAGCCAAAGGAGGAAGGAGAGGGGAGAGGGCCCTGACCTTTGCCAAATGTGCAAAACTTCAAAGGGAAGAGAGCTGCCTGAATCAAGAAGAGCAATTGCATTTGATCTGGAAAATATGAAACCAGAAAAAATTATGCAGTGGAAGATGTGACGCATGATGGACCAGTGTGTAGGGGTGAGGAGGAGGAGGCAAGAGTTTTCACCAGCATTCATGGGGAAAGACTTTGTTCAACTGACTGATTTCTCAGTCTCCAAATAATCCTTGGAACTGAGATGCTTTAGAGTCTTGGGTTAAGGATCACCAATAGTGTAAAAACCAGGACACCATGAAAGTTGTTGAACTTTTCTTTTTTTAAGGAAACCACTGAAATTATTGAGCTTTTTTAAAGGAATACCTCAAAATTGTTGGGGTTTTCTTAGACAAGCCCCAGGGTTGTTGAGTTATTCCCCCCCAAAACCACCCTGATTTTTCGATTGACTTGCCTAAGATCCAGGACAAAGTCTTTTGGAAATTCCATCCAGACATCAGACATTTGAAATTTCAGTAATGTCTGGGGACATCAGGACATATGGCAGCCCTAGTCACCAACCTTTTGGGCCTGTAGGCAGATTTGAAAATATAAATAATCTGCAGGCACACACACACATGCACACGCGTGCGTGCGTGCACGCGCGCGCACACACACACACACAATAACCTAGTCTCTTGGCTGCAATGGAACGCCTCTTTCAAGCCTATTTTCAGAGGCAAGGCAAAGGACCTTGCAGATGACTGTGGATACCTAGGCACCCCTGGGCACAACTTTGGCTACCCATGTACCAGCTGAACGGAAACCAGTCAATCAATTTAGGATGGAAAGTGCAGAATATGCGTTGAATTGTCGTTGCACAGCATCATGGTAGGGGTGTTCCCAGCTCCCCCACCCCTTGCCTTTAGAAGCCTTGCAAGTGGCTGCAGGAGAAGGCCTGTGAGCAGGACCCAAGGACCAGAGCACCCCCCTTCTGCATTTCCAGTAACTGTGTTTCCTTTGGCTGTGGAAGCAGAACATAACCATCATGACTAGTGGCCATTGGCAGCCTTCTCCTCCATGAATCTGTCTAATCCCCCTTTAAAGCCTTCCACATTGGTGAGCCGTAACTGCCCTCTGTGGGAATGAGTGGCATAGTTTAACTATGCAGAAGATCCCAGCCAGGTAATAAAAAATAAATCGTACCTTAAATTACTCCTGTGGTCTGGAAGCTTGCAGAATCTGACAGTATATATGGGCTCGAGGTCCCTACTTGGTATTGCTTTTAAATTGATCTGCCATTATTTCCTGTGTTTGCTCTTTACTGTGGGGTGTTTTTTTTTTGTGTGTGTAGGCATACACACAAACACACACACACACACACACACACTGCTTTTTATTATTTTTTTGTAAGATACATTAAGATGTGTGTAGAAGGTGATAAGTGAAATAGAGATGGACAATAGGTTTTTAGGAGAGATGAAGTTGCTATGATACAAGGCATAATATTTAATCACACCTAACCTTCCAAAAGCACTTGCAAGTGCCCAAATGGCTTCATGTGCAGATCACCTTGCTGCAATGCTTACAACAACCCTGTAAGGTAGGTTAGTATCGTTATCCCCCCTTTTTGCAAGATGAATGGCAGTGGCAAGCAGCATCTGTGTGCCCAGCCACAGAGCCCCCCCACCGGTGCACCTAATCTATAAGAGGTGTGTGAAATAATTGGGCATGACAACTGTCTGGGATTCAAATTGGGTACAACTTGGTTGATTTCAGATGTAGATGTTGGGATACTTCCAGGAAGACGGGGGCATCAGGTAGGCCCCCAGTTGGCTCCAGCCACCGGCCGGCAGCTGGTCTCCCTTGGAACAGCATCAATCAGCGACACGAGTCTCAGATACATTTTGAGACCCATGCACGCTCTATCAGCAGAGTGTATAAATCTTCTCACAGCAGAAGAGGCGGACAGAGAAATGTGTAAGCATAATGCACAGCATTTTATTCAGCATAGTTCAGGAACAGAGGAAAACATGTCTGCTTCCCTTCGTCTCCAGCAAAACAGCAGTAACACAAAAGCAACATACAATGGAAGTTCCCAGCAGACTGTGCTGGAAGTAAACAGGCATGTGATACACAACAGTCATGCCTGACCCTTTTAAGGTGGAATGGAACTATATCCTAACAGTAGGAAGCCTTGGTTTAGGCATTGGGCTTATATCAGTCTCAGCTCCTCCATCACCAGGGGGACTGAGGCATGACAGGGTCTATTTGGGAGTGGATCCATCGCAAAACGCTGGTTTACATGGCCGGCCCCTGAATGCCGAGGGAAGCTCTATGTCCCGCTAACACTATTCAACTGGCTCTTTGGATAGAGACTTCCCTCCAGACCCCTCTAACAGGGTACCCTATTATCGCTGCCTCAGAGAAAGGGGGTTGGGTCAGTTACCACTTCACTGCGCCCTGACTGGATGAAAGAGTACAGAATTCCGCCCAAGGCCTAAACCACCAAAGTTGTGCCTATGGGGAAAGCAAAACCTGCAGTGCAGGGGAAATTTCTTCCCGACCCTGAAAACGGCAACCGTCCGTAGACCACAGTAAAACCCTCCTGGCTGAAAAGGAAATTGAAATATACAGAATATCACCCTCTTCTTGGCGTCATCTTCGTTGGTGACCCCTATGGCTTCTAGGAGGAAGGTGAAATGGGAGGCGTACACTTCCCAGTCTCCGGATGCTGGGTTGAACGGCGAGAAGCTGCTGTCAGTTGCCATTCTGAGTTCCTTGGGTCCCGGAGCTGAAGCCTGGATTCACGGTGCGAGGCAGCAGTGCGGCAGGTGGCGGTGCTGTGTGTGGCGGTCAGCTCAGCGAGATCCCATCCTTGTTGCCAGTGAAATATACTTGGAGTCAAGTGTGGATTTCATGCTCTTTATTCAGGTCATAGTAGTGAGGAATGTTCCCCCCAAATATCTGCTTTATATACATTATTTACCCAATGGGCCGCAAGTGATTGGTTAATTCCGGGATTTTCCTATAGGCCAATCAGGTTGCGGATTCACTTCCACCTGGAGCTGGATTGGGTGGCTCCTGCGGACCAATCATTCTGCTGCATTGTTCCAGGACCAATCAGACTGCTGCATTCTGAATCCTATTCAACTCAGTACATAACGGAAATGGTTAGGCATAAGGCAACTAAGGGAGAGGCAGGGTGGGCGACGCTCCTGGCTGACTGGACTACAGCACGCAGGGTCAGCTAAATGGCTGGTGGGCGGACCTGAGTGAAGCCTGCCCCCTATTCCCCCTTTTGCAAGTTGAAGGGCAGCAGTGGCAGCAAACAGAATATTGTGGAGGCCAGCAAGTGAGGTCACAATGAGGTCGGTATCTTTGACTGATACCTCCAGAATCAGAGATGTAGGATGACAGAAAGCCGGAGGAGAACATTAGAAGAAGAGCAAACTAGCAGTCGTTTCTGGGCCAGATTTCATTATTATTGCCATCTGGACTTGCTATTTCCGGGTTGGCATCACACCAAAACTTACTGTGTGTCAGTTGAAACAACTCTGTCAATAGCTCCTGACGTTTCGTTCCCCTTAATATTCCCTCTCTTCCATTCATGAATCATGATCTGCATATCTATGTATCTATATATCTATCCCATCTATAGCTGCAAAACATTAAATTAAAACTCTTTTTGACCTGTTCTTCCTGGCTAGTGCCATACTCACAGGCCATACATCACCAGAGGTATGACAGTCTCATGATACATGGTTCCAAGAGTGCCGCCACAGAAGAATGAAAATGGGAGATCCCACAGCTTCAAATTTATGATCATGAAACTTCTAAAAGAAAAGAAAAAAATGCTGCACAGTTTATGAAGTGGAAGGAAGGTGGGGGAAAACAGCAGAAAGTTAAGGAAGTCTTTAGAAAGTTAAGGAAGTCTTTAGTCTACTAATTGCTCTAAAGGGTTTGATCTTAGCATAATCACTTTGGGGTTCCCTTACTATTCTTAAACAGTTTTTGCAAGCATTGCCTTCCTGTTTGTTTCAAGAAGAAGAACGAGAAGAAGAAAAATAAAAAGGAATAGAATAACATCGGCAGATAAAATGCGTCTACAGGTAAGCTGATTACTTTCCCATTGAAATAAACATGACATGGAAATAGCAAATCCAAAGCAAAAGGCAAATGGTTTTGGCTGAATTGTTCCCGGAGTTGTCTGAAAGTGGGATTTGACTTTCGGGTTTACCGGTAAGTCAATTACTTGACAATTAATTAATTAATTAATTAAATATGCATAAATGTGTATGTGGTGAAAAATTTATAGCTGCAATTCCCAGAATTCCATGGGAAGAGGGATCGACAGCTAAACCACTCTCGAGATCTCTCCTAACAATTCGCAGCACCCTTAACAATTTACAGCGCCTGGGATTTTGGGGGGAAGCCGTGACTGTTCAAAGTGCTATTGTAGTTCTTTAAATGTATAGTGCAGATGAGGGGCCTTTATTCCTTCTAGACACCCATATAATTCTACTGAGAGTACAGAATAAAAAGATTGTGAAAGTATTCACTGGGATTGTGAGCATTCTTCTTACCAAACCTGTCTATTAAGACATTACTAAGAATTTAATTTTAGTCGAGTGTTTCTTATTGTTCTGGAAAAGACTTCCAACATTTCCATTCTGGGTTCGTCATAGCTTCAAGGCCCACCAGAAAACCAATCACAGTCCAATGATGAACCAACAACCATCATCTTATGATCTGCTGCTCTGACATTGACTGTGACTTTGCACACAATTACGTGTTGTGAAACTCTCAATGCACTGAAGTTTATTCAATTAATAGACAAAATTATTGCCAAAAGTAGCACGTGGTGTATCCAACACATTAAGACATACTCAGAGTAGACCTGTTGAAATGAGTAGACTACTAACTTAATTTCAGCGGGTCTAGGCTGAATATAATTCAGTTGGATAAGTTTCATGGACCATGTAGCTGACAGCTAGATAAGGAGGACTATTTCAAATAGCGAGCTGACATAACAAACTGCACACCACAGTTTTGTGCATGTCTAACTTTCCTTACAGGCTCTGTCAAAATAAACAGACCCATTCTGTAATGATGATGAATGCCCACCAAAGGCTAAACTAATGTGTAAGTTTCTAATTTGTTTTTCAATCCTGCAGTCCTGATTTGGAAGGAAAGGGGTTTGTGTGTGTGTGTGGTTCTCAAACATCATAAAACTCCTACTCAAATATTTACAGCGTGCTTATAGTCACAAGTTCACCTCTGGACGAATTGTTTGACCTTATTTGCAAATGTGTCGGGAAGGGCTCATGAAGACGGATGATCTTTCAGGGACAATCACAGCACCGAAGTGAAGCTGAAGTGAGGCTGCTGTGGCCTGTTGCTGCATCAAAGGGTGCCGGTTGCTTTGAGATGCAATCCTGAGTGCAGCCACCATGACACATCCAGAATGGAGATGGAGGACAGTCCCATTTTAACCTTTGGAAGGATCGCATGCATTTCACGGGTCATTTTGCAGGGTCCGCGATTCTGACATGCCGACATGGAACACCTGAGCGGTTGATGTTACCCAGTTGCTGAAACCTCGCAATTGATGTGCATCTGGGTTTCAATAATAAACATGCATTACACAGGCAAACCGCCTTAGTTTCCTCTCCTTAAAAAGGGGGGTTCTGCCCCAAATAAGTATGAGCCAATTTTGTTGTACGCTTATTTATAAATTCAGATCATTTTTTTGGTATATTTTTTATTTTGCAAACATAACAAATAGAAAAAGAAAGAAACAGCATCGGCTCACATTAATGATAAAATAGTCTATCAGTTTTGACTTGTATATTAATATAAGCAATCCATATGTCTAAAAAGGTATCTAAATGAGAATGAGAATTATAAGCCACTGAATTAACAGTGATCTTTTCAATTCACTTAGTAGCAGATGTTGGGACAAGTCTCTTTGCAACCACAAGGGCTCAAAGGACCTACTTTATTTATGCATCTGTTTGTGCTTACATCACATCGCAGAAATATAAATTAAAAGTGCATGGAAACACACAAACATCAAGCCTACTTCCAAAACAAAGTTGATATGAACAATTATTTCTGGGCGGAAAATAAAAAGCAGAATATGCCTTATCGTATTTCCCCAATAGGGAGGGACACAGTTTTGGTCTTCTCAGTTTCCCATTCCCCGGCAGTCTTAAACTCAAATAAAAAAACTCAAATTTTAAAAATGCATACATCGGTGGAGTGTCTGTATCAATTGCAGAGGTTGCTTCAATTGTGCTGGGAAGTCTCGCCACAAATCACAGCAGTGCACTGTATCACGAGTGCCTGGATCTAGTCGTCGTCCCTCCATCCCAGACATTTCCCTTATGTCTATCGTAAATTGGTCATAAAATAGTTAATCAAGAATTGTTGCAAGCTCTAAGCACTACATGGATATGTTGTACATTGGGTTATATCCAAATAAAGTAGTACTCAAAGTAGACCCATTGAAATCTGTGGGTTTCAGTTAGTCGTGTCCACTTATCTCAGTGGGTCTTCTCTGCTGTGACATGTTAATCCATTACTGTTAGTGGCTTCATAATTTATGGCATTGTTTTAATTCCTGTTGCTGATTTCACTGTCTAGTATCCAACTGAACAAATCCAGCACCCAGCTGAAACTAGATCAGTGAATCAGCATTACTTTGGATGTTGTATTTTTCACTGTTAAGTGTTAGGAAGTCTCCACAGGTAGCAGCACCAGCAACCCTTACTGGAAGCCAACTGATTTCAACACAAACAGTTCTGATAACAAGCCATACCTCTGAGCAGGCAGCATTAGAACTCTGCAGGGTGAACAATGAAATGTAAGTCTTATCTCCTGTGCCTTTTCCATGGCTTCAGAATATCTGACAGCTCGGCCAAAGTGAATATGTACTTTGGATGATAAGGGCGACGTATGTGGCATGTCCACTGCACATTGTCTGCTTTTCAGTATGCGCCATTTCCTGTCTAATGATGCAAGGCAGGTTTGCTCTGGCATATGTTTCCAGTTCAGATACACTAGAGAGAAAGTTCAAGGTGTATAAAGTTTTGATTTAGAACTCATTGCCATAACTAGCTGTTTTTCTAGGAACAGAACAGACTCCCAATGCCCTTCACCATAAAAAGTACTGTATTTTTCGCCCCATAGGATGCACCGCCCCATAGGACACACCGAGGTTTTTTTTTTGGGGGGGGGATAAATAAATAAAAAAATTATTTCCCCCCCAGCCGCAGGGCTGGTGCGGGGGAAGCCCGAGCTTCCCCCAGCCCCCAGAACAGGCTGCCGCCCCAAGCCTCGCGTGCACGCGGGAACTCCCCTGGGCTTGCAAGGCTTGCGGATAGCTTCCTGAAGCCTGGAGAGCGCGAGGGGTTGGTGCCTCTCGCTCTCCAGGCTTCAGCGAAAGCCTGCATTCGTCCCATAGGACGCACACACATTTCCCCTTCATTTTTGGAGGGGAAAAAGTGCGTCCTATAGGGCGAAAAATACGGTAGTTAAAATGGTGTAGATCTGTCCTTTGCACCATTGGGGGGGCATAAATGGTTGAGACTATTCAGAGAAAATTCTTCAAACTGACCATTTCCCTTCCTTCAAGGAAGGAAACCAAGGTGCAAAATGAACACTCAAGCTCTTCAAGATCCTATTAAGCAGGATTTCTTCCAAATGATTCTTAAGGACCATCTACAGAACTGGATTTTGAAGGAAATGGAATTTGAGGGAGTTACTAAGGATGCTGTGGTGATTTAGAGTATTGGCCAAGGATATGTAGGGCTGCCCTATGTCTGGATTTCCCCTGAAATTACTGGGATTTCAAAGGTGGAGTTGAAGTCCAGGGGGAATTTCTGAAAGGTGGCACTTTGTCCTGGATCTTAGGATCAAGTCAATCGAAAGATCATGGGTTGCTGTTTTTTGGCATTTTTGTTAAAAGCTCAATAACTTTCAGGATGTCCTGGTTTTTAGTTTTTGAAACATGGCAACCCTAGGATGTGGAAGATCAGGGTTCAAAGCCCTGCTCAGTCGTGAAACTGGGTGATCTTGGACCAGTCACTGCCTCTCAGCGTAACTTACCTCACAAGGTTGTTGTGGCGATTTGATGGAGAGGAGGAGAACTTGAGCTTCACGGAGAAAAAAGGTGAAATAGAAATACAATAAATAAATAAATAAATACATAAATAAATAAATAAATAATAAGGTATTTATCATTTGCCCATGTATGTGCACAGAAAGTAGTACATCTAGCTGAAAGACACATATGGAGATCTGCACTGATCATTTGCAATGCATCCTTAATTCTTATTATTGTATAATCTCTGAAGGTTGTATAACTTTGACTCTGCAGGGGCATGGATGCTGAAGGGACCCTGCACTTCTGAATTTGCCACCACATTCCTGGTTGCAACCCATCCTATGATGCTGCTTATGGTGACATTAGAAATAAACAAATAAGTGTGATAAGAGAGTTGGCCTCCCTGGGTTTTTTACTCTCAGTTGCACCCCACTCAAGTTGTCCCACAGTACTCTTAAGGACTTCTCAATAGTCTGAATTCCTCCCTAGCCCACTGCCACTAGTGTTGCTCTCTAGGCTCTTGTGTTTTAATAAGCCTGCAATGAAATTATAGAGGGAAATATAATATCAGATTCCAGGTTCCCTGTCTGGTACTATTTTAAAGTTTATAAGACTCTATGACTTTCTTCCTAACGAGTTATGCTTGGAAATGCCTGATAAATGTTTACCTTTTTTATTCTTTTGCGTAAAACTTCAGTTCTATAAATCCCATCTTTCTTTTGCACAAAAGGCAAAGCCTAGTTCTTGTTCCCACCACTGCTATTGATCTAAGGTCAGCTAGAGTTTTATTTGGACCTGCGCATCAAGGAGAGGAAACATAAAATGGCCAAGCCAGATTTTAATCTTAATGGCACTTGCTAAAGAAAGAAGGAAGGAAGGAAGGAAGGAAGGAAGGAAGGAAGGAAGGAAGGAAGGAAAGAAAGAAAGAAAGAAAGAAAGAAAGAAAGAAAGAAAGAAAGAAAGAAAGAAAGAAAGAAAGAAAGAAAGAAAGAAAGAAAGAAAGAAAATGATCCTGTAGTAACTGGCTGCATTTTTCTCATCTCCATTACTAATTTTGATTTCTAGTCTGTTTGATGCTAAGATAGCTTTAAGAAGGGATTGAGTATATGGTTGCATTTGGATATCACAATAAACTATAAGGTCAGCGGTTCGAATCCCTGTGACGGGGTGAGCTCCCGTTGCTTGGTCCCTACTCCTGCCAACCTAGCAGTTTGAAAGCAC
Organism: Podarcis melisellensis; assembly: GCF_964234715.1. Taxonomy (NCBI): domain Eukaryota; kingdom Metazoa; phylum Chordata; class Lepidosauria; order Squamata; family Lacertidae; genus Podarcis; species Podarcis melisellensis. The sequence continues at coordinate 23,828,061 of NC_138530.1, read as the reverse complement.
GTCAAAGTGCAAGTAGATAAATAGGTACTGCTCCAGCGGGAGGGTAAACAGCATTTCCGTGCTTCTCTGGTTTGCCAGAAACGGCTTAGTCATGCTGGCCACATGAGCTGTACACCGGCCCCCTCAGCCAATAAAACAAGATGAGCGCCGCAACCCCAGAGTAGTCCGTGACTGGACCTAATGGTCAGGGGTCCCTTTACCTTTACCTTTTATCCCCTTCTCTGGTATGGCCAGACTGCAACTGATGTAAATCACTATTATAGCAATAGCATGTGCCATTTATGTAACACTTTCAAATATTCAAAATACTCCACTTACATTTTTTGTCACAATCTTTTCAGCAATCCTGTAAAGTAGACTAGTATTATTATCCTCAAATGGCAGGTAAGAATGGAAGCACCAGTGGGGTGTGGCTTTTCTATGGCCACCCAGTCAATTCATAGCAGATGCAACATTCAGACAAGGACTTCCTGACCTGCTTTTAGCTCAGATGAATAATCACTGCGCTATATCCAGCCCTCAGCTGTTCAGACAAAATGGCATGCTTATTTTGCATAATTTATTTTGCTTCAGGGAGCCATGAGGAATGCAAATAAGGTTACAGTACTGTGGTGTTCCATCCCTTGACCATTGAAACATCTACAGTGATTAGACTCCCCTCCACCCTATAGTTTAGAGATCTCACCAAGTTGAACAGGAAAAAGCTGCAGCTGATTATTTTTTTTGCCATGTCGGTCCCGAAGGGCCTTGTATCTGATGGCTCCTCCACCTTGAGTTCTCCTGTCCCTATAGGTCTGCTTTGTTGTTGTTGTTGTTGTTGTTGTTGTTGTTGTTGTTGTTGTTGTTTTTAAATCCCACTCGGCACTGAAAAGGCTATAGGTGCTAGGCAAACATCCCTGGAGAGAGTTTCCCATAACCGGGTTGAAAAAATAACTCTCCTTTGTAGCCACCCCCCCTGAACTTATTTCTTAGTGGTACCTGGAACAGTTCATCAAACCTCCCCTTGACTTTCTCAAAACTGTATTTGGCAGTCATAAGGGCTAGAACCTTGCTGCAAAAAGAAAGCAGAGCATCTCAGACAGTTCATATACACACTACAAAATCCCACACTTGAATAACCTAAGAACATAGGACAAGTCTGCTGGATCAAGTTGATGCCTGTGGAAAAGCAAAATAAGACTCTCCCCTCCTGTGGTTTCCAGAACCTGGTTTCCAGAAAGATTGCTGCCTCTAGCCGTGGAGGCAGAAGATAGTCATTATGCCTAATAGCCATCAATAGCCCTCTCCTCCATGAATTTATCTAATCCTCTTTTAAAGCCATCTAAGTTAGTGGCCTGTGGGAGCGATTTCCATAGTTTGACTACCTTCCAACATTCAGCTTCATTAGATGTCCACCAGTTCTCTACCCGCTTTCTCCATGCCATACAATCTACAATCTTGTCACCTTGTCACCTCTTGCACATATTTTCTCTAAACTGAAAACTTCCAAAAGCTTCAGATTTTCCCAACAGGGAAGTCGCTCCATCCCCTTGATCATTTTGGATACCCCATTCTGAAGATCAGAGGAATTAACCCTTTTAGGAAAGTATTCGCTGAATGTATTTGCTCCCTTGTATTTGTGAGGAAATATTGTGTATCTGGAGTCTTTATCATGCCATGTTAAAACAAGCTAATGGAAAGGGCCCACATTCAGGGAACGACATATGGTATCTGTATAATAATAATAATAATAATAATAATAATAATAATAATAATAATAATAATTTTGAGCAATTGTGCTATCTGCACTCCTTACAACCATGGTGTATGCATCTCAAGCATTTCTTTGAACTGGACTGTTAAAGAGCTGGATTGATCATAAGGGGTGGGGAAATGGTGCCCCTCCATGTTTGAAATGGACCATGTGGTGCACATATGGTCATATTTTTATGAATCATTTGTATATTCCTTGGCTAGGCTCCTGTGTTTAAATAATTGTGGAAGCAACACAATACAGCTGTATTTAGATATTGTTTTTGGTTCATATGTAGGAAGTGTGTGGAGAGAATATATATATATATTCCCTTCTCACAATAAAGAAATTGTCCATTCTGCTGGAATGTACACTATGCCTTGATAAAATCTATCGGTCCTTTTCAGGTGCGGAAATAAAAGACCTTAAAACACGAGAGTGATGCCAACTCAACATTATTAGAGTCTCTAACAGTCAAGGCTGAAGGTGCTATTCATTACTGTGGTATAAAAACAAGCCTGTCTGCTTGGCAGGGAGATTGACTCTGGCGTTGCCTCTAAAATTAATAACATCTTATTAAATAAAATAGCCCATACTTTGCGATAGTGTTACTTTAAGGAGCATGGCCTGGGCTGGCTGTATTGATTCCCTGAGAAAGGGGTCCAAGGAAAAGACCTTGAAAATAAAGTCTGAGGATGGACCCGGTAGCTTGTGTAAGAAAGGGGCCTTGTTTGCCATAATGTAGGCCTTGAAATATTACCTCCTTGAAGTGATGCATGAGCTACAGAGCTGTAGGCAAAAACCCCACCACCATCACTTGCCAAAGCACACTGTTGAATTTGGAAGATGCAAAGATCCCACCTTCAGATACACCCTTTTTTTGTGAAGATGATCTGAACTGACAGTTGTGTTAGCTTGGATCCAAATAGTTGTCTGTGAGCAAAAGGGCTCCTTCTGTTCATGGGCAAGACTAAGATTCTGTGGAGGATCCATCTGGCAGAAGTAAGGAGTCAATTTATGCTGATTTCCCCCTTCCTTCTGTGCTATCTCTCATGCTGCCCCAGAAGGTCCAACAACCCTCCAGAGCAGATTTTTTGGGGGGTCTTGAGGTGTTACGGGGGGAAGAACCAACCTGCAAAAGTTGATTCCTCCATGACCACTATGAGAGTACAGTGGTACCTCGGGTTAAGAACTTAATTCATTCTGGAGGTCTGTTCTTAACCTGAAACTGTTCTTAACCTGACGTACCACTTTAGCTAATGGGGCCTCCTGCTGCTGCTGCACGATTTCTGTTTTCCTCCTGAAGCAAAGTTCTTAACCCGAGGTACTATTTCTGGGTTAGTGGAGTCTGTAACCTGAAGCATCTGTAACCTGAAGCGTCTGTAACCTGAGGTACCACTGTATCCCCTGAGTGTATTAAAGGAATCTTTCCATCGGAGGAAGCCTAGTTAGGATCCAATTATAGCCAGGGAGTGGCAGATGAGGGCTGTACATTGTTACAGGTGCTGCTTTTGTTACTTTCAATGTACAAATATATCCTCCTTTTCTACAAGGCAATGGTGCTTATTCCCAAATAAATGTGTTTAGCATCAGGGCAAAGTTCTGTATTGGGGTTGATGCTATCTATTGGCAATTGCAGAAGAGTGGGCTGCAACAGGTCTATGCATACATAGAGGTGGGGAGATCTGAGATAGAGGGTAGAAGATGAAGAGGACAGTGTTTGAGTTCCTAGTGGAATACTCAAGGTGGCTTTAGATATTGCACAGAAGCAGAAAAGGGGAGATAAAGTGTGAGCGATGCACATTTCTTGTTTAACTTTTTGCTCTCCCTTCATGACATCTGAGGTGGAAGCGCATGTATCTGCCCTGTTGATAAGGGACAGGGAATCTGTGGCCCTCCAGATGTTACTGGGCTAGAACTCCCATCATGCCTAGTCCCCCTCCCTGCTGTAGAGGGGAAAATAGGCACAACTCCAGTGCTGAAAGACAAAGTACCGTACAAGCTTCCTCCCTTCTTTGCTTCTGTGGGACATTTGAACTTGCCCTCAAAACTGAAACAGAAACTGAGGCTGTGGGAGTTAGTGCCCCTGGACTAAACTGGACTTACTTCCGAGTAGACATGCCTAGATTTCCTTGTACTGTAAATGCCGGAATGGGGTGAGTTCATACATATGGTATGGCATTATCCTTATATTCTCAGAAGTAGTGCTAATCTAATCTTTATATATATAGGCCCGCATCCTAGACTTTCCTTATGTAAAGGATATGAATAATTTGTCAGGCACAAGAAGCTTTCCGGCCAAAGGCTAGCCAAACTGTGAGAAGATGGATTGTGATAATTTGGGAGCCGGCTAAGAAAAATAAATGCAGGAGAGCAATGCAGTACTTAAACCAGTGGGGTTTTGGTCAAATGTTACAAATGGCTACTTAATCAAACCACGGTTGGATACAAAAATATTCCAGGCAGCTGTTCATCCTCCCTCCTCGTTTTATATTTGGGTTGCCTTTGGGTTGCCTGCCTCCCCCAGGAAAACAGGGGCCAAATATCTTCTTTTGACTTGCTTCCTGTGTCAGGGTTGACAATGGATTTCTGCCTCTAATGATCTCTGAAGAAGATCCCACTCTCTCAATCTTGCTTGACCTAGTCTTGATCCCACCATGTTGATGGTATAGTTCTCAGCAAGGTCCCGCAGCCAGTCTGTGCCCTCTTCCCAAGACTTTCCAGTAGCCTCTAGGGAAATAAAAGATGGTGAAATATACTCAGAGTTGAGTGTGGATTTCATGCTCGTTATTCAGCTCATAGTAGTGAGGAATGAAAGTTTCCCCAAAATATCTGCTTTATATACATTATTTACACAATGGGTCGCACATGATTGGCTAATTCTGAGATTCTCCTGTAGGCCAATCAGGTTGCGGATTCACTTCCACCTGGAGCTGGATTGGGTGGCTCCTGCAGACCAATCATACTGCTGCCTTGTTCTAGGACCAATGAAACTGCTGCATTCTGGACTCTATTGTTCTAGGACCAATCAGACTGCTGCTTTTTGGGATCCTATTCAACTCAGTTCATAACACCTGGGGTGTGTGAAGCCAAGGTGTCCTTTGTTTCCTCACCTCTCACATGTGGTTGCCAGTGACTTTGGTCATTTGTCATCCTGAACGCTGGTCTTTAGGAGTGTTATGTTCATAACCGGGGGCTCTCTTCCAAGTCCTCACTCCCACTGCCTACTGAAAGGAGGTGGCTGGTGGGAAGAGAGGCAGAGCCAGAGCCAGCTGAAGAATTTTGCTGCCTGAGGTAGAACAACAAATGAAATCCCCACTCTCCAAGACAAATGACATAATAGTAACCAAGACTGGCCAATGCCGCAAGCCTTGGGGTGGGTGACTCTGTCTGTTCTGGTTCCTCCATGTTTCTCCCCCCGCCCCAGTCTTGAGTTCAGTCCTCCATATTAGCTTGTGATTATTCTTTTTAAGCCCTCATAAAAAATTCATCAGCTTAATCAAATGAATTGTTTGTTTGCATGCAATTTTGCTTAATATAACCATTTTTACAAAACCATTTCCCCTCATTATGATCCATTTTGTATGTTATTTTCACTGATACGTGCAATTTAATGCACCTTTTACCCCAGGTGTATACATTTTTGTACACATTACTTGGTTGCAGAGCTGCACTGAGAAATTCAGAGAAATGTGAATTTCAAAGGGTCACGATTCTCTATCCAAGTTGTCTAGCCAAGCAATGTGTATAAGATGCATATGAGTGTGGATAAATGCTAAAGTGTGTAGATAAATGCATGTTTATATATACATTCTTTAAAAACATATAAAAAATGTTGCCATAAACTGCACTGATTTTTTTTTTGGGGGGGGGGAGGGCGGTATTTAAACACTTTTACAAATGAGCAAATAAGTATGCTGGTGAAAATAACCAATGCATTACATAAGGCAAAACTGCTTTCAAGAGATGTGTACATTAGGCAAAGTTGCATACAGTGCTACCTCGGGTTACATACGCTTCAGGTTACATACGCTTCAGGTTACAGACTCTGCTAACTCAGAAAAAGTACCTCGGGTTAAGAAATTGTGCTCTGGTGGGACGGCAGCTGCAGGAGGCCCCATTAGCTAAAGTGGTGCTTCAGGTTAAGAACAGTTTCAGGTTAAGAACTGACCTCTGGAACGAATTAAGTACTTAACCCGAGGTACCACTGTACTCAAATGGGTCTGTTAGAAGAAATTTGCACTATAATACTGTTGAATTCTCCCAAGGACTTACAAAGAAAGCAGACTGCAAACTGATGGGGGAAATGTGGAGAATGGAGAAACTAAAGATAATTAAATTGACAGATTTGCCTCTCTGTAATATCAGGTAAGCCTCTCTTGGGAGACATTCCACAGTTCACAGTTGAGGGGCCACAACCAAGATGGCTCTTTCCATTGTGGAAGGCACTTTCTGCATTTCCAGTGGTGGAGGCACCCAAAATTGGGTCTTAACCCAATAAATTGAGCATCACTCAAAGCATCTTCAAAAGCAATGTCTGGAGAGCAGGGTGCATTCCAACACAGATAATACAGTGCATAGCACTGTATAAAATATTGGGATAGTTTTCTTTCAGACTCTCTGGGCCACATAATTGTGTGAGGTTTCTTTTTTAATCTTCCCCCATCCCAATATTCATTTTGTTTTAAAAAATAAAATAAGCAGTCTTATAGAAGGGACTTAAAACAACCACTACTTGCATTTCTTGACCTTGCACATGGGCTTTGCTTGCTCTACAAGGGGAAACAAGCAATTGCAACTTGATTAAGGTAGCCTTTTTTGAAATTCTGTGTACAAGCAAAGGAATCATAATTTCAATATCTGTCTAGACAAAACACCAGATGCTCATAAAAAAGACCAGATGTCAAGTACTTTTGGTCACATCCTTAAAACAATGGGAAATAAGAGGCTTTAATTCACATCAGTCTCACATTCTGACTCGCCATGCAATAGCATGCAAAGACTTTAGTTATGAAATGCCACGAGAAACAGGGGCATTCACTGGGTGCCCAGGCGTGGAAAGCGCACAGTCGCCATGTGGCCAGCCCAAGGTATGAATGAGACACAAGACATCAGAATTGGGTTGAAACTGGTCACAACTTTATCGATTACAGATGCAAGCTGTTTTTGGCGAAGGCATTGGGCATGCATCTGGTATCAAGCAGCCTGCCTGCTGGTTGATCAGTAAAGGTGGGTTGACCCTAAGTCGCCCCTTGACATATAATATCAAGTGGGACGGGTCCAACAGGGCTGCCACTTGGAAGGTTGCTATGACCCATTGTCCTTTTGAGGACTTCCAGATAAAGCAAACCCTTACTGGGAAATAGCTCAGTCGGTAGAGCATGAGCCTCTTAATCGCAGGGTGATGGGTTTGAGCCCCAGGTTGGATGAAAGATTCCTCCATTGCAGGGGTTTGGAGTAGATGACCCTTGTGGTTCCTTCCAAGTCTACAGTTCTATGATTCTATGACCCCTTTATTGGGGTACTCAATGTCCAATGATGTACCTCGATGCATTATTCACTCAAAGTTGTGACTTTTGCTATGAGGTAGGTGAAAACCTGCAGACTGGCCAATTTGTCTGCAGAGAAAATTCGTCACTGGTCCTGAATACAGCAACCAAGTTTTCCATAGTAGGGTCCACAGGCCGGGCTGCTCACCTTTGGGCAGGCCCACACAGAAACAAGACAGGAGGGTGGGAAATACAATGACAATCTGGGAGAAAGAGGTGGGGCCTGGGTGCAGCCTGCTCTTATGGAGGCTTCAACCACACACCCCAAGTCCTCTGATTGGCCTGTTCAAACAGGCTTTTGGTGCGAACCCGTTTGACCAGGGAAGGAGTCTCAGTGTCCCTCCAACAGCCAGAGGCTTTTTAGCACTGGAAGTGAGGCCCCAAAGAAACATCTGCAGAGGTCTGCCAGGAACTCTATTTTAAGAGGAGCTGGGAACCTGTATCTAGGTTTCTATTAAAAACCCATTTCAGTCTCTCGCTTATCTTCATTTCTGATACTTTGCGAGGTCTGAGCTGCACCCTCAACTACCCTAATTTGTCTTTTGTGCCAGAACACTTTGTAAGCAGTCAGCCTCCCTGTCACTTTATCTTTTCTCCCTCTCATTTTTTTTTTTTGTAAAAGTAGGGGGGGAAATGACCTCAGAGAGCTAGCAGGTCATGCAGTAGGTCATTTCTTGAACTCTCAGCAACACTACAGTGCCAGTCAAAAGTCATTGCACAGATTCCGAAGTACAGCCAACAGATTAGGGAGCAAAGATTTATGCTCCCATTGAATCTCACCACCTTTCCCAGGCAATGTGATATTGCATGCAAAAGACCCAATTTATTCAGTTATATTTGGCAGAATACATGTAGGGCTCTTCCAAGGTCAGTATTGGGACAACCTCTGATTTCATCTAACATTGCCCAACAAGTAAATAATGTGGAGGGACTCATTTGTGTGTCTGCTTGGAGAAGCTGTAGAGTAGAAATGTCTAAATGGGCACAACAATGTAACATTTCTCACCTACTTTGATGGCAGCAATGATTCAGGCTAAGCAAGACACATTTCACCTTTTTGTTCTACTTGGAAAGGTAGATCTGAGAATCACAGAATCAATCATAGAATGGTAGAGTTGTGAGGTGCCCCAGGGTCATCTAGTCCAACCCTCTGCAATGCAAGAATCTCAGCTAAAGCATCCATGACATTCATCTCCCAAGCATTCGTCTCCAATGCAGGAGATTCCACAACCTTCCAAGGGAGTCTCTTTCACTACCTAACACTCTATTTAACTTAGCAGTGTTCATAGTGGAGTCAAAAAACACAGTCATCTTGCTTCACATACAATACCCATTATTTTCACCAATGGCAGCTAGCTTTAGCAAACATCAGTTTCAAAAGCACCTTCAACATAAGAAAACCCTTCTGGATCAGGCAAAAGGCCTATCTAGCATGAACTTACAGTCTTTTCTTCTAACTTTCAAACAACTGTCATTTCCTCTCTCTCCAGAGCTCAGCCCTCAGTCTTCTGTATCTCAATTAGGCCATGCCTTGCAGCTCCTATGAGAAATTCTGACTTTTACCTTCTCCAGCAGCTTTGCTCTCCTTCTTTCAAGCCAAGAAGACACATTTCAACTCTCTGTTTAACTTAGCAGTGTTCACAGTGGAGTGAAAACACAGTCATCTTGCGTCACATAAAAATGAGGTCTCTCTTTCATGGGATACACTGAGATCCAGTGCTGAGGGCCTTCTAGCGGTTCCCTCATTGCGAGAAGTGAGGTTACAGGGAACCAGACAGAGGGCCTTCTTGGTAGTGGCGCCCGCTCTGTGGAACGCCCTCCCATCAGATGTCAAGGAAATAAGCAGCTATCTTATTTTTAAAAGACATCTGAAGGGAGCCCTGTTTAGGGAAGTTTTTAATATTTAATACTGTGTTGTTTTTAACACTTGATTGGGAGCCGCCCAGAGTGGCTGGGGAAACTCAGCCAGATGGGCGGAGTATAAATAATAAATTGTTGTTGTTGTTGTTATGTGACCAACGTTAGCCAATCACACAAGAACTACTAGAGAACCCTCTAGAATCCAGTTACCAACCAATCAAATTTAAACACATAGTAATGCATACAAGCATTTACAATTTCAGTGAATTAATATACTTAACAAGAACTTCCAGTTTTGCTGCCTGCCTGAGACTGCAAAACAGGAAGACTGTTAAGCACCTGATTAGCTGTTACTATACACAGATGTATGGTGTGAATGGGGCCCTTGTATACTGTTTGATTCTCAGATGTATATGGCACAACACAGTTACCCTTAGCACCTTCCCCTCCTGAACTTGCACAGATATTTCCTGCTAGTGGTTCTGCCTCCTGCCATGGTAACCCTCCCACAAGCAGACAGCTGTGCTGTGACAGCTGCACATGCTCAGTGGAGCACAGAAGGGTCTAACTGGATCAGGTCCACATAAATATATAGCAGGATGAAAAAAAATGTCTTGTAAATGTTGGGGTGGGGTGGGGTGGGGGAGAGCAAAGCAAAACCAACAACCCCAAGATTAATATTTTCTTCTTGGAATATTCTCAAATATTTCTTTGGCTCAAATGTTGCTTATCAGTCAGAGATCTGCAGATATTCAGTTCCCCGTTGTTAAATATTATCCCAGCCCTTTCCCCCACTCCACTTTTACAATGTTTTACATAGCAGAGCTAATGCACAAGGACAAAATATTTCCCACTACCCTTCATTATTCCTTATTAACAGACTCAGCATCAATTTAGAACATTTGGAGCTATTTAAATATCTTCAAACTGGCATCCTTAAACCTTCACCCACAATGCATTTATTAATGGAAAAATGGCAGACATAAAATATGTAGTAAATCCTCATATGTTAACCAGCTGCTGTAAGTATGAATAGGGTGTATATTGCATATAAAATCTTCAAAAAGAGCTCAGTGGAATGTAGAGAGCGAGCCTCACAGCATTATGGAAACACTTCACTGGGAAATTAGCTTAAGCTCTAGATTTCAGCAAATCATTCTCAGCAGATAATTCATTTAATTACTTGAGCCTGCTTTTGGCCTGCAAATTAATCACTGACATGACACTAGATGCACTACTTTTGTTGGGTGTTGATTTCTTCAGTCTACTGTTTCCTACTTGAGGGCATTGCCATCAATTTGCAACACTTGGGGGAGGAGTTTGTTGGCTCTTGCAGTGTTCAGTGAGAAGCAGGGGCGCAGTGGTGACGAAACTGTGGTGCGGCAGGTGGGATGTGGCAATTCTTGTTTTGCGTCAGGTGGTGAAACAGCATGTGTTGCCCCTGTGGCTCACAAGATAAAAACACCAAAATACATAACATAAGCATGTAAGAAGTGACATAATAGAAGTACATACAATTATGCACTAGAACTCAAAGACATGCAATGAAGCTGAATGTTAGATTCATCCCTTCTGGAAGGTCTATCATGTCTGCAAACTTCACCAAACTGTACCAAAAACACCCTAAAAACAATTTAAAACCCCAGGTTTAAAAGTGCTCGGTTCAATTTTCTTTTTTAAAAAAGACAAAAACAAAACCTGGAACTATTTGTCTGTAATGTGGCAGACTTTATTTACTCTAGTCTAGAGGGACTACTATGCCTGCAAATTCCATCCACTTTTGTCAGAAAAAAGAAGCTATAGCCATTTTAAAATGTTCCCATAATATGCAAGGGATGACAATGCTTATTTTTCCCCCCAATAGGTTTCAGCATCAAACCTCTAGTCCAGTGGTTTTAAACCTGGTTCCTACTGCTCACTTGTGAGTGTTTTAGGGTTCTAGGTGGGTGGTAGGGGGTTCTAAGGCACAAGCTGTTCGACAGTGGAATTTGCTGCCAAGGAGTGTGGTGGAGTCTCCTACTTTGGAGGTCTTTAAGCAGAGGCTTGACAACCATATGTCAGGAGTGCTCTGATGGTGTTTCCTGCTTGGCAGGGGGTTGGACTCGATGGCCCTTGTGGTCTCTTCCAACTCTATGATTCTATGATTCTATTCTATGATTCTATGATTCCTTCCATCAAGCCCTGGTGGGTGGTAAGGAAATTTTACCATCAAGAAAGATGCATTTGTGGGCGGTAGGTATAAAAAGGTTGACTACCACTGTTATAGTCAAATCAGGCAGCCGCTGAAGCTTCAGGGCTGAGGTGGACTGTTTTCTGATGCACCAAGTCAAGAGTCCCAACTAAATTGCATGAGTGCTGCACACCCCTAGTTGCATTGCGTTGCAGCCAATTTAAGGAAGTTTCACATATTTCAAATGATGGTTGTATGAATTGGCTCTAAGGAAGGGCTGGAAAAGCTGTGGTGCTCAAGATGTTCATGAGCTCCAGCTCCCATCAGTCCTAGCCAGCATGGCCAATGGAAAGAGTCAAGGAGAGTTGTTTTCCAACAGCATCTGGAGGGTATCAGGTTTCCCATCTGTGATCTAAGGTATGGGAATTTAGGAGCATACTTATACATGCTTACTCCGAAGTAAGTTCCACTGTGATCAGCTTGGCGTACTTCCAGGTAAGCGTCCATTGGAATGCAGAGTAAACATTTGTTTTGAACCTGCTTAACTTGTGTGTAATGGGTATGTTTATATATGTTTTTGGTTGCAGCACAGTTCACAAGTAGCCACTGAAATTCAACAGAGTCCAAAGTAGGTGGCGCTAAGAAAGGTAAGCCAACTCTACTAGTGTCTTTCATTAAACTGCAGTACAATATGGAGTTCACTGTTTTAACTTTCAGCACTAGTGAGATGCTGTTAGTGGGCCCAGGAGGTATTTATTAAAGAAACAGCCGTTGATTTACTATGCAGGTCTGCTGAATTCCTTTCGGAACTCCCCTTTGACCCCTTTGGCCATAAATTCTATATTATAAAATTGGCATACTTTAACAACTCTTTGTTACTAAGAAGTTGTGACCTGAAAAGACCTGCTTTCCTCCCTTTAAGGGGCGGAAATCACTTTTTGATTCAGCATGAGATCAAAATATGGGAAATAAAACATCAAATCCTCGAGGAATGTGTGCATGATCGGACAAACTCTTCCATCTAAAAATAATTTATCATTTCCAGGGGAGAAAGCAGTATTGCATTGAGTGATGCAGTAATATTTCTGTCTCCCATTATGTACTGTGATTTGTGCTTTTCCAAGTGAGCTTCTAATACTGCTCAGCTGAAAGATCCATCCCTGCAATTTTCATATATTGGAGGGGGGGGACCTCTTAAGAATGGATGAATCTTCAGAAGGCAGACAAATGATAACTCTTTTCAGTGGAGGACAGTCTTATCTTTGAATATGAAATGGCCGTGTATTCCATCTGAAGCTCCATGATGGAAGAAAGGCAGAGCTGAATAAATAAATAAAATCTGCCTCACAGGACTGTTGTGGAAATAAAATGGACTGTATGGAGTCGTCTCATACTGCTAGTTCATCTCTGCCTACACCACAGATGGGGGACCTCAAGCTGAGGGGCAAATGTAGCAGCGGAGCTTGGTAATATGCTACCCCGTGTGAGGCCATTTGACGCCTGCCCCCCAGCCCTTGTGGCGCTGGATTAAGCAGGGCTTTGGAAAAGGAGGTGTGAGGCTCTGGCAGGGTCCTGGAGCTCTCCGACCTCCTTCTCAAATCCCGGTAAACACTTGTCCTGCTTTGGGAAAGAGACAGGAGGATTTTAGGACCCAGTCAGCAGCAGGCCCAGGGGGAGAGAACACATTGCAGGGTAACCAAGGTGGAATGGTGCAACCTGTGGCAACTACAGTCCTGAAGAAGGACCTCCTTTTCCTGGCTGCCACCTCAGCCTCCTGCTTTTCACAATCCCCCTTCCAGTCACATTTCCTCGCTAGCTCTCCCCACCCTCCATTTACCTTATCGCAAGATTTAGAGGGGAGGGGAAAGGTGCTGGTACTGCGTACCATTGAGTACCGCCCAGGGTAAAGCACTGCAGCCAAGGCTGATGGAAGTCAGAGTCCAACAATAATATAATAATAATAATTTATTATTTATACCCCACCCATCTGGCTGGGCTTCCCCAGCCACTCTGGGCGGCTTCCCAAAAAATATTTAAAATACAGTAATGCACCAAACATTAAAAACTTCCCTAAACAGGGCTGCCTTCAGATATCTTCTAAAAGTCTGGTAGTTGTTCTCTTTGACATCTGGTGGGAGGGTGCTCCACAGGTTGGGTGCCACTACCGAGAAGGCCCTCTGCCTGGTTCCCTGTAACTTGGCTTCTCACAATGAGGGAACTGCCAGAAGGCCCTTGGTGCTGGACCTCAGGGCAGAACGATGGGGGTGGAGACGCTCCTTCAGGTATACTGGACTGAGGCTGTTTGGGGCTTTAAAGGTCAGCACCAACACTTTGAATTTTGCTCGGAAACGTACTGGGAGCCATTGTAGGTCTTTCAACAAGATCAGAAGGTCACCACATGAGCATAAGAATATAAGAAGATTCTGCTGAATCAGGCCAGCAGCCCACCTAGTCCGGCATCCTGTTCTCACAGTAGCCAACCTGATTCCTGTGGGAAACCAAGAGCATAGGAAAATTCTTCCCTCCTGTGGTTTCCAGCAACTGATATCAAGAAACATTATTGCCTCCAACCATAGAGGCAGAGCCATAACCTTCTCCTCCATGAATTTGTCTAATTCTCTTTTAAAGTCATCCAAACTAGTGTCCATGACTGCAAATACCATAGTTTTAACCATGCACTGTGTGAAGACTTCCAACATTCAGCTTCCTTGCCTATCGCTGACTTAGTTAACTGATTCTATTAAAAAACCCAGATGCACCCCAAACTGGTGAAGTTCAAGCTGACCAAGTATCTCCATCTGTCAGGGAACTGCCATCGGAGAGTCAGGTGGTGGAAGGACTCAAGGAGGCTAGGAGAGCCTCGGATGTGGAGGAAGGAACCAATAGGGGGAGAGGGAGAGTTTCTGCAGAAACACAATCGGAGGAAGGGCTCCAAGATGTTTCCAGTGAGAATAGCGGGGAGGGCTCAGGACCTCCGCTGGGGACGCCCACTCCGCGGAGGAAGCTGTCACATAGAGAATCTAGAAGAAGAGTCTCTGTCAAAGAACTCTTATGTTGGAGTAAATTCCAGAAACGCCCACTGACGGATTCTGCCAGCGATTGAGGTAGCCACGCGTCCATGGCTCCCCGGACTGGGAAAGTTTAAGAACTGATGGTAAAGCTTGGAGGCTTTAAACGCTTACGCACAAGCAGCGATTGAGGTAGCCACGCATCCATGGCTCCTTGGACTGGGAAAGTTTAAGAACTGATGGTAAAGCTTGGAGGCTTTAAACGCTTACGCACAAGCAGCCCCCCTTTCCCATTATACCATCCAAACAGCAGTTATCTTTACAGAGAGAAAACAGCTGACCATTCGCAGGTTCCTTCCACTTGCACACTGGGATCTTACAGCGTTGCTGTGGCATCACTTCCCCACAATTTAGCTGGAAGCTGAGATAAAAGCTTCCGCACAAGGAATTAATACTGTGCTCTGTTACACAGCAGTGCCCTTTGCTGTGAGCAAGATCCTTCCATGATGTTCATACGTAAGCCTCACTCAGCAAATGTTCCCAGCAACGTTAATAGAAAGTTTCCTCTTTGTAGGTTCATCATGTTTTATTGCTTCCTGATGAGAGCGGCTGGGGAATCAGTGACAAACAGCCTTTTAATTGCCCTGATTGCCCAGATTCTTAAAAAAATTAAAAATAGCAGAATTGTGCTGTTTTGCTGCTTAAGAAATGAAAAACCACTGCCACTAAAGCAAGCATTAATTCAAGTCTCTCCCTCCCGCAGGCACAGAAACTGACATTGGTTTGGTGAAGAGCAGCTACTGAGGAAGCAATGAAGGAACTAATAATCACTGATCCACTGCTCATTAGGTAAAATCTACAAACAGGAAGTGTTTAACTAAAGGTGAAGGAATCCCTAAAACTCTCAATAGCACTTTGTCCACATTGGACAGGCTGATGTTCCCAGTATGCAAATAACAATAGTAAGAATAACAGCAATTTATCACGCACACCTAAATCACCACAAATCAGTTTTGGAAAACAAAAACAAATCAAAGCAAGTGAGTAGCTTAGAAAACAATAACATGCAGGGAGCTGAAAATGATGGTGTTGGATGCACCATAGGAAGAGATGTAGCAAATGGAAGAGCTTTTGCTTTGCATGCCAGATCCCATCCCCAGTGTCTCCAGGCGGGCTGGGAGAGACCTCCTGTCTGAAACCCTAGGGAGCTGCTGCCAGTCAGTGTAGATAATACTGAGCTAGATGGACCAATGGTCTGACTCAGTATAAAGCTGCTTGCTATGTTCAGATTTTCACGAGAAAGGCACAATCAATCTTGCAAAGAAGTGTTGCTACTAAAATGGTCAATGTGAAGTAGGAACCATATAAAAGAAAAGGGAAGTCGTATCCAGCCTCTGCTTTGAATACTAATACACCTTCCTATTTCTCTGACTTCGTGCAACTTTGTCACAAATAAACTTGAAAGCCTCTTTAGCATCTCACTTACTTGCCAGATCAGGGGTCAGCAAACTTTTTCAGCAAGGGGCCGGTCCACTGTCCCTCAGACCTTGTGGGGGGGCAGACTATATTTTGAAAAAGAAATATGAATGAATTCCTATGCCCCACAAATAACCCAGAGATGCATTTTAAATAAAAGGATATATTCTACTCATGTAAAAACACGCAGATTCCCGGACCGTCTATGGGCTGGATTTAGAAGGCGATTGGGCCGGATCTGGCCGCTGGGCCTTAGTTTGCCTACCCATGTGCCATAGCAAGGAGAGGGCATCAGTTACCCTGTCACAGATGATGCCCAGTGTAAACATTCCTGAGTTAGATGGACTAATGGTTTGATGTGGTATAAGGCAGCTCTTGATGTTCCACGAAGGTGATCTGACTACCCCAGAAACAAAAGATCACCAAAAACCTACAATTCCAGAGAAAATAAATTGCGGAAGCAACCATAAATGTGTAGTCACTTTTAGAATGTGAAAATATTATGGTGTTGCAGTGAACACATCTAAAGGAGTGTGTGGGATTGTGCTTACACTCTGAGCAGATCTTATTGGGTGAAATCCTGTTTCTTTCTGCAGATTCATTTTTTCAACACTTCCATAATAATTGCACAGTCCACCCATATTTGTATAATCTCGATTGTGCAAATGCACTGGATTACAGCCAGTAGCTCTGCTAATTTCTTGCTTTAACTTTTTATCTCTATCAGGACGGACAGTGAGGAATGTGGCTACCTCACACACTTGTTCTTGGTTTTTAAAACTAACCATTGCATAATATGAGTAAAATGTATTAAATTCTAACCCAGTCGCCTTGAAATTAGCCCACCCACTGTGTCAAGCCTTGAAAAAACAGGCAAAGTTCCATCGGATCAGTAACGATTTGGCAATGTCTCTACGGTTAACTAGAAGCCTGCTCTTTACATAATTATTTTATGCAATAATATTAAATGTAATTACCTTGAAGTAGTTGTGTAAATCAAGTGACAGGCTTTTCATGTATTGTTACCTTCGTTTTTATGAATTAGCATGCTGAATATTCCCGTTGAAGCCAATGTTTTCATTGGCTTCAAACCCTGGTTAGTTCCAAAGAGGTATTTTAATAAATAGAGCATTAAGAAAGTTTGAAGCGATTAGGTCAGAAATAGGTTGGGTGTGGTGCAGTCACGACTGACTGCCATCTGGGGATATTATTATTATTTATTGAACTTACTAGTCACTTTTTAATATACAAAAATTAATCAAAATTACTTAAGAAATAAGTAACACATACATTAAAAGCAACATAAAAACAAAGCAGGGGGAGATCTAAAGCTCATTCATATTTTTAAAAGGCAG
The DNA here is from genome assembly GCF_964234715.1 of Podarcis melisellensis. Classification (NCBI taxonomy): domain Eukaryota; kingdom Metazoa; phylum Chordata; class Lepidosauria; order Squamata; family Lacertidae; genus Podarcis; species Podarcis melisellensis. The sequence goes on along the minus strand of NC_138530.1, from coordinate 23,810,911 downwards.
GACTAAAGCATTTCACCCATTAAGAAGCCTGACCAAAAAGAAATGTTTTTGCCTGATGCCCAAAGACAAGTAATGATGGTACCAGGCAAGCCACCCTGGGGAGAGTGTTCCTCAATCAGGGAGCCACCACTGAGAAGGCCCATTCTTGTGTTGGTACCCTCTCATCGAAAAGGACTTCAGATGATGATCGCAGGGTCCAGATAAGTTCATATGGGAAGAGGCAGGACATGAGTGAAACAGTCCTGTTTTGCATTTGCTGGCTAGGAATATCCTGGTTGGCCAGCATACACCAAACTCAGTACTTTGAGCAGAGAACATCAAATCACTCTAAGAAGGATTTTTTGTGATTCAGGTGGTTTCTTGATAGAGGGACGTTCTTTTTTTGGATTGCTTACCAACATCTCTACTGTGTGGTATGTTAATCCAATATGTTGGTGAATTGGCAAAATAGGCATTTTCAAGCTTTCTGAATTCATAGTTAAAAAAAAGATAAAGAAGGGATTCATATTTTATTTTATTGACATGGGTATGGTATGGGTCCCAGAACAGTCCTTTTGTTGCCAGTGGGGAAGAGGCGAGGGAAATATTTCAAGCTTCTGCACAAACCATTACTTTGCAGAAATCCCAGGTTTCTGTTGCAATATCCCCATACAGACAAAAGTCCTACTGACAAGCTTTCCAAAGATTATTTGTGAAACACTTTTTCTTTCTTTTTTTAACATCCTGAAAAAGTGCTTATCTGGATGCCAATAAATTGCTGACTCTAGCTTGATCGATGGCCACTTCAAGGAGTAATTTTTTTCTAATGGATTGTTTGGGAGAAAAGAAAAAATGGAATGTGGAATGTGCATTGAATAATATTCTCAACAAGAGCTCACACCATAAATTGTATTTAGTATTTCCTGCAGCATTGAATTATGGGATGGCAGGAGAAGGTGAAGGCAGCTGGGCTAAGTTCTCTAATGGCTTGCTCCTTTTTTTATATGCTGTGTGAGGTGACTAATGACCGTTAACTAGAATTTAGAGCGTAGCTCAGCGCTCAAGCCATATTTCAGTGGGCTTTGTAGGCAACCTTTGCTGAAAGTAGAAGTACTGTTCTCTGTGGTTCTGCTTGGCCAGAAACATCTCTCTTTGGACATGACCAGTTGAGGCATCAGATTGTGCTTTTTCAGCAGATTTGAACTTTGCAGATGTGTTTTATATATACATACAATTGCCGTGGCTGGGATCCAAAGAGGTACATTAAGTTGAGCCTAAAGGCTTCCCTTTACCCAATGAGAAGTCAAAAAGAAAGAAAATTACCCAGTTGAGGAGGAAACATCCCTGCACCATGCCTTATTGAAAAATGCTTTTTCCAGCTCCCAATAGTTATATTATTAAACACATTTGTTATTAAAGTTAAGTCCCACCTTTCCTTCAAGATTCCTTTTAGATTTTATGATTTATGTGGAAATAGTTTTCTATTTGGTTGTGTACTTTTTAATGTGTTTTATTTATTGTTTATGACTCTTGTTATGTTGGTAATTTTGTAAATCTTGTCATGTTGTAAGCCGCCTTGAGCGTTGTTTTAACTATGGAAAGGTGGCATACAAATAAAATGTTGATGATGATGATGAATCTGTCAATTCTGGTTCTCTTGGTTTCTCATTTCTCCAACCTTAAATTAAGTTCCCCACATTTCTGCAGCAATTTCCAAAGCTTTTATTAAAAATCCTCGTGAAAAATCACAATTTCTCCTAATTCCATTTCTATATGCAGCCTTGACTAATGCATTCATTTTTGCAAGCATTTTTCCAGAACTGGAAGAACGCAGGAGAAGCAAAGCCTTGCAATTTGCCTTGGCTCTGACAAGCTTGTATTGTTAATCAGAGTAATTAGGATTTAGTTGAGGCATGACAAAGACCTGTACCTTATAAAAACCCCAAAGGCCATCTATTTTCTTCCCAGCTCCTAGCAATTTTCTATTGACATTCATCGACACTGGCCCAGTGGGAGGGCAGCAGTCAAATCTGAAGTGAATCAGTGTCTCTGAATCATTAGACCTGACAAGCTAACGTCTGATGAACTTTCTTTCTTTCTTTCTTTCTTTCTTTCTTTCTTTCTTTCTTTCTTTCTTTCTTTCTTTCTTTCTTTCTTTCAATGTAACAAAGCTACAGACCATTAGGCAGGTTCAAAAAGTCTGGGTCTGCTGCTCTGAGCATCTATACACATATTGGAATTGTTGGAAAGATGGCTTCAGTTAGTTATTCATATGCTGCTGAGGCTGACTCAAACTACATAGGAAGTTAATAAAGGATGGTTAGTGTAAGGGCAAGGCATGGCTAGGATTCTTTATGTTATGTGATTGATTGACACACACACTCTCTCTCTTCTTAATTGTTCACTTAAAAATAAATATATACTTTTCAGGTTTATACATTTCACTGATTTTACAATCATTTTAACATTTCAAAACTTGACTTCCTTCCCCCTCTTTCTGCGGTTCCTGATTTTTTTTTAATACCTTCTGCATATCCAACTTAATTAGTTCATTTATTCATCTACTTTAAATATATACTCTTATGAAACTGCAGGTTATTACAATAATCCTGCCAATGTTCTTATCTGTTTACATTTTATCTGTAAATATTCAATAAACCATTTCCTTTTTTTTTTAAAAAAAAGGTTAGTTATCCTGAAATCTTATTTTTCTGCACACTCCATAAGTTTTTGTATCCATTCTTTCTTTGCTGGAACTTCTGCTTCTTTCCATTATTCATGTAGTAGTGTACATGAAGGTTTTCCCAGTAGTGATGTATGGAAGTGAGAGCTGGACCATAAAGAAGGCTGATCGCCGAAGAATTGATGCTTTTGAATTATGGTGCTGGAGGAGACTCTTGAGAGTCCCATGGACTGCAAGAAGATCAAACCGATCCATTCTTAAGGAAATCAGCCCTGAGTACTTACTGGAAGGACAGATCCTGAAGCTGAGGCTCCAAATACTTTGGCCACCTCATGAGAAGAGAAGACTCCCTGGAAAAGACCCTGATGTTGGGAAAGATTGAGGGCACAAGGAGAAGGTGGCGACAGAGGATGAGATGGTTGGACAGTGTTCTCGAAGCTACAAACATGAGTTTGACCAAACTGCGGGAGGCAGTGGAAGACAGGAGTGCCTGGCGTGCTCTGGTTCATGGGGTCACGAAGAGTCGGACACGACTAAATGACTAAACAACAACAAAGGGTACATGAATATGTTTCTATACAGTTCTGGTAGTTCTGTCCCTATAATTCCCAAAAGAAAAGCTTCTGGGTTTTTGGGGTTTTTTTTACAAACGTTATTTTAAACATCCTTTTCAATTCATTATATATCATTTCCCAGTAAGCTTTAACCCTACTACAAGACTACCGCATATGATAAAAAGAACCTTCTTTCTCTTAACATTTCCAACACATTTGATTTAGATTTATACATTTTTGCCAATTTATTCGGGGTTAGATACCATCGATATATCATTTTCATATAATTTTCTCTTAGACCAATGTGACTGACTCTCATAATCCACCCCCAACCCCCCACTCAGTTCAGTTTGGATAATCTGCAAAAGTGCAGATGTATCATACTGCAAGGGTAAGCAGGCTTCCGGTTGTTGGATCTGCTTTGCTTTTTACTAGAAACCCAAGAGATACCAAGCAGAGCCTGGTTCAAAAGACATAAAGGTCACATTCACACCATTTATTTATGACACCACTTTAAACAGTTGCTGCCCCCAAAGAATTCTGGGAGCTGTAGTTTGTTAAGGGTGCTGAGAGTTTCTAGGGGACCCCTATTCCCTTCTTAGAGCTGCAATTCCCAGAGTTGTCTGTGAAGAAGGATTGATGGTTAAACTGTTAGAATTCCTGTTCCGAGATTGCAGTCATGGGATTGTTGTCTTTCACGTGACGGTATATATTTTGACTCCACAGAGTGGGAAGTGACGGAGACAGGATGTTTGTGTTACTGTGTTCCATGTAGTGGGACTACTGTCCTTTGTTTTTTGTCTCTTTGCTGTCTGATGCTAGAGAGAGAGGGAGCCATGTTGTGTGTGTGTTTATATGTAAATAAAGTAGATTAGCCAAAATGCTGAGTTGCTGAGGTCTGTTGCTGTGCAAACTCTGCGGATCCCTAAGTGTGCCGATATTTGTTGGCATTGGTCGATGTGATGTTCAGGCAGAAGAAAGCTTTTGAAGCTCCCGAACGATTGACCAGGAGGGAGAGAACATGTCAGTCAGGCATGTGTCTCTGCCAGGGTGCTACTCAAGTGTGGGACAAGCTCCTGTCATAAACCACTCTGGGAAGTTGTAGCTCCGGGAGGAGAATAGGGATCTCTTAACACTGCTCAGCATGCTTAATAAACTGCAGCACCCAGGATTCTTTGGGAGAAGCCATGACGAGTAAAAATGGCATCATAGTGTTTCAAATGTATGGTGTGAATGTGGCCCTGCTCAGTTAATTATCAAGCGCCACTGGGATCTGTGTGCTGGCCTCCCAGCCCAACCAACTTCCTCTCACGATGGAGGATAAATAGGAGCAGAGTGAGGCTAGAGGCAAGGGAAAGGAAACAGAACCATGGACAGGGATAAGATAAAGGTAAAGGGACCCCTGACCATTAGGTCCAGTTGTGAACGACTCTGGGGTTGTGGCACTCATCTCGCTTTACTGGCCGAGGGAGCCAATGTTTGTCCGCAGACAGCTTCCGGGTCATGTGGCCAGCAGGAATAAGCCGCTTCTGGTGAACCAGAGCAGCGCACGGAAATGCCGTTTACCTTCCCGCCGGAGCGGTACCTATTTATCTACTTGCACTTTGACGTGCTTCCGAACTGCTAGGTGGGCAGGAGCAGGGACCGAGCAACGGGAGTTCACACCGTCGCGGGGATTCAAACCGCCGACCTTCGATCGGCAAGTCCTAGGTTCTGTGGTTTAACCCACAGTGCCACCCGTGCTTGCATCCCAGCCCAGCCAACTTCCTCTCACGATGGAGGATAAAGAGAAGCGGAGTGAGGCTAGAGGCAAGGGAAAGGAAACAGAACCATGGACAGGGATAGAGTTGTCTAAAAATCTCAAGGTCAAGCTTATCAGCAGCAAAGAAAAAAAAATCTTATTCCCATCTCACTCATTTATTTTGTGGAGCTTATTTTTTTTAATCAGTTCTACCTAAAAATAAGAACAATTCCTGCATATTATACATGTTATTAGGTGCATTATTGTATGCATAATATTATATGCATATTAGGCACACATACACTCCATCATCAGATATGTATTTATCACAAATGTAGATGATAAACACATACCGTAGATACTTATCAGGGCTGAAGCTGAGTTCTGGTAAGACAGAAAGGTTATGTGTTCGAAGTTCTTGGGTTCAAGAGGCACAGAAACAGCCTGTTCTGGACTTTCCTCGAAGGAGCAAATCCACCCGGATTCCAACATTGTTACAACATTGTCAGGTGACCTGGGTGGATAGGAATGCCTATTTCCAGCTCAAGCTGCTTTACCAACTACGACTCCTTTTGATCAGAGCTGACTTGGCCACTGGTACTCCATGTTCTGGCAACTTTCAGATTGGATTATTGCAACATGCTCTGTGTGGGGCTACCCTCAAATGGTCCAAAATACAGCAGCCTGATCACTGTCTGCTGATCACTGCTATATTTAGAACTCATATAACCAGTTGCCAGTTTCCTTTCTGGGCCCAACTCAAGGCATCTGAATTAGCCACAAATACCTGAAAAGCTGCCTCTTTCCCTATAGTCCCGTTCAGGTTGTAACATCAAGTGAGGGCCCCCTCTTCTACCACCCTGAGAAGTCAGCAGAGCGACAGGCTGAGGATAATAATAATAATAATAATAATAATAATAATAATAATAATAATAATTTTTTATTATTTGTACCCTGCCCATCTGGCTGGGCTTCCCCAGCCACTCTGGGTGGCTTCCAACAAAGATTAAAAATACATAAAAATGTCACACATTAAAAACTTCCCTGAATAGGGGTACCTTCAGATGTCTTCTAAATGTCAGGTTGACATCTGATGGGAGGGCGTTCCACAGGGAGGGCGCCACTACCGAAAAGGTCCTATGCCTGGTTCCCTGTAGCTTTGCTTCTCACCATGAGGGAACTGCCAGAAGGCCCTCAGCGCTGGACCCCAGTGTCCGGGCAGAACAATGGGGGTGGAGATGCTCCTTCAGATATACTGGGCCGAGGCCGTTTAGGCCCTATTCTCTTAGAATGGCAACGGTGCCCACCTGAGAGGCGTTGGAACTGAGTTCCTGCAAGTTCCGGCTGGGAAAAAAAGCCCTGCTGCCTGCTCATCCTTATAGCACACAGTATGGTTCACCATTACATCTGAACTGGGCCATAGCCATCAGTCAAATTCAAGGAATTAACTAAGGAGTTTTCCTGGCCAACCGTAATCCATAGTTCAATGTAGCATTTTTCATACCCAACTTTGAAACCAGCTGGTTTCAGAAAACAATAACACTATATTATTTTGTCAAATTTCCTGTTTTTGAAGCCAACTAATTCCAAGGGACTCTTTTGGCGGGGGAGGATTGTAAAATCAGATTTAGAACCCTTTGAGAAATTCTGCTTCCTTATGGCACTTACTCTTGTGGCTTCCAGCTTTTTTTTGTTTGTTGTTGTTAAAGGAAAATGTGTTCTGTTTTATACCAATGTTTACAGCTGTTCATCAAGAAAAATAGGACTGCAAAGGAAACCCAGAAAGTGCCGCACTTAGCGTGTTAGTGTTTTCCATTCAGCTCCCACATCCGGACTTCCTTCAGCTTGTATTTCTCAAAGTTCAGAAAAATCACAAGGAAGCTGTAATGGATAGGATGGTCTAATAACATTGGCATCCAGTCTTGAGGGTGGAGGAACTCTCTGAATTTATTTCAGCTCTTCAGAGTGCAGTAGATTCCCAGTTATGGTCAGGGCAGGAGCTACCGTTAGGCAAAGTGAGGCAATAATCTCAGGAGGTAGGCAATAGGGGAGTTGGCAGCAGGGGCAACATGATTCTCTGGCCATTCCTGCTAAGCCACTGGCCATTTCCCTTGGGTGGAGATCAGAACTGCGAATGCCACCCACCCTGTCACAAATCCTGTTAACTGCCCTCAGGTTCAGCAGAGGATTCACTCCCATGGCCAGCGTGGACATACAATTCAACTGCCAGGTCAGCCAGCTCCTGTACATGGAATGGGGAGATGGAAAACCATCTGGCAGCAAACTGGTTTGGGCTGGCCCTGCATGTACCCAGCCCTTCCTATGATGGAGGTGACCATTTCACATCTACTCTACACAAAGGTCACAATCCTGTAACAAGCAGCTCCAAATCATGGGTTCAAGGAGCAACAGAGGAAGGAAGGAAGGAAGGAAGGAAGGAAGGAAGGAAGGAAGGAAGGAAGGAAGGAAGGAAGGGCACAATCTAGCTCTGAGCCACCTCCTGTGCTCTGTCTAGCTGCTATGGTTCAGCATATAAGCAGCCAACTGATGATGGATATGGCTTCATAAATCCCTAGAATGTTGCTTTATGTATTTTCAGATTATTATTTTTAATTGGAGGTGTGTTGAGTTCAGTTTCTGGGATGGGAGGTGGGGTGTAGTTTTTTGGAGAATTGAATGAAGGGGGGGGGAACGACTCCCTGGTGAGTGCATATTCTGTGGCAAACCCAGGTTTGCTTCTGTGTAATGTCTGAAACACCCCTAAGAGGCTGCACTGTTTAAAAAGACGCCATCTGGTGAACTCTAGCTGCTGTTCTCTAGGAGAAAACTGGCAAGCAAAGTGGTCCCCTCTACATACTCCTCAGACAATAGTGCATGTTTATTCAAACAAACAAGGAAGGCAAAAGCTCCCTCCTGTAGCAGTGGTTGTAAAATAAATATTTTACTTTGGAAAGTTCTGAATTTCTCTTTCCAAAGACACATGTTGTGGTATATTTTGAGCTGTCCCAAATTATTCAAACACAGCAGCCAAGAAGCATTTGCTTTTTTAAAATGTGGGAACACACAACAAGTCCTAATGCATTTGGCCACTTGAAAATCTCCCAACAAACATGCCATTAGGACAGCACTTTCCATGAGCAACTGCTTTCCCTCACTGGCATATTCCACTTCTGAACCTTCCCCCCCTCCCCCGGTAATAACATAACCCATCTAAGCCCCTCTTCAATTCTTCAGCTGCAGAAAAAACCAGACCCTTCCCTTCCATTTATGCTGCTAGAATAAACATCTATTAATTCTCCCAGATCACAAAATGTTCAGCTCCCGAAGGTTAAATATGTCTATACAGTGTGCAGTTCTGCCTTGAATCAACTCAACAGAGAGTGTCCAAATATTTGGCTAGTAATGGGGAAAATGGATGCAATTGATCCATGGCTCTTATGTACAACATCAAAGTCTTGGGAGACAAGCAGCCATTATCAAATCAATGACAAATACTAGTATCAGGAGTGGGGATGTTCCATTAAGAGATGTAGAAAGGAGATGAGTCTCTTAGAGTGTCTTGTGGAAAGCTAAAAAATATACTAACATACAATTGAGAGGCTTGCTGTTGTTGTTTTTTAAATGGAACAAATATATTAATGCCGCATTCTATGTGTTTGACTTTAGGATCCCACCTATTAAGTTACATTGGAATCATATGTAATCAGAGTCTCTTGGAGGGGGTGGGATATAGAATCTAATAATTCATACAGAGTACTTTGGAGATTTCTTTCAGAACAGGCACAACAAAATTGAAATGGAAAGGTCTTCTAGTCTGTCTCATTCCAAAATTGCTGTCTCTGGCTAAAACTGCTGTTTCAATAGCTATGCTTCAGACACAAGGCACTTAGATGACATCACCCTTGACTATATGTTGGGGGGGGGCGGGGGCAGAAAGGGAAGCTCCTTTTCAGATATTTCCTACCCATTCAGAAGGCTTAAGGAAGATGGCGGAACAATTAGCTCCCATGGGAACACATCACTAGAATTGTATGGCAATCATTTGTCAAGTCAAAGACCCTGGTCAGATATTGCTTCAAGACAGTCCACAGTGATAGTCTTACATATGGAAAACTTATAAAAACTCATTAGAGGTTATTTTTTAAAAATTATGAATTGCCTTGAGAAAATGAGGTTTAAATTAAACATTTTAATGTTGCACATCAGAGGAAGCCAACCCAACAGTTGCACTATCAGAAGACGTTCATTGCGAAACATATTGCACAATCTATTCTGCAAGAAAGTTACCAGCAACCTCCTTATGCTATCTCTTGTGCAACAACATTCTGCTGGTGCAAAACATATCACAAGCAGAGTGAGCATACTGCTAAGTGACTTAGCACTACATTGGATACAAGGTCCACAGTAGTTCTTGTAGAGCAGGGGTGAAGACCCTGTGTCCCTCCAGGAATTGTTGGACTACAGCTCTCATCATCCCTGACCATTGGCCATGCTGGCTGGAGCTGATGGGAGCTGGAGACCAACAGCATTTGTTGGTCCACAGGTTACCCAATTCTGCTGCTGATATGTCTGCACATGCCTGAAAAAGCACAGTACTGCAATATTAAGTACAAAAGTAGGGATGGGGAACCTGCAACTCTTCAAGTCTTGCTGGACTCCCATCAGCCCTAGCCAGCATGGTTGATGGTCAGGGATGATGGGAGTTAGAGTTGAGCGTAGACCACGCATTCCTCACCATTCTATTAAAGTATGTTTACTGGGTAGTGAAACTTTATGGTCCAGTGTTCCAATATGAAAGTAGAAAATAGCACTTACTGAACTTTCCTGGATGACAATAAAACAGAAGTAGCCAAGGAGAGAAAAGTATTGCTAGCTCAAAAGGAGAAGGGAAAAGAAAGGATCAATAAAAGAAATAAAAAAGGAGAGTTGAGTCCAAATTCTTTCACAGAAGAAGGTTTCACAAACAGAAAACTCCATAGTGGGTAAGCTACTGTTTTTAATTAAAAAGTAGTTAAACAGAATTTCAAGCAGCATTGCAGACACCCCAGTGGTTAATCACATGATAAACATGATGCTAAGCATGAATGACCCAGTGAGTGAAGAGACTGATGAGGGAACTTGAAAACTCAGCATGGACATTTCCCATGCACATTTGTGTTGTTCTTCAGAGGCAGAAGCTTCCATTTACCAAGGTCCCCGGAGAGCTGAAAGCATGTGCCTCAGTTTTGACCTGCTCAGAAGTTGGAACCATAGCCAAGGTTCAGACAACTGCTTATTCTCCCTGCTGATTCAGCCCAAAAGGTAACTAATTGGTGTCAACTATAGTGAAGCCTTTTGCCCACTGGGATCAGGATCCGACACAGCTTACTTCAGATGAGCTAGTGAAAGCCCTTCAAATGATGGCAGTGTCTCATGTGCACATGCATGTTCGCAAAAATAACAGAGTTTTATGGCACCTTAATGCTCAACACTTTGTCAACCTCAATTATTGCAAGGCAGTCTTTATTGGGCTATTATTGGACCTAGTTTGGAGGCCCATAGCAACTTGGGTCTAGGATACCTCAAGGACCACCTGATCTTGGTGCCTGATCACAGAGGTCTTCAGGGGCGTCATAGCTAATGGTCCCCCATCCCTTGGATGCACAGCTTGTATCAAAAGGTCCTTTTCCATCATGACATCCTCTCCAGAGAATTTTGGCTGGCACCTGCACTGCTTTCTTTTACGTGGGCTTTGGAAAAAGGTATTATTTTGGTGGACATTTTAAAGCCAGGGCCTTTGATGGATTTGCTCCTGGTGTTTCAGTGCCATGGTTTTATATCAATCTGGTTCCTGAGCATGTTCTGAAGGCAAATGATGCCACCACCTTGCTAAAACTAAGCAGGTCTCATCAGTGCCTGGACCAGTGACCATCAAAGAACCACCAGCTATGCCCCTTTGGTTTCCATTAAAAATGGATAAAAATTGCAAGAGAATAAACAAATGATTTTTTAAAAAAACCATTGTTGTCTTGACATAGAAGGAGGTAATTCCAGATTCTCCAAATTCTCCTTGAGCTTAATGGATGAGCACATGGGATTCTTTGTACACAGACTCAAACAGGAGGAGGCAATTTTTGAAATATCCCAAAACCAGGACATAAGAACATAAGAAGAGGCCTGGTGGGTTGGTCCACCCAGTCCAATAACTTGTTCTCACAATGGCCAAACAGATGCCCATAGGAAGCTTGTGAGCAGCATGTGAGTTCAATAGACTGGAGGAGTCATACTTGGAGGGGCAAGTGCGAACTCAGTTCTGGGCCCCAGCTGATAAAGTTGATAATGGTGGCTGAGAAGGCTATGAGAAATGAGAGTCTGTGGACAGCTATCCCACAGTAGATGTTCTGCTGCTCTCAGTTCTGTCAAACCTCCTCACTGAGTTGTAGACTTCGGGGGACTCTTTTTGGCAATGCTCCATTGTATGGCTGCAGGTTATTGTTCTCTAGCTGATAAGGCCAACTAATAATAAGGATAATGATGAATAATGGGGTGGAAGAGTAAGCAAGTTAAATATCATTCACCCTTCTAGGACTTCATATTGACTGCCTGGCCCTGCATGAACACCTATACATTTCATTTGGAAAGCAGAAGGGATTTTGTTACTGGTCTCTTTATTACATTGACTAATAATATTAAAATTGTAACCCTAATCTGGGTGGTCCTTATTTTTGGCCCCTGCAGCTTAAAGGTTCCATAAATGTGGATGTAGGTAAAACGGCAGAACCCAAATGAATGTACATTTGACATTCTCACATTGCTTCGAATGGTTTTCATATTTTTCATCTATAAAAAGAGTGGGAACATTGTTCCAAACACTCTCAAATGGGACATTTATCCATGACGGGAAAATGTGGTTTGCTTATTTGTACCAGAAAATGTTCTGAGCAGCACATGCAAATGATCTTGGAAATCAAATATAACAGTATGTATAACAGTAGTTGTTCAGTCACTAAACCCATTTGTTTCCTTCACGGTGTTCGCCAGCACAAGCAGCCAGAAGTTTCATGAGTGGTCTCATGAGGGGAAGATTAAATGTGTGTGTGTTTTCATAAAACAATGACATCTTGTTTTCAAAGCCCAGCATGGATATTAGAGAGCAGTCTGCTATAAACTACAGCTCCCAAGGACAATTGTTTAGTTTAAGTGCCATTTAATGCTCTCCTAAATGGCTCGGCTGTTTGGTGTGCAATATATCTTCTAGATTAGACCTTTAATCCTGAACCTTTCTGCAGCAGGGAGGGAGTCAAGCCAGCTTCACCCTACGGAGGGTCTCTTTCTCTCTCACTCTCTTTAAGACAGGCGTATGAAAGACATCAAAGTCGTATGTTTTGCCTCTTTGAATAGAAGCAGAAGCCCTCCTTTTCACAAAAAGAGCCCTTGAAACATTTCAAAGTCTTTCCCCTAGTTTATCTTGCTGAATTTTTATAAATCTCATAAACACAGGGAGGAAAACCTAAGAAGAAGCAAACAAAAAGAAGGAGCAAGGTCTAAAATGTGAAAGAAAGAGAAAGGCAGAGACAAGAGGGGACAGCCAGAACTTAAGGGTATGTGAATTTCATTCTCACCGATGGATTCTGTGGTTTTCCTCAGTGGGCGGTTCAAAAACAAAAGAACAAAGAGTCCGGTAACGCCTTGAAAGCTATTGCGTTTGTTGTGGCTGAAGCCCTCAAGAGTGAGAGACCACTTTGCTGGAGGGTGGTTTGTGGTCTACAAACCCACAATGTTCTCAATTTACTTACATTTCTATCCCACCTTTCCTTCTGTCATGGGAGCCAAGGTGGAGTACATGTGGTTCTCTGGTGGTGCCCATCCAGGCACTGACCAGATGCAGAGCTGCTTAGCTGCAGCAAGGTGGTGGCCTCATGTGCCTTCAGACTATCCCCTGGGGCAATAAGATATCCCACCAAGCTTGTTGCCTTACAAGATGTTCTGAAGTCACATGAGGCACACAGGGTAAAATTCAGCTTCACACCAAGGCAATCATTCCATCAGCACAATAATGTCTGCTGGCTAGACAGAATGATCTCCTTTCTTCTGCCCCCATACACAATTCAGGGGTTCTCCCAACCCTCCAGAGCAGATCTGGGGAGGGTGCAAGAGTAACCTGTAGGGAGGAGAGCAGGGATGTCCCCTTGTGCTTGCAGAACTCATCCAACCAGCATTTATTTGAAGCTAGTTCCTCTTTTTAAATTCCAAACCACCCACTTAGCTTGCTTGGCTCACAACACAGAACCTCTGGCCGCCAGTGACCACAAACTTCCCAGAGCAAGAAAATATTTCCCCCTCCAGTGCTCCTATCCATTTTGCTGCTCTCCAAAACATGGGCACACTTGCTCTCACGATCCTGAATGCCTCCACCCCCCGCCACTCTAAATTTAGTAGCCTATCCCATAGTTTGCCAGTTTATGTGTCTTCTTGACTGCTGCAAACATTTCTTTTGACAGTCTCAGACAACACCCCCCCTCTCATCCTCAAGCATGAATTGTACCTTGTAACCCTGAGAAAGAGTTGGATAACAAGTGTGCATCTGCCTGGTGTTGGGTGTGGATAATGCATTTGCTCACATTTTCAGCAGATGTTTTTGCCACTCGCAGGCCAGATTTAATTCCCCCAAGTAGATCAGCTGCAAGCGTAGCCAAGATCAGGGGAATCCAGAACTTTTTTTCCAGAATCCAATTATGTATTTATGCAGAAGCAGAACAGTGAGATTATAATGCTCAGATATGCCTACAATTGATTGCTTAAGGATCAGGAAAGGAAGTGTGTGCATGTAATGATCAAGTGAGCACTCTTGGCTGAGATGCGCTCTCCCCTGCTAAAATAATTGCTGCCACAACTTCTGGGTCCTCCCTGACTTTGACGCCAGAGGCACTTCAGGGAAATGAACTTATTGAGAGCTGGGAAATACTATCAGCAAACCCTCTGGTCTGGGTAGGCTGGAGTTGTTTCCCCCCCAAAGCATGCTTTTACTTCTTACCTTGCCTTTAAAGTTGATGGGATGGATGAGGGGTTAAGGTAAGAGAATAAAGATGATCCTGCGGATTACTTGGTCAACTTAAGACTATTTTCATTAGGGCAGGTAGAATCCATTTTCGCTGTTCTGCTGTGACTTCCTGTACAATAGCTATGGAATAATCACCTCTGCCCTCCCTGTTTAGTATGCCACTGCCCAATATCTCAGTAGCAATATGATATAGAAAACTTTTGGCTTGATCCAGCAAGACCAGTCTCATATGATGCAGGTGATAATGCCAGCATTTCTGGAAAGGGAAGAAACAGTTGAAATATTCAGCATCACTTTAAATGACCTATTAACAGTGATTAATAGCTCCATCTATGAGATCACCTTTTCTCAGATTCTGCACTTTAGTGAAGCACAATAACACTTAAGCACCTTTGGCAAGGAATGCTTTTGCACTTTGCTGGCATTCGGAGGTGAATAAAAAACGACTCTTTTCGACCAAAGCGTTAACTGCACAGAACTTGGCTCCCATAAAAGAGGGATTTAAGCAGGTTTAGGTTTTGCAATTAACAGGAAAATGGATTTTTTTGTCTATGTATTGAATAGAAATTCTTGTGTTTTTGGTGACCCGGAGGTGCACTTTTCAATCTTTGACCGGACTTTGATTGCAAGAAGCAAGTAGGCTAGCAAAGACAATTAAGTACATCATATTGTTATGTCCACCCCACTTCTCCAAGTGGTGAAGGGCAGAAGTTAACCTGGTTGGGTTCTCTTTGGGGGGGAAAGATGACTGCAGTTTTAGGATTGTCCTGTAGGTCTGTAATATTTGACTCCATTTACAAACAGACAATGTGAACTTTAAATAGAGAGGCATAGCTCAGCAGTAGATTGTCTGCTTTGCATGCAGAAGGTGCATGCAGAAGATGGATGGCCCACCTCTCAGGAATGCTGTGGTAGTGGGTTTCCTCTTGAGAGACCTTCCAACTTGATGATTCTTTTGTTTCTTTTTACACACACATCCAGACTAGCTAGCAGAAAAGCCTATGCTAGCTCCCTGGCAGGTGGGTTGCTATTGCTTACTGGAAGGGAGACTGGTGAGGTGACATGGTGGTCAGCGCAGTGCAAATGTACCAGCAGAACCATGAGATTGGCTCTGCTAGTGTGTTTGCACCACACCAACCTCACCACCACTTCATCTCTTCTTCTTCCACAGCTGGGAGCCAATAGTGAAGCTAGTGTAGCATCGCCACCCTCCACCTGGCAAGCTAATTCTGTTCTCTGGCTATTTCCTTGCCATTCTGGGCCATTTACTTGTAATTTGCCTCCTAACAACATGGTGATATGGAGAGGCCTGACTGATAGGCGCTGCCCTGTCTCCACATTTGGAGGCAGGAACGCTCCTGAATAGCATTTGCTGCAAACTATGGTAGGGAATGTTCTATGCTTTGGTCTTGCTTGTGGGTTTGCTACAGGCATCTGGTTGGCTACTGAGACAATAGGATGCTGGACTATACGGGTCTTTGATCTGATCTAAGAGCCTCTTCTTATGTTCTTCCAGGCTTGACTTAAAAATGATAATTACGGAGTCATTCTGGTCCCTTCCATCTGTTTTTGTCCAAATCTGCATTAGAGATCAAGCTTATAAAAATATATGGATGTGAGCAACAGAGGGGGCACGCAAAGCAAATGTTCACAATTTCTTTAGCTTTCCATTATGACCCATCCTGAAGCTGTAAATCCTACTGATTTCAGTGGGACTAAATTCCAAGTAAAGGTGTGTTGGCTTGCAACCATAGAGAACAACAATAGGAAGACAGGGACAGGACTTCCTTCTTGGCTACACTCCTCATTTTGGAGCTCAGAAAGTGCCTTATGCAGAGTCTAGCTGTTGGTCAACCTAGCTCAGTATTGTCTAGCAGGGCTCTCCAGGGTTTCAGGTAGGGGTCCCTCTAAGTCTTATCTGGAGATGCCAGGGATCATTCCTGGGATCTTCTGCAGCAGATCAGGTTCTCCCCTTCCAATAGGCCACTTTTCTATAGGAAGCAGTCTTATACCAAGTTAGTCCATCTTTTAAGGGGCACTTTTTGGTGGATTGTTTGGACGAGCCCATTATCTCTGATTTTTAAAAGTAAATGTCCAGGATGTTTGCTTTCTATAAAGCATGCTTCAGAATAAACAGTTGTTAGTAGGTGCCTGGTCTATTCCCTTTTCCCCATAAAACGTTTTGGTCTATTAAAAGTCAGCTTTAAAAATGTTTTGATTATCTGTGTGGTTCCAATAGTTTTACAGCATTTCACTGTTATTCTTTTGGGGATTAACTTGGCCATTACTCCACTGTATATGTTGAAGACCCTGGACTTCAGAAAGCTGTTGATTTACAACATGTCACCATGAAAGACCATGGATGGGTGAAATATGCTCTGATATGCCAAGAAAACTTATGAGTGTTTTGCTGCATTGCAAGCTTAAAAAAACGTTTCTCATTCAAACCAGGGTGTGCAGATCCACCCCTTAGGATGATTAGATATTAGGGGCATGCCATGGCTTCGGACAAAGCTTCAATCTCAAGCCAAAGCTGGGTTATTTGTGGTTTTTTTTTAATTTAAAAATTTATTTATTAATACAACAAGGAAAAAAACACACAAAAAACACAAATACCAAATTACACACAAATTACAAAAATAACCATAGACACATAACTCTCTCGGCAAACAACAAAACATCCATTGGTCTCAACACCAAAGACCCAACTTCCCGTCTGTTCCATATTTCAAATTCATATTACTTATTGCCAATACACTTTTTTTCATAATTAAACTTATTTTCAATAAATCTAATTTCTTCTATCTACCTAGCAACTTTTACTGAAGTTCCTCGAATGCTGCAACAGAATTTTAACTACTATATTTATTTTTCAGATATTCTTTGAAAACCTCCCATTTCAAAGCTGGGTTCTTTGAAAGGTTTCTGGGTTACTCTGGAGAGAAACGGGGTCTGTACAAGGTACCCCGAGACAAAGTGGGAACCTGCCATGGTGCCTTGGTGAATCAGACACCAGAAATCCACAATGCTGTAGTCAAGTGTCTGCAGAAAGCTATATTAACACCTGTAATGTCATGGTGAGTAGGGGTTAGACCAGGGGTCAGCAAACGTTTTCAGAGGGTTGGTCCACTGTCCCTCAGACCCTGTGGTGGGCCAGACTATATTTTGGAAAGGAAAAAAAAAAAGAATGAATTCCTATGCCCCACAAATAACCCAGAGATGCATTTTAAATAAAAGGACACATTCTACTCATGTAAAAACACGCTGATTCCCGGACCGTCTGCCGGCTGGATTTAGAAGGCAATTGAGCTGGATCCAGCCCCCGGGCCTTAGTTTGCCTACCCAAGGGTTGGACTGTACCCTACTTGGCTGTGTGGGTTTCTTCCTACAAGGGAACAGGTGCATGCAGCCAAATAAAGCCTTTTAAATTCAGATTTCAAGAAGCACTATGATAAGCACTTCCCAAAGCACTGAGGCCTAACAATGCTTCTTGTGCAGTGGCTCACCAACCAGCTGGCTGTTAGGCTGGCAACCCCACATAAGGGATTTTGACGGATGTTGTCATGAGACTGACAAGTGAGCCAATCCTGATAAGGATCTGGCTTGTGGAACCGAAACGGTTCCCCACCCCCTCAGAAGGTTTGTGCTAACCTATATCTTCAAAGCACATTCCCGCCCACCCTCAAATAATCCTGGACACATAGAGGCTGCTGTAGGAATCCAGCCTCGAGGTTACCAACACATGGACTGCAGTGGCCTAGCTATCTCTGTCCAGGAAATGCTGTGTAGGTGATAAACCAGGCAGAGCTACTAAAAGGCACTCCTAGCCACACTTGGGTCTTTAGTGACAAGACTTCAAGAAGTGAAAATTCAGACACAAAAGTTGTCAAGCTTTTCAAAAGGAAATTCACCAAAGTCTACAAGATTTTCCTGGACATTTCAGAGATTTTTGCATGGTCTCTGTTTCCAGTGGCCAAATCTCAGCTATGTCTGGGAAATTCTGGATGTATGGCAACCCTAGACAAGATATATACCCAGGAGTACCCTCCACCCCAAAGCTACACTTCTGCTCCTTCAGAGTAAGTGTGACCCCTATCCAGAGCAGGTAATTTGCCTATCTCCCAGATATGGAAATTACCCACCCAAAGAGCCTCCATCTTTTTCAGATTCAAGCACAGTGTCAGGAACGTAGCTCACCAGAGTGCAGGGGAAGAGTAAAACTCGGAAACTGAGCTAAGTGAGAGAGAGACAGACTCTGCAGATGAGAGCTGGCTGACAGAGCCGAGAAGAAGCAGTTTGACCTCCTTCCTGAAGAGGACACTATTAGCTCTCAAGAAGCAGGAGAGTTAGGAGGCAGCCAGAGCATTGCTAGGCAATCAGCAGATAAGCAAAGGACTGAGACTGTGTCAAGTGAAAGTGGAGAGGGGGAAGGCCAGCATCTCAGTCCCCATTCTAGGAGACTGAATAAGATCAGAGGACAACAGAAGGGCAAGAGGGCAAGGGTGGGAATTTGGCGTCTTTCCTGCTGTGAAAGGAGCGGAGATTCAGACTGACCAACTATGGTCAATGCAAGCAGGTGAGAAACGTGCTCTGGATGTGTTTTTTGTAAATAAACGTACATAAAACTGCTGGAGAGCCACTACTTCTTATTGGGGCTTGCTTGCCTGCCTGAGATCATTACACACAGTTTGTTGGCCCTCATCCAGTTCACCACTGCAGCCAGGCATGGATCCAGAGTTTTCCCAGCCTCACCTGAGTCAGATGTTATGGAAAAGTAGAGTTGCATGTCGTATGTCCACTGCATGCACAACTATCATCCAAAGAGGGCTAGAATCTTCCACTGTCCAGCTGCATTTGAGCCCACCCACCGAATGCGTCCTTTTCAAATTTCCTCTTTGGGAGGAAACACCCTTCATGCTGGATGCCTTTTTTTGTTTTTTGAAAAATTGCACAAATACCTCTGAGAAAACAAACTAATGCTGGATGAATCAACTCATATTATTAAGATGTGAAAAATAGCAACTTCCTTTCCTGCGCAGATGTCTGTCGTTCTCTATAAACAGAAGCTCTTGCTTATAAAACAATATGGGAGGTAATCGCGGGGAAATGGCTTACACAGCTGCACACTGGCAGGGACACAATTTTTGATTTTGGCAGCGTTGCAGAACTATGGATTTCATTCAAGATACTGTGAAAAATCCCAACATTGCAATGTGCTTACTGATGTTCTGCATAAGATGTGCAATCTAAGCCTAACTAACTCTACTCACAAGCCGGGATGGGCAACTCAGGTCCGTGTCAATTTCAGTGTGGGTCATTCATAAGTATTCTTTCCCATTTCTGCATTATTCTCTCTCTCTCACTGTGCATTTTTTTAAATGGATGTGCAAACATTTTTTTCAGATAATCATTTTTTTTCTCCCTGTATGCATTTCTAAACCACTTTGTCCTAAAACACACATTTGCATTTCTTGCAACGAGGGATTTCTAAGCTTCACTGCTCCATTTGCGTCAATCTGTGAACCACTTAGGTGCCCTATTTATAAATCACAGTGTTGTCGCCTTTTGGTAAGAGAAATGTAAGATCGGAAGGGAAATTGTATTCTGACATGTATACTGGTTCCAACTAAATTTACAGAAATAAAATTCCACAAGCATCCCTACTCACATGTAAATCCAGCAATTGAGGACCTTCATTTTTCAGCACATCATTCAAGTAAGATGTCTCTGATTTTGTGAAATCAGCAGGGCAGCTATTTCCTTGGAAGCAGCGCTTTTTTGTCCAGCTTGTCAGCTGATTCCATTCCACCCCCCCCCCCAATCAGAATTTATCATTTTTCATTAAGGGGGGGGGAGGAAAATCTAATACTGTACTCATTTGACTGGGGTGCCAAAAACTATCCTGATTGACATCTCTCCTGTGGTAAGGAAGACAGCAATCATGATTTCCTTTTCTGTTAAACTAATTAGCCTGCAAGGAAAAGTGAATTGTATCCTCAGCACTCTGTGCCTCATTTTACTTAACCACCTTCCTGTCAGGCCGGTGGATTGAATTCAGCGAAGACTTTCTACAAAATGATGAATGATCCTCTCATCTTTGCACAGAAAATTTGCCTTCCTGTGAATCTTTCTGTACCTTTTCAGATTGTGAGGAAATATTTTGAGGAATGCTTTATGAGAATGTATTTTGTTTGTTAGTGAGTTTAATATTACATTTTTATCCTGGCTTTCCCCCAAGGAAGCTCCTTGTCCTCATTTTATCCTTAAAACAGCCCTATGTGGTAGGTCAGGCTGAGAGACTATGCCTTCAGGCAGTTCAGAATTGGAGGTTTGAGCAAATGGACCCTCTTAACTCGCAACCTGAGCAGAGAAAATGGAGCACCCTCTGCCTCAAATTTCACCAGGGGGAGGACAAATTCTCCACCAGATTCTCAAGTGTGGGGCTCACCATTATTTTATTTATTTAATAAAATTTGTGTATTGCTTAGCTGTAAATAAAACCTCCAAGCAATTCACCCCCCCATAAAATATAACCAGTAAAAGCCAGTTTTTAAAAGCAAGTTTAAAAAAATTCAAAATAGAATCAAAATCAGCATTTAAGCTACACATTAAAATACATAAAAATACATTAAAAATTCCTTCCAGTAGCATCTTAGAGACCAACTAAGTTTGTTCTTGGTATGAGCTTTCGTGTGCATGCACACTTCTTCAGATACACTGAAACAGAAGTCACCAGACCCTTCTATATAGTGAGAGGGAGGGGAGAGGTATCACTCAGAAGGGTGGTGGGAATGAGTGATTGGCTGATAGGTGTGGCAAACCTGTTGACGACTATTAACGAGTGCAATTGGTCTTACAGGAAAAAGCAAGGGGTGAGATGGCTAAAAATAGCTTTATCATGTATAATGAGATAAGAATCCAATGTCGCTATTTAGACCAGGTCTCTCCATGGTTTTAAGTTTGGTAATAAGTTGCAATTCAAATAAGTTGCAATAAATAAATGATAACAAAAGAAATCGTAGACACCATATTCTTGGGGGCAAAACTACAGCATTCATTTTATAGACCCTTGATTTTTGAACAAGCTTGATGGGCTGGAAGGAAATAGCAGCTCACCATTGTGTTTTTCTCTGGAAGGAGAACGTGCAGGTGAGTGAGCCCGGGTGGACTGCCATGCGTCAGATTCCTCCGCCGCAACGTCCAAGACACTTGTCTTCAAAGCTTAGCCGTTGCAGTATCTCAGGACTTTTGCTTGGGAGAACGCTGCTTTGATCTCCCATCGGAAGACAGGACTTCCCACACCTACTTGGCTGCACTTAGTCCTAGCCAGAAAGTCTGTGTTAATTATTATAAACAGCCCTCTGTATCTTAAAAGTAATTCCTTTCCTATCTTCACCAAGTGCTGATAAGGAGAGCATAAGTGGAGCCCTTTAATGTTTATAGGAGAGATGCTGTGGAAGGCACTTCAGGGGAGTTCCAAAGACTCAAATAATTCACATCACCAAGCACAGGAATATTAGGTATTTGTCAAAGAATTTTATAGCTGTTTTCATCCTTGGCAGAAATAGCCAGGTGATGCTCTCGGGGTATCTTTGGACTCCCTTGAACCCTGACCACTGGCCCTGCTGGCTGTGACTGATGGGCAATGGAGTCCAGCAACACCCAGAGGGTGAAAGATGCCCCACCTCTGGGTTCCTCTCCTCCCTACCTATGTGGGGTGAGCGGGAGACCCTGTTGCAACAGTTTAATAAAGATCAGGCTTACTAGCTGCTTTGCTTCTCAGTATTCTCTGGTTGGCCTCTGTTATTTTCTCTTACCAATAGAGAACCTACATAAGGACTCTATACAGGCTCTTGGATACCCCATAAGGGAAAAATGAGCAGTTTTTTTTCTTTTAACAAGTACCTAGTCATTGGCTCCCCCATGCAGAACTAAAATCTGTGCAGGTTGTCTGGTCAAAGCTTGTTGATAGATTATAGGCAAGAACCTAACCCAGGTCACATCTCCCCTCTCCAGCCACCAACCCACTGACACCTTGCTCAGCCCCAACTGTTCTTCAGTGGGCAAAAAAACAAAAACAAAACATTGAGAACTAGCAATGTGAATCCAAGCTCATTCTTCCCCATTCCAGCTACTTGTCAATAAAATGCAAAACCCATGACCTGTAACAGCAACCACAGAACCTTTTCACGTTTCCTCCCAGCAGGAGCCAATGTAACTTTTACAAGCAGTAGAAAGACACCATCTAATATTTTTAATACACTCACAAGGCACTTCAAAGTGTGTACCCATAGACCCTGCACTAATTCTACATTAATAGCTTCTAAAAGTATGGGAAGGTTCATAGCTCAGTGCTTTGCCCACAGAAGGTCCCTGGTTCATTTCCTGACATCTCCAGGGACAGCTGGGAATGCACCTTGTCTCCAACCCTGGAGATGGATGGTCACTTAGTATATAGAAAATGCTGAGCTAGATCCAGGTAGAGGCACCTCCTAGTCCTTACACAGGAACAGCAAGGAACAGGAATGGGGAAAATCAAGAGACCTACAGAAGAAGAAGAAGGAGAAGGAGAAGGAGAAGGAGAAGGAGAAGAGGAGGAGGAGGAGTAGGAGGAGGAGTAGGAGGAGTAGTAGTTTGGATTTGATATCCCACTTTATCACTACCCGAAGGAGTCTCAAAGTAGCTAACAATCTCCTTTCCCTTCCTCCCCCACAAGAAAAACACTCTGTGAGGTGAGTGAGGCTGAGAGACTTCACAGAAGTGTGACTAGCCCAAGGTCACCCAGCAGCTGCAAGTGGAGGAGCGGAGACGCAAACCCGGTTCACCAGATTACGAGTCTACCGCTCTTAACCACTACACCACACAGGAGCCACCACTACAGAAATCCTCTCTTTGCATTACCCAAAGAAAAGTAATGTATCTACCCAATTGGGTAGCTTCATCTACTCAAGCCTGTCTGCTTTAATAGGCACTAATCTGGCGGGGATTGGCTGCCTCCACCACTCTGCCTCCATAGCTGGCTTTATATCCAAGGTGCCAGTGATTGTTTGCTGCCATTGGTGCTGTTGTTGAATGAAAGGCAAAAAGCACAAGGGGCTGGTGTTTGTACAGTGAAAATCAAGTAGGAAAAGAGGAGCGGGGAGAACTTTAAGGTTTCACAATAGGGCATGTGTGCAGATTGATGCTCAGACACAAAGATATATTTCACCTGCCTTCCTCAGGACTGAAACGTGCAGAGGTGGAAAAAGCTCACTGTAATTATTTTTAAAGCACTCGTGAAACTGACAAGCATTTACTATGGGAAGGAGAAGGCTGGTGAAGCTGGCACACTTGGCATTTTTTTACCAGACTTTTCTGGACCGATTCCCTGCAGAAAGCATGCAGCAGCAGTGGGTCAACGAGTTTCACTGCAGCTGCAAAGATGGGATTACAGTCCATTCCCAGATGGATTGCAGACATTCCTTTGCACCAGGTGAAACTATGGTGTTACAGTCAGTTGACACCTAACTGTAAAAGGGCTTTGTATGAATTCAGGAAGAATAAGGTTATCAATAGTGTGGAGCCCGGTATGGCTCCCCTTTATCACATACACAGCCCAGCAAGGCAATGACAAAAAAAACACCAGCAGCATACAAATCAATATGGCTAACCTGATCCAAAATACCCACCCACCCCACTCACGCATGAAAACAAAGACCACCACGGCCAACCACAAATGAACAGCCACACCCTAGGCCAACCCCAACCTCTCTCACCACCAAAGGAACACAAGTGAAGAGCAGAGAACCTGCACAAGTGACGCTGACACAAAACCCCACATATATTAAGTAAAATAGAAACATCGCCACCCACCCCCCCAATCATCTCCCCCCTCCACCTCTTTCCCCATTTTCTTCCTAATGTCTCGACAAATGAAACCGATTTGTAAAAAATGTTACATGGAGGGGAGATAAGAGAGAGAGAGACGTTGCACATACTTTTGTAAATCATGAAAATCTTCAATAAAAATACATTAAAAAAAAAGACAAGGAAAGAATCAATAGTGTGGAGAAAAGGCTTAGTTTTTCTCCCTCTTGTTAACTCTAGAAGCTAGGACTATCCAATGAAGCTGAATGTTTGGAGATTCAGGATAGACAAGAGGAAATACTTCTTTTCTCATAGACTTCTTGCATGAAAAAGAAACTGAAACAGTGACATATGGATTTGGGGGTTGAAGATAATATTGGTTTATAGAAAGTGTTTTTTTGGGGTGTTATATTGGAGTGGATGAAGTGACTATTGCTTATATACAGTGGACAGATGAAGAATTGGAAGTTCCTTAATTTCTGTATTTAATCTTTTCTATTCTCTCTTTTCTTCTCTCTCTATCATTTTCTCTCGTCCCCCCCTCATATTTCCCCCTCCTCCTTTCATTATCTTCTTTTCCTCTATATTTTTATTTTATTTAGATAAATGTTGGATAAAGAAGATATTTGGTTTTAAGTTTTGCATCTCTCTTTATAAACACAACTGAAATTTATTTTTTAAAAAGGAAATACTTCTTTACACAGTACATAGTAAAACACAGTAAAAGAAAAGTGCATAGTAAAGAAAAGGAAATCACTTCCACAACATGTAGCGATGGCTGTCAACTTGGATGGTTTTAAAAGAGGATTGAACAAACTCAGGGAGGGAGGATAAAAGTATTGATGGCTACTAGGCCACAATGGCTATGTGGCAGTAAGTCTCTGGATGCTGACTTCCTGGGAATTGCAAGAGGGGAGAGTC
This sequence comes from Podarcis melisellensis, assembly GCF_964234715.1. NCBI lineage: Eukaryota > Metazoa > Chordata > Lepidosauria > Squamata > Lacertidae > Podarcis > Podarcis melisellensis. The sequence continues at coordinate 23,786,147 of NC_138530.1, read as the reverse complement.
CTGCTTAGGGGCTTCTCATAGGCGTCTGGTTGGCCACTGTGAGATCAGGATGCTGCCCTAGGTAGGACTTTGACCTGACCCATCAGAGCAAGGACCGTATGGCAATTGCAGTGGAAGAAAAAGAATGTTATAAATCAGCACTTGAAGAAACACAGTAGGGCACTGGGGAAAACACAGAGGATGCAATAGCCCAGGTGAACATCATCTGGAATCTCACAGCGATTTGTGCCAATAATGAAGTAAAGGACTAGTGTCGATGGGGACTTGGGAGTAGAATTATGCTCTGGTGTAAAGTGCTGTCGGCTCAACATAGCACCTGACATCAGTTGACATCTGGGTCTGAGGGTCCATTCCTCCATTCTTTGCTAACCCCAAACGGATTCAGTTTTATGCCTTTTTTATGACGGGGCTTAATGGTTGTTTCTTATTGATCTTTCTGTAATTCATTCTCCCTGGAGACTGTAAAACCTAATTAGGTGTTTTCTGCTTTTAAACATACCCAGCCATTCAAGGCTATAGGCTGCCCACCGTAGGATATTTGCAAATCATAAACTACTGCTTTCTGATCATAAACCTGTCATTATGTGTTCCAGGCTTAATTCCTAACTAGAAACAATTGAGTGACAAATTGCTTCACAAACACAAGGACTGCCAGAATCCTTCCATTATCAGCAACTGATTTTGCCCGGTACATAAACAGGGTAAGTAGGAAGGTTGTAAAATAATTTCAGCAGCTGTTTCAGCCACACCACAGACCCCATTGTTGATTGTTGATTCGTGATTCAATGATTAGTTTTAATCTAGTGCCTCTGATAAGTGGCCAGTGAGGCAAATATACCAGGTAATTTGTTTGATTCCTGGTGCCTGAAAGCCTCCATACCTAGACATTCACCAAGTTTCCTTTTGATGTTGGGAGCTTAACAACCAAAAGATTCTGCCTCCTGTTTATGAGGGGGCTGAAGTGCAGTTCCAAACACCCACCCACACACCTGCCCCCTTTCTTAACAGCTTCACAAGGTTAAACACCCATTACCATGGGAGCTATGTTGATGGAACTAGATTAAGGGTTTGAGATAACAGAGCTGCCTATGTCTCAAGTTCACTGTTCAGCCACAATGGTATGCTACTTCTTTGTTCATTCCAGGATTTCCCTTTGATGCCTCCTTTGCTTATTTTTAAAAAATAAATCAGCCTTTTCCCAACTCCAGATGTTGTGGACTACAACTCCCATCAATTCTATCCAGCATGCCAATGGCAATGGTTGATGGGAGTTGAAGTCAAGAAGACCTGGTGAGCACAAGGTTGAAGACTGGTTCAGCCCAGTACTTTCCACAAATGTTAACTTTTTCAACTGTCTGAAGACAGAGAGCGTTAAAAGAAAGGGAGAAACCTCCATCCAGCAAGTGGCTTTTCTTAATTTTATTTTTTTCACAGCTGGGGTATTTTTGTCTCCAGAATTAGCCAATTCTGAATTTGCACTCATGCGTGGATGTCAACCACTATGGGGTGGTGTTTATGAATGTCCAAGAATTCAGAGATATGCCAGAGGATGTTGGCCCTCATTTAAATATGCCTGTAAAACCAGTAGCAATGTCTTAACTTTAGTAACTTAACTTCGTAACTTTAGAGTCACGAAGTAGTGAACATGTTTTAGAGTTCATCAGAACTTTTCTTCAAGCCAATGTTCACTAAGACACGCATGCACATACACACACACACGCACACACACACGCACAAACAAATCCTGCCTGAATCAAATTAAGTCATGTTTATTTATATACATTCAAAGGGTTTTATTCCATAAAAACCAAGATCATTATAAAGATGAATAATACGAACTGAATCTCATAATAAACAATTTCCATAACAATCCAATAACGCTAAGTACCTAAAACATACTAGGTAAAGGACCCCATGGCTGTTAAGTCCAGTCAAAGGCGACTATGGGGTTGTGGCGCTCATCTCATTTTCAGGCCAAGGGAGCTGGCGTTTGTCCACAGACAGCTTTCCGGGTCATGTGGCCAGCATGGCTAAACTGCTTCTGGCACTACGGGACACCGTGACAGAAACCCGAGCACATAGAAACACCGTTTACCTTCCTGCTATTTATCTACTTGCACTTTTTTGGGCGTGCTTTTGAACTGCTAGGTTGGCAGGAGCTGGGACAGAGCAACGGGAGCTCACCCCGTCACAGGGATTTGAACTGCCGACCTTCTGATTGGCAAGCTCAAGAGGCTCAGTGGTTTAGACCACAGCACAGAATCATAGAATTGCAGAGTTGGAAAGGACCTCAATGATCATCTAGTCCAAACCCCTGCAATTCAGGAATCTCAACTGAAGCATCCATGACAGATGGCCACCCAACGTGACGCTCTCCAGATGTTGTTGGACTCCAACTCTTATCAGCTCCAGCCAACATGGTCAATGGTGAAGAACAATGGGTGCTGTAGCCCAACTGTGCCTGCACAGCACCACATTGGCTACCCTGTATTGTGTTGTTAGGTGGACGACACCACACTGCCTATCCTAGATATGCTGGAATGAACTGCAATGACAATGTTAAGAATGATTCATATCCTAGGGGTGCCTCCACTATTTTGCAGGAGAGATTCAAGCAGATAGAAGAAAACTGAGGTTTGTGCAAGTAAAGTGGATTAAATCACACAACAAATCCACTTTTAAAAGTGACAGGGAAATGCACTGAAAAGAGTGGGATGAACAATTGCCTCTTTGGGACAAAGGGTGGGGTATAAATTTAATAACTTAATCAATAGGATGTCCTATAACACCCACAGGTAAATTAGAAAGAATGCAGGGCAGTCTACCTATTTAAAAGTTAGTTAGGGCAGCAGCGCTGGCAAAACTTCTCTTTCTTATTCTTTCTTATATTCTCTTTATGGAACACTTCCTGTGAAACATCTCAAAGTGATTTAACAATACGGACATCAAAAGAAAACATATCACACAATTCCAGATTATTGCTTTTTTTTAAAAAATTCATATATAAAACAAATAAAATAATTTCATATATACAGAATTATTTTTAATATATAATATGTATAAACTAAAACAAATTTTAAATATAAAAACAATTTCTTAAATTCCTTTTACAAAGAAGAATTAAAACAATTTCTTTTCATAAAACTTTGGTGACAAACTTGCAACACTTTAGTTGGTCCTACCGTTGCTTTGGTGGTTTTCTCTCTAATGGAACGACACAGCTTCTGGCATATTTATACTAAATATAAATATCAGCATTAACTTGTAGATTTCCCCCAAAAAATATATATCTTTGTAATTTTGCAACTTCTCTTGTAGGGGGAAAGAAAAGAGAAAACGCTTTGCTGCATCCTTAGAATGTGAATTTGTTTCAGTTTTCCCTTCATTTGGCGTCTCCAGTCTGTTAACATTGCTTTGACAGAAACTCCTGGTGTCTGTCTGTCCTTCCCCGACATATCTTAGCAAAACAGGGTCCTGTTACTTTAGAAACAGAAGCAACAACAAACATTGAATTGAGGTGGCTTGGGAATGTGACAGTGTTAAATGGCTTGTGCCACAGCTGGCGGTGCACTTGCTGAAATTATCCAGGCCTGAAGTACCTGAGACTGAAAATGTTCTCAATCAAATTGCAGGGCAAGAGGAAATTCCAGTAAATCATTGACTTATTGAGATCAACATGTAACTGATCCCCTGTTCCTGCCCCTGCCGCCACCGCTGCTGCTGCCGCCGCCACCACACCAGACAAGAACAAAGTCAATATTGGTGCTTTGTTATCACCGTTTGGAATAATGTCTTGTGTTCACTCAAGTTGCCACGTTGGGCTCGATGGAGATTTTAGAACTGATTCGGCCTTTTTTTTTTTATTTATAGTGGAGGAAATTGCCAACGTTTTCTTAACTGCAGCATGACTGAGTGGTCTGAGATATTTAGGGGTTGCTGTTTTCTCTGGCAAGGAGCCTCCGCCCCCTTCGTTGGGCTGCATAACAGCGCTGAATTTGGGAACACTTTGCCGGTGTAAAAACTTTCGGGAAAATATGCCTATCGGGTGCCAACATGTCAGGCTGAGCAAGCACAGACCAGGCCAGGTCCAAAGGCTCCAGCACCTCTGGAGCACAAGCTCAGCATGCAATTTCAACATAGGCTATGGATTATTTCCCCCCGGCTTACAAAGCACAAACAGGTCTTTCGCTGAGCCACCTATGTCTTCATAGAGCCAGCCACCGTCCACATCCCTGCCCCAAACCAAAACAACAAACCCTGAATTTTTGCTCTGTTCAACTGAACATTAACTGCAAGGTTGCCACCACTGACATTTGAAAATATGTGGTTTGGGGGATTGAAAGTGAGGGGTGGGACCAGCTCAGAAAGTCCCAGATCCAATTATTGCTTTCTCCAGTTAAAAAGTGGTTAGAGTCGCAGTGTGCTGGCAAGAGGTCTACCTGAGAAATCTTGGAGAGCCATTGCGAGTTGGAGAGCAGAGCATCCTGGACAAGACACACCAGTGGCTTTTCTTGGAAGAAGCATCTTCATGTCTTCAAGGTTCAACAAAGAGCAACTGCAATGTGCTTAGGACTGGAAGATTCAGGACACAGCACATAGTTAAACTATGGAATTTGCTCCCACAAGTGATGGCTACCAATTTGGATGACTTTAAGAGGATTAGTCAAATTCACAGAGGATAATGCTTTCAATGGCTACTAGTCATGATGGCTACGTTCTATTTCCACCATCAAAGGCAATCTGGTAGGAACTGCAGGTAGGGAGAGGGCTGCTGTATGAATGTTCTGCTTGCACGTTTCCCATGGGCTCTGGTTAGCAACTGTGCATAGCTGTCAACTTTCCCCTTTTCTTGCGAGGAATCCTATTTGGAATAAGGGAATTTCTCTTTAAAAAGTGGAAATGTTGACAGCTATGCAACTGTGAGATCAAAATGCTGGACTAGATGGGCCTGTTCTTAATACTCTTATAAGAAGAGGGGTTGTAGGTGTGACACCTTGCCCCATTTGGTTTCCAAAGTGTTCCCAAGGTTCTTAAATGGAAAGATCAGCACTAGAGAACACATTTCCCTGAAATATTCCTTTCTCAAGATTGCTGCTCTTTTTCTGTGCCCTGCAGCTGAAGAGGAGTGTTTGGCACCATTGGTGATCTTCTAGGTTGTTCAGGGGTTTAGGCAGACATCTTGTACAATAACTACTATCCAATCCTTTTAGCTGGAGATGGAACCTGGGACCTTCTGCATACAGAGAACTGGACTCAGGACCTTTGCATGCAGAACATCTGCATGCAAAACAAACTCTACAATATGCAACAATAGGTGCCTCCCCCCCAACTTCTATAGAGGTTTTGTGATCTTACCTAATTTGCACTTTCTGTCATAATACATAAACAGAAAGAGCCATCATCTGAAAGTCACACGTACCTGAATTTTGAAATGCAATTCTCCAGCCAACTGGTATGTACAGAAATGCACATACTAAAATATTAGTGAAAATAATATAGCAAAATGTGTTGCATTACATAAAATTGCTTTGCAAAAAATGTGCATATTATTCAAAATATCAGGGGAAATGTGCATTCAATTTAAATTCCAAACTGATGTGGAAATGTGGGGAACTGAACTTAAAGCTGGGGGAAAATGAGAAATTGAGAGAAGCAAAAATGGACAGAATCACACCCAATATGCCAGCATATTTGGAAAACTCAGCAGTGGCCGGAGGATTGGAGAAGATCAGTCTACATCCCAATCCCAAAGAAGGGCAATGCCAAAGAATGCTCAAACTACTGCACAATTGCACTCATTTCGCACGCTAGCAAGGTTATGCTTAAAATTCTACAAGGCAGGCTTAAGCAGTATGTGGACCGAGAACTCCCAGAAGTGCAAGCTGGATTTCGAAGGGGCAGAGGAACCAGAGACCAAATTGCAAACATACGCTGGATTATGGAGAAAGCTAGAGAGTTCCAGAAAGACATCTACTTCTGCTTCATTGACTATGCAAAAGCTTTTGACTGTGTCGATCACAGGAAACTATGGCAAGTTCTTAAAGAAATGGGAGCGCCTGATCACCTCATCTGTCTCCTGAGAAATCTCTATGTGGGACAAGAATCTACATTTAGACCTGGATATGGAACAACTGATTGGTTCAAAATTGGGAAAGGAGTACAGCAAGGCTGTATATTGTCTCCCTGCTTATTTAACATATATACAGAATTCATCATGCGAAAGGCTGGGCTGGATGAATCCCAAGCCAGAATTAAGATCACTGGAAGGAATATCAACAACCTCAGATATGCAGATGACACAACCTTGATGGCAGAAAGTGAAGAGGAATTAAAGAACCTTTTAATGAGGGTGAAAGAGGAGAGCGCAAAATATGGTCTGAAGCTCAACATCAAAAAAACGAAGATCATGCCCACTGGGCCCATCACCTCCTGGCAAATAGAAGAGGAAGAAATGGAGGCAGTGAGAGATTTTACTTTCTTGGGCTCCATGATCACTGCAGATGGTGACAGCAGTCACGAAATTAAAAGACACCTGCTCCTTGGGAGAAAGGCGATGGCAAACCTAGACAGCATCTTAAAAAGCAGAGACATCACCTTGCCAACAAAGGTCCGAATAGTTAAAGCCATGGTTTTCCCAGTAGTGATGTATGGAAGTGAGAGCTGGACCATAAAGAAGGCTGATCGCCAAAGAATTGATGCTTTTGAATTATGGTGCTGGAGGAGACTATTGAGAGTCCCATGGACTGCAAGAAGATCAAACACATCCATTCTGAAGGAAATCAGCCCTGAGTGCTCACTGGAAGGACAGCTCCTGAAGTTGAGGCTCCAATACTTTGGCCACCTCATGAGAAGAGAAGACTCCCTGGAAAAGACCCTGATGTTGGGAAAGATTGAGGGCACAAAGAGAAGGGGACAAGAGAGGATGAGATGGCTGGATAGTGTTCTAGAAGTGTTCTAGAAGCTACCAGCATGAGTTTGACCAAACTGCGGGAGGCAGTGGAAGACAGGAGTGCCTGGCATGCTCTGGTCCATGGGGTCACGAAGAGTCAGACATGACTAAACGACTAAACAACAACACTTCTCAGTGGTCAATTTATCATCTGATTCAGTCACCATGAGCTCAAACATAGAATTATAGGACTGTAGATTTGGAAGGGATCCCGAGGGTCATCTAGTCCAACCCCCTCCAATACAGGAATCCTGCCCACAGCTGTCCCTGGGTGGCCTCAAACCACCAGCCTTCTTGTATGCTTTTGTCCAGACTGCATTTCAAAGCTTCATGATGATGCACAAAATTTCAGGTTGTGCTCATGATTTAAGATTAAGGTGACACTATCCGCAAAGCCCAGACCATTAGCAGAAAGGACTTATAAATAAGCACAGAGATTATTTACATCTTGGAACAGGTCTTGTTTTCACTGGCCAAAGATGACTTCCCCAATAAACCTGGCAACAGGAACACCAGCACAACATGCCATTTTATAAGACATTTATGCTTATGCACACATTAAATCCCTGGGAGAGGCTAGAGAAATCAGGAAGTGTGAGTGATAAATGTGACTGAGGTTTGCTGTTTGGCCCAAGCTTACTGTATATCTATATGTCAGCTTTCAAGGCTGTATAATTAAAAAGCGACCTTCTGTGTTTCAGCCCTATATGGAGATGCTGGGAATCAAAACTTTGATTTCTGCATGCAAAACAAAAACTCGTGTGTGTGTGTGTGTGTGTGTGTGTGTACTTTGCTCTGCATTTATAAATTTCTTTTGTGTACAGAATGCCTGTTTGAATTCTTATACCTTATCAGTAATAATTTTAAAAATTAAAAGACAAATTAGGGGCAATGTTTCACTGGAGGCAGGTATCCAAACTTAAGAAGCTGCTTTATACTGAATCAGACCATTCTTCTATCTAGCTCATTATTGCCTACATTGTCTGGCCCCAGAGCTTCAGTCTTTCACAGTCCTACCCAGAGATGTTGCGACTGGGCAATAAAATGGCAAATGCAATTCATTGTAAACAAGTGTAAGGCCTGGGCAGAATATCTTACTTCTACATGGGGCCTGAACTAGCAATGACTGACCTGCAGGGCCAGCCGACCCATGAGGCGAGAGGAGGCAACCGTCTCAGGTAGCAGGATCCATAGGGCTAGCAGATCTGGTCTCCTGAGCCCTCTGCTGTTGGGTGTGTGTCAGCGGAGTTCATGGATCTTCTACAGCATCCTAAGCTCCAGACACCCACCATGTCTAAACTACACCAGGGTTGAAGATGGCATGGTTAGTGACACACACCCCACTCAATGGTAATGGTAATAAGAACACTCCAATGAAGGAAAAAGAAAAAGAAATTGCTATTCCTGCCACTTCCACACCCTGACTGCCACGAGCAGGCAGGGCTTTGGGTTGGGTGATAAATCTGCCAAGATATTCCAGGCCCCTCATTAGGCTTGATCTGTAAATAAGCAAACATGAGAACATGTGTGCCTTCAAGAGATAACAAAGATTCAAACAGTAGACCTGATGCATGAAGGGAGAAGCAAGAGTGGGAACCGACTTGCCTGCCAAATTAGGTTTGCTGATGCACATATCGGCGCCATCAGTTGCAAAGCCAGATTCACACTATGGGAAAACAAACCCGCTGTGGCTTCTAAGGGGGAGGAAAAAAAAAACCCACCTACATCTTTCTTCACCCCACCAAATCTTATATTTTCTTTTGAAAATCAGATTAGCATTCACTGCAGAAAGGAGAAAGTCTGTCTTTTGTGCTGGTTGATTTTCATAGTAGATATGCTTTACAACAGAGGACAAAGAAGTTATGGCCTGATCAAAAAAATCTAGTTTAAGGATTTTCAGGGTAAGAAAGTCAATCTTTGCACGAAGTTATCTGAAACACAAGCTCCCCTCATTTCAGAAACATTCTTTATGGCAGGACTCAGGAATGCAGGAAAGTATTGGGATAAAAATGTTTTTTAAAAAAGCTAAGGTGATAATTTTTCAGATGCCATGCTTTGCAAAACAAGGAATGCACACCCCACCTTTGATGTAAGTATGTGTCAAGCAAAGCCCACGGAACTGTGATTCATAGACATAGCAGTCAGGAATGGACGGGTCTGTCAAATGCTGGCTTCTTTAATTTTCTCATTTTTGCAGTCTTCAGTTCTCCACGTTTCTGAGGTAGATTGCAATTAATTTTTTAAAAAGTGCTTCATCAGCATTTTAGTTGACTTTTTTTCAAGTACCGTATACACTTTTTTGCATGCTATTGTGCCTCTTTTTTTTACCACGAATTTCACTTAATAGAATGCATCTTTGTATTTCTTCTTTTCACAAGCACTTCTACGCATACTTCCGCCAATGGAAGCTTTTTTGTACATGCTGTTTGGTTGCAGAACTGCATCACTAGAGGACTGGACAAATTCATAGAGGATCAGGCTGTCAGTGGCTACTAGCCATAATGGCTATTCTCTGCTTCTAGGATTGCTGGAAGCCACAGGAGGGGAGACTGTTCTTGTGTTCAGGCCCTGCTTGAGAGTTTTCTAATGGCAGCAAGCTGGCGACTGTGAGTACATGATGGACCATTGGCCTGATCCAACAGGCTCTTCTTATGTTCTTAAATAAACAAATGGACCACAATTCTCTGAACCTAGAATTCTTACTTCAAGCCACACCATGAAACCATCTTTCTCTTTCTCTTACTTCATTACATCAAGATGCCCACATCATGAAATTGGCTCGAAAAGCCCAGTGTTGGCCCTTATTTTGTGCTATAAAACCACAACATGTTTCTTTAATTCCCAAATACTGTATTTATTCGAGTCTAATGCACCATTGAATCCAATGCACACCTCAATTCTCAATTTTTTTTGAAACTCCCCCAAAGTATTTGCTGGCGAATGTAAATGTGACATTGAATCTAATGCGCACCTTGATTTCCACAATGTAATTTGGCCAAAAAAAGGGTGAGCATTAGTATCGAGTAAATATGGTATTTTTGCATGCTTATGAACACTGTTTACATGTGCACACCAATGTATCAGTGACTCAGTTTTACATGAAACATGTGCAGAGAGATGTGTTGCCGGAATGCAAGGAACCAATTCTTCGAGGATAGCGAAACAACTGCCTAATTACATTTTATGCTCTTTTCAGGTTCTTGAGTATTTCATTTTCTGTGAACGGAACAGATTTATGCACATTCTCACAACGTCTCCGGTAGAGGCAGGAATTAGACGGCCTGCCAGGAAGTCTACTCAGCCATTAGATAGATCCAGACGACGCCTAAGTACTGTATGCTTAATAGACCTAGGTGTAAAGTGATGGTTCTTTTTTCACCCCTTATTGCTAAGCCAACCTGCTATAAAACATTGATCTCTCAGATACAGGAGACACATGACTCCAAGGCCATTCGGTCCAGTAGGCTTAACCCGCTGAACTTGACGTGCTAAAAGGGCTTAAAATGTAATCATTAGTAGATTTTCTGCAAGCAGCTGGTAAAACAAGCCTTCTAGGCAGCCAGGGTGCTTTAATTTATTTCTTAATCCTGCCAAATCAGCAGAAAAGTATTTTACCTTAGTTCTACTTGGCGGGGGGCTGGGGGAGAGGTGAGGTTTTAAAAAGTTAAAATTCCAAACGGACACTTCAAGTGAAACAAAAAGATCAGCGTATCGTCTGAGAGCCAGAGCTAGGAATGTAAATGTATTCTAAGCAAAGAAGCAGTCCAGAAGCTGTCTCTTTAATACAGCTGAGGCTCAGGCTATTTGAAGGACCTTATTCTTCTACACGGACCTGCCTGGGCTCTGAGACTTTCAGGTGATGCCCTTCTATCATGCCCACTGCCCTACATTGGGTAGGGATGCAGGAGAAGGCCTTCTCAGAGGCTGCTCCCTCCTTGCTGTTCTTCCACCAGCAGGTGAAGCCTCTTTTCTTCCGAAGAAGCATCTTCACCCCTAGAGTTCAGCTTGGACACTGAGGTCCAGCTCCGAGGGCCTTCTGGCGGTTCCTTCACTGTGAGAAGCGAAGTTACAGGGAACCAGGCAGAGGGCCTTCTCGGTAGTGGCACCCACCCTGTGGAACACCCTCCCATCAGATGTCAAGGAAATAAACAACTATCTGACTTTTAGAAGACATCTGAAGGCAACCCTCTTTACGGAAGCTTTTAATGTTTGATGCTTTATCGTGTTTTTAATATTCTGTTGGGAGCCATCCAGAGTGTCTGGGGAAACTCAGCCAGATGGGCAGGGAATAAATAATAAATTATTATTATTCTGACAGGCTTCTGAAAACCATCTGCTTTTAAGAAAAGAGCTTTAAATAGCATACCCTCCAACATCCTGGGGATCAAAATTGGGATGCTCCTTTTTTTGGCCCCAAGTTCTTGTGCATGTGTGAGACTGCAGGACCAAAAGACACATGTTTTTTCGTCTTGTGAGATCAAAAAATAAGTGGCATTCAGTCTGGCGCTCTGGCATGACCCAGCCTGGTCTTTGTGCCAGGTTGAGTGTCTTTCTGTCCAATGCTCTGGTGTGATGCCAGAGCACCAGACCAAAAAAAGGGACATTCCAACATCCAGTCAGAAACCGGGATCGGCTTCTGTAATTTTGGGGTGGTGGAGAGGTTTGAAATAGTGGGTTGCCCTGTTTTTACTAACTGTATTTTAATAGATGTTTTAATTTAATTTTAATTTAATGATAGTTCATTTTTTTTTTAGTTTTACATTTATTATAGTTCAATTTTTTTTACATGCTTTTAGCTTTCTGTATTTCTGTATTTTATCTGTGCTGTTATAATTTTTGTAAGCTGCCTTCTGGGGGAAAAGGTGAGATACATAGATAGATGATAGATAAATAGATAGATGGATAGATAGATAAATAGATAGATAAATGTAATAATGTTCTTAATGCACATTCATGATTAAATGGGCCCATGATGGTATCAGGGAAGTTATAAGCAATCCCTTATAGCCTGCAAAAGTTTTGGAGTGGATATACTGCTTCGTTTCCAATTGGTGCACTTTCCACAGCTTCCTGCTGAAATCATGTGACTTTTTATAGCGTAAATGTCTCAGGGTTTCTTTTGTCCTGCTTTTGTTGCACTGTAGCGCAGGTGGCGCTGTGGGTTAAAGCCTCAGCGCCTAGGACTTGCCGATCGAAAGGTCGGCGGTTCAAATCCCTGCGGCGGGGTGCGCTCCCGCTGCTCGGTCCCAGCGCCTGCCAACCTAGCAGTTCGAAAGCACCTCCGGGTGCAAGTAGATAAATAGGGACCGCTTACCAGCGGGAAGGTAAACGGCGTTTCCGTGTGCGGCTCTGGCTCGCCAGAGCAGCAATGTCACGCTGGCCACGTGACCTGGAAGTGTCTCCGGACAGCGCTGGCCCCTGGCCTCTTAAGTGAGATGAGCGCACAACCCCAGAGTCTGTCAAGACTGGCCCGTACGGGCAGGGGTACCTTTACCTTTTACTAGCGCAAGAATGCCCTTCCAGGGCATTATAATGTGGCACCACTGGGGATGCATCGCAGAACAACTAATAAAGCAGGATGATGTGGGGACGGCCAAGCACCACTAAGGCACTATTGTAGTGTCAATGACAAGTTGCAGAATATATCCATACACACATACAAAATAGTCTCAAGGGACCCAAATGGTACCTTTAACTATCCCTCAATGATACTCTTAACAATTCAGGAGATTGCTTTTGCACAGCTCCGCTTGCTCTGCAAGCGTCTCTTCCCCAAATGCCAACAAATATCCTGTTTGAGATTTCCAAGCTCCATTAAAATCTTCTCTTCCCACTGAGACAGAAAGCAGACAAAAGAAATTGCAGGGGAGGCCCCCCCCCAACAAAAACCTTTTGCATGTCAATCCATAGTTATTGCATTGACAGGCAAAATTGTAAAGCGCCCCATTAGTGACTGTCCAGGGCTCCTTTCTCAAAAGCCAGATCCTCCATTAAATGGGCTGAGTTTCACCATTGTTTGCGTACAGCTCTTCAGCAGTCGCCCACAGAGGAAGCAACCCACTTGAAAAGAATAAGGAAACCTGCAGGGAAACAGTATGGGACATCTTCAGCAACTTTGTTTCAAAGTTCTGTGATTTAAAAAAAATAAAATTAAAGAAGGGCAGCTGGTTCATTGGGGCAATGAGGGCACCGCCTCACCAACCATTCACAACAAAATAAAAAGAATTCCTTCCAGTAGCACCTTAGAGACCAACTAAGTTTGTTATTGTGCCTGCACACGAAAGCTCATACCAATAACAAACTTAGTTGGTCTCTAAGGTGCTACTGGAAGGATTTTTTGAATTTTGTTTCGACTATGGCAGACCAACACGGCTACCTACCAGTAATCATTCACAGACATTCCTCACCTACCTGCCCTCTTAATTACAACCGGTGAAGAGGGTGTCATGACCTGTCAGCTTCTTCATCCATCTTCTAAACATTGCCCCTTGCAGAACTCATCAGGTAGGAGGATGGGGGAGAGAATGAGAATTAGCTGGCCCTGCCTGTCATTGGCTCTGGCTCCACCTACTTTTGGCCTCCTGCCTTACGCCCTACCAGTCCTGATTAAGGATGTCAGGGAATTCTGAGGAAAATGGAGATGGGAGCAGAAACTGCCAATGTTCTCTGAGTGGTTTAACAGTCAATCGGTCTTCACAGGGAACTCTGGGAATGGTACCTCTTTAAAACTCTCAGAACCTTTAGCCAACTATAAGTCCCAGCAGGTCCGGCCCACCCATGAGGAAAGGTGAGGTGACTGCCTCAGGCAGCAGGGTTGTTCCTGATGTATATTTTCACTCACTTCTCTTCCCTGGTGGGGGTGAGGGGCAGCAGTGCCATTATGTGGTCGGCCTCAGGTGCCAATATGTCTTGGGCCAGCTTTGGCTCCCAGAATTCTTTTGGGAAAGCCATGACTTTAAAATGGTATCATGGTGCTCTCAGTGTATGGTGTGGATGTGATCCTTGTCTTCCTTTGCAGGGTCCTTGCATAGATTGCTGAAATAATGTGGGAAGTTCTTAGAACTCTCAAAAAGTCAGTTTATATTATTCATTCATCTCCTCTCCCTCCTCCCTCACCTTCCGCTGCCTTCAACTCCTGGCTAGTAAATAAAACAGGCCAGGCACCAGTTTCTTTCTCAACAGAAATGGGCATCAGCAGCTTGGGAGTCTGGGAGATGTCATTTTAATTTCCCACAGTCCCACATGGCACCACTCCCCAGTGGAGGCTGCCAGACCTAGATGTCCAGCAATCTCCCAAGGCAAGTGTCAGCAATGGGTTGTGCTAGCATGTTAGGCCAGAAGGTAGCCAAAGATACCGTAGACTGATGCTGGATCTGATGTATGACCTTGAATACACAAGGCCTTACATACATGTGTGTGGCACCTCCTCCTTCAAACACTCATTGGACCATTCAGTGATAACTCCTTTGCAGGATACAAGGCAGAACAATGCTTCCAGCCCTGCTCATTTGTAGCACATCATTTTGTATACACTGACCAAATGAAATCATCGGTATTCAGCCATTTCTTGGATACCAGCCTTTGCAATAAAGTGTTCAGAATTCAAGCTTACTGCACAAGGTCATTTTCACAGCCTGATTGATATGATCTCTTTAATCGAATGCAATCTGCAGACTTGATCTCTTGCCATGTAATCCACTCAGGAAATTCTGGAATGGTAGCCAAAGACTTTTTTCCTGCCAAATATTTTAAAGAAACAAAAATTCACAGGGAAAAAAAAGTTAGATAAAATCCCCCAGTGTTCTTGAGATCATAGTGTTTGGCACTGCCTGGCTGAAGATATACTGCCCGTGTCAATATCTGAATAAATTGCTTTTGGATTCCAATATTGTGAAGGGTCTAAAAAGCAGAACATTATGACTTTTAGAGCCAACACCTGAACCATATACAAGTTTTCTTGAAACTACATCTTTTTCGATTTCCATGTTTTTAAAACTATAGTTTTTAAGACAAAGGCATTTTTCCTATCCAGAATCTCATGTGCACTTGCAGAACTCATACACCCACCATGGGCTGCTTCATTCAGTTTTATGGAGGCAGCAGATCTTCTTGAACAAAGAGATGCCCATTCAAATCTGCAACTTCCATTGCTACTCTGGGGGAGCTTTATGTGTGCATTGGAACTCTCTCACCTGCTGGATCAGGGTGATTGCATGGATGCAAATTCCACCCATTCTATGGGACTTATATTTTTCCTAGATTCTTGCAAACAGTGTGCACAGCTGATAGGAATAAGCATTCACATTATGATTCTCATCCCAGTCTTTCTGAATTTGACTGGTTGTGCCTGGTAATGCAGACGGATGTCAGGAGCTGGAGTCAGATGTAGGTCAGTAATAAAACAACAGGGCACCCGATGTCAGTGATGTTAACTCTTTAACCAGCCCAGACCTAGGAATCACAGCGACACCTCCCAGGAGGTCATGTCCCAGTAAAGCAGTTGCGGGGACTGAAGGCCCCCACATTCCCATTGCTGACTAAGGCTCTTCCCCCGATTCCTTCTCCAGCAGCCTAAGGCTCCACCATCTTGTTTCTTGTTGCTCCGTCCTCTTCATGTCTTTGTGTGTTGTGGGAAACCAGGGGGTAGGGGAGCTGGTTGCAGCAGGAGGGAGAGACTCCCTGGATTCTTCAGCAGCCTGCCTAATCTCTGTCTCATGGCCCCACTCATCTCCTGCCTCTGAGTCTGGACTTTCGTCTGCCACAGCCTCTTCTAGCTCACCAAACCATTCTCTCTTCATCTTCTGACACCTCCTCCTCCTAGTCTGCTCCTTCTTCTCCCTCTGTCCACTCATGGTCATCCCACCACCAATCCCCAGGCTCTGAGCCGCCTTCTCTTGGGAGTTCCCCAGCTCATGCCTCCCACTTTTCCTCTGTGTCCAGCCAACCCATGACAATGGAGATGAGCACCTCACTTTGGGTGTGTGAAGGTGGTACTAGATTTGGGTTGGGTCAAAAGGTTTAGTATGGGTGCAAAGCTCAGTGGTAGAGCTTCTGTTTTGCATGCAAAAGATCCCAGATTCAATCCTTGGCATCTCAAGGTAGGGTGGGGAAGACTCCTGTCTGAAACCCCAGAGATCAGCCACGAGTCAGTGTACAATCCTGAACCGGATGGACAAATGATCTGACTCTATGGCTATGACAGAATGAAGGTGTGTAATCTGGACATCTTCTGAAGCTGTTGTTTCGTTCTATCATGAACAATCATGGCCTTACTAAAACAGTGAAATGTGGTTGTCAGATTTAATATTGTTAGGACAGGGAACACCAGATGCAGCTGGGCTTTCAACATCAAGCATTGTGCCATTGCATTCTCATTGTCTGCAGTCAATCCCTACAGCAAATTAACTCCATTAGCAAGAAAAGTGAACTTGCCCCATAACCTTAGGTCCTACCAGCCTGACCATCGGCTTTGATGGTCAAGCCAATTATGTCCATTGTGCACATCACCAAATGAACTGAAAACTAATGGGGCTGTCTAGATGTCACTGTGACTTAAACTAAAGACAACTGGTCTTCGGCAGTTTAGCCAAAGGCAAAACCTGTGCTACAGGATCATCATTTAACTGGCGAGGACTCCAGGATCCCAGTCTGCCAGGGTGACCTTGTTGAGTTTGTGTTTATAAAACAAACAATTCAATTTCCCAGCACAGCGAGCAAATCCAGTATGAAAACTAGCAGGAAACAATTGCTGTCAATAGCAGAAGCAAGCTGGAAAAAGACAGATATAATAGATAAACTGTTTGCTGGGGGAATTGAAGGGTTACCCTAAGAAATGTGCAGCATACATGTGCATGCATGAATGTGCTTTTAAAGATGGTCAGCTGAAAAAAAGTGAACTAAAACTTTGAGACTACCTAATTTGACTCGTATTGTATCAGTGCATTATGTCACTCACTAATCTCCATGCACAATGCATTTTTAGAAATGGAACATTTTTTTAAATTTATTTTTTTACTGGGCATCACTTACAAAACTTTGCCAATCTTTCAGCCAGTAATGAGAGCTGGACCAACCCTGTCAAATGGAGCAGGCAGAACATTCAATTTTACTTTTATAAAATCTATTTCCATACCCACCCACCCACCCACCAACACACACACACACACACACACACACACACACACACACACACACTATCTGTTCCTCTGCAAAATAGTGAGAAGGAATCTGTTCTGGACAATTTTCACACACAACACCACATTCTGTTTCTGATGATCTAATATTTGCTGTCAAATTCACAGAGCCTGATCACCCATTTTCAAGTTTACAGATATCTATATATGCAGCACACAGGACTAAGTAGTGCAGGCGTGTCCGCTCCTCCAGAATGAACCACTTAGAAACACAGATGAGAGATTCTATGTTTCAGTGCTTGGCTGCAACCAACATCACCATCTCTTTCACAGCCACCACACTGGGATTACAACATGACCCTATACATGCTTACTTGGACGCAGACTTCATTGCAATTGGATTTGTTCTGAAGTGGCTGTTAACATATATAGGGATATCAGTGCCTACCCTCCAACATTTCTCTGTTTAAAATAGGGACATCCCATTCCATAATGATAATTTTACTATTTATACCCCACACATCTTACTGGGTTGCCCCAGCCACTCTGGGCAGCTTCCAGCATATATAAAAACATAACAAAACATTAAACATAAAAAACCTTCCCTATACAGGGCTGCCTTCAGATGGCTCAGTGGTCAGACAACTCCATACCCTCCAACATTTCTCCAATGAAAATAGGGACATCCTAAGGTAAAGTGGGACATTCCGGCATCAAATCAGAAACCAGAATGGTTTCTCTAAATCAGGGACGTCCCTAGAAAATGGAGGGTCAGTGTGGCTGTGTGGCACTTTACAAGTTTAAGATGAAGAGTCTCAGCCTCATGGAGTTTAAAATTCAAATGAGAAAAAGGGGGAAAGTGGAGGTGGGGTAGACTGGGAAAGGGAAGGGAAGGAACTGAGAAAAGTGATTGTTTCAGTTGCTTGCATTTGATTATGGTGTTAGTTATGCCCCTATGGGGTCTAGGATGCTGTGCCAAAGTCTTCAAGGAAAAGGTGAGTTTCAAGGAGGGATCTGATGGAAGAAAGAAGTGGCATCATGCAGCAGTTCTGGGATGCACGAGGCAGTGGCAAGGGAGAAAGGGATGAGTCTTTTGGTGGAATCTGGTGGAGCTGGAGAGATGAAGTTCAGAGGCAGAAATATATCAGGAGAAGATGTTAGAGTAGAGAGATATGGGAAGTCTATGCAGGGCTTTGAAAGCATGCATTGTAGACTTTGAGATCTACCTTAGCTTCCTCCCTGACTTGCTAGTGGTCTACATGCAATAATATTTTGGGGGTGGGTGTTTTTGTGGTACAGTCCAGGACTTTCATTAGGGATGGGCAACCTTTGGCTATTCAGATGCTGTTGGACTACAACTCCCATCCTCTCTGACCATTGGCCATGCTGGCTGCAGAGGATGGGAACTGGAGTCTGGCAACATCTGGAGGGCCACACGCTTTCCACCTCTGTCTTCCATGATTCTGCAGCATGTACAGATCAGCTCTGATTCTTTCCACTGAGTCATTGTTTTTATTTCATGAGACACTTTCCCCTGCATTAGCTTCATCTTGTAAAAATACGTATCTGGCTAACCATACAGCTCTAAATCTTCTTCCAGCACCTTTAAACAAAATGGAGTGTTTGACAGAGACAACTGCAAACACAGCAGCATTACTCATTGTGTGTTTTTCAGAGGAAGTTTTAACTCCATTTGCCACCACCAAGAACTGTCTATGCAAACAAAAAGGGAAGATGAAATGCACAGTCCACTTCTAGCTTTTATTTTCTCCACTAGAATGGATAGTCAAGTGTCAAAAGGCTAAACTATCAATAAGAAATCCTACATATTGTAAAACATTTATAATAGAGGTCACTATAAATCCATTTGTTGATGGATTCCATAGCACACTGTGTAATAATTAAAGTCTGTGGAATTACTTTTCTTTCTTTCTTTTTTCTTTTTTCAAAAACAGCAATCTGGCAAATTTTCCATAAGAAAATTTAACTAGAAGGTTATGTTTTGCCATGATCTGCCATCTCAGAGACTGAGTAATGAGCAATCCATCTTTTATATTTAGTCATTTTTCCATTTCATCCTTTGCCCTTTTTTAGTATATGATTTAATTCACAGCACATAAACATTTATACACGGGCCTCATAAAAATGAAAATGTGCAGCATTATGAAGCTGGTGTGTTTGCTGAGACAAGAGAGGGCAGCTGGGGAAATTTGTGCCCTTATTCTCGTCTCCCGGTCTCTTAAGTCTTTTCCCATTCTGGCTCTCCCTCCCTCCTTTGGCAGACCAACTCTGCATCCTTTGCATAGAGATTGTCCAAGTCCTATATATCTTCTGCATCAGAGCCAGAATCTTGAGAAAGTATGCTTGAGAGCAGCCATAGCGCTGGTTTGGTCAAAGGCAGGAATCCTTCTGAATACTAGTTGTTGGAAACCTCAGGACTCAGGTCCTTACTGAAGGCTTCCTTCAAGCATCTGAGTGGCCACTGTGAGTAAAAAGGTAAAGGTAAAGGATCCCTAGACGTTAAGTCCAGACAAAGGCAACTATGGGGTTGCAGGGCTCATCTCACTTTCAGGCCGAGGGAGCTGATGTTTGTCCACAGACAGTTTTCCGGGGCATGTGGCCAGCATGACTAAACCGCTTCTGGTGCACGGAGGACTGTGATGAGTGCTGGAGCGCATGGAAACACCATTTACCTACCCTGTTTTCACCAGGCTGAAAAGTGGTGGTGAAACTATAAAGTAGTCTATGGGACTTCCTCCTCTACTGTGTAAAAAGGTAAGTTGGCCCTTAGAGGAGTCAGCTGGGCATCCACTTAATATTAGAAAATCATGCAGAAAAGCCCATTCTAGAAGTTTCAATCCTTGGGGGTTAAACTTCTTATCCATGGAAGTGCAAGTAAAGGGGGAAATGTCCTCCAGATCCGTTCCTCGTGATGTTAGGCTTCCTTCTGATCCATCCCTGCATAGTAGAATTCGGGCAGCTGGACATTTCATATTTATCTGCTCTATAAGACTTGTTAGGTTGGTCCAAATCTTTACCACCACGGCTAGGGTATGTGCTGGTGGGAGGTAGGTGTTAATACAGAAAAATGGGCCTCCTGCCACTGCAGTGAACTGCAGAGGCAGAAAATATTCATAATAAAGATCCGATTCCACAACACTGATTTCCCCAGACAGATCCAGTGAGGTAAAGGTGGTCAGACCCCCACTTCCTCGTCCTTTTTGATGCCTCTTGACTGCAGGAGGACTATGCTGGGAGTTTTCCTGCAAGTGTGGAAGGTTAGCATCTTGCAGCCAAGTTTCTTGCAGGCAGGTGATCTCAAATTTCTGCAGGAATGTAGTTTGATATTTATCTCCTTTCTTGTTGTCCCACCCTGAAGTGAGGATGTTAAGATCTTTCTAGGGTCTGTTTACCTTCCCGCCACAGCAGTACCTATTTATCTACCTGCACTGGCATGCTTTCGAACTGCTAGGTTGGCAGGAGCTGGGACAGAGCAACGGGAGCTCACTCCATCATGGGGATTCGAACAGCCAACCTTCTGATTGGCAAGCCCAAGAGGCTTAGTGGTTTAGACCACAGCGCCACCTGTGTCCCTTTCACTGTGAGTACAGGATGCTGGACGAGATGGGCCATTGGCCTGATCCAGAAGGCTTCTCTTTGTTATTTGGCTCAATTAGCATGTGCTGGAGGGGGTGAATTTTGATCCTGGCTTTTCCTAAAGAAGCCTTAAACTGGATAGCTCAGCTGGTTAAAGCATGGTGTTGATAATGCCAAGGTTGCAGGTTCAATACCCATAAGGGACAGCTTCATATTCCTGCATTGCAGGGGGTTGGATGATACTCAGGATAAATTACAACTTTACAATTATATTATTCTAATCTGTAAAGATAGGCCATTTTTTTAATGCTTAAGGCTGCAGTCCCAAGCACACTTTCCCACTGAATTCACTTGGGAATAGAGATCAATCCCCTACAAACAGTGTGCTGATCAGGGCTTGTCAGCGTGGTGACCACCATATGGTGTTGGGCTACAGCTCCCATCAGCCCCAGTTAATATGGTCAATGGTCAGGTATGATGGGAGCTGTAGATCAACAACAGGGGCCCCCCACCGTGTCATAGATGCCACTCCATTTACATATTTCTGTCACCTCTCCATCAATATTTAGGTGGCCAGAGAGTTCTTCTCAAGGAAATCAGATTCCCAAATGCTGATCCCTAGGATACATGAATGATATGCTGGCATCTTCCTAAAAGAACATTGTGGGTATGTGGTAAAAGATGGGATATATCAGACTTCTTCCTCAAGCGGCCTGCCATTGGGACCTTCTCCCTACATTAGCTTAGTTGTCACAGCCAGTTTTGGGGGTTCACCAAGATATCGAGAAGTGGGGAGCTTGAGTTGATTGGACTTACTCTAAATTAACTGCTGGTCTGAAATGCTTGATCTATGGCTGCTCATCAATGAATTATTTTTTGGCATATGGCTGAAGATTCAGCAACCTGATTGGAAGTTTTTTCAGGAGTCCATTAGAAGCTCTGAAGCCAGGTGAGATTCCTGCCAATCAATGACTCCGCAGGGAAAGTACTCCTGCTGTGCCTCATTTACTTGAAAGGATTTATTGATCCCTTTAGCTCAGGGGACCTGTTTCGTCTGGGGTCTGTTGAAAGCGTCTTTCAGTGATGCCATCTGCACTCTATGCCTTAAGCATCACGTAATCTCCATTCATCAAGACATGCGAGTGTGGACATTTTCAAGTACCCATCATGTGAAACAGTTCTTTGGTCTTCTATCCTTGTACCTCTTTGCTCTGGGAGTGAGATATATCAAAATGCCAAGATGGTTCTTTTTCAGAAGCTCTTAGTCAAATGGGGTGGTAGTGGGTGGGGAGGAATATTCTGCATTAAAATTCTGTGTCGCAAAAGAAAATTAGCTGCATTGCATTTTTTTGCACACGTACACCCATTAAGACCTTCATGTGAAAGGATAATCAGTTGAAACTGATCCCTCCGTTTCCTTTAGCTTTTGCTCCAACTTTTAAGTCTGTTGGTTGATCCCCTGCCACTTGCTTTCTGACTGTCCACTAAGCACTTGTCGGACACGTCAACCAAACATGCAGAGGAAAAGCCCTTCAGAAATGCACAGCTAATCAGAGCATGACCACCTCTAGTAAAGATCATGCCACTTTGCCTCATTGGTAAGCAATGCCTTCACCATTCCTCCTCTACAGAATTAACTCTTAAATAGAACACTGAGTGATCTTTGCTGTTGCACTTTCAACAAGCATTTGGTAGATGGCATGGCAAATAGTTGCCATCTGTTCCATGCCTCTCAGCACACCATATAAATGCTTGTCTATATTCACCCTAAGGAAAACCCTTATC
Source organism: Podarcis melisellensis (assembly GCF_964234715.1). Lineage (NCBI taxonomy): Eukaryota > Metazoa > Chordata > Lepidosauria > Squamata > Lacertidae > Podarcis > Podarcis melisellensis. The sequence goes on along the minus strand of NC_138530.1, from coordinate 23,763,683 downwards.
TGTTTTCTTACAGTGCAGTATAGCAGTTAGAATATTGGACCAGTACCTGTGAAAGGTAAAGGGACCCCTGACCATTAGGTCCAGTTGTGGCTGACTCTGGGGTTGCAGCGCTCATCTCGCTTTATTGCCCGAGGGAGCCGGTGTACAGCTTCCGGGTCATGTGGGCAGCATGACTAAGCCACTTCTGGCGAACCAGAGCAGCGCACGGAAAAGCTGTTTACCTTCCCACCGGAGTGGTACCTATTGATCTACTTGCACTTTGAGGTGCTTTCGAACTGCTAGGTTGGCAGGAGCAGGGACCGAGCAACGAGAGCTCACCCTGTCTCAGGGATTCGAACTGTGAAAGTGGGCTTTAAATCCTCCACTAAGCCCTCAAGCTAGTCATTGTATCTCAGCCTAACCTACCTCACAAGGTTGTTGAGAGGATAAAAAGGGAAGGTGAGCTCCTTATAAAGAAGGCAGTATATACAGTATATACAGTATATGGGCCCGAATATAAGCTGCACCCAAATATAAACCACACCTTTAAAATTGGAAGGGGTGAGGAGAAAAAGGGAAAAAATACCCGAATATAAGCTGCTTCCTGCCTCACTGCTCATGGCTGCATACTGGGTGGCGGGGGGGGGGGGGGGAGCCGCACTGTGTTGCTGGCAGTCTTTCCCCTTCCTCACTCTCTCCCTTCTACACATGGGGCAGGCGGCGCTTTGCTGCGCTCCTAGCGGTGTTTGCCCCACGCTCCTGGCTGCATACCATAAGGTTGTGAATATAAGCTGCACATTACCTTTTCAAGGTTGGAATTTGGGGGGAAAGTGTGGCTTATATATGGGGCAATACGGTAAATGCAATAAATCAATCAATTAAATTTTACAGTTTCAGCGGTAGACCATCTGCTTTGCGTGCCGAAGGTCCCAATTTCAATCCTTGGCCTCTCTTGTCTGAAACTCTGGGAAAATGCTGCTAGCCTGTATAGACCTCTGAGTTAAATAGTCTGAGCTCAATATAAGGCAGCTTCTGATGATTCCCCGTATCAGTCTGCCTCTGTCTGTCTTTTTCTCTCTGCCTCTTAGTCACACACACAATTTAATTAAGTTCGGCAAAATCAAAGCCCAATTTCATTGCACCTTCCCTACCCCACTTATATATTGTACAAAAATAGGAACAGCCTGCCTTATGGGCAAATCTGACATTTGCCCTGGGCAGTGACCCTGAGCAGATGCCTGCCGGCCTAACTCTGTCGCTGCTGTAACCTTACTCCAGTCCGCAGTTGTCTTCTTCACGCTCATCTCATCTTTAGTAAGCCCATCTGTGCTTCCCACAGTTCAGAAAAAAATGAGGTGGAAGTGGGGGGAGAAAGACGGGCCATAGCTAGTAAAACTTTGCTTTCACCCATAAGATCTGAGTCCATGAGTTCTTTGGCAGCAGTATGAGGGCAGTTGGCTGCAGGAATATCTTGGAGAGTTGATGCCACATCCAAACCATACATCTAAAGCACCACTTCAACAGCCATGGCTTCCACCAAAAGCATCCTGGGAACTGCAGTCTGTTACTGGTGCTAAGAGTTCTTTAAAAAAGGTAAAGGACCCCTGACAGTTAAGTCCAGTTGTGAATGACTCTGGGGTTGCAGCGCTCATCTTGCCTTCCTGGCCGAGGGAGCCGATGTTTGTCAGCAGACAGTTTTTCTGGGTCATGTGGCCAGCATGACTAAGCCACTTCTGGCAAAACCAGAAAACCGTTTACCTTCCCACTGGAGTGGTACCTATTTATCTATTTGCACTTTGACATGCTTTTGAACTGTTAGGTTGGCAGGAGCTGGGACCGAGCAATGAGAGCTCACCCCGTCGCGGGGATTCGAACCACTGACCTTCTGATTGGCAAGCCTTAGTGGTTTAGACCACAGCGCCACCTGTGTCCCTCATAAGAGTTCTTAGGAAACTCCTATTCCACTCACAGAGCTACAGTTCTCAAGAGTTCCCTGGGAAGAGGGACTGACTGACTGTTAAACCACTCTGAAAATTGTAGCTCTGTTAGGCTCTCCTAGCAACTTTCATCATGCCCAGGTGCTTTTCTCCAGCTCCCTCACCTGGCTGGATGGCATATCACCCTAGAATGGAGAAAAATACACTAAGGGGAGCTGAATGAAAGAGAGGTTTTTGGCTGATTCTGGAAGCTGGAGAGACAGAGGCTTGTCTTGCTCCTTGATGGACTCTGGAATCTCCCTGGGAAATTCATGGGAAGCCAGTATCTGTTGGAGTGTTAATGCTGTGAGCCCTACCATTCTGTGCTCTGGTTGTATGTGTAAATAAAACCATATATCCAGAAGACACTACAGTCCCCATTAAACTTCATTCCAATGAAGCCAAACCTCAGAAAAGCATGGAATCCCTGGAGTCTGTTGCCACTAGGAGACTGAGGTTTGTGCAACAATATTATTTCGAGTGGGGCATTCAACATAGAAGAAGTTGAAGGGAAGACCTAGACAAAAGTGTGCCGATTTGTGCGCATGTGTCACACATGTACTAAGTAAAGTACAGCAACTCAGAGAGCAAACAAGTGGATATTGTGTGCCTATGGCAAAGATTCTTAGACATGATGTTTAGCTTGGCTGCCTTGAGAGGAATGAAATCACACAGGGGTTAACTTCATAGAACACCCAAATGAGCACCAATAAAATCCTTATTCCACATCATCACATAGGCTAAGTTTAAACACAGCCTGATAGGGAAACCCATCAGCACTTGACTTCTGAGCTGATTTAATCTCCCAGAAGTCAACTGGAGAGTTGCAGCTGAGGTAAATTTTAATAGTCTCAGTGAGAGGGATTTTTAAATAAACCCCCTGGAGGGCAGTGCTGATTAGCAGATCTGATTGGTCATTCTTCTCTACCTAGCTAGGTCTTTGTTTCATAGGTCATCAATTGTTATGACTGCTAGAAACCCTCCAGTTGGGCAATACTTGAACAGGATCCAAGCAAGGTCTGCTATACAGAGACATCAGTTAAGGGGGTTTGCCACTAACTGGTGTGCCTATGTGAGAATACAAGGGAGGTATTTTCACAGCTCACATCAATATGCACAGATTTATTGGTCTATGGCTGGAGTTGCATATGCAGCATTTATTTATTTTATTAAATTTCTATACTGCCCTTCATTTGAGGATCACAGGGTGGTTTACAGTACAAAAACACAAAAATACTTAGCATAGCAACAAACAAAAACAATAACCCTCCCCTTCCCTGTTTAAAAAGCCATAGCTTGTTTAATTAGCAGAAGGCTAAGAGGAATGTTTTCACCTGGCAGCTAAAGAAGTGTAATGAAAGTGCCAAGAAAGCCTTCCGTAAATGGGGAGCCACTGCAGAAAAGGACCATTCTTGTGTTGCCACCCTCTGGACCTCTTGTGGAGGGAGCACACAAAGAAGGGCCTCAGATGATGATCACAGGGTCCAGGTCACTTCATATGGGGAGAGGAGGCCCTTGAGATATTGCTGTCCTGGGCCATTTAAGGCTTTATAGGTCAAAAGCAGCACTTTGATTTGGCCCTGGAAGTTAATAGGCAGCCATAGTAGTTGGGCCAGGATCAGTGCAATATGTTCAAACCATCTTGAGCAACCTGGCCACTGAATTCTGCACCAGCTGAAGTTTCTAAACCATCTTCAGAGGTAGCCCCATTGCAGTGAAAGCACATGCCTCCCCAAGAATCCTAAGAATATAAGAAGAGCCCTGCTGGATGAGACCAATGGCCCATGTAGTTCAGCATCCTGGTCTCACAGTGGCCAAACAGATGCCTATGGGAAGTCTGCAAGCACAACATGACTGTAACAGATCTCCCCATGTGATTCCCAGCAACTAACATTCAGAGGCATGTTACCTCCAACAGGTGAAGCAGAATGTAGTCATTGTGGCTGGTAGACATTTTATAGCCTTATCCATGAATTTGCCTAGTCCTCTTTTAGTTGGCAGCCATCACTTAGGGGAGTGAATTCCACAGTTTAACTATGCACTGCGTGAAGGGTTTTGTAGGCTTTCAATATCTTCCTGTTCAGGCCATCACAGTTTGTGGCTTGCCATTCACGCCTGACCCACAAAGAGCTCAGGAGGAAAAAAATTCCCAGCATTGTTGCTAGGGTGGGACTGCAAAAACAGGAGGATTGTCAAGCACTTGGTTAGCTATAACACCGGGTGGGTGAACTACAATAAACAGATGATGATACAATCTGGTGAATCCATCAAGTTACCCAGACCTTCCTTGTTCTTGCCTAGCCATACTCTTTGTGGCTTTGCAGCCATGCTGATACTTCTTCTTTTGAAGCCATCCAATACCATCTAATACTTTGACCACCTAACACGTGGTTAATAAAGCAACCTCTTTGGATTCTGCACGCACCAAGGAGGGGGAACCTGCATCCCTCCAGATGTTGTTGGACTCCAGTTCCCATCATCCCTAGCTATTGGCCATGCTGGCTAAAGCTGCTGGGAGCTGGAGTCAACAACGTATGGAGGGCTACAGGTCCCCCATCCCTAGTTTATGGTTTAAAATCTTGAAACCAACCCACAAATAAACTGAGTGTCCATGCAGACATTTGAGGACAGTCAACATTTCTCTACTACAGCAAGTCCCAGTCAAGCAGTATCCATGTGTCTGTTGACAGACTGCGATCCCAACAGAGTTTCATTATCTGCCATCCCATCGTTTGGTGCTTTTGCCTGCTAGGCTTCTCCGAGCAAGAGATGCTGTGAAGCTGAAAGGAAGTCGGTGAAAGTGAAGCATCCCATTTAGAGCCCGGACAAAGCTTGCCTGGCTCCCCCCCGCCACCCCCTCCAGTTATTGCATATCTCTCTTTAGCTTCCCCAAACATGTTGTCTCTTTTTCTTCCGCGAACAATGCTCCTTTGATTCCCTCTCTCCTTTTTGTAGTCTCTGCATCCACACACAAAGGCTGGTGGGGGTTCACATCTGCATGATGGCTCATTCAACAGAGTGACAGCCCTAACAATGGAGCACTATGGAGGGACAAGCCACTTGGAAAGACTTTATAACCAATGAAATGTTGCCTCTCCAAATCATCAGTCCCCCTCCCCCAGCACCATTGTTGTTCACTGCCTTCTCCCCCTGCCCCTTTCCCAGCTCTGGTATTCCTGCGATTGTTTAGTGCTGGATACTTTGAACCAGAAGATGGGAAGATGGTTTAGGCAGTATATACCCCATACATTTAAAGCACACCCCCACACCCACAGGAAATGGGGGGGAGGGGGCTGTAGTTAGCAGCACTTAGTAGCATATTTACAAAACTACAGCTCCCAGGAGTCTTTGAGGGACAGTAGTGTGCTTTAAAGGTATAGTATGTACAAAGGATGGTATTATTATTATTATTATTATTATTATTATTATTATTATTATTCAACTAAGGCCACATTCATGCCATTCTTCTTCTTCTTCTTCTTCTTCTTCTTCTTCTTCTTCTTCTTCTTCTTCTTCTTCTTCTTCTTCTTCTTCTTCTTCTTCTTCTTCTTCTTCTATTATTCGTGGCTGAGTAAGATTGTATTCCATAAACACAGTTTTAACAATGAGACTGTAAGTGTCCGTGGAGGCCAATTCTGGATCCACACATCCTTCCACAGTGGGGACATTGGTTTCCGGGTGCAAGTTGATCATGGTGTGGATTTGCCAAGCGTGCCTTCGTCTTAGCACGTTTCTCCCTTGCGTCCTGAGTTTGAGCATCTTCAAAACCCATGACACCTTTGGTAAAGGCTGTGTTTCCCAATTGTTGGTGTTTATACTACTTTTTTAAAAAATGTACAAAAGAGGTCTTTAAACCTCTTTTATACATTTAAACCACTATGATAACACTTTAAGCAGTCATGGCTTCCACCCAAGAATTCTGTGAAATGTTGCCTGGTAAGGGGGCTGAGAGCTGTCCAGAAATCCCTGCTCCTCTCACTGAACTACAGTTGCTTGTGCAGAATTGCAACTCCAGCAGTCTGTGCAGTGGTTTCCAACAGCCAGTTTACCTCCTAAAAGTGCTAAGATGCATGCGCAGTGCAGTCTGCCATGAATTTTGCCTGTTGAAGGGGTGGGGAGAAACGCCAGCTGTGGAAGAGGGCATTGCTATTCCAGCGGAAAGCTCAATGATCACAAAGTGGCATAGGCAGAAGCTGTCTGTGGGCAGTGTGCCCATTGAACCTGGTTCCCTTACCACCCCTCCCCACACCCAGTGTCTTTCCCCCCAGCTGCAATATTTTTGCATATTCACACACCTCCCTTTTGTAAGATAACAGCAGGTGTTGAGGGCTCTGGAGCTGGCAGCGATGGGGAAGGGACCCAAGAAAGGAGTAGTGTTTGGCTCAGCAGGTGTTGGCAACAGCGCCAGTGCCCTGCCAAGCTGATTATGTGACATTCCCGAGCCTTTTGAAAGTGAACAGCAGCTCAGTGTCCCCCTGAGCACAATGTCTTTATCACAACACATTCTGGCAGGAGCTTCACTAGCTGTTTTTCTCCGCATCAGTGTGAACAGGACAATACCCCCCCTAGTCAGACGTCAGGCTTCATTTTCTTTAGGAGATCGAGAATGTGAATTGTCCTTGGACCTCGCTGAGCCTTTTCCTCCTGGCTTGAACAATGGAATCTGTTTGAGTCTCCCCACAAACCTCCAACCTTTGGGATGGAAGAAGACTGGGGTTTGAAGAGTATTTGTGGACCGGATGAAGGCTGCAAGCCATGTTTCTTATCCCTGGTTTAAAACAGTGAATGACACCAGCCTGCATGCAAATACATCAGCTTAACATTCTTTGTGAATCAGAAAGCAATTTGCTAGAGCACCATTCTTTTCAGGTCCCAATTTCAGAGCAAGGCAAACACCCTGTGATTAATAGATTTTGTTAGTGCCAAGTATGTGCTGATTTGTGCATTAATAGAGTACCGTGAAAGGGACGCGGGTGGCGCTGTGGGTTAAACCACAGAGCCAAGGACTTGCTGATCAGAAGGTTGGCGGTTCAAATCCCCACGACGGGGTGAGCTCCTGTTGCTCGGTCCCGGCTCCTGCCAACCTAGCAGTTCGAAAGCACATCAAAGTGCAAGTAGATAAATAGGTACCACTCCGACGGGAAGGTAAACGGTATTTCCGTGTGCTGCTCTGGTTCCCCAGATGCGACTTAGTCATGCTGGCCACATGACCCGAAAGCTGTACGCTGGCTCCCTCGGCCAATAAAGCGAGATGAGCGCCGCAACACCAGAGTCGGTCACAACTGGACCTAATGGTCAGGGGTCCCTTTACCTAGAGTGCCATGGCTGATGCTTCTTGAGAGCTTCCCCTTCCCCATTGCTCTGGTAACATGTGATTGGGACAGACTTTGGTAATCTTTTGTAATATGGCACCCTGTGTGAGGTCAAAATTTGGCTCCCCCAAATGGTTCTGAAAAAAAGAGAAAAATATGAAGGCACCAAGGTTTACTGACCCAGTAAATATCTTTGGGGCTCTTTCTCCCTGTGTTTTTAGATGGCTGAAAACATTTTTATTTCAACTGGCTTTTAATATGTGATTTGCTTTTAAACAATTGGTTTGGTCAGCCATTTCATTTGTTTACGCCGCTGAATCTCATGTTTTGTGTCTTCCATTTCTTTGTATTTTTAAAATAGTTGATTGCATTTTTGCTGCAAGCCACTTTGGTTGTTTGAGACAGAAATAAAATGGGTAAGAAAATAACAAGAACAACAAATTATATCCCTGCAATTCCAATCAGAACCAGGAACCCACAACTGCAGTTACGTTTTTCTTTTTGAAAAAGCTTGTGATATCTCATCACTAAGCAGTCGTGATGTCACATCTGATTTGGACCTGAGTGATTAGTGAGATGATTAGTGAGATGAGCACATGCCTCATGTTTCTGGAGTCATTCAATTATCAGGAGTGTTTACTGACATGATTACATCTTCAGTCAAGCTTTATCAGAGGCAAGTCAAGATATCACTTCCTGTGGCTTATGCTTACAAAGTCAGATGCATTTGTTGGAGCAGAGAAGCGGGTGAGGGATGGGTAACCGCTGTTGACAATTTGGCAATCGACTACCATCAAGGACAGAGCACAGGGGCTCATGCCAAGTGGGGAAGGAAGGCTACAAGGAAAATTGCAAGTAAGCTACAAGAGTCCATCCTGGTTTCAAAATAGAGGATGCCTGGACACTGCCATTTAAGAACATAAGCCTGCTGGACCAGGTCAGTGGTTCACCTCATTTTGCCTCCTGTTTTCACAAGGGTGGCCCAGGTGCAAGCTGGACATCAGAGCAACCACTCCCTGCCCACGTGAGATTCCCAGCAAGTTGTACTCAGATGCACACTGCCTCTGACAGTGGAGGAAGAACACAGCCACAGAGGAAGGTAGTCATTGATTTAGAAAGAAAGAGGAACTTTAGCAAGAGCTGGGTGAAGATGGCCTTGCAAATTCTCCATGCTATTTGTGAGTGGTGAAACGGAGGAGGATTTCACAGAACTTCCTTGGGGAGAGGGGTGAAACTCTCCAGCAGGACTAGGCACAGGGGCCAAGCCCACCACTGATTCACAGATGGCAAGATTGGGAAGGACTGAGAATTTTTTCAATAGTTTAGGGGGAACTAAAAAACCCCCAAAACCCAGTGGTGGGCTTGGCGGTGGTGGTGGTGGGAAAGTTCCCTCCCAAGACATTTTAGACCAACTTCAGCTTTAGATGACCCCTGAAAGAGACGGAGGCATTATGACTTCCTACAGAGATAGAGTTGTCATCACCACAAAGCACTGTTTGTACATTCTCTGCACCATGCTGGTTGGATTACTAACGGTCAAGCCAGAACTGGTGGTGGCCCAGTGATCTAGAGAGTTCCTGTGGTTTTGGGGTAAGCAGCGTCTATAAACACATGGCCCTCAGCATCTCGTTTCATCTAGACAGTGGTAATGAAGAACTCTTGAAACAGCTAAGTCTGTGACAATACGTGGGCTTTCCCCAGTTATCAGTCTGGTATATGATACACATGACAGATATCTATTTCAAAAAAAAAGTTAATTGAAATCTCACAGGACGAAGTGAGGGGGGGTCGTCTTACACATCACTTGCTTCACTCTTGCCTCCCTGCGGAAATAGCATGATGACTCCTATCTGTCATCACATGCCAGGTTCAGAACAGCTCCGGTTGACTTTTGCTCCAACGCGTCCTCCTGATACGCTTTTCTGTTTACACAGTTGCAATGGACATTCTCTGACACCTTTAATCCTGACTGATAAATAAAGCACGAGTCTCCCACCAGCCTTGGATAATCTCAAGGTTCAGGCTTTACTCGAGTTGATCTGTATCTTGGCTGTGGAAACATTGTAATAAAATTTATCCACCTCCCCACCTCCGGCCCTGCATTCCTGACCATCTGACCCGATACATGCTTGTGTAGAACGAAGTCCCACTGAATTAAAGGGGATTTACTTCTGAAAAAGCATGATATAGAGACGAGCTATGAGAGATGTCTTTATTGCAACTTGTATTTGCATCTGTTGGCAAACAATAGATGCAAAATCCATGGCACTAGGTTGCGAATTCATGCTGACGTCTATTAGTTGATAAGAATGGGACTTTGTTTGAATGATGACACACAGGAGGAGGATGTGCTGGTAATATCAGCAAATAAATCAGCCACGCTCCAACTAAAATTAAGCACTCTTAACTGCGTGATCCTAAGCTATCCTAAGCCATTAAATTTGATTGGAGAGATTTAAGATACAATTCTGTCCACATTTATCTCAGACTAAGTCCCGTTGAATGCAGTGGGACTTGCCACTGATATGATGCAGTTAAGCATACAGTATGCTCAGCTTTCCCACAGAAGTCAGTTTGCTCAGAAATTGCCTGTGCTAGTGTGTGAACCCTACAACCTCTACCCACCAATCTGATTACAGAGCTGCTACTCTAGTGATGATCTCTCACTCTCTCTGCCCTACTTCTTATCAAAAGTGGTGGCATCTCCATTGCTCTCTCTTTCCACTGCTCAGCCGTGGCAGCCCCTTCTCCTCCATGGTGGTAGCATCTCTCTCACTCTTTCTTTCCCTTGGTGGAAGTAGAGAAGGGAGGGAGTAACTCCAATAGTTATTATTATTTGCTATTATTATTTATTAAACTTATATACTCCCCTTCATCCAAAGATCTCAGGGTGGTTCGTAATATAAAAATACAAGATAAAAATCACTCTTTAGCCCTTTCTTCTCCTAAAGATGTCCTGGAAGCCAGCAGGTATGGATTTTTCCTTCGGGTTTACTGCCAAAGCCTTTCTTGTGACTGTAGTATAGTTGTAAGGCAGCAGAGGTTGAGGATCAGAGTTTTCTTTCTCCTGGGTTGATGCGCCCCATCTGCCCCTCATTCCCCTCCACAGGAAGTGCAGTAACCACCTACTTGACCATTGGACCTACTATTGGTCTCATCCGCTGAATCCACTGGAGCCTAACTCACTGAGGGCTTGAGGGCCATTGGCTATCCTCACCTAGTTTAGCCAACCAGTTGAAGCCGTTCCCATGGTGTGGCTGCTGTCGCATGCTGACAGCTTCTAGGAGCCACGGATGAGAGCTGAGTTGACAAACTACCCCAAAAGGAGCACAACGTGTCCTTCACCAGAGGTACTACCCCTCTGTTAACACCCCATGCACTCCTCTCTAGGAGGAGGTAGTCTGACAAATATCTGGGTCTCAAGACATGCGGAGCTTCAGATGCTGTTGACTAGCCCTTTAAACGGGTACTTCACTGGGAAGCAACGGAGTTCAACGCAGACGAGATACAATCTCTTTGCCTCAGTCTTGTATTTCACTTCAAGGAATTGTGAATGTTGTTGACATTACTTGCTTTAAGGTTCACTCACAATTGTGCGAGGGGGGAGATCATCTTCCCGCTGCTATTCCCCACACTCCCTCCTTCCTTTTTACTGCAGTGTATGAGAGAGGGTGGTGATGGGGAGAGCGCGCAGCTGTAAAAATGAAGAGTGGTGGTCGGGGTGAAACCGGACTAACTCAAGGCAAAGTGTGAAAAGCCTCTTCTCATTTTCTCATCCGCAGTGATTCCAGGAAAAGAACCCTACAGCCTAATCCAGACATTTACCAGGCTGGATAAAATTTGTTTGTTGGAGAAACAAACATGTTCCTATGCCTTGCTGAGAGCACTGTGTGCAATGGAAGAACGGCATAAAGATGCCTAATCACAGAGATGGCCAATTAATGGGACTGACTGCCTTTTTATTTTATTTTGAAAGGAAGCTGTGCAGCAGTTGGTTGCCTTCATCGAGCTCTTGCCTTCGTTACAGGGCAACTCCCCAATGAGGAAAAGCTGCAGTACTGTATTTGGCACTTAAGAGAAAAAGCAAGTAAGAAGTGACACGAATTTATAAAATTGTGCATGGTGTTCAGAAATTGGACAGAGAAAAGCTTTTTCCATCTCCCATAATGCTGGAACTCATGTTAAGCCAATGAAGTTGAATGTTGGAGGATTCAGGACAAATAAAAGAAAGTACAATGGTACCTCGGGTTACAGATGCTTCAGGTTACAGACTCCGCTAACCCAGAAATAGTACCTTGGGTTAAGAACTTTGCTTCAGGATGAGAACACAAACCGTGCTCCGGTGGTGCAGCAGCAGCGGGAGGCCCCATTAGCTAAAGTGGTGCTTCAGGTTAAGAACAGTTTCTGGTTAAGAACGGACCTCCGGAACGAATTAAGTTCTTAACCCGATGTACCACTGTAAAAGAAGTACTTCTTCACACAGCACATAGTTCAGCTATGGAACTCGCTTCCCCAGGAGGCAGGGATGACCACCAACTCCAATGGTCTTTAAAAAAGCATTAGACAAGTTCATGGGGGAGAGGCTATCGATGTCTGCTAGCCATGACAGCTATGTTCTGCCTCCATGCTCAGAGGCAATTATGCTTGTAAATGCCAGTTGCTGGAAACCGCAGGAGGGAAGAGTCTACTGCTGGACTCCCCTTGAGGGCTTCCCATAGGCATCTGCTTGACTACTGTGAGAACAGGATGCTGAACTAGAAGGTAGTTCTCCTCCCTATTTTATCCTCCCTTGATTCAGTATGATCTCAGCAAGCTCTTTGTAGCAGACTGAGGACACAGTCAATGGCTACTATCCACAATGGCTATGTTCAGCCCTCACTGTCAAAAGCAGTATGCCTCTGAACACCAACTCCTGGGAATTGCAGGTAAGTGTGCTGTTGCACTCATATCCTGCTTGAAGGGTTTCCGCAGGGTTCTGGTGGCCACAGTGAGAACAGTAAGCTCGTCTTAGGTCCTTAGCTAGCAAACTGAGATTTGTTCTTAGGAAAACTACATTTTGGGGTGCTGGCTATCTCCCTACAAAACTAATTTAGGCACAGTGGATTTGGGCTAGTTGTTAGGGTAGGGATGAGGAAGAGAGTTCCCTCCAGATGTTGCTGGACTCCAACCCCCATCAACCCCAGCCAGCATGGTCAATGGTCAGGGATGGTGGGAACTGGAGTCCATTAACAGCTGGAGGACACCACCAGGTTGGGAAGGCTGGCGTAATGTATTACTTTACAGCTGTCTCCACTCACATTTTATCCCCCCCATTTATGCAGGGAGCATTTGTGATATTATGTGGTCCTTTCTTTCCCATTTCCAACTCCGTTTACACCGCACACTTTCCTAACACAAAAAAGCTGCAGATCAAAAGCATGATAGTTGACACTCACCAAAAAACAAGAGACGAGGTTACTGGACTCGGCCCAACAAAGCAAAACTGATGAAAAGCCTCCAAGAAGAGAATAGACTGAGGGAAATCAAGGTTGGCTGCAAATTTTAAGTTTTAAGAGAGAGAGAGAGATGGGGGCAGGGAAGTGAAGAAAGGGTAAAGGGTTGATGAAAACCAAGAGTGATAGACCTGTGAAGTAGGGGGATCAGAATCTGTCAGATGCAGGCTGAGGCCTTGTGAGCAGCGATGCTGTTATGCATTTAGAACTTAATAGAAGGAAACACTAGCTGTAAGATTCTGCCTGAAAACTGCATGCAAAGCAGAAAAGCTCACCCACCCAAGGGAAAACAGCAGGCTTGGGAGTCCGACATAAGGCATGGATGGTGAAAGATGCCCAGTGGGAATGATCCAGTTTCCATAATGCTGGTTCCATCAACACCATAGACGATGATACCACTATCATGGCTTCTCCCAAAGAATCCTAGGAACTGTAGTTTGTTAAGGGTGCTGTGAATTGTTAGGACACCCCTATTCTTCTCCTGTCTCTCCTCAGGACAGATCCTGAAGCTGAGACTCCAATACTTTGGCCACTTCATGAGAAGAGAAGACTCCCTGGAAAAGACCCTGATGCTGGGAAACATGGAGGGCACAAGGAGAAGGGGACGACAGAGGATGAGGTGGTTGGACAGTGTTCTCGAAGCTACCAGCATGAGTTTGACCAAACTGCAGGAGGCAGTGGAAGACAGGAGTGCCTGGCGTAGTCTGGTCCATGGAGTCACGAAGAGTCAGGCACGACTAAACGACTAAACAACAACAATTCTCCTCACAGAGCTAGAGTTCCCAGGGTGGTTTAACAATCAATCCCTCCTTGCGGGGAACTGTAGCTCTGTGGGAGAATGTTTCATAGGTACAAGCTACAAGTAAGGAGATTCTGACTAAACCCCAGGAAGAGCAGTTCAGCATAGGAATAGACTCCCTTAGAAGGTGGTGGACTCTCCTCCTTGGGAGGTTTTAAAGCAGAGGTTGGATGACCATTTGTCATGGATGCTTTAGCTGAAATTCCTACATTGCAGGGGTTGGACTAGATGACCTTCCCAACTCTCCAATTTTATGATTCTATGATCACATGATCTTATGATTCTGAAACGTGTGAACTGAAACACAGTCATCTGAATTTTGCAATTCTCTGAATTTTGCAATACAGCTTTCCAGCCAAGTAATGTGTAAGAGTGAATTATGCATATAAATGCATATATTAGTGAAAATAACATACAGTGGTACCTCGGGTTAAGAACTTATTTCGTTCTGGAGGTCTGTTCTTAACCTGAAACTGTTCTTAACCTGATGCACCACTTTAGCTAATGGGGTCTGCCGCTGCGCCACTGCTGCACGATTTCTATTCTCATCCTGAAGCAAAGTTCTTAACCCAAGGTACTATTTCTGGGTTAGCGGAGTCTGGAACCTGCAGCGTATGTAACTTGAAGCGTATGTAACCCGAGGTACCACTGTAGAAGGGTATAGTATATTAGGAGTAATTGCTTGCAAAAAAAAGTATATTTCTTTTAACTGCAGAGTAAAATGTGTCTTTACCCTCCAAAGACTAACACACCTGCAAATTTCACCCACTCCTACCAAGCACTTGTGTTGTATTGGTCCATTGCTGGCAGGCAGACCACCCACCCCAGCCATTTGCCTGGAGAGTTCAAAGGAGGTTAGCTTCTCTAGCATGCAGCCTTACACAGAAGGTTGTTGACATGGGACCAGCTCCTGCCCCTTGAACATCACATGAATATTTCATATTAAAAGTCTTGGGTAGAGGGGTGGGGAAGAACTTCATTTGGGCATGCTGTGCCCCAGGAAAACATTATTTCTAAAACCAATTCTACTATTTTCTGATTTTTTATTTTTTAAAATCTGAACATTGCATGATCTGTGGAAGCAGTCAGCTTTAATGGAGTGCCATTAATCTAAAATTAAGAAAAGCATGTATGTTGCCAGCTACTGCATGCCCACAAAGCCATTTAAGCAAAGACATGCATCTATGGGAAAGAAAGAAAGCCCAGCCAGTGTAACCTATATGTCCCTTGACTACTGACATGTGGGTAACTTTCCAGCTAGTGATTTCATTTGTATTTGCTCGTTTCCCCATCTAGATTTCCCCTTCCTTTGCTCAGCAATTGCTCTTTGGCGTCCTGTATTTACAGCACACAACTTTTCCAGCTTTGCTTCTCAGTCTCGACCCACTGAAATACAATTACACAAAACCTCAGTTATAAATATCTTGGGAACAGAGGTTGCTTGTGACTTGGAAATGGCCATATTGCTCCAAATTATCCTCAACACTTACCCTTTTTATTTCATTTCTGGCTCCTTTTTTTTTTTTTTTTTTTGCCCAATTCCCTTTAGCTCGTAGGATTTTCTCATTATGAGTCCTAGGATTCATCCGCTCTTTCAGAAGCCGTTCCTCATCCAAGATCTGGAATAGCTATTTGAAGAGAGTCCCCCCACCCCTTCCTTCAAATGGGACCGTGCTAGAATTTAGTAGGTGCAATACTGGAAAGGAGGAAGGATTTGTCACACACACACACACACACACACACACACACGAGCCTTATAACTAGTATGAAATATACAAGCTTACACCAACCATGCATTTATTTATACCTAATTATTTAAATTAACTTAAATCAGCCTTGGGTGCTCATTGTCTTGCTGTGAGCAGGCATAAGTATCTAGCTGGCAAACTGCAGGATTAGAGAGGCCAGTTTCTAGACAGAAGACCTGGAAAGTCCACACCAGCCATGTGCTTCTTTCCTGTTTTAGATGGCACAGATGCAGTTGTATTCTAATTAGGACATGCTCTTCTTAAAGTGCATTCCTATACATCTCTATGCAGAGGTAAGTCCCATGGGTGCGTCTAGGTTTGCAGTCTTAATAAAGAAATTGTGGTGCTAGCCCCAGAACCCCAGAACTTGATCGCAGTACAGCATTTCTTACTTGTTCCAAAGTGGATTGTTGGGTCTTGTGGAATGCTGTGCAGCAGGCTTTGCAGACACCAGTGGCCAGCTAACTGTTGGGTCTTGAGGAGCCGTAGGCACTGGGCTTTGCAAACCCTGAAAACCAGATGGTTGCCAGGTCTTATGAAGCACTGTGCACAACGCTTCACAAACACCAACAATCAGCACTCGAGGAGTGCTATGCCCTGGGCTTTGCAAGAGCCAATGATCAGTTGCTCACCAAAACTTGCAAAGTCCCACTTGGCATGTGCCAAAGATCAGCTGATGGTCCAATGCTTTTCAGGCAATGTTTATGCCCGCACGATTTGATTTCAAAGGACCTCAGAATGGGAGTTCAGTTACAACACCACCCACTTGTCAGACTTGGCCCATCGGGAGTGGGGGAGATAAAGATCTGAGTCACTGACTTACACTCAGCCATCAGTGTTGGAGCTCGTCCCTTTTCCCAAGACAGCTTTCACATGGAATTCTCCCCTAAAAAAATATTCCTTATTCCACCCTGCCAACACAGCCAACACTTGCCCACAAGATGCTTCTTCAGGTCATGTGCCAGGGTGACATGACACTTCCATGGGATAGGAGACTTCCTGGCTACTATTGGTCTTTAGTAATTTGGTAAAAGAATTAAAGGAGAGTTCCCTGGTTGCCTAGATCCAAGTCTGGGGCAAGTACTCTTTGGTGAGAGAGCCTCAGCAGAGATTTAAAATCACAAAGCATGCAGCAAAGTAAAGCATGGACATTTGGCTGTTAGACCTTTAAAATATTCCCTTCTAAGTTATTTCTAAAGTTTTCCACTTTCCCTTAGCATAGAAAGAGAACACACCTTTGATAAGTTAAAAACGGTTTACTTACAAATTCTCCAAAGGTCAGATTCATGTGCTTTCCCATACAGCATCAAGAAAAGACAGGCAGTGCAACTTAGGTTCAAAACTGGTAAATGTTTCAAAATTGTTTGTATAGAAACACAAAGATGGTTGCTAAAGGCACATGGTCTGGGTTTGGAGCAACCAGACCACACACCCTAACTCGTCAGTTCACATGGTAGAACTTCCTCCCAAGGTGTGTGATCTTGTTGTTGTTGCTACTGCTGCTGCTGCTATTATTACCAGTGCTTTTTCCTGGGGGGGGGGATGCAGGGGGATGCATACCCTTAAACATTTTATGAATCTAATGGGGGAAGAAACTAAAAAAAAAAAAAATCGTTTCTTCTCTAGCATGGTGAATCATCAGTTCCATTGCTACCCCTCACTTCCTGTCACAATGTTTCCTGAGTCTCAGACGGAAGCAAGCATTTAATGCATGAAGTAGGAGTTGGAATCTAACACTTCCAATGTGGAAGTTACTGTGAGCTGTCAGCTGTGTAATATGAGGTAATGCATGTTCTTTGTACTTTTGTCCATTTACTGTATTTATTTCCCCCGATTTGAACCATAAAATGGTTTTCATTTTTTTAAAATTATTATTTATTTATACAACAAGAAAAAAACTAACACAAAAAACCACAAATACCAAATTACACACAAATTACAAAAATAACCATAGACACATAATTTTCTTGGCAAACAATAAAACATCTATTGGTCTTAACACTAAAGACCCAACTTCCCGTCTATTCCATATTTCAAATTCATATTACTTATTGCCAATACACATTTTTTTCATAATTAAACTTATTCTCAATAAATCTAATTTCTTCTATCTACCTAGCAACTATTACTGAAGTTCCTCGAGTAAAATGGTTTTCTTGAGTTAAAATGAGAGTATCTTTAAACATTTCATTAAAGGAAAAAATCACTGATTATTCTTACTACTGCTATCATTATAATCATTATCTATTAAATTTGTATACCGCCCTATACCTGCGGGTCTCAGGGTGGCAGGACAGCTTACTCTATGGTCTTAACCCCTCCATGCATTAGTTAGAGTCGAGCATGTTGGTTATATGAGGCTGAATGATCCCACAACTACATCATATGAGGCTCCTGTAGGAACAGTGGGAAAGTGAGGGGCAGAAAGAGCAAGAGAGCCCCGAAATGCAATTGGGCAGACTTACCCACATGTTGAAGTCAATGAACTTCATCATGGCCACCGCAAAAGGGGAGTCCAGTGCAAGGGCAGCACCAATGCTGAGGAGACAAACAGCCAGGGTTCCCTCCAAGGCTGGTTCTAAGCAAAAAAAGCAGGCTGGTGAGAGCCAGATGAGGCTGGTGGGGCAGCACCCCATTTGCTCTAATACACCAGCCTCCACCACATCCCACAAGAGGGCCCCTGCTCTTATACCTGGTTGGGAACCAAAATGGCCTCTTTGGCTTGCAGTAGGGAAGTGTGAAGATGTGAAACTGTAATAGAAACAAGCCGCAGATGCCAAAACAGGGCTAGGCAAGGGGGAAAGAGTGTGATAATTGGCAGCCTCTGCTTCTCAGAAGAAACATCTGCTTTGCTGGGTGTATCGTGATGTGGATGGTTACCACGCTCCCTCTGTGTGAGTCAGGAAGCGTGCTTTCTTCCCCTTACTGGAGGGGTTCGGTTTCAAAGAGAGAGCCTAATAGCCACAGGAAATCAGAACCTGAAACATGCGCAGCGGAGGATGCAAATTGCACAGAGAGTTGGCAGATCAAACCGCATACCGGCGATGATCCCCGCAAATGCACATGAATATGGATGACTTGGATGTGGGATTATTCAGGACCGGGAAGCTCGCAGCTGCACATTCACAGCTTGTGGCTGTCCAAGAGGACATTCCTAACCTGGGATTCTGCAGGCCTTTCCCTGACAATCTCCCACTGTTCTTCAGTAAAGAATTAAAGCCAACCCTTTCTTCTTTCTCTGTACCCTGCTGGCACAGGGACCGCTGCCAAGGAGAGCTCTGGTTTTAGGGCTCTCCCTGCACTGACGCAATGGGTTGGCTGGTCAGAGTAGTACCTCACATTCAGAGTGTTGCCTTTGATCTCAGCAAGGTAAGGCAGAGCTGTAATGATGGAGAAGCCTGTGTCCTTATTGAGAGGCTCCCTCGTGGCCCATCAGTGCAGTGCTTTGTAGTTTGCTTCACCCTTTCCATGTCTTCATTCAGGCTTGCAATCGTACCCTTTAGTTCTGTCTTCTCTGCCTGACCTGCTTCTTTAGGTAGCACTGGGTGATCTAGTCTGAAGTCGCAGCAAAGGCCTTGCAGCTGACTGCAGATGGATTGATTGCTCTGAGATCCTAAGCCAGATTGAGGAATCCTTGGAGATTTTAGAGAGTTCCTTCCCTTATTATGAATTGTCATTTTGGTGACGTGGCCAGCACAATCATGTGGCTATGTGGTGAAGGTGGTACACTCTCCTTCATTGGAGGTTTTCGAGCTGAGGTTGGATGGTCAATTGTTATGGATGCTTTAGCTGAGACTTCTGCATTGCCCATTGTTGGACTAGATGTTCCTATGAGTCCCTTACAACTCTAAAATTCTATAGTAAAAAGACAATTAAGTCCAGTGGCGAACGAGTCTGGGGCTGCGACGCTCATCTCGCATTACAGGCCGAGGGAGCCGGCATTTGTCTGCTTCTGCTGACAGTTTTTCTGGGTCATGCGGTCAACATGACAAAGCCACTTCTGGTGAAACCAGTGCAGCACACGGAAATGCCGTTTACTTTCCCACCAGAGCGGTACCTATTTATCTACTTGCATTGCGTGCTTTCGAACTACAAGGTTGGCAGGTTCTGGGACCAAGGAACGGGAGTTCATCCCATCATGGGGATTAGACCCGCCGACCTTCTGATTGGCAAGCCCAAACAGACAGTGGTTTAACCCACAGCGCCTCCCGCATCCCTTTGATGGTACCTAACACCAAGTATCACAAGCCAATTTAGAGTGAAGGCAATGCTTGCTCCCTTCATTCTGATTTGACATTGTGACAATGTCATGTGGTGGTAGCCAACCACCTTTGGCCATGGCATGGCAGCAGGTTGTCAGTTCTCAGTGATAGCAGGAAGCATTACTGTCACTCCAAATTGTCACACTCACCCCTCTTTATCCAGGCAGGTAAGAAGCAACGACACATTCCAGCCAGGCAAAAACACTCAAGCAGGGTGTGAAGCAAGGCCAGTGATTGGAAGTGGCCTGGGGAGGGGCTGTGGCCTGCGAATGATCCTAAGAGCCAGATAAAGAGGCCCTGAAGGAGTAGCAGTTGGCAGGACAGGCCATAATGCCAGTGAGAAGAGCTCAGGTAAGCCTAGCTGCCCCACAAAAATGCTACTGCCTGGAAGGTTGCAGGTGGAAGGTTGCACCCCTCCTCTACAGCACCCAATACCTGCCCCACAAAATTTGTTCCAGGGGGGCAAGGGAATTGATAGCAGAAGAAAGAGAGATGATCCTCTTTCTGTTCACAAAAGCCACCCCTGGGCGAAAGACTCTTCTGCGAATGGAAGGAGAGCCTGGGATGTAAGGCGAAGGCATTAAAACATCCCGGTGAAAATAAGGGTTCCGCGTTTTACCAAGAGGATCATTATGAATTTGCTTGGATTCCACACAGAAGCTCGTCTACCAGCAAAGAGCTAATTCAAACGGAGACTGCAGGCAGAATTGCCCTCTGAGCTAGCAGCAGAACCGGCCTGCTTTGAAAGAGAACCAAGGTCTCTTTTCTTTATTTTTGAGTGTCAGTCAGTCCTCTGCAGTGGAGAAATTGCACAACTCCAGCTACAGGGAAACTTATTTTCTTCCCAATTATATTTGTAAAGTGTTCTCACATGTTTGAAGTGAACGCCCTGACTCTCCAGGGAGTTTGTGTATTATGAGTTGCTTTTCTTTTTCTTCTTTTCACGGTGTTTAAAATAATAGAGAATTTGACAGTCAGATTTTGTATTTCTAGAGGACTGGTGGTCAGCAGGCAGCACAGTTTTGCTCAATGGAGCCAAGAACTCAAGAAAAGTCCTGCTAGAACAGACTAAAGGCCCATCTAATCAAGAACAGCAAGAGCTGTTCAACAGTGGAATGGTCTCCCTTGGGAGGTGGTGGACTCTCCTTCCTTGGAGGTTTTTAAGCAAAGGTTGGATGGCCATCTGTTGTGGATGCTTTAGCTGAGATTCCTGCATTGCGGGGGTTGGTCTAGATGACTCTTGGGGTCCCTCCCAACTCTCTATGATTCTATGAATATTCAAGAAGAGGGAATTTCAAAGGTGGAGGTGCCATCACCTAAAGTCTTGATTCCTACATTGTGCAAAATGGACCTTCTGATAAGATGGTATCTGCAGGAGACCCTCACTTGTGGAGTACTGGGATTGGCTGGATACATAAGGGATGATATGACCTGATCTCAAAGCTGTACTATTAATATAGCTTCTGTTGTTCTCTAGGGTTTCTGTCATTTCTCAGGAATAATTTGGCGAGCTGAGCTGCCAAAGTAGTTTGTAAAGCTGCACAATGTCATCATCTCACCTGTTTCTTAGCTTCCTATTTTGAACGAGGCATTTTAATGTTGTATTGCTGTTGTGCATTTTATTATTTGATTTATGTTCTGTACACAGCCCTGGGATTTGTAGAGAGGAAGGGCATACTATAAATATCTTTTTTAAAAAAAACAACAAAATAATAAATTCATTATTAATATTAGAAGAGAATTCAATTATTTCCATTCCTTCTACTGAGCATACACATAACAGGAATCTGCAGCTAATTAGAGGGTTTACAACTCTCTGATGAGTATTTGTGCATGATTACAAGCTTCTTTCATGTATTCAATAAACACATGTTGTGAGGAAATCAGAGAGCAGCTGCAGTTCCAGCTCCAACCTACGTGTGTTCTTCCTCAGCAGAGCCCCTGCAAGGACAAATGGATGCCAATGAGATGGTCCTATGCACACAACTGGGGACCCAAAAGGAGGTAGGTACTATTTCACACAGTTCATAGCTAAACTATGGGGTTCACTTCCACAGGATGTAATTGTGGCCAGCAGCTAGGGTGGCTTTAAAAGAAGATTACACAAATTACTTGAGGATAAAAGGTAAAGGACCCATGAACAGTTAAGTCCAGTCAAAGGTGACTATGGAGTAGTGGTGCTCATCTCGCTTTCAGGCTGAGGCAGCCGGCATTTGTCCACAGACAACTTTCTGGGTCATGTGGCCAGCATGACTAAACTGCTTCTGGCACAATGGGACACCGTGACAGAAACCAGAGCACATGGAAATGCCATTTACCTTCCCACCACAGTGGTACCTATTTATCTACTTGCACTGGCGTGTTTTCGAACTGCTAGGTTGGCAGAAGCTGGGACAGGGACGCCTTCGCACGGATTTGAACCACCAACCTTCTGATCAGTAAGCCCAAGAGGTTCAGTGGTTTAGACCAAAGGCCACCCAAGTCCCTAGGATAAGGCTACCATTGGCAACTAGCCATCATAGCTATGTTCTCCCTCCAATGTTGGAGATACAGTGGTGCCCCGCAAGACGAACACCTCGCAAGACGGAAAACCCGCTAGACGAAAGGGTTTTCCGTTTTGGAGGCGCTTCGCAAAACGAATTTCCCTATGGGCTTCCTTCGCAAGACGAAAGCCCATAGGGAAATCTCCGGGACAGCGGGGAAGCGCAGCGCGTCTTCCCCACTGTCCTCGGACCTCCTCCGAAGGCTGACGGTGGGGCGGAGAGACCTCCTCCCACCGCCAGCCTTCGGAAGGCTCCTCCTCCAGCCGCCAGCCTTCGGAAGGCTCCTCCGAAGGCTGGTGGTGGGGCGGAGAGACGTCCTCCTGCCACCAGCCTTGGGATGGCTGCTCCGAAGGCTGGCAGTGGGGTGGAGAGACCTCCTCCCGCCGCCAGCCTTCGGAAGGCTCCTCCAAAGGCTGGCGGTGGGGTGGAGAGACCTCCTCCCGCCGCCAGCCTTGGGATGGCTGCTCCGGGACAGCGGTGGGGCGGAGAGACCTCCGCCGCCAGCCTTGGAATGGCTGTCCTGAAGACTTGCGGTGGGAGGAGGGTTTTCCTTCCCACTGCCAACTTTCAGAATGCTGTTCTGAATGTTGGCGTGGGGAGGAAAAACCCTCCTCCCACCGCAAGCCCCGGGAACAGAGGAGAAGCACTGTGCGCCTTCCCCTCTGTTCCCGTACCTGTCCTGAAGGCTTGCGGTGGGGAGAAAAGCCCTTCTCCGCACCGCCAGCCTGGCAAGCGGTCTCCATAGGAACGCATTAATTGATTTTCAATGCATTCCTATGGGAAACCGTGCTTCGCAAGATGAAAAACTCGCAAGAAGAAAAAACTTGCGGAACGAATTAATTTCATCTTGCAAGGCACCACTGTAGTATCTCTGAATATCATTTGCTAGGGGTCACAAGTTTTACGGCTTCCTGAAGGCATCTGGTTGGCCATTGTGAGATGAGGATCCCGGACAAGATGTGCCTATCTTGTAATACTAAGCCACTGAAACAGACTTAAGTTTAGTGCCACTGTAGCAGAAGTGGGAATTTGCTCTAGTTGCTTCACAACAGCCCCATATCAACACCTGTGAATCACAGCTCATTACTGGTAAAGGAACAAAGCAAACTGTATGCTTTGAAAGAGAACTGGGTGAGTGTTCAGTGTTCCTGGCTGCTCTCTAAATGGGATACAGCTTTGGGAAGCTTATCCACATAAAAGAAATAATTAGCATTCCTCCAGTAATAAGTGCCCAGCCACATCTCATACCACTAGCTCAGACGTTTGCGTGCTTCCAGTTTGAGCTGCCAAAACCCAGCAGGTTCCACAGCAGGCGTAAAGAGAGCTGACAATCCAAAGTGGCTTTCGGTTGTTTATCCTTCAAATAATATCAATTCAGGATTGAATGCACTTCATGTGCACCAAAGGAGATAGCTGAAAGCACCGTAACCCAGGAAAATGTCATCTTCTCTGCTTTGGCCACTGGCAAGAAGCAACCTTCATTCCCAGACAAGATGGTCAGCTCAGAAGGATACCCAGATTGTGTCACAAGCTGGAAAGAGGTCCAGGAGAGTCAGCAGGGTCACGCTCTCCCATTTCCTGGTAGAGATACTCAAAGAGGGAGACCAAGGTGATTCCTGTGCCAAACTCCCCAAGCAAAATCTAGATGCACATGGGCCCAACTAATCTGCAGCATCCAAGGGTAAACAGAACAGGTACTATTGCCCATGTGAACATTGTGACCTCCCACACAGCAAGTTTTAGATCCCTTTAAGATAGGGGTGGGAAACCAGAGGTCCTCTGAGTTGCTATTGGACTCTCATCTGCCCAGCCATTCTGGCCTATGGTGAAGGATGGTGGGAGCTGTAGTCCAGCAACTTCCTGAGGGCCACACCATAAGGAAATTCTGCCCTTGGTATGTTCATTTTCCACCTCCCCATTTTGATTCTCTGGCCCCATATCTGTACAAACTTATTATCCCAAAATACAGGCATGCTTTTACACTTGCAAGACTGGGTGTTTTGCCATCTGCAGTACTTGAGGGTTGATTCCAAAAGATCCCGCCTGAGAAACGTCTTTGCCCCTGTGGAGATGGTAGCACCGAAACAGCGGCACATGTCCCCCTGTCCTGTACTCTCTACAAAGACCGGAGGAACGAGATCATCACCCCGCTCGTACTAACCATCCCAGGGCGCTCAACCACTGCCACAATGTCCTTTCTTCTATCAGATCAAAATGAGCAGATAACAGCAAAGGTTGCTAGGTTCATAGCAGGGGCAATCAGAATAAGGGCCACTAACTGACGGCTGATTCAGGACTTTAAATTGTGCTCTTATATCAAATTTCCTTTTCTGCATATACTGTAATGTTTTACTGTTGCTATGGCTATTGGCTAATGCGAATAAAGTTTTATATTATCTATACTGAGGGCCACAGGTTTCTCACCCCTTCTCTAAGGAATCTAAAGAGGTTTCTTCAACAGTGGCCAAACCACCAACCACTTCCAAAAAGGATGGGTAGCATATAATCTCTTCCCAGATTTCTTAACTGCCTATCACCAAGAGGTTGTAGGATGGGTTTCACAATTTAAAAAGAGAATGTTAAAAATGGTTAAATTAGTTCCTGGATGCTACTGTTTAGTCTTTACATGCTTTAGTCTTCCCCTGTGAGCACAGATCAGAGAAGAACGTGGTAAGCCAGTGGTGAGGATCTTGTGGCGGGTGGTTGGATTCCAATAGCCATCATTCTCAGCAAGCGTGGCTCATGACCAGGGATGATGGGAATTGTAGTTGAGTGACATCTGGAGGGCTACAGGTTCCTCACCCTTGTAATAAGCAAGCATCTCCAGATAACGATATAGACACCAATAGACAACCCAACTTATTATTTGCTTATTTATTAAATTTGCATACTGCCCTTCGTCAGAAGGTTACATGGCAGTTCACATAAATATATAAAATGAGAACACAAAAAATCATAATAAAACAGGACAGTAGGACAGCTGAACTTAACGTGATCTAACTGAACTGCCAGTTAAGAGAAGGACTGCCATGACACACACCAGAACAAAGCTTATATACGGTACACATATGACACAAAGAGTCATAAAACATACAATCTTAGAGTTGAAAGGGACCCAAGGATCAGTTAGTCCAACTCTCTGCAATGCAGGAATCTCAGCTAAAGCATCCATGACAGATGGCATCAATGCATTTTTCTACATACATCAAGAAAGGTTGCAGGTCATGGGATATAAACATGCATGACAGTCCTTCTTTTAAGTGGTGGTTCAGTTAGAACAAGCATGTTAAGTTTGGCTGTCCTACTGTGCAGTAGTTTCATAAACTGGGTACCTATAGGATCTGTTGGGCTTGCTGTTATTCTCTTGGTTCTCTGTGTTGTTTTTTTAAAAAAGGTGTTTCCTCACCTGGGTAATGAGCAAGTGATGTAGCAATAAATTCTTACCACAGTGGGATAGATGGTAAAATAATCTGATATAGAATAAGGCTGCTTCTTTTGTTCCCTATATATAATTATTCATAAATATTATTTTCCTCTATGGGTTATCTTTTTTTTATTAAAAAAATACACCTTCCATAACTTTGAGGCTGCCTACATGCAGTGTGAAATGCTTTGAAACAGGCAATCTTATTGGTGCTTCCAGGTAGGTGTTAATGTGAGATTGGTGTGCCACATACATGCAAACTTTTTTGCAGCACCCAACCAACATCATTGGCATCCAAATGCTAGACATTGCCCACCCCCGCTCCAATTTATAATTATAATAATAATAATTTATTATTTATACCCCGCCCATCTGGCTGGGTTTCCCCGGCCACTCTGGGTGGCTTCCAACAGAATATTAAAATACAATAACCTATTAAACATTAGAAGCTTCCCTAAACAGGGCTGCCTTCAGATGTCTTCTAAACATCAGATAATTGTTTATCTCTTTGACATTTGGTGGGAGGGCATTCCACAGGGCGGGTGCCACTACCGAGAAGGCCCTCTGCCAGGTTCCCTCTAACTTGGCTTCTCGCAGCGAGGGAAATGCCAGAAGGCCCTCGGAACTGGACCTCAGTGTCCGGGCAGAACGATGGGGCTGGAGACTCTCCTTCAGGCATACTGGGCTGAGGTCGTTTAGGGCTTTAAAGGTTGGCACCACCACTTTGAATTGTGCTCGGAAACATACTGGGAGCCATTGTAGGTCTTTCAAGAGTGGTGCTCTATGGTCTCGGCGGCTGCTCCCAGTCACCAGTCTAGCTGCCGCATTCTGGATTTGTTGTAGTTTCTGGTCACCTTCAAAGGTAGCCCCACATAGAGCGCATGTGGGTGAAATTTAATCCAGGTTTCCCATTTCTGGGTGAAATACAGCCAGTTAAAAAGCCTCTTGCCAGTGTCCCGTTTATGAGACCACAAGGACCTTCTTGCAATGTAAAGCTCCCATCTGGAAGCATCCTCATTTTCATTGTTTACAACTCCCAGGAAGATAGGAGGGTAATTCTGTGTGGAAGAACAAAACTGCAGTAGTTTAACGTTATTCTTTCTTGGCACAGCTGGGTTTTTTCTATGGCAAAATAGCAACCGGTGGCCAGTAATGTGCATCATTTAATGACTGTGCCTCTTCTTGTGAACAGGGAAACATGTGTTTATCATATCATTGGACTTAGAGAGCCACATGTCTTGAGATGATTGCTCAAATTAAAAATTACTGTTTCCTGTGCTACATGTCACATTAACCACATCTTCACCAGTAAAAAGAGAAGCAAAAAGGCATCATAAAATCAGCATTAAAAGCATTTTCTTCTTGTTGTGATTGCCAGCAAACCTCTTTCACTCAATTAAAATGAATGATGGTGCAAGCCTTTGAAAGGGGGAGGCCAAAATACAAACTTCCCGGTTCAAAAAAGCCCGGCTCCATTCTGAATTAAATGCAGCCTCAAGCATAGCTCAGTGGTAGAGCATCTGTCTTGCATGCAGAAGGACCCAGGTTCAACCCCAGACATCTCCAGGTAGGGCTGGGGAAAATTCAGGGTGAAACCCTGGAGAGCCACTGCTTGTCATTGTAGACATTCCTGCTCTAGAAGGACCAAACTCCTAATGACACTGCCAGAGGCTTCACATTGCTTGTAGGATAGGATAGTGCACTGGCAGAGGCAATCTGGTGTCTATGTTGATGTGCTTCTCCAAGCGCCTTGCCCCTTATTCTCCCAGTTAGCAACAGTGTCCCACCTGCCAGGAAGTTAGCCATCTGCTTCTGGGGCAGTTCTCTGGTGGCCCATCAAATATAGAACTCTCCTATCTAAAAGAGTGTAAATACAGGCTTAGGATGAGCTGCAAGTAGGCAAGGGTTGCCATCTGTCTATCTTGGGAGAAGTCAAACTGCTGGAAGATTGCATTGCCTGCCGTGAATATAGAGACCGATACGGGAGACATGTTTTGTTGCATATGGAGCAGATGAAGATGTTTGGTTGTGCTGCTGCAGATGCCCCATGGCGTTTCTTCTCTCTGAGCTCCTCCCAGCAGTCATTGGCCACTGCTGTAGAGGCACGACTTGACTGCCTGTCCCAGGCATTGCGGTCGTCCGCAAGCAATACCCACGTGGTGGGGTTGACGTTGGCAGCCTTCATGTCATGTTTCCATACATCTTTGGAACACAGAGTTGGTCTACCAATGGGCCTGGTCAGTTCCCTGTAGATCACATCCTTGGGGATCCTGCCACCTTCCATTCTGTGGACATGATGTCACTGAGACAGGAGTGCAAACATGCTGGGATTGTGGACTTGGGAGAACACATCTTTGTTTCACTCCGGCCATTCCGAAAAGGCTTTGCAAAAGTGGGCTTTGGGGGCAGATTTGAAGAGAGCATTGGAAGTTCCTTGATGGATTAAGACTGGCTGATCCGTGCATGGAATTAGTAAAATATGTTGTGCCTTTTACACTTGATAAACTTCTTTGCCAGTGGCTTATTATCTTGAGCAATTTTAAGCTCTCCTGTTTTGCTTCCATAATGCGAGCCATGAATCTGAACATATTGAACTTCATTTATTAAAAGCCCATTTTAAAAAAAAATGAACGAAATGTCCCAAAGCCAAACCATTTTGAGGCAATTAATATATAAATCCACCCAGCCTGCCGCTTTAGCACACAATACGTCATTTGAAGACACTGTTTTTCACTTTGCAATGGCTGCAAACCTGTAGATGCCTCAGCCTATAAGTTTGAAATAGGTCTTATGGGTGGCTTTGTTGAGATGTTTTTCTCCCTTCAGGAGGAAAAATAAAATAAAAGCATTTATTGGGTTGCACAAAAGCTCCACTGAGATTCAAGCGGCTGCAGTATCAATGGGCTGGTGAATTTCAAGGAAACACACAATTCTTTATTTTAACCATCCTTTCCTGTATATGAATGTCTGCAAAGTGTATTTGATTTGGAAACACTCAAGTGTTTTTCAGACCTCCATCAATCATTTGAAGTGAACGCTGGAGAATTTGGGGGAAACCTAAGGGGGGGTGACATCATTAAAAGGACCTTGGAAAAATAATAATATAAAATGACAGGTGAGCACTGTTGGGAAATAAAATCTAAATTGATAACATATTTTGTCTCAATAATTATAACTCTTATAAACCCACAAATCAGTACAGACCTATTAAAACGCAGTTACTTGGTTACTTTTCCAGCTGCAGGACTTATTAGGAAGGCATGAATGAATCTAAGTGACAGAGTCAAGTGGTAATTACAGTAGACCCATCCTGTAATGTACTGCTAAGATTCTGTGTAATGCAGTCTTTTTTTAAAAAAAGGCAAACTTCCTAATATTGTGGCAAGAAAAGTTGGATTCTGCAAGTTGTTCCACAAGCAGGTAAGGTTGCAAGGTGGGATTAATTTGGATAATTTATCCTGGTTCTGTTGATTACGAGGAAGGGCGAGAGACACAACAAGGCAGTGGACCTAACCCTGGACACATGTCAATCCATCGCTCTGCCTTCTGAAGTTGACTAGCTCTTTTTCCATGTTTTTCACATTTAGCTTTACAACTAAATGACTAGAAACAAAATTAGCTTTTGTATTTAGAATCATAGAATCGTATATTTGTAAAGTTGGAAGATACCCAAGGGCCATCCATTCCAACCCCCTGCAATTCATATTGTTTGACTTTGTAAGAAGGAATATGAGGATGGGGTTAATGGAGGAACACGGAGGGATTTGAGCAGTAATTTGAAGGTTTGCATAAATCGTTTTCAAATATCTAAAGTATCTGGGTCCTCGGCTTTTGCTGTGATCTCTGTGTCATGGACAGTAAAAAGCATCAAAGCAAAGGCTAGGGTATGAGAGATGGGGGGATAAATTCAATTCAGTTCCCATTTAAAAATGAACCTTCTTAAGAAGCCATTTTGGCATTTAAGCAGTTTATTAACTGAGAAATTATTTCTGAAATATGTGAACCAAAACACAGTCATTCTTCGAAAGATGTACTCCAAGTTTTGTGGCGCAGTTCTCCAGCCAAGCAATATGTTTAAAAATATCTATACACTAAGCTAAAGTGTGCATAAAAATGCCTTATACTAGTGAAAATAACATGTAATGTTTATTTTATTTATTAAATTTTTATATTGCACTTCCTCCATAGATCTCAGGGCAGTTCACAGCATGTACTATATTAGGGAAAATATGCATTGCAAAATATGTATTTTAGGCAAAATTGAATACAAAAATTTGGCATATTAGAAGTTTGTGCTAAAATGCTGGTGAACTTTCATGAGGAGTTAAAAAAAAACACACCACAAATTGATGATGAGGAAACTGCATTTAAGACAGGAAAAATGAGAAAAGGAAATAAATTAGAATTGATAGTTACTCCCATCTCTTTGTGAGGACAACTGTGATATCTCCATTTTGTAGGTCCACAATTCATCATATCCAAAAAGAGTGGGCTTGTTTCTGCTTCTTCACTCAGCTTCTGAAGTTTGAGATTGAGCCCATTTCTCTAATGATGTTGGCAACGATGAACATTCAAAGGATGTAATCTTCAGCATGTTTAGTCTTTGGCCTCTAAGCCTGATTACTTAATTCTTTGCAGCTGTGTGGTAGATGAAATCTGTTGACTAGCAAAGCACCTCTGAACCAATAGCTTTCACTTCTTCCTCCTCCTCCAATATTTGTTCTCTTTGCAAATCATATTTTGGCAGCTATGGATATGCGGCGGCGAGTTTTTGATTTTTATGGGCAATTATGAGCTGTGCTTTATCACCACTTTCCATGAGGGTTTTGTCATCACTCTCCACAAGAATATATTTTTTGTGGGGGGCTTCTGAGAAAACATTTCCCTGCTTTAATTCCACAGATGTGGTAATCAGAAAGGTCAGTGGATTCCTGTGCCTGATTTAACAAAGCGTTGTGCTATGTCAATAAAATACTGGCTCTCTTGATAGATGGGATCTCATACTCAGGATCTTCTGCTGGGTAAGCATACAAAAGAGCAGATCCAAAATCTTGAGCAAGTTCCTATGGTAAGAATAGTGACTAAAAGAAGAGGGGGGGGGGAATGTTCTACAAATATTTGAAAGGAAATAGTAGTTTATGAAACACAAAAGCCATTTTGGCTATTGTTGCATGAGGAACAAAGTTCTGTTGGTACGGCCTCCTGCTTGCATCATTTATGGAGCTTGCAAATATTAATTTGCCTTTCCTATCTCAGAAATACACACTGGAAAGATATTGTCCTTTAGATCAGTCTTCCCCAAGCTGGTGCCCCTTTGTACAAGAACATGCATCAGATTCGGCCAACATGACTAATGGTCAGGGATGATCAGAACTGTAGTCTGGAGCAACTGAAATGCACCAGATTGGAGAAGCAGATCATGCCCACTTAAGGTACAGTCCGGACAAAAATAATAATTTTGTCTAGGAAAGAAGTTTTAGGAACCCAAGCAGAGAAATGAGCTTGAGGACGGTAAAAGCGACTTCATTCTCATTCTGCCTTGTAATGTATGAGACCTTTGGTCTATTTGTAGCTTAGCATTGTCTACTTCAGCCTTTCCCAACTTTAGTTCCTCAGATGTTGCTGGACTACAATTCCCATCAACCTCAGCCAGTGTGGCCCAATGGTCAGGGATGATGGGTACGGTAGTCCAACAACGTCTTGGATAAAAGAGAGGACTTCTTCAAGCAGCACATAGCTAAACTATGCAACTCGTTCCTATTGATGGTCACCAACTTGGATGGCCTTTAGACAGATGCGTGGAGAAGAAGGCTATCAACGGCTCCTAGCCAAGATGGTGATGCTCGGCCTCTGTGGAGCAATGTTTCTGAATACCAGTTGCTGGAAAGCAAAGGAGGGGAGAGGGCTCTTGGGCTTGAGTTCTACTTGTGGTTCCCACAGGGATCTGCTTGGTCACTCTGTGACAACAGGATGCTAGACTAGGTGGGCCATTGGCCTGATGATGCAGTAGGCTCTTCTGATGTTGCGGTCTAAAGGTTTGGAAAGGCTGGTCTCCACTGACCTACCTCCCAGACCTATCTAGAGATGTTGGGTGTGGAGCCCAAGACCTTCTGTGGGCAAAGCAGATGCTCTTCCACCGAGCTCTGGCCTTTCGTCGTTGTAAAGCCCTCAACACGGTTTGTGGTTGCAGTTCTGAAGCGGTAGAGGGTCCCTCCTACTCTGACTGCAAACATCTATATTTTGTTGACAGCTTATTGAAGCGTCCTTCCAAAATGGGCCAATGTCGAAATCTTGGCCCACCAGACTGCGTTTCCTGTGCAGGTTTTCCTCTCGGCTGAGGTTACCAGACACGTGGGGCTCCGGCGCATAAAGGCTTCATTTTATAAGGCAAATGGTAAAGTTATGTGGTGCTGCTTGCTAGACCAGCCCTGCGAAAAGCACGTAAAATCAGAGCAGGGGGAAAGAACTCAGTCTGGCAGCTGTGAAAACTTTCACTGCTAGCACAGCCAAAGCAGATGCTTCAGCTTAGCTCTTACCGCCCTCTTCAAGCTGCAGCGCCGCCTCCAAATTCTGACTCATTATGGATGGCAGATCCGTTGCTGGCTGCTAGTCAGTGTAAATTGTTACTTTACAGTCTCCTGTCTTTGCAGACATTCACATGCATTTCCTTTGGGGTTTGGTTAGGAAGCAATTGAGGTGCCGAGGTGGGTTCTTCTCATTTGCTCCTATGCACCGCTCAGTTTCCCCTGAAGCATCATCTCATGCTCTGTTTTAAAATGTTCTCTCTGGAACATTTCTGCCCCCGTCTTCTTTTGGCTTGTTTGATCTCGTACTGCACATCATGCTCGGGCTCAGGCATTGATTTTCTCTCTCTCCCAAGTCTTCCTTCCTTACTAAGGATGCAGAGTTTGCAATCTTCAGTCAACCCATCATTTTATTTGTATGCCGCCTTTCCAAACTCGAAACCATGCTCAAAGCGGTTTGCAACATATATATATATATAATCACATAACTACACACATAATAAAAGTACTCATGAACAACAAATGAAACACCCACACCATCATTTATAGCACATTTAAAATGCATGACTTCTCTGAAAGAATCCTGGGAACTGTAGTGTGTTAAGGGTGCTAGGTATTGTAACTCTGGGTGGGTAAACTACAGTTCCCAGGAATGGGGGGCGTGAACTTTAAATATATGGAATGTGTGTAGCTCAGGAGGCAACAAATACTGAAATAATTTTTTGGAGTGCTGTGGGGTGGGCATGAATACTTGTAGACCTATACACCCATACCCATGTGTTTCATCAGTAGAGAGCAAAGTTATTGCCTATGTTGCCAACTGCTCAGTAGCCTGGCCTGCTGTTGTGCCTTTATCAACAAATACAGTCATACCTCGGAATAAATGTGCTTCAATTTAAGTATTTTTGGGTTGCGCTCTGCGGTGGCCCAGAAGTAACGGGGCGCGTTACTTCCGGGTTTTGTCATGCGCGCATGCGCATACGGTCAAAATGACGTCATGCTCATGCGCGGAAGCAGCAAAATGCGGACACAGGTTGCAACCGCGGACACAGGTTGCGTTTGCTTCAGCATGCGAATGGGGCTCCGGAACGAATCCCGTTCACATCTGAGGTACCACTGTAGTGGTGTAATGACTGGTGGCATAGTAGGATCATGGGACTACTCAGGAATCATGTGATATGAATGGGGGGAGGAGGGAGTGGCACTACACCCAAAGAGCACCCTGAACGAACAGTGAATGTGCTCCAGAATTTAAGATGATACTCAACTCTGAAGGGCCAAAATGTTTAGAAACTTCTGATTTATTCTATCTAGAGGGGGGGAAATGAATTACTGCTGATCCCCCACAATACAACAGTATGTCTGCTGCACTCTAGGAAAGGAAAGGTTCGCAGGAACTTTATGGGACTACATCAGTGTAAATAATAATCCCCTTTAGTATTAAGAGGCAAGGAGAGTCTGTCTGGTATTGCAATTTCTGGGTTCCTCTCATGCCCCTTAAGTTCCTGAATCTCCACAGCTTATAAAATAACTGGGATGTGGGGGGTTGAACATTTGGAAAAACCACATGCAAATCTGTTTGTTCAAGCTCCCCCTTTTAATAATATTATTTCAAGACTCACTAAGTTTTATTTTTGCTTATCATGTAACTCACTTAGCAGATTTTGTTTTAGCCACAAAACACTCAATATTCTTTTAGAGCTGATATATATAAAAGGATCTGGGGGCCAGCCCATAGGAAGGGACTCATAAATAATTTGGAGACCTCAGTTAGAGGAATGAAGTCTGGAGGGGAGCGGATTCTCTCAGAGTTTGTTGGTGAGCTAAAGATATCTAACAAAAGAGAATGGCATGACAAAAGTCCTCAATTTACCCAAGAAAGGTTTGCTATTATCTTTCCGAGGCCTAACTCCAAAACATAGAGCCAAATGTTCAGTGTGTATTTGCATTTAATGCACAGGATCTTTAAAAAAATGCAAATAGCAGCCATGTGTGTGTGATAATTACTGAGTTTAACCCTCAGCCCTCCACCTGTGATCCTAATGAACAGCATTTCCCCAGAGCTGCTATTTGGCATTAATGGGAGATTTCGTCCCAATGCAAAGAACAGCTTCAGAGAAGCAATTTTTGTCAGAGTCACAAGCAACCAGTGGTGGAAGAGGTCCATTGGGTAGAGCAAAAGGCAGCAAAGGCAACAGTAGGAGAGCCAGAGCCAATGAGAGGCAGGGGAGCCATAGTCCATGACAGTCAGAGCCAAACAGTTTAGATTTTGCCCATATCCTCCTCCCTGATGATTTCTTCTAGGAAACACGGAGGAGGAGGAGGAGGAGGAGGAGAAGGAGGAAGCCGACAAGCAGTCCTTGTCCTTGGAGGTTGTAAGAGGGCAGGGAAGCGTGGACTGATCAAGGTTGGTGGAGCTGTGCTCCACTTGTCCTGGTAGGCCAGGCTTCACTGCATGCAACCTTGCTGATCATATTGAGGAGATGCTTCCCTGCACTCTTGGCAAGGCAACGTCCACCCATCCCTTGTGCCTTTGGCAATCGCCAGCTCTCTCCACTTTTTTTCTTTGTGATTATAGCGCGCGCACACACACTGAGCCTGCATCCTCGGCAGAGGCCAACCCAACCAACTCCTAGGTACACCCCTGATCTTGGGTTATTTGCACATCCTTGTGTTTATGGGTGTTGGGCAAGGCTGAGACTTCAACTCAAAGTAAAAGGCTTTCAGGAGAGGAAGGGACTTGCATTGCACCACAAAGCAAAATGTTGAGGGGAAATGACAAAACAGAATTAAATGTGCAGGTCTTGCAGAGGCAAATAACCAAGGAACTGAAATGAGCTGAAGGGGCCAAAGAAGATGTTTGCCAGTTGTGAGAATGGCTGTCGGTCTCAAGCTGAGCCCATGATTTGCAAGCAAAATGATCCTTGAAAATCCCAAACATCTCTAGGAAGGACTAGAAAATAATCCTCCCAGAAACCCCGAAGTAAAAGGTAAAAAGGTAAAAGACCCCTGGACGTTTAAGTCCAGTCAAAGGCGACTCTGGGGTTGTGGTGCTCATCTCGCTTTCAGGCCAATGGAGCCTGTGTTTGTCCACAGACAGCTTTCCAGCTCATACGACCATCATGACTAAACTGCTTCTGGCACAACGGAACACTGTGACGGAAACCAGAGCGCACGGAAACGCTGTTTACCTTCCTGCCGCAATGGTACCTATTTATCTACTTGCACTGACATGCTTTTGAACTTCTAGGTTGGCAGGAGCTGGGACAGAGCAACAGGAGCTCACCCCGTCGCAGGGATTCGGCGGCAAGCCCAAGAGGCTCAGTGATTTAGACTACAACACCACATGCATCCCGGGAAACCCCAAGGAGTCACGGCCAGCCAACACCTTATCAAGGTTCTGAGGCTGTGTGCATTTCTTTGCATTTAAACTTTCCAGATTGCTTTATTCTGTGGGTTTGAGCCAGAGATGGAAAATCTTTTTTTAAAAGAAGAGTTGGAACTCCTAGAAGAATACAGATCTCATATTCAGGAATGTCCTGCTTCTCAGTTTCTAACACTCCATGTGTTTCTGTCTCTCTTGTCACATTCACATGAGCAGTTACTGTTCCTAAGTAGGCCCTTGAGTAGCAACACTTCCAAAGCTTAAATAACAGGGGCGGAGGGCAGAATTCTTTTCAATATGCCTATACTGTCCAATGAATGCTCCCTTTTCAGAATTTTCAATCTCTTGCTATTAGAGAACGACGAAGGCTGTTCTTAAGAAGAAGAAAATTCTGGTTGTAGCATCCTTTAAATTTAAAGCACTTGTTCCCAAACCTTTTTGGGTCACCACCCTCTCGGTTCCATAAACTCCTCCCCAATGCCCCCTACCCTACCATATAAAAAAGCATTATTCAGAATAGCACTTTGTACGAACCACTAAGAAGAATAACACAATAAAACACAAAACAATAGCAATTCATTGCAGAGAGTTTTCTGTCAGTTCTTTTGAACATCGACTGTGGATTAGTGTCAATATTCACTGGTGTCAAGCATGGGAGTGTGTTTGAAGACAAACATGGAGAATTTGGGTTTGATTGGATTAAAAATCCAATTAAAGTTATTTATTCATTCAAGAAAACTGGTGGACTTGATCCAGTGAAGCCAGTTTTCAAAGTCTGATAATCGTTTGCACCTCCTGTGTCCCCCTGCCACCCATTGTCCACTTGGGGAAATCACTGGTCTATAGGTGTAGATATGGAAGTGAGAGCTGGACCATAAAGAAGGTTGATCGCCGAAGAATTGATGCTTTTGAATTATGGTGCTGGAGGAGACTCTTGAGAGTCCCATGGACCTCAAGAAGATCAAACCTATCCATTCTTAAGGAAATCAGCCCTGAGTGCTCACTGGAAGGACAGATCCTGAAGCTCAGGCTCCAATACTTTGGACACCTCATGAGAAGAGAAGACTCTCTGGAAAAGACCCTGATGTTGGGAAAGATGGAGGGCACAAGGAGAAGGGGACGACAGAGGACGAGATGGTTGGACAGTGTTCTCGAAGCTACCAGCATGAGTTTGACCAAACTGTGGGAGGCAGTGGAAGACAGGAGTGCCTGGTGTGCTCTGGTCCATGGGGTCACGAAGAGTCGGATATGACTAAACAACTAAACAATAACAACAACATAGATGTAGATATAAATTTGGGCCTCTGAGCTAATGAAGATGGGGGATATCTTGGGTCTCATTGGCACAGCATGTCCAGATGTCCTGTAAGCAAAGTAATAAATAAATAAATGTTGTTGTTCTTTAAAACCAGGCAGAAGATGTGGGACCCAGCGTGCAAAGACTCAAAGTTCACCCCCAGACCTCCCTGTGACCATGCCCCTGATGTGGAATGCTCCTACCTGACCGAGACTAAACATCTCTGAAATTCTGAAGCCTGGTGTTGTGGTTGCTAACATTCTGCAGCAGGGTTTTTGCGTTTCATGTTTCAGTGGCTCAATAGCGTCTGTGTGCTGGGCTATTGTGGTTCAGCAGCTGACAGCAGTCAAATAAGCACTGCTCTCTTCCTGGCTTAATCATTTCTATTACTCTCAGTGTCAAAACAATAATGTCAGGGAAATGGTTTTGCTGACACCGTAGATTAGCACTGAGTGATTCTAAACATTTTTCGCGACTGACCTTTCCAGAAAAATTCCACGTCACAATCAAAAATTAAAGAGCAAGTACATCTTCCCAGGGCTGAATCATCAGATATGGCGCTGTGAGCTGATTGGCGCCTTCCAAAGAGATGATTGGTCACGAAATGCCTAGACCTTGTTAGAAGGTTAGCAAATTCCTGAACATTTGCTGAGTTGTGCTTAGAGATTAGGTTGAAACAGCTATTTGTTAAAAGGAATCACTCGACTGTATGAGCCGCAGGGAGGCCTCAGTTAATGCTCAGAACAGTCTTTGCTAACTGGTGCCCTCCATAAATTTTGGACCAAAGGGCTGGCTGAGGCTGATGGAAGTTGTAGTTCCAAACATCTGGAGGGCACCAGGTTGGCCAAGGCTTGCTTAGAACTTCACCTGGGTTCAGAAAAGTGGCAGGAGTTTCACGGAAAAAATAATTAGTTCAATATTTTATTGGGAGGAATTAAATGTAGCACTAAGCAGATCACCCAGTCAGCACCAAGCTTGTCTGTCATAGCCATGCCCTTTCTAAGATTCAGGAGTGCCAACTTGAATAAGATATTGGGGGGCCCAAGCAAGCCCTGCCCCTCATAATCGTTCATATGATGCAGTACACACACACCATTTGAATGGCAATGCCCATTAACTTGGTGGGTGGCAAATATTATATTTGGAGACCAAAGATACCTTGACTCCTATGCTAAGATTATACAACTTTCTAAGATTATACAATAATAATAATTCTGCAACGATAAGCGCAGAACTCTGTATGCTGCCTTTCAGCTAGATCTTCTATTTTCTGTGTACATGCGTGGGCAAATGGTTTGGGGAGCTCTGAACATAAATTGTGTTTCCTGTGTATGTAACAGAACTTGCACACCAATGAAGCTCCTTTGTGTTTTTAGTGTCCCTATATCCTTAGCCTGGAAGCAAACAGTGGCAAAAAAGCTCTCTTTTCATGCTGATAGGGCAGCTTGAGGACACAGGAGACCAGGACCCCTTAGGAGACGTACTGAAGAAGAAGTACTGAATCTTTGAGACCCCTCCAACCCTGGGTGATACACCACTGACAGTCTCTTACAGATCACCCCAAAAGAGGATATGGCCCACCAAAAGCAGGGGCAAAACAAGACACTGATTTGCATGAAGTTAGTGTATATAAATTCATAGGTATAGGTCAGGGGTCAGCAAACTTTTTCAGCAGGGGGCCGGTCCACCATCCCTCAGACCTTGTGGGGGGCCGGACTATATTTTGAAAGTGGGGGGAGATGCAAGAGCACCATGAGCCCTGGTGGCTGCTTACCTGTGTCTTGCGAGTGGCAGGGGCTGGTGGTGGCAGAGGGACGATGAGCGGCGCATTAAAGGGCTCCAGAGAGGGGCTGCTTAAAATGGTGGCTGCTTGAGCGCTGCTGCTGCTGCTGCTGCTGCTGGCACCAACAAAGCCCAGCCCCCTTCCTCCTCTAGGCAGGGCGGGGAAAAGCCAGGAAGAGGGAGGGAGGAGGCGCCACCGCTGCCACCGTGTGCGGGAGAGGGAGAGGGAAAGAACGAGCGCACTGGCTATCCATGCGGCGATTCCCAGACTGTCCGTGGACTGGATCCAGAAGGCAATTGGGCCTGATCCGGCCTACGGGCCTTAGTTTGCCTACCCATGGTATAGGTGGAGGCTAAGAAATCCTTTCAGAAATTAATGCAACTCATAATCTCACCATATAATGGGGTTGACCTGTTCAGCCTGCTGCCAAGGTGCTAGACTGTAGCTAAGGCAACTTCAAACCACCACCACCCTGCTCTCCCTTTATATTTAACCCCAGTTTGGACCAGACAGCCTTTCAAACAGAGGAATGTCCTCTGTAGAGGAGAGTGGTAGGCTGTCCTTGACCTCTGTGGCAGAAGGATGGGATTCAACTGTGAATTTTGTAATGCATAAATGTGCATCTTCAAATATCTTAAGGGCCGTCACGTGGGAGATGGGGCGAGCTTGTTTCCTCCTGCTCTGGAGGGTAGGACTTGAACCAACGGCTTCAAGTTACAAGAAAGGAGATTCCAACTAAACATCGGTAAGAACTTTCTGACAAGAAGAGCTGTTCGACAGTGGAATGGTCTCCCCTTGGGAAGTTGTGGCCTCTCCTTCATTGGAGGCTTTTAAGCAGAGGTTGGGTGGCCATCGGTCATGGATGCTTTAGCTGGGGTTCCTTCCAAGTCTACGATTCTAGGATCCCACATTGCGCACAATTCGGCTGCCTCAAGGTTGTTAGCATCTGCAGTCTGAGGATGCAGCTGTCTCTCCCTTTCCCTCCCTCTCCATACAATGTGCAGGAAGGATTAAGGTATCTCCTAGCCCAAACAAAGGACCTTGAGTATCGAGAGTCCCAGTGGAGCCTCCGCCTGTGACTTATGGCTTGACCTTGAGCTAAATCTCTTGACCTCCTGGTGCTGTACTCTGCTTTGGCCGCTGAGTTTGTTAGGAGAGTGAGATCCCTCTGGGAAGCAGATGCTGTGCTACATAAATAAATAAATTACATACGCTGAGATACTATATAATTCAGCCTAGCGGGGAGGAAGTGAATCAGTTTTTCAACTTCTTCAAAGCCAGATTTTGCTCAAAAGTGGTTTGCTTAAAAGAAACATGGGAAGAAATTGCATCTTCTGTCCTCAAAGACAAGCTGTCGAAAGAAAGGGTGTCTAACTCCTTGGCAAAGAAGGGAGGAAGCAGTAGAGATGAGGGTATATGAACATAAGAAGAGGCTGCTGGATCAGGCCATAGGCCCATCTAAGCTAGCATCCTGTGCTCACAGTGGCCAACCAGATGCCTATGGGAAGCCCACAAGCAGGACCTGAACACAAGACCACAATCTTCTCCTGCCGTTTCCAGCAAAAATACGGCATCTCCCAGATTAGGAGTGAGTAATGAAATCTAGCCAATTCTCAAATTGGATGCAGACAGCCAACATAAAAAAATGTGAAAAGCTGAATAGATTGAGAAAACGTTTTGTATTTTTCTGTGTAACCAAATAGAATCTTACAAACATCATCATCATAATTTTATTATTTCTACCCTGCCCATCTGGCTGGGTTATAAAGCATAGAATGGTGGTGTTGTGGGGGGAAAATGGCAATTGTGCAATTCACAACTGGAGTGATACACACGTCTATCTAAACGTCCCCCACAATAAGACCATTAAATCCAGATTTCTAAAACTGTCTAGTTAACGTGCATGGCTGCTGTAGGTTCCTCTTGGCTAGTTCCCATTCCATCATTCTAGCCTAGTAACATGCTTCCCTCTTCCAGCTCTAAAGCACTTTTGCAACAATTCTTTAGCATTCTTTTGATATGGATTGGAGATGCACAATTTGTGCATTCTAAGGATGAACTAGGGATGGACAAATCGGTCCATTTCAGTGTCTGTTTTTATAACCTTCAATTCGGTTCTCTACATTTTTGCAACAATTTGCCAATGCCTTTGGGGGAAAAAAGAAAGAAACCTCATGCAAATTTGGCAGCAATTTCCCATAACACAGTGCAATTTTGTTATTTTCACTAATATATAGATTTCCCCCTTAACATATGCATTTCCGTACACATTGGTGGGCTGGAGAGCTGCATTGCAAAATTCAGATAAGTGCAAAGTTCCCAGGTTAGCTTTGTTTCGATTTGCGTCGTTCTTTTAGAAGTGTAAAACAAGTACTTAGAAAATAGAATTTCTCCTCCTTATTTAGGATGAACCCATGTGGACATGCAGGAACACTGGCTTCTTCAAAACAAATGGGCAAGGCTCACTTTCTATTTGGGTTTAAAGATCATTTTCTTTTAAATCAAAGAGCACACTATGCAGTACCCCCAGCACACACTTCCCCTTCATTATAAAATTCTGGTTATCAGTGTTTTGAGGGCAGATTAGAGCTACAGAAGAAACCAAACTGGAGGGTTTTTTTGGGAGGGGCGGGAGTGGTGGTGAGAATAACCGAAAACATTGCATTTGCCGGTGCTATCCAACTCTCTTTTGCACACCTTGCACTCTGTTCAGTTAAATCTTGCTGTCCTGCTTTCCTTCTTTAAAGCAGATTCATTTCAAATTGCAAAACCTGGCCCATTTGATTTGCCTTTTTAAAAAAGAAGAAGAAGAAAAGAAATAAAATGGCACGGCCTATATAACTTCTCTCAACAGATCTGCAAGAAGATTTGCGATGATTTACCGGGAAATGTGACACTTTGCTTATTGCGTCTCTCGGGAGAGACAAGGCAGGTGAACATTTCCAGACGGCCGGGGCGTTCTTGCCTG
Organism: Podarcis melisellensis; assembly: GCF_964234715.1. Lineage (NCBI taxonomy): Eukaryota > Metazoa > Chordata > Lepidosauria > Squamata > Lacertidae > Podarcis > Podarcis melisellensis. The sequence continues at coordinate 23,722,191 of NC_138530.1, read as the reverse complement.
GACAGTCGAGAGGAATGCCATTCTTCAAGGTAAAGGTGATTTATGGACCTCTGCTAATGCTTCGGAGATCTCCGCTCTTACAAAGGGGCATCTATTCTCACACCTGGGAATGAAATACTGGGCCACGGTTCATTATCAGGGCCTGGCCGTCATTTTTCTTTCCTGCCAGGAGGAGAGTGGCAAGAAAGAGAAGGCGCTCAAAGAAAACAGCCTGAAGTCTTTGGTTAAAATGGTGCTTCGGCTTTTGAGCTCCTGAGATGAAGGCCTTTTGCAGGAGGGCACATTGACTTCTATATCCTGAGACCACCACCATCCCTGAAAGTGGCCAATTAGCCCTCCCCTTCCATGTTGACTACGACATGGAATCATCTTATTCCCCAGTCAACTCACCCACCCCCTATGGAGATTCAGCTCCAGCTGAATCTTGGATATTCAGGGCAGCTTGGGATTTGGCCAGAGCAAGTTGAGGCAGCCCTGAATTGCCCCAGAGTTAGGACAAATCCACACTCAGCAATACAGCTCTCCAACGTGGGGGAGCATGATGAGATGGTGAGGAGGAGGGAAGAGGAGACACTTGCAAGAAGGCGGCATGCGTCTCCTTCCCCTTCCCCTCCCAACCACAGCTCTGAGTTTAGGCAGTCCTTGTTAGGATCGTCCTACTCGCATGTAGGACCCAGGCAGAGACACATGCCCGACTGGCATGTTCTCTCCCTCCTGGTCGATCGTTCAGGAGCTTCAAAAGCTTTTTCCAGCCCTAATACCACAGCAACTGATACCAAGAAGCATCAGCCCACTTAGGGATCCTGCAGAGTATTTGCAGTTTGCATAACAGAACTCAGTAGCACAGCATTTTAGCTAATCTAAGTTTATTTACATATAATACACTGGGAGAATTCTGCTTTAGCTCCTTCCTCTTTCTCATCAGACAGCAAGAAGAGAAAGGACAAAGGACAATAGTCCCACTTCACGGAACACAGTACAGTGATACCTTAGGTTACAGACGCTTCAGGTTACAGACTCCGCTAAACCAGAAATAGTACCTCGGGTTAAGAACTTTGCTTCAGGATGAGAACAGAAATTGTGCAGTGGCAGTGGGAGGCCCCATTAGCTCAAGTGGTACCTCAGGTTAAGAACAGTTTCAGTTTAAGAACGAACCTCCAGAACAAATTAAGTTCTTAACCCGAGGTACCGCTGTAACACAAAACATCCTGTCTCTGTCACTTCCCACACTGCAGAATGAAGACATACACCGTCATGTGATAGACAACAATCTCATGACTGCAAACATGGAGCAAGAGTTCTAACAGTCCTCCCCCACACACAGAGCACAGAGATGATGATGATGATGATGATGATGATAATAATAATTATACCCCGCCCATCTGGCTGGGTTTCCTCAGCCACTCTGGGTGGCTTCCAACAAAATATTAAAAATACATTAAAACATCAGTCATTAAAAACTTCCCTAAACAGGGCTGCCTTCAGATGTCTTCTAAATGTCGGATAGTTGTTTATTTCTTTGACAACTGATGGGAGGGCGTTCCACAGGGCGGATGCCACTACCGAAAAGGCCCTCTGCCTAGTTCCCTGGGAGAAGAAACTTTTTTGGGGGGGGGGAAGCTAAATGTTGGGCTCACACAGGGCGCCATATTATGAAGTCCGCCTCTGCCAACCACATGTTTAATCAGGGTTTGAAACCCTGGGGAGGAATCCTTGCAAAACAGCAAAGTCAACTACATTACACGCAGTATCCGTGGAGGAGCTGAAGAAGAGATTTTGGATGCGGCACCAAAGTAGCCCCATTATTGCGCTAATGAAACATTGATGGGTTGTGCACCAGGCTGCCACAGCTTTGTCCTGAAAGGCTGTTTCAAATCTGCTGTCAGCCCTATGAATTACCATTTCTCAAGTCAAACAAAACCCATATTATTATTATTATTATTATTATTATTATTTTAAAAACTTACTTTTCCCTTCTTTTGCTCTCTGCTCAGATGCCAGCAGCCACCCTTCCCCTCCTCCCTCCCTTGCCACTGGAGATCTTTTCTCAAAGTAGCAGTGCAACAGATAATACATCTCTTGCTTAATTTGTGCTGAAGGATCCGGCTGTTGGAATCCTTCTGTGTTTTGCAGCACGCTGGAACTGTGTCTGCCTCCTTCCCTTAACTCAAAGAGACCAGGAAACGGGAAGCAGTGCCAAGATCCAGCGCTGAGAATTGGCGAAGGCTTGCCAGTTCCCTATTCACAAATTAGAAACAGTATCTGGGCCTGGGGTTTGGAAGGTGTTTAAGAACAGGAAAGAAAATTCAGCGTTTCATAAGTCTCTTTCAGCTGTCAGAGAAGAGCCCTGGTTTTAGATGGTGGTGTATTGCCATCTAGTGGTGGAGGCTGAGCATGACACTAGATCTGAGATTTTAAACATGCCAGGGAGTGAGGCTGCATACACAACATTCATTTATAGCACATGACGCCCCCTTAAACAATCCTGGTAACTATAGTTTGCTCCCTACAGAGCTACAAGGTATTCTTTCTCCCCATCCTTTAAAAACAAAAGCAGTCTGCCCTCAATTTTCTAAGCCTCTGACAGACCTTCCAAGTGTCCCTATTTTCCAGGGACAGTCCTGGATTTACAGAAGCCATTCGGGTTTCTGATTTGATACTGGAATATCCTGCTTTTCCTTAAAGGTAAAGGGACCCCTGACCATTGGGTCCAGTCATGACCGACTCTGGGGTTGCAGCGCTCATCTCACTTTATTGGCCGAGGGAGCCAGCATACAGCTTCCAGGTCACGTGGCCAGCATGACTAAGCAACTTCTGTCGAACCAGAGCAGTGCACGGAAACGCCATTTACCTTCCTGCCAGAGCGGTACCTATTTATCTACTTGCACTTTGATGCGGAGATTCAAACCACCGACCTTCTGATCGGCAAGTCCTAGGCTCTGTGGTTTAACCCACAGCGCCACCCATATTTCCTTAGGGTGTCCCTATTTTCATTGGAGAAATGTTGGAGGGCATGGAGTTATGCAACTACTGAGCCACCTGAAGGCAGCCCGTACAGGGAAGTTTTTAAACGTTTAATGTTTTATTATGTTTTTATATAAGTTGGAAGCTGCCCAGAGTGCCTGGGGCAACCCAGTCAGATGGGCAGAGTATAAATAGTAAATTATTATTATGGAATAGGACACCTCTATTTTCTTTGGAGAAATGTTGGAGGGTATGCTTTGAGTAGGCTTTAGAAGTGAACCTACCTAATTTACAACTTTTCTCAAATGGTGGCAAGAACCAAAACGAGGCCACAAAATTCATACTTCTCTGATTTTGCAGTGTGCTTCAAAATACACCTTGTGGGATTCTCCAGTAGGAAACAGTGTTTGTTTCAAGTGGTATGATGCCGCTTTAAATGTATTGTGTAGATGGGGCCTAAATCTCCTGTTGCTGGAGGATAATTCTGGAATGCCAAGGGACACTAATGGGGATACCTTAGAAAAATGTCAAATTTCAAAGATCCTGTTAAGCACACACATTTGGATAGAAAAAATTGGAAAAAGAGAAAACTGTTATCGATATCATTGTCTTGGGACCACTAGGAAACTCAGCTAGCATGGGAGATCCCTCATTTGCTAGCTGAGTTCATCTTCTTGCAGCCTCAAAGATTTGATCCAGAAACAGATGGCAATTTTTGAGCCATAGAAAAAGAATGTCATCAAACAGTTTTGCTGTCTAATGGGCATATCAAGTACAGTGGAACTTCGGAAGACGAATGCCTTTGAACTTGAACGTTTCAGCTCCTGAACAATTGAAAACCGGAAGTGATTGTTCCGGGTTTTGAACAATTTTTGGAAGCCGAACGTCCGTCGCAGCTTCCACGACTTCTGATTGGTTGCAGGATGTTCCTGCAGCCAATTGGAAGCTACACCTTGGTTTTCGAATTGTTCCGGGAGTCGAATGGACTCCCGGAATGGATTAAATTCGAGACCAGGGAGAAGAGTTGGTGGAAGAAGATTGGAGGAAATTTAAAATCTATTTACAGAAACATTGTAAAATTTCTGAATGTTGATGACATTGGAATGAAATGAAGGGGTTCTAGTAATAAGGTAAAAGATTATGCAAGAGTGGATTGATATTAGATGAAAGCTAAAAGTTAAATATGTGATGAAAAATAATTAAGGATAGACCAATAGGATGAATTTGCTGAACTAAGTTTTTAATTGGAATACAAAAAAGGGAGGCATGAGGAAGTCAGGAAAATAAGTTAATCAAAGAAGAGAGATTTTTTAAAAAAGAGGGATTTTTTGTTATTCTTTTTTCTTTGTCTTCTTTTTTCTTTCTATTATGTTAATTGTTTGTATTTTTCCATTTTTGTATTTTTGTGTTTTTGTATTTTTTCCTGTGTTTTTTTTCCAGTTATTGTCTTATTCTGAAAATTCTAATAAAATATCGCTCAAAAAAATAAATTTTAAAAAAATTGAAAATCAAGGTACGACTGTATTACTCTTCCGCTTGAGAAGAGTTTTGAAGCAGAGCAAATCCCAGTCTTCCAACATTTCTAAGGCTGCAAAGAGAAATTAAACAGGGACACTCACAAGCTCCAGTCTGATTTCCCACAAATTAAGTCGAGTTGAGCAGGGTCTGCTTGATGCAAATCTCTACCTAGTGACAGGGGCAGCCGTGGCTGAGTGGGGCAGCCATCTAAGGCAGGTGAGGAGGGTTCCTGAAAGGTTTGCAGCAAATTTATTACAATTGCATTTGTAGTGTGAAATAGAGGAGGGTTTCTGGGGATTCTGCCCCAAGTACCAAACTAGATTGGGTACTGCGCACCTTGTACGAGTGTCATGCACTGCTCCACCTCAGGAAGCCAATGTCTTTCTTACTGCTGCAAATGGCAGTTGTGGTTCGAGGACCCGAACCCCGCGCAGTGGAATGAAACACAAGGACACGTGATATAAGGTTAATGGGCAAGAAAAGGCCACAACTTTATTGATTACAGCAAGTGAAAAGGTATTGGCTTAGGCATTGGATTACGTCAGCTGACTCCACCCACTTGGAGAGGGGTGAGTCTAAAAAACAAAGGGGGTTTATTCACAGTAGGTGGAGCCTGTTGATGCTAATCCAACTATAAGCTCTCCCCTGATGTCACCGAGGGTCGTGCCATGGCCTCCTGCCAAGCAGGCATCGGACAGAATACACGACTGCCGGATTCCTTTAACGGAATACCCAAAAATTGAAGGCGCAGGTGATGGTCACACCTAGCCCTTCGACACACCACAACACATTATTCCAATGCCTAACCTACCCACCAATACCACGAAAGTTGTGACGATTGCTACGAGGTAGGCGAAAAAACCCAAAAGCCTAATGCCAAATGGAAAAATTCCTACCAGGCCCCCCGGACAACCAGGGCGACCAACCTAAGGTCCATAGCAAGGCCAAAAGAAAACTGGAAACCCTGCTCTAAGGGAGTGGAGGGTGGGTGACTCGTGCCAGGACGACAAAAAGTGAGGGCTGGAGGCTGGCGCCGCAGCAATTCAGGCTGCTGTACATGCCCCCTTGAAGGCACCTGGTTGGGTGCCTGGCTGAGGGCGTGGGCGCCAGCCAGGTGAGTGGGAGGCAGGGGGCAAACGCCCCCTGCTTGAGGCGGAGTCCGGCTCCCGGCCACAACCACTCCCCTCTCTTGCAAGTGAGCAACAGTGACCCATTTGCCGAGAAGCTAGTCTACTGATTCCGCCTCCACCAAAAGGACCACTTCTATCTGCCAGGAAACTGCTGAACCCAGGAGTTCCGTAGAAAGCATTGTGGGCATGAATTGGTTTCAATTTCACTTTGGGGAAGGGTCCACAGCTAATCATGGGAGAAAGACACACACACACACACACACACACAGAGAGAGACCCCCAATTTGGAATACAGTTGTACCTTGGATCCTGAGCGCCTTGGATGTTTTGGCTCCTAAATGCCACAAACCAGGAAGTGAGTGTTCCGGTTTGCGAACGTTCTTTGGAACCTGAACATCTGACAGGGCTTCCGCGGCTTCCAATTGGCTGCAGGAACTTCCTGCAACCAATCAGAAGCCACACTTTGATTTCTGAACGTTTTGGAAGTCGAATGGACTTCCAGAATGGATTCCATTTGACTTCCAAGGTACGACTGTATGGTCCAAATCAAAAAGTTAGCCCATCAAAACATAGATGGCAGGAAGATGCTTTTTATTGCTTTACTTATTGCTCCCTTGGTTGTAACACCTCAAAAATGCTAGAGCCTAGCAATGCTTATCCACAGTTACTTTTATATTAACTGGTACTGAACATTTGTGGTTGTAAATTCAAACATAAATGGGAGAGAGTATTTTTTTTTAATTTCTCACTCTGAATCCAGAGCTGTTTCTTACCATTATGTTCAGGGCATGTATAATATACACAGGACCAGCCCAACCATTAGGCAGACTGAGCCCTGAGCCTTTAAGATAGTCTGCTGGTTGGGGGCAGAAGCAGCTCAATGTGTGGGGCAGAGCCGCTATGCTAGCTTCCTGGCAGGTGGGTTGCGGTAGTTTATCCTGCTAGTTTCATACCCTCCAACATTTCTCTGATGAAAATAAGCACGTCCTATCCAACAACAACAACAACTTTACTATTTATACCCCACCCATCTGACTGGGTTGCCACTCTGGGTGGCTTGCAGCATATATAAAACATTAAACATTAAAAAAAAAACTTCCCTATACAGGGCTGCTTTCAGATGGCTCAGGGGGGTCAGATAATTCCATACCCTCTAACGTTTCTCTGATGAAAATAGGGACATCCTAAGAAAAAGCGGGATATTCCAGGATCAAATCAGAAACCGTGACAGCTTCTGTGAATCAGGCACGTCCCTAGAAAATAGGGACACTTGGAGGGTCTGTAGTTTGTTGCACCATGCCAACTTTCCTCTCCTCCTCCTGGGAACCAACCCATCAAGCTACTTCTGTAGGTGGTGGAGGGCACTATTGTGTCAGCACTATTGAAGTAAAATTCAATTGCCAGCCAATCATTTTCTGCCTGAGGAATGGGGAAGGTGCCATCTTGCTTCAGGCAGCAAAATGTCTTGGGCTGACCCTGAATGCAGCTCTCCCATGTAGGTTTGAAATAGTTTCTAAATTTCCCTGTCTTGCTACCTGGAAACTGCATATTGGCATCAAGCCATGAATGAATGAATGAATGAATGATGTTTGTTGAGTAATCTTTAAATAACAAATGAAAGATGAATTAATGCAGTCGGCTGGTCAATTCATTGACAGCTCATTAATTGCTTTGGAAACTGTGATCAGTTGCAGCACAGCTACCAAGATGGCGCACATGGACATGGGATTGTGTAACAGCTACTGAGAAAATGCTCAAGATGTTTTCCTCCCAGCTCTTGGCAGCTCTCCATTTTCTGAATTTACATGCTGCTGAACCTCATCCAAACAAACTTCTAGGCAAGATGTTACAAATACAAGCTGCCAGCCAAAATAATTGTTTCTTATAATAAGAATCAGACTGAAGAACAGTACAAATAACCCCAACTTCCAAAAATATACTGTGCCCTGTTCAGTTTCTTAGATTACAAAAAAAGCAAAGAGTACCCAGTGCCAACTTTTGGGTTCCGTTTCCTCCTGCACAAAGATGTCTCCAAGGTCCACTGTAATTGAATCTAAACAGTCTTTCAGAGGGACTTACCATAAAACGTTCTTTACTGTGGATGGAGGCAGTTGCAAGATACGGTGCGGATTGGTTTCCAGTGCTAAAGTTACCCTGCAGGGCAAAGGGAGCTGTATTAAAGATTCATGAGAAGCCCAATCACGTTTTTGTGCATTTTTCACACCGGTTCATAACTCTCATTTCCCCTAATTCGCTGCTCCTTCAGCTGCAGCTTTACTTGAAAGCATTTCTTCACTGTGTGATTCCAACCAATTAGGGATCCCATAATGGACATGGTAGCTTCACAGAGTGTTAACCTGATTAAAAAAAAAAAGTTTAGCCTACACTTTGAAACTCCCTGCCTATTGAGATCAAGCAGGTGTCTTCACTATACTGTTTTCAACAGCTGCTAAAAATATTCCTGTTATGCAAGCCTACCACAGTGCTTAGAAAGCTGAGGTAACTTTAATCTGTTTTAGTATTTTAACTTTTGTATGCTTTAAAGTAGGGTCATGATTTTTGTTTTACTATTTTATCTTTTGTAAACAGCTTCGAGGATTTCACAATCAAGCAGTGTATAACTTGTATGAAATCAATTGATCGATCAATCAAATGCGGTTATGCAGTAGCATCACTGATAGCCCAATGAAATTTTCCTGTTGTTGGGTCAGAACAATGGAGAGTCAGCCTGGTTGCTTCTTTCCTCGTCGCTCCCCACCCCACCCCCAACCTCCTTGAATCAGTTTGACCGCCTTTCACAAAGTGAAACAGAAAATTTGCACAAACAAATGCACTTTCCTGGGGCAAATATATTCACAACATAAACTCTTACAACTACCAACACCAGTTTTTCACCAGCACCTTATTTCTTTGGCTGCCTCTTACCTCATTGGTTTAGGTTAGGTTTATTAAATGCATATATCACTTCCCCCTACTTTTGTATAAGGTCTCTGGAATTTAAATAGCAGAAGAATTCTGGAGGTGTGTTGCAGCTAAGTTTGGCAGCTGGGAAACTGCTGGCTCAAATCTTCCCTCAACCCAGAGCTTTTTTTTCCAGGGGTAACTTGCCAGAACTCAGCCCGGGCACCTCTCAGGTGGCTGCCATTGCCATTCTAAGAGAAAAAGGGAGGCATTCACGGTGTGTTCCAGCAGCTCTTTTTCTAGAAAAATAGAACTGCCTCAACCATAAACTCTCTAAGTGGCCTTGGCAGGGTATGTGACCCCTGAGCCAAGGAAATAAGTAACTATACAACCTTTAGAAGACATCTGAAGGCAGCCATGTCTAGGGAAGTTTTTAAAAATGTTTATTATGTTTTTATACATGTTAAAAGCTGCCCAGAGTGGCTGGGGCAACTCAGCCAGATGGGAGGGGTATAAATAACAAAATTACTACTATTTCTTCTCCTACTTCTACTATTACTAACTACTATTACTATTTAATAAAAGGGGCACAGGTGGCACTGTGGTCTAAAGCTAGGGCTTGCCAATCAGATGATCGGCAGTTCAAATCCCTGCGATAGGGTGAGCTCCTGTTGCTCTGTCCCTGCTCCTGCCAACCTAGCAGTTCGAAAGCACGTCAAAGTGCAAGTAGACAAAAAGGTACTGCTCTGGTGGGAAGGTAAATAGTGTTTCCGTGCACTGCTCTGGTTCGCCAGAAGCAACTTAGTCATGCTGGCCACATGACCTGGAAGATGTATGCCGGCTCCCTCGGCCAATAAAGCGAGATGAGCGCCGCAACCCCAGAGTCGTCCGCGACTGGGCCTAACGGTCAGGGGTCCCTTTACCCTTTACCTTTACCCTTTACCTTTGCCTCTGTTTTCATCAGAGAAATGTTGGAGTGTGTGCAAATGCACACTAACAGCCAGAAGTGGTGTAATATGTTCAGACCAGCCCCTCACCCGCATTTCAGTGCAGATGGCATCCCACAATGAACAAAATAAAGTAATACACATCACTATCTAAAGTGACCATTTAAAGTGACCTGAAGACCATTAAGTCCAGAGAATCTGAAGCTGACCAACTGCTGACATGTACTCAAAAATAACTGAGCAGGGAAAGAGAGCTTTGGCCTCCTGAGTTTGCCACCTAGCAAAACTAATTCAATAGTGGCTGGGGGGGCGCTGGGGGGGGGCAGAGGTGCAACAAATGGAAAACATTCCCTACCTCATCCTTTCAGCTGACACCAAAATGCAAAGGAAATGGTAGCAGAAGTAAACACAGTTCTTTTTCATGTCATATTGCTAAGAAAACAAGTTGTGAAATGTATTTTTGTTAGCTTTTTTATTTTATAAAAAAATACATTAATAATATGTTTCCAATTTGTCTTGCCCGCCTCTGCTTTGCAGTCCCCCCCAGGAATACCCAGGAAGGGAAAAGGGGGACTTGATGAAATACTCCCCCCAAAGAATTGAGTTTCAGCTCTATAATAAACAAGGCTGAAAGCGAGATGTGGGTGGATTGCTTTGTTTTGTTTTGCTCTCATTTCTTCCAGAGACTGATGGAAATGTAAACTACTGAGAAGGTGAAGGAGGAGCCGGTGATGCTTTGTTGTGAGAGTGAAAAGGACCATTCAGTTGCATTCAAGACCCTGAGACAGCAGTGCTGGAAGGAAGCACACTTAGCCCCCTGTCATTGGCCAGGGTTAGGGCTGGCCTTACCATGAGGCAAACTGAGGCACTGGCCTTAGGCAGCAGGATCCTGCTGGAACCCAGAGATGGCAGATCCTCTCCCTGCAAGGATGCCTGGAGTTGTCCTCTCCCTTCACTCCAAGCCTGTTTTAAAAGGACACATTTGACATCACACACCCCTGTTACCCTGGCAACCTCCCACTCCCAGTTTATATAATTGAACTCTGAACTCCTAAAACTGGCCTTTGTCTCTGCTCACCATCCCCTCGTGGAAGGAGGGGCTCATTCTCCTCTGCTGCCTGGCACAAGGTAACTGCTTTTGTCAATTGTCCATTACTTTCCTTTGTACTACATGATGGTTCTTCTCTCCAGGCAATTTTTGGCCAAGAAACTGATTCAGCCTGCATTTTCACACTGCTAAGCTGTCTCACACCTGGGTGAAGTCTTCAAGCATTTAGTAATCACCTACATTTACTAACTCTAGGAACATGGGAGAGGATCTGATACCCAGGACTTTTAGGCAGTGGCATAGCATGGGTTGCCAGCACCCAGGGCTGCGTAGAAGGGCGGCGCTTGGAAGGAGGGAAATGAACTGAGTACATGTGCGCATTCAGCTGCCTAACAGCAGCCACATCACTCAGAAGATTGCAGCTGCAGAGATAAGAAAAGAAGAGTTGTTCCATTGCCTGGAGTGGTCACTTCCTGGTTTGCATAGAGAAGCCATTTTCAACGGAGCCCAGGGATTGAAGCACACAGGTGTATTGAGGCAGCAAGCAGGTGTTGAAATTTTGCACCCCTAACAATTTTGTGGCTGGGGCAACCGCCCCTGTGTCCCCCAACTACACCACTGCTTTTAGGTGAATCTGCCCCCCACGGCACAAATTCATAACTTCTTCTTCTTCTTTGGCGATCACTCATAGCTGAGTAAGATGAACACAGTTTTAACAGTGAGTCCATAATTCTGCATCCACACATTCTTTCACAGTGGGGACATAGGTTTCTGGGCAGGAGTCAGGGCCGGATTTAGCTTTGATGAGGCCCTAAGCTACTGAAGGTAATGGGGCCCTTTATATGTCCAGCTGTCCTTTGTCAACAACAAATTGTAGCTGTTTTTTGTATTGAATATATGCTATATGGTAGTTTATGGACCTAATAGGTATCTAAAGCCATTTGCACATAACAAAATATGTATTTTATCAAAATAATTGTTGAACTGAAATACAATTAAGAAGTATATTAATAGTAAAATACAATTAAGAACCATATTAATAGTGAAATAATTATTAATCTCTAACTGTATGTAGGTTTTATATTATTTTTTATCTTATATTTTGGAAATGTACATCCAGTTGTTTTTTTCCTTTAATTTTTTGGGGGCCCCCAAGGGAGTGGGGCCCTAAGCTATAGCTTGTTTAGCTTATATGTAAATCCGTCACTGGCAGGAGTTGATCATGGTGAGGGTTTGCCAAATGTGCCTTCCTCTTAGCTGAGTTTGAGCGTCTTCAAAGCCCATGACACCTTTGGTAAAGGCTGTTCTCCAATTGGAGCGCTCGCAGGCCAGTGTTTCCCAGTTGTCGGTGTTTATACTACATTTTTTAAAAAAATGCCTTAAGAGAGTCTTTAAACAAATTCACAACAATATTATACTGAATCCTTTGTTGTACTTGTGTTTTATTTTTAATACATCATTCAGGACATATATTGGTCCATGAATTGGTTCTTTTGTTTGTGTGGTTGAGGGATCTCTTCCTCTTGTTAATCTACCAATGACTACTGGCCACAATGGCTCTGTTCTGCTTCCACTGCCAGAACCAGTATGCCTCTGAATACCAGTTGCTGAGCATCACAACGGGCAAGAGTGATTCTGCATGCGTGTTCCCAAAGAGTCAGATGGTTGGTCCCTTTGAGAACAGGATGCTAGACTAAATGGACCTTTGCTATGATGCAGGGAGGCTCTTCAGTTCTTCCCCACACTGATGGCACTATAGGACTAGAACAAACAACTGCAACTAAAACTGACTGTGCTAAGTGCAACAGCAACCACTAGAAGGCACCATTGCAATTGCAATAATTTGGCAAGTTTAGAACTGTGCATCGATCAAGTTCATCTTAGACCATATCGAATTGCATTACCTCTTCATAAATAAGGTAGTGCAGAGAGAGGACAAATATTACATGAGAGCAAATCTATTAAAATAATTTCAAAGGAAGGAAAGTGATGCAGTGAGGTTGCACCACACAAATTTGAAGTGGGGCTTGAGAAAGTATTTGAATTATGGAAGGTGAATTTATGGACAGCTTAAAATAATTGAATTAGAGTTCAGTCCTAGTTCAGCTTCTAGTTAGAAGCAAGTCCAAGTCTCTGGTAAACTGGCCTAGGGATATAGAATCAGCTGGAAAAGGATTAATTTTTTCTATAGCATACATGCTAACACAAAGCACCTTTTCCTAACCTCAAGCATTTTTCCTAACTTTTTTGAGGATTGTAGGACCCAACTCTTCCTGACAACTAATCTGGCTCACCTTGATGTAGGTACAGGGGTCAGCAGGGGGCCAGTCCACTATCCCTCAGACCTTGTGGGGGGCTGGACTAAATTTTTTTGGGGGGGAAATGAACAAATTCCTATGCCCCACAAATAACCCAGAATTGCATTTTAAATAAAAGGACACATTCTACTCATGTAAAAACACGCTGATTCCAGGACTGTCCATGGGCCGGATTTAGAAGACGATTGGGCCAGATCCGGCTTTAGTTTGCCTACCCATGATGTAGAAGATTATCAGTAACAGTAGTATTTAGGCATGGAAACAGTTATCAGTTTTGGTTTTCTCCATCACTCTTTTCCAGCGTTTAATTCAATTCTCCAAATTTCTGCAGCAGTTTGTGAAGTTTTATAATTAAATTATCATGTAAACCCTTCAGCGTTTTAGTGCAATTTTCTCCTAATAGTTTTGTATGCATTTTTTTAAAACTAAGTAACAATTTTTTTGCAAGCCATTTCTCCCAAGTTAATGCATTTTCACATTTTCACTAATGTGTTCATTTTTATGCACACCTTCCCGCAATACACACATTTTTGTAAATATTTTTTGATTGGAGAACTGCACTGCAGAATTCAAGAGAAGTACAAATTTCAAAGGATGGCTGTGTTTTGCTTCTCGTACGGCTTTGCAAAGTGCAAACACAATAGATTCAGCTTTAAGCATGAACTGACTGAATCAGTTCATCCCTAGCAGTGTTATCATTTGTGTGCAGAGAGAGTATGCACTGTTCTAAACATATGAAATGGCAAAAGTGGCTTGCTAGGTGGGGGTGGGGCAACTATATTAGTATCCTAGCAGGAAAAGGGACAAGACAGTGAGGCAAGACACACCAGTGGAGCCAATTCAGTACTCCTGCCAGTGTCTTTGCACTGTACCAACCCTTCTAACTTCCCTGCCACTTTGTCTCTTGCCTTATTCCTCCCAGTGAGCAACACCAATCCATCTGCCAGGAAGCTGGCATCATGGCTTCTTCCTACTCAGTGACTTGCTTCTATGAAGAATATCAGTTTAAGGGGGGGGGAGACACAAAACTGTCCAGCTATTTAATAATTTATCAGGTAGATCTTGCAGCATACAAGAGATTCCACCCAGCTCTGTGCTGTGGCTCCTATGGATCTTGTCTCAAAGGATAGGGAATTAGAGCCTGGGGAAATTTTGGGAAATTGGCAAAATGTCCAGTTACAGTGGTACTTCGGGTTAAGAACTTAATTTGTTCCGGAGGTCTGTTCTTAACCTGAAACTGTTCTTAACCTGAAGCACCACTTTAGCTAATGGGGCCTCACACTGGCGCCACGCCGCCACCACACGATTTCTGTTCTCATCCTGAAGCAAAGTTCTTAACCCGAGGTACTATTTCTGGGTTAGTGGAGTCTGTAACCTGAAGCATCTGTAACCTGAAGCATCTGTAACCTGAAGCGTATGTAACCCGAGGTACCACTGTATTTAATAGATTTCACCAAGAATTATCCATAGCTATCATTTAGCTAGTTTCTATTACAAACGTTCAAAAAGCTATCAAAGTAGAACAGATGTACTGTCGTCTGATTCTGAAGAAGGCTCTTCTGGCATTTTTTTTAAAAAGGTTCTTTTAAAAGCACAGTTCACTTTCCTCCAGAGAATATATCAGACAAAATTACATGGTTTCTAGCTCAGACCTGTTTTACAGGATCTCTGTGACATACATGCCTGTTCTGCTGTAGGTCTAATTTATGCCTAGCCATAAATTCCTGAAGCTCAGCAAGATCCGATGCAATCTTCAAATCAACAACATTGTTCCCTGAATAGTTCTTGTGGTTGTGAGGAAAATATACTTTGTTACTCTTGAAAGCACAGATAAAATCTGTTTCCTGTGTACACTGCAGTTATATCTCCTGTATACTCTTGGAGAAGGAACTAGAAGCCATTTCATAAGGTTGGTTACTTACAATAAAGTAGGGACGGGGACTCTGTGGCCCTCCAGTTGCCAAAGGATCAGTCCCCTGACAGAGCTATAATTCTCAGAGTGACGCAACATTCAATCCCTCTTCCTAGGGAACTCTGGAAACCATAGCTCTGGAAAAGGAATCGGGGTCTCTTAACAAACTCTCACCACCCTTGACATTCCAAAGCTCCCAGAATTCTTTGCGGGAAGCCATGTTGGCTTGAAGTGGTATCTGAGTGCTTTAAAGGGATATGGTGTGAATGGGGGCTAAATCATGATGCAGCTGTCCAAGTCAAAGGGGACGCCTCAGACATGTTCCTGGATTCGTTTAAGCTTAAATTTTAAACCAAGAATCCACTTACAAAACAGACAATTATTTAAACCAACTGGATCAGGAACTAGTAGCTCTTGAAGCTCCTGACAGCCAGGAGGCCTAGTGAATGTGGCCAGTTTTATTGCTCATTCTGGGGGCTGGGTGGGCTAGAGTTCAGTTTCACCAAAGGATACAGTGCTTCTGGGAAGCCTCGTAAACACTGACATAATCAGGTATTGGTTTTAATACAAATTCATAAATTTTTATAGGTTCTGAGCTGTCAGGCCGGTAATATATAGCCAAACTCTGCACTGGGTATGTGGAAATAAGGTCATTACAGGAGAGGTGCAAATAAAACCTGAAACTGTGCAATACAGTGCAGAACTGAGAAGTGTGTGTGTTTTAGAGCAATGCCTCTGAAACACAGGGTGTGGTGCAACTGGAGGAGAACTTTAATGCACTATATTTGCCCTCTTTAAAATAATTTACAAGGGCTCAAATTGTGTGTGTGTTAGCAAATACTCACCATCCCCTCCTCTGCTGCCCTTTTGCACAGTAAGCACGAAGGTTTGCAAAGAGAGATTAATGGTTTGAATACACCATTTTATCAGGGACCCAGATTGTGCAGGGTTCCTGATCTGAGAGAGGGCTACAGGTCCATCATCCATGACCATTGGCCACACAGGTAGGGACTTATGGGAGATGTAGTCCAAAACATATGGAGGGCACCAGGTTGCGGAAGGCTGATGGCATTTTTTTAAAAAAAAGGAAACAAAGAAGGCATTTTTCTTGAATGAACACGGAAGTAGCACGCCTTTGTTGTTTAACAGTGAACTTGAGACAAAGGCAGTTGTATCATCTCCAATTCTCAATCTGGTTCCATCCACATGGCTCCAACAGTAGTGGGCGTTTCACCTTTTGAACCTGTTAACAATAACATCTGGAGACGAACAACAAGACAATTTCCGCAATTTTGGAATATCAGATAAGAGGGACGGGAAGGTCTGGGGCCACGAAGAGTACCTGAAGGGAAGGGAATGGTCTGGATTAGTAAATTTTTTCTTCTTCATACCTTCAGAACTGTGCACATCTTGGCTTTGCAATTCCTTACATAATAAACGGTGGGATACAGGGAGCATTGTCAAGTCTCCCTTTGGGCTGCAGCATCTCTCAAACTACACTACCTCCCAAATTGCTTTTGAAAACAGCAGTGCACATTTTGAGTATGAGGAGGGGAAGTAAATCAGCTGCCATTTTGCTGTCCTCCGTAGAAAACTGCCCTTCGTCTCGCTCTGGGACTACTTCAAGAACCTATGGTAAAACTGAGTGAGAGCAAATAGGTAATTCATTCCACATTTTGCGTGCATTCATAAACGAGTGGAGGAGATTGATTGGACTACTTGAGCAGCACTTTCATCTTGTAAAAGCAAATATTTAAAAGCCCCATTCTCCTATGCAACATTATGTTTTTATTCTTAAAAACATAATTATATGGCCATTCTGGAGCTTTTTCTTTCCCCTCAACTCTAGGGCTGGCTGCATCTGCTTGGATTCTTGGATTGTTGGACTCGGCCAAGAAAATCAATGAATCCCTATCAAGGTCATAAAGGAAAATGACATCTCAACATCTTCACTCAACATCTGTAGTGGTGTTTACTTAATTGAAGTAAAATTGGTTTTATAGGGGTGTTTTAACTTGGAACTGTTTAAATTGTATTGTTTATGGATAAATTTTGATGTATTGTTTTTAGATATGGGCCAATGGCCGTAATAAATCAATCAATCATCTGTAGTGGTGTGGCTGGTTTGGTTTTCAGGATAAGTGCCCCTCAGAGGATATATAGGCAAATTTTGTTGAGTCAAATTTACTTGCTTACTGTATTTCTCCCGAGCTTCCCCCGACCCCAGCTCCCAGAACAGGCAGCTCTCCGCAAGCTGTGGGAGCCCAGCGCGAAGCCCAGAACGGGTGCAGAGCGATGCCGAAGCTGCGTGCAGCTTCGGCATCGCTCTGGGAGCTTGCGGGGCTGGGGGCGGGGGAAGCCCGCCGCCAGCCTCCAAACCATGTCGGGAGCCAGCAGGATGGCGTGCTGCACCTCCCCACTGTCCCCCGAGCTTGTGGGGCTGGTGGCAGGGAGAAGCAAGCTTCTCCCTGCCGCCAGCCTCCAAACCAGGTTGGGGGACAGTGGGATGGCGGTGTTCCGCCTCCCCGCTGTCCCCCAAGCTTGTGGGGCTGGCGGTGGGGCTCTCCTGAAGCCTGGAGAGCGAGAGGGGTCGGTGCAGCGAAAGCCTGCATTTGCCCCATAGGACGCACACGCATTTCCCCTTCATTTTTGGAGGGGAAAAAGTGTGTCCTATAGGGCGAAAAATACGGTATTTACTTACGTGTTTGCTTAAAAAAATAAATATCCTGCTTTTTGCCTTTTAAGTCTCAAAGTGGCTTACAGCAACTATCTATCCATCATCTATCTATCTACCATTAAAATTAAAACATCAATTAAACCTCTGCTTAAATTATAGGAGGAATTTCTAAATGCTCACCTGTATATATTAATTAGCATATGCAAATTTTATGCATATCTGTACCCTCTTTTTCAGTGATGTGTTTCTTCACTTTTGGGGCAACGTGAAAGTGGTCTGCTAGACTCCATGTCAAGACAAGACTAATCATCTAATTGCGATTGGATCTGGAGCACAATGCATTCATAAGGTCCTTCTTGAAAGACTGATGCTGGCAGTCTTAGAATAATTTCCAAAAGTCAAAGTTGTACGCCAAGTCATTGACTGAGGAAAAGAAGGCATGTTTCTTTTGGAATACCTAACTCATGTACTTCTATGCTGCATGAGCCTACCTTGATTTATTAGGCTGACTGAATGACAGACCACTAATCATTTTATCAAAACATCTTTTGATAGCATACATCCCAGGGGATTGGCAATGGCAGAACATGATTATCTTGGAACTAGAACAGTGCTGTTCATTTTTGAGACATGTTTGCCTTCATGCCCATCCTCAACTGAGAATGTATTGTTCCCTGAAGGATAGTACTCTTGTGATGAAAGGCTCATTAGGGAAGGTTATCATTCCAGAAACAGAATGTGTCAAAACAAGGGTGCCTATGGCCTTCGAGGAACATCGGTTCAGGAATCATCGGTTCCTAAAGTGCATGGAAATCCTTTAATTAAAATAGTGAAGAAAAGGCTGAAGAAATGAAGAAGGCAAGCCTACCTAATTCACACTTTCTGAAACAGAATGTGAACCTCATTTCAAATTTTCATTGCAACACAGTTCCCTAGCCAAGCAATGTATACAAAGGTGCATTATAGTATATGAAGGAAAACTAATTTGCAAATAGCTGTATATTAGGGGAAACTGCATGCAGAAATGTGCATATGAGGAGAAATAACTGAGACAAGACATCAGATGTTGGGTGACAATCAGGCGAAATCTTCATTGACTATCAGCAGGTAAGTGGGGCTGGCATGACAGTAGGGCAGCGATTAGTTCATCATTCCACTCAGCCTTGCTGATAGCACCCCAACCCCTTCCTTAGGAGTCACTTGGTGTTGAACCCTGTTCAGGGTCTCACTGGGCAAACAGGGTGAGAGATTACAGCCAGGAAGAGGCCCTCAACTGATTTTAGGGTGAGCCATCATTCATCTTCTCCTCAGGCTTCTTATGCCAGTCCCCTTTACTGTGTTGATCCTGCCCAATGCCACTTCTGCCCTAACTTATAACAACATTGCCTAATGTAAATAATCCTTATTTCAGTGAGGAAAAGGCACAAACCAAAACGAAACCCAACCTAGGGCCAGTTAAGGTTGGGAGTTTCATAAAAGCTCCCAACGCCCTGCGGAGGAGGTGGGGTTGTGGGCTTCACAGCCCCAACACACGCGTGGCAGCTGGAGCCCAACCCAAGCACTATTGGGGGGATTCCTGGCCACGTCACTCCCTGGCCAGCCAATCAGCTGGCTCTGGGGGCACAGCCTGCCCTATTTAAGGCAGGACATGGCCGGGGATCTCCCTCTTTGCCGCCTGCCAGCTGTTCCTGCTTTTCCCACCTTCCCGCCCTATAATGTTTCCGTTCCTTGACCTTGCTATGGACCTTGGTTGGTCGCCATTGAGGGGCCTGGTAGGAATTTTTTTCCATTTGGCAAATTGGCACCAGCCACTTGGTTTTCGCCTACCTCGTAGCAAATTGGCACAACTTTCTTGGTATTGGCAGTTAGGCATTGGTATTGTTCTGCAGATGGAAGAGGGGAGGTAGCACCATCACGTGCCCCGCATATTGAAGGGTAGTCCGATAAAGGATTCCAGGGGGCGTGGCCCTGTCCAAAGTCTGGGGAGGTGAGGGTCTAAGGCACGCCCCCAATTGGTGACACCAGGGGAATTCTAGTTGATGTGCATCAGCAGGACTCCCCCTACTGATGGTAAACCCTTCCTGGACTTCAAGCAGACGGGGTGAAGTTGGATATAGTTGGTTAGGACCAATGCCTAAGCCAATACCGCTCATCACCTGTAACCAATAAAGTTGTGACCTTATTAAGTCCATTAACCTTAATAATTGTGTCATGTGTCATTATTTCCACTGGGGGGGTGGGAGGAACTGGCCACGCAACTGGGCTCACCGTATTGAACACACAGCTCCTGGTAGATCCAAGCATGCATGCATCCAAGCCATGAAAGACCACTAACAATGACTCCCCCAAAGACCACAGTTTATATGACCACCTTAACAGCATCATGAGCACAAATCATGATGAATGCACATCTGGAAGTGGAGTTGGCACCACCAAGAGATCCATGATGCTGCCTTTTGGCAGTTGACTAATTCCATGTCCATTTCTCCATTTGGCAATCCCATCCCTCTCTCTTGAAAGGAGAGCGTTCTGCGCAATGTTCTGAACAATGTCTATGTAGAAGCACTGGCCCCACAGCAGGACGTAAATCCTGTGGCACCTTCTCACTCTACAAGCTCAATCCTTATAGGCCTATTCTATCTGAACAGTTCCATGCAATAGGCGTGGTTCTCCCATATGGCACAGTTGCCTGGAGGAAAGAGAAGCAAGGATACATGATGACCAAATTTGTGATAGCTGATGACAGCAGCTTTGCACATCCCAACTGTTTACATGATTGATGCACTGTGCCAATTCACCAGCACACAATTCCCAACCTGCTTATCTCTTAAATATTTTCTCGCAGATTTTCCATCATGTTTTTTGGGGCTCGAATTTGACAAAGAACAGCTGGTTCTGATTTGTCCGATCCTGTAGACATTTCCTTGCTGTGGTGTCATAAGGCCTGGAAGACAGGAAACAATTGCAGGGGAAATCGAAACAGGCAAAAATGAAAGGGAGCGAGCAAGAGTTCTTGAACTTCTACTCGGTTTCAGCTTTCAGCTTTTCCCAGATGTTAACCAGGTGTCTTAACCAGCCCACCACTAAGCAGATTAAAAATAGATCCTGGTGTGCTGTGTATACCTGCTCCAGGAAAAACTGTTGTTCTATGTTCCTTTCTTCTTCTCCTGTAGCATAAACTCTGTAGCATACTCTGTAGAACAGACATGACATCAAATATTAAGACAAGTGTATAAAATTAGGTAAAATACAGCTCTGGTTCTTAAATGCTTCATTTAAGGACTCTTAGTGACATATTCAGACTAGACAATGACATCCCCATAAAACTTTGACTTTCTTTTTATTCTCTAGTTATACTGGATCCCACAGACTCACATGAGTGCAGGAATATATAGTCCTTTGATGTTGCTGGAAAACAGCTTCCATCACCCCTGGCTTCCATCATGCTGGCTTGGACTGATGGAAGTTGAAGTCTTCCATCTGGAAGACCACAGGTTCCCTATCCCTGGATTAAGCAAACCCTGTATCCTGCATCCATTTCTCTTCCTGGTAACAGAGAAAGAAGAAACCATGCACCCCACCTATCGCACATGCTAATTCTTCTATTCTCGTTGACTCTTACAATGCCATTTCCATGGGAAGATATACACGGGCATCACTCAATGATCTTCAACTGAGCTTGTGTGCTGGCTTCATTGAACAGCATTGTGCTTTGAGGAGATGTAAGGTTATCTAGAACTTCACCATGCTTCTCATTTATGAATCGCTTCCTGTGAAACATCTCAAAGCAAGGCTGCAATAAAGACAGCTATAAAGCAATTTCATATATGCAAATGATTAAAAGAGTTTTCAAATCCAATACAGATATAGACAAGGATAAAAAATATCCACTTGAAAGTATTGTGGTGGATCAATAGGTGTCAAAAAATAATTGAGACAACACCTGTTTTATGTGTAATGGAAGGGAGTTTCTGCTTTGTGGCAATTTGTAGCTGCCTTGACTCAATCCAAATTTGTCACAAATTGGTCCAATTACGTTTCAAGCTCAGGATTCAGCCAGATCAGTTGCACAGTATTAATTATAATTATTAGGGCTGTGCAACTGGTTTGTCCAAATCATGAACCAAATCAGGCTGATTTGTGCTGAATCCAGACAGAGTTGAGGCAGCTACCCTCTCCCAATACTTAGCGAGCAGGTGCCATCTCGGGAACTCCCTTCCATTGTCTCAATGATCTTTTCAGCACCTATTGAAGACCTTCCTGTTCCAGCACAATACTTTCAAGTCGATATTTGTTATCCTTGCCTATATCTTTTCAGCACCTATTGAAGGCCTTCCCTTTCCAGCAAATTTGATTCTTCCTATCCTCCTGGGCAGCCTTCGGGGGGTCACATGCGAAGGATGGGTAGAGCAAGAGATGAAAGTGGGCAGGACACCAAAAGTGAATCTTACCCTCAAGCACTTAGCATACCCTTCAGCATTTCTGATGAAAATAGGGACATCCTATTCTACATCGGGGACGCGGGTGGCGCTGTGGGTAAAACCTCAGCACCTAGGACTTGCCGATCGCATGGTCAGCAGTTCAAATCCCCGCGTCGGGTTGCGCTCCCGTCATTCGGTCCCAGCGCCTGCCAACCTAGCAGTTCGAAAGCACCCCCAGGTGCAAGTAGATAAATAGGGACCGCTTACCAGCGGGAAGGTAAATGGCGTTTCCGTGTGCTGCGCTGGCTCACCAGATGCAGCTTGTCACATTGGCCACATGACCCGGAAGTGTCTGCGGACAGCGCTGGCTCCCGGCCTCTAGAGTGAGAAGAGCGCACAACCCCAGAGTCTGTCAAGACTGGCCCATACGGGCAGGGGTACCTTTACCTTTACTATTCTACATCAGGAAGCTTCTCCCACATTTGATCTCACAGCAAACATAATGTGTGAAGAGATGGGATCATGTACAACACCTTCAAATGATGAATAGAATGAACTGTTATTATTTTTTAGCGGTAAGCTGCCTAGAGTCCCTATAAGGGAGGAAAAGGTGGATTATGCTACTACTACCATAGAGTAAATCCTATTGAACTTAGAAAGCTCCATTGAAAACAGTGGGAATTACTTCTCAGTAGACTTCTCCATTTACAATAAGGGAATAAACACTCCACACTAAAAAAAATGGCTGCTGCTGAAGCATGGCAATTAAAGAATTTAAAGTGGATTGGTGACATTTTCCTTCACTATTATAGGAAGGGCTTTGTTGGTGCAGGAATTTCCAGTATAAACAGGACTCTGTTTTGCACCTACACACTCTCTCTCTCACACACCACTTTTAAATGTTCTCCAAGATATGGAGGGGAGGAAAAAGGGAAATGGGGATACTCTGGGTTAAATCAGAAACCGGGAAGGCTTCTGTAATTCTGGGACACTTGGAGCTATGAGTTAGGCTAGTTTCTACACACACTTACAGATATCTCTCTATCCCTCATCCTGACAAGCAAGAAGCATTATCAGAGTTAAAGGATACAAGCAAAAACACAGGGGGAGAATGCAAAGCAAAGAGGTACAGTTTGAGGAGAGGGGTTGTGGCTGGGGAGACTCCTATTTGCCTCATGGCATCCCTAGCCCTACCCTACTGATATCAGCTGGATTGAGCCCTCTTAAAACCAAAAATTGCAGCTTAACTCGCTTACGGATTGGGGTGTGAATCAACCAGGAAGCTTATGGTCTGTCTCTCCTCAGGCGAACTTGCACAGGAAGAACTCAAAAGCATCAAGGCAAATTTATAGATATCCAGAGAGGGGGCGGGGGAAGAAGGAGAGAGAGAAGGAAATTCCACACCCTTTTGACAGCAACCAAGTCTGGAAAGCTTCAGGTTGATAGCAAGAACCTTTCAGGGTGAGTAAGTCATGGTTACAGTTGCTATGCAACTCTGCAGCCTGTCACGGAACTTGCATCATGAAGGATACCAGAACATTTTATAAACTGAGGAACCCTGTCCAGTGGAGGTTTCACAAGCAAATCAAGCCATAGAAAGGCAAAAAAAGAAACAGGAAGGGAAATGGAAAGAAAGAATACAAAAATAAGGAAGGAAGGAAGGAAGGAAGGAAGGAAGGAAGGAAGGAAGGAAGGAAGGAAGGAAGGAAGGAAGGAAAAACAGTGGCCTTGCTTCGTGAAAGGCACCCAATTTAAGGTGGATTAAGAGGTGAGGAAGAAGAAGAGGAGGAGGAGGAGGAGGAGGAGGAGGAGGAGGAGGAAGAGGAGGAGTTTGGACTTGATATCCTGCCTTTCACTCCCCTTAAGGAGTCTCAAAGCGGCTAACATTCTCCTTTCCCTTCCTCCCCCACAACAAACACTCTGTGAGGTGAGTGGGGCTGAGAGACTTCAAAGAAGTGTAACTAGCTCAAGGTCACCCAGCAGCTGCAGGTGGAGGAGCAGAGAGGCGAACCCGGTTCCCCAGATTACGAGTCCACCGCTCTTAACCACTACACCACACTGGTGACATGTTTGATGTTTATAAAAATCATGTGTGGCATTTAGAAAACGGATGGAGAAGAGTTTCTCCTCCTTTCTCATAGCACTAGAACTCATGGGCTTCTAATGAAGCTGAATGTTGGATGATCCAGGACTGATAAAAGGTTAAAACAAAAAAATTCCTTCCAATAGCACCTTAAAGACCAACTAAGTTAGTTCTTGGTATGAGCTTTCGTGTGCATGCACACTTCTTCAGATTCACACGAAAGCTCATACCAAGAACTAACTTAGTTGGTCTTTAAGGTGCTACTGGAAGGAATTTTTTTGTTTTGACTATGGCAGACCAACACAGCTACCTATCTGTAACTGATAAAAGGTCATCCTTCTACTGACAAAAGGTCGTCCTTCTTCACGCAGCTGGTAGTTAAACTATGTAACTTGCCACCACAGGAGGTAGTGATGCCAGCAGCCTCAATGGCTTTCAAAGAAGATTAGGTAAATTCAGGGAGAAGAGGGTGATGGGTGGCTACTAGCCATGATGGCTCTGCTTGCTTCCACACTTGGAGGCAGCAGTGCGTCTGAATACCAGTTGCTGGAAGCTACAGGAGGAGAGGGTTTTCTTGTCCTTGGGTCCTGCTTGCAGGTTTCCCTCTGGCATCTGGTTGGCCACTGTGAGAGCAGGATGCTGGACTAGGTGGGCCATTGGCCTGTTTCAGCAGGCTCTTCTTATGTTCGAAGGTGCTTTTGACGAAAATGGCCCCAGCAACTTTTTGGGGTGCTTCTCCAAATTTGCATTTCGGCATGAAAACACCACCAGATAGGAGAAGGAATTAAACCTCCATGTGGGGGTCTACAGTCCCCCGCCTAAATATTCGGCCATCCTACCTGTGTCATTAATTTGTTGAGTTTGCCAACTGATACATATCACAAGATCCTCACATAACCCAATTCTTCAAATACCTTTTAGTATTTTTACTAGCCATATTAAGGGACGTAGGTCAGCAGTTCGGATCCCCACAACGGGGTGATCCCGTTGCTCGGTCCTTGCTCCTGCCAACCTAGCAGTTTGAAAGCACGTCAAAGTGCAAGTAGACAAATAGGTACATCTTTCCGCAGGGCCTGCAAGACAGAGCTGTTCCACCAGGCCTTTGGTCATGGCACAGCCTGACCCCCTCCTCTGGCAATCTGCACAGAATTTTGCTTGATGGTTGCCATTAATTTGATTTTAATTTGATTTTAATTAATTTTATAATGAATGTTTTTAGAATGTTGGACTATTTTGATTGTTGTTAGCCGCCCTGAGCCCAGCTTCAGCTGGGGAGGGCAGGATATAAATTATTATTATTATTATTATTATTATTATTATTATTATTATTATTATTATTATTATTACCGCTCCGGCGGGAAGGTAAATGGCGTTTCCGTGCACTGCTCTGGTTCGCCAGAAGCGGTTTAGTCACGCTGGCCACATGACCTGGAAGCTGTATGCCGGCTCCCTCGGCCAATAAAGGGAGAAGAACGCCGCAACCCCAGAGTCGGTCATGACTGGACCTAATGGTCAGGGGACCCTTTACCTTTACCTTACTAGCCATATTAATGCTTGTTACAGCTAATAATATATTTCAGCTGTTTGTTGGCTGAGAAAGTGTAGTAATCACTTTTATACTAATCGGCTGATGGTTCACCCGCCCCGATGCTAATACAGCAGCCCTTCAGGCTATCATCTTTAATCACGTAGGAGATATTGGACTTATGCTAGCTCTTGTTTGACTAGCAACACATCTAGCAACTTGAAACTTTCAAGAAATAACCACTCAGACAAACAAATCCACCTCTCCTGCCCCTCTTCGGCTTAATTCTCACTTCTGCTGGCAAGTCTGCCCAATTCGGACTTCATCCATGATTTCCAGCATGGCCCGACACCTGTTTCAGCAATTTGCTGAAGATGCACCACATTACACTGGCCTTAGATGCTAAGTATGTATTATGTTGGGGGACCCACCCTATTTCTTGATTATCAGTTCTTATAAAGACTTGTATTTTTTGCATTGTTGTAATGTATTGTGCAAATGCAAGGGAGGACTATTAATATCTGTGTAAAACAGAGAATGTTGGCAGGTAGAGCATGTCATTCAAGATGCCAGAAGTGGAACCTGCTGGAATTACATATTCTTTGTTGTTTAGTCATTTAGTCGTGTCCAACTCTTCATGACCCCATGGACCAGAGCACGCCAGGCACTCCTGTCTTCCACTGCCTCCCACAGTTTGGTCAAACTCATGCTGGTAGCTTCAAGAACACCATCCATCTCATCCTCTGTCATCCCCTTCTCCTTGTGCCCTCAATTTTTCCCAACATCAGGGTCTTTTCCAGGGAGTCTTCTCTTCTCATGAGGTGGCCAAAATAATGGAGCTGTCCTTCCAGTGAGCACTCAGGGCTGATTTCCTTAAAAATGGATAGGTTTGATCTTCTTGCAGTCCATGGGACTCTCAAGAGTTTCCTCCAGCACCATAATTCAGAAGCATCAATTCTTCGGCGATCAGCCTTCTTTATGGTCCAGCTCTCATAGTGGAGAGTTTTGACCAAACGTGATCCACCTGGAGCAGGAACTGGCAAGCCACTCCAGTATCCCTGCCAAGAAAACTCCATGGACAAAGACAACAGGCATACATATTCTACAACTATTAAAGGACACACATGCCGCCACCCATGACTTAGCTGGATGCCGATTCTAATGGCTTCTGCTGACGATCACAACTCATACAAATGGAGAAAACCCATGACATCAGGGATGGAAAGCCTGTGGCTCCTCCAGATGTTGTTGGATTCCAACTCCCATTGGCCTCACCCAGCTCAGCTAGTGGTCGGGACCGATGGGAGTTGTGGTCCAGCAACATCCCTGAACTGCACCCTTGTCCAGGAGGGAGAGGGGAGCAGAGGCAAAAGGCCATGATTTAATATGGCTCTTCATCAAGGGAGCCAGTTCCCCCCCTCACCCCCCAGTATTTAGTTGCCTGTTGAAAACTCATTTATCCTCTCATTTGCCTTTGCTGGCAAATACTAACCAGCCGGATTTTAATCTGTTTGCTTTGAATTTGCTATTTTTATGACTACTATTATTGTATAGGCTTTTGGCTTGTTGCAATTCCACCCCCTCTGTGCTGCACACCATTTTGCAATTACTAAATGCAGCATTAAAAACCCACATTTTAAATAAACAAACAAATAAACATTTGCATAACGTTACTCTTACCCCCAAATGATGCTTTCCTACCCACCTTTTAGAAAATGGAATGATGTTTCACCACCATTTCCATGTGCTGCCAGCCTGTCTCCCGTCTTGGTGGTGCACAATCCCCAACATACATTTACAGTCTTCTCAGTTAACTCCTTGACGAGCTTTTTATTATTATTATTATTGCAATAGCAGAACCTCAGGGTTTGGCAAGCCACTCTCTTTCTAAATGCTGTAATGCCCCTTGATTCTATAATGCGGTGTTATTATTACTCTGTGAATAGCTAAGTGTGTTTAAACTCTGCGGCCATGCCAAAATACACTAATGTCATCCAGGAATTTCCCATATAGTTTAAATTGATTACATATTTATTGTTAAATGCTCCCCGAAAGTGTTCCCCTAGAAAGCACTTATCCTGCTGTTACTCTTGTAAGCTCCCCATTTATTAGCATTTCTATGATTTGAGGCAAATGGAGGGGGGGCACACGCTCTCCCTCCATGCTACAGCAATTCTCTCCACTGCTTGAGGCAGAGAGAAGTTCTAAGGGTACAGGGCTCACCCAGGTTTCGTTCCTTTAAAAAGGGGGTCACTGGAGGCTTATATCATTTTGTAATATTGGAGGGTTTCTTCTTTTACAAGCGCAGAGGCTGAACATAGGTGGAGGCACAGCTTACACGAGGGTGGAGGACCTACAGTCCTCCAGCTGTTGCTGGCAGATCTCCCTCATCATCCCTAACAACTAACCATGCAGGCTGGGAACATCTAGAGGCAGAGAACACCCGCCCTGCTCTCACTCAGTCAAATTCACTGTCCGACATCAGACCTCCAATAGAAGAAGCCAGCAACCCTGAAATGATGTTGGCTCACTTCTCTCTACCTCACTTCGACTCACACTGAGATTTCAATTATTCTCATCACACAGAGACACCTAGATCCTTAGCTAGGAGTTACAGGAGAGGATCTGCTTTTGCCCCATTCCAGGCAATAATATAGCAATTAGTTTCCAGGGAAACATATCCTCTGAATAGCCTGTCAAGTTCAAGGTCATATATTACCCTAAGGCAATTTTAAGGGACTCTGGCACACAGGAGTTTAGTGGTGTCAATGCACCCAAACTCATAAAATTATGTTATTGTTTACTTACCGTATTTTTTGCTCTATAGGACTCACTTTCTCCCCCCCCGCTCCAAAAATGAAGGGGAAATGTGTGTGCATCCTATGGAGCGAATGCAGGCTTCAGGAGAGCCCAGCGGGAACTCCTGCCGGGTTCCCAAGCCTTGCGGATAGCAGCCTGCTTCCTGAAGCCTTCTGAGCGTGGGGGAGTTCTTGCCGGGCTCCGAAGGCTTGTGGATAGCAGCCTGTTCTGGGGGCTGGGGTCGGGGGAAGCTCAGGCTTCCCGTGCCCCAGCCCTGCGCCTGATGCGCCCTATAGAGCGAAAAATACGGTATATGCCACTTTTTGACAAACACACACACATACAAGTTTTGCTAGACTCCAACTCCCATCAGCCCCAGGCAGCATGGTCAATGGTTAGGAAGGCTGGGATCTGTGGCCAAATAGTAAGGGCTTCTGCACTGATGCACAGAACTCGTGTTTTCATAAGCCAATGCACTTATTCTTTCTGAATAAATGAATCATGGTTGTGACTAGAACTGAATTAAGGACATCTTTCAAGCAAAGGAAAGCTTCAGCTCAGTGGTATTTCCAAACACAATAGGTTTTCCCGGAGTCTCACATCCCAGATGGAAGCATTTATTTGCCAATCTCCATGACAGGAGAGGGTGGGGGAGAGAGAGATGGAACCTGCCAATTTGTCGGCTCAATTTATGCCGTCAACACAAGTTGTAGACTGCATGCTAATTTATCAGGTTGAAATGTGGAGCAGGTTGATAGCTGGGGCGGGGAAGCAGGAAGGAATTAGCCTTTTTATGAAACATCTTCCAGCATCATGTTATTTGTTTGCGCTCAATAGGAATTGCTCAATAGGATTCCAAGCTGCAAGAGGTTAAATGGCAAACTGCCTAAAGTGACAGCAAAGAAAGCCTTCATGGTTGTTAAAAGAGCTGGAACAGGAAGAGCAACGTATGCACTCCCCAAGTTTTACTCTCATACATGCAGCATTTGATTATGATTAGCAAATGCAGCCTTGAAGAGAATGAAATCTGCTGTTCCCCAACATGCATCCATACAAGCCATAATACAGAATAATCCTCACATTGCTTATGGTTCTACGCCAATATATGCAGATGTAGAGCATCTGCTTTGCATGTAGCAAATCCCAACTTCAATCCTTACCTTCTCTAGGTAGGGCTGGGGAACCTGAGCACTCCACTGCTAGTCCGTGTAGACTAGGGATTGCCAACATGGTGTCTGCAGGTGCCAGTATACCTCCTATGGCACCTACAAATAAATATCCCCTCAAATATCCTCAAGGCATGAGAGACTGGTTGCTCTCCCTACTCAGTTTGCACCGACTCTCCTGCACTCCCCGCATGGCAGTCTTTTGTGTCAAGCCACTGTTAGATTTCTGTTTATGCCACTGTGCAGTTTTTGGAGTCACAAGACTCTGTTTACATTCCAGACTGTTGGAAGTCTCATGGGAGACGGATGTTGATGTTACTGTTTCCTGTTTCTTTCTTCCAGTTGCTTCACTGACTCTCACAGAGAGCAGATGTATATTCTTTTCTGTCTGGGTAGTTAGAAATAAAATGTAGCAATGTAGCTCATATATTTCTCGTCCTTCTGCTGCTGTTTGTATACTCTGTGGAATGGGAACGTGCCTGAGACCTCATCAAAGGCTTAGGTCATTAATCACTGTTGGAGGAGATTCTGAAGACATGTCTGAGGAGGAGCAGCTCGGTCGAATGGAGTTCCGACAGCCACACCCCTGTGGCAGCCATTTTGTGACTGGCATTCATGGCACTTCCTACAAATTCCAAATGTGGCTACTGACCCAAAAAGGTTGGTGACACCCAGTGCTATTTTTCTAGAAACACTTCCCTCGTTCTTTTAGAATGGCAATGGCGCCCACCTGAGAGGGGTCTCATTGAGTTCCGGAGAGTTCCGGCTGAAGAAAAGCCCTGGTGAAACCTGGTGTACTTAGCTAGATGGGCCAACAGTCTGACTCAGTGTAAGGCGGTTTTCGGTGGCCCTCTATATATTCAGCAGTCACCTGCCTTGCACAGTTTAAAAAGGAAAGGAGGAGGGCGTTTGTTTGCTTGGAGATATCCAAGACAAAGCACAGTTGTCCTACGAGGTTGTCAAGGGTTCAGAATACACCAGAGCAACAGCAAGCGTGTGAATGGGTATGTTGCACACTGTCCGTTTCATGCGCACGCAGCTCAGAGAAGCTCTGAGAAGTGTTTTGGCTCTGAGAAGTGTTTTGGCTATGTGGCACCTTCCTTGGTGCCTCTGGTGGTAGCAGGCAGCTACTACAGCAGCACTCTGAATCGGTGTCATGCAGCACTGTGGCAAATTAAAACAGGAACTCTTGGACTCAGCTACTTTTTAAAAGAGGGATTCAAGGAATGCGGGTTATTTCCCGCTTGGACTACTGCAATGCACTCTACGTGGGGCTACCTTTGAAGGTGACTCGGAAACTACAACTAATCCAGAATGCGGCAGCTAGACTGGTGACTGGGAGCGGCCGCCGAGACCATATAACACCGGTCTTGAAAGACCTACATTGGCTCCCAGTATGTTTCCGAGCACAATTCAAAGTGTTGGTGCTGACCTTTAAAGCCCTAAACGGCCTCGGTCCAGTATACCTGAAGGAGCGTCTCCACCCCCATCATTCTGCCCGGACGCTGAGGTCCAGCGCCGAGGGCCTTCTGGCTGTTCCCTCATTGCGAGAAGCAAAGCTACAGGGAACCAGGCAGAGGGCCTTTTCGGTAGTGGCACCCACCCTGTGGAATGCCCTTCCAGCAGATGTCAAAGCGATAAACAACTACCTGACATTCAGAAGACATCTTAAGGCAGCCCTGTTCAGGGAAGTTTTTAACATGTGATATTTTACTATATTTTTGGTTTTTATGGAAGCCGCCCAGAGTGGCTGGGGAGGCCCAGCCAGATGGGCGGGGTATAAATAATAAATTATTATTATTATTATTATTATTATTATTATTATTATTATTATCATCATTATATTGGTGGCTTTTGCTGGAGCCTTGCCAGATGCCCGAGGACGCTTTATGGTGACCATGGGCTTGTTCCCACTAGGAACTTAGGAAGGTACCTTGTACTGTTAGAGCATAGGTCCTGATAGCTCATTACTGTCTATGGCAGGCATGGCCAAACTTGGCCCTCCAGCTGTTTTGGGACTACAACTCCCATCACTCCTAGCTAGCAGGACCAGTGGTCAGGGATGATGGGAATTGTAGTCCCAAACAGCTGGGGGCCAAGTTTGGCCATGCCTGGTCTATGGTGACTGTCAGATGTCTTCCAGGGTTTCAGACAGGGGACATGAACAGCCTTATCTGGAGATGCCAGCCATTGCAGTGTGGTAAGCAGGGTGAACTTTTCTCATCCCACCTCATCCTCTTTTCAACAATGTTTTTTGATTAATTTTTTTTTTTTTTAAAAAATGCACTCAGAAGAGTCTAGCGGACCATTTACTTTGTGCTGGAATTAATTGCGCTTTTATTTCTGTATTCCTCGAATGCTTTATATGACGTTTTGAATTTCACGGGATCACAAGGGAAGGCGGTGTGGAAGGAATCTGCCATCTGGAAAAGATTAGGCACACTTATTGTTCTTCTGTGTGGCAAAAAGCTCTTTTTTAAAGTTACCTCAAATGCAAAATGGGGGTGTTGGAGCAAGCAGGCACAACACACACACACACACACACACACAGTGCAACCCTTGGAAAAAACCAAGCAAGCACAAATGTTGTCATTAGCAAGCGCTGAGGGGAACAGGCCTTGTTTGATGACTCTGCCACACTTGAGATAAAGTATTGAAGTGCCGGTCATCTGCACAATAGGCAGCTGGGAACATAGGCAGGGGGGACTCAGGATGGCTGCTCAGGGCTCATAACTTCTGTGGTAAGGTTTCATAGCATCTTAAAGTTATATTCCATAACACAGGGATGGAGAAGCAGAACAAGTATGAAAACACAAAATTCTATACTTATAAGGTGATTCAGATGGAGTAATAGGCAAAGGGCACTTGCAGTGTGGAGTGCTCCTGTCCAGCATTCCAACCAGCCAGCCACGCCCTTTTCTAGAATACTCCATTACATTCTTGCACCCCTAAAGTTTTGTTCCACCCCCACACCAAGAGACAGTCAGTATTCCACTCTCCTTGAGCATATCCAGTCCTTTAGGACTATTGTTTTTAAACAAAGGTAGCCATAGAAGTGTAGAATTGCAAACCTTGAGGTTACCCCAAGTCTGACCTTATGTATGGACACTACCATTTTTGGCAACATAAGGATTCTAAATCAGATAACGAATTTGCTATTTTAATTTATAGGATTGGATAATAACATACTACTATCTTGCTTTCATGTACCAATGGACAACTTGCTATCATCTATTGATGTGTTTGTGTAGTCTTCATCAAACTACAGAACGGGAGAAGAAAGGCACTATAAAAACAAAGGATCGGAGAGAGATCTAAGATCCCCTCATGTTCTTAACAAGGAAAATGGAAGTGTTCAGTGTGTGCGTCCACAAGCAGAGTGGGAGAAGACAAGACACATCAAGTTTATAAGTGCGGGATCCCATCTTTCCCATCATTTATATATGTGTGTGTGTAAAAGGTCCCCTGACCATTAGGACTAGTTGCAGACGACTCTGGGGTTGCAGCACTCATCTCACTTTACTGGCCAAGGGAGCCGGCATACAGCTTCCGGGTCATGTGGCCAGAAGGACTAAGCCACTTCTGGTGAACCAGAGCAGCGCACGGAAATGCTGCTTACCTTCCCGCTGGAGCGGTATCTATTTATGTACTTGCACTTTGTGCTTTCAAGCTGCTAGGTTGGCAGGAGCAGGGACGGAGCAAAGGGAGCTTACCCTGTTGTGGGGATTTGAACCGCCAACTTTCTGATCAACCCACAGCGCTACCCGTGTCCTATCTTTAGGTTAAAAAGGCTATTAACAGGAAGTTATTCCAAATTTTGGTAGATTTGAGAGGGGCCACTCAGCTGCTGAAAGTTACAGAACCAGAACGTTGCATCTGAACCTCATTTCCCCCCCCCCCCCCTGCAGCAAATAAAGTTGCATTTCTACAGCATATTATGCATTTCCAAAATGTAGCCAGGAGATGGTGCTATGTTATTGTGACAACTGAACCCCTTTCCTTTGTTCCGTTCACTAGTATGCGGTCTAAAAGATATACAGCATGACAGACAGTTGAGACTGGCTAGGCTTTGGTGTTGCATTGTTCTAAGAAACATCTCTATCAGAATCAAAAGTAGGATATAATTTAAAATGGCACTTGACCGTTTGAGAGCAAAGTTAAATGGAAAAAATAGCACTGCTTAATCAACTCAGATAAAGTTTATAATGACACCTTCAAGACAGACAAGGGTGGGTTCCCTCACTAGCACCACAAACGCATTACAGTAAGGGTTTGTGAGAAATCATATCCCAGTTTTAATCATGGTGGTCAGGATTCACCCAAAGAGTCCTTTCAGTGGAAGCCCTGTGCAAGGACTTCTGCTTGTGCAGTGGGGCTTCCCCCTCAGTATGCCCCATATGTATGTCAGAATTGGCTTA
Organism: Podarcis melisellensis; assembly: GCF_964234715.1. Classification (NCBI taxonomy): domain Eukaryota; kingdom Metazoa; phylum Chordata; class Lepidosauria; order Squamata; family Lacertidae; genus Podarcis; species Podarcis melisellensis. The sequence goes on along the minus strand of NC_138530.1, from coordinate 23,688,364 downwards.
GCGGGGTTGGGAGAAGCCCAAAACAGCACACAAGGGGAGGAGAGAGCTGAAATGCTTGCACTTTGTCAGAGTGTGATGTTGATTTCCACCATGTGGGCTGTATTCAACCAAGTTAGACTCAGTGAAGAGCCATCAAAATTAATGTTCCTAAGTTGCTTCTGAATTTATTACCCACATTTCACCAGCAGATTCCAGGGTGGGTTGCAACACTTTAAAACTCACTACTAAAAGCAGTTAAAATACATTACAGGAATAAGATAACCATCTCCATTAATTTAACTGGGTCTACTCTAGGGATGGGAAAGAATTTCAGTTCACTTAACTCTGGAAGAATACAAGAACCAAAACATGGCAATCCTTCAAAATTCGCACTTCTCTGAATTTTGCAATGCAGTTCTCCAGCCAAGTAATGTATGCAAAAATGAATATAATGGATTAAAATGTCCATAAAAATGCATACATAAGTAAAAATAAAGTACAAAACTGCATTACACTAGAGAAAACTGCTTTGCAAAATGGACATAATATACACGTGCATATTAGAAGAAATTTGCAAACTGGTAAGGAGATGTAGAGCACTGAACTTAAGACTAGAAAAATGAGAAAGAGAAACTGATACTGAAAGGCATGCCCATCCCTAGGTTTGCCCTGAGCCAGACCATGCTGTCAGCAAATATTTGGAAACATGGGCTAAAATCCTTTGGGTTCAGTTTTCTCTTCCTTCCTCTTCTCCCTCTCTCTTTCTCACAGGCTCCTGCCCTCTCTAACCCTTGCTTCACATTACATGGCCAACACTGTTGAAGCATTTTAAACATCTCTTTAAGAAGAACAGGTAGCAGCTATAAAGATTTCATAGTGCAAGTTATATGAGGAACGGTACAATAAAATGGCTGTGTTCAGCTGAGAAAGGAGGAGGAGGAATTTACTGACGTAATCAAATATGTAAACGTCTGTATGGTGGTATTATGAAATGCATGTTCTTCCTAGAATCCCTGGACAACAGCCTATTTTGGACACAGGAAGCTGCTACAATCCTGAGTCTGGCCATTGGTCCACCTAGGCCAGCGTCATCTACTGTGGGTGCCTCTTCAGAGCCTCAAGCAAAGGACTTTCCTATCACCTGCTGCCAGACCATTTAGGATGCCAGGGATCAGTGGCATAGTGTGGGTTGCCAACTCCCGGGGCTGTGTGGAGGGGTGGTGGTGGGAGGAGAAGTAACTTCCTTGTTCACATGGAGAAGCTGTTTTCAACGGAGCCTAGTAATGGAAGCGCACAGCTGTATTCAGGCAACACCAGGTGTTGAATTTTTGTGCCCCCTAATAATTTTGTGGTTGGGGCAACCACCCCATGGCCCCCCACGCTACGCCACCGCCAGGGATTGAACCTAAGGCCATCTGCATGCTTCTGAATACCAGTTTCTGGGAATCACAAGCCCAGAGAGTGCTGTTGCATTTAGGTCCTGCTTCCAGACTTCCCACAGACATCCGGTCGCCCACTATGAGAATATGATGACAGACCTTGCTTAATAAAATAAAGGTCTGCTGGAATAATAATAAAAAGTCTTCAAGAGCTAGCCAAAGCCCAAAAATGAAGTAAGGGTCAGGTTCACCCATACTACCTGTAACATTGTGCTATATGTTTCCAGTTCAGGAGAACCCCAGGAAGGAGACGAATGCTGAAGAAGTGCCCTTCATGCAGCAGGGTGCTCCATGATCTAGATGCGGATAGTGTCTCTTTCCATATTAGACGTGCTTCCACCATAGATGAGACACACACTTCTTCTCTGAACTTAGGAAGTGGTCAGGATGGTATGACGAAAGTTCTAGTGAGCACCATTCTGCCAGCCACTACTGAACACCAGCAAAACAAAGTCACCCTATAAACATATGTATTGGTGGATCAGGATCCAGATTGATTTCCCCACCATTAAAAGACAAACAACTGCCCCTGCCTAAGTTACCCAGTGAACTTTTTTCTCGGCCGTAAGAAAAAAGCACCTAACAAGAAACACACCTCACAAAAAGATTTACATCAGCAGGAAAAATGTCCAGTAGTCTGTAAATTGTAAATGTGTAATTCTTGGGATTAGCTAATAGTATAATGGGGAAATTGAGTGTCCTTGTAAATGCAGCAGATTTAGGGCATTCATAAAACCAGTGTTTAGTGAGTCAAGCCCGGTGCCTATTCCTTGCCTAATTTATGCACTGCATTTCATTTTCTAAGCAATAAATGCCAGTTCCAAACCACTTGCAGAAGTTAGTGGCCCTTTAGTATTATTCTTTTCACTGTGATCACTCAGCATTAAAAAAGAGAGAGGTTATTTCATCATTACAGTCAATTTAATTTAATCCCATCCTTAGTTTTAGTTACTTTAGTTGAATGAAGACAAAAACTCACAAGCAAATACTCTCAAGCAAAACAACTAATGTTGTGTGCCAAATGATGTGTCTAGGGTATGCTCACCATTTGCAATATAGAAGCAATTAACCAGAACAGTAGTAGATAATATGGTCCTAATGGCATCAGAAATTGATTTGTGGCAGATGGGACAGGAACCATTGGAAGGACCTCACTTTGGTGATGATGATATTTATTTTTTTATTCATTTCCACACTCATTTATATAGTGCCATCTATGTATTAATAGAAATGTGTCTGCTCCACTAGTGTGAAAGGCTCTGTAGCCCTGTCTTACTCACACCAACAGGACTATAAACCAAAATTCCCTCCCCAATAATGAGTATAGTGATTGACCATTTTGGGTACCACAAAAAAGGTATTGTCATTGGTAAATAAAAAAAGTAAGGCAGCTGTAGCTAGTGCTTTTTATAACAACAACAACAACAAACAACAACAACAACCACTATTATGTGCTGGTACTCATATCTTGATAAATGTACCATGGATGCTGGCACAAAATGGCTGCCATGGACAGTAAAAAAGAAAAGAAAAAGAAAGGTGATGGTACTTTGTCCTAGTGAGTACCATAATAAAAAGCATTGGTTGCAGCATATGTAAGCAGTTCGATTTAAAGCCCAGTCAACCATATCATGAGCTAGTGTTTAATTTCTAAAAAGGGGAGGCAATGTAGCTGATAGCTACCTGGAAGTTGCACAATCTGTATCAAATCCCAGACATTTGTGCGGAACAGGCTGTGAAATTCTTTCCTGATTTCTTCCTGAGTCAGGATCAGACATCCCCAAGGATCTTAGTTGGACACACTTTCGAACAGACGAACACATTGTAATTTTTATTGCAGCTGTTTATGCCACCTGTCTCCCTCTCTCCTGGCTCTGTGGCTTCCAGACAAGGAAAGGCTCCATCTGAGAGGTTCGCTCCATCGATCGCATAAAATGAGGAAGTCCTGTCTGCACCCCATTCTGCAAAGCATTTAGTGTTACAAAGTTCCCAGCAGTCACTTTCCTAAGTGGTAATGAACACACTCAGGTGTCCCTCCCACTTCACATGTTCCAATGGCACACCCAAAGCTAATCCCATGATTCACCCTGCCTCACTTGAAACCCATATTTGGGACTGGGTGTTGTGAAAGATCTTTCCTCCCCCCCCCCCATCTTGTTTTCCCCATTAAAAAGGGGGGAAAGCTGCTCTTGGGGGTGATCTTCACTCAGAAAACAGTGTGAAGGGGACAAATTTTAGAAAATAACAATTGCGCAACAGCACGGTCTCAATAAAGGATTTAATTTGAGCCAGGGTCAGTAAAGTAAACGTTTCACACACACACACCCCACCTGCACACATTAACAGTCCCAACTGATCCCATATCCTCCACCATAAATGAAAGAAAGGAGCCCAATCACATGATTCAAAGAAGTGTCTAACATCAAGGGACAGGGAAATTTGATGGCTTTGGTTTCTTTCAATGTATCATTTTTCCAATCTGAAAGTCAGTTTTTCTGATTTCTGCATCAGTCTGCGTTTGTTTTTTTTTAAGTCACCATTAAAGCATTTTTGTGAAAATTTCGCCTAATATACACATTTTTCTATGTAAACGTGCCTAATATACACACTTCTGCAGAGCCCTTCCCACATTTATGTATAGCCCACCTTTATCCCAGAACTGGGACTCAAGGCAGCTCGTACACACTGAAACAAGCACAGATAGCTAAAGACATATAATAGATAAAAGTTAAAAACTAATCAAATGATAATGGAATTAAAATGATATAAAAAACAAATATATTAAAATACAGAGATTAAAAACATTGTTAGATGTGCATATGCTGCATTTTGTATCCTATTTCCATTAATATGTGCATTTTCTTGCGCACTTTACTATGTGAATTTTTGTATCTGCTGTTTGACTGGAGAACTTACAGACACTTTACCCCAGTATATGCATTTTTGTGTACACCCAGTATGAACATTTCAGTCCATAAATATAAACAAAACTATAGGGATCTGCGCCCTCTTCAAAAATAGTAAATCGTTAAATCAGTTTCATGCATTTGCTTTAACGTTTTATGGCTGTAGGGGTTAGCTCTGCCTCCACCTTGATGGTACGATAAAGGAAGGATGGTATGAAATGAGGAAGATTGATTTATGCCGGGCACTTAGACAAGCCCTAACAAGGAAGTGAGATGAGCCCTAAATGCAGATGGGCACTTCTCTTCCTCCAGAGAAGGATGTTGTCAAGTATTTACATTACCACTATATATTTTCCACTTTAAAAGGATTCCTGGTATTGCTATCAACAAAAATATTGCAATGCCATGTAGAGCTCTGGTCACATCTGAAAAAGGATATTGTTGAGGTGGGAAAAGTGTCAAGGTGATTAATGGGCTCAGTTATAAATGAACAGGATTTCTTCTTCTTCTTCTTCTTCTTCTTCTTCTTCTTCTTCTTCTTCTTCTTCTTCTTCTTTTATTTAGATGTTCAGGTTTACAAACAATCATAAAGCAAACACGTAAGACAATTTCCATAAGTTACCTTTGGCTTCCCTTCTCCCCTATTATCAGTCCTTATATTAACTTTTTCTCCTGCATCTTCTCTGTTAATCCAATTATTTTAAATCTTCAATAAAACCATAGCCCAACTTTTGACTACAAGTGTCATTCCAATCCTACTAATAATTTTAATTGTTTACAATGATTATTTTTTTTAAGTAAATTATATATTTCCCCCATTCCTTATTGAAATTTTGGTCTTCCTGATTCCTAATTCTTCCCATCAGTTTTGCCATTTCTGCATAGTCCATCAGTTGAATCTGCCATTCTTCCCTTGTAGGGACTGTGGCTTCTTTCCATCTCTGGGCTAATAGTGTCCGGACAACAGTAGTCGCATACATGAAAAGCCTCTTCTGGTCACTTGGAATTTTGGCAAATTCTGAAATGAATGGGACTCTTTAGCAGGGGAGAGGCAAATAATTATTTGTGGGTGTCAGGGACTGGGCAGAGGAGGAATGGTGGAGACCACCTCCCTCGCCTGACCCTTCCCAAGAAGAGGAAGACAGTTCAGAATTACAACAGGAGTTTGAGGGAGGTCATAGCTCAGCCCCAGCCGGCAAAGCCAATAGTCAAGGAAGATGGGAGCTGTAGACCAGCAACATGGATTCCCCATTCCCTGCTTTAACTGGAGCTGTTGGGGAGATTATTGATGTGTGAAACTTGTATTCTAATACTCCGGTCCTTTCCAATGGAAAATGCTACAACAGGCCACAGCAGTAGAAATCCTTTGATGTAAGATTGATGCCTACCCCAAGGCATATGCTCATCTCTATTTATTACAGTGGTACTTTGGTTTAAGAACAGGCTTAGTTTATGAACAACTTGCATTAAGAAGACTGTAAACCCGGAAGTAGGTGTTTTGGTTTGTGAACTTTGCCTTGGAAGATGAACATGTTTTGCTTCCTGTTGTGTGTGTTCCATTTGTAAATTGAGTCCTCTGCTACTATGGGGAAGCACGCCTTGGTTCAAAAACGCTTTGGTTTAAGAACGGACTTCCGGAATGGATTAAGTTCGTAAACCAAGGTACCACTGTAGTTCTTTTGAAATCCCGATGGTTTTGTACAGTTCATATCAAGGGAAATTTACTTCTGAATAGGCATCCTTAGCCAGAGACCCTGCAACTAGAAGGCTTGCTTTGCTGTGGCTCATGGACTCAGAAAGACTAAACTTTTGCTCTCAGCTTATTGACATGGCAGGAAACACCCAATGCCTCCAGGGTCCTGGAAGTGCTTTGTACACACATTCTCATGTCACAAATTTCTATAGAGGAACTATATGATATATGAAAAGAGGGAAATTGGCCAGAAGATTCCTTATTCTCGAAAGTTTCAGAAAGGAAATGACCTTGCCTGCCACAGGATTTTACAAAGGAAGCTGGTTTTGTTTTGTTGTTTCTGTTGGGGATATACTCTCTCACACACCACATTTTCATGCCATCTCCTCTAGTGATTTTTATGTTTGTTCTGAAATGCGCCATTGTATCTGCAAGGGTAATTTTGTGAACTTCTCAGCCAGTGCAATCCCATCAGCTAGGAGCCATTGTGGTTAGCGTGCCAAACTATGACCTGAGAGAGAAAGCTTCAAGTCCACACTCGCCCATGAAGCTCATTAAGTGACCTTGAGTCAGTCACATGGTTGTTTTAGGAGGAGTGACCATGTAGGCCATCTTGAACTCACTGGAGTTCATTTCACCCAGGTCAAAGAACCACTTTGGCACACACACACATTTGTGTGTACACACACATACACACACACAGACTGAGAGCCTCAATGGTACCCCTCAGGAGGCTTCACCAGGGGGCAAAAAACCTGACTAGCCCCCCCCTACAGCTCTGCCCATAACTAAAGGGGAGGGTTGTTAGACAAAGAACACAAAACAAATTATCAAGCCCCTGTTCTGATCACACTCACCATCTTTCATTCATCGATATTCTACTTGCCAATGCTTTGACCTTTTTAAAAAAATCCAGAATTCCCTTTTCTCTGTTTTGTAGGTGCAACATTTCTCCAAACAAGTCTCCAGAAAAGCCAGCCCCCTGTTCTCCAGCAGCCTGCTAATATTTAAGCCTGTGCAGTATAGAGTCTCATTTCACCACGGGGAGCGACCTCAGCCCCAAAATAAAGATAAATGAAGTGTAATTTAAAAAATAAAATAATAAATGCTGCAGAACTTGCTAGCTGCCTGCCAAGCCTTCGTTTTGCCTGGGGCAGAGAATGAATCAAATGTCCCAAGCCTTCCTTACCGGCACTAAATGCTCCAAGATTTCACACATGAAAATCAGGACACACTTGTAACGCCCTCGTTTCCATACAAAGTGTCCCTGCCCCAAGCTAGTTGTGCACACTTACAAATTGTGAATGGCTGTGTTCTTTCTTAAATGCTCTGAGATTGTCCGCTTGCCACAGATTAAAAAGCCATGTGCATGTGTTTGCTTGGTTGATTAAGGGGAAATAATACTTGCCCAATATGTTAGCAACAGTCCACAGTGGATCACTGCTGCTGGTCTGTAGGAATGGCAATAAGTAACCAAACAATTAAACCCCTGTATTGCAAACAATTATCAGTGATATCCAAGGCAACACGATGACCAAGTACAACAATGCAATATCAATATAAACCTGGAGATCAAGTTTCTGGGAGGAATTTGATATGTTTAGCCTGGACAAGAGACCATGAAGAGATAATATGGCTGCTGTCCTTAATATTTGGAGAGCTGTCACATGGATGGTGGAACAAGGGCTATAGCTCAGTGGTAGAGTATCAGTCTTCATGCAGAAGGTCCCAGGGACTATTCCTGGCATACAAGTTTGGGTGAGACCTCTGTCTGAAACCCTGGACAGCTGCTGAGCCAGATAGCCCAATGGTCTGCTTTAGTACAGTGATGGGTTTCCTGCAAGAGCAAGGGGCTAGACCAGGGATAGGCAGCCTAAGGCCTGGGGGGCCGGATGCGGCCCAATCGCCTTCTCAATCTCTTTTATATGAGTAGAATGTGTCCTTTTATTAAAAATGCATCTCTGCGTTATTTGTGGGGCCTGCTTGGTGTTTTTACATGAGTAGAATGTGTGCTTTTATTTAAAATGAATCTCTGGGTTATTTGTAGGGCATAGGAATTCGTTCAATATTATTTTTTTCAAAATATAGTCTGGCCCACCACATGGTCTGAGGAACGGTGGACCGGCCCACGACTGAAAGAGGTTGCTGACCCCTGGGCTAGACTATACAATCTTTGAGCTGCCATCCTGATTCATGATTCTAACACATACTAAATGATAGCTACCAAAGGCCAAAAACAAACAAACATAAGGGCAGATGCTGCAAACAAAGACTGTCTTTAGGAACATAATATAGGGATTCATAACATAGAACTCCAAGGACAGAATTTAGATTTATGGTGGCCTTATCTCATAGCAAAGGCACAGCAGTAATATCTGATTTGAGCACCATCCTGTGACAGAAAAAAGAAGCAAGATTCTCCCAGCCGTCATCATACACCCTCATGCACTTACTAAGATTCACATAAACGAATGCATCCTGTCAGTCAAAATATCTCTTATTCACGCAGGATTTCCCTCTCACTGCTATGCTCTTTGTACAGAACATTCTGAGAAGATTGTAAGAGGGATTTGCACAGGCCTCAGCCCAGGACTTGAAACTCCGCCTCTCTTAACTGCCCCAAAGGATGGAGACCACTTGCCCTTATCATCCGCCATGCAAAGTCTTGCAAGATAAAAAAAAAAGTGTTAATGGAAGAATCTCCCCCGGAAGGTTTGTTTAATGTAATGCCTCTCAGTTCCTCAAGTGCGTCCATTTCTTAAAGACATCATGAATATAATATTTCTCCTGATGGAAAGAAGGCTGTTTATTCTGGGAGACTTCTTGATTTATCATTCATTTTAATGGGAGAATTAATGAGGATTCTGTGTGGGATTTTAGTTAGGCTGAAAATCCTAAGCAAATCTCCTTAGAAATAAATAGTTGTTGAAAACAATTGACCTTTCAAATGACCAAGCAATGGGTCTTCCCAGTCATCTGCAGTGTTATTGTCTTGCATTTATTTATTTGTTACCACTACACAGCTTTACTTCAGCCTACAGGGCTGTTCTGACCAGAGTGGTGGGAACTGGGGTTCAAAACATGGGGGGGCGGGCACCATGTTGGGGAAGGTTGACTTGGCTGATGTGTAGTGTTCAGGCACTGTGAGTTAACAGTGCACTTCCCCTGAAGTACAATCCAGCTTCTAGACTCCCTCTCTTCCTCCTTTTGTGTTCCACTGACTAGAGCAGAGATGGTAAGCTTCTTGTCCTGCAGATGCTGTTGGGCTCCATCTCCCATCAGCCCCAACCATCATGGCAAGCAGTCAGGGATGATGGGAGCTGAAGTCCAACAACACCAGGAAGGCCACAGATTTTTTCCCCATCCACGGGCTAGAGAATGGATCTCCATGGGCAAGGTTGTGTTTAGAGCCCTGCCAGGAAGTTGTTTACGAGCCTGATTAATAAACCGCTCAAGTCGTCAGTGCATCTGTGGACCCTAAATTCACTGCTCAAGTTTCAACAGGCAACTGAGTGGTCAATCTGCATTTAAAAATTGCAACTAAACTCTTGCATATGCATGGACTACAACAGCGAGCTCAGATCTAGAGCCAAAATGACTCAGATATGCTTAATGGCATAATTCCTTTCCAGCTTTTCATATCCAAATGGGCACATCAAATCAGCTAATAGTCATGAGAACAAGCTCCTATAAAATCGTAAAATGGAACAAATAATTAGCTGGGCTGTCTTACACAGAACGTCTTCCTGGACAAAATTACTGTGGACTAATGTACTCAGCGTGTGTTTCTGTTGAATCTCATCAAGAAGGTCATTCAGCAGAGCATGGGTCTGTAAGCTCAGGGCTATGGGTTTGAGCCCCACATTGGACAAAAGATTCCTACATTGCAGGAGGTTGGGCTGGATGACCCTCGTGGTCCCTTCTAACTCTACAATTCTATGATTCTGACAGGTGCCAATGCTTAAAGGACCCCTGACAGTTAAGTCCAGTCATGAACGACTCTGGGGTTGCAGCGCTCATTTCGCTTTACTGGCCGAGGAAGCTGGCATTTGCCTGCAGACAGTTTTTCAGGGTCATGTGGCCAGCATGACTAAGCCGCTTCTGGCAAACCAGAGCAGTGCACGGAAACGCCGCTTACCTTCCTGCTGGAGTGGTACCTATTTATCTACTTGCACTTTGATGTGCTTTCGAACTGCTAGGTTGGCAGGAGCACGGCCCGAGGAACGGGAGCTCACCCTGTCGCGGGGATTCAAACCGCCGACCTTCTGATCGGCAAGCCCAAGAGGCTCAGTGGTTTAGACCACAGAGCCACTCGCGTCCCATTACTTTGTGGTACATTGGGGCAAAGCATCTCTTTTATTCTTTTGCTTCTCCTCTGGAAGGTAGGACTCGAGCCAACGGCTTCAAGTTACAAGAAAGGAGATTCCAACCAAACATCAGGAAGAACTTTCTGACAGTAAGAGCTGTTCTACAGGGGAACTGACTCCCTCGGGAGGTTGTGGACTCTGCTTCATTGGAGATTTTTAAGCAGAGATTGATTGGCCATCTGTCATGGATGTTTTAGCTGCAATTCCTGCATTGCAGAGAGTTGGACTGGGTGACCCTTGGGGTCTCTTCCAACTCTAAAATTCTATGATTCTATGACTTTCTGCTTGCAAAGCAAATTCTCTGCCACTGTGGCATCAACTTTCACAGACCATTATCATGGCATGGCTGTGCTACTGTTAATGGTTAAAACATTGCCCCAGCATCCTTGCCAGAAAAGTTGATGTAGTGTCAAATCGTCAGAGGATAATTCTAGTGTAATCTGCCATGAAGAAAAGCTCTGATGTCCAAAGGCTACATCCATGCTGTGACAATTTAACCATCACAGCAGAATTTGGAAGGAACGTGGCGTTTCTTTTTCTTTCTTGTATGAGTCCTGTTCGTCACATGCTATTGTTTCAAGGATCAGTTAAACCTCTAAAACCCTAAATGATCTGGGACTTCAGCCTTCTTGGGGCACTTTCTGTCTTGCCACCAAGACGTTAATATGCCTTCCTGGGGGGACGTTCATCTGTCCAAAATGTGAGAAAATATGGACAATGGCAAAACCCATTTGCCACTGTCAGCATCCTTGTGTGGATGTCAGCATTCCTGGATTTTTGAAATGCCCTCTAGAATATACACGTTACTAATCCTCCTTCAGAAAAAAATGCTGACGATGTCATTCATCTAAAGGCCTTAAGGCTTTTTTTCTTTTTTTTTACACACACACTGAGTCACAAACGCTGTGCTTATTTCTGCTTGGCAACTGACAAAGTAGGAGGGAAGAATCAGCTAAAATAAAGTAGAGCATTCTTCTAAATAAAGCATTTTGGCTAAAGGCTAGGAGATACATCCTAACAGTAAGAGCAGTTCAACTGTGGAACAGACTGCCTCAGGAAAATAATAATAATAGTAGTAATAATAATAATAGGCTTTCCTTCTCAGGAAGTATTTAAGAAGAAGTTGCCAGGAATGCTGCGCTTGCATTGTGCCCAGAAAATCCTGCCTTAATCACGGGGCTAGATTGGATGACCTCCAAGATCTCTTTCAGCTTTATGATTCTGTCATTGTGGCGATTGGATTATTTTTCCAGTGGGAGAAGGAAAAGTGACAAAGACCATATCCAAGGAATCTAATCATGGATGTTTGGGTTCAACTACTTTGATTAAAAGAAAAATAGACTTGTTTAGCATTACATTTGCATATTGCAAGGGAGCTGAGTTCATAAATAAAAGCTTGTTTTTAAACTATGATTTCTTTAACAGCCTATGTGGGGTTTTTTTATATGAAAAATACTAGACTAGATAATGCTTGGCTTGAGGAAAAAAGGATACTATTCCCCCCCCCCTTACCCTCATGTGACTTTTAAGGTATTGTGACATATCACAATTTAATCTATAGCTATGCTGTGAATGTAACCATCTGTGAATGGGACAATTTGAATGGTCAGTTGATTAATGACCATCATCATCATTAGTCACATTTTTTGCACTCAGGTGCCTCAAAGCAACTTGCACAATAAAAATGGAAATAACAAAGACCTTAAAATCAGATCTGAAATCAGCAATAAACTGAAAATAAAAGGCTCATCTGAAAATATATTTAAAAGTCCTGCCCACCCACTGAAAGGATGAGTACAACAAAGGTCACTGCCATACCTAACTATCCTCCCAATTTAAACCCAAATCCTGGGTAAATAAGTATGCTTTTGCCTGGTGCCTAAAGACAGACAATGATGGTGCGAGGTGTGCTTCCTTGGGAAGAACATTCCACAAGCAGGGAGCCACCACAGTAAAGGCACTTCACACCTCTATTGGAAAGGAATCTGAAGAAGGGCAAATTTTGTTGAAATGTCTGTGTTCTTCTGCACACTTATTTGGAAACAAATGTGCAATCTACTGGCTCAGCTCTTTGAGAGACCCATGAGTTGACAGATCTCTTTGAAGATGGTGGAGTGCTCGAACATTCTTTATGTATGCCACAACAGCAGCAAGAATACTCATCGCAAAGTATTGGAAGACACAAAATCTACCCACCTTGGAAGAATGGCAGATGAAGGTGATAGACTATATGGGACTGGCAGAAATGACTGGCAGAATCCAAGACCAGGGGAGAGAGACAGTGGAAGAAGATTGGAGGAAATTTAAGGACTATCTCAAGAAACATTGCAAAATTAATGAATGTTAGAATGACGTTGGTTTAGAAATCATGTGGTTTCCAGCCGGATTGCATAAGTAATAAGAAAAGAAGGGCCAAAAATTAAACGAAAATTAAGGGAAAGGATTTGCTGAACTAATAAGATAGAAATTGGAATACAGAGAGGGGAGGTATGAGGAAGTCGGGAAAGTAAGTTATAAGAAAAAAAGGGATTGAAACTATACTTGTTCTTTATTTGTGTCTTTTTTTATTATTGTTTTGTTTTATCTTTATATAATTTTTGAAAAATTTAATAAAAATCTTTTTTTTAAAAAAAGAAGATGGTGGAGTGCTCATGTGTTTGGTACCTACAGATCATGCTAGAAGTTATGGAGAATGTGGGCACAGACAGTAGGCCTAAACCTGTTCCCTCAAGCATGCTTTCTGCCTATATATGTGTAATGTAGCTTCGGTTCTTGGGTGATGGAGCTGCCAAATTACTGGTTCATGTGGGGTGTGCATGTACCTGTGCCTCCTCTGCCCAAATACAAACAAACAAACAAACAAACAAACAAACAAACAAACAAACGAGTTTGGATTTTTAGCCATTCACTGAAAAGGTTGTATAATACAGTTTCTACAGTGTTCACATGAGGTACATCATTGTCTGAGCATGGGAGGTGGTTAATAGTAGCATTAGTATTGGTAAATTTCTGCAGCAATGTTAATGTGCAAAGAGCTTCACAATTGTTGTCTCATTCATCTGCACACTGACCCCATGAGATAAGATATGGAGGACGATATACAGTGAATCATTGTCCAATGCATTGTAAAACCCAGAGAGGCTGCTAGATGCTCAGCGCATATGCTTTCTGGTATGTTTAAAAAGTGATCCAGATATGTAAATACTTGACGTTTCTCAGCCTTCATGGCTTTCAGCCTCCACACAAGCATCCAAAGTTATACAAAACTATGCTGTGGTATGTTTTACAACTCCCTTCATGAATTAAGATATGGAAAATATGTTTCATGCCGACAGCTTAAGTTAAGGCAGAGTCCTGTGACCAGGAGCATATGACAGGTCTTGTATAAGTTTCTGCAGCTCACTGGAGAAAAGGCATTCGGGGGAAAGACTGTGTCTCTGCAGAATTTTTTCAGAAAGCACGTGGATCTTTCGACCCGGCTCACTGTGTGCCAGATCAAAATATGAGACACAGATTGCGTATTCAAATGTCAAGCTGCAGGATCTCCTCGCCACTAGCACAATGGCCACAGGAGCATTTTCTTAATTAGAAAAACCTGTTTTTTAAGAATGCCATTTCCTGGCTGCAGTCTGTGTGTACCAGAGATAAGGAAAGTAAAAATTAAAATAAAGCAGGCCTCTGAATATGAGTTGCTGGGAATCACAAGTGGGGAAAGTGCCTGTTGCACTCAGGTCCTGCTTATACTATAGGTATCTTTTTGGCCACTGTGTGAACAGGATGCTAGATGAGATGGTCCTTTCGCCTGATCCAGCAGGTCATGGGTTCGAGTCCCACGTCGGGCAAAAGATTCCTTCATTGCAGGGGGTTGGACTAGATGACCCTCAGATCTACAACTCTATGATTTCATGATTCCTATGCCATTCACTCATCAGATTATTTAACTGATGAGATAATGTTCAATCCTGGCTGAACAAACCATATAACTGGAGGCAACCATCAATGTCCGTTGTCTGAATGTGATGAAAATATGTAACATTCCAAATATCGTCAGCATAACAAATTATAGGAATTAATTGACACTGCAGAGATTAGCCAAGGTATATTCAAGGACTTTCATTTCAATGAGTTCAATTAAACTCAGAACAGGCTGTATCCTGGCCTGACCTAACCCATATCTATCTGCATGGCTGCTTTCACGACCCTCCCTGTCCCTGACCCCAATAGCTATAACAAATCTCAGTTGCCTGAAGGTCTGCTGGTTGTCACCCATTCCACATATTATCAAGCAAGCCTTATGCTGCTTTATTAGGCATGTGGGTTGGAGGTTCGCCACCCCTGCTTTGCCAGATCATTCTTTGCCGTTCTTTCTCCTTTGTCTATAGGAAAAAGGAAGGAGATGAAAGAAGTATCTGCTACTAAGCCCCACATAGGTTGGTCGAGCTGCTCCACAGGTTGGTGAGATCTTTCTCTTCGGAGGGCATAAGCATGGCCTATGTGACATGAAAAGGCCACCAAGACGGACGGCAGTGAATTACGTTGCGGGTGCTGGTACCCACAAGAGAGGAAAGTGTAGTTGAGGACAGGTGGTGTTTGTTTGTTGGCTTCCCATGGGCATCTGTTGACCACTTGTGAGAATACAGCAGGGCTTTTCTTATGTTGCTATGCTTCCAGAAAAGCAAGTATTTTTTAAAATAAAAATATTTTTATTGGGTTTTCTGCAGGTGTAACAAACGTCACAAATACACAAAAGAGAACAAATGCTAGCAAATACTACTACAACGAATTAAAAAATAAAGAGAAAAAGACAAGAAAAAAGGTTTGCATCAAAACAAAATGGGATTATCCTAATCCTGTGACTCCCCCCCTCCCCCTCCCCTGGTTCCTTAAAGTTCTTTTTAAACTGCATATCATTTCTACTCCAAATTTCAATTTTAACCTCAAATTTCCTGTACCATTTCTAAAATCACAACTGCTTTTAAAATCCTGCCAATGTATTAAGATGTTTACAGTACTTTTGCATATATATAACAAACATTTCCCATTCTTTTTTAAATTTCTCGTCTTCTTGGTTTCTGAGCTTTCCGGTTAATTTCGCCATTTCAGCATAGTCCATTAACTTGGTTTGCCAATCTTCTTTGGTCGGGACTGCTTCCTCTTTCCATCTTTGGGCTAGCAATATCCAGGCGGCTGTCGTAGCATACATAAACAATTTCTTCTGGTCTTTTGGAACCTCTGCTTCTATAATACCTAATATAAAAAGCTTCTGGTTTTTTTTAACAAATGTTACTCCAAACATTTTTTTCATTTCATTATAAATCAGCAGCACATATACTAAAATTGGAACGATACAGAGAAGATTAGCATGGTCAGAAAAGCAAGTCTTGACCCCATCGCATTCTTCTTGGAGACTCACTTTGACTGGCCCAGTAGAGAATTCAGATCCACATTCAATATTCAGGTACAATTTTGCACTGTTCAGCACATATAGAGATGAAATCCTGTCACAAATGAAGTACCTCTGACTAGAACTTGTGTGCCTAGTGAAAGCAGGTAACGACAGGCTCAAATTCAGCCTATAAATCAATGCTTTGTATTGGCTTTCAAATCAGGCCAGAAGTCAAACTGGGCCAGGCCCACCCACCCTATAAAGAGGTCAAAAGTGTGTCTCTGAAAACATGGCTTCTGGTTTCTGTTCATACATGTAAATTGAATCTCAACTTCCTTTCTGCATTTCCTTAATGCCAGGGAAGAACAGAAAGGAGGGTGGGGAGAGACAAGGACACAGCTTGCTAATCATTAATCACCGCCTCTTTGGCTTCCTGGGTGAATTGGGATATTGTGCTGCTGTAAAAGCCTAGCTAGACACCCATCCAGTTGGGAACACTTTGTTAACAATCTGTAAAAATAAAAAGAGGGGGGAAAGAGGAGAGAGTTCATTTCTATAGCTGTTTGTTTTCCTGAGATTTCGCTTGGTGGTTGGTTTTTTGTTGTTGTTAAAGTTCTCACAGCTGGTGCTATACAGTGCAGCAAACTGCTCTGTTCAATTTTGCAGTTCAGTGAGTATTTCCCAAAGCTGCTGGGTAAAATGGAGTTGGACAATGTTTGCCTTTATCATACTCTATTCTGTGGAATAAAATGCTATTGGAATTGGAAAACATGGCACCAGCAAAATATTACAGCATAACATCAGATGGGTGGGGTCTTCTTCTTCTTCTTCTTCTTCTTCTTCTTCTTCTTCTTCTTCTTCTTCTTCTTCTTCCTCTTCCTCTTCCTCTTCCTCTTCCTCTTCCTCTTCTTCTTCTTCATGATGCTACAAATAACTATGGGGATTTTTGTAGGAGAAGATAGGGGAAAAACAATAGCCATGATTTAGCCACCTTAATGATTAACACATTTGGCCTTGTTTCACGCCATACATTTAAAGTGCTATGAAAACAGTCATGGCTTCCCCAAAAGAATTATGGGAGCTGTAGTTTGTTAAGGGCTCTGAGAGTTGTTAGGAGGCCCACATTCCCCTCAGAGAGCTACAATTTCCAGAGTGGTTTAAAAACCAATTCCTCTTCACAGGAAACTCTCATATAGGCTTGCCACATGGTTGGAACACCCATCCAACCAGGGGTCCAAGTGGCATGAGGGAATAGCTGCCCTCATTGTGCAGATGCTGGGGTAAAGGCTAACCTAACTGCACCATGCAGGGGCAAAGGTGTGGTCCTATTTCCTTGCCTACCTGTGAGTAATAGATGTTCTTGCTCAGGCAAGGCTCCACTGAAAACACAAAGCTTTCCATAGTCCTTCCTGTCAAAGACTAGATTGCAAAGACCATGTAAACAACACTTTCAAAGTAGATGCTACTTATCCAGCTTCATGCACCTTACTTTATACTTTACTTTATACTTTATAGTCACTTGTACATCTTGTATACAGTGAGATTACACAAGCACCTCCCACTCAGCTCTCTTAGTCTTAATTCCCCTCATTTACTGACGCACACCCACCAAACCTGAAAGCCAGTTGCCCTGTTGTTATCTTTTCATTCAGCAGCCTAACAGCCCATGGATAGAAACTGTTCTTTACCCTGTTTGTGCGACTAATTGTGCTTCTATATCTTCTGCCCGAGGGCAGGAAATCAAGAAAGTGCCATCCATGGTGTGAATCATCCCTGAGAATTTTCCTCACTCTCCTGAGGCAACGTTCTTCTGCGATGTCATCCAGCGGATTCACGGGACAGCCCATAATATCTTGTGCTGTATTCACCACCCTCTGTAGGCGCTTCCTATCAGATGATGTCAAACCATCGTACCACACCGTGATGCAGTATGAAAGGACACTTTCTATTGTTGACCGGTAGAAGGAGATCATCAGATGTTGACTGACATCGTTCTTCCGCAATACTCTGAGGAGATGGAGTCTCTGTTGGGCTTTCTTAACCACCTGGGTTGTATTTATTTTCCAAGTAAGGTCTTTACTGAGATAAACTCCTAGGAATTTAAAGGAAGAGACTCTCTCCACACAGACCTCCCTGATGTACAGCAGGGCTAGTTCTCTCTTCCTCCGAAAGTCCAACACCATCTCCTTTGTCTTGCTGATATTAAG
Source organism: Podarcis melisellensis (assembly GCF_964234715.1). NCBI lineage: Eukaryota > Metazoa > Chordata > Lepidosauria > Squamata > Lacertidae > Podarcis > Podarcis melisellensis. The sequence continues at coordinate 23,670,387 of NC_138530.1, read as the reverse complement.
GGGCAAGTTGTTCCCCAGGCACCATGTAGATATTTTTTGGACCTCCTCTCTATACGCTGATTCGTCTCCACCTGTTATTAAAATTGCAGTAGACGGGTCAGATGATACACAATCGTATGTATTGTTACATCCGACAATATAAACAAAACAACTCCTTCAAACCACATTGCAACTGGGCCATCAAGTCACATCTGGTTTCAATAGCACACCAGCTACACCAAGACCAGCAGCTGTCCAAATGAATGCTTTGTCCATGGAGTGCATGGCTACTACGGGAAGCCTGGGTAGTGCTCATTGAACTCAGGTTCCATTAAGGAGCTATGGAGAAGCAGGATGAAGTAAGCAAGCTGGTTTTATCCTGCTCCAGAGGATAAGCCAGCCTTCTTCCCTTGGCTGTTCCCCAGCTGGTTCCTCCCACTATTCCTTTGTGTCCATGACATCTTCATTCCCCTAACTCCAGAAAAGGACCTGATGCTACAAAAGAAAAGAAAAGTACCATGCACATTTTAGAACAGCTATCCTACACATTGCTTTTTCCTCCTACTGCCACTTGGTGTGTCATTACAAAAAAGAAAGAAAGAATGAGACAAATTCATGAAGGTTCATTGGTGGCAGAGCTATGATGGCAGATGGCTGCTTTCAGATCCAGATGTGGCAAGCTTCTGAATTACAAGTTGGTGGGGTAGGAAGATACAGTTGCCTGTATATCCTGTATATCCTGCTTTGGGGCTTCTCATAGGTGCCTGGTGAGCTACTGTGTGCAACAGGATGTTAGACAAGACTGGCCTTTGGTCTGATCTAGCAGGGTTTTCATTGTGTGTGACAATAGCCGGAGTTGTGGGAGGTTAAGCAGCCGTTCCTTGGAGTGTTGCAGGGAAGTTCCTATTTTCCTCTTTTAAGAGGATACATGCACCTGGGACAAAATGCACAACAGATCCTACACATTCCTAGGTAGTTCCTTGGCTGAATGTCCTATAAAATGGCCCACCTAGACCAGAACTCCTTTCTCACAATGGCCAATCAAACATCTGTAGGAAGCCCAAAAGCAAGTTGTGAGCACAACTCTCTCCGCACTGTTGTTTTGCAATTGCAATTGATATTCAGAGGCATGCTGCCTCTGATATTGGAAGTACAATGTTGTCGTTTTGCCTAGTAACCACTTTTAATAGTTTTAGGACATAGCCAACCATGTCTGTGTGTGTGTGTGTGTGTGGTTTTTCCTAGTTTATTTACAATATACCGTATTTTTCGCTCTATACGACGCACTTCCCCCCTCCAAAAAATAAGGGGAAATGTGTGTGCATCCTATGGAATGAATGCAGGCTTCTTGGCTTCAGCGATAGCAACACGAAGCCTCCGAAGTGCAGAGGGAGCACTCCCATGCTTCGGTGAAGCCTGGAGAGCGAGAGGGGTCAGTGCACACCAACCCCTCTCGCTCTGGAGGCTTCAGGGATAGCCGCCTGAAGCCTGCAGAGCGCAGCACGAGTTCCCGCTGCTCTCCACAGGCTTCAGCAGAGAGGGAGAGCTGCGCAGCACCCCTTCAGCCAAGCAGGAGGAGAAATGGAAGGGGCTCCGTTTCTCCTGCCGCTATGCTGAAGGGGCGCTGAGCAGAGAGGGAGAGATTGTTATTTTCTTGTTCTCCCCCTCTAAAACAAGGTGCGTCCTATGGTTCAGTGCGTCCTATAGAGCGAAAAATACGGTAATTTGACAAGAGAAGCTTACAAAAGGTAGAGGTTTGTGGGGCATCCTCTTGGCAACTGTTCACGAAAACAGGATGTTTGCATCCCACAGAAAGCTAAAATGTGCATTTTATTTTTTTTGAAAGCACAGATTTTTGAAGAATGGCTTCTTGCTGTAAGAGAATGGTTCAGTAGCACAAGATCAGGAAATCCTTTCTTCACAATGGCAACTCTGTAATGGCCACTGACTGAGCCAAAATTACATTATGACTCACTCACGAAGCATGTAAAGTTTTTTTTCTTTTTCTTAAATGTCTGGTGTTTGAGTCATCCAACACTCAGTCAACATTCCTTTCAGGCAAAATCTTTATTTTATTTTATTTTTAAATGGCTGAATTTAGTCGGCTGGAAACGGAGAAGAACAGCAGCCAAAGGTCAGCGCTAGACAAACCTTTTCTTTTTTAATGGTGTATTTGTGTGGTGATCATTAAATTAACTGTCAGCTTGTCAGTACAAATTTTCTGCTCTTCGTATGAAGCCTTTGAAGACCAAGAAGAATTTTGCACTGAGGCCCGTGTAAATCATGACCTCTCAGAACAACATGCGCGAGACTGAAATGAATCTTCATGGCCATGATTTGTACTTTATTCATGTCTCTCGACAAAATGTTTAATAGTTTGCTGCGTTACTCGAGTTCAACAGTGCTTTTAGGACCACTTCAGACATAACCATGTCCCTAGATGGAGAAAATTTCTGCAAAAGACTAGGAGCGCTACCTGTGAGAAGAGTGGTCACATTCACACCATACATTTAAAGCACTATGATACCACTTTAAACAGTCACGGCTTCCCCCAAATAATTCTGTTCATTAAGAGTGCTGAGAGTTGATAGGAGTCCCCTGAGAATTACAGTTCTCAGAGTGTCTTACCAATCCATCCCTCTTCCCGGGGAACTCTGGGAATTGTAGACCATCAACATCTGGAGGGCCACAGGTTCCCTACAGCTGTGGTAGAAGAACAAATATGTCTGTGAAAAGTGGAGTTTAATGATAAGAAAAATGGCAGGGCATCGCCGATATGAAATAGGCTTGCACTGTTGTATTCTCTTTTTAAAATAGGGCTGTGTACTCATTTATAGGCATTGACATTTATCTCTTCACACACACAAATAAGTTAAAAGTTACACCCTGGGACAGACTGGGGAAGAGTGTTATTGGTTTCTAGGGTCACAGGCACTAGCCAATAGGTGCTTGCAACAGCTATGAACATGTACCCTGTATAAGAACCAGTCCTTTCCTTCCAACCTACTAGACACTCTCAAATCCAGTAGGACCAGAGATCACAGAAAGAGATACAGAGAAAGATTGAATAAGGCTGCCATCCTATCCCCACTTACCTGGAAATTAGCCGCATTGAATCCAGTAGGACTTACTTTTAAGTAGACATGCTTAGAATTCCACTGTAAATGTTGTTACTGCACACGACTTGGTTATGTGCCCATGCCTGAGCATGAATAAGCCCTGAGCTCGTGACAGTGGATAAAACCATAGCATCCAAAGCCCATATACAAATCTTGATATACATATATACCAAGCAGGGGCTCACTGACTCAGCCTCAGAATGTGTGCAATTGAATGTTAACATCTTCAGTGAACTCTGTGTGGAGTTGGAACCGAGCTACTGGAAAAACCACAGGTAGGACAATAGGTTTGCCAGAGGCTGAGTCACACCATCCCACCATGAAACTAGAGAGGATGTTTTCAACAGGGTTTCTTGAAGTGGTTTGCTCTGAATCATCCTGGTACTTTGGCCTTGCGCAACAGCTTCAATTGAACAATGACAGATCTTGACTGGAAGTAATAAGCAGATTTCCCAAAATGGATGAGTTTCCTCACTGAAGCAGCAGGATTTACTTGGGAGGAAGGTTCAAGTTTAGATTCCAACAGCGGAGGGCACCATAACAGGCTAGCTCTTGCATATTATTTACATTTGTGGTGGTTAAAAAAATAGATTTTGAGAACATACTTGGTGGAACAATAGGTCAAACAGTTCCTTATTAATCAACTGCAGTTTTGTTGCCTAACCAACTAAGGAAGGCCTGTTGTTTGGTTGCTAGAAGGAGGAATTCAACATCACACTATGTCAGTCATCCTGTCAGCACAAACAATTCAGCTTGCCAGATGTAATTATTCCTCCCCCCTCTTGGCATGCTGTTCTGGGGGTTCCCTCGACCACCATGACCCAAGCCAATTTTGGAAGGTTATGCAAGAGACCATCTAACCCAGTGTCCTGTTTTCAGTAGTGATCAGCCAGATACTTCTGGAAAGTTCACAGGCAGGGCACAAAGGCAACAGCCTTCCCAGTTGTTAGTACTCAGCATCTGATATTGAAAGAGAAAGTACATCTGAGAAGGGAGGTTCTGTTTAGCTTTGTGGCTAACGCAGATCCAGCCATCTGAGCTAGTGGCCATCACATCTTGTGGCAGTGAAGAGAAACAGAGGGAGAGAGGGAGAGAGAGAGGACGAGAGGGCCTTTGGCTGGTGCAAGAAAAGCTTATGATGAGAGAGGGAGAGTCAGTCTGAAACGCTCAGAAGGAAGGCCATGGGTTGCCCTGGCAAAAGGGAAAAGTTGGTCTTTGTAGTCTGATGTACCCAGAGAGATGCTTTTCCAGCGTAGATCTCATATTAGAGTTGCCATACATCCAGGAAACCTACATGCCCATCTGGGTTGTTGTTTTTTTACAAGTTACAGGAATTGTCCAGGCTGGAGGGGGGGGTTGATTTTTAATTTTTAATTTGTATTTTACTTTTGTGTGTGCAGGTGACTCAGTTTAAGGTTTGGGCTCTGGCGTTGGCAGCAGCTGATGATCAGGTGGGGTGCAAGCGGGCGATCGGCCCCCCCAAAAAAGCCCAACAGCTTTTTTCCTCTGGATTTTTACTTCATGAAATATGGCAACTCTATCGTAGATGGAGACTCTATTGTGGAGTCCAGTGTAAATACTCTGATTTAGCAAGAGCGTATAAATCTTACAAAATGCAGTATTGGCCACAGAACTCAGCTTCCTGAAAACCTCTGCTTTCTTTTATTTTTAAAAGTAATGTTTAAAAGTCCTTGTGATGGAGGAGAAAATTTCTTGCAAGTGTGTGTGTGGTGAGGTGCCTGGTGAAATCTCAAGAGCTGGAAGCCTTGCAGAATATGACTTTCAGTAGATAGAAGGTGGTATGTCAGCAACCTGTAGAGTTCCTTGCTCTATCCCAAATGAATAAGAAAATAATGTAAATATCCTTAGCTTGCATGATTTATATGGGTCACAAAATTCATCACCGGTTGTTCCAGAATCTGGGTTACTGTGGCACAGAATTGTGATGTCTGTGCCATCAACATCATCAAAAATATTTACATACCACTTGATATGCAACATCCCTGGGCAGTTTACATAAAACACAGGAAGATAATAAGAAAAAGAAAAATTTAGGTACAGCATTTAAAACCAAAACCACAAAGACAGACATCGGTAAAAACAGAGAAGCCATCCATAAAACATTAAGCTAAATATCAAATCATAAAACAGTATGATGTATGTAATTTAGAGAAATAGAGCCAGCCAGCTCCATATTGGGCAGTTAAGGATTCTTTTCAGCCACATTGAAGAACTGTAAATAATTACTGGGTGGAATTTCAGTCGCGGAGCCGTGCTTGCAAGCAGCTTAATGCAAGACTGATGTTTCACCAGCTTGGCTCCAAAGCAGATGACTGCCCACCTCATATGTTTCCTGAAGTCCTAAATCTGCAGTTCCTTGAGTAGATAAGCCAGTCCATGAGAAGAAATACATGATGAGAACCCCACAGCTAAAAGAGGGGCAGAGTCACATATGGGTACAAACTATGTGTTTTTTAGGCACAAGAAAGCAGATCTGGGAGGTTTTCCGTGTGTGCATCAAAGAAGCCTTGGCAGACCGCTTGGAGTTTGCAGGTAGTTCTGCCACAGCCTCTCTGCAATACTGTACTTGAATGTGCTTTGAGCACATCCTGGATTGTCGCCAGAAGGAAAGGAAAATAAGCTTTGGATGTCAAGCAGAGATTTCTCTCTGTTCTGCAAATTTTAGAGAACAAAATAATATATTTTAGAAGAGCAATTCAGACGACAACTCCCTCGCATTAAAAGAACGTGCAAGAAGTGTCACAAAACCTCTTGAAAATTCATGGAGGATTTTCTAGCGAGCTGATGGTATACTTGTAAATCACTTAAAGACTATTACAGTTAAGCAGCATGGAAATGGTTTAATTTATTTCTTGTTTATTCATTTAATTTCATCCAAAAATCACAGGGCAGTTGACAATATAAAAACTCAAAAATACATAGCACAATAACAAAATAAAATGAAATAAACAATTACTACACACACAAACTGTTTAAAAAGTCAGTGTTCTAAGGGTTAGAAGGCCTGCATGAAACCCAGTTTTGAACCATATGGTACTGGGCTTCATTTTCATCTTACAGAAGTTATGTGATTCCAGCACATAAGAAAGCAAACCATTATGTGACCCAGATTATGTATCTATCTATCTTAATTGTAAACACAAGAGTCATGTGCAACGCATCATGTTTCTAGGTCATCAACACTTTTAGCTCACACTGGGTTGGCATTGCTAAATGCCGCGCCAGCCAGTTGCTACAAATCCTTCCAAGACACTGGGAAACATCAGCTCCAACCAAGCAAGCCATTTTGGTGTGGTCTTTTTCACAGCTTCAAGTCCAAATTTCTGATGGCTTGTCCTACTGTTGACAAATAACCTGCTGAGCAACGTCAATCAATTTCTCTTACACACAAAAAATCAGTGAAATGCATCATTCCAACTCTGTTAAATTCTACACTTTAACCCATGTGTATTACTTCTTTGGTTAGTATGTGTACTTTTCAACTGGTAAATGTTTACCATTTTATCCTGTGTGTTGTGAAAAAAAAAGTCTCTCAGAAGCAATAGAGGATACAACGTATGCAGTAGACTCTTCTGCTATTGAATAACAACAGTTTGACTGTGGAGCTGTTCTTAGATCTGAGGAGACATGGGAACTGAGAGAAGCTGGGTAGGTCCAGGGATATGGCAATATTGTACGTATGTTGCTAAACAACTTTGGCCGCGCGGAATTTAAAATGGCAGCTTCCCAGAGGACCCCAGTTCTGCTCTTTAAGCAAAGTTTCTGGACAGTGGGTTATAGGACAGGCCCAAAGCAGGCTTCAGCCACCAGCTAGCCTTATCAGGAGTGAGGAGTTCAAGTCTACCTCCACCTATTGACACTACTGTTTAGGGAAGCTTTTAATGTTTAATAGATTATTGTATTTTAGTATTCTGTTGGAAGCCGCCCAGAGAGCCTGGGGAAACCCAGCCAGATGGGCGGGGTATAAATAATAAATTATTTATACAGAAATAAATTATTGCTAGCCAAATGACTTGTGGCACTGTTGATAGAAGGTTGATACCAAGATCTGGTGAAAAAACTGTTCCCATGGCAACTCAAAGCGACTTACAATATTTTAAGAAAAACAAAGAGAGAGAGAGAGAGAAGGAAAGAAAGAAAGAAACCCTGTATTAAAACATCTCACCCACTCAAGAAGGTCATAGATAGTTAAAAACCAAAGGCCTGTGAAGTGTGGGTAGGTTCCCACCAGGCAAGACACAGTGATAACAGTAAGAAGAAGAGTTTGGATTTGATATTCTTTCACTCCCCTTCAGGAGTCTCAAAGCGGCTAACATTCTCCTTTCCCTTCCTCCCCCACAACAAACACTCTGTGAGGTGAGTGGGGCTGAGAGACTTCAAAGAAGTGTGACTGGCCCAAAGTCACCCAGCAGCTGCATTTGAAGGAGCGGAGACGCGAACCCGGTTCCCCAGATTACGAGTCTACCGCTCTTAACCACTACACCACACTGGCTCACCACACTGGCTCTCTTAAGAACCTTTATTGAACTAACAGCACTGGGCAACAGAAGCAAAGCAACTGCTTATATACATTTCTAAAGGCCTGGGCAACTCTCACTCCCAATGTGATTGGCTGACTAAACTTCCAAGCTGCGAATCATAACTCAGAGTTTAAAGGCCAATGACAGAGGCCCAAATCCTGAAATCTTCTGTGATTGGATATCATGTATCGAATCAGAACATGGGGGCTCAGACCCCTTAGTCCAGACTCAAGCTCATACAAACCCAGACCACTGAATACATGACAGCCTGGTTAAAACGGAATGTTTAAAACCTTCCCAACAAAAAACACAACCCTGGGTAAGCACCTGGAACCCCTGGAATCTTGTGCAGCTGCTCAGAGGATATTGGGGTGGCATGTAACAAGATGAGAGAGAGAGAGAGAGAGAGAGAGAGAGAGAGAGAGAGAGAGAGAGAGAGAGAGAGAGAGAGTAGAGAGTAGAGAGTTGGGAAGGGGAAGGTAGCTAAGGGAAGGGATGTAGATCATCTGACTTGCATATAGAAACTTGAACTTGCAGGTTCAGTCCCCAGCATCTTCAGCTAGAGCTGGAAGAGGCTCCTGCCTAAAACTCGGGAGAGCAGCTGCCAGTCAGTGTATACAATACTGAGCTAGATGGACCAATGGACTGATGCAGTATAAAACAGCTTCCTGGTACTGTTAAATATCTCTAGCTCTTGCATGAAACCCGATCAGCTTGCATGGCTGGCGAATGAGCAAACTCCATGGAGCTCACATTCATGTTCAATTCCTGCAGAATTCTCCACCTTCCCCACTTCAAACATGATAGATATTTTTCTACACAATGCAGGATGAGTCTCTGCATGATTGGTGGGAGGCAGGCAGCGCGAGACAAAGTGGACTGAATTGCAAACACTGATTCAAACCGACCAGATAAATCTTTGGCTTCTGGTCTCTCGTAGCCACTATATTTGTCCTGTAAACTCCAGCAACCTTTATTTGGAGAGATAGAACAGCATTTCCCTAAGGGCAGGAAAACAGCAGTGCTGCTGTCCTTTTGCAGAGGGCAGCGTGACCAGCACACATGTTAACCTATAATGGCACATTCCTTCTCAAAGCACCCTCCCCCACATAAATAGTCTATGCAGCAAAGAGAAGCGCCGGCGAGTGTGACTCTCACTTGGTTGCAAAACAAGATCAGCTTTTACAATATTAGGCAAACCATCCACATTCCTTTTGCAGAAACAGTTACGATACATTGTGCTTTTTTGCAGGCTCTGGTGGAGGCATGGGGAACCTCAGGCCTGGGGGCCAAATATGGGGCCCCCAGGCCTCTCTGCTTGGTTCTTGGGACTCTAACCAGGCCACACCCAATCCCCAGACACACCCTTCTTGCATCTTTGAACTCTTGGCGGTGCTTTTTGCTTGCCTGGATGGTAGGAAAGTGTCACAGGCTGGCAGAATCAGAAGAGGCAGATAGGTAGTTTGCTGAGAGCCAGTGTGGTGTAGTGGTTAAGAGCGGTAGTCTCGTAATCTGGGGAACCGGGTTTGCGTTTCCGCTCCTCCACATGCAGCTGCTGGGTGACCTTGGGCCAGTCACACTTCTTTGAAGTCTCTCAGCCTCACTCACCTCACAGAGTGTTTGTTGTGGGGAAGGAAGGGAAAGGAGAATGTTAGCCGCTTTGAGACTCCTTAAAGGGAGTGAAAGGCAGAATATCAAATCCAAACTCTTCTTCTTCTTCTTCTGAGGACTCTGGGAAGGAATTTCAGAGGGATGGGGAGGTTGCTGCCTGGACCAGGGGTGGTGGGTGATTGGGGTCAGGGGCACCAGCTGATGAACCCCCAAGGGAAGAAGGCTCAGAGCCTGGGGTCTGGTGATGGGACAACAATGAGTGGCCAGAGGGAGAGGACTGGGAGAAGGAGGTGTTTGAAGCTGAAAAGGCAACAGGGTGTTGTGAGCAGGGAGAGTCTGCGGCAGAGAAAAGTCCAGAATCAGAAGCTGAAGCAGGAGCGGAGGGAGGCCAAGAGGCAGAGATGAGTCAGGCTAGTGAAGAAGACACAGAGGGGTCTCCTCTCCTGCTGTGACAAGCTTCCCTCCTCCCTGGTCTCCCATGACCAGGTGAGGCATGAAGCAGGAGGAGCAAAGGCAGGCATGCCAACATAGTCTCAGATTGCTTAAGAGAAACCCTGGAGAAAAGGAGACTTAGGCAACTGTGGGAAGGTAGGGACCTTCAGACTCCACAGCTGCTTCATAGGGGCAAGACCTACTGAGGAAGAATTGCTGTGTTCATTAGGCCTGGCACTCTTGAGTAGATCCTGTCAGTGGCGTAGCGTGGGTTATCAGCACCCGGGGCAAGGGAAGTAATTTGCGCCCCCTAACCCATGGATTTGCGCCCCCTAACCCGTGGATTTGCGCCCCCTAACCCGTGAATTTGCGCCCCCTAACCCGTGGATTTCCCTGACCCCCAGATGTTGCGCCCGGTGCGGCCGGCCCCCCCTGCACCCCCCACGCTACACCACTGGATCCTGTTTCTTCTAATAGTCAACTTCACTTACTTTGTGTGGTTTATGGTCAGCTCACTTCTGACAGCCTGATTCTGAGGATCCTGGGGAGGGAGTCCCATCCACCTGCTATCTTGCCCCACCGGTCACTGTGGCAAGAACCACAAGCCATGCCTCACTCTTCACAGCTGTCAGAGCCTATCTATCGCACTGCCCACCCCAAAGCCGTCAGACAATGCGTCTAGCCTTGCTTCTCCAAAGGAGTTGGCCCACCTTTCCTGCCCCCCTCCTCCATCTCCTAGGTTGTGGAGACACCAATGAGATAGATGGAGCAGCTTCCACCTTCTGGGCAGACTGCTAGATTGCTTGCTAAAGAGCCCACCCCATTAATTTATAATAGGATTGCAAAGGGCATGTCTCAATGTCTCCACTTGAATTGCTGGCCAACCTACCATCCCTTTGTACATCCATGCCTTTGATTAACTACAGTATGTGTATTGCCTGCTGCGCCTTTGATTAGCATTTTGCATATGCATTAGACTGATTAAAGCATGTAGGATGAATCAACACCAGAGTGTGAAGCCTTCAACAACTAGAGTGGAATCTACACAGATATAAAAAACGCTGTGAAAATGCTTTAAAAAAATGTTTTGAAAAAATGTACTGAATTTGCCATAGCTCATCATCGCCATCTAGTGTCACATTTTATTTACTGGACAAATAAAAAACGTTTTATTTGTCACTTACGGACTCACCGTTAAAGACCATGTTCATGGACGACAATCTTACTCGGCTATGAGTGATCACCAAAGAAGAAGAAGACATACCTGAAGCAAATTGCTGATTTAGGGGGACAGGAAGAACACAGAGTTAAACACCAGCTGTTTATCCTCAGCAATTGCTGACATGTCACATATATACTGGAGGCTTCTGTCCCTGTTTGCTGCACTCACCAACCTCACCTACCCTTTTGCTCATCTCCAACCAATTTCTCCCTTTTTACAACTCATTCAACACCTTACCTGTCCCCCCACAGTGGTTCCTACTCCTTCCTTGCTGCAGGTATATTCAAATGGGAGATGGTGCTCCACACATCGGCTTGCTAAACCACGGTGGGAAGCACCTCCCCGGCACCATTAAACAGCTTGCCTGGGGCCTACCTGGCATTCCTCATGCTGCAGTTGCTGTGCCTGCCTATTGGTGGCCACCACTACTGCAGAAGGGACACGGGTTAAACCACAGAGCCTAGAGCTTGCCAATCAGAAGGTCGGTGGTTCGAATCCCCACAATGGGGTGAGCTCCTGTTGTTCAGTCCCAGCTCCTGCCAACCTAGCAATTCGAAAGCACATCAAAGTGCAAGTAGATAAATAGGTACCGGTCTGGTGGGAAGGTAAACGCCGTTTCCGTGCGCTGCTCTGGCTCACCGGAAGCGACTTAATCATGCTGGCCACATGACCCAGAAGCTGTATGCCGGCTCCCTCGGCCAATAAAGCAAGATGAGTGCCACAACCCCAGAGTTGTCCACAACTGGACCTAATGGTCAGGGGTCCCTTTACCTTTACCTACCGCAGAGCATGATGACACCTTACTTTTGTTTGTATATAGCAAGAAATACACATATGCACACACCATGCCTACGGTATCTTGTGTGATTCAGGGCATACCTGAAGTCATGCATGCTTAATTCCTATACTTATTTTGAGTGGGAAGGGTTTTGAGGAAATTAACTATTAGTGGAGGCACCCCCATATCATATATGATCTATGTACAGTATTGCCTGATGATACAGATGAGATTTCTGATCAGAGCAGTTACGCATCTGTCCTCAGTTTCTTGCTATCTCCTTATCCACAAGTTTCGGGCTGTTTGCTGATATGGTATGCAGTGAAATAAAGGCAGAAGGGGTTGGAACACAAAAGATGGGTGTGTTTTCAAAAGCAATGTTTATTTGCAAAGAGTTGGTTCCAGACTTTTTCAGTAGGTCTCCTCTCTTAGTATGACTAAATCTGGATCTAATCCAGAGGAATGATCGTGTTAGACAGTTCCTTCTGTTATCCCAAGACCCCCACCCACCCACCCCACTTCATTTCTCCATCTGGTCTTTTCCTTGATTTCACAAGAAAAGAAAAGAAAAAAGGAAAGAAAAAGCTTCTTCTTGTGTTTTTAGATATGATTGCAATTGAAGGATAGTTCTCAGAGGATTTTGTGTGATCTGGCCATCAGCATTAAAGTGGCTCCCATGGAATTTATTTTTTATAAACCTGGGTAAGATCAAGCATAATGGCATAATTTTACTTTATTAAATCTAAATCAGGAGATGCACCCTGCCAGGTCTCTAAAGAGAAGAAGCATCCAGAGGTCTGTCTACTTAGCCCTGGAAAACTGCCATATCAATAAAAGGGGATTACATTAGAATTTGCTTTTTTTAAAGGTTTAGAAGAAAAAGAAAAGGGAAAAAAACCAATTCATTGCACATAATCCTCACCAACCATACAGAATGTAATGAAAAATGATGTCAGATTACTCCAGGTTATTTTGAATTCATCCTGTGGCATTTAGTACAAAAAAATCATATCCCTCCTCAAGAACTGCTGCCAGACATTTCCAAAAGCATTTTGAAAGGATGTGATTCTCTATTATTAGAGTACCTAAAATACCTGCAGGCCCTCCAGATGGTGTTGGACTCCAACTCACTCCCATCAGCTTTAGCCAACATGCTCAGCAGTCAGGGATGATGGAAGTTTTAACCCAATAACATCCAGAGGGCCACCGGAACCCCAGCCTTGCAAGTTTAGAGGATGAATGTAATAACCTCTGAGTGCATGTTCCTGCAAGCTCCCCTCTTCAGCCCTGAAGTCATTGCAGGTGCTTTTGGTGTGCAGGAGGCAGGACTGGCATTAAAGGTTGGTGGCTTTGGACAGCAGCCCAAGGCCTAGCAGTTTGGTATGGTCCATGGTTGATTCTTGGCCTGATGCAGTGGATGAGGTGGAGCAGAAGCAGCCACCACAGCATATCTAGGGAACTGAGTCTCCTTGGGTTGTCTCTGCCTTCTCCGTCAGTGGTGGAGGGTCATCCTCAGGGCTTCTTTTTAGCTGGAACTTGGTGGAACACAGTTCCAGCATCTCTCAGGTGGGCACCATTGCCATTATAAGAGAACAAGGGAGGCGTTCATGGTGAGTTCCAGCACCTCTTTCTCTAGAAAAATAGCCCTTCTCATCCCCATCCTCACTGCTGACCACATAGAAGAAGGGAGAGGTTGAGCAAATTGCTCTAGAGAAAAAGCAAGTAAGAGGTGACATGAAAGAAGTGGCATGGCATGAAGAAAGTGGAGAGGGGAAAGTTAATTGTCTTACATAAACACAGTTTTAAAAGTAAATCCGTAAACGACTGTGGAGGCTAATTCTGAATCCACACGTCCTTCCACAGTGAGGACATAGGTTTCTGGATGGGAGTTGATCACAATGAAGGTTTTCCAAATGTGCTTTCCTCTTAATACGTTTCTCCCTTTTGTTCTGAGTTTGAGAATCTTCAAAACCCATGACACCTTTGGTAAAGGCTGTTCTCCAAATGGAGCGCTTGCAAGCCAGTGTTTCTCAGTTGTCCGTGTTTATACTACACTTTTTTTTTAGAATTGCCATGAGAGAGTCTTTGAACCTCTTTTGTTGACCACCTGCGTTATGCTTTCCATTTTTAAGTTCGGAATAGAGTAGTTGCTTTGGAAGATGATCATCAGGCATCCGCACAACATGACCAGTCCAACAAAGTTGATGTTGAAGAATCATTGCTTCTTCCAGTACACTGGCATTAGCTCACCTGTCTTCCCAAGTGATGTGTAAAATTTTTCAGAGACACCGTTGATGGAATCTTTCGAGGAGTCAGAGATGGCATTTATAAGTGGTCCATGATTCACAAACATACAGTAAGGTTGGTAGTACAACCTTAATATAATAGAAAGGCCATAGCTCAGTGGTAGAACATCTGCTTTGTATGCAAAAGGTCTCAGGTTCAATCTCTGGTATCTCCAAGTAGAACTGGGAACAGAAATGTCCCATGTCTGAAACGCTGAAGTGTATCTACCGGTCAGTGTAGGCAATAATGATCTAGATGGACCAAGTAAACAAAGAGTGGGTAAGCAATCTGGGAGGGAATGATGCAATCAATCAGGAATGAGGAATTCAATACTGTTGCAGTATTCCAGTAACAACATCCCTGAAATATAAACACTTACACCATCAGCTTGACCACAAACATCTTTCATGCCTAAACATTCAGAGAAATGGATTACAGCCTCCATCTCGGCAAAGCTTTGTTCAATGGCAGCAGATTTGCAGTAGCAGCAGTGAGTCAACTACAATTAGACATTCTTGATCTGCAAAGAGAAAATGATTTCATTGCTTTCTGTCTGCTGGAAGAGATTGTGAAATAAAATCCTCTGGCAGCATTCACTCTCCACACTCCCTCATCATTATCTTTCTCCATCAGGAAAGTAGGCCATATCTTAATTGAGAAAATGGATAGTATAGAGCACCTCAAACACACTAGCCCTATTCTCCAGGTGAGTAGAACAGGAATGAGGAACCTGTGGACCTCCAGATGGTGTTGTACCCCAGGTCCCACCATCCCTGTACATGGCTTTGGAGTCCATGCTGGCTTTGGGAGCTGGAGTCTCACAACATCTGTAAGGGCAAAGGTCTCCTATCCATGGAGCAGAATGGGGAGCAAGGATGGGGAGGGGGTCACACCTGCTGTTCCTAACTTCATGCATCCACTAACCATACTCTCAAGCTCTTCACCTTCAATAGAAGATGAGAAGAGCATTTATGCACATTTACAGCTATATGTGCATCAACCCTTCCAGTAGATTAGAGACATAGTTCTCAATCACATAGTTGGTCTACAGCAGTATCAATAAAATCATAAAATCATATAATTAAAAAGGAACGGGTCCCAAGGGCCATCTAGCCCAACTCTCTAAAATGTAAGAATCACAGCTAATGCATCCATGACAGATGGCCATCCAACCTCTGCTTAAAAACCTCAAAGAAAGGAGAGTCTACCACCTTCTAAGGGAGTCTGCTCCATGGCTGAACAGCTCTTATCATTAGAAAGATCTCCCTGAAGTTTAGTCAGAGTCACCTTTCTCATAAGCCATTGGTTTGGGTCTTACCCTCCAGAGCAGGAGAAAACAAGCTTGCTCCATCTTCCATGGGACAACCCTTTAGATATTTGAAGATGGCTATCATATCTCAACTCAGTCTCCTCTTTTCCAGGGTAAACATATCCAACTCCCACAACTGTTCCTCATATGGCTTGGTTTCCAGGCCCTTGATCACCTTGGTTGCCTTCCTCTACACATGTTCCAGCTTGACAATATCCTTCTTAAATTGTGGTGCCCAGAATTGGAAACAAGTACTCCAAGTGTGGTCTGACCATGGCAGAGTAGAATGACACTGTTACTTGCCTTGATCTGGACACTATACTTCTGTTGATGCAGGCTAGAGTCTCCGTTTGACCATTGCTCCATCTAGCTTAGTACCGTCTACAGGATCTGACAGCAGCTCTCCATGATTCCAGGCAAGGGTCTCTTCCTGCCCATAGAACAGTCTTTGCTGGATTGAACCTGGGACCTTTCTCCATGCCAAACATGTGCTCAGCCACTGAGCTATGACCCTTGGTTCTGGGGTCACATGACAAAAGGTATGTCATGGTACTGGGACAATGCCAGGTTATGCTAAACTTTAGTAGCAGATGGGGTTTCATCTATATCACTGTGATGATCCAGGAAGCATTCCTGGTCTGCAACTCATAGCACGCGCTCCATCCCAGAGAGCCAAGAGCCACATGCCTGAGTCACTAAGAAAGAAAATAAAGTAACAGATTCAGCTGGCCAAGAGCTGTGGGTTTTGAAAGTAGTAAAAACTGCAAATCAACACACCATTTCAGCGTCAGCCAATGCAAAGATTTGAGGTTAGGAGTGACGTTCGAAGCCTGATTGAATCCAGTGTGAAAGCCTGGTGTGGGCAGCTTTGCTCTCAGCTCAGCAAGAACAAGAAGCTTAAAAAGTTCAAACTGAAACAATCCAGCTAACACAAATACCTTACTTGTTAGAATTGTTGAATTTCTTGTTTTTATTTGTAGGCAGTGATGTTGGTGAAGACAACAAAGACTTGAATATAACTGGGTGACTCCTGGGCATTGAGTATGTCTTACACTAAGATAGGGTCTGTTGTGTGAACAAATGATTAGGTTCATCTTGCTTGAAAAGGACCCAATCGTCTACTTGTCTCTTGACCTTACTGTGTCTGTTTCTTCATTTTCCTCTTATTTTCACTAGGGGTACTGTCATACGAACATTTGGCCAACCCCAAATTTTCATATAACAGCACCCAACAAGTTGTTTGCGCTCAGGCTTAGCTATGAAATTTGAGATTAAATTTGAGATTTAAGAGACTGCAAATTCGAGACTGCAAAACTTGCGTCTCATCAAAGGAGAGGCCACATTTACAAGCCTGCAGTGCGGGGGGGGAGGGGGTTGGACCCCCTTGGGGGTCTCTTCCAACTCTACAATTCTATGATTTTAAGCCCCAACATTTCACCTAAGGCTCAAACTTTAATCCAAGTTTCAATCCCAACCCACCCAGTTCCCTAACCCTGAGCCTCTGCAGGTTATTAACCATAAAATATTAAAATAATTGACCAAGGAATCAGACCCCCCCCCAAAGACTTTATGACATCAGCTCCAAAAAACACACTTTGAAAATAAACATGGTATGAGATGCAGGGTATGAGATAAAACGGCCTTTATAGGGGATGACTCGCCCCTCCTTTCCCTGCTTAAGATGCCCTGGAGCAGACAAAACCCACCAAGCTTCTGAAATGTTGTCATTGGAAGGAATCCCTTACCAGATCTTGTCAAGATGCTGCTGACATTCCTAAGTGCACTCAAGTTACCATCTGTTGCCATGTTTCCTTCAGGTCTGCTGATGATGTGGGGAGTGGGGGGGAGTTCAAGGACAAACTAAGAGGAGATTTGGGGCCACAAGTTGCTGTTACAGTAATATTTCTGTAGAAGATGCTGATTCCTATTTTTCTCCCCGCTCCAGCATAATCAGCCTTTTTCCTGATTGGAGGAGTATCCATTAACAAAAATGCACACATAGGCATAATCATTAATGGACTATTGGAATAATGATTTATATTTAGGCAGTAGCATTGATCAATGTGCAGATCAACGGGATTTTTATTCAAGTGGGCTAATTCCAGTAAAAGCATCATGGGCAATTGGCGCTTTGTTTGGGCTCACTGAAATGAAATATACTGCATTGCGGTTCCTGTTCTCTAGGACTATTTTTTTTGGGGGGGGGGAATCAGCAAAGAAGAAAGGAGGAAGAGTTAATAGAGGTTAGTTAAATCTGAAAGTGCATTTGGAAAACTGGCAAGTCTCGCCTTCTAAGATGTTAACATAAAAAAGAGGCAATGTGGTATAGTGGTTAGAGTTTTGAGCTGGGATCTGAAAGGCCAGGGTTCGAATCCCCAACTCAGCCATGAAGCAGAGCGGACATTCTTGGGCCAGTCACTGCCTTTAAGCCTAACTTACCTCACAGGATTGTTGTGGGGATTAAGTGAGGAAGGAGAGAACCATGTTTGCCACCTTGGAGAAAAAGGTGGGACATAAAGGCAAAACATTAATTAATTTAATTAACTGAAATGAAAATGAAGTCCATTCATGATTGCAAGTTTGGATTAAGGATGTGTCTTGAGACCAACAAGGCTGAAGACTAGTGACATAAAGAATTTCATGCTTTAAAAAGGGGCAGCCTCGTTAATGCAGCCTGGCAAAGTTGCTGTGTGAACAAACCCAACATTTTAATTGAAAATGGAGGCTTTCAGCGTGCTTTTGAAGATGGTAAAAGTGCTCAGTGATGGTGACCATTTAGAGATGCAGCTGGGATGAATATAGGCTTTGAGTGTCTCTGATAATTCTGGCTTTTGCTCCAGGCCTATGCCTATAAACATGTCAGGATGCCACCTTACCCGTCTCCCTCACTTGGTCTCATGTAAAATATGCTCTCACATAAAATTGCTTCACACAGACCTTCAACTGTGCAGAAGGAATGTATCCCGGTGTTAGAAATCATTATTTCTGTCTCCAACGCGCTGCTTACAGAGTGCAATGTCTGTACATTAGGAACAAAATATGCAAGCTGTGGGCCACATATTTTAAAAACTGGCAATTTTGACTTCTGCTTCTGTTACTATTTCTCATCCAGACTCTGCTGCCTGTCTTCTGGGATGAATTTAATGAATGCTGTCTTCTTTTAACTTATCAAATTATGAGATGTGCTTCTTATATACAGTATGGTGACAGTTCAGGTTAGTGGGTAGCAGATAAATTAAATTACAGACAGATGTGGTTGCAAAGGGCAATCATCATGCCTAATTTAGATAAGAGGCTAATCACTCTGAAAAAGAAATAAATATATCCCAATGGGCTTGGCATGTTTTAAAAAGTCTCCATCAATGTAAATGCTACAGCTTATTTTGAGACAGAGTTGCAGCAATACCCAGCAGCAAGAATTTGCCATGTCTGCCTCCAGAAAAACAATTAACCAAATGCTGCTACCTTCTGTCTTCATAATTTAGACGTCATCCCAGGAGAATTGGCTGCTCATGGCCTCTATGATGTTTCAGCGAGGTGTTTATTTGTGGAACAGATCAACAGCAGTATCAGAGAAAACATTCCCCCAATCCTATATTCATGTGTTTCAGAGCTATCCATTATTTACCTGTAGATAAGCACACTGTGGGGTGAATGGGGTGTTAGGGGAGGGGGATATGCTGTGCTCCTTCTGGGATGGTTTGCCCACCTTTGGTCCCTGCACTCAGTTCTCATCTGTGGCTCACAGAAGCTGTAAACATGTGACAGCGGTCACACCCTAGGAATGGCTTCGACTGGCCGGCTAAATCAGGCAAGAGTAGCTGATGGTTCTCAAACCCTTGGTGAGTTAGGGGCTTCCCCTGCATGTGAAGACAAGCTCTGGCAGATTGAGTGGACAAGACCAACAGTGAGTCCAATGGTCAAGAAGGCAGTTTCTGCAACTTTATGAAAAATACAGAAGCTTTTCTACTAGGGACAATGGACACAGGTATAGCAAGAGAAGATCAGAAAATATTCCTCTATGCCACAAAAGCGGCAAGGATCCTAACTGCTAAAAACTGGAAAAAAGAAACTGTGCCAACAAAAAAGGAATTGCAAGACAAACTGTTAGAGTACAGTCATACCTCGGGTTGAATACGCTTCAAGTTGAGCGTGTTCAAGTTGCGCTCCGCGGCAAACCGGAAGTAACGGAGCGCGTTACTTCCTGGTTTCGCCGCTTGCGCATGCACAGACGCTCAAAATGACATCACGCGCATGCGCAGAAACGGCGAAAAGCGACACGCGCTTGCGCAGACGTGCCATCGCTAGTTACGCTTACCTCTAGATGTGAACGGGGCTCCAGAACAGATCCCGTTTGTATCTAGAGGTACCACTGTATATTGAACTAGCTAGATTAACAGAGGCAATTAGAGATCACCCTAGACAAGAGTTTCAAAAAGCGTGGGGAAAATGCAGAGAATACTTCACAAAACGGTGCCCTAAAATACATACCTGGACTTGCTTTGTTTAATGTCTGCAGGAGACCTTGTGATATTTAAGTTATAATTAGAAAAATCTTAATAATTATTCATAAAGGAAACAGCTTATAAGAATTAAATAAGGAGGCCATATACAGGACAAAGGAAGCCTTTTATTTGGTTGTTGTATGTTATGCTTATTGTATTTCTGTATTGGGGAAGTGGGGGTTTATGTTATGTTGTAAATAAAATTTCCAATAAAAAAAAAAAGAAGAAGAAGGCAATTTCTGCACATGCTGTAGAGGGAAATGAGGGGAAGATGGGACTCATCAACCTGGGAAAGTAGCCTATCTAGGAGAAGGAAAATTCTGACCTTAAACCTCTGCTGCCTTGCAGGATATATTTTAGAGAAGAAAGGGCTAAGGAGTAAACTACAATTCCCATCATCTCTGACCACTTGTCCTGTTAGCTAGGGATCATGGGAGTTGTAGTCCCAAAACATCTGGAGGGCCGCGTTTGCCTATGCCTGGAGTAAACCCTACACAAATCCAAAGTGAGTCCCTAAGATGGTTGGATGGCACCTTGTATGCCTCCTTCCAGCAACTCATACAGCCAAGCTGGTGCCAAATGTCTTGCTCTGTTTTTCTTTGGAGCACATCAGGAAGGCTGAGGGGGCATGTTGAGTCATCCAGGACCTCCATACACACTGCCCAGGCTTGCACCCTGGATAGGTCACTTTGGTCCTGCAAACTCAGCCATTTGACTTCACCCCCAAAGATGCATTCCATTGTCTCTTGAGACAGATGGATGCCAACGACCAAGCACATTGCAAAATTCAGAGAAGTCGGTGTTTCAAAGGATGGCCATATTTCAGTTCTTGTATTTTTCAGTTCTCCCAGTACATTTCAGAGCACAAGTGTTGGTGCTGACCTTTAAGGCCCTAAACAGCCTTGGTCCAGTATATTTGAAGGAGCGTCTGCACCCCCATCATTCTGCCCGGACACTGAGGTCCAGCGGCGAGGGCCTTCTGGAGGTTCCCTCACTGTGACAAGCCAAGTTACAGGGAATCAGGCACAGGGCCTCCTCGGTAGTGGCACTGGCCCTGTGAAACGCCCTCCCACCAGATGTCAAAGAGAACAACAACTACCAGACTTTTAGAAGACATCTAAAGGCAGCCCTGTTTAGGGAAGCTTTTAATGTTTGATATATTACAGTATTTTAATATTTTGTTGGAAGCCCCCCAGAGTGGCTGGGGAACCCCAGCCAGATGGGCGGGGTATAAATAATAAATTGTTGTTGTTGTTTTGGAAGGTGCTAGTTAGGGAGGTTTGTTTTCAAGTGCAAACTGCATCAAACTTACCCAGCTTTTACACACCTTTTTGCTAAGTTTAAATCCTCTCTGGTCCCCCCTCTTTTTCATGGCATTAAGAGTGGGAAGGAAGAGCAGGAAAACATCTGATTGAGCAAAATGACGCAGTGATGTGTATACAAGCAGTTGGCAACAAAAGAGCAGAGAGCAGCTTTTGTTTGCAAAAACTGTTTATTTAGGAAAGACTTAGTGTCTCAGCATTTGCAAAGTGTATATTTTTTTAGGCTAGAACAAAAACGAGTTCAGTATGCGAAAAATAAACCAATGTCTTTGGTATTCATAGGCACCTTCAGTGCTATTTTTCTAGAAAAAGAGGTAGTGGAACTCACCATGAATGCTTCCCTTGTTAACTAATAATGGCAATGGTGCCCACCTGAGAGGTGCCAGAACACCTCTGGCTGGGGAAAAAAAGTCCTGGGCACCTTTATATAAATATAAAAGCCTCCTTGGTGGTTTCTACTGTTGATTAACACAGACTAGACTCTGGTGCCTAGACTGCTCTCTTTATAGAAATATACCTTCATGCTGATTGATTAGCTCAGGGAATTCTCCATCATATCCCCACAGTTCACTCAAAGCATTTTGAAGATGAGGAGATTGAGACACCTGGTCCTACATTACCTAAGACAATTTGTGCACCTTGCAATTCCCATCCTAAGGAAGTTGTTTATGTGCTTGTGTGGCTTCTCGTGAGAGCAAACTAAAAGCTAAATGATAAGATGCATCCCACAATCCAATGCAATACACAGGAAGTTCCATGGACTTTACAGTGTCTGGGCTTGGTGATCGATATCAGAGAAAAGAAAGTTGACCAGACAGTGCAGAAGTCTAGACGGTTGTAAAGTTGTGAATTTTCAGCCAAAATTTAGGGACTGACAGACATCTCCTAGCTAACTTACCACCACCATTCCACTGCCCCATTGACAGCCATCCTCCCCCCCCCAAAAAAACACACCTTCTTAGCAACTTTTTTTTAAAAGAAATAGTGTCTTATCAGCATTACTTCCACCTGTGGTAAATTCACATATATGTACAGAAATCATGCTCAAGGATCCTTCTGAAATCTTCAAAAGCTCTCCCCCCCCCCCATTTCACCACCTGCACACGGGTGGAATCTGAAGGGGTGGGGGAGAAATTTCAGCTCAGATCTACATAAGAAAGTATGATCGGTTTGTGAGAGTGTGACTGAGGCTTTCTCAACTTTGTGCCTTCCAGAAGTTTTGAGCTATAACTTACACCAGGTTGGGAGTTCAAAATGTCCGAAAGGCACCAGGTTAGGGGTGACTGCTATAACCTGAACAGATAGTCACTCAGGCTTACACTACTGCTGTTCTTATTTACAGTGGTACCTTGGGTAACAGACACTTCAGGTTACAGATGCTTCAGGTACAGACGCTTCAGGTTACAGACTCCGCTAACCCAGAAATATTACCTCGGGTTAAGAACTTTGCTTCAGGATGAGAACAGAAATCGTGCAGTGGCGGCACAGCGGCAGCAGGAGGCCCCCATTAGCTAAAGTGGTATCTCAGGTTAAGAACAGTTTCAGGTTAAAAACAGACCTCCAGAACGAAATAAGTTCTTAACCCGAGGTACCACTGTATTTATATGGTACCTATAACCTACAACAAGGCACCAACTTGAACAGAATATTGGTATTCAGAAACGTTACTGCCACTCACCATAGAGCAGACCATACCTGTCGTGGCTAGAAGCCATGGACAGCCCTATTCCCCAATGAATTTGTCAAATCCTCTTTTAAAGCCATCCAAGTTGGAAGCCATCCCTGATTCCTGTGGAGTGAATTTCGTAGTTTGATTGTGTGCTCCACGAAGAAATACTTCATCCTAGAGGGAGGAAAACTTTTCTCTATCCACTTTCTCCATGCCATGCATAATTTTTAAAATAAATTTCTGTATCATACCACTTTAAATAAACCTATACATTTAAAGCACTTCCTTCCCACATTTAAAGCACATAGCTGCGCCCTAGAGAGTCCTGGGAACTACAATTTCTTTTCCTTTCCCCCCTATATTTTTAAATTAAATTTTCTGTTTTACATTTTAGAAAAATTATTTAAAGAACCTGAAAATATCAATGACTTCCCTTCTTCTCTTCCCATGGTTCATTTTGCATAACATAAATCTCTGCATATTTTACATAAACTAAACCTTTCAGTATTCCATTGTTACATCCATCAAAACTTATTTGCACTGCTGAATTTATCTTAATGCTGCTCACGTTTTCAAGTGTACACAATTTCTTCCAATCTTCTTTAAACACATGTTCTTCATGTTCTCTTATTCTATATGTTAGGTTGACAAGCTGCGCATATTCCATCAGTTTAAGTTGCCATTCTTCTTTAGTTGGGACTTCGCTCGCTTTCCATTTGGGGGCTAATAAAACAGGGGTCGCAGTAGTGGCATACATAAATAATTTTTTTTGGCACCTGTGCATTTCCATTTGAATTATCCCCAAAGGGAACTAGAATTTCTTAAGGGTGCTGGGAATTGTATTTCTGTGAGGAGGGAACTACAGTTCCCAGGATTCTTTGGGGGAAGTCATGTGCTTAAATTTGCCTTGGCTGTGCTTTAAATGTCTGGAGTAGGTCAACCCCCAGTCTGTGCCCATTTAGACAATACATAACACAATAATCTGTGTACCTTCTTAATACGCAGCACATTCCTTCTGTCATCTTTTAGGTGTAACAGCAAAAGAGTCGCTCACGAGACTCAGTTCTTTTAAGGATCTTGTCCACTTGATTTTTTTTTAAAGGAAATTTCTGAGCAATGACTGTACAGAGTCTCCACCTGGCTTGCAGCCCTCCCCTCCCCTCCCAGTTCCTTGGAAGCTGGAGCAGGATCTCGGCAGCAGCAGAAGCCCAGGCGGCCCACAGCCGATCTGTAAATGCTTGCTGACAGGAAGTGGGAAGGGAGCTACACTACACAATCTCACAGCACGTAAGCTCTTTTCCCACATCCTGTCAGCGTCACTTGCAAACTGGGCACCGGCCGGCGGCTGACGAGATCTCAGTAGGACTGCTGCTGTTTTGCTGAGAGGTTGGCAGTAGTCCATGTGGATCCACATTCACCAAGCAGAGCCACTCTTCCTTAAAAGTGACACCATTGAAGCAGACCAAACCAAGGCTCATTATAAGGCCAGTTCAGTATAGTGGTACCTCTGGGTGCAAATGGGGTCACCGCTTCCACGCATACACGTGACGTCATTTTGAGTGCCTGTGCATGCGCGAGCAGCAAAACCCGGAAGTAATGGCTCTGTTACTTCTGGGTTGCCACGGAGCGCAACCCGAAAATATTCATCCCGAAGCTACTTCAACCCAAGGTATGACTGTACAAGGATGCAACTTCAGCTACTGGGAACATAGGAAGCCACCTCACATTGAGTGAGACCCATCTAGACCAGTATTGTTTACTGTTATGTACTGAAGTTCTCACCCTGGGCCAGCAGGGGGATACTGTAGATAGTTTTCACTCAGGTCAACATATGCAAATAAGGAATTGAAAGTGACGCTCAGTGATTGGATAGTTACAGAAAGTTGTTACTGTTGCCTTGTAGGGGAGCTCTATATAAGCAGGTTGGCTGAACCCTTCAGTTCTGTTGTGTTCTGGGCCTGTGAATAAACAAGAGCTGTTTGAAGAATCGCTGTGTAGTCTGATATGTTCACCCACAACATCTACCCTGACTGGCAGTGGCCAGTTTCCAGCAGGGAGTCTCCCCCAGCCCTAAGTGAAAGTGCTGGAGATTGAACCTGGGACTTTCTAGGTACCCTTTTTCACATGTGGTGGTCATGCAAGGAAATAAAGGCTTTCTGGGAAATGATATATAATGAAATGAAAAAAATGTTGAAAATAACTTTTGTAAAAATCAACAACCCAGAAGCCTTCTTATTAGGAATTGTAGGTACCGACATCCCAAAGGAACAGAAGAGACTTTTCAGGTATGTGACGACAGCAGCACAGTTGCTTCTAGCCCAGAGATGGAAAGAAGAAAGAGTCCCTAGCAGAGAGGAATGGCAAACCAAGCTGTTAGACTACGCCGCAATGGCAAAATTGACCCAAAAGCTCAGGGACCAAGAAGACAAAAACCTCAAGAAAGAATGGGGGAAATTTATCATTTACTTAGGAGATCACTGCAATCCAATGAAAACATTAGCAGGATTTTAATCTCACTTGTAATGTAACAAATATTATGGACAATATGGATAGATATACGGTAAAACATAGACTATGAAATAATATGCAGTTGAGAACGTTGACAACAGGACCCGTGGAGGCGATGGGGGAAGTCTCGAGATTCAGAGAAATCTCTTGATATGGATATGTATTTGGTTTTGTTATGAATTTACATCTGTAAAATCAAATAAAAACATTTTTTTTAAAAAAAAGAAAGAACAACATGCAAGGCCGATGTTCTACCACTGAGTTACGGTAAAGCTACAGTTTGTTGCAGTGCAAACATCTGCCATGCTGCCAGAGGAGCAAACTATCATTCAGACTGCACAGTCATGAGTATTTTGCAAGAAGAAAATGAATCTGCCGGCCTGATCCCATGAAGTCTTATGTGGGCCTCCAAAGTACACAGAAACTAATGACTAGAGCAGGAGTTTGGAACGATTCAAAGAGCCCTGGTGCGGAACGCTGGTACACTAAAGTCTGTTTTGTTTTGTTTTTTCTGCAACGGTACAAAAGCGGACAAAAATTCTGTAGAGCTAAAGGCCAGATGAAAAACGACTTCTTCTTTTGCAGCTTGGTATGGTTTTATTAGGTACACATGTCAAGTAGAACACAGCTCAAGTCTGCCAACACACTTTGTGCCGATTTGGACCTCATTACTTCGGACATTCCTGGAATATCGCAGCCCCAATATTCATTTGCCTGTTGAAGATGATAAAAATGCTTTGTCTCACTGTTTTGTCACTCACAGTCTGGAGCAGGGCGGTTTAAAGAAACATCTGAACAGCACCTGAAACAAAGGAATGTAAGGCTCAGGTTGGAGCAATTCCTTGGACATGTTGCTTTTTTATAAACTGAATGGAAACTATTTTTTTAAAAAATAATAATAATCAGTGTTGTCCATGCCTCATTCTGCAGCAGCTCAATGCCATGTCTGATCCACGCAACCAAATACAAAGAAATCAGTGCTGAACATGCCTAATAATTCTGCACAGGAACCGGGCTGTAAACTGCTGGTAGCTTTGATGGCTTAAGCATCTGAAGTATGCAAGGCTTCTGAAATATGGACTAATGAAGCATCATAGACATCTTGGTGATGCCTGTTATGTAAAGAACTAAGACGGCTGCACTTGCTCTACGTGCTCCAGAATACTTGGACTTCCACAAAGCTGTGCCCATTCGTATGGGAGCTGCTTTGAACATAGCCGAGGAAGAATTTGCGGGTTCGGTTAAATTGCTTTCTCCTTTTCTAGAACCTGTAAGCACACATCACTTGAGGGCTTGTTTTCACATGCAAGAGATAATCTCTTCTTTCCAGACACCCCTCGTGGCTTCTTTGTGTCTCCCACACATTACCTTTGGGGTATGTTGCGATGAAATCTGCCATTCAAATCCCTGGAAGCCCTGTGGAATTGAGATGAGGTGTAGCCAATCTGTGAATGAAACAATTGCTTTGGGCCTGTGAGCCATATCTAGATCCTGAAGATATTTCAAAAGCATGAAGTATTTGCCTATTGAGTTGTGGCTAACTTAGGCAAGAGATAGTGCCAGCTTATTGTGAAATGTGCCAATGCCTATTTTCCAAACATATAAAATCCAGGGTCAGGAAGAAAACAGGTCAAAATCCACTGGGAGGTCTTTGGGTGATCTACAGTAAACCAACAAGGGTTTCTGACCACTTTCTGGTTTACAAAAGCAACAGTTGAAAGGCTGTTCCCACCCCCTGCCCCCCAAATAGCTGGCTATATGAAGAATGCTTCAGTGTAGTACAAGAATTGTGGGTGTGAGTGTGAAACTTACCTCACAGGCTTGTGAGGATAAAATGGGGGAAGGAAGAGAACCATGTATGCCACCTTGAGCTCCTTGGAAGAAAAGACGGATATAAATTGAAACAACAACAACAACAACTAATAATAATAATAATAATAATAATAATAATAATAATAATATGTTCTTCGACTACTGTTTCAAACATCCCCAATCATTGGCCATGCTGGCTAGGACTGGTGGGAGTTAAACAACATCTGTAAGGCACCAAAATGGGAATGCTGATCCAGTGGCATAGCATGTGGGGGCTGAGGGTGCCCTTTGGAGAATCCAGGTGCCCCCCACAACAGGCTCCCTCACTGGAGCCTGGCTTCAGTGCTCAAGGGAGCTGCCTCTGTAGCAGCTCCACTCCCAGGTCTAGCCTGACAGGGAGTCAACAGCATTGTTCTCTCTCTCCTCAGCTAGGCTGTGCACTGCCTGGCTACAGCTCCACTTCCGGGTCTGGCTTGACCCTAGGGCGGAGTGGAGGAGAGTGGCAGCACTGCGGCTGCATCTTCTAAGCTGGGCTGCATGCCAGGGGTGCCAGCTATAGGGGATGGAAGGGGCTCCAGCCCTCTCAATATTTCTAGGCAAGGGGCCACCATCCCCTGACACCCAGGGGTGCATAGCTGTCAACTTTTCCCTTTTCTTGCGAGGAAACCTATTCGGAATAAGGGAATTTACCTTTTAAAAGGGGAGATGTTGACAGCTATGCAGGGGCGTAGCAATAGAGGTGCAGGGGGTGTGGTCCGCACTGGATGCCATCCTGAAGGGGGGTGACATTCGGCGTCCCCTGCCACTCCCCCAAGCCCGGAGAGTGGCAAAGCAGTGAGCAGCCAAAGCGGTGAAGCTGGTTCTGAGGCTCTCCCCCTCCTCCCAGCTCGCTGTAGACTTGGGAGTCATGGGGGGACATGCCAAATGTCAACCCTGAAGAGCGGGCAGGGGGGCCCGCACCGAGATCAGCCCGTGGGGAGGATCACGCAGCCATACCGAGATCAGACCCATGGGCGGATTGTCCCCACCCCTGTGGGTGGATCACTGCCCCCGGGTGCATGGCATGTGTACCACTCCGGGTGCTGCAGCACCTAGCTCCGCCACTGCTCAGACCCAGCGTCAGCTCTGCTCCCAAGTCATATCTGACCCGGGAGGTGGGGACAAGCAGGAGAGTCATTGAAGCATTTCTGTCCCTCTTTTGGCTGGGCAGTGCCAAGCAAGGATGCTGACAAGGCAGCATTCTCGGGCAAAAACTGGCCTTCCAGGAAGGCACTCTGGCGTTCCTCAGACCAATCCTCCTTCCCTCAAACCAATCCTCAGGGAATTGCAGCTCTGGAACGGGAATGGGAGAGGCAGAACAGGAGAGGAGGACCCTTCCCTGTCACAAGACTGAATCTCCCAGCTTTTTGCTTTCAAAGGTGCCTGGGGAAAAGAGTGTTCATCTTTCCCCAATCTCATTTTCCTGACCTAAACCGTCCCCTCCCCTAGAAACTATCAGCTCCACCATACATGTGTGTGCTTAGTTGTAATTCTGCCCCCACCCTGACCCGGAGCAAAGCTAATAGTAACTGGGGGAAGGGGGGTGATTTTCACAGTGAAAATGGAACGAGGGGAAAGGGTTAAGTACCCCTTCCCCCTGAGCTGCTGCTCTGCTAAAAATCGAGAGTTATGCAGCTGCTTTAAAGCAAAGAGAGATGGAGTGAGTTGGGAAATCCAATCCTCGATCATCTACATTGTGCCTTTTAAAGTTCCCAGTATCCCAGACCGCTGCCGCTGGAGGACCTCTTGCCCTGAAATGTCTTTGTTGTGCTACGACATTCTTGATAACGACGCTCTAAAAAAAGGACTTATCCAAAAAAAGGAAGGTCAAGAGGAGGGCAATGAAAGTGCTCTGTCCCAAGGGCTTGCCTTATGAGGAGAGAGACCAGAAGGGACTGTTTTAATTTAGCCTCTAAAGAGGATGATGAGTCAAGGGAGATAAAGAGCACTTGAAAACAGTGCACCTGATACACACACAAACACACACACCACCCACAACACTAGAAAAAGGAGAAAATATCATGGAATTTAAAGGTTTTATATATATATAAACCAGGCACCAAAAGATGCTCTTCTGTTCCCAAAAGAGTGAAGGCAACTTGCAGAAAGCTAGAGGTTCATTATACCACTGGGAATCTTGTACAGTCTGTGTTCCTGATGGACAGCTGCTGCCTTGACAGCTAAAACGGGATGGTGACTCCAAGAATTCTGGTGCCCAGAATGGGCCAAGGGACCTAATTCTCATTGCCAAATCTTTAAAAGCATATTGTCAGTTTGGAAGAGGTGCAGAAAAGGGCAGCTAAAACGATATAATGAATCTGTGGTTGATTCGTTAACATCTGGAAAATCAATTAATATGATTTGGCAAAAAAAATAAAATAAACTGATCCGGGGCTGGAGGAACTGTCCTATGAAGGAAGGCGACAGTGTGAGGGGTTATTTAGTTTTAGGGAAAGAATGGTGACGGAGTAACATGATAGAGTTGCCTCTATCATGGGGAAAAGGAGGCGCTTTCTCCCGTTCTCATCATGCTATAACTCAGCAATCCAATGAAGTGAAATGGTGGGAGATTAAGAACAGGTCAAAGGAAGAACTTTGACATAGTGCATAGTTCTACGGAAGTCACTGCGACAAGATGCTGCCAACCAATTTGGATGGCTTTAGACATTACCATGAAGGAAACAGCCATCAATGGCTACTAGTAGAGACGAGGAAGAAATTCAATTCAGTTTTCCTTCAAAGCTGAACATGCCAAATTCCTACTTTTCAAATAATAAACTAAACTAAACTAAACCAACCCACATTCGTCCTTTGAAATTCACATTTACTCTGAATTTTGCAATGCAATCCTCCAGCCAAGAGGGATGTGCAAAAATGCATATGCTTGGGTAAAGTGTGCATTAAAATGCATATATTGTCAAAACTAACATACAAAAATGTGCTGTATTAGGGGGAACCACTTTGCAAAAATGTGTAGATGAGTCACTGCACACAAAGATATGTTTATTAGGAGTAATTCATGCAAAAAATGTTGGTGAATTTGCAAGATGCTTTTTTAAAAAATGCAAGTCGCTGCAGAAATGAATTGAAGACTGGAAAAATTTGAAACCTGAAGAACTGAAATGAACATTCACCCCTAGCTACTACTCATGATGACTGTATACCACCTCTAGCATCAAAAACAGTAAACCCATGATTTTCAGTTGCTGGGGTACATGAGCAGGAAAGGGCTGCTGCCCTCATGTCCTGCTCATGAATGTCTATCAGCATCTGGTTGGCCACTGTCAGAAACAAGGCACTGATAGGCCTTTGGCCTAATCCAGCGAGGCTCTTCTTATGCTCTCATCTGGCCTCCTACTTACTTAACGGCAAAGCTTGCTAGATTTAGCCTCTAGACTTTTGCATTGCAGTCAAAGTCTGCAAAGGGCAGTCCTTTTCAAGCAAAGACCTGCCCTTCCAGTTGAAAAAGTCTAGACAAATGCCACTGTCTTGAATGGAATGGCTAAAAAGACTACAGAAGCAAAGAAGCGAGGAGGAAAGAATAACTGAACATATTAAAAGATTAGGGGAGGTTCACAGGATGGAAAGTTCTAAGAATCAACTGTGCTCCACACCCAAAAATATTCAAGAAGGGTCCCAAGTGACTCATCTAATGAAACGAGGAAAATTATATTGTCACTATAATCCTTACTTGGTTGATTACCGCCGAACTGCATATTTTTCTCAGCAGTTTTTGGAACGCTGCCATTTCTTGGGTTTCAAATGCATTTCAGCCACTGCAGATGTCAAGTGTGTTCAGAAAGCGCTTCTTTACTCTTGCTGTTTGCACAATGCCTCACCACCCCTACTTAGATGGATTACAACTCCCACCAGGAGTGCCACCTTGGCCCTGCAACTGTGGGTTCCCAGGGCCATGACTGGCATGTAGCATGCATGGCCCTTGCTCCACAATTTGTGGGTGCCCGGCCCCTTCATAGGGAATTTTGTGGGGGCTCGGGCACCCAAGGTCCCAGGGAGATGCTCCTATGACTCCCATCAAGTCCAGCTAGCACAGCCATTGGACAGGAATGTTGGGAGTTATAGTGGAGTAACATCTAGAGGGCCACATGTCCCCCACCCATGCTTTAATAGTTGTGTAGACAAGCATGATGTCATCCTCCCTGTGTAGCCCTCTAGGGAAGGTCTTGCGTACAGAACTTCTGTTGAATCCATGTTGCTTCTTGGCTCTCTTCTCAGTCAACATGATCCAAACATATAATGGGTTGGACAGCAGAATCCTTTTGGAGCCAGACTGAAAGTACTCAATTACATGGTCAGCCTAGAAGACCTAGAAAGTAGTTCACCTTGCCAGCTGCTGCTACTGGTTGTCAGATAGCAGCAGTGGCTAACCACCAGTTCGGGGACCTGATTCAGCACCCCTCCCCAGCAAAACTTTCTGCCCCTCTAAGACTGCTCAGATTTTGGGCTGACAAAAAGATACAGTGTTGAGGTGGGCAAAGGCTAGTGCCTTGGCAAGGCTGCAAGTTGTGCCCTTTCCAGTCATCAGACTGCATGAATCTGCTTGTGATTGGAGGTTGTGTGCCTGTGTATGTATCTGCATATGTGTGTCATGGATGTAGATCTGGCCTCCAAGGATCGCGCCACAGTTGTGGCTGCCATGGTGGAAGCAGCAGCGACTGATACATTCTTTGCTGGACCCTCTCAATGTTCAGAGGGCGTTCAGCTCTGCCCCGGCTCTCCATGGTGTCACGTGACATTGGGCACGTGACATCCAGACATCACATCAGGCCTCCTCAATAAGAAGATGGTGCCTCTGCATATGAGCAGACTCTGAAAATGGAGTGACAAATCACAGGCAGTTGTTTCACCCAAAGCATCCTGGGACTTGTAGTTTCTACAGGAGATGCAGAGTCCCATGCATCTTGGGTTGAGAGGTAAATGGGTATACTGTAAATCCCCCTGTGATCCTCAGATGAAGAGCAGGATATAAATTTAATAAAGAATCAGCAGCAGTAGTAGTTTAAATATGGGGTGGGGTGCTTTTATGCCTTCACAATAGTACTTTTTCATACTCATTTGTTTGCAGGCAAGAAAACGAGGAACAGCAACACTGTGCTTCATTTACGAGAGAGAACGTGTTCCCTCATGAGTTCTGGGATCACCAAAGTTATATCCTCAAACTGGGACTGATAACATCAATCTGCACTGAATTCTGCCTTGTATGGCGTGGGCACAAATGATGCATAACAGCTGTCCGCTGGAAAGGAATGTAATCACATAACAAAAGCTATATGGCTCTGGATCACTGAAATTCTTCTTGCAGCTGTCTACAATAACTATATATAAGTTTATCCCCCCAACCCCCGGTAATGGCTTCATCCACCTGTTTTGAGTTCAAGATTCTCCCTGCTCCCCCACAAAAAAATTACAGGTTCACACACAGAGCTGACCTAGTCATCCTATACATTTTGAGGGTCACATGAATTCCATGCAATGTGACTATTGCAGTTGATCCCCCATTTTTTTATACCATTGATTAGTTGGTGTGATCCAATTTTATTCATTTAAGAGAATATACCTGTGAATATGCAAACAAGGCACGAGCGCAATAGTCAGTCATAATAAGCTCTTTGTTAGGCTTCTTATTGAATGGTTGGATATGATGTAAGGCCAAATTAAAAACCCTTACAATCTTGGTATAAACCCTCACTTTATATCACTAGTTTTTAAAGATTCTTTAAGGCAGAAGAGAGAACTCCTATGGTCCTCCACATGCTGATGGACTACAACTCTCATCATCCCTGACCATTGACCAACTGGATAGCTCTGTTGGTTAGAGTGTGGTGTTGATAACACCAAGGTTGCAGGTTTGATCCCCAAATGGGACAGCTGCATATTCTTGCCTTGCAAGGGGATTGGACTTAGATAATCCTCAGGGTCCCTTCCAACTCTACCATTATATGATTCTATGATTGGCCATGTTGATTGAGTTAGATGTTGAAGAGAGTTAGAATCCAACAACATTGCGGCAGGGAGCAATTTCCCCCACCCCTGATGTAAGGGCTGACCGAGAGGGCAAAAAGCTGGCCAAACACAATGGCACGTTGTCAGAAAGTCAACATAATAGCACAGTCATGAAAGATGAAATCCCGGGGAAACAGAAAGATGGATCCATGATAAGATGATGAAAATGCCTATTGGAACAGAGCATTATATTAAAGTCATATTTCTGCAACATTAAAGTCGTATTTTTTAGATGTAAAGAGCTATCCAAATGATGGAGGGAAAACAACGATGGGAACATATATTCTGGCATGTTACAACAGCAGGCGGGCCAAGAATCTGAGGAGTGACCAGCTAAAGTATTTCAAAACATACATTAGGAGCAAGAAGCCTGCCAGGGAATTGGTGGAGCTCAGAGACCACCAAAGTGCAAAGGGAGATTTGGGGTGGGGGAGTCAGTAAGCATCCATTGCAGTTCTTTTTAACTGCTTATTATTTGGCTATATGGATGTGCAATTTCTAATAGTTATATTCAAAGTGTACTAACTTTGAATTTTCATTATATACATTTAGCTACCTTCCCCAGTCGAGTGCCCTTCGAGGTTTTGGTTGGCCAATGGTCAGGAATGATGGGAGATTGTGGTCCAAAACTGTCAAGAATCCCATGGGGCTTTCTTCGAGGAGATGGTCTGATCCCAAGGAGGAGTGGGAGGAACTCAAAGAGTTTGAGCCAGATGACACCAGGAGGAGCCTAGCGTGATGGGGAAAGTGCTATGGAGTTTTTCTAGAACACAGGTATTGATTGTGCTCTTTCCATTTTCACAACACTGCTTGGGATTTGAGCTCTGTGCACAGTGCAACCTACGACAGAATTCATTACTAATTCCTTTTTGTTGCTTATAAAGTATGGTCTGTATCCAACAATAACATGAACACCGGTAAATGGGTAACTGATTTATAGGTAGGAAAAATGAGGAGATCTGTGCACATTTATTGCTGTTTATAAAAAGTTCTTTGGGTAATC
Source organism: Podarcis melisellensis (assembly GCF_964234715.1). Lineage (NCBI taxonomy): Eukaryota > Metazoa > Chordata > Lepidosauria > Squamata > Lacertidae > Podarcis > Podarcis melisellensis. Next base: position 23,636,228 of record NC_138530.1, on the reverse strand, counting down.
ATTTTAAACTATTTAAAAACATAATTATATTTATTTGAGAGGTCTGTTTTATTGTTGGCTTAACATACATTATAATTTGAAGCATATTGGGTAGGAAAACTGAAGGTATCTGTGTGCCATTATTGCTGTGTATAAAAAGTTGCTTGGGTAGTCATTATAAACTATCTAAAAGCATAAGTCTATTTATTTAAGAGGTATGTTTTATGGCCAGTTTAATTTATAATATAAAGTGTTGCATTTTTTAGATAGAGACAATACTCCTATGGTGTTGGGCATGGGATAAAGAAGGAAATGCCCTAGAAAATGTAGGACACTGGATGGAAAGAAACCTATTTGGACCCCAGGATTCATAGGTTGACATGCACACAGGTCCACAACCTTTAAGTCCCCTATTCTTCATGGTTCCAAATAGCAACTTTGCAAAACAACAACAACAGACCTCTGGACCTTTCTGGTTTGGGTCCATGCAGTTATTCACACAATGATGGCAGCAGCCATGTAGGGAATTCACAGAATCGTAGAAACTGAAGAGTTGGCAAGGAACAGGAGGACCATTGAATCCAATCCCTTGCAATGCAGGAATCTGTTTTCCAATATGGGGCACAAACACAGGGCCCTTAGTGATGTGCATGCAGGGAATCTCAGGTTCATTATCTGGAATTTCCAGACACAAAAGGATGAGGTAGCAGGTGATGAGAAAAGGAGCCTGCTGAGCTACAGACAAGTCAGTCTATGTGATGGAACCAAGGGCAAAGCTTGATAGGGTGGGATTAACATTTTCTTGTCACTGTGTTTCCTCTTGGGCTACCTATCTCTGCTTGCCTGTATGCTTGCCTTCAGGCCAACACCCCTGATTAAAACAAACTTAGATGCCGCCACATACTAAAATCACCCATACTTTCCAACGGATGGCAATTCCCTATATAGTTACTCTATAATTTTGGAGGCTGACTCTGGAATTACTGGGCAGTTATTGACTCCTGTGCCTGCTGCAGGAACATGCAACAAAGAAGACATACATTTGTTCATAATACCATGTAAGGTAAAAGGTAAAGGACCCCTGGACAGTTAAGTCCAGTCAAAGGCGACCATGGGGTTGTGGCGCTCATCTTGCTTTCAGGCCGAGGGAGCCAGTGTTTGTCTGCTTTCCGGGTCATGTGGCCAGCATGACTAAGCCACTTCTGGTGCAATGGAACACTGTGATGGAAACCAGAGCGCACGGAAATGTTGTTTACCTTCCCACTGCAGCGGCACCTATTTATCTACTTGCACTGGCATGATTTTGAACTGCTAGGTTGGCAGGAGCTGGGACAGAGCAACAGGTGCTCACCCCATTGCCAGGATTCAGACTGCCAACCTTCTGATCGGCAAGCCCAAGAGGCTCAGTGGTTTAAACCACAGCGCCACCCGTATCCCAATGAGTCCATGTTAGGTAGCTATGACCCTTTTTTGGACAGAGATCATTGGGCCACTGTACTCCATGCTCCAGTAACTTCTGGATTGCTGGCTGAGGTTCCGTTCAGATTTCATATAACCCCTGTTTTAAAACAGGTTCATTGGTTGTCAGTTCATTTCCAGGCCCAAGGTAACATGCTCATGTCGGTATTTAAAGCCCTGCACAACTCAGGTCCCAAATATCTGAAAGGCTTCCTCTTTCCCCACAGACCCTCTTGGTAGTTCCTTCACCCTCAGAGGCTCGGGAAGTGGTGGTCCAGGAGAGGGCCTTCTCTGTGGTGGTCCCTAAGCTGTAGAACTCTATCCCCACGGAAGTACTTCTGTCACCTTCATTTACACTGCCTTTTGAGTCTTGAGGTGTATATTTTTAGGACCAACCTCATTTTTGTATGGTAAGTTGTTTTATATGGTTTCTAATATTGTGCTAAAATGTTCTAACCTACCCTGGGAGCTTAGGGTGAGGGGCAGGTAAATAATGATGATGATAAGGTAAAAAAGGTAAAGGAGCCCTGGACGATTAAGTCCAGTTAAAGGCGGCTATGGGGTACTCATCTCGCTTTCAGGCCGAGGGAGCCGGCTTTTGTCCACAGATAGCTTTCTGGGTCATGTGGCCAGCATGACTAAACTGCTTTTGGTACAACGTAACACCGTGACGGAAACCAGAGCGCATGGAAACGCCATTTACCTTTCTGCTGCAGCGGTACCTATTAATCTACTTCCACTGGCGTGCTTTTGAACTGCTAGGTTGGCAGGAGCTGGGACAGAGCAATGGGAGCTCACCCTGTCGCGGGGATTCGAACCGCCAACCTTCTGATTAGCAAGCCCAAGAGCCTCAGTGGTTTAGGCCACAGCACCACCCACATCCCCAATGATGAGGATAATAATGTATTTGTTTACAGAGGTTATATCCTACAGCTTCAGTGTAGGTTTGTGCTTCCAGGGTGGCCAAGAGAGGAGCAGAAATCTTTTCCTCTGGTACCAAATGGTGGTAACAACGTCTCCAAGCAGACCTCCCTGGAGAGGACATTCCAAAGGCAAGGAGCCAACACAGAAAAGGCTCTCTTGGGAGACCACCCATTTCACTTAAAAGCCAAAGAAAGGCCTCAGATGATGCAATTGACAACTCTGTAGGGAAATTGTTCATGAAGCAACATTCAAAATGTTTTCAAAAGATCAGCAGCTGCTTCTAATCTTTGGAAGGGCCTATCCATATGCATCTCTAATTTTAACATGAAACAAGTCATCTGCAAAAAGTTAGCTGCATTGGAAGATACAAATCTGTTTTTTGATCAGACCTCAACCAATCAGTTTGGCTTTCCCCTTTCCTAAGATCTGGAAGCAATGCAAGGAAACAAACAGGAATCACCACGAAAACTAAATCCAAGCCAGTAACTCTTCTTCAAACTCTTTAGTCCACTTTTTTGATTAGGCGCTCGAATGCCGATAGAATTTCCCCTTCTTCTTACCACAGGCATTCCAGTGGCAATTCACATTCTCCAGCAGAAATGAAAGAGGATAAACTGTCCCTATAATCGTTTAATGCACAGTAAGGATACTAAATGAAGGAATGTGATCCTCCCCACTACCTCCTGACTCATATGCATACATATTCATTCTCCTTTTATTTCAGCCAGAAGAACCAGGCTGAATTAATTTAAATAACTAGGTAAGTTGATATGGAAAATTGCAAGCAATATGATTTTCTATGAAAAGAAAATAATGTAATGGGGCCAGTTTGAAAGAACACCAAAGGCATTTTATTCACATTGCTTGTTCCCATTACTTTCAAAATACACTTATTTTTCTGCCTTGGGCCAGTTTCGAATGATCAGTCATTCCTTGCATATTCAAGGAAGCTTGAATCAAGCTTTTTTTTTTTTGCATTCGGAAAGAAAAGTAAGACATCTGTGTTGGAATCAGGAAAGGAATGAGAAAGACAAAGGCGTCTGTTTTGCAAATGCCTTATCCTGGGCTTTTGCATATGAGACACTTTGGACTCCCCATACCTAACTCAACCTTCCAGCCACACATGGTGGTTTCCACTGGATAGGCAAGAATCTGAAACAGGAGGTTTGATGGGTCACCACCTGGCAAGCTATGTTTAGCTTGGAAGGCCATGAGTTGTGCAGCTCTGCTTTAGACGCCATTCAGACACTTTTAATGGCTCTACTGATCCAAATCAGGATAGTGACTAACAAGAATAAAATGAACACAATAATATATAATAAAATACATAAAAAGAGCAATAAAATACAAAATAAGGAGAGAAAAAACAAAGCCTGCAAAAGATCAACAAAATCAACCAATAAAGTAGAATATTTGTTTCCAATGCATTTATCAGCCAAATGCTTGCGTAAATAAAAATGATCTACACGTAAAAAAATAGAATAAGCATAGTGCATGTGCTGTGTGAGAAATCAGAAAGATGGCAATTGTGAGAGCCAGAGCGGTGTAGTGATTAGAGAGCTAGATTGGGGTTCAAATCCCTGCTCAGCCATTGAATGACCTCGGACTGGTCACAATCTCTCAGCGTAACCTATTTCATATTGTTGTGGGGACAGAACTTTGTACCTTATCTTGAGCTCTTTGGACAAAAGGTGGGATAAATATGAAATAAGGTTAATGAATCAATGAAATTATTGACCTGAAGCAGTGGACACAGGGAGGGATTTGTTCATATGATTGAAAGCAAGGCATGATCCAGGCCAGGGACCGAAACAGGGAAGGAAGGAGACATGAAGGAGGCAGGAAATGAGCAGAAGAGAAGTCTAGCAGGTTTAGTAGCTTCTTTCACCAACAATGATCCCTGAACTGAAGGAATGCAGGAGGGTAGGAGCTATAATAATAATAATAATAATAATAATAATAATAATAATTTATTATTTATACCCGGCCCATCTGGCTCGGTTTCCTATTAAACATTAAAAGATTCCCTACACAGGGCTGCCTTCAGATGTCTTCTAAAAGTTTGGTAGTTATTTTTCTCTTTGACATCTGGTGGGAGTGCGTTCCATAGGGCGGGCGCCACTACCAAGAAGGCCCTCTGCCTGGTTCCCTGTAACTTGGCTTCTCACAGTGAGGGAACCGCCAGAAGGCCCTTGGCGCTGGACATCAGTGTCCAGGCAGAACGATGGAGGTGGAGATGCTACTTCAGGTATACTGAACCGAGGCCGTTTAGGGCTTTAAAGGTCAGCACCAACACTTTGAATTGTGCTCGGAAACATACTGGGAGCCAGTGTAGGTCCTTCAAGACCGGTATTATATGGTCTCGGCGGCCGCTCCCAGTCACCAGTCTAGCTGCCGCATTCTGGATTAGTTGTAGTTTCCGGGTCACCTTCAAAGATAGCCCCACATAGAGCTACAAAGCAGGAAATAAGTGGTTCGTGGAAAAGGGCTGAAGCTCCATGATAGAGCATCTGCACTGCATACAGAAGGTCGCAAGTTCAATCTCTACAGGGAGAGCTGGGAGGGTCCCCTGTCTGAGATCACGAAGAGCTGCTGCCAGGAAGTGCTGACAATACTGAACTAAATGGGCCATATAAAGTAGAATTTTGGAGATAGGGTGTGTGTTAGGGCATTCACTCATATCCTACAGTTTGGCGGCCAGGCCTCATGTGCTCCTCAGAAATCAGCCTCTTGTCTCCAGCAGTTGTGCATTCAAGTGAAGATCCATAGCTGGAGGTTACCTGTCTTTCAGTAAAGCTTGGTTGCCATTACTAATCTTACTGATCAACCTCTAATGAACTTTTTTGGAAGTCCTGGTTTTCCCAGAACATAGGTGAAAACCCCTGTACAGTCATACCTCATGTTACGTCCGCTTCATTTTACGTTCTTTCAGGTTACGTCCCGTGGCAACCTGGAAGGACCGGAAAGGGTTACTTCTGGGTTTCGTCGCTCGCGCATGCGCAGAAGTGCAAAATGGTGTTACGCGCATGCACAGAAGTGGCGAATCGCAACCCGCGCATGCACAAACACGCCGCTGCGGGTTGCGCTCTTTACATGTTGTGAACAGGCCTCTGGAACGGATCCCGTTCACAACCAGAGGTACCACTGTGCTAGACGACAGTCCAGCAAGATATATCCTTTGACATAAAGGAGAACTCTGTGTTCATTTTATTATTATTTTTCTTTGGATAAAATATACTTCTTTCTTTTAGTAAACCTAAAGTTTACTGTTTGTTTTCCATAGCTGCATACACACCAGACCCACTGCCCAAAGAATCCTGCAAACTGTAGTTTTTTAAGGATTCTGGGAATAGAAGAGCTGTGAAAGGTTAGCTACAGTTCCAAGAATTCTTCAAGGTGTCTTGAATGTGCTTTAAAGGTCTGGTTATGTACACAGCAGGATGTATGTCACTAGATGCTTCATTTCATTTTAAAATAACTTTCTGCTTTTTTAAGGAAAATTTATTTATCTTGTGGAGCTAATTTCCAGAGAGGTGGTTGTGTTAGTCTATAAAAGTAAGAATTGCAAAGTCTCGTAGCACCTCTAAGATGGGCAACTAGAATCCATGTCATCCATTTTCACACACAAATGCATTTTCACACACAAATACAGGTATAATGAGCAGCGGGAGAAAATATAATAATAATAATTTATTATTTATACCCCGCCCATCTGGCTGAGTTTCCCCAGCCACTCTGGGCGGCTCCCAATCAGTATTAAAAACAATACAGCATTACATATTAAAAACATCCCTAAACAGGGCTGCCTTAAGATGTCTTCTGAACGTCAGGTAATTCTTTATCTCTTTGACATCTGATGGGAGGGCGTTCCACAGGGCGGGCGCCACTACCGAGAAGGCCCTCTGTCTGGTTCCCTGTAACCTCACTTCTCGCAATGAGGGAACCGCCAGAAGGCCCTCGGCGCTGGATCTCAGTGTCCGGGCTGAACGATGGGGGTGGAGACGCTCCTTCAGGTATACAGGACCGAGGCCGTTTAGGGCTTTAAAGGTCAGCACCAACACTTTGAATTGTGCTCGGAAACGTACTGGGAGCCAATGCAGATCTCTCAGAACCGGTGTTATGTGGTCCCGGCGGCCACTCCCAGTTACCAGTCTAGCTGCCGCATTCTGGATTAATTGCAGTAGGGTCAGGGTCAGATGACAATGAAATAAAAAAAGGCACAATCTGTCAATTCAGTTAAATATGCAAAGTTCGCAGCAACTGTAACTGGGATATTAAAACCATCCTAGTGTTGCTTAAGATGCCTGCAGTGAGCTATATATCTCTTCAAGTTAAATAACTGACCTCCTTCATAACTTGAAAGGTCATGTGGTTCAGTGGTAGAGCACATTCTTTTCATGCAAAACATCCCAGGCATTTCCAGATAGAACTGGGAGAGATCTCACCTGGAATCCTGGAGAGCAGCGGCCACTCAGCGTAGACAAGGCTGAACTAGATGGGCCAATCGCCTGATTGCTTATAAAGTAAGCATTCTTTGAAATTGTTCAAGAGTGACAACTTTCAGGTTTGCAGCAAAGCATTCTGGGAAGTTTTGAAACATTCGCCCATTGGTGTGTCCACTTTGTCGTTGTCTGCTTTTTGTGGCCCTCTGATATTGAGGGTTCCTTTTGCTTGATCCGTGCTGCAGCAGATATGGTTTAATTCCTTCAAAATTCAAAACACAGTACCCAAGACACAGTGGGTGGTATTCAGCTAAGTGTTACTCTGAATAGACTCACTGAAATTAACCAGCATGAGTATGCTAGATCTATTAAAGTCAATGGTTTTACCCTGAGTAAGGCCAGCTACACTGAGTTGAATGCTACCCTTAGTTTTAAGAACTGTAAGCTAGGATGCAATTTGTAGGCAGGCTCCCATTATGTATTAACATATGCTCCCTTTAAAGGACAAAATGAAACGTCAGTTATTGGGATCTTGGGGGAGGGGGAAGCACAAATAAAGCATTGATTTATAGAGGGAAATGATGTATTCATTCTATGGGGGTGGGTTAATGAGCACCCTTGTGTAAATGAAATGTGCCTGAACCGAGTCTGTGCCTTTTGCCTCAGTTGTCAATGTCATTAATCAGGAGCTATAATTTGTGCGTGTGGAATATGTAATGGAAATGAAAACACATTTTCTGTGGTAACTAATCCTTCACTCGCAGTTAACTCCGTTTTACAAGATGGTATTGTGCCCTTAAAAAAGCAGTGTGCCCTTAACAGAAAGAACTGTATTTCATGACTATCAAATACTGCTGCTTAATTTATAATCCTTTTTTGCTGACATGACTTAAATGCTCCATGTTCCAGTTTGATACTCTACCACACAACTTAGGAATGCGGGAAGTTTCACAGTAAAGGAGCAGGTACCATTTCTTCTGGGACTCCTCTTGATTCATTATGGGAAGCTGGTTGTTCACAGCCAAGGTTGTCTCTAAATGGGCAGTGGCGTAGCGTGGGTTGTCAGCACCCGGGGCAAGGCAAGTAATTTGCACCCCCTAACCCGTGGATTTGCGCCCCCTAACCCTAACCCCCAGATGTTGCGCCTGGTGCGGCCGGGCCCCCCTGCACCCCCACGCTATGCCACTGTAAATGGGGCATATGGGACGGCGAAGAGTAGGCATGGACTGAAACATACTGCAGTTCAGAGAGAGAGAAGACATTCCCCTTCTCAGAAGCAGCAGGACCATTCAATGCATTCAGACACTCAGTGCATTTGTGTTCCTGGGTATAATGTCTCATTTCCTGACATACATTTCACACTGCAGTACCCATTGCATTATGGAACTGTGACTTTTTGACCAATATGCCAACATACCATGCTGAATTTCATTCACATCAGAGGGCATGGAGCGACACAACAAACAACATTGGACAGTATCGCTACTCCCCCTGCCCCCTTTCTGCACATATGTTTTTCTGTTCCCCCATGAAAACAGCTGGAAAGAACTGGATGCTGGTATACCACTCCAAATTTCATCACTTTGCTCTCATGATTTTCCGGGTTGGGAAATAAATTTAATATATATATATATATATATATATATATATATATTTATTAATGGAATCAAATAACACAGCAGAAATGAATGTTTAGTCGTTTAGTCGTGTCCAACTCTTCGTGACCCCATGGACCAGAGCACACCAGGCACTCCTGTCTTCTACTGCCTCCTGCAGTTTGGTCAGACTCATGTTTGTAGCTTCGAGAACACTGTCCAACCATCTCGTCCTCTGTCGTCCCCTTCTCCTTGTGCCCTCCATCTTTCCCAACATCAGGGTCTTTTCTCTTCTCATGAGGTGGCCAAAGTTTTGGAGCCTCAGCTTCAGGATCTGTCCTTCCAGTGAACACTCAGGGCTGTTTTCCTTAAGAATGGATATGTTTGATCTTCTTGCAGTCCGTGGGATTCTCAGGAGTCTCCTCCAGCACCATAATTCAAAGCATCAGTTCTTCAGAGATCAGCTTTCACTTCCATACATCACTACTGGGAAAACCATGGCTTTAACTATATGGATTTTTGTTGGCAAGGTGATGTCTCTGCTTTTTAAGATGCTGTCCAGGTTTGTCATTGCTTTTCTCCCAAGAAGCAGGCGTCTTTTAATTTCGTGGCTGCTGTCACCATCTGCAGTGATCATGGAGCCCAAGAAAGTAAAATCTCTCACTGGCTCCATTTCTTCCCCTTCTATTTGCCAGGAGGTGATGGGCCCAGTGGCAATGATCTTAGTTTTTTTTGATGTTGAGCTTCAGACCGTATTTTGTGCTCTCCTCTTTCACCTTCATTAAAAGGTTCTTTAATTCCTCCTCACTTTCTGCCATCAAGGTTGTGTCATCTGCATATCGGAGGTTGTTGATATTTCTTCCGGCAATCTTAATTCTGGCTTGGGATTCATCTAGCCCAGCCTTTTGCATGATGAATTCTGCATATAAGTTAAATAAGCAGGGAGACAATATATAGCCTTGTCATACTCCTTTCCCAATTTTGAACCAATCAGTTGTTCCATATCCAGTTCTAACTGTAGCTTCTTGTCCCACATAGAGATTTCTCAGCAGACAGATGAGGTGATCAGGCACTCCCATTTCTTTAAGAACTTGGAAATGAATGCCAAACACGAACTATTCGATTTGATTTATTGCATTTCCTTAGAGCTATATATTACAGATATTAATGCTACCCAGCCTGACGCGACTTGATTCATAAAAACTGACTCCTTTTTGGAATAAAGCCATTCTCAAGGATAAGCTTAAGTCGCCTTCAGATGCATTGAACCCTTACCTGTGCACTGCAGGTAATAACTAGAGATCTTCTGTCTGGTTGCTTGTGTTGCTTATGTTGCAGTAAGGATGTTGACAGAAATTGCAAAAATGACAGCTGAAATTGAAAGTCAGCTTCATCTCTCAGCTTAGCTATTATTTTCTTTTTTGTTTGCGGTGAAAGCCTGCGGTTGGTGTTCTGCACAGACAGAAAATGGGAAGACGCTATAGAGTGTGTTTCCCCCTTGAGGCCAGCATACCCACCCAGTTTCACTGATGGAAACGAACTATTTTTAGAGAACACAAAGGGATGCTTCAGGCATTCTGTCTTCCCTGGCCCAATAATCTGCTTCTGAAGTATGATCACCATGTACATTTGGGGCATGTGGTTTTCTTCTGTGTTTTTATAAGCAAAAATGGAAACAAAAGAGGCTTCTAAGTGCTGCTAATTTAAACTATTTGAAGTGATTACAGCTTTGAAACATCTAATATCCTTTTGATGACACATACTTCTAATTTAATTGATGACAAGCTATTTGACCGCAGGACGGGTTGGTGATAATGATGGCTGCACATTTCAAGAACATCAGATCCATTACCTTAGTGGGACTTTTATAGCATGCTGTCGTGTTGGACACCAATTATTTTGCTCATTTTTAAGATGGGGTGGTGGTGAAAGCTTAGATAACATAGTTTTTCTACTCATTCAGATATAATGTGGCATTTTTGTTTTTAAATTCATGCTTGATATTTTTTTGCTTCAAAAAGTAGTGTTTATATTTGAAATACTGAATATTTAAACATGGTAAGAAGCTGATGGGAACATCTTGGGGTGGGTATGGCAAAATTTCAAATAAATATATGTGATCCTTCATTACATCTTCCTAATATGGTATTTATTCCAAGGAAGTTTCCATCAGTCAGGTGTAAGGTTTATACATCAGATGATACAACTTTCCCCCTGCCCTTGCATTAGGTGAACATTACTCTATCATTCAGGCGTGACGGCAAATGAAGGAAAGGAAAATAAGCTCACTGGATGAATTATGGTCCATGTGGAGTTTGCTGTTGAATTTATGGCAGGCATACTTCTATCTATAGCTTATAGTGACAGTATGGTGAGAATCCTCTTTCGTGATTTAAGAGATGAGAGTTACTCTTACGTTATCTTTTATGTACATGCTAGGAACTACTTAGAACCCAAGTCCAGTATCCCTTCTATATTGCTTCGAAAATATGACGTGAACAAGTGGGATCTCCAATCTGCAACATAACGTGCAGTTTGCAGTACTGCTGTTCAGGATGCTGGCTAGCCGGCCATGCCCTTTCCCAAAATGCTTCATCCCATCCCCCCCCCCCCAAGAAATCAAAATTGGCTACTGAGCAAACTCATCCACATTGGACTGTTTTTGCTGCCAGCCCCCCTTTATGATTTATTTTTTTAAAAGAATGTTTTATATTTCTGCAAACTTTGGGGCTTCCCCCATGCCTGCTGCTGTATGCTCAAATACAGCGGCAACACATAGCTAATGAATGTAATAAATGTATTATTATTGGTAGCATTTACTACATTCATTAGCTACGTGTTGCCACTGTATTTGAGCAGATATCTCTGTACTGCAACACAGGGGTTTGTTTTTGTCACCCCTGTGTGCATGGCTGGTGCCGTTCTGGCTACATAAGCAACGGCATTCACTACCTGAAATCGCGGATAATATTACAGTTACAGCTACCTGAAGGGCTTATTGGTTTTGAAAACCAAAAGTGGGGACTTAGGATGAAGAGGAGTTGTTACTTACCTGCATAGAATGCACTGCTACGAGAATTCATGAGCAATACTCAGTGAATGTGGAAATCACTGTGGGATTGTAACCAATGGGTTGAAGGTCACTCGCTGATATTTAGGCAATGAATGTTTTACTGCGCCTAGGGCTTGCCGATCGCATGGTCAGGGGTTCGAATCCCCGCGGTGGGGTGAGCTCCCATCTTTCGGTCCCAGCTCCTGCCCACCTAGCAGTTCGAAAGCACCCCTAAGGGCAAGTAGATAAATAGGTACCGCTTTATAGCGGGAAGGTAAACGGCGTTTCCGTGTGCTGCGCTGGTGCTGGCTCGCCAGAGCAGCTTCGTCACACTGGCCACGTGACGCGGAAGTGTCTCCGGACAGCGCTGGCCCCCGGCCTCTTAAGTGAGATGGGCGCACAACCCTAGAGTCGGACACGACTGGCCCGTACGGGCAGGGGGACCTTTACCTTTACCTTTAATAAGAAAAATATGATTTTGTTAGAAGTGAAATGCTGCTGCTGCAGAAACTTGTTAGCTGCTTGCTACCCAAAGGTCTCCAAGTAACATACATTGAAATTATAAACACAAATGCACCATGCAAAGTGGCTGTGGACTTTTCCCTTTTTTTGCTGTGAAACTTAGTTTTTAGCCTTCTTCTCTGTTTTGCTTTCTTTAGTGTCTTTGTGTGCTGGTGATTTTAGTAACTATGCAGAGTAGATCCATCAGACTCAACTGATTTAAGCTGCTAAGTCTGTTGATTCAATAGCTCTTCTCTGAATAAAACTATTGTTGGATATAACCCTTGAGTTTCACGACAAGGGTGGAGAACCTTTCATCCCATGAGTTAAATGCAGCCCACATGATAGAAATTAATAAAAATTATACGAGGCATGGAGAAAGTGGCTAGAGAAATGTTTTTCTCCCTCTCTCATGACACTAGAACTCATGAAGATTTTAATGAAGCGGAACGCTGGAAGATTCAGGAAAGACAAAAGGAAGTACCGTATTTTTTGCTCTATAAGACTCACTTTTTCCCTCCTAAAAAGTAAGGGGAAATGTGTGTGTGTCTTATGGAGTGAATGCAGGCAGCGCACCTATCCCAGAAGCCAGAACAGCAAGAGGGATTGCTGCTTTCACTGCGCAGCGATCCCTCTTGCTGTTCTGGCTTCTGAGATTCATAATATTTTTTTTCTTGTTTTCCTCCTCGAAAAACTAGGTGTGTCTTGTGGTCTGGTGTGTCTTATAGAGCGAAAAATACGGTACTTATTCATACAGTGAAGAAACTATAGAATGCATCCATGGGCATAACCAGGATTTTTGTTGAGGAGGGGGCAGCCAAAGTGAGCTTTTTTAAGGAGATTGCCCCCTAAAGTTGTGGAGCATTTTTGGGGAAATCACAGGTGAAATTACCCCCCAAAAGAGGACATTACAGGGGGCAGGCTTTGGGGAGGGGAGAACCTCAATTTATTGAGTACTTTCTTTTAATTTTTTTTATTTGATTTTCCAAAACAGAAAAAGGAAAGGGGGGAAATAAAAATAAACCTACATCAAAAGATCAGACAAATCCCATATGTTGAGATTACTCTGGATCTCCTGACATCCCCCCATTTCCCATAGATGGGTCCTCTTAATTCTATTTTAAACTGCGTGTAATGGTTGTGAGGGGTTACTTGTGCGTAAATGGCCTTCAGTTTAGTTAGTTTGCTTGCCCAACCATGCTTAGGGTCAGAGCTCGCCCTCCGTGACCTGTTAGTCACTTGCAGAATCCGAGAGTGGGCGCCTCTTGAACCTCTTCCAGCATAAAAGCTGTTTGACTCCGAGTCTCCTCCTATGTTCCCTGTGCGGAACGCGTCTGCGCAAGTAAGGGGAAGGCAGGGGCGTCCCAGCGCTCTCTCCACTAGTTTCGGGTGAAGGGTCTTGGAGCCCTGTCACCAATTCCTCCCTCTCCCTCTCTTCTCTATGGGTGTTACGCTGAAATCCTTCCCCCTTGCTAGTCCCCTCTCAGGCATCGCTCGGGAGCCCTGCCTCCGTTTCTTGCTCTGATGGCAGTTCCCTGACACTGCGTATCAATACTTCTCCACTTTTTCACCTTCCTAAGTTATCTGTACTTTCTATTACATTACAAGTGCATTTAGAATCCTGCTAATGTTTTTGACCTGTTTGCAATGATTTTGTATATACATTATAAACATTTCCCATTCTTTTTAAAAGTTCTTGTCCTCTTGGTTCCTGAGCTTCCCAGTTAATTTTGCCATTTCGGCAGAGTCCATCAACTTGGTTTGCCATTCTTCTTTGATCGGGATTGTCTCTTCCTTCCATCTCTGGGCTAACAACATCCGAGCAGCCATACACGAACAGTTTCTTTTGGCATCTCGGTGCCTATAAATCTTAGTTTAAAAAAGCTTCTGGTTTTTTAAGAAAGGTTACTTTAAACATTTTTTTACATTTCAGTATATATCATTTCCCATAATTTTAAAACTACATTACAATTCCACCACATATGATAAAAGGTACCTTCTTTTTCTTTACATTTCCAGCATATATCGGTACTTGTTCTATTCATTTTTACTAATTTTACTGGGGTTAAGCCCCACCAATACATCATTTTCATATTGTTTTCTTTCAATGAAGAACATGCCGTAAATAGTTTATTGAGTACTTTTAATGCTTTTCATGAACACATCCTCACAGAGCTTGGGGAAGAAATTGTTTCTGTGTGTTTCAGTTCCTAGCAGAGGTTAGGAAAGTTAACCTGCTATGTGTTAGTATCCACACTTCCACCAGATTGATTTATATGCCAGAAAGGTAGACCTTTCTGAATTAGATACTGTAAAACAGATATAGACAAATATTTCAACATAGGGGCTATATTTGGTACAGTTGAGTCCAGGGTAGGGATAGAAGAATCTGCCAGTCTCAGATTCTTCCAGTTCCTCCTTTTCCCAATCTTGCCACATTTCTGCATCCATTTATTTTTAATTTTTTTAGTCCTCACAAAAACTCACCACCTATTTACCCATGCACATTCCTCCTAAGATGCACATTTTCATAGGCAAGTTTATCTGATATATACAGCTTTCGAAGCAGTTTTGCCTAATGTGAAGCATTTTACACGATATTTTCACTAATGCATGCATTTTCATGCACATTTCCCCGCTAGTACACAGAGATTGTTTTTCACCTGCTTTGCAAGATTCAGAGAAGAATACATATAGAAAGATGGGATTTTGTTTTGTGCGTTGTTTCAGGAAGTGTGAATTAAGTAAGTTGCCATCAAAACTGTGAAGCAAGCTGGATTTCTCCCTGTCCCTACTCTGAGGTGAGGTAACTCCCTATGCCTACTTTCTCCCCCTCCCTGTCTGCCCTTGGTCCATTTGGGAGGATGCCAACCCTACACCAATCATCAGCAGTGGGGATCTGGATGGCCACTTCCCTTTCCCCTTTGAAACAGGTATAGTAAGTCATTCAGGCATCCCTGGCCAGCCCAAACTCTCCAGAGACATCTGGGTTATTTGGCAAAGGGGTGACTGTTCTTCTCATTCTCTCTGATCAGAAGGTAACCCTCAAGAGATGTGGCATGTTTTTCTGCACCTCCATGGCTGCATAAGGCACCAGTATCAACCACTGGGGGAGGCCTAGATGGGATGGATGTGGTCCATTGATATAGTTTGCCCAATCCTGCTGTAAAAGATGGGTCTGGGGTGTTTTTTAAATGAATCCCTTCACTGCTGGACATGTTGTTTTTGAGAACTGATTGCATTTCTCAAAATGTACAATTAGGAAACCTTTAGCTTGGGCCCCATACATGAACTCCTTTAGGGATTATGACTATAAATTATCCTTAAATGCCTGTTTTCCCCTGAGAAAGCATGGAAGCACTTGAAGAATTTAAAATGAATGATTGTCATCCTCAGATACGATGTTGGATTTACAATAAATGAGAGATGAAAAATGAGTTTGCTTCCCCTCGGGTTTTTGCAGCGTCCAAAGAGATTTGCAAAACCTGGGTGGGACTCCTAAGACTGAGCGCTCATGGAAAGCAGTTTGCTATACTGGGGTGGCCCCATGTTTTCCATGTTTCCAATAGCAATTTGGCTGCCTGGAACAGAGGAAAGCTGACATGAAGAAGTCATCAAGGAAAATCTAAGTTATCATTTTGCACTGGCACAATTCCAGAGTCGTAAGCTATCATATATATAAATTCATTCCTATACCATGCTGCCAGTAACTGATATGATACCTGGATGATGTACTTCCTTTGGGTGGATATAGTTAATTCAGGACCTGATACTGATGATCTGCCCCAGTGGTTTGCTAATAATGCTTATGGAAGGAAATATCCATTAATTTTCTGTCCTCATCCGGGGGTGGACAGAGAGGAGATTCCAACAAACCAAAACATTGCCTACACAGATGACAGCACTCTATCAACACTTGACTTTGGAAGCAATGGACTCTGGGAAAGGTTGCACTACCCATAGGAAGCAGAGAATACAGAGGAAAGAAGCCAGGCCTTTTGAGCCTTCCTGGCAGGAAAAAAAATAGGGAGTAAAAAAACTGACTAGTGCACTTAATTTCTGTTTGTTTATTGAAGCATTTTTACTCAGCTTCAGCCAAAAAAGGGCTCTCAAGCAGCTTACAAGCCAGAAATAAGACAATCCCCGCCTTCAGACTCACAAGGTAGAAGAGATGATGTGAAAGGAAAAGGGACAGGGAGGGAGAAGGGAAAAGCGAGCTCAGCCACTAGTTCTTAGTTACATTAACTAGTTATTGTATTAGTTACAGATAGGTAGCCGTGTTGGTCTGTCATAGTCAAAACACTGTGTATCTGAAGAAGTGTGCATGCACACGAAAGCTCATACCAAGAACTAACTTAGTTGGTCTTTAAGGTGCTACTGGAAGGATTTTTTTTTTGTTTTAGTTATTGTATTGTTAATGACCAGCAGGAATGGGAAGAGTTCAGTCACAGGAGAACCCAATAGCTGCTGCCTTCTGAGCTGAACTGATGAAGAGAACCTGCTCTCCCATATTTCCTTCTGTTATATATGACTGTTGCTATATGACAGTTAAGGGAGGAGCCTCATGTACTCAGTGTTTCTAGTGCTGGCATCCATCTTCTCAAGGGGGTGAAGTCAAACCTTTGGAGAATCACAGCGCCCGCTGTGGCTGCAGAAACAAGTAACTCATAACTGCTGCCTCCTGAGTTGTTTTTGTTGCATTAGCAGCACTGAAGTGACCTCTCCAGGGTGCAAGCCTGGGCAGTGTGTATGGAAGTCCTGGGGTGCCCGGATGACAAGACCCCACTCTCGTCCTCACTGATGTGGTCCAAAGGAATGGATTTCCCACAACAGCACATGCAGAAACCGCCTTCTTGCCTGTTGGATCCTTATTGATCTTGTCCATTCAATCCACTGGAGCCTGTTTTTGCATGCAGCTGAAGACCCTAACTCACTGAGGGTTTGAGACCCACCGGCTACCCTCACCTGGTTTAGCAGGCCGGTTGAAGCAATTTCCCAGGATGTGGCTGCTGTTCCATGCTGACAGCTTCGAGGAGCCACAGGCGAGAGCTAAGTGTGGGGTGGGGACCCAAAATGGACAAACTTCCCCAGAAGGATCATGATATGTCTCGTGCTCTTGGAAATAATAAAGACCTGCAATTTATTATTTTCATAGCTATGCTTTTTTGTAACTGGTCCTGATGCTATTTAGTAAATGTCCGGCTATAAATGCAAATAATACATAATTGATTAAATAAGCATTTTAAATTTCCCTTAGGCTTCATTTAAGTTATGAGGTAGTGCAGACATTTGGCTCTGCATATACAACAAGTATCTAATGCACTTAACCCTCCTCCCCTGTCCAATAATCTGGGGGACTGTAGGTCAGGGGAAAAACAATGCTGTCCAGGGTTGTAAAGGCTGTGGAGAGAATAATTGGGTGCACTCTTCCCACCTTGGATCAAATCTATGCTTCCAGGTGCCATAAGAAAGCTGCAGAGATAGTGCAGGATAGTGTGCACCCCGGAAATGATCTCTTTCAGCTTCTGGCTTCTGGAAGAAGGTACAGGGTTACAATCAGCCGCCTGAGAAACAATTTCTATCCAAACGCGATTTTGGTTTTAAATGCAGTGTAAGGTAGTCTTTATGGGAGTATATCGTATTTAATTATGGGGTATCAGAGCTTTTAGGGGGCTAACCAAGCTGGGATAGCAGGCTTGTTTGTTGTGAATGTCTGATGTAGATTTTTCAATTTCATTGTTCTGTATGGGACAATGACAATAAAGATTATCGTATCGTTGCTAAGGGTGGTGGGAATTATAGGTCTGTGTAAACTAC
The DNA here is from genome assembly GCF_964234715.1 of Podarcis melisellensis. Classification (NCBI taxonomy): domain Eukaryota; kingdom Metazoa; phylum Chordata; class Lepidosauria; order Squamata; family Lacertidae; genus Podarcis; species Podarcis melisellensis. Next base: position 23,618,460 of record NC_138530.1, on the reverse strand, counting down.
AATTCCCAGGATTCTGGGGCAGGGGGGTGAAATTACGCACTTTAAATATGTGATGTGTCTGAAGCCTTATTTATGGTATTCCGCACTCAACATATCCCAGTGGTGTTGTGAGGCTATGCGAGTTCCTCATGATCAAAGTTCACATTCAGCAAAACTGCCGATTTTTAAAATAACTAACCTCCTTGAAAAATTTCAAAAGTGTCCCCCCCCCCCCAGTCACTGCATCTTAATTGAAGAAATGTTGTGGAGATTGACCTGGAGAATGTGCAAAGGGGGGGGGGGAGAGATTGACATAAAGGGAGACTGACAAAGGATGACCTGCATTATTCATTGCCCATTTAATTCCCCATAGAAGCCCTTGGACAGTTATTATACTTTACACAGACAGACTAGACAATCTTCCTGTGATATGGCAGCCAAATCCTGCCAGTCATATCTTGGTCTTGTCAGGAGAAAAGCTAACTGTCATCAGAACAGCTGCATCATCATTCTGTTCTGTTTAACATCATCTTCGTACATGTTTGACTTCGGTTCCATTTAATTTAATCTCCTTGCATTGTTTGCTAACACTCCGTAGACTATGAAGAGAATATACACACACAGAGGATTCCTTCAGGTCTTTTTCACAGGTGCAGCAACATGACCCAGTCTTTCTAGTGCTGCCCCAGTTCAAATTTCAGGTAGGGGGTGCTTTTCTGAATGCCCCCCCCCAAAGACAAAACCAAACCCTTGCAGGTAGAAATCTAATGAGGACTTGAAGCTTTCTCCACGAGAGAAACTACAGTGGGGCCTCGCAAGACGAAATTAATCCGTTCCACGAGTCTCTTCGTCTTGCGGTTGTTTCGTCTTGCGAAGCACGGCTATTAGCGGCTTAGCGGCTATTAGCGGCTTAGCAGCTATTAACGGCTTAGCGGCTATTAACGGCTTAGCGGCTTTAAGAAAAAGGAAACAAACTCGCAAGAACTCGCAAGACGTTTCGTCTTGCGAAGCAAGCCCTTAGGGAAAATAGTTTAGCGAAGCGACACAAAAACCGAAAAAACCCTTTCGTCTTGAGCGTTTTTCGTTTTGCGAGGCATTCATCTTGTGGGGCACCACTGTATTTTATTGATTTATATAGCGTTCATAATTCAAGAAAGAGAAGAAGCAAGAGAGAAAGGGAACGGAAGGGGAGACAGGGGTGAACTGGGAAGGGGAAATGTGATTGTTTCAGTTACACATGCTTAGCTACAATAGTTCAGGGCAATTAGGGAACTGAGCCAAAGGCTTCACGGAAAATGTGGATTTTGAGCAGGGATTTGAAAGAAGCAAGCTGGTGACATCATGCAGGTGCTCTGGAAGCGAGTTCTAAACCCCAGCTGCACTCCGCTTTTACATAAAAGAAACTGTCTTAAGTTCCTCTTTCCTATTAACCATGCCACCCACTGAATGTCCGTCTTGCCTCTTCTCCCACACAAAACCCTTGCAGGCTTGCCAGTCAAGACGTTTATATAAAAAGCAGGTTAAAAACACCACCAAACTTCTCCAGGCATTGTGGGAGAATGAGCATGTTACTTGTTGCCAGGATGCATTTTGAACATATATTCTTCTCTCCCGTGTTGAAGGAGTCATACATATAGCCAGACCTGCATTTGTTTATTTTCCCAAAAGAGGACAAGTATCATCATGGCCATTCAGCTCAACAGCTAAGCAAGTCTCTCCAACCTATTCCAATCTGGTTTAAGGCCCAGGTTTGGCACTGAAACAGCCCTGGTTTTCTGCATCAGAAAAGTGATGGCGGAATGTGATCTTGTTGAATTCTCAGCAGCTTTTGATAGCGTTCAAAATTTGGAATTGGAGGCAGTGGTTTCATACCGCCCAAGTGCCCTGGAAAAATTGGGACATCCCATTTTCTTGTGCAAGATCATGGCGGCCATTTTGGGTGCCGCTCTTTTTTTGGGGGTAAGAGCAAGACGCTGGCCACATGACTGATTCAGAAGAAACACGTCCCAATTTGGGGCTTGAAGTTGGATGTTTTGTGGTTCTGCTCCTACCTGCAGGACTGTTCCTAGGATTGGGGGATTTCTGCTGTGGAGTCCTGTAGGCTTCTGTTCTGTTCCCCATGCTATTTAACATGACTATGAAGCCATTGGAAGCTTTGGAGCATGATGTAACCCATATGTAGATGAAACCCATCTCCATTACATATGTACCAGGTGAGGCTGTGCAGGTGCTGAAACAGTGTCTGTAGGAAGCAATGAGCTGGATAAGGGCCAGTTAGCTGAAACTGAACCCTGAGAAGATGGCAGCGCTGTTGGTGAGCGATTCTCATGTCTGAAAATTGGGGTTTCCGTACTGTTCCAGTCACACTCCCTCTGAAAGAGCAGGTACATAACTGGGAAAGGGGGTTACTCCCAGATCCATCATTACCACTGGTAAGCCAGATAGCATCAGTAGCACAGTGTGTCTGTTCCCAGCTACTGTTCCCAGTTATGGCTATTCCTGGACCACTGGCGTAGCCTTGCCACACTAATCCATGCCCAGGTAACCTCATGTTTACATCATTGTAATGTGCTTTCTGTAGGGCTACTGCTGAAGATGGTCTGGAAATTGTAGCTAGTATAGAACATGACCACTGGAATTCTGACCAGTGCATCCATGTGAAATCATATAATGCAGATTCCATAGGATCTACATGGCTACCTGTCTGTTAACAAGGCTGAATTCAAGGTGTGTAAAGCCCATAATAACTTGGTACCCAAATACTTGAAGGAGCTCCTCTTTCTGTATCAGCCAGCTTAGGTCCTTAGATTGGTAGGGGAGTCCCTTCTCATCGTCCTGCCAACAGGTGTAGCATGAAAGACAGGGATTTCTCAGTAGTGGCACCTCAACTATGGAATTCTCCCTTCCCTTCCCCTGGAGGTACAGATGATCTGGGGCTTCCAGCCTCAGGTAAAGATGTGTCTTTTTGGTCAGCTGTTTCAAAAAAAATGGAAATTCAAGGTTTAGGTCAATTTGCAGCTGTGTTGGTACAATGACTGTTATCTTAAAATGTTTAACACTTGTTGAATGGTTATATATTGAAATTTTATTATTTTAATGAACCACCTTGAGATCTCAACTGATGAAGGGTGGTTTAAAAATGGAACAAAAAAAATCCATTATGTGCAGATGACCAACTGCATTTTTGTCATTGCAAGAGAACCTCGGGGAATAACATCCAAAAGCATTTCGGACAAGTTTTGACTGTGCAGAAAACTCCGTGGTTAACAGCGATTAACATTCCCATCGTTCATAAATGTGTCTACTTCTTGGAACAGTTATATTTCTGGCCATCAGCAAATCCCAGCTGTATCATTATAATACATTACAAATTCTGGAAACCATTTTCAAGAAACCATTTTCAAGAATCCACAAAATGTCACGGAACATTTCCTAGAACGCACTGACATGAACGAAATTTGTGCACTACTGAGTTTGGTGAGCAAATTGGATTCCTAATAGCATGATAGAAGCAATAAGTAGAAATAAAATATTTCATTTGCAGTGTTGTGATTAATGTTTGTTTTAGGTAATTTAATGAACTACCTTCCCTAATTATGTCCCCTTAAGTTATATAGGAGATTATTATTAGCAAAGGCATTCAGGTATATTACTATGATTTTCAATATGTAATGATACAATGCCTTTGTGCAGTAGAGGGTTAAGATGGGATGTAAATTATACTCTATTTGTTACAAATTATGAGGAAAAAATATGTACCGCTAAGATAATCACACATTCTTCCTGCTGACCCCTACCTTTCCCTTCCTGTGTGTCTGTCCTTAGAGCAGAGGTTTTCAACCTTTTTTGGTCCACAGCTCCCTTGACCAACTACATTCTTTCTGTGGCACCCCTGTGGGGCTCAGGAGCCAAGTTATGTCACCCCTTGCCTGCAGAGCTGGCAGCCCCTCGCCCCTTTTCAAACACCCTCCCTTGGGGAGTGTTCCCTCAGCCTCCTCTCTTCTCCCCTCTCCTTGGGAGTCCTCTGGGCACCCGCAGCTGCTGCCCCTAGTCTCTGAGTGCCCCCCTGCCCCCAAGAGAGGTGCCTCCTCACACTACCCCACAGGGAAACACCCTCTGGCCAGCCCCAGAAGCACCATTCGCCTGGGGAACTTGCAGCCAGGGCTGCTGCATCAAACTGCTGTGTAAGCCGCTGGGAGGCAGAGAAGCAAGAGGGCATCAGAGGAGGGGGAGAAAGGCCAGTGTTGCCCGTGGCACCCCTGTCCATCAGTCAAGGCATCCCATGGTGCCATGGCACATTGGTTGAAAACGACTTAAGAGTGTAAAGCGCCTTTTGACAGGACCCTTAAGCACATGTGTGCTTGTGAAACATGGACCACTTATAAACGCCATCTCCAACTCCTTGAAAGATTCCATCAACGGTGTCTCTGAAAAAATGTAAACATCACTTGGGAAGACAGGCAAACCAATATCAGTGTACTGGAAGAAGCAAAGATCACCAGTGTTAAAGCAATGATTCTTCAACATCAACCTCGTTGGACTGGTCATGTTGTGCGGATGCCTGATGATCGTCTTCCAAAACAACTACTCTATTCCGAACTTAAAAATGGAAAGCATAATGCTGGCGGTCAACAAGAGATTTAAAGACTGTCTCAAAGCAAATCTAAAAAAAGTAGTATAAACCCCAACAATTGGGAAACACTGGCCTGCGAGAGCGCCAACTGGAGAACAGCCTTTACCAAAGGTGTCATGGACTTTGAAGGCGCTCAAAATCAGGAAGCAATGGAGAAACTCAGGATGCAAGAGGGTTTGCCACTTGGCAAACTCTCACCATGATTAACTCTGGCCCGGAAACCTCTGTCCCCCACTGTGGAAGGACGTGTGGATCCAGAATTGGCCTCCAGTCACTTACAAACTCACCATTAAGATCATGTTTATGGAAGACAATTTTACTCAGCTACGAGAGATCGCCAAAGACCTTGCAGAGAAATATTTGAGGTCAATTTGTTCAGGACCTAATCTGTGGGGTTTCAGACATGTGGTTTATATATACAGCTAGGTGCAAGTAGATAAATAGGGACCGCTTACTAGCGGGAAGGTAAACGGCGTTTCCGTGTGCGGCTCTGGCTCGCCAGAGCAGCGATGTCACGCTGGCCACGTGACCCGGAAGTGTCTCCGGACAGCGCTGGCCCCTGGCCTCTTAAGTGAGATGGGCGCACAACCCCAGAGTCTGTCAAGACTGGCCCGTACGGGCAGGGGTACCTTTACCTTTACCTATGGACATTTTTAAAAAATATATAGGACCTTAAAATTCTTATAACAAAAAAAAGACATAGATGGCACCCTATAAATAAATTTCAGGTGTTCTTCATTTTAGTCTGGCTAATTTCACGGAAATTGCTCAGCAGGGTGCCTGCACATTTGAGCTCCTTGGAGAAAAAGGTGCCTTATATATGCAGCAAGCCAGCAAGCAAGCAAACAAACAAACAAACAAACAAACGTGAGCCTGAGACCAAGGGGCTTCTTTTCCACATACAGCTGCGCTATCCTATGCCTTGCCCCCCAAACGACTAATTCCCGAGCAAGAGAGCAAAGGACACACCCATCAGAAGACAGCAGCAACTTCACAGTGCGCACATGCACCGAGACTGCAACTTAATGGTCTGGCGCTTGCTTGCCACATACTACAGTACTCGACAAAATTCAACCTGTAGCAAGACAGACCGCGGGACCACTTGCCGCTTGGGGACACGGAGCGAGCCGGGTTTTGGCGCCCGCGCGCGCGCAAAACCTCAGCCCGGCGCGCTGCTCTCCAGGCTCCGCTCGGCCGCGCGCGCCAGCCCCGGACCCTCCTCCTCCTCCCCCCCCCCACCCCCGCGCGGCGTGCGCAGCGCCACCATCGCTGGAGGGGAAGCCCCGGCTGCCAAGTGGGGCGGAGTCGGAAGCGCGAAAGCAAAGAGGGCTGCTGCGGGGCGGGCCTGAGAGCGGCAGCAGCTGCTGCGAGGGCAGGAGCGAGCGAGCGGGCGCGCAGGCGGGTAGGCGAGCGGGTACCGGCCGCGCGTCGCCCTTGCCCAGCTGCGAGCGGAGCAGGAGCGGCGGGTGGCCCGACAGCCAAGCAGCGCCGCGGCTTGGGAGAGCCCAGCCGGCAGGCGGGCAGGGCGAGCGAGCGAGGCGAGCAGCTCCTGCCTCAGGCACCCAGGGAGTAGCTGCCGCTGCCGCCGCCGCCGCCGCGACGGTGAATGAGCTGCTCCCTCACTCCGCCCGCCGCCTCTTCCCAAGCGACGACAGCGGCTCCGCGCGGGGCTCCTCTGCGCCCAAGATGGACGGTTTCGCCGGCAGTTTGGGTAAGTTGGGGCGCCTGGCTGCCCCTCGAAGGGTGAGCAGGGAGAGAGGTGCCGCGGGCGTGGGTGCCTCGGTCGAAACAGGTAGGGAGGGAGGTATGGACTCCCCGCCCCCCGGCCCGGCATTTTTCAGGTGGAGGCGTGTGCGCGTGAGGAGGAAGACGCGCCGCACTTCTTCGCCTTGATCTTTTATTACTGTGATTCCCCCTCCTCTCCTTGAGGGTTGACGTGTAGGGTTACCTTGATGCAGTTCCCATCTTTCTTCTCGCCGTCGCTTGCTCGTCCCCCAATATCTCTTCCTGAACTGCCCAGCAAAAACCCTTCGTTTCTTGCCGCCCAGGAAATGCATTTTGGTGAGGAGGTGCATTTTTTTGGGGGGTGTGGGTGTGGAAAGAGAGCCTGCGACAGGCATCGGAGGGAAACGCGTCGGTGTCAGTCTTTTGGTCTGCCTGGCGAGGGACGGGGCCGCCTTCCCTCCCTTGGCTGAAGTGTGGGGAGGGGGTGTCGACGAAGAAGACAGAAATCTTATTTCCCCCCCAACCCCCTCGCGTACCCCCCACCCAGCCCTAAGGAAAGCGCTGGGAGACATGCGTGGTCTAGATCTCGTTATCATTTGGTTGCAAATGGGCGTTTCAAAGGGAAAAGCGTGGGGTGCCACCTCCCGCTGTCGCCGAGCCTGTATCTTTTGCTCGTTTGCAAAAAAAAAAAGCAACAAAAACAAACACCACCCGTCACAATATGCAGCAAAATGCTGCCTGGAGAACGAAACTAAATCCTTTGGCAGTCTTGGCTGAGGTGTACAGTGTGCTTATCTCTCTCTGCTCTTCTTTTCTCAGAGGTTTAATTGGCTGATGCACCTGCTTTCCTGTGCATCCAGTACTTGCACTGCTTGGTGTGTGCATAGGGTTGGAGATTATGGCATGGGAGTTAACGTGGATGAACCTGTTATTTGCCCTTAGGCAGTGAAGCTAAATAGTGTTTTCACTTTTGTCTAGGGCCTCACATGTCTTTGCTCTTTTCTCGGCTCACCAGTTTAGGATGCAAGCAGATGTGATGCTTTAGTGTGACCCCGTGTGGGCTGATTTTCTTTAAAGTGGGGGCTGTGCTTCCAATGGCCTTTAATGTGGGATGGGGTAAAAGCACAGCCTGAGATGCAACATCACACCCCTTTTCCAGCCCGTGCTTTGCACTCCTTCCTCAGAATCTCTACTCCACAGTTGTTCTTGCTACTGCTTGGAGTTCACCTCTGATTATGGAGCCCTGATGGAAGAGAAATGCTTTTGGGTGGGAAAATGTAGGCTGGATGAGAAAGGCCTCAGCCTCCCTTGCCTGCCCATATTGAGCCTTAAATCTTCCTTCCGCATTGTAAGGAACTGAGAGTGACCTGACCACATGACATAATTTGCCACTGTAAAAGCTACTTTATCTCTCTGAAATAGATGCCTGAGGAAGGAACTTGTCTAACTGACTGTGTGCAGGCAGTAGTTTGCTGGAGAATAAAGTGTATTGTACAAAAGTTGTTTCCTGTGATACTCTATGTTCATTTTCCCATATTGCTGTGGGGTCAAGTAGTTTTAGTCTTTTGCAGTTCTTCAGATGCTTTTTGTGAAAGATGGAATAAACTCCCAGCAGCTCGACTGGCAGTCAGAATTTAGATACAATCATTCTGGATGTTTCTTGAGCAGTGCCCATGAGTATCTCACTGGCTGTGTTAGAACGTCACACCATAGTTTACATTTAACTAGTCAATATTTCTCCTCAAACCACAAGCAGAGAATAAACTGAACTGGTGCTTTGGAGAGAAGCAAACCATGAGCCCGTGTTCATAAAGCACGAGAAACCAAGGCTTGAGGTTTGTTGCTCTCTACAGGGTGAAATAAAGCAGTGATGTTTGAGCAGAGTGCATTACCACACTTCTCATTTGTGTTAAGTCATACTTAAACATTAAGTACAGTGCTACCTTGGGTTACAGACGCTTCAGGTTACAAACTCTGCTAACCCAGAAATAATTTTGCTTCAGGATGAGAACAGAAATCGTGCTCCGGCGGCGCGGCAGCAGGAGGAGGCCCCATTAGCTAAAGTGGTGCTTCAGGTTAAGAACAGTTTCAGGTTAAGAACGGACCTCCGGAACGAATTAAGTACGTAACCAGAGGTACCACTGTATTTGGATAATGTGACCTGTAAGCAAGGCCTTCCTATCTCTCTGCTTCCACCCCAACAGATCTGGAGCAGCTACTAACACTTTTAAATTATTTAACTACGAGAAATGAGTGCATACCCACATTTATGTACATTGCCTTTTACAATCGAGTAAGAGGTCAGAATTAATGCAGGGTTAAATCTCAGCAATGACCCCCTGCCATTAAAGAACACTTTAGAATTATTTTTCCGTTCTCTGAGGAACTTCACTGCTTGGACCATTTGTCTGGCAAATAATCACGACTTGGGTCTCTGAGCAGGACTAGGGGAAGTGGGTGCAAATAGAATAGAATCTAAGTCTGCAGACTGTAGCTTCCTCACACTTCTCATTTCAGCCTCTAGTGAACAGCTCCTTCGGGTTTCATATTTGCAGAAGCGCAACCTTTCTTGAAACATTTCTGCTTTTTGAATTATAATCAAGGGATGAGGAGTCTGTGCCCCCCCCCAATGTTGTTGAACTCCAGCTCACATCAGTTTCAGCCATCTAGACTAGTCACCAGGGAGCTTGAACTAGTCTCCCTTCTGTTTTTATCACTTCTAATACGCTACTAATGATAAGCTACTAATAACTCTTGATCAGGGCAAAAATATTGCATGGGCCTTTATAGGAAGATAGTTCCATAGCTCCGGAGAAGCTTATCGCCTGCATAACCTTGGAATGTTCATGCAGAATTTCACCTTTTCTTTCCCTCCTCAATTTCCAACCATGTGATCAGTTTTAATCTCCACAGAGCCGAATTTCATAAATCAGCTTATCTTTTTATGTAAGAATTTGTCACAAATATAGCTTGTTCTTTTTTTACTTGGTAAGGCCCCAAGAATAGAGATACACATGTTGGCATTGGGCATACAGAAAGAGCACCAACCAGCTCCTGATCTTAAGGGACATGACCTTAGATGTGTCATGTAGTCCTGTTGAAACTGGAGACGTGCATAGCTAGTGCTAGCCATAGTTAATGGTATGGACTCAGCATTTTAGCAAGGCATAACCGAGTGTACCCTTAGTTTACATGTTAACTCTCCTTCATACACACACAAAAGTCCCTGTGTTCAAACAAACTTCAAACAAACAAACAAAATATTGTATACCTGGTGTCAGACTACTGCTCTTTTCAGTAAAACGTCATGTTTCTGTGTCCAGCACCAGCTGCATGCAGTCTGAAGTATTGCTGTCCAGACATGGGTATATGCCTTCATTATGAAGTAGGCCTGCTTGAGTGTAATGGGACTTAATTAAATGCATGCCATGCTTTTTAGGACTGCTGCCTTAGGTTGAGTTTATGCATTTTGTAAGGTCAGTTGCCTATTATTATTATTATTATTATTATTATTAATGGGGTAGGGGGAAGAAGGGTAGAGCCTCACTAAGTCAAAGTCTTTTGAGAAGCCAAACTTTTAAATTCTGGACCAATTATGTGATTGCTTTACTGGTGTTTTGTGATTCTGTAGAATTGCTTCCTTCCCATTTCCTCCCCAAGCTTCTACTCTTGCAGTAGTGAATTAAATTCAGGAACTTGAGTGAATGTTCTGCCGAACTCCCCCAGTGTGTGTATACTAAGTCCCAATCTAGGAAGACAAACCTAGGAAGGTTTATCTTCCTAAATTAGGAATCAGCAGTTGAACAGATTCTCATGTGTCTCTTCATCAAGAGTGTTCAGAAGTGGCTGGGGTGACCTGAGAGCCAGAAAAGCTCCTCTCCCCTCTTGAAATCCCATGCCAGCTGTAAAGTCACAGGGTGGGATTAGGCAAATCACACTTCCCCACCTGCAATATTAAGATGATAATACTAGTTTACCGTACATGGTGACCTCAGTTATAGTGACTGCATTTATTACCTGTCTCTTTCAAATGGAGAACCAAGGTAGGCTAAAGATTAATAAAAGAGAGCCATTTAAACTCCTTTCTAGTTTAAAACTTGCCACCATATTGGAGAATTTTTGGGCAGTCTTCCTGTGTTCTATTCTTGGGCAAGGTGCTTTAACCACATGATAAGTTATCAGTTCTATGTTTGGGATGATATACAGGTTAAATAGTTCCATTATTAACATAAACCATTTTTAACATTGTGGTTTACCCATAATTGTTGATGGCTGCTCCGGGGTCTTAGGGCGAAGAACGGGTAATTAATACAGATGACTTGCAACTTGAGTGGGGGTTAGATTCTGGGGATTGTGCGTAAAGCAGAAATTGCATATAGCCAGAACCACCCCAAAACTGCCCCTGCATGAAAACCCAGTGCGAAAGAGCTTTTAAGCTCTGTGCCTTAAAGATGAAGGTAAAGAGAGCCCTGACCATTAGGTCCAGTCGTGACCGACTCTGGGGTTGTGACGCTCATCTCGCTTTATTGGCCGAGGGAGGCGGCGTACACCTTCCAGGTCATGTGGCCAGCATGACTAAGCTGCTTCTGGCGAACCAGAGCAGCACGTGGAAACACCATTTACCTTCCCGCCGGAGCGGTACCTATTTATCTACTTGCACTTCATGTTTTCGAACTGCTAGGTTGGCAGGAGCAGGGACCGAGCGATGGGAGCTCACCCCGTTGCAGGGATTCAAACCGCCAACCTTCTGATCGGCAAGTCCTAGGCTCTGTGGTTTAACCCACAGCGCCACCTGCGTCCCTGTGCCTTACATGTGTTTAATTAGTGCAGTTGCGGGTGGCTGGCAACCAAGTGGATAAAGCTGTGATCATGCAAGTTAAATGCATGCAAGTTGTGTGTTATTATTCTTATTATTATTACTACTACTACAATGTGAGACATGGTAGGAAGGTATTTCTGCTGATACTGAATCTTTATACTGAGACAGACGACTGGTCCGTCTAGTTAGATATTGCCTATGCAGTGGCTCTGCAGGGTATTAGGCAGAAGTCTTCTAGCCCTACCTGGAAATGTTGAGGATTGAACTTGGAACCTTATGTACACAAAACAGGTCATTTCCCGCTGAGCTGTGGCCCTTCCTATTCAAATTTGTGCTGAATGAAATGGCATTCTTCTAGATTTGTTAGTCTGGGAGTGCTTCTGAGCCCTTCTTTGCCCTTGGGTGTTGACGTGACACATGTTCAGATGTACCTTTGGAAGTGGGGGGCTTTGAAGGAAGCAGCACCAAAAATAAAAGAGACAGATTCTAAGTGGTACTGCAAAGTATCTTCAATAATAGACTTAACAAGACAATAAAGTAGTCACATTTCATATACAGTGGTACCTTGGTTTTCGAACAGCTTAGTTTCGAACAACTTGGAAATCGAACGCTACAAACCCGGAAGTCACTGTTCTGATTTGCGAACTTTGCTTCGGAAGCTCCGTTTTGACTGTTGTGCTGCTAATTTGCACCCCTCCCCCCCCATTGTAATTGAAGCCTTCCGTTTCTGACTGCAGTGTTCTGAGGTGATACTTGGTGCTTTTGTTTTTTTGTTTTTGCTATTTTTTGCAGTTTTTTTGCGTGGCTTTTTTTGTTTTTGTGACTGTGACTTGTTCTTCATTTTATGAGACCCTGACTTGTGACTTCGTTTTTGTGACTTGTTTTTGTGACTGGAACCCAGTTCAGCTACTGATTGATTGATTGATTGTGTTACTGTGGTAATGGATAAAAGCCCCCCCCATCCAAACAATGACTATCATCAATGCAGGTAAGTTTTTTTTTTAATCATCTACATTATTGTCTTATTTTATAATACAGTACATAGATTATTGCTTTCATTTTATGGATCAGTGGTCTTGTTGGATAGTAAAATTCATGTCAAATAGCTGTTTTAGGGATTGTTTTTAAAAGTCTGGAACGGATTAATCCGTTTTGCATTACTTTCTATGGGAAAACGTGCCTTGGTTTTGGAACGAACTTCTGTATGGATTAAGTTTGGGAACCAAGGTACCACTGTTAAAGGATTTAGAACTTGTTCTCCAGGGAAGATTGGATGGCTGCTATACCATTAACAGTCTTTCTTTGTTTGTATTGTATAGACATTCCTTATTTAAGAAAACTTTGGTTAAGTTTGCTAGCTGCCTTGAAGTCTTTCTGAAGAAAGATGGGATGAAAATGTGCTAACAGATAAACCCATAAAACACAGTTAATAGCTGAAAAAGTGAACATTCCTCCAAAAAGGAGATTCTTTACAATCTTTCGGAAGGAAAACATGTGTACACATGTACTGTATTAAAAGCTATGAGGGGGAAATAAATTTCAAAATACTCCCTCATTGTCTGAGGTACACATAACACCACAATGTATAAATTCAGTTCTGCAGCTCTACACTAAAACCCATAACACTTTCATGTAGGGTTTTCTGGAAAATGTTACTTATTGAAATGATCTTGAGCGTGAGCCTAACCCTCTAGGTTTTAAAATGTTTATCCTGGCAGTTGGGGCATCTGCCTGAACCAAATCGGTGAACCATAATTAGCAGTATGCTGCTTAAATCTGGCTCCCTGCCTGTTATTCCATCCAGTCTCAAATAATTTTCCTGGGCATTTTGAACCCTGTGATCAAGAAAGTACGCAGAATGAAATTATAATGGCTCCATTCCTTTTTCTTAAAAAGAATGTATTTTGCCTGCGGGTGACTCAGATGCAAAGATGATAGTTAATATTTATGAGCATCTTTATTCCAATGTTGAGGTTGATCAGCATATCAAAGAGCAATAGTATTCGGTCAACCCTTTAAATGCCGCCCTCCTACCTTCCTAGTATGCCTAAAGAAAATACATTTTAAACACACACACACACAGGCAGAATATGCTTATTCAAGGTTATAAAATCACCGCTGAGTTACTTGTTCTTGTATGGAAATGATTTTTTAAGACCTTATCGCTCGTGTGAGTATTTCTTCCATTTGTAATTGAGCTGTTGGTGCTTGTTGCTGTAAAGAGAGCTTACATGTGGCAAGCATTATCAGATCATGTCTTGTCCTTTACACAGAGCTCTGTTTCAATATGCTCATTTCTGAGTTGAAAATCTTCTGGTCTAAGCCAAATTTTCTAAAATGAAAATTTTCTCACCGCAGAAGCTTTTTCTGGAGGACAAACCATTTTAAGAAACGGGCTCTTCCTTGCTTCATCACCTGTTGGCAGTCCGGGCAACATTAACAACTGCACTTCATGGTGCTGTGAATGCAGGAAGCAATGGCCTTGCTCTGATCTGGCTTTATGTCACCATGTAGACAAGCTACAAAGGAGTGAGAACAATGATTCTTACCCTCACTCTGCTGCCAGGCAATAATGGAGAGGTATATTGTTGTCACCACTAATGGTAAGATGAGCTACTTAAAGAATTGGCCAAAGTGGTGGAGAACATTGTCTTCACGGTCTATGAAAGGACAGCATTGCTGGGGGTTTATTTTGACTAACCCTACAAACTGTTCAAACATATGTAGCTATATTCTAGGTTAAGATCTGGCACGTGGGCATTGCAGATGTTTATAAAGCTCCCTATAAATAGCTGATGATTTGAATCTTTTGCTTTTTCACATCTGCATGCTATTATTATTGTAAATATTTGTTTGTATTTTTCTCCTGCCCTTCTTCCATGGATCTGATGGCATCATACAGCTCCCTGCACCCCATTTTATTCTTGCAATAGCTCTGTGTGGTGGGTTAGGGGACTGGCTCAAGATCACGCAGTGAGCTTTTACTATTAATTAGTCACCACACAGTCTGTTAGCCACTATCCTGTACCAGCCGTGTTTGAAGCCTCCGCTGAATCTACCGAAACTTATTGCCGGGGGGGGGGGGGAGAGTTATTGTGCGATACACTTGGGAACAGTTCTACCCTTTTGATATCTGCAGCACTACTTGTCCTTACAACTAAATATTGGTATCAGGGCATCAAGGGTGATTCCAGTTCCTTCTCTCCCTCCATCTTCTTATAGCAGTTACAGTCGTACCTTGGTTCTCAAACGCCCCAGAACTTGTACATTTTGGCTGCCGAATGATCGAAAACTGGAAGTGAGTGTTCCACTTTACGGCTGTTCCTTTGTAAACCGAACGTCTGACAGTTTCCTGCAGCCAATCAGAAGCCACGCTTTGGAAGTCGAACGTTTCGGAAGTCAAATGGACTTCCGGAACGGATTCCGTTTGACTTTCAAGGTACGACTGTACTTTGACTGCAAGCTTACCACATTTTAACAATGCTCTCTCTTCCTAATGGGCACGTGCCCAAATGTTTAGCTTTGACGTGCTAACAGAATGGTTGTGCAATAATAATCATTATGTATTCAGAAGAATCGTGTCCAGAGAAAATCCTGAGCTGCAATTGGATAGTTCTGTCTGCATGTAGAAACCTCTCTCACAGAAATATTCAACCTACTGTAGCTAATGTAAGGGCTTCATAAGCCAGTCATGCATACCTATATGAGCATTCTTCTCTTGCAGCAGTATAGGTCCTTCCTCCTATCTTTTTATGCATTCAGTTTCAATTTATTGTTGTGTAACTTTATTATGCCTAGCTGGTACCTGCTAATAGTAATTGTATGAGCTTCCATGTTTTCTTAACGCCTTGGGAATCTTGTGTAAGTGCATTTGCTTAAATACCTTGCTGGGAAAGCTGCAAATTCTTCAAGCTAATTAGCTAGCTGAGAATAAATTGTCACAGCTATTGTGAGCATGTGTTTTCCCAGTGAAGTAAGCCTTTTTGCAGAGCCAGTTGCCTCATTAATAATTCCTCCTGTCATTGTTATCTGGATGTCAGAAACGTTATTGCAGATGGTGCCCTGACAGTGCAGACAGAAATACCTTCCTACCATGCCTCTTGCAGTTTGAAATATTTGACACAGCTGTCCTCTGAATTTGGACTTTCTAGTGGAAACTTGTGAGATCAAACAAATCCATTTCTACAGATAATTGCTGAAAAATTGTGCTTGAGATTAGAAGTAAAGAATTGTATGTAAGCCGTGGGAAACTGCTGAAGTTTTAGAGTGCTAGAAGGATGCATATGTTGCAAGCTAGATTTCACAGCTGAAGCCATTTATTTATTTTCTTTCATGGAATCTTAACCAACTCTGTAACTTATGCCCATTTTTGTAACCGCTTTGCGGAAATACAGTGGCGTAAGAATGGGAATGTCTTGGCCCTATTGTGACCGAAAACTGCTTGTGACCCCTTTAGCAAAATGTGTTGTGCTGCTGTGGGCCAGGGGTTAGTAAGTTGGACTTTGAGCTTGAGAGAGCTGGGTTCAAATCTCAACCTTCTCTGTGAATGCATGGTGTTAGGAAATTTGCTTTGGTGTTGCATCAGAAAAAAATATACAGCAGGTCACTTCTGCAGATATCCCTGAAAATATTATGTTAATTAGCAGATCTGGTTGAGAAACATGAGGTTGTGAGTATAACTATCAAATACAAATTCTTAGTTGCTAGCACAACCTTTGTAGGTTCCATAGATGAAAGACACACTTAGAGGACACATGATGTACATTTTATTTATTAAGAGAGTTCTATACTGTCCTTTACCAAAGATGATTATAGGGTGGTTTACAAACAACTAAAGTAACATAAAGATACACACACACACACACACACACACATTATGTAGAATAATTAAATAAAAAACAACAACAACCCAAGATAACTGCAAAGAGTTGGTGAAATGTGTGGTTTTTGAATGGGTGTCTGAAAGAATACAAAGTTGGGATGAGATCCATCTCAGTGGGGAGGTCATTTTACAGGAAGGGAATGATCTCCTAGTCTTTTAAACTCATGATTAAAAGCTTGTTAATGGGGGTCTTTGCATCATGGGTGTGTGTGTGTTAACCCATAAAGAAAAGAACAAAGTATTCTTTTTTTATTATTTCTTTATGAGTGCTCAATATTTCATTAAGAGTTTCTGCCTGCTCAGTCCTGGGCTTGTGACCCATGCACTCTTTCTGTCCTTATTTTAAATACTACCTACAATATTATTTTAACAACTTGGAATTATGTGAGCCTTTCTAGTGCATCCAGCTAAATTGGCAGGCTTTCAACTATGTCCTGGGAACATGGGAGGTTGATGGCTTAGTTGGTTGAAGGAACGCTGTCAAGTACATTAAGCACAAAAATCTGGCTTACCTTGAAGGGGATAACTTCTTGGATGGATTTATCCATCCTTCTGAGTAAGGACATGCGGATGTGGATGAGAGAACAAATTTAAGTATTTGTCTAGCACCTAGAAAGGATGTCGTAGAAGAGCGCAGATTTCTCTATTTGCATTTAAACGTTGTGCTTTCTGTCTGTAATGTACAACCTAGAGCACTAGCCCTGGAAATGCCCTGAAAGGTCTTCTCACAACCATTCTTGCAAGCCATCCCATGGGTGTGGAAGGCTGTAATCTCAAAGGGTAATGATCCTGTGCTAAAAGTCAATCTCTGGCTTTCGTCTTCTGGGTTTCTGGGGGTTTTCCTGTTGTTATTCTGTTTCTCACAGCTACAATAAACCTACCATTAAAATTACGGACTGGTCATTTCTTTGTCAGAGGGCAAACGGGCAAATTTAGCAGGGGATTAAATACTTTCCCCCCTCATTGTACACAGTGTCTTTCTGACTCCTTGGGCAAATTCTATGAAACCACTTGCCTTAAGGGAAAACAGTTCTTAAGTATTCATGCCTTAATTAGTCTGTACCCTTTTATTTCTCCAATGCAAAGATAGGGAAATGCATGTCATACAGAATATATAACTTTTCTGTTCCCTTATAATGTATATATCTAGAAACCAAATTCCAAAGAGAGTTGAGCCAAGTAATATTCTGACTCCCACACGATGAACTTTGAACTACAAGGGTTCTTAGTTTAAGGAGCCCTGAACTGCTAACCATTTTTATTTCTTTCTTTCTGTTTGGAGCTGAATACAGCCCTTTAAAAACAAATGAACTATGCACTGAATATGGATTTCAAGGCAGTAGAGAAACTGTGGGATGACATGAGTCTGCCACAAGGTTGAAAGGGGTCAGAACATCTACTTTGCTTAAGGGCAGGGTCATTTTTCAGTAAATTGTTTTGCAAATTTGTTACTTGAATTTATAGTCGGCCTTTCTTGTGCAGAACTGAAAGCAGCATATGTGGGGTTCCAAGGTCATCTCCTAGATAAGCACTGGTCACATCCTGACATTTTTTAGCATAAGCAAGGTTGCTGTGTCACGCAACTGTCGAAACAGTTGCTGCAGTTAACATCTACATGTAGTTGTAGAGGCTTGTTACTAGTTTTCCTTAGGATAAGCATGCTACCTGTCAGTTCCAGTATTTCTGCTTTTAGCTTGAAAACATCTGAGTCTCCAACAATCATGATAACATTTGCTCCATAAGCCTGGGGGTTCTATCTCATCAGTGGCCATTATAATTTGTTTGAGTGCATTCTGGAGTTGAATACTTAATGAGCATTATGGTGGAATTGAACAGTATTGAAACATGCCCTTGAGATACATTTTTTCATCTGGTGGTGCTTCCGCCTCTTGGTTTTGTGACATTTGGAATGAAGGAAACTTGTTTGGGTAATGTTATATGCTCAGGAGTTTTTTTTCCAGCCGGAACTCAGTTCCAGCACCTCTCAAGTGGGCGCCATTGTCATTATAAGAGGACAAGGGAGGCGTTCGTGGTGAGTTCCAGCACCTCATTTTCTAGAAAAATAGCACTGGTTATGCAGAGATGACATATATAAGGGCATGAATTTGACCACTAGAGTCTGGGTTTCAGATGTTTGGGAGCTATGGGCCGTTTTTAAAACAAACAAAAAATCACCAGAGGCCTGTAGCAAAATTTACAATTCAAAGCCATATAGTTTCTGTCAACATGTGAGTAGCTTCAATTTTTCAAGAAGAGAAATATTCCCTTGCATTGCCAATGCCAGCTGTAAACATCTGCCTGAATGCAACATAATTTGTTTAGAGCTTTCCCCCTCTTGCATTATGTAACATGGGTAATAAAACCATTTACCTGTCTTGTTTAAACTTGATGATATATCTTACGTAAATTGAATCTTTGTAGTTTTCCCACATTTAAATTAGAGCAGCTGCTTTAGGCTGTGTAGACACACCTACCACCTTGTAAAACGGTTTTTTCCCGTTGCTCGCGGTGAAAACGGAAATGAGTTTGAGAGCATATAATTTTGAAATTGGAGGAAAGTGTAGAAGTGGTTTTTAATACTGCTCCATTTTCAGGAACTTATTTGGAATATGTAATTGACTTGGTCAAGAACAAGATGGCTGGGCTGATTTCAGTAAGCCTAGTCTTCTTCCCTTCTTTGGCGATCACTCGTAGCTGAGTAAGTTTGCTTTCCATGAACACGGTCTTAACAGTGAGTCTGTAAGTGACTGGAGAGGCCAATTCTGGATCCACACGTCCTTCCACAGTGCGGACACCAGAGTTGATCACAATGAGGGTTTGCCAAATGTGTCTTCCTCTTAGCACGTTTCTCCCTTTCGTCTTGAGTTCAGCAGCTTCAAAGTCCATGACACCTTTGGGTAAAGGCTTTTCTCCAATTGGAGCGCTCACAGGTCAGTGTTTCCCAATTGTTGGTGTTTATACTACATTTTTTAAAGATTTGCCTTGAGAGAGTCTTTAAACCTCTTTTGTTGACTACCAGTATTACACTTTCCATTTTTAAGTTTTGAATAGAGTAGTTGCTTTGGAAGACGATAATCAGGCATCCACACAACATGACCAGTCCAACAAAGTTGATGTTGAAGAATCATTGCTTCTTCCAGTACACTGGCATTAGTTCACCTGTCTTCCCAAGTGATGTGTAAAATTTTTCAGAGACACTGTTGGTGGAATCTTTCGAGGAGTTGGAGATGGCGTTTGTAAGTGTTCCATGTTTCACAAGCATACAGTAAGGTTGGTAGTACAAGAGCTTTGTAAACAAGCATTTTGTTTTCCCTGTGAATGTACCCATCCTCAAACACTGCACTTCAGTCAGGAGAAAGCTGCACTCACAGAGCTCAGGTGAGTAAGCCTAATGAACAGCTAGTCACTAAGAAGGAGGAAAGAAAAATAATTCAGATCTTGTATCATTTCCTTATGAGGGAAATGGCTCTTTCAAAGAATATAGGATGTTCAGTAATTGACCACTGCTCTATCTATCCACCCTCCTTGCTTGTGACACTAGTTTATGTAGAACCGCTCTGATTTTTTTAAAAAAATATGGTGTGCTTCCTAATAGTGTGTTTTGTTCCAGGTGATACAAACTAGATATTTTCAAGTGAAGCAGTAACGTTTTGCAAGTCTACCTAATTATATTTTCTTGCAGTATGCAATTGCTGGAAACCAGCATTTCGTATGAAACTCCTCAGACTTTCTTAGATTAGTCATTCCACCCCACTCCCCGAGTTGAAGTGATTGCTGTTAATATGGATAACATGTGACTTTGCTTATGCAGATATTCTGCTAATGTGCTCTGTATAAGAATGCCAGCAGTGGTTAGCTTTTTTGTTTTTTTTTGTTAATGAAGTGAGTTTTCAGCAGTAGAATATGTTTGGCATGCGCATGTGCCAGAATGTGTGAAACTGAATTATTTTTTTTGTTCTTTTAAAAAAGATGATTGCCTAGTTTCTTACATTAGTTAAGTGTTGGCAGGCAAGGACCCAGTAAGACAACTCTGTTTGAGGTAAAGAAGTTATGTAGCTTTATGTGGATTAACCTGAAAAGGGGAGTTGATACAGGTTTTTCTACTACGAAGAAGTGCTGCTCCCCTCTGCTCCCCTCTGTGCTGATTCCATATCAAATTCCAATTATCTCTTCTTATTTGTCCCTTCTATTATTCTTCAAGTAGGATTCTCTTCTCCACCCTCACTATGCCTTCTGCAGCACTGTGCAGCTGTATCTGTTCAAATGTATTACTGCTTTATTTCATTTTTAAAGAAATAAACAAGGTGTTGGTTTTTTTTTTACTCTTGAAAAATTGCTACAAGAAGGAATTCAGCTTTGTGACTTAAACAAATCTGGAAGAACAGGTTTCTTCTTTACTAGATCTGGGGAGAAAATTCTGCTTTAGCCTAAAATGTTCTGAGCGCACTTCTACAGTGGGCTTAGTCCTGAACATCTATATAGAAACTTTTATTAGCTATTTAAATACATTCAAAATAAATTTTAATGTGCCCCTAGCCGAAAGGGTTATGTCAACGATTAAAATATTCAAATATCTACATGGGGCAGCTAACAATTTTAAAATTCATCAAGCTAGCATAATAAAATAGTTAAAAGAGATTAAAAAACAACGCCACCCAGGGTGGAATTATTGTATTTGCTTTTACGTAGAATTTAAAATCCAGGCCATTTCTAGCTGCTGCAGTTCAGTATTTTGAAGTGAAATTGGTAACTGCTGGAGTGTCTGTTTCTGCCATGTACGCTGACAAACTTCAGTGGTAATTGGTTGGTACTGCTTTGTCTCTGTTTCAGACTAGAGCAGTGTGCCCTAGTTACATGTTAAATGGCTTTTTTCATTTTTTTAGGAGTTGAACTCTAGGCCATGGGAACACCAGAAGGTCTGTCAAGTGGTGACACTGGTACATGAGAGGAGAAGCGAATAGCCTCTATCATTCACACATACACGCAAGCACATGCATGCACACAAATGCACAGTCTCTTATTTATGTTTTTTGAGGGGAGGGTTTCATGGCAGCTCAGCTGCAGGCAGTACTCTCCAAATGCACAGTCTCTTATTTATGTTTTTTGAGGGGAGGGTTTCATGGCAGCTCAGCTGCAGGCAGTACTCTCCACCCCCCGCGCTAAGGAAAGAAGCACTACATTGCATTGTTGAAACACACAAAGGGTAGACAACTGCAGTATCTAAAATAACACTTTCTTTTTAGTTGGGTGGTGTGATGAGCACAATAACTGGATCAATTATATTTGTCATGCCTTTGCTTTCCATTGTGGATGCTTGGGATATGTGTGGCAAGGCTGGTAACTTCATTTTATTTCTAAAGCATTTAATGCTTTAATCTCCTTTAACAGATCTAATTGATTTAATACATTTAATATATTGCAAAGCCTCAGTGGCACTTACATTTCAGTTTAACAAACAGAATCTTTCCCCTAGGAAGAAGAGTGGTGGGCTTGTAATCTGGTGAACTGGGTTCGCTTCCCCACTCCTCCACATGCAGCTGCTGGGTGACCTTGGGCTAGTCACACTTCTCTGAAGTCTCTCAGCCCCACTCACCTCACAGAGTGTTTGTTGTGGGGGAGGAAGGGAGATTGTTAGCTGCTTTGAGACTCCTTAAGGGGAGTGAAAGGCAGGATATCAAGTCCAAACTCTTCATCATCCTGTTGTAGGGAGCATCAGGAGCTGTCATTGTCACCTGTCCAGGTGCGTTGCCCAGACCTGACCCTCAGTAATGTATTTCCAAGGCAGAAAGCTTTGTGGTAGTTAGGAGAACATTTCTTAGACTGCTAATGAGGTGTAGATGGATATCACCCAATGGGTCTAGCCAGTGCTGCTGATCTGACTAGAACCCATGTTCTAGTCCACAGGCGTTTCCACATGACCTGTTTGTTAAACATTCTTTCTAATTTGCTTACACAGAGGTTAGACTATTTACTGGTATTATTTACTTAGAAATCATGTGATAATTTCCATGTGAGTTACATTTCCAGTTGTACATTTTAACTGTAAGTGAAAGCATTGTTTAATAACATATAGATGTGACACATTGCTCACATATGTTTCCTCTGGACAAAATTTTTATTTATTTATCTAGCATTTGTTTGTGGGAGGAGAATGTAAGACCACACGTTTAGCTAGAATTATCCTGATTTGCGTGTGCAGTGACTATACGCTTTCTCCATTAGTTTGTAGATTTTCGCTTTTTGGTGCGTTTCCCTGTCACTTCCCTAACTTCAAAAATACAGTTTCTTTTTAAAAGGGCTTGAGTTGCTCCCACAAAATACTGATGTTGTGGAGGTAGCCATGGTGGAAACCGCTAAGGTGTAGGGTGCATCCATGTTCCCTCTGCTGGTTCATAAGCCTCAAGTGGATCTGAAGAAGTGTGGGAACGAGAGAGGATGCTGACCTCAAGCAGTGGATGTGCTTCTTTTCAACAGATCAGGGATGAGGCATGCCAGACGAGAGGGCATAGGTTGCTGCAGGAAAAAGGAAGGACTGGGAGTTAGAAAGTGTTCCTCCAGGTATATTTTCATTAAGTGAACAAGGGTTTTCAGATCTGGCAAATAAGACTGACAGATCAGCCTGGTCTCTTGGGGCAAGCAAGGAGCATCTGGGACTAAGCACTGAGGGGGTTGGACCATGACGAAGTGTCACTATCCCCACTTCCCTACGCTGCCACCAGTTTCCATCTATGGTACCGAAAAGCCAGCGTTGCTTATCTGCCTATACAGTGGTACCTTGGTTCTCGAACGGCTTATTTGATGAACAAATCGGCTCCCGAATGCCGAAAACCCAGAAGTAAGTGTCCCGGTTTTCAACTGTTTTTCGGAAGCCGAATGTCCGATGCAGCTTCTGCTTGAGTACAAGAAGTTCCTGCAGCCAATCAGAAGCCACGCCTTGGTTTTTGAATGGTTTCGGGAGTCAGACGGACTTCGGAACAGATTAAGTTAGAGAACCAAGGTTCCACTGTAAAAGGTGTAATCTCCAAGATAGTCTAATGAAAATGTTAGGATTAAGGCTTCCAGAATTGTCTAAATTTTTACACTGTTTTTATATGTAAATAACTTGAGAACTTTTTTGTTGAAAGAGTGGTGCTGTGTTAGAGCAAAGTCAAAAACTACTCCTTTCCCTCACTCGTCTCAGCCAGGTAAAACCGGGCCTCAGCCTTTGTTTGTTCTTTCTCTCACGGTGGATTGAAGGTGGGTGATCCGTACTTCATGCTAGAATCCTATGGGCTGATACAAGATTGCACCGCAGATCATTTATTTGAACAAAAGCCTTATTTGGAAGAACTTTATTCAGCCCTAGTTCAACGCGCACTTATTAAAGAAACCTCTTGTCCTGTGAAAAATGGCCGTCAGTCTTTGCTGGGAGCTGGAGCAAATATATATATATATATCTGAAGCTGGTTACAATTGCGTGGGAGTGTTTCTGGTTTGGAAAGCTGGCCTCTGGTCTCCAGGGAGGCTTGGAAAGGCTGCCAGCTCTTCAAGGATGGCGAGGGCAGCAGCTCCCCCTTTGATGACAGTGAAGAAAGAACGAGGAGAGTTGTGATGGCTTTTGGCATTGTGTTCTGTGAATGGCATCCAGTGGCTTCTGTTCGCTTGTACTCTGGCTCCTAACTGCTAATTCAGCTCTTGTGCAGTGACTTGGAATTTTCCTTCCTTGACAGCTAGTCCCCGGCCCTTGCAGCGCTGACAGGAAAAAGCCAGGATTCGACACCATCTGGCCGTCGTCGCACGGCATGCAGTGCAACTCTTCCTAAGAAATATTTTCAGTTTCGTTAATTCTGAGTCCGGTCGACATGCTTTCCATATTCCCTTTCCATGCCAGAGACTGTCATGAGCTGTTTTCTTTCCAGATGATTTTGTGATGGCGTTATAGTAGTGTTTCCCAAGCATTTGAGGCACACTCTCCCTTGCACCACCCTGCTTTGTAAACTGCCAACTTAATACTTTTATATCCCCAAAGCCTTGCTTGTTTGTGCAGTAGTGAGGAAGAAACCTCAGACCTCAGGAGATTTAGCACTCGATACTCTAGTTTCCTCAAACTGCGGGAGGCAGTGGAAGACAGGAGTGCCTGGCGTGCTCTGATCTATGGGGTCACGAAGAGTCAGACGCGACTAAACAACTCTAGTCTCCTTAGACCATGCCCCTTCTTCCCAGGCCACATCCCTCACCAGTCCTGCTCCCTGCTTTCCTTGAGTGCTTTTGCTTGGCTGGATGTGGCCTTAAACTGTGACAATGCCTCTTTTCTTGCCTGAATGGAGAGAGGCACCTCAAATGGAGCCTCTTGGAAGAGTACTCAGATTGAATAAGGTTTCCCGCCCTGTCCGAGGCTCCATCTGCACTGTGCATTTGAAGCATCAACAACATCCCACTTTAAACAGTCATGGCTTCGCCAAAGAATCCTGTGCAAAATGTAGTTTATGGATGCAGGTACTTGTTGGGAGACGCCTGTTCTCAGCGCTACAATTCTCAGAGTGGTCCCTCTTCCCAGAGAACTTTGGGAAATGTAGTTATAGGCAGGGGGGAGCAATTTGAAAGTTGTGGAGAGAGGCTTAGAAGCCAGAAATGCATTTCATTTTGCTGTATTATAATATGAATTTGTGGCGTTCAAGCTGTAATGCAAAAGTCATAAAGCAATCTAGCACAGCACCAGAAAAATTGCCCCAACAGGCATAAAAAATTGAGTGGTCCACCCTCTGCAATGTTTAAGTGGTTGTGGAGAGGGGAGTTTGAAAACCACTGATTTAGGCAACTTTATGCAGAATAAGGCTGTCAATGGCTACTAACCATCATGGTTGTATACTACCTCCACTATTGGAGTGGGTATGCCTCTGAACACCAGTTTCTGGAGAACACATTCAGAGAATGCTGTATATCTCCAGAGTACCATCTTCTGTAGAGCAATAGTTAGAGATAGATACGGCCTGCACATTCTACTTCCTAGAGATACCTGGTTTGGCCACTGTGGGAAAGGGGACGCTAGACTAGATGGACTTTATGTTTGATGCAGTGGGTTCCTCTTATGTTCTGTGTTTCTAAGTGGATCAGTGTTCTGGCCATTGGTTCTTGAAGGAGGCGATCCTACATGAGATAGATGAGCCCATCCAGAAAAAAATATAGCCAAAGCAACAAATCAGAAGGCAGAAGTTAATTAGATTAGGGTTAAACAGACCTCATATGGGATCTACCTTGGTTTTTACTCAAACATTGATACACATGAATTGGGAACTGGTCAAAAGGCATACATTTACAATTAAAGACTTATGAGCCTACCAATTTGTGTCGACATCCAGAACTGAACTGAGCTCACAGCCTGGTTCAGCCTTCCTCCCAGTTTTTCTTTATTTCAGCAGTATAATTTAGTGGGTTGGGAGAGAGGTTGTTGTTGCTATTGTTAAACGATTGGAAATCCTTGCCTGAAATCACCCATAGTGGTAGATCCCAAATCTACCTTCTGCCCACCCCTAATTTACGTAGCTTACTAGTATTCTCAAAGTCAAAGGTGCAGCATTTATAACCCTTGTCAGTTGCAGGGATAAATCACCTGCTTTCTCCACTTAGCAAATATCACTTTGGATGCAGTGCAGCGTGCTAAAATAAGACGGCGATTGAGAGAGCTTTTCTCAGTTTAGATAATCATTGCCATCATTATGTTTAATGAAGGGATGGTTGTTGGCTTGCTGGCCCTTTCTTTTTCTCCATCCATGTGTTAATAATATCAGGAGCAATTTCCAGATTAGTTTTAATTAGGTTTAACAAATATGCTGTATTTTCACAGATGAGATAAGAAGGAAATTATGCTATGGTTAGCTAATGTTGCACAACTGTTTGTTCTTTCCCTAGCAGGAGGCCTTATTGTGCTAAATTCCACAAAACATGTGAGATGTGTGGCCATCATGGCCGCCACCACAGTGATCACTGCCAAAGCAAATCACATAAGTAACAGCTCACTGAGGTTTTAGAGACATGATATAATTAGTGCTTTCCTTTGTAGCCTTCATGTGCTTATGTCCAGCTCTTTATTTATTTCTTTGTAAAAATATTTATGTATTGGCAGTTCACCCAATACAACATGGTGGTGTATAATATATAAAATATATTGTACAATACAATATATACAATGAAATAAAAAAATAGTACAAAATAATCGTTTAAATGACTGGCTAAGCAAGTGCATTGGCCTATCTGGAAAATCAAAAGCAAGGGTGCTCACTGAATCTCCACAGGAAGAGTCTTCCATAGCACAGGACCAGTGGCACTAAATGCCCAACCTCTCTACTAATGTAAAAGACCTGTTGAAAACCTATAATGAGAGAATGTGTGTATATATATATATATATATATGTAATCAAACAGGGCTACCTTGCTAAGCTATTCAGTCTTAAGCCAAGAAATTGTCTCTTCAAAGATATGTAAGTGCATAATTTTGATTCTTTGTATATAGTGGGAGAATTTATATTTACTTTGTATTTAATTGAACACCTAGAAGTGTATTATGTTGAATCTGATAAGATTCTATTTGGATTATTATCAGTTAGCACTAGTAGGCGCATCAATGGCACGAGACAACTGTAGAAGCCCAGAAAACTGTGCTCAGGGAGTGCGCTGTCTGTCAACCCCAACAAACCGGCCCTACCGGGGGCGAAACAGCAGCCTCTCAGCTGCATGTAAATGCTAGGGCAAAACGGGGATAGAACGCTGGCACCCTGTATTATTTATTATTTCATATGCTGCTTCATCAGCACCTCATAGCTACCGGGAACAACGCTGAACTTACCCTTTTCTTGAATCTTCTTGAACTTATTTAAAAAACAAGAAAAAACGAAAAGCTGAGTTAAGAATTTGTAAGAACCTAGTAAAATCTGATATTGCTAGTTCACTTAATTTTAGGTAGTTTGTAAGTTTTCATGGCACCTTGTAATAATAATATAATAATAATTTATTATTTATACCCCGCCCATCTGGCTGAGTTTCCCCAGCCACTCTGGGCAGCTTCCAATCGAGTGTTAAAAACAATACTTTGTAAGTAATTGTCTCTTTCTCACATATTCGATAAATGCTGTAAAATTATTTTTGAACAACTGCGTGAATATTTGTCGCCAATGAGCTGTACGAGTTGCACCAACTTCTAGTGGAGCCTAGTCTGATCTCTGTGACATGGGAGACAACTAGCTGCCTTCTCTAGAATGTATTCATGTACACAATGCAGAAGAGGGGTAGGAAACCTGGTTCCCTCCAGATATTGCTGGACTACAGTTCCACTTTACTCAACCACTGATCATACTGGCTAGGTCTGATGGGAAGTCCACAATATCTGAAGGGCACCAGATTGCCCATCACTGTTAGAAGGTTCATAACTTCTGCCTTACCGGTGAAGAATAATGTTGAAGTTAGATACTGCTGCTATCCAGAAACTTGTACCCTGCAATATAGATGGGGAAATGCTATTCCTGGAAGCTTCAAAAAACGTGTGCATTTACTGAGAAATGTTTTGCTTGCATTATCCTCTTGTTTGTGTAATCCTCTTAACAATTGTTTCACTGCATGTGGGCAGGAGATGAGGACAGAGAGAGAGGCAAAATCATGGTTCAGAAGGAGAAATAAAACACAAGTCTCCAGACTGTACGTGCCTAGCCATTGCAGTTGTGCTGGGAGGCAATTGCTACGTGATCCATAGCTGAGATCTCAAAGGAACACGTATTTAATGTACAACAGCGAGAGAGCCATGTACCGTGGGCAAAATATTGTCCACATATGTTATTGGGTGACACTGGGAGAAATCATGCTCTTTGCACCATTTAACCTACAAAGTTGTTTAGGAATAAAACAGGGCGAGGCAATCCCGTAAATGCCCTGAGCACTTTGAAGAAAAGGTAGACTAAAATGCAGTAAATGGTTGACCCTGAGCTGGCAGATGGGTGCTTTCTATTGTCTCTGCAGTCCAAGGGTAACTGTCAATTGGGGAAGCAGAGTCCTCTTTTCTGCTCATCTTGAGTCTTCATGAAAATGAACACTCTAGTATGTGAACAAGTCTTTGTTCAATCATACAATTCTTTTCTTGCGGTCTCTGCTTCCATGGTCAATTGGATGGACAATTTTAGGCTAGGGCACCACTTTTAATTATTTTTAAAGAGGGTGTTTAGTACAGTGTGCTTTTTTCCCAATGTAACAGTGAAAAGGAATTGCTCTTGCCACATCAGCAGCCAGAATTAAGTTATCCTTATGCATTAAAAACCAACACGAAACCTTATCAACAATGCCTTTCATCAGAAAACCTCAGGGCAGGTTACAACAAATGCATACATACAACAAGGTACTAAGACAGCAGATAATATCACAAGCCTGTCAAGTTTCCCGCTGCTATATAGGTCACTTGAACAGCTTCAGGAAGCCTGCGCAAAAGGTGGGTCTTCAGCTGGCATCTGAATCTGGACGATGTCTGTGCCAGGCTAAACTCCATAATAGCAGTGTAAGTTTTCAAGAATAGAATTTTTTCCTGTGCAAATTTGGCTAATTTGATTAGGGGACATTACATTAGAAGGGCCAAATATAGCAAGTGTACTTTTTTTTATTAACAAAACTAAAAAAAACTTTGAAACTGCCAGGCTTGCCCTCACCACCCTCGGCAAACTATAGTTCCCACAGTTCATTGGGGGGGAAGCTGTAACTGTTAAAGTGTTATAACAGTCCTTTAAATATATGGTTTAGGTGTGGTGCCAGTGTAGAACATTTGTGGCGCTGGGTGGAATGTACGCTAGCGCCTGTTTTGTTTGATGGTAGTAATTCAGTTATAATTAGTGGAGTAGATATAGCTGTGCAATTTAAGTGCAATTCAAACTGCATGAGAAGCTTAGCCCATTGAAGTTTTTAAAAACCCGAACATCAGCTTCACAAAGAAAAGTGCTGGAGTATGTATTCTGCTCTACTTTGAGCATTTCCTCTCTCTTGAGGAGTGAACACATGGCTTAATTGTATTCCACTGAAGGTTTTGCGCCAGTTCTTAGTTAATGATTATCTTGTTGATTAGGTCTTGTTTGAGATGACTCATTTTTCAAGGACTTCCATTACTTCAATTTACAACAGGAAGCCTGCAAGGAAGTGGAACATCAGTGGATTGAAGACGGGGCACTTTCATTTTATAATGTTCTTGATTATAATAGCCAGTGACATTAAAGTTAATTATTTCTTAACTGGCTCTCTGTGCAAGACACCCGTTTTCATAACTTGCTTGCTGGAAATGAATGCTACATAGAGGAGGAAGCAGCAACAAACTAGGATTTTTGTAGTGTGGGCTTGGAGTGAAAGGGTTGGGAGGGTGGGGGCTTTTTCACACAACTAAGGTGGTGTTAAAAGCGACCATTAGGGCTCTTGTGTAAAATAATAAAACCACATTAAAATCTAGTTAGTATGAGAAAAGGATTTAATGGGTAGAGAATATGACACTGTAAGTAGTGAGTTTAGTGTTTGCTTCTAATCTTCCTGCCATGTTGGATTAACCAAAAATACAATGCCATTTGTCAAGTCAGACATTGCTTTTTTCATTATTTTAGGTGTTGGGTGGCCACCATGGATCAGAACCTAGCACTGGCTCTGCTTCCAGTCAAATGCTGCCAACTCCCTGCTAGTAAAACACATCCAGAAGGCTGGCAGGAGATGAGTGGCAATGAATGATGTTTAGCAGCCCTGGGAAGGGGCCCAGGCTGGCATTGGTGAGGACCCTTAGTAGAAGGCTTCGAAAGCAAGCAGGCAAGAAAGCAGTGCTCCCAGGAGCAGCACGTAACAGGAGTTTTCTTGCAGTAATTTTGGAGCTGAATAATTACTACATACCGTATTTTTCCGTGTATAAGACTAGGTTTCCCCCCTAAAAAATAATG
This sequence comes from Podarcis melisellensis, assembly GCF_964234715.1. Lineage (NCBI taxonomy): Eukaryota > Metazoa > Chordata > Lepidosauria > Squamata > Lacertidae > Podarcis > Podarcis melisellensis. The sequence continues at coordinate 23,588,503 of NC_138530.1, read as the reverse complement.
TTAAAAATTAGGGGGTGTCTTATACACAGATACATCTCCCCTCCATTTTCTTAAATCTGAGACCCCCCCCCCCAAAATAGGGGCGTCCTATACATGGGGGTGTCTTATAGATGGAAAAATACGGTAATTTTCTTTAAGAATGTAAGAATAGCTGGCTGGATCAGGCCAATGGCCCATCTAGTCCTGCATCCTGTTCTCACAGTGGCCAAGCAGATGCATGTGGGAAACCAGCAAGCAGGACCCAACTATGGAAGCAGAACTATAACCATAATGGCTAGTAGCCATCGATAGCCCTCTCCTCCAAACAAATGCCTTAGTAGTTCGGGTCACATAAGTATTAAGTCATTCTTTTAAATCTGTTTTAAGACCACTTTTAATAACTTGGCAAAGTAACAATGACTTTATTTAAATCATTTATAAGCGGAATTCAGAGCAAAACTCTTTTGAAGTGGTGTACAGTAATTATTTATTTTTAACAGAAAAAGAACCCTCCAAAAAATACAGTTAAGTGCATCATAATTACTAAAAAGCAGCAGAAACATAAAACAAATAAAAAGGCAACAGAACCACACAAAGGACTGGTAGAAGAGTTTGGATTTGATATCCCGCTTTATCAATACCCGAAGGAGTCTCAAAGCAGCTAACATTCTCCTTTCCCTTCCTCCCGCACAACAAACACTCTGTGAGGTGAGTGGGGCTGAGAGACTTCAGAGAAGGTCACCCAGCAGCTGCATGTGGATGAGCGGTGACGCGAACCCGGTTCTCCAGATTACGAGTCTACTGCTCTTAACCACTACACCACACTGGCTCTCACACTGGTAGAACTGAGAAGACTTTAGAGCCCACCTAAAATTCATGTCTGAGGAGGCCAAATGGATTTCTCAGGAGAGGAAATTCAAAAGGTGTGGGGCCACCTCTCAGAAGGCCCTTTCCCTGGTATCGTCCAACTTGTTTGTTCTTAATAGTAGACCTAGAGAGCAGGACCCAGGTGAGTTCGCAAGGATCTAAGTAGGTCTTCAAAGAAGCTGCTGTAATGGATGCAGGGCTGGCATTGCACGTTCAGGCACCTGACTAGCACAAGCAACTTGGCAGCTGCATCCTGTAATGAAGCTTCTGTACTGTCTTCATAGGCAGCTCTATGTAGAGAGCATCATTGCAGTCTAGTTTTGAAGTAACCTGGGTGAACATTAGATCTTCACTGTTTTATCACCTTTTCTCCCCAGGAATGGGGACGCAGGTGGCGCTGTGGGTTAAAGCCTCAACGCCTAGGACTTGCCGATCGAAAGGTCGGCGGTTCGAATCCCTGCGGCGGGGTGCGCTCCCGCTGCTCGGTCCCAGCGCCTGCCAACCTAGCAGTTCGAAAGCACCTCCGGGTGCAAGTAGATAAATAGGGACCGCTTACCAGCGGGAAGGTAAACGGCGTTTCCGTGTGCGGCTCTGGCTCGCCAGAGCAGCGATGTCACGCTGGCCACGTGACCCGGAAGTGTCTCCGGACAGCGCTGGCCCCTGGCCTCTTAAGTGAGATGGGCGCACAACCCCAGAGTCTGTCAAGACTGGCCCGTACGGGCAGGGGTACCTTTACCTCCCCAGGAATAACATAGGGGGTATCTTCAGCACTGCAGGCCCACAAGTTCTGCAGCGCTAATTTGAAGCGTTTATTAAGCTGTTGCATCGATTTATGCTGATCCGAGCAAGTAATCCATTGGGAATCTGGCTTTTCCTACAGCTGAAGCCATGTATCATTCTTGGTCAGGCTAACTGCTTCCTTATGTCTGCGAAGAATGTATGGCTTATGAATCAGAAACCTCAGGATGCAGGTTCCTTGGAGATAGAAAGTCGCTATAGCTTTTGCAAGTGGACAAATGAGGGTGGTACTTGAAAAATGACTGTATTTCACAGTTGCATAGGTTACCCCATGCTGCACAGTTGTGGGGTATCAGCTGTATTTCCCTGCTGTAGTTTGTATGTGCTGATAGGTTGTGATAGACAAGGCTAACTGCAATGGTGCCTTCCATGTTGCCTGGTAACGAGTGGGAAGAGCTGTATTCTGTGGAGCTGTCAATTGTCCAAATCATTAACACTCAGTTTCTGTGCGTGCTTGTGCATCGATGGTGGTCCTGATGCTGGGTAACATCCTAGACTGTCTCTAGGAAACTTGTCCTGTTCAGTTCCACAGTGTAAATGTCCTTGATCTGGTGTAGCATCCCCCAACCCCCAATACTGCGGCTATTGATGTCACACCAATGCAAAATAGATCATGACTGAAAGTGTTGTGCACTTCTAAGCAGAGAAGGCCTTTTGTTGGATCCCAATTAATTCTGCAGACATTATATTTTTGAATTAATGAACTCATGAGAAATTATTATGCAGGATGTTTGTTATGCTCAAGACTGAGTGCCTACTTATTAGTCTCAATCAACCATGGATGCAGTTGGTTGGAGAATCGTTCTGCCCTTTGAGCGGTTGTGTTCTTGCTGTTAGAGCTGTTTGACAGTACAGTGATCTCCCTCCAGAGGTGGTGGACTCTCCTACCTTGGAGGTTTATAAGCAGAGGCTGGATGGCCGCCTGTCATGGATGCTTTAGTTACGATTCCTGCATTGCAGGGGTTTGGACTACATGACCCTTGGAGTCCCTTCAAACTCTACAATTGTATGATTCTATGATTCTGTGTTGCCAGCTGCTTAAATAACCCTGATGCTGAATTGCTTCCATGTTCAGAGGATTTATCTTCTCCATCCCTAGCCTTCATTTCTCTCTCTGGTAATACTAGAATGTTGAAGTCCTTCTGAAGTGAAGCTGTTTGTATAATCTTCTTCTGGGGGAAATTAAAACATGTGCATGCACTTTATCTCTGTTCTTCTTTTCTCCCTCTACTTTTGGAGGCTCTGCTATGGATTAGAATGCAAGGCTACATTCTACTCCCAGATGATCTTTCCAGGTGGAAAGCTCGTTTCACATAGCAGAAAAAGCCAATCTGAATTTTATTAGATTTCTGGAGCTGACGGTTTCTGATCTGATTATTTATAGAAATAGCATGATATCACAGCACAATACTGTTTGGATAAGGATATGGTATTTATTATGACCGTACTCTTCAAATCTATTTTATTCATTTATTTATTACAACTATTTCTACCCCACCTTTCAGGATGCAAATCCTCCCAAGGAGGGGGAACATATGAATATTTCTCTACAGAGCTGAAGCTCTGTATTGTTAAAATCTTCAAAGAGCCTCTGTCTGTATATGAGTAATTTAATTCTCAAGGATTTATTATATTCTTTCACACAAATAGGAAAATAAAACCTATTGTGTGTGTGTTTTTGATGAACCCCCCCCCCACTAATATGGTCCCTGTTCCATTGTTTTAATGTTTTATTTAGAAATGGAAAATGGGTTTAATGTTTCAGTGTTCAGAATTTACTGTAATGCAGGAGTAGTCATTGTTGTTGCCTTCTGCACTACAGCTTCCATCATCCTTGACTATTGACTCTGCTGGCTGAGGCTGATGGGAGTTGTAGTCCAACAACTCCTGGAAGGCACCATATTAGCTACCTCTGTGGTGGTTTATAGAAGTGGCACTCCAGACAATTGAATCAAGAGTAAACTTTACTAGATTCGTGAGTGATGCTTTTGTGAGGACAAAGGAAAATACAAAACAAGGAGAAAAATTAGGCTGGGTGTTGTAGGTGTAAAGCTAGGTTTTTAGGCTCTGTTCCAAGATGGAGATTGCAGACTGAATAAGCTATAGGTGGTAAATATATAGAGTTGCACATATAGGATTCTGAGATAAAGAAGCAATAGCTGCTCCCAGTGTTTGAAAACAGAGCCCACCTATTGCCCGGATTATATTTTAATCTACTGGATTTAAATAAGGCAGTAGAGCTCTTTACAAAGCAGGATATTTGCAGAAATACGGGTTTAGTAACCCAGGAGGATTCAAACAACACTAAACATGTGTGGTTATTTGTTTGTTTGTTTGTGCTGGGCTTACTTTAGATAATATGCCAAAATTGGGCACTCTGACTTGCTCAGAACCAAGTTCCACTCTTCTCAACGGACGAAATGATCAGTTGCTTTTAGCTGTAGGCTATTCTTCACACCCCTTGGTTTTTCCCAGGCTGGAAAATAGTTACTGTTGTCTTTCCAAGATGTAAACATCTTCATATTTGAATATACAGAATATTGGTGGTGGTGCATTTTAAGAGAAAATTGCTTTTGATACCCTAGAATGAAACAGGTGCACTGAGAAGTAAGTCTGCTGGTTTTAATATGAAGTGTTTGTTAATAAGTATTGTACTCTAGCCTATAATATACGTCAACTATTTTGTTTATCTGTTCAGAAAATGTATATCAAACAGTGATAAACTAAAAACAACAACAAAGGAGTGATACAAGGATAGCATCAGTTTCCTGTGTATAAGAAGCAGGTAACAAATAACGTAGGCATGTGGCTTTTGTACAAGGTATGTGCATTCTTTCCAGTAGCTTTCTTTCCAGTGGTACCTTGGGTTACAAACACCTTGGGTTACAAACACTTCAGGTTACAGACTCTGCTAACCCGGAAGTAGTACCTCAGGTTAAGAACTTTGCCCCAGGATGAGAACAGAAATCGTGTGGTGGCGGTGCAGCGGCAGTGGAAGTCCCCATTATCTAAAGTGGTACCTCAGGTTAAAAACTGTTTCAGGTTAATAATGGACCTCCAGAACGAATTAAGTTCGTAACCAGAGGTACCACTGTACTGGAGTTGTTTCCAACGATACACTCAAGGCAAAATTTAAGTACAGGCGAAAGTTCCTCATCACAAAAAATCTATGAGGAATTTAAAGGGAAGCCAGAAGAATCTTAATGAGACTAACACAAATTTCCCATGAGTGTCTCTCACGCCCACTTTGTCAGATGGTGAGAAGTGGGGAAAATTCTGTAAGGAAATAAAAAGGGGAGTGGCTGTTGGGGTATTTCAAAGGTTCAGTTAAAAGGTTCGGGTTAATCAATTTCACATTCTCACTCTCATGGGTGTAACAGTGATAAATACATAAAATAATCCTACATCTTTTGTGGCTATTTTGCAGCTGTATACACAAAAGTAAAAAGAAGTTGTCTGTCTCATAAGTAGAACAGATTAAAGAAAATGGAATTGTGATGTCTGCCTTATGAAGAACGTATTTGTATCTAAGCAAATCATCCATGTTCCACTGATGCAGATGATTAGAGAGATGTGAAGGCCTGAGAAAATATGGGGGGAAATGGAAAAATATGCCCTCTTCTGCTTCCCCCCGGGGGGCGGGATTCTTTTCAGTTTTCCCAACTGGAATTTTGGAAAAACATTGAAAAGAAACTTCTATAATATATATTATCTTCTGGAATGAGTGAAATGCTTTAAAGACGGTTTTACTCACTCAAAATTCTTCTAAATGGTTACTAATATTATAATGATAATAGATAAAATAATAAATTCAAGTATAAATGCAGAGTGGGAAAGTCTTGCTGGAAGAGGAAGGACTTCAGTATGCATCAAAAAGACAACAGGGATGGTGCTTGTCAAGGGGAGGGAATTACAAAGTGTAGGTACCACAATACTAAAGGCCCATTTCCTACATCATGCAGAAGGTATTCCCTGATAGGGTGATATCCACAGGAGGCCCTCACTTGCAGAATGCAGTGATTGGTTGGGTATACAAGGGGTGAGATGGTCTTTCATGTACAGTTGTACCTTGGTTTTTGAACAGCTTAGTTCTCGAACATTTTGGCTCTCGAACATTGCAAACCTGGAAGTGACTGTTGTGGCTTGCGAACTATTTTTGGAAACTAAATGTCAAATGAGCTTCCTGCAGCCAATCAAAAGCCCTGCTTTGGTTTTCAAACGTTTTGGAAGTTGAATGGATTTCTGGAACGGATCCATTCAACTTCCAAGGTATGACTGCATTTTGGTCTCAAGCTATATAGGGCTTCATACACCAAAACTAGCACCTTGAACTTAGCACTGAAGATAATCGTCTGCCAGTACACACACACACACACACACACACACACACAGAGAGAGAGAGAGAGAGAGAGAGAGAGAGTGTTAGAGAGAGAGTTTTTTACGTAATACAATCTGCAGCCTTGGAATGATAATCTATGTGTGTATATTACAGGTGGGGAGCATCAGAGTTTGGGGTCAAATGTGCCAAGCCTCTACCCACCGTTTCCTTGCACAAAACTAAGACTTTAGTAGGTAAGGTAAAAAGATAAAGAACCCCTGGACAGTTAAGTCCAGTCAAAGGTGACTATGGAGTGCAGCACTCATCTCTCTTTCGGGTTGTGGGAGCCAGCATTTGTCCACAGACACCTTTCTGGGTCATGTGGCTAGCATGACTAAACCGCTTCTGGCACAGTGGAACACCGTGATGGAAGCCAGAGTGCACAGAAATTTTATTTACCTTCTCGCCACAGCAGAACCTATTTATCTACTTGCACTGGTATGCTTTTGAACTGCTGGGTTGGCAGAAGCTGGGACAGAGCAACGCGAGCTTTCTGCTGTTGAGCGGATTCAAACTGTCGACCTTCAGATTGGCAAGCCCAAGAAACTCAGTGGTTTAGACCACCCCCTGTGTCCCTTAACCTTGAACTCCATGAGCTTTATGTCTGAGTTCACACCTGTATGCTTGCATTTGCAAAATATTTGTGGTTTGTTTGTTTTTTAAAAAAGAAAGCTACAGTCACTGTGTACTCAATATAAAAAATGCAATTAAAAATACAGAACAACAAAAGGAAATTTCCATTTATTACAATGGGAGTAAATTTCCTACTACAGTATTGTCTCTTGCACTCCAATACCCTATAAAATGAACATTCTTTTTCAATAAGTATCCCATAATGTACCCAGACTAGCCATATTATTTTATTCAAGAAAGCTGTCACCCCATGGAGTTGATATCACTTCATTAATTAAGGCACCTGAGAACTATTCCAGTATGCAGCATGTAGTATTCTGAGTATAGTACAACACTCCTGTTGTATGCTTGCTTCTTGCTAAAGAGAGGGAGTCGTCGGAGTAAACATCCAAAGGGGGATTCTGTAAGCTTTATAAATGTGCCAAATAGTAGAGTTTTATATTCTAGCTAAATTATAGCTAATGCATGTTATGCTGTCAAAGCACTAAAACTAAGTTTAGATTTGATGAAAAAGTATTGCATATATTTCTCTCTCCCCTGGCCCCAGAAAAATGTTCCTCTCCCACATGCTATCAGAATGTTCAGAAAGTTTGCATCTCTTGAGTGATCTTAACAAATTTAATATTTTTTCAGTGACCCCTAGAAAATTACAAGAGAGGATTCCATGGGGATGTAAACATCTGTGAAACACCCCTCTCACCTTTTGAATCCGTTCTCATTTTGTGTGTGTGAAATCTAGTGGGAAGCTGCCTATAATCATTCATACTTTAAAAATTTTGTCACGGCAAAAATGGCCGCTGTTTCTTTAATGCGAATAAAGCTGGGTCAGCATGACTCAGCGGTCTGCACCAAGTTGTATATATAAGTGGGAAATGTTAGTTTGTTGCTGAGGCTGGTGTTTGGGTTGGTTGGTGCTGGTGTGTGGAGTTATTCAGTCGTGTTTTGCACAAAGACTTTTAAGAATAAAACTCTGCAAGGATATTCTCGTGGACTCTTTTTGTGCCGACAAGGGTCCGAGGACCAGGCTGAAGAGGCAAAGGGAGGTCAGAACCTTTTCCTCCTTTTTTTTGCTTTTTACAAACACTGACAGGTTATGGGCCCAGTGTTTCTGAGCATGTGCAGAGTGCAAAACGACTGACAGCATCTCAGCAGGGAGCTGGTGAGTCCTGGTGGTGTATGGAGCCGGTGGCTGTGCGTTGGAGCAGTTGGTGGCAAGCTGTAACTGTCTGCAGCGACGCTGGAGCAGCTAGGATCTGAGGACCAGAAAAGCACTCAGCGTCGGCTACTGGAACAGTTTGAACTGCTAGAGGACCACAGTAGGCGACTCACAGAGCGGCTACACCAGTTGCAGAGCCAGGCGGGACCTGAAGGTCAACAGAGGCAGCAGCTAGAAGCCGGTGAGTGCCAGCCAGGACCATCTAGTGGGACTCTAAAGAGAGAGTCTGGAGAGTTTGCTGGAGGCCCCACAGAAGGGGCTCAGCAAGCACCAGCAGAGATGGCAGATTTCCAGTCTTCCCAAGTTGTAAATATTGGGGGAGGCATCCCTTTTGAACTTCTCTCAGAAAGCAACTGGCTGAGTTGGTCAATTAAAATGCAGCAGTTGTTAAGGAGAGATGGACTATGGGACTGTGTTGAAACTGAGGTTTTGAGGACTGACTCTGCTGAGAAAAAACGGCTAGATGAAAGGGCTCGTGCCCAAATTATGCTGTGTTTGAGCAACTCTCAGTTATTGCATGTAGCAAATGCCAGCACAGCGTTTGAGTGCTGGAATTTATTAAGGGCAATGCATGTCAGAGAAACTGCTGGAACTATAATTTCTCTGACTAGAAGGCTGTTCAGGACTGTTATGAAAGAAGGTGAGAGTTTGGCAACTCATCTTCAAACGCTGAAATCTCTGTTTCTTCAACTACAGCAGAGAGGTAAGCGTTATGATGAGACTGACCAAACCTACATTATTCTTTCAAGTTTGCCTGAAAGCTGGTTGCCCGTGATTAACAGCATGGAGAGTATGCGTCCCCGAGATCTGACCCTTGAGTATGTGGTTGGAAGATTGACCGAAGAAGCAGAAAGAAGGTCAGATAAACAAGCTGAACTCCAAGAGCGGAGGAGTTACAGTCGAGGGGGCCAGCAGCAGAATCTGCCAATGGAGCAACGCCAAGGTTTGGACTTGGCCATGGCAGTGAGGAGATGCTATAGATGCAACCAACCCGGGCATCTCCAACGTCAATGCAGGGCAAGACTTCCAGGAGACGACGTGGAGCAGAGACAGCAATCAACGCAGAAACGTAAGCAGAAGGGGTTCTCTTCGGAGAAGAAGAACACACGTTCTGCTCAGTTTGTTTCTGCATTTTCTCGAGAGGAGAGGAAGATACCTCGAGGAACATGGTTGCTGGACTCTGGGAGCAGCAGGATTATCTGCAACAGTCGGGAGGACTTTAAGACCCTGGGGAAGCCAGCTGATGGAAAAGACTCAATTTATCTTGCTGATGGTCGTAGAAGCAAGATTGATGGCCAGGGAACATGTTTCCTGCAGTGCTTGAACACTACTCTACCAGAGACTCTGTTTGTCAGCAGTTTGGACTATTGTTTGCTGTCTGTAAGCTGTTTGATTAATGCAGGGTATAGTGTTAACTTCACACGGGATGGCTGTCTGATAAAGAATGGAACTCAGGTATGTGGCCATGCAAAGTTGGAAAATGGGTTATATGTAATGCAGGACAAGCCTGTTAAAGCAGCCCAGGTGGTTCAGGATAATTTGCCAGTTCATAAGGGGTGTGTACATGAACTGCACAGAAAACTGGGTCACGCCAATTTCCGTGTGCTTTCAGAGATGCAAAAGGTGTGCAAGAACCTAAAAGTAAACAGCTGTAACTGTTTCCTAGATTGCAATGTATGTAAAATGGCCAAATCTAAGAGGAAGCCTGTGGCTTCTAAAAGTGACAGAGTATCTAAAGAGGTTTTAGAACTTGTCCATTGTGACGTGATAGGCCCTTTTCCACAGAAGACTGAAGGAGGCGCCAGATATGCTTTTCTGGTAATTGATGATAAATCACGTTTTAGTTGGTTGTTTTTGTTAAAGCAGAAATCTGAGTGTTTCCCCACATTCAGAGAATGGGTTGCCCAAGCTGAAAAGCTCTTTGCTCGCCCTGTTGTGCAGTTGCAAACAGATAGGGGTGGAGAATTTCTGAACAAACAATTTGGGACATGGTTGCGACGTAAGGGGATCACTCATCGTTTGACTAACCCTTATAGCCCTGCTGAAAATGGTCTGTGTGAAAGGCGTGGGGCTGTAATACAGCCAGTAAAGGACTGCCTGCTAGTGGATGCAGGATTGGGTCACAACCATAGGCTGTGGGGCGAAGCTTTTCTGACAGCGAACTTTTTGATTAATAGAACCTGGTCTAGCTCTATAAAAGATATTCCTTATCGTGTGTTGTTTGGGAAAGAACCAGAGTGGACAATGCTCCATAACTGGGGTGCTTGGGCACATGTAAACATCCCCAAAGCTCAGCGCCAGAAAGGGGGTGCTAGAGCGCAGAGACTGCGGTTTGTGGGATATCAGTCCTATGGCAAAGGGTGGCGTTTCAATTTACGCCCAGGACGAGTAGTTCTGTCACGAAGTGCAGACTTCGCTGACCAGGACAGATGGACTGTGATCCATGCCAACCCAGATTGCCTACTGCCCCTGCAAGTAAGAGAAGAGGCTTCTTCTCAGCCATTGGCAACGCAGGAGCAAGAGGAGGAGGAGGCACAAATTTCCCCAAAAGATGTGGCAAAAGATAATACTTCTCTAGAGGAAGAGGAAGAAGAGCCAGAGATAAGGGGGGAAGAAGAAGTAATAGTGCCTAGGCGCTCCCAGCGTTCAAACAAGGGTGTACCTCCTCAGCGTTTGACCCTAGGAGGAGTGAGAGTATGCAATGTGAGTTGTGTGGAACCACAAAGTTATAATGAAGTCTTAGACTTACCCCCTGGGGAACGTGCTTTGTGGGAACAAGCTATGAAAGAAGAAATGGACTCTTTTAAACGTAACAAAGTGTTTGAGGTCATAATGCCGCCACCTGGTGGCAGAGTGGTGTCATGCAAGTGGGTTTACAAAAGGAAAACCCTTGCATCTGGGGAACCACGTTTTCGAGCCAGATTAGTAGCCAGAGGGTTCACTCAGATTAAAGGGGAGAGTTATGATGAAGTGTTTTCTCCCACTGTAAAGAGTGAAACTTTTCGCTTAATGCTTTCCATTGCTGCTGTAAGACAACTAGCAGTGCACCATTTTGATGTTGATGCTGCATATCTGCATGCAAATTTAGACCATGAAGTATTAATGAGACAACCCCCTGGGTTTGAAGAGGAGAATGGTGCAGTCTGGCGTTTGAGAAAGGCTGTTTATGGTCTCAAACAAAGTGGAAGGTGTTGGAACCAGTGTTTAAATGAAGCCCTTGTAAAACTTGGTTTTAAAAGGAGTGTGGCTGATCCATGCCTGTACACCAAGGGATCAGGCAACAAATATCTAATGCTCTTAGTCTTTGTTGATGATTTGCTTGTGGCAGGGAGTTCCACAGATGAGATCCAGAAGCTCACAAGTCAACTGGAAAAGAGGTTTAAGCTTAAAGCCTTGGGGCCTGTAAGCAATTACTTGGGAGTAGAAGTAAGGCAGGAAGCTGATGGAAGCTTCCTATTGAGTCAGAAAGAGAAAATTCTTTGTTTGATAGAGCAGTTTGGCATGGAAAACTGCAAGCCAGTTCAGACTCCCATGACACCAGATTTCCCAAAGACAGTGTGTGATGATAAATTTGATCAGCCTGAGTTGTATCACTCAAAAATAGGATCACTGTTATATTTAAGCCAGTGGTCAAGGCCAGACATTGCATGTGCTACAAATGTTCTGAGTCAACGTGTATCTAAACCCAGTACTGCTGATTGGTGTGCTTTGAAAAGGCTTATCAGATATCTAAAGGGGACATTAAATGTATGTTTGAAGATATCTAGTACACAAGACGAAAAAGTAGAAGTATTTGTTGATGCGGACTGGGGAAGCTGTGTAGCTACCAGAAAATCTACAAGTGGAATGGTTATGATGTTTGCCAATTCCATAATTGGGTGGAGGTCAAAGAAACAAGGATTTGTTGCAACCTCATCCTGTGAGGCAGAATATGGGAGCCTGTCGCTAGCATGCAATGAAATCATGTGGTTTATACAGATCCTAAAAGATCTAGATTGTAAAGTTGATTTGCCTATCCAAGTGTATGAAGATAGCCAATCGTGCATTGCATTAGCGGGCTCGGAAATAATGAAATCCGCATCAAAACATATTGCTATCCGTCATGCGAATGTTAGAGATTGTGTACAGAATGGGGTAATCAAACTGGAGTATTGTCAATCACACGATAATATTGCTGATTTGTTCACCAAGCCTTTGCCAGCAACATGCCATAATGAACTGATGACAAAACTGGGTTTATGTATATAATGTATGTATGTATTGTTTCTGTTGGGGTTTTTCGCATTTAAAGAAACAGAAGGGGTGTCACGGCAAAAATGGCCGCTGTTTCTTTAATGCGAATAAAGCTGGGTCAGCATGACTCAGCGGTCTGCACCAAGTTGTATATATAAGTGGGAAATGTTAGTTTGTTGCTGAGGCTGGTGTTTGGGTTGGTTGGTGCTGGTGTGTGGAGTTATTCAGTCGTGTTTTGCACAAAGACTTTTAAGAATAAAACTCTGCAAGGATATTCTCGTGGACTCTTTTTGTGCCGACAAGGGTCCGAGGACCAGGCTGAAGAGGCAAAGGGAGGTCAGAACCTTTTCCTCCTTTTTTTTGCTTTTTACAAACACTGACAAATTTCTCCTAGAGTCTTTGAGCTCTTTCAATAAAGACTGCGGTGTGAAGACAGATAAGCTTTGCTTTGATAAGCTCAGTTTCTTGATCAGAGCATGTTAGAAGATCATTTTTCTTAAACAGAAACTCAAAAACGGCTGAATAGCTAGGTTCAAAACCTTAAACATCGTCTGCAGAAAATCACATACACCGAATTTCAGACCATATGGATGCAATTTGTCAAAGTTATGAGTAACTGAAAAAAGAGCTTGATAATGAAATGTTGTTGTTGGCTCTTTTAACTCTGACATATATCTGCGTGCATGCTCTGACAAATGGTATGTATTCCATATGAAAATGTCATGGATTTAATTACATAAAAATGACAGCATTACTCGTTTTTTGGGTTAGGGCTTTTTTCGCAGGTTAAAGTATTAAAATGCATTACTGATCTTACACATTAGTTCTGGCACAGGAATCATAGAGTAAATGCTGCTTCACATATTTCATGAGAATTGATATACCATTCCCTCTTACGGCTCGTTTTGCAGCTCTGCAATATCATTTTAAAGGTGCTGCAACCAGAATTGAATTAGCCCTCAAAGTTTATGCTATTTAGATACTCGCCTTAAATAAGCTCCAAAAATTCAAAAATCGTGAGGTATGTACTAGTCCCCCCACCCTTTTAAGCACTCATCAGCCCATGTTAATGCTGCATACCCACACATTTTTCAGTCTTGTCCTTTTTCAGCCCCATAGATGCAACATATAAGTATTTAGGGGAAATCTTGCTCCAGAACAGATGTTGATATAGAACCCAGGTGACATATGTGTGGATCCAGAACTGGCCTCCACAGTCACTTATAGACATGCGGTTAAGACTGTGTTAATGGAAGACAATCTTACTTGGATACGAGAAATTGTCAAAGAGAGAGGGGCAATGCATGTGACCATGGATGCCTCTCTCTTCAGCCACGAACTCAGTAAGAGACCCTGGTTACTATTGGCAGTAAGTATCCAACAGAACTTGTGCTAAGAGAGCTTAACTTCCCTTTCCTCTCACCACATATGCCCCCTGCACCTCCCAAATATGTTCTAGGGTTTCTCCCAGTCCCCTGGAAGAGACTTGAGGGTGTTGCATTGGGGAGAAGAGAGGGAAGGGGAATTCTGTCGCACAGCCAGAAGTCCTTGTGCTAATGGAACTGCTTAGGGCAGTATTGAACAATGCCTCAAAGTCTGTTTCTTTATGTGTGTGTCTAAACCTACAAGAGCTTCAGATTACAGAGAGGAAAGTGTGAAGTCTCTTATTTTTCCCAGGTGTTTCTTGTCATAGACAGGCAGGCAAATGCCAATTGGCACGTCTGTGTCAATAGTATTATCATGTTTCCCAAGTTGGAACTGCAATCCCATCTGAAGGGCACCAGGTTGGATATAGACTTAACCTGAAGCATGTAAGAGAGGATACATAGCCACAGGCTGTGTGATCCTTATGCCTTCTGTCATGTATTTTTTGTTCATATGTGGTCAAATGGAGAGTTCGACTTTTTTTTTCTGAAGTATGATTATTAATGTTGCTAACTTGGCCCGCTTTTGCTCCTCAGTACATAGTGGTGCCAATATATTTAAGTACTTCTAATTTTGACGCCCCAGTAGTGATGTATGGAAGTGAGAGCTGGACCATAAAGAAGGCTGGTCACCAAAGAATTGATGCTTTTGAATTATGGTGCTGGAGGAGACTCTTGAGAGTCCCATGGACTACAAGAAGATCAAACCTCTCCATACTGAAGGAAATCAGCCCTGAGTGCTCACTGGAAGGACAGATTGTGAAGCTGAGGCTCCAGTACTTTGGCCACCTCATGAGAAGAGAAGACTCCCTGGAGAAGACCCTGATGTTGGGAAAGATGGAGGGCACAAGGAGAAGGGGGCGACAGAGGAGGAGATGGCTGGATAGTGTTTTCGAGGTTACCAGCATGAGTTTGACCAAACTGCGGGAGGCAGTGGAGGACAGAGGTGCCTGGCGTTCTCTGGTCCATGGGGTCACGAAGAGTCGGACACGACTAAACGACTAAACAACAACAACAACAATTTTGACGCCAGGTTCCTGATTTTACGATATATAATTGCTGTCAGTATTCCTTCCAAGCAGACCATAATCATTGTACATTACTCAACACGAATTGCTTGCTAGCATCCCTGAATCAATTAATTTCACTTATTATTATTTTTTATTTGCTTACTTTGGACTTGGACATGCAAACAAGCAGTAAAAAATGTATTTGCATTCTGCCTAACTGTGCCAGCCGGCTTTGAGTGAAAAAAAGAAAGGGCAAATAGAAGTGTTGACATTATGAACAATTAAGGATTTGGAATACGGAGTAAAAATGGATTTGTGGAAAGCTAGCTCTAGTTAGCAGCTTGGTGAACAGATGTCCATGTTTGCCCTGAGTTCCAAGCTGATAGTGGCAGTACCAGTCGTGGCAGCCAAAGCAACACCTGCAAATGAAACTGGGTCTGTAATTCTATCACTTGCACATTCTTTTTTGTGAAGCTGAACAAAAATAAAACAATGAGCCCATGGTTTTCAATCTGTGATATAGGTACATTAAAATCCCATATGTATCTAATCAAGTTCTTTCTGGATTCTGGTCAAGTTTCCTCTTTTAGTTATTTTAAAATAAGCACCTTATGTTTCAAGTTGACATGCGCTTTTCCACAAGAAATGCATGGTAGTAATTGCATTTTAAAAGATGCTGCGTTATAGCATACTGTGAAAACTTTTCGTTCTAATCCCATGGAGGCAAGAGATGCTGTCCATAGCCTCTGGACATTATAAGGAACATGGGCTGGTAGGCACAGGTTACCTCATTACCAGGGAATCTCTCCCTTTAGTATCATGTGGATTAGGCATTACTGTGCCTGGAGCCATGGTTTTAAAATGCACTAATCAGACTGCTGAGACATCGTTCCATCTCCTGGATAGCAGAGAGCAGATGGTCTTGTAGTTTAATAATTCATTTTCCAAATGCAAGAGCCGGAGGAGCACTGAGAAGCGCAACTTTTATTTGATTTGGGATGTAGGTACAAGTGTCATACTTTGCAATGCTGATTTTGTGTAGCTGTCCTTGAAGTGTACCCGGAAGCTGCAGTTAGTGCAAAATGCGGAGGCTCAGCTGTTCAGTGGGTCAGAGTATCTCCATCATGCGACACTGCTGCTGTGAAATAATTGCACTGGCTGCCAATTAGCTGCCAAGCTAAGTTCAAGATGATGGTACTGGCATACATAGTCCTTGAGACAAGAATACCTAAAAGATGGCTTCATCATACAGCCAACAGTTTACTTGTTCTGCAGGAGAGGGCAGCCTGCAGATACCACCTTATCATGAGGTCCATTTTGCATGACGTATGTCAGGATGCTCCCGGCTGGTTGTCCAGGAAAGTATAAAGACAAGGAAAAGTTTCTTACAGTCCTTTTTTATTTCAGTCTTTACAGAGAGAGCCTATAGAACCCAGCTTCTTGGATAATGGTGTTGTCCCGAGTGAATCTCCCACTTCCTCATTTGTCATTCTCATCGTCTCCTCTATGGGTGCTGCTACATGCCCTCTGTCTTCAAGCTCTTTGCTCTCCTACTTTTAACGCTTGCCGGGTTCTGGGAGATGGAGGGTCTGGAATGCTTTTTAAGGACAAAGTATCAACTGGGGTGTGTGTGTTCTGGCTCTCCCATGATTTCCCAGCTTTCCCCCTCCACCATTCCCAGTCCCTGACAATGTAGCAATCAAACCTTTAGAATGGCGGACACCGATGCTTTGACCCTCCCATTGCATATCGAAAAGGCGCCATCGCTATTATCTTTTGGGTGCCTGTTGAAGACTTTCTACTTTCAGTGGAGACTTTTATTCCAGCCAGCATCTATATTGGATTTGAAATTGTTTTTATATATCCAATTTTCTATATATGTTTTTATTGTATTGTGAAATCACTGTAAAATGAAGTGTGTAACCCTGCAGGATACATGATAGTTGGAGCTGGTATGTATGCTTGTGTTGGCTGACACGTTTGAGAAATGGTATGTTGCACAAACTGGCATGTCTCCTGTAAATTTCAATTGAGTCAAATTCTTGCACAATGCAGAACATCTCAGTTTGGTTTGTAAAACTGGTGTGCTCTGAAATACGATGTCTCAGATAAGCTATAAATTTAGGCCTTGTGTTCTCTTGTGGATGGAGTATCTGAATTTTACATGCATGGCTTGTAGCAGTTTTGTTCGCTGTCAGTAAGCTCCAGCTTGCACTGTCAACACGATACAACCTGGAGGTAAAACTGGACAGAGTGTGCTCTACATGGCAAGTTACATACATTCAATTGATTTTAACAAAATGATTGCAAACCACAGCATAGAAAGAGGAGGTGCAAACTACATGATGAACTTGCTGGAATAACATTGAGAAATCCCAGTTCATTTGAGTTTGGAGTCAGAAGCTATACCACTAATATGTGATAAACAGACATTAAGTAATCTACTAAAATAGGGGTAGAAAACTTTGCCCTTAAATAGTCTTGGACTTGACTTATTCCTCAAGACTAGTCTTCTTTTTCTTCTTCTTCTTCTTCTTCTTCTTCTTCTTCTTCTTCTTCTTCTTCTTCTTCTGGAGGAGAAGGAGAAGGAATCATAGAATCATAGAGTTGGAATAGACCACAAGGGCCATCGAGTCCAACCCCCTGTCAAGCAGGAAACACCATCAGAGCACTCCTGACATATGGTTGTCAAGCCTCTGCTTAAAGACCTCCAAAGAAGGAGACTCCACCACACTCCTTGGCAGCAAATTCCGCTGTTGAACAGCTCTTACTGTCAGGAAGTTCTTCCTAATGTTTAGGTGGAATCTTCTTTCTTGTAGTTTGGATCCATTGCTCCATGACTGTTTCTCTGGAGCAGCAGAAAACAACCTTTCTCCCTCCTCTATATGACATCCTTTTATGAGAAGAAGAAATTTATTATTTATACCCCGCCCATCTGGCTGGGTTTCCCCAGCCACTCTGGGCAGCTTCCAATAAAATATTAAAATACAGTGGTCTGTAAAACATTAAAAGCTTCCTTAAACAGGGCTGTCTTCAGAGGTCTTCTAAAAGTCTGGTAGTCTTTGACATCTGATGGGAGGGTGTTCCACAGGGCGGGTGCCACTACCGAGAAGGCCCTCTGCTTGGTTCCCTGTAACTTGGCTTCTTGCAGCGAGGGAACCACTAGAACAGTGTTTCCCAAACTTTTTTGGGCAACGGCACACCTGTTTACTGAAAAAAAATCTCACGGCACACCACCATTAAAGCCCCGCCCCGTGACGTCAGCGCGCAGCGTCACGCCGGGAGGGACGCACGAAAGTGAAAGTTTTTTCCCTCCCCCTTGCCGGGGAACCTCCAAGCTTTGGGGGTGGGAGGAGGCAGCAGAGCGAGGGACTGAGGGACGGCGGCAACTGAGGCGGCGGCGGCTGTTGTGGTGGTGGCGGCGATAGCGGGCGGAGGAGGGGGCGGCGGCGGGGCTTGAGGAGCCGTCGCCGGGAGTTGCTGCTGCTGTTGTTGCTGCTGCTGCCCGGACATGCCGGCCTCCTCCTCCTCCGCTGTCTCGCGCTCCTCCCTTTTGCACGCGCTGCCCCGCCGCTCGGCACCACCACCGCGGAGCCGCCCCCGGCTCGACGCGGATCCTCGCCGCCGCCGCCTCTCACCGCCCGACTCGCCCGCCTCCCTCCCACGGCACACCAGCCAATGTCTGACGGCACAGTAGTGTGCCGCGGAACACCGGTTGGGAAACACTGCACTAGAAGGCCCTCGGCGCTGGACCTCTTTTTTGCAACATGGAGAAAAATGACTCTTCATTAAAAATGCTTCGTAGGTAATTTCCCCCTTTCCAACTGAGATATCTGCTCTCTGCCTCTTGAACAGGGCAAAAACCATTGTGCATTTTTATATTCATGTTGTCCACAAGTAGTAATTTTTATAATTTTGACAGAGTCTGAGAATATCCTAAATAGTTACTCTTGGGAGAGTAAAATGAGATCTACCTAATCAGAATGTTTGTTTCTGTCTCTGCACCACAGGCTCCTAGTACTGTTTTCTCGACTGCAATATTTTCCCATTTAATACTCTTCTGCCAATATATCAGTCTTTGGCTTATGCCTATGCCAAGACCTATTTACTTTTTGCTTCGCTGGACTAATTGCTACTAACAGTTGACTGTTCCACTATCTTCACCACCATCAATATCCTGTTCAAGTAAAAAACCTCCTTTTATCGTATCTCACTGCAAATATCACCCTTCTGTCTAAGCTTGTGGAATGCTCTTCAGTGCTTTTATTTAATGTTTTCTGACTTGCTCATATATATTTGATTATGTTGGTTCAAAAAGTTGTGGGAGAAATTTATCAGCAACTGGATGTTGAAAACAGCTTGACATATTTGTGTAAATTATAGTAGTAGTATTCTGTAGTATAGTAGTATTCTGTAATACAGGGGCTATAATGAGCCCCCTTTTCTGACTGGTATCAAGGACTGTTGTTGTAGTATATATCCTGCCCTTCTTCCCAAAGGAGTCCAGAGGGGCAGTTCACACATGTGTGCTTTTATCACTCCGTGGTCAGCCTGGATAACTCAGTTGGTTTGAACATGGTGCTGATAATGCCAAGCTTGTAGGTTCAACCTCTCTATGGGACTGCTGCATAGTCCTGCATTTTAGGGTGTTGGACTAGATGATCATCATGGTCCCTTGCAACTCTACAATTTTATGATTTCCAAGTCAAGGCTCAAGGATTGACATGCATGTGTGAATAAGATATGGGAGATCAGACACGGGTGCAAATGCATTCAAAACAAGTTGTAAACTGCCATCCAGATAAACAGTCTTCTGAGACAACAGCAGTTCTGTCTTACCTGGATCAAGTTTCAGTTGTACTAACAAAATGCAGAAAACCTCTTTGGAACTTGAATGTTCTTGTTTGGCAGTCACTTATAGTTCTAACTAGTTGTAATGAAAAAAGTAAACAAATGGAAGTTTTTCCTGTCTGCTATATAAAAAGCTGGTGGGCGAGATGCAAGCTATGAAAAGGTGATGCATTGTGTAAGTGCTGTCACAATGATCCTGTCTAATGGGCATAATAGAGTTTCCACTGTAAGAATATTTGGCTATTATTTTTGTGGCTTTGCTTTAGGGTAGGCAGAGAGGGAAATTATGTGTATGTTGTAAGGGCAGTATGTTAATGCAACTTTCTATAATGACACGTCTCCTACTTAACTCCTTAGTTGTTTCAAAGGTTGTGGGTGGTGGCATATTCAGGAGATTTTGAGGTTTGATTAGGGATCTGCTAAGCTTAGCAAACAATAATGTCTTGTGGTTCGACTTTCACTTCCTGGAGAATCCTTGCTTTGTCTAATGTACTTTGAAACACAGAGAAATGTTTAACCTGTAAAATAAAGTTAAAAACCCTCCCCAGTACTTAAGGATCTTCACACATCTTGAAGCTCAAGAAGCAAATTTCTAAATTAAGGTGTGGCAAATGAGCCCCCCTGGCTAAATCCAATCCACAGAGGGTTGCTTGGCCCTAGAGCTAGCAGCAAAGGTTGACAGCAAACTCCAGTAAGGGAGGGATTTTGCAAGACTCTCTGTATATAAAAAAAGGATGTAAAATACTTCAAATGTGCATCTGGTTGTCCCCATACTGATATCAAGGGAGGTGAACCATTCACCCCATCTGCATGGACCAGCTTGGACAAGCGAATTTTGTGATCCTCCTGCCGGTCAGCTGATGTCATGATGACCAATAGGTGGGCAATCTCATTCACTTGTCAGTGTTGACCTGTGGGATAGGTGAAGCAGCACCCAGAAGTTTTCAACTACCTAGCCACTCATCAACCAGTGTTACTTAGTCATGTTAGCTGATGGGCAGTTGGGCATGGCTTGGGAGACATGGTCTTGCTAGATGGAGGTTTCCCACCCACGCAGTGTCAATGGGGGCGGGGAGCTGATTGTATAAAACAAGCTTGGGAGTGCTGTGGGGGTAACGCCACTTTTACACACAAGGTCAAAAGCATAAATTCTCTACCCCTCCTTCCTTCATTATATAAACCCATGTCTTCATAACCAGAGGCATGACTACCCTATGGCACTCTGAGCCTTCGCTTGAAACTACTTGGGAATGCTTGGTGGTACAAAATATGGCCACATCCCTTCTGAGGGCCTGTTTTATATTGTCCGTTGAAAACACAGCTATGAACACTTGAATGCAATGTGTGGACTTGCCACAAGTATGTAAAGATCACAAATGTAAAACTTTAAGTTTGTCTGGTTTGATATTTTCTGAAGCAGCAACTAGGAATAGATCAGACATCCACTTTTGGATTTGTTAGTGGGAATTTTCCACATCCGTGCCTTTTGAATTTGTAATAATAATCTAGCATATTTTATTGTGCGTTGGAGAGAGAAAGTGTGTGTCCAGTATCTTGTTTCTACAGCTCATTGTTAACCATTGTCCCAGAAGACATGCAACCTTCACTTGTCTTCCATCTCTGGAACATTTTTGCTAACTCCTCATTTTCCATCTGTTATAAGGGGTTTGTACTATTACATGTGCAGAGAGGGGCACTAATTACAATTTATTGGCTACGTTAAAAGTAAATTGGCCACCACACGGCTATTCAGGTTAGCACTGCTTTTGACAATTCACTACCTTGAGTAGTATTAAAATCAACACTTAGTGGTCAAATGGGTGTCCCCTACTTTTGCTGTTCGTATAGTTAAAGCTATGGTTTTCCCAGTAGTGATGTATGGAAGTGAGAGCTGGACCATAAAGAAGGCTGGTCACCAAAGAATTGATGCTTTTGAATTATGGTGCTGGAGGAGACTCTTGAGAGTCCCATGGACTGCAAGAAGATCAAACCTCTCCATACTGAAGGAAATCAACCCTGAGTGCTCACTGGAAGGACAGATTGTGAAGCTGAGGCTCCAGTACTTTGGCCACCTCATGAGAAGAGAAGACTCCCTGGAAAAGACCCTGATGTTGGGAAAGATGGAGGGCACAAGGAGAAGGGGGCGACAGAGGACGAGATGGTTGGATAGTGTTTTCGAGGTTACCAGCATGAGTCTGACCAAACTGAGGGAGGCAGTGGAGGACAGAGGTGCCTGGCGTTCTCTGGTCCATGGGGTCACGAAGAGTCGGACACGACTAAACGACTAAACAACAACAACTTTTGCTGTACACAGCAGAAAACACTGGAAATTAGACGGTGTCATGGTGCCCCTGGCCCTGCCTGCTGTTGTAGATAGCCCTGTGGGCAAGAATGCTTCCCACAACATGTAACTGCTCTCAGAGGTGTTAGTTCAGTTGGTTAGAGCATGGTGCTAATAACACCAAGGTTGCAGGTTCGATCCCCATGTGGGCCACCTGCATATTCCTGCATTGCTGGGGATTGGACTAGATAACGCTCAAGGTCCCTTCCAGCTACCCAACTCTATGATTCTTTGAATCTTTGATTTTGCTTTGTGAAACTCCATAGCACTTAGCCTGCTTATCTCTTAAAAGGATCTGTTCTGCCACATGCTCGAACAAGTTCCACACCTTGAGTAGCTGTCCTGTACATATGCTAAATCTGCCTCCTTGTCAATTGTTGCTCTTTGATTGTGTTGTAATTATTTTTAGTGCTTTGGAGACATGTTGAGCCACGACTTCAGGTTTTAAAACGCAGATTCTGCAGCATTGTTTGGGTGCAGTGTGCATCTTTCCCATTTAGTTAGTGTCGAAAGGGACCAGTTTTGTTTAGAAATACGTTGTATGGACATTACATCCAGCAAATGGAAGCTTGAGCTTGTAGATGTGTCTTGCATTTTTACTCTCTTCAACCCACTGTCTGAATTGTGCATAGGCTAAAAGGCTCCTTTTGAATATCACCAGCAAATTCTGCCACCTGAAAAATAAAGCAGGTTTGGAAGTAAATACAGAATTGAATTGTGACCTTTCACTATAGCTTGAGTACAAATCATCCATGTGCTGTCCAGTCTAAGGGCCAGCAAGAACCACCTCATATTAGCATGTGGTTGCAAGCATGCATCTATTACTGCACAAGAGTCCACAAAGCCCACCACAATCATAAAATTTTAACTCGGGCAGCTTCCCCTCATCCTCTGGATGTTCAGTGTGAAACGATCCCCCTTCCACTAAGCAAAATGTTAAAATGCATTCTATGTGTCCTGTTTCTTTCTACTTTGGATCAGGGTCAGGACCTCATTGCGCAGAGAAAAGGAAGTTTAATCCCCCCCCCAGCCCCATGTCCAAGTCTTAGAGAAAATTGCCCCCTCTGCCCCAAAGCTAATTTTAAAATATGAAGCCTGTGAAGTGTCCTCTCCTCCCATGTGGTTGCAATAAAAGTTAAGTGATATGGTTTGATAAGATCAATTATATCACAACAAGTAGCCTTCAGTGTGCCATTGTTTGAGAATCACTGGTTTATAACTCCAGTACCAGATTCAATTCTGCATGTCAAATTATTTTTCAAAGTAGGGGCCTTTGAATTTATATGCACAAGAAAACAAATATTTTGCAGAGTGGGATTTTGCAGGAAACTCATAATCCACGTGTGATGTAGTCCTACCCACACTATCCTGTGAGTTTGATGAGTGGTTCCCAAACCTTTGCTTCCCACCTCTCGAACATAGCTGATTGTCTTGGCAGACCACCTAATGGTCCCCCTGCCCCAGGTTGTAGCAACTGTTATACGCTGTGATAGATGCTGCATGATTTTTAATTGCTTTTTTATTTCTTGCATTGTATTTTATAGAACTACAATTTTCATTCCATAGAATTCCAGTTGCAATGCAACAAATTGCAATGTAACGAATAAAAGAAGCAATAAGAAAACAGTTGAAATCAATATGAATATTTAACATAGACATGCCACTGACCAACCAAATGATTGCAGATCGCTGGTGGTCCATAGCTTGGGAAACCCTGTGTTAGATTATCATTTATACAGCCGGGGGGGGGGGGGGTTCTTGGAAGTTTCCACTATGCTAATGTGCCTTTCTTATAATATGTAAATTAAAAAGTGGGTGGCCTGTTTAACACTCAGAAGCTTAAAATCTACAGTCTTATTCTCTTTGTTACTGGAGATCCAGTGAGGTACAGTGAGATCCATGTTGAAGTCTCTGTTTTATCTATGATCCCTCTGGGTGACCTTGGACGTTACCTAACCCACAGCATTGTAGCAAGTGGAAGGTGGGTGGAGAACCTCCTACATGAGTTCTGTGTCTCCTGCAAAGTCCCACTCTTATTGATAGGCACGCCATCTTTTTCCCGGTGTTCTCATATTATTATTTATTCTTATTTTTTTGCAACTTTGCTCTTGGGGGCAATTTTTTTTTTAAAAAATATCAAAACAATACAATTCAAAATAAAATAGAGCAAACAAAAGCATTTAAAATTGTGGTGTGTAAACGAAGTAGTTGTCTATGTGAGGTTCCTCCCCATTGTTTTGAAATGTCTAATTACTCTTTGCAATATGATCACTCTGCAAAAGTTAATGCTGTTTCTATTGAACAACTAGGAACACATTGAAATCAGGTAGAGGAAATGTTGCAATTCCTCCATATATTTATTGCAAGGTATGCTATTTCTTAATTGAAGTGCTACTTTGTTACACACAATTTACCTGAAACCTATTTGCATTAATTGCCGAGGAGGGAGAGAGTGCACCTGCCCTTCTGCCAAAATTTGGCACATGGGGTGGCAGTGAGAGATAAAGATCTGGCCCAGAGGGTCAGAAGGGCTCCCATCCCTGCAACAGAACATTTACAGGATAATTTCCCAGAGGATAGTTTTAAGAGCTAAGACATAAATGAAGAACCAACCAGGTGGTTAGCAAAAATAACTTCTTTTTCTTCCTTCCTCTAAATATCTCTGAGCAGTGTACAAGGCCACCCAACATCAATGAGAAGTGGGTTAGGCAGAGAGTGAGAGATATTTTCCCAGAACATTATGACTGAATAATAAGACATCTCCAAGTTTGATGTTAAAAGGATCCATGCATTTATTTTCTACATTTCCTAATTTTGGTGTAAATCTGCACTTTTCACCTGCCTGGTGACAACTTTAGACTTGAGCTAGTGGCTTGAGTTGTGCTTTATTATTATTATTATTATTATTATTATTATTATTACTATTATTATTATTATTATTACAGTGGTACCTTGGCTTACAAATGCTTTGGGTTATAGAATCCGTTAACCCAGAAGTAGTACCTTGGGTTAAGAACTTTGCTTCAGGATGAGAACAGAAATCGTGCTCCGGTGATGGGGCAGCAGTGGGAGGCCCCATTAGCTAAAGTGGTACCTCAGGTTAAGAACAGTTTCAGGTTAAGAACGGACCTCCTGAACGAATTAAGTTCTTAACCAGAGGTATCACTGTATTATTCTTATTCTTATGGTTTAAGGTATAAATGCGAGACAGTGTGCAAACGTTCCGCTCTAGTGGTATTCTGTTTTGTAGTACATCTCCCCCCTCTGACCTTGAATGCAAATTAGTCCCAATAACTGTTTATTACTGTAAGAAAAGGTAGCCTTGTCAGGTTTTCTTTGAAGACAGGAAGCCGAGTGTGCCAAAATTAATTCTCTTTTGACTTGGGCCATGTAGGGTTTTAACAACCACACCTCTTTGAAGCTGCCTTCAGGTCTTTCTTGTAATCTTTGTCCTTTCCTTGTAATAATATCTGGTGCTTGTATCTATTGGAGTAAAGCAACAGCTGAAGCGTATTAACGTCCATTCTTCTGGAGCGGTGCTGGAAGTTGTAAAATTCCTTCAAGTGAGCACAGTTTTGCTGGCAGGCTTTGTTTGCTAATTGTATTCAGTTGCAGTTGGGCAGCAGCAGAGTTTGATGGATTCTGGTAGGTGGCTTTTAGTACAGAGTACTGTCTATGGCAACTCTTGGCAGCACTTTGACCTTTTGCAGATGCTTTATTGAGGTAGTAAAGTGGACTTCAAGTTCCCTCCCCTCAAGCAATAGTTTGGAACTGACTGCATGAACATATTAGGCACTGGTAAGGTTTTACACAGATGTAAAAATGCGTGGTGCCTGCCCTGAAAGGATGCCATGTGGACTGACTGTTCATTTGACCATTCTTCTTTATTTCATCTCCCTGTGCTGCCAAGGATGCACAGCAATCTGTGGCCACACTGTGTGTATCATGCCGTGTTAGATATATAAGCTAGGAGCCAAATGGCTCCTTAAACCAAGGTTACAGTCACCAAATGTCTAGTTGCCATTTTGGGGCGAGGTGGCTCTGAAGTCTTATATTTCAAATGATGGACTGACTTTGATTTGATTCTCGGTTAAACATCTGGCTAGTTCAGATGACAACCTTGAGTTAAGAGCGTAGAGAAGAATAGTCACTTGATCCAGGGACATATTTTGGCCCATTCCGACCTCTTTTTCCTAATGATGACTGCTGTTGCTCAGGCTGCACAAAAAAAGCATTTTGGTTCCAGAAATCCATTCTGATCGTGCAGATTAAATATAACTCGATAGAATTCTACAGGATGGGTTATTCATGTGTAAAAACAGTGCAGATCCAATTGTCCCTAGGCATGTAACTCCAGACAGTGGAGATGTCACATGCCATTTTGGCACCCAGGCATTTGGTCTCAAGTGATCAAAAGCCAGGTGTATTGTTTTTAACACTCGATTGGGGGCCGCCCAGAGTGGCTGGGGAAACTCAGCCAGATGGGCGGGGTATAAATAATACATTATTATTATTATTATTATTATTATTATTATTATTATTATTATTTATTAAAATGTACCTGGTGCCTGGCTAATTTCGAACACTGTGTGTATGCTCAGTCTTCATTGAGTTACCTATCCCACCTAAGCTCACACACCCTCAGATACCTGTATTTTTTCAAACCTTGAGGCCCCCCAAGCCTATGGATTTAATTTTTATTTTATTTTATTAAAAAACCTTTATAGACCACTTAATATTCCATAATTCTGATACCTCTCCTTATTGCATGGATAGCACTACATAACAATAATCACTCCGTGAATTAGCTTTAGTATTACAGGACTAGTTTCCAGAGTTACTTCATTTCCTCTAGAGAAGCCTTTCTCAGCCTTGAGTCACATCAATTAATTAATTAATTAATTTCCTGTCAGAGACTCAAGGTGGCTTACAGATAAAATAAGAACAGTTTAAAACATTGGGGGAAAACAAACTTTTTTAAAAATTAAACATTAATAGGATTAAAACCATATATAAATTGTGTGTGTGTGTGTGTGTGTGTGGATATATGTATGTATATGTATATATTCTGTCCTCTGGTTGATGGAAATCGGTTTATGAAGAGACATTGCCCCCAAAGTCTGATATATTCTTATCTTGCTAGAACATTAGTGAATATGATAGGGATTCCCATTCCTTTCAATACCCCTGCACTCCCCCTCATCTGCTCCAGAAGGCACCCAACTTGCTGGAGCAGATTTTGGTCATGCACAGGGGGCTATGGGAAGGAGAAAGGTAATCCCGGTTTGTACAAGCTGGAGTATTAAGTGGAACACCAGAACCACATGTTTCCTGTTACAACAGTGAATTGTTTGCTTGAGCATTGCATGTTCAGAACGTCTTCTCTTGTATTATGGTCACACACCATTTCACATCTCTATCTGGGATTGTTATAAAAATGTAGATAATATTTTCATTAGCTCAGTTGGTTGGAGTGTGGTGCACCAAGGTTGCAGGTTCAATCCCTATATGGGACAGCTGCATATTGCTGCATTGCAGGGGTTGGATTAGGTAATCCACAGAGTCCTTTCCAACTCTAGAATTCTATGATTTTAGCAATCTAATTTAAAAGGGGGGGGGGAATTCCCTACTTGCTAAATTTGTGGTTAAAACAGGCCATCAAAAGAATATGCACCCCTTTATGCCTGCAGCAGTCAACACAGATATAAGCAAATGTGTAGTTTGCATATCAAAACAGTTGAATTTTCCCATTCAAACACTTTGAAAATTTGGACCCCAGCGGCAAATACTTCTTTGCCAAGTTCATGATTAATCCTTTTTCTCCAAACATGCCTATACATAATGTTTGCTTGAATTAATGATAGCCATCTTTACAGGTGTTGTAAAAATTGTGAAGAACATCTAATTTTTGATCATTCTGCTTTGCATTTTCATTTAATGAATCTGTATGTGTTTCCCATTAACGTAGGTTCTCACCTAGAGAAGTAGTTTTTGTGCCATTCCTAAAAGGCCTCCTCATTGACATAGTCTTAATGGGTGAAAAATTCAGTTCCTTAGGTGAGGCTATTTGTCAATTTGTCTACTTCGACTGGCAGCAGCTCTCCGGGGTCTTGGGTAAAAAATCTTGCTCTTTGCTTGCTACTGGAACTTTCTATCTGGAAATGCATCCAAATCAAGTTGCAGAGTAGAAATTGACACATAAGAAATGCTCCACTAGTAAAAGACATTAACCTGGACAGTGATTAGGGATAGGGAGATACATCTACCCTCTTTAATGACGTACATAAAAGTTAGGAGAGGAGCCAGTGTGGTGTAGTGGTTAAGAGCTGTAGACTCGTAATCTGGTGAACTAGGTTCGTGTCTCCGCTCCTCCACATGCAGCTGCTGGATGACCTTGGGCTAGTCACACTCCTTTGAAGTCTCAGCCCCACTCACCTCATAGCGTGTTTGTTGTGGGGGAGGAAGGGAAAGGAGAATGTTAGCCGCTTTGAGACTCCTTAAAGGGAGTGAAAGGCAGGATATCAAATCCAAACTCCTCTTCTTCGAAGTTGAGCTTAACTAGTAAGAGGTTCTTTCAGGCTGTAGATTGTACCCTTTCACATGAATATCAGCAGCTGATTATGCCGAAACCAGATAATTGTGGTCGACACAAGCCCTAAGATGATGATCATGATTGCATGGACCTTTGCAACATAAAATTGAGCAGTGAAAGATTTATACGATCAAGGAAAAACAAGCCGACACAATCTACTATTGTGAAATTGCTTTCAGCGTTGACTTTTGCACTACTCTGCAAATAATTATAGGCCTCAGGATATGCCTGAGCATGCAGATGTACCTGCTTGCATCTTAATGACTTTACAGTTTATTTTTATTGCCCAAATGTTCTGGTTCTTCAGCTTTTTGCTGGTGAGTCCAATCCCTAAGTCAGCCTTTGCTAACCTGGTCTCCTCCAAAGTCATTTTGGACTATGACTTCTAACATGGGGGTGCTGGCTGGGGCTGAAGGAGTTGTAGATCAAAACATCTGGAGGGCACCAGATTGGTGAAGATTGTCCCAAGTCATTAGAAAGCTTCATGCCCTGTAGACCATGTTTAGGTGAAATGCTTAGCTTTGTAGTACGGGTAGATACCTGGCAATGGCTCTTCAACACTTCCTTTTGTTTAACTGATTGCCTGTAGTAACAACACCAGTTACTGTCCTCCTTGCTGGATCCCTATAGAACTATGAAATCAACAGATCTGTGGGCACTGTATCATCGGTAAATTAAAATTCCTGTCTTTGCTCAAGCCATTTCCTGTCTTTGTCTAAGGTGGACCTATTTAGCCTCACTAAAGGAGAAGATCTGGGACATGTCTACTCTGGTCCAGAGAATATCAACATGGATGATGATTTTTGTTAGGAGGAATGAGGATATCTGCAGCAGCCTCAAATACATTTTAGCGAGTGACTTACATGCATCTCCCACCTCTTTGTGCTCACTCACCTTATTGCAACTTCTTGTGGAAAGGTCTGCAGTTGTTGACTAGTGTTCTCGAAATCTATCTTTAGCATACCAGGCAATTTCTAATTAAAGTTTAATTGCCAACTGGGAGTCTTGGATCAAATTAAACCGTAAATTGTTCCAATTTACACTGGGTTGCAAAATCAGCCTTACGCTAATGCAAGATGAAGAAGTACAGTGGTACCTCGGGCTACAGACGCTTCAGGTTACAGACTCCACTAACCCAGAAATAGTACTTCGGGTTAAGAATTTTGCTTCAGGATGAGAACAGAAATTGTGCTCTGGCTGCACGGCAGCAGCGGGAGGCTCCATTAGCTAAAGTGGTACCTCAGGTTAAGAACAGTTTCAGGTTAAGAACAGCCCTCTGGAAGGAATTAAGTTCTTAACCAGAAGTACCACTATATACCGAAGAGTGAGAAGACTTCAAATCTGCTTAAAGTGTACAAGAGATTTGTGCACATAATAAAGTTAATTAGGTCTCATTTTGTATCCAGTCCTGGGCGAACATTGTAAGCCAGAGTCAATTTTCCCCAGGATGAAATGTTAATCTGAAGAAGTCTGAAGATAAATATTATTAGGTACCTAGTGTGTTCACTTGCTTTTATTGTTTGCAAAACTTTGATGTGGAAAATGCTCAATATTTTTGTTGTTAAAAGTCTGCCATGCCCACCTGTTACTGGACATCTTGTCCAGATAGTATTTGATTTGCATGTTCTAAGAACAAGAATAGAGTAGCAGCAGGGAGCACACCATGCATCTGATAAAATGTCAATGGAAGAGCTAAATTTATCCTGGGAGATATTTTTCTCTTAAAGAACAGTACATTTATGACTTCTCAGAAACGTCAGGAGTCAGAACCATCAAGGGGACTATTGGGTTTCCACTAAGAATCAGCTATGGAAATTTGCCTGATCAAAGATGACACCGCGGAGGTATAGCATCTGTTCTTTAGATGCCAGAGTTCTGGTTTTCTAAAATAAGCAGTACGCATTATGTTTTATGACAAGCTGATGTGCTGGGATAAAGGGATAGCCTTTTTGAAACAAAGGACGTCCCTTTGAAACTTGGGGTGAAAGTCATTATGCATGCAGAATTGCCTTTTGCTGTTTTTTTTTTTAACAGATTGCACAATATTGCAGAATTCATTTGTTTAAGGGGATTTTAGTTTAAAGACAGACTCGTGGTTTTCATACATTTACAAAATGCTTCAGTCTTGAATACTTGATCCAGAGGTATGTGAAAAGCATTATACTGTTCCAGTACTTGGCAGTTGTTTTTAACCAAGACCTAGGAATGTTGGCATTATCCGGTGATGTCCTTTGGAAGGCTCCAGTGCATGCAGATTGTTCTCATGTTTGGGATAGCTTCTTTACTAGAGGCAACTGAGGAAGTCATTCTAGATGTATATTCCTCCCGGGTATGCTCAGTGAATTGACATCGGTAGGAAAACTTCTGCGCCCAAAGAGTATTCACAAGCATTTGAGTATATGCAGATCGAAGATTCACACGGGTCTGATCATTTTTACTAATTTTCAGAGGGGGAACTGTGGTAGTCCATGTTGCAGCAATGAACGCAAAGTGTTCTATGGCATCCTAATGGCTGAAGCTGCATTCCAAATCTCCAATCCACCTTGTTGGGCGGGGATGGAGTTGGGTTGAATGGAGTGGAGGCCTTCCACCAGCAGAAGCTCCACCAGCTTCTGCCCTCAGAGTGATGCTGGCATGACTCCTCTGGTGTGGACCACCTTGTTTTGGCTGACAAAAGTGCAGTCCTAACCCTGGAAACCACTGGGATTCTGGGGTAGCCTGTGGAAAGCCCCAAAGCAGAGTGGTGAGAGGCTGACCTGACCTGGGATCCACGGGATTCCAAGCTGCCCCAGCTCCAAGCTGAAGTAGCATATGCCCCTGGCCAGTGTGAGTACCATGGCTGATAATGTGGAGTGGCTTTGTGGATGCACCATCCCTTGCTGTTGCCCAGTCAGGTTAGTATTGCTGTATAAGAAATTCATTATGGCATACACCTTTGTGGACTGTAATCTCCATCATCAGATGTATTCTCAGTAACAGGTAAGCCTTGTTGAATTACCACTTTGTTTTAGAATCACAGAATTGTAGAGCTGGAAGGGATCCCAAGGAACCCACTGCAATGCAGGAATCCCAACATGTGGTTCCCCATCCACATTTGAAACCATACAAGACCCTGCTTAGCTTTGCAGATGTGCTAGCCATTTTATTTCTGCACCACTTCACACTGGCCAGCCAGATACCTATGTAAACCCTGCAAGCAGGACCTGAATTCATCAGCACTGCTTGTGATTTATAGGTATACGTGCACACATATTTCTGCTCCATTAGTCTTTACGAAGCCTGAAACTTCACAAATCTTTTCAGTGCTTTTCCTGCCCTTATTTTTCATTTTTAAACACCTTATTACTATATTTTCTATAACAGGGCATTCATCTACCTCTTTAAGTATCCTTGGACTTGGAAATTAGCATTATTCTTTGGTTTTCCTTTGACCTTTTCCTGTTCACAGCTTGGCCCTTTTATCACCTACCCACAAACATGCTTACTGTTACATTCACTTCCTCATTTGTGCAACTATTTTGCCTTCCTTCCTGTATTAGCATCCTGCTTAGAGCAACTGAAGAGGATGAGAACCAAAGGAAGGGCAAAAAAATTCTTTTGCCTAATAAACTTAAAATCAAATTCAGTTACCAACTTTGAGGCTTAATATTGAACCATGATTTTGTGGGGAGGAGAGCATTCTGTGTTCCATGAATCCTATTTCCTTGGTGGATTGTTTTATATTTCATGAAAATTGTAAATTTAAATGTTGCGTGCTATTCTTAGTAGTGCTTTAACACCAGAAGGGCAGGAAATAAATATAATATATGATTTGTTTAATGTACTCTCTTTGACTCCAGCTCCCGAATGCAGCTTAGCGCATAGTGCAATGAGGGAAATCTCTAACATGCATTAGGCAGGTGATTGGAGGCTACATTCACGGGATTGCATGCTTCCAAGAGAACGTAACTGGCCCCAGTGCCGTGGGACACACTCCTGGAAGAGGTATCCAATGCCCATTTATTTTCTTTGTCTTTTAAAGCAGCACATAATGCAACACCTGTTTCATTTGGACTTGGAAAGTTGGGTTTTAGGATTCTGCTGTGGCCTCTTCTCCCACCTGCTGTGTATAAGTTGACTCCAGCCTTGGGTTCACCATGCATGGAGCCAAAGAGTGGAATTGTGCTTGCTGGCTACAATCAAAGCATATTGATGTGAAGTTTTAGAAGGATGCTTGTGTGTGCACACTCCAGCTGTATGCGCACAGGGCCTTTCACATGTTTGGTAACCTTGGCTGACCAGTGTCCCTGGTTGCATGGAATTGTCCATGCCCATAGAAGCCCATTCATGCCTTTGCCCTAGTATATGGAGGTTGGGGGCTGAGGTCAGCCAGTGACATGCTGTTCCTCCTACCTGCACATCAAGCATATGCGAGTGTCAGGTTTAGATTGGGAATGTTAGTCTTTCATGTGTAAAGGTTTTGATTATACAGTGGTACCTCGGGTTAAGTACTTAATTTGTTCCGGAGGTCCGTTCTTAACCTGAAACTGTTCCTAACCTGAAGCACCACTTTAGCTAATGGGGCCTCCTGCTGCTGCCGTGCCGCCGGAGCACGATTTCTGTTCTCATCCTGAAGCAAAGTTCTTAACCTGAGGTAATATTTCTTAGTGGAGTCTGTAACCCGAGGTGTATGTAGCCTGAAGCATATGTAACCCGTGGTACCAGTGTAATTTTTTTAAAGTGGATTCAACTGAGATATGAGAAGTCCTGAGTTTTGGAAATGTGGGATAAAAATGATCAAAGATCAAACGAAAAAGACCTAAGGCATCCTGGACTGTAGCTTATGCATTGGACTTTTGGACACAAACTCTTTGAGCGAATGAAGATGGCTATTGCCTCTGTGCTTCCTTGTGTTTCTATGAACAAATTCTTGCTGCCAACAAATGACATCCGGAAGATGGGAAGCTGCATTATGCTGAGCCAGACAGTTATTCCATGTAGCTGATCACTGTCTACACTGACTGGCAACTGCATTCCAGGGTTTCAGACTAGGATCTCTTCCAGCCCGAGATGCTGGGGATTGAACCTAGAACTTTGCTTTATGCAAAGCAGAGCTATGGCCCCTGCCCTCATGGAGATCTTACATTTTCTCCAATGCTATAAGTGATGAATGAGAATCGCCTGCTCATCATCTTGTAGGTTGAATTGGTCTGTCAGGTAGCTAACACCTCTCAAGACTCACTCCTCAGCTTGGACTATCCTGACCTCTCCTGGTCTATGTTTCACATTCCTTGTGAACCAAGTTAATCAGTCTTCATAATGCAAGCTAACACAGCTTTCAGGCTTCCTTGGAAACTGAAATTTAACGCTGGCATTCCTTGATAATTGCAGCAGCAGTTTTGCTCCTCTTTAAAGACCCTTGTAAGAGTCTGGATCCCTCCATATGTAATTTGTCCAACAAGCACACTTCTTGCTTCTTTATCCCTCTTTCTTGCTGAAGCTCTGAGCTGGCTTCACTGGGCTGGATTGTCTTTCCTGTGCTGAGAGACATGAGGATTCAGCAGAGGAACTTGCAGTGATGCCTCTTGACATTCTGTCTGCACATTCTCTTGACACGACCCCTTTGGCCCTTTCCTCATCAGCAAATGTGGCGCTGAAAGAGACGTTCCTTCGCAGTTTTAGAGCTTTCTCTCTCTCTCCCCTCTCCTGTCTCCATCTCCCTGGTGATGGGTTCAACAAGCCCTATTAGGAGCACTATTTCTTTTCTTGATCTCTGTTGGAGGAATTCAACATAGCGCTGCGGTATTTGTTCTGTCAGTAGAGCTTTTCAGCTTGCCGGATGGAAAGACCCCCCCTTCTCCCCCTGCATGCATGCTGGGTTTTTTTTTTGGGGGGGGGGGTTCTCCTGACCCCCACCGCCGATTCAGTTTGGGAGGAGGGGAAAGCACTAGCAGAGGCCCTTGTGCGGACTTCCCCTCGCAGAACTTGTTAATTGAATCTGGCCTTTGGTGCCCTTAGAAATATATAGATCAAACACTTTAACACTGTCTGCTTAGTGCTGTCATTGCCATCTTTTTGGCACCTACACAAGACTTTCTCTTTCTCCTTGGTATTTGTTTGTTGATCTTTCTAGCTTCTCTCTAGCTTTGGGGCTATCTGCTAACTTGGTTATATTTATGGGGATCATGTTGAGGTTGCGAAGTTTCTTTCTTTTTTAATTTAGTGCACTGCCATTTTTTGTTGCTCCTGTATGCAAGTTGTAAAATTATGCTGCATTAGTTTTTTGCTTTCGTTAAAAAAATATTGCTTACTGTACATTGCCTTGGGGCATTTTTGGCATACATAAGAATGATGATAATAATAATGATGTTGATGATGATGTAGGTAGATATACAGATGCAATGCCTGAAAAGAAATGGCAAAGTTAGTCAGGCCCTGGACTTCCAATCCACCATACTGCTCTCTATAGTGCTTTGGAAAATGTTTCATGAATTCTCCTCCAAGCTTGAGTGATTTGCTATGCAGAAATAATAATAATAATCTTCAGGCAAAACAGCAGGGAGACTCAGAGGGTAGGTGGGAAAGATGATAGCAATAGCCCTCGGGACCCAGCGGGGCTCAGTTGGATTTGTAACAACTTGGTTTTGATTTACAGTGTTTAGCTTTTTGACTTGGGAGGAAAGGGAAGTGGGTCACACTGGGAGACAAGTGCTACATCCTGTATAACAACTTATTGAAGTATGTTTTAGACTTGCCCTTTCTCTGAGTCACCACTGCACAATAAAAATTCACAGAATGTTCACTGGGTCAAGATAATTTACTGCTTTCCGCTTCTATTCTGATCATGTTAAGAAAAAAAGGAACTGCGGACCAGATGGCTTGTGTATGCAGGGATGATACCAAGGGTTTTTATCCAGCCAAGTTTTCAGTGTAGACCCATTGAAATTAATGGACCTAAGTGAGTCGTATTCATTAATTTTATGTCAAGGAGAACTTAATTAGGAATCTTCTGTATACTTCTCATTTTTCTTCTTCTTTTAAACACACAGACACACTTTTTAATCTTTGTAACATTTTTTAAAATCCAAAAACTGTTCTCAATGAAACTCTCAAATGTATACCCCTTCTTCTGGAAATTTTGTATTGGTCTGAAATGCCTATAGAACTAATGACTAATGGTGATGATGGATCTTCTGGGACCTTTGTACACAGAACCTTGATTGATTGATTGGTTGATTGATCGATGGATATGTTCTCATAGATGCAGCTTTTCCTTCCTTGCTGCATTTTTGATTTCAGGGGCAGAAGCAGAAAATCCAAAAGACTGAGCATCTTTCAAGAAAAGGGTTCATGTCTCATAGACTGTAAATCCTTATTAAATAGAAGCTGCTTTGAGTGTGTTGGCAGAAAGGCACAAGGTGTATAAATAAACATCAACATTGGTGTTTCTTGCAGGGCTGTTACAAAGATTATGGAGAGAATATCTGTGAAATGCACTGAACGCTTAAAACTATTAAAAATTGTTAAAATATTAATACTCTTGGAGAGTCCTCCAGGACCCAGGATTTGATATTTCAGAGCTGCATAAGCATTTTTGTATGACTGGTGTGGATAACTGGCTGATCTGTTTCTGTCGTGGGGAATGCTAGAGCAGGAGTAGACATCTGTACCTCTTGGGATCAGGAGTAGACATCTGTACCTCTTGGGATCAGTCCTAGGTCATGTAGCTTGAGCTTTCACAGCTGTTGCTCACCATGAACCACCATTGGCAGGACTGGCAGCAACAGCAGCAGATACCATATTTATGCGAATCTCATGCACCATCAAATCTAATGCGCACCTCAGTTCTGAAAACCTAGAAACAATAAAAGTATTTACTGGCGACTATAAATGTATCTAATGTGCCCCCTAATTTTCACAGCGTAATTTGGCCAAAAAAGGTGCACATGACATTTGAGTAAATACGGTATGGTCTGTGCATAAAATTTATTATTTTGCTAATTGTGCAGCATTAAGTATTCAGTTTATATTTGACTACCTTTAGTAATGTTTTCTCTGAAATTTGTAAGTTTCTTTTTTGTTAACTGCTGTGTTAAAGGTGAAGAAGAAGAAGAAGAGTTTGGATTTGATATCCCGCCTTTCACTCCCTTTAAGGAGTCTCAAAGCGGCTAACATTCTCCTTCCCCCTTTCTCCCTCACAACAAACACTCTGTGAGGTGAGTGGGACTGAGAGACTTCAAAGAAGTGTGACTGGCCCAAGGTCACCCAGCAGCTGCATGTGGAGGAGCCGAGACGCGAACCCGGTTCCCCAGATTACGAGACTACCGCTCTTAACCACTACACCACACTGGCTCTCTGGTGCATTCTGTAGTTGGCCTTTGTAATGTTTTCTTTTGAAAAAAAAATAACATATTTTGGTTTCCTGTTAATTTGAATTTATGCTTTATTTTTGACTTACTTCTGGGTTGTTTTGTTTGATGTTTCAATGTAGGTTGTAAACTGCTTCAAGATTTTTTTCTTAAAAATATGAATCAGTATAGAAATGAAATTAATTATAATCTTTCGTGCGTGCACACGTCTCTGTGTGTGTGTGTGTGCGCGCACGTATCTCAAATAATTCAAGATTCAGACTTGCAGCAAATGAACTGCTGACCCTTTTCATAAGCTTGGTGAGAATGAGTTTCCCTAAGAAGGAATTTATATCTGCCTCAGTGGCCTCAGACTCATTTGGTTCTCAGGAGTGACTGCAGCCTTGGAGTGGTGCAATATTCCTATTGCTTGGGGATTTCTACGGATACAAAATCCATCCCTGGAGCAGACTAGCTGCTACTAACACAGATTAGTTTTCTCTGATTAATGGGACAGTTTTATATATTTTGGACCGGCAGCCTGTGTAACAGTATTGCACAGTTATGTAGAGACAGAGTAGGTAGCAAGTGGTTATTCTGACCATTTATATTCTATTATGTGAAACCGAAAAGTTTCACTACTGTGGATAAAGCATTAACTGGTACTGGTCTGTGGAATGTGAGGTGCTGAAAAGTAGGAGATGCCTACTGGCAAGAATCTTGCGTGCTAACCTTGCCTGGTTGACACAGTTTTCTCTCTTTGATCCCTTTTCAGATTAATCGTCACGAGAGCCATATATCCTCTTTTACGTGAAAAAGATCTGTCGAACTCAAATTTGGCGTTCTTGTTCTTGGCACAGAAAGGAAAATAGTGAAAACATTCTGCTTTTATAAGCAAATGAAAACTATATTTATTGTGCCTAAAGCAACAACGACATACTTTTGAAACATCTGTCATTCTGAGAGGGTGTGTGTGTGTGTGTGAGAGAGAGAGTGTGTATTCATTCTCATGCTCTATTTTTTTTTATAAACGAAGCTTGCTTTTTGAAAGCATAAGCACATATTTCTGATTTATAATTCTCTCCGTACTCACCCACCCGAAGGAAGACTGGAGTGTGCGAATGAAAACTGATCTGCAGCAGACTAGCATTTTGTCCCATGTGTGATTTTGCCTGCTGCGTCCTCTAAATTGTGGTATTGTGGCAGGACGTAGACCAGAGAAGCCTCAGCTTCGCCTTGAAGCTTACTGAGTCATTTGGGCCGTTCATTTCCCCCCTCTTCTTAACATGGAACACCAAATGGCTATAAAGATAAAATTGGGTGGGTGGGGGAACAGGAGAACATTCATGAATTTTTAAAAAGAAGTGTGGGATGCAAATATAATTTCAAATACTGTGAGGCGAACACGGTATTCTGAGTTTTAACTGTTATAAGTATGGTGGTTCTTTTTTTTACTTGAACAGGAATTGCAGTGTTTTGTACTACATGCATAGCAAACTTCAGCTTTCTGTGGGGTGTAAAAGCATCTTAACTGGTTTTGGAGCACGCTTTGAAATTAAGGAGAAATGGGTACCAATTTTCAGATTTTAATAATACATTCTGGGTTGGATCCAAAAGCCTCTTCTGCATATCAGATTGGATACAGGAAAAGCTCTTCTATTAAATTAAGGGCTCCTTCAGACTTGATTGAAGAGTGTTGCATGAGAAAAGTGACTCCAGATGCAGATGAGTTACTGTGTTTGTGCAAATTCTTCTGTAAGGCCTTGATAAGCTCATTCTCAAGAACTTTTTATGATCCACTTGGGTTTAAATGCACGACAGTTTGCAGTATATGCATTTTATTAACTGTTTCTTATGCTGTAATGCAACCCCTCATATTTAGTGGTGCTGCACTGCATATTCATGGAATAGCTTTTCTGAATTTTCTCCTTCTCGTTGTTGACTGGATTGAAGTTAAATGTGTATATTTTTAATGCATTTATTTTGGAGAAGGAAACCCAGGAGCTGAAACTTCTGTGGTGTGCTTAGGAATAAATAGTTACAGAGTGAAAAATAGATACTGCTGCCCTAGCAAAATGCGAAAACTATGCATTCCTTTGTGGAACTCCTTAAAAATGTTGGTTCTTTTTATTGTGGTTTCTGCATTCAGTCCTTGCTACCGATAATTGGATCTATAACATTTGTATTTAAATCTCGTCCTTTCCAAAGGCTTCAGGGTGGGTAATTAACTTTTAAAGTAAAATCCCAATTACAGTCATTAAAGCACGCTCAACCCACCTTATGCCACCATATTCCAGGGTGAGAAAAAGTTATCTGAATTGTTTCTTTAAAAAAATAAAAATGAAATAAAAGCTGTTGGATTCCCCCCCCCCCATGGTAGAAATGTTAACAAGGTTAAATTGAGCCTTCCTAATTTCACTGAAATCTGACACATCATTGTCCTTGGTCAGATTCCTTCCGTCTCTCTTCCATAATTCAAGCTGCATGATGCCTTATCTTGCCAGGTATTTGAAATGCACTCAATGATACAATTACTTTATAGCATGGTAAATACACCACATCCCTTTCAGGTGGAGTTAATTGCAGTTTTGTTCCATTTGATCCATTGTTCGCAAAGAGTTTAAAAAGAAGGTGTTTCAATGTTCTGTTGGAACTTGAACACTGAAGCCTTGTTGGAAAATTGCATGTACTACAAATCATGGGATTGTCAGCTCTTGCTTGTGTAAGAAGAATTGCTTGTGTGGCCAACTGCGTTTGATGTTTTACTGCCGTATAGTGAAATGCCTTCTGTAGTAAATGGTAGACCCTGTACACTTTTAAAATTATCCCAGTAGCTATGAAAGTGCATGTTTTAGAGCATTGGTGTTTGGTATTCACAGTTGACACACAGATTGTCAATGGAATTTAAACACTTTAAAAAAATGTGTACCCCTATGTGTTCATCAGCTCCTTAGAGAGAACATAAAATTAACAAAACATACCCTTTAAGAACACAATCTCTGCTTCTATAGTTCTCTGCATCTTTCGTAGCTTTGTCAAGTGTGCTCTGGAATTTAGAATCTTTCTGAGTTGAAAATGTGACTGACTTCGAAGGGTATGAATTAAAATTCTCTCCTTTTGGAACACTTCTGATCTTGATGAAACCATGCTGGAACACTGCCCCAAGTCCATTCACTTGATTGACGATGGGTACCTAGTCTTGGAGAATAGCACCAAACCCAGGTTGCTGGCTAACCAGTGTGTTACCAGTGATTGCATACCTTTTATCTGTCCATTTGGAACAAAACAGGATTGTCTGTCCTAACCTATTGGCTGCTGTTTTATTTTGCATTGTGCTTTCTATTACCTGTATATACCACCTTGTGATTTCAGTGAAAGATGGTATATGAATATTTTAAAACAAATCATAACGTTGTTCAGGTAAGATACCTCACTTCTTTAGATTCATATAAACACAGGCATATAAATATCCCCAAATGTCTTTGCCTTCCAGAGCCTGACTGGGAACACTTTTTCCTGTAAGTGTAGTGTAACACCAGCCAGGTAGCAAACCTAAATCTAAACAGTATTTTACATACGGACTAGAAATGTTCTTTTCATAATTGCTGGTGTATTTTAAACAAGAAAGATATCCGTTTACACTATTCTTTGTATAATTTTTATTGCAACCATAAAAATTCCAAAATCTAAAATTACCACCTGGCTATTAACAAACTTGAAAAAAGGTCAAGTCTCGAAATGGACTGTTGTGTTTATATGATGAGTAGCATCTACTTTAGCACTGGCTTTGTGGTTTCCCTATTGTTCTGGACTGCTATTCACATCTTTTATTCTATTGCTAGTTCTCTGACTTGCTAGTTAACTTGTGACTAGGTCGCAGTCCTACACATACTTGGGAGTTTCCAGAGGGCACCAAAACAAGAGTCTTGTGGCACTAATAAAACCTATCAAATTTATTTTGGTAAGTGCGTGCACACTCTTTTGGAGGCCACGGGTGGTGGCAGCAACAGACTGTGAACATCAAAAGGAGACAAGTTTTGTTACACAAATCAGAATGCTTGCCCTAATGGAACCACATCACTGGATGCTAAGCAGTAGCTGTTCCTCCAAAAACAGCTGGTAGCACTTAATATCTTGGAACTGGCAAACCAAGTCACACATGCAGTGTGATAAAAATCCATTGTCCTGCTTCAGTCCACAAGTGATGAATCATAGAATAGTACAGTTGGAAGGGACCCCAGGGGTCTTCTAATCCAGCCCCCTGCAATGCAGGAATCTCAACTATATCATCCATGACAGATGGCCATCTCTGCTTAAGAACCTCCAAGGAAGGAGAGTCCACAAACTCGCGAGGGAGTCTGCTCCACTGTCGAACAGCTCTTACCGTCAGAAAGATCTTCCTGGTGTTTAGTTGGAATCACCTGTCTTGTAACTTGAAGCTTGTAACTTGGCCTTGGTAGTCTTGATGAATGTAATTCAGTAGGTTCACATCGCAGTCTGCCTTTGCGGTTCCACTGTGTCCATTAACTTCCATGAGTCTGCTCTGAGTATGACTTTAGATACAACCCTTTCAACTGAACTTGAACCAGTGAATAACTATGCCCCAAGCGTCAAAATCTTTGTAATTTCAGCATTAGGAAGGACTCGCACATTAATCTTGGGGATGCAGTAGGAAACAAGCCTGCCTTTCTGTTGGGAGAGGCTTACAGTCAGAACAGGGAGCAGCAGGAGACTCTGCACTGCCCTGCTGACCACAGAACCATTCTTGGCTTCTTGAGATGCTAATGACATCTGATTGTGGTCACTGGCTGGCCCAGGAGCTTGTTGATGGAGCAGTTCTTTAAACACAGTCTATGGCATAATTGCAGGGCTTGAGAGCTGTGGCGATAACAGAGTGTCTGTTGAACCAGGTGACTTTACATGCTATTTTTTTTCTCCTGACATCGATGTAAGATTGGGAGTTAGAAGGGGAAGCAGCAGGCGAGTGAGTTCCTTCCTCCCCATCCCCAACTGATATTAGCTGGAAACACTGTGCCAGCTTAGTTGCATGCCAACTATTCGGAGCTGCTGGAAGTTTTTTTTTTTTTTTTTTTGGTTTTTTGAAATCTGTAATTCTTGCTAGCATAAGGGTAGAACCCAAAGTGGGCTGCTCATATACAGAAAATGAGATTGGCGACGGGTGGGTAGGAACTGGGGGGAGATGGCTGCAGGCATATCTGCTCCTGTGGCATATGCATCTATGTTCCTGAATGTGAAAAACTTAACAGGTGTGAGGCATATGGACTGCCTTTGTGCCAAAGGAAAATTGTCACCTTCAAAGCCAGCTCTTGAGCAGCTCAGATACTAAGTTAGCAATTTATTTGTAGTGGGAAAAGTTGTAAGGAATGGGCTGAATGCGCAGATCTGAAGTTTGACTGGTAGACATGTTTGTTTGTTTGTTTGTTTGTTTGTTTAGTAATCATACTGTAGTAAAGGTTAACAACTTAAGTTTTGATTATTTTAATTTTTTTTTAGGTATGTTCTTATTGAGCGAAATGCTAAACTAGAACCTCCATGTTAAACATCAGCCAGGGTGAGGAAGGAGACAAAATGTATTCAATTTCTAATTTACGTAGGCCTAGAAAACAAAATGTTGAATTCCATTTCCACAATAAAAAGGCCTCAATTTTCAACTCTTTCCTAAAGCTACTATTAAATACTGATTTTCAGTAACTATATATAGAGAAGGGTTGTTTTTTTG
The DNA here is from genome assembly GCF_964234715.1 of Podarcis melisellensis. Classification (NCBI taxonomy): domain Eukaryota; kingdom Metazoa; phylum Chordata; class Lepidosauria; order Squamata; family Lacertidae; genus Podarcis; species Podarcis melisellensis. Next base: position 23,546,114 of record NC_138530.1, on the reverse strand, counting down.
TTTTGTTTTTTGCATTGCACCTATAGTGTTTCTAATTCTGTCCTTCTTTCCTTAATTTGCACAAAATGCAGGACTTATCCCATTTTTGTGGTACAGAAGGTAAAAGAAAATACTTCTGTCATCCCAAGTATGTGAATCTTCCCTGGTTCTGTCTTAGGTTTCTGCTTCCAAGTCAGTGCTGACTCAGGAGTGGGGAACCTGTGGCCTTGCACATGTTATTGGACTATAACTCTCATCCTTTACCAGTGGTGTGGTGAATGGGCTGATAGAAGTTGCAGTACAACAAATTCAGGAGGGCCATAGGGTCTCCATCCCTGATTTTATTTGCCATGCAAAGGGTACTTCTGAATCTAACATTTTAAAAAGTAGGGCTTCCAACTTTCCTGTGTCTTACAGTATCAGTCAGCTAACTAGCATTGGCATCTGAAAACCCAGTAAACCTCCTATGCTTACAACTGTTTCTATTCTGTGGCATAGCATTCCTGTTGAGATACGACAGGCAGGACACTATCTGCATTTTACCGGAAACAAATGAAGACATTTTGTTCAGACAAACTTCCCCAGTTGGGATATATAGCTCTCTGCCACGGGTGTCTCCTTTTTATTGTTTTCCAATTCATTTGCTTTTGTTTTGGTTCTCGTATTGTTTCAGAAAGTGCAGAGTGGAAGGAAAGGAAGACCCTTTTCTGCCTCCCCACTTCTAGCTGCTCTCTGAACACTGGAGAAGAGACCTCTCTTAAGAATATTAGGGGGGTGGGCAGGGGAAAACTAGACCATGTGAAAAATAAACATAATATTTTAACTACAGCTCATTAATTTTCAGCTTTCTATTCTTGTTATAAAAAAGTGTGCCTAGACATTCTCTTGTTGTGCCCATAACCTAGGTTTAAGGTGCCATTTAGCTCCTAGCTTTCCTATCTCAGTTTCTAACACTGAATTTTTCACAGAAAGTCTTTAACTGCTCTAAGAAAGCTATACCACAGGAGGTAGTTCCTAATTAGAAATAGGTTGGGCCACGCATTAGTATTCTGCGTCAGGAAACAGATACTGATGCAAATAAAAGAAATCAAATACATATTTGGACAAGGTGCAGCCACTACCACGCTACTAGACATTGCAAATAAGTAAGTAAGTAAGTAAGTAAGTAAGTAAGAAGACTATGCATGAAGTTCAGCTTAGAAGCTGCAGAGTATACAGGCTGTGTGTTGGGGTTACTGATAGCTAGTTCACAGAAAGGAAGAAAGTCTAGGGCAAGTTCACAAAGAAACCAAACACTTAGATAAAACGCTCAGGGCATCACAGCCACCCAGCATTCATTTAACTATCTTATATGCACCAGCCTACAATGTTTTCATTCTCTCTGGCATGTTAAACATTCATATTTGTAAACAATCCCTGTAGTTTGACTTTTTCCACTTTTTCCGTTTTATTGATTTTGAATTTTGTTGCCTATATTTTCGTGCTGCTCTCCTAGAGTGGTTATTACGTTTTAAATTGTACTATGGGACCCCGCTCCCGACATTTTAAATATATACTTTGAACAAAATAAATTTAATCATATGTGACTGAAGCCTGAGGCAGAGCCATTTCTGAACTGAAAAGCATAGGCTGATCTAAGTGCATTACTTGGGACTTTGAAGCTCTTTTAAAGCAAGGCTCTTGTGGAAGAGAATTCCTAGAGGGCAACACAGTCCCACAACACACACTCTGGATAGCCTCTTTTAGTCACTTGCACCCTTTTTGCCAAAGTCCCATAGCTGTTGTGTGAGGGAGGTGGTTTTGGGTGCCATGAAAGGGCAGCAAATGGTTAGTTATCATGGGGAGGGTTATTTTTTTGTTTCTTAATATGTTATGTATTTTTGGTTTGTTTTTTTATTGTAAACATTCCTGTTTTCCTCGGGTGAAGGGCAGTATAGAAATTTAATAAATAGTAATAAAGAATAGCTTATTGTTGATTTTTTACTCCCAGGAGGCACCTGGGATTTTTCTGCACCAGGTGCCGAAATAGCTTGATCGGCTTTAGGGTGACTTTCATTTGCTGCGGCACCTCAGGCCCATCCCAATTTTGCCTCTGTTAAAGGGGCGGTTTTTGGGTATTGTTCCAAAACCTTTCAAACTCTGTTTGACCAGAGGCAGCAGTGCAGTTAAATTAAAATGCCCAACAATATGAAATATGATGCAAGCGTCATTCAGGAAGAAATATTGTCTATCTTCACTCAAAATTCCATCATAACCCCTCAGAATTTTGACTTTATCAAACTATCAACAGCAGCCACCTAAGTATAAATATTTCTATGTAGCACTTCCAGTTGCTCATGAATCAAACCACATTTCCTCTAAGAAAGATGAAGTAAATCATGAGGGGGCAAAATAGTCTACAGAAAGTTCAGTTAACCGCAACAGAACAATGGCAATATTCTGTTAGAAAAAATACATTAGTATTAAAGAAAATGCATGCAGTGTGATTACAAGCTGGCTGTGTGTTTCTTATACAAAATTGCACTGAATAGTCGGTTCATAAACCTGCTCTTTAAAAAAAAGTTAAAAATCATTCTTTGATTTTTGTTTTATTTTTCAGATCTGAATTTTCGCCTCTTCCTGAAAATGCAAATGCAGAAGCATCATACTAAATCAATACTCTCAGATATTAAGAAATCCCCACCTCTGTCATTAAATTAGCTGACATTAAATCCATTTGCTCAACTCCTTGTCATAAAATGCTTGCAAAGACAAGAAAAAAACCTCATGGAAACATAGCGGGGGTTGCTGTAGGGGTTCAGATAGAACAGTTACATTTATGAGTTACGGGAGATAGTGGTTTGTTTTGACGTGGGTGTATGCCTCATACCTCCATAAACAGGAACATTTAAACTTATCTAAAGGAAATGGTTTAGCAGAGCTATTTTGTTTACGCATCCTGCAATAAACCTAACTGTTGGGGGGACGGGACTACAAGCCAATATATACCCTGGAGGGTGGGGCAAAGAGAGGCAGAAAAGATGTGAATAAGGTTCATTACTTTAAGCAGATATATTAGTGGTCTACTCATTCACACACACACACACACGAAGGAGACAGTGTTGGACAGCCACAGAGTGCACAAAACTTGCCCACATTTGAACTTGTAATTTATGGGTGAAGGGTGAAGGGAGTGCCATTGGAATTTCAAGGATAAAGTGTTGGACCAAGACTTGAGTGAGTAGGAGGCTATATGCACAGTAGGGGCCTTCCCTACTGTTGCTTCTTGTAGCATCCCCAAAAGAAATTCTGGAAGGTTAGAGACATGAAAACTAAGAGCAAAATGGCACCTTAAAACTAGGTTATGGGCCCAACAATGGAATGTCTAGGTATGCTTTTTTATAACAAGAATACAGTCATACCTCTGGTTACAGACACTTCAGGTTGTGTTTTTTGGGTTGCGGACCGCCGAAACCCGGAAGTACCGGGATGGGTTACTTCCGGGTTTCGGCAGTCACGCATGTGCAGAAGCAGTAAATTGCGCTTTGTGCATGCGCAGAAGCACTGAATTGCAACCTGCGTGTGTGCAGATGCGCCACTGTGGGTTGTGGACATTGCGGGTTGCGAACATGCATCCCACATGGACACGTTTGCAACCCGAGCGTCCACTGTACAAAGCTGAAAATCATTTAACTGCAGCTAAAATATTATGTTCTAGTCCTTCCCCTGCCCACCCCCTAATATTCTTAATAGAGGTCTCTTCTCCAGTCTTCAGAGAGTAGCTGGAAATAGGGAGGCAGAAAAAGGTCTTCCTTTCCTTCCACTCTGCAGTTTTAATCTGAAATCATAGGCGCAACACTGCGCCCAGAGCTCAGAAACCTCTCGTGCTAATGAAATTCCCTGTCTCAAAATGCACCTAGAACAATGGGAGTCTTGAAAACTGGAAAAGTTATTATCTGCTTCCACAGGTGACAATTGATACTTGCTGTGGAACATGACCATTTAGTATTTCTAACTCTGCAGCACATTTTTTGTTGTTGCATGTAGTGTAATATAAGCATTTTATTTACTCTATCTTTCTGACAATTGCTGTCTTGTAAAACATTAGTAATTAACTGTAATGCCAGTTTAACCTGATTTTGCCTCTCTAGAATTCAGTGAGAATTCAGTAAGCTCTGTTGGAGTGAGTAAATCAGTGCACTGAAATGTGATGACAACTGAGGGCTTTTTTAAATGCATAGTTATATTAAGTGTGAGAGAACAGTGCTGCAGTAATGCACTAATTCACTACTGTATTATATGCTACACACCCATTTATGAATAAAAATGCCGTGTATCTTTGTTAGCCAGTAAACATTACGCTAGTTCTTTTCTAGGGCTCCTTTTTCTTTGTATTAAAATCTTGCATTTCGACGGCTAGGCGCTTGGAGAGATGTAAATTTCTTTTAACATATTTAAGAGATGTTGGGGGTGGAGAGTTCTCCACACAGTAAGATTGCTTTGTTTTGACATTTATCTTGCTGTGATCGTTCTGCCAGTTGGCTTTAGGCACGGCTACCAAAAGAGTGAACACATGTTGCATTCATTAACTTTCCTCTGGCTCTGCTCAATTTTGCAAGTCAGACAAAAGCATGATCATATTAAATGGACTGTAGTGCAGTTGTAATATGAGCTCTCTCACACACTTAATGAAATGATAATCTTCGAGAAACCTGCATCTCTCCTTCCCCTCCCACCCCTCCAATTGTTGGGAGTTACTATGCCTCTCCAACTCGGTGCAAATTCTTGTTTGTGCATGTGTTGCCCCCTCCTTCTAAATTAAAACGCTGCAGCTGTAGATGTATCATTCAGCCTTATTTGCGTCTTCTCCTTCTTCCGTGATGCATTTGTACATGGGGAAATCCCATGCCATCCTTACAATGGTTGTGTTAGGTTGGCCGGATTGAGAGAGTGAAATCGACCAAAGTTTGCCCAATGTGCTTCTTCATGGTTAAGCAGGAATTCCAACTTGGGTCTCTTCCAGCCATTTGCAGTGTTCTGTCCAACCACACTAGATGTAAAACCACAGACTTAATGCCTTTTCAAACTGACTGTGTTGGATAATTCTGTTTATGTGTGTGAGCAAGTCCGCCCAGGTGCAGCTTGTTTGCTACGCATATTGATCTTTTGACGTGGATCTTCTTTTATCGCTTATTTGTTGGATCTGTTGGCTGCCTTTCATCAGTAATGGTCCCAGGATGACTTGTAGTAGTAGCTACATAGCAAATGCCACAGCTATATGCAAACTACAATTCAACTATACCATACCCTTCAACATGTTGATTCCCAAAATGGTGATGTACTTCTTCCCATAAGTGCTCCTGTATGGGTTAAGTGACCCGTGTGATATCATGGTGCCCCAAAGATGTGCTTTTTTGGGGGGCTGTGCTCTCACAGCACCCAAAAACACATGTTTTGGGGTTCCGTGTGAGATCACAGCCACCTAAATGACCACTGTGCTCTTGCCAGGGCAAAAACCTGGATGTCCTGTTTTTTTCTGGGACACGTGCATGGTATGCTATAATCATAAAGCCGTACGGGCCAGTCTTGACAGACTCTAGGGTTGTCCGCTCATCTCACTCTATAGGCCGGGAGCCAGCGCTGTCCGCAGACACTTCCGGGTCACGTGGCCAGCGTGGCAAGCTGCATCTGGCGAGCCAACGCAGCACACGGAATGCCATTTACCTTCCCTCTGGTAAGCGGTCCCTATTTATCTACTTGCACCCGGGGGTGCTTTCGAACTGCTAGGTTGGCAGGCACTGGGACCGAACGACGGGAGCTCACCCCGCCGCGGGGATTCGAACCGCCGACCACGCGATTGGCAAGTCCTAGGCGCTGAGGTTTTACCCACAGCGCCACCCACTATAATCATAAACATCCCTAAATATCAAAACACTGAAACCATAATTATATCAGCAGCAACAGCTGCAGTACCCCTGGCTGGCAATAACCTTGCACAAAGAAAGGAGACTGTAGCTAATGCTAGTCAATAAGGAGGCAAAATAGGAAAAAGGCATAGCTGGGGGACCACTACTAAGAAACCGCTGCCCGAAGCCCACTTCCCAAAAGCTTCACTTGCTAGTGGGCCTACCAGAAGAGGTGCCACTTCAAGTGTTTAAGCTCCAAGTCATGCTTTTAGAAAGCACATGATAATACTTTTTTATCAACATTGACTTAACATGATTTCAAACCACTAGTGTCTATTTATTTTTTTTATTTTCTAGGTGCATTCATAGGAAGTACAGCTCTCCCTTGGCATACCTTTTGACTTTATTTCTCATTTTTAAAAGTAAAAATAAAATATTTCCCCTTTATTGTCCCTGAAGTGACTAATTGTAGACGTATATATTTTATAAATCAAATTATGAGTTCTCTGACCATAATAGAAGAAGAGGAGTTTGGATCTGATATCCTGCTTTATCACTACCCTACCCTACCCTAAGGAGTAAAAATGCCCAACAAATGAAGGGGCCAAATCGCCCATCTCCTTATTTTGATGCTGCAGGAACGCAGCATTTGTTTATTTAACGTCTTATCTGCTGATTTGTGGGACATCTTTGGGAAAAGAAAAGGCTAAGTAGTAAACCCTATGCAAATCCGGAGTGGACTCCCTAAGACGGTGGGATGGCATCATGTTACACCTCTTTCTGGCAACTTTTGCAGCCAAGCTGTTGCCAAATGTATTGTTCTGCTTTACTTTGGACTACATCAGCGATGCTAAAAGTGGGATCTTGTCATCTAGGCCAGTGTTTCCCAACCGGTGTTCCGCGGCACACTAGTGTGCCGCGAGACGTTGCCTGGTGTGCCGTGGGAGGGAGGCGGGCGAGGCGGGCGGCGGGAGCGCAAGGCTTGCGGGCGGCAGCCGGCAGCACGGGGCGCCCTTCGGAGGCCGCCCCGTGCTCCGCGCTGGTGTCGGCAAGCCTTGCGCACCCGGGGGATCTCCCCCCGAGAGCGCAAGGCTTGCGGGCGGAAGCCGGCAGCACGGAGCACGGGGCGTCCTTTGGAGGATGCCCCATGCTCCGCGCTGGTGTTGGCCAGCCTTGCGCACCCGGGGGATCTCCCCCCAGGAGCGCAAGGCTTGCGGGCAGCACCTGGCAGCGCGGAGCATGGGGCGCCCTTCGGAGGACGCCCCGTGCTCCGCGCTCGTGTTGGCAAGCCTTGCGCACCCGGGGGGTGCCCTGAAACAGAGGGTTCCCCATGCTGCGGACTGTAGCCTGCCGCCCGACGCCGGGGCGCCCTGAAGCAGAGCGCCCCTCGCGCCAGGCAGACATGGGCCAGCCCCACAAGCTCGGGGGACAGCGGGGAGGTGCAGCACCGCCATCCCACTGTTCCCCGACCTGGTTTTGGGGGGGGGAATAAAGGAATTTTTTTTTTCCTTTATTCCCCCCCCCAAAAAAGTAGGTGCGTCCTATGGGACGGAGCGTCCTATGGGACGAAAAATACGGTACTTACTATTTCATAATAAAGTAATTATAAAATACTTTCTTTGTGTTTATTTGATGCCTATTAAAGAGAGTTACTTTATATATAGTCAATATAGGCACAGAGTTAATTTTTTAAACATTTTCTAATGGTGGTGTGCCTCGAGATTTTTTTCATGAAACAAGTGTGCCTTTGCCCAAAAAAGGTTGGGAAACACTGATCTAGGCATACACACTGTCCATGCTTGCACCCCGGAGACGTCACTTCTGTGTTGATAACACAGCAAAAGCCATGTGGGAGGCAACCTTAACGAGTTACCCATCTCTGCAGCCACAGCAGGCTCTCTGATTCTCCCAGCAGTTTAATTTCAGCTCTGGAGACACACTCCATTGTCTCTTGAGACAGAAGAATGCCGCAACATTAAAAAACAACAACATTAAAAAAAATTTATACCGCCCTTCATCTGAGGATCATAGGTGGCTTACAATATAGAAGCACAAAAATACATACCATAGTACGAAACAAAAGCAATACCCCCCATTGGCTACAATTTGTTAAATTAGCCAAAGGTCTGGGAAAGGGAGGGACGCCTAAAGATATGTAGCGAAGGTGTCAGGTGAGCCTCCATGGGGAGAGCATTCCACAAGCAGAGAGCCATCACGGAAGGGGCCCGTTCTCACGTTTCCGCCCCTCTTGTGGAAGAGGCAGATGAAGAGGAGCCTCCGATCACAGGGTCCAGGATGGCTCACACGGGTAGAGATCTGTTAAGCTGCCTGTGCAAATTGTGGCAGCAATTCAGCCTGATGTGAAGAAAATAAAGGAGCTTAAGATTTAGGGCTTCGAATGCAATCTCTTGTTTCAGCTGCTTTAAACAAAAGATTGGTCTCTATTACGTTGACACTGTTGTGTCCCAGTCAACTCAGCATGCTAGCTAATAATAATAATAATAATAGTAATAGTAATAATAAATCATATAGCCTGCTTAATCACCAACTTTTTTAAAAAAAAGAAAGAAGAAAAAGCAAACTTTTATCCCTTAGTGAGCTCTTTAATTCTTACTTTGTGCTGCAAGACAGATTACTGTGTTGTGTCTGTGCTAGTAAGTGCCTTTATTAGTGTATTTGTGACGTCTAAGGTTTAGCCACTCCTTACAGCAGTCTCAGATTTTCTTCCCCCTCTCCCCTTATGTATCCCACCCCCTTCTGCCTCTCTCCCTCTCTCTCTCTCTCTAGCACACACACACACACACTCGCTCGCTCTCAAACGCAGAAAGCTCTTTTGCTCAGTAGAGTTCCAGGGCTCGGAAGGAGCAAAGCTGATTGTCGGGACTTCTTGCTTGTGCTCTGCATAAGTGCTTTTGTGGCGGGCCATCTGGACTGGCAGGATTTCCTCAGAATATTTAAAGTATGTTGTCTGATTTGGAAAACTCAGGATTGCCGTGAAACTCTGGGAAAGGCAGCAAGCAGGGAACGCAGACAGAACTGGTTCGCGGCTCGTAACGTAGGTGGCAGGAATGGAAGACGCGTTGCCTTGCCTTGCTTCGGTGTGCAATTCATCAGCACTTATGAACTTCTGCACCGGTAAAGTATAACTTCTTTCCCTCCCTCCCCCTGCTTTAATTGGGAACACCAGTACAGCCACCACAGTTTCTTGCTAACCCACAAGGGGAAAGGACTATCTCTCTCTCTTCTCTTCCCCCCCAAAACCTTGTTTTTTTATTTTATTTTTTGTAAATCTTCCTCTACAACTTCCTTCACAAATACATACAAAGTTTGAAGAAAAGTAATTTACCTCTTTGCAGTCTTAGTTCTTTCCTAGCCTTAAAGGAAATCTGGTTTTTTTTGCTAGTTAATGCCTTTCATGTACAATGGAAAGCAGAAACCAAATGATTTCGTTTGGTGAGACTACTCTTGCGGTATGAAAAATCCCCTCCCATGAAATAAATCTGAATATTGCATGCTTGGAAAGGGGGGGGGGAGAACCTGTTGTATCATTGAATTTTAACATTCAGCATGTGTTAAACATGTTTCCATATTTGTGTGCAAGATGCTTCAGTTAGACTTAACTTTCAGTGAAAGGTTGAACCCCTAGAGGAAAGTTTTGGATTGCATAGGGGCCCCCCTCAGGAAGTAGTACCGTAAAACATCTATGCACAATAAGTCATTATGTATGCTGCAGTCTTGAGCATTCGCAGCACGGTTTGTATTTCTGAACAGCATGTGATATTTTCCAGACCAATTTATTCCTGGCTTTCTTGTGATCGTTAATCTGCAATTACTGAAGCATCTCAGCACAACTTCATATGCATACATCATTATCAGTAGCTAGATCTGTGTATATAGCAGAAAGCTGCCTATAGAAGCTCTTGCTTCATAGAGTTTTTGCAGTGGTTGTTTAGAAATTTTGGGCCAAGAGTACAGAGCCAAAACAAAAATGTGGAGGAGCTCCAAATGCAACCCTATTTTACAAATGCACCTAATGATAAGTGAGTATAGAAATATTCATCTTGCTGATTTGTCCAGATTAATACATGTGTAAAAAAAAAGGCAGGTTCTTTTCTTTGGGGGGGGGGCAGTTTTAGACCATTAAGATGAAGAGAAAATGACTTCTGCAGAAAGATATAAAATGTTAAAATAGAAACTGCTTCGAACACCAAAAAAAGTTATATCTTTCCACACTTACTTTTATTGGTAGGAAAAAACACACTTTTGAAAATAAATCCTGTAAGTAATGTTCAGTGCTGCAAAAACAACAAAAAACAATGATAGCACAATATGTAATACCAAGGTGCTGAAATCCTGGGGTGGGGGGGTGGGGGTTAGTTGGATTTTGTTGGTTTAGAATGCTTGCTAATACAAGAAGTTAAGTACTCCCATGCAGGATAATATTTGTTCCCTTGGATTATGCAGATATGTGGCAGGAAATGGAGTGGAGGGAGGCAAGAGATTCACCTTCTTTGTTTCCACTGAGTTCCATATTGGAGATTGCAAATCCAAATCCGGTTGATACTGCTGGCACTGGGTTATATTTGTGGGCTTTGATAACAACTTTTAAAGGACTATTATTTTCCAACAAAAAAGCACTAAACATAGTTGGGGAAGGGTTGGTTAAAGTTGAATGATGAGCTTGAGTTGCACATGCCACATGTCGGTCTACAGCCCTTGAAATATTTGTGCTTACAGGTAAGCAAGCGGGGAACCTAGTTTGCCTGTGGCTGACATGTACATTGCATTTGTATTTATTTTGACACCTGTAACCTTGCTTTGTATGCTATTCCAGTTCACCCCAGTACAGGTTTGGTATCTGGTTGTGTTTCATTTCATGAGCAAAGCAGCTTTTAAGTGACCTAATTCATTAGCACTAGATCAGACATAACCCACAGATATTATAAAGGATGCTTTTAGATGAAAATAACAGGGGAAATAGTTCCATTTGTAGCATTTTTTTTTATTTAAAGTGAGTTGTACCCTTAACATAAAAGGTCGTTTCAACCTTTTTAGGAGGGCAGAATTTAGAAAAGCAAAATTTGTATAATTGTGTGGGAGGAATGCATAAAATAGCTATCGGGCTTTAATTGTACATGTTCACAATTTCATTTTACTTGGGAAGCTGGTGAGTGTTTGTTGTTGTTCATTTTTAACACTTGAAACAAAGTTGAGCACTCATTTTAAACCAGTCACCTGATTTTATTTTAAGGCTATGGTCTGAGTAAAGTTGGAAAAAACATTTTATAGAAGTTCTGGTTCTGTTATGGTTCACAAACAAACTTTTTTATCAGTTCAGTTTGACTCCCTGCAAGTAAGTATGTTTTGTGCTGTAGCCACAATTAATATAGAAGTAGTATGGGCCACATCATGTCACACATTTCTGCACTTAACGAAACAGTAGGGGAGGACACTGAAAGGTCATCTGTGGACCAATGTTGTGCAAAATCAATTCATTTGTGGTTGAGCCAAATTAATAATGCAGGATCAAAGAGCTTTGCAATACAACCTGTAATTTTGATTACAATCTGACATTACAAATCAAACTGGTGAAAGCAAAATAACTAATACAGTCCACTCCATATATTCTTATAGTCTTACTGTGGACAGATACATATTCTGGAAAATCATTTTCCTGGTGGTGACAGTTACTCTCTGTAAGTTACTGTTAAAACTATCAACCAGGCAATAAGGATCTGTCTATAGGTGCCACTTCTAGAGGATAGTGCTGTATGCACCAGATCTTTCATAGAACCCGAATACAAAACAAAGCCACTTTTAGTGTAAGGTCATGATTAGGAAAATATTTCACAGCTGTTCACCCTACTGCCACAATTAAGCACCAGTATGTTGTAGGGCTGGAAATTGCTTGACTTAAACACCCCATATATAAGAACCCCGGGCACCTAGTGGCCTGGAATGTTTCCTGCTTAAGTCCCAGGCATGACAGCAAGAATATCTACAAAGACCAGTGTTCAAGCCTTAATTTGAATATTGTGCATACTATGGTTGCTGTGTCTCTTAATAATAATTGTTATTTTATTTTTAAGAGAACTAGCAGTGAGAGTAAGGTTCACATCACAGGTATAAATTTGTGGCCCAGGTTTCAGTGATGCATATTCCCGCAAAGACTTTAGGAGTCTCTATTGCTCACATATGATATCATTTTTCTTGTTTGTTAGGGTAGTGGGGAAAGATGAGGAAACAACAAGATTTTGAGAACAAATGTTTTTTTGCTATCAGGTGCTATGTATCTCCAGCTTTTGCCCTTGATTCCGAAAAATAATCCTAGGTGCTTCACCTGGTGTCATGAAATGTATTTATTCCATAACATTTATATACCCTTTGATAGTAAAAACAAACAAAACAAACCTCAAACCAGTACTGAATTGGCCTTGTGTAGGACTGATGCCTGAAAGAATTATAGTTGGTACATAAGAAAGTGTGCAGTGTGCTGTTCAAAGAGTCTTGAGTCTAAAGGTTCCCAGATGGGATAACTCTTGAACTGTGTGGAAATTGATCTAAGCTCCTCAGATGAAGAGTGGGGTATACACCTAACTCATAAAACAATTTCCCCTTTATTCCTATTAATACCTTCGATATTAAATAAAACCAAGTTGGACCAGCAACAATATATTGCAAGGTAGAATGCTTCCTGCTTAGGATCCCAGCTCCATTCCAGTCTGCTTGGTTTGGTTTCTTCACCCAACATTTAGTCAGTATTTCACAGATATTGAGATGGTGGTGGTTAAATTTATTGAGGTTGCTGAGTTCTTATTTGGCCATTTTGTCCAGCTTAGGTTTTTCTCCTCCTTAAAGTTCCCCTAGGGCTGAAGATTTCACTGTCTTGTGGGTTGATGCTGCCGTTTTGGCTGCATGAATAATGCCCCTCACACCATGAACTTTAGAAATAGTGGAAGTGATTATTCTGACAAAGGAGCTGAGAAGGTGATTTTTTTTTTTTTTTTGAGTTCCAGATTCAATATTTTCATCTGACAGGATGAAAGGAAGATTGTGGTAGGATGGTTGTCATCCAAAGAAAGTTGTTTGTTTACACTTTGTTGTTTAATCGTTTAGTTGTGCCCAACTCTTTGTGACTCCATGGACCAGAGCACGCCAGGCACTCCTGTCTTCCACTGCTTCCCGCAATTTGGTCAAACTCATGCTGGTAGCTTTGAGAACACTGTCCAAACATCTTGTCCTCTGTCGTCCCCTTCTCCTTGTGTTTACACTTAGCTATGCCATTATGTGCAAACTGGGCAAATGAATGGCAAATAAAAGCAGCAAATAACAACTTGTGCCTCTAGAGGTTTTAATTTTAATTTCTAAAAAAGAAAGAAAAGACCCAACCTGTAATGCTATCTTGAGAGGTAGCTTAAAGCACTTGCAAATATGTTAGGCTTGTTCATTATAAGTGAGAAGATGCACATATACATAAGTTTTGCAAACTGTGGTTTCCACCGTGTGTCAAAAAATGAAGGGAAGTTAGTAACTGCTTTTCTTCAGGGTTGTCTGGATCAGGCCCACAATTTTTATATTAAACATACACTCTGAATGCTTTTCTGATTTGCGTCTCCCTTTTCAGGTAATTGATACCTCAGAGCATGTCTTGCCTTTTCCAGCTGTGCCCAGAATAACCTAGACTATGTCAGCACTGTGCAGAATGATGAGCAAAGCCTGCCTTTAAGACTGAACAAACGATTGTTTAGCTGAGCAGCGTAAACCAGATAATGTAATGTGTAGCTTACAAAGGCTCCCCTTTTGGGGGGGAGAGAGGAGACTTATGGCTCTTCCAGCCTTAGTGTGGTTTCTACGGCCACTATATGGTTTGGTATTTGACTGCAGGAAGTAATTTCATTAAAGAGATTAATACTTGCATAAGATAAATATGCAGAGATTATAGGAATTACAGTTCCCCTCTCACACTTCTCTTTACATAATGGTTTACCTCTGTGTAACCTCAGAGAGCAACCAGGCAACATTAGTTAATTATTATCATTTTTTTTTGAAGCTGCTGGTCATAATTACACTGGTGACATCAGCCATCCATCATGTGCTGCTTGCACTCCCCCTTTGTAATGACCATAATAATTCATCCAAATAACTAGGAGCAGGGAGGTTGATCAGAGTATGATAATGAGTAATATACAAAAAAGTATTTAACATTAAAGCAATCTTTGTTTTAGGAAAGAGTAATTCTGCAGTTAATTGATTCTAAATGAGTATATGTAAATCAAGAAAGTGCATAACCTAGATTCCCTATTTATTATTACACCGTATTATACATACACTATATTATTACATACTCTTTACACAATTTCACAGAAAATGCCCATGTTCCCAGTTTGCCACCTTAGTAAACCAGAAACAATGAATTCTCCTTCCATGTGAGGTTGACCACCAAGGAACTGAATGAGCACGTCTGATTCCTATCTGAAATGCAGAAGATACTTCCTTAAGGCTGATTCAGACATGCAGCAGAATCTCATGGCACAGTATTTCCATTGGACTGCATGCAAGGGAATTGCAACATTTTATTTCTCCACTGAGCAATGGTTATCCTGAACCAAGGATGGGGTACTTAGACAACTAGCATGATCTCTGCCTTGGCCATGTTTGGCTTGTGGCTGGTGGGAGTTGGAACCCAAACGAACCTGGAGAACCTCAAGTTTCCATCCTTGACCTGAGCTATTCTCTGTGAAATGTTAGGTTTTTGCATTCTTCATTTTTATAGTAGAACGTATAAATATGTGAGCTCCACAATAAACAAATATTTAGCCGGATAGTGTAGTATTGTCCAGACTGTACCTATGTGATTCTAGCCATGCATCACTTCATCTCTTGGGAGTAGTTGCAGTTTTCCCTTCTGACTTATTATGTGTGTGTTTGTGTATGCAACAGTTTGAGCAAAACAGATGTAGATCCATTACAGAGGGTCTCCTTTTTATCAGTTGGAAAGTGCTTTTTAACCTCACAGGAAACAGCATGGAATCTGAGAGAACAGCGAGATTGACAACTGAACTGGGGCACTGAAACTGTAATAGGTTAGGTTTGATTTTCACTTATAAAATACGCATTCAGTGCAATAAGTGGCAGTGGTGTATCCCTATAGATTTGGGTGAACATTTTCTCCTACACACACACACACACACACACACACACACACACACACACACAAACACCCTTTTAAAAAAAATAACTAAGTGACTTTCCCAGGTCCTGTTTCTGAGGGGTTTTTCCCCTCCTTTAGATAAGTGTGCATCTAAATAGTGTAAATGAGTGCCCTTAAGACCTGACAGGACACACACACACACACTCTAACTTTGGACATGTGCTGCATGTTTTCAAAAAGGAAGAATAGGTCCTGTTGTAGCAGTGAGGGTGATCAGTGGTAGCTCAGTTAACTTGGCCTGGGAACGGAGGGTTTTTAACGAGCGTATGTAAACGTGGCTGGTGAAATTATTCTCCACCTGGTACCAGTTAGTCCACATAAACAAAGCCTTGTATGACATCCTGTATTTAAAAACAAAAGCGATGTGTAAAACAGGATTTATAAATAGCACATTCATGCAAATGATCCCATACGTGGAGCTCTTCTAAACATACCAAGTCTATGATGTGGGACTAAATTAGAACTCTGTGTGGAATAATGGGAGCAGACGTCCTGGAAGTCCCGGCCACTGAAATGCAGCTGTGCTCTTGCTGCATGTGATCCTAACCAAAGGGTCTGAGTAAAACTTTCCCATGCAAAAAGATTGTGCAGGTGGGGTTTGGGGGGTTGTTGATTACGGGAATATCAAAACACATCCAATAGCATATGGAATCGAGATGTGAAAGTTTTTAAAAACTTATTTTCAAAGCAGAGCTCATTGGAACAGGAAGTTCCAAGAGCAGCTTGTTGTCATTTCACATGCGTTTGTTGCAGAAATGATAGGGTAGTAGGATATGAACAGTCTGGTCTGAAGTTCTTTCCCAAGGCCACACTTCATTCAAGTTTTAGAGTCCTCTCTTCTGCTTCAGAATTTGTTCTCTTGGTGACTGTTCTTCAGGAAGGTACCTGCTACTGGAAAGCTAAAATCACACCGTAGGATAGGAGATAAGAGGGAGAGTATTCCAAAGGCCACTTTACATCCAACACCTGTGGATCCTGTGCACATAATATGTCCTTACTGCCACAGGTATATGGTATGTTCCAATATTGTGAACGGCCCTGACATCTTCGGATAAAGGGCATTATACAAATTCAATAAAACAAAAAAACAAACAAAATATTGTGGGATTAAAAACAATACTTGCTTCTGCATGTGGTGCCTGAAACACATTCACTTGAATCTCTCCCTAATCATTCATTGCGTGTGCAAAGACTGTTCTCTGTTTGAGTGTTTTCAGTATTGGTTAACCTCAGCAACTCACCCCCCAAAAGAACTGTTTGTTTTTTGTCAGTTTTAAGTGGTTGTGTGGACATCTAGCTGGTTATTATTTTTTTCTGCTGCTCAAGTGTTTTGTTAGACTTACCTTGTACAGTGAAACCTCTACTTAGAGCCATAATCTGTTCCGGAGGTCCAGTCATAACTAGAAATGGGGCCTCCCAGTGCCGCAGCACAATTTCTGTTCTCATCCTGAAGCAAAGTTCTTAACCCAAGGTACTATTTCTGGGTTAGCGCAGTCTGTAACCTGAAGCATCTGTAACCTGAGGTACCACTGTAACATACTCTTTTGGAAGTTCTAAAAAATAATAATATAAAGATCTATGTACAGTAGGATGAGCATGTAAGAACTATTCTCCTCCACCCTGTGCTCCCAAATGTGCCTAGTGCAGTCTACATGGTTTTTCTTTTTCTAATTAAATTTCGAGTTTCAAGATGACTTAAAATTATTTGACAAGTGTCCTAAAAGCTATGAAAGGGGGATACAGAAAGAGAGCTAAACCACAGTAGTGAAGGAAGGGGAAATTACACTAGTCAGAATTGGGTTAAAAAAAAACACCTTTGCAAATAATAATGTGTTACTGAAAAGAAATAAGGAGTTAGTGCAAACGAAGACTAGGGAGATGGCTTTTCACACTCATCAATACATGAACAACTGCAGTTTGCACCAGTTGAAGCCTCCAATCCGTTTTCAAGAGCAGCTCTGCCTAAAGTACACAGGAACCAGTGCTTAAATAAAAGATCAAAACCTGAGAGAGGAGTTCGGCTAGCTTAAGCTGGTGAAAGGTACTTTGAGCTGCCACAATCACTACCTCTGAATCCAGCAGTAGTACCAAGTCTTGAAGAGATTCCCCAGGATTATATATCTGTACCTTTTAGGGGGAGTGTAAACCCATCCCAAATTCCAACCCAGCACTCTGAATCTGCTAAACTATCAAGTTCTCTTTATTGGCCCTTAAACAGCTCATAATGGTACTTGGGCAGTATTTGGGGAAAAAACCTGCCTTGCTATTTACTTCTAGTTCTGAACTAAGTAAGAAAAAGAGTCTTATGCCAGAATATTGCCTGCCCTTCCTCACTCCTGCAGAATTTTTTTTCAGGGGAGGGGGGGTCCTATAGTTTGCCTTTTTCTGAAAGTTCTTTGAACAGGCTTCCCAGAAAGATTGCCTGACTTTTAATGCCTCTTCCTGTCTTGAAGCCTCTCCACATGATTCCCTTCGAAGCCGTGTTGTTTCTCATATGACACACACTGCTGGAAGCTGGGATCAAACAAGAGCTTTGAAGAACCACATGCAATGCATGAGTCCCATTGAAATCAACCAGACTTCCTTCTTTGCAGGTGTTTGCGATTATGCTGTTCAGAAATGTTGCTGCTTAGATAAGTAGGCACCGTAACTTTAGGGCTTGGGCATCCCGCCATCGTATGCCCTTTGTGTTTAAACTCATTGCGGCGACCTACTAGCATGGCTGTTCCACAGAAGCTAATACCTAGGAGAACAAAAAGTCCAGGGAGGAATTCAGTGTTGTGCTAAGGCGATTATTCTATATGAGAAAGCATTTCCACTTACCAGATGGAATATGATCCCTGTTCCTTCCACCTGCTTGCTGTTCTGGCATTTCTCCTGGCACACACACACCATGAGCCAATTTCAGGGGAGGGGGAAAGGCCCCCCCCCCCCCGTACAAATGGAGGTTCTTGTGCAGGGCTTCTGCCGATGGGACTCAATTGTTGAATCCCACCCATCGTTTGATAACGTGCAGGTGAGTTTCAAGCCAATCCTATGCCTAGTATAATAGCTTATACTAGTCTTCCTCAACCTATTGCCCTGCAGATGTTGGTGAACCTGCAGCTCCCATCTGTTCCAGCCAGCATGGCAAGTGCTCAGGAATGATGAAAATTGCAGTCCAGTGGGGGCATGAGCTGGGGAGAAGCTGGCTTAGTGATCCTTGAATAAAACTTGGCTGCAGAATAGTGGCACAGGCTGCAAGGGTCTGTAGTGCTTACCTGTCTATATCTTGTTCATTTCAGCAAGATGTTAACATCAGCATATCACTGGTACCTTTCAATGGTAATTTTATTTAACGATGCTTGTTTTTCTTTTTAAAAGCAACTTTAAGTGGAGCTGGAAGAGCTGATTCAGGTTAATTTTTCTTTTGAGCTGACTTCTCCTTAACAGCAGGATTTTCTTGCTTCACTACCTTGAACGGGAAGAGGTGGGAGTGTTCTGTGCTATTTGCATTTTAAAATTTATGTCTGAACAGCAGTATATTTCTTTGTCTCCTCCTGTGTTGGTTGTTGAGAAATGAAGTTGGTGGTTGTTTTTGTTAGTAGTAGTAGTTCACAATACAATAAAAGAATACAGAAAACAATTGCATGTATAACAATGATTAAACAACTACGTATATAAAAACAATTTCAAATCCAATCCAGATACCACCTGGGATAAATATCCCCACTTAAAAGGCTTGTTATAAAACAACAACAACAAAAGTCTTCAACAGGCATCTAAAAGATAATAGGGACATGATTGATATATAATGAGAGAGAATTCAAAAGTGTAGACCTGATTCCTATATTCTGAAAAATGGACTTCCTGATGAACCTATTATCTTCAAGATGCACATTCCTGCAGAGCGTAGCAATCAGCTGTGTATATATTGTATGAGACTAACAGTTAGGTATCCTATACCAGCAGCACTTGGAACTTAGCCTGATAGCTAAGTGAGAACCAGTGTAGTTCTTTCAGCAGCAGCATGATATGATGGCAATACACTGCCCCCGTGAGCAGATGAGTTGTTGTCTTTTGCACTAGTTGCAGCCTCTGGATCAACTTCAAGGGCAGCCTAATACTCTGATAAGGGGCAGGGGGCAAGGAAACACATGGAAAAACAACAACAACAGCAGCAGCTGAAGAAGAAGAAGAGGAGGAGGAGGAGGAGAAGGGGAGTTTGGATTTGATATCCCGCTTTATCACTACCCGAAGGAGTCTCAAAGCGGCCAACATGCAAAATCACATTTGCCCAAGAACTCCCTGGTCAGAATTCTAGTCCCACTGTGTTGTAGTGCTGCAGCTGATTCATGAAAGTTGGATATATTTTTCAAAGTATTTTTTCACACATCACCATATCAAGAAAGGGTATGATCCATCAAAGAACTCTTACAGCTGCTGCACCCCACTGAAATGAAAGGGCAGCTTTGTGTTGTTATTAACCCCTGTGTCCATGCCCAGGCTCAATTACATGGAAGTTTCCAGCCATATTACATTGCATGGATGGTGCCAGTAGCCTTAACTGCATGGTGATATCTCTACAAGCAGTAGAGATTCAAGCTGATGCCAACTCAGTTATGTGACCAGTGTTCGAAACTCCAATTGTTCTAGGAGCATTTTGAGATAGCGAATTTCATTAGCATGTGCAGTTTCCGAGCTCTGGGCACACTACTGCGCCTAAGATTTCAGATTAAAACTGCAGAGTAGAAGGAAAGGAGGACCTTTTTCTGCCTCCCCACTTCCAGCTACTCTCTGAAGACTGGAGGATCATAAGAATATTAGGGGGTGGGCAAAGGAAGGACTAGAGCATGTGAAAAATGAACATAATATTTTAGCTGCAGTTCATTCATTTTCAGCTTTGTATTCTTGTTATAAAAAAGCTCACCTAGACATTCCGTTGTTGCGCCCATAGCCTAGGTTTAAGGCTCCTAGCTTTCATATCTCAGTTTCTAACACTGTATGTGACAGCTCAAAATTGCAACCGATAAATTAGTTAAGTTGTAATTACTGCCTCTCCTCCCCCCTGCAAAGTTACCACTCTTGCTCTTTCCTCTAAAAGACCAGCTTTCTATTGTAGAAGTTGCAAGAAAATACAGATCCTGTTGGAATATTGTAAAATTGGGAAGTGTTCCCCATAGAGTGCCAATGTGGTGTAGTGGTTAGAGTGCTGGACTAGGACCCAGGAGACCAGGGTTCCGTATTCCTCCTTGAGCTCCCTAGAGGAAAAGATGGGTATAGGTTTGGCAGATAAATAAATGCGACCTTGTTTCGGGAAGGAAGTTCCCTTAATTTCAGACTGCAAGCATGTCTCTGAATTGGGAGAGCGAATAGTTGCAAACTAACATCAGTGACACAATAAAATAAACATGAGTTCATAAATGAAGAGTCAAGCGTGCGCTGTCTTAGATTATCTAGCATAATTACTTCAATATTTTTTCCTGTTCTGTCTTTGAAATGTTCCAGAATTGATCAGGAAATGATGGGTTTAAACAGCACAACTCTGCTTCTGGGCAGAAATGTTCTACAGGCCACACAGCACTTTTTTTTTTTTAATTGCCAAAGTTTGTTATTGGAATAAGCAAAACATGTTTACTAGGTTTGTAAAAGCTTTCTGTGCTGGTTTGAATAAAACTCCTCCTAGCAGTACTTTGGATTAATGTAGTTTACAGCACAATCTCTGTCACAGGAAAGTTGCTATGTGCACACAGTGCAAGCAGGGCACAATTGCTCAGAGATGCATGCAATTGAAGCATGCAGTCAAAGACTCTATTTACCCAATTCATTCTCTTTCTCATGTCCTTCTAGTTCACAGTCATTATGTTTCTAAAGCTTTTACTTCCTGCTAGCCCCATATGAAGTCAGCCAATGCTTCTCTCGATTCCTTCAGCCCGTTAACTCTGCTGGCAGATTACTGCAGGGGGCAGTGAATCACAAAAATCACGATGCAGGAAAAAACATGAAGCCAGCCCATGCCTCTACATAACTCCATCCGTACTTCAGGCATCATTATATCTCAGTATATTGTGATGTTTAGGTGGTGATATGTTGCAGTGTTAAAAACCAGATATTGCCCAGTCCTAGCTTAGAAGCAAATTGCCTTCTCTTGAACATGAATCATATAAAGGTGACTTCGTTGGTTCAGCCCAGTGTTGTCTCCTTGACTGACAGCTACACCCCCAGGGGTCTTTTTCCACCACCTGCCACCTGAGTTCCTTCTAAGCGGAGATGTCAGGATTTAACCCTTTGGGCTTTTGCGTGTAAAGCAAAGAGAGCCAGTGTGGTCTAGTGGTTAAGAGCGGTAGACTTGTAATCTGGTGAACCGGGTTTGCTTCCCCGCTCCTCCACATGCAGCTGCTGGGTGACCTTGGGCTAGTCACATTCTTTGAAGTCTCTCAGCCCCACTCACCTCACAGAGTATTTGTTGTCAGGGAGGAAGTGAAAGGAGAATGTTGGCCGCTTTCAGAATCCTTAGGGTAGTGATAAAGCGGGATATCAAATCCAAACTCCTCCTCTTCCTTCCACTGAGTTATGACTCCTTCTCCATGAGCAGATACCAGAAGTTCATCTTTCTAAGACAATGTGCAGTTGCTAGCTTCCTCATGTTCCCATTTGATTGCTCCTGGGATACCCTCACATGATGATGATGACGACGATGACGACAACAACAACAACAATTATTTATTATTTATACCCCACCCATCTGGCTGGGCTTCCCCAGCCACTCTGGGCGGCTTTCAACAAAATACTAAAATACAATAATGCATCAAACATTAAAAGCTTCCCTAAACAGGGCTGCCTTCAGATGTTTTCTAAAAGTCTGGTAGTAGTTGTTCTCTTTGACATCTGGTGGGAGGGCATTCCACAGGGCAGGTGCCACTACTGAGAAGGCTCTCTGTCTGGTTCCCTGTAACTTGGCTTCTCACAGTGAGGGAACCAACCAGAAGGCCCTTGGTGCTGGGCCTCAGTGTCCGGGCAGAATGGTGGGGATGTAACCATGACTGTTGCTCTTGGCAGAGGGGAAGAATATCATGGAAGAGAAAAAAAGGCAATTTAGCTTCTATTCTTCCTCTATTCAACACTAGATGCAAGTTCAAGTAGTTTCTCACCCAGGACTTAAACCTTGGTGGGCTATGTGCCAGGAACAGCAACTCTTTATAGAATCAAAGAGTTGGAAAGGGTTCCCAAGGGTCATCTAGATCAACCCCCTACAATGCAGGAATCTCAGCTAAAACATTCATGACAGATGGCCATCCAAGCTCTGTTTAAAAACCTCCAAGGAAGGAGAGTCCGCCGGCTCTCGTCAGAGTCTGTTCCACTGCTGAACAGTCAGAAATGTATGAGAGATGTTGCCATAATATTTTTTTTAATGGTTTACCAATGTGTTATCTTCTACTTGCTGTTAAAACAACCAGTTTCTTTCTACTACTTACAAAACACACCAAGTATCTCTGTCGCCAGGAGTACAGCTGCTCGAGACCCCAGGAGGGTGGGGTTGGCACGGGAGATGTAAAATGTTAAACAGTTCTGAAATGTCCGTAACGGCGTGATATTTGCATATGTTTGCAAGCTATTTAAATCCCCTTTAAAGATACACGAAAGCCAGAAATATGTATCTGTTGAATCTGGCTCCTGTTGAAATAGAATCGGGAGTTGGAAGGGCAAATTCTCTAGAACATCCCTAGACATAACAGGTGTTATTCATCCTCTCGCTAATAACCTTTAGAGATTCCACAACTTCTTGACTAGTCTGACCCCCCCCCCCCAGCTGTAAAGCTTTTCCAGCTCAGGCTCTTTATATCTATGGGATGGCCCCCAACTGCCCATTGTATTTCAGCAGAGCTGAATGTATGTTAAAGAAAGTGTTCTTGTTACTTTTGCATCTTGCACGTTTTGCTTCTGATAGTAAGCCCAAAATAGCACTTTCCATGCAATGGGGTCACATTTCTGCCACGAGTCACTAGCACTTCTTTAGATTCTTATCTGTGGAACTGCATTATTGCCCCGTTGATTTTGCATTTGTAAATCGGGCCTGTTTCTTCTTCAGTCACCATTGTATTAACTCGCTGATGTAGGTGCTGAGCAGCTATCATAATTATCGCTTAAAAATATAATCAGTTGATAATTGCCAAATTTAAAAATAATACTGGCAGTGGAACATCTTGAAATGATCAGCAGTGGGAGATGTGAATCATACACCAATGTGAGTAATCTAGAAATAGACCAGTGATACTTTGAATTGAGTCTGCGGTAGCAGATTCGCTTTAAGTACTGATTCCTGAGTAATTTCATCTTTCCTTTTTGTTTTTGTATGCCTTCATTTGATTATTGCAGGAGTGTCTTTAAATGTGTTTCTGTGTTGCTCACTAGCATCATTTACATTCAATATTCTGCTCACGAAGAACACCAGTTGTAACTGGAGCAGGATGGTATGAGAATAGGGGCATGAGCCAGAAATTAATGTTGTTCAGCAGGAAGGATCAGGCAGGTGGTGGTGGGGTTCACTTCCTCAAATTAATGAAACAATGGTGGTAAGTTTCATTCTATGGCTTGTATCCAGTCTAGCAATAAGTAACAACCCCGTCAACACAAGGATTTCTGCTTATGCAACAGGGCTTTTCACTGCGCACCATTTAAATCCATTTTGGGGGTTCACACAACCCCCCGAAGCAGATTTAGGGGAGGGGGGCAGGGCAGGTGGAGGACAGTTCCCGCTGCGCAAGAAGAAATCCTTGCGCTGATTGAACACTTACTTAGCGGTCCTTTGGATAGAAGCCAATGTATTTTTGACCCAGTGACCTCAGCATATTCCAAGGGCAGGTTTTGAATGTCTACTTCATATAAGATATCCCCTAAGATCTCAGATTGTTGTTAATAGCGATGCTCTATTCAAGTTGAGATTCTGCATTTCCAAAGATTAAGATTCTATAGACAATTCATCCCTCTTTCTTGTTCAGGAGCCACCCTTAAAAGAAAATTTTAAGTCTGATGTTTAGAGCAGCTTCAACTCAGCACTGTGTCGGATCACATTTGCGTGGCACTCTACCCATGAGATAGTTCGCCGGGAGAGGCGATTTTCATCAGTTCCTTTTGCAGAGCCCTGCTGTCCTCCTGAAAAGCTGCTTCAGAAGGACAGAGGACCGCCAGCACTGGGAGCTCTAAGGGAAATTGGCAAAATCTAAAATGCTAAACAGTTCTGAAATGTCCATTAGCAGTGAAGCTGTTTAAAGCTGCCCCTGTGTGGTGTTCCTAACACAGAGCCAAATGTGTTAGAATTGAGCTTCAGAGCTTTTCCTTCTGTTGTGCATTTTTGCTGACTTAACATTCTATACTGTGGCATTGCTTAATGGTGTTAAGTGGACTGGCTATTTTTCATGCTGATTTTGCTGCCTTCCACTTTGGGCACTTTGTATAGAAGGGTTGGGGTATAAACATGACTAATGATATATTTGCATTCATTTCAAAACCCTTCACAAACAGAGCTTCAGAACGCCGCATGACTTTCCTTCTGATTATTTCTTTCTTGGCAGATGACAGCATTTCTGCAGCAAGTACATCCGATGTCCAAGACCGCCTTTCGGCTCTTGAACTGAGAGTGCAGCAACAAGAGGATGAAATCACAGTGCTGAAAGCAGCTTTGGCTGACGTTTTGCGGCGCCTTGCCATCTCCGAAGATCATGTCGCATCTGTGAGAAAATCGGCACCAAGTAAAGGTAAGGAAGGCCTCGAGTGCACATGGTTTGGCATTCATTTGGGGGGGGGGGTGTTTATTGATTTAAAAAGAATTTGAGAGTGCTGTACAAAAGCACGAAGGGGAAAGAAAAGCTAATTCACAGAACACATTTTAATAACAATCATTAAAACGTAAAGCAAGACAAAGGCAAAAAAAAAAAAATTCCACATGAACAAACAAACTGAAAAGCAGTTCTTGTAGAAAATTAGTGAAGCTGATTGAGCTTGACCCAATGCACCATAGGAATTGCAAAAAGCTCGACGAAAGAAGAATGGCATACGAAATTAATGGACTATGCAGAATTAGATAAGATGACAGGAAGGATTTGAAACCTGCGGGACCAGAGATTCGCAGAAGACTGGAATAAATATGCAAACTATTTGAAAAGCAACTGTATTCAGCAGATTACGCTAGAAGGACTGCAAGAAGTTTTGTAAGGAGGAATATATGAAATATTGTAAGGAAGGCTATGATGAGAGAGCTAATAGATAAGATAATTTAAAGCAATAGTGAAATTAAGAAATGTAAATTAAGTGAAGAAATTGGAAAATTTTCAGATGTGATGTGGTTGATGGAAGTCCAAAAGATTGTATAAGATGTGAATTATGTTGAATGAGTGTTGAAAATGATATATTAAAAACATATATATATATATATATATATGCTTTCGTAGATTTTCACGGGTACAGGAATGCAGGTTTTGGTGTCCTCGGGTGTCTTCCCGTGTAAAAGTTGGGGTGTCTAGGCGACGTTTCGACGAGGTCTCACTCGTCATCTTCAGGCTGGTGCTTTCGGCTTCTTGTTACTGGAACAGAGCAGGATCTCAGTGTTTGAGTTCCTATAAATACTGTTGAGGGGGTGTGGTGTATAGCCTCCAATGTTCTGGGCAGAGAACATAGCCCTCCCCACAAAAACTGACACCAGATCCAGAGGCACACAGAACGCCATCACCAATCAACCACACCAGACCCAAACCCAGACCCTCTCCACAGATAAATTACACACACCTTCCAGTAGCCAAACCATGGTGGCACCTCCGGATGCTGCACCCCCCTGCAATCCCTACACAGATCTGGCTGACACAGGCCACAAAACCACAGCTCGCCCCTATACACGAAGCCAAGCCAGAGCACAACTAAGTGCAGTACAGCCATCTTCTCAGAAAAACTCTTCACAAAGTTCAAGAGGTCAAGACACAAAGACTTTAGCAACTAATCCACACCTAATGACCCACCTAAGTGGTACTCAGGATATCACTCAAGAAATCACTCAAGATATCCCTCAAGTAATTAAGGAACAAAAGAAGAAAAGGCACACTAGCCTGGGAACTTCCTCTCTGCCCAGAACATTGGAGGCTATACACCACACCCCCTCAACAGTATTTATAGGAACTCAAACACTGAGATCCTGCTCTGTTCCAGTAACAAGAAGCCGAAAGCACCAGCCTGAAGATGACGAGTGAGACCTCGTCGAAACGTCGCCTAGACACCCCAACTTTTACACGGGAAGACACCCGAGGACACCAAAACCTGCATATATATATATATATATATATATATATATATATATATATATATATGTGTGTGTGTGTGTGTGTGTGTGTGTGTGTATATATATATATGTCTATTAGCTCAGTATTGTTTGCACTAACTGGTACCAGCTCTTCAGGGAAACTGAGTGCATTTTTATTAATGTTCTTAATTGTTAATCATAGAATCTTAGAGTTGCAAGGGACCCTGAGGGTCATCTAGTCCAACCCCCTGCAATACAGGAATCTTAACTAAAGCACCATTACAGATGACCATCCAATCCTCTTAAAAATCTCCAATGATTCAGAGTCTACCACCTTCCAGCAGAGTCTCTTCCACTGTCAAACAGCTCTTACTGTCAGAAAGTTCTTCCTGAAGTTTAGTCAGAATCTCCTTTCTTGTAAGTTGAAGCCATTGGTTTGGGTCCTACTCCCCCGAGCAGAAGACAGACTTGTTCTATCCTCCATGTGACAGCCCTTGAGATAGTTGAAGATAGCTATCATATTTCTTCTCAATATCCTCTTTTCCACGCAAAATGTACCCAGCTCCCTCTATTGTTCCTCACAAGGCTTGGTTTCCAGACCCTTGATCATCTTGGTTGCCCTCCTGCATACATTTCACCTTGTCAATATCCTTTTTAAATTGTGGTGCCCAGAATTGGACACAGTACCCCAGATGTGGCATGACCAAGCTATAATAGAGCGATACTATGACTTATCTTGACCTGGACACTAGAATAGCATTAGTTTTGTTTGCTGCTGCATTACAACATTGACTCATTTTAAGCTTGCAGTCTGCTAAGATCCCTAGATCCTTTTCACGTGTACTAATGGCAAGCCAGGCTTGTTATATCGCTATTGGCATAGCAGTCACTTAGAATGAACATAGGTAGGGTTGATAGAGTGGCTGGGGAAGCCAGATGGGCGGAGTATAAATAATAATAATAATATATTATTATTTATTTATTATTAGTCCTTTCCCCAAGGTGCTTACTTAGAGTAGGCTCACTGAGTATGAGTAACATTGAATAGCATCCTAAGTTCATTGGCTAGACTATGGCTTAGAATCTTCTGTAATTCACCGAAATTCTGTGGCAGCTTGCCAGCAGGTTCTTCACAGACAAATTGGCATGGACATTCCCTCAAGGCAGAGACTCAGAAAACCACAGACGTGCTTTCTCTAACACAACCTTTCCCAACCTGGTGCCCTCCAGATGTTTAGAACTGCAGTTCACATCAGGCCCAGCCAGTTTGGCTGCACTGGTTGGACCTGATCAGAGCTGTAGTCCAGAACATTTGGAGACCACCAGACTGGAGAGGTCTGCTCTAAGAACTAATTTGTGAGCTATTTTCAACATGATACTGTTAAAAATGTATGAAGCTGTTCTCTATATGGACAGAATATTTGTCCATCTGTCTCAGAATTGTCTATTGTGACTGTTAGTGGCTCTCTAGAGTCTCATACAGGCATCTTTCCTAGCCTACCTGCAGATTTTGTGACCTTTTACATTCAGAGCATGTACTCTACTGCTAGTTGTGGGCCTTCCTCGTAAAAAATATGAGAAAAGCTAGTGCTAGCAATGAAGGAAACAAAGTGTGCGTGTTGGGGGGTGAGGAGAATTTTAGAAGCACCTGTAAAATGCAATTTGCAGATTTTTTTAAACAAACAAACAGTAATTTTCTTTTGCAGTCTTGCCACAAATTAGCAGTTACTTCATCTGCATACTATAATATTAGCAATGGCAAGAATTGCCATGCTGCATTGTTATAAAGATTTATTGGCCGTATTCCACAGTAAGTGTCTATTGTCATTTGTGGATGCAGTTAATAACTTTTCCCAGAAACGGTTTAGCAGCACCAAGAAAGCTATATCGCAGAGGTAGGTGCTAGTTCCTTATTACTTGCTAATTTGGGTCATTCATCTGGCTCTACCAATAGGATATGAAGGAAATACTTTGACAGCAAATAACCAAATGCATATTCGGGCATGGTACAAAACATCACAATCGTAGCACTAAGTCTGCTTCCTGTACGTATTTGTTCTTCCCTCCCCATAAAATAAAAAATATTAGCAATATTTATTCAGTCCAATGCTAATGAAAATGTTTCAGCTATTGGAACTTCGCAGTAGTTTTGATACATAAAATGGGGAGGATTCACAATACCTCCAGAGCACATGTCTGTACTTAACTTGAGAAAAGCTAATGTATGGAACGCCTTGCCACAAGCAAAACTCTACAGTAAATATGTTAGCAATTTCCGAAGATAAATTACCAGTAAATATCAGGTTTTTTTTTAAAAAAAGTTAGTAATTCCCAGGTGATTACACCAAACTCTGACTCCCATCTGCCACCATTTTGTTACTGGTGTGCTTCAGTAATTTCTGTCTTTCTCAGGTGGGTCCTGGGGGCAGAAACCCTGAAACAGGCCACATCTTGTATTCTTGTGCATCATTCATCAGTAGGAGGACAGCTGATATTTCATCTGTAGCTTGTGGGACATACATGCCACAGTTTAATATATGTACTATAATTTATGCATTGGCTGATACACCATCCACATAGCCTAGTGAACTGATCAACAGGTCCACTGCAAACTGTCTGGCACCTGAGAGCCCCAGCAGAATTTTATTATATTAAAAGCTTGTAACTTTTATGTTAAAAAAACACCTAGGTCTTATTGGCTTTCTGTAGGCCACCTCCTGGCCAGACACTCTTCTTTGAAACCTATGGAAGGGTGTCCTGATATCTTGTCCTCCTATGGGCTTAATAATGTTTCTAAGGTAAGGGCAAGAAGAATAGAGAAGCCTCGAATCCTGTTTCCCGGTTTCCCACATGCACCTGAGGGACCACTGTGAGAACAGGATGCGATACTAGATGGGCCATTGGCCTGATCCAGCTGGCTCTTTTATGATTCCAGGAACCCCTCCCTGAAAGCTTTTCACTGTAGTTCTGCCCTCCTGCCCTCACGAAAGTGGGAGGGAGGGAGACAGCCCTCCATTCACAGTTTCATGAATGTGTGGGTTTTTTCCACAGCGTTAATTAAAGTATCTCTGTTGATCAAGGAGTTAATCTATTATGTGTGAGGAAGGGGGGAATGGTTATTTAAAAGTACTTTGCATCTAGTTTAAAGCAGGCCAAACAGAATGAATATAATGAGTTGGCTGAAGGCTGTAATCCCACCCAGAAAATGCTTTTGATGAAGTAAGATGATATCATAAGAGGATCCATGACAAGTACATGAAGCAAGATGGCATTCATAAAAGCAAATTTGTTGTTTTAAGAGCCATTAGCAGCGTTCTAGTGCCTTTTGTTATTGGCAGCAGTTACACAGAAATTCTTATTCCAAAGTAGAAAAGCATAATAAATGTTTGGGCCATTAATTACAGGAGCAGCAGGCTGTTTCAAGGTCTTAAGAATTAGATGGGTAGCATGAAGCAATCTTGTAATCTTGTGTGGAAAGCACATTCAGCACTGTGGGCCACAATTAAAATATATAATATATGCAAGGCTGGATGCTTCTTGGGTGCTGGTTTTTAAATGTAATTGTCTTTATATGAATGCCTTGCTTGCAAAGCCACTCACGTGTTGTTCATGTTATATTCATTCTGCATATGGTCCTTGTGCTGGCAGCTTCTTGTAGCAACACAAGAGCTCAGTCCAGACGTCACACCAAGCCATGGTTTACATGAACCATAGTTTAGAACCCAAACCATGATTTGTATTTCCAAACTATAAGACAAACCAGAGTTTTGAACTGTTTGTCTGTTTTGGTTTTCCGTCTGCTCAGCTCTTCTGCTTGCAGAAACAGCTGTACCATAGAGACATAATTATGGCTGTGTCTACAGTTTGTCAGTTCAGATGTCAGTCATGGCAACCATACTTAAGATTCCTTTGCCATGGTTTGGCATGATGCCCAAAGGAGCAAAAAAAGAGAAGGCAGGTTTTATCTCAGACTGCTTTAAAAACCAGCCATGCTATTTGGCTGATTGGAAGAAATATAATTCCTGTGGCCAGCAATGCTCATGGCAAGCCTTCAGGGGGAAAAAAGAGTTCAAGAGAGAACTGACAATTCTATTTCTATCAGATCCTTAAAAAGCAGATGGGTTGTTGTTTTTTTGAAAGTCTCAGTAAATTTTTTCTTCTGCAGCATCAGTGCAGCAAAAATTATTTCTGGAAGCAAGCACATTTTAATTTATCCAATGTCATTGTGAATTTTGGGTCATCTTATGTAGAAACAATATTTATTTGAAGAAAACTAGAGAAAACTGAATGGATTCAAAATTGATAATCCCTCTCCCCTCCCCCCCCCACTACACTTATAAACAGAAAAGGTCAATTCAGTTATTGGTATAGATTTTACAGATTTTACAGTACTGTACCTAAACAAAATGGGGTGCAAATACTGTGACCAGGAAAGAGACTTGAAGATTCTGAAGCAGCTGTTATTACTTGCACATTATCGATGGAAACTACTTCAGCCACTGTGCATTTAAACTGAAAATATTAAAAAATTGGAAGCAGAAATCTTGCAACAGAACATTAATTTGGAGGGGAGGGGAGCTTCCAGAAAACTGTCTGGCAAATCACAGAAGTTGGTCTAGGTCCAGCAATATTTCAAAGTGATTCATGCATGATTAGCCTGTTACCCAAGTCCAGTTTGGGGAATCTTGGTGGCCTGGCCACGGTTCAAGCTACCATCGTGGCTGAGTGTATTGTCTAGAGTCTAGACCAGTCATTTACCTCATTGACTGAATATTGCAAGGGCAACAGAGGGCCCTTTAAACTCTTTGGATTGGCTGTCCAGCCCAAGGTAATTCGCAGGTACTCCATGAGTTTACCTACAATGCCCACTTCTCTCTTGTCAGTCAACCAGTTGGAACATCAGTTGCGTGGCTATTTCCTCCCCCCCACAGGTGTAATGAATAAAGACACAGGACACAAGAATTTTAAGTTAATGGGCGAAAATGGCCACAACTTTATTGATTACAGGAAAGAGAGGTATTGGCTTTAGGCATTGGCCCCTAACCGACTATCCGATCTAACCGGGAAGGGTTAAACACCAACAGGGGGAGCTACCCGAGATGCGTATCCCTAGGCGCTCCCCGAGGGGTTACCGCTCGGGGGCGTGCTTTAGGCCCTAGCCTCCATAGGTTTCGGACGAGGCGTCGCCCCTCGGAGTCCTTTAACGAACTACCCTTCAATCTTTGGGGGAGGTGATGGTGCTCCTCCCCCCCACCTCATTTGCATGACAATACCCCGGCCAATGCCTACCGCCAACCGGGAAAGTTGTGACGAATTGCTACGAGGTAGGCGAAAAACCAAGTGGCTCCCGAACCAGCCAATTAGCCAAATGGGAAAAATTCCTACCTGGCCCCAAGCGGCGACCAGCCGAAGCCCATAGCAAGGTCGATGGCGGAACCTAAAGGGGTGGGTGGGTGGGAAATCGCGCTCGCAGCCAGGGAGAAAAGGGGCGAGCCGGGGGCTGCCCCGACCTTATGTGGCCTCTGGAAGGCCCGCCCCGGCCGCCAGCCGATTGGCTGGTGCGCGGGGGTGTGACTGGGGAATCCCTGATTCCCGCGAGGCTGACCTCAGCCTCGTGGGAGCGTGGGCGGGGTGACTGGGGACTCCCTGCAATTCCCGCGGGGCTGACCTCAGCCCCGCGAGAGTGTGGGCGGGTCGTGAGCCCGCAACTCCACCCCCTCCTGAAGATCGGTAGTGGCATTACGGTCAATTTCACATGTACAAACGTCACATTTCTGAATGTCAGAAACTTGGTTTAAATTGCCTTTTCTCAGTCTGGTGATCTCAGTATGTTTCAAGACTCTAACTCTCATCAGTCCCTGTCAGCATGGCAATGGTCAAAGGTTATAGGTTGGTGAAGGGTGGATTTTTTCCAGCACATTGTGTTTCACTGCATCAACAGTTGCAGAGCCTTGTTCATTCTACAAGTTTTCTAAGGATGCAGAAATCTACATATGCAAACCAGAAACCTACAGTTTCCATTTCCTTTCTTCCCTTCTATTGGTTGCCTTGAAATGGATGTGTATGCATTCTGTGAAGTACTAAACTGGAATGTTGGGACGAACAAACAAATATGGAAGGAACAAAGTGCTAAGTTCAGTTTTATTTCCTCATTCACACTGAAGGATTGTTTCATCACATGCTGAAGACTCAAAGTCTGTTTCTTTAGGGTTGATTTTTTTCAGTACTGAGTGTTGTCTTGTTTTTGTTATGCTGAAATAATTTTAATTCATCTGTCTACACCCTCTGTTTGTTTAAGTACATTTTGTCTTCCGTGTCCTTCTCAACCCCATGACTTTTCAGTTCCACCTGCATGCAGTTGACATCCAGGTCTACTGCTCTCTCTTTCACTACCCCAAATTATCCCCCTCACCCCAATTCTACATCTCTGGTTTTTCTGCTTTGTTGCTTTGTTGTTGTCTCAAACGCAATCTGTGCAGAACTGAGCTTCCCTTAGTTTCTCCCAAGCCTCCCTCTCTTGTGCGCATTCTTTATCAATTCCTTGGCATCCACTCTGTGGAACAAGCACGCAGCCTTGACTTTAGCTTTGATTGCTTTCTCTCTCTTGCTTTCATTACCCATATCCAGTCTGTTGCCAAAACGTGTAGCTTCTTCCTTTCACAGCACTGCAAAAATATGGCCCTTTTTCTCAGTCACCTCAGCAAAAACTCTGGCTTCCTAGCACCTAGACTACAGTAATCTTTTCCTTTCCCTGTTATTCTCTTTCATTGTTTCATCTTGGTCCCTCCCCTTCTATCCAGTGCTGTCCTGCAAAAACCAGTTTGCAGAGACCTCTCTTTTTTCTTTGATCATACGACACACTGTCTTAAATGCCTTCACTGGATTTCTGTCATCTGGATCCAGCACAATCCCCCATGTCCTTGCCGTCAGAGCTCTCCATGGTCTTGACCCAAGTCTCTCAGCCCTTGCATCCCAATATATCCCTGCACCTGAGCTTCTCTCCTCCAGTTCTACCATCCTCCAGTGGCTGAGGATCTCTTTCTTCCGCCAAAAGGCTTCATACTTTTCTTTCTTGCTGCCTGTACGCTTGGAACTGTCTCCCAGAACACCTGTCTTGCTTTCTTCACATTTTCCACGAAGACCTAATGTGTAACTGAGCTTGCAAATAAGCCTAAGTAAGTGTAATTGAAATACATTGCTATCAATGTGCAGATGACGTGCCTCTCTGTTACTCCTTTTCATCTATGTCAGGGAAGCGAAGTGTCTTGGAAGAGGGCAAGGAGCTGAATGAGTGCTAATAAATTGAAGCTTATTCCAGACAAAACAGGTGCTCCTGGTTAGAAGAGAGGCAGATTCTGGATTTGTTTTGGGATGACCTTTAATGGATAAAACTAATTAGCACAAGGATTTCTGTCTGTGCAATGGGACTTCCGCTCTTTGTCCAATCTCACCCCCCCCCCACTCCCTGTTCTGGGGAGGAGAGGAAGTCCTGTTGCACAGACAGAACTCCTTTTGCTTAAACCCTTTATTTTGGATGGGGTGTTAATCCCCTTGAAAAATCAAGTTTATAATCTGGAAATGATCCTGGATTTGGGGTTGCCTTTTAGTCTTCTAAATTTGCACTTAGATTAAAACCACAAGGTGATCTCTTAATAGGTATTTAAGAGCTAGTGTGTTGTAGCAGTTAGAGTGTTGGAACAGGAGCTGGGAGATCATGGTTCGAATCCCCATTCATTCTTGAAATTTACTGGGGGCCTTGGACCAGTCACTACCTCTCAGCCTAACTTACCTCAAAGGGTTGTTGTGAGGATAAAATAAGGAGAACTGCGTACGCCCCCTTGAGCTTCTTGGAGAAGAGGCAGGATATAAATGAAATAAACAATTTTGAACTCCGACCTTCCACAGGTGTACTTTTTTGTAGTGTTTTTTTCATGAAGAAATTATTTACACATGATAGGTTCCTATATATCCCTACCAGCAGAGGTTCATGCAGGTGTGTATTATGCAGTGGGACAAACAGAGAGGCAGATCAGCAGCATCTCTTGTTCCTGCTAGGATGTTTTGCCTTCTGGAAGGTCTCGGAATGTCAGTATTTCATGACTTTTCCCTTCACACTACAAAATGTTGGCACTTGCATAGTATGCCAGAAAACGACAACCTGAAAGCAGCGGAGGAGGAGAAGGAGGAGGAAGGTATACTCTGGCGCTTGTGGCTGCCAACGAGATAGATTGCACCACAGCTGGTGTCTGGGAAATGCATTAGGACCTCATAGGGTGTCAAAATATATGTAACATAAGACTGCAGGCCCGGACTGCAAAGACATGTCCACAGCACACACAATGGCACTAGTTAGAGACTGCTTGGATTAAGCCTGCATTTGAAGGGCAAGATGAAGGCTACTGCGCCCCCTCTGAAAAAGCTGCTTCCAGGCTGAAAGCCTAGCGTAATGCATCTGACCCCAGAGGAAGATAAATGCACCAGCCTCTCTTGCTGAACGTGGAGGCAAAGAGCTGAGAGTTGGCTTAGATGGAATCTCTAATGGCGAAAAATTCTTTGCACTCTGTGTGCGGAGAATAGGAGAGTATAAGAATGTGATATGTTATCTGTCTCCCACATAAGCACCGTTTCTGGAGATGCAAATGTGTGTCACAGCTGGATGGAATTGTCTTACAGGAGAAGTACAGCCAGGGTTCAGTTTACATTTGAATGAATGTACAACTTTTGTAGCGACTTTGAAACTAGATGGCTCCCCCCTTCTTTTCTTTCTTTTTTTAGACAATTTCCTGTAATATCAGCTACAAACAGAATCTTTACATGTTGATTTGGGGAATATGTTGACAAATAAGCAAAACCTTTTTTGAGTAATGATCTATGGTGCAGATTTACCCCCCTGCAAATTGCGGTTTTAAAATGAAAAGATCTCTCCCCTTCCTGTTTTTCAGTTTCCTTTCTTTATGTGCTTTAACATTGCCTTATCAGTACAAAGGCTGTACCAGAAGAAGAAGAGTTTGGATTTGATATCCCCGCCTTTCACTCCCCTTGAGGAGTCTCAAAGCGGCTAACATTCTCCTTTCCCTTCCTCCCCCACAACAAACACTCTGTGAGGTGAGTGGGGCTGAGAGACTTCAAAGAAGTGTGACTGGCCCAAGGTCACCCAGCAGCTGCATGTGGAGGAGCGGGGAATCGAACCCAGTTCACCAGATTACGAGACCACCCTGGCTAATGCTAACCAGAGTTTTCATTCTTAACCAGGGTGCGTACCCCGGTTTCAGATGAAGCTAGAACTTCCTCAAAGTTTACAAGGGAAGAAACTGAGGAGTCTTGAACCTACCTCCTCACCCTTGTGGGGAACCCATGGTTGTCTTCTGCATTGAGTTTAATTATTTTCTAAACAGTCACTCAGAATTAGCATTTTGCTAACATTTAAATTGATGAGAGAGTAAGGATTTTGCACAGATTTTTGGAAACTCCCCAGTATTTTCTAAAGAATTCTGTAAAGATTGCACAGGGAGGTTTTATGCAAGCATTTCTTGATCAGACCTGTGTTGGATTTGAGAAGCTGGTTAAAGCCACTCATTGCAAATGGATCTTGCAATGGAGAATTACTGGTGGTTTATTTTATTCTTAACTGCGCCTAGATGCTAGAGGTCAGTGGCCATTTAGTGGCTTCAGAGATGCTCCCAGAAGCAATGGGATGGATAGTGCCAGAGTGCTTCTCTTTGGATTTCTTTTGTAATGACATGGAGAGATAAGTGGATACCAGATGCTTTGGACACTGCCCAGGAAGTATGAAAAGCGGAAGCGCTTCTCATTCACACTTACTCACAGCTGCCGTTTCTATTTTAATATAGAAGAGCCTACATTTGTTTCTCTTTTGAAGAAATTATTTGTGAACGTAATTTAAAAAAATCCCTTGATTATATTTTTCTGCGAGTATGAATTATGAGTAAAATGATGGACTTCTGATTAAATGTGAAAGATGCTTCAATTTTTGTTTTTAAAAATTATTCATAGGATGAGTTGTGCATTAACACACATATAGAGGCCATCAAGTTCAGATAGGGAGTTGGGGTGGGGAGATGATATGAAACAGACCAGTTAATCAACAGTTCATGTGCCTACAAAATTGAGTGTTGTGTAGTATGTCACAAAGAAAATAATAGACCTGACAGACCCTGTCCCTACAAAACTCTCACTCTCTCAACTGACAGGATCACACCAACTATCTTAACCGTATGTCATGCACAGTGCCCCCTGATGTCTGAGTGCACAGTGCAGGTATCTGTGCAAAGTCTTCTGGAATCTAGAAGGGTTCCAGATTTTGTGGACACCATCATGCATACAGCTGTATATGTGAAAGCTCCCTCATTGCAGACATGCTAAATGTGTAGGCATCAGGAGGTGAGGCAAAATAGCATTTGCTAGTAAAAGCTAGTCAGTATGGCTGATCTGTTCATGCTCTGATGGAACATGTGCTTCTTATGAACAGTGCTAATATTTTTAGTTAATCTGTGGGGTTGGTTGGACCATCAGCCGCTCATGGCAGACAGCATATCGGAAATTATGAATCATAGGCTGGAGCAGTACAGTCATACTTACTTTATGATAAAGCTGGAGAATCTGATATCCCACCCCGTGCATTGAGTTTGTGCATTTGTAAACATTAATTAAGGAAAGCAAACAAGTACATTTTACACCCCCGAATATACTTTTGGTGTAGCAGTTTTTCATTAAGGAATGCAATGCTACTATTATGCATGTGCATTGGCGCTAAAGAATTATTAAAGTATAGTAATAGCCATATTTATAACATATGTTACGTATCAGGGCAGTTGGGGATTTGGATGGCAGATTTGTAGCAAAGTGGAAGCTTTAGGGTATGAAAAGTGAGTTTTGGTTTTTAATAAAGTCATTTAGTGCGTAGCCACGAGGTACTGACAGCTTTATTTCCCTTTTCTTGCCTCACCCTTATTATGTATGACCACCCGGTTCCCTTAATCTCTGTCAGTTCTATCCCGACTCTTCTTGATCTTTCTTCCAGTCCTGTTGCACTGAGCTGTCTTAAAGCTTCCAAGGGTTCTCATAGTAGCTTTCTAACGTACCCTGTAGTCCTCCTGTCTGTAATTTTTCTGTGTATCTAAAAATGCATATTCACCGTTGTTCTCTAATGGCAACCAGTTCTCCCCATAACAGCTTGTAGCCTGCAAGTTCTCTGGGTGCAAACATTCTCAAGTTGTTCTAGAGTGAAGATTGTAAGATTCAGGTCAGTTCAGACTGTGAAAAACAAACAAACAAACATATTTTTTATCTCTTTGCAAAAAGGGTTGTGGAAAAAGAACGTTTTGTTACTTTATTATTTTTATTGTTCATTCCTTACGGTTGTATTCATTTCATGATAAATTCCATTTGTCTTCAATGTTCCTTTTTGTTGCTTTTCTTTGTACTTAATTTCAGGGGGAGTATAAGAGGCAACTAATGATGTCTGTTATTTTTGGTGCTTTTCATTTATTGACATGGAACGTTTCAGATCTTCTTACCTTCCAAAGCATCAAACATGCCAAATTTCAGACCGGCAGAGTAGGGAGAAGATCTCTCTTTTCTTACAGATAATTAAAAATGCCATTGCAGGCACAGTGTTAACTCTTTTCTAAACTGAGAGGGGAAATGGGGCAGGTAGGGAAAAGCACATTGTGGAATAGATTTTAAGAGCTTAAAGGAACTATAGGGTAATTGAGAAGCTGGAATTTTTGTGAGGACAAAGGCAAAGCCCAGAGGAACCCACAAATGTTCTGTTTCCCAAAGAGCAATGTTCATGCATTCTTGCAACAAAATTGGCCTTAATCTTTCTCTAGCCATTTCTGTTCTCTGATTATGTGCCTGTAGGAGCAACATAAAAGGTTTAAAGAGGGCTTTGTCTAAATCTATGTTATCTTTCATTCACACACACATACTTGACAGGTTTTTAATGAAAGGGGTCTCTCAAGCTTGGCAGATATTATTCTATGAAAATTATCAGAATGGAGATGGAATCCATTATCTGTGGAAGACATTTTCACTACTTTGATCTCCAGCAGTTTGGCTCTAATCCTCATTGCCCAAACACAGGATCTCATTTTACATTCAGCTTGCATCTGGCTCCTGTCCTGAGCCAAAAGATAACACCGAGAGCTAGTCTAGCTGTAATGGTTCGTTCTGGTTTGGCAATTTACATGCAGCATAAAATCAGATGGTTGTATGTATAGTAAGTGCAAAAATGTTACTGTGTTAGGGCTGTTTGAGATAACCAAGCTCCGTTTGGACTTTCATAAACGCCCCCTGCAGTGGTTACACAAGCTGGATTGCTCAGTTGTTTTTAGAGCATGGTGAAGGTTGCAGGTTTGATCCTCGTAAGGAACAGCTGGAATATTCCTGCATTGCAGGGACTAGAGGGTCCTCAGCGTCCTTTCCAACACTTATGATTCTTGGATCATGCTTCTCATCTTGGAACGGGGCTTCCCCACCTTCCATCCAGAGTCTGTTGGATCAAGCCCAATGGCTCATCTATTCCAGCATCCTGTTCTCATAGTGGTCAGTCAGATGCCTACAAGTAGAACTTGAGTGGAAGATCACTGTCCTTTCTGTAGTTTCCAGCAACTCCGACCATGAAGATGGAGCATAGTCATTGTGGCTAGAAGCCATTGTGATAGCCTTAATCCCCCATGAATTTGTCCAACCTTCTTGATGGTCCTGTTGTGCGCCTTCCTGGAAACCTTTGGGTGAAGGGCCATCTAGAAATATAAACAAATACAGTGGTACCCCGGGTTACATATGCTTCAGGTTACATACGCTTCAGGTTACAGACTCCGCTAACCCAGAAATAGTGCTTCAGGTTAAGAACTTTGCTTCAGGATGAGAACAGAAATCATGCTCCGGCGGCGTGGCAGCAGCAGGAGGCCCCATTAGCTAAAGTGGTACTTCAGGTTAAGAACAGTTTCAGGTTAAGTACGGACCTCCAGAACGAATTAAGTACTTAACCCGAGGTACCACTGCATTTGCAAACAAATCACACAACGCTACCTTTTATACATCCAGTAAGTAAAATCTATCACCCAGGACAATTTGTTCTGTTGAATGTCATTGCAACACAAATTTAGCCCTTTTCAGGTAATTCAGTGTGACCAAGTGAGGGGGAAATTGATGTGGGAGGCAGGGAGCTTGTGTACCAGCCCTCCCCCCTCCCAAAATTATAATGCCTACTGGTCTCTCCCACTCTATTCCCATCTCTCACGTATTTAAAATAAAGGTCAGATGGGGGCTTGTAAGCATGTTTAGCTGAGCAACCTTAGAAGCCTCTCCCCAATCAGGAAGCCTTTATTCTTCAGTTTATATGGATGCTAGTGATTTTAGGATAAATGAAAGGGGAAAACATTGACATCTCCCCCACCCCAGTTCTTTCCTTTCATCAAAGCAAATTTTATTCCTCTTGAACATCTGATAAATGCCTGTTTCGGTTCTGAATTTATATATTTCCTGTGAAATTTGAAAGCATGTTTTTTTTCTTTCTTTCTGTCTGACAGGAAATTTAGAGCTGTGGTAGTTGTGTCCCTCCCATTCACAACTCCATAGAACTGGCAGCCTCTGAGGTATTGATCTATTATGGTAATGCAGAATGGAAGGGAGTTCACCTACAGTTCAAGGGCGAATGAAGCGTCTCAGATATAGTTTCTGCCTTTCTGATCCCTGGGAAGGATCTCAGAAATAGTTTCGTTAATAGTACTCGATGGCACCCAGCCAAAATTTCCTCAGGTTGCTGCGTGCAAAAGGAAGTTGCTTTCGCTCTGAAGTGACCAGGGCAATTCCTGTTCTCATTGAGCAATGTCTGAGCCCAAGTGACTGAGTACACATCAGAGCTGTTAAATTATTTTCATAATGTTCCATGTGCAGTGGTAACATTTAGACATTTAAAGAATATCATCATTCTCCGTACCTGGCATTCTCATCATGGTGTCTGTGGGCATCACAATGCCCACAGACACCCCCTTGGCACCCGCCAAGGCCCCTGGTCCTTCCCAGTTTTTAAATGGTTTTCTGAATTTCCAGTTCAGGGAGGGGGAGTTGCCTCCTTTTTTGTGTGTCTTTGTGTAGCTGCTCTGCCTGTTGGGGAGCTCTCTTTAAAACTTTCTTCTGTGAAATTTATGGTGCCCACAGCAGTTTGTTAGATTGCCAAATGTGCCACCAGACTCAGAAAGTTTGGGGACCCCCTACAAAATATAAATATATTAGATATCGTCGCCATCTCCTTATAGAACAGACAGGGCAAAGAAAGGATGGAAGAAGACTGGAAGAAATTCAAGATTTATTTACAAAAATATTATGATTTATCAGAATGTTAAAAAAGATGCTTAGTTATAAATAATTGGCCATCACTAAAATAGATTAGGAACTGATGATAAGAGAGATTAAGAAAAACAAATTTGCAGGAGAACAATTTTATTGTAATTAAATAAGCGGTTTTAAAATTTGGAAATAAGATGATAATTTGCTGGACAAAATTTATTAATGATGCAAATGGGAGTGGGAGGCGTGAGGAAGTTCAAAGAGGATATGAAATTTTGTTAAACAAAGTAATATTGTATACTGTTATTGGATGTTTTCTTTTTTTTTCTGTAAAAACCTTAATAAATATTTATATATAAAAAAAAATAGAACAGACAGGGCAGTACAAGCTATTAGTGTACATTCCTACGTATTCATTGTCATCAGACCATATTAAGTAAATAAATGTAATGGCGAGCTGTCATGATCAGGTGTGCAGTGGGAAAATATTGCTGTGGACAGTAGCTCATCTTATTAAACTGAAGCAGTATGTTAATGATGGTGGTCATGAAATAAGAGCCATCTGGTGGCCAAAACCCATGGAGGGTTTTGAAGAATAAGTTGCAAGGCCAAGTTATCAGAAAAGAGAGGAAAAATGACAAAGACCTGGAATCTTTTCTGTACATGACAATGTACTCTGTCTTTCATGGAGTCACAGTGCTGGGCAAGATGCATTTTAGTCTGACTTTGTGTGTGTGTGTGTGTGTGTGTGTGTATTTGTATTCCTAGACTTCACTTTAATTATAATCTTGCTCTCTGATCTAGAGTATGGGGGGATCCGTTAAAAATAATAACCCAAAACAATCAAATGACATCTGGCAACCTGATGGTATTTGGTTTATTTTTATTTCTAATGATAGTCTTTGAAGTTAAAAGAAAGAAACTTTAAAGTTAAATTTTCCATTTCAGTATTTTATACAACAACAAATGCACTCCAAGTTCTGGTCAGCAAGTTACTTGTTTTGTTAACTGTGCATATATAGAGTTTTGATTATTAGTTTCTACAGTATTCACAACCTTTGCAGAATAGGACAATGTTGAAAGCTTGGGTGGGTGGAAAAGTGATATTTATTTTGTGTGAAGGAAAAATGCTTCCTGTATAAAACGGGGGTGGGGGGAGCAAGTTATAACTGTTTTTCCAAATGGTGGTTTATTGATTTTTAAGGATATCAAAGGGCTGTTTTGCTTGGATTCTGCTCAAGTACCGTTGTTGACTGACAAGCCGGCCACACATATACCAGATGTGCAGCCTTTTTATCTTCACTGTTGTTCTATCAAAGCCAATCTCAAATGTGATAAATCTCAATTTGAATGTCAGTGGGGGATGTTTTTGAAGGCTGTTACGAATTACCTTCTCATTGTGTTTCTCGTAGGTCAGCCGGGCCTCCGTGAAGCTATCTCCCTGTCCTGCATCACTAATGGAAGTGCAGGAAGCAGAAAAGCTAGCCATAGCCCTTCCATACCAATAGCTCGAAAAGAAACACTTTCGTCTGCTGCTAAAAGGTATACCTCGTCCTTGAAACAATAAATACATAAACTTGAGAAATGTGGAACACAAGTCAGAGTGTACTCAGTTCACAGAGCAGAGTTCAAATCCCTATCCACCCAGGAACCTCACTTGTGAATAATTCACAATAATTTATATGCTGCTTGATTGTAATAAAAGCCTCAAAGCAGTTTACAAAAAGAACAAAACTATAAAATCAACCATCGAAAAAAAAGCAATTTATAACATTCCAAAAATAAATAAAATCACTGATAAAATTAAAGCACATTTCTACATTCTACAGGCACCAAAAAAAAAAAAGGAGTCTGACTGATGTCAGTAGTCAGCACGGATATTATTATTGTTATTGTTACTACTACTATTACAAGTATTACTACTATCATTAGAAATTTTAAAAAATGGCTGGCTATATCACTTTGTAGCCTATTTGGCCTTCATTCTCCCTTTGTTTTGCCTCCGTTTTACCTGCTTCCTGATTTAGGGCCAATTATTTCCATTTTTGTCTATCGAAAGCCCAAGGCATAAAAAGAGATAGGGAGGATAGAACTTGAAGTTAACTACTTTTCTTAACCATTTGCCTGATGGGCCAGAAGCTAACAAAAACATGTTTGTTTGGTATTCTGATATATTTATAGGTCCTGGGTATTCTGGGCTTATTCATTTATTTTAAAGCTTTCTGTTTGTTGCATTTGAAAATCTCAGGGTTTTTCCTAGTAAAGACACAAAGCTGAAGCAGTTTCTCTGAAGGTCTGTGTCATATATCTGCCATGTGCCCATTTGCATGATGATGATTGTGTTGATGTCTGCATTGTTTGTGGTTTAAATACAGCCTGTCCCTTAATCCCTTCTGCCTTTGACCTACAGGAATGGCCTGTGTTGTTGTATGTGCAAATAAGTCCAAATTGCTGTTCTTTGAAATTTCATTGCTCTATCCATGGAATAAGATAGTTTCACAGTATAGCAGAGATGAGGAACCTGTGGCCTTCCAGAATGGCCAGTGATCGAGGAAGATGGGATTTGTAGTCCAATGACATCACGAGGATCAGTTTTCCCATCTCTGCCCCAGGAGTTAATGATCTTAGCTCATGCATGCTGAATCTAATATTCCCCATCAAGTATGATATATGCCATATTAGTAGAAATGCTGCTTAAATCATCAATATTTGCAACATATTTTAATAGCAAGCAGAACATCAGTGGTTCCTTTTGAAGTCTAGCTGTCACTTCCAAACGAGTCTTGATTCAGGATGTAACTACCCTGGAAGAGACAAAAAAGAAAGAAAGACAATATTTGATTCACTGTAGGATAACTGGCATGATGACTGTCACAATACCAGCAAGCAAGAGCTGCCAGTACATCTGTCATAATAATAAACTTCAAAGTTGTTTTCTCTAGTGGTAAGACATTTCCTACGGTTTGTTTTTCCATACAATATTGCTTTGTCAGAGATCCTGGAAAAAGTTGAAAGTTAATTGCAGCAGAGGTTTACCCCGTAACCCCCTTCTTCTTAACTTTATTTTTCAAAAATGTTACCTATACTTGCATC
The DNA here is from genome assembly GCF_964234715.1 of Podarcis melisellensis. NCBI lineage: Eukaryota > Metazoa > Chordata > Lepidosauria > Squamata > Lacertidae > Podarcis > Podarcis melisellensis. The sequence goes on along the minus strand of NC_138530.1, from coordinate 23,502,364 downwards.
CAACAATATCGCTTATGCCAATGGAAGGTATTTTGCTCCAATGGGGTCTTCCATCAGAAGAATGGGGAGGGACATTTTTTTTTACCAATCCCTCCTCAGCTTGCAGCTTTCCATAGACTTCCAAAATCTGCTGCAGATGGTTCAGGTATCCTGTGGGAACAGCTAAGGAAATAGCATGGGGGCTGTAGGGGCAGAAATCTCCTCCTCACTGTTCTGCTGATGGATGATCCCTGTTGGATCAAAGAGCCTTCCATCAGCAGAAAGGAAACCATTGGATTCAACCCTTCAAAAAATTCATAAGAAAAAGAAATATGCATGATAAATTTGGGGGTGCATTTATTTCTTAAGCAATGAGACCAAAGCTCTCGTTTATTCTTCAGAACACTAAATGTGCATCTACAGAAGGTGAGGACATATAATTTTGATGATTTAGAAGCATATTAGACATAAAAACTACTCTGTTGCAACTGCTTGCTTTTTGCAAAATAATAATAATGATATGTGAACACCAATACAGCACATAACAACCTATACTTGTGAGTTTCAGATGATTTATGTAATCTAAAATACAGCCACTTTTTATGTTTGGTAGATAAATAAAAGATCTTAAAGCAAGCTGTTTATGAAGAAAATGAATTCCATATTTGATTTCTGTAGCCGTTAACCTGACATATTATTTCTTTTGCACAAATGTTTTCATTGTGTTGGGTTTTTTCCCCCCTTTCGCTTTTCTCCATTTTGCGTTCATTTTAAAAATACAATCTTTACCTCTTTCTTATACTTTGTTTTTCAGTGGTACAGAAAAAAGGAAGGAAAAACTTCATGGACAAACAGAGAAAAAAGAGGACTCTCATTCTAATGATCAAAACCCACAAACTCAAGCATCACCTTCACCTTCTCCCCAGCCCTCTGCACAGACTCTCCCAACACACAGGCAGACCCCAGAAGTCAAGAGCTCTGCTCCAGGCAAAAGGTTTCCTAAGTACCCAAGTACACAGCTAGGAAGTGGTTGCAACGATACTAACATTGCGCTTTGCTCCCAATTAAAAGCATGCCTATGTCTTTTATAAAACCATTTCCCAAAAGATTAGCATAACGGGTTGGTTTGCACATGGTGCCAAGCCATGCTTTTAGTGGCACAGCATATGAGCTGGAAGAAGTTTTAGGAGAATCACAGACTCACATGTTGTCTCTCTGACAATGACGCTCCCCAGCTCCAGTCCCTGGGAAATCGACTACTTCAGAGTTTAGGTTCACTTTTCATGAATCCTGGCTTGTTGGAACCAGGGGTCCTGGTTTATGACAAGCTCTGGTCAGTTTCAAAACAGCTTAGCTGCACACTGTGACTTTATGAAGGTGGCTTTTGATGAAGCACAATCCCTGGTTCATGTCTAATGGCTAGGGAGGTTTTGTGGAAAATAACACTTGAACCCAAGCCAAAAGGGGGGCAGAAATGAGCCCATTCCAGGCCGTGAGCATAACTCAAAGCCATGGTTTAAAGTGACATGTGAACCAGCCAAATGAGGATAGATATTCCCTTTCTTCTTTTCAAAGGAATGGTATTCCACTGTTTGCCAGAGAGTAGCTGTCCCCCACAAGTCCACTTCTGAGCCCCAACCCCAGGGCTTTATACTACAGTAAAGCATCTGGCATGAAAGGGGAAATTTGTGTGAGAGTGATGGGGCTGACCCAATCAGCCCTGTTGAGCATGGACTCCCTATTCTCAGTGGCATTTGGCCACTCAACTGAATTCTTTATTTAATGGGGAGGTAGAGGGCAAGAGCTGGCACATCATGGTGCAAACATACTGACCGAGCCCATCCACAGCTCCCGCTGGTACATAGGTATCATGCCTGCCCTGCTGCTGCCTCGCCCCTCTGCATTCTAGTAAGAAGCCGCAATGCAGTCCCACCAGCCACTGCTGCCACCTACTCTGACTGTATCAGCCTCTACCCAACCACCCTTGATACAACTGATTTTCTTGTAAACGCGGTAGAGACACTTTCAGTTTAATGAGCTCGAGCCCAGCATTCACGTCTATGACCATAATAGAAATCTGCAAAGATTACATTTGAATCTAAATGTGTTCCATAGTTTCTGTAAACATATCTAACTAATACTTTGTGCTGCCTGTGCGTGATGGCATACTAATAGCTCTCGGGTCTGCTTGGTATAGTTTGCAAACTTTAATTTTGGCTCCTTGTTTCTCAAACAGCTGTTCAGTCTGTTGCTTTGCCTTCTTTGTCAGTCTCTGCATGGGTGCACAGTGGCCCCTTCCTCTGTTCACCAACAATATCCAGTTCTTTACACCTAGATTAACTGTATGCCTCCTTCCGGCAACTCAGGCAACCAAGCCGGTGCCCAACATATTGCTCTGCTTTCCTTTGGACCACACTAGCGAGGCTGAGAAGGGGGATCTTGTGATCTGGGCAACCCAGGACCTCCATGCACACTGCCCAGGCTTGCGCCCTGGAAAACTCCCTTGCATCTCAAGCAATTACATTAAGTTTTAGGCTGCAGTCCATTGAGGTAATTATTATAAATATCACACATAAGCACCTGCCGTAAACCAGAAAATAGAACAAAGACCATTCATGAATTGAGCAACAGCCCTGCCTGTAACAAAACCACCCACGATCTTTCTGCGTGTGTGTAAATCAGCCCTTAAGTGCTGCATCAGGGTGGTACTGGATGCTATTGCACACTGCTAAACCGAGCAGCATGAGAAAGTGAGTTCATGGCTGGATGATGTGTGCATTAGGACCTCTGCACAGGACTGTTCAATGGACAGATGGGATATAAATTCCTGTCTGAAGTCTCTGCCAGTACCTGCACCATTCCCCACAGGGTGCTGGGAGAACGGGGACAATGCAGAGGCACCGCTAGACCAGTGCACTGGGCTTTTGTTATCCCCTTTTCATCAGTTTACAAATTCAGATGTTGCTTGCTGCTGTACACGGGTAGTTTCTTACACCAGCCGGGTCAGACTGCCCAGTCTAGTATCTGGTTCTCCAGGCAGAGGTCCTTCAGAGTCTTAGACAGAAGTCTTTCTCATCACCTGCTACCAGACTCTTTTGGCTGGAGATATCAGGGATTGAACCCAAGATTTTCTGCTGGCAGAGCATGTGATCTATCACTGAGCAGTGGGTTCTCAGCAAGGTTAGGGCAGAGCATAGAAACAACAAGCAGCACCCCCAGTGCTGTTCTGGAAGAGAACAATAAAGCTGGGGGAAAATGAACTGCTATGTCCTTGGAATAAAAATTCTCAGTGCTTCTGAGCAATAACTGTATAAACTGAATATAAACAGAAACAGACTGTACATCCTGAAAAAAAGACAATGCATGTACTTTTCTAAACCAAGAAAAACTTTAACAAAAAATATACATAAAAGATAAAAATGAAACAATAATCCTCTCGCAACTGAAAGTAGCAGTTGGAACTCCAAAATTATTCAAATACAGTGGTTGTTGTTATTCTATCTAGCCGTTTTTTTTCAAGAGAGAGAAACCCCATAGCAGGTCACGACTATTAAACCTTACCTTCAAAATATATCAAATTTTAGTGCCCTAAAATAACTCCAGAATTGGATAATTGAATCCAGTTCGGTTGGATAATTGAATCAATTACCAGCTGCCTGACCATCTCCTTAGTTGCTGTGTACACACCATAAATTTAAAGCACACAATTTTCCTGCCAAAGGATCCTGGAAACTGTAGTTCATTAAAGGTGCTGGGAATTGCAGCTCTGAGAGGAGCAAATTGAGTTCCCAAGATTATGTGAGGGAATAAGTGTGCTTTAAGTGTATGGTGTGTATACGGCCAGTATTGTCTCATAGGCTCTCAGGGGCCTTAAGCAAAGCTCTGTTCCATTAATTGCTACCCAGTCTTGTTAATTAAAGATGCCAGCCATTGGAATCTGGGACCTTCCAAATGCAAAGCAATATGGTCCATTACTAAGAGCAGCGCCAGATAAATAACCCTTAAAATCTCTTGCTAAAAATCAGACTTAAATGCTTTACACAGAACAACCAACCACATCAGCAGTTAAGAGTTGTCGAAAAACATACAATAAGAGTTACATGAATTAAAGCAGAAATTCTAAAATTAATTTAACTTGGTGGAAGCTGCTTCAAGATCAAGGGGGGGGGGAATAACTTTAACTCTCCCTTAACAAAGGATTTCAAGAAGATGGTTGCTTCAGTCATACTTCCAAAAGGGGGAGTGGGGAGAGATTCCAGAAATTCTTACTTCAAAGTTAATTCAATTATTATAAACTTTCCTACACTGCTTGGCTCCTAAGACACATAAGCAGAATTCCTCTCACTCTACCGGTCTTTCCTGCCCCTTCCTTCTCATTGCATCATTCTGCATTCCTTGAAAAGCCCGTGTTGAAGGTCTGAGGACCCCCAGCAGCGTGAGATGGGGCCCTGCAGGCTTCAGCATAAAGAGGGTATCTTGCGTGAGTGGAAATGTCTGCTTATGCCAGAGCACCTTTGAACTGAAGCCTTTGTATACCTGTGACTCCTTCTGCATATGCCGGGACGCTGCAGCCACAAATCATTTCCCAGCACCTGGACACATAGCAAAGTAGATAAACTTGTAATTGCCACACATCCGGCTTGTGTGTTTTTCCTCTAAATGGCAATGCTTCCTGCGTAGGAAAAGCATAGTGTTTGATATGGCCCCAACTAATGCATGTTTAAGTCTTTCATAAACTCTTTCTCTGTTATCTTGCACAAACTTAAAGTGGACTTTGGTCTGTTCTCCTGTCTGGCATTTGGCTGTACGAAGGCATTTGTTCTTGGGTTTAGCATATTAATCTGCCAAAGCAAAAAGAAAATGTCTGTGTGCACTTTCCCCCCCTAATGTTTGACTTCCTAACTTTTTTGTCACTTTCCCCCCTTTTTAGCTTCTGAAGGTCTTGCAGAAATAAACTTGCCGTTGGTAGCTTTCGCATACCATCCTTCCGGAAATTGTTTTAACTGGATAAGTTGCTAGGCTGTCTATTGGGCAACTGTGGAATTGTGATGTGAACTAGCATCTGCCCCTATAACCGTCCTTAATCTAAAACCAAACCAAATTAGAAGCATGCTTTTAGCAAATCTGCATTTGCAGAGTTTTGAATTGCAGATGGTGCATTGGATGATTAGATTACTCATCCATGAAAGCCTTTGTTACATTTAGCATGAATACTGTAGTAATAATAATAATAATAATAATAATAATAATAATGCAGATTGCAAAGTATGAGAAAGCATAGCACATAATTTTAAAAAATGGCATTTACATTGCACTTGACAGTGTTCCAACATTATACTGATGAGGTTTAAAGTTGCCCTTTTGACGGTTTTCAAACATCCATTTAGATCGCTTTCTCTTATCCTTATTTCTGGGGTCTTCTGGATTTGCTTGAAAGATGTCCTGGCCTGGCCTCACTTTCATCTGCTGCTGCTTGAGCTGCTGTATTTCCAGTACGAATTGTTACGTGGCATCATTCATTCCTGCTTTAACATTGGACATAAAATGTGCTTGTTTTCTAGTGTAAAGAGATCATCAACACTTGAAAAATCACACAGCGCATGGGAAAGTTCAGAAGAGAGTCGTAATAAACTAATGAGGGCAACCTCTGCCTCAAAATTGATATCAAAAAGTGGCAAGAATGCAGACAAGTAAGTGCTTGATTCAGTGCCGAACATTTTCTCCTGAGTTAATGCTAAAGCTCTGTAAAATGTGTATTAGATCATTGTGTGGTCCTTCACCCTGATTTATAACTCCTTTCGTGCTTCGATGCACAACTGATGCTCCTGAACACTAGAATTTCCCCCTTTTCCAGTTTGTGTGTTACATTGAATGAGTATACAATCAGAGTATACAAGCCCTGTGTGCACGAATAGTTAAGCTGTACACTTATACAGTTACTCACATGTAGCATTCAGTGAGTGCACAATCTGTACACAAGCGTTTGAGCTTGTACCCAGTGGTTTGAGCTGCATACTGTTTCACTCAAAAAACTTGTGCATATGTAGAGGCAGCTTGCACCAGTGTTCAGTGCAATGTATGAACAAAGCTCAAACAATGCAGCTCTATCTGTTGGGTGAAGCTCTGCATGCGTTGCAGCCTTCCACAAAAAATAAATAAATAAATAAATAATTGGAACCGAGTACTCCCCCCTCTTTAAATACTTGGCTTGGAATAATCAGCTCTTTATTGGATTAGTATTGCTTAACTGGATATTTTAGCCTGAATTCCACAACACACCAGGTTACTTTAAGAAGAGAAATTTATTTAATTAGAGCTTTTAGATGTGTTATGTAATTGTAAATTGCCATTTTTAAAAATGTGTTTTATTCACCTCTCAGATAGATGGTGACTATGTAATTTTATTCACTATAGTTAGGTGTCTCTTCAAAAGATTTCTTTCCCAACATAGTTTCATAACATCTAGGCCAGGCATGTCCAAAGTCCATTTTGGGAGCCTAATCAGGCCCACCGGGCAGTTTAATCTGGCCCCCGTGGCAGTTTAAAAAAATAAAAATAAAATAAGGGCAACAACTTTACAACTTTGGTTGGCCCTCACACATGTCCACTTCATCAAATCTGGCCCTCTTTGGAAAAAGTTTGGGCACCCTTGACTAGGCACTCAAACTAACATTTAACAACACCTTTACTTTTCAAGTTAATGTCTGTCTATCTATCATCTATCTATCTATCTATCTATCTATCTATCTATCTATCTATCTATCTATCATCTATCTATCTATCTATCATCTATCTATCATCTATCTATCTAAGATCTATCTATCATCTATCATCTATCTATCTAAATATCTAAATATCTAAATATATATATTAATTGAACCTGCATTTCTCTCCCTAGACACAAAGATGTCATCGTCAGCCAAGGTAATTGGAAACATTTGTTTTTGAGTAGACCTTTACTCAAGGTCAGCTTGTTGCTTCTGCTAAGACTGATAACAGAAATCGTGTGGTGGCAGTGGGAGGGCCCCATTAGCTAAAGTGGTACCTCAGGTTAAGAACAGTTTCAGGTTAAGAATGGACCTCCAGAACGAATTAAGTTCTTAACCCGAGGTACCACTGTATACTGCATCCAACAGCATTTCTCTATTGACTCCAGACCTATAAAGATGAAAAGAGTATCCGTGTCTCCAAGAAACTTTGCATGCATGAAGCTCCACCTGCTTATAAGTGGTTTCCCATTTAAGCTGCTCCACATTCACATTCCTTTGTGGGTTTGTATCTGCTGCCTTTATGCTTATAAACCAGCGAGGCTTCTCACATGTCCAAACACTCTGAAGAGCGCACATAATTCACACGAGGCTCCGGATCAGAGCGAGAAACTCCCAAGCACTCTTGAAATTGGCTTGGTCCCAGCAAAGAGGATTCTGCCTCTTGTGAATGTTGTATGCTATTCATTAAAAAAACAAACCCAAAAAACAGGAAAATCTACAATGCGTATATGATGTGCTATATGTGTTTCCCATGTGCATTTTAAAAATACTAGATTGGGTTTGAATGGTAGACTTCACCCAAGGCAGGAGACACCTGTAAGCTGTTTTATTTCTGTCCCATAACCAGCAAAAATGTCAACTCGAGAAAAGAACAGCCAAGGTAAGGATTAAAATTATGCAAGCTGGTTGCTTTCCTAGTTAAATGCTTTTTTTGATCTTTTATTTGGCTTTTTAGTCTCCCAAAGCACATGGGTTCAACCTATTCAATTTTAATAGAAACCTATTCCTGTATTTTTTACCTAAATAATGCAATATTGTAATTAAGAAGCATCATATTCCTCCCCGCAACCCACACCCTCAAAATCTGAAATGTTAATTGATATATGCTTAATTTCCTCTTTCCGAGAATGGACATGATATACATGTACATTAAACATTATCCAGGCAATTGTCTTCTAACAGTATCCTGAAATGCCAACTAAAAGATCCTTTTTGCCCTCAGTATTCTGGGTTACAAATTGTGTACTATGCAATCAAATAACAGAAGATATCCTCCTATGGTAACAATTAAAAAAAAAAGATTAAAGTTTGTTTCTGTCAGTAAATTCTGTCTGGCTGCTGCTGGCTTGTTGAAAGAGAGAGAAAAAACAGTGTATGTATCGTTACTGTCTGCTAAGAATATTATTCCTGATTGAGAATGACTGGCTTTGATCTGCAAATGTCACTGAAGCATGAAGCTTGAAACCTGGAGCATGTTGGCTCATGTGCATGTCATATAGAGCATAGCCATTGCATTTTTTAAAAAAAAAAACCACACACACACAAATTCTATTCTTTATGCTTTCCACAAATCTGTAGTCTGCACAATTCCCTGCTGGAAGAAATCTGGGGATTCCTTTCCCTGTACTTGGATCACTTGCTTGCCTTGTAGCAGCTATCTGTTCTGTTCCGCAAATGTGTCATTTGTTTGCTTCTGCACTCCTCTTGTGGCTCACTGTATGTAGATTATTATATATAGGGTATATGATATGTAGGAGAGCATAGACCTTAATGAGCTTGTGGGTTTCCCTATCCCTAGAACTTAGGACCATGTTTGGGTCCAATCTTACTGACTTACTCATTTGAACAAACAAACCAAAATTCAAAATGGGGATAATGGAGTACAAAATAGGTCTGAGCAGGTGCTGATGGGTCTGTTTCTGTTAGATCTTGCTTTTTCAGTCTTGTATTACTTAACTGTGTGCTTAATATCTTAATTAATGTTGTTGGTTAGCTGGTTTGGATGCAGACGTGAATAGCAGTTCAACGCAAGGTGTCTCATCTGATTTTCTTACGTAACGACTGATAGTTTCAAACGGCAAGGTGTTGAGAAGGAAAAAAGTGCGATTAATTGTGAAACTGAAAGGCTATGACTTTTGGTAATTGACATATTATGCCTGTTGGAGCTTTCTCCGGTAGCCTTACGACTTTATAATGCCCTTCAGGCATTTTCCTAATCTTGCTGTATAGTTGAGAAATCATATTGGACGAAGCTGTAAATTCTCATTCCATTGTGAAACCCAGCTTTGGAGCTCTGAATGTCGTGTGTGGAGGTTAACTACCTGCCTTTTTCTGGCACCTCAAATGTGTAACACTTCCAATGGCATAAGCAGTCATGTACTGGAGTCCCCTTTGTCAGATGTGTGAACTAATGGGGCACTGTCTCTCATATATATATCCTGTGTTGCAGTGAAGTGATGGACTATGGTTATCTTAACGGGAATGAACCTACATGATTCTTCCATTCATGTGCTTCCCTTTACTTGTTACTTCTGGTTCGTCTATGATCTTTTGAAACAAGGCAGCTTCCTAAATCAAGATTTGAAATTGGTTTCAATAAACCGTAAATAAGACTGACCTCAGTTTGCCCAAAGTTGGACATAAAATTCTTTGCTCGGAATCTGTTGTCTCCAAGGTTTTTCTTTACCTGATGACACCAGAGATCAAACATGAAACCTTTTCCCCAAAAGCAATGCATGCCCCTTCTCCTACTGACCAGAAGCTTCTAAGCTATGGCCCTTCCCCCTGGTGACCTGAAAGCTGCTGTTCTCATAAAAAAATCAAAAATAAAATCAAAATGAGATTCCAGAGTAGAACGGATGAATTAGAACTTGTCAACAAGTATTATTTCTGTTAGTTTAGGCCTTCATCACATATCTTTAGGTGCCAGTCAAAAATGTTTGTCTGTAACCAGAGCTTCGTTTAATCAGCCAATCCATGGCCTTTTATATGTGTTTTGTAGGAGGCGAGTTATTGGTTTGTTTTCATTATGTGTTATGTGTCCTCATTTTGTAGTTTTATGTTGTGATCTTCGGATGAAGGGCATTATACATGTTTAATAAATAACATAATTATTATTTCCTTTCCTACTAGTAGTGCTAGAATAAATTACAAATTACTGATATTGCAAGTGGTCATTGTGCAAGTTGTGTACACATTTAAGGTTTGCATGAATTATCATGGGCTAGCTGGTGGCTTTATTTTATTTTATTTTATTGCTGTTTGGCCCTGCTGTCTACTTTCTCTCATTGCACCTGTATATAAATGTACTTGCCAACTGAGGATATCTGATGAAGTAGACTCTGGTCATGAAAGCTTATGCCAACCTTCTTGCATTTGGGGGTGGTTTACATACAGCCTTACACATCCAACTATAACAAGTTCAACTGTGGGCACTATAAACACGTATGTAGATGGGAATCTTATTGTTACTCATGTTTCCTGTTGCCCTCCCACTATGTTGAGTCCAAGCCACTCAGCAGCTCTGAATTCCTTCTAGTTTTTCAGGAGTCTCTGGTCTTCAGAAATAACAGCAGTTACAAAGGGGCAGTTACATTCTTTCCTACGTGGCGTCTGCTGTCCTTTTGTAATTGTCGCCTTCAAATTCAGAAGATCATTTAAAACATTTGTTCTGTTTAAATAAAAGAATTCATCATGCCCATTGCATGCCCATGGGGGCACCCTTCCCTTTAAACCACTTCAACTCTCTCAGCAGCTATAGCCAAGTGTACGTGCATTTTTTAAAAAGCGTACAAATTCCTTGAAACTAACATCTAGAACATGCCGTGACTTTTAGAATCTGTTCTAACGGTTTAATAAATTTTCTGCCATGTTTGGCTTTAGATCAAGGATGCAGTTGTGTGCCAGTACCTATTTTAAGGACTTTGCTTTTAACTTGGCTGCACGTGAAATACAGCCTTTATGCTTGGCTGCCAGTGGCAGCAGGTCTCTACATGCAGATGCCTTCAGCAATAATGGTGGAAATGAGATACAGGATTACATGCTTAAGTACCTGATTTGAATGTATGAAATTATGAGGCCCATCCCCTCCCTAAAGCTGGGTTTCTTCTTGAAGCACTTTGCAGTTTGTACATAGAGCTTTTTTTAATGTAGGGAATTTATTTATTTTTGTTCCTTAAAACCAACAGAATAAATTGAAGGAAGGGTTTTTCAGACCTCTTATAATTCCGCACTTTGCAATTTACCTTTCTAGTGCAGAATGGTTCTAAAAGAGCTCTAAAAATTAAGACCATGTGCCCATTCATACATTACTGCCTTTGGATTTCTTTTAATTTTAAAAATAACACATTGAAAGTGTCCATAGCATAGCGGTGATGAACATCTCTGGGTCTCTTCCTAAATGCACATCTAACTTACTCCGCATTGCAAAGATGCGTATCTCATCTCTTACTTGTTTGCATTGTTGCATTTATTTTTTTCCACCTCGAGTTGCAGCAAGGAAACATTGGAGACAACTCTGCAATTATTGTAGAAGGAAAACCTCCTGCAGAAAAGGCTGCCAAATCATATAAGTGCTACTACAACACCACAGATTGGTGCCGTTGTTTTTCCAAAGTGAAAAGAAGACCAATGGATCAGAATTTTAACAGAAGGATCTCTTTCCTTAGGAAAATAAGAGTTGGTCTCAACATGGCCTTAAATCATATAGGGACTGCTTGGAATTGCCTCTATGTGACGGCTTTCCCCCACTGCAGTATGTAGAAGCATTTCCATTTTGTACTGCTGAACTGTGTGGAGTGTTTGGATACCAGTGACGTGTGTTGCTGACATGCATACCTCATGATGCCCAAGTACGTTATGGCAACTGGCTCACGTCTGTTAACAGCAGCAGCAGCAGAACTAAACCACTGAATGGTCCATTTCAAACTATCATTGCATGATAGTTGAATTAGCAGCTGAATCACCATGGAAAACACCAGCTTTCCCATTCCCTGCTTGAACATGACACCAATAAGAAACTGTGAAAAATTCTTCCTGATTGCTCTAATTATGCTATGGTAGCGAGCTTTTGGGTTACATGATTTTTCTGCAGGCAGCAACAAGAGAAAACCTCCGTGTCTTGCTTTCATGGGAAGAAGAGTTCTGTGTACATGGATGTAATAGCATGCAATCCATTTAATATGCATAAAACAGGGGTGGGCAACCTGTGGCCCTTCCATAAGCTCCAGCCAGCTGTTGCAGCTCACCAACATCAGAAGGACCAGGCTTCCTCAGCCTCGGCCCTTCAGATGTTTTTGGCCTACAACTCCCATGATCCCTAGCTAGCAGGACCAGTGGTCAGGGATGATGGTAATTGTAGTCTCAAAACATCTGGAGGGCCGAGGTTGAGGAAGCCTGAGAAGGACCATAGGTTTCCCATCCCTGCTATGAAAGGTATCATCTTGAAGCAATTCAGGGCAGGTTTTTTCTTACAAACATTCCATATGCTGCATTTACAGAGCTTAATAAAAGGTTGCGGCTCCCACCAGCTGGATGACATTTAAAATTAAACCAGTGTCTCCTTCCTCTTACAAATGCTTTGGGTGTTTTGTTTTTCATTTTGGTTCTATTTGTTTTAAAATGAGGCCTTTTGTTTTCTTATTTGGACGAAAAAGGGCAGGGGACAAGAGGGTATAGGAAGTATGCTTGAGGTACACATGAAATACTTCATCTTATTATATCCTTAAAAAAAAACCCCACAGTTAAACAGTTTGGGAGGGGACCAATAAAGTTCAGTTTGATGTTCTAGAACACGGCAATTAAGCTAATATAAATTAAAAGGGAGTTCAACTGCTGCTTCTCCTAGCTTGTATTTACAGGAATTTGTCCCTGGGCAACAACCTTCTGTTTGGTAAAAATGCTTTTGTTGATACGCTGCCATTATCTGTACAGTTTCCAAAAAAAGTTTTGCATTAATGCTATAATTGCCCTGTGGGCTTGTATACCTAAGAGAACGTTTTGTAGTGTTGGATTTCAAAAAGAGAAACAAGGATGTGTGTGAGGCTTTACTGTCCCCATGTAAGGTCAATCAAAATTTGTTTATACAGACTTTTTAATTTAAAAAGGTCTGAAAATGCGCTCAGTGAGTTCTGTGAAGTTTGCGTAGCCTACCAGAAGAAAACAATGCTACTTTGGTTTTCCTGTTATTTCTTTGGGGTGAGGAAACAGGAGAGATGCTTGGTGTCTTTTGTCAGTGCTATTTATAACCTGAACTTCCACAGCACCACACTTGAACCTCCTGTTTCTCTCGTGACACTTCTGAGTTCACTTAGGGCAATAATTGCATTTCATTTATTTCAGTCAATAACCAGCTGAGAAGGAGAGAAGAAAACAAAATACATAAGACACAGTATGGTACATTAAGTACAATATTAAATATAGAATTTAAAAGCAATGTAAAATATCAAAACACTAGGAAATATAAAATAATTACAGTGGAGGGGGGAAAGGTTGATGTGCATTATAATGAGTGAAATAAGTAAACCCTATCAACCAGCCAGATGTCAGGCTACCTGGTATCTTCACTGTATGTAACAAGCTGAGATTAGAAGCACCTGCTGTAAGGGAGAAGTCTTACCTGTAATCACAGCTCATTAACAGTACCTGTACAAAAGACACCTGTCGACAGAAACAATCCAGCAGATTCCAAAGCAGCCACCATGACCAAGACCAAAGAGCTCTCCAAGGATGTCAGGGACAAGATTGTAGACCTGCACAAGGCTGGACTGGGCTACAAGACTATTGCCAAGCGGCTTGGTGAGAAGGTGACAACAGTTAGTGCAATAATTCGCAAATGGAAGAAACACAAAAATAACTGTCAACCTCCCTCGGTCTGGGGCTCCATGCAAGATCTCATCTCGTGGAGTTGCAATGATCAGGAGAATGGCGATGAAGCAGCCAGAACTACATGGGGGGGGGGGACTTGTCAATGATCTCAGGGCAGCTGGGACCATAGTCACCATGAAAACAGTTGGTAACACACTACGTTGTGAAGGACTGAGATCTTGCAGAGCCCGCAAGATCCCCTTGCTCAAGACAGCACTTGTACAGGCCCATCTGCAGTTTGCCAGTGCACATCTGAATGACCCAGAGGAGAACTAGGTGAAAGCGTTGTGGTTAGATGAGACCAAAATCAAGCTCTTTGGCATCAACTCAACTCACCGTGTTTGTAGGAGGAGGAATGTTGCCTACGACCCCAAGAACACCATCCCCACCATCAAGCATGGAGGGTGACATATTATGCTTTAGGGGTGTTTTTCTGCTAAGGGGACAGGACACCTTCACCGCATCAAAGGGATGATGGACAGGACCGTAAATCATCAAATCTTGGATGAGCACCTCCTTCCCTCAGCCAGGGCATTGAAAATGGGTCAAGGATGGGTATTCCAGCATGACAATGACCCAAAACACACGGCCAAGTCAACAAAGGAATGGCTCAAGAAGAAGCACATTAAGGTCCTGGAGTGGCCTAGCCAGTTTCCAGAGCTTAATCCCATCGAAAATCTGTGGAGGGAGCTGAAGGTTCGAGTAGCTACACATCAGCCTCTAAATCTTACAGACTTGGAGAAGACCTGCAAAGAGGAGTGTGACAAAATACCTCCTGAGATGTCTGCAAACCTGGTGGCCACCTACAAGAAACATCTGACCTCTGTAATTGCCAACAAGGCTTTTGCCACCAAGTACTAAGTCATTTTGATTGGTTCAAAATTGGGAAAGGAGTACGACAAGGCTGTATATTGTTTCCCTGCTTATTTAACTTATATGCAGAATTCATCATGCGAAAGGTTGGGCTGGATGAATCCCAAGCCGGAATTAAGATTGCCGGAAGAAATATCAACAACCTCAGATATGCAGATGACACAACCTTGATGGCAGAAAGTGAGGAGGAATTAAAGAACCTTTTAATGAGGGTGAAAGAGGAGAGCGCAGAATATGGTCTGAAGCTCAACATCAAAAAAACGAAGATCATGGCCACTGGGCCCATCACCTCCTGGCAAATAGAAGGGGAAGAAATGGAGGCAGTGAGAGATTTTACTTTCTTGGGCTCCATGATCACTGCAGATGGTGACAGCAGTCACGAAATTAAAAGACACCTGCTCCTTGGGAGAAAGGCGATGGCAAACCTAGACAGTATCTTAAAAAACAGAGACATCACCTTGCCAACAAAGGTCCGAATAGTTAAAGCCATGGTTTTCCCAGTAGTGATGTATGGAAGTGAGAGCTGGACCATAAAGAAGGCAGATCGCCGAAGAATTGATGCTTTTGAATTATGGTGCTGGAGGAGACGCTTGAGAGTCCCATGGACTGCAAGAAGATCAAACGCATCCATTCTTAAGGAAATCAGCCCTGAGTGCTCACTGGAAGGACAGATCGTGAAGCTGAGGCTCCGATACTTTGGCCACCTCATGAGAAGAGAAGACTCCCTGGAAAAGTCCCTGATGTTGGGAAAGATTGAGGGCACAAGGAGAAGGGGACAAGAGAGGACGAGATGTTTGGACAGTGTTCTCGAAGCTACAAACGTGAGTCTGACCAAACTGCGGGAGACATTGGAGGACAGAAGTGTCTGGCGTGCTCTGGTCCATGGGGTCACGAAGAGTCGGACACGACTAAACGACTAAACAACAACAACTAAGTCATCTTTTGCAAAGGGATCAAATACTTACTTCACTCATTATAATGCACATCAGTCTCTGACTTTTGTCTTCTGGGTTTCTGGGGGTTTTCCTGTTGTTATTCTGTCTCTCACAGCTACAATAACCCTACCATTAAAATTACGGACTGGTCGTTTCTTCGTCAGAGGGCAAACAGGCAAATTTAGCATGGGATCAAATACTTTCCCCCCTCACTATATATTAAAATGATGAGGAACAACTTAAGTGTTAATAATTTTAAAATTAGGGCAAGATCCTGCTATGACAAGCTATGGCTACCACACAAAAACTAGCTTCCTTGGCAGTAATCTCAGGAGACCGGTCAGCCAAAAGATAATCAATATAAAACACTTGAATCAGCCTTCATAAACCTTTGATCTTCAAAAGTTGTTGGACTACAGTTCCCATTATCCCTGGCTGTTGGCCATGCTATGTGGGGATGATGGGGGCTGTAGTGCAACAACCTCTGGGGACCCAGAGTTGCAGCAAGGCTGCCTTAGACAATAGAAGACCCCTTGAACAATATTGATTTATGCAGATTTAATAAACCTTGAATAGAATAAAACTATAATCCCTTTAAGTCAGTGACAGCCGTAGTTAGCTTTACGTGAACGTTTATCAGTCTGGTGATAATGTTGAGATGCGTAAAAGTTCCCCCTTGATAGGTATTACAATAAAACACCTGAAGAAGAATAAAGCTTGCTCTTAAGAGTTTAATTGGGATGAGGTGTATATATTATTTACCGCATAGGCCTTACCTCTCATTTTAAAAACACATTTTTTTAATAGACTTGGCCTTACCTCTCTCTCCTATGAAATACTTTCTTTTTAGGCTCTAAAATGTAATGGTCTCTGTTTGTGGTGTCATTCACACTGCAGGCTGCATACATCTTGACTTTTTCAGTGTGTCTAATCCATGGGTGGGACGTGCGGGTGGCGCTTTGGGTTAAACCACAGAGCCTAGGACTTGCCGATCGGAAGGTCTGCGGTTTGAATCCCCATGACGGGGTGAGCTCCCGTTGCTTGGTCCCTGCTCCTGCCAACCTAGCAGTTCGAAAGCACATCAAAGTGCAAGTAGATAAATAGGTACCGCTCCGGCGGGAAGGTAAATGGCATTTCTGTGTGGTGCTCTGGTTCGCCAGAAGTGGCTTAGTCATGCTGGCCAAATGACCCGGAAGCTGTACACCGGCTCCCTCGGCCAATAAAGCGAGATGAGCGCCGCAACCCCAGAGTCGGTCATGACTGGACCTAATGCTCAGGGGTCCCTTTACCTTTACTTTAATTCATGGGTAGGCAAACTAAGGCCCGGGGGCCGGATCCAGGCCCAATCGTCTTCTAAATCCGGCCCACGGTCAGTCCAGGAATCAGCGTGTTTCTACATGAGTAGAATGTGTCCTTTTATTTAAAATGCATCTCTGGGTTATTTGTGGGGCATATCATTTTTATTTTTCTTCAAAATATAGTCCAGCCCCCCACAAGGTCTGAGGGACAGTAGACCGGCCCCCTGCTGAAAAAGTTTGCTGACCCTAATCTATCTTTTCCATTCAACGTGCAGTGGGTGGGGGTGAATAATCTCAAAGTGGAGACAGTCTTGTGCTCAACCGCAAAGGAAGTAAATTTTCTATATGGCCCAGAGCCCAAAGTTAGAGAAAGGTAATGGGATGGTTATGCCAACCTGAAAAGCAGTGGGATGGCATCTCACCCACCAGGCATGGCTTAATGAGCCTCTTCCTGAACCTGTAAAAATTGGTCCTTGCTTCCTGCTACTTGCACATTTTGCTTTTTCTTAAGTTGTGCCTTGGGCTGGAAGAAGAGAGGTTTCAGTCTCGCTATCCTTAGAAATTTTAGGAGTGGCCATGTAGAACTGTTAAATGAATACCGAGTGAATGGAGAAGTGGGGAGAAGCAGCAAATGTTTACAAAGATTCAGTGCCTTTCAGTAAGAGGGCAGCAGCCCATAGATTACATCTATCGGGCTTTGAAGTTGATAAGATGGTCAGAAGCATATCTTGGTGGGTGGTGAGAAAGAAGGATGTATTTGTTCCGCCTTATTAGGTCTGAGCCTGAAAAGTTGTACTGATGATGTCCCACCAGGATCTGTATCAAATCCATAGCTTACAATTTTTTAAAATGTAGTTCTTTACAGGGTCTGTTAACATTTCTGCTTGCAAAGCAAACTCACTTACAGTGCATGCATTTGTTTTGTTTTGACAGAAGGAGAGTACATCAAGATGTTCATGCGGGGACGACCAATCACAATGTTTCTTCCTTCGGAGGTAGACAAATATTACGAAATCAAGACAGAGCTGCCTTCTGAGAAATTAAAACTGGAGTGGGTGTATCCTTATCACAATCCTAAAAAACCCAGCAACTTGTTTTTTCCAGTGGGTTTTTTCTTTTTTTCTTTCCCCACCCCTCCTTTTTCTGTCTAGTTTCCTGTTTTCTTTTATCACTGTGAAGCCTGCATAATTTAATAGTAGTGTAAAGAAAAAGAAAAGTCCTTCCTCTAAGGGAAAAATAATTTTGGGATCACTAAATAATAGGCTATTGGTTTTCATCTGGTAACCACTCATAGTTTCCTGGTGCTGTTTGTGTTGACTTCTTCCTTCTTGCTTGGCACAGGCATTTTCCCACAGTCCCTCCAATGCTTTGCACATTCCACACAGTTAAGCACTGGGTTACTGTTTCGTTTGAGAACATTTAAGAGTTTCTTTGCAGGATCAGATCCAAGCACCCATCTAGTCCAATCTTTTCCAACATGGTTGGACCTCCTGCCCCTTCATCCCTGAGCATTAGGCATGTTGTCTGGGGTGGTGGAAGCTGGAGTCCAGCAGAATAGGGGGTGCCAAGATTGGGGAAGATTGATTTAGTTCAGTAGAGGATATCTAGTGCTGACACCCCAGAAATGTTTCCAAATAAAATATATCAGTGCAACGAGATGTATTAAGGCACCTATACCTTTGCAGCTTTTAGTTAGCCTGGAGAGAGCGAAACCATCAACCCAGATTTGGTCAACATACTAAGCCAAACCATGGCTTAGCAAAGGAGCCATGATCTCCTCTAGGTGATGCATCCTTGCTAAACCATGGTTTGGTTTAGCATAATATGCAATTCAGGCCAGTGACTTAGTGCTAACCATGGTTTGTGAAGGTACCAGCGCAGATACTATGCTGCCACTATGCTAATCTCCTGAAATAATAAGGGTGTGTGTGTGTAGGAGTATTTTAGCTTCCATTCTCCTTATGTTTTATGTGTATTTATTTAAAGCATTTTTATCCCACTCTTTAGTCAGAAAAGACTCCCATGAGTAGTTGACAGATTTCAGTAACCAGACAGTCACTGCACAAAACAAGACAAAAAGGTAAAAGAGATTTGGAGGGAAGCAGTAAAACGACAACAGCTAGACAGAATTATTGTAAGGAGCAGCTGGAGTTTATAAAGATTTCAAGGAGAGGAGAAGGCAAAAGTTGCAGTTTTTTCTGGAGAGCAGGTGGAGAGGCCCTGCAGCCCCATCTCTCTGCCTCTCTCCTCTTTACCTGGGCCTCTTTTATTCATTTATATTAAAAAAAGAATATCCCACCTGTCTGTCATGTATACAGAATTCAGGGCAGCTCACAGCTGAAACCAACAATATAATAATAAATAGAGACAGGTAGCCGAAACTAAAAAGAGGCAGTGGATAAATATTTTATTTATTTTCTTCATGTTTCTATTGTGCAGAAGTTGTTTTATTTCACACCATATTTTTAAAAATTACCTTTCTCCTGCTGGAATCCTAAAAAGGGTTCTGAATATTTTGCAATTGCTTAGCGGTGTCTTGCCACCTTGCGAGGAGCTTTTGGAATTTTCACACACTTCTTTTAAAAGGCCAAATGGAACTGATACACTTCCTCTCCGGAATGGAGCAATAGGAAGGCCTGTGCTGTCTGATGCAATTCTGTGGCTGCAAAACAGGTTAAGGTACTTAAAGGTTGTGCAGCGGCTTCTATTATTGCCTAATGAAAATTTCATATTTCAGGTTTACAAACTTGACTCTGTTTTAATCTTCATACTTCTGGGTAGTCTTCGTGTGTTTGTTCTATACTCACACAACTTGCAGTACATTTGTTTCCTATGTGGCTTTTATTTAACACACACCAAAAAGCAAGGGGAATCTAAGTTCCCAAAAGTTAAAATATATGTATGGCGGAGGTACTGTGTTTCACTTCTGAGGCAGATTATGAAAGAATGGTCTATTCATTCCCATTTCCACAGACCTTCACGGTGTGAGATTTGTGGAACTAATTCTCTCTTAATATTCATGGATTTTAAAAACCTTGACCTAAAAAAAAGATACGGCTATCGTGGAAGGGACTGTCGAGCCAATGTTTACCTCCTTCCTACTGGAGAAATAGTATATTTCATAGCATCCGTGGTAGTACTGTTTAACTATGAGGAGAGGACTCAGCGCCACTACTTGGGACATACAGACTGCATTAAATGGTTAGTGTTGTGAAGTTTCTGTGGTATGTCTTACAAGTGTGACTATTCATATTCTGTACCAGATTTTGCATACGAATGATCTGCTGAAAATAGTAGCAAGGTCATTCGAATCTGAATTAGAGCAACAGGGTTTTTTTTTAGTGAGGAAGAAGAAGAGTCTCCTTCTCTGGAGCTTGGTCCATAGCAGTGATGGGATACATTTTTCAGCCTTAAGACCACATTTCCTCCTGGGAAACCTTCTAAGGACCACAAACCAATGGCAGGCTCTTCCAGAAGGAGAAGCGGGTGGAGCAACAAATGCCATTTTTTTCTCCATTGTGGAACAGGATTGGTTCTGGGCACATTCACACACACTCCTTTCTGTCCAGACAAACAAGGGTTCAAGGACACATTCCAGCCAGGCAAAAGCACTCCAGCTGCAAGGCAGATTCAGTGAGGGTTGTGGCATGGAGAGAGCTCTGAAGGCTACAGAGGCCTAGGAATACATTGCAGGCTGTTGGACTAGATCAGGCATAGGCAAACCTGGCCCTCCGGATGTTTTTTTGGGACTACAACTCCCATGATCCCTAGCCAACAGGACCAGTGGGCAGGGACATGGGAATTGTAGACCCAAAACATCTTGAGGGCCGGGTTTGCCTATGCCTGGACTAGATGACCCTTGTAGTCCCTGCCAATTGTATGATTTTATGAAATCTTCGCCTTCATCACCATATAACAGATTTAGCACACTCCAAGCTGCACACGGACAGCACAACCCTCAGAACCAATGTGCTGTTGTTGTGCTAAAAGCTGTTCAGTGACACACTCTTCTTTTCTCAGAACAGGGGTTCCATGAAAGGGCATTTGTAAAAGCAAGTTGTTACCATGAATGTTGGCCCACAACAAGTGACTTCCTTGTTGGCATTGTGTCTTCTAGCCTTGCTGTGCACCCAGACAAAATCAGGATTGCAACTGGACAGCTAGCTGGAGTGGATAAAGATGGAAGAGTAAGCTTTTAAAGAAATCCTGCCTCGATAGCTGGTTTGTGTTTATGGGAACCAGGAAGGCCTTGTGGAGTGTCCACTTTTCACTTCTGCTCACCTCTGGTGCATAATTTGAAAAGCACAAGTTCATGCATAATCTTGCGTTGTGTGTTGCATATTTCTTGCAGAAGGCCCACGGGGCTCTTGAAACATTTATTTTAGCCAGACTTCCCATCCTTCTTCTCTCCCCTTCTCAAAAGGGGGGCGGGGAGCAATTCCTACTGGAACTGTGGCTACCCATGTGCTCTCACAGCTTCAAGGAAAACAAAACATGACCTCGTGCCTTAGTCAAAAGACCCAAAGCCTTTGGCAAAAAAGCACGTCAGGAGCACACAGCAAAGTGGCAGCACTCATAAACAGTCCAGTGTATAGCTGTGATTGGCACTTAAAGCCAATCTCATCTCTGCAAAGTATATATAGATGGACGACTTGGCTGTTGGGAGGAAGAGACACTTTGACCGAGGTCACGTTTTGACAAATTCACTCCAAAGAAATGTAGTTACACCAGCTGATAGTTGACCTAATAATATAATAATAATTTATTATTTATACCCCACCCATCTGGCTGAGTTTCCCCTGCCATGCTGGGTGGCTCCCAATTGAGTGTTAAAAACAATACAGCATTAGATATTAAAAACTTCCCTAAACAGGACTGCCTTCAGATGTCTTTTAAAAATAGGATAGCTGCTTATTTCCTTGACATCTGATGGGAGGGTGTTCCACAGGGCGGGCGCCACTGCCAAGAAGGCCCTCTGTCTGGTTCCCTGTAACCTCACTTCTCACAGTGAGGGAACCTCCAGAAGGCCATCAGCGCTGGATCTCAGTGTCCGGGCTGAACAAGGGGGGTGGAGACTCTCCTTCAGGTATACAGGACTGAGGCTGTTTAGGACTTTAACACTTTGAATTGTGCTCGGAAATGTACTGGGAGCCAATACAGATCTCTCAGGACCGGTGTTATGTGGTCCCGACGGCCACTCCCAGTCACCAGTCTAGCTGCCGCATTCTGGATTAATTGCAGATTAATCTTTATTGCAGAGCCTGTTGCATCAGTCATTTTTGCTAGTTTCATGATTTATTAGCTTTTTTGTGTCTGTTATCACGAATCCCTCAGGGGAGGCTTTTTTTGGGAGGGGGTGAACCCTGTGATGTGAACAGATTTCAGCTTGTTCAGCTCTAGATCCCACCCATTGCAAATATTGTTTTACCAAATACCTGGTTAGTTGCTATTCAGACTGGGGTTTCAATGCACTTTCCCCCTCTCGTGACAAGGTGTTTGCAAGTAAGGCTGAAATCCTATACCTACTTGCCTAGGAGCAAGCAACATTGGAACTTGCCTTAAAGCAAACGTATAAGATTACACTGTAAATCCTGTTTCTGAAGGTTGATCTGAAAAGCAGCATGCTCAGTTACCCGTATTGTTGCAAGGTTTTCATTTCTCAGTAATTGGTGGTGTTCACCTCAACCAAAAGATTAAACTGCTTAATGTAAGGCTAATTTTGCCTGTCTCTGTTTTCAGCTCCTTGCAGTAACCATTTCTATGAAATTGTTTTCATTTTCAGTCTTTGCCTCCCCATGTTAGAGTATGGGATTCGGTGAGTGTGGCAACTCTGCAAGTCATTGGCCTTGGGACTTTCGAGCGTGGAGTAGGATGCCTGGATTTTTCAAAAGCGGTAAGCAGGGAAATGCATTTTTAAACAAACGAAACAAAAAAATGATACTGGATTTTACAACATCACCCCCTCCCTCTGAATCAAACCAGAATCATGTAAGATACAGGGCTGACAGGCATATATAGTACACAACATCGCCTTTTAAAAGAACTAGCTACTATATGCAGGGATGCGGGTGGCACTGTGGGTTAAACCACAGAGTCTAGGACTTGCCGATCAGAAGGTCGGAAGTTCGAATCCCCGCGACGGGGTGAGCTCCTGTTGCTCGGTCCCTGCACCTGCCAACCTAGCACTTCAAAAGCACGTCAAACTGCAAGTAGATAAATAGGTACCGCTCTGGCGGGAAGGTAAACGGTGTTTCCGTGTGCTGCTCTGGTTCGCCAGAAGCGGCTTAGCTGGCCACATGACCCTGAAGCTTTACACCAGCTCACTAGGCCCAAACGAGATGAGCGCCACAACCCCAGAGTCGGTCACGGCTGGACCTAATGGTCAGGGATCCCTTTACCTTTAATATATGCAAGGTTGTATGAAACTCCTGTGGATTTGTATGTATTTTGCTAGTTAAGCAACAAAACTTGATATTGTATTCTGTGGACTTAAGGGACTTAAGTAGCTTTGAGGGTTTGCAATATGCCTTGTGCTAACCTTTTTGTAAAGCTGCATCCAGTGGCAGATAAAGGGAGTAGGAGAGTCTGCCCCATCCATGCTGCTAATCAGTTCCATTTCCACTATGGAAGAATATGCTTCATGTTGTGTGCAGAGTACTGTACTCACGAAGCTGGTGCGTGGTTTCCAACTCAGTCCTGTCCAATTGCAGCCATCCTCAGATGCAGTTTCTGTGCATTCTTCTTGTTGTTTGCTTGTTTGCTAGTTAACTGCACCAGGGCATTGTAGCTTTGTACAACAAAGCTTTGTCCTAAGGTTACTGTCAGCCTAGCAGTTCGAACCAATCCTCCCACAGCAGCATGGTGCGCTGGATCAACACATGACATGCACACAGTACAGTGGCATGGGAGTTGTGGTGCTTCAGCTCAGGGATGGGAAATCCATGGCCTCCCAGATGTTACTGTATTCCAGGTTCTGCCAGTGACCATTGGCAGTGCCTGGTTAGGGCTGATTGGAGTTGGCATGCGACAGCATCGAGAGGACCATGGGTTTCCCCAACCCTACTTTAGTTCTCAAGCAGCCAAATCCTATGGAAATCTCCATCAATTAGTGTTCTGACAGTTGATGACAGCAAGTCTATGCTATGACATTTTATCCGCCCCCCCCCGAATTGCCCTAATTGTGAAAAATAATGAAAAACCAGAATGAGTCACCTAACATGCAACTTAAGAGTGTTGAGAACTGTGGGGATGGGTGTGTACATTCTACTAAAACGCGGCTCTCTGGAGGGTAGATAGCTCTCCATGGTGCAACACAGGACAGATGACCGAAAACAACACACAAAAGAACCCCACAAAGTATGCAAGCAACGCCAGAAATAGAAATGAAGGCTGCGTTGTGTATTTGTTTCAACACCTGCTGAAAGATTTGTTTCTTGTGAGGAAGTTCAGGAAGGCTAAATTTTGGCAAGCTCTGATACAAAGGATTTGTTTTCCCCTCTGATGTTGGACTTGACCTAGAACAGGAAATAAGGAAACCCTTGCTTTGCACTTCTGCCCTTTTCAAAAATAGCTTAGCCCTATCCATTTCTTTAAATAGCAACTGTCTAGTCTCAGTACTTCAGCATTGGCCATATCAGTGTTTATAGCATAAAGATTTGTATTTCTACATCTCTGGTGGGATGGTGATAGCAGTGCATCCTACATTTGTCAAAATAGTGAGGTTTTGTGGAAGAAGAAAACAAGTATGAGGTTTCTCAGGTCAAAGGTGACCTACCTGACTTTAATAATAGTTTTTATCTAAATTAGAACCAATGGAACGTGTGCATGTGTTACATCTTGGGCACATTTAATGTACTTAGGGATATGTGGCAGTGGACAGTATACTAGACAAAGGTAGAAAAGAAAATTAGCTGCTTGGATTGACTTTTAGGATGTGATAAGACGTTTCCAACTTTTCTAATGTTGGGCATATTATCTACCCTAAGCCTGTCCAGATGTGATTGTATTCTTATGTTACTGTGTGATTGTCTCAGAGTCACCTAGTGTGCTTCACAGCTGAGTGAGGATTTGAACCCTGGTCTACCAGGTCTAGTCCAACGCTCCCAACTACTACACCACAGCATGAGCAGCAGCTGCTCTGGTGTGCTAAGACTTTACACGTAGCAACTTGAGAGTCTAGCAGAAAGATTAAGCTGGACTTATGGAATGCCACTTGTGGGCGATTTCCTTCCACGTTCAGAGTCATTTACAGATTGAGCATGTAACCCAAGCCATGCTGTTGTTGCACCTGGTTTGTGTGTGAATCTGCACCTGAAAGTAAGTAAAATGTCATTGTAAGTATTGAATGCTAGGTATTAATAACCTCAAATAACCATCAAAATAATAGGGAAATGGATTTGTACAAGTTTTATCTGCATTATTTGCATACATCACATTGGCCTGGTTCTTATGACTTGGTAGGCCAAACTGTGGCTTACCAAGACCAGGAAATGTGTGGACTGACTCTTGGAGTGATGTTGCAGCCATTTTATTCCTCCTCAGCCCTTTTGGCTCATCATGTCATCCAAACTGGGATTTGTGGTTAAACTCTCTCCTCACTAACCACAAGCTGTAGCCAAGGTCTAGGAAGGAGCAATTGCAAGGTCTTCTCCACTGTCTTGATAAACCATTGTTTGACATACTAGGCCTTTTGAATTCTATATGACTTGTAGCTTAGCCTACATCTAATGATGACATGCTTTGCTAATTTCTTCTCTTAAGGACTCAGGTACACATTTGTGTGTGATCGATGATTCTAACGAGCACATGCTGACTGTCTGGGATTGGCAGAAGAGATCAAAAGTAGCCGAGATTAAGGTAATTAGTAGAATTCATATATCCGGTATCCTGTACATATATGTACAAAATCATTACACAGATGCACATGCCGTGAACTGTAGTAAATGTTTGTTATCTGAGACCGCAGCTTCTTCAGTGTTTGATATTGAGAAATGTGAATGGAAAACTTAGAAGCCCATGTAGGTCAGATAATCTTAGAAAGCCTATTTTAGAGCAAAATATTTGCAAAAGTTCAGCATATATGCTGTTTGTTTTTATTTATTTGGTGCTTTTACAAAGCCGCACGTGGTTTCTGACACAGAAGTTATCTTTATGAAGGATCTTTCATTGTATGTGTCAAGAACCTAATGTCATTTTCTCAATCCCTCGCCCCATTTTTCACATCTGCAAACTGAAGAGAGGCTAGTGTGTAGGTGGAATTAAACCCTAGATCTCTTCTGCTTTCAGCCTCTTATTATTAGCATTGGGAAATTAATGTATTCCAGATAACAAGGATCCTTTGATCCTGTGATAAATTAACTGAAGGAAGTTCACGATGGAAGGTTTTCCATATTTCCCTTCCCTCTTCAGTGATTCTGAAAAAGCCTCTTTTCAAAGTAGGAAGCCCTCCTTAAAAATATGGGACAGAGTGCAGGGGCCTGGTGGCAAAGATGGAGTACATTCAAATCAGGCATGTGCAGGGGACAGTGGCTTGGAGAACCCCAGGTAGCAAGAATGAACTGCTATTAATAAATATACTCATTTGCATGCCCATTATGTGGTATTTGTTTGCATAACGGTGAATTGTCTCCACTTATCTGCGTAAGCAGGAATGTTAACCGTGGTAACTGCCTTTTGTTGTTTCAACAGACTACAAACGAAGTTGTTCTTGCAGTAGCATTCCATCCAACTGACAAAGACACAATAATAACATCCGGCAAATCCCATATTTTTTTCTGGACTTGGAGCGGCAATTCTTTGACAAGGAAGCAAGGGATTTTTGGGGTAAGCATTCTTCCTCTCTGGGCAAGCTTCCTTCCTTGGTAGTCAAGATCATCTGAATTTATCGGACTGATGATCCTTAGATAACTGTTGTGGAGAAGAAAGGACTGTTCTGCCTAATAGGTCCCATATCTAATATATTGAGTGACTACACAAAGACATGCATTTAACTACTTCCAATGTAAAATGCACGTAGCAAAGCCTCGAGAGAGTGATTTTGGCCAGGGGGTGCAGGGTCACTAAACCTTGTGAGCCATATTCCCACTCATAATCATGTCTCCACCTCATGCAATAACAGGGTGGAGCTCTCTAGGCCATCTTCTAGCCCAGCCATCAGCTTGACATAGGGAATCCAGAGAAAGAGTGTATCCCCCTCAGATAGCTGTCCTTCTTCCATTTACAGATAGATAGCCGTGTTGGTCTGCCATAGTCAAAACAAAAAAAATTCCTTCCAGTAGCACCTTAAAGACCAACTGAGTTAGTTCTTGGTATGAGCTTTCGTGTGCATGCACACTTCTTCAGATACACTGAAACAGAAGTCACCTTCTCACCCCTTGCTTTTTCCTGTAAGACCTATTGCGGTCGTTAAGAGTCGTCAACAGGCTCATCACAGCTATCTGCCAATCACCCATTCCCACCACCCTTCTGAGTAATACCTCTCCCCACCTTCTCACTATATAGAAGTGTCTGGTGACTTCTGTTTCAGTGTATCTGAAGAAGTGTGCATGCACACGAAAGCTCATACCAAGAACTGACTTAGTTGGTCTTTAAGGTGCTACTGGAAGGATTTTTTTTTGTTTCTTCTTCCATTTGAAGACCTGTAGGAAAGGAGAGCTCGCCTCCCTTCTAGGTAACGATTTCCATTGTTGAACCGCTCTTGCTGTCGAAAGGTTTTTCGTAATATTCAACTAAAGTCTTCCCTCCTGTGATATCAAGCCTGTTAGATAGAGTCCTGCCTTCTGAGGCAACGGAAATCAAGTCTTTGTCTTCTTCTCTGGGGCAGCCTTTTATTTATTTGAAGAGCACTATCATGCCCCTGCTCAGTGTTCCTTTCTCCAGGCGAAATATACCCAATTCCATCCATCTTGTTGGACTTTTTTCCCATACTCAGCTGTACATCTGTGTTGCCCTCTTCAAAAACCTTTTCTGGTTTCTCTAGCACCTGTATTCTCCTCATCCCTGTGGAGTTCTAAATGCATGTTCAGTCTCCAAGATACAGGTCTTGAACTCCACAGAGTGGGGTGGGGTGGAAGCAGCAGTGAAAGCAGAAAATGGGAGAGAGCAGCCTAAGCATCTTGTCCTGCTGCTGCTCTACTCAAGAGCCAGTGTGGTGTAGTGGTTAAGAGCGGTAGACTCATAATCTGGTGAACCGCGTTCGCGTCTCCGCTCCTCCACATGCAGCTGCTGGGTGACCTTGGGCCAGTCACACTTCTTTGAAGTCTCTCAGCCCCACTCACCTCACAGAGTGTTTGTTGTGGGGGAGGAAGGGAAAGGAGAATGTTAGCCGCTTTGAGACTCCTTAAAGGGAGTGAAAGGCGGAATATCAAATCCAAACTCTTCTTCTTCTTCAAGTGCTATGGCATAATGAATGGCAGCCATCCCTCACATTTTCCAAAGCAATGGTTGAGATGGAGAGAGTGCTACCATGTTTGAAGCAGCCCACAGAAATGTCTCGGGAACGGGATGTTTTGGATTGTGCCCGTTTTGCTTTTTGTACGTCTGCCTTGCACATTGTACTTTTTTTAAAAAAATGCATTTTGTTGTTCCTTCTTTTCTTTTTTTTAGAAATACGAAAAACCCAAATTTGTTCAGTGCTTAGCATTTTTAGGAAACGGAGATGTTCTCACTGGAGACTCAGGTGGGATAATGCTTATATGGAGCAAAACTGCTGTAGAAGCCACTCCTGGGAAAGGATCGAAAGGTATGGCAATTTGTTAAAATGGCTTATGTATATAGGGGCAGATAGGTTTAAAAATTCATAAAATGCAAGGAATTACAAAGGTAATTGAAGGAATTTTCAAGTGCATGCAGGTTTCATACATCTTCAGCCTGTTGTGTCAATTCATGAAAAAACACCAGGTGACTCTTAGTGAACTTCCCTCCAGCAAACCTTCTTCCCATTTTGACACACTGGAGCAGCAGCCATAATGATTTTAAAAAACCCATGCTTTCATATTACAGGCTAACCATATAATTTTCTCCCAGGCTGCTCTGAAATCAGCAAGCGCTTAACTTTCCCGTTCATGCTTCTCAGCAAGAATTTTTAAAGAAGGTTAAAACCCACAATTTTTACTAGTATACTTCAGAAGAGACTTGGATTCAGGACGGGCAAAATGAAGCTACTTCTTCATATGGCATGTGCTTATTGGAAGTCGCTGCTGTGTAGGCCTGTCAGTGATTATTTGCTACCTCCAGCAGTTTCAGGGACACCATGGCACTGAAAGCCAGTTGCTGGGGAGCAGAAAAGGCAGAGAACCATTGCCTTCCATCTCTTGTTTGCGGGCTTCCCAGAGGCATCCAGCTTTTCACTGTGAAAACTGGGAAGCTAGACTAGATGGATCCTTTGGCTTACCTAGCCTGGCCCATCTTAAATATCAGCATATTCTACACTTGGTCCCCTTTCCTTAGGGACTCAAGCAGGTACATGTGGCTGCCTGCGCCGTCATATGGGCTATGAGATTGTCAAGAATCGCTTCTGCAGTTGCTCAGTGCTTAGGATGAGGCACACTAAGAAATATGCATGAGCAGTGCAAAACCTCTTAACTGCGATGTGTAATGTATCACATTGGAGAAGATGTCTTAACATAATACAGTTTTATATAGCAGTATTTGGTCTTTAATACTGACACACACATGAAAGGAACACGTAAAAAAAATGCAATGTATCAGATACTGGCATTAGAGTTTGCTCTAATTTTAATTTTCTGCCTTTCAAGTTAAGCATGCTTTATAGGCCAGCGTTTTGTTTCAATTTAAAATTTTAAAGAAGAATTACTATTTGCAACCAGCCATATGCAGGTCTGGCATTGCTGAGCCCTAAGGTAGCTCTTAAATCCAAGGATAATTGTTGTTTTTGGCAGCTAATTAAAATGCTGGGGCTTAAATGGGCATGCCAGAAAAAACATACTGTCAGAACAGGACGTTTTTACTGCAAATATATATATATTCAGCAAATTTTCTTTCTGAACAAAATAATAAAATAAAAATTTAATTATAAAATGGATCATACATTTAATATCATAATAACCTGCCTAAAGCGAATGGCTCTTTGCTATAGTTGTCATAGCAAATATTCCATAATGAAAAGTTGAATGTATTAATTATTTGAATGGTTCCAGGATTTTGTTGAGTTGGGCTTTTTATGGCTGATGTGTGCTGTTGAATTTATCATGGCTTTAATGGAGTTTTAGGTCTGTGTGTGTGTCTCCGTGCTTACATCTAGAAATAAAGCAAACTGCTCCCTAGGGATGGCCTGCTAAGTAAAGTTGGCATCTTTTACTTTCACTTGGGTTTTATGGAGAGCTTTGAAGCTAGGCACACATTTGTTATATATACATTTTATCCTAGAACAGATGGTAGTTCACACCTAATGGCATCTGCCCTTTAAAAATTAATCTTGAAGATTAACAAAAAAAACCAACCTTTTGCAGTAGCAGCCAGATGAACTAATGTTATTTGGTAAGGTTTTCTAATTAAAATATCTGGGCACATTGTTACGTGCAAAGCCTTTACACCAGTAATCCAATTCACACCTGAGCTGCACTTAATGCAGATTTTATAGAGGGGTTTTTTACATTTGTTTCTGAATTCATCCTTCAGTGTTTATGTAGAAAATTAGCAAACCCTAGCATTCCCAACTTTTACTAAAGCCACCCTAGACATCCCCGGCCCCCACAACACACACACACACACACACACACACTCCTCTCGCAGATACATCCTCTTGTTTTTAAAAATTTGGGCAGATAGCTTCTAGTCATGAGAGCTCAGAAGCATCCCGACTCCCTCCAAGTACCTGGCGTTCAGAATCCTACTGCCTCCGAGCCTAGAGGTTCTATTTTATCTTTCAAAGTTAAAAAGACATCAATTCATTTTAAAAGAGCATATATGTAGCTTTATTCAAACCATGATTCACCAAGGCAGTTAGCCCCAGAATATGTTTTAGTTCCAGAAGTACTTTTCTTCTTTTGCTGCCCCAGAAGAAAGGACTAGATCTTAATGGACTTGAATTAACAGCAGAGCAATTTTTGGTTGAACAATAGAAGAAACTTATTACTGGAGGGCTTTGACAATAGGACCAGTTATCCAGAGACGTTGTGGGCTCTTATTCATTGCTGCTGTTCCAACAGAAGCTTGCCAACCATTGCTTGGGGGGAAAGGAAGGCTCTTAGCTTTGCAATTCCTACCTCAAGCAGGTGGTTGAAATAAAGGGCCTACAAGACATTCTCCAATTCTTTATGATTCCATGGCCCAGTTCAGATCATCACATTAGCAAGCCAATATAAGCCTATGCCTGCACGTGCAGCCATTTCCTTCCCCGCCCTTGTCGGCATACCACAGTTAAACTTACAAGCCTATAGTCTCTTGTTCCACCCAAACCAGGAGTGTGGTTTAAGATTCCAGCTTGTCCCCAATCTGGAAACCCTAGTTTCCCAGTTCAGGTGCAATGGGAAATCATAGCTAACTGATGGTTCCCTAAGTTACTGCTGAGAAAGGAAGATGGAAGGGGTTAGCGCAAGCGTGGAGTGTGCAGGCGGAAGCTTCTTAAACTGAGACACGGTCATCCAAACTGACTTCGTGCTTTTGTTATAATATTCAGAGACGACTTTGTTTATTACAGAATGGCAGTGGGAAGCCTCTGCCAGTCTAGGATCTAGGGCAAAAGATTCCACAGCATAGTTAGATTGCAAATTCAGGCAGAATTTATGAACCCATAAAATCTCTGTTAGGAAATTGACCACCAAGTTCCCAACAGGAGTGACCATGAAGCCATCGAAAGTTGCTTTGTAAGCACTTTTAAGTTCCAGTTTTGGCAGGCTAGAAAATCACGGTTTTGTTGAAACCATCTACATAGGAAAAAATACCCACCCCCAAAAAAGTGTCTGTCTTTAATGTCATATTTTCATTTTTCTGATTATTCTTCTGTGTAAGCTGGCAAAACCATTATAGCAACTTAGTGCTCTTTCTGTTGTGACCACAGGTGTGTACCAGATCAGTCGGCAAATCAAAGCTCACAATGGCAGC
Source organism: Podarcis melisellensis (assembly GCF_964234715.1). NCBI lineage: Eukaryota > Metazoa > Chordata > Lepidosauria > Squamata > Lacertidae > Podarcis > Podarcis melisellensis. Next base: position 23,470,582 of record NC_138530.1, on the reverse strand, counting down.
GTGTTCACCCTCTGCCAAATGAGGAACGGGATGCTGCTCACTGGAGGTGGGAAGGACAGAAAAATAATTCTGTGGGATCATGACTTGAACCCTGAAAGGGAAATAGAGGTAGGCATATTACTGTCACCAAAGAAATGGAAGCATGTAGCAGTTGTGGTACTGCTGTTACTCTTCTTGTTATTGCTGTGCTACTTGCAACTTCATTTACATTTCCCCCCCCCCATTGATTTCGTTATTAACATTTTTACCTTATCATTTCTCTGATGAGCTTAGGACAGTATACAAGATTCCCACCCCCTTCTGTTTTTATCTTCACAACAACCCTGCGAGATTGGCTAGGTCAACAGTCACCTAGTGAGCTTTATGAGTTGGTAGGGAACACAAGACCCTTGAGCCTATTCTGCCCACATGTGGCTATTTCGCTTCTCTCATATTCACACAACTTTGCCTGCTAACTTCAAGCCCACATTTGCTGTGGTGGACTCTCGCCAACACATGTCTGTACCACAATACGTTTCTTGGGGCTTAATCCAGTGGGAAGTGTTCCTTGGTAAGCCCCATTGAACCAGGGTTGTGTAAAGTGATGTCTGTGCAGCTCTGCTCCATCTTAGTGAACACCATGCAGAGAGATGTTGCTGATTAATTCTGCCCTTGGTTTTATGTGTGAAGCAAGTTCAGTGCCACTCCCAGTTTACAAATGGGGAAACATGACAGATGCATCACAGCTTGTCTTGAAATCCACAGGTGATCGGCAGCTTGAATCCAAAATTGCCAAGTCCCACTCCAGCACACCCCTCACCTGGCCTTGGCAACTCCCAGTAAAGAGCAAAATGACATTTTAATCTCTATTTGCGGTGATGAATTCACAGCCTCTGGGGCTGTTAATATACCTGTTGGGTAAAGGAAATGGCTTCAGAAGAGTCATTTTAAAAAGATAATTAATAAAATCAACAAGTTTGATGCCAACTGGATATAAATCAGCATTGAACTTAGTAAACAGCAACCTGAGTGATGTAGATTGTTATCTCTCCTAATCCTATTCCCTTTGTTAACGTGCCATGTTCTCTGTATACAGCTGTTATTTGATGCTGAAAAATCCTGCCAGCTCTTCTGGGAAATAATATAGTAGTTAGATAAACATCTTTGCATTTTTTTAGTTTGAGGTCCCCCATCCCCCGTCCCCCATTTTATTTCCTCTTATAGTGCTACTTGGCATTAGACAGGCAAGCAAATCGAACGTTTTAAAAAAGAAAGCAGCCAGCAGATGTTAAGATTCTTTATCACTCCCAACGCTTGTTCCTCACATGTTGAGAGATGTCTTTAACATACTTGCATGAGAAGCCTTCATTCTATTGAGACTACTTAAAACGGTGTGCAGCGAAGAATTCAGTATAGTAGGTTCTTCCTTGTTTGTATCCATTCTGAAGTCTTCTTCAATGCTTGTGTTTCTGAAATCAGATAGCAGTGCAACACAACTCCTTAATGGTGCATTCTAAGAATCATCCCCACCACTTATAGAATTTAGTGGGATTGCTCCTTTTAAGTGGCCTTTACAAACATAGTTGCCAGAAGAGGCTTGCCAGATGTGGTGGATCCACTATGCTAGCTTCCTGGCAGGTCAGTTTCATACCAGGAGGGGCAAGGAAGTGGAGAGGTCAGTGTGGTGTAAATGCACAGGCAGGAAGATCAAGTTGGCTCCACTGTTGCATTTGCACCACACCGACTTCCCCTTCCATCCCGCTCACCCCTCCTTTCGTTGCCAGGAAACCAGCACTGCAGCTACACTCAACCCAGCAAGCCACTTCTAAATGCTGCTGTCATCGGCACCAAGGAAACGTTTTATTGATGCTTCAATAATCCAGGCTACTCCTGTTGATGAGTAGGGACAGAGTCTGCCTTCATTTGAGCAGCTCTGTATGAGGCGAGCACAGTTTGCCCTTTAAGCAGACCCATTTTCTAAACTGGATCTCGCACTCCTGTCTCCGGGCACTCTACCTTCCCTGCCAATCCCTCCTCAAGTCCAGAAAAGCCTTGCTTTGGAAAAGTAGGAGGATAAGTTGGCAGCAGAGGGTCTAACCAGCAGGCATGTCCCTCAAATCTAACCACTAGCCTTTTAGGCAAATATTGATAGCTGTCCTTACTCCACTCCATTCAATGTGTTCTTTACAAGTATTGTGAATGTATGTCATGAGTGGAGCACTAGATTTAAAATAGTTTGGTGCCGATTTAGACCCATTTCCAAATTCCTCCTCAGCTCTGCATGTGCTTCAAGATGCTATTGCTTTTAGAAATTATAACTGTTACGCTCTGAAGACTAAAATATTTGAGCTTATGGGAAATCTGTTTTATTAGGTTCCTGATCAATATGGGACAATCAGAGCTGTAGCAGAAGGCAAAGCTGACCAATTTCTACTTGGCACTTCGCGGAATTTTATTTTGCGGGGAACATTTAATGACGGTTTTCAAGTGGAAGTACAGGTGAGTTCACTTCGTCCCCTTTCCCACCCCCCACCCCCGCTACTTCAACTGCGCCATTGAGATTTAATCGGTTTGGTACAGGTTATAGAGGGACGCGGGTGGCACTGTGGGTTAAACCACAGAGCCTAGGACTTGCCGATCAGAAGGTTGGCGGTTCAAATCCCCGTGATGGGGTGAGCTCCCGTTGCTCGGTCCCTGCTCCTGCCAACCTAGCAGTTCGAAAGCACGTCAAAGTGCAAGTAGATAAATAGGTACCACTCTGACAGGAAGGTAAACGGTGTTTCCGTGCGCTGCTCTGGTTCGCCAGAAGCGGCTTAGTCATGCTGGCCACATGACCCAGAAGCTGTACGCCGGCTGCCTCGGCCAATAAAGCGAGATGAGCACCGCAACCCCGGAGTCGGTCAGGACTGGACCTAATTGTCAGGGGTCCCTTTACCTTTACAGGTTATAGATAGCTGTCCAGTAATTCAGGTTTGCTTTGCTTACATTGTAGGGGCACACAGATGAGCTCTGGGGCCTGGCGACACATCCCTTTAAAGATCTCTTCTTAACGTGTGCTCAAGATGGGCAAGTTTGTATGTGGAACTCAGCGGACCACACACTTGAATGGACCAGGTTGGTGGAGGTATGCGAGCTTCTTTTTCTGAAGTTGTCAGCTGTAATCGTAGGACGCTTCCCTGCCTACACAAGTAGAGCTTCCTCTTACGGGTGGAGCCGGCCTGTACTACTACATCTCATAACAAGCAATGGCAATGCCTTTGCAGTGTCAGGGGTGGGGCATAGCTCAGAAGTAGAGCACGTGTGCTTTGTCATTGGTGTGGAGGAGGGTTGGCACTGTTTTTGTACGCATGTTATTAAGAACAATACAAAAGTGTGGCATTAATATAGTCTGGTTAGTAGTCATCTGAACATGGATTCTCAGGATTGTAGACATAGGCCTATTGGAATTATTGGACAGAACTAACTTCAGGTCATTAGTTTCATTGGGTCTGCTCTGGGTAAGGGTTAGCTGAAGGCAACCCTAAGTTTCTTCTTCATTTTGCATTTACTTACGGTTCCCCTTCATTGAAGCTAGTAAGCTTGGCATCTTCCTTGCACTGCACACATATACTGTGCTTTAGTAATCGGGGACAGTGAAAACGCTCTTGCATTGTCCCCTTTAAAATTAGGCATGAGGTAGGGGTGGCGCTGTGGGTTAAACCACAGAGCCTAGGACTTGCCGATCAGAAGGTCAGCAGTTCGAATCCCCATGACGGGGTGAGCTCCCATTGCTCGGTCCCTGCTCCTGCCAACCTAGCAGTTCAAAAGCACGTCACAGTGCAAGTAGATAAATAGGTACCGCTCCGGCGGGAAGGTAAACGGCGTTTCCGTGCGCTGCTCTGGTTCGCCAGAAGCAGCTTAGTCATGCTGGACACATGACCTGGAAGCTGTACGCCGGCTCCCTCGGCCAATAAAGCGAGATGAGCGCCGCAACCCCAGAGTCAGTCATGACTGGACCTAATGGTCAGGGGTCCCTTTACCTTTACCTTTTAGGGGACGATTAAGATTTCTAGCCCTCCAGATGTTGCTGACTGAGCTGGTGGGTTGATACCCAACAACAGATGGAGGACTACAGGTTCCCCATCCCCAAACTATATTCTTCTATTGAATCTCTTACCATGGAGAGTTGGAGTACAGTTCTTTCCATTTCATCAGGGTACCAGAGTGACTAATTTATTCGGAAATGTTATTTTTGCGGGAAAGAGTTAATTGATTCAAATCTTACTACGAGGACAATAAATATTGCAGCAATCACTGACCATCTTGCTTCATAAGTTAGAACTGTGGTGCTTGCGCCATTTTCCTTTTTTCAGTCCAGGTGAGGCAGTTTGGCATATATGTTGTTTTTGTGTGAATGTTAACTAGGTTTCAGCCTAAATCGTAAGACCAAAATGTGTCTTTCAGGAACCAGGACATTGTGCTGACTTCCATCCAAGTGGAACAGTGGTAGCGATAGGAACACACTCAGGAAGGTAAATGCTTTTGTGCCTCTGCTCAAGCGAAGCAAATGCGATTATTATATCTCAGGAAATTGTTCTGGTAATTTGCTTGTTTCACCCCAATGTCTTCTCCTTTCCCTACATATCAGGTATGTAACCTCCTCTGGGTAGGTGGGGGGGAAGAGAACATAAAAATATAATGGTGACACATTAACACGTTTATATATTTTTTGAAGCCAGTGGAGTTTATCGTTACACAAGCAAAACAAAGTTGACCTACTCCAGTTAGAGATCTTGTGTATTCATATTTTCATCCTTTGTTTTTTCATGGTAGTAAAATGCAAACGTCTTTTGGAATAATAAGGAAAACTCCTTAGATCAGATGTTCTCCCAAACAGGACTCTGTTTTTCATACTCAGTTTTGCTGAAACATAAGAAAATTTTGTCTTCTCTGTAGGCTGGAGGAACTGAATACTTGGGGGGGGGGTAGGAAGGGCTGTATTGTGATGATCAGCACAGTGATATGTTACGATGCAATCCCATTCAAATTTTGTCAAGAGGGAGCCAATGAACCTTGCAAAAAAACAACAACAACACTTATATATGTTGTCTTTTTACCCTGTTTCAGCCCTCCAGGCTTTTATCATGCTTGCTCTGCATTCAAACAGCCAAACATCCATCAACTGCTTAACAATTGAGTCATCAATTCTACAAGGCCAAGCACAAGAGATTTTTTTTTCCCAGAGAGCTGCGATTTCATTATTGCTTGGAGAATTATGGAGTGGCTTTTTTTTCTTCTTCTTTTTCTTCTACCAATCAAAAGTATTAATGTTTAGTTTGCAGCCAAGCCCAACATTTCACAGCCTGCTACAACTTTACTGGGCTAGTTTACCATCTGCTTGCTGCCTACGTTTTCACTTGGAAATGAGAGATCCTCGAGGAATGTATATTTTCCCCAAAGCGAAACCCAGCTGTAGTAATAAAAAGCTCCAACGGAGCTTTGCATGTGAACTGCTGGATTTTCATATACAGGAAATTCATTTCACGGAGTCGTGGTCTGTATAAGCAGACACCTTCCATGCATGTATCAAGTGAATGAAAGAGCACCAGTCTTCGTTAAAAGTAGGAGCTTTGGGGCATTCATTGTCTCGAATGTGGACAGTGCCAGACATGTAGCCCAAGCTTTGTAAGTTTTAACAGGGCTGACTAGGGGTCTAAGGGATTGCTGGTTTTCTTTTTAAATTAATCCCATGGGGTTACTCTCTTATCCTTCTATCCCACCCACTTCTTTAAAAGGTTTGTGACAGCACATGCACACACTATTCATAAAAAAAAGTTTGCAAACAATAATGCCTCAAGTGAACTTAACACCCAAATTTGCTCTCTGCTTGCTTATTACAGGAACACATAGCTGCTTCTTTCAGTGTCTTGATTGAAATTAATTATCTGGCAGCTAAGATCCCGGGAGCTGTGCTAGAAATTGCACCCATATAACTAGTTAATACTCTGTGCTGTCCTAGGGGTAACATCAAGAGCACAATAGCGGTGTAAGCAAAGAAGAAAGAGCTCCATACTTTAAAGCAAAACACCCATAGAGTCCCTGGCAACTTCATCTGTGCCCAACAGTCATAATGTAGATTCATGTTAATGCTTCTCCATTAGCTATGCCTATGTATGGATGGCACTAATCAACATGCTACATTGATGGGAGCAACATAGTCAATGTCCTCTCTGGCTAGCAACAAAATGCAAACTTATATGTTTGGGGTAAAGATCATGGACGTGCTCCCATGTCTGTGCAAATGCACATGTGAACCCTTATCTTGCATATGTGTCCACGGGAGTGAACTGTACAGAGGTTATGGTAATGGGCATGGTTACTTCAGAAACACCAATTATTTCCTCGCTTACTTTGGTGAATTGGCAAGAGCCTACAGGTGCCAATAGAAATGAATACAAAATCTTTATTTGCACACAGTGGCAGTAAAATAGAAAGCTTGGAGCCGTAGTGCAGAAATATAAAATAGCGGGATAGATGGATAGGTACCACAAGTTGCACAGAATAACCAAGCCCTGCTGTTCCTTGTGCTCTTGCCTTAGGCATTTGACTGAAGTGCCCAGAGGCAAAGCAGTAGGTTGGCTTCACCCAAACCAGGTTGCTCTGTATTCCTTGAGACTCAAGCAGTGCAGACAGAACCAGACTCTAAAATTCTGGAGCAGATACTGAAAAATTCAAAGATTTGCACTGGCTGCATTCAAGCCATCAAGATCTCAGCTTAATAAGCAAAGATACAGACAAGTTTTATGCACCCATATGCAGATACTTAGCATGACCAGTGAAGCAAGCCAGGAAGCCACGGTTAACCATAGCTTCCTATTGCATCTGAACTGGGAAACTAATATTAATGGCTTCTAAACCAGCTGGAATATGAAATCATTGTGTAAAAGTTGGCTTCCAGAAATCCTGGTTTGTTTCGAAAGTATTCACTTCAATTCACCGTTGGGACGTAACATGAAGATATGGTTAACTCTGGTTCCTGGCTTGTTTACTCATGTAAAGTGAAGAATGAAGCAGTTGTGTGCAGCTGCCTGAAGCTCCTGTACATCTTGACTATCGGAACCAAGCCACTGATTGTGCAAAGTAACACAAGCTTCCTATATCAGTGGCTTCTCGTGGACCCACCGATGAGCATGCACAGAGCTCCTTATCATGGATATGCCATTCCATTCACTGAAGAATGCAGATCTGCACATCCCTGCCTTCCTTTGCTTAGATATGTAAAATTAATGCTTAAGGTCCTGGATTGTGGCCTGTTCCTCTGCCCCCCAAAAAAACTTCTTTAAAATCTGTAGCATTAAGTTGTCGTCATCCGTGACAATTTGTAGAATCAATTTTAGGAAAGGACACAGTTTTCCTCTTCCTGGTACCCTTTGCTAGATTCTCTCTTCATTAAGTTCACTTTTTAAAATACTTGCTGCATTATTTAAAGTGAATAAGAGATCCCAAGTAGATGACAAGCTGCATGTATGGTGGTTTTGTGTGCCTTCGATAAAGAATTAGCACCTTCCCTACTTTAGATCTGTCGGGATTTAACACGAATAGCAGAAGCAAACACCAGCAATTTCGGTGGCATTAAAAAAAAAAAAAAGCTTGAATGTTATTCAACACTAAAGCAGCAGGCTGAAACATGTCGGTCATCCAGCTGCAGTACAAAATTGGCTGTAGGTGAAACCCACATTTTTGCGTTGCCCCCCGTGATATTATTGAAAGTGGTTTCTGCTGCTGTCCAATGAAAATATTTCAGCCATTTTTTCCACTGGTTCCATCCATCTTGCACACAGCATATTCACAGGCTGTGGTGGTATGCTGAGCTGCTTCATGTTTTATGTCTTTCATGTGGTCCCTTAACCACAAATTGGGTCCAAGCCATTTGGAATAGGCCATTTTCCAGATATCTGGTTTTCAGACTTGGGAGTGCTTTTTGAAAATAACGAGGGATGACTTCTTCTTGAGAACTTAACTATGTAGCCTTGCCCGTGATGTGGATTTTAAAATGTCAAGATGAATTTTGTTTTGCTGTCCCATGTTTTTAATTTTGTGCACACTATTTATAGATGGCAGTCTGGTAGCTTAAGTAAAATGGCCCCAGCTGCCTCTGGCCCAAGAAAAATTCAGCATCCTTGCAGATTTAAGAGAACTGCATTTACAATGTTCAACCTTTGTGGACTGCAAATTTAGTGCGTCCCAGTGCATGCAAATGGGATGTTAATGATTATGTAATTGGTCTCCTTGTTGGCAACCCGTTCATTAGCGGCAGCATACAGTTTTCTTCACACAACAGGTGGAGAAAATCAATCCATATGGATTTAAGTTGAGTGCTGTGTTATTCCGTCATAATAACACAGCGCGCCGGTTCTCTGAAACCATACCTTTTTTGTAGGACAAAGCTGTAAAATTAGCTTTTTGCATTATTCCAGAAGCCTATCTTCTTTACGTACCTCTTCTTCTGAGGGTCATAACTAAAGTTTTGCAGAGCTTAGTCACAAAGAGAAGTGTTTCTCCTTTTTTTCCATTCTTGGGGTGCTTTCCCCCCCTCAGGCATGGTTTCAGACTTGTTACTATTATCATGCAGATATTGCAGGTGGGACTAAGGTGAAATTCGAGCTGCGACTTGCATTCTTGAGCCACTACACATTGCCAGCTTCCACGCTGTCTGCTGCAGTTGAGAGTTTTGTTTGCTCAACTTGAGCATGACAGGCCACTGGCAGGTTGAGTCAATCACGTTCCTTTGTGTTCCTTTGGAACTATGAAGAGTATTCAGTTTTCCATGCATGCTTTAAATGTATCAATGTGTGCTGTGGAATCACAGTTCTATATATTTTATGTTGTGTTCATAGAAGAGATTCCAAGGGTCATCTAGTCCATGGGTCAGCAAACTTGCCACGCTTTGCGCCAGTGTCTCCAGCGCTGATTGCATGGCGGGCCGGAGGGCAGGGGAGCGCGTGCCCATACACATGCGCACAGGCTATTTCCAGCGCACTTCCAGGTCGGAGGAGCACCAGAAATAGCTTGTGCGCATGTGAACGGGCCTCCTCTGACCCGGATGTGCACCGGAAATAATGCTTGCACATGCACACAAGCTATTTCCGGTGCTCCTCTGACCCGGAAGTGGGCAGCCGCACAGCACAGCGCCGGTAAGAGCAGGCGGCGGCAGCGGGCGGTGGGGGTTGCCGCGGGCCGGATAAACAAGTCCCTCAGACCTTATCCAGCCCACAGGCTTTAGTTTGGGGACCCCTGATCTAGTCCAACCTGCTTTAATGCATATACAGCATTTGTATACGACCCTTTAATGCAAAGTTATTGGGGCAGTTTACAATAGATAAGTAAAAAATAATTAAAAACAGAGTTAGACCTCAAACCATTGAAAAAGAAGTATTATTATTTATTGAATTTATATACCACCCTATACCCGAAGTTCCCAGGGCGGTTCACAGAACAAAATCAAAATATAAAGCCACAAAATATATAATCAAAATAAAAACAACAACCCAATAAACCTCCCCTCCCCAAAATAGCCCACATTTTAAAAGGGCATAGGATGTTAGTCAAATCAATCAAAGGCCTGGTTATAAAGGAATGTTTTTGCCTGGCACCTAAAGGTATATAATGAAGGTGCCAGGTCAACTTCCTTGGGGAGAGCATTCCACAAATGGGAAGCCACTGCAGAGAAGGCCTGTTCTCATGTTGCTGTCCTCTGGACCTCTTGTATTAACATTAATACAATGGAATGGAACTTTCCACACATTCCCAAATTTATAAACCGGTTTCAAAAACAGAGGCCTAGACTACCTCAGTCATGTAAAAGTCCTGACCGAACAAAAAGGTCTTCACTTCATGCTGAAAAGACGACAAAGATGGTGGCAGGCAAACCTCCCTGGAAAGACTAAAAATGTGTCATATTCAGAAAAACATATCACAAATATATGCATGTACTACACACACGCAAAAAATATATTTTTCAGCACCGCATGTCTCTAGGAATATAACGTCAGAGGGATGTGATCATAGCCCATAGAGCCTTAAAAAAAATTGGTCATAGCTTTTGCTAGAATGTTTCCCTTCTGTTTCTTCTTAACAGGTGGTTTGTTCTAGATGCCGAAACAAGAGATTTGGTTTCTATACATACAGATGGCAATGAGCAGCTTTCGGTGATGCGCTACACAGTAGGTAGGCAGAACTGCACTGAATTTCAGTGTTTGCATCCTTCCAAACACATGTTTAGATTTATCGTTTTAAAAAACAAACAAACAAGGTAACATTACATAGGTCTTAGTATGGCTTTAACACTCATGTCAGATTACGTTCCAGCATTAACAAAGTAGATCATTTGTAAAGCAGGTGCAGAAATGAAGGATTTCACTTGTGTTTTGGCTGCACCTGAATCAACAGTCTTGTTTGCCAGCTTCTCTCCATGAATAGCAGGCTAAATAAAGCATTTTGAGATGTTAATTCAGATGGAAAATATAACCCACCAGGTATATAAGCAATGGCAGGCCTACAAAAATGGGACAATTTGTTATGGAGTTATGATCCAAGCATGTAAAACAGCTGCTGAATGGGTCAACCTCAGCAGTACAATAATCTTTGTGTATTGCTAAGTTGTTTATGCCCTTAATATTTTAAGTCTCTGATATAATTTGATGTACTTACCTATTTTCATATTGCTGGGAAATGACTTGGGGTGGCTTCGATAATCCATGACAGCTCCCCCCCCCCCCCCCCCGCCCTAGGAAGCAGCACAGTTCTTATTAGTTGCCATTTCCTATTTTTTGCAAAATATTTTAGGGGGAAGGAGAATCAGTGGAAGTTTTTGCTCTGCTGCTTTCATGCCAGGTGCCCCATTGATTTGCCAGGCATGTAGGCCATTTGTTTTGAGCCTGACCCTGGATAGCTCATTCATGTCCTCAAGTGGAGCCCTGCTAATACTGAGAGCAGCATTCAAAACTCCCATTGTTCTAGGCTCGTTTTGCGACAGGAAATTTTATCAGTGCGAGCAGTTTCTGAGCTCTGGGCTCAGTCCTGTGCCTAAGATTTCAAATTGAAACTGCCACTGCTGGAAGGAATGGAGGACCTTTTTCTGCCTCCCCACTTCCAGCTACTCTCTGAAGACTGGAGAAGAGACCCTCTTAAGAATATTAGGGGGGTGGGCAGGGGAAGGACTAGACCATGTGAAAACTGAACATCATATTTTAGCTGTAGTTCATTCATTTTCAGCTTTGTATTACTGTTATAAGAAAAGCACGCCTAGACACTCCATTGCAGCACCCATAACCTCGGCTTAAGGTGCCATTTAGCTCCTAGCTTTCCTATCTCACTTTCTAACACTGACTGAGAGTAGCCTGCACAGGAGGTCTTTCATGCTGTAGCGGAAACCAGGAGTTCCTTGTCTGAAAAGGAACTTTTTTCTGTGTCATAGTGTGCCAAGCATAGAGGCTACATTTGCGAGGAGAGGTATACTGGAGCTCGATTAGATGCAACTCTGCATGTTGTAAGATTTTGGCTGAGATTCTCTGTGGGAGGCAGTCAACATAAAGTCTCTTCTTTTCCCCCCTGAGCCTGTCAAATTGTCACTTTACACGGACAGCTCTTCCATTCCTGCTGTGTGAATCAGCTTACTTAGAAATCATTATCATTTGCAGACACTTCAGAGGACTCTTTTGTCATGTTCCAAGCCCATAGCATGGCTAATTGTGCTTTAAATTAAGGCGTTCAGATGGACAAATATTTTCACAATCCAGTACTGAGTTCTCAGTTAGCACAGGTGCTTCTTGAGCTGAATACAAAGTGTGAAAAAATGCCTGCATTCTGCAGGAACACCCAGCTATGCTAGTCTTACTCCAAATAGCCTTTCTGCATGTTTAGAGTTTTTATGCATGGAATAATTTAAAAAAAAAAAAGTTCAGTAAATCTGTATCCCACCTTTCCAAAGTTTTTTGAGACTGCTTACAGAAATCATCATAAACCTTCCACAGAGCCTTAAACAACACCTGACCAACATAACAGGAGGTTTTTTAAATAAGACTCACACATGGCAGACTCACACATGGACTGCAATGACTCTTGGTTTGCTACAAGACATACACTCAGTAGCTTTGCCAGCCAATCCTGATTCTGGTGCATTTGCCTACCACGTACATACTTTTAATTGAATGCTAAAAAGCAAAACCAAAACCTGATTCTTTCATAGTTTTTTGCACTATGGCCAGATTGTGGTTCCTGAAAGTAGGTGGGGGCGGGGAACCAATGTGGGTTGATGGAACGGGGAATGCTGAAAACTGGGTGCCTCCATCTGAATTTGACCACTTCTACCCAGCGCGGGTGGCACTGTGGGTTAAACCACAGAGCCTAGGACTTGCTGATCAGAAGGTCGGCAGTTCGAATCCCCGTAACGGGGTGAGCTCCCATTGCACGGTCCCCGCTCCTGCCAACCTAGCAGTTCGAAAGCATATCAAAGTGCAAGTAGATAAGTAGGTACCACTCCGACGGGAAGGTAAACAGCGTTTCCGTGCACTGCTCTGGTTCGCCAGAAGCGGCTTAGTCATGCTGGCCACATGACCCGGAAGCTGTACGCCAGCTCCCTCAGCCAGTAAAGCGAGATGAGTGCTGCAACCCCAGAATCGGCCACGACTGGACCTAATGGCCAGGGGTCCCTTTACCTTTACCCAGCCTCCAGAAATGGCTTTCAGGAGTTGCAGGGGAAGGAATTAGGAAAATTGCTATCTGCAATCTTCCTTCTCCTCGCAGTTCTCTGGGGCCAATTTGGTAATGGATTATGAGAGGCTATCCTGTATGGCAGGGATCGGAAATGCGTGGTCCTCCAGATGTTATCGGGCTCCCAACTCCCATCAGCCTCGGCAAATGTGGCCGGTTGTGAGGGGATGATGGGGCTTGGGTCTCCAACAACATCTGGTTTCCTATCCCTGCTGTTTGCATCATGTGGTGTTTTCAGTCCTCCTTCATCACCAACAGCGAGGCCACCCCATGAGCTCTGGATGATGTTATACAGGGAGGGAGTTGTTCAGCACATCTGGAATATGTTTGGTATGCCAGTCGGCAGTGGATATCACAACATAGAGTTTGTTTCTGATTTTCATTGCAGATGGCACCTTACTTGCAGTGGGATCCCACGATAACTTCATTTACCTCTACACAGTGACAGAAAATGGAAGGAAGTACAGTAGATATGGAAAGTGCACTGTAAGTTCCTATGCAAGATGAATTGGTTACAGTAAAAGGATTTTGCATGCAACATAATGGCAACCAGTGTGGAACTTTTCACATTAATGATCAGGAACCCTAATAATGCCTTTAAAAACTGTGGTGGGGTAGCATGTATCTCTAGAGCAGGCATGGCTAACCTGCAACACATGAGCCCCCATAATAGTTTCTTCTGCCCCCACAAAACCCCCAAATTGTCACTTAGGCAAATTCCATTTTATTTTATTTGTTTTTTAAGTCTGGCTGCTCCCATAAGTCCTCACTGTGGTACTGTGGGTTTTTTTGTGAGTCACAATCCACACCCCACACAATTTCAACAGGCAGGGAGCAAACAGCCCTCACACTACTGGTAAATGTCAACAAAGTTTGTAGGAGGAACTGATGTTGTGCACCCACATCCAAAACCATAACATGATCCATTGCAGCATGCTAACTTCAGGATTCGTGTTGGTTTTTAAAAGGCAATGAAAAATTGGGGTTTTCCCACCCGCTCTTTCCCTTCATACGTTGCTGTAGAAGCATAGCAATTCAGCTGTGATCATATTAGAAAGCGGGAAGCATGTGGTTGGGGTCAGTGGCACGGGTCCTTCCCTCCCATGCAATATGGGCTCTTTTAAGTGCATTAACTGTTAGGAACATGGGTGTCAGAGATTGCAGTTAACTCTGGATCAGTGACTACCAGTTACAAAGATGAAATGCCATGTGAATTTTAAGGGAAGGAGTGTCTCTCAAGGGTAGGAAAACTTCATAAGACAGAGGAAGACTTTGATCCATCTAGCTCAGTTTTGTCTGCAATGACTGCAAGCAGCTCTGCAGGGTCTTGGACAAGGTCTTACCTGGCCCTGTCTGTACATGCAGGAGACTGAACCTGCAGCATTCTGCATGCAAAGCTTTAGCATTGAGCTGCAGCCTCTCCCCTGAGATTTTGAAGAGCCTTAATTAGTCAGAGTAAGGAATACCAAATTGCTTTCTTCAGCGATGAAGCGCAAGGCAGCATGCATATGGTTCCAATCTGTGTCGTCTCCCATCCGTGCACTAAGTAGACCCAGACCTGCTTAGCTTCGGCAAGGGTCCTGCACCGTGTGCCTTCAGACCATCCTCTGGGACCAGGGCTCCAGCTTGTCAAAAATGCAGGCTTCCACTAAGTTACACAGGAAATGCACATAACCTTTTCACTCACGCTGCTTTCAATGGTTGATGCGGACTTTTATCGCACAGCATTTATCCTCTTCTTCCAGAGCGCGAGGATTGTGTATCTGTAGAATCTATTGCCCCCTTGTGGGGAATTTCTAATTTAACATAATTATTTGTGAAAAGAACCGATGGTTGTTAAACATTCAAACGATGCATCGCAGGCGCATCTGTTACAGAATTCCAGGTTTTCTTTCCCCTGGTTGTTTGGTTGGTTTTTGGTCATTTTTAATCCTATGTTACCCTTGCAGTGCTGTATTAGGTGTACTTATGTAGATGCTATTTCCAAGAGAAACAAGAGTCAAAACTGGTAGGCTGACACTAGATCACAGTGACATTGTTTAGGACATTAAGAAAGGTCATGAAACAGTATAGCAGGTCACACTGGCACCTCTGGCTACAACCACTTTGACATGGTGGGAACTAGAAGGGGTGGCTGGTGTGTGTCAGGAATTGGCGCTCATTCTCTGCCAGACTGCTTTGACTGTTATTTTTCCTCCATGGTCCCAGCCTCCAAATGCTACAGCTCCCATCAGCCCTAATATGCATGGCCATTGGCCAAGGATCACGGGAGTTGTAGATTGGCAACATCTGGCGGGCCAAAGAGTCCCAGCACCTGACTAAAAAGGAAGCCAGAGAAGGATGCCGGTGGACTTATCAAACAGATGCCTGGCATTTCTTGACAGTCTTTCATACAAAAGTCTCCACTGCTGATCCTGCTTTAGGGTTGCCGTTGTTTTAATACTTGCTAATACTTTCCCAAGCCTTGTCCCTTCTGTGACCCCTTTCCCCAGTATCTGCCTTGAATTCCTTCCCAGCCTGGTCTCTACGGCTGCTGCCCCCTCCTGCCTTTCTGCCCTGTTATTGTTGCAGCCAAAACATACCTCCCAGACTCTGAGCCTTCTGATGTTGCTCACATGTGCTATGGCCTGCCTGAGGCTGCAAACACAGCAAAATTATCAAGTAGCTGGCCAGTGGCCCATATTCAGCTTCGCTGGCTAAGTGTTGTGCAGACTTGCTTTAGATACAGGATACTCTTATTTTGCCTAACTCCTTACACATGATCTTGTGCAGGCAATCCTCTTCAGGGGCCCTTGTTCCAACACATGGAATCAGGGCCAAGCTTTGCCACACAGTGTCATGGGTGGGGCGATCTGTGCACCTTGGAAAGGGGCTGCAGCCCAGTGGCAGAACGCATGCTTTGCATGCAAGCAGGTCCTAAATTTAGGTTCCCTGGCATCTCCAGGTAGGGGCTGGGAGAGACACCTTTCTGAAACCTTGGGGAGCCACTGCTAGTCAGTGTGGGCAGTCCTGAGCTAGGTGGACCAAAGGTCTGACTTGCTAAAGGCAGCTTCCCATGTTCTATGCTTTGGACAATCATTCAGACCAACAATCCAATGGAGAGCCATTTCCGACACTACAATTCCTATTAAAAGCTCTGAATTGCTTGCCTCTTGATTTCTCTGCCAGTTCATAAAAAAGGTGTGCATTATGTTCTTCCCAGTTTAAATGAATTAAAAGGCTCCCGGAATTTCAGTTTCCATTATTTCACTTGCTAGTTCTGCGAGTGTTTTCTTGTTCAGAGGGATTGTTTTGGGTGCATATTTTGAATATTGAATCATGGTAAAATTGCCTCAGCTTAGCTCATCCCTGCTTTGGTTGTTTGTTCTGTAATATGATGATTCCAAACACTGATCAGAATAGGTTTGGTCTGTGTGTTTAGGGCTCTTTTGTGTGCCTCGTGTTTGGGTACCAACGAGCTCAAGATTCCCACCGCCCAGGAGAAGGAAATGCAAAATGCAATGCACTGTGCTATCTCCCTTGAAAATGGGGGCATTGGAGTGGAAGTTTGAAGATTTCTGTGTTTCGAACCGAAAGGAGTCCAGAAAATATGTAGATCAATGCGATATCTCCCTTGCAATCTCAGATATCTAAATGAAAACTGGTGTGCTTATTCAGAATAAAATTTTGCATTCCATGTTCAAACCTGAGGTCAGCCCATACAGATGATGTCCAGATGGCAGGGAGGACGTCAGGGCTCTCGAACACTGCGCCATGCTTACAGTAGTACATAATTCATATTTCTAGCACCAGAAGGAGACATGGCCTTTGTGCATTAAGCTGTATCTTCTGTGTACAAGGACAGCATTGTATCCATACACTGCCTTCAGATATTACCGTCACATTGTGTGCAGCACGCACTTGTGTGTAGATGCATATGTCCGCTGATGTGTACTATGTAACAAGATGACACTGTATCCCTGTGGTTGCTTCAGAAACTTTTAGCAAACTATTAGCAAAGTCTTGCCAGTGTGGTGTAGTGGTTAAGAGCGGTAGATTCGTAATCTGGGGAACCACTCCTCCACATGCAGCTGCTGGGTGACCTTAGGCCAGTCACACTTCCCTGAGGTCTCTCAGCCCCACTCACCTCACAGAGTGTTTGTTGTGGGGGAGGAAGGGAAAGGAGAATGTTAGCCGCTTTGAGACTCCTGAAGGGGAGTGAAAGGCAGAATATCAAATCCAAACTCCTCCTCCTCCCCTCCTCCTTCTTCTTCTTCTTCTTCTTCTTCTTCTCATTGTGGAGTCCTAATTATTTTGTGTTTGATGAAATGGCTTCATTCTGTTTAGAGTCTGTATGGATGGTTTTATTGTTCTTAAGAGTTTGTGCTTTGGCGTTACTGTGTGCTGTCAATGGCTTTATACCATGAAGTGGTATAAATAGGTATGATAATGCAATATATGCAGAGTGAGAGGCGTGTTCTGGAATTTTTATGGGCGTGTGAAGGTTCAAAGTGTGGAGGGGGCAGGGCTGCATGCAGAATTCCTGTGCCAGCATTCTTGCATGTGCTGCGTACCTCTGCTTATCCCCATCCTTTATGCAGTAAGGAAAGACTTCAGAGTGCTTCTGCTCATATATATACAATGGTACCTTGGGTTACATACGCTTCAGGTTACATGCGCTTCAGGTTTCAGACTCCGCTAACCCAGAAATATTACCTCAGGTTAAGAACTTTGCTTCAGGATGAGAACAGAAATTGTGCTCCGGCGGCGCGGCAGCAGCAGGAGGCCCCATTAGCTAAAGTTGTGCTTCAGGTTAAGAACAGTTTCAGGTTAAGAGCGTACCTCCGGAATGAATTAAGTACTTAACCTGAGGTACCACTGTACTTGAATGTGAGTAAGCTTGTCTGGCCGTTCAACATAAATCACTCTTAACAACTCTTAACTCCTAACATTTTCTCTCTCTCTCTCTCTCTCTCTCTCTCTCTCTCTCCCCCCCCCCTCTCCTTCTCATATCCAAGAAGACTGTCGTTAGCGATGAGAAAGGGAGCTTCCCTGTTCACTCACTCAGTTTTACTAGCCAAAGGTGCCAGTAGTGATTACTCTCACTATGTGAACCGTAGATCAGAAGCGAAGTGTAATATGTCTCTCACTGTGGTCGCTGCCGAGGGGAGGTTTTTTCCTTTCGAATGGAATGCAAAACTCTGCTATTTCAACTATTGAAGCAATGTGGTGTCCAGACCTCTCCCATCTCAGTTGCTGGCTCAAAGGGATTTTCCGACTCAAGAGCGCCCCTTCCCAATTGGCCCCCACCCACCCACCCATTCTCTGCCTCCCCTCGGAATGTTTACAGCTGCCAAATGTCTGGCAGGATGTAGTAAATGGTGGTCCCAACTCTCTCCCCGCACCTCCCCCCATGTCAGTTCTAGCTTCCAGCATCTTGAAGATTCAGGATGAGGAGAAGGAGCAGGGGAAGGGAGAGAAAGAGAGAGCTTTTGCTTTTTAACCCTGGCGCATGTCTTCCAAACCAATTGAGGACATTTTTAAAAGCTAGTTCAAATAAACCAGTTGCTTATTTCCCCCCTCTACCTGACAGATCTCCCTGCATTTTGAATCACATGAGGAAATCTTGGTTGTGAACCAGCCTATACGTAGATGAATCTCACAGCAACAATTTCCACTTGAACTGCAGCTGGATTAATTGCAGAAATGGCTGCTGCAATGTGTAAATGGCTGCTCAGATGTGTAACACCAGACCATGGATTGGCAAAATGTGGATAATGTGGATGAGCCCTGAGTTTCCCTTCTTGCTCCCTATTTAGTAGTAAATTATAATCTGTCAACCAGGCAAATTATGTATTGCTGAAATGTTAACCTGCTGGCAAATTATGATTTGATACTGGTGGAATCTACCCCACTATGAAAATGCTTTTTTAAAAAACATTTTGAAATAGATATTGAATTTGCCATAGCTCACCATCGCCATCTAGTGTAATAGTTTTATATTGCACATTACAACACACTTAAAACGTTTTATTTGCAGCTGTATAGCTGAGTCCGCTGAGTCAGAAGTAAGAAGGGCAATCAGAGATGCAGGACGACGAGCAGGGGCAGCCTAAGCACATGGCTAAACCATGGTCTGAACCTACTTATAGCTCAGGTCATGGGGAGACTTGAAAGCAGCAAAAGCTAAACCTGCTGTAGACGAAAGCTGCTGTTCTTTCTCTCACCATTTGCCAGATACAAATTTAGCTTCAGACACTTCAAACAGTCCTTTGTTACATTGCATTCCTGCATATCTTCTAGCATCCCATCAGCTTGCTTTTGTTGAAGATTTGGTGAAATTTTAACACAGCATAAAATCCAGTTATCTATAATAACCAGGCAGAAGAACTTAAGCATTTGTATCTGTGGGGTGCAATCAGCAGGCCCTATGCAGTTCAATTCATGGGCTTCTACGTGCATTCCATCAAAATGAATGGGTTCTCTGCAGCGATAGAACTTGGTAAATTACTCCTACAGTCAGTCGTGACGTTTTGCTTCTATGAACTTCTCAAAGGGGGATTAAACAGCCAAGCAGGCGGAAATACTTCTTTCTGCTGATCGGAATTTTGATAGCTTGCTTGTTTTCTCTTTTTTTGGTGTTTGTGTGTGTTTTAGGGACATTCCAGCTATATTACGCACCTTGACTGGTCCCCAGAAAATAAGTATATAATGTCAAACTCGGGAGACTATGAAATACTATACTGTGAGTACAAAGCTGTAATTACCTCCAGCCTACAGGAGTGCCTGAACATTCATAATGGGAGGCAGTGGGGCGGGAAGGTGGAGGGAGAGAGGTCGTGGGGCGAGCTGATGCAAGTCAAGCTGTTGGTGCAAAACGCTTGCTGACAGGGGATACTGGCGTGACCTTCTGTAACCTGACCTTCTGATATTATTCAGAGCTGCTTCTTGCTAACAGAGCTTCCAAATATAGCTTACATCTCTGCAGGGACATCAATCAGTTTAACAGTTTGTAGGGGAGAGTGGTGCTGGTGTGTGATGTGTCACGAAGCAGGTTTTCGGCTTCAAAAACAACACACACCCTTGCCTCATTAGAGCCCTGTGTCACTTACTGGTGCGGACACCTGCTGGCATTTTAAAACTTCACTTTAGCAATGGAATAATGCTACTTGGCATTTATTTAGCATTCTTTCCTTAGCACGCCACGTGCTTCGTGGCCCTTCGGCCTGCCCAAAGGCAGGACACTGGCAGAGTGTAGCAGCTTGCTGGGTCTCCGTTAACCTCCTGGGTTTCCAAAAACGGGGTGAAGTTGAACACTTGGGGACCCTGGTACTTGGCTGGTAGCTGCATGTAGCTTTGTATACATTCTCTCCCTAATATTTGGTATAGCCCTGCTGGTTAAGCCAGTGTTTATATATCCATGTGAGAAAGACAGGCTTGCCTTAGGCCAGGTGCGGGAGACTTGTGGCCTTGCAGATGTTGCTGAACTCCCCCAACCAGCACAGCCAGTGGTTTCAGGGACAGGAGTTGTACTCCAGCAGCATCAAGAGACCCATGAGTTCTCAGTTCATACCCTTAAAGCTATAGAAATGCTAGAAGATGCACTTGGATGCTTGTTCAATGAAAGAAAGAAAAAAGTAACACTCTTAATGTCAGCAGAAACAGCTAAAACAAATGCCGCTTATGTGATTCCAATAAGAGTTGGGCATTTTTTTTTTTAAGGGGACATTCCAGCCGGCTGCAAACTAATGAGGAATCGTTCTGAGTGTAAGGATATCGATTGGACAACGTACACTTGTGTGCTGGGATTTCAGGTGTTTGGTGAGTAGCAAAGAAGACCCTTCTTGCATTTTGAATCAGGGGTGCTCCAGAAAACTAAGCTA
The DNA here is from genome assembly GCF_964234715.1 of Podarcis melisellensis. Lineage (NCBI taxonomy): Eukaryota > Metazoa > Chordata > Lepidosauria > Squamata > Lacertidae > Podarcis > Podarcis melisellensis. The sequence goes on along the minus strand of NC_138530.1, from coordinate 23,449,991 downwards.
AGTGTTAACTGTGAAGCACTTTCTTAGCTCTACTATTTAAGCAAGGATGCAGCTTTTCAACAGAGGCTAGTGTTGCAAAAAATAAGTGTCTGTGTGAAGAAAATGGCCCCTCCCACCCTCTTTTTCAAGAAGCTGCTTCCGAAATTGGTAGTGGAAGGGGTAGGTTGCTTGACTTTTTCTTTGCACACAGTGATTTAAGCCATATTCCTCACTCTTCAGCCACTTTCCCTTGCAGGATTCCATTCTGTGCATCATCTAAACAGTGCCTCTGTCTCCAGAACTGCCTTGCTCACTCGTGTGACTAATCAGCAAAGATTTCTTCAAGCAGGTGACAACCCTAATTTGTTGGCTTTCCTCTATTGAAGGAGTGTGGCCTGAAGGATCAGACGGGACAGACATAAATGCTCTTATCAGGTCCCACAACAGGAAGGTGATCGCAGTTGCTGATGACTTTTGTAAAGTCCATCTATTTCAGTATCCCTGCTCCAAGGCAAAGGTATGTCTAGATGACACATTCTTAGGGGCAAGGGTGATACATGCATGTGTGGAACCATGTGTGTGCTCATACTGGAGTGGTAGTAAACTTGTTCCAGTATCACATCTAAAGGCTCACCAACTCCCCCTGCTCCCTTCCTCCCCACTCACAGAAATATTCTCTTGCTCCCAGGGTCATTGGTGCAAGTGGATTTTTGCCCCCCCCCCGACCCAGTTTTTGATTGGGATGCAAGCTGTTTTTCCTGGGGGTGGGGAAGAGATCCATTGGGCTTCATGGGAGAAGTGGGAGGGGTTTGTTTCAACATTGCTTCCCCAAATCACTGGTTTAGAGTGCCCATGAAAAATAATCCAGTGTGATTAAAGTCTAAACCTGTCATCCAAAATGAAAAATCCCCCTTGCCTCCCAACCCACGACCCGCTGGAGCTCAGAGTATTAACTTTTTTGGCCTTACTTTTTTTAAATGCAGCATTTTGGGGGTACCTAAGTCCACAGACTCAGGAATCTAGGGAGTCCAGCTTGAGATTCCTTGTTAATAGCACCATCCAACTCAAGACTATGAAAATCTCCCCTGAATCACCCCTACTTTCCTTCTAAATTGGGAGATTCTTAGATTGGCCTTGTAAGAAGCATATTTTTGTCCCTGGGTATATTCGCAGTGTTGAAATGCTGGCATGAAGCTGCTATTCCAATTGGTCTTCTGATCCTCATCAAGTAGCACAGACTGTCATTTCCTGGTTTGTTTCAACAGGCACCAAGTCATAAATACAGCGCCCACAGCAGCCACGTGACTAACGTCAGCTTCACTCACAACGACAGCCACTTGATTTCAACTGGAGGCAAAGACATGAGTATCATCCAATGGAGACTTGTGGAGAAAGTAACTCTGCCACACAACGACATCACGGTAGACATGGGCACGGCCAAAGTGCCCGCTAGTGCCAGCGAAAGCTTTGTGCAGCCGAGTACCCCCGTTCCCCTCGCTCAGCCGTTGGACGGAATGGCAGCCAATGAAAATGCAACGGACGGTTCCCCGACGTCCTCGGAGAGTAATCTGGAGCAGACTGTGGAAGCCAATGAAGAGCAGAGCGAGGAGCAAAGTGAGGGGAGCAGTCTGGATCCAGGAGAGCCAAATGGTGAAGAACCATCCAACGAAACAAGCGAGGAGCAGAGCGAATCCACTATTACGGAAGACCAGCAGGAAACCTCTCCGTTGTCTTAACAGCTGCAAGTTCAAGATGGTCTTTTTAGAAGAAAAGAAAATCCCCTCAGTGTGCATACTTTTGTAAAAGGGAGTAAGAAGGGTTCAAGAAGAGGGGAGAGGGAAGGGGAAGCATCTCCAGTCTAGGAGCAACCCAAGTTGTTGGGTTTCAGTTGACGACCTTTAGTCCGATCTTCTGTTTTCAATGCATGGAACTATTGTAAGGACCCGTCTTGGCAGTTCCGTTCAAGAGCTGGTCAGGATAGTAGGATGTAAACATAGATTAAATGTAATTCTGAAATTGCCGTCGGAAAGAGGCATGGTGCAAATGGCCTGGGGCTAGAGGAGAAGGGGGAATTAGCTCCAGCTGTATGCTGAGGGGCGGAGGGAAGCCTCCTGTGAAATAACTTTTTAACACCAACCAGAAGGACTAAGTCATACCTTCTGCATAATGCAACCCGGGTGCCGCAAAGCCAATAAAACGGCAAGCTCTTGATGGGAGCTCTTCCTTCTTTTTTTATATTAAAAAGAGAGGAAGAAGCGAAGAGGACAACACGATCGCGCATCATGCCCTCTGCCTTCTTTGTTAACACCTATGCAATTTTCTAACACTACTAATTCCTACTAGCCACCTGGGTGCTGCTAGCTAGCTCTAAGGCAACTCATATTAACGAACACTTCTCCTTCCCCGACAATGGATTTTAAGTTGGGTCTTTTAAGACAACCACCTTCACGTAGTTTTTCTAATTGACAGGCACCGTAGGACGTCTTTTCCAGGGAGCTACTTGCCTAGACATATTGAAACTCAAGAACACCTACTGTGACCTTGATGTGAACTGACTTGATTGCATGATGACACAAGTTCAGATTCTCAAGTTAAACTTGGCCTTCAGACGATACAGCTCATTCTCTCGCAAAGAGGCTCAATGTTAGAGGAATATCATTGTTATGAAATCTGGTGCTTGGGATTAACATAACAAATCAATTGCTTACAAAAACCGTCATAATCAGAAAAATTCAAATGGGGTTTTTTACAGCCTCCTTTTTTAATTGCTCTAATGTAAATGTCACATTAACTTGGATTATGTAGGATATTTTTGGATTTTTTCTCTTCTGCGTGCTACAGTTTTTGTGTGCTTGTTTTATTCCTCTTGCCCTGTTGCTGTAAATCTTGCAGCTCTGAGACGGCTGGACCCTGGCCAGTTATGGGATACCATGGCATTTTATTATGCATTTGGAAAAGTACCATTTTTAAAAAAAAACACAAAAAAAAATCCTGTCGGCTAAGTTTTTCTTAATTACCTAGAGTTTCCTACATTTAAAAAAAAAAGTTTTCTGGAAAAAAAATCCTAGTTGTTTTATGTTTGATTTAATAGGGTCTTCTTTTTTATTGTGCTGATATCTTAGAGTTTAGTTTTTAGAGTTGTTTTTAGAAACTTTGGATGAGTTTGTTAAGTCTTAAGTGTGCAAGCGTTTACGTGATTGTGCCATTCCAAAGTGCATCTGAACTGTCATTCCCTTCTAGTATCTTCTCAGGAGTAATTACTACAGATCAGGTATCTATTCATCATTGGTAACATTGAGAACTCGAACTCCCAAAGGACACTTGTATGTATGCATATACATATATAGATAGATATATCTCCTCTTTGTTTACATCCATTCCGGAAAACCTCAAAATAATTCTCTTCAAACGGGAGAGAAGCGTGGATTCCAAGCAACCCATTTATCTGTTCGTTTTATTTTAAAACTGTGCTGTTAAATAGTAATGGTGTTGGAGAACTCTTGTGTGTGATTAGCTGCTTTGCCAAATAATGTCAGTGGGCAAGGCAGACGATTGCAGATGATTGTGTCAAGGTGTAATGCACAGATGGAGAACCTGGGCTGCTCCAGCTGGTTCTTGGACTTTCCCATCAGCTCCAGCCAACATGGCCAATAGCCAGGGATGATGGGAATTGTAGTTCAACCATGTGTGAATGGCCACAGGTTTCCCATCCTAGTGTAATGGATTCCTTTAAAAGGAATACACTTATGGTGAAAAAGTACTATGTAGTAATGTTCTTTTTTCCAAAGCTTATTGGACGCATAACTCTCTTTTTCATCCTCGATGAATACCATGAAACAATGCATTTCATTTTGAAAATATCTATTACCTGGGGGGTTGCCATGTAAAATGAGAGAGTTAACGTGATTTTTTTTTTTCTCATGCTGTAGTCTAAAGGAGGGTTGTTGTTTTTCTATTATGCAAAAAAAAAAAAAAAGCCTTACAGCTTTCGATTGCTGGCAACTACTGTTTAATGGATAATTTAATCTGTGATAATGGATGGAAATGGGTGGGATTATGTTAACTGTAGATGTTCTAGGGGGAAATTGTGAATGAAATATGATTTAAAGAGTGTCATGTGAAGATGTTTGAGCCATTTCTATCATGCATTCCTGTCTCATGGCAGAAAAAAATTTGAAGATTTAAAAAATAATAAAAGAATCAAAATAACATGGTACTTTTTTCTCTTTGGGGCTGCACCTTGCACGTGTTTTTAAGTACCCATCTTCTGCTCACCTGAATTGTTGGTTCCAGTTTAGGTGGGCTAGCTGTGCAACCATTGCACAGAGAGAGCATTCATCCTTTTATCCCCATACAAATTCACAGGCATCAGGAGAAGAAGTGCAAGTCTTCCACAGACTCTCCTTTGGAATGGCCAAAGTGAATATTAATGGTATGGAATCACTGCTCTGTGTAGATTGATGTAGGTGGAGAGGCATTTTTGGGATAGCTTCACCCAAGCAACCAGCTTTTAACTCTGGAGCAAGCCAGAAGGAATGTCAAAAAAGGGACTAGGAAACAATTGGCTGGGATGTGCCCAATAAATTTTGCATGTAAAACCCTTTTTCAGAGCAACCGTATAAGGTTACATCTTAAGACAACTTTTTGAAAAGAAGACATGATTGTGCATAGTTTTCACCTCATTTGGTGTGGTTGTTTTGTTTTATTTGAATCGAGTTATGTCTTTTTTAACATTAGGAGCAATATATCAGTGATTTATCTAATTGGCTTGTTCAGAATTGTTGCCCAATGGAGCCCAGTTTCACTAAAATTAGTATGACATGAGCTTTTAGAACTAGATAGCATTCCTACTGCATTTTTCCTAGAGCAGGGATGGGGGATTTTGTGTACCCATCTCACCCAAAGGTGCTTTTGGACTCTAGTTCCCATGAGCCACAACCACCCTGGTCTTTCAGTGGCGATTTAGTTGTGTTGGACTAGACCCAAGGTCCATGTAGTTCCGCCAGATGCTTGTGGAATTTCAGATTCATCTGGAAATGGCCACTTCTTGGCATTTTGGTAAGGGGATGTTTACAGGCTCTTGAACATGGAAGCCCCACCCCTTGCGATTACAACTTAATGTACCAAAAGATACGATTACATCTGCTTTTTTTTTTTTTTTTTACAACAAAGTGCTTTGAAAACAATGGCTTCTTGGCATTGGAGGAGTTAAAAGCTGGATGGAAAACAGAATTTAATTGCTTGATGTTTGCTCGTTCACATTCCAAGCGAGATTGAGGAGACTTCATTGTTTCAGTCTTTTATTTGTGACAGATGTTTTGCTTGGGCTTTAATCATTAAAGAATGGGGAAGCTACAGAACGGATTATGGCATTCTGAAGAATAAGCGCTTTCCACAATCCAATCTAATTTTTATATGGGGGAAAGGCAAGCATTTGCTCACAGATAAGGGGGTCCTTTATCTCAGGCACTCTCTTTGGTCCTCTGGCCAAGTTTATTGCTAAGCTGCACCCATCCTTGGTGCTGATGTTCTCCTTCCACTCAACTGTGTTCGTTTGCACAAACACTGCAGAATGCCGTTCATATGTCTCTAGAATGGACCGGGCAATAGCCTTCAATTGTTTAATCTGGTGTATACTTCCACTGTATCTGGAGGTTTTACTAAGTTTTATTGCAATAGAAGAGTGGAAAAATGGGGAGGGGGGCAAGAAGAGAGCTGCATTTAGGAATAGACAGGAAATGGGTGTTGGGGTTTAAGGAAGAATGTGTTTCACCACTTGTTCCTCTAACATAATGATGACAACAGGGACCCATAAAGGTGAAACAATAGATGAAAGAGAAGCTTGTGTTACTCAAGGTGGGAGATGATCAAGACATGAACTAGAGCAGGCATAGGCAAACTTGGCCCTCCAGATGTTCTGAGACTACAATTCCCATCATCACTAGCCACTGGTCCTGTTACCTAGGGATGATGGGAGTTGTAGTCCCAAAACATCTGGAGGTCCGAGTTTTCTTATGCCTGAACTAGAGACAGGACCAGCTGAGCCATTTGCCAAAATAATTGCATCAGGCAGTGTGGGGGGCAGTTATTGTTTCCTGGGACCCCAGTCAGGTATCTCGTCTGCCACCACCTCTCTCGCTTCCCTTGCTCCTAACATTTTGCTGCTGCCTTAGCATGCCTCCATTTTCTCTCTTGGGAAGGGAAGGGGCCCTTTAAAAATGGTTAAGCGGTTTGAAAAGCGAGTGTCTAACCACCTTGGAAAATTGCGGGCGGTGCAAGCACTCTCCCCGGCCACTTCCCCCAGAATGCCTCTCTCTGAGGATTGACTCTCTTTTTCTCAGAGCAAGGCCGGAGAGGAAGGAGAGGCATGTTTTTGCCACATCAGCAGCAGAAGCAAAACTTAAAAAGGGATGTGAGAGAGAGCGAGGGAGGGCAGCTGTCCCTCTCGCCTCAGGTGGTGCCTTGTCTCAGGCCCTGACTGGAATTTTTGCCTAATTGCCAGAAGAAAAGTAGTGGGTGGGTGGGTGTTTGAGATGCTGCAAAGGGAGAAGCAACTTCATCTTGGTTAGTGCTCAGCTTTCAGGCTTCAGTTCTCTGAAACTGTAAACAACGAACAGTTGGGTTTTATTTACATAATGCGGCAACAAAGGAACATGAAGTGCTTTTCATTCCACTTGGTTGGAGAACTCCATTTCCAGTACACGCACTCTCCATTTTGGAGTCTCTGTCGGCTGCAGCAAGAACACTTGCTGAGATAAGTTTGGAACAAGATCAGCTTTGCGGCTTCTGCAGACTCTCTTCCTGGTTTCCAGCAGCAGTATTTTAAATACTCTCAATATGCCAATTTCTAAAGAAAATGAAATTTTCTGAAAATTTGCTGTTTCTGTCTGTTATTCTCTCACTAAGTGCAAAAAAAGGAGAATACTGCCAAGTTTTTCATCAATGACTAATAATGTTAGTGGTCTCAGGAGAAGCCTGTCTGTAGACAGCATGGTGCCCCAGGAATTACCTTCAGCTTTCCCACATATATCCCTTGTCTTCTATCATTTTATGGGTCAGAAAAACTCCAAAAACAAAGTGAGCCATGTGGACACAACGTTTGTGAAGTGGCATAACATGCAAGCTGAGTCCCATACAGTTTGACTTCAGTGGGGAAACCACACGTCTTGAACAACGTATGAATGTGGAGATGCTGCTGCGATAGTACCTCATGAATGCAGAAATATTACTACTAGTAACAGTAGTATTAGCTGTCCTTCATCATGAGATCCCAGGGCAAGTTTAAACAATTTTTAGCAATACAGTATTTAAAACGTACAACAATTGAGAATAGGATGGGTCCTAAAATATATATCTCGGATAAAATGCCAGGGAAACAAAAGTATGTTTTCAGCATCTAATGAAAGCTACATAATGAAGATGGCAGACACACCTCTGTGGAGAGGGACACTTAGGAGCTGCCTCAGAGTTTGCTCTTTCCTGGGTTGCCATCACACACAGATCCTGCAAACGTCTGAAGATGGTGGAGCTTTCAAGAGGGCTGCCTCTGTCAATCTTAACACGTGAGGGGGTCTGTAGGCAAGGAGTCACAGTCGCTGAGTTATTTGGGCCCTGAGTCCTTTAGAACCTTAAACACAAACACGAGCACCTCGAATAGGGCACAGAAACAAACTCGCAAGTGATGCAGCTCTTCCCAGCCAGTAATCTGGCCAGCTCATTTTGGACTAGTTGAAGTTGAGTTCTCTTCAAAGGCAGCCCCACATTGCAATAAATCCAGTCTGGAAGCAGAGTGGTTGGTAGGTTAACTTGGCCATTAGGTATGCGTTTCCTGCATATTTCAGGAAGTGGGAAGAAACAGTGGGTGGCCATTTTGTGGTTCCTCTAAGCACCACTGTTCTCGGCACTTAGAAGAGGTTAACTTGTTCACTGTCCTTTCCGAGGCTCGTGCATGGACCAAATGAAATAATCTTTTGTTTTCCAACTATATCAGTAGTGGACTATGGTGCTGAGATGTGAGGGCTAAAGGCCATGTAGCCGCCCTCAAGCTTATGGAGTCCCTGGTGTGCCCGGAGAAGACTTTTTGATGGTGTGATCTGACTCGGGAACAACACAACCTTCCCTAAATTGCTTGAGTCCACCTTGTAATGTGGGGTTCACACACAGCTGATACCCAACCATTAGTATTTCACCAACGTAAAATATGTCAAATGCCCTCTCCCTTCTCTTCCTACAGCAAGATGTGCTCTGTACGCAGCACTACAGGGTGGGCTCCCTGCACTTAGAATATTCCATAGAATATTCCATCAGTTCAGAAAGAAGCTGCTCCAGAGAGATTGGGAAGGCCTGTAGAGCTTGATAACTTACAGGCCTGCTTTTAACTCTTAGCAGGACTCAAGCACAAGGGAAAGAGGATTTTGCCTTCTTCAAAGGACAACATCCAGCCCCATCCAGAACATGCAGCTAGCAGATCTTCTGGGCACAAAAACCCCAGCACCACCACCCACAAAAGGTGCCTGTCTTCCCAGGGTTTAAACTCTGCTTATTGGCCCTCATCCACTGCATAAAGGTGCTGTTCCAGGGCTTGTACAGCCTATCCTAATTCAGATGTTATGGGGAAGTATGAGCTGCATGTCAGCATGCTGATGGCCCTGTGCTGCAAAATTCCTAAGGCCAAACCTGGGCTAAACACAGATAGGCGTGAATCTAGATAATCCAGTGCCATCCAGGAACACTTACATTTGCTCCTCCATGACTATTCCCCCTAAAAGCAGTATTGGTGGTAGGTGGCTTGCACACAATAATCTAGACCACAGCTAGATACATATTTATTTATTTTATATCCGGCTATAGAGAGCTTGTAGAGAAAATTCGTCTGCAATGCCCCATAACCTATAGTCCTTTTATGAAGATAGGGGTTGTTTTCTTTATTGCTCTGCAATTTTGCACAATTCTGAACAGGAGACAAGCTTGGACTATGCTCTACTACCCATACTTTATATGCACATGTTTTCATTACAGATTTTCCATGCCAGGTCTTGTCCTGAAATTCATATTTTACTACATATAATAAAGAGTGAGAATGAAAATCAGATGCTCGGTGCGATTGCTGCAGGTTTTTTGATCGACTCGGCGTTGGCGTTTCATAACTCCGCATTGATTTGTTGTTTGCTGCGCCTACAACTTGCCTGGCGCTGGAGGCCTATAATTCCCCACCCAAAGAGAGGATGTTTGGGAGAGCTACCATTTGCCATATTGATTCCATATGAAGAACATAACAAAATGGTCTCTTCAGAGTCTGCTCACTGGCAGTATTAGTGAATTCAGATTTTTACCAAGTCATGGACAGAGAGGTGGGAAGAAGATGGATCTTGATTTAAAGGAGTGAAAGAAATGCCAGCTCCCAAATCATTAATCGGTGAACAATAATACTAAAGGCAGCAACTGTTCTTTTGAATAAGGGCAAATGCAAGCTGCAGTTAAATCCAGCAAGTCTAGCCGTATTCAGGCATTACACTCGCAAGTAAGTGCAACACAAGTTCTGGGCTTGAACATGTGAGCTCTGCCATCCCAGCAGTTGGTCCCTTACCTTTCCTGCCCCGACCTGGCCACAGTGATCCATGCGACGGTCACCTCCAGGCTTGACTACTGTAATTCGCTCTACGGCTGCCCTTGAAGCTGTCCCAGAAACTCCAGCGGGTACAGAATGCTGCAGCGAGGCTCCTCACGGGGTCTCTGCCATGGGAGCTTATTCACCCAGTGCTTTTCAAGCTGCACTGGCTCCCGGTGGAGTACAGGGTCAGATTTAAGGTGCTGCTTTTGACCTTTAAAGCCCTTCATGGCCTAGAACCCTCGTTCTAGAACCTAGAACCTACGGGACCGCCTCTTCCGGTATGCCCCACGGAGAGCCTCAAGGTTCATAAATAGCAACACCCTAGTGGTCCCGGGCCCTAAGGAAGTTAGATTAGCTTCAACCAGAGCCAGGGCCTTTTCAACACTGGCGCCTGGTGGAACGCTCTGTCTCATGAGACCAGGGCCCTGCAGGATCTGATTTCTTTCCGCAAGGCCTGTCGAGTTGTTCCGCCTGGCCTTTGGCTTGGAGCCAATTTGATTCCCTCCCCCTCTTTCTTCTTTCTTTTTTCTTTTTCCTTTCTCCTCCGGTGATGAGGCTGCATTTTAATATTTTAATGTTTCAATATTTTAATCTTGTATTTTAATCTTGTTTTTAAGTTGTATTCATTCAACTTGTTTTTATTATTGCTTGTTAGCCACCCTGAGCCCGGCCTTGGCTGGGGAGGGCAGGGTATAAATAAAAATTATTATTATTATTATCCCTGTTGCTCTCTATGAGCTGGAAGAGGACATTTGTTGGAGAACTGTATTGCAATGTTCAGATAAGTGCATCGCAACATTTAGATAAGTGCAAATTTTGAAGGATCCATTTTCTGGTTCTGTAGAGGAAAACCAATCTTCAATAACTATTTTGGGGTTGCAAAACAGCTGAAGCAATATATTACTGAGAGGAGCAGACAGGAAACTAGCAGTGTGTCCTGCTTAAGCAAGTCCTCTGAGGAAGCAGGCATTTTTACATTTATTTTTATACTTGTGCATTGTTTTGCTACAGATAAGGAATTTAGGCAGGCCATTTCAAAGAACAAAGATGTTCTGAGCTCATCAGATAAAGCTTATCTTGCAGTTTTGTTCTCTGCAGTTACATTCCAAAAATTTGCTTGCAGTAAAAAGTTCAGAGAACATTGCATTTCCTTCATCATGTGTGCGTCCCCTTCCCCCCTTCCCTTCCATTCATCACTTGTCAGCAAATTTAAGCAGAAAGATTCCAGGCTTAAGATTTGAGATCTGGGGTCTTTTACTCCTGCAGTACTCGTAATTACGCCGTAGAGTGTAAATGTGATAAATTTGGCTTTGAACACGATATGAATCCAATTTTCCACATCTAGGATTTCAGTAGCCCAGCAATGAAAAAAGTGGGGGGTGGGGTGGATCCATATTTGCGGCATAAGAATTTATGGACTTTGACTACTGTAGGGGGAAAAAATAACACCTCAGTTTCATGACTCCAGGGGGATGGGAGATCCAGAACACATCTGGAGGGATTTTATTTCTTAGGCTTCGGACTTAGATGGCCAACATTCACCATCCATGACAGGTTGGGATATATGGATGTCCTGAATTGTTTTGGCCTGTTACCATTTTCCCCTCTTACTAGTTATTTATTGTTTGTTCACTTTGTATACAGTATGATGTAATACAGTGGTATCTTGGGTTACATATGCTTCAGGTTACATACGCTTCAGGTTTCAGACTCCGCTAACCCAGAAATAGTACCTCGGGTTAAGAACTTTGCTTCAGGATGAGAACAGAGATCGTGCTCCGGCGTGGCAGCAGCAGGAGGCCCCATTAGCTAAAGTGGTGCTTCAGGTTAAGAACAGTTTCAGGTTAAGAACGGACCTCCGGAACGAATTAAGTTCTTAACCTGAGGTACCACTGTACTGGAAAACCTGGGACAACACTTGCTCTAACCTCCCCACAAGCCTGCACACGAAAGCTCATGCCAATAACAAACTTAGTTGGTCTCTAAGATGTTACTGGAAGGAATTTATATATATATTTTAATCCCCCATCCCTCCATTCAGAACACACAATAGCACTAATGCAGCTTCCCAAGGCAAAGATCCCACATGCTCAGCAGGACATCACCCAAGCTTATCTGTGCACCCTCTCCAGCTGCAACAGCTGAAATCCTCACAGCCCTCTATGATTCTTTAATGCTCAGCAGCAGATTTCCTCCACTTGCTGGTGGCTCTTGAATGCTAGTGCCCAACAACTTCAACATGTGGAAGCTGAATGGATGTGCTTATTTGGGGAGATCCTTTTTTTTTTGTAAACATTGGTTGGCTAGCGAACTGCATCGCAAAATTCGAAGAAGTGCAAATTTCAAAGCTCTGTTTTGGTTATCGTACTGTTTCAGAATATGTGATTTTTAATAAATTCCGCTTTAAATGGATACTGGACTGGATTTTCCCGCCATCCCTAGTCATGACTAACTGGTTGGGTTATGCATAGGGATGTCACTCAGTTTTCCTCCCCTTGGCATAGGAGAGCATTATGGTTCCAGAAGTTTTGCCTAGCTCAGATTGCAACCCAAACTGGAAAAGACCTCCTCACTCCTCCTTCCCTGGCTGTTGCTCCAGCAGTGGGAGAAGAGGCAGGCAGGGAAGTGCGGCACATTTGAAGCAGAGTTTCCCCTTCAGAGAATTCCCCCGTCCAACACTTTTATGGCAGCTCAAGCTGATAGTCATCATGGCTTTTTCATTAAAAGGGGGGGGGTCTTCCTTTTTCAACAAAGCCCTATGAAAGTATTTATTTTCCTCAGCACTGCTGGAGGATTGACAGCTGCCCCCCTTGATCCTTCTCTTTTAGGAAGTGAATTGCGAACGGTCTGGGGATTGCTTGCTGGCATTCGTGTCCAGCTGTTATTTGGGAGACCTTTCAAAGCTCAAAGGCCGCAGGGCCTGGTGGTTGGTTTCATTCTGATCTTGTGTGTGTTTTCTCTTCCTTTACTGTGACCTTAAAAAAAGGCAAGAAACCAGCTGTTTTACCAGCCTTAAAATGGTGTGCATTTGTGTGTGAAAGGCAGAGCAGAGAGCTCAAGCCTTCCCAGGGTACCTCATTTGAAACGTGCAGGCTTAAAAAAGAATTGGGTCACTTCTGACTGCTACCATCTGGCCCACTTCTCTCAAAGATTACCCTGGAATGCATTTCACATGTGCGTTTGGAACAAGAGTATACCCTGCCAAAAGCCAAAATACTTTGCAGCTGAGTGTTGCCTGGAAGTCTAAATATTCCAAATGCAAGAACCAAGAGCACAGCATTTCTGCATGAGCCTCACTGGGATCCAAAGCACTTCTCATTGGTTTCCTTTTTTTACAAGTCAGAGACAAATCCCCTTTTCTTACCTCTCTCCACTCCCCCCCCCCAGTAAAATATACTCCCTTAAAATGCAGAATAATAATTGATGCAAGTTTTAGTGAAATGGCTGTGGAACTGATGGGCTGCTTCCAGACAGCCTGTTTATTGAGCATTCATCCTGATTCATTTGCTGGAAGGTTAGATGGTGTTGGCTATATGTAAGGAGTATTTCTTATTTGCTTGTGGGGAGGTTAGAACAAGTGTTGTCCCAGATTTTCCAGTACAGTGGTACCTCGGGTTAAGAACTTAATTTGTTCCAGAGGTCCATTCTTAACCTGAAACTGTTCTTAACCTGAGGTACCACTTTAGCTAATGGGGCCTCCCGCTGCTGCCGTGCCACTGTCACTGCACAATTTCTGTTCTCATCCTGAAGCAAAGTTCTTAACCCGAGGTACTATTTCTGGGTTAGCGGAGTCTGTAACCTGAAGCATCTGTAACCTGAGGTACCACTGTACGTTCCCACCTCCCTTTCCTTATTTGGCAGGAAAGTCTGACCTTTTGGGGAAACAAGTTTTTTGCATGAGACCACCTGATCATCTATAATTGTGCAACCTGAATTTGCTGGTTTGTGGATCCCACCTGAAAACAGTGGCACTCTGAAAGCACCCCAGAAAATGGTTGCTTGCACAGAAAAGGACATGAGGACAAAATGGAGTCTTCTTCAGGCACAGGGACACAGGGGGCAGTTTGGTTTCTAAACCACCGAGCCCCTTGGGCTTGCCGATCGTAAGGTCAGCAGTTCAAATCTGCAAGAGAGATTGAGCTCCCATTGCTCTGTCCCAGCTCCTGTCATCCTAGCGGTTCAAAAGCACACCAGCACAAGTGGATAAATAAGTACGACTGCGACGGGAAGGTAAACAGCATTTCCGTGTGCTCTGGCTTCCATCACAGTGTTCAGTTGCAGCAGAAACAGTTTAATCATACTGGCCACCTGATCCCGAAAGCTGTCTGTGGACAAATGCTGGCTCCCTTGGCCTGAAAGTGGAGATGAGCACCATACCCCATAGTCAAATTCGACAGGGTCTTTTACCTCTTCAGACATTTCTTTTGATTGTCCCACAAACAACATGCTCTACTTCCCTGACACCTCACCATCACCACTGCAATTATCTGCAGCAAGGGAGCATATTCTCAATGTTTTGGGTCCAGGGGTGCCAACTTGAATAAAATATGGGGGGTAAGCCCCCCACCCTACATAATTGAGCACAGTGCCACACACACACCATTTGAATGGCAATGCCCATCAACGTTGGGGTGGCCCAGCCTCTTCAAATATTTTTTTGGGGGGGGGGGGCGGCGAAGGGACCTCAGCTCCTAGGAGTTGGCTCCAATGGTTGGGTCCTTGCATGGTGTAGAATCCTTGAAAATCAAGGCCCTACATTGCTCAATGAGGCAAAAAACAAGATAGACAGTGTCTATCACTACACTTGAAATGCCTAAAAAATAATAATCTCTGCGTTTTCTAAAAGGGAGAAAGCAATGGGGACATCAGCTCTGTGGGCTAAGGCTGCAATCCTATATACTCATGTCTGCACAGACATGTAGAATTGCACCATAAACCATGGAACATTAATATTTACAATAGAGACAGTGTGGTGTAGTTGTTAGAGTAGTACTGGGCTAGGACCTGGAGACCAGGGTTCAAATCCAGACTCACTCAGGAAGCTCAATGGAGCTGCTCTCCCTCAGCCTAATTTACCTCACTGGGTTGTGGTGAGGATAAAAGTAGAGAGAATGAGAACTGTATGTGCCACCTTTAGATACTTGGAGGTATAGGGAAGATATGAATGTAGTAATAATAATAATAAGAAGTAAAATATCTCCTCACACATTCATCAAGCTTAATTTTAAAAGTTTAAATATTGTTTCCAGAATTCTGAGTCCTGGACAGGTCTTTGGACTCCTAACATAAGGATATGAATAATTATTCATATAATAATAATTATAATCTGCTTACACCAGCATGGAGCAGTGCTCAGATTGCTGGATTTGGAATGGCAGGTTCCGGGTTCAAATCTCAGCTACGATAAAGCTTCCTGGTTGCCCTTGGTTGCCCCAATCACTGTTGCTGATCCCAACATACTTCAGAGAGTTTTTGCACTCCTCAAATTCTTTTTGATGACATGACTTTCTGTCTGCTTGCATTTCTTTCGCTTGTGTTCTTTTCTGTTCTCATTTGGACAAGGGTTCCATGTTCTAGATGAAGCCTTCTTGCTTCGGATAGCTTCTTTGACTCTCTTGGGAAGGGAAACCCATAGTGTACAAGTAGAATGCATTTTTTAATGCCCAGATTTAAACCTAAATACTTTCAGAAGAGGCCCTTTGTCTATGTCATTACAATGATTTTCTCATTTCCACTGTGTCACATAAAACAGGGCCATCACTGTGCCATGACCTAGAAGCTATGATTGCATATTAAGCGGGCCATTTTGCAATTGGAGCCTCACTGCAAATGTAAGGTAGGTAATAGCTTCAAGAATAGGCTTTTATATAATAATAATAATAATAATAATAATAATAATAATAATAATAATAATAATACGTGTCAGTGTGCTAAACCTTAATTCCAAAAGCAACTAAGCACTAGATGGAGCTCTGCTGTAAGCTAAGAGTTACAGCCGTCTTTTCAGTGAAGTGAATTTGCAAAACAGTGACTGGATTCAGAGCCTCGGAATTGCGCTTGCAAAAGAGTCCTTGGATATGAGGCTCAGAATTGATGATGGCGATGATTTTGTGTTTATATGCACAGCATAATAAAAATACAGTAGCTACATCATTTAAAAACTACGCCACTAAAACAGCATTGCACAGTAAGCACGATACTGCCTAAAACTGCTAGATCCGAAGCCGATTTATTTCCCCAAAGCCTGGAGTGATTGTTGCTTGAGCCGAAGATGGTATTTGCTTTTGTCAATTTGTCTTGCTCAATCATTGAGTCTGTCATTCTTTTTCTGTGTTCAAAGTGCCATGCGATTCTTACCTGTTTTAAAGTATCATTTCTCAAGGCTGCAAAAGTCTTAACAGATAAACAGGGCACAGATCTCTCTGTGTGTGTATTGAAATGAATGGGTGAAGTAGCTGGCCTACTTGATACTATTAAGCCATTTTCTGTTCAGTTGTGGCTCCCCATTTGTGGAGCACCCTCCCCAATGAGATCTGTCAGATGCCATTGCTGACATCTTCTCAATGCCAAATAAAAACTGATAGTCCCACTTTCCAGGCTTTTGATGGACTATGATGTTTGCTGTTAATTGCTTCCTGGTGAAGCTTTCTGCCGCTCCTTGTGATTTTTTTTTTAATGAATTGCTTGGTGTGTTTTTTATGTAAACGTGTTTACATTTTTTAAAAAAACTTATCTCTCTCCTTTTACATCTAGGAACATAAGAGGCTGCTGGATCAGACCAGTGACCCATCTAGTCCTGTATCCTGTTCTCACAGTGGCCAACCAGAAGTCTGTAGGAAACCAGTAAGATGGATCTGAGAAAGAGAGCCCTCCCCCTTTCTCTGGTTTCCAGCAACGGATATTCAGAAGCATTGCTGCCTCTGTCTGAGAGGAGATATGATAGCCATCTTCAAGCATCCTTGTTATGTACTGAAGTTCTCACCCTGACCACCAGGGGTATTGTGTACAGTGGTACCTCGGGTTAAGAACTTAATTTGTTCTGGAGGTCCGTTCTTAACCTGAAACTGTTCTTAACCTGAGGTACCACTTTAGCTAATGGGCCTCCCGCTGCCACCATGCCGCTGGCATGCAATTTCTGTTCTCATCCTGAAGCAAAGTTCTTAACCCGAGGTACTATTTCTGGGTTAGTGGAGTCTGTAACCTGAAGCGTCTGTAACCCGAGGTACCACTGTATATAGTTTTCACTCAGGTCCACGTAAGTTAATTTAGGCGGGAAACCCTGGGTTGTTTTTACAATGTTGACAGCCGGTTGCCTATAAAAGCAGGCCGGCTGAGCTGTTCAGTTCAGTTCAGTTCAGTTCCAGCTTTCTATAAAGAACCACTTGGAGAAATCTCTGTGTCATCTGCTATGTCCACTCACAACTTAACAATCCTTAAGGGCTGCCACATGGAAGAGGGAGCATGCTTGTTTTCTCCTGCTCTGGAGGGTAGGACTCGAACCAATGGCTTCAAGTTACAAAAAAGGAGATTCTGACTAAAGATTTGGAAAAACTTTCTGACAGTAAGAGCTGTTCGGGAGTGGAACAGACTCCCGTGAGAGGTGGTGAACTCCCCTTCCTTGGAGGCTTTTAAGCAGAGGTTGGATGGCCATCTGTCATGGATGCTTTAGCTGAGATTCCTGCATTGCAGGGGGCTGGACTAGTGTGCTGGTCCCGGGGGGAGGTTACCGTGGGGCGAGGTCCAGGACCTGAGTCAAGGGTCGGCAGACAGTCCTCCACGGGCGAAGCGGGGTCCAAAGCAAGGAGCCGGGCAAGGACAGGAACTCTGGAGGAACAGGACTGGGTGCTGGCCGAAACAGCTCTTCAACGACGTTGCTCCCGCAACCTGGGACCAGGCTGACTGGTCTTTATCTTCTCTGAGGCTAGGGGCGGTCCCGGCCCCCAGGAGACCCGCCTCTCCTGGCCTTAAGGCAAGCACTCCTCCTGGGAGAAACCAGTTCCCTCCACCTCTCTGCCCTGAGCCTCTGCAGTTCAGGAGGGGCTGGAGGGTTACTGGACCCAGGGGGAGACTCACCTTCCCCTGACAGAGCTGTGTCCTCAACCACCTCCGGAGCCAGAGTGGATTCACCTGGTGCCTGCTCCTGAGGATCCGGCACAGGTGCAGGCGCTTCAGAATCAAGTCCTTGCCCCAGTTCAGCCGGCCCTGGAGGCGGGGACTCCTGTGCAGGCTGGGATTCCTCCGGTTCAGCCTCTGAATCGGATTCCCAGGCCATCACAACTAGATGACCCTTGGATCCCTTCCAACTCTAAGATTCTATTATTCTAGAATCTTAGGTATATGGAGGCAGAGCACAGTCATCATGGCTATTAGGCATGGACAGTCTTTTTCTCCAATCCTTGGTGGCCATCCTGCAGGAGCGAGTTCTTTTGCACATTTTTCGAGATCTTTTTTGTAACAAGTAACTAACAAGTTCAAAAAGAAGAAGGAATGATGATAATTAAACAATTGTAGTTTCAACATCCATAAAATTGGAGCATTTGGCTTCATACACTTACCATTCTACTTCCAAGGAGGTTCCACTTTCTTGGTTTTTGTTTAGTTTTGAAGCGTTCTGGCTTTATTTTACTGCCAATAGGAGTAAATATTTCATTACAGCTATTCAAAGTTGCCCATCAGCTTGGTAATTCTGAAGCTGCTATCATTTATTCATACCGCTATCAAGCTGGTACAAGAATAATACGTTATTGTGATAGGTTAATATAATAGCTACAAAAAGAGGCATTAGAATTAATGCTTAATGGGAAATTGAGATAGGAATGAAGGAAACCCTGTCAGATGAAAGTGTTTTTGTTTGGCCAGTTGCTCCTTAACAGATTGTGGAAGGAGTCTCTCATTTGAACATGATTATGTTATGCTGAATATACTCCAAGCCCCTGGACAGCCCCGGAGCTCACTCTTGTTGCCAGCATGCAAAATGATTAAAAGCTTTTAATGCAAGGCCTGGGAATCGCTCATCTGCAAAAGCACATTGCCAAATGAAGACCATAATTCAACCAAAATAGTTGGAATTCGAATGTATAAAGAGAAGAGAAATGTATCATTAGCTCGGAAGAATGTGCTCTAAATCCAGAACACATTACTGTGCCAGGACAGTATTTCATTGTTTGGTGAGTTGTTGCATGTGCATATTCCGCTCTTGAGTGGGTAAAGGGCTCAGTGCCTCAAATAATAATAGTACGGAGAATGATCCCTGACTCCTAGGAGCCTCCAATGACACAGCTGGATCCAGAAGCATCCTCAGACTGCGAACTTGCTCCTTCGGGGGAAGAGGAACCCCATACAGAGTAGACAGTTGATCAATTTTTCAGACATGGAAACCACTCGCCCATAATGCCTCTCTCTTGCATCAAAAAGCACTTAAAACCAGCAGTTGAAAGCAGTTTGGCCTGACAGGGACCCAAGTGATCAGCACCATCTGCACCTTAATTTTCAAATGCCTGTCTGAATAAGGTCTTAGCCTGTCAGTGGAAGGGTAACAAAGAGGGAGCCAGTCTAACCTCTCTTGGGAGGGAATTCCATAATATGGGAGCAGCCACAGAAAAGGTTCTGTCTTTTGTGTCACCACGAACTGTGCCTCTGGTGTTGATGGAACAGAGAGAAAGTGCTCACCCAAGAATATTGGCACCTGGGCAGGTTCAACAAAGTCCTTTATTTGAGTTTACAGACACCTGCTGCCACTGAACTAGCAGTGAGATATTCCATCTCTTAGACAAGAAGTAGATTATTTCATCCAGATCATCCTCATCTGCCAGCCTAACCACCAGGAATATCTTTCAAGGCAAGCTGTTATATCACAACTGAGAATGGCAATGACGTTCATGTTCAACCCCTCCAGATCCACAAATAAATAAATGTGAATCTAGAAGAATTTACCTGAAATAGTAATGCTACGGAGGCCTTTAGGAAGTAGGGTGATGTCAGATCATGCAAGTTGCTCATGAGATGCTGTAAAGAAATGGGAGGGGGAATGGTGAGAATAATGGTTTCTGGATTGATTCTGCATCTTGGCAAACTTAGAATTCAAAGAGCCTGCTTTCAATATATTTATGCACCTGATCCAAGCTCTATTTTTTAGAATTAGAAAATCAATACCAAATGCCTGGTTTTTTATTTCACCATGAGGCATCCAGCTATTCTGCTTTTTATTGTATCCTGGCGCCAATATCCAGTCCATCCATATCCATTTAAAATATTAAAGCAATGAAGATGCACATCACAACAGGGCATGAATTCCACATTCAGATATTTTCCAGTATTTAAAGATCCTCTGACTTGGGAAACTTCCCAGTTTCATCCCCATAAGTTAGCTGAAAAGCATTTTCCCAGCATATGCCTTAAGACCTGGGATGACCAAGTTAGATTCTTGCTTACTTGGAAATCCAACATGGTTTGTGAGGGCATAAGAAACTGCAGAGTCAGAACACTAGTCCATCTTTTGTCTTTTCTGATTGGTTAGTGGTTCTCCAGGATTTCATCTAGGTTTTCCTCTCAGACCTACCTGGAGAGGCCAGAGATTGAACCTGGACCTCTGTGTATGCAAAGCAGATGCTCAACCACTGAGCTACAGCCCTTCTGACTGGAAAAGAAAATGTGTATTTTGTTGACATTGTCATCGCCCATTTTGGTCTTCATCTTCAAGCTGTTAGAGTTTCGCTTGTGGGTGGGCTCCAAAGATAATCACACTTGATGTCACAAACAAACAAACATTGTGTATGGCTTTTGCCTGTGACACACCATCCCATCTCTCTAACCCTAACTGAGCTGTAGGCTGCAACAAGACCCTAGCTTGCATCCAACACTGCCATTGTGAGAACGTAACAAACCTCTGCTCACATAATAGGACTTTCTTTCTCACCCCACGTGTGGAATCTGCTACTGAGAGTTGGGGGATACTGGGAGCAATGGGAGTTGTCATGGCAAAGGCTGAATTATAGGTTTAAATGGAAAACTATATTCCTCAGGATTCCTCGTGGCAATGGAATTGTCACGCCATACATTTAAAGCACTATGATACCACTTTAAACAGCCATGATGTCTTTCCCCAAAGAATTATGGGAGCTGTGGTTTGTTAAGGGTTGTTAGCAGATCTCTTTTCCCAGAGTTCCTTGTGAAGAGGGATTGATTGTTAAGCCACTCTGAGGACTGTAGCTGTTAGTTTACAAGCCCCCTCCAGAGAGGCTGGCCCCTCTCACTGCTCTCGGTGCTTGCTTACCGGTAACCTCCTCTGGCTGACATCCCAGACAGACCAGGGAGATTTTGATAGGCGACATTTCCCCAGCATGGGTAAATGCATACCCCCTCCTCCTGCTTCTTCCCTAGCAGGGAAAGGCGACAGTCAGAAAAGTTTATTTACATTCTTTTATTTCTGACTACAGCACTAGAGAAAAACATGTCCGTTCAATTCAGTTCTTCTAGCAAGTCTGACAGACTTCCTGTACATACACAAATGGAAGGTTTCAAATTACACTCTTCACAGAGCTCTGAGAAGCCTGTGAACTTCCGGGGAAATTCTTTCTCACAGCTAGCCGCATCTTGTGATGTCAACAAGCTGGCTGGCTGCAGCTGTGATGTTCTCATATACTGACAGTAGCTCTGTGAGGGGGCCTCGTAACAAATCTCAGCACCCTTAACAAACTAAAGCTCTCATAATTATTTGGGGGGAGCCATCACTGTTAAAAGTGGTATCCTAGTGCTTTGAACAGGGAGAAATGTAAAGTATTGCACTTGGGCAAAAAAAATGAGAGGCACAAATATAAGATGGGTGACACCTGGCTTGAGAGCAGTACATGTGAAAAGGATCTAGGAGTCTTGGTTGACCACAAACTTGACATGAACCAACAGTGTGACGCGGCAGCTAAAAAAGCCAATGCAATTCTGGGCTGCATCAATAGGAGTATAGCATCTAGATCAAGGGAAGTAATAGTGCCACTGTATTCTGCTCTGGTCAGACCTCACCTGGAGTACTGTGTCCAGTTCTGGGCACCACAGTTCAAGAAGGACACTGACAAACTGGAACGTGTCCAGAGGAGGGCAACCAAAATGGTCAAAGACCTGGAAACGATGCCTTATGAGGAACGGCTAAGGGAGCTGGGCATGTTTAGCCTGGAGAAGAGGAGGTTAAGGGGTGATATGATAGCCATGTTCAAATATATAAAAGGATGTCACATAGAGGAGGGAGAAAGGTTGTTTTCTGCTGCTCCAGAGAAGCGGACACGGAGCAATGGTTCCAAACTACAAGAAAGAAGATTCCACCTAAACATTAGGAAGAACTTCCTGACAGTAAGAGCTGTTTGATAGTGGAATTTGCTGCCAAGGAGTGTGGTGGAGTCTCCTTCTTTGGAGGTCTTTAAGCAGAGGCTTGACAACCATATGTCAGGAGTGCTCTGATGGTGTTTTCTGCTTGGCAGGGGGTTGGACTCAATGACCCTTGTGGTCTCTTCCAACTCTATGATTCTATGATTCTATGAACATGTGGTGTGAATATGGCCTAGGTTTGCACAGAGGCTTCCATAGCTGCTGGGGAGCAAGGAAAATTATGGGTGACATTTCTGCCGCTGCCAGCCTTTCATTGGTAGTTCGTAACCTCTCCTCCTTCCTAACAAAATAAGTTTGAAAAGAGAGTTAGCTGGGTGGGGGCAGAGACATGGTTCACCATTTAATGCTCTCAGCTGCTGCAATTTTTAAATTGGACCATAACCGTCTAATGTAATTTGCTGCTGCTTCATGAGCAGCTGTTTGTATTCACAACTCTGCATAATAATCTGCCTTGGTTTTATGGTAGCCTTCAGTATCTGGCAGCTCTCCTTGCTTGGTCTGCCTGCGCTCCTCATCACACCAGACCACATTAAATATCGAGCTATTCAAGAAATCCGCTAGCTCAGGCTTTTGTTTCAGAATCCAGGCTTCAATCCACCCCATACATCAAAAGCATGATTATACTGCTTTAACCATCAAGGTTACCCTCAGAGTATTCTGGGAGTTGTTAGCAGACCTCTGTTCCCCTCACAGAGCTACAACTTCCCAGTGTTCCCTGGGAAGAGGGATAGATCGATAAGCCATTCTACACTTCCCAGAATGCTTTGGAGGCCACCATGACTCGTAAAGTGGTGTAATGCAGAATTCAATACAGTGGTACCTTGGTTGTCAAACGCCTTTGTTGTCAAACAAATCGGCTCCTGAACATCGCAAACTCGGAAGTGAGTTTTCCAGTTTGTGAATTTTTTTCGGAAGCCAGATGTCCAACATGGCTTATACTTGAGTGCAGGAAGCTCCTGCAGCCAATCAGAAGCCGTGCTTTGGTTTTCGAACCATTCCGGGAGTCGAACGGACTCCCAGAACAGATTAAGTTCAAGAACCAAGGTACCACTGCATATGCTTTGGATGAGGCCCTGGCGTCCTTCAGACGTGTTTTACTGTATTGATTTTGTTCATTGTTTTGATATGTCTGGCTGCATTATGTATAGTGTAAATCACTTGGAGACTGCTCATTAAAAAGCAATATAGGTAAAGGTAAAGGGACCCCTGACCATTAGGTCCAGTCGTGGCCGACTCTGGGGTTGTGGCACTCATCTCGCTTTATTGGCCGAGGGAGCTGGCATACAGGGTCAGGTGGCCAGCATGACTAAGCCACTTCTGGCAAACCAGAGCAGCATACGGAAATACCGTTTATCTTCCTACCAGAGTGGTACCTATTTATCTACTTGCACTTTGACGTGCTTTCAAACTGTTAGGTTGGCAGGAGCAGGGACCGAGCACTGGGAGCTCACCCCGTCACAGGGATTCGAACCGCCAACCTTCTGATCGGCAAGCTCTAGGCTCTGTGGTTTAACCCACAGCGTCACCCGTGTCCCAAAAAAGCAATATACACATAGAAAAATATAATAATAGAATTGTAGAGTTGGAAGGGAAACTGAGGGTGGTCTAGCCCAACTCCCTGCAATGCGGGAATCTCAGCTTTGTCAGCCATGACAGATTGCCATCCAACCTCTGCTTAAAAACCTCCAAGGAAGGAGAGTCCTCCTTGCAATGACACACATGATCTTTCCCTGAAATGCTTGCAAAGACCTGCATAACATGACATAACATGAAATCCACTTTCTCTTTTCTCTAAAAGAAGGGTTGCCAATGGGTGCCCTCCAGGTGTTGTGGACTACAACTTCAATCAGCCCCAGCCAGTTGATCTAAAGGTCAGGGATGATGGGAATTGTAGTCCATAACATAGATGCACTACTCCTGCTGTGGGGAACCTTTGGTGTTCCAGATATGGCTGAACTACAGGTCTCCTCATCCCTGGCCATTGCCCATGCTGGCTGATGGGAGCTGTAGTTCAGCGACATCTGAGGGCCAAAGGTTCCCCACAGCTGTGCTACTTTATTAACTGCCCTAGGAATGTAAATCTATGTTGATGATGATATAAATGTTGAAAATACAAATAAATATATAAGTAGCAAGGCTTCTATGACTTTTGATGTTACCATTTCAATCAGTTCCTATTTAGTAGTTTTGCAGGTTTTCTGCCTCTGTTTTCTCGATAAGCACCTTTTTTAAAAAAAAAAAACCTTAAAGGAATATGAAAGTACAATAAATAAATAAGCATGCCTATTTAATTAACTTATATAAATTACCATGAAATTTCTTTTAGTTTTATTTATAAACAGTTACCGGAACTGCTAAGGAATGGATTTTAATTTCCGTAGCTCGGCATGATATATCTGAAATACTCAGAGAACAGAATTCTTCCAAACACCATGCACCCTTCTGAAAAAAAATAGTATAAATCAGGTCCATTGAGCAGGAAATTCTTAATTAACAACACAACCACCACCAAAATGCACCCACCCACTTTGACCTGATATCCTAAAACTCTAAGGGTAGCATAGGAAATGCTGAGCATTTGGAAACTGGTCAGAATATATATTATTTTTCTTCCATTCCTGTAGATGAAGGAAGCAGGTGAGTGGGCAGGTATAAAAGGACAATAATTTTAGTGAGTTTGCGGGCATTTTCAGATGGTCAGTATTTTCAGGTGGCAAATTCAGGTTGTGCAGTTATAGTTGATGCAATCAACTTGCTTCCCCCAGAAGAGTGGACCTTTTGCAATAAGGAAAGTGGGGGGGGGGGGAATGCTCTGGAAAGTGTGGCACAACACTTCTGATGGTGCAACCAGCCTGCAAACAAACAAGAATGACGGCTCATTGAAAAGCCAACATTGTGTTGTTGCAAAACTGTACCACCCTGACGCAAGAGGGCAACCGATATCAGCAGGTTTGGAAGTTGTTGTTGTTGAAAAAAGTTAAGGGAGAAGGGGGCCCCAGAATAATAGAATCATAGAATTGTATGCTTGCAATGGATCTCAAGGGTAACCTTGTCCAACTCCTTGCAATGCAGCAATCATAGCTAAATAATTTTGTTTGTTTGTTTGTTTGTTGTTCTCCTTGGAGGCTAGGACCTGAACCAATGGCTTCAAGTTACAAGAAAGGAGATTCAAACTAAACATCAGGAAGAACTTTATGACGGTAAGAGGTGTCTGACAGTGGAATAGACTTCAGTGGAAGGTGGTGGACTTCCTTGGAGGTTTTTAAGTAGAGGTTGGATGGTCATCTGTCATGGATGCTTTAGCTGAGATTCCTGCATTGCAGAGAGTTGGACTGGATGACCCCTGGGGTCTCTTCCAACTCTACAATTCTGTGATTCTATGAATCTCTCGCAGATGGCCATCCAACCTCTGTTTAACAACTTCCAAGGAAGCAGAGTCCACCACCTTCTGAGTTAGTTTAGTAATCGGTCCAATGAAAACTGAACTTTGGCCATGAAGTTCTGACTGACTGATGGGGACAAGGATGGAAAACTGGGTGAGGCAGGAGGGAATGGAATTGAGTTGTGAAATCCTGAACAGGGATCACTCCACATTTACTTGTGGCCTTAATGACAGAAGGGGTCTTAGCCAGTAAGTGAAATCTTGCCATAGCACCGGAGTGACAATACAAATGGGTTTGGAAGGAGTGGCCAGACAGATTCATTTCACCAGTCAGCCAACCCCTGTGGTTTCATTTATGCAGAGCCTTGGCTTTTAAGTGATCTGAAGGCTTGTCCCATTTAGAGAAAGAAAGAATGGAACACGCAATGACATAAGAGAGGCCTCCCTTTTGAGAACTTAATTCACATTTTGTGAACGTTCCAGCGGTGGTGATAAATAGTGTTGAGAATCGTGTGCTTACCTTTGTGTGCAGTTCCATACAGTGATCGATGTACTGTAGCCGGTTATCATTTTTCCTTCGCTTAATAGCCTGCAAAAACAAACACGCACGGAACATAAATCAACATGACTCATGATGTACTTGTTGAGCCACTTATTTCCTTGAATGGTTTTTCGGTGCCAAAAACCTTTTGATTCCTTTGGCAGAGAAGTTTCCACAACACGGCAGAGCTCGAACAAGCCAAGTAGGGTAAGAGATAAACGGACTCCTCGCCTAATCTGGATGTCATGTTTCCTTGCTTGCATTTTTTCCAGGAGCGTGTGTTGTGATATGGGCTGGGAATGTCTGGTCGAGCATATTTTCAGTGGTCAGGCATGTTCTGATTTTCCTGCAGTTCAAAACCTTTTTCAGGCTACCAGCTTTTGCAAATGCAAGACCACAGTCCATTTACTTATGCAATCCACCCATCCATCTTTATTCCAATTGAAACTTCCTCCCAAAAGAGCCCAGGGAGGGGCAAAATACAGTATTATTGATAAAGCAACATCATTGAAATACTACAAAGTTGAAACAGTTCTACTACATTTCATAAAATACACAATTCTAGATGCTGAATGGACTGCTCAAAACAATCCAGGGTGCAATTCTATACTTCTTTAACAGTGGAGTTCCTATTGCAATTTAGCTGTTGCTGGACTACAACATTTTCTAAATGCTTGATGCTTTATCGTGTTTTTAATATTCTGTTGGGAGCCACCCAGAGCGGCCAGGGCAACCCTGTGTTGGCTATTTGCACATTAGCTGCCCTGCAGAGAGCTTGCTGGGGAGACCACACATTACAAGGAACACAAAATAACTTTAGCTAGGTTTTAATAACAAAAACTCCTTTTACACTAAATATATCAACAAGCATGACCCAACCACTAACCCATCCCCCAGGGGACTGGGAGAGCTAGGTGTTGCTCTTTATATACTATACCCAATTGCTGACACAGCTTAACTAACACAACTTCGTAGCACCTGCTATACTGTTTCACAGCTGTAAAACTAGGTCACGTTATTTCCTCTGGCCTTTAAAAAAATACACATCTTGTGAAACAATAATGAACCTTCAAATTTAAAGAGACCATTCAACACCCTGTTGTTGTTGTTGTTGTTGTTGTTGCTGCTGCTGCTGTTACTATTATTATTACAACTCCCAGCAGGCATGGCCCTTAGCCATGTTGACTGGGGCTGATGGGAGATGGAGTACAACAATATCTGGAGGTCCATGGGCACCACCAGTCATACCCTGTCTGAGGGTATCAGTGGCTGAGGTGGATCAAAAGGGATCAGGTGGCCTTGAGGTACTTTTGAACCCAAATTGTTTAGGGCTTTGTAAATTAAAACAAGAACCTTGAAACTGACCCACTGACAAATCAGCAACCTGTGCAGCTGTCTCAACAGCAGAGTTGCCAGAGATCTGCTCCCTTGAGCAGTCTGGCCTCTGCATTCTGCACCAGCTTCAGCTTCCAGACCAGATACAAGGTCAGACCTGTATAAAGTGTGTCCTAGTAATTCTTTTGCACTGTTCTACTGAATTTAGACTGGGTTTTCTTTTAATGAGATCCCCCTTGAGCACTGATGTATTTGTGGAAAATGCAGTCCATGTGAGAGAGGACTTTGTATACTTCTTTGTTTTTCTGTTTTTACTTTTGTTTAGATTAGTATGGTGTTTTTTATTGTAATGTATTATGAAAGTCTTAATAAAATCTTATTTTAAAAAAAGATGCAAGACAGAAATGAATTGACTATGACATCTGTAATTTTCATTGTTTTGATGTATTTTTATATAAACCAAGCCGGGAACATGTCTGAACAGGAGTTGACACTGGTGATAAATAACAGATATTCTTGTGCTTGTGGATGAAATGGCTTGTGTGTGTGTTCAATGAAATTGAACATCAACAGCGGGCACTAAAACTAGGATGTGACTGCTTTGAGTTAGTTCGAACCAGGTAGAAGAGTGTGAACAGAAGGGTTTTTGGATCTCTCAGCTATGTCTGCTCCTTGAAGATAAAATGTAAGCCCCTGGTAACTCTCAGAACTGTCTTGTAATCAGGAACGGATTTGAACTTAAACTGAGGGCACAGCAAAGAATTTAGCAGAATGATTACTGCATGTAGGTCATGACCACCCTTGGATTATCTACAGGCAGCAGGAGGGAGAAGAGGGGGAACATCAATCGGGGTTTAAAGATTGGAGGCACCACTTTTATCAGGAGATCCTTCCCTCTAGCGTGGCACTTTACTAAGCAAGGAGTGAGTCCAATCTTAACAAGAAGTCATTGATTTTGTGGGGTTTTGAGCAAGTACAGCTATTTTCAGTTTTATCTTCATGCGAAGGTGACTGAGCAGTGCACACTGCAACTTTTACTACAGAGAACTGAGTTCCAAAGCTTCCTTTTTTTTCTATAAAAGAAGACGGGCAAACCCACAGCATGTCTGACTGCACTCGTTTCTTCCACGTTAGAATCTGAGCACACACTACTCTACCTCACTTAGCACAGCCACAACATCGCTACACAAGCAGTCCATATTCTTCTTATGACAAAACTGTATTCTTCCCAAGTTATTATTTTAATCAGAGAAATTGCTTGAAAGAGAGAGAGGACAATCTTCAGGAATCAACGTCCTTGCCTAGGGCCAGAACTGGTCTGATCTCTATAAGGGATAAACCAGGATTAAATTCAGGGAGATATCATATGCCCCAGCTGTTCATTTTTCAGTTAAATTTCTGACCTTGTCATGTTGCAATCTTGTTTTGGGGAGACATGCCAGGTTGTGCTTGGTTTTTTGCTTTGGGGACACTTCTAATTTCAAAACAAAAAAAATTCCTTCCAGTAGCACCTTAAAGACCAACTAAGTTAGTTCTTGGTATGAGCTTTCGTGTGCATGCACACTTCTTCAGATACACTTCAGATATCTGAAGTGTATCTGAAGAAGTGTGTATCTGTATCACAGTGTATCTGAAGAAGTGTGCATGCACACGAAAGCTCATACCAAGAACTAACTTAGTTGGTCTTTAAGGTGCTACTGGAAGGATTTTGTTTTGTTTTGACTATGGCAGACCAACACGGCTACCTATCTGTAACTTCTAATTTCAAACCTCTTCTCAAGGTCTCCAGAACAGGGGTGGGGAACCTGTGGCTCTCCACATACACTTGGACTCCAATTCCCATCAGCCTCAGTAAGTGTGGCCAATGCTGAGGGGTGCAGGGAGTTGTAGTCCTCGCAACATCTAGAGGGGCCACTGATTTCCCACACACGCACTAGAAATTAAGTGTTGGATGCAGGCATAGCTATGTTTAGAATAGACCCAGTGAAATAAAGGCAACTTAAATCAGTTATGATGTAAATCACAGAATCATAGATTCATAGAATTGGAAGGGAGCATGAGGAATCTTTCACCCAACATGGTGCTTGAACCCACAGCCCTGAGATTAAAAGTCTCATGCTCCACCAACTGAGCTATGGTTGCAACAGCCCTGCTCAAAGGGGTGGCAAAATCTGAATTGTATCTTGTGTGTGTTGGCTCCCTTGTTATACCAGGTCAGACTTTTGTGTCCATTGAGCTCTGACCCCACCAGACTCATGACATAATGTATTCTTTATATAGACCTATTGGTGTGCTTGGTGTTTGTGCTTTACTGAGTATAGTCGTACCTTGGAAGTCGAACGGAATCCATTCTGGAAGTCCGTTCGACTTCCAAAACGTTCAGAAACCAATGTGTGGCTTCTGATTGACTGCAGGAAACTCCTGCAGCCAATCGGAAGCCATGAAAGCCCCGTCGGATGTTCGGCTTCCAAAAATAGTTCACAGTCACTTCTGGGTTTGCAGAGTTTGGGAGCCAAAACGTACGAGAACTAAGCTGTTCGAAAACCAAGGTACGACTGTATGTGAGGAGCTTGCGAATGAAGAAAGTGGAAGCAGGGGCAAACAGAGAGGCAATAGCTTATTGTTTCAGTTAACTGGGCTTATAGCTTTGTTATAGGCTCAAGTTACCGTTGGACATGGGAATGTGGGGATTGTACCAAAGGCCTCTCAGGAAAGGTGTGTTTTGAGGAGGAGTGGATTTGAAGGTAGTAAGAGAGGCAACATCACATAGGTGTTGGCCACCCCTCCAGTAATGGTTCCTGATCCACCAGTTAACATGTGCTGGGTTCCATTTTATACTTTGCACAGTGGCAGTATTGTAGCCAATGAGGTTAATCTGAGGCGCGATTATTGCTAATTAAAAACCTTTCCCATAAACAAGTCTTCTTGTTGACATGAGTTGTACTTCTAGTCCACAACAAACAACTAATTGTATTCCCCTTGATTGTTGAATTGGGGCACACAGGGTAAGGCAGTCCTTAATGTATCCTGGGCCTAAGTTATTTGGGGCTTTGTACACAACTACAAGACCTATGAACTTGGCTCAGTAGCAGACAGGAAGACATGGCAATGCTTTGCCCCAGGAGCAGCTAGATAACTCCAGCACCTTTCTGAATTAATGATGGGTGAATGCACAAGCAATTTTTCTGAACTAATGAATATGAGTTTCTTAAGAAACAAATTTCCCATGGCACAACTTCCAGTTACCTTTTGTTCTGATCAACAAATTCCCTGGCGCTCGCAAAATGATTGCATACTGATCTATCCTTTTTTCTTTTTTCTTTTTGGCATGGAAAATTCTAATTTAGTTGTCACCATAACTTTCTGTTGTCACAAAAAATTACACAAAGGAATATATTTATTGTTTCCCACTTAACCGCAGAAGAAATTATGTCTTCAGCAAAACAGTGCTGAAGCTTTCTTTCATCTTCATGCTCATTAGAGTTCAAAGGAGGGGTGGAAAGATAATTTTCAATGAAGATGGGACAACTGGGATGACATTGGCAGGGCTGCGCAGGGGGAAAAACATTAAACCTGTGGGGACTTGGATGCCGTCACTGTCAAAAGGGGTCACCGTTTTGGGACAGCAAATCCCCAGCTGCCTTTCTAGAGAACAATTGTGGAGCAAAAGGTTTGAACCAGGCTAGAACCTGTAATAGGTTCATCTTAAGAATGAAAAAAAAAAAAGCCTGCTGGATCAGGCCAGTGTTCCATCTAGTCGCAGACCCACCAAGTGTCCCTGTTTTCCAGGGACGTCCCTGATTTAGAGAAGCCATCACGGTTTCTGATTTGATCCTGGAATGTCCCGCTTTTCCTTAGGATGCCCCTATTTTCATTGGAGAAATGTTGGAGGGTATGAAGTCCAGCATCCTGTTATCACAGTGGCCAACCAGATGCCTGTGGTATGCTCATAAGCAGGATCTGAGCACAGCAGCACTCTCTCTGCCTGCCGTTTCCAGCAACTGGTATTATTCGGAAGCAAGAACATCATTTCCCACGTTTTACTAATAATATTTAATACAATTAAGGCTTCAGTCCTAAAACTAGCCAGATGTGGCATGAGTGCCACTCAGCAAGTTGGAGGGCAGCTATGCCCCAGACAGCTCCTCAACATGCCCCTGAAAACTATGGGCACAGATGCTTCTCAATTTGATCTTTTTGTATGGTTTTGTAGTATTTTATGCATTTTATGCGTCGTGAGTTGCCATTATTTTAGTTTAGTAATTCTTTATTGTAATTGTTAAGTGTAAATGGTTTAATGGTTATTTGCTGATGTTTAATTTTACTGTTTACTGTTTTTTTTTCTTTTGGATTATTGAACATTGCTTTATTTGCTGTAAATTGTTTATTTTAAAGTTATGTTTTTATTATGACTTTTTTATTGGATCAGATTGTTATTAGGTGTGTGATCTTTGCTGTCTACTTTGTTGTTTCTTCAGCTTGCAAACAGCCTTGTGTAGAGTAATATAGTAAGGCAGTATACAAATTAAAAGTGAAATGAAATGTGTTCACAGGCTTCCAGTCCTTGTTCCTCTGACATTACCCCAGAAGAAGCCCTCAGCTGTGCCAACCCTGGAGCTGCTGCAGTTAATTCCCCTCCCACTCACTGCAACTTTCCCCCAACCTCAGCAGGCCAGCAGAACCTAAGAAGGTGCTGAAGCTCTGTAGACGATCTCACACTTTTGCAAGGCCCCCCGGTTCAACCCTTGACATTTCAAGGCAGGGCTAGTGAAAGACCAGAGAGCTGCTGCCAGCCAGTGTCACCAATACTGAGTTAGATGGACGAATGGTCTGACTTGGTCTAAGGCTGCTTCCTATGTTCCTCCACCGTAGAAGCTCACCCCCAGCCCCCACAGGATTGATCTGCCTATTACTTTAAGCACAGTAAGTGATAGAATCATAGAATTGTTGAGTTGGAAGGGACCAAGAGGGTTCTCTAGTCCAGCCCTCTTCAATGCAGGAATCTTTTGCCCAACATGGGACTCGAACCCACAACCGTGAGATTAAGAGTTTCATGCTCTACCTACCAGGCTAACCTGGGACACCTGTGTCTAGTTTCTTTCTTTCTTTCTTTCTTTCTTTCTTTCTTTCTTATTAAATTTCATTTAACATAATTATTACAAAATACAAGCAAAATACTGCAAATACATACATACATACATATTTCAGTTAAGCGCACGTATATAAAAAAGAGCAAAAAAGAAAAAAGGAAGAAAAGGAAAAAGGAAAAGGAAAAATAAGAAGAAAAATTGGAAGAAATTCTTCCAAATTTATTCTACAAATATCTCAATAATAAAATTTCATTGATGTACTTCCATCACTTACACTGCACTTCCTATATACATTTTGAGCAAAATGGTATCTGTTATTCCATATTTTCCCCATACAATCTCATACAAGTATTCTAATCAATAAGTTTTCTTAATCTTTCATAAATCTATTCTAAACACAACCAATACCTTACACTTAATCTTTGTCTACATAAATAAGTTGGAAGGGACCAAGAGGGTTGTCTAGGCCAGCCCTCTGCAATGCAGGAATCTTTTGCCCAACATGGGACTCAAACCCACAACTCTGAGATTAAGAGCTTCGTGCTGTACCTACTGAGCTAACCTGGGACACCTGTGTCTAGTTTCTGATGGCTCTGCAATGACTTCCTGCCCTGTTAGAACTACAGAGTTGGGAGTTCACTGAGCCCATCCCCTGGTTGACGCAGGAAATCTGCTGCTTTTGCATCCCTGAGAGGTGGTCATCCACCCCAGCCTCTGCTTAATATTGTACACTATTCAAAGCTGATATGCTATCGGTCAGAGGAAAGGCTGCATGGGGAAAGAACTCTTCATCTTGCAGGGGAAAAACTGCGTTTATTCAGATGACTTCAAAGGCTAATGATCCTGTGAGTGGAACAAAATCAATATACGGTACATGTCTATCTGCTGCAAACAAAGGGTGGGAGTTGAAGCAAGTCTCCCAAGGCCTTAATTATTCATAATGTTTGCAGGACTGATTCAAAGGAGATAATTGAGCGAGGCAAGGCCTAATGGATATTGCAGGAGGGAATCTGTGGCCTGCAAAACTTTGGCTGGAGCTTCTATAAATACTGGTGTAATTAAACTGGCACAGGTGAAGTTACCGGCCGTACAGCACAATATGTTCCTGACTTGTCTCCAAAAGAAAGACTTCCCCAAACTGATGTGCTGCAGAGATTGCAACTACCATCATCCCTGACCATCCCTGACTCTGCTGCCTGGGGCTGATGGGAGTTAAGAAGAGGAGAAGAGTCCTGCAGGATGAGGCCCAACTCAGCCAGCATCCTGCCCAACCAGATGCTTACGGGAAGCCTGCAAGCAGCACCTGAGTGCAACAGCACTCTCCCATACCCTCCAAGTCTCAATTTTCCAGGGTCAGTCTCGGAATTACAGAAGCCACCCTTGCTTCTGATTGGACCCCAAACAGTCCTACTTAGCCTTCCATAGGATGTCCCTATTTTCATTGGAGAAATGCTGGAGGGGATGCTTTCCCCATCAACTAGGATTCAGAGGCATACTTCCTCCAACAGTTGAGGTAGAACAGAGGAATCACAGGAGTGCTCTTGTCTTCAGGTCCTGTTTGCAGGGCTCCCACAGGATGCTAGACAAGATGGTCCACTGGGTTCTTCTAACATTCTTCTGATATGTTCATCTGAAATATTTCCTACCACTGAATGAACACCATGCCTCCCCAATTCTCCACCGTCAAACGTGGTGGTATGATTTGTGTGTTTGTGTTTGGGCATTTCTCTTAGCCTTAGCATAGCTTTGTACAAATATTTAGCAACAGCCTTTATGTTAAAGTGACCCAGCAGTGAGTGTATGAGATGTAGAAAAAGTTTTCTGCCCAGGAAGGGCTGTAGCTGTGCAAGGTTGTTTAATGTTTACTTGCTGCTTGGAGGTGGGGGTGGGGGTCTTTAGGAATCTTCAGACACCAATTTTTAATTGCTGGAGGTGTTAATTAGCCAAGCAGGTGATCTTGTTAGACAGAGAGCTCTGTAACCCTGGTAATTTCCACAGCATAATGAATCACACGGCTCTGTTCAGGGACTCTCTGACATATAAACCCTGGTTGGGAAGCTGCAATATTTTGCCATTGTGGTTTCTCATCCCACACCTTGGGTATCTCATATGAGAATCCATTTCTCCTGCATCCATTACTGTATTTGCACGAGAATCTACCAGATAATCTACCAAGGAAACCCTTCAATAATGTCTTGGTGCAAAGCTGAACAAGATGAGTGTGCTGCAGTGGTTAAAATTTTGGACTAGGACCTGGGAGACCAGGGTTCAAATTCCCACTCAGCAATGAACCATCTGCAACTTTTCAATTTGAGACAGAAATGGATGGAATCTGCAGCCAATCTCACCTTTTCTGAGAACACGAATCCTGCAAAATTTCAAAAGGAAAGCTGCAGTTGATTTTCCCACAAGGGCAGTTGTTATTGTTTTACAGTGAGTAAAAAAAGAATAATGTAATTTTCGCTAGTGTTTCATGGACAATTAATCTGAAAATGGCAGACATATATGAGAGATACCCTAGGGTAATAAACCTACCAAATTTCAAAGAAATTGGCCCAGGGATGAGAAGAATTAACAGGGATTTGCTTTGGGGGCAAAATAACTCCCTCTGATGATGAGCTTAACTTGCAAACCATAACAGACCTCATCTTCCATCTTCTCCCGACTCTAGTGTTTGCTCTCTCCTCCCCCCCCCCCATCATCCCACCCTGGCTTTATTGGGTTAGGGCAGGGGTTGGCAAGGTTTACCAGCCATGGGCCGGATCACGCTCACGGAGATCGTCCGTGATCCAGACTGGTGCAGTGCAACGCTGAAAATTGTGTCTGTGCATGTCCATGGGGCTGGAAATTTCTTCTGCACAAGCCCATACACTGAAAATTATCCCTGCACAGCAGCGATTTTCGGCGTCTGGACATGCACAGATGCGATTTCCAGTATCTGCGCATGTGCAGATGAAATTTCTGGTTTAGTGCAGTGGGCAGGGGACTTGCTGAGCAGACGGCTCGGTTCAGGGGCAGCTCGTGGGCCAGTAAAATGGTCTTTGTGGGCCACATCTGGCCCATGGGCCGTATGTTGCCAACCCCTGGGTTAGGGTAAGTTTAGAGACATTCCTTTTGCTTTCAGTCAGTTTTTGTATTTAGAATATTTCTTTTAGGTCTGGATCCCTGAGATGCCACAAAGTACTGCTGTCACGCCCACTTTGAATCATGCAGCCTTTTACAGATTCCACTTGGTTTTCTGATGAGCCAAAACCCCCTCTTCCCCTATTATGCTCTCTGGTTTGCCTCAGAGTTCAGGATCCATCTTTATCCAATGCCCACCCCAGACTTAACACCCCCTCCCTGTCAGTAGATGCATTCAGGTATCACCTAAGTCACACTTAGCTTGGTCCTAAAATAGGTTGCATTTTTGCTTTTTTAAACGGATTGGTATAATTTGTAAAAAAACAACAACACCCTAAGAGCTATAATCTGAATTTGACAAGTATCAGAATAGTTTTGCACAATCTTGCTTAAGTTGTTTTTGCATTGATCCTGCAGAATAACTTGTTAAATTTTAAACACGCTGCTTACAAAATGATATCTTCTGAATCAGTGAGGAGGAACACTGAAAGTGACAGCAACATTTACATTCCATTAGTGATGATGAGCTGCAAATCGAACTGGAGGTGTTGTTGTGCCAGTATGCAGAAGCCGCAGTGTGAACATATTAATCTTTGTCTTGTTAACCCAATCTTTAAATGAGTTTTTAATGTTTAGGGTTTATGTCATCTTAGGCTACCCCTAAACATAGTCCTGTTTTTCTGAGGAAAGCATTTCAGGTCTTCCTTCATAGATTTGCGGAAGGGATGTGGGTGGCGCTGTGGTTTAAATCACTGAGTTTCTTTGGCTTGCTGATCATAAGGTCGGCAGTTCGAATCCGTGAGACGGGGTGTTCTCCCATTGCTCTGTCCCAGCTTCTGCCAACCTAGAAATTTGAAAGCATACCAGCATGAGTAGATAAATAGGTACCGCTGCAGTGGGAAGGTAAATGGAGTTTCCATGCCCTCTGGCACTTGCCATGGTGTTTCGTGCACCAGAAGCATTTTAGTCATGCTGGCCCCATGACCCGAGAATGCTGTCTGCAGACAAATGCCAGCTCCCTCGGCCTGAAAGATGAGATGAGCGCCGTGCCCCATAGTAAAATTTGACTGCACTTAACCATCCAGGGGTCCTTTTCCTTTACCACTGATTTGCATAGAGGATTCCCTAGCCATGGCCTTAAGGAAAGGACAACAGATGGTACTTATTGCCCATTTGCTAAATTTATGCTGTCAGGGATTCCTTTCATCTTTGAAGTATCTGCTGAGGAACCCCCTGTACACTGCAGAACATTTTGGCACATATTCTGTGGTGCAGAGTCGGTTCATGCAGAGGAAGCAAGCAGTGTCCACTCTGAATCAAGTCAAAGCAGACAAGATCAGGACCTTGGATAGCACTGCTGGCTGAAGCATCCTCTTTCTCTGCCAGTTGCTGGGAATGTTGTCTTTGCAGGGAGCTGGGGATAACAGAAGCCTAACAGAGACCTGGACGGTCACAGGTGCTGTCTCCTTTGCTGAAGGTGGATGAAGGACCATTGACTTATTGTGTTGTCTTTGACTTCTGCGTGACCAGAGGTGTTTGCCATACAGCAAAGTCTTCAGAGAAAGAATCAGAATCAGAATTGTGGAGTTGGAAGAGACCACAACAGTCATCTAGCCCAACCCCTGGAATGCAGGAATCTTTTTGCCCACCGTGGAGCTTGATCCCACAACTCTGAGATTAAGAGTCTCATGCTCTACCAACTGAGCTATTCCAGGCGATGATGGGCTTCATCCTATTCATGAAAGGTCCTCAGATAAGGTTCCTAGTTCTCTCCTTAAGGATACAGGCTGAATATCATCCTAATCAGAGTCTTCTGTGCTTGTTTCAGATAATTGCACATCACTGTCCGGAAGATAACATATCCTCCCATTTCAATCTATGATGAACCAGATGCTCAGTCTCTTGTCAGTTCAGTTGCGTCTCCCTGGTCTGATTGTGATTTTTCAGGGCAGTGAGTTGCAACATCTGTTTCACCTGTTTTGCTCAGATGGGGTCCCTTAGAGACAGCGATGAGTTCTTTAGAGGATTCAGGATGCTGGCAGGATGCTTCAGTGCTGTGAGACCTCATGTGACCTCCCTTCTTGAGTTCTTTCAGGCTGCACAAGAGACAGAGTTCACAGGATTCGCACATAATTAAAAAAAAAATTATGTCATTTCTATGCAGTCAGATTCCATCCATTTGTTTCTCTGTGACTTTGGCAGAACTGTAATAGTTATTTTATTGCATTCATGGGCCACCCTGCCTCCAAGGAACTTAAGGTAGGATTCATGGCTTTTCCTTCCCTCCACCTCCAGTCGCATTTAATCCTCACACAAACCCTGCAAGGTAAGTTAGAGGTAGTAAGCGAGCTGCCTAAGGTCACCCAGTGAGCTTTACAACAGAGTGGGAATTTGAACCCACTCAAAGGCTGCATACACTCTAAATATTTAGGACATGTTTAAAGCACATTGCTCTCCTCCCCCCACCCCAAAATCACGAGAACTGTGATTTACCCCTCACAGAGATACAATTCCAGCCCACTTAAAAAACAGCGATTCCCATAATTCTTTGGGAGGTCCTTTAAACGTTTGGTGTGGCACACAAGGCACATTGTAGCATCTCGAAGTACAGAGCACATTCTACCCAGCAACAACTCTGTGATCCCGACCACACTGTATTCTTAAAACTGGAACACAGAGCGGAAAGTCAATTTAATTTTAGCCTGGAAGTGCCCACAATGACTTTGATGGTGAATGATTCATTTTCTGCGGCTCACAGCTGCTCTCTAACTAGCACATGAGTTGCAAGTAAAAGAACTTTCTGTCCTGCTATTATGCTGTGTAACTGATCAGAGTCTTACGCGATGATGAAGAACCAGTGGCCCATCTAGTCCAGCATCCTGTTCTCTCATGGCCAAACAGATGCTTAAGGGAACCCGCAAGTAGGACCTGGAATGCTGACCCTCACTTCCTCTTCTACACAATGTTGATTTCATGGAAAAAGGAATGCCTGCAGAGGGCTGTGGCCTACCAGGATTCCGGTCAAGCAAGCCAACACTGTTGATTAAACCTTCAACTGCAGATCTTAGCTAGAGCCTGATTCACACAGGCCTTTATATAACTCGTAGCATAACTTGATAGTTATCAGCTGAATGTGTGAACTTAGCTAAATGTGTAGACTGAATCGAGATGCCATTGTACCTGAGGTAATATGGAGAGTGTTCTCTCTCTGGTGTTTTAACTGAGATGGCCCTTTTGCATATGTAATAATAATAAAATAATAATTTTTTATTTATATCCCACCCACCCCAGCCGAAGCCGGGCTCAGGGCGGCTAACAACAATAAAATAAGACAACATTTTAAAATCATTTCATTAAAAAATTACTTCAAATCAAATTGATGGCAACCATTGGGTAGAGTTCTGTGAAGATTGCCAAAGGAGGGAGTCAGGCTGTGCCCTGGCCAAAGGCTTGGTGGAACAGCTCTGTCTTGCAGGCCCTGCGGAAAGATGTCAAGTCCCGCAGGGCCCTAATCTCTTGTGGCAGCATGTAACTCAGCATGTAGTTTTTAAGTCATCATGGGATGAACAGTCATGCATGAACTTAGCTCAATGGACTTCAGGGCCAATGGGATTGTGAAGGAAACAGGAAGTTCAAGTGCCTCCTATTTCCTGTTCCTAACTCCATGGGTCACTCTTCCTCTTCCCAGAAAATGTGAAAGCTCTCCCCCACATCAGGTGCTTCCAAACCTTCCAGGTGAGTAAATGAAGATGTTGTGTGTTTCAGGCATGGTGTAGTGGAAAAACAGGAACCACAAGGCATCATCACCACTTCAAAACACATCATCATCTCATTCTCAAAACACAGGTATAGGGAAGGTGAAGTGAGTTTGAACACCTAAGTTTGTTTGCTGTGGGTTTGGGTTTTTGTTTTGTTTTTTAAAGAGAGACAGTGAGAGCTGTGCTATAAAACTCCGAGCCTTACAATAGCCAAATTCCCTTCAGCTTGATTTAGAATATAAAGCTCTTTCTTCGTGAGAGTTCAGGAAAAGTGTGTCTGTTTTCTGAGAGATTTCTTTTGGCTCAAGAAATTGGCAAATGTTTTGCCATTCCAGCTGGGGAAGAATTTTGAAGGAAAAGACATTCAATTCATAATACCCCTGAATATTGCAAACTGCACAAGTGCATATTTCTCTGAGCACATGACTACAAATTTCAATGGCATCGCTTTCTGGAATCTGGGTGCTTTTAAAGTAAGGGACTTAGGTGCATGGGTGCTTTCAAAGTTAACCGTGAACATCTATGGCAGGAATGGCGAAGCTGTGAGCCTTCAGAAATTGACTCCAACTCTCAACATCTCTGACCATTGGCCATACCAGCTGTGACTGATGGGTGTTGGAGTCCCATCAACCCCCCCAAAGGACACAAGTCCCCCTTCCTGACTTAGGGGGAGTGAAAACAAATTCAGTGAAGTTTCTGTTGCATCAGGAAAGAATGAAGAAAAATGTCCCTGCAATAAGTCAAATCAGCCTGCTGGTGAATTTAAAGAGAAATTGTGGAATGAATTGTAAAGCGCATCTTGTGATTTAGAAAAATGCTGCCTTGGCTTTTGTTCCTCATGACTGGGGATGATAAAGCTCATGGAAACGTATTTTAAGTGTTCAGTGGACCTTAAATAATCTAATATTATCCCCCACTGAGTCTATGCTCTAATCCACAGTTTCGATAACTCGTGGGTGGAACAGATCTTTTCCATCTGTTTTGCTTATGTGATTACAAATATTGGCTAGGATCCAAAGAGGTTTCAGCTAGCAGGAAATGATGTGCAGCAGAGCTGAAATTAATATTCAGACTTTTGCCAATTTTTTCCACTGTTTTTATTTAGAATGCAAACTTTATAAATCTAAAAATTCAGGTCAGAAATGGAATTTCTAACTGAAATTCAAGATCCTTAGACTTGTAGGAATCTCTTGGTTGAATGACAACAAACATACCATCTGCTGCTGGAGACAGGTGAATATTAATGAATATTCTCATTCTAATTGCCATATTGTAAAATAGAATATCATATTTGTTCTGTTTATAGTCCAGCCTATTCCAAAGGCTTGGAAAGGACAACAATTTTAATTGTGCACCCGCCCTCACACATGGATAATTAATAGCTAACCTAAAATGCTTGTTTTGAAACACTGTATTTTAAAATTTTCTAACCCGCCTTTCAGGGCACACTGACCTCACAAGGTGGTTTACACAAAGTTAAAATTCAACAGCGATATACACCCATCAACTCCATTGATCTATAAGCAGCAGCAAATAACTAACAACACAGCTTGTTAATATCAACCGAATGCAATGGAAGAAAAATGTCTAAGCTCTCTTGAAAACT
Source organism: Podarcis melisellensis (assembly GCF_964234715.1). Taxonomy (NCBI): domain Eukaryota; kingdom Metazoa; phylum Chordata; class Lepidosauria; order Squamata; family Lacertidae; genus Podarcis; species Podarcis melisellensis. The sequence continues at coordinate 23,409,192 of NC_138530.1, read as the reverse complement.
GACAACAATGGGACCATTGCGTGAGGTCATGGCAACCAAAATGGCCACTGTTCTCGTGCAATAAAAATGGAGATGTCCCGCATTTTCCAAAGCACTTGCAAGACTCTTAAAAACTAGAGTTCCAGGCTTTGGGGTGGGGGTTAGGAAGCCGCATGCTTTAAATGATGGTGTGGATGTGACCAAAATCTCAAAGAGATTTAAAGCATGCGGCTTCCTAACCCCCACCCCAAAGCCTGGAACTCTAGTTTCTACTCTTAATTTCCGGAGTAGAAATTTCCGGAGTAGAAAACTCTAGTTTCTACTCTTAATTTCCGAAGCCTTGATCAAGCAGCCCTTTGCAGTGTGGTATCCCAATAATCCCATCTGTGCTTAATAAAGCAAAATTTAGGAAATTCAATCAACAGATGTTGCCCTATGCTTTGGAAAGCAACATGTGCCAATCCAGTAATATTATTAAACATGAACAACATTTACTAATTAGCCCTTAACTGCACATTTAAAAGGGGCCTATGCAACATGCATTGTTGTCAATGATGTTAGTTTTGTTCCTTTCTCTTTAGCTAACAGATAAAGGGTTTTTCCTTCAGTGAAGGCTGATCTGCATTTTGATTGCACCACTCCAGTTGATGAATAAGGCTGCCTCTTAACAAACATCAATTCAAGGTCTAGGCTAGCTGACCCTTCCCCCCCACCCCTGGAAATCCCTTGGGAGCTCTTTAGGTTAGGGAAGTTGATGAATGTGTTGGGGAAATTAATAGATGAAAGGGAACTGAATTAATAATAAATTAAAAATTAAAAAAATGTCCAATGGCACCTTAGAGACCAAACTTGAGTCTCATGGACTGCAAGAAGATCAAACCTCTCCATTCTTAAGGAAATCAGCCCTGAGTGCTCACTGGAAGGACAGATCCTGAAGCTGAGGCTCCAATACTTTGGCCACCTCATGAGAAGAGGAGGCTCCCTGGAAAAGACCCTGATGCTGGGAAAGATGGAGGACACAAGGAGAAGGGGATGACAGAAGACGAGATGGTTCGACGGTGTTCTCGAAGCTACTAACATGAGTTTGACTAAACTGCAGGAGGCAGTGGAAGACAGGAGTTCCTGGCATGCTCTGGTCCACGGGGTCATGAAGAGTCAGACACAACTAAATGACTAAACAACAACAAAAGGTGCCACTGCACAATTTTTTAATATAATTCGACTACAGCAGACCAACATGGCTACCTACCTGAATCTTGAATTAATAATAGTCAGCAGCAAGCAAATTACTGCAAACTGGAGGATTGGATGAAGGTTAAATTATGAGAAATGGCACGATTAGATGAAGAAGTTCAGTTGTGTACAGATCTGATCACAAGGAATCATTGAATCATAGAATTGTAGTGTTGGAAGGGATCCTGAGGATCATCTAGTCCAACCCCCTGCAATGCAGGAATATGCAATTGCCCCATATGGGGGTCAAACCTTGGTGTTATCAGCACCACATTCTAACCCACTGAGCTCTCCCTCTGAGTTCAGGGAGGGTGGGAGGGAGGAACAAGCTCCTATCAGCATTGATATAGTGGGCTTTAAAGGGGGGAAAGGCTGTAGCTCAGTGGTAGAGTATCTGCTTTGCATGCAGAAGGTCCCAAGTTCAATCCTCAGGTAGGGCTGGAAGAGATTCCCTGTGTCAGCAATAGGTCAGCAATAAAGCACCTGGTGTCAATGAAGTTAACTCTTTACCCAAAGAAACAAAAACAGTGCAGGCCTCGAGAGCACAGCAACTCCTCCCAGTAGGCCTTTCCCCAATGCAGAAGTGGCAAGGACTGAAGGTCCCCACTTTCCCACCACTCTCTAAGGCCCCTCCTCCAGTGCTTCCTCCAGCAGCCAAAGGCTCTGAGGTAAACTGGTCATAGCAGGAGCGGGAGGCACCCTGGCTTCTTCAGCAGCCTCTCATCTCTGTCTCCTCTCCTGCCTCTGATTCTGGACTGCTCTCTGGCTCAACCCCTTCCTGCTCACTAAACCCTGTTGCCTCTTCAACTTCTGACACCTCCTCCTCCCAGTTTGCCCCCTCCCTTGTCTCCCTCGTGACCACTCATCATTGCCCCACAAGCAACCCCCTGGCTCTGAGTCTTCTTTCCCTGGGGGTTCCCTTGGAGGTTCCCCAGCTGGGGCCTCCCACCACCCTTCTGCATTCAGCCAGGCCACGAAACCCTGTCTGTAAACCCTGGAATGCCACAGTCAGTCAACATAGACAATACGAAACTAGACGGAGCAATATTTTGACTCTGCAAGGTGTCTTCCTGTGCTCCTGTTCCTGTGTCACTGCTAAAAGGTGAATCCCAACCCTGAGACATGGCTGGCAAATTTCTCCCTCCCCCACCTTGAGAAAATGTCCCCTCCCCACCCCACCCCACCCCAATTTCTGTGCCCACAAATAGGATGGAGAATGTTGAGAGGCCATTATCCCACATTTCTAGCTGGTATTGACATCAAGCTTTACAGAGATGTTTTAATGGGTTTTGAATTTTAGCAGAAGGATAAAATAAGACACTTTGTCTTTTCCTATTGTGAGGTTTATAATTCCACAATGACTAATGATTAAGACAGCTGGGATTCATGCAAAGGATAAAGCATATAGCCAGATGATAACTTTTTTTCCATTCTCAGAGAAAGCATATGTGGTGATTCTTGAGGAAATCGCTGTCTGAAATCATTGGATGGCTCCCCAGCCCTCTCTGCGCTAGAATGAAATATATTATAGTAATCGTTAATGTTTAACAAGCCCCTTTTGTACAGTAAAATAATTCCAGGCATACATATGTGGCATAGGAGAAATGAGGTGCCAAAATATCTTCTTCCTTCTATTCAGTCTGATCATAATAATACTCTGGTGATTTTGTGCACAATATTCCATCCCAAAGTGTAGAAATCCCACTGGGTGCAAAATGTAAAACAGGTCAATTTTGTGTGGTTTAGGGCTTTAATTGGAGAGAGCAATCAATAATATATTGAGTTATCATCCAAAAGCTGTTTGAATAGATTCATTATCCCTTTGTTGCTACTGTTTTTCTCCCTCTTCTCCCTCCCCTAGACCAACATGGATTTAGTTTGAATATATTAAAAATGAGGAACCTTTTTCATCCCAAGGGTTTAATGAAAAGAAAAGAGTGATTACTGTATAATAGTTCAAGGACACAGCCAGGTAAAAGCCCTCAAGGAGGACACTGAACAAGACCAGTGAGGGATGTCACCTGAGAAGAGCAGGTGTGGTCTGAGGAGAGTCCCAGTGACCAGACAGAAAGGCATTTGGGCTGAGGTTCACCACTGCTGATATATATATATATATATGAGACTGCCTATAAAAACTGCTTTTGTTTTGATAGTATGTTGAAAAGGGAGATAAAAGCTGCAGCATCAACTACAGACAGTAAATCACTAGGCTTCAAATGTACCTTACAGACTACAGAAATAGCATGGACATGTCTATGTTATAAATAGACTCTATACCTACCTTTGGGGACCAATAGCTACATTTGAAATTTTGAAGACCAGACACAAAATGGCTGCCATGGAGGGGGGAACATGACATGAAATGGCTGCTCTAAGTGTTCCACCAGATTCTCCAAGGCAGATTTGGGGAGGGTGTGGAGCACGTGCTGGGAGAGAAGGGGGGGGGAGTTCCGTTGCAGAAGTGTAAATCCTTGAAATGATGGGACAAGTTAGTTAGATGCTGCCCCGTTGCTTTCTATATCTCAGCAGTGGTAAACCTCAGTCCAGATGCCTTTGATATATTCAAACTAAATCCATTTACTATGATTTAAATAAAAATCCAATGCTTTTCACCATACTGAGAAAGACTAGGACCAGGTGACCTGTAAAAGTAAAAAAGGGTAAAAGACCCCGGACGGTTAAGTCCAGTCAAAGTCGACTATGGGGTGCTCATCTCACTTTTCAGGCATGACTAAACCGCTTCTGGTGCAACACGACACCTTGACAAGTGCCAGAACGCACAGAAACACCATTTACCTTCCCGCCGCAGTGGCACCTATTTATCTACTTGTGCTGGCGTGCTTTCGAACTGCTAGGTTGGCAGAAGCTGGGACAGAGCAATGGGAGCTCACTCCGTCACGGGGATTTGAACCGCCGACCTTCTGATCAGCAAGCCCAAGAGGCTCAGTAGTTTAGACCACAGCATCCCCCGCATCCACAGGTCACCTGTGCACTGCTAAGTCAGCTGTCTAGGTGCTGTTAACTCTTGATGTGCAATTTCAAGACACCTCCTGCTCACCTTCTCATGGTTATCATTAAACTGGACTTGGACTGGAGAGCCACCTAAACAGAGGGTGCCTTCCAGTAGAGAACTGTCCTCTTTAACATAGGACACACAGCTTCCCTAATATGCTCGTCACTATTTCTGTGGGACAGGAGCCTGTGAGATTTTATCAACAGAACACAGTGTCTTCTGGTGAAGGGTTTTTATCTTGAGGCTTGCGAGTAACTCCAGCTGACACATCTCTCAGCTGAAAGTGATGGATGGATTGGTTGGACCTCAAGGGATTCATTTTGTGCACTCACTCATACATCTCTGAAAGTCAATCACACAGGGCAGGTGGCCTGAACAACTAAGGAAAAAATTAGGCGAGTTTCATAAAGCCTTCCATTTAAATATTCATATAATGAAGGTCTAAAGAAGGCTTTTCCCCACTGGAAAGACAGACGCCAACAAGCTCCTTTTGATTAAAATCAATGCCTTCAATTTTAACCAGATAACATTTCTCCCTTCATCTGCCTCCATGTAGTGAGCAGAAGGTCTAACTTTGGGGAAATGAGGGAAAGATTAATATGCAGGCATGCTGATAATATTCAAATTAGTGTTTCAGCATAGCATTTCCCAATAGGAAAAATAAATTATTCCCTCCCCGCAATGTTTTAGATTCCTACATATTTGGGCTCATGACCCTCTCCAAAGGATATGAAGATATACAATGTTATCTCCTAAATTTTGCCATTCAGTACTGATATATAGAGGGACACAGGTGGTGCTGTGGGTTAAACCACAGAGCCTAGGACTTGCCGATCAGAAGGTCGGCGGTTCGAATCCCTGCGACGGGGTGAGCTCCCGTTGCTCGGTCCCTGCTCCTGCCAACCTAGCAGTTCAAAAGCACACCAGTGCAAGTAGTAGTACTTTCCTACCTTCCGGCAGGAAGGTAAACGGTGTTTCCAGGTGCTGCTCTGGTTCGCCAGAAGTGGCTTAGTCATGCTGGCCACATGACCCAGAAGCTGTACGCCAGCTCCCTCGGCCAATAAAGCGAGATGAGCGTCGCAACCCCAGAGTCGGTCACGACTGGACCTAATGGTCAGGGGTCCCTTTACCTTACTGATATATATACTCAAACAAAAAGGGTTCAGTTTGTCAATGGAAGTCTTCTTCAACCTGGTGCCCTCCCGATGTTTTGGACGACAACTGCAATCATCCCCGGCCAACACAGCCATGCTCCATTCAGAATCACGGGGTTGGACTTGATGACTCTTGTGGTCCCTTCTAACTCTACAAATACGATTATTCTATGAACTCATCTAATCCTCTCTTAAGGGCATCTAGGTTGGTGGCCATCACTACTTCTTGTGGGAGTGAGCTCCACAGTTTAACCAGGAGTGGCTGAGATGTTTTGGCACCTGCTGCCAAAATTTGTATTTAAAGACGAACAGGGCAGAATTTTGGCAATTGAAATCCAGACACAAGGTGAAAAGTTTTTAATTCTAGGAATCTACGCCCCAAATGATGGAAAATCGGAATTTTTTAAGAAGCTGCACGAGATTATGCTGGACTATTTGGACTATAACAACATTATCATGTTGGGAGATATGAACGGTGTCGCCTCAGTGAATATGGATAAGTCACAAAGTGCTGATACAACGAAAGATGGCAGGCTTCCAAAAACCTTTTTTGAAATGACTGACAATTTGGATTTGATCGACATATGGAGGATCAAGAACCCTCTAGGGAAAGAAGGAACTTTCTTTTCTGAGGCCCATATGACATGGACGCGAATCGACCAAATATGGATAACTAGAGGGCTGGCGCCTAAGACCAGAAAAGTGGAAATCTGCCCAAAAACCTGCTCCGACCACAACGCCTTGAGAATGGAATTGAGACTAAATACAACCGGATCGTTCAGATGGAGAATGAATGACGCCCTGTTAAGAGATCAGGAGATTGTTAAGAAGGCCCAAAAAGTTTTAAAGGACTATTTCGAAATAAACTTAAAGACAAATGTGGAAAAAAGAATAATTTGGGACGCAAGCAAAGCAGTGATAAGAGGGTTTCTAATACAACAGAACACGATTAAAAAAAGACTCTGGAATGAAAAGAAGGAGAAGATCTTGGAGAAAATAAGAGAAGGAGAGAGAAAACTGAGATCCAGGCCTAAATCAAAGGAAGTATTGAGAGAAGTGAAGTTTTTCCAGGCACAATACTCGAAACTGATAAATCAAGAGGTGGAATGGAAAATTAAACAAATGAAACAAAGATCCTTCGAATCTGCAAACAAATGTGGAAAATTGTTAGCCTGGCAGTTGAAAAAGAGACAAAAACTTAACACAGTTACAAATCTAGAGATTGAAGGGAGAATGGTTCAGAAACCCGATGAAATTAGAAGGTCCTTTCAGAGATATTTCAAAGAACTCTACTCTCAAAGGCCACAAAAAAGCTTAGAGGTGGACCAATTTGTTATAACTAATGGATTACAAAAAATACCCCAGGAAATGAGAGCAACCCTGAACTGTAATATTACAACCCAAGAAATTGAATGCGCCATTCAGAACCTCCAACTGGGCAAATCTCCGGGACCTGATGGGCTCACTTCCAAATATTATAAGGTACTGAAGGACTCATTGACACAACCATTGCTGGAAGTTTGTAACCAGATTATGGAGGGGAGGAAGGCACCGGAAACGTGGAAAGAAGCTTTCATCACGTTGATTCCAAAACTAGAATCTGAAAAAACTCAACTTAAAAACTACCGTCCTATCTCACTCCTAAATGTGGATTACAAAATTTTTGCAGACATTTTGGCAAGTAGGTTTAAGAAAGTCTTAAATGAAGTGATTCATAAGGACCAAGCAGGCTTTCTCCCTGGTAGGCATTTATTTGACAACACAAGAAACATCATTGACATTTTGGAGTTTTTACAGATTAATTCAAACACAAGAGCGGTGTTGATTTTTATTGATGCGGAGAAGGCCTTTGACAACATTTCTTGGCTGTTTATGAAGAAAAATTTGGAAAGGATGGGAGTAGGGCGGGGGTTTGAAAATGGAATAGAAGCAATTTATTCAGAACAAAAAGCCAAATTGATAGTAAACAACGTGGTGACAGAGGAGTTTAAAATTGAAAAAGGGACACGACAGGGGTGCCCTCTATCTCCTCTGTTGTTTATTTCAGTCCTGGAGGTGCTACTGAACATGATTAGAAATGACCGGTTGACACAGGGAATTGTGGTCGGAGAGAAACAATATAAACTGAAAGCTTTTGCAGACGACTTGGTATTAACATTACAGGAGCCAGCCTCTAGTACTAAAAGAGCGTTAGAATTAATTTCTGATTTTGGTCGGGTGGCGGGATTCAAGCTGAATAAACAAAAAACTAAAGTTCTAGCAAAAAACTTGACAACTACTGAAATAGAGGAGTTCAGAAAAGAAACAGAACTAAATGTGGTTAAAAAAGTAAAGTACCTAGGGGTGCACTTGACCTCCAAAAATTTGAATTTATTTAAGGATAACTATGAGAAATGTTGGTCAGAGATAAAAAGAGATCTGGAAACATGGTCAAGATTAAAACTTTCCTTGCTGGGCAGAATAGCTGCTATAAAGATGAATGTATTGCCGAAAATGCTATTTTTGTTTCAGTCCCTCCAGATCGTGGATAAGGTGGAATGTTTTGGAAAATGGCAGAGGGATTTATCTAAATTTGTCTGGCAGGGCAAAAAGCCCCGAATAAAGTTTAAAATACTAACAGATGCGAAAGAAAGAGGGGGGTTTGCCCTGCCGGACTTGAGGTTATATTATGAAGCTGCAGCCCTCTGCTGGTTGAAGGATTGGATTCTATTGGAGAACACCGACGTCCTTGACCTGGAGGGATTTGATAATGCTTTTGGGTGGCATGCATATTTGTGGTATGACAAGGTTAAAGTTCATAAATTGTTCAAAAACCATATTGTCAGAAGGGCAATTTTCATGGTCTGGTCAAAATATAAAGACTTATTGGAGAGTAAAACTCCGAGGTGGCTCTCACCGATGGAGGCCAAAGCACGTAAAAGACTCAATATGGAGGCCCACTGGCCTAAATATTGGGAAATAATTGAAAAAATTGGAGATAAATGGAGGTTACAGAGTATGGAAAAGTTAAAAAACAAGGTGCGAGATTGGTTGCATTATGCTCAAATCCAGGAAGTTTTTAAAGCAGACAAAAAAGTGGGTTTCCAGGAGGAAAAATCGAAACTAGAAACAGAGTTGCTTGAGCCAAAATCTAAGCTAATTTCGAGAATGTATAACTTGCTGCTTAAATGGAACACACAGGATGAGATTGTCAAATCCTCTATGATAAAGTGGGCACAGGATTTGGGGCATAACATTATGTTTGAAGACTGGGAAAGGTTATGGAACACCGGAATGAAATTCACGGCATGTACTGCCTTGAAGGAAAACATTATGAAAATGATATACCGGTGGTACATGACCCCAGTCAAGCTTGCAAAGATATATCACCTGTCCGATAATAAATGTTGGAAATGTAAGGAAGAGGAAGGGACATTTTTACACCTCTGGTGGACCTGCCCGAAAGTGAAGGCCTTCTGGGAAATGATACATAATGAATTAAAAAAGGTGCTGAGATTCACCTTACCTAAGAAACCGGAGGCCTTCCTTCTGGGCATGGTAGACCAGAGGATGGTCAAGAAAGATAGAACTTTCTTTATGTACGCTACTACAGCAGCGAGGATTCTGTTGGCAAAGCACTGGAAGACACAAAATCTACCCACATTGGAAGAATGGCAGACGCAGCTGATGGACTATATGGAACTGGCTGAAATGACTGGCAGAATTCGAGACTCGGGAGAAGAAGAAACGGAGGAAGTTTGGGAAAAATTTAAGGACTATTTGAAAAAGCATTATAAGTTGTATGAATGTTAAAAAATGCTCCTCTCTAGGAAGGTATAGCTTCAGTATCGGCAAATTTCTGAATTGATAAATAAGACACTATAAGACAGAAGTGAGGTAACGAAATATTTTTATTGTGTGGAAATTAAAAATTAATGCAATTGTATTGAAATGTTCACATCAGATAACACGATAAAATGGAAGATATATTGTTATGTATAAAACAAGTTAACAAATTGCTGAGGTTTTGGTTACACAGGGAATGCAGTGCCCGGGAGATGGGGGGAGTCCATTGGATTTATGGAAGTATGTATTTGAAAGTGGAAATTTGTTTATTAAAAACCTAATAAAATATTTATAAAAACAGAATCACGGGGTTGGACTTGATGACTCTTGTGGTCCCTTCTAACTCTACAAATACGATTATTCTATGAACTCATCTAATCCTCTCTTAAGGGCATCTAGGTTGGTGGCCATCACTACTTCTTGTGGGAGTGAGCTCCACAGTTTAACCAGGAGTGGCTGAGATGTTTTGGCACCTGCTGCCATGTAGAGGGGGTGTGCAGGAGCCTCTGTAAGGGCTTCCCCTCAAGGAAAAACCCTTGCAAACCTTGCCACCCTGCTCGACTGTGGGAGGAAGATTTGGATGAGTGCAATGCTGTGCACTCAAATGCCACCCTCTCGCCGAGACTCTTGGCATTATGCAAGGCATCAATGCTCGTTTATTTCTGCCCCTATGGGCAGGGCAAGGGAAACCAGCCAGCAACACTTACCTGGTTGTTTCTTAGGCAGCGGCAAAAGCAGTGAGGAGTGGGGGGAGCCGGCGGAGGGTACTGCCTCTCACATTTCCACCGCCTGAGGCAGCTGATTCACCCTGTCTCATGGGTGAACCAGCTCTGTTGAACTTTTATCTGTTCAAGGACTCTTCTCCCCCAATTGATAGTTATTAAAAAATCTTTAAACATGATGTGAACTGTAACTAGACAGCCCTTCAATAGATGGATCCTTCAAACAGAAGGAGGAGGAGGAGGAGGAGGAGGAGGGTAGTTTGGATTTGATATCCTGCTTTATCACTACCCTAAGGAGTCTCAAAGCGGCTAACATTCTCCTTTCCCTTCCTCCCCCACAACAAACACTCTGTGAGGTGAGTGAGGCTGAGAGACTTCAGAGAAGTGTGACTGGCCCAAGGTCACCCAGCAGCTGCATGTGGAGGAGCGGGTAATCAAACCCAGTTCCCCAGATTACAAGTCCACCGCTCTTAACCACTAGACCACACTGGCTCTTGTCCTCTGTAAACTGGGATCCATGTCTACCCCAGTCCATCCCCAGAGCTCCCTTATCCCTTCTCCCTTCTCCCTTCATGGAAAGACTGATAGGGAGAGAGGTCAGCAGCAGGAAATTCCTGCCTGTGGAACAGCATAAGAAAGGAGGATTGAGAGTGATGCAGAAGCTGGCTAGATTGGGTCCACTATTTGTTAACAGGCTTTTAAAAGTCCATTGAGTTTAATAGAATTGGAATTGCAGCCAGATAGACTTTTGCAAATTTGCGCAAGTCATCCCAATTTAATCTGCCGCTTAAATCTTTTCAACTTTTTCATTCTGGGGCAATGCTTTCACAAAGGTTAGTGCTGCTTTGCAAACACATCTCCAAAAGCTGCCCAGAAATTCTATGCCTGCAAAGCTCTTTTTCAAACACATGCAAAAACCTGACAGTAATAATGAGAGGATCCCCTAAGAGCCAAGCGGTAAATCTCCTTCACACACATTGCCAATACTGAGGACCAATGTTGCGTGGAAAAGAACAAAAATCTATTTTCTTTCCATAAATCCTAAGTGGTGGAAACGTTGCCAGGAAGACTTCGCGACTTGTCAGGCTGCATTCTGGAACATGTCTGTATTACAAACTCAGGGTCTCTGAGTCAGCTTTCAACAAATTCAACCAGAGGAATGAGAAGTACTGCTGGTAAATATATGCACACTGGAAGTAGATGGCTGGGCTATACAACAAATTTTGTGGGGACTGGGGACAAGGCTATACATGTATGGCTGCCTTCTTGCTGAAACTAACAATTAAGGGTCTTTTACTTGAGGGACAAGGGACGTGGGTGGCGCTGTGGGTTAAACCACAGAGCCTAGGATTTGCCGATCAGATCAGAAGGTTGGCGGTTCGAATCTCTGGTTCGAATGGGTGAGCTCCCATTGTTCAGTCCCTGCTCCTGCCAACCTAGCAGTTCGAAAGCATGTCAAAGTGCAAGTAGATAAATAGGTGGTAAGGTAAACGGCGTTTCCATGCGCTGCTCTGGTTTCACCCGAAGTGGCTTAGTCATGCTGGCCACATGACCTGGAAAAACTGTCTGCGGACAAACACCGATTCCCTCAGCCAGTAAAGCGAGATGAGCGCCACAACCCCAGAGTCGGTCACGACTGGACCTAATGGTCAGGGGTCCCTTTACCTTTACCTTTTACTTGAGGGACAGGCTACACCCCACCCCGTGACAAAGTTCCTCCCAACACTTGCAGAAGCAATTTTCAGTGTCTGAGCATGCGCAGAAGCGATTTCCGGCATCACGCTGCGATGGTCCAGCCCACAGAGCATCTCTGTGGGAGTGATCTGGTCCATGCCCAGTAAGCCCCTGTTCTAGATGTTGTACTCTAACACAGCATGAGCAGCAGTCAGAGATGATGTAAGTTGTAGTTCAAGAACAACTGGAAAGCCACAGATTCCCCACCTTGTTTTATTTCCTCTCTGCAGAGTTACATCCCTGTGCAATATACTCAATAATCCTGAATATAAATTTTACCTTCAGTTGGAAACATTACTAAATATGTAGGTTATTTAAATGACCAATATTAGATTAGTGGCATGCTTTTTGCAAGCACAGAAGGGTTAAAGTCACATCTACATGTACACAGTGGTGTTGCCCTTAAATTATTTGCAGTTTTTACCGCGGGTGGCGCTGTGGGTAAAACCTCAGCGCCTAGGACTCACCAATCGCATGGTCGGCGGTTCGAATCCCCGCGGCGGGAGGTGCTCCCATTGCTCGGTCCCAGTGCCTGCCAACCTAGCAGTTCGAAAGCACCCCCGGGTGCAAGTAGATAAATAGGGACCGCTTACTAGCGGGAAGGTAAACGGCGTTTCCGTGTGCTGCACTGGTGCTGGCTCGCCAGAGCAGCTTTGTCACGCTGGCCACGTGACCCGGAAGTGTCTTCGGACAGCGCTGGCCCCCGGCCTCTTAAGTGAGATGGGCGCACAACCCTAGAGTCTGTCAAGACTGGCCCGTACGGGCAGGGGTACCTTTTACCTTACCGACACACTGCAAAGATTTCAGCGCACTGAGTAGGGGAGAGAAACTGTCCTTCCTAGGAGGAGATCAAACTATCAGAACTGTCACAAAGCAATCAGTAGCCCATGTTAAAAAGTGATATGCTAGAATTCCATATAGTACAGAAAATGTACTAAAGTGTAATCTTTATTAGACCTCAGAGTATCAGTAGATACCAATTTCCACATAGGTAGGTTATATATCTTGAACTCATTTTTTTTTAAATACAGGCAACACAAGACACAACCTGCCAAGAGAAGAAGAGAGATACAAGGTCACACGGCCCCTGCTTATGCCACAGGCATTTTGACTACTTCAAGGACTTTCCTTGTCACCCCTTAATTATAGTTTAGAGCAGGCCATTGGGGGCATCATCAGTATGTAGGTCACCACAGCCTCTCCGTAGTAGCTTGAAGCTCTCATCTGCACTTTATTGGTTCCTCTGACACATGAAAAAACCATCGATCTTCAAAGCTGAAGCTGGCATTTTAGAACAGCCTTGCCTGACAGACATAACACCCAATTTAAGTGTCAAGCTGAAGTTGGGTGGGCAGTGCAGCTCTCCTAATGAAAACTTAAGGCATCTTATAATTATGTTGCTGGTTCTGTTTATATCCCCACTCTCCTCTGTGGAGGTCAGGGCAGAGTGTATGACTCTTCTCCCATTTTTTAAAAAAATCCTTTTGTCATTGGCAACCCCATGGTAGGTTATACGGATTGATTGAGTTTGGCTCAAGGTCACCAACAGTGTCGCGAACTCTCCACGTGGAGATTCGAAGTGGCATTTCCCTAGGTCCTGATGTGATATTCTACCACTTGCAAAGGTCACTTCCTCCCATCTAAACCTCCTCATATATTAAGCTCTTCTCTAGGGGGTTCCTGCTTAGGCTGCATTCCCATTTATATTCTCTGTTTCCCTAATTTTCGTATTACAGTAGTACCTCGGGTTAAGAACTTAATTCATTCTGGAGGTCCGTTCTTAACCTGAAACTGTTCTTAACCTGAGGTACCACTTTAGCTAATGGGGCCTCCTGCTGCCGCCGCGCCGCCGGAGCACGATTTCTGTTCTCATCCTGAAGCAAAGTTCTTAACCCAAGGTACTATTTCTGGGTTAGCGGAGTCTGTAACCTGAAGTGTCTGTAACCTGACGTATCTGTAACCCAAGGTACCATTGTATATTTGAGCTTTCACATGCCATAAAAGCCACTTTTAGAAGACTAAAGGAATGCAGTACATATTTAGCATTCCTTTGTGTATTCATTTGATTTCAAGTGGGGAAAGGCCCTTAACTCAGAAAATCAGAGGAGTAGGGTGTCAAGATTAGAGGCAGTATACCAGCATACAGTTATTTCCTGCTGTTCTCCACCTGGTCCATCTAGCTCAGTATTGTCTACATTGACCACCAGCAGCTATTTCAGACAGGGACTCTCTTCCAGCAATACCTGGAGATGCTGGGGATTGAACCTAGGACCTTTGGCATGCTAAGCAAATGCTCTGCCACTGAGCTACAGCCATTTCCTATAGCTGCCTCGCGCATTCACTGTGATCAGAAGGAGGGATCAAAAACTGCCCTGGAAACATTGCCAGAGAGCTGAATGTAAATCCTTTAAAACAAGTCAACAGGCAAAGATTGCAAAATCCCCAACACTTGTCTTAGACACACTTAAAGAGCATGAAGTCATGTGGTTTCCGTTTTAGTGCTTGGAACCTGAAAGTGAAACCATGTTTAACTACATGCCTGCTCTGCTTCCACTTAGTGTTTATCTGCTGTTCTGACATTTGCTCCTTCTGCACCTTGCAACAAGTTTTCCACTCTGTGTTCTTTTGAACAATGCATTTTCTGCATTGTTCTACACTTACCAGATACATTCTTCCCCCCTTCCTCTTTTTTTATAAGATTTTATTAAGACTTTTTATAATACAATAAAAAACAAAATAATCAAGAAAGAAGGAAGGAAGGAAGGAAGGAAGGAAGGAAGGAAGGAAGGAAGGAAGGAAGGAAGGAAGGAAGGAAGGAAGGAAAAGTCCCCTCTCACAGGTAGATCTTAACCCTTGTCTCACACAAAAGGGGGTGGACCCTCCCAGTTCTCACCTGAGAGCTTCCCTTTCTTCTCCCTGCCTCCAGCCCTGGTAGATCTCCCCTTCACTGCCTCTCACACAGGGTCCTTCATCAACCAGCCATTACCTTCATATGCAAGCAAATAATAATAAGAAAAAGTATCAGAGAGATAAAAGTGATTAAGGAATGAGAAAATAGTAAAGGAATAAAATAAGGAAGGAAGACAAAGGAAAATAAATTACAGTGGTACCTTAGGTTACATACGCTTCAGGTTACAGACTCCGCTAACCCAGAAATAGTACCTCGGGTTAAGAACTTTGCTTCAGGATGAGAACAGAAATCGTGCAGCTGTGGTGCAGCGGCAGCAGGAGGCCCCATTAGCTAAAGTGGTGCTTCAGGTTAAGAACCGTTTCAGGTTAAGAACGGACCTCCGGAACAAATTAAGTACTTAACCCGAGGTACTACTGTAATTCATTCTGAGCCCCCAGATGTTCTCCCAGCAGCCTCAACCAGCATGGCCAACCAGTACGATGGAAGTTGTAGTCCAATAGGCTCCCCATTTCTGGACTCCTACAACATCTGGTGGGACGGAAGTTCTCCATCCTTGCTAAAGTGCCTACAGAACCATACAAAAAAAGGTTCTTGATTTCAACTCATCTGATCAAGCTAAATTGCAATGCCAGTAGCCTGCTGGGGAAAAAAATGGAATAATCAAAGGGAAATGGTGGTTTTCTGATCCCCAGACAAATAGACACATGGTGAGTGGCAATGCCTTCAAAACATTTTAACTTCTGGAGTTAATTTCATGCAAACAAATTTTTGAAGAATTCTTTTTTCTTTTCTTTTTTAAAGTTGGCTTATTTATATTCTGCATTTTACACTTTATTATTTTAATCATAGCTGTTCAGTCAGAGATGTCAAGTGCCATATGCTACCCAGATCAAAAGGTTTTTGATCTCTGTAGGTACCAGAACCTTGAGCGATGGCATTTTGTTAACGGGGAGCTGATGAAGACACTGACAGGCTTTCTAAGTAGTTGGAGGCAGACCGGCTGACGTCATGATGGATGGCAGATCTGCCTAATGATATTCCTGAAGGAGAAAAGATCCTGGGAAGATTGAAAAGGTAATGAGCCCTACTTGCCCTTTTGCTCTCCTTGCTCTTTGTGACGCTTGGCATCAGTCACAGGGCAGATGGAGCCGACAAAAATAATCTCTAGATTAAGCTACTTAAGTGAATATCAGGGTCACAGATGCTGCTAAGTTGATCTCACTTTCTTACCCCTTACCACCACCTCCCCCTGAAGTATAACTTTCACAATCTTCCTTACTTTGCTGGAGGCGCTGTTCAGAGCCAGACCAAACTTTTGACAGTCTCCAGAGTTTACGGTACTTATCTAAAGAAAGGGAGAGATGCTATACGATATGTGTGAGAGACCTAGCAGGATTAGGGCTCAGGTTCATTGTTAGAGTCATATAGGTTTGCCACCTTTGGTCGAGCAAAATAAAGGACAGGTCGGGCAAAATACGGTGTGTGTGTGTGTACTAAGAATTACTTAGTGCAGAAATGACTTCAAAGCAGGTCCATAAAAACTTTCTCTCACTCTCTCTCTGATTCTGAGCCTCTGAGTCTCCGTCTCCAATAATAATAATAATAATAATAATAATAATAATAATAATAATAATAATTTATTATTTATACCCCACCCATCTGACTAAGTTTCCCCAGCCACTCTGGGCGGCTCCCAATCAGTGTTAAAAACAGTACAGCATTACATATTAAAAACTTCCCTGAACAGGGCTGCCTTAAGATGTCTTCTGAATGTCAGGTAATTCTTTATCTCTTTGACATCTGATGGGAGGGCGTTCCACAGGGCGGGCGCCACTACCGAGAAGGCCCTCTGTCTGGTTCCCTGTAGCCTCACTTCTCGCAATGAGGGAACCGCCAGAAGGCCCTCGGCGCTGGATCTCAGTGTCCGGGCTGAACGATGGGGGTGGAGACGCTCCTTCAGGTATACAGGACCGAGGCCGTTTAGGGCTTTAAAGGTCAGCACCAACACTTTGAATCGTGCTCGGAAACGTACTGGGAGCCAATGCAGATCTCTCAGAACCAGTGTTATGTGGTCCCGGCGGCCACTCCCAGTCACCAGTCTAGCTGCCGCATTCTGGATTAATTGCAGTTTCCGGGTCACCTTCAAAGGTAGCCCCACCCGGTTCTGCCTGCGCCAAAACTCTCTTTCTCAAAGGCGCAAGGAGATAGGATAATATTATATTAAGGCTGGAATAACAAATAAAGTGAGCAACACAACAAGAACAAAAATAATAGTAGGCAAAGAAGATCACACACGGGTGGAGGGAAGCAATGGGTTGTGGGGGAGGGAGGTGAAGGGATTAATTGAAATTGTTAAAGATTGGTATAGGATTTAAGAGATTTAAATTTCCATAAAGTTTCTATAAGGAAAGCAGAAAGCAGCAAGAAATATCAAGTAAAGGTATTGGAAAGGAGATCAGTGTAAAGGAAAACATGAGACTTATGGTTTTGCTATATATGATTTTATTTTGGAGTTTTCTGTTGTAAAGAATGTATATTATGTGAAAAAATAAAAATAAAAATAAACAACTCTCTTTCTCAATCCCCCTGCTCTCCACTGGACAGGACAGGCACCTGCAAACCCCCCTCTTTCACTCTCTTAGTCTCACCCACCCTCTGCCCACGCATAAACTCTCTCTCCTTCACCGGATCAGGCTCCTGCAAACCCAGAATAATTACTCATTTTAATTGGCAGTGAGGTCCTAAGTGAACTGCTGCCCACCAACAGCACCACTCACCCCTGCCCATGCAACAGTTATTGAAACCCACCATGTAATCTTTCTGACCACCCATTGGGACTGAATGTCAGCAGGTGCTCACCGGCTCCCACTCTTTCCCATCCAGCCATAGAGGCATTATTACTGATGCCTCTTCTGAGCAGTCGATAGAAAGAAACATCTTTGCTGTTAGGACTCAGGAGCACACCAGGTAGCTCTGGGAAAGAGAAGTAGAGAATACATTCACAGGACTGGTGTGGGAGACACAGAGGAGGAAGAGGAGGAGGATTAAGAAAAAAGGGTCAGGGCCTTTTGCGGGGTGTGTGGGGAGATGGAAAGTGTAGTTTTCAAGATCTCTCAGCTCAACTAAGCTTGAGAAGAAGACACAGGTACATGTTTTTACTGAAGTCCACCAGACAAACTTTTGCAAATGAATTGTGATTTTTCTTGAAATAATGGTCATCAGGATAAATAATACTGCACAATTATTATTACTATGTTACATCTCGCAAGCGTAGGCCAAAAAACAACAAAAAACAACAACAAAACTTGAATTCTAATCTATCCGTGCTGTGGTCCTATATAACTGGGTTAGAAGAAAGAGCTACAATACCACTGGCCATAACTGCTGAGCAGATTAAAAACCTTTGCATCTCATCTTATTGGCTTCATTAGAGAGGGGCTGGTACTTTTAAATTGCTTTCCTTGATTGATAACGGTCCCTAAAGCAGCATCTACTGTGTAAACAAAACTGTGGATAACTTTGTACGTGTTATAAATATTTCAACAATTTTCACATTGATAGGGACGTTAAATAAAATTTTGCTTGGGTGCCTCAGGTAATGGTTACAAAATAGGAGCGCGGATTAAGGATAAATTATGCCAGCAGAAGTTATTCCAGCTT
Organism: Podarcis melisellensis; assembly: GCF_964234715.1. Classification (NCBI taxonomy): domain Eukaryota; kingdom Metazoa; phylum Chordata; class Lepidosauria; order Squamata; family Lacertidae; genus Podarcis; species Podarcis melisellensis. The sequence continues at coordinate 23,390,961 of NC_138530.1, read as the reverse complement.
CCTATAGTTTCTGCATGTGTACACAATTTTTCTCGGCACATTCACTCTATAATTTAACACTGCTGCCACTAGGGGGCAGAATCTATATATGATCAATATGGGGAGGGTGGGGGAAGAAAATGTTGGGATTTATTTATTTATTTGTGCAGGATAATTCAGTCTAATAAGTCAAAGGGGAGAAATGTTTCGCACGCAGCTGATGCCTCTTCTGAACAGTCGATAGAAAGAAATGTCTTTGTTGTTAGGACTCAGGAGCACACCAGGTGGGAGGCCATGGAAGGCAAAAAGCCTTGAATCATTCCGTGCCACATTTGCACCATACAAATCTGACTATGGGGTGCAGCACTCATCTCCACTTTCAGGCTGAAGGAACTGTCATCCGTCCACAGACAGCTTTCCGGGTCATGTGGCCAGCAGGACTAAACCATTTCTAGCACAATGGAACACCCGGACAGAAACCAGAGTGCACGGAAACGCCATTTACCTTCCCGCTGCAGCGGTACCTATTTATCTACTTGCACTGGTGTGCTTTTGAACTGCTAGGTAGGCAGGAGCTGGGACAAAGTGACGGGAGCTCACCCCATCATGAAGATTCAAACTGCTGACCTTACGATCAGCAAGCTCAAGAGACTCAGTGGTTTAGACCACAATGCCACTCGCGTCCCTAGCAGCTATTGTTGTAAAATACACATACACTCTAAAGACTGGTTCTGTTCCACTTTGGTAACCTATGGAAACTCTGACTGAGTGGGTTACCCTGATAGTGTGGAAAGGATCTAGTCAAGCTCTGAAGTACAGTGATACCTCTGGTTAAGAACGTAATTAGTTCTGGAGGTCCATTCTTAATCTGAAACTGTTCTTAACCTGAGGTACCACTTTAGCTAATGGGGCCTCCTGCTGCCATCACGCCGCCACCACATGATTTCTGTTCTCATTCTGAAGTAAAGTTCTTAACCTGAGGTACTTTTTCTGGGTTAGCGGAGTCTGTAACCTGAAGCGTCTGTAACCTGAATCATCTGTAACTCAAGGTACCACTGTACTGTATGTGTAATCATTTATTTACTTACTTACTTACTTACTTACTTACTTATTTGCTGTTTACTGCTTGTGTTTCCTTTATGTTGCAGCCTGATTTTCCCCCTAGTTTTTTTAATTGATTTTCAACATTTATCACAAAAATAACATAGCAAAACACACAACAAAGAAAAACACACTGCAACAATAAACTAAACACAAAGGAAAATTATTTTTTCAAATACCTAATTCTCATTACATTGATAACTGACTTCCTCAAATCCCCTCTAACTGAATTTCACCATATCACCTATATAACAGTTCTCCAAATTCGTATTTCTAATAATATTAACTCCTTCATTTACTAGCCTCTTCTCCTTTATTGATACTCTAACCCTTAATATTTACTACCACGTATTCTTATTCTACCCCTAAGCCTATTTGTTACTTCCAAGAATTTTCTTATATCACTGTGTTGCAGCCTGATTTTTAAAGCATTTTCATATATGTCATGCAATGTAATGTGATACTGATGCAGTGCAATTGATCTGCACCAGACTTTTCACTGAATATGGTGCCAGGCTGAAGCACAGCCCATGTATTCTATGGGCATATCCGAGGATTGGCAGAAGCCTGGTTTTATCATCCTTAAAACAGTACCAGATATGATTATTTCTGTTTACTAGGCCAAAGTCACGGCGGGTGGAGGAGAGCATCCTTTTCTTTCCGTAAATCATTTACAGCCACAACTTGGAATTCAATGTATAAGGAGGTTTTGCTACATCTTCCCCATGGTGTCTCTCCAAATGTAAACCCCTGCTCCGTAAGGATTTAATATAATTGCTTTTGTGAGAGATGTTAGCATTACTTCCTGGTCCGGCAGATAAGATGTTTAAAAACATGCCAGCTTTTCGTTTAAGGATTTGCTGAAATTACTGTAATAAACCAGTTTCCGTGTGGCTGGAGAGAGCTTATCAGAAGTGGGGGGGGGGGCAGGGGAGAAGCTGTTGCTATAAATGTGACCTCTCATTCCAGCACCTGTGACCCCTATCAAGCTCCATCTATTTGTGAGGCTATTCCTGACAGACAGCTCCATGGTGGAATCGATTGGTTCAGCATTTACGGGTATGGCTTTTAATAACATTTCAGTGTTTATGAAAGCAAGGGCTGGGGGGTATCTGCTGATGCCATGGTGTAAACAAGGCAGCTTGAAACCACCTTGGCCTGGGCAGAGTGGGAAAAGCTCCATGTTCGTTTACTGTTTTTATTCTGTGTCACTAGTGAGAAAGGTGACACCCATCAAGCAAATTCTGCATTAAGAGATGAAGAGTTTGGAGCTGCGTCAACCAAGCAGAAATGCATATTGGAGAGGTGTCTGTGGATCATAGCTGTCAACGTTTCCTATTTTTTAAGGGAAATTCCCTTATTCCGAATAGGATTCCTCGCAAGAAAGGGGAAAAGTTGACAGCTATGCTGTGGAAGGTGGAGTCTTTTAGCAAGGCTGACCACAGCAGTCTCTCATTTCAAGAGAGGAGAGGTGGCTAGAACTTGTGGAGATCTGAAGAAGCTGAATGGTGGAAGTTTTAGTCAGGGCAGATCAAAGAAAGCACTCCTTTATGCAGTGTATGCGCCTCCACATTCAGAGACCGTTTGCTTCAGAATGCCAGATGTTGACAACCACAGGAGGGAAGAGTGGTTTAGTGCTTAGGTCCTGCTTGGCATCTGGGCAGCCAGGAGATGGGAACAGGATGCTGGGCTAGATGATCCAGCCAGCTTATACTTTGCTTATTCCATTGGAATGCAATAAGATTATCCATATGCACAATGAAGCATACATGGGTCTCCCCCAGTGATGAGGAGCAGAGACAACTGCCTTACACCAAGTCAATGAATCTATCTCAATACCATCAACAATGACTGGTGATATTCTGGGAATGTTGTAGATACTAGGAGAGGATATATTGATTTAATAGTATCCTTCCTAACTCATGTTTGCGAGTCAGCAGCAGAGTACAGTGGTACCTCAGGTTATAGACACTTCAGGTTACAGACACTTCAGGTTACAGACTCCACTAACCCAGAAATATTACCTTGGGTTAAGAACTTTGCTTAAGGATGAGAACAGAAATCGCACAGCGGCAGTGGGAGGCCCCATTAGCTAAAGTGGTACCTCAGGTTAAGAACAGTTTCAGGTTAAGAACAGACTTCCAGAACGAATTAAATTCTTAACCCGAGGTACCACTGTATACAATACAGTGGTCCCTCTAGTTGCGGACATGATCTGTTCTGGGGTGCCATTCACACCCCGAAAAGTCCGCAAGTAGAGTGGCGCTTCTGCGCAAGCGTGGAGTGCGATAGAGCACTTCTGCACATGTGCGAAGTGTGCAGAACGCTTCTGTGGACGCATGCGCGGCAAAACCCAGAAGTATACACTTCCAGGTTTGCCGCATTCGCAAGCCGAAAAGACGCAACATGAACCTAAAGCAACACGAGGTATGACTGTATATAGCAGGGAGCTAGTTGGCAGATTCGTTTGAATCTCTTTACTTGAGCAACCCAATCTGGCTTTGTCCAGATTGGGTTCTGTTCCTGGTAAGTCCCCCTTTATCCCTCCTAAAAAGAATAAAGACACAAGAAGCTTCTTTTAAAGGTAATAAGAAGTTTACTCACATTCAGTTCACAGTATGATCCCTGAAGGCAGGCTCTAGCTTGTAGTTACAGATACAGTGTGGCTTACATCCTTGTAAGGATGGGCCCATGTGCTGCTGGCAGGGAGCCAGCAGTGCAGTCCAAGAGAAGAAATGGCACCAAGAGGAAGAAGAAGAACAAGAACAAGAGGAAGATGGCTGTGTGACCAGCCCTTTTTATGGGGTCTCCCAGGGTCACGTCTACCTAACTGGTCACATGCAGGGGAAGGAAGCTCCAGATCAGGTGTGACAGGAAGTCCTCCTGGCTGTGGAGCAACACCCCTCTGTGTTTCCACTCTGGGAAAACAGGAAGTGTTGTACTTTGCTGCTTATGCTACATCCCACAGATATTTCTCAAGGGTTTGAGATAGGGATCCTCTTTCAGAACGACCTGGAGATGCTGGGGATTGAACAAGAGAACTTCTGCATGCAAAAGAGATACTCTACCACTGAATGACAGTGGTTTTTCCTAGGGGGGGGGGGTTAGATAGCACAGAGTCTAGATAGGGCCTGGAAATTGGCATGCAAGGAAGTGAAGTGGAGTCTATGAACTGGATTCCTGATATAGAGAAACATCATTGGTTACTATGACTAAACAGGCTCTGACATAGAGTTCCTAATGGTTTTGCATACACACTGCCTAGTTTCAGTAATACTCTAGCATCAAACGGTCCCAGACTACAGAAAATTAGGCTTCAGAAGGAAACATGTTTTAACAGAGCAATCCTGCAATATGTTTACTCAGAAGTAAGTGTCATTGGGTTCAATGGGCGTTTCTCCCAGTTGCAGCCTAATTTGGAAATACAGACCATAAATGTTTTATTTCCGTTACTTCAAAGTGTGTATTATAACTATAATCTATAAATTTAAAACATTTTTATTAACCTTAATACTGACTTTATATTACTTATTCTTTGTCGCTCAATTTTTCTTATATTTCAAGTACATGCTCTAAAATAAGAACCAAAAAGACGATTATAGTTCTTGTAATAGCTATAATTATAGCATAATTATTTCTGATGGACTTCTACAATATAATATGATTCATTAATTTTCTGTAATGTGATGACTTAAAGAAATGAATATATTCAAACATGATACCAAAGGCTGCTAATTAGGTTTGAATTTTCTTCCGCTTTTTCTTTAGTGGAGTAGAAATTGAAAACAATATTCGTGCCTAATATTTATATTGTTTGCAATTCATTCATGGCTTAATAATGGATTGCATCTTTATTGGCAATTAAAACAACTAACTGAAAATACATATGGACCAAGAGAGAAGGCTATTTTTAAAAAAGTTGATTATGCCTAGGAAAGGAAAAAATAAGGAATTCTTACTTTGAGGTGGGTCTTCTCGGAGGGCCTTCTCGGTAGTGGCGCCTTCCCTGTGGAACACCCTCCCTTCAGATATCAAGGAGATAAAAAACTACACAACTTTTAAAAAACATCTGAAGGCAGTCCTGTATTGGGAAGTTTTTAATGCTTGATGCTTTATTATGTTTTTATATATGCTGTAAGCCACCCAGAGTGGCTGGGGAAATCCAACCAGATGGGTGGGGTATAAAATAATAATAATAATAATAATAATAATAATAATAATAATAATTACACAACTGCTGCCTCTTATGTTGTTTTTGCTGCATTGAAATGACCTCTGCAGAGAGCAATCCTGAGCAGTGTGTATGGAGGTCCTGGCCTGCCCAGATGACAAGACCTGAGTCTTGGCTTCACTGATGTGGTCCAAAGGAAAGCAGAGCAATACATTTGGCACCAGCTTGACTGCTGGAGTTCCTGGAGGGAGGCATACTCCGTCCAACCACCTTAGACCTCCCCTCTGGATTTGTGTAGGGTTTTCTCCTTAGCCTTTTCTTCTCCCAAAGTCATCCCACAAGATGTCTGGCAAGGTAGGTCATTATAATTGTCCTCATGTTGGAGATACACATCAGAAAAGGCATAGAGCAGGGATGGGGAACCTGTGGCCCTCCACAGCAGGCACCCCCAAACTCAGCCCTCCAGTTGTTTTGGGACTACAACTCGCATCACCCCTAGCTAACAGGACCAGGGGTCAGGGATGCTGGGAGTTGTAGTCCCCAAACAGCTGGAGGGCCGAGTTTGGGGATGCCTGCACTACAGCATCCCATCACCCCATCTGCCATGCTGCCTGTGGTCCATCAGTTTCCTAAGGGTCACAAACAGGGGTGCCCAGGTAAGGCCTGCCCCACATAATTGATCACATGATGCAGTGCACACACTCCATTTGAAAGCCCCTCAATTGTTTTATTGCGGGGGCTGAAGCCCCCACGGCTCCAAGTAGTTGGCTCCTATGGCCACAAGCAACTCATCCCCTTGTCACAGAATTCTACCCAGTATTGATCCAGAGCAGATTCCATTGTATAGTTAGCAGAGTAAAAACTTAAACACGTTGCAGGATTCCCAAAAAAATAGACCAGAGGCTATTGTATTTCATCCAGCAGAGCTTTACTGCTACTGAGCATAATGGTCACAAATCCAATACATTCAGAACTGGCACTGTCCATAAGAAATCCAGTTGTGACACTTCCGGAGGCGGCGCGAAACGGTGATGGCTGTCCTCTTCATGCTGTGAAGAGGGGCTCCGCGAAAAAGGGTCGTCCGCTGCGGCAAAGCGGAGACCCATCAAGTTAAACCGCAGGCAGAGTGAGCTTGCGGCCGTGGGACTCGGCGGGCGCCAAGAACCCCCCCAGAAACGAAGAAGGGACCTCGTAAGAGGCTCCGGAACGTGAAAGGGGGAGCGGCGCTGTGAGTTCATCGCTCTTTTCGTGGATGTAAAGCCGCGTTGCTGCTGCCGATGAGCGCCGACCTTTCTTCCTGAAAACATCGGAAATTTGGCTGAAATATACCCGTGAGTAAGGGGATTTAAAATTTGGACTAATTTGACGGAATTTGACTGAAAACGGGAGGCGAGTAACAGGAAGTCCGTCTCCCGATCTTGCTGATCAGATTAAAGCGATAACCTGAAGTGAGCTGAAGTAACTAAAAGAGACTTTAAAAAGCTGGATAAAAGAGTATTGATTGATTTCTCATCTTGAAATTTAAGAGGATATTTTCTTGTAAAGCTATGGGCTTTTATTTTTGGAACTTTCTTCCGAGTTTTGAGCTGCGTAATTGAATAAAAACAACCCAGTAGTCGGACTGTCAGATACAAAGAGAACTGTCAAACTGCAGATCGGATACAGTTGCTGAGGCTTCTATTAATTGCTACATTAACTGAGACACTAGCACTTAAACATTGTTGCTGGGACCTCTCTTGCTACCTTGTGTTTTACCCTTTGGAACAGTGAGCTTGAGGAACTTTTTCGTTTTTGGCATATTGGAATTGACTCAGGGAACAGAGGAATTTAATGGCGGAGATGAGATTTTTTCCTTCCTTGAAACTTGAGAAGTATTCCCCCTAGAGGACTGAGGAGATATTGAAGCCTGGGAACTGTACCTTATTGTTATTTCCTTGTGGTTTAATTGTTTACACTCTGGACTTGTATTTCTCATGGGACAAAGGGAAATTTGACCTTGAACAGAGGCAGGTGTGGAATGAGTGGCGCAGGGAAAACAAGAGCAGCCAAAGCCAAGGAAAAAGAAAAAGAGAAAGATAAAAAACCGGCACAATTTGTTCAAACAACTTTAACTCATCAACGCAGATCATCAGTCCCAGCTGTGCTAACAGCACAGGAGGTGGGAAACATACAGCCTGCTGCAGAAGAGATGGCAACTGGAGGATTTGAAATAGCTTTAAAACAGATTTTGGAGCAACTATCAGTTTTGAACCAAAAAGTAGACAACCAAACATTAAAAATTGATCAAGCCACATCCTCTATTGGCAAACTATCTGAACAGGTTTCGCAGCATACCCAAGCTATTGAAAAGTTGCAAGGAGCCACGGCTGAAAACTACAAATTAGCTGCGGAAGCCAATCAGAAAGCTGAACAGGCGATTGCAAAGGTTGATGAGATTAAAGGGGAGGTAAGGCCTCTGAAAAGACAGGTAGGGGAACAACAAGCCTACCTGGCATTGGCTGAATTGAAAAGTAAAGAAAGTAACCTCAGGATAAGGGCTATACCAGAACTGGAGAAAGACAACCTAGCGGGATTTTTGACAACTTTATTCTCCGAATTCTGGGGAATAGAAGAAGATAAGGACTTTAAAATAGTGACGGCCTTTAGACTGGGAAGAATTGTAAAGAAAGACAAGTCCAGAGACTGTTTAGTCATTTTGAGATCAAAAGAAGAGAGGGATAAAGTATTAGGCCTACATTTTAAGAAACCACTGGAGACAGAAGAGAAAAAGGCTGAAATTTATAGAGATATACCTAAGTATCTCTTGGATCTTAGGTCTACGTATATGGACTTGGCTAAATTGTTGAGATACAACGAAATCCCTTATAGGTGGGAGTTTCCACAAGGATTGTCATTTACTTATAAAGGAAGGAAAATCAAAATCAAATCACCTGAGGACCTACAGAAGTTCCTATACGACCACGAAGAGGACCTCCAAAAAAGAGCTGCTGCGTCTTGGCCACCACCACCGCCGGGTTCACCTTCAAAAGATATACCTTCGGGTTCTGGACCCGCATTACCACCTCCGGGATCGGGGGGAAATTAAGGTACCCCATTGTAAGATTTACCAACTGAATCAAGATGTCTCTGCAGCTCCTCAGCTGGAACATAAATGGTGGAAATTCCCCGGAAAAGAGAAGAAAAGTCTTCCATATTTTGAAAAAAGAACAATTGGATGTTATTTGCCTACAAGAAACACATGTGACAAGGCTCCACAGAAAAGTGCTAATAAATAAAAGACTGGGTCAAGAATTTATTTCTTCAGATAAAGTTAAGAAAAGAGGAGTCGTGATATATGTTAAGGAGAGCCTATCACCGAAATTTTTATTTAAAGATGAACAAGGCCAAATTTTGGCGATTGAAATTCAGACGCAAGGTGAAAAATTTTTGATATTAGGTATATATGCTCCAAATGAGGGAAAATCAGAATTCTTCAAGAAGCTGCACGAGACAATGCTGGACTATTTAGACTACAACAATGTTATTATGCTGGGCGATATGAATGGGGTTGTGTCTGTAAATATGGATAAGTCGCAAGGAACTAACATATCGAAAGACGGCAGACTACCAAAAACTTTTTTTGAAATGACTGACAATATGGATTTAATTGATATATGGAGGGTTAAGAACCCCCTGGAGAAAGAAGGAACTTTCTTTTCTGAAGCTCATCTGACATGGACACGAATCGACCAAATTTGGATAACTAGGGGACTGGCACCAAAGACTAGAAAAGTGGAAATCTGCCCGAAAACCTGCTCCGACCACAACGCCATGAAAGTGGAATTGAGACTAAACACAACCGGATCCTTCAGATGGAAAATGAATGACACCTTATTAAGAGATCAGGAGATTGTTAAGAAGGCCCAAAAAACTTTAAAGGACTATTTTGAGATTAATCTGAATACATCTATGGAAAAAAGAATAGTCTGGGACGCTAGTAAAGCGGTTATGAGAGGGTTTCTAATCCAACAAAATACAATCAAGAAAAAGCTCTGGAACGAAAAAAAGGAGAAAATCCTGGAGAAAATAAGAGAAGGAGAGAAGAAACTAAGATCCAAGCCTAAGTCAAAGGAGGTGTTGAGAGAAGTGAAATTCCATCAGGCACAATATTCGAAATTGATAAACCAGGAGGTGGAATGGAAAATTAAGCAAATGAAGCAAAGATCCTTCGAATTTGCTAACAAATGTGGGAAACTGCTCGCATGGCAGTTGAAAAAGAGACAAAAACTTAATACAATTACAAATCTAGAGGTTGATGGGAGAATGATTCAGAAACCCGATGAAATTAGAAAGTGCTTCCAGAGATATTTTAAAGATCTTTACTCGCAAGGGCCACAAAAAGGATTTGAGGTTGAACAATTTCTTAGAACTAATGGACTACAAAAAATACCTCAAGAAATGAAAACAAACCTGAATTGCAACATCACACAGCAAGAAATTGAAAGTGCCATTCAGAATCTTCAATTAGGCAAATCTCCTGGGCCTGATGGACTAACCTCCAAATATTATAAGGTTTTGAAAGACTATTTGATACAACCGTTGATGGAGGTTTGTAATCAGATTATGGAGGGGAGGAAGGCACCAGAAACGTGGAAAGAAGCTTTCATCACATTGATACCTAAACTAGAAACTGAGAAGACCCAACTCAAGAACTACCGCCCCATCTCACTCCTAAATGTGGATTATAAAATCTTTGCAGACATTTTGGCAAGTAGACTTAAAAAAGTTTTGAATGAAGTGATCCACAAAGATCAAGCTGGCTTTCTCCCTGGTAGGCATTTGTTTGACAACACAAGAAATATCATCGATATTTTAGAGCTTCTACAAACAAACCTTAGCACAAGAGCAGCTTTAATCTTTATTGATGCAGAGAAAGCCTTTGACAATATTTCTTGGATGTTCATGAAGAAAAATTTGGAAGGGATGGGAGTGGGGCGGGGGTTTGAAAATGGCATAGAAGCAATTTACTCAGAACAGAAAGCTAAATTGATAGTTAACAATGTGGTGACAGAAGAGTTTAGGATTGAAAAAGGGACTCGTCAGGGGTGCCCCCTATCCCCCCTATTGTTTATTTCAGTCTTGGAGGTGTTGCTAAATATGATTAGAAAGGACCGGCTGGTACAGGGAATTGAGGTCGGAGTGAAACAGTACAAACTGAAAGCATTTGCGGATGATCTGGTATTGACATTGCAGGATCCAGTCCCCAGTACTAAAAGAGTGTTAGAATTAATTTCTGATTTTGGTCGAGTGGCGGGGTTTAAGTTAAACAAGCAGAAAACTAAAGTGCTAACAAAGAATTTGACACCTACAGAAACAGATGAGTTTAGCAAGGAAACAGAATTAAGTGTGGTTAAAAAAGTTAAATACCTAGGGGTGTATCTGACCTCCAGAAATTTGAATTTGTTTAAAGACAACTATGAGAGATGTTGGTCAGAGATCAAAAGAGATTTGGAAATATGGTCAAGATTGAAACTTTCCTTGTTAGGCCGAATAGCTGCTGTAAAGATGAACGTTTTGCCTAAAATGTTATTTCTATTTCAGGCCCTACAGATCGTGGACAGGGTGGAATGTTTTGGAAAGTGGCAGAAGGACTTATCTAAGTTTGTTTGGCAGGGCAAAAAGCCCCGAATAAAGTTTAAAATACTAACTGATGTGAAAGAAAGAGGGGGATTTGCCCTGCCGGACTTGAGGCTATATTATGAATCCGCAGCCTTCTGCTGGTTGAAAGAGTGGATTTTACTAGAGAACACTGATGTCCTAGATCTGGAAGGGTTTGACAATGCGTTTGGATGGCATGCATATTTGTGGTATGACAAGGCTAAAGTGCATAAATTGTTCAAAAACCATATTGTTAGAAGAGCAATTTTAATAGTTTGGACAAAATACAAAGACTTATTGGAGAGTAAGACTCCAAGGTGGCTCTCGCCGATGGAGGCCAAGGCCCGTAAGAGACTTAACATGGAAGCTTATTGGCCTAAATACTGTGAAATAATTGAAAAAATTGGTGACAATTGGAGGTTGCAGAGTTTGGAAAAGTTAAAGGACAAGGTGCGAGATTGGTTGCATTATGCTCAAATTCAGGAGGTTTTTAAAGCAGATAAAAAGGTTGGATTCCAGGTGGAAAAATCGAAACTAGAAACAGAACTGTTAGAACCAAAAAGTAAATTATTGTCGAGAATGTATAATTTGCTGCTCAAGTGGAATACACAGGACGAGACAGTCAAATCCGCTATGATAAAATGGGCACAGGATGTAGGACATAACATTATGTTTGAAGACTGGGAAAGGTTATGGAACACCGGGTTGAAATTTACGGCATGTGTTGCCTTGAAGGAGAATATTATGAAAATGATATACCGGTGGTACATGACCCCAGTCAAGCTTGCCAAAATATACCATCTGTCTGATAATAAATGTTGGAAATGCAAGGAGGCGGAAGGGACTTTCTTTCATCTCTGGTGGACTTGCCCGAAAGTGAAGGCTTTCTGGGAAATGATTCATAATGAACTAAAAAAGATACTTAGATTTACCATATCTAAGAAACCGGAGGCCTTCCTTCTGGGCATGGTGGACCAGAGATTACACAAGAAAGATAGAATCTTTTTTATGTATGCTACCACAGCAGCCAGGATTTTGATTGCAAAGCATTGGAAGACACAAGATTTACCCACGCTGGAGGAATGGCAACTGCAGTTGTTGGACTACATGGAATTAGCCGAAATGACTGGCAGAATCCGAGACTTGGGAGAAGAAACAACAGAGGAAGACTGGGAGAAATTTAAGGACTATTTGAAAAAACATTATAAGCTGTATGAATGTTGAAAAAATGCTTCTTTTGGGAAACGCCTACTTCAGTAAATGTAAGATAATGAAGTGGAAATTAAGACACAAGAAGTCAAAGGTATAAGAATGTTATAACTTTATTGTGTTTAAGTTAAAATATATAAAAAATGGATCTTAATATTTAAAAATGAGGCTACATGATAAAAATGATAATACAATTACAATTACGAATTAACTTAACAAATTGCTGATGATTAACATTACAGAGAACGCAGGATTTGGAGGATGTGGGGAAGCTTCTTAAAAGTGATGGAAAAAAAGATTCTGGAAATTGTTTATCCTATTTGTTTTATTCTTTATTTTTTTTTCTGTATATCTATTTCCTATAAAACTAATAAAAATATTTAAAAAAAAAAGAAATCCAGTTGTGGCAGACTTAACTTAAACTTACAATAACTTATAATAATGAGTTTAAACCTTAACACTAAGCATACTATGTGCAGAAGGAAAAGAGATAGAGAGTGTGAAACCCAGGCTCCTTCTGGCCCTACTTTTATAGCATGACCTTGACAGAAAAGATAACAGAAACAGTTTAAACCAGCTGTACTCAGCTTCTCTGAAGGAATAACCCAAACACCTTGAAACTTCTACTTGATTCTTTCACACAGAGAAGCTTCTTGAATTAATTAGAATAGGAAAGAACTCTACACATCGGATCAATACTTTCCCTACTAAGAAATGCAAACTGACAACCCTGGCATAGAGGCTTGTCTAAGGTCTCCTAGGCATCCCCAGACAGAAAGGAGAGATTTGAAGTGGGGACTGCCTAGTTTAACATATGCAGCGTAACCTCAAATGCATGTCCTCTCAGAAATACGCCCTATTGGCTTCATAGAGACTTATCCATCTGTTAAGGGTCTACAGGACTGCAGCCTTCACCACTGCACCGACTCTTACTTTTATTAGTATTAACGGGGCAAATCAGCCTGCACATTTATGTGATTCAAGTTGATTATTTGTACACGGCATGGGAAAGGATTTGATGTAGGGATTAAGCAAATTAGCAATGCTCCTGATATAGAACTTGAAAAACAGATTGAAAATTATGATATGTCCCTTTGAGACCAAAGGCACTTTGTCTAAATATATGATGTATCTGACAGCTAAGGGTAATTTTTCTCCCAGTTTCTTTAGTTTTTCCATTGGCATTGCTCTCTTATTAAGGGAACAAAAAGAGCCAGCTTTTACTTCTACTTAGAATATGCTGGAATACGGCATTGTGATAAATGGGCCTAGCAAAACAGACTCAGAATTTAACTCTGTATAAAGCGAACCCGGCTTTGCCCAGGCCAGTTTTCTGCAGGTAAGTGTCAGTTACAAGCCAACAATAGATACTTACTGGTTTAAACTTAACCCTCCACATAATCTCACATACATAGTAAACGTTTATACATTGTGCCTCTAAAACAAACGCTGCCCCAGTAAACACATTTTCAGAGATGGTTTCTCCATAGGCTGGTCGTAGTAATTCAAAATAATCCCTAGATTCTGATATCTTTTATTTTCTAGTTCTAAACTACAGCACCACCCCAGCAACAGACAACATACCAACAAAGACAGTATCTCAAAAAGAAGAGTTTTCAACCTTTTTTTATTAACAAGAATTATAATAATAAAAATGAATAGATATTTTCCGTATTTGAACCATTTAATCTTTCTGACTCTTTCCTTTTTCTGCTCTTTTGGAGGTGGCAGCCATTTTGTGTGGATCATGGCCTGGTATGGTAATGTCTGTGGCACGACTGGCCTGTTGTTTCCTGCTCTGAGACGCCACAACCTTGGTGAGGGCTGGATTTAGGTCTGATGAGACCAATAGCCTTTTTTAACTTCTTTATAGCTACTGAAGGTAATGGGGTCCTTTATATGTCCAGCTGTCCTTTGTCAACAACAAATTGTCACTGTTTTGTGTGTTGAATATATGCCATATGGTAATTTATGGACCTAATAGTGTAGCCTCATGAGGCTTTGCCCTCAAGTGGGAAAAATATTGCGCCCGGGAAAGGGAAGTGGGAGTCAACAGACACTCAAGGAATAATTTCGAAGAAAAAGCTTTTATTTCTACCATCCATGAACTGGTAGAAGGAGCAAGTATGATAACTCACAAAAAGCATGCACGGGTTCACAGTCATGTGCACAGAGCATATATACCCCTTCTAGTTCCCTCCCCCTTTCTCCTCCTTCTTTCAGAGTCCTGCCCATGAGTTCCTCTGAGCATGAACAGAAAGCTCCTCTGTCTTGGGACTCTTTTGGACTCTTGGCATCCTTCCCATGAAAGGGGGGGTGAGAGCCAAGGGGTCGAGTGGTGGTTCAGCATGTCCAAGATGTTGCAACCGAATGAGATAAGATTCAGTTCTCAGGCCTGAGCATTCTTGGCACTGACAGAGTCTATTCATTAGCCTTTAAAAGTAACATTTTGCCTATGCACATCATCTTGGAGAAAAAGCAGTGGAAAGCTTTAGCTGTGGATTTTTAGAAGACAAAAGGAATTTTGGACAGTTTTGAGGCCTGGGGTGATTATTGAGGGGGTGTGTGACTTCGGGTAGGGTCACCTGTCCTCACCTTCCTTCAATAGGTATCTAAAGTCATTTGCCTATAACAAAATATGTATATGTACATCCAGAGATTTTTTTTCCCTTTCAATTTTGTTGGGGCCCCCAAGAGAGTGGGGCCCTAAGCTGTAGCTTGTTTAGCTTATAAGTAAATCCGGCACTGACTGAGGCCACATCCACACAATGCATTTCAACACTGTCTTACCACTTTACTGTCTTACCACTGACTTACCTGCAAAGGATCCTGGGAAGTACCCCTATTTCCCTCACAGAGCTACAATTCCCACAGCCAAACCCTCAACCTAGGAAACTCTGGGAATCGTATCGCTATGGTAGGAATAGAGGTCTACTAACAACTCTTAAGTTCCCTTAAACTGAATTGTTTGGGGGAAGACATGATTGATAAAGTGAAATAGTGCTTTAAATATATGGTGCAGATATGGCCTGAAATTGTTCTTCTTTACTAATTTAGTCATGTCCTGGAACAGTCTGGAAATTTCTTTTGTTAGACTACCAAATCTTTGAACAACATTGAGAACTTTCATAAGTTGCTTAATTTATCCTGAGTCCCTTTGACACAAGCACCACCCATAATAATGGGAATCAGATAAAGCAAACAAATAATTAAGCAGACAAAACAGGAAAGTGAGTCATTTCAAGAGATAAATTTCAGATGGAAATTTCAGAGTCTGTTTCCCATGCCTGCTAATATTTCTGTGAAGGTGCTCTCATTATCTCTCGGGGGAGGGGAAACCACGAGTTACATTTAAATGGATTTTATTTCAAAAGTAAGATGCTTCATGGAAAGAGAATGCAATTTGATCATTTCAAACAAGCACTCCAGATAACTCTCTCAAAAGCTACAGATAATGAGGTTTTAAAATGTTTATCTTTTCATGACATGATGTTAATTTTAATTTTTGAAGACAATTAAATTAACTCCGTAAAAATATCCTGTGCTGCAGGAATCATAGTAGGACGAGTTCCTAAATGGTACACTATTTTGTGACAAATGGCTGATGGCTATCAAAGTAGACGGAGCAGATGGGTTTATTACGATGGGGGAAATGTAACTCTCTCAAGAAGCGAGTGTAGGGTTTCCCCTCCTGCTTGCAGAATTTGCTCTGCTCACCGAACCTTCATTTCTCTACTGACACACCTACCTGGTTTAAAGCCCAGTATAGGTTTTCACCTCTCTATTCCCTTTGCTGCATTTGCTGGCTTTTCAAACCTTTGTTCTTCCCAAGTACCTGGGAAGTTTATCTGCTTCAACATTTATTTGGTGTTATATTTTTATATGTATTTTTAAATAATAATAATAATAATTACAAATACATGAATTTGACAAAGATGTACATCTATAATAAAGACTGCAATATGTAAGATCGCAGAAACTTTTTCTTTGTTATAATAAAAATTTTGCCTACACCTATTTATACCATTCTAACAAAGGTGAAGCTTTTTTTAACACACACACACATACTTTGAACTTGAAGCTCTGTGCAAGGGGGAGTGGGAAAGACGTGACTTTGTGATCAAGGACCAGCCAATCAGCTGTCTGTACAGGGTGATGGGAAATGGCTAGGAAATCCGTCACAAGGGCCAGCCAATTAGCATTTTGCCAGCCTGACTTCTCCTGGGAACAGAAAGAGACAGTTGCTCCCGAGCTCATTTGAGTTGATATGCCTTTCCCCAACTCCGAAGTGACATGATAAAAGTTTGTAAAATTATGCCTGGCATGGAGAAAGTGGGTAGAATAAAGATTTCCTTCTCCCTCTCCATAACACTAGAAGCGGACCTTAGGGCAGGTTAACAACAACAACAACAATGGGAGAAAGTGCCTCCTGATTCTACCTTGAAAATTCCTCACCCCCAGCTAGGAATATATTTGCAGGAGGGAATCAACAGACAAGGGAAAACCTTAAGCCCCCTCCCCTATTTGCTTTTTCTTCCCTGCAAGCCCCTCAGCCCAGCCCACTCCATCATGCATTTGCTTTACAAGGGAAACATATAGCTGAGAACGCTCGACTCCTTTCTCAAAGTGAAGTTCTAAGAATCTTCCTACAGGCACCTCCAATCAATTCAAGTAGCTTCGCTTCCATTTTTCCCCTGGGCTGACATATCAGAGAGCCTCCTCAATTTGTTAATCCCGCTTCATTGACTTTGTAAGTACAATTGCCCGGCCGCATGTTTTGCCTCTGAAATGTAGCTGTAAGCAGGATTTGTGCTGCTGTTCAGGTGATATCTCTTTGGACAGGAGAGGCAGCTGTGTAACGGAGATGTCTTTAAGCAGCTTCTAGGTTGTGCATTCCCTATCAGCGCACCACCTTGCTTGCAGCAATGTATATATATATATTTCGCTTCATTGTCTCAGTTCCGAACTGCATGTTTCATTGGAGATTTGTGATTGCAACTCCCCATGTAATGTTCTTCTTTGGGAAGCAACTAAAGGGATCTGTGTCATTTGAATCCATTGCAGGCTGTTTCATTAAGGCAAATGAGTCACTGTTCCGCTATCCTCAGTCTGCCTTCAACCAGCCCTCACCTGCCTGCCTGCCTTCTTATTAATAATAATAATTAATAATAATAATAATAATACAGTGGGGGTTATTGTTACTATGTGTTACGGTAAAATCTGGGTACAAGGCTGCTCTGCCACCCAGCTCGTCAGACTAAGTCCGCGGGTCCCTGCGGAGGAAAATGAGCTCAGCCGGAGACAGGAGCAAGCTGCAGAAGATCCAAGTTTATTGCGCAACAGGCTCAAGGCGAGATTGAACAGCGAGAAAGAGGTGACATAAACTTTTGAAACTTCCCTCCATGTCCCAGAATACAGTGCAAAACACATCCCAGTTACATCATGAATACATTAAGAAGAGGTTGGGTTACACAGGATTAACATATGGAGGAGGGAGGGGGGAATATGCAGAGCTGGAGATATGCGCAGATAAGCACATCCTGATGAGAAGACAATGATCCATGTACTGGCATTGCCTGGATTTGACAGGATTAGGGTCTTGACACCTTGCTTGAGGGATTATGGAGGACAGGGGAGGTGTGATTGAGAAATTGAGCAAATTGGTGCGTTGATTTTCTATGAATTTTATAGATTTTAGTCCCTTTTGACATTGACAATTGGAAATAAATGGATATATTGTAGCGAAGAAGAAGGTGAAGAAGACATGCCCCCCCTTCCGTATCACTATGTTATGCATTTTTTTGTTTTTATATTGTAAACCACCCTGCGATCCTTGGATGGAGTGGTTTAGAAACATCATCATCATCAAGTTTTCCTTATTCAGGGGATGGCACCACCTTTTAGCTTCCTCCTCCTTAGTCGCAATGGTTGTCCTTGAAGAACTCGGTGGTGCCAAGGATGGAGACAAAAAGGAGAGTTTGTTGGCTTCACCTATCACTGCTCCCCTCAGGTATGGTGAAATCTATCATAGTTTTGAGTTTACCCCAGGGGTTGGCAAGGCTTACCATGCATGGGCTGGATCACTCCCGCAAAGATCCTCCATGGGCCGGGCCAGCGCAGCGCAATGTTGGAAATCGCGTCTGAGCATGTTTGCAGCACCGGAAATCGCTTCTGTGCATGCCCAGATGCTGAAAATTGCGCCTGCGCAGAACTGGTTTTTGGCGTCTGGCCATGGATAGAAGTGCTTTCCAGTGCCACAGGCATGTGCAAACGCGATTTCCAGTATCTGCGCATACGCAAAAGCAATTTCCGGAACCATGGAGCATCAGTTTAGTGCAGTGCACGGGGACTCGCCGAGTGGACAGCTCGGTTCAGGGGCATCTCGGGGGCCAGTTAAACGGCCTCTGTGGGCTGCTTCTGGCCCATGGGCCGCAGGTTGGGGACCCCTGGTCTATCCTATGGTCGGTGTTGAAGTAAGATTTCACAGGTGGTCCCACCTGATTAGCTTCTCCATATGGAATGCAGCAGATCTTGTCCTTTGCTCCAGACAGCAAAAGATCTTGAGCTTGCTATGACTAACATTTATTGTGGCATAAGTTTTCAGGGACTGCAGCAGGGGTGGGGAACCTGCGGCCTGCCAGATGTTGTTGGATGGACTCCAACTCCCATCAGTCCCTGCCAGAATGGCTGGTGATTAGGGAATATGCTAGTAGACTAGCAATATCTTCAGGACCACAAGTTAGCCACCTCTGGGCTAAAGCAAGGGTGACTAACCTCTGGCCCTCTAGGTTTGTTGAACATAAACTCTAGCCATATAGTCAATGATGACTGGGGGGGTTTGTCCAGCGAAATCTGGAAGACCAAAAGTTAGCCACTGCTGGACTAGAGCACTTCATCAGAGGTATATTGTTTTATCCTCAGTTTCCAATAATAGGCACGAATAGAGAAACAACAGCAGGCCCCCAAACCATGATATGTATGAAGTACAGCAAGTGACATTTCCAAGCGAGTGTATACAAGAGAGATGCATGGTGGCCATTTTGCAATAGCAGTAGCACAATTTTCAGAGCTTTGCTATGCCAATTTGACACTCTGCTCTAACGCTCTGAATGAATTTACAAGGAAAAATTTGTAAAGAGAAAAGAAACCTTGCGTGAAGTGCTAGATCCTAAGAGCAAAACTCCTGGTCTCAGAGGAGCTATAAAGGTGTAATTTCATCAAACCAACAGTCATATAACCTCTTGACCTAATTGTTTCTAAAAACAACTCCTTAGACACATGAGAAAATTGATTTCTTCCCAGGCCTTTATATAGGGCACATTTTCTAATGAAGATGAACTGCAACGGGTTTCTCGGGTTAATATCCGAAGCTAGCGGAAGCCGACTGGGAGGGGAAGCTCCTGGCGGTTAATTTCTGTATCTAGAGGCTCCCATGTTGCAGGTTTCATGTTCATACAGCTGAACGACCCCAGATAATCTAATGCTTCTTTAAACATTCATGCAAAGTGTTAGCAATAATGACATCCTTGCAGCCAAGCTGATAACACATAACCCTCCTGCCAAGTTTGCCCTGGGGGTCTTTTGTATTAACTTCTCTAAACATCCAGATGAAAAGAAGAATTTCATTATTCATTCAACAGAAGCAATGAGGCCCATTCTCAGCCTTCTAGGCTTGCACCCCAAGCACCTTCACAGAAGATTAAGTCCCGTTGAGCTCAGTGGGTCTTCTGAATAAACATGATTAGGATCCTCCTATACTTCAGAATAGAATGCATCGGCTGTGTATCTGTTTTAACGCAATCCGCTTCCTTAGGCATCCTTTGGACTTGACCCATTAAAGACATTCCTTAATTTGGAAGAACAGCGATGAACCTTGTGACACCTTAAGGCGGGGTCGCCAGCCTTTGGTTGGACATGCAGCAGCAGGAATAATTCAGCTTGTAATTTACCGTATTTTTCGCCCTATAGGACACTCTTTTCTCCCTCCAAAAATGAAGGGGAAGTGTGTGTGCGTCCTATGAGGTGAATGCAGGCTTTCGTTCTCCAGGCTTCAGGAAGCTCTCCGCAAGCCTTGGGAGCCCGCGGGAGTTCCCGTCGGGCTCCCTAGGCTTGTGGATAGCAGCCTGCATCTCAAAGCCTGGGCCGCGCTGCATAGCACACCCCGGGCTTCGGTTCCCCGACCTGGTTTGGAGGCTGGCAGCGGGGAGAAGCGCGCTTCTCCCTGCTGCCAGCCCCACAAGCTTGGGGGACAGTGGGGAGGCGTAGAGCCGCCACCCCGCTGTTCCCCGACCTGGTTTGGGCTTCAGGCAGATATCCGCAAGGCGTGGGAGCCCTGCAGGAAGTCACGCTGGTCTCCCAAGGCTTGCAGAGAGCTGCCTGTACTGGGGGCTGGGGTTGGGGGAAGCTCAGGCTTTCCCCGCCCCAGCACCGCACCTGGGGGGGGGGAAATAAATTTTTCCCCTTCATTTTCTTTATTTCCCCCCTCCAAAACTAGGTGCGTCCTATGGGCCGGTACGCCCTATGGGGTGAAAAATATGGTATACCACTAATGGTGATGGTGATGGAGGTGTTATGGATGCTTGGTAACCAGGAAGAGTGGTGTGATCTCTACCAAGGCAGTGTGTGACCTGATTGGCTGTGTAGTTCTGAGGGAATTTTTCCCTTTGTACGTTTTGGGTGAATGCCTCCCTGCTACATACAAGGCCTGAAATAAGAAAGACAACAATTTTTGTTCATTTCTCTTCATTTTATACACTGTTTTTTCCAGTTTCCCCTGCAAAGTGCTAACAGGATTTCTTTTCTCTCTGGACTCCATCTTTATTAAGTGACTTTGCTTCACCTTTGGGGGGCAATGGACAGTTTTAGGGTTTTTGAGAGGCTGTTGTGGGTGCTAGTCACTACAGGGGTGTGTGTGTGTCACATAGCACAGAATAGCAGCCGCATCTAAAAGAGCTGAAGAAGAGAGAGAACCACAAAATGATGTGTGCATCCCTCCATCATCTCCTCCCCCCATCAATGGGGAGGTGGAAGGCCCCTGCCTCAGCCACCACCATACTTGCTTAGAGAGAAGCTCTTCCCCTCTGTTCAGAATTGAAGGGAGGAAAGTGTCCAATCCTAGCATCCAGTAACACCTGAGCACAAACAAGGGTGACCAGGAGATGCCAATGGAAGCAGTGCACACTAATGACTGTGGGCTTGTTGACAACCCCTCCCTTGAATACTAGCACCTTTATTATGTCATAAGCTTTCCTGGACTACAGTCCATGCCACCATGAAAACTTACACCATAATAAATATGCTATTCTTTGAAGTGCCACAAGATTCTCTGTTATTCATGCTCCAACAGACTGACATGGCTGCCCCTCTGGAAATCCTTAATTGGTGCCTATTCTTCCAACAGCGTCTCCTCCCCTCCTTCCAGGAGCAAACAATTCGCACAGCAAAATAAAGCATCTTTGGCCCCTGTAAATCAATAAGCAAAAAAGACACTTCTGACAGATATGTGATCCATTTACTTTTTAAATGTCTTTTCACCACAGCATAACAACTTCAAGGATGACAGCATACAAATAACAAGCCTGCTATTAATTAGGGGGAAAGTGTTGTAAAACTAAAGGAGTCTTGCTTAAAATTGTTTTTTAATTAAAAAGGACAGTGTCAGGGGCTCAGGAGCAGAGGCACAAGAAAGGGAGGAAATGGAGAGCGAGGGGGAGGAATCCGAAGGAAACGTAAGCGATGACAGTGGTCCAAGGTCTCTGAGTCTTTCCAGCGAATCGGAAGATTCACAGAAAGGGGCTCCCATGGTCAGAGCAAGGGGGGTGCCTAGGGGGACACCCCAGGAAGAAGGGGCCAGAGGGGACTCAGAGAGCAGCAATTGGAAATCAGGACCAGCTTCCCCACCAGAGCGCAGTGGGGGGGAGGAGTCCCAGGTATCGGGATCAGGCTGCTCACCACCAGCGGGAGGAGATGAGTCAGGATTGGCCACGCCTCCATCGGAAAGCGGGGAAACGGTCAAGAGGAAGGTTGGAGGCTGGGCGCGCGCACCAAGTTCAAATGTACAGGCGAGCGGCACAGTCGGTAGCCCGGATAGGGAGCCAGGTCCTAAAGCCCGTCGAAAGGAGGGACAGGAGTCAGGGGGGTCAGCGTCAGAAGAGTCCAGAAAGGAGGAGACCCAGGGGGGCAGAAGGACCCAGGGGAGAAAGGAGAGACGGAAGAGGTGGAGTAAGGCTAGAGTCTTAAATTGGTGTACAGGGGGTGGAGACTCAGACGGAGCTTCGCCGATCTAGGTTCTAAGACGTAGAGCTGCACGCTGCGGCTTGGAAATGGAAACTGAACTTCAATAAAGACTTTTGTACATTATTACTGACTAGCGTTGGTCCTCTGTGAGCTGGGACCTAGAGGCAGCTCTGACAGACAGTAACAGAGAAATGGGCAATCTATGATAAACATACAAACTCGAGAAAAGATGGACAAGGGAATAAACACTGATGCTAACCGTTGAGAGGAAGTAGGACATAAACCAATAAGGTAAAATACAAAGCAAAGGAAAAAATGGTTCAGCCCCAAGACATCAGTATTTCCAATAAAACCATGTTTTATGGGGATCTAAAATTGCTTAAATTGTTTTGACTGGACACGTTTGTAGGGCAGATTCATGCATTTTAGAGGGTGCTTCTGGGTGGCTGTTTACTGAAAAATTGATGTTCAGCATCCACATGACATCATCCTCATCAAAATGCCATCCCATGTTATTTCCCCATTCCATCGTGTTTTACTGTTTTTGAGAGGGAGGGATGGGTAGGAAATGGTAAATCTGAATTAAATAGGGAAGTAATAGGGGGCAGTGTTTGGATGAGGAGGACAAGGTGTGGACTCTCTGCAAAACTTTTGTGCATGAGCATCGAAGAGTCCTCAATAAGCTACCTTGCAAAAGTACCAAGAGACACAACTTCATTTGCTTTCCTCTGCCTTTCTGTTTTTGAATCACCACTCGCTGTCAAGGACTGCTTCCTAAAGTTTCTTGATTTTCTGATATTTGTTATTGTTGTTAAAGGTAAAGGTACCCCTGACCATTAGGTCCAGTCGCAGACGACTCTGGGGTTGTGGCACTCATTTCGCTTTATTGGCTGAGGAAGCCGGCGTACAGCTTCCGGGTCATGTGGCCAGCATGACTAAGCCGCTTCTGGTGAACCAGAGCAGCACACAGAAACGCCATTTACCTTCCCGCTGGAGCGGTACCTATTGATCTACTTGCTCTTGACATGCTTTTGAATTGCTAGGTTGGCAGGAGCAGGGACCGAGCAACGGGAGCTCACCCCGTTGCAGGGATTCAAACTGCCGACCTTCTGATCGGCAAGTCCTAGGCTCTGCGGTTTAGACCACAGCACCACCCACGTCCCATTGTTGTTACAATATGGCTAACCTCTCCTCCCCCCCCCCAATTTATTCTCCTCCCATTATATTTGCCACCTCTAACCCTTGTGTTTTGGATGCCAAGCAAAACACTTTTTGTTACCCAGGCAATCCAATTCCCATCAGCAAACTGATTTAGAGGCCTTAAGCAGTGATGACAGATACACCAGCGACAAGCTTGCTAGGCCAGAAATCTCCCCCTGCCACCATACATCTGCAGAAAGCTCATGGGATTGACTGTTAAACCACTGTCACTCTGTGAGGGGAATAGGGTC
Organism: Podarcis melisellensis; assembly: GCF_964234715.1. Classification (NCBI taxonomy): domain Eukaryota; kingdom Metazoa; phylum Chordata; class Lepidosauria; order Squamata; family Lacertidae; genus Podarcis; species Podarcis melisellensis. Next base: position 23,367,177 of record NC_138530.1, on the reverse strand, counting down.
TCTCCTAACCACTTTCAGCACTCATAACAAACTACAACCCCCAGAGTTTTTTGCGGGGGAAGCCACGGCTGTTTATAACGGTATCATAGGGCTTTACCTTATGGTGTGGATGTGGGCTATGTTTCAGTGTGTGAGTGCGCGCACGCTTTAATTTCCAATTTTATCTTGAACTTCCTTAGTATTAATTGGAATATTTTGTAGGTTTATGCATAGGAGGAATGTTAGTATTTGCATGCTGTGGTTCAGTGTAAGGTCTCCCCACAACCACCACCTTTAAAATGAAATAAATAAATATCAGGCCTTCAGCACAAGATCCATTAACTAGAGCTGTGAGGGACCTGAAGTTGGGACCCTCTGCATTCAAAGCACGTACTCTACAGCTGAGCTATGGTTCCTTCCCATCAATACATTCAGCTCTCTGAGTCATCAATATGTGAGCCATCTTCTCCTCTGACCTGGCAACTGCCTTTAGTACTATCAATCATTCAACTCCCTTCGCCGCCTTATGCTTCCACTACATCTTCTCTTTGTTTTATAACTGCTTCTTAGTGCCTCTTCATTACTCTCTGAAGGGATCCTGCACTGCTCAGTCCTTCATCCAGCGCTTCCCTCACTTTCCTTTGCTTATCCTGTTCTTCTGGAGCTGGAGTCTAGAGAGGATGTGGTAGAGATTACCAGACCCTTGCCCCAAACCAGGCCAAGCAAGGCATTTGCGGGACAAAGCAAGAGTTGATACCAAGGAGCAAGCCAGAAGATGACAAGACCCAAATTAAGAACTCAGAGGCAGGGCAGATGTTAAGAACAATGAGCAAAACCAGAAGCCAAGGAACATTCCAGAGCAAGGAAGACCTTGTTGTTCAGGCAACAGCACAACCTAAGCAGACATAGGCCTTCCTGTCCCAGAGGGTACAGTGGACAGCTTATGTGGATACAGCCAATCTAGACCTTAGAGTATCAGAGACCAACATTCCATCCCTCAGTTTTGTGACTCACCCCACACAGATCCAAAGGTTCCATGTCTGAACACCAGTATTTCCTGATGTGGCCTGTGTTCCCAACAATTATCACACCCAAAGAGGCAAGACGCTACCTGGCTTGCCTCTTCAGCAGCGGGCATTGAAGAAGAAGAAGAGGAGGAGTTTGGATTTGATATCCCACCTTTCACTCCCTTTAAGGAGTCTCAAAGCGGCTAACATTCTCCTTTCCCTTTCTCCCCCAAACACTCTGTTAGGTGAGTGGGGCTGAGAGACTTCAAAGAAGTGTGACTGGCCCAAGGTCACCCAGCAGCTGCATGTGGAGGAGCGGAGACACGAACCCGGTTCCCCAGATTACGAGACTACCGCTCTTAACCACTACACCACACTGGCTCTCAGGTGGTGCAGAACTGCGCGTCATTCTCCCACCCTTTGAACTCTGGCCTTTGCCACCAAAAGTGGACGGAAAGGTGGCTAATGCCCTGGTGGGTCTTCTTCCTACTATGAAACTAATAATTTATTGGCAGTTATAAACTGAATGTATGAGCAATGCTGATGTTTTTGTCATGAACTCAGCTAAATCTTTCCTTAAGCTAGTTTCCCCTCCCCCTCCATTTCAGTTCTGAGAGACTGTGCTGGTCCGCTGACCTTCCAGTTCAGCTTTTTAAAATTGCCCATAAAGAAACTTACCTCCATGTGCTGACACAGTGGGATTTCCCTGCTCACTAGAAATAAATCTACCAAGTTGTATTTAATATTTAAAGCTCTCCCGGGTTGTAACTCCATTGTGCTGTCAGGGGGAAGCTACCACTCAAACTCCTACGCCGATCAATAAAATATTGGGAACAGAATTTATGAGCAGGAGCTTCTTGCCAGTTGCACTTTATGAAGATTTAAACTGGCTCTGCTCTCTCCAAAGGCAGTTCTTTCCTTCCTATGGGTTTAATGACCTCATCACCGCTATCAGCAAAAGGGGGGAAGCCACTTTATTTATCTGCATTAAACATCTGCCTCAGAGTAAAGGTAGCTTGAAATAAAAGAGACTTTTAGGCTGCAGTGGAGGGGGAACATAAAACACCAAATATATTTTAATCACGGTCATTACTGTGATTTCTACGACTGCTGCAATTGCTTGTTTAGAGCCTGCTACAATATGCTGCCAGCTTTATGTAAAATGGAAACGATCTTGTTCCCTCCCAACAGGCTTACAATCAATGGCTGTGAGCATCTTTTTAGAACATTGGAGGTGTTATTACAGAGCAGTTGTTGCTGCTGCCCATGTTTCCTGAGGTCAGATCTCTGTGAGAACTAGGGATGGGGTAGGAATACAGTTCATGTTGCTTTTAAAGGTGAATGTATGAAATTTGCACTTTGCAAAACAATACGTGAACCAGAAAACGGCCATCACTCAAAATTCAGATGTCTTCGGGTCTTGCAACACAGTTCTCCAGCCAAGTAATGTGTACCAAAATGCATATACTAGGGTGGTGTGTATATAAAACATGCACATATTAGGGGAAATAGTGTAAAACATGGACATTAGGGGGAATTGCTTTGCAGAAATACAGTAGTTATATTAGGCAAAGATTCAAACAAGGATGTGTGTCTTAGGATAAATTCATGCAGAAAAATGTTGATTGGTTTTCCTGGGGGCTTTTTTTAAAGCATCAACAGATGTGCAAATGTAGAGAACAGAATGTATGAATAGAAAAAAGGGGTAACAGGTAGGGGGGAACCACCTGACATATTTGCTCTTCCCTAGTGGGAACACATGCCTAAGCTGCATCTAGATGGGCTTACTGCATTATTTTTCCTTTTGGAGGGGTTCACCCAATCCACATTATGCCCCACCCATCTGAATGTGGCCCCTGGAATGTTGGGCAAATTGCAATCCATCCTTCAGTCAGAAATATGTTCCCCAGCCAAGAAATAAATGGTGACCAGTATACTTTCTTCACCCTTATTCCGGGTGCAGTTGGTAATGATTTTCTTTTTTATATAACAGAAAGAATTGGTGCACAGCCGCTATTCTCTCGAAACACTTCAAAAAGAAGAAGAAATAAGGATTCATCAACAAGTCCTGATGTATAACATATATACTCTCTCCACTTCTTGTCCAAAAGTACTTGTTTTTCTTTAAATGTTCCATGGTAGTAGGTCAAGAATGTGTGCATATCTGGCAATTCATCAGGGAGCTCATCGGAAAGAAAACAGCTAGAATAACAATAAATGATACCCTGCTCTTACACAACAGTGTACCATCACTGAAAGAAATATTTATCATTTTTTAAAATGAACTTTTATTTGAAGTATCCACACTTCCCTTCTCCAGTGCATTAAAGAATTATTTCTTTCTTTTTTAAAAAAAAAATTGTTATGAGTGAAACTAATATATATATATATTTCTGTTTCCTTCTTTCTTTTTTGACCATGGGTATGGTGCTAGATGCATTAAAGTTACAATACAAGTGGAGTACAAAACTCCTGCAAGGCAGGGAGCAGGTCCTCCAGGTCTCACAGCAAGATGGTCTTTAGGCTTTTGTCATCAAAGATCTTTATTAAAACATTTTATATACTATCAAGATGGTGTCTCAGGGGTTTCTAGTCATTGATCCTCAGGGTTCAATTTTATCTCCCATCCTGTTTAGCATCTACATGAAACCACTGAGTGGGGTTATCTGGAGTTTTGGGGCACATTATCAGCAAAACGCTGATGCCACACAGCTCTAGTTCTCCTTTACATCTGCAGGTAAGGCAGTGGAAGGGCTGGACCAGTGTCTTGCCTCGGTAATGGACTGGGTGAGAGCCAACAAACTGAAGTCCAATCCACATAAGACAGAGGAACTTTTAATGTTCCCCAAACAGCATGGGTGGTAGATTGCTTGCTCTTGATGGGGCTACACTTCCTCTGAAGGGGCAGGTACTTGAGAGTACTTCTGGGTCCATTGCTTAAGGTTCAGGTGGCCTCAGTGGCACAACATTCCTTCCATCAGAGACTACTTGGTGTGGCAGCTATATCAACTGAACATGCCCAAGCATCAGCACTTGACCTGAAGGAATTGGTGACAACAATTTCAAAGGAAAAGGCACTCAAAGTGAGAATTTGTTGTGTCTGGAATTGAAACTTTTAAGAGACTAAGAATTGTAACATCACCTTTCACAAGATAATTTGAAATGATTTCTGTGCTGAAATATTCTTTTGTATTTGAGAAAGGTGATCAAAGACTGTTGTATTACTTGTCATTCCTGTTTAAAATACATTTAGCAATTTCAAGTTTTGTGGTTTTCATTTTTCCTAAAACACGTCAGATTTTGAAAACTGTATTTTTTTTGTGTGGGGCGTGTGATTAGTTAGCCTTGCAAAATAGCCTGGGACCAGCACTGCCCTTGTATATGAACACACAGTCATCCATTTCATTCCGTCTCTCTTAGGAGACAGAAATGTTCGATTTGGGTGCCTGTTTGCTGTTCTGAGCCTGATCCATATATTTACTCCTAAGTGTCTGGACAAGGACTCCATCTGCAAGGTTTCCCAATTCATCAAGACAGGGAAAGCAGAAGAGAGGGAAAGATTGAAGCAGAGTCTCTCTATTTGATTCTCACTCAGACTTCTGGAATTCTACAGAAGCTATTTTCAGAATATCTATAACAGGGAGATGAATTGCCACTATGAACAGTGAGCCAGAAAAACCTGCTGATGAGTTAGTCATATGAAAAGTTGAAATATTTATTACATATGTTTATTAAAATTTTATTGGGGAGGATTTTTACTGCTGAGGGCTGACGAATGGGGAAATGGTGGAATAATAACATTTTTAGAAATAAAGAAATGGCACCAATCTATATTCAGTGCTTTTGTCTGAAGATACTCAGCAGTACAGAGTGCCAGCACCTTTTCTTTGGGGGGGGGAGTGACATCATGCTCTCATCTCTTTATAGGAGGACTCGGTTGGGCTTTCTGTTGTGCAAGCATGCATAGGATTGCACTGTTAATGTCTATAGGGTAGAAGTTGAAAGGAAGATTTGTGCGAAAGAGTTACAGAAAGGATGTGGTCCTTGCCTGGGCTGCAGACCATAAGGCAGAAACAAGGCTGAAGACTGGGCAGCTGGGAGACAGAGCTGTGCCTGATTTCTGTTGGAACCCAAAGCTGTGGCTATGGGAAAAGCAAAAACATATTGGGGTGTTAATGCTGTGAATTCCTCCATCATAGGCTCAGGTTGTATACAGTGGTACCTCGGGTTACAGACGCTTCAGGTTACAGACGTTTCAGGTTACAGACTCCGCTAACCCAGAAATAGTACCTTGGGTTAAGAACTTTACTTCAGGATGAAAACAGAAATCATGTGCTGGCGGTGCAGTGGCAGCAGAAGGCCCCATTAGCTAAAGTGGTACCTCAGGTTAATAACAGTTTCAGGTTAAGAACGAACCTCCGGAATGAATTAAGTTCTTAACCCGAGGTACCACTGTATATGTGTAAATAAACCATATATCATAAAGACACCACACTCTCTACCTATCGCCTGAAATCCCGCTTGGAGTCTGGGGTGGCGTGTTGACAGTATATTTGCACAGTATATTTTACAATGAGCCAGCAGAGACTGGGCTTATCCTACAACATGGGTAGTCAAACTAAGGCCCCGGGGCTGGATGTGGCCCAATCGCCTTCTAAATTCGGCCCACAGACAGTCTGGGAATCAGCATGTTTTTACATGAGTAGAATGAGTGCTTTTATTTTAAATGCATCTCTAGGTTATTTGTGGGGCATAGGAACTCATTCATCGCCCCCCCCCCCAAAAAAAATATAGTCCGGCGCCCCACAAGGTCTAAGGGACAGTGGAACAGCCCCCTGCTGAAAAGGTTTGCTGACCCTGACTACACCATTTACATGCTGAATCAGCCAATGAAATGGCCTGTGGGTGATTCTAATTCCAGTGCAAGTCTTCACGGTTTCAGGCACAATTCTTCCCCAGCCTAACCTGGACTTTCTGTGAACATGGGATTTTCTGCCTTGAACACATGTGCTCTACCACAGACCTGTGGCCCGTCCCAAAGCATTATCCCCATGATTCTCAGGGAATTGTGCTGATGTTTTGGGAGAGACATGTGTAAACCATGCTACCTCATTCTGTCGAAAGAGAGACCATTGGGAATCCTCATTATCTAAGCTGAGGCTGTTTTGACATGATATTGTCACCAAGTCTTGATGTGCAAAGACAATCCTCCTGGCCTTGCTTCCTGCTCCCTTCCTCAGTTCAGCCAAATGACAGCATCTGGCCCAAATTCCTCTCCTAATGGGCTCCGCAGTTGGGATCTATTTTGTGATGGAGAAACATCGCTAGATAGAAATCTGCAAACAAATAAATGAGAGGCAGGAGCAGCTGCACCCCGGGTCAAATAATGTTTAGGAAATACTGAGCTAATAAATTAGTATGAAGAGAGCAAGCGGTATTCCCAGATGGTAGGAAGCAAATTGAGACAAGCCAGGCTATAATTAGCTAAGTTGTGGTGGGATTTTCTTTAATAACGATGCTATGGCATCTTCTGTTATCGTCAGATATGTGCCTGTTGTTGACTTCTCATAATAGACCCACTACAATCCAAGGAAGGATAATGAACACTTGCTTGGCAATGAATGCCTGGCAAAATAAACAAAGGCTGTATACTCCGGAAAACATTAGTACGTAGTGGTAGGCAACTTTAGACTGCTGCTAATCTTCTTTTCCGGGACGCGGGTGGCACTGTGGGTTAAACCACAGAGCCTAGGACTTGCCGATTAGAAGGTTGGCGGTTTGAATCCCTGCAATGGGGTGAGCTCCCATTGCTTGGTCCCTGCTCCTGCCAACCTAGCAGTTCAAAAGCACGTCAAAGTGCAAGTAGATAAATACCGTAGGTACCGCTCCGGCAGAAAGGTAAACAGTGTTTCCGTGCGCTGCTCTGGTTCGCCAGAAGCGGCTTAGTCATGCTGGCCACATGACCCAGAAGTTGTACGCCGGCTCCCTCAGCCAGTAAAGCGAGATGAGCACTGCAACCCCAAAGTCGGTCACGACTGGACCTAATGGTCAGGGATCCCTTTACCTTTACCTTTAATCTTCTTTTAACCAGAATATCCTACAAAGGTGCAGCTCATGGCCCATGAACATCTGCTATATGTAGGTTTTCAAGGTAGTGAAAACCTTGCATTACAGGTAAGGATTGGGATAAATTAGATTTGGAGCACATTTTTATATGAACCTATCTAATTCGCACTTTCTGAAGCACTGAGGTCATACCCACACCATTCATTTAAAGCACTCTTATGCCACTTTAAGAGTCATGGTTTCCCCAAATAACTGTGGGAACTGTAGAGTTGTTAGGAGACCCTTAACAAACCACAATTCCCATGATTCTTCGCAGAAAGCAAGGGCTCTTAAAAGTGGTATAAAAGTGCTAGTAAATGGATGGTGTGTTGTTATTATTTTCTTGTTATTTTGCCATGAGGGAATCTCTATCTTAGATGTCCAAATAACTTGACCAGCTTTGGGAACTTGACTTGGGGTGGAGGTAGATAATCTGCTCCTCTGACTTGGACAGCAAAATATGCTGAGTCTGCCTTGCCCTCTCACACATGCCTACCTGCTATGTGTCTCAGGAGGGGAGATGAAGGTAGGGACTTCCTTCCTGGAGTAATAGGAGAGTGGATTTTCATAGGAAAGGGTTAAATGGAGATTCCTGCTTTGCAGGGGGTTCGATTAGAAGACCTTCAAGGCCTCTTGCAACTCTACAATTCTATGATGCTAAAGCCACATCTAGTTTGGTCCTAAGGCTATATAAGTAGGAGCTGAATATTTTTGTTAAGACAACAGTAATGACCGCTCCCCGCTTAAAACGGGGGGCACCCTTTGCGTGGACGCGTGCAGCCCCTAGACCTGGAGCGGCTCCAACAGCATAGGCTAGGCTATGCCATCCCTCAGGTGGGATACCTGGAGGTCTCCGCCTACCTCAGTCAGTTGTCCAATCCCACCTGGGGGAAAGAGTTGCCAAGGAGACCAGGCCAGGTAGGGGAGGGATTACCTGCCCACACAAAGGAGGGAGGATTTTACCTGGGAATTCTCACTTGGCTCCAGAGCTTCTCCCACCCTACCCACCCTCAGTCAATGTCTTATGTTGCAGGTTAATTTTCCTCACATGTTTTGCAAGTTAATTTTCTTCACAGGTATGCGGGCGCTGCTACGTTAAGGTCGCTGTTAAAGGGCCGGAAAGGAATTTCCCTGCATTGGCAGGTTTCGCCTTTCCCGTAGCAAAACGTCACAACTTTGGCAGTATCAGGCCTTGGGCGGAATCCTTTTGTCCATCTTCCTCTTTGCGGCGGCGATACCAGGGTTCCCCGTTAAAGGGGTTTCTGAAGGGAGGCTTTGACCGTACGCCGGAAGGTCGTCATTGCTCTCCCCTGCGGCGGCGGCGTTACGGGGGCAGCTATCTCTGCTTGAACATATGTTCTCCAGAGCCGGCCCATCCCCCCCACACACACTGGATAACCCTGATGCTCCCTAGGTCCCCGGCTGGGGACTGGGGAGGGAGAACGCCCAATGCCTGAGCCAAGGTCTACCCACATTTGAAATTTAATAAAGTTGTGGCCAATTTAATCCCATAGCACGTTGTCTTGAGTCGTTATTCCACATGACGGGGGGACCGCGCAGGATCTGGGGACTCCGCCTGTCCACGCAATTCTTTCCAATTTTAATTCAATGACGTTTTCAGCTAAGAGCTGGTCCCTGCTGCTTCCAATAACTTGGACTGAAAGGCAGCCTTGAGAAGAATTGTGCAAAGAGTCACATTATTCACTATCACACAACACTTCTGTGTTGCCCCAGAGACTAAGAAGCAACTATTACTCTGGTACTTGAGGCCATACATTTTTCAAGGCAAGGAAATGCACAATTTTACGTGGAGGAAATGTCACAGTGCCGCATATAATATTTATTACATTTAAAAACAAGACATCTATATTGACAGTGAGCAAAGTAGGTGAATGCAAATGGAAGTATCCAAATGAATAGAGCGCTTTTTTAAAAAAAGCCCAAAATAAAACTATCTGAAAACGTAGCAAAGTACTTCCACATGCCGTGTCCTTGGTGGCTGCCAGCCTGTTTCGGCTTTGTATATTTGCAAGATGAAAAGAGCTTCCAAATGATCCAATGGATTATCTGGAAGCTGCAGAAAAGTTGGTGGGTGGCCCCAGTGAATGCAGGGCTGCAAGACTACAGGGAGATTTGTTTAAGTTACAATACAGGTTTTCACAAGGCCAAGCGGTATATAAGCAAGGTGGTTTGGATCAAATGGTTGCTTGAGGGGAAGGTGAGAGGTCCATTCATGTGAGATCCCTCTGCTTGATTGCAGGTGATTCCCCGCTCTCTCATGGGGGTAGGGATGGGATTCAGGGAACTTCAAGTGACCCTATGTGCCTATTTAGTCTCCTGTTCAGGCACTGATGATGGGCAACATCAAGACTCTCTCTTCTTATGGTTCTTTATCTTTGAGCAGGACTTGGGCCAGACAGACCTACAAAGAGAGGACTACTGTAAAGCAGGACTGGTGGCCTCCCTGTTTGTGGAGCTATTTTGCTCCTTGTGGTCAGTGGATAGAGTTCTCCCATCAGTCATTGGGATTTGGATGACGTCCTTGAAGAACGTCTTTCAGCACTCAAGGTCTATGGTAGGATCACAACCCTAAAAGCAGATTTCAGGATACATGCATACACACACAGCTCTCTACAGTTGTTCTGTAATAACAGAGTCAAAGGGTTCCAAACACTGTAGTTATATCCTTGTTGCCCACACTACAGAGGCCGAACAGCACTTAATTTGTGGTAACAAGACCACAGGGGTGGATTTAGGACTGTGTGGGTGGTGCTGAGTCAAGGGGGCACAATCTCAAAGCCCAGTAAGTGACGCAACAACAGCAGCAAGGATACTTCTCGCGAAACACTGGAAAACTCAAGATTTACCCACACTGGAAGAATGGCAGATGCAACTGATGGACTATATGCAACTGGCTGAGATGACCGGCAGAATCCGAGATCTGGGAGAGGAGACGGTAGAAGAAGATTGGAAAAAAATTAAGATTTATTTGCAAAAACATTGTAAACTGTATGAATGTTAAGCAGGATGCTTGATTATAAACAATTTGGCACCATCAAAATAGATGAAGTGGAGTAGGAAGATAAGTTAAAATGTAAGATAAAACAATCTTTCTATTGGATAATTATTTGGCTAAATTTAACTGATAACCAGACAGTAAGGATGGAAGTAAGGTGATAATTTGCTGGATTAACTTTTTAACATGGAAGGTAGGGGCGGGAGATGTGAGGAGGTCACAAGAAGATGAGAAAGTATGTTATGATATGTTATAACTTTCTTTGTTTGTTACACTGTTACTTAAAAATTTCAATAAATATTTATAAAAAAACAAAAACAAAGCCCAGTAAGTGAGGCTCTGGGCTTGGAAAGGAGGTGTGGGGCTCTGACAGGATCCTAGAGACCCTCCACTCTCCCACAGCACTAGTTAGTGCTCTCTGAGCTGAGAGTGCTCTAGGAACCATTGTGCCTCCTTCCCAAAGCTGGGCGCCTTCTTATCTCCCTTTGGAAGATAGCACAAGGCCTGCAGAGGACCCTGCAAATTCCGGGCTCCACAGAGAGCCATGGCACTCAAGTCCACCACCGAAGACCACATTCCATTGGTGCTCAGGTTGCCTGGGAAGCCATTTTGAAGCTACAAATAATAAATGATGTTTACTGTGGAGATTCAGAACTGTGAACAAATACGGTACTTTTTTTAAAAAAGGGGAAAGCATTCTATACATACATACACATATGCCCCTTTCATTTTGGTTACTTTACACCATAAATAGTTTCCATGGGAACATTATTCTCACTTTCGGTGAGACTTCATTTTGCAATGAAATTATAGGAGGCAGTAAAATCCAGTGATTAATGTTTTCATCAAAGCATGGAGTGTTGCCTGCAATTGGCCCCATATCACTGAGATGAAGCCAAGGTGGTACCAAGCAATCAAGGCAGCAATGGGGGGGGGGGATGTCACACATGGAGGCACAGTTTGTGCAAAATCAATTCCACAGAGATGTTAATCTTTTGCTTAAGAGCCAGGACGTCAATCGATCAGGCCTTGGCTTCTCTATGGGAGTTACAGCTGCTTGGCAGAATGTCTCCAGTTTTTCAGGAGAAGGCTGTCTTGTTGATGGTAAATGGCAGTGTAGAAAGGGATGGGATTATGTGTTAGCTGGGCACCATTTGAAATATCTCCGATCAACCCCTCCAAAATTGTATCAAGGAAGAGCACCTGATGACTAGTTGTTCCAGTAGAGGCAAGGGATGAAATTAATAATTGTTTCTTGAAGTCTAGTGAGAATGACTTAGACATCAAGATGTGAAGATATAAAAGACATGAATCAGTGGAACGGAGGGGGGTGTGCAATTAATTTTGCAAGGTTTTCAAAGACTTCACGTTAGAAATGAATTTTGTAAACTCATGTTTAATAAGGCTGCAAACCTAACCATGACTACTCAGAAGTCCCATTTAATTACTCCCAGGTAGGATGATGCTGACGTCATTAGGTGATTGAAGGTGCATGCATACTCCATCTGTTTTTTTCCACCCACCCCATGAGGCCTGCCTGTGGGGCCATTTCCCGAGTGGCGAAGAGGCATCCCCCTGGCTGTTCCTCTTAACACCTTCTGTGTGGCAAGCACAGCACATGGTCCATGGGTTAGGGGAACACAATACTTGCCTTGCCCCAGCTGCTGGCAACCCATGCTACACCACAGTCCAATGGTGATTTGCCTTATTGGAAAATGCTTCCACTTGTCCCATTTTTTTGCCAATCCCCACTACCTGCTGTATCACACCATATTATATCATGTTCTGTTCTGCCCCTAAACCTCCAGGAATAACATTTTGGAGGGGAGGAGGAATTTAAGTTGATTGCAGGGTGAGGAAGGATAAGGGACAATCAGGAGTTTTGACTTGTGTGAGTGGAAACACATTAAGACAAACCCACCACCCAGTGTCTTAAGATGTGCTTACAGTTGCCTTTTTCTGACACTTTATGAAGACAAATGCCATCAAAATGTCTTCCTGCTGCAATGCCACCACTTCCATGTTCTATGATTGCATCCCCAAGGTCAACCAAAAAGGATAGACGTTCCAAACTGATATCCAGCATCCTTTGATATCTGTGAAATCCAGAGGTAGGCTATTAAGTTTCAAAAACAAGAATGAAATAAAATAAACCTATCTTGACCAGCTCTTGAAAGCTTACTCTTTCAAACTAGACTCTTTGGATAAATGGCTGTGTCTGGAAAAGATGCTTCCTCTCTTGAATGATAAGGTAAGAAAATTTTCTCCTCAGATGATGACATTATGTATGAGCATTATCTCTTTTTATTCTAATAAGGTGGTGGTGAAATAAAACATAGTTACATTTAATATCTCAATCTACTTCAAAAGCTGTGGGGATTCATGAGCTGGCATTTCAAAACTGTGTGGGAACTGTTCTAAAGATGAGAGGTTGCCTGGCACAGGATGGCTTAATGTCCTACACAATCTTCACAGTTTTGCGTGTACACAGTTGAAAAGTGCCATTATCATTTTTATCTGCAGTTGATATTGGATGCCATGCAGCTGCCATTGCAGCACTTGAATTCTGAAGCGGGATATTATAGCCTAAATTATGGGGTTAAGAGCCTGGCATCTGCGGAATCATTGGCAAAGGGTCCTGGAAGGCAGAAAACTCCCTGCATTTCCCAAGCCTTCGGGCTTTGGAGAAGGCTGCTTCCAACTGCTGAAGCTTTAAAAGATTGGCTAAAAGACCCAAACAAATGGTGCCTGGGCTTCCCTCCCCTCGCCCACTGGCTTTGGGCAGGTTTGTGTGGGCGATCTGGAAGAGGTTTGAAGATCTCTGCCTAGGCCGGTTGTTCCAAGCAGAGAAAATTAGCTAATGGACTAACTAATGATCAGAGGCGTACATAGGGTTCCTTGCACCCTTGGCAAAGAGCTATATCAGGACCCCTGCCCTGAAAAAGAAAATCATTTTACCAAATGCCTTTGGGCTGCAGTGCAAGAAGGACGGGAAGCTTCTTCCGCATTGGATCTCGCTGCGACAGTGACGGGACATTGCCACACACATTTACATCATACATACCATGGTGTAACAAAATCATAGAATTGTAGAATTGTAGAGTTGGAAGGGAACAAGAGAGTAATCTAGTCCAACCCCTTGCAATGCATGAATCTTTTGCCCAACATGAAGCTGAAACCCACAACCCTGAGGTTAAGAGTCTCATGCTCTACCAACTGAGCTTTCCAGGTGGTTTTTGTGGCCCACTGCCAGGACCTGTGCCCCCGACAGGGGCTGGTTTTACCAAGTTCAGGTATACCTCTGTTAATGGATAACCAGACAGAGAAGTACTAATCCCTCCTCCAATTTAATAACTTTCTGTTTCCATCAAGTATGATCACTTTGCTTATATTCCTAGAGGGAGAACCAAAGCTAATTATTTGACAACATCAAAGAACCCCCCCATTTCTATCTGCCATTTCCAACCCAAGAAGAGATTAAAACTCCCATATGGCTTTCGACATTTCTCCCGCTGCAGCGAAAGGAACCTGATCCTTTTGATAGCAAGCTTTGTTGTAAAGGGAGACATCAAGGATACCCTTCTTTTTAGTCTCCCATCAACTTTCTCTGATGTGTTTCAGCATTTCTTTAATAAAGCATGGTGGGGGGGCACTCATTTGACTAGGTCACGTTGAAGGAGCGCATCCAAGTTCCATTAAAAAAAATTAAAGCCACTAACTAAGGTGTTGAAAAGATCTATCCTTTATATCAGAGGAAGGAAAGCTTGTATCCAATCCAGAGTCGTAATCAGAGTAGATTCATTGAAGTTAATGGACCAAACTCTGGGAAAGTGCAGGAACCTTGCAGTCTCTTGCTACTCAGAAATTAGGGATTTGCACACATAGGAGCCAGCTCCTAGGGGCTGATAGGTCTTTGTCCCCCCCTTTTTTTGAGGGGGCTGCCAAGTTGGTGGGCATTGCCATTCAAATGGTGTGTGTGCCCCACATCATGTGATTGATTGTGCAGGACAGGTTGTCTTTGCCCCTTCCCCCAATATTTTATTTAAGATGGCACCCCTGTTTGCACAGCACATGTTTAGGAGATTGGGAGAAACCTGTGAGCTCACAAACCTGCCCTTCATCTCTCCTCCCCTCCTTCCTCTGTTTGCCCAGGCATGACTGTCCCAAATCAACAACACATGGGAAGTGCCTGTGTCCAAAAGTCAAAATGCACAATTTGCTTTATTGCTTCCATCTCCGGGCCAAAAACATGTGTTTTCCTTGAGAACCCCTGGTGCAACTGGTGGAAACCCACCGAGTGCATATAACTTCTGTGCTCTGCAGAACCCTAAAAATTTAACACGCACAATGAGATCACTGCTTCATATTCACATTGAAGGGATGAGTGGGTGGATGACTGTGCAATGTTAAAACCCAGACTTGAGTGCCAAGGACAAAAAGAAAAAGGAGCAAGGGGAAGAACGAATTGATCTTGAAATCATCGTCTAGGCAATACCTTATTATGTTTAAAGATTAAGAGCAGTTGGGAGCAAAGGGGACGGGGAGAGGCTTATATGCCAAGATTAATAGGCAGCTGTGTGAAAAATATTATGGGGCTGCATTGAAGACTAGCAGGCATAGACATGTGCATGAAATGTGCCAGGTGTACCCCAGCACATCCTAATATTTAAAAAATATTAGGTTTGTGATTAGGAGGAGATAGTATGGAACACCAACCTGGCTCCCTCAGCTGCTGTGGGGAAGCAGCGATGGGGTGGAGCAGACAGAGAGAGATGCAGGCAGAATAAAAAGGCTGCAATGGACCTGCAGGTTCTGCTTCCATCTGTCTCTGGAAGTGGCAGTGGGGTGTTTGGCTCCGGAAATGACAGTAAAAGAAGACCTAAGTGTTACCCACTCTCCAATTATAGTCACTCTATGTGCTTTATGATTGAGCATTCAATAAATGTTTGCCTTTTTATAAAAAAATCCTGTGTGCGAACCCTAATGAATGTGCTGAGCACACTTATGCCAACAGGGACCCCCATTAGGACATGAGTCCTAACTCATATACTACTGAGGTGACATAGAAGTCACTTCCCTGTGAGCTGGCAGAATCAGCTGGATATCTTTATCCTGGGGAAGAGAAGATTAGTGGGAGGAGACAAGATCTTGGGCTGTCATGCAGAAGGTGGAACAGATACAGGCTGCATTGACACCATACATTCAAAGCACATTTAAAGCACATTATTTCCACCCAAAAAACTCCTGGGAACTGGTGTTTCTTAGGGGTACTGGGAATTGTAGCTCTGGGGTGGTAAACTACACTTCTCAGGATTCTTTGGAGGAGCTATGTGCTTTAAATGTGCTTTGAATGCATGGTGTGTAAGCAGAGGACAGAAATGAGAAGCAATGGGTTGAATTTGCAGGGAAGCAAAATTTAGCCAGGGATGTGGGTGGCGCTGTGGTCTGAACCACAGAGCCTAGGGCTTGCCGATCGGTAGGTCGGTGGTTCGAATCCCCACAACGGGGTGAGCTCCCATTGCTCAGTCCCAGCTCCTACCCACCTAGCAGTTCAAAAGCACCTCAAAGTGAAAGTAGATAAATAGGTACCACTCCGGCGGGAAGGTAAACGGTGTTTCCGTGTGCTGATCTGGTTCGCCAGAAGCGGCTTAGTTCTGCTGGCCACATGACCCAGAAAGCTGTCTGTGGACAAACGCCGGCTCCCTCGGCCTACAGAGTGAGATGAGTGTGCAACCCCAGAGTCGTCTGCAACTGGACCTAACGGTCAGGGGTACCATTACCTTTTTATAATTTAGCTAAATGTTAGGAGAACCTTCCTAATGGCAGGAAATGTTCAATATTGGCATATTAGATGACGTCTAAGATCCCTCTTAACTCTGTAATTCTATGGTCAAAACATCTGTAGAGAAAAAACATGTGCATTATATAAAGGAAGTGATTTATTCCCATGCCAACGCTGATGTCCTTCAGGAGAGCAGGAAGCAATTATCAATTTGAAGGATGCAAACAGGAACAGTCTGCCCAGTTCAAATACAGACAGATTCTCATGAAGCCGTCAAATGGGAAGCCATTCCAAAACACCTGCTTCTGATTAAAATCTTAACTAGCATGCTGTTGTGTACACACGCCCCACTTCCCTGAGTGTCGACAAGGTCCAGGGGTAGAGCTAGCTAGATTTTGTTTTGGAAGAGGATGAGAGCAATTCCAACAGGACTTTGCTTCAGTGTTTGAGCAGCCTTTCAAACACCGGTGTTGAGAAATGGTTGACTAATAGCAGAAGTCCTTCTTGGAGACCATGGCAAACTAGACACAACTGCTTTGGCCTTCTGTGGAAATTTCAAAACAATAAATAGATATCACAAGTGAGACAAGCCAAATAGGGAATGTGGTGTGGGCTCCTTACTGGAACCAGTGCTTCCTGTTGGCACCAATAGCAGGACCAGACTGGTGACCATTAGAATCACAGGAAGGGGACATGACTAGCACACACTCCTGTCCCCATTCTGCAGCTCTTATTCAACCCAGACCGCCAACTCAAGCTGCTTATTGGAAAGAAAGAAAGAAAGAAAGAAAGAAAGAAAGAAAGAAAGAAAGAAAGAAAGAAAGAAAGAAAGAAAGAAAGAAAGAATATTTTTAGTTCAAATTCGTCCTTGAAAGAGCATTTTGCTGTACTGATTAGTACGTAGCTTGTGTCTCCTCTAAGCTTAGCTTGCTCTCACTCATGCTACCAATGGACACCAGGTTGTGGCTAACATCCACAATGTCAGCCCAGAGCAGTCTGGTTGGCTCAAGGATGGTGCATCATGAATGCTAGTAGCCTAGGCTGCCTAAGGCTCCATCTCGACTATACATTTAAAGCAGTATCAAACCACTTTGAATAGTCTTGGCTTCCCCCAAAGAATTCTGGGGACAGAAGTTTGTTAAGGGTTTGTTAAGACTCCTATTTTCCTTACAGGGCTACAATTCCCAGAGTGATTTAAGCCAATCTTTCTTTCCCTAGAATTTTGGAAATTTATGAGGGAGAATAGGGTGGGGGTCCCCTAAAATTCTCTGCACCCTTTAAAATTACAGTTCCCAGGATTTTGGGGAGAGCATGGCTGTTAAAACAATATACACTTTTTAAAGTGGACTGCAAATCCCATGATACTTGGACGTTGGCTATGTTGGCTGCAGTTCTTGGGTGTTGTAGTCAAACAACATCTGGAGGGCACAACGTTGCCTATCTCTGTCTTAGTATAAAGTAAGGTAGGAAGTAGAATAGGAGGTCTGTTTTAACCCTCTTATGCTTTGGGGATTGCTTTAAATGTATAATGCAGATGGGACTTAACATGCAGGAAAGGATATGGAGGCAAATAGCCTATATATCATAAAACCCACCTGAAGCAGGCCTGCTTAATGCAATGTTCCAGTTTCCAGTTTTCCAGAGTCCTGTTCCAATGGTCACACTTTTACTTCCTTTTCCTTTCCTTTTCTTTTTTAAAAAAACCCTGCCATTTTAACACAGGGAAGCAAAACTAATAAGAAACGGTAAGATCTAAAAGGTTGAGACAATTGCCTTACATGCCGTGGAGAAATTCAGTGGGGAAATGAGTTTGCTATGAATGATAGGGAAAGAGATAATTTTTATATATCTTGGAAATTATAGGGTATTACACACTGGTACAAATCTTATATAGATTGGTTAAAGCTAGCTGCAGCTGCTTCCTTTGGCTAGTGAGGATATATATATATATATAGCCAGGCAAAGCACTATTTTAATAAAGTGCTTATAATCTTCTCCGCACTTCAACTTAATGACATTTTGCCTTGCTTAAGCTCAGGGTTAAGAGCCATCCTGCAGCATAATTGGCCATAAAAGAGGCATTGTCAGATGCTCTCATCTTCCTTTCTGCTCAAAGACTGGAGAGTTCATGCTGTGCTCTGCTTTACTGGAGCCCTGACACAGTGAGACTCTTATCAAAGTCAGCGTACAACCTTTGTGTATGGGCAGGGGCACAGTTGTATTTCTTGTATCGATTGGCTTCCTCTTTTATTTGTATGCTTGTTAGCTGCTTTGAACACATTCATTTGTTTGTTTGTCCAGCCTTCTGAGGTGTGGCAGGTTGGGATACGGAAGAGAGCCTTTCCAGTTATGAATTCTGACTTTTAGAAGCTAGAATGTTAAGAGACAGAAGGATAATTGGAGGTGATTTGGGTCACATTCACGCCCTACATTTAAAGCCCTGTGATACCACCATTAAACGTTTGCGGATTCCCACCCACCTCCCCAAAACAGAATTCCGAGAGCTGTAGCTTCTTAAGGGTGCTGAGAGTTGTTGGTAGATGCTCTTTGTTGTTGTTGTTGTTGTTGAGTCATGTCTGGCTCTTTGTGACCCCATGGACCAGAGCACGCCAGGCCCTCCTGTCTTCCACTGCCTCCAGCAGCTTGGTCAAACTCATGCTGGTAGCTTCAAGAACACTGTCCAACCATCTTGTCCTCTGTCATCGCCAACATCAGGGTCCCTTTACAGAGCTTCAATTCTCCAAGTTCCCTGTAAAGAGGGATTGATCGCTAAACCATTCTTTTTAAAGCAGGCATCAGGGGAGCAAAGGGCATTGTGATCCTATGGGTTCACAGTCTCTCCTGCCATCCTGTCTCTAAGACCTTATTTGGACCCCTGCCTCTTGCAACACACTGACAGCAGCTTAGCCTTTGTGGTGGAGCTGACCGTCTTCTCTGCCCACATTAGTCTACAAAACATAGAATTACTCCCTATAAGAACCAGTTATTTCATTAAGAATTTCTGGCTTTTTGTGCCAGCCGAGTGTTATTATATAACCATTCTCTCTAGCTTTTCGAACATCCAGAAAAAGTAGCGCCACATGCTTAAATGAATCCCCATATATCGAAAGCAACCACGTTAACTGTTTCCTTTTCCCACTCTTGGCATCCATCCCCTTTTGTGGAACCGATTGTGCTCTGATTTTGTAATTTTAACAAGCTGCTTTATATTCTCATAGTAGATTTAGCATCTCAGAAATTAACTATTCATAAGTGATATGCTCTGTAATGCATGGAAATTAATAAAACAGAAACCCGTCCAGAATTACAGATAACAATCTGTGATTTTCCACAAAGCTGTGGGATTTAAACTATTTTTTATGGAACCTTGACAGGTATTCACAGGAGAAGGCTGTGCGTTTGGATCTGCTGAGATTGAAAAATACCTTTCGGTTAGGGTTCCTCCCCTGCTCTCTCTAGTGCATACGACAAATGCAATGGCACTGTTTCTTAATACAGAGTAACAGAGGTTTGCTTGCTCTGTATAATAATACAGCAGTAAAATGGACTTTTAAATAAGGAGAGTGAATGAGTGCTTTTAAGACAGAATCATCTCAGTGTGACTTGCAGCACTAAGTCCATCTCTACTTTGGGTGAATTCTTTCTAGCCTCATCTCAACTTTGAATATCTTTTTGATGGGGGGGGGGGAATCCCTCCTTTAAAAAAGAAAATACGCCTGCATTAGAAGCCACTTCACTGCTGCCAGAACAGCACTTAAAAACTTAATAATCCCTCTGATGCCGGATGTAGGATGGCTTCTTGGGTGTCGGAGGGTATTAGTGCTAGTATAAGAGTCTCAGGCTTTTATGGAAATCGTGAGTTAGCTGCTGAATTGGACAAGGCCAGCAGCAAGAGCCAGAGGCATTTGGCTTTGTAAAGCTTTTTGGCAAATGTCTTGGTGAAGCCATCTTACCTTCAGGGATCAGGTGCCTCCAATGGTGCTTAGCCAATGGGCTTCCAGCAATAACAGGGGGTGGGTGGTGAATTTCAGTTTGGCTTGCAGTGAGCCCCAATCTCCACTGCAAGCCAGACTAGAAGTGATGCCTACCACATCACTGGGAATCATGCCTTTTTCTCTTTTCAAAGATAATATCATGCCCAGGGAAGCAGGGATTTTCACTAGAACTGCAGAACTTTGGAACAGCACATTTTGGCACACACTCCCACTTTTCCAAAGTTCTGAGAAGGTATTGTAATTTAGGTCTTGTAATTTCCTCCTGACTCTTTGCCTTTTGCGTCATGTATTTCAGATTGTAAGCCTGAAAGTAAAGGTAAAGGTACCCCTGCCCGTACGGGCCAGTCGTGTCCGACTCTAGGGTTGCGTGCTCATCTCGCTCTAGAGGCCGTGAGCCGGCGCCGTCTGAAGACACTTCCGGGTCACGTGGCCAGCGTGACGAAGCTGCAGCTGGCGAGCCAGCACCAGCGCAGCACACAGAAACACCGTTTACCTTCCCGCTATAAAGCGGTCCCTATTTATCTACTTGCACTTAAGAGTGCTTTCAAACTGCTAAGTGGGCAGGAGCTGGGACCGAACGACGGGAGCTCACCCCACCACGGGGATTCGAACCGCTGACCATACGATCAGCAAGTTCTAGGCACTGAGGTTTTACCCAGAGCGCCACCCGCGTCAAGCCTGAAAGTAGGGATTGACTTAATGTTTCTTTTAAATCTGTAGGCTGTTCTGGGAGCTTCCCATGTTTGAAGAGCAGCATGAAAATTTACAGTGGTACCTCGGGTTAAGTACTTAATTCATTCTGGAGGTCCATACTTAACCTGAAACTGTTCTTAACCTGAAGCACCACTTTAGCTAATGGGGCCTCCTGCTGCCGCCGCACCACCAGAACACGATTTCTGTTCTCATCCTGAAGCAAAGTTCTTAACCTGAAGCACTATTTCTGGGTTAGCAGAGTCTGTAACCTGAAGCGTATGTAACCTGAAGCATATGTAACCTGAGGTACCACTGTATTTGGATAGACAGATTACAAGGGAAGCTCCCATTGGCACTAACGGGAAATTTCCCTGCAGGTAGGCCTGGCTGAAGACATTTTGGCTCCTGAGGTGAACCACAAAATGGCACCCGCTTCCCTGCCTGGGAAGAAATGGTAAGGGAAGATCTCTATCAGAAACTAGTGGGGAGGAATGATGTTCTATACTGGGATTGGTTGCCCCCGTGGATCCTGCCGCCTGAGGCAGTCACCTCACCTTGTCTCATGGGTGGGCCAGTCCTTCTTCCAGGGTTAATAACAGGCAAGGGAGTGGTGGATTTTTGTTGGGGCCACCACAGGGAGGGGGAGAGAATTAAACCTCCACCTCCACGTGCCATGTTCCTTGTTATTATTCAATAATAAATTCCTAGAGAAAGATAATGGGGACCAATCATAAATGCACTATGCCCCATGACTTTTCTTGTGGAAAGCTCAAACCTAGCATTGCCTTTTGTGAAAAAGGAACGACTGCTAACTACAAACATCCTGTGTTGTCAGGGCTGGATATGGAAAGCCATGTTTCTGTGTCTGACTGCTGTATGTGGTGGCTCATCAGGCCTGCAGTAAACTGGGTTCCCTGGTACAACAGTGGCTCTAACCACCCAGAGTCAGCATCTGATTCAGCCTGAGATTTTGCCTTTGATATAGACTTCTTGGTGGCTCAGGTCTGAATTTTTGTGACTTCCAGAGTGGGCCACAGATGCAGAACTTGGAAGTCAGTGAAATTCAACATTCATAGCAAGTTCTTCATGACCAGCTTCAAAGTATGTGGGGTATATAACGGACAGGCGTCTGCCAATGTATTTATACCAGAACTCATAGGATGAATTCAGAGTTAAATAATTGTAGGTTTTCACGAATGATTTGTTAGAGATAGTCTAGGTAAAGGTAAAGGGACCCCGACTGTCAGGTCCAGTCATGGACGACTCTTGGGTTGCAGTGCTCATCTCGCTTTATTGGCTGAGGGAGCCAGCATACAGCATACGGGTCATGTGGCCAACATGATTAAGCCGCTTCTGGCAAACCAGAGCAGCACACAGAAACGCCATTTACCTTCCCGCCAGAGCGGTACCTATTTATCTACTTGCATTTTAACATGCTTTCAAACTGCTAGGTTGGCAGGAACTGGGACCAAGCAATTGGAGCTCACCCCGTTGCGGGGATTCGAACTGCCAACCTTCTGATAGGCAAGCCCTAGGCACTGTGGTTTAGACCACAGCGCCACCCATGTCCCTTATAGAGATAGCCTACTGGATGTAAATAAGGTACTTCATAAATTAATTAACAAATAATTTTCACTTTCTAGTTTTTAGATTACAGGTAACATTTGGAAGAAAAAAATAGAAGCAATTACAACTTGTAGAATGGGTTTTTTTTTAGTATTATTGTTATTATTATTTATTTTGACAATTTATACAGTATACACAAGCATAGTAGACCTTCATCATGGTGTTGGTTATTAGCATCACATTCATCATATGACAAACTCTAAAATTCAAACTATAAATCTGTTTTAGGATTATTATTTTTTCCCCAGAGCAGCTTTCTTTTGCATGTGTGTTTATTTTAATCTCAGTATTTAATCTTCTGTCAAGGAACATTATTTCGTAGTACACTTTTAAAAACATGAACAGGCTGTGGAAATCAATATATTTAAAAGATATCAAATATATAAATCAACCAGTCCTTCGTATCAGAAGTCTCTGTTATCAGGACAAGACTGCCTGACAGGAAGCAGTTTATTACCTAATCTAGTTTTGAAATTAATCCCATTCCTAGTTATTTTGTCACTGTGTCTTCACTTCAGTGCCCTTATTCCTTGGCAGCAATGTGGCACAGAGGATAAAGTCCATCAATTTTTCAATTTCAGGAAAGGTAGGCTCTGTTCTCTGGATTGTGTTTATTCAGACATTATATTTTGTAATAGGTTGACAAAGCAATTAGTTATAAGAGCAGCACTAGCAGCTTTTGTTACCTGAAAACTTGTCCAGTATTTTAGAACATGGTGGTTACATTCACATCATACATTTTAAACACTATAATAGCAGTTTAAACAGTCATGGCTTCTCCTATAGAATTCTGGGAGATGTAATTTGTTAAGGGTGCTGAGAGTTGTAAGGAAACCCCCCTAGTCCCCTCAGAGAGCTACGGTTCTCAGAGTGGTTTAACAGTCAATCCCTCTTCACAGGGAACTCTGGGAATTG
The DNA here is from genome assembly GCF_964234715.1 of Podarcis melisellensis. Taxonomy (NCBI): domain Eukaryota; kingdom Metazoa; phylum Chordata; class Lepidosauria; order Squamata; family Lacertidae; genus Podarcis; species Podarcis melisellensis. The sequence continues at coordinate 23,344,059 of NC_138530.1, read as the reverse complement.
TAGTTGTGTTAGGGGAATAGAGGTCTCCTAAGAACTCTTGCACTGTCACAAGTGGAGAAAGTGCTCAGGTCCTGCTATGGGCTTCCCATGGGTATCTAGCTGGCCACTGTGAGAACACGACACTGGACTAGGTTGGCCTTGGGCATGATCCAGCAGGGCTGTTATGTTCATCCATTATAGAATCATAGAATTGGAAGGGATCCCCACGGGTCATCTATCCCAACTCCCTGAAATGCAGGAATCTCAACTAAAGCATCCATGACAGATAGCATGAATTATAAAGTTTCCTGCGTACTCGTTTCATAATAGACTTCAAGAAGGTGCACCTAGAGTTCCTAAGCAGTATTCCATCCTTACACTGCTCAGAACTAGACATGTTCCGCTTTATCAAGGCTGTTTTGTCATGTGCCTTAAGATACTGTTCAGGGAATACTTCTTTTCTTCGTCTATCCTATTTACTTCTTTTTACTTGCAAAATATTGGATTCCTATCAGGAAAAGATAAGGAGCAATGCCATTGTTTGCTTCTGCCATGCATCCTAATCTTTTGGAGACTTCCAAAACTCGTAGATTGTGCTTTCTGGCTGGGGAATATAAGCACTCATTCTAAAGGCTACTTCATTTTCCGCTCCAGTAATTCAAACTGTGGCATATTTTTCAACAGAAAAATAAATAAAGCCTTTTCATAGGAAAAAAATGATTTGTAGACTCCCTTAGGGATCAGTTGTATACCCTATTTCATTAAAAAAAATTGATATGGGAGAAGTATGAATATATACATGACCAGCTTGGAATTAATTTTAGTACAGGATTACACCATTATGCATCTTCTATATTAGTCTAGTGCAGCTCTGCCTCCTCTTAGAAGACCTCAGATGGGTACAGTTTCCTCTTCAAGCAACAATTTGCCATTGCTTGGCAAGCAGGGCCCACTGGGAGCTGTCCAGGGTCCTGATTTCTGTTTCACGAGACCTTACCTTGACTTCACTTGACTGAATTTGACTAGACTTGACCTGCCTACAAGGGACTTGGTCTGACTTTGCTCACTTCCCATGCAAGACTCAGGTCCCAACAGAGCAGAGTACTGTGCCTGCTTCTCTGCACTACCTATGCTTCATGGTGGAAAGATGCACTCCCTTTGTTCAGTCCATCTGTATTGTCTTGTGAAAGGTTCTTAATAAAGCCAAATAATAGTATTAATAATAATGCATTGGGGAAGGAATCTTGTTGCATCCTTCAAGCCTGATGGAGCAGCCAAGAGCCAGTTCTAGTTTGTGGGTTCCATGTGTAACCATATTAATGTGAGCATTAAATGCCCGTTTGCAGATAATAAACTCAGTCCTTTACAGCAGAATGCAGGAGAAGCAACTGTGGTTGGAATAGTAACATCAAAGGTTTTATTTATAAAGCAAATAACAAAACAACAAGACAGCTCTCACACCCATCTTCTTCAGCAGAGGAGCAGAGCAGAGAGCAGAGAGGGAGGAGATATTTAAATAGTTCCCATACTCATACATCAATTAAGTAATTAAAGGCAACCGCAACAGTATGCAATGTGAGAATGAGACATTACAATACTAACAATTAGGAGGACTCAAGCCATTAGTTTAGCTGTCCTTCATCTAAATCTGTGTTGCAAAGATGGCAGCACATGAAAGTTGGCAACATCAACTCCACCATGTGGGAATCCCTTGCAGATGCCTGGAGACAGTGTGTGGAGACAGTCAGATTGTGCATTCATAGCAGTGACCAAAGAATGACCACTGGAAGGTGCATAGAGAGAAGAAACCCCATGGTGCATCTGCAGCAGCAGAACCAGATGCCTTCATCTGCCCCAGGTCCTCCCAATAGCCACATCTCACTTTGGAGGGGCTACACTGATGCATAAAAATCACACCAAACTGGCACTGACTCTTTTAAGATAATTTGATCATCTGTTGTGATCTAATCTGGCTCAGTATTAGTTATTCTGTCATTGTGCCTGTAATTGGAATATGTTGTGTTTGTCTACTGGGAGTTGTCTGCTGACTGACAGTAAGTCTCCAGGGTTTCAGGCAGGAGTGTCTGCCTGGAGATGCCAGGGAATGAATTTGGGACCTTTTAAGAACATAGGAAGCTGCCTTACACTGAATCGAGCCATTGGTGTCTATAGCTCAGGATTGTCAACATTGACTTCTGACACTCCACAGTTTCTGGCAGGGGTCTCTCTCTCTCTCTTTCTCAACCCTATCTGAAGATTCCAGGGATTGTACTCGGGATGTTCTGCACAGAAAGCACATTATGATCAGTAGATCATCTCAGCTATGGAGTTTAAGAAAAGCGAAGGCCATTTCTTCAATCTGATCATTCAAGGACACACTTGCAAGTGCACACGATTGTTAACTTGGCAGCCAGTCAAATTCTTGCTTCCCAATTGAGCCAGAAATACCACATGATTGGGGCAATGTGTCCTTTGGTTTGTTTATCCCAGGTTTTATGGTAACATAGCCCAAAGCACTGCATCTATTATTTCCCCCAAAATTGTTTACAGAGTTCTTAGAGCAGCCAGTGAGGAGGCCACTGTCATGAGAACAGCATTGTGCTGGGCTTGGCACCGAAACTGACTAGCAGATTTTGTTGGTTAGAACTTGGCAAATCTGTGGTGTTTGCATGTTTTGCCTTCTCTGGATGAGGCTTCTGGCTGCTGTTGTGCCTGATGAAGCGACTGATAAAAATGTGACATTGGAGCAGGGACGCTTCAGAAGTTTGCATAATTCATGTTCCCCCTGCTGAGAACTTTCCCATGAAGCCAGGCCAGGGATAGAGATGAGAGACAAAATGAGGAGCTCAGTGGAAAGCCTGGAGGAAAAACAAATGACACTGCAGAAGATTGGAAAAGCTCACCGATGACAATCTGGACAAAATGGCAGGAATAGCCACACACTACAGAGGAGACTGCAGGCAGACAAAAAAATGTGATCTCTTTGACAAAATCAGCCTCAGCTTTCTAGAACCATTTGCCTGAGAAAGTACTGATGGGTCTATAACATATTTATGATGGGTTGGATCCAGACTTTGCCATCCATGAGCAGAGGGGCTGCTTCTGTCAACAGAAGGCTTTTGATCCAACAGAAAGGTTCCACTGGTGGATTGGGGAAGGAGGCTTTTACTGATTCCTTTTGCCTTTGTGGCCTCCACTGCCATCTCCTGTACTGTTCCACAGGGTTCCCCAACCCTCTGGAATAAAAGAGGATACAAGAGCCTATAGGGGATGGGAGAACTGGCAAAAGTCAGCCCCACCACCTCTGTTGGTTGGACCAATAACTAGATCTAACCTACTAATAATTTATTCCTTACTGTTATCATTGGTATTGTTTTTATTAAATTGCATTTATATCCTACCTTTCTTCCACCATGAACAGCAAGGCAATGTCCCTTAGAATTTACAGACAGTCTCTCCTCAAGGCATCATCAACCTGATCCAAATCTGCTTAGTTTCACCAAGTTTGATGTATCCCATGGAAGCCAACATGCTGTCCTCCAGATGTTGTTTAGACTAATTCCCATCATCCTGTACAACATTGGCCATGCTATTACTGTTATGATCTGCTGTGAACAGTGATAAGGACAAATAGAACCTATTCCTGAGGCAGGGTGGACTAAAGTAGAGATAGAGGAACTCTTTTTTATCAGTATACAATGTAATGGGCAAAATTGTCTATTGGATCATAATGCTGGTACATGAGTGCTGCCATGTGCATGGCACTTATTGAATTGCCCTCTTAGCACTGCAGTTCCCAACACCAGCCATAGCAGGGAGCTCTTTAGACATTGCACACTGCCAATGGAAACAGACAGAAACAAAAGAGGTCTGAAGCTGTGGACAGGGGACAACAACCACATGCAATTTTTGCAAGAAGAGATGGAGGGAATTGATCCAAAAAGAAAAAAAAAGTTAAGTACCAAACCAAAATCTTTCTTGAGCAGCCTGGTCACACCATCAGAGGTCAACAAGAGTTTCATGAGGAGAAAGCGGGTAACATGAAATACATTCTGTGCATGCTCCTACTAAGCAGCTAACTCAGTAGTTGATGTAGCTTAACAGTGATCAATGAGAGTGATTGAGAATGATGGGTTAATATGGAAGAATTTTTATGCATGCATCTGAAAGAGCAGCTTGATCAGCTGTTTTGGTTTCTGAAGCTCTAAAAGCAATCTGGAGATGGGAGATGTTTCCAGTAGATGAGATCTATTAATTATACTGCTCACACACGTAGATGGTCATTAGTCAGGAGAAAATGTTTCCGTCCCTGTAATTTATAGAGAATGGCCATCAAACAATGTGTCATCTGTTCATCCAAGGCCAAGCTGGCAAGCAGGCATAATATAGAGCTGAGCTTGCAACCAACTAGGACTATATATTTCCCCCCATGGAACCAGAGATTCCAAAATCACTGGGGAAATATTATTTATTTATTTACCATATTTGTTTATTTAAAAGCATTTTTATAATGCTTAATATTTCAAAGATATCTAAGTGTGAAGTGGTGTAAAGTATAAATAAAAACACGTCATTAAACGTTAAAATGAAAATGCAGTTTAAAACCAATAAAACAGCAATTTAAAAGTGAATAGAACAGACATCTGAGGATTAAAACTTAAAAAAAAATTATTTATATGTTTTTTCAGATGGAAATTTTACAATCCTATATCAAACATAAATCATAAAAACAAGATTCCAAGGAATCTTCTGGACTTCCATCCTCCCCTTTGTGGGTCGTATTATTTATCATTTCCTCCTGCATCTTTTATGATGATCCAAATCTTTTATTATATCCAAAATTCACCATTAAACTGCAAGTGATATTCCAATCCTACTAACGATGTTAACTGTTTATAATGGTCTTTAAGATAAGCTATAAATTTTCCCCATTCTTTATTAAAATTTTGGTCTTCCTGATTTCTGATTCTTCCAGTCATTTTGGCATAGTCCATCAACTTCATCTGCCATTCTTCTCTGGTAGGGACTTTATCTTCTTTCCATCTCTGGGCCAATAAAATCCATGCAGCCGTGGTCACATACATAAAAAGTATTTTCTGCTTCCTTGGGATTACAGCACCTAGAAAAGAGGATTCCAACTTGTAAAGTAGGGCCCAATTTTATGGGTCAGGGAAAGCTTGGGCAAAAGGATAAGTCTTCACAAGACATCTGAAGCAACTGTTGGTTGCTGCTCTACAGAATAGCAGCAGCAGCAACAACAACAGCAACAACTCAATGGCAGAGTATCTTCTTTCCTTGCAGAAGGTCCACAGCATCCTCAGGTAGGGTTGGGAGTGCCACTTCCTGAAAGCCTGGAGACCCTACAGCTAGTTGACAACACTGAGCCAGTTGGATCAATGGTCTGACTCGGTGTGCAGCAGCTTTCTGTGTTCCTGTTATTATTATTATTATTATTATTATTATTATTATTATTATTATTACCAAGCCTTATGAAGAAAAGAAACCAAGCCTTATGAGGAACAGTTGAAGGAGCTGGCTATGTTTAGCCTGGAAAAAAGGAGACTGAAAGGAGATATGATAACCATCTTCAAATATCTAAGCAGCTAAAGAACTCATAATCCACCTACTTTAAGAAGCCAGAAACACCATAACCAGACACTGGAGAGACCTGTCAGGAGTAAGCATGGACCAATGGTACCAAATAATATGGGAAACAGCCTTACTAGAAAAATTAACCAATAAACTGAAGCTGACACAGGGACAAACAGAAGAAGACGCCTTTATGGCTCCCCTTTATCACATACGCAGCCCAACAAGACAATGACAAAAATCCACCAACAGCATACAAATCAATATGGCTAAGCTGATGCAAAACACCCACCCACCCCACTCGCACATGAAAACAAAGACCACCACAGCCAACCACAAGCAAACAACCACACCCTAGGCCAGCCCCAACCTCTCTCACCACCAAAGGAACACAAGTGAACAGCAAAGAACCTGCACAAACAATGCTGACACCAAACCCTACATATATTAAGTAAAATAGAAACATCGCCACCCGACCCCACCCCCACTCATCTCTCCCTCCTCCACCTCTTTCCCCCTTTTCTTCCTAATGTCTCAACAAATGAAACTGATCTGTAAAAAAATGTTACTTGGGAAAGAGAGAGAGAGAGAGAGAGAGAGAGAGAGAGAGAGAGAGAGAGAGAGAGAGAGAGAGATTGCACATACTTTTGTAAACCAAGAAAATCTTTAATAAAAATACATTTTGTACACACAAACACACACACAGTGGTACCTCGGGTTACATACGCTTCAGGTTACATGCACTTCAGGTTACAGACTCCGCTAACCCAGAAATAGTACCTCGGGTTAAGAACTTTGCTTCAGGATGAGAACAGAAATCGTGCTCCGGTGGTGCGGCAGCAGCAGGAGGCCCCATTAGCTAAAGTGGTGCTTCAGGTTAAGAACAGTTTCAGGTTAAGAACGGACCTCTGGAACGAATTAAGAACTTAACCTGAGGTACTACTGTGTGTGTGTGTGTGTGTGTGTGTATGTATACCGTATTTTTCGCCCTATAGGACGCACTTTTCCCCCTCCAAAAATGAAGGGGAAATCTGGGTGCGTCCTATGGGGCGAATGCAGGCTTTCGTTGAAGCTTGGAGAGCGAGAGGGGTCGGTGCGCACCGACCCCTCTCGCTCTCCAGGCTTCAGGAAGACATCCGCAGCCTAGGCAGCCCTGCGGGAGGTCCTGCAGGGCTGTCTAGGCTGCAGATAGTAGCCTGCTTCCCAGAGCGCCAGGCGCGCTGAAAGCAGAGCGCCCGGCGCTTCGGGAACACATCTGCAGCCTAGGCAGCCCTGCGGGAGGTCCCATAGGGCTCCCCACGCTGCAGATAGCAGCCTGCCACCCGGCGCGTGGGGCACCCTGAAGCAGAGCGCCCCTCACACCGGGCAGACATCCGCAGCATGGGGAGCCCTGCAGGAGTTCCCCGCAGGGCTCCCCACGCTGCGGATAGCAGCCTGCCGCCCGGCGCGCAAAGCACCCTTAAGCAGAGCACCCCGTGTGCCGGACAAACATCGGCCAGCCCCACAAGCTCGGGGGACAGCAGGGAGGCACAGCGCTGCCATCCCGCTGTTCCTCGACCTGGTTCAGTTTCTCCGACCTGCTTTGGGGTGGGGGGGAATAAAGGGAAAAATTCCTAAACCGCTGACTTCAATTTACAAGAAAGGAGATTCCAACTAAACATCAGGAAGAACTTTCTGACAGTAAGAGCTGTTCGACAGTGGACTGGTCTCCCTCAGGAGGTTGTGCACTCTTCTTTCTTGGAGGTTTTTAAGCAGAGGTTGGATGCCCGTCTGTCATGGATGCTTTAGCTGAGATACCTGCATTGCAGGGGGTTTGACTAGATGACCCTTGGGGTTCCTTTCGACTCTATGATTCTAAGAAGATGGTGATGTTGATTAGATATGCAGTAATAAGAAAATTTTAAAAAGAGTAACCCAATAATTGCCATTTCTGGACAAAAGTAAGAAATGAGAGATGCTGTGAAGAGGCAACAAAAGGTCTGCAGCTCTTGTCGTCTCCCACAGATCTGCTATTTACTGTTCTGTCATTATCTTCTGTAATGGTTATGATGAAGCCATAGCAGCCATAGCAGCATATTCATAGCTCTTTGAAATAATCACCCGGGTCTTCGTCTTATGCAGCATGTGAGAAACATCAAGGTGGAATCCTGCAGAGTGACTGCAGGAGGGAACATTACAACAGGGATAAGAGAGAGCAAATCAGCTCAGCTTGCTTCAGGCTCAATGCATCCGAGGACAGGCTGGCATTGTTATGGGATTAAGTAAAATAGCACATCAGTTAGGGAATCTGACGGCTGCCAGGAATTGAGAAGCAGAAAGGCAATGCCAGATTTCCCTTGTTCACAGGGGATGGGGCACTGGACCACATTTAGAGAAGGCTGCTCTGAAATTTCATGAAATTCAATTACATGTACCATTATAGTACATAAGAGCATAAGAGGTGCCCTGCTGGATCTGGCCCATGGCCCATGTAGTCCAGGATCTTCTTCTCAAAGTGGCCAGCCTGGTGCCCAATGGAAGTCCCAAAGCAGGACCTGAGTGAAACAGCAAACTCCCCACTTGTCATTCCAAGGAAATTATATTCACAGGCATATTGCCTGCAATGGCGGAGGCAGAAGATGACTAGTGGTCAGCAGTAGTGCAAAAGAAAAAACCAACCCCATTTAAACTGACCGTTGTGGTATTTTGCACTAGGCTGAATCCAAGTAAGAAAATTCAATTGGAAGGGGAATTTTATTTGGGAATCCATTTCCCCCTTTCAAAGTGAAGAAGAAGAAGAAGAAGAAGAAGAAGAAGAAGAAGAAGAAGAAGAAGAAGAAGAAGAAGAAGAAGAAGAAGTAGTAGTAGTTTGATTTGGTAGATTCTCCCTCCTTCCCTCTATTTGCATCTCTGAGGCTCCAGGTTCTTCCATCAGTGACCTAGAACCACTGACATGTGATATTATGTAGCCAATAAGGTTTCACCCTAGATATATTGTGACATTGCATGATGATGTAGAACACCACTGATTTTCCTTCTGGATCTCATGCACATAATTTCAAATGAATTTACGAACAATTGTAAATATAGGAAGCTGGTGGGATTTATTAAGTTAAGTCAGCATAGATTATCCCTACTTCAAATGCCATTCAGAAATGGGGCTACTGTAGACTGAGCTGGCCTAAGCCAGGCAAGGGGCAAACAAGCCTTTAAAATAGAATTTGACTTACACCACTCTTTTTTGCAAGCCTATATTCTGTCGTAGAATCATAGAATCATAGAGTTGGAAGAGACCACAAGGGCCATCGAGTCCAACCCCCTGCCAAGCAGGAAACACCATCAGAGCACTCCTGACATATGGTTGTCAAGCCTCTGCTTAAAGACCTCCAAAGAAAGAGACTCCACCACACTCCTTGGCAGCAAATTCCACTGTCAAACAGCTCTTACTGTCAGGAAGTTCTTCCTAATGTTTAGGTGGAATCTTCTTTCTTGTAGTTTGGAACCATTGCTCCGTGTCCGCTTCTCTGGAGCAGCAGAAAACAACCTTTCTCCCTCCTCTATGTGACATCCTTTTATATATTTGAACATGGCTATCATATCACCCCTTAACCTCCTCTTCTCCAGGCTAAGCATGCCCAGCTCCCTTAGCTGTTCCTCATAAGGCATCGTTTCCAGGCCTTTGACCATTTTGGTTGCCCTCCTCTGGACACGTTCCAGTTTGTCAGTGTCCTTCTTGAATTGTGGTGCCCAGAATTGGACACAGTACTCCAGGTGAGGTCTGACCAGAGCAGAATACAGTGGCACTATTACTTCCCTTGATCTAGATGCTATACTCCTATTGATGCAGCCCAGAATTGCATTGGCTTTTTTAGCTGCCGCGTCACACTGTTGGCTCATGTCAAGTTTGTGGTCAACCAAGACTCCTAGATCCTTTTCACATGTACTGCTCTCAAGCCAGGTGTCACCCATCTTGTATTTGTGCCTCTCATTTTTTTGCCCAAGTGCAATACTTTACATTTCTCCCTGTTAAAATTCATCTTGTTTGTTTTGGCCCAGTTCTCTAATCTGTCAAGGTCGTTTTGAAGTGTGATCCTGTCCTCTGGCGTGTTAGCCACCCCTCCCAGTTTGGTGTCATCTCCAAATTTGATCAGGATGCCCTTGAGTCCATCATCCAAGTCGTTGATAAAGATGTTGAATAAGACCGGGCCCAAGACAGAACCCTGTGGCACCCCACTAGTCACTCTTCTCCAGGATGAAGAGGAACCATTGATGAGTTGTGTGACATGGTTGAACTGAATGGAGCTAAGATTCAGTATAAGGATCCTATTTCTGATCCTATTCCTGTCAACCCCCTGGAATGCCTGTTTTTCAGGGCTTACAGCAGTGTAAGAACTGCCAGTCTCAGCTCAGCCAGCTGAGTTGAGATGAGGAAATTATGCTGCCATATCGCCAGCTTGAGCCAGGTTGTGGGGTTCACACTTGTGTAGCCTGGCTGCAATGGGAATCAGCTGACTGAGCCAGAGATTTGGTGGGTCTTGGGTTTGGATGACTTCCTAAGGCCAGAGGAAAAGAAGAAGAGCTATCTAACGCAGCATTCTGTTCTCACAGTGGCCAACCAGAAGCCTGTGGGAAGCCCATAAGCAGGGCATGAGCACTAGAGCACTACCACTGATACTGGAGACAATATATCACCACCATTACTTGTAGCCAGCTTTATGAACTGAAAGCTTTATGAATTTGTCTAATCTCCTTTTAAAGTTGATGGCCATCAGCCCATCAATGCACCTTGTAGGAGCCAATTCTGTGGTTTAACTATATGCTGTGTAAAAAGTCCTTTTTACCTGTCCTGAGAACCTCTAGGTTCACTGGAAAGTCCTTGCATCAACAGTGATCTCCTGCACACATGGAGCTCCTGTAGCTTCAAGGAGACTCTGCACTAGGCTGAATCCAAATAAGCAAATTCAATTGGAAGGGAAATTTTATTTGGGAATACATTTTCATATGCATGCAAATCTTTTTGCATAGCTCAGAATCCAATTAGTGTAATAGGTACCACCAATATATTGAATTTTGGGTTGGGGGAGTGAAATAAGCATAAGATAAATGATAAAACTTCTTGCATGAAAGGCAGTGTGGATGAGAGAGGTGGGCAGCAGGAAACTAATTTTCCATTGGCAAGCTGTTTTAGGAATCAGATCACACGTTCCCATCATTTCCTAAGAAGAGTTGAATGAGCACCAGAATTGAAGAACAATACTTGAATAGAGATGAGATGAGATGGGGAAACCCTTCTTATAATTCCAAGCTCTTAATTACTGCAGTTTGACAATAATAGAGTTACAGTCCTGTAATCAATCACAGCCTGCAGCAGGAGATAAGAACTCTTCACTTAGTGAGATTGGAAAAGGGCACTATTAATTGGTGGCGCTTTCATTAGGAAAATGAACAGCCAGGCAAGGGGAGAGGAGCAAAAAGGATGCCAGGACCAATTTCTTTGATAACCAGCAATTGCATTAAATGTTCCCTTCTCTGAATGGCGTCAAAGCCAAGTGGACTGCCTGGTGTGTGGGCACTGAACAAAAGACACAACTCTTCTTCCCCCACTGAATTCTGTCAAATGAAATCATTTAGAGAACTTAAACTGCAATACAATAGGAACACTCTGATACCCTTGGACACTCTTTACAGAAGCAACATTCCAAAATAGTATTATGAGTTTGTGGGTGCCAGGGTTCGTGGGTGCAAGAACGCCATAATTCCTGGCTTTAGTAAGTGTTAGAATTTAATCAATGCTTGGAGAGTTAAACTGGAAGTCAGACTCTAAGTAGCTGGCCTCAGCTTCCTATGCTCAAAGACTGCCTGAAAGATGAGCCATTAAGAGAGAACAAAGACAAGGAGGTGAGCCATTAGCAAGGAAAAGAAACTGCCTGGGCCCCCTGGGATCTCACACCACTTGGAGTTGGCATGTAACACTGGTGTCAGAAGCCCATCATCCCTCTGGGCTTGCTATCAGGTATGTTTGTGCTTAAAACTGCAGTTCCAATAGTTCTGGGACAACAAATCTAAGGTGTAACCACAGTTGGTCACCTCAACTCAGAAAGGAGTTGGCAAAGATTCAGCAAAGGACAACTAAGATAATCAAGGGGGTGGAGTGACTCCACTATGAGGAAAGGTTGCAAGGTTTGGGACTTTTTAGTTTAGAGAAAAGGTAAGTAAGAGGTGGCATAATGGAAGTTTATAAAATTATGGATGGCATAGAGAAAGTGGAACCAAATTTTTTTTAAAAAATCCTTCCAGTAGCACCTTAGAGACCAACTAAGTTTGTTATTGGTATGAGCTTTTGTGTTCATGCACTAGAACTCATGGACATCCAATGAAACTGGAACTGAATCCTGGAAGATTCAGGACAGATGAAGGAAAGGACGGCAGAGGACGAGATGGTTGGATAGTGTTTTCGAGGTTACCAGCATGAGTTTGACCAAACTGCGGGAGGCAGTGGAGGACAGAGGTGCCTGGCGTTCTCTGGTCCATGGGGTCACGAAGAGTCGGACACGACTAAACGACTAAACAACAACAACAACAACAACAAGGCTATTGATGGCTACTGGTCATGATGGCTAAGCTCTGTCTCCATGGTTGGAGGCAGTAATGCTTCTGATTTTCACTTACATATAAAAATAAATGTAAAAATATGTCTTTTAAGAGAACCCCACTAAAATATTCCTGAATGTTGTGAACTGTCCTGAGATCTACAGTATAAGGCGGTATACAAATTTAATAATAAATAAATAAACATGCTGGTGGATTTTCATGATGCCTTCATTTTTTATAAAAAGTTGCAAACTGATGTGGAAACATGGAGAATTTAAGATCAGAAAAATGGGAAACTGAGAGAATCTATCCGTAGCCTTTCTGATATGATTGTTGAAAAGATTTTTGAGAAATATCTTTGGAGCATTTTTAGCACCTAGAAACTGCTTGAGATAATTGCTAAGTATCTATGATTTGTAGGCAGGCACATCATCAGCTTTGGATATCTTAAATTTATGCTGTTCTTCTTTGGTAAACCAATGCAGAGTTCCTGTCTGGAATGAAGAATATGTTTAATTACAGGAGTGCCTGGAAACATCAACACAACTGGAACTGCCCCGAAATAACCACTATAATCTCCATTTTTAAAGACGTTTATAGCTTGAAAGCATGAAATACTTCAGAGTCTCCACTAAGAAAAAATGTTTGGAGTCTTAACATCTCTTGTGCCTCCCACCCCCATGCTCATCCAATATACCCCAGATATTACAGATTTGATGAACCTAATTAAAATTAGTGCCTGAGAAGATACAGAGAAATTCAGAAGGCTCTTAGGTAAAGATAGCAGCCAGGGATAGAGCAAGAAAGTATTGGTAATTCTGTTTTGTCACGCTAAACCAGAGGTGGAAACCTATGGCCACCAACTTAAATTCATGTGGTCCCCATTACCCCCTGAATCAGCCTCATTCCTCAATCTCATCAGCTTCTTCACTTCCTGTTTTTTATAAATACATAGGAACATACAAAGCTGTCTTACACTGAGTCAGATCATTGGTCCATCTTGCTCAGTATTATCTGCTACACTGACTGGCAGCAATGTTTCAGACAGGAGTCTCTTCCAGCCCTGCCTGGAGATGGCAGGGATTGAACCTGGGACCTTCTGCATGCAAGGCAGATGATTTAACCACTAAACTACAACCCTAACACCAAGACCTAGTATAGAAACCAGGGGCTTCCCAAGCCAGTGTTCTAAGCCACAGCTAAAACTAACTTCGGTGGGGTTTATGAGTAAAATTGCTTGTACTCCTTAGTTGTCTATGCTTTGTGATCGCAGCAGCAGGTGGCTACTGGGTGGCAGTTACCATTTTCTTTTCCCAGAATTCCCCTTTGGGGCAATATATTTGAGCAATGGGGGAGAAAACAGCGACAGACTAAAGAAGGACCTCTCACCAAGAGGTAAGCCCCCCCTTGGAGAATCACTAAATCACTGTCCATCCATGAGAAAGCAAAAATGGTGAATTTCAGCTAAGCATTCTGAGAGATGCCAAAGCCAGAACTCTCAGAGATAGCAGTTCCCAAGTCATATATCATCAAGGGCAGTATTCTCAGGCCTAGGCTTCATGCTTGGGAAGGGATAGCAAAGAGGCAACAGAGTTCTGGGCTGCCAATTCCTCAGCAAGAGGCGCTGCAAGAGGGAGACAGCAAAGACAAAGAAAGTCAACACCAAGCACCTATATGAGCAACGACTCTGTTCCTGGGATCTGTCCACGGTTCTGAAGGGCATGTCTCTGAGCAGCCTTGTTTCTCAGTTCAGAATGAATCTTCTTCTCTGGCGATCACTCGTAGCCAAGTAAGATTGTCTTCCATGAACACTTAACAATGAGTCTGTAAGTGACTGTGGAGGTGTGGCTCCACACGTCCTTCCACAGTTGGGATATAGGTTTCCGGGTGGGCATTTATCATGGTGAGGGTTTGCTGAATGTGCCTACCCCTTAGCACGTTTCTCCCTTTCGTCCTGAGTTCTTCAAAGTCTTCAAAGTCCACGACACCTTTGGTAAAGGAATGAATACCCGATCACAACAATCTAATGCAGGACACTATCCAGCACTGCTTCCTCCTCTCTACTTCCCATAGGATGACCCTCACCAATTCTAGGCAGCTTAGTCTTTACTACTAGGAACTGAGTATAGTGTGAGTGATCTGTCCTCTAGCACTGAGTACATGGAAACTTGTTAGCCCACCCTTTGAAGACCCTGTACTTTACACACTGTTTGCCATTTCCAGAAATTTCTATAGTTAACAACAACTTGTCATAATGGCCAATGCAGTCTGCATGTCAGGATTCCAGTGCATAGAGAATCTTTATCCCTGTTGCTGAACTACAACAACGCTTCATCCCTGTCCATTGGCTATGCTTGCTAGGGCAGATGAGAGTTCAGCAATATTCCCCACTCCTCTGTTTAAAAATATTATGAGACTTCTTTGGTCCATTTCCAGTACTTCAGTCTTGTGCTACCCTGATAATATAGAAATCAGCCTGACTTTTTGGTCGCTGTGGGGAAGCATGTTTAAAAAGAAGAAGCTAACTGGTTTTTATGTGCATTTTTGGAAGTTCCTTTTCATGTGGAATACACATATGTGAGTAATTCAATACCTCACAGCACCTGCAAACTCCCCTGGCTGTGTAAACGTGGGGATTAAAATAACTGCATTTATTTGAAGGGAAGCTTGTGCATATCCTGCTGGAGCTGCCAAGTTAAACAAATTGTGATTTGGACTGATTTGGCTTCCTCTTAGAGCCATTAAACACACAGGTGGGAACCCTAGTGAGAAGCGAAGAATGGAGTCCTGTTCTCCGGTCTGACTTTTGCTCATGATTTGCCAACATATGGAAATCCAAACAGTGCAAGGAGAAACAAATTTGTGAAGGGCTCACAGTCAAAGCCCTTTTAAAGAAATGGGACCTTGATTCCATAGATTTGCAGAGCTGATTATGGTAAGACAGGGTTGAACTCACAAAACTATAGCAATATATACATACACAGAAGGACAAGGTGACTGGTTCTGCTCCTTGTCGGTGCACACTGCTCAGTCCCAAGGATTTCATATTGGGAAAAGCAACTGGCAATCTGTGCTGAGTCACTTACATAAGAACGTAAAAATGGCTTCAGGATTAAGCCAAAATCTCATCCTGCTTCCTGTAACCAACCCAATGCCCATGAGATGCCCAGAAGCAGGAACTGAGTGCAACAGCCCTCTCCCCACTGGAGCTTCCTGGCAACTGGTATTCAGAAGCAAACTGACAAGGGAGGGAGAACATGGTTATAATAGTTAGTAAGCAATGGTAGCCATTGGCTCCCAGTATGTTTCCGAACACAATTCAAAGTGTTGGTGCTGACCTTTAAAGCCCTAAACGGCCTTGGTCCAGTATATCTGAAGGAGCGTCTCCTCCCCCATCGTTCTGCCCGGACAGTGAGGTCCAGCGCTGAGGGCCTTCTGGCATTTCCCTCACTGCGAGAGGCCAAGTTACAGGGAACCAGGCAGAGGGCCTTCTCGGTAGTGGCGCCCGCCCTGTGGAACGCCCTCCCATCAGATGTCAAAGCGATAAACATCTACCTGACATTCAGAAGACATCTGAAGGCAGCCCTGTTCAGGGAAGTTTTTAATATGTGACATTTTAGTGTATCTTTCATCTTTGTTGGAAGCCGCCCAGAGTGGCTGGGGAAACCCAGCCAGATGGGCGGGGTACAAATAATAAATTATTATTATTATTATTATTATTATTATTATTATTATTATTATTATCCACGTTGGTGATCGTAATCTGGTGAACCACTCCTCCACGTGCAGCTTGGGCTAGTCACACTTCTTTGAAGTCTCTCAGCCCCACTCACCTCACAGAGTGTTTGTTGTGGGGGAGGAAGGGAAAGGAGAATGTCAGCCGCTTTGAGACTCCTTAGGGTAGTGATAAAGCGGGATATCAAATCCAAATGTCTTCTTCTTCTTCCAACATTCAACGTCATCGGACAGCAGCTGGGTTCTGGTCTTAGGAAAGAAGTTGATTTGGCTGCTCTTCCTATTTAACCCAGAAAGTACACAATATACTTTTGGAACAATGGTGGCCCACCTTTTTGACATGCTTGTCACACACCCCAAGTAGGAAATTGTGCAGCTCAAGCGGACATTGCAGTACATGCAGCCGTTACATTACAATGAACTAAAGGTGAATTTGCCAGGTTCCTAGATTACATTTTCAGCAGTATAGGTAAAAACATTTTTAGGTATACACACACCTTAGGAATATAAATACAAAAGTAAGATGCAGACTGCAGGTGTAGTTTCTTGAAGAGATTTCCACAAGGGATTTGGGAGTGGTGCAGAGGGCAGAAGTCACATGTTTATAGCGCCTGACTAGTCTTAGACATCTGGAAAATCTAGTTGTGTACAGGAGTGGTTTAACAACCAATCCCTCTTCCCTGGGAACTCTGGGAACTGCAGCGCTGTGAATGGAATAGGGTTCTCCTAACAACTTTCAGCACTACAGGTCCCAGGATCCTTTGGTGAAAGACATGCCTATTTAAAGTGGTATGGTTATGCTTTAAATGTATGGTGTGAAGGGGCTTTTTAAGCATGTTTTGACAGGACTGTAGCAGGAGGAAGAGAATGCAGGGATGGCCCAGAATGGCTTTTAAAAGGGTTAGACAAATCCATGGAGGAGAGGGCTATTGATAACTACTAGCCATGATGGACTACGTTGCTGGAAAGCCCAGGAGGGAAGAGTATTCTTATGCTTGGGTCCTGCTAGCAGGCTTCCATGGGCATCTGGTTCATAGCTGTCAACCTTTCCATTTTCTTGCAAGGAATCCTATTTGGAATAAGGGAATTTCCCTTTAAAAAAGGGAAACATTGACAGCTATGATCTGGTTGGCCACTGTGACGCTGGACTAGATGGGCCATTGACCTGATCCGATCCAACAAGCTCAGATTCTTAGCACACAGTTGCTTTCCCCCTTTTTACACACATGCCTTTTATGCTCCTATAATTGATCATTAGTTTCAATCACATCTCAGGCCTTTCAAATTAAGAATCTCAGGCCACAACCACAAAATGCCTCCTTTTGCAGAGAACAAAACTGCCCTGGTCTGTTTGACTTGAAGCTCTGTTTAAAGACCTCTTCACTACAAACCTTTTCAGCACTAGCTTTGCCCTCCCATGAAGAAATCTGCCATTTGATGTAAATGACCTTTCTGTTCTTACAAAAAAAAAAAAAAAGGCAACTGCACCCACCTAATCCCTTAGCTGACTGGCTACAGCCTGCTGTTATACAGTGACATGTTTGCAGTTTCGTTATACTTTCAATGAAATGATAGGCGACGCAGGGAGTCCATTAGCCTGTTACATTCCAGTTGAAGTAATTACACTTTCTCAGCTTCAGAGCCTTCTAATCCAGCACTCACATCTCTGGCATAAAATCCCCATTAGCTGTACTACATTTTCCCTCATCTTCTGTTCCTTCCTGTACTCAATCACTGGCAGCTCTGCAGCCAAAATCCCTATTGGGCTTCTTTAGAGCACCATTCTGCTCTCTAGTTGGTGCCTAACCTCGCACTTAAAAGTGAATAGAAATTGTTCAGTCATATGTGCTTAACACCTTTATGCAACAGGAAATGGAGGCACGAAAAGGCGTTAAGAATTTACAGTTGCTTGTGGGTACTGAGAGGCAGAAAGAATTTGAGTTTAGAGCAGGGGTCAGCAAACTTTTTCAGCAGGGGGCCGGTCCACTGTCTCTCAGACCTTGTGGGGGACTGGACTATATACACTGAGTCCCGGACCACCCGCAAGCTGGATTTAATTATTATTATTATTATTATTATTATTATTAATAATAATTTATTTATTTATTTATTTATTTATATCCCACCCTCCCCAGCTGAAGCCGGGCTCAGAGCGGCTAACAACAGTAAAATGATGCAACATTCTAAAATCATTTCATTATAAAATCAGTTCAAATCAAATTAATGGCAACCATTGGGCTAGAGTTCTGTGAGGATTGCCAAAGGAGGGGGGTCAGGCTGTGCCCTGGCCAAAGGCCTGGTGGAACAGCTCCGTCTTGCAGGCCCTGCGGAAAGATGTCAAGTCCCGCAGGGCCCTAGTCTCTTGTGACAGAGTGTTCCACCAGATCGGAGCCACAACCAAAAAAGCCCTGGCTCTAGTTGAGGCCAACCTAACCTGTCTGTGGCCTGGGACCTTCAAGATGTTTTTGTTTGCAGATCGTAAGTTCCTCTGTGGGACATACCAGGAGAGGTGGTACCGTAGGTACAAGGGTCCTAGGCCGTATAGGGCTTTAAAGGTTTAAACCAGCACCTTAAACCTGATCCTGTACTCCACCGGGAGCCAGTGCAGCTGGTATAGCACTGGGTGAATGTGATCCCACAGCGAAGACCCCGTAAGGAGTCTCGCATTCTGCACCCGCTGGAGTTTCTGGGTCAGTCTCAAGGGCAGCCCCACGTAGAGTGAGTTACAATAATCCAGTCTGGAGGTGACCGTCGCATGGATCACAGTGGCTAGGTCAAGGCAAGAGAGATAAGGAGCCAACTGCTTAGCTTGGTGGAGATGAAAAAATGCCGCCTTTGTTATAGCTGCAATCTGTACATCCATGGAAAGGGAGATGTTGAAGATTACACCCAAGCTCTTAACGGACGGTGCTGGCACTAATTACGCCCCCGCAAGAGATGGGAGTTGGGAAGTTTAGAAGGCGATTGGGCCAGATCTGGCCCCTGGGCCTTAGTTTGGCTACCCATGGATTAGCAGGGGTGCCCAAACTTTTTTCAAAGAGGGCCAGATTTGATGAAGCGCACATGTGTGAGGGCCAACCAAAGTTATTTAGCTTTTTTTTTAGGATTGAAGTTGCTGAGCTTTTTTTAGGATTTTACCCCAGGAAATATACTGCCACAGGGGCCGGATTAAATCGGCCGGCGGGCCAGATTAGGCCCCCCAAAATGGACTTTGGACATGCTTGGTTTAGAGGATCCCATGAGCTCCTGAGTAGGGATTTGAACCCTGGTCTCCCAGGTCCTACTTCAACAGTCTAACTACTACGCCACACTGGTTCTCTATGAAGTTATCTGGGCACATGCATAATCTGTCCTGCATAAACTGAAAAGGGGGTGGGTGCAGACTGCAGGGGCAGGACACAGCTGGATGTATAGCCTCAAGTTTTGTAAGTATTCTGCTGGATGGATGTCCTGAGAACCTACTAAGACAAAAAATGACATTCTAATTAAAACTACGGTCTCGTGGGAACAAGAGAACTTTACAATTGGTCGCAGCCTGTGAACGTTCCATACAAATGCTGAGTGAGTGCTGATTCCAGAAGCTACTTTGTATTGGAAAAGGTCATTTAGCCATTTCCTAATTTTCTGCAGTGAGTCGGGGTTTTTGTTTTACTTCTCCTTTATCCCAATACAGAAGAACCGCCCTCTAGTGGAGAAGAAGACATTTGCATGACTGGGTTTGCACAATTTCGTTCCAAAGGTAATCCAAAGTCATGTGCATAATATTCTGTATTTATTTTATTTTAGAATATTCCTGCCCTGCCTCCCCCTTCCAAATTTACAACATTATGTATGTAAAGGTCCTATTGAATGTGCAGCTCCAAGCAGTCACCCTATCAAAGGGTTTCGCCCTATTTTAGCTGCCCCTTTGCAAATGCCTTTTGTTTTGTCATCTACAGAGTATTTATTATTGCCCCTAAATGCCTCTTTGAAATAAAAAGTGCCCACACCTTATAGGAGGCCAAACCCTGTAGCTACTCCAAGCAAATCTAGAGGAGGAGTGAAAACATCTTGTCAACTATCCCTTTGTTATGGTGGTTTTGTGGCTCTTAGATTGAAGACTGATGTGTTAGCCTCTGTCTTAGTGAAGGCTGCAGGCATGATGAAGATTTGATGGCAAATCTGTACTTGATGTCTTTGCCAGACATGAAGAAGTCACTCTTTCAGCCCTCCCCTTTGTCTTTCTAAAAGTATATTATATATGTCCATAACTTTAAGTGAAATGTACCCATCTGTGCAACTAGGCTATACCTCCCCCTGTCTGCTGTGCAAATTGCATTATTCCCTCCACCTCAGAGCTAGTTTTCAATCTTTAAGTGGTTCTGATCGTTGCATATTTATACACTGATGCTTCGGGGCATATTAAACCAGTGTAGCTCAAGGAATTTACATTTGACATCTGCTAACTATTTGGTAAATAGCAGATGAGTCAACAACACATTTAAGCTTGAGAAGACTCTTGTTCATACATTATTAGCAGCGTCGTACACAGCGCTGCTCAGGAATTCTAAGAAACCATCAAATCAGTAGAGTTTGAAATTGATGCTTAAAAATCAGTGGTTTTCCAAGGCATGGTCTGCCATCTTGATTCAAAATGGCATCCAATTGTACCCAAACATAGACAAAAACTTGCTCCTTCATCTTAGGAGCTGCCATGTCAAATTTGCTTACAATATCTTTAAAAGGTGCATAGAGAACAGACAAAGGGACAAAGACAAACAACTTTCCAAAACATTTAGCAGGCTCTGAGCATCTACTCCCCCCCAAAATGGCAAATGTCCACAATCTAGAATATCACTAGATCCAGGACTCCTTTACATTGCAATGTGCAAAAGGGAAAGAACTGGGAGGGCCTGGACCAGTTTTCGATCACATCAGTCGTCCAGAGATGGGCAACTTGTAGCCCTCCAAGATGCTGTTGGGCTCCAACTCCCATCAGTCCCAGTCAGGATGGCCTGTAGTCTAACAAAATCTGGGAACCACAGTTTCCCTATCTCTGGGTGCTTCCACACTGTCACTCTTTGGAAGTAGGATTCAATCCCCTACAGACAAACTCATCAATTATAGTTGATTGGAAGGATTTGATCGACCTTTCTGAATTAAGGAAAGTGGTGGCAAAATGCACTGATAGGAAGATGAAGGGTCTTTCTGAAAGGAACTAGTGACATAGCGAGGCTATAGATGTGGTCTGCCTTTCTTGCACCCAAACCTACACAGAAGGGAGGGATGGCATCAATGCTTCTTCTGCTTCAGTTGGACTATATGCGTTCATTTGGGGCCTGATCCTGCAAGCCAATTGTTCTAGTTTCCTCAAGACCCCACTAATTCTGGCAGCGGCAGCAAAAAGGGGGGGGGGAGTTACGTATGCCCAGCACTGGGGTGGACAGAGCCCTGCAGCCTGAAGGGATACAAATTGCCCCCTCCTTCATCCTCATTTGATGATCAGAGGGGTGGCACTCCTCAGTTCCTCATCTGATCTGCAAGGATCGCTCATTTGTGTTACTTGTGTGCATGTGTTTGCTCACATGCATGAGAGTGTTGGGGTGGCACATTCACTGTTGGCATACGGTCCCTGGAAGATTAGCCAAAGGCAAATGTGGCCCTCAGTATGCAAAGGTTTAAAGTTTAATGCAATTAATGGATCTACCACATTTTACGACTATTGGGAGCTGCTTTGAGAGGGTGCCATTGGAAGCCAAATGCAAAATTTCCCAAGCAACTAAAAAGTCCTACTGATTTCAGTGGCACATCCATGCAAGTCTGTTTAGAGCTGCAGCCACCATGCCTAGCTGCAAAAGCATTTCTGAGCATAAGAATATATTGCTTTAACCAGATCTATGGGCTTATATTTTTGAACAAACCCTCAACCCTTCCGTTTTTCTTTTTTTAAAAAAATCTCCATGGATGTATTACATAGAACATCAGAAAGATTTAGGTTTAATATAGTGCTCTGCCTGTGTGATTGTTCACTACATGAAGAGCATATTTTAAAAGTTTGCTGCCATTTTGCTAATGTTTATTATAGGACTTTTTTTTTTAATGTAGGGCTCATTCAAAAAATATTTGCCTGTTGCCTGATATCATACAATTTATGTTTCTGCCACTTCAGCCATATTTGCTTATTTTGTTTACAGGATGGAACAGCTGAAATCTACCATATTTTCAAAATCATGACTGGTGCAAAAGCAGTTACTGTGTTTTCTGGCGTATAAGACTACTTTTTAACCCAGGAAAATCTTCTCAAAAGTTGGGGGTCATCTTATACGCTGGCTACAGCAGCAGCTCCTGCAGCAACACCCCACCAAAGGACAAAACGACAGCAAATTAAATCAGAGGACACCAAGCTTTCTACATGAAGCAGAAGCATGCTTGAAAATTGGCCCCAGAAGCCCCCCCAATCACCAGCAACAGAACGACCCTAACTAGTAGACCACTAGCAAATTCCACGAACAAAAGCAGTAAAAAATCCTCCCAAAATGCTTCAGCAGGTCTGACAAAAGCAATAACCGAGCAAAGCTCAGCAACATCCTAGTGATTGAGGAAGCGAGCCAAAGAGGAAGCCCTCCGGCTCACTCCTCTGTTTAAACAGACCGGCCACACCACGCACACACACCCCCGCCACTGGGAAGTGGAGCTGATTTCCGAGCCAGACTGGAGACTGGTTTTTTAAATTTTTATTTGGTGTGCGTTGGAAGAGGGGTAGTCTTAAATGGCGAGTATATCCCAAACTCTAGATTTTAACTGGAAAAGTTGGGGGTCGTCTTATGCACCCAGTCGTCTTATACGCCGGAAAATATGGTAGTTATAGAGAACTGGAATCTCTGTGCACCTGGCAGATATGAGAGGCTGAGCATCTTTCGTTCAGCGCATACTGGGTCCCTAACCAATAGCTTTAAATGGATTCCAAAACAGGCGTGTCTGCGAGTCGCCCGTAGGGAGAGAGAGCAAATTTGCCTTGATTGACAGAACCCCTGGAATGTGGCTTCTAAAATTAACCTTGAGCTGCTCCCTGTGCTGCACTTCACCGAAATCAGATTTTCCAAGGGCTGTTATCTTATCTGTGACTTAGGAAAAAGCCACATCTGTTGTGCCTGGAAGAAGAACACTGATGGTACTTCAAAATCTGAAATTGCCTGTGCATTTCTATGGATAAAAGGCTCTTGCTTAGAGTGCAAGGAAAACATCTGGTCAGTTTATTTTTAGCTCTGAGTCTCAAATCTTTGGGTAAAGCCAGCCAGAGAGCTGCCTACCTGGAGAACCATTTAATTATTTTGTTTCCAGGGGCATGTTGGACCTTTTTAGCACATTAGCATGGTGCCCCTGGAGGTGGACTCGAGAACAACTAAGCTTTTGGCACACATGTTGGTTTCTTTTTATAATAATCTGACCATTGCAGACAGTGTTCACATGCTCCTATCTTCATTATCCATGAAGGTGAGAACTGCAGGGGGCAATTCATTGCCACCCCAAATTCCAGTGGGAAAATGCATACTACTTCTAATGCATTTTCCCCTCCCTTCCAAGACTTTAATTGAAAACCTTTCTTCCAAAACTCTGGCTTTAGGAAACTTCTGGAATGCTGGCTCTAATCCATGAAGTATGAGGATTTGGAATCTTTCCCCTCTGCAAGTGCTTTAAGAATCAACTCAGTTATTGCAAGGACGCACTCTTGAATATTCACACAGTGAATATTACTGGTGGTGGCTGTTGCCCATGGGAACTGGGAGGGTGAAAAGCAGGGAGCCAACAGAGTTGGGGGGAACAGCAGGAGAGAGAAAAGGGGGTACTGCAGTCAGCTATTGACAACCAACCATGCCCTGGGCACCCCAACATCTCTCAGTGTCAATGAAAACTAATAAATGAATAGAAAGAGAATCTACCAAGGTTACGCTGACACAAAAACCCCACGCATATACCGTGTAAAAAATTGCTTCATATTATTTATATGTTTGCTGCACTGGGCTTCTTCAGGAGGAAGAGTGAGATATAAGTTGAATGAATAAATCAATAGATACAGAAATTAGCGTATGTGACTAGATGGCTATGTATACACTGTGAGTACAACAAGCTTTTTGACATCCTATTCATTTCGTGTCACTGGTGTGAGAAATGTCTCGACTATCCATCATTCACTATCCAGTAGTGATGTATGGAAGTGAGAGCTGGACCATAAAGAAGGCTGATCACCAAAGAATTGATGCTTTTGAATTATGGTGCTGGAGGAGACTCTTGAGAGTCCCATGGACTGCAAGAAGATCAAACGCATCCATTCTTAAGGAAATCAGCCCTGAGTGCTCACTGGAAGGACAGATCCTGAAGCTGAGGCTCCAATACTTTGGCCACCTCATGAGAAGAGAAAACTCCCTGGAAAAGACCCTGATGTTAGGAAAGATTGAGGGCACAAGGAGAAGGGGACGACAGAGGACGAGATGTTTGGACAGTGTTCTCGAAGCTACAAACATGAGTCTGACCAAACTGCGGGAGGCAGTGGAAGACAGGAGTGCCTGGCGTGCTCTGGTCCATGGGGTCACGAAGAGTCGGACACGACTAAACGACTAAACAACAACAATCCATCATTCATAAGACCTGTCCTGGATCCTGACTAGATAGGGGCATCCTTGTTTTCTAATAGCCATAAATCGGGGCAGAGGGAGATTGTGCTAAATGCAGAAGACCATCACATGCCTAAGGTTCCAGGTTCAATCCTTAACATTTCCCAATAATGTGGGAAAGACTCTGGTCTGAAAAACTGGCAAGCTGCTGGCAGCCAATGTAGAAAACATTGAGCAAAATGGTCTGATCCCAATGGCTACTCATTTTGTGTCTGAATACTTTTTGCACTCATCCCTATGATGCCGGCTAAATAATGCCTTTTTTTAACCATAACACCAACACTAGATATCACTAAGTACCACAGTACTTATAGTAAGCTCTTTCTGTTTCTTTTCAATCCTCTTATTAGGTGACGACCCTCAATATTTTTGATCTGACATGGAGAAAAGTAATCCTCCAATCTGTCCTGTATTTAAAATTAAACTGAGTCGCAAATGTTCAAAATGAACTCATGTAAATCTTGGGAGATAAAACTCCTTTTGTGGAGCTCTACACAAGAAGATGGTTTTTGTCAGCTCCGGAGCTTTTTTTAACTTTTCCTTTCTTGACTGGAGGGATCTTGTGCATCTTCAATAATACTATAATCTACTTGAATATCATAAGACTGAAAACAGTTCAGAGAAAGTACAAAGGGAGGGGTGTTTGCCTTCTGCTTGACTTCCCCCACTGCATCAGAAGTGACAGGTGTCTCTCAAGCACAACCGATGAGGTTTGAAGCCAGCAGCCTCTGCACAGGCATGAATATTTATAGTGGTGCCAGAAACATATAGCAATTCTACGCTTGGCGTGGAATGAGGTGGTAGACTGTGTTGATAGAATTCTGGTGTGGCGGGCATCATATTTTCTCTGGGATGGAAAACTCCTGAATGTAATAAACAAGCATATCAGGAAGAAAGGTCCATTCTTCTTCCACTTGCATCCTGCCCATCATTAACCACAGGTGTTTTTCTGTTATTAAGAACGTAAGAGCTCTGCTGGATCAGACCAAAGCCCTCTCTAGTTCAGCAATTTCTCTCACGGTGGGCAACAAGATGGTCACAGGAAGCCCTCCAACATTGGAGATGGTCAACACATTCTCAGAGTCAGCTCAGATTCTCAGATAGCAAACCCGTTCTCAAGAGATTGGATATTCATATAATCAGTGAAGAAGAGGAGAGTATCAGCAGGATTTGCAGAACTCCTAGGTTTCCAAAACTGCAAAAAAACAACAACCACCCTTTAGGAAAAACATTAAATGGTGGGTGTAGGGCTCAAACTGCCCACAGAGGACTGAGTATGCACAGTGGGTCCAGGAAGCTGGCTGACTGGTAGGGAGGAGGAATGGAATGGAATGAAGGCATGGCTGGCTGGCTGTTTGAAATACTGAACAGGAAGAATCCACACTGCAACATTTTGTTACAGCCCCCCCTTTTTACTAGCATAGCCATCAAACAGAGAATAGCTTGGCAAAGTGGTCAGGCATCCTCCCTGTAAATGGCCCACTTTGCAGGACAGCTGCCACTGCTGGGGTTTTTTTGGGGGGGTTGAGGGGGGTGGAGAGACATTAAGATTTTCATGAGCAAACCAAGATATTGTACATCTTACAGCTCATAACACTGGCTTGCAAGGAGAAGAATCTTTAAAGGAAAATTCCCTTTGGATTTCTTTTTTAATTGACCAAGTACTTCTAATGATAATGAATTTGTTTTCCAAAAACAGAACAAAAACAAACCCTAACGCCTCAACCAACAAATGTTTGCCTTCTCCAAACTGAGCAACGGAGTCCCCAGAGTTTCACAAATCAATGAGCATTAATGTTACATAACCCCAAGAGAAGGCACCTCTCAGCTAAGACAGCACACAGCTGCTTCTGTTTAATTAAAACATATAGGTCTGGGATGAGTTGCTTTGATTTTCTACTTCAGCATTTTTTCCTCCAGCTTTAAAACCATGTATCTATCAAAGTGTGAGAAAGAATGGAATGTTTGTCTTAATAAAAGGCATTTACCGGAGATGTTTCCGCAGCTTGTGGAGGAGAAGACAAATTGGGAACAGACTGTTGGTGATAGGTTCCCATCTTAGCTTTAGAAAACATTTGTAGAGGCTGCCAGTTATTTGTTTCCACACTGAGCCCTGTAGCTTAAGTGACATAAATGTCACGCCATGCCACGTATTTTGAATGTTACACACCTCCCAATTTCTTCAGGCCACATTATATTCCCAAGGAAGTAGGGAAGGGGAAATGTGTCAATTTTGATTCCTCTCCATTTTTAATGTGTCCAATCTTCTGTTCCTTTCTCCACATTTTCACACCAGTTTGCAATTTTTGTTAAAGGCCTTGTGAAAATTCATCAGCATTATAGTATGAATTTATCCTAAAAGGCACATTTGCTATGCATTTTCCCCAACATGCATGTCTTTGCAAAGCAATTTCCCCTCATAAAATGCACGTTGAATGTCATTTTCACAAGTATATGCATTTATAGGCACACTTTACCCTAGTACAGTGGTACTTCAGGTTAAGTACTTAATTCGTTCTGGAGGTCCATTCTTAACCTGAAACTGTTCTTAACCTGAGGTACCACTTTAGATAATGGGGCCTCCCGCTGCCGCCACGCGATTTCTGTTCTCATCCTGAAGCAAAGTTCTTAACTCGAGGTACTATTTCTGGGTTAGCGGAGTCTGTAACCTGAAGTGTCTGTAACCTGAAGCGTCTGTAACCCGAGGTACCACTGTATGTATATTTTTGTACACATTACACAGCTGGAGAATTGCCCCGCAAA
This sequence comes from Podarcis melisellensis, assembly GCF_964234715.1. Classification (NCBI taxonomy): domain Eukaryota; kingdom Metazoa; phylum Chordata; class Lepidosauria; order Squamata; family Lacertidae; genus Podarcis; species Podarcis melisellensis. Next base: position 23,316,772 of record NC_138530.1, on the reverse strand, counting down.
ATTCGGAGAAAAATTCACATTTCAAAGGACTGCTGTATTTCGATTCAGAAATCACAGAAAGTTCAGATTAAGTAAATGTGCTTCTAAATGCAAACTGAATTGAATTTATGCTCCATTCCTACATGCAGCTATTTTTCAATGTAACCACATGTGAGCTGCCACAATGCAGTTCCATCTAGCTGTGGCTCTGTATCATGTGAATGATAAGACCATGTTGCATGTTGGAATTCATAGCCCACGTGCAGCTTGGCAAGAGAGCAATTAGTGTCTTGGCTACAGGCTAGGGAGACAGAGCACAGAAGGAATCTGCCTAGAGATAAGAGGACCCGATAACAGTTCGGTGATAGGCTGAGGTCTCTCATATAGGCAGCATGACCTATGACACTCGTTTAGGTTGCTAGTTAGTTGTATTCTGAGTGCTTGGAGAGTGAAGAAGTCGTGTCTGTATATAGCTTGTGAGTTTACTGCCGTATATAATAAACTACAAAAATCAAGTTACAAAAGGCTGGTGCCACCACACTAAATGTCCTGATTTTAGTGGCGGTTATCTTCAGGAGAGGGACGTGGGTGGCGCTGTGGGTAAAACCTCAGCGCCTAGGACTTGCCGATCGCATGGTCGGCGGTTCGAATCCCCGCGGCGGGGTGCGCTCGCGTCGTTCGGTCCCAGCACCTGCCAACCTAGCAGTTCGAAAGCACCCCCGGGTGCAAGTAGATAAATAGGGACCGCTTACCAGCGGGAAGGTAAACGGCGTTCCGTGTGCTGCGCTGGCTCGCCAGATGCAGCTTGTCACGCTGGCCACGTGACCCGGAAGTGTCTGCGGACAGCGCTGGCTCCCGGCCTATAGAGTGAGATGAGCGCACAACCCTAGAGTCTGGCAAGACTGGCCGGTACGGGCAGGGGTACCTTTACCTTTACCTTTATCTTCAGGAGAAAGGATTGAAATGACCAGACAGGGATATCCAAGGTATGGTGTTAGTGGAGGTAACCTGGTTCAGGGATTTTTATGCCCTAGAGGACACAATGAATGTGTTGTTCACCTGAAGAATCCAGATGATGATGATGATGATTTATTTATTTATACCCCGCCCATCTGGCGGGGTCTCCCCAGCCACTCTGGGCGGTTTCCAACAAAATATTAAAATACAATAGTCAGTTAAACATTAAAAGCTTCCCTAAACAGGGCTGCCTTCAGATGTCTTCTAAAAGTCTGGTAGTTGTTTTTCTCTTTGACATCTGGTGGGAGGGCATTCCACAGGGAGGGCGCCACTACTGAGAAGGCCCTCTCTGCCTGGTTCCCTGTAACTTGGCTTCTTGCAGTTAGGGAACCACCAGAAGGCCCTCGGCACTGGATCTCAGCAGAACGATGGGGGTGGAGACGCTCCTTCAGGTATACTGGACCAAGGCTGTTTATGATATCATGTGTCTATATGGCTCCCTCATGGCTTCACCTGAATTGCAAAGGGTATTTCAAATAGACTGGCATAATCTTTCACAAACATGAAACTGCCTGCTTCACACTAAATAAAGCCTACGTGTTTCAGGAGACACAGATGTGGTGTCCCTCCAGTTCGCAAACAGTGCGAGATCTAACCTGGTTACCTGCCATTTCTACATCGTTGGAAACATGTTAGAGGGTAACTGTGCCTCAATAATAAATCAACCTTTTCTCCATCCCCTCTCCCTTCCCTGCTTATTAGTGTGCAGTTGACAGTTATCCTTCAATGTTATTTTAACATTCTGCACAACAAAACAAAATAAAATGGGGAAAATGCTCATTATAGCCCCAGCGCTGATTGCTGCCTTTGTTCTGTGATGTCTTCAGCGGAGTGAAAAGCAGGTCATGCTGGTTTTGCCTCTGCATGTAAAAGCCCAAAAACAAAACAAAAAAAGCATGAAGAAATACGCCTCTCACAATGGCACTTTGCAGTCTGAGCGATAAAGTAGTGTGCAGCTTGGGAGTGTAATTTTGCTAGCTTGAATCCCTCCGGCCCACAGGGTTTCTAACCAGTGGAGACAGAAGGGGTCCGGTTGTTGGTTGCATGATCTGAACAATTGCTGGAAAAGAAAGTGAAAGTCAGTGCCGCTGTTCCCTATCCAGATTCCACCCCTGCATCATTTGCTTCCTTCTTTATTTAAATATTTTAATTGTGTTTGTTTTGAGCATGTGTGTGCAAGACCATGTTTCTGTGCACGACACCCGACACAAATTATTATTATTATTATTATTATTATTATTATTATTATTATTATTTGTCGCCAGGCAGTTTCGGTCTTGCATTTATACCCCGCCCTTCCCAGTTCAGAAAACTGGGCTCAGAGCGTCTAACAACAAATTTAAAACACTTAATTGATGCAACAAAAACCAGCATAAAATACAGTATAAAACGTGAATAACAATAAATTCAGAATTCAAAAATCAATTTAGGGGGAAAATCCATCCAATAAACATTAAATGATCACCAGGGCTAGCTGGCTAAATTAGTCCTATTTGGGCCAGCGAGGAGGCCAAGGGAGAATTAGCTGTGGGATCCCATGCAAAATTTGAACTCTAGAATATAGGAAGTTGTCTCATACAGGGTCAGACTATTAGACTTAGGAGTTGTGGTGGCCATGTGTCCGACTTTACAGAGGCCAGTTCTGCATTTTGAGGACCAACTGCTTCAAGTCCATACCCTTTAGGAATACCATTAAAGCACACTACTTCCCCCTAAGACCTGAGAACTGAAGTTTACCATCACAGAGCTATAATTCCCAGCACCCTTAACAAACTACAGTTCCCAGCTTTTGAGGGGGGAAGTCATGTGCATTAAATGCATGTACATCCAGCCTCCCGGTCTTTGCGCCTACATGGCCTTTCTAATTCTCATGCTTTATTCAAACTCGGGCACATAGCTAACCTGACTCCTCACTAACCATGAGCTGCAGCCATCACCTTCCCTTCACTTTTTTTGTTTTTAAAGTAAAGCAATCAGACATCTATAAATGAAGTTAGAAAACAAAACATGGAGGCAAGGCTTATTAGGCAGATACAGCGATGCTGCTGTTGCTAAGGATACTTAGCCTCTTATTCAGGGTTGCTAAGCAATCAGAAGGAAGGAATTTGAGGGGTTTCCTGTGTCTCCCCTCCTGAACAGATTCACTGTCCTCTAACAGGAGCAGCTAGCAGCAAGATGCACAGGTACAGTAACAAAGCAGATGTCGTGTGTCTTTAACTGCTGTGTGGCTGGAAGAAATTTTAAAAGTGTACACCTTTTCTTGTAGGGAAATGCAATAATGAGGAAAGTTTCACCTGTTGCCATTGGGGGATTCCCTGGTCCTGAATGGGGTAACTGTGCCCCTGAAGGACCAGGTGCACAGCCTGGGAGTCATTTTGGACTCACAGCTGTCCATGGAGCCGCAGGTGAATTCTGTGTCAAGGGTGGCTGTCTACCAGCTCCACCTGGTACGCAGGCTAAGACCCTACCTGCCCGCAGGCTGTCTCGCCAGAGTGGTGTATGCTCTAGTTATCTCCCACTTGGACTACCGCAATGTGCTCTACGTGGGGCTACCTTTGAAGGTGACCCAGAAACTGCAATTAATCCAGAATGCGGCAGCTAGACTGGTGACTGGGATCAGCCGCCGGGACCACATAACACTGCTCCTGAGAGATCTGCATTGGCTCCTAGTACGTTTCCGAGCACAATTCAAAGTGGTGGTACTGACCTTTAAAGCCCTCAACGGCCTCAGTCCTGTATACCTGAAGGAGCGTCTCCACCCCCCTTGTTCAGCCCGGACACTGAGATCCAGCGCCGAGGGCCTTCTGACAGTTCCCTCATTGCAAGAAGTGAGGTTACAGGGAACCAGACAGAGGGCCTTCTCGGTAGTGGCGCCCACCCTGTGGAACACCCTCCCTTCAGATGTGAAGGAAATAAGCAGCTATCCTATCTTTAAAAGACATCTGAAGGCAGCCCTGTTTAGGGAAGTTTTTTAATATTTAATGCTGTACTGTTTTTAACACTTAATTGGGAGCCGCCCAGAGTGGCTAGGGAAACTCAACCAGATGGGTGAAGCATAAATAATAAATTATTATTATTATTATTATTATTATTATTATTATTATTATTATTATTATATGTCAGACAATTTATTACTCATGTGTAGCCCCTGAATTACATTTGGACCCAGCACAGTAGCTGAATGCTGGAGGAAATTGCCGAAGATGAACTAAAAAGCTCCTTTAGATGAACGGAACTAGTTTGTTTTGTAAAAAGACAAACTTGAACTAAAACTAGTTACAGATAGGTAGCCGTGTTGGTCTGCCATAGTCAAAACAAAAAAAAATTCCTTCCAGTAGCACCTTAAAGACCAACTAAGTTAGTTCTTGGTATGAGCTTTCGTGTGCATGCGTGTATCTGAAGAAGTGTGCATGCACACGAAAGCTCATACCAAGAACTAACTTAGTTGGTCTTTAAGGTGCTACTGGAAGGATTTTTTTTTGGTTTTGAACTAAAACTAGTTACTTTATAAAATGAACCTTCCAAGCACTGGTTGGGGTTAAAAGGAGCCCAACTCCATCTAGAGGGCCCGGGTTTTTCACTCCTGACATAAATAGAGTTTGAACATTCAATTAAAAGCAACAGCAACATACCCGCAGTACTGTTGTGCCATGTAAGATGAGGCTGAGGCAGTTCTGCATAAGGGCATCAAGAAATAATTTACAGCAATAGAACCAATCTGGGTATTTCAGGGACAAGAAGGGGCTGTAGTTGCCTCGTCCCTAAAGGCTAAATAGAGGCGCATCATTAAAAATAAACATTAAGTGAATAGTTCCACAGTTGAACCATTTCCCAGTTAACACAGCAAGAGAATAATCACAGCACATATAATCACACACAGCCAGGCAAGAGTGTTTGGGGGAAATCCAGCATTACAAGTGAAGGAGACCAGGAGACCTTGCATAGGAGAGGATCTCCCCCCATTCTTGCTTCATGAGCAGAGAGGATATTTACTTGATTGACGATCCGAAGATTATACAGTTCAAAAAAGGAACAGGTATTTGACATTTTGCAGAATGCCTTTGCAAGGGGTGAGCCTGCAGCTCAAAACGATTAATTCTGACAAGGATCAGGGAGCGAGAGAGCTGGAAAATGTTCATGTGGAAATTGACTGTGTCATCGCAGAGTTTCTCCCCACGTCTAAAAGCAGTTTAGATCATTTTATAACTGTGTTCTGCATATGGAAGCCAAAGAGCATGTTAGAAGACGGTCGGTGGGAGGGAGCAGGACAATTTTACAGCTGCAGAAAGCAATGGAGAATGTGAGTAACTGAAGCCACATCCATACAATACTATACATTTAAAGCAGTCCCCTCCATCCCAAAACATGGGAACTATAGTTTACCTCTCATGGAGCTACAAGTCCCAGTACCCGCAGTTCACAGGATTATTTTGGGAGAAACCATGTGCTTCAAATGTATGGTGTGAATGCTACCTCCCTTGGCATGCCTTTATGACAGCGGTGGGAGATCTGTGGCCCTCGAGACACTGCTGGACTCCAACTCCCATCAGCCCCAGCCAGCATGACCAAGAATGATGACCAGTGTTAGACTAGGACCTCGGAGATCAGATCCCAGCCATGATTCTCCCTGATGGCCCGTCACAATCTCTCCACCTACCCTCCCCTGCAAGGTTGTTGTGAGGATGAAATGGGGAAGGGGGTGATATAAATGTAATAATTCATAAATTATGGGAACTGCAGTCCAACAACACCCAGATGGCCAGAGCTTCCCCAGGTCCAACATGGGATATCTGTACAGTGGTACCTCAGGTTACAGACGCTTCAGGTTACAGACTCCGCTAACCCAGAAATAGTACCTCGGGTTAAGAACTTTGCTTCAGAATGAGAACAGAAATCATGTGGCAGTGGGAGGCCCCATTAGCTAAAGTGGTACCTCAGGTTAAGAACAGTTTTAGGTTAAGAACGGACCTCTAGAACAAATTAAGTTCTTAACCTATAGTTACAAAACTATAAAGGCAACCATGCTCTCCCCAGTCCAACAAGAGAGGTGTTTGAATATCGACTCAGACTTCCCCACACACCGCAGATGTGAGTATACCTGCATATCTCCATCCCAAGGTTCTGTGAGCTGGTTGGCTGGACACACCTTTGTACACCGATGTACTTACCTTGCGCATCAATTTTAATTATTTCGTTTTTCACATATTGCTTTGTGCATTATAGATACTTTTCCATTCCATTTGGAACGGTTCTACACACTTTGTCATTGCGATGGATTCATTTGGTTTTATAATTGTAGGTTCAGTTGCTGTAACTCACTCTGGAACCTTAAGATGAAGGGTGGGTAAGAAATCTGATAAAACAAATCCATTTTATTACTATTCTTCTCTAGTTGCTTTGAGGTGCCTGGGGAGGCAGTCTCAGCAATATCTCTGAACAGATGGGGAAGGATGGTCACCCAGTGGTAGAGAGCATCTGCTTTGAATGCACAAGATCCCAGGTACAACCCCCATCATCTCCAAGTAGGGTTGGGAACAAATGCTGCTCAAAACTCTGCCAGTCTAGAGAATACCGCAGTGTAGCCTTTTTAGCCTCAGGTGAGAAGAACTTTGCAGACGGACCAATGATCTGACTCTGTGGAAGACAGCTTTCTATGTTCTCACTTCCTGTTTCATAACCTGTCTCTTAGCCAAACTTAGAACTTCCTTTTCATGGAGCAATTACAGCATCAAGAGAATGTCTATAGCTTCTTCACAGCCCTTCACAACCTAGGACCCTCGTACCTACGGGACCGCCTCTCCAGGTATGCCCCACAGAGAGCGTCAAGGTCCATAAATAGCAACACCCTAGTGGTCCCGGGCCCTAAGGAAGTTAGATTGGCTTCAACCAGAGCCAGGGCCTTTTCAACACTGGCTCCGTCCTGGTGGAACGCTCTGTCTCATGAGACCAGGGCCCTGCAGCATCTGATTTCTTTCCACAGGGCCTGTAAGACAGAGTTGTTCTGCCTGGGCTTTGGCTAGTAGCCAATTTGATTCCCTCCCCCTCTTTCTTTTTTCTTTTCCTTTCTCTTCCTGCGATGAGGCTACATTTTAATATTTTAATGTTTCAATATTTTAATGTTGTATTTTGATTTTGTTTTTAAGTTGTATTCATTCCACTTGTTTTTATTATTGCTTGTTAGCTGCCCTGAGCCTGGCCTTGGCTGGGGAGGACTGGGTATAAATAAAAATTATTTTTATTATTATTATTATTATTAGGCCCCAACCTCCCTTTACAAGCAGATCTTTTTTGATACAACCCAAAAAACCTCTCAGAACATTAATTTTCTGTGACCAAGACAGGAAATTATGTATTTGATTGAAAGTGGGCATCCTTGGATAAAACCTTTTGATGCTGCTGCCAGTCAGCTGATGGGATTTGATGGGAGAGATGCTGCTTCCCTCGCTAGACATTACGTCCATCTGGGAGTATTCAGCTTAATTACACAGAACATTTAAATGTTCCTACTTCCCTCATTTTCTCAGAGATGGTTGATATAAGGTTGACACGAAGTTTTAAAATAGACAATGGCTCATATCTTAAAGATGAGATGAAAGGCTTGTCTTCTTCCCAGCAAACCTCTTCCCTTCCCCTCTCCTGGTTGTATCTCCTCCTCCTCTATTTTTAGATAGCAAACTCCATGGAACAGAGACCTGTCTTTTCAATTATGTAAACCACAATGCATATTAATGGGCCTGGATAAATAAGCAAGACTAAAACTCTAATTCACGTAGCAGGGAAGACAACAATTGCTCTTGAACAGGTTGACAACTTGGAGACCAGAATACTTTTGAAGTGGGTACTTTTCCTTATTTTGTGATGCAGCACTCCAGCTAAATAATCTGTATAAAATTGTACCTGTTAGAGGGAAATGTACATAAAGATGCGTGTGTCAGTGAAAATAGCATACAGAGATGCATGATATTGCTTGCAAAAATATTAGATAGTATTAGACAAATTGTATAAAAGCTCCCATTAGGGAATGCTGACAAAATTTTGTTTGCAAGGAAACTGTAAACTGATACAGAAATAGGGTGAACGGAATGTAAGATTGGACAAATGCTTCTTTCATTTGCTCTGTCACACTGTGCCTTAAGGAGAAGCTGTCTGGGATTCTCTGAACTTAACTCACAAATCTATTTCCTAGTCAGCATGTAGCAGTTTCTTTCCACTTAGCAGGTATTCCTTTCGGGTGGGGGGCATAAATCACTGGATTTTGTACGCCTCACTATTCTAAATTTATCTCCAGTTTGAACAACCATTCCCGCATCTATAATTAGGCAAAGTACAGGAAAGTCTTAAAACTTTCCCCTTTGGCCACACTATTTTTCATTAATTGGCTCCCTTCATGTCGGTACCATTATTTATTTCATGGGTTTTGCCACCAAACTCTCTGACCTCTCTGAGAAAACCACTAAACCTAGCTGTGCCTCCAGTTCCCTCCTGTTAACATGCTGCTAATGGTGTTCTGTTAAAAGCAAGTAACTGCATGAAATGGAAACTATAACAACACAACCAAAGTAGCTGCAGAAATCTGGACTTTGACTGACGGTTGTAATTGTTTGTGAACAAAGCTGAGCAGTTATTCACGAATATGCCCGAATTGGCTCAGACCTCAGCCGAATGTGCTATTCATGAATCCAGCAAGAGCACTCGGTGGTTCTTAAGCCCAGAGAGTCATTCATTCTACTGGCTGGATAAGAAACCTAGAATAAACCATCAAGGACTGGAACAGGCTGAAATGGAAGAATAGATCTATTGCAAATATGAAGGGTGCCTCCCAATGGGGAGGTGAATATTGCAAATAGGTTATTGAGTTATTGCAAATGGGCTTTTGGCAACGGTTTTGATTTGGTTTATAATTCCCAGATTCTGCCCTTGGAAAGGAAAAATCCAGATTAAGCAGAGAGAAAATACAGGTTGGCATTTTGAGCCCACACCATCTGGAAGTACATTAAAGCAATGTTCAACTATGGGAATACATTCACCATTAACACATATAGAACTTAGAGTACATTCAGATGGGGGGGCATTGTGTTGGTTTTCATGATTATAATGCTAGTGCTTCTGTCCCACTGCCTAATGTTCTTTCCACACTGCAGTACCTGTTCGGTTATGGAACTGTGGCTTTCTGACATATATACCAGCAGGTCACACTATTCACGCCAATGGACGTAGTGTAACAGAACAACAAATGTCATTGAAAAATGCCACTACTCCTCCACCCTTTCCACAAAGGCATGTTTCTGCTCCCCCATGAAAACAGCAGGATAGAACTGTCCCCAAATTCCATCACTTCACTCCCACAATTTTCCGTGTGAGGGGGCTGCAAAGAGATTTTTTCCTGGAATCAAAGAACACAGAAATGAGTGGTAAACATGCCCTGTATTCCATGAGTGGCTTTTACAATGGGTGAATGCTGAACTATAATGTGGAAATTAACAATTAGAGAAATGTTGGGGGAAATTGAATAAACTGCTGTGTGGATGCAGCCATGCTGTTCCAACTGTTTCACATAATAATATATAATTCTGCCTACAAGTGGACAGACTGGAGGAACAAATGGACCAAGAGAGAAGGCCAAAATGTGTCCCTGCAGCCTGAGAGGAACTCAAGACTCAACTCTGTGAGGCAGTTTAGGCTGAAAGACAGTGACTGGCCCAAGGTCACACAGTGAGTTTCACAGCTAGTCTCCCAAGTCCTAATCCACTTAATATCCCTCCACCTTATTCCACATTCTGGAAAAAAGATGTAGAAGTGATTAAGCTGGAGGAGGGAAAATAATCTTTTCCCACAGATGTAGAAATTTGTGGAGGTCCCTTGTTAACAGTCCTGGGTGACACCTTTAACCAGTTTAGGCTGCAGTCCTGTACATACTTAGGGAGCAATCCCCATGGAATTCAGTGGGGCTTACTTCTGAGTAACATACAGCTTCTTGGGCATTAACCCACACAGACAATTGTGACAAGGGGGACCCCTTCTGAACCAAAGTAGGGCACTTTTCAGTTTAGTTGGTGCTATTTCTATAACAGCAACACTTAAATTGCCCACCATAGCTTTGCAAAGGAGAAGCATGGAGAGAAAACCAAAGTAACTTGGCCACGCCCCTTTCACCTTTCATTGGCCATGCCCTCGTGACCTCCAAGCTGTTCAACCAGGTCTAGTGGACACGAGTTACCACCGGTGCCATCTTCTTTTTCAATTGCATTTTCTCCTTATGCCCTACTTCTCCATTCCAGACAGACTGCATTTCACATAGCCTTTGGGTATTCATCAAACTTATTTCTCTCTCTCCCTGTCTTTTGAACTACAAACTGTTCCCATCAACGTATCTGCTGGTGTCAATGTAATTTGTGTTAAATTAACATCAGGTATTTCTGAAATTCAAATGAAGCTCTTTCAGCCAGGCTTAAAAATTCAATAAGAAATGCATCACGTGCTGACTGAAGCAGAAATCACGGGTCACCAACAAGGGAAAGCGAGACTCGTCTCCCCTGCATCTGAAAATTCATTACACATGCTAGAACAGGAAGAGGTCAAGGAATTAAAACTTTCTAATTTGCTTTAATAGTTAGACGTGGCAGTATGCTTTTTTATATATATGGGGGAGGGAGTTTCTTCTTTAACAGTTTAATAATGGTAGCTCTGAAAACCTGAGAAGTTTATTAATACATCAGGCAGCCTCTGATGTTCTAGTGCTTTATAGGAACAAATCAAATGGGAACAACTGCGATCAATTCAAAAGTTTGGCGTCATATTATTTGAAAATGGGCCTCTGTATCTTTGACACGCTGTCCTTTTAGGCAGCTGCTACCAATTCAAAATTACCTTTATTTCTGGTGCTCTTGCCACAGGAGGCTTTATGCAGTAGGCAAGACTGCAAGGAACAGTTGTGGTGTGAAGCCGGATGCTTGTGCAGTCAAGCGTTTGAGGGAACTCTTCCCTCTCCTTCAACCCACTGACTGAGACTTGTGGACCAGGAAGCCCTTGATTTAGTTCCTGGTCTCTCAGGCTTGGCCACCCCACCTGGAGAAATAAGCATTAGTCCTGGGGAGGCCTACTGAGATAATGTGAACAGGCTTTGAGCATTCCAAAACGGAGACTTGGGCCCAGGCTACCTAAAGGACCATTGCCTCCTATGTCACCATGTACACTCCCTAAAATCTGTGTGTTTTGACTGTGGCGGAAGCTCAATTGGTTGGGACGCATGAGATAAGCTTCTTGGTAACATGACCCTTACTGGAGAACTTCCTTCCAGAGGAGGCCCATTTAACTCCCTCATAACTTATCCTTCACTGCTAAATTTATTATTAGTTTATTCATCACCATCATCATCATTATCATCTAGTTAAGTTTCAGATTGCATAGTTTGGTTTTAATGATAGACCCTGATAGTTTAGTTTAGGGGTAGCCAATGTGGTGCCTTCCAGATGTTTTTGGGCTCCCATCATCCCTGACCAAGGGTCATCCTGGCTGAGGCTGAATCCAGCATCTGAAGACATTGTCCACATTGACTAGCCATGATTTAGCTGGCTTTAATCTTCTGCTATTGTTTATTACTTGGCTGGTTGTGTGTGTGTGTGTGTGTGATGTTTTTAAATAATGCAAGCTGCTCTGAGCACCATCGTTAGAAAATTCCAGGGTAGTAGGGTTTTATTTTTACATACTACTTTGAACTAATCTTTGACTACATATTCTTACTAAATCTTTATGGTACAGCAGTAAAGAATTAGCACCTGGGTCACTCTGCTTCAACTTTCTTTGCAGGAAAGAAAAAGTAGCATCAATACATTTCTAACTGCTGCAATAAGCATGTATGAGTCAAAGAAAACACAGAGCAACAGATCTCATGAATACTTAACAACATTTTACTATCATGACATTGTGGAGCAGTAATTTCCTTTAAGGAAGCACCATCTCCCTGTTAAACTAAATGTTCGGCTTCCCAACAGAGCACACAACTGGGGCATTGGCACTAAATGTGGAAATTAATTGATGCCAGAGCGAGCTTTAAAATATTTAAAACCAGCATGCAACTGTAGGACAAAATAGAATTCGGGAGTTCAAATGTGGAGGGTTGCTGTTACGGTTATCGTTTTTTAGCCTTTCAGATTATATAGTCTACTTACTGCACTGGTGAGGCACAGCAAATACTACATCAAGGCACTAGTCATGAGCAAGTGTAGTCTTTTGACAGTTGTTTCTCCATCCCTTGACTCTGTTGTCTCCAAAATGCCCCCTGCCTTGCACAGCTGTGTTACGTAGACAAGGTGGGAAAGTCCTGGGAGAGCATTGCCAATAGCTGCTATTACAAAAATAGTTGGGGTTTGGGTTGCATCCATGCACTGGAGTGGGAGGGGGGATGCCCTCCCCCTTTCCGCCAGTGTTACAGCTTCTTGAGCACCTGATCATTTGCAGAGCTCTATGTATTTGGGACGCAGGTGGCGCTGTGGGTTAAAGCCTCAGCGCCTAGGACTTGCCGATCGAAAGGTCGGCGGTTCGAATCCCCGCGGCGGGGTGCGCTCCCGCTGCTCGGTCCCAGCGCCTGCCAACCTAGCAGTTCGAAAGCACCTCCGGGTGCAAGTAGATAAATAGGGACCGCTTACCAGCGGGAAGATAAACGGCGTTTCCGTGTGCGGCTCTGGCTCGCCAGAGCAGCGATGTCACACTGGCCACGTGACCCGGAAGTGTCTCCAGACAGCGCTGGCCCCTGGCCTCTTAAGTGAGATGGGCGCACAACCCCAGAGTCTGGCAAGACTGGCCCGTACGGGCAGGGGTACCTTTACCTTTACCTTTATGTATTTAGCAAGCTGATCTTATGCAGCCAGGGAATTCAACAGACATTTCTCCTACCTAGGAAACTACTACGCATAGGATGATAAGCCATGCCGATCTTAATAAACTGGATATTACAATTATATAGAGTAAGCGCTGGGCTTTGGGAAGAAGGGAGGGCTCTGACAGGATCCTGGAGTCTTCCTTCTCCTCCTTCCCAAAGCCTAGTTAGCACTTGCTCAACATTGGGAAGGAGATGGGAGGAGCCTGGGACCCTGCCAGAGTCTCATGCCTTCTTCCCAAAACCCAGCATCTCCTTTAACCAGCTTTTGGGAAGGTGGTGTTGTGCTGGGAGGGACGGGACATCAATAATAATAATAATAATAATAAATTTATTTATATCCTTCGTATCTGGCTGGGCTTCCCCAGCAAAATATTAAATTTTGTTTAATATTTGGGCTGCTTCCAACAAAATATTAAATTACAGTAATGCATCGAACATTAAAAGCTTCCCTAAACAGGGCAGCCTTCAGATGTCTTCTAAAAGTCTGGTGGTAATTGTTCTCTTTGACATCTGGTGGGAGGGCATTCCACAGGGTGAGCGCCACTACCAAGAAGGCCCTCTGCCTGGTTCTTGTAACTTGGCTTTTCGCAGTGAGGGAACTGCCAGAAGGCCCTTGGTGCTGGACCTCAGTGTCCGGGTAGAATGATGGGGATGGAGACGCTCCTTCAGGTATACTGGACCAAGGCTGTTTAGGGCTTTAAAGGTCAGCACCAACACTTTGAATTGTGCTCATATCATACTACAATCATGCTACAGAAATAAATTTCAAAGCTAACTAAAGGGCTCCTGTGAGCAGAAAGTGATAGGTGAGTCTGAGACTTTTGTACATTAGATGAGGTACCAGATTAAAACCTCCTTGTCTCATAACTAGGTAACATGAACAGGAAAGACCATGGATATCTGCAACCAATCAAAGCAGGCAGTACTGGATTGGAAGGATCAGTGATCTGAGTCCATATAAGGCAGATTCATTTGTACATCCCCGACCTCATTTTGTATGATCATACTACTGTTGAGGCAAAGCGTTCACGGAACTACCTAGTGCCAAAGAACTACCCAGCATTATGTTGTACAATTAATCTCTCCCGTCACTTTCCAGAGAGGTAACCTTGCCTCCTTCCAATAAGGGGACATGTGGCAATCGGTGCCATTTGCAGAAACCCAGGTAGCAGTGAACCCAGAGAAGCTAGTTCAAAAACAAAACTCTTGGGGGTATAAGAGAGTGCAGTGTGTCAGATTTTAATCCAGAAGATATGTGCACTTCACTCAGTCATAAATTTGTGTTTGTTATGTTCAAAGTAGTTCACTGGCTTTGTACCACTGCTGAAACAAAAAACAACAGTAAATCTTATTCCATATTACCCATAAAACAGACACATCAGATAGAAGTGCAGCATTTGTACTGCTGTATTTATTCCAGGGTTAAAACAAATAGAATTTTATTTTAGAGAGATGGGGGAGTGGGAGGGGGGAACCATGGTGGAGTCAAGTGTTTCTACACAGAACCTGTCTTTGAATGCAACGCTCCGCTTCCAAGAGATGGGTCACAGAAATGGAATGAAGTTTACAGATCATCAGAAGAATATGTCAGGAGCTAATCAAAACAACATAGCCCTGCTGAAACAACTCCACAGAAATCACAGTCAGGCTCGTATCATAATTTGAGAAGGGGCCTAAATGGTAAATTCCAGTGAGAATTATCAAGCCAAATCATTTCAGGTTGCCATTTTGAATCAGCCTAGAAGTTCAGTCCATAAACCTTTCTTCTGCAAGTCAAATGCACTTTCAACAAGATTTCCAAATGCCCTTGTCCCTAAAACGAGGTCATCAATCAACGTAACAACTTCATTTCTAGTTTGCACTGTCAACTTAGCCTGCCCTACTGTCAGGAATGCCTGCTGCATGACCCCTCTTATTTTCAAGTCAAGGGTGTGAAGACTAATCTGCAAAACTACACAGGAGATAATGGCTTTCTTCTCAACTTCTGGTATTAATTTTGCTCTTCTTCTCGTAAGCGTTAGAAGGTCACCATTTCCCGAACTTTTCTTAAACCCCAAATCAAATCTCTAGAATTTGCAACGTACAATCACATGATTGAAGTGTAATGGCAGAAGGTTAAGTGCAAGTCTTCCTTCCAGTGGATAGTCATTAGTCTCTATTAATCAGGGATCATTCAATTCATCTTTTTTGGGTTGGCTGCCATGTAGAGCGCTATCAGACAGTAGATGGTCCCTCCTATTGTTAGTGCCATCGTGGTCCGGTAAAGAAGCTGATCAGGAAGGCCCCGTTTCAGGTGCACTGGCAAACCATCGGGCTTCTGGTGATAAAATATATACATAAGAATTAATAAAAGCATGTACATTACCATCCTCCAAGCTAAAGTCTATTTGTACAAAATGTGAATGAAAGCTAAACCAAGATAGCAGATAGCAGCGAGCACAGACTATGGCTTTGGTGACCTGCGTAAGTTCCTGACCTTTCTCATGAAAGCAATGAGAGATTACTCAAAGCAAATATGCATATTTGTATTATTTATACAGGTTCTCGATAATTAAGTGCAGCCCACCCAACTCCATCCAGTTTAAGGGATCCATCCACACATAGCCCAGCAAATGTGTTCCACAATAATTTCTAAAGCCCTGGGAACCTTTAGAAGAGGTCCATGAACGTTAACTACATATATTAGCCTGTGTCACAGGGCAGGTACATGCAGCTCAGTTGTGGCATGAATGGCAGGTGGAGGGAAACAGATCTGACTTCTATGGGCTGTGCTCAATATTTAAGCAGCTGCATATGCAGGTCCTTCCTCTCCTTTCTTAACACTTGGTCCTCCTGTCTTGACATCAGAGAGGGACCACAGCTCAGCCACAGAGCAAACAGCTGCAGGCAGGAAACCCCGGGTTCAGTAACTGGCATCTCTAGCCAAAAGAGTCAAGTAATGGATGATGGGAAAGACCTCTGCCTGAAACCCTGGAAAGCCTCTGCCCACTGCAGAAGGTGATGCTGGAACAGATGGACGCAGAGTCTGAGTTGTTAAATGGCAACTTCTTAGGTTTCTGACACTGTGACATTTCATGTTTCCTGTCATTGGTAGCCTATCAGGGAGCACAGCGTTGTGAAATCACAGGGAAGTTCACCACATCCAGACTTTATGGGAGGGGAAAGGGAAACTAAGGGAGGGACTCAATGTCACACTACTACAAACATTCCATGTGAGCAGACATATCAGATTGCCAGATGGAACGATCCCCCTCTCCCCAAGGATTGTTCTAGGGATTCTCCCAACCTCCACCTAGAGCCAATTTTGGGGGCGCACAGAGGGAGGAGATGGATAAAAAGAAAAGCCACATAGCACAAACAGAAGCCCACACATAGGGCTTGCACGGATGAGGATCGTTACATGACTTCCACATCACATCTGCACTATTCACTTACACACAGTATAAAAGAATATGGCAGAATATTCCTTTAAGTGGCTAATCACACAAGATGCTTCCTGGCAAAGCATCGCTAACTTGCGAGTTGTGAGGTTTCAAGAGAAAAGGAAATAACACCAATTAAGAGTGGGAGCGTTTTCCGAATGAAAACAGAATGCGAGAAAAAGTGAGCTTCTTAAAGAGCTGTTATCCCATCAGAACAAGGGAGTTTTGCATATTCCATGCAAGGTGCTCCAGTGGTTTACTCTGATCTCAACTGCTAAACCCACTGCATTTATTAGTAGTTGCATAACGTTAATAGCAATGTTTAACTGTTGAGTTTTAACCTGACTATGCAACTGCCCATGGGCAAGACTGACCTGAATATGGCAAGCATCTGCAACAGACTGGAGAAGCAAAAAAAAGATTAGTGCTGAGTTTATTCGTATCAGCAGATGTTGTCCGAAATGCTGCTGTTATAGAAGTGGAATATGTAACTTGCAAGCAGAACTCTGCATGTACAATGCTCTTTCTTAAAAGTAGAAACTGGAATCTGGTCCAAAATTTTGAGAACTGCCACCATAGATGCATGAGTAGTGCAGAGAGAAATATATTGTGCAGCAACATACTGACATTGCCGAGAGGACTCAAAAGCAAAAAATGGGCTGCCAAGTTTTAGGGGATGATTCTTAAATGTTCTCAACAGCTCCTTTTCTCCATAATCTCCACAGTTATCACTACTTGTGTACAAGCCTGTGTGCCCCCTTCAGATCTCTATGTCTTTTCCCAGGTTCCAGTCTTTACCCTCTCAGGGAGGAATTCAACGTTGCACCAAGGTGGCTGTTCTGTCACAGCAAGCATTTTGGCCTGCCAGACAGAACAATTCCCACTCTCCTCTTCCCATATGCTGTTCTGGGGTCTCTCCCAAGCCAGTTTTTGGGGGGAGGCATGCAAAGGAGAAGAGAAGAAGCCAAAGCCCCAATACACAAGCGGAAGCCCTCACCCAGGGCTTCCATGGACAGAAATCATTAGCTGAATCCCACACTTGGTCTTTGTTCCTGCCAAAGGACAAACAGGATAATTTTCAGATACGGCATGGTTGAAGATTGGGCAAGGGGAAAGAGAACAGGAGAGGGAGAGAGAGAGGTGAGGAGGAGGCAAAAATCATGCAGAGTGCACCTAGCGCTGAACTTACATTTAGCCTGCTGTAAAATTTGTTTCAAGTTCTTTTTAAAATACTGTTGACCTCTAATGTAAACACAGAAACAGAGATATTAGCAGCACTTTATCTACACTTCTGCAAGCCTCAAGCATTCAGCATCCCCAGCGATCAGACACAAATTCAACTAAGATTATTGACTGAATATTGTTTCTTCCCACCTGAAAAAACTTCTGCAGCTCCGGTACCCGGTTTTTACCAAGATACTCGATGGTGGACGGTCCTTCTGAGGCAATTTTAGTTGGCGTTGCAAATATTAGAGTTGGTGACTCTGTAGATACAACTGGCTTGAATCCCTGCATAAAATGAGATGATTAAAACTTTGTTTGCAGTGAGCACAGTTACCAGATACATTATCAGCTATATAAACAAGTGACCAGACAGTAAGAGACTACAAAGCAAGAGCGTCTCTGGCTTAACCTTGAACACTGTACTCCACAGGACCATCCAGAAGAGACACTTGGAGAATTACGGTCAAGAGCATATTTACAGTCTGGAAGTTTGCCTGCAAATGGCAAGTCATGTGCCTGCTATAAAGGGAAAGAGGAGAAAACAGAATCTCCTCCATCAGCTCAGTTGGGTTCAAGTACCACTGACTTCTCTGCCCTCAGAATTAAATGGTGAGAACCTGAATTTATTTGTTCCGTCCCTCCCTCCCTTGATACTTCTTTTGAATTGCATTAACTGTAGGCTGTTGCAGCATGGACCTGTGTATTTCAAAAATAGATTCCGTTTTGCAACCATTAGAATGGTGGCCAATTCATTTCTGGGACCAAGTGCTGGATTTTACCTTTAAGCATTTCTTCCAAGGTCTGGTAGGAACCCATATAGCTCAGAGACAGCCTTTCCCACACAAGCTCCCCTGTTTATATTCTGCAGAGTGGGGGTAGTCCACTGTGTGCCCCATATCACATAAGGGGAGGACACGTGGGATAGGAGAGTGCCCCACAGTTGTGGAAGAACTGTGACAAAATGGTCTACAGCTCTAATGTTTTGCAGCAATCCAGGGAGCAGGCAAAACCTTCCTCTGCTGCAAGACGTTTAAGTAGGCATTTCCGCTTGTAAAATGCTACCGCCATAGGATGCAGAGTTTAGTGACTTTATGGGACTTTAGTTTTATTGCATTAGTGGACGCTTTGTTAGAAGCATCTTCACGCATTGAAAAGGCAAGTTATAAATGTTTTAAATCAATAAATTGCCCTTTCTGCTTCACAATACAAGCTGAATCAAGTCTTTTTTCTTAAAATTTTCCAAATGAAGTCACCAGGACATATTAAAAAGAATCTGCCAACCCAAAGCAGCAAGAAAACAAAATTAGACTGGCAAAGTCTGCCTCTTCCAGATGTAGAAGCAAATGTTTCTCGACCAAGGGTAGCCAATGAGGTGCTCTCTACTAGCCATGGGGGCTATGTTCTCCCTCCACTGTTAGGAGGCAATGTGCCTCTGAATATCAGTTACTGGAATCACAAGTAAGGGAGAGTGCTATTGCACTCAGGTCTTGCTTGCAGGCTTTCCCTGGGCATCTGGCAGGACAATGCAAGAACAGCATGATGGAGTAGATGGGCCTTCAGCTTGATCCAGCAGGGCTCTTACATTCCAACTCTCATCAGCCCCAGACAGCATGTGGAGAGATCATGGCTCAAATCTCCAGCAAACCATGAAGCTTAGCGAGTGACTTTGGGACAGCCACACTCTCTCCTGCCATAACCTAGCTCAGAGGTAATCGCTACCAGAGAAATATGACAAATCAAGCTGTTAGACTATGCTGAAATGGCTAAACTCAGAGACCAAGAAGAAAAGAAATTCAAAAAAGAATGGGGAAAGTTTATAATCTATTTAGGAGACCACTGTGAGCAGATGAAAACATTAGCAGGATTTTAATCCTACTTGTAATGTAACAAATACTACGGACAATATGGATAGATACAAACCATAATTATGAAATGATATGCAGTCAGAAACGATAACAATAGGACCCATGGGGGAGGTCTCGGGATTCAGAGTTATCTCATTCTATGGTTATGTATTTGGTATTGTAACCAATTTACATTTGCAAAACCAAATTAAAAATAAATAAATAACCTAGCTCAGAGGGCTGTTGTCAGATGGAGTTGGGTGAAGCAATGCATGCTGCCCAGAGCTTTTTCCAGAAAGAGTAGTGTATAAATGAAATAAAATTTGGTAAATGACCCAAATCATCTTCTTTGGGAAGCAGGCCTCTGGCTAGGAATGGGCTCTGGAAATTCGTAACTATTTTAATTCACTTGAAAAAGCAGCAAACTACTCTCAAATTAATGGCAAAAAATATGTGCTATTGGAGATGTATTGCTTTCTCAAAACAACAACATTCCAACACGAAGACCTCAGGCCAGCCTTCCTCATGGTGTCTACCAATGTCCATGAATAGGGAAGGGCAAACAGCCATTGCTTACTGCTTCTGTACACATTTTCTGGGTTCTTACAACAAGAAGAAAAGAGGCAGCAACAAGTGAGGAAGAGCAAAAGTGGGGTAGCTTCACAGTAGGGAACACTGCAAAGCTGGAGGGTGGCTGAATGCTACTCTTCTCCCACTGTCCTTCCCTGGTCTTTCCAGTATAACCCCTTGCAAGTCAGTCCCACTATGTTAGAACGTAAGGAATAACATAAGATGAGCCCTGCTGGATCAGGCAAGTGGCTCACCTAGTCTAGCATCCTGTTCCCATGGAGAGCCAACTAGATACTAACCGGGAAGACCACAAACAAGACCTAAGTGAAGCAGTATTGTGCCCTCTTATGATTCCTTGCAACTGGGATTTAGAGTCATACTGCCTCTAACAATGGAGCCATCATGGATAAGAGCCATTGTTCAATCAGGCTTAGTTTCAGGTTGTGAGTGTATAGGATTGCAGCCTCAGTCTAGTCAGCTGAACAGATGTGGGAGCTGACCCCTCAATACCAAGAGGAATAGGAGTTACATTCATAACAAGTCATTCATTTAGTCTTTCTTCCCCTCGAGTTTTGAATGCATTCGTGAACACCCGTTTAAAAAGAAAGTCAATTAAGAGATGAGCGTGCCACCTTCACAATGCAGTGTGTGTTCATTTAGGCATTCAAGCATTGCTGATGAAGAACCAAAACGCAGCTAATTCTGGAATGCTTTACTTCTTACATGCAGGCATTTAACAGAGCTACACTCAAGTAAAAAAGGCTGTGCAGCACAGCCAACAATTACCTACATACAGATTCCCTACTTTATTATTCCAGACAGTGAGTGTGAACACAATATGCTTGACATTAAATTTGCATTTTAACAAGGCTAATAAGTACATGATTGAAATGAATGTCTACTAATTAGTTTTTGTTTGTTCATCTATCAAACTGTCTGCCAATCACATACATTTTCGGAAAATAATGTTCACTTGTCAGGTTAACTTTATGTAAAACTATTTATATTTGCTTTTAAAAAGCATGCATTAGGGAACTCACTCAGCTCTATGGAATGCATCAGAAATCTATCCAAAGACAGACCCCACTGCTATTCTGCATATCTGTGAATGTATTCATAAAATACAAAAAAACCTGTATTGAGAAATATAGCCTATTCTAAGCTACAGCTGAGAGGTATCTTTCCGATATGCACACAGTGTGATCCCCATCTGGCCATTTTGAAATATGCCATGGTATCAAGGAATGACCATAGATATTCTGTTTGGTGAAGAGGAATAGAACATTGATGAACAATGGTTTTTCTACAAGGGAAGTAAGCAGCCATTTTGGATGGGAGAAAACCCATGGCTTAGCAAAAGGGATGTGCTGTGTTGGCAGCAATAGGTAGGGAGAGTGCAGAGGATATAGGGCAAGAAAGAGGACAAGTAGGAAGTGAGTCCAGGAGATAAGAGTAACTAGAAGGCTGGGATACCTGAGAAACAAGATATTTAAAATAAGAGGAGCACAATCGCTGTCGGTGGAAAGGAAAGTGAGGAGAAAAGGGTAACAGAGGCATGTGGACTGCTAGCAAGGAGACGAGAGAAAGGGAGCTGTATAGAGGTTAGTGTACTGTAGTCTAGGCAATCAAGGGGGCTGAATGTCACTTTGTAATATGAACTACTCGTCTAAAATATTTCAGGCTGCGTTAATTAATTGATGGGTTAAAGTATTTACAGGCCGCCCCACTACAAAATAATGAATAAATTGTGCTGTCAACACATAAAACATCATAAAAGGAACACCAAAAAAAATCATTAAAATGACTGGCTCATCTAATAAGTTTGAACAGCGGAACAGGCCTGTCAGCATAAAAAAGACCCAGGAGATGCCTGAAACGCCGACACCAAATGCCATACTTCTAATTGAAGCTACTCAGGCTTCTGAGACACAGGCATTAAATAATAGCGCTCTGCAACATGTTTTCTAAATGTATGAAGTAGTGAGCCCCATTTTATTTTAAAAGATAAAGTTGTAAAACAAAAAGCAAGTTAAAACAATTATTAGAAAAGTGGACAAAAGACAAATAAAAATGCTCGCTGAATCGACTAGCCTTTAGGGGGAAACTGCGGAGGTAAGTGACTTCTCATATCTAAAGACAGGTTGTTCCAAAGCGGAGGAACTACCCAAGAAAGAGCCACATGTCCCCCTGTCATTCCTCCAGCCTCTCCCTGTGAGGGTAGGCAGGGAAGAGCCTGATTGTGTGACTGCAGCAAGTTCACTGTCTGATTTCTGGTAGAGCAGGTTCCTTAGGAATCCAGGACTCAGGCCATAAAAGGCTCTATAGGTCAAAAACAGCCCAAACATCAGTGGACACTGCAATTTAAATCCAGGCTATAAATTGCTTGATGCATTCCTCCACCTCCCCGCCCCTTGCATTTAAAGTACTGTATTTGACTTCCTCCCAAGAATCCTGGGAAATACTATAGAATCATAGAACAGTGGAGTTGAAAGAGTCCCCAAGGTCATATAATCCAACTTCCTGTAATGCATGAATCTCAACAACAGCACCCACGACAGGCGGCCATCCAACCTCTGCTTAAAAGCCTCCCGTAGTTCACTAAAGGGTGCTGGGAACTGCAGCTCTGTGGAGAGTAAACTACAGCTTCTACAATTATTCAGAGCTGTCCAGGTGGTGAAAACGTGCTTCCAAAGGTGTGGTGTGGATGCAACCTCTGCTTTTGTTGCAATGGGTCATGCCCCCCGCCCCAACTAATTTCTCCCGATTTTTATTGCTCACTGTTCGTTTCATTTACCATATACTGCATTCTCTGTACAGGGAAGCCTTTTAATGTGTAATGTTTTATTATGATTTTGTGCATCTTGGAAGCCGCGCAGGGTGGCTGGGGCAACCCAGTCACATGGGCAGGGTACAAAGAGCAACAACAACTATTATATTTCAAATACTCTGCTACAACGCTTATTGACAACAGCTATTATACATATTTCAAATACTCTGCTGTGACGCTTATTGACAACAACTATTGTATTTAAAATACTCTGCCGCAACGCTTATTGACAACAACTATTGTATTTCAAATACTCTGCTGCAACGCTCATTGACAACTACTATTATATTTCAAATACTCTGCTGCAACGCTTATTGGTAACTACTATTATATTTCAAATACTCTGCCGCAACGCTTATTGACAACAACTATTGTATTTCAAATACTCTGCTGCAACGCTCATTGACAACTACTATTATATTTCAAATACTCTGCTGCAACGCTTATTGGTAACTACTATTATATTTCAAATACCCTGCTGCAACGCTTATTGACAGCAACTATTATAAATACTCTGCTACGCTTATTGCCAACAACTACTATATTTCGAATACTCTCCCCAGGGAAGTTTGCCTGGCACCTTCATTATGCATCTGTAGGCGCCAGGCAAAAATGTTCCTCTTTAACCAAGCATTTGGTTGATCCGATATACAACCTATGCCCTTTTAAA
This sequence comes from Podarcis melisellensis, assembly GCF_964234715.1. Classification (NCBI taxonomy): domain Eukaryota; kingdom Metazoa; phylum Chordata; class Lepidosauria; order Squamata; family Lacertidae; genus Podarcis; species Podarcis melisellensis. The sequence continues at coordinate 23,293,341 of NC_138530.1, read as the reverse complement.
ATGTGTGTGGGTTTTGGGGGGGGTATTGAGTTGCTGTTTTTATTTTTATTAGGTATTTTGTGGTTTTATATCTTGATTTTATTCTATGAACCACCCTGAGACCCCCAGGTATAGGGCAGTATAGAAATTCAGTAAATTATCTTTCAAATCAGAACCGGTGAAGGTCCTGTGTGAGTGTCTGGAGGTGGTTGAAGGATGGATGGCAGCTAGCAGATTGAGGCTGAATCCTGACAAGACAGAAGTACTCTTTTGGGGGGACAGGAGGCGGGCAGGTGTGGAGGACTCCCTGGTCCTGAATGGGGTAACTGTGCCCCTGAAGGACCAGGTGCACAGCCTGGGAGTCATTCTGGACTCGCAGCTGTCCATGGAGGTGCAGGTCAATTCTGTGTCCAGGGCAGCTGTTTACCAGCTCCATCTGGTATGCAGGCTGAGACCCTATCTGCCTGCAGACTGTCTCGCCAGAGTGGTGCATGCTCTAGTTATCTCTCGCTTGGACTACTGCAATGCGCTCTATGTGACACTACCTTTGAAGGTGACCCGGAAAGTACAACTAATCCAGAATGTGGCAGCTAGACTAGTGACTGGAAGCAGCCGCCGAGACCAGCCTTGAAAGACCTACACTGGCTCCCAGTACATTTCCGAGCACAAGTCAAAGAGTTGGTGCTGACCTTTAAAGCCCTAAACGGCCTCAGTCCAGTATACCTGACGGAGCGTATCCACCCCCATTGTTCTGCCCAGACACTGAGGTCCAGCGCCGAGGGCCTTCTGGCAGTTCCCTCACTGCAAGAAGGGAGGTTACAGAGAACCAGGCAGAGGGCCTTCTCAGTAGTGGCACCCGCCCTGTGGAACTCCCTCCCACCAGATGTCAAAGAGAAAAACAACTACCAGACTTTTAGATGACATCAGAAGGCAGCCCTGTTTAGGGAAGCTTTTAATGTTTAACTGACTATTGTATTTTAATATTCTATTGGAAGCCGCCAGACTGGCTGGGGAGACCCAGACAATGGGCAGGATTTATTTATTTATTTATTTATGACACCATCCATTTTATATTTCAAATATTCTCTGCTGCAACGCTTCCTTGCAAGCCACCCCAGGGAACACCTGGTGGGCAGCCACAGAAGCACGTGGAATACATGAAGCCTGCTTCTCCATTCCGCCTTCCCCGCTCCTCAATGAATAATAGTAATAATTAATAATAATAATAATAATAATAATAATAATAAATTTATACCCCTCCCATCTGGCTGGGCTTCCCCACTGTGGAGGGTTAGAGAGAGTTCTCTCTTTAGGTCATTGCGAGAACTGGACCTCATGGGGCCCCGTAGGGAAGTCTCTCCTCTACGTGAAGCGCAGCTGTGAAGGTCAAGCTCCCGGCGGCCCGAGAGCGCGGCTGCCTCCGTTACCTGCGGGGCGTAGGCGGCGGAAGCGCCGGCCCCCACCAGCCTCTGCGTGAAGCCGCTGAACTTGTAATACATCCCGGCGCCCGGGGACAGCTGCCTCGCTCCGCCACGCGCGCAGCTCCGCTTCCCCAGCCTTACGAGCCGGCAGCTGCCCGCAGTGCTGCCCGCCAAGAGGAAGGGGTGGGCGAAAAAGGACCTCCTGTGCGACCGGGTCGTTCTTGGACCTCTTCCCCTAGAGGGGTGTCCCGCGCGAGTGCCTGAGGAAGTCGGTCCGAACGACGAAAGCGCGGGCGCCATTTAAACGCCAATGAAGATCCAAAGGCGACCCGGCCCTGGAGTAGGTATTTTACTATTTTCGCGCTCTGGTTTCGTTTGGCCGGCTTCGGAAGGAAGTCGCTTTCTAATCGGGCAGTGAGATAGACAACCTCAAAGCCTACCTCGGTGTACTTTTTGGTCTTCACTGCCAAAGAGATGGGAAAGGTGTAGAGCCGCATTGCAGTTATCCGGAGGCGAAACTTCCTGGTTCATTTTTTGCAGTTTCCCCATCCACGCACCCTTTCCTCTCCTGGGAAAAGAGTGAGAGTGGAAGAAACCCGCCACCTGAGCAGCAGAACTCGAAAGGCAGAGTTTAAGTATTCCAGGCGGAAATATTCTGCACAATTTCCTGGAAGCGAGACCCGTTGAACCTACTGGCAGGCAGTTCTGAGTCGATAAAATAAATCTGTAATAAATTCAGATGTCATCTCAAAGCAGTAAATGCTGGTTGGTGGTTTTTCTTTTTAAGCTTTCACCTTAAGACCTGATATAAAAATAGCAAAATTCCTGTATTTACTGGAGTAATAGGGAAACTGTGGCCTTCCAGATGTTACTGGACTCCAAATCCCATCATCCCAGACCATTGGCCATGCTGACTGCAGCAGATGGGAGCTGGAGTCCCCGTTCTTTCTCCTTTTGCTTTAGTGTGGATGTGCTGATGCCCAATTGTGCATCTACGCTAAAATGCTGGTCTCTTCCATTGCTTCCTAGGAGCATATATACTTTACCAAAACATACATGGCAATCCTGCAGTCTTCTTCATATTTCTGTATTTCATGATGGGATCCACATCCCTCCTAAGAAGATAAAACGAAAACTGCTGAATCAAGGCAACAGGTTACTGTATACATAACACAAGAGCCCTGCGGGATCATTCTAGCCCAGCTTCTAGCCGTGCCTGCCTTTTGGAGAGTACCAAAAATTGCAGCTAAAATCAACCCGGAAGCTGAAGTCGAAGTGTGAGTCTAACCTTAAAAAAAAAAGAAGTCTGTATGTTTATAGATTGTTGTTTTTTGTTTTAAAAAAGAAAGCCAAGAGCCCGAAATCGACCAATCCACGGTAGGGAGGAGCGTCACGTGTAGGACAGTCGCCGAGCAACCGTTGTTAGGGAGAGAAGCCTTTTGATGCTCCTGCATCCAAGAGAAAGACGGTCAGTAGCTGGAGGAAGGTGATGTGTGAGAGGACGGCAGGCTGAAGAGGAGAGAGGCGGAGCAACAACAACAACAAAAATAGCCAATGCTTGGAAACTTAGCTTTTAAAAAAGGGATTATTTCCAGTTCATAATTTAAAAACTCACACTTAATAGTTTTGCTTTGTTTCATAAAAAAATATACACGTCTTGATTGTAAAAAGAAGAAGCCTCAAAGCAGTTTACAAAAGAAAAAGATGAAACAATAAAAATCCAACAAAATTCACAGCCATTCTTTAAAACATACAAAATATATATCCTCTCCTAGCATCTATACACTGGGCTCCGGGAAAACTCTCAAATGGAGCAATTTCGTTTGGAACACTGGGTAGCTTTGGATCTGGAGGTGCTGCAGCCAAAAAGTAAAGAAAAAACAACAACTGCCACATGCACCTTCCACCTTGGCTGGCATAAGGAACAGTGCTTGGGATTTGCTCATTGCTTTGTTCCTCTGGATTATTCTGGCTGTTTATAAAGTGCCATAAGACTCTCTTGCCTCCCCAAGCCTGACATTTTAGGTAACACCTTATGGCATAAGTGTTAAACAGTCACACCACTGTACTTTTAATCAGCCTGCAAAGTTTTAATCAGCTTGCAAAGACAAAAATGTGTGGTAAAGGGCACACTTTGTACTGACAGATTAGATTAGCCCTCAAATGGCTTGAGGAAACAAACATCGCAAACGGTGATGCTATGTCATTAACATAACCAGGATTTTGAAAACTCGACAAGTTGAAATGAAACCATATGTTTAAAACAGCAGTTCATATGGTGGAGAGGAAATTAGCAAGAGTTATTTAAAGCAGGAACCGGAAGGACTCTGCTTGCAAAGTGGCATCTTGATAAATCATCAGCTCGAGTGGGTAATGACAGAATTAACACCTCATTCCTAAACATTTAGCATTCACCACATCAGTCTGAAGTATTCTTGCCATGTTATACTACAATATGGCAGATATGGCAGAATACCAGAGGTTGTTAACATTGCATTGACACAATTGTATAGGCAGTGAATTCTAACTTTTTATTTGTTGTTCAATGGGCTGTTGGGGATGGAGATAAATTTAAGAATGCAACAGAATTGTATTCAGTCTAGATAATAGAATACTAGACATAGTTAGAAGCATTGCCCTATGTATAGATACTCCAACTACTTTCAAGGGGCTTTACTCCCTAAGAAGTGTCCAGACGGTTCCACCAGTTAGCTATCTCCAGTTCTCCCATGGCAGGGTATCTATCCAGATGTCCTTTTTATTCCACATTCATGATGATTTGTGCTCATGATGCTATTGGGGCAGTCACACACAATCCTGCTATCAAGGCTGTTTGTACCTACAAAAGATTTGGAGTGTTCACATTGCCTCATTTCTGATCTGTACATATTGTTGCATGTCATTCCAGTCTCCAAACAGTGCAAGGTTCTAGGCGCTTACCCAGAGCTTGTGTTTCCTTTGGAAATGAGGCACAAAGGAGACTGCGGTGTCTTTATGATACATGGTTTGTGTGTGTGTGTGTGTGTGTGTGTACACACACACACACACACAAGCTTTCTAGCCTACAGCTTTTCTTCCAATTTCTAGCTCATATAACTCCTAAACCCTGACTTTTGTTCTTCTCGCTATCTGTGAGTTGAGGGAGAGGCCTCACCCATTTTTAGTCTGGCACAGAGCCCCCTTTCCTTTGTTCTTTTAATGGTCCATCACTCAGGTAGAATCATAGAGTTGGAATAGACCACAAGGGCCACTGAGTCCAACCCCCTGCCAAGCAGGAAACACCATCAGAGCACTCCTGATATATGGTTGATAGAATCATAGAGTTGGAATAGACCAACTATTCAACTGAACACAGGAAGCTAGTCTGGCTTGATTTGATTTTAAACACTTGCTGGATGCAGGGATTAAAGTGACTAGCACCCAGTTTAATACTCCAAGCCTTGATTAAATTCAAACCCTTACTGGATCCTGCTGTTTGACACCCCCAAACTCATAACAATATAATGTTGAAATCAGGGGTTAGGGAGTCATCAGGGAAATGGAATAAACTGCCACGTGAATGCAGCCTTTGTTTATTTTGCGATGCTTCTCCAGTGCCACTACATGATTGCTATAGTGCAACAAAAGCGAGACAAAAATAAACCAGATCACCTGTGGTATTAAAAGTTGCAGGCTTTCAGCATGAAGAAAGTTGGCCCACATCCCCTTTCTAACCCAGCGATTCCAAAGCCGTCACTCTCTCTAGGTTGGTTAATGTTAATTGCAGGTAAGTCACAAGAAAACATGCCATTCAACCCTTTGCTCTGGCTTCCTGGGATCTGCAAAGCCTCATTAGAGCCAAGGAAAGTAGCAAATGGGCTTGAGAGAGTGATGAAAAGTTCAAGGAGCAAGCAGCATGATGTGAGGAGCAGACTGATGGTGCTTTCCCCTGAGGTTACAGAGAAATGCAAACTGGAGCCCTGGATTTGCATCCACCAATAACCTTGCCTCATAAATATATGAATAAGTAAACACACAAGAGACATTTCCCGGGGCCGATCTAAATGCAAACTACTCTTTGTTCTTTTGGGTGTACCATTGAGGCATGTTTGGGAGGAATAGGTGAGAGATGGTTCTGTGTTCGCTCTCATTAAGCAAAAATGACATTGAAACAGCAGCAGTAGCAGCCTTCCAGGGCTCTGTGGCTTGTTCTTTCAGAAAGGCTTCATGTTCAGATTGCTTTTTAATGAAAGAAAAAGTACAGAATTCCTCTCCTCACACACACAAACACACAGTCTGCACTGCTGACAGCTCAAACGCCTTTGTATTTTCTTGCGGGGAATAATTTCTCAGTGCACCAAAACTTGCCTCGCAGGATCTTTTGTGCAGGACAGATGTCTGCTCCTCGAGCCCTGCGAATGTACCCAAGATGCAGTTCCATTCCCTCAGTCACAGAGAACAAGTGAGTGGGTGGATTTTGAATATGAAAATTGCTGTGTGTGTTCGTGGCTTGTTTATGCAGCAATCATTGGTAAAGAGCTTGAAATTGAAAGATGGGGTAGGAGGGCGGGAGGGAACCCACATACCTGTGTTTGCTATTAATATGCGGAGCAAACCAATGGGGAGACACTGCTAACCTCGCTTCTGAAGTCTAAAGGAAGACTTTAGCAGCAAGGTGACACAATGAGTACAGTGGTACCTCAGGTTAAGTACTTAATTCGTTCTGAAGGTCTGTTCTGAAACTGTTCTTAACCTGAAGCACCACTTTAGCTAGTGGGACCTCCTGCTGCTGCTGCGCCGCCGGAGCATGATTTCTGTTCTCATCCTGAAGCAAAGTTATTAACCTGAGGTACTATTTCTGGGTTAGCGGAGTCTGTAACCTGAAGCGTATGTAACCTGAGGTACCACTGTAGTTTGAAACCTTGCGGAAATTCCTTAAAAAGTGAGTTGTGTTGCTGGCATCCATCTGTCTCAAGTGACAATGGATTGTGTCTCTGGGAGTGTAGTCGAACCGCCGCATTAGCAGCACTGAAGTGATCTCCCCAGGGCTCAAGCCTGGGCAGTGTGTATGGAGGTCCTAGGCTACTCAGATGGCAAGACACACACACACACACACTGCCTCACTGATGTGGTCCAAAGGAAAGCAGAGCAATGTGTTTGGCATCAGTCTGGCTGCAGGAATTGCCAGAAGGAAGAATACAACTGTCTTAGGGACTGCAGTCTGGATTTGTGTAGGGTTTACTCCTTAGCCTCCCCCCTCCCCCCCGAATATATCCCGCAAGGCAGCCAAGGTTTAGTACAGTGGTACCTCTGGTTGCGAACGGGATCCATTCCAGAGCCCTGTTCGCAACATGAGCAGAATGCAACCTGTGTCTGCGGTTCATAAGCCCCATATGCCCCTCGCTTCCCTCTACAGCACGTGCAGAAACCCCCTCCTTGACTATTGGACCCACTATTAGTCTCACCCAGAACCCGTCTTCACATGCAGAGGAAGTCCCTAACTCATCAAAGGTTTGAGATTCATCAGCTACCCTCACCTGGATTAGCCAGTCAATCTAAGCCGTTTCCTGGTGTGCGGCTGCTGTCACATGCTGACAGCTTCTAGGAGCCACAGGTGAGAGCTGAGTACACAACGGGGACCAAACATGGACAAACTAGCCCAGAAGGAGCATGACATGTCTCCCACCAGAGCTATCGTTCCACCCTTACCAAGTGGCGTAGCGTGGGTTGTCAGCACCCAGGGCAAGGCAAGTAATTTGTACCCCCTAACCCATGGATTTGCGCCCCCTAACCCGTGGATTTGCGCCCCCAAACCCTAACCCCCAGATGTTGCGCCTGGTGCGGCCGGCCCCCCTGCACCCCCCACGCTACGCCACTGCCCTTACCACCCCATACCTCCTCCTTCCAAATAAGTGTTTTTCTGGCATTTTAGGGCAAATTTGGTTTGTAGGTTGCTTGGCACCTGTTGTGATGGAAAAGCAAACTGAGAAGAGGTGATCTTCCTTGGGGTCGTGGGTTCGAGTCCCACGTTGGGCAAAAGATTCCTGCACTGCAAGAGGTGGAAAAGACGGCCCTTGTGGCCCTTTATGATTCTACGATTCACCATCTTACATACTCCGTTTTCCAATAATCAGTTCTTTCCATCTCAGGCTTCACCAACAGGATTTTGTGTAGGAATCACCTTAACTGACTGGCAGAAGCATGTGCAGTGTTCCATTGTTTTCCTGGTTGAAATAAATCACTGGTTGAAATAAATCCATTTGTGTTTATTTTTAATCAGATTTGCGTTCCTCTAAGCAGTGCAAACCAGCATACAGGGAGCCCTCTCACGTTTATCATCGTAAAAATCCCAAGAGGTGGGTTAAGCTGGGAATTAGTGACTAGCTCAAGGCCAGCCTGGGAAATTCATCCTCAGCTGAGGAAATGAAATGCACACATTCAGAGGAAATAACACACTGTGCTCCCACAAATATTTTCTTACCCAGGGATTGTTGTTAATCATTTCCTTCTACAGATTTCAATAGTAAAGAATTATGCAAAGAGGAAATATAAATTTATATTCACAATAAAGTTACACAAGGTTAAATGCACGCATCTCTGTAATCAACTGCCCACCTGGTGTTTACTTTAGAGAGAAACTAGCAGGGAATGTGTTTTGGCAGGCTTTGCACTCCAACACAGACACATGAAAAGAAACCCTAGAATATGGGTGAAACCCTTTTTGTTGGTTATGGGGAAATAAAAGGGACAGGAGAGCCATAGCTCAGCAGTAGTGCACATGCAAAAGACTTGTTGTTGTTGTTGTTGTTTAGTCGTTTAGTCGTGTCCAACTCTTCGTGACCCCATGGACCAGAGCACGCCAGGCACTCCTGTCTTCCACTGCCTCCTGCAGTTTGGTCAAACTCATGCTGGTAGCTTCTCATGAGGTGGCCAAAGTATTGGAGCCTCAGCTTCATGATCTATTGTTTATTTATTATTTAAATTTGTATGTCACCATCCCATATACGGTAGATGTGCTCAAAGCTCACAGCAGCACAACCAAAATGCAAACCGACACATAATTCCAGTAGCAATCAGATACTAAATCACTTCAAAATATAACATGACAATCCAGTTTGATTATATGAACATTGTAACATTTTAAAGTCACAGCCTTCTGAATAGCTCAGTTGGTTATAGCGTGGTGCTGATAATGCCAAGGTTGCAGGTTCGATCCTGCATGGTGGCAGCTGCATATCCTGCACTGCAGGGGGTTGGACTAGATCAGGGGTCAGCAAACATTTTCAGCAGGGGGCCGGTCCACTGTCCCTCAGACCTTGTGGGGGGCCCCGACTCTATGGGGGGGGGGGGAAATGAACGAATTCCTATGCCCCACAAATAACCCAGAGATGATTTTAAATAAAAAGACACATTCTACTCATGTAAAAAGATGCTGATTCCCGGGCTATCGCAGGCAGGATTTAGAAGGCGATTGGGCCAGATCCGGCCTCCGGGCCTTAGTTTGCCTACCCATGGACTAGATTATCCTCAGGGTCCCTTCCAACTCTACAATTCAATGATAAAACACACTATCAAACACCTAGGTCACGTGTGCAACAACAGAACAGCTAGGCATGCTTTTTTATAATAAGAATACAAAGCTGAAAATGAATGAACTGCAGCTAAAATATTATGTTCATTTTTCACATGGTCTAGTCCTTCCCCTGCCCACCCCCTAATATTCTTAAGAGGGTCTCTTCTCCAGTCTTCGGAGAGTAGCTGGAAATGGGGAGGCAGAAAAAGGTCCTCCTTTCCTCCCACTCTGCAGTTGTTGTTTTTTTAAAAATAATAATTATTTTATTAATTTATTTACAACATAAATCCACAACAACTCATACATAAAAACAAACACACTACCACTGACAATTAAAACATATCAAAATTAAACTCCTATCCACTTACACAAAGAAAACATCACATAAAAATAAAATACTTCCTTTATCCTGTAAATGGCCTCCTTATTTACTTCTTGTATGCTGTTTCTTTTATATGTGATTATTACAATTTTTTTCTAATTGTGACTTATAAAACTGCAAAATCTCCTGTAGAAATTAATTGAAACAAGTGCAGATGTATATTTTGGGGCACTGTTTGGTAAAGTATTCTCTGCATTTTTCCCATGCTTTTTGAAATTCTTCTCTTGGTTGTCTCCCAATTGTCTCTGTTAATCTGGCGAATTCAGTATAATCTAATAATTTATCCTGCCACTCCTTTTTTGTTGGCACTAATTCTTTTTTCCAATTTCTGGCAATTAAGGTCCTCGCCGTGCCTGTGGCATAAAGGAACATTTTCTGATCCTCTTTTGCTATACCTGTGTCTGCTATTCCTAAAAGGAAAGCTTCTGTATTCCACTCTGCAGTTTTAATCTGAAATCTTAGGCGCAGTAGTATTCCCAGAGCTCAGAAACTGCTCACACTAATGAAATTTCCTGTAGCAAAATGCCCCTAGAACAATGGGAGTTTCGAAAACTGGCATGTGCCCCATGCTGCTGAATGCTGCTAGCTTGCCTGGCCACCTGTGAGGGAGTTAGATCATTCTAGCTCTCAGACAGGGTCAGGAGAGCAGAGTGGCCCTGAATGTATGGTGGTGGCCTATTCTTGTAGTAGATTGTCTTGTCACAACCCCATCAAGTTAGTCGTCACCTGCAAGTCGTCCACCTATCTAGTGCTTGCCTATGAAAATAGTCTCCAAGGAAGCATGACTGTGACTAATACAGTGGTACCTTGGGTTACATATGCTTCAGGTTACATATGCTTCAGTTTACAGACTCTGCCAACCCAGAAATATTACCTTGGGTTAAGTGCTTCGCTTCAGGATGAGAACAGAAATCGTGGTCCGGCGGTGCGGCGGCAGCAGGAGGCCCCATTAGCTAAAGTGGTGCTTCAGGTTAAGAACAGTTTCAGGTTAAGTATGGACCACCGGAACGAATTAAGTACTTAACCTGAGGTACCACTGTGAGGGAACCACCAGAAGGCCCCGGTGCTGGACCTCAGTGTCCGGGCAGAACAATGGGAGTGGAGACGCTCCTTCAGGTATACTGGACCAAGACCGTTTAGGGCTTTAAAGGTCAGCACCAACAATATTGGTACCAATAACAGCACATTCAGACTGCCTCCTGAATGTACCAACAATATTTGCTTATCTGTTGTTGTTTAGTCGTTTAGTCGTGTCCGACTCTTCGTGACCCCATGGACCAGAGCACGCCAGGCACTCCTGTCTTCCACTGCCTCCCGCAGTTTGGTCAGACTCATGTTTGTAGCTTCGAGAACACAGTACAACCATCTTGTCCTCTGTCGTCCCCTTCTCCTTGTGCCCTCAATCTTTCCCAACATCAGGGTCTTTTCCAGGGAGTTTTCTCTTCTCATGAGGTGGCCAAAGTATTGGAGCCTCAGCTTCAGGATCTGTCCTTCCAGTGAGCACTCAGGGCTGATTTCCTTAAGAATGGATGCGTTTGATCTTCTTGCAGTCCATGGGACTCTCAAGAGTCTCCTCCAGCACCATAATTCAAAAGCATCAATTCTTCGGTGATCAACTTTCTTTATGGTCCAGCTCTCTACTTATTTGCTTATCTACTTAAAGCATTCTTACCCTGCTCTATAGCTGAAATAGCTCTTGGGGCTGCTTTAAAAAGTCTGTGGTCTGACAATCCCTACCCTTGTGGACAATCCACAAGGTAGGACACACAAGGAAATTGGGCTAGGAAGGAGGAGGAAAAGGAAAGCTCACTCACCAACTCTTAAAATGGCACTGGGAGGAATTTCTGGCCTGTGGGCCAAACATTTTGGGGGAAGACATGCTCACCTGCTCTACAACTGGCACCATACAGGGCATCAGGTGTGGGACAGGGAAGGGCTTCAAGCAAGATCCATATTGTTCCTTCACTGATGTGAGGCATGCTCCCAACCACCAATCAGCTCAAGGGCCACAGGAGCCCACCTTGCTCAAGGTGGGGAAAGAGGTTTTCATGTGTGAGTGAGGCTGAGAGGTGAGTGAGGCTGAGAGACTTCAGAGAAGTGTGACTAGCCCAAGGCCACCCAGCAGCTGCATGTGGAGGAGTGGGGAAGCGAACCCGGTTCACCAGACTATGAGTCCACTGCTCTTAACCACTAAACCACACTGGCATCCCAGCAGATAAGCAAATATTGTTGGTATTTCAGGAGGCAGTCACAGTCACCTCCAACATCATCATAATATTTGGCTGAGACATGGGTAGCCCTGCTCGCCTGTCTAAGTGGACCTACGAGGTGAGGCCAAATAAAGATCTGGTCACTAGAGCCAGGAAGCTTCCCACTCCTGTCTTAAAGTAGCAGGGCTCAACTTTGGTGACCAGCTGGGATGGAAATGGTCCAGGCAGCTGGTATCTCAGTAGACCTGATAGAATAAGCCTGCTTCTCTTCCCTGCTCTGCAACCTGAAGATATTACTGCTGCTAAGTGACAGTTTGGGGGGAAGCCCAAGTCTTTTTCTGCTGCAGTCTTGTGATTTATTTTATTTTTTTGCTCCAAGCTGCCTGAAGAGCTATGATTTCTTTTCTAGGCACTCGCCAAACATTTGTGTCTGGTATGAAAGCCTGAAAAGGGCGGCCGGGGGTGGGAAGGTGGGAGGAACGGAACTATAAATCCCCTTCATATCCATTTGTACATTCAGAACCTTTTCTTCTGTTTGTCTTTTATTCAAGGTACTTTTTTCAAATTGTAGGTGCTCATTCCATCCCATTTGCTTATGCCCATAGCAACACCCCCGTTAGACATAATGCAGAAGCATTATCATTCTTCTCAAGAATGGCAAAGTGCTGAGGAGCAAGAGAGAGTCAGGGATCCAACATGTTTTAAGGGAGGAAATATTGTGCCAGCGTTTTGCTTTGGGCAAATCCAGAACTTTTTCAAATTAGCTAAGATGAATCTGGGGAGGAAAATTAATGAAAGAAGGTGATCTTTTCATTTCATTAGTCTGTGTTCTAACAATCCAATAAAAGTCTCTTGAATAATAAAGAATACGCTTTCAGAAATTTCATTTTTCCGTAATTACATTGGCAAGGAATAAATAGTCTGTAATTGCACTGGATGAGTTATAAATTATAGCAAGTTTTCAGCAGAAAGTACTTTTGAAGTTCCACTTGTCTTTCTATACGGTGGCTTCCATGTGTGTTCAAGGAAGTGCCTACTGGTTCAATTAAAATTACCTCGTGCAAAAATGGAAGGGAAAGAGAACATGTCCATGAATGCACACACTGACGATCCATCCCAACACCAAAACCTCCTTGAGGAGGGAAACATTGATCCAACAGAAAACTGTGAAACACAGGCACACAAGTAATCTATATTTCTTTCTATATACATAAAAATGTAAGGTGTCATCATGCTGCAGTTCATATGGCCATCAGTACGTGGCGACAACAACTCCAGTGTGACTAGAAAATGGCAGGCAGGCAAGCAAATAGTGTGGATGGCAGGAGTCCCAGACTAGCTGGTTAACCAAGAGGGGGAGACACTTCAGAGAGCAGTTTGGCAAACAATACTGTAGACATTATTGTACATAATAATATCTACATCATATTGTGATGAAGAGCAGGCTTAAAATGAATAAAATTAAACAGAAATGGCATGGAATCCACATACCCTCAGAAAACTCCTATGCATGATTACAAATTACTTGTGCCCACCAGCAGAACCCCAGTGGTTCAATTTAGGGTTCGAAACACTTTTAGGCAGGGCACATTTGGAATTTTGAGGAAGTATCACAAAACAGCTGCTGTAGAGGGCATTACATTAACATAAAATGGTTGCTGTTATGTACTGAGTTGAATAGGATCCAAAAGGCAGCAGTCTGATTGGTCCTAGAACAATAGGATTCAGAATGCAGCAGTCTGATTGGTCCTAGAACAATAGGGTCCACAATGCAGCAGTCTGTTTGCTCCACAGGAGCCACCCAATCCAGCTCCAGGTGGAAGTGAATCCACAACCTGATTGGCCTACAGGTGAATCCCGGAATTAGCCAATCACGTGGGGCCCATTGTGTAAATCACGTATATAAAGCAGACATTCTGGGGGAACTTCCATTCCTCCTCACCACTATGAGCTGAATAAAGAGCATGAAACCCACTCTTGACTCCAAGTATATTTCAATTGCCACATCTGAAGGAAGAGGAAAAGAGACAGGACCACAAAACAGCCCAAGCACTCACTCACCCACCCTCAATCAATGCTGGGAAAGACCCTGCCAAGCTAACTCACAGAGAGATCTTTGCACATTTCCATTTGCAGAAAGGAACTGGGGGTGGATGTGCAGTCCTGGCATCCAATGAAATGTGGCCATGTTGAAGGGGAGACATTCAATGAAGAAACAACTGAACCAATACCATGGGGAACAGAGCAGGAAAGCAAACAGTCTTTCTCATGCATTCTGGTTTCTTGAGGGGATTTTGCTGGCATCGTAGGATGGACTGGTGGTCACCATGTTGGTGACCCCTGCTATAAGGTCCAGAAATCCACTGTAAGTCTCCTCATACCACACAGAATAATACAACTGCGTGAAAAGGAAAGGTTTATATTTTTCAGGAATTAGAAAATGCTTTGCAGGCAAGGGAAGCAAGCCAGAGGAAATTGCCTCCAAGCAAATTAAGGCTCCCAAACATTGCAGATGACCTTTGTGTTTAGAAGTCATGCACAAGTGTGCTTTCAGTATAACATCCTTTCACAGCCATGTACAAAGTACCTTAGAATAGAATATAGAAATAAAAGAGTGTTTAGAGAAGGCAACACTTGAAACTGCATAGGGAAGATCTGAGAATGCTACTCGTCAGAAAGCCGGATAAATCCAACCTGTTCAAGCAGGGATTGTCAAGAGAAGGAGAAGAAAGTCTCAAATGCTACAGAGATAGAAGCGTTCTGCCTGAGCGCCTCAATAGTTCAGAAGGAAGAACAAAATTAATCCATTGCTGCCACATGCATTTATACCTCAGAACTCATAAATTACCCACAACCTCGAGCTTGTATTTCCTCCTTCTCCAGATGGAAATTACATTTCTTGAATATAGATTTCCACATCAACTCTGGGCACTCATTAGAGCTCGAAGGCTGCAGTGCCCTTCTCGCGTTGATACATGCGCACAGTCGCACACACTTTCGGCCTGGCAAATCCCCGATTCGTCTAGCTAAGCCTTTTGAACCACTGATTGATCGAGTCCATTCGGGTGGATTGAGTGAGCCATTACTTGTGTCAGGGAACGTTTGAGGCCCGATTGATTCTGATGCCTTGATGGAATGCAGATGGACTTCCTAGGAAAGTCATACCTGAGACGAGGAAAAATGAGGTTGATTCCTGTTGTGAGAAATTATTGAGATGGATGAAGACTTATAGACGTGGCAGGAATGTTCTGAGGAGCAGCACTGTGCATTAGGGGAAGGGTTGTAGCTTTGCATGTAGAAATCCCATGCTTAGGAACAGGCATGCCTGTCTGTTGTACAGGAGGAGAGAGGTAGGTTGGCAGGCAGCATGGACCAGGACCCAAGAAGGCAGAAGTGGGATGAGGAAAACCCTTACACAGGACTTAGAGCAGCAATAAAACTGGCTATATGCTGTTAGTTGAATGGAGTTTACCAAGAAAGGCTGAATGTGTCATATTGATCCAAAGCAACCAGCCATAATATCATAGCCTGAAGGTTTCTAATTAGAGCAGAACTCAAGAAGTAATAACACCAGAATGTTCTCCATTGTTTATGGGTGATGCAAGACTATTAGGAAACTTGAAAGAACGTCTCGGCAACGTTAGGAACAGCTCCCCACACATACAGACCCTCCCTGCCAATGAGACCAGGGCTTTCCTGCGAGCGAAGCTTGCTGGCCTTTTTCCTAATTTACTTCTGCCTGAAGCTCCAGCAGCTTTATTCTATAATTTAGCATCTCTCAGAAAGGCGCAGAGGAAAGAAATACATTAAAAGACTTGAACTTCCATTGCGTAGTGTAACTTTTGTGCCGCCGGGCAAATGCCACAGTAGGATGTATCGACAGAAGTATTAAGGCGCAAGATAAAATTGTTTTGCTCCGTCCAAGGCCCAGCAAGACTGCTCCGTCCTGTTCTGTAGCATTCATATGTCCACTAAAGCAGAGGTGAACTAGAAAGGATTGAGGGGGCAGGTATAAATATGTCAAAAAGCCTCCATCTTGTGAGGCTGTGTTTGTGTGTGAGAGAGCAAGAGCTAGAGACAGAAACAGACAGACAGACACACACACACACACACAAAGAGAGAGGGGGGTACAGTTGATTATGTAAAGGCAGCACTCCTCTTATTTTATTATGTCCAATCCTGGCATCCTATGAAATGTGGGCATACTTAAACCCCTAAACGGCCTTGGGCCAGTATACCTGAAAGAGCGTCTCCACCTCCATCGTTCTGCCCGGACACTGAGGTCCAGCACCGAGGGCCTTCTGGTGGTTCCCTCACTACGAGAAGCCAAGTTACAGGGAACCAGGCAGAGGGCCTTCTCGGTAGTGGTGCCCCCCCTGTGGAACACCCTCCCATCAGATGTCAAAGAGAAAAATAACTACCAAACTTTTAGAAGACATCTGAAGGCAGCCCTATTTAGGGAAGCTTTTAATGTTTAATAGGTTATTGTATTTTAGTGTTTTGTTGGAAGCTGCCCAGAGTGGCTGGGGAAACCCAGCCAGATGGACGGGGTATAAATAATAAATTATTATTACTATTATTATTACTATTATTATTATTATTATTATTATTATTATTATTATTATTATTATTATTGATGTTATTCAATGCAGGGGAGGCCAAGCAGGAACTGAGCAGAAAGAACAAGTAGTCTCCCACCTATTGTGGATTTTTGAAGGAATAATTATTGAAGTGTTGCTTAGCATACTGGCACCCATGAGTAATTGTGCATAAGCAGGACTCAACGTAGTCTTCAGCAGATCATTCCCTCTCCTCTCCCATGAGTCTCCTAAATCGGTTACATGGGTTCTGTCAACCCTCAGGAACAGACTCAAGGATGGTGTGGGGCACGTGCAGGAGGATGGGGTAGGGGGTCACATTGTGCTAGTGCTAATCCTTATGCCACCATAATTATTTGGTTGAAAGCCGCCCTTTTTCAACAAAAGAACTGCCACAGAATCAAATCCATGAATGAGTTCAGATGGGATTCAAGTAGATGGCTGGGCACTCTGGGAGTAAGCCCAAAGTCCATGTAATGTCAGTCTTCAGTTATCTGAGATATGTTTGTCTTGCATTATAATATAATGTCTCCCTTTGGTTTGCTTATAAATGTCATGTGCCATTTCCCTGGTTCAAAGTGATGTACTGATCCTAGCCATTTATTTTTAAATAAAAAAATATGGGCTATTTTCTCCAAAACTCCTGAATGCAATGTGCGATGTACAAAATTGCTCAAAACAATATACAAATATCCTATCAACATTTGGAGGTGGAAGCAGGGGGCATACTTCTGTATATGCTCTTTATCAAATGTGTTAAATCCCACATTTAGGAACATAAGATAATTATCTGATGGATTCGAAATATATATATATATATATAGAGAGAGAGAGAGAGAGAGAGAGAGAGAGAGAGAGAGAGAGCGCCCAGTAGCACCTTAGAGACCAACTAGTTTGTTCTGGGTATAAGCTTTCTGAAGTATAAGTTATTTGAAGAAGTGTGCGTGCACATGAAAGCTTATACCCAGAACAAACTTAGTTGGTCTCTAAGGTGCTACTGGACATTTAATTTTTTAAAAAAATATATTTTGACTGCGCCAGACCAACACGACTACCTACCTGTATCTGATGGATGTGAGGGCGATCTGGCTGCAACGTCTGCCACTCCATTGATCCCCAGGGTTGATTCGGCTTCCTTGCTCACTGCTCCATGTGTGTCCCTTCCGAAGTTGCGCATTCGGTGGAAGAGGATGAGCATCCCAGATAGAAGGAGTGTACCGTTCTTCGGTCAAGGATAATGATCAATAATACATTTTATGGTGTCCAAAAATCACATTAAGGAAACATTACACAGAGCTGCAGAAGAAAGTTAGAATAGAATTCAAAGCTTGGGCAGCAGAAGCAGCAAAAATGTGGGCAGTCCCAAGAAGAAGAAGAAGGAGGAGGAGGAGGAGGAGGAGGAGGAGTTTGGATTTGATATCCCGCTTTATCACTCCCCTTCAGGAATCTCAAAGCGGCTAACATTCTCCTTTCCCTTCCTCCCCCACAACAAACACTCTGTGAGGTGAGTGGGGCTGAGAGACTTCAGAGAAGTGTGACTGGCCCAAGGTCACCCAGCAGCTGCATGTGGAGGAGCGGGGACGCGAACCCGGTTCCCCAGATTACCAGTCCACTGCTCTTAACCACTACAGCACACTGAATACTTGAAGTATTCAATCTGTCCTCTGCTCTGTTTCTTTCACTTAAGTGTTGACTGCTGCTTTCTTACTGAAGGCAAACATCTAGAGGGGCTATAAATGTAAGCAAGAGTTACAGGGAGGCTCATAGTGGAGAAATCTTCTGCGATGACTGTGCCCTTAAAATTGAAGGTCCTCTAAAAACTGACAGAAGAACCTAAGAAGAAGCTGCTGGATCAGGTCAACAGTCCAGCTGGTCCAGCATCCTGTTCTCACACTGGCCAACCAGATGCCTGTGGGAACCTCGCAAGCAGGACCCCAAACACAAGGACCCTCTCCTCTCCTGTGGCCTCCACAACTGGTAGAGTTGCCAGCATTTGGTGGCCCAGTGAGCCAAGTACAGTCATGCTGGCCTATCAAAGGTTAGCAAAATGACCCCCAAACCTCCAGCTGGTTCTACCTGTCTGGAACCAGGTGGGTCCTCAAGCCCCTGGCAGGCAGCAATACATGGCTGGTGGGCTGTGAATGTCTGCTTGATTGCTCACTAGCTGTGCAAGCCTGATGCAGGCAGATTACACCGTCCTAATCATGTCTCATTTAGTATTTCTAGTTAATCATTCAAAGGATATTTTATTATTATTTAACTGCTGAATAAAATATTGAGGGGTTTGGGATTTCAACCCACTTCTTTTCCGAGCTCCAGAGTTGGTCTGTGCGCCATTATCCAGCTGACATCATTCACTTGCAATTCTTTTTATTATTATTATTATTTGATAGCCTATCAAACATAGCATGAAAGTTTAAAGAGATAATGTCGCGATGCATCCATTATGCCTGTTTTGGAAATTGTTCCTGAAGTGCAGATGCGTGATCATAGGGAATGCGAACTCTCCATCACTAGCAATAATTGGCAGGGTCGAGATGTGTTTCTGTGGTCCAGAACAGCCTTTGTCAACCTGGTACCTTCTGGAGGTTTAGGACTCCAATTCCTTTCAGCCGCAGCCAGTTTTTCCAGTGCTCAGGGATGATGGCAGCTGGACTTCAACAATAGCTGGAGGGTAATCGGCTGCGCAAGGCTGTTTCAGGGCAACCCAGATAAGCAAGAGACCCAGATACAAACAGAAACCACACAACCAAGCACCATGCACACAGTCACATTCATATTTTCATTTCAGGTTTGTATGTATTGCTCTCTGACAACTCCATTCTTCCCCAGTTGTAAAATATGTCTGGTTCTAGCTGTGAAAACGTCTGAGTAAAAATAGCTGTGCAGAGTTCATGAGTTATTACTTCAGTGGCTTCCAGAACAAATTCCCTTGCAACATTTCATTTTGGCAATTCGGGTCGGCAAGCTCACCATGGGACACAAAGCCGCAAGCAGCATCTAAGGATAATGACTTTTTCTTTTCTTCTATCCCTTGGCTTTATTTTCATTGAGGTTGTAAACCTCTGTCCACACTGGATCGTTTCAGACAAGGTGTAGGACTCAGTTACATTAGTAAAGAAACAGTGGTTTGAATGTGCTGCAAATATGCAGCACCAGATGGCGCCAGAGAGCAGGAAAATTTAAAACACGGTTTTCCATAAAGATTTTTTTCTTCTGTTAAAACTATCTAATTTCTGACATTTATAGTGTTTTTTCCTGTGTTTAGATCCACCCATAGTCTCATATAATAAGATAATTTCTCTGTACGCAAAGCCCCCTCTGTATAGAGCCAGAGGTCAGGGAGAAGGATTCTAACTTAAATGTCTATCTATTATGCTACTTTTCCACTTGCAGGATTTGGGGGATCTGTTTTTCTCTTGCATTTTAATTTGGAGAAAAGGTGAGTAAGAGGAAACACGACAGATGTGTATAAAACAGAGCATGTCATGGGAAAAGTGGGTAGAGAAAAGTTTTTCTTGCTCACAGCACTAGAATGATAGAGGAAAGGATACAGCCTTTGGGACTTCTTAGTTTAAAGGTAAGAAGTGACTTGACAGAAGTTTATAAAACTAGGCATGGCATGGAGGAAAGGGATAGAGAGTTTTTCTGTCTCTCTCAAGGCCCTAGAACTCGTGGACATCCAATGAATTAAGTGAAGACTAGGCAAATTCATGGAGGAGAGGGCTATTGGTGGCTTCTAGAACTGCCTCCACAGTGCTGCAATGATTCTGAATGCCAGTTGCTGGAAACCACAGGAAGGGAGAGTGCTCTTGTGCAAATAATAATAATAATAATAATAATAATAATAATAATAATAATAATAATAATAATTTATTACTTATACCCTGCCCATTTGACTGGGCCTCCCCAGCCACTCTGGGCAGCTCCCAACAGAATATTGAAAACCCAACAAAACATCAAACATTAAAAACGTCCCTAAAAAGAGCTGCCTTCAGATGTCTTCTAAAAGTCAGATAGTTGTTTATTTCCTTGCACTGGCAGAGGAAGAGGAGTGCGGAGGGAGCTCACTGCCCCCGGCAGCACAATCCTAGTGGGGTGCCATAGCAGCTGCTCCCCTGCTCGTGCTAGGTGCCACGCGCCCTCAGGCGGCACGCCATGCCCTCAGGACATGCGCCACTCCCCTGTGGGTGGCGTGCCACGTCCCCAGGACACGCATCAGCCCCACCACCACCTGCTCTCCCCCCCCCCCGGTGCCAGAGCATGAAGCTCCGCCACTGTTTCCTTGACATCTGATGGGAGGGCATTCCACAGGGCAGGCGCCACTACCGAGAAGGCCCTGTGCCTGGTTCCCTGTAGCTTCACTTCTTTCAGTGTGGGAACAGCCAAAAGGCCCTTGGTGCTGGACATCAGTCTCCGGGCTGGACAATGGGGGTGGAGACACTCCTTCAGGTATTCTGGGCTGAGGTTGTTTGGGGTGTTAAAGGTCAGCACCAACACTCATATGCTGCTCCCAGGCAAAGACTGTTTTTGGTGTTGTGTAAGTGGCCATCCTTGGAGCACTCTGTCTATCCTGCAAGCCCCCACCTGAAATCCAGACAGACAACTCAGGGGTGGAATTGGGTGATCTTTCATAATATGGCACCCTGTGAGAGGCCAAAATTTGGTGCCCCAAAATAGATCTTCTCAATTATGCCCCTTCTCAGTTTTGTGCCCCCTCAGCTCAACACCCTGTGCAGCAGAACCGCCTGCACTGCCCCTAAATCCAGTGCTGAGAGAACCATTCCCTCAGCAAGAAGCAGGCCTGCTGTTTAAAGCCTGGCTGCCTTACAGATTAACAAGGATCGTTTGAGGACACAGCCTTTGACCTTTGCAACCATGCTGCTAGGCCAAAATAAAATCCAGCTCATTCCTAGCCTGGTTGGGGCTTTTGGAGGTTAAAAGAATTAAATATTTGTTTCCCAGTAAAGGGGATGCCTAACAAATATCAGCAGAGAATACATCTGTTACATAAAGAGGATTAGGATCAGTGCAAGAGTTTACATTCAGAACAGGAGTGGCCTTTGAAATGTAGTATGAAGACACATGTAGGAAAGTGCTATCTGTTTTGACTGACACAGCCTCTCTGGGCTCTTGAGTAGACTCACTTCCATGTACATGAGGCCCTTTGAGATGCTGGGGACTGAACCTGAGCTCTACTCTAAACTATTGCCCCTTCACAAACAATGGCAATGCTTGGTCTGGTAGAGACACCACATCATCAAATTTTACCTGAGTGCCTGGGAATCCTATTTCTCTTTAAAGCTCTGCTCCTTAAATCTAACTCTGCGTGGGCTGGATGAGTAGTGCGGTTATATTTTGCATCTGTCTTGAGAGACAATACAGTGCGTCTCCACAGGTGAAATCAAACTGCTGCATTAGCAGTGCCAAAGTGACCTTCCTGGAGCATAAGCCTGGGCAGTGTGTATGACAAGACCACCCCCTCAGCCTCATTGATGTGGTCCAGAGGAGAGCAGAGCAATATGTTGGGCACCAGTTTGGCTGCAGGAGTTGCCAGGAGGAGGCGTACAAGACGCCATCCAGCCATCTTAGGGACTCCACGCCAGATTTGTGTAGGGTTTACTCCTTAGCCTTTTCTTCTCCTGAAGATATCCCACAAGGGAGCTGAGGATCAGTTTTTTTCCTTCTCAATGGGCTACCTTCCCATGTTGATGAGCCCCATCTGCCACTCACTTCCCTCTACAGCACATGCAGAAACTGCCTTACTGACCCACTATTGGTCTTATCCGCTCAATCAGCCCATCTTCGCATGCAGGGCAAGTCCCTAATTCATGGAGGGTTTGAGACCCATCAGCTATCCTCACCTGGTTTAGAGCTGGCCAGGCAACCCTTTCCTGGGGTGTGGCCACTGTCGCATGTTGACAGGTTCTAGGAGAGCCGAGTGCAGGCTGAGCACCAAAAGTGGACAAACTACCCCAGAAAGAGCACATGTCTCTCATTATAGGTACTAACACTCCATATACCCCAGGGGGATATATATCTAAAGCAGTGAAGGGAACTCTTTACTTGCTCACAGGTTGTCTCTGGTGAAATTCCCCTGAAGGTTTTTGGGTTGTATACAGCTGTTTTATCGACCGGCTTCATAAGCAAAATTAAATCAAACTATGGTTTAGTGCAAATGATCAAACATGCTGGCTTCAAGCGAGAAGACCAGCTGCTTTGCTTAGCGTTACTTGCAAAATGGACCAATGTTTTGTTGCGTTGGCTTTTAACTGTTGAACAGCTGCTGTTGGTATAACAGTTTTAATGCTTTAGTAATTAATATTTTAAGTTAAATTATGGTTTTGTTGTCAGTCTGCTTGGGCTTTATAAAAGAAAGGTGGCATATAATTATCTTGAACCGTCATTCTCACCAGCAAGACAGCTGAACTCGTAACGCCATCCTCATAAGCAGTGTCCTGCTGGATCAGGTGAATGCAGAGGCGTACCTAGGCTCCCTTGGCAAGATGTATTGGTGTGGGCAGGCATGATTTTTGCACCCTCCTAGGCCTGCACCCTTTGCAGGGGCCAACGTGGCCAATCCCAAAGTACGCCCCTGGGTGGATGACCCTCCTAGTTCAGCACTCTGGCCAACTAGATACCTGTGGGAAACCTGAAAGCAGGACAGGAGTGCAACAGCACTCTGCCCACCTAATTGCAAGTAACCGGTATTCAGAGACACACTGCCGCTGAGAGTATAGCATGGTCATTGTCGTTATTGTCCTCCTTGAATTTGTCTAATCCTCTTCAAAAGCCATCTAAGTTGGTGGCCATCGCTGTCTTCAGTGGGAGCGAGTTCATATAGTCTCCCAACTCCCATCAGCCTCACCCACATGGGTAATAACTGGGGTCATGTCATCTGCATGGTTAGATTCCCGGTCTCTGTTATAAGGCATCGTGCTACCTCTAATATACAGCTCAGTTAGTTTTTGTTTCCAGGTAAAAGAACCACGGTTCCCGTACAGAGATATAACCATGTTACACTGGCATCTGTAGTTGGCTTGTGTGTGGATGAGCATACTTTGGCTGAAAACCTCTGAATAGCCATTGAAAAGCATCCTCTGTATCCTATTCAAAATAATAATTTATTGTAATACAAAAATGAAATATACATAAATAAGCAATTTTACATTCTGCAATGCAACTAAAGCTGTAAAACATTTTTTTAAAAACGTAACTTAATATATACCGGTGTTTCATAAACATTCCCTTGAGTAAATAGGTAACGATGCTCTTTTGGATTTGTAGAAATGGTGATGCATAATGACTGCTGCGCTGCTCTTGTGTGGATGCCATTAATCTCAGTGGAGATTCCATTGTGTTCTCTGTTTCAAGTGTCCTTCTGGAGAAAGACAGGCTTTCTCTGGCTCAAGCCCCCTTGCAATGATGGGGAGGGAAATCTGCTCCTTCGACCCTTTTCAGAGGACAAGAAAATCATGTCATTATTACCAGATTTTGTCAACCTGCTCTTAAGGTTTAGTATTCCTATTTCAGAATAACAGAATCATAGAATTGTAGAGTTGGTCATCCAGTCCATTCCCTTGCAATGAAGGATTCTGCATGATCAATCTGTAAGCCTGCACAAGGACTTCTGCTAGTGCAATACAGCTTCCCCTTCTCCTGCCTCACCACCCAAAATTGGCTGGGGAGTAGGGCTGGAGAACCCCCAGAACAGGACATGGGTGGAGAAGAGAGGGATTGCTCCATCTGGCAAGCTGACGGAATGATTGTCAAATGCTGAATTGTTCCCAGATTGACCTAGGCTGGAATTCTAACATCAGCTACCTGGATGTAGGTCCCACTGAATTCACTGAACGTTTGATGTTTTATCCTGTTTTTATTATTCTGCTGGGAGCTGCCCAGAGTGGCTGGGGAAACCCAGCCAGGTGGGCGGGGTATAAATAATAAAATAATTATTAATATTTATTACCAGTGCTTCCGAGCATGCATGGTTAGAATTACGTTATTATTTCTGAACTGGATCAGCCAGTTGTGTGTTCTTGCACAATTTACTTGGGGGGGGGGGGGTTTCATACAAGAAAAAATTCCAATGGATTATGAACAATGTATTCCATAAGATACATTTAGGACCCATCTTTTGAAGCATCAAGCTCATTCATTATGGAGTTTCCCTCATCAAATGATGTCCCGGTGCAAATCGGTACATATAGGCCATATTGTGTATCAGGCAACACCCAATTTTTCCTTTGATGCACTAGATGTGAAATACATCAGTAATGCTCCAATTATCATCAGATATCCCCTCCCAAAAGCCAAGAATCAATACTATACTGAATGAGTTGAATTTAAAAAAATGTGGGAGTAGATACACTGACATTACTGGCCTTAAGTTAGCCATGTCTATTAATTTTTGTGGGTCTGCTTCAATTAAAACTTATATCAGATGCAATCCAATTTTTATGTATGCATTGATAATTGTTGACAATGCACTTTTTATTTATTCTATTATTTTATGCCACTTGCATAAACTTGCATTCCACTTGCATTATAAACACATGGCATGAATTAGTAGACCCAAGGCACAATATTCCCTAAACTTCACATGGAACTAAGACTCCAAACATGTATGTAGTGTAAAAAATGCGAGATAGTGCTAGAGGGCAGTCGTTAGAATCAAACCACTGGTCACATTTTTGGCCAATTTATCCATTAACATGGCATGTTTCTGTATTATATATGTCCCTACATCCACAGGACTAGGTCAGGTCAAGAAGGCTCTCATTATCAGGTGACCAACAATTTTGGGTTGGACTTGCTAGGCAAAGCACCATCTGTGGTCATTAGGACTCTTTCCATCCACTGGGCACTGACCTTGTGACTCTTGAGGTTCACAGGGCCCCAAAATAGTGACTACAGCTGGTCTTTCTGAATGGCTGGAGATATTCCTGTCAGTGTCATGAGCTGGCATGTGCTCTTCCTTTTTAAAAATGGCGGCAGTTTAGACGAATTTGTTGGCAGGGGGATACAAGCACATGACTACTCTAGCAGCCACTAGGCAGGCAAGAGGACCCCTGCCCTGAGATCATAGGAACAGAGGAAGCTTTATACTGAGTCATTCATCCATCCATCTCAGCATTCTTTACAGCAAGGTTTCCCAAACTTGGGTCTCCAGCTGTTTTTGGACTACAACTCCCATCATCTCTGACCACTGGTCCTGCCAACTAGGATGATGGGAGTTGTAGTCCAAAAACATCTGGAGATCCAAATTTGGGAAACCCTGCTCTACAGTGACTGGCAAAGACTCTCCAGGGTTTTCCACCCTACTTGCAGATACTGTGAATTAAACCTGGTACCTTCTACATGCAAAACCGATGCTCTCTCACTGAGTTTTAGCCCTTCCCTTAGATCAGTTTCTTTGGTGCTTGCAAACGGATCACACTCAAAATTACTATGATCTTATCTGCCTTCCTGGGCTCAACCAGTACCTGACATACATTCGAAACCTTCCTGGGTTCTCTGTGACTGGTCGGAACCTCAGATCACATGCCACTTTGATTCTCCATGGGGAGGAAAGCAGCTACCAGCTAGCTTACACACGCACACACACACACACACACACACCCCTTCTCCTGGAGTTAATAGCATGGAGTATGCTGCTATGCTGAGGCTGGCACTATTGGCTGACCACATAAAAACTGTGCATGGGAAGCCGGTTCAAGATCTAAAATAAACAATAATTTTAAACTGGTTTCTGTCAAATTCCTAACGCTGTTAAATGGGAACACATGGCAACAGCAAGAGATGTTCCAAAAACACACTCACAATAAGCATTTCACAATGGTGTTGTTTTTAGGTGAACACACCAATTCAGATAAAAGACAGATTCTGAGACTCTGAACGAAACAAAGAAGTTCCATGTTGACGTTTCTCAGCAAACAGTCCTGGCTTGACTGTGCCTATATTTAATGTTCAAACAGCGTAGGTCTATTATGGCAGCTTTCCTAAGTCGTATTAATAGCGCCATTAAGCAGCACTACAAAAGAACAAGAATTCCTTTATTTTGGTTCTACATTTACAAGAGAGTACATACTGCTTTTTACATAGCACAACCTATATTTAGCTCGAAAGCTTCTTTTCCATATCAGCGGAGCTGTGTTTTATTTTTGACCTTTCAATCAATAAACCATATTGAAGTATATCAGGTCTGAATGGCTTCCTTCTGTAAGGATCGCTGTCACAGATGGGGATAACAAATCCCCATTTGATTGCAATATATTTATATATAAATGAAGTCTGCAAATCTGCCAATGAGGCACAGCTGATGCCATGGTTCAACATGATCCAAAGAATCTCTCCTTTAAAAGAAAATCGTTTTATGGTTGGCAAAGAAAACAAAGGAGGCATGGACAGTTTTGGACAAAGGATTAAAAACTGGTGGGGGTGGTCTGAGGAGGTTTTTCCAGAGACTGGACTATACCATGGACTAGGGAAGGGGCACCTGTAAGCCTCCCAGGTGTTCTTGGACTCCAGCTCCCATCAGCCCCCGCCAGCATGGGAAATGGTTGGGATGAGATGATAGGAACTGAAGTCCAACCGCATCTGGAAGCTCGTAGGTCAGAAGTTCCTGGGCCAGAACTCAGTATGTTGCATATCTGATTTCCCTTTGCCCTATTTCCCTGCCATTATAGTGTGGAGAACTAGTCCTTATCTCGGGTATGAAACGTCCAATTATTTTCTTGGGAGATCTGTGTGTCTTACTTACATTTGTTTTCTATACTTCTTCCAAGGAACTCACAAATGGCTAGAGATGGGAAGGCCAGGGGAAAAAAACAGAAAAATTGGGGGGAAACCAGGTTTTTTCTGGGTTTCTTTAAAAGCCGTTTCCCCCCGGAAAATTGAAAAAAGAGAGTTTGATATACCACACACTTTTTTTCATTTTTTCTGGGGGGAAAATGGCATTGGGGAAAAACAGGGGGGAACCTCGTTCCCCCCCCCCCATTTCCCCAGTTTTCCCCCCCAGGCCTTGCTATCTCTACATATGGCATTGTTTTATTCTCCCGTCAACCTATGAATGACTTACCTTGTAAGCAAGTCTAGGCTGAGAGACAGAAACAGGCCCAGAGCCACCAACTTACTTTCATGGCTAGGCAGGGAGTTTTACTACTTTGCCCTCTCTCTTTATCTCCTCCACCACTCTGGCTATTGTACTGCAATTATTAATAAAAAGAGGAAGGAGGGGAAGAACAACAAACTGAAGGCTTTCAAACAAATGCTTTCATACTGATGGAACAGAGTTGGCAACATAACTCAGGCTCAGCAATAGCTCACACACGAGTCCCCTCTAAATACATCTATCACATTGTCAGCAACTGAATTTTTATAAAGTCCAATAGCAGCACTCTCCCGTTAATCACATTTGTCGCTGAACCTAAAGACACTGACTTGCAATGAAGTGCTTTGTTTCTGAGCAGAGATATTTAGGAATGGAATGCCAGAAAATCTTGCTTCACCGGAAAACATGTGGCACAACAGGGAGAAAAAAGGCCAGATTCTCATTTCAGTTTGTAAATCTGGAATCTGGTAATTTTCCCAACTCCACTTTCGCTAATGCAGATTTGCTTGGCTTTAGTGGATATCAGATTATTTCCTCAACTGTATGGGGTGCGTGTGAGGCAGGGAGGTGGTGTACAACAGACAACAGACCTTAAATGTTCAAGAAATAGTAGGGCTCCAAATAAACGATATTTCTGTATAGGATTCCCTTTTCTTACCATGCAAATTGATGATTAAATTAGGTGATGATTCAAGCATTTGGAACACAATGGTTTCCAAACTTTTCATATTATGCAAACCCTTTCTACGTTGACTCATCTGCAGAGGAAGCCCTGTGTGAGAGACAAACATGTGTTCACTGACCCTTCTAAGGTGCTTTCTCACATCTGGGACTGTAGGCCTGCTGAGCTTTGCCATCAACTCAGCTGAAACCTCAAAACGCACCAAAATAACATCTGTATGCATTGCAGGGGGAGACTATTAGTAATGTCCTGGCTTGTCTTACCATTATGGAGCTCATCACTGGGGAAACCCTTGATAAGCTCTTAAGGGAAACCAAAGGTTCTTCTTAACACTGCCAGGCAACCACTGTTCTAAGCAGAGCCAATGTTAAGAGGAGATTATCACTTAAGTTTTACAATTGGTTAACCAAGTAAAAACAAACACCTTTCCAGGGGAGAAGAAGAGTTTGGATTTGATATCCCACTTTATCACTACCCTAAGGAGTCTCAAAGCGGCTAACATTCTCCTTTCCCTTCCTCCCCCACAACAAACACTCTGTGAGGTGAGTGGGGCTGAGAGACTTCAGAGAAGTGTGACTAGTCCAAGGCCACCCAGCACCTGCATGTGGAGGAGCGGGGAAGCGAACCCAGTTCACCAGATTACAAGAGTACCGCTCTTAACCACTAGACCACACTGGCTCCCAGAGCAGGAAGCAGTAGGGCAGAGAAATAATTTCTCATATCAGCCTTCCTCAACCAATTGCCTTCCAGATGTTGTTGCACTACAATTCCCACCATCCTTGATTATTGCCCAAGCTAGCAAGAATTGCTGGGAATTAAGAGACTGACAGCATTTGGAAGGCACCAGGTTGACATCCTCCATTTCTTTATCCACTATTGTCTCTGGTCAAAGAGGCTGCTGGAAAAACCCCCAATAAAGAGGGATGATTTCAGGATCCCAGTCATCACAACTTACAGCACAACATGGAAAGCTTCACTGAGATGCCCAGTGCGTTGTTCAGGAGAAACAAGACTGCTAACCTTCTCCCCCTGCAAAGAAGAACCTTCTCACCCCAAATCGAATCACAAATGGCTTTTGCAACGCCCACAGCCAAGTTCAACAGCGGCTAGCCATATGATGCAAAAAGCTGCTGTTTTTTTAAAAAAGAAATACCACCCACCCACTCTGGGTGCGCCGAGCTTGATCACGTGAGTCTCTGGACTGTGTGTGCTCCTGAAAACAGACCTTGAAATGAATGAGAACATCAAAATCAAAGACATATTTTAAATGCATGTGCTTCACTCTAAATAGTGCATACCGCCTGCAATGTCCAACAAGCTGGAGACACTCGTGTGCGATGAGACTAAGGAAATGAGTGCTTTGCTTTCATCCCTGCATTGAGAAAGGGGTCACCCTGCAGGTGGAGAGAGGGAAAGCATTCCTTTAAGGGCATAGGGCATTGCCCCTCCTGTCAGTCACCAGGAGCAGGGAAGAAACAAGGAGGGTCCGGTCGATTCCTTCAACATAATAAGTGCTGCTACGAAATGCAGTTGTGCTATCCATTAATTTAGGAATTCGGCAGAGAGGCTCCTGCTGTACCTAGCAGACCGGAACTTGAGCTCATGGTAACACTGCACAAAGCTGTGGTAGATGAAGGTGATAGGCAGGGCCAGCAGCACAATCCCGCTGACCACACAAATCCCCCCAAGAATCCTTCCGGGTACGGTGACAGGGCATACATCGCCATAACCAACCGTGGTCATAGAGATGATCACCCACCAACAAGCAGCTGGGATGCTGGCATAGCCTTCGTTGGGCTTCCCTAATTTCAGCCCGTGTTCAAGGAGCTGGGCGAGCGCGCTGAAAATCGCCATAGCAACGCAGACGAAGACGAGCAGCATCACCATCTCCCTATAGCATCGCTTCAGGGTCAGGCCAAGTGTCTGAAGGCCAATGAAGTGGCGGGCGAGCTTAATCACCCAAAAAATCCTCATCATTCTCAGGACCCTCAAGGTGACTCCAGCCCTCTGGAGCTGAGAATTCTCCCCTGTGAAAACGGTCATCAGCACAGAGATGTAGTAGGGAGTTATTGCCAGCAAGTCGATGATGTTCAGGGGTCTCTTGACAAACTCACACTTGTTTTTGGAGACGATGAACCTCACAATGCACTCTGCAGTGAACCAGCCTATGCAGATTGCTTCAATTATCCTGTTGAAAGAAACACAAGCAAAACAATTCAATTCCTGTGAGTAATTTTGGTTGGTGGGTCAGTTGAACTTGGACACTATTACACTGACACGGACTCAGACTTTTAGCAGACAAGCATGCCAAATAAGTTTTTTACTGGATTTTGATTCAGCTCACAAATAACAGGTTTCTAGCGGCTATTAGTAAGATACTAATGGATTAGAGGCTGCCAGAAACACCTCTCACTTGATCTTTTTCTCTTAAAGCCTGTTTTTTTTTACATACTGATGGCTTTTTGGGGAGAGAATAATAGAAACATATTTTTCTTAGTAAATGCACTATGCCTGATTTTATGTTTTCTGATTCTATGCATTTATTTAAAATCTTAATACATGTCAAAAATGTACCTCTAATATCTAAGAAATTGAGGAACTGACAATGTTAGATCAAGTACTGGCAAACAGCTTGGGACCCAAGTACCTTAAGGAGACCTCTTCCAGTATCAGCAAACTTAGGCACTACTTTCACCAAGAGTGGTGCTGCCTGGTTGGCACTGACCCACCACAGGGCCTTTGAGGTGGTGGCTCCCCATTTGTGGAATGCCCTCTCTGGTGAGGTGTGTCTCCCTCTCTCATTCATTAACATCCAGGAGGCATTGGAACACATTCCTGTTCACAGAGGCATTTGATAGCTGAAAGATACAGTTTCCGGCAATCTTGAAATTATTAGCCATGGGGCTGTTAGATACGTGGCTGTTTCTAAATGATTTTAGATGCCCTTAATGTTTGTTTTCCATTTTTTCCATTTTGTTTCTAATTGTATAATTTAGCAGCTTTGTTGTTTGCTCCCCTGGGCTCCTTTGGGAGGAAGGGAAGGATGGAAAGCAAACCAATAATACTACCAAAAACTATTAGGTACCAGTAGTGTGCCATGGTGCAGTGGAGAAAAAGCTGACGAATTGTGCGCATGTGTGCGCACGGGATCAGCACTCCTGCATTTAGATCAAATTAGTCAGCACTTTTATTCCCCTCCAGGACTCTATTCTAGGCCCTTTTAAAATGATTTCCCAGATGAATAATTACCAGTCAACTGTAAAACAGCCCAAGCTTTTCTCCAAGGTGGTTGAAGTCACTGAACTGAACTGAACACTGTGTTACCAACATCCTTAAATTAGAGCACCAGATACAGTTATTACCAGGTGACGGGAAAGCTGGAATGGGGCCTTTAAAACAGCATTGACTGTTCTGATTCAAACTGAATGCCCTGTTCAAACACGGTGGAAACTTTCTAATAGTACACAGTCAGCATTGCACAGGCAGTAAAGCCAATTCGGGGGCTGATGGTTTAAGTTGTTTTTAACGATGCTGCTAATGACATGGGGGTTTTTTTGTGTGGCTTCTGAAAATCATTTTAATGTTTTGCTTCATGTGCTTTATATTGCTTTTCGTAATATAAATTACAAAAGCAATACAGAACAGATAACTTACGAAATAAACATATCACGCCACGAGAGCTTCAAAGACTGCCGAACACTGGCTCATGAACACAATCCTGCCTAACTTGTGGCAATGAGGGCTGTGAAGGTTGCTCATTCTGCAGCTTGCGTTGCAACCTCTGTTAGCTGAACCGGTGGATGTTCCAGAGATTGCTCACTCCCACTCTGGAGGAGGGGCCCATGGAACATCCAAGGAGCGGTTGTGACCAACTGGCTGCCCACTCCGAGGATAAAGTCGCTTTGCTTCAGACTGACCTTGACTCTGCAGTTGCCGCAGTTACAGAAGAAGTACCCAATGCAATAGTCGCTGATGTGCTGCGGGACACATTTCGGCTTCTGAAGTCAGCTGATGTGGACAAAGTTGCTGGTGGCTATGCTCATGGCAACGCACACTCTTGACTCCCTCTCAGCTTATGAAATCTAGCAGAGAGGGTTCGCCTGGCTGGGGTCCAACACTTTGTTGTGTGAGGATGCGGTCCCTGCTACCTTGAAAGAGACGGTGGTACCACTCCTAAAGAAACCAGCCCCAGACTCCTTGGACTGGAATAACTTTTAGGGGAAATCAGTGATGGAGAGCACTGTGCAGGGGCATCTGCAAGCATTTTTGGATGTTGAAGGTTATTTGCATCCATTCTACTCTGGGTTCAGGCCTGTCTTTGGCTACCCAGATGGATGACCTTTTCAGAGAGTGGGTCGGGGGGGGGGGGTTGCAACCTTGCTCCTTCTTCTTGATCTCTCTATGGGTTTCAATACCATTGCTCATGGCATTCCAGGAGAGGCTTCAAGGAATGGAAATTTGGTGCATTCTGCTGCAGTGGATCTGATCCTACCTACAGGACCAAGTCCTGACAGCAGCACTGGAAGAGTGCTTTTCACCCCCATGGCAATTGTGCTGTGCCCCAGGGCACTACTTTATCCCCATCTATGTGAAGCTGCTAGGAGTTTGAGAGCAAGATGTCATCAGTATGCTGGTGATACTCAGCTCTGTTTCTCCACAACATCTGAATTGGGAATGGCTGTGTGGGAATTGGATTGGAACCAGGACATGGTGGTGGGGTGCAGGAGGGAAATAAGCTGAGCTTGAATCGTGGCAAGACAGAGGCAGTGTGTGTGAGTGGTCCAAAAAATAGTCAATTATCTGTCCTGGATGGGTTTGCACTCCCTCTGGAGGAGCAGCTACACAGACTGGCAGAACACAGATTGAACTAGAGAGCTTGACAACAGGTGTTCAGGCACTGGTGATTGACTGGATTACTGCAATGCACTCTATGTGAGGCTTCCCTTGCACTTGATCCGGAAACTACAGTTAGTGCAGAATGCTGCAGCACAGTTGCGGGCAGGAGTGAGACCCTGCCAGCATGTAACTCCTCTGCTGAGAGATCTGTACTAGTTGCCAATTTGTTACTGGACTAAGTTCAAGGTGTTGCTATTAGAGGCCTCAACGTCTTTAGATCAGTTTATCTGTGAGATATCTCCTTACACAACCTATGTGCCCAATCAAGTGCTTCGATGTTCAGCAAGGGCACATGCTGTATCATATCTATCCCAGAGTTTAAAGAAATCAATCTTTGAGTGCAGCAGCACCTGCATTTCGGCGCTCTGACTATTGACATCAGACAAGCACTTTCGCTGTATTCTTTTCGCCGTAAAATGTTTCTATTCAGGGAAGCTTATCCAGACACACAGATGTTGAAGTGATTTAATCTTTTGCTGTTCTTTTTAATTATCTTTTAGATGTTTTTAATTACTTGGTTTTAAAAAACTTTGTGTGTGTGTATTTCCTTGCAGAGAGATTTTATTACGATCAAACCGTGTTTAAATCTTGTTCAGTAAATAAACTGTGACGAGGCTTTGTTCACTTACCTTAACAGCAACTCCTCTGCATCACCACCACATCCACTAGGCTATCATCGCCCCATTTTCACCAGGTAACAAGATTCAGAAATAAAAGCAGAAGCCACTGCCTATAGAGCAACTTGGTTGAACCAATGAAAATCCTGATGGATGGTAAGAGAGATCTCCACTGCAAGTTTGCAAAATGTTCATAGGCAAGATGTGGATGTGGAGCAACGAAAGAAGCAGCTCCTGAAGAGAAGGACCATGGGTGGGGTATGCTAAATTCCTGAGGAGCTCTGGCCTGTGGCCAAGGTGGTTACTCCACCGTCATGGATATAACATACAGTTGCCAGGGGATAAGCCTGCAGCCTTTGTTTCTGTCATCTTCCAGGTTAGCAAAAGCAACATTAGGACACACAGCGTGCTCCTATTTCCGCACAATTTAGAGGCAAATGTAGCCCCGTAGTTTCACTTTGATCACAGCAGTGTTCAGCAACCAGACTGGCCTGCAAGCCATTCGGAGATATAGCACAAGTGGGATGAGAGGTTAAATCTCTTCCCAATGCCACTTGTTCATTTTTGTCATCCATGTGACATCTACTCTCACCTCAGGGTACTCAAAGGGAAATGTTTATATCATGTTATAGCATTTCCCAAGTGTTTTGCACAACTGGAATGCTTGCAAAAAGGAACCACATATTTTGTATTATTTTTTTTAAAAAATAATTTTTACCACTTTTTCTGGGTTCGGTAAAATATGTTGGCTTTGTAGCCTCCACAGACAAGAGTGCCTCGTGTGCTATTTTGCAACCTCACTCCGCCCACTCTCATTCCTCTTTTGCCTTAAGGATTCCAGTGCTCTTCAAAAGCTCGTGTTTCCCATTGTTGACTTGTATGAATCACTGGGAGAATATAGAAAGTGCTCATGAGTATATGAAGCAGAGAGCACCAAACTGGTGGTGTTATGGGGAAGAGAGGCAATTGGCAACTGTGGCTCCATCAGGCCTCTCTGCAGGACTGCAAAGAGAATCCATAGCTCTGAATCCAGAGGCAGAGATGCAACTGTGCTGAACAGTGTGATTGATACTGCTATTGTAATAAATGCCTTGAGATGGCAGCTGATTCCTACTCCTCCATGGCTGGTGCATCAGTGTAACTCGGACTGTAGGAACCTGGTGCCCTCCACCTGTTTTAGGCTACAAATCCATCAGGCCAAGTTAGCACAACCAAAGGTGATGGGAAGTGCAGTCCAAAACTTCAGGAAGGTCCAAGTTGGTTGAAGATGGCAGCATGAACATTTTACAGTGCCGCAAGCACTACATGCACCTTATCCTTCCTCTGCCCCCTCAAGAAACCTCCTGTCTGACTCTGCAGTTTCCCCAAGGCCAATGCAGGATTATGCTAATCTGCAAGCGGCTTGCAAAAAAAAATCAGAAGGAAGCCATGTGAAAAGGAGCTCTCGCCCGTTCTACCTTTCTCTGCCACACACAATTCCGCTGCACTTAAAGCATTTTTTATTTCCCCAGGCATTCGGTGGTTAATTGCACACTGCTGGCGAGAGAATGTACTGTTTGCTGCTCCTGCTTTAAAAGTTGTTGTGAATTTGTTGTAGCCTTAATTGCTGTTTTGTGCTTCTGTATATTGGTGCGGTTTTGCTTGCAGCTGCCCCGGGCTCTGATTAAGAAGAAGGGTGGGGCATGAGAACAATTAATGGATAATAAATAAATAAGCTGCTATGGTCAAGCACCGTCCAGGTTCTGGTCCAAAACTATCAGTCGATGCACTATGTTGCCTGGCTAATGAAGCAGGGAAGTAGGAGAAGCAAGCCTCACCCAGTTCTCAGTGCACTGTTGTGACAACTGGCCTTAACGGCACCTAATTTAAACTGAATATCATCCATTTTTTATGACAGCTTGCCCTGCCCAAATATGCGCTCCTTACAATAAAAACAAATCCTGAATTCTCCTAAGCAAGTGGCAGGATGGTAGTTTCAAAATGCAGCTACATCATAAAATTAATCAGTAGTTCCTAAACTTTCTTCCTCGTGGACCACTCGCAAATTGCAAAGGGCCTCAGCAGATCACTTAATGCTTTTTGTGCCCGTTGTTGTAACAGCGCTAGATGCTGTGTGATTTTCAATTGTGTTTTTATGGACATGCTGCAGAACATCCTAGGTGAAGCTAATGGACCTCAGTTCTGGGAACTCCTGAAATAGATGAATGGTGCCAGAGAAAAATGCATTTTTTAAAAAGGCATCCCTGTTGCTTTGATACAGGCTCTGCTATGTGTAATGATGAAAACTGTGTGTGTGTGATTTTGTTCTGATATTGGAAATATCAGTATTGTGTGGTGCTCTCCTATAGTCAGAAACAAATCCTACTGAGTTCAGTAGGGCTTACTCCCAGATAATTGGGTACAGGAGCAAGGCCACACTGAATTCTGTAAATCCCATACCCAGTTACCTGGGAATAAACCCACTGAGTCCAGTGAGGATTCCTTCTGAATAGACATGATTGTGCTATAAGGTTACAATCCTGCACACTTACCTAGAACTATGCTCCATTGGATGCTATGGTACTTATTTCTGAGTAGATGTGTGTAGGATTGTACTGTTAGTATACTTAATTCCAGTGAGGCTGTCTTTAAACAAAAAAATGGAATTCAGCATTTGTGAATGCTGTCATAGTTAAATTAAGAAAACCTGAGAAACTACATATTCCCAACATCTACATATTCCAACGCATATGGCCATTCAATTTTCTTTTGTGTTGATTGCACTTGAGTTGAATGTTAATTTAGTCCTTGTCTAAAACTCTCTAATTTGGAGTATTTATCAGCCTTTTAATGAAAGTTATTTTAATGCAATTCTTTGTCTGTTGATTCGAAATCTAGGGTTCTTCTTCTTTACTATAAACCAATCATTTTGTTTAATTTTCTGCTCTGACTGATAAGACCCAAACAGAATAGCCTATTTTACATATAGACTGGTTCAGACAGCCTGAGAATTCTTTTAAAAATCACTAATAAGGCTAGTTTGTTGTACTCAAAAGTAATTACATTCCGAGCTGTCAAAGCATCTTTTAGTTGCAAATTGCACATTTTTCCCTTTGGAGGTTGTCTAAAATTCTCCAGTAAATTTGTTGAGCATTAAAACGGGGGAAAACAGAGGTTTGGCCTCATCGTCCACTAAATGTCTGAATAAAACACAGTATATGAAGGACAAGAAACACGAAGGGGGAAAACAGAAGACAAGACAGCACATGATTAAACTAGTCTACATCAGTTTGTGCAAGAATATGATTGTATTCCCAAATCAAGGAAACCCTAGAAAACACCAGTAAATTCCCCTCCAGCCTCCAGCTGTTACCTAGGCAAAATCTCATGGAAGTCAGTAAATGGCATCTTTCCGGCTGCTTACAAGTTAATGTGAATTTGAGCTTCAGTCCATTTGTTTGGAAGGAAGATCCAATTAGCACTTAACTTCCAAAGAAGTATGCCTAAGATGCTCATACTATCTAGCACAGCGATGCATCCATTTTGTAAGGAGGGGTCACTATCTCCCACAATCCATGACTGTTCCTCCTGAAATTCAGCTTGGGTATGGATTGTTATGCAATATTAGGCCACTGGTTCATCTGCCTTACTATTGTCCACTCTGCCTCCCAAGGCATCATCAGGAGATGTTTATTTTTCCCGTACCCCTACTATCTCAAATTATTTAGCTGGAGACGCAACCTGGAACCTTCTGCATGTGCTTTCGTGCTGAGCTATGGCCCCTCAACCCTACAAGAAACAAAGCATTTAGGTTGCATGGTAACACTACAGAGAGGAGGGAGAATAACAGAACAACATGGCTATTCCCCGCTCCTGCATGGGACCCTAGCCTGAAGGCCATCTGGACTCTGATCACAGTTAACCAGGCGAGTGGCTAACTGCAAATCCATGAATTGCTTTAATATCTGAATCCCATCCTTCCCACAAGCAGTGGATTGTTTGGGGCTCACAAACCAGAATATAAAGCTTGAAGCTGGTTTGCAAACAGCAGTTTGTGCTAACTATGGTTTGCAGTTATGGTTGAATTCACAGGCCATTAACAAACCACAAGTGGAAATGGGAGCAATCTTACAAATGAAGCAGATGGGAAACAAAAGCATACAAAAAGAAGTTCCCAAGGCTCAAACCATTGTATGAGTTCCTAACTATGATTAGCACAAACCATGGTTTTGCACAGTGCCTGAATCCAGCTGTAGAATCAAAACTGGAATCAACCAAATGGTACTCACAATGCTACATTGCTCATTCACTCCAAAGCTGACAAGTTTGTACTGGGGTGACTAATCTTTCTTGACCTGAGGGCTGCACTTGCTATTGGCCAGGCCTCTGAGGGCCACTCACCAGCAGTGCGAAAGACCAAAGTGAAAGAGGGTGTTGCCAATGGGAGCAATGGCACCCCATACTTACTCTCACACACAGCACACCCATACTTGCCACATACACAGCACTCATGCAGACACACACAGCAAACACCACAAAAATCTCTGTCTTGGCTCTTCAGAGAACTTTATTATTATTATTCTAGCTTTATTTGTGTGTCATCTTACACCCAAAGGTGTCTTAAATAGGAAACATAAATATTTTTTTTTAAAAAAGTAAATTAAAAGTGATCGCACTGGCCTGGGAGAAGAGGTTCCTCTTTTCCCAGCACAATACTGTGATTGTCCTTACAGTCCAAAACATCTAGAAGGCACTATGTTGGCCAAGGCTGTGTCAGAGGGACAGAAGACCCAAAGCCCCATGACTCCCTAGTTGCTGATCTCTAATATAAATGCAAGGATGTTCTACTGGAGTCAGATAAAACAATGAGCAATATGGATTAAATTATGGACACAATTCGACCAAAACTGAAGCCCCAATCTGGTTAGCTCTCTCATTCGAACAGGCCTTGATAGCTCTTGACTTCTGCCGGATTGTCTGGGACTTAATCACATAACTTACCACTTAAAACACACCAATTTCAATGTGGTGCAAGCCCAGTGTACCTTTTTCTGGCCAGTATGCAGTGTAAATAAAGGGGTAAGTTACTCTGAGGAGCATCTTCTGAAATACACATAGCGTTGCAGAAGATAAGCTACAGTATATCCATATGTTTAAAGTTATGCCTATAGTTTTCATTAGCCACCCACAATCCTCTATTTAAAGAAGTTTAGAATGGAAGCCAGAAATAAAAGGGAGCTATAGAATAGGACTTGCCAAACTGGATATACGCCTAGAACAGTTTTATCTCTTTTTAAATTCACGTTTAAATGTTCTGCAGTCCTACCGCCTTCTGACATATTTTACTGGCGCTCATAGGAATTCAATACCTTTACGGAGATCAATTTTATAATGGGGGATAAATATTCTCCACAAATGATAATGTGTTGTGTTTCCAGTAGCAGCTCTTTGGGCTTTAGTTGAGATTAAGAACCCAGGGGTTTTATGGTTAGTAAACTGTGCCTTTGGTAAAACACATACCCTTAAAAAAATCACAATCCCAGCATACAGAGTGAGGTGTTGGGTGAGACAGTCTGTTCTTGCTGCGCATGCACATCCTTGGGGAAAGTTTCCAAAAAAAAACATGTACAAGACAGTTTTATTGGCATCACAGGAACGGTGTGTGTGTTTAAAGATGGCTTCATCGTGTCGAATTGCTCCAAATGACCTGTTATGGAAAAGCACTGAAAAAAGCTACCCTAAGATAGATTTTCCACAACATGCATTTCAGTAAGTCATGCCCTGGGTTAATTTATGGGAGAGAGCATAGATCAGAAAGGCTAAGGCACCCTCGTCAGCCATCTGCTATGTGGGAGCAAGAGGAATATGAACAGTGAATGTTAAATTTGCAAAAGCTAAAAGAAGGGAGAGGGCTCAAGCGAAACCAGTGGAGTACTACTCTTCAGAAAAGTTCTTCCTTGTGTTTGGTTGCAATCTCTTTTATTGCAAGGTTTGGCAAATGTTTGGTGTTCATCTGCTTGTTTTAGAGGGCAGTTTGCCCTATTAAATTATTTTACAGCAGAGGCTCCAGGAAATCACACAGGGATTAATGGAGCAATGAAGGTAGGTAGGTGGGTAGATAGATGATAGATCATTTCACACTCAGGTTATGTATCACAGTAAACTTGGTGAATTTAATGGAATTGTTAGTTATGTCCATTCATTTCACTGAGTCTACTCTGAGTAGGACTATTATTAGCAATTGTCCACAGTCCCCCACTCCCTCCCCATTTATCTTACACTGTGCTTCCCTCTTAACCTGGCACCACACCTTCTCCACCTAAAGTTTTCTGGGCATCTTGAACTCTCCACTTAACCCTTCCATTCTCTTACACGGGCACACAAGAGAGCAGAGTATGATTACTGTCTTGGGGGGAGCAGGGGTTGTACTGCTTCTAGCAATGAACTCAATATGGTTACCCATTATAGCTGTTTCCATGCTCGCTCGCTCGCTTGCTCTCTCTTACAGGGAGAAACTGCAGCTACTTCTTTTGAGAAGCCTGTCAGCTTTCCAGCTGGAAAGAACATCAGGTGGCTTTGGACTGGATACTGCCAGGTCTGCTTTACCAGCAACCTCTGAAAAGTGCGAAATGATCAGCTATTCTTATCCGTTCCTGCTGTAACCACATACTTATGGATATGCTTTGGCTGTGCTGATGACATTGAGCTCTCTGGAGAAGGAGGAGGGGGACAGTTCATGGAAAGGGGCTCATGTCTTTTGAGTTCTGAATACATACAGTATAGTTTTACACTGTATATTTTTTGTGTTTGTTCTGAAACTCAATAATTTATTTATTTTGTAAAGTTATCTACTCTTGTATTTGGTACTATGCGGTTTTATGTTCCGCTCCCTTTCTTGCCAAATATATGGCTTAACCATTCTGTTAACTTGCTAGTACCATGAGTAATAAGCGAAATTTGGTAATAATTTCATTCAGAATCTCTGCTTTAAAAGCAAAACTTCATACACATGCACACAGACTCCCCCACTCCCACAATTTTCTACCTTCACCCTGCAAATGGAAACGTTTCAAAATCTCCCAAATCCTGCCTGGAAGATTTATTTGTATGCATCAAAAACATATATTTGTATGCATCACAGACAGAGAAGCTATGAGCATGGAAACCTGCCACATACAGAGTCAGACCCCACTGGTCCATGTAGTTGAGTATTATCTACACTGACAAGCAGTGTCTCCAGAATTTCAGAAAAGGTTGTCCCCTCGCCCTACATGGAGATGCCGGGGATTGAACAAAACAACTCAGAATGGATATTTGAACTCCAGTGCTAGGGGGTATGAGGATGGGGTTGTGCAAAGAACTTGATAAAACTAAACCTCAAGCAACAAAAGAAGGAAGACCAATGCTTGCTGTTTCAATTTTTTTTTAAAAAAATGACGGAATAAGTAGTACTTGGGGAGTGTGTCACCTAGCCTCTGATGGAGTAAAGCACTGATTTAATTACTCTGACATTGACTCTTTAAAGGCCAGAAAATGGTGCAGAGGTCAAAACCAGTAGTGATGTCATGGAGACTAGCCAATAAGGGCCTGCGGGTATCTGGAGAGGCAGCTGTTGTAGAGGTGCCCCAAGATGCCCACCCTGTGTCCTCTGAGCTTGGTGCAAATGTCTGACCCCAATGGGGATGCAAGTCCTCACCTGGGGCCACTAGTCACCCACAAATCCAGCAGGGCTGAAGTTGAAACAGCACCAAGTTTTAAGGGGATGACAGTGCAGAAATGGCCTCTTGTTAATTATCTTTCTGCGTTTATTTGACTCCTAGGAATTGGTTGAAATAAACTGATAATTCAGAAATGCCCTGTGTTAGAATCGAGTCACATTAGTAATCATTGTTAACTGACTTGTGGAAAGGCTGTTAACACCTTATAAATGAAATTTGCAGAACTGTATGAACAGATGAGCAGAGATATGTGCGATTTTGGAAGACTGACCTTGGCACTAAGCAAATTAAAAACAAACTATTAGTGAGAGAAAATTAGGTCTGATCAGGAAAAAAGGGTAATTAAATGATGGCCAAGTCCCCCCCCCCCAGTTCCTTTTAAGCGTGACAACCTTCAATCAGCAAAGATTTGCTCAAAGTGAAGGCAAAGGACAGAAGAATATTAGTGTTTGTTGTTGTTGTTTTTAAAAAACCCTTTTCTTTCTGGATGGTAGTCACGTAGGTGTTACCCAGAATGACCCACTGAAATTAATGCACCTTAGTCTCCTGTATTGCAGGAGGTTAAACTAGAGCACTCTGGGGGTCCCATTCAACTCCACAGTTCTATGCGCATTGATTTCAATGGGTCTACTCTGAGTAAAATTTAGTTGAATGCTACCTTTTGTTTTGAAGTTCACTCTTAAAGATACTCATACACCTGTAACAGCTAACAGTCAGTTCACACTAGGCATATGTCCAAAATCGGCTGTGTCGCCATCTATTTCTACCCTGTCATCTCTGTGGCACCCACCATGTGGGTTGTTTTCAATTCCATGAATATAGTGGACATGTACCATATGTGGCTCTCTACAGAATGTTTCCGTGGTGCGCATACTCCATTAATATAGAGACAGTTAGTTGCCCCATATTTCATGCTCACAGAAGA
Organism: Podarcis melisellensis; assembly: GCF_964234715.1. NCBI lineage: Eukaryota > Metazoa > Chordata > Lepidosauria > Squamata > Lacertidae > Podarcis > Podarcis melisellensis. Next base: position 23,251,269 of record NC_138530.1, on the reverse strand, counting down.
AGCTATCGACAATTTAATATGTACCCCACTCCTATGGGACTTGGCCCTAGTTAATAATTTTCAGCTGAAGTCAAAAGTTCCTGGTGTTCGGTTTTGAAGCTGTTTTCATTAATTCATGGCCAGAGTAAACCCATGGGATTTTTGAAGGTACAGCAAAAATGGGCTGCTTCACAAGTTCAGCCGAAATTAAGAGATATAGCTGAGGACACAGAGTCCGAAAATGAAAACTGATATTAAGAAGATGCCAACTCAGGATCTGAAGTGGAAAATCCTGCCTTTGAGTAAAGGCCAAGGGTAAAGGATATCTCTCTCAGCCCAATTATTTCACCCCTAGTTTATCTTACTACTGCATATTATAATCATAATTCATTCTAATACGTTGTTTGTTGCATCTTTGTTATAAAAGACACCTGAAAATCATTCTCCCCTAAATCTGTCAATAGCACTGGTTTATATATCTATTTCAATTTCTATTAAGATTCTTCCCGTCCCAACCCAGGCCGTATTATTTTCCCTCCTACAAAATATCTGGTTCAAATCTAGAAATAAACTAAAAATGTGTAGTAACCAGGACTTTTTGTGACGGTACTCACTAGCACAGAGTACTGGCACTTCTTATTTTGCTGCTGTCAGCAGCCATTTTGTGCTGGCACCCACGACACTTTTATCAATATATGAGTACCACAAGAAGCTCTTTTTTTAAAAAAAGAAAAAATCCTCTAGGATCTGATTGATATTAAATACTAAAGAGGCTGCCCAGATCTAAGGATATGAAGTTGTGCTCAATTTGAAGTACTGTGCTTGGGGTTTTTTGCAGCAGTTTTATTTGACTGTAGATTCATTCCAGTAATTCATTACGCCTTTAAAAATGATTACTTATCAAACCAGGACTATTTCTAGGAGGGGAAGCAACAAGTTCTAAAGAAAGAGTAACGTGTATATAAAGCACTGGAACAAAGTCAGATAGTGGCAGTTTTCTCAGAAATATGACATCATGGACAGTTTTCTTCCAAACCCACATCGAAAACAAGTGTTCTCCCCACCCACCCAAACTGGCTTGCCAAAGTTTTGCTGTGAGAAAGTCATGCCTCTGTGAAGTTTTATCTAAAATGCCTAACTTCCCAGCTTACTAATTAGAGTGTATCTTTAGATGTGGGAGGATTATTTAAAATGAAAGACAGTTCTTTTATAAAGGTGCTTCGATGGCTCCCCGACTGTGAAGGAGGGAAGCAGCAGGAGACAAGTGAAATTAGCAATAAAGTCCCCATAAACTTCAAAGGGAGCAGATATCATCCATATCCAAAGGTGCCACAATCCCTATTCAGTCTTGCTAGTGCCCAGCTTTTAAAACAGGACCTCAACGATGAGTGCAGCCATGGTTGGAGCGCTGCGAGATCAAAAGCTCAAAAGTTAAGAGATGCTTCAGGGCTAGGTCATTATTTTCTATACAACAGCAACTTCCTGCAGCAGTAGATGATAATTTGAAACAAGCAAACCACACATGCTTTCCTCTCTTATCTGGAACCAAAAATAATAATAATTTCAATAAGACTGTTATTGGATTAACGTAAGAGGAATGAAATTTTACAGAGTTGTCCATTTTATCAGCCAAACGAAGAATTCTGCATCACTCTAAAGAATGCATATTCTTCTACTGACAGAAACTGGTTTAATAAAGTTACTACTTTACTTGCTTGGTGTAACATTACTTGGTACAAGCCCAGAAAAAAAGTTTCTTTATGCTAAATGGGAGAAAGAGGTTGCTGTATAATAAGAGCTGGCAATTTTACAGGTGCCACATATACTTGTTCTGCATTTGTAAGGAATTGGTATTTTTGTTTGGCAACACCCCTACTTTGGAACCCTCTCTGTATTGATGTCAAACAGGTGCCTTCCCTGGACTCTTTTCAGTGCCTGCTAAAAACTTCCTTTGTTTAGGCAAACCTACTCAGATACGTAGAATGTTGACATGTGTTTTGATCTGGTTCTTTACTTTATCTTTGATTTTAATTATTCTTTCAATGTTTTAATAGCTGTTTTTAACTACTTTTGTTGATAATTTTACTGGGTTTTCTCCTCGTTGAAAACTGATTTGAGGGTTTTTTTTTTCTTACACTCAAGAAGTATATAAATTTTACGAAATAAATAAATGAAAGGAATATAGTGCATTGTGTGGGTGAGAGGCATTGGGAGAATCATTCCCCATTCCTGCAGAATTGTTTATTTTTTGTCATTCTTGGAGAAACTTTACATATAGGCCATCCTGTTTCATGTCCAAAGCATTTGCCCAAGGGCATGGATTAGGGCAGGGAAACATCTTCTAGCTACATCAGAATCACATAGTTTAACCTTTGAAGTATGGTTTTCAGGCTGCAACTTTAAATTCTCGTGGTGCAATGAGAAATCAGGTATCCATGGCATTTCCTGCCCATTCCTTCCCTGCTCTTCTTCTGATAGCTGCTACAAGCAGGCTTCGAGGTAGACAGGATGGATGAAAAGACAGGTGGAAGAATGGGCTAGAAAAGCTGTGGCTACATGAGGCACCAGCAAAGTACCATACAGATCTCTGGGTTGCCACCAGGGAAAGCTTGTAAGAGTTGATGAACTCATTCTAAACCCTGGAGAGCTGTTGCCAATCAGTGTAGAGAATACTGAGCTTGATTGACCAATCGTCTGACTCAGGGCATAGCAGTTTCCTACATATATTCCAAATCAAGACCCCCACTGTGAGGGGAGAAAGGGTTAGGCTCTAGGCTTGAGGAGACACTAGCCAAAGTGCCCTCTGGCGGGTGGAGCCGCCATTTTAATTTCCCACAAGCTGTCACTCCAGGGCATCGCGGGAAATTAAGATGGTAGCTCACAGGTTCGGTTAGCTAGCAGGAGGTGCGGAGGCAAGATGGGAGTCAGTGCTGGTGGGCTTTGCAAGGGGACAGGGGCAGAATGTGCAAACAACCAAGGTTAAAATAACCCTTAACAGAATTCAAGCATTTGTGTGTGTATGTGTTAGTTTTTTAATTTGCTCAGTGCATATATTTCAATGAAGAGGTGGGCAGTGGTAAATTAAAAGTCAAAACCTGTGGATGAGCTGGAATTTTGTACTTCCCCACCCTATTTGTTTCTGTTTCCTTCATTAATGCCAATATTTAATTGTTTGCCTTTATTATTTGCAATAAGCTTTCAAGTCCACTGAGGAAGATGAGTCTGAAAGACAGGTCTGACCTTTTTGTAGTGAGTCTATGTTTAATTTTTTCTGATTCATTTACTTATTTGAAATAAATTTCTGTTGCATGTTTTACCTTAACTCCCTTTTCAGCTGCCTGTCTTAAGACACCAAGTGCCTGGAGGGAGAGTTCCTTATGCACCTCAAGCACCGTTTTTCAAACTTTCCCCCTCAGTGAAAGTCCCCCACCCCCAAAAAAGCTATTTATTTGCTGCTAAGGACCCTTGCACTTTCTCTGCCATGGAACTTCAACTGCATCTACAGAGGATTGCAGAGTATGTTCTGGGCTAGAGCACACACGCAGTTCGTCCATTGCAATGGCCAGGCATTGGGTATCGGCATTGCCTCATATAAACTGAACCAGGAACACACCCCTATAGCTCCACATGGCAGAGAAATATTAGCAGTGATGGGCAAGTTTATCTTTCAGGAAACCTTGCCTGCCATTCCTGATTTTCACCCTGAATAATCCCCGATAAGCTCTGAAGGAATCACAGGCTCCTCAAGACACAGTTTGAAAGCAAGTGAACTGAAACACCCTGCAAGAGATGCTTATCTAGCCATTTTATGGGGAGGAGGAAAAACACCTTCCGTGGAAAGACAGAGCATATTTCTCCCTCTGGAAACTGAAGCGCCGCTTCTTACTTCAGAAGCTGCCTCTCAGGTCCATAAAACCCAGCCAGTTTAGTTTTCCAAAACTACTGATATACCATTTTCCCGATGTCTCGAGGAAGGGCTGTGCAAGACTCTTAATGAAGGCTTTGGGGTAGGAACTATGCTGCCCTGCTATATTTCCTATGAAAGTGCAATTTATAAACATTTTAATGTTATTGTTATGATTAATAATAATAAATATAAATCCCAGATCACTCACTGGCACCCAGAAAGTTTGCTGCTGTAGTCTTGGAATGTTGACTCCCCCTTATCCAAAATGTTACGGTGAGGTCCTAAATCTAAAGGCGTACGAGGGCACCCTCTTGCTGAAGCTAAGCAGGTCTGAGGGGGCAATCCTATGGCAAGATCTGCCATGGCTCAGCCCAAAATATACGAGTGTAATGTGCCCCAAAAGTGTGTGTGAAGGCTGGACCAGAATGGAGGCAAATTAGACTGAATCCTAAGCCTATTCAGTTCGGTCACATGACCAGGAAACCTATTTTAAAGGCTTGTTTCCCCTCTGCCAGACTTAGGCAGAGCAGCAGCCCTGCTGCTGACCAGGGTTTGCTTCTGACATAACTTTACATTCTCTGAACTTGCACCAGCTGGCATTATGGCAATTTCTCATGCAGGGGATTGCTCCCTGGGTCTGGTTAGTGCTTGGATGGGGTAATCCTCCCAAGAAGCATCTTTGCTGTCCCACCTTGGGAACCCCACCATAGCTGTCAACCTTCCCTCTTTTTGCGGGAAATTCCCTTATTCCAGCACCATTTCCCGCTGCTATCCTGGATTGTTAGATATCCTGTAGACTGTCCCCGGGACAGGTAAGGCTGCTGATCCCTTATTTTCACATATGTAAGTTGACAGCTATGTACCCCACACACCTTGCCTTGGGACTTCCTGGCAGACGAAAAGGCAACACAGTACTGCAAGAAAGTAAATGAGCTGAGCAATCATTTCCGCTCTGTAGGAGTTTCTGAGAAATAGCTACCCCTGCCCTATCCCCACCACCTTTTTCTTTCTTTCTTTTTGCAAAGGGGGAAGGTGAGGTGGACTTTGACCGATGGTTGTTTCCAGCGTGACACCAGCACTTGGGAGAAACTGGTGGCAAGGCAACCATCGCGCTGATGAAGATGGCGAGGAGGAAGAAGACAGGGAGCATTGCAGAGAGGAGGACAGAGACGGGACACACTCGGACGGGACACCGTCGAAGAAGGGGGGGGGTAAGAATAAGATTTCCTCCTACCCTGAAGGCTCCCTGAGTGAGTCTGCTGTGTACCTGCTTTGCTCCTCCATGCTTCGGTTCTCGGCCGCCCGCCACTCGGGCATGGTGCTGGCGCAGAGCACCACCATGGAGACGATGACGAAGAGGATGGAGACGGTGGCCAGGATCTGCGCGGCCAAGGAAGAGGTGGGCTCCTCGAAAGTCCTCCTCATCCTCTCCAGCCACTTCTTCTCGGCGCCGGGCGGGGGCGCTGCGCGGCCGCTGCCCTCCCCGGCTTCGGCGCCGCCTCGGCTGCTGCTGGCGGTGGTGCTGCCGCTGCCCCAGGCCGCCCCGGCGGCGGCGGGCTCGGCGGCCTGCAGGTCGTCGGCCGAGTAGGAGGTGTAGGTGTCGGACATGCGGTCGTCGAGGCGTCGCTGGCAGCAGTAGTCGAGGTGCGACGCCTCGAGGCCCCAGTAGATCATCTCGTTGTAGAAGGAGAGCTCGCACATGTGGGGCACGAAGCGCAGGTGGCCGTAGCGCACGTAGAGCATGATGAAGCCGAAGGCTTCCGAGTGGCGGTCGAAGAAGTACTCGTTGCGCTCGCGGTCGTAGTCGTCGCAGACCTCCAGCACGTCCTGCTCCGACAGGCAGCCGTGCAGGCGGCTCAGGCGGCGCAGGGGGAAGTCCTTCAGCACCTCCCGGGAGAACGAGTAGCGGGTGCCCCCCACGTTCAACACCACCACCGACGGGCCCCCCCGGCCAAAGTTCATGGCTCGGGGGGCGGGCGCGGGGGAGGGCGGAGACGGCGAGCGGGGGAGGACGGGCGGCTCGCGCGGCACCTCAGCAGCCCCGAGGTGCGCGCCGGGGAAGGGCGGGGTCCTCCTCCTCCTCCTCGCCCAGCCTCGAAGCGGCGCCGTCTAGAGCGCGCGCTTCAATGCCTCTGCCCTCCGGGTCTTTCTTTTCGTCCTCTCGGAGGGGCGGCGTCCCGTTCCCAAGCGGAGCGCGCGCCGCCCGGCCCCCCTCGGCGGGGAAAGCGAGCGCGCGGAGTCCCTCGGAAGGGAAAGCGAGCGGGGCGCCCGAAGGAAGAGCGCGGCGGCAAGGGAGGTGGGGGCTTCACCGAGGGGCGGCGGGCCACTCGGTGCGCTCCTGTCGCGCGTCGCCCGGCGCTGGCTGTGGCGAGGCACCGCCGCCGCGCCGCGAGAGAGCCCAGACGGGCTTCGCGAAGGGCATGGCTTGGCAAAGCAGGCGAGGCAAAGTCCCGCGAAGTTTGGACAGCTCCGGGCTGCGCCGCGCAGCCTTCGAGGCGCCGCGCCGCTCCCTGCTTCTGTGGCGCGCGGCTGGCGAGGCTGAGAGACACGGCGGCGCGTCTTCTCGGAGTGAGGGCAGAGGCGGCGGGGAAGGGACACGCCTCCTCCCTCCCGCCTCCCCTCCCGGGCGGAGAGCGAGCCGAGCTGCCTCTCTTTCCCGCTCGGCGCCGCGCGGAGAGGAAGACGGAGGCACCTGAGCAGAGGCTGCTCTTTACTTTCCTCGAGGAATCAAGGACCTGGAGCGCGAGGGGGGGCAGGTTTCACCGCCCGCCTTAACCGTGTTCTAGATATTTATTCCATGCAATATTAACATTCGCATTCCCCCTGTCTGCTATTCCCAGATGGCTTTATAGGAACTGCAACTTAAAAAACCAAAACAAGTGGTCCTCGAGTTCGCAGTTTTCCTTACCTGTCCCCCTTCCTTTCCCCTTTTGAGTCACGTCTGAAGGCAGTCACTCTTTATTGACCTGTTGTCGGCTGCTGTCTGTGGGCGCCCTTTGGGGCGACAGAGCTTTCCATAAACATTTATTTCAAGTTATTTTTCGGCAGCCACCTCCCCAATTGTCTCCCTAAAGTGGCTTTACTATAATTGACTAAAAAGTTTCTCTTTTTTCCAGGCCGAGCGTGTTACAAAAGGCAAAGCAGGACTGAGTGCCTGTAAGAATCGAGGGAACACTTAAGCTGGCATAGCAGCAGGGTTGTTGCTGTTTTTTTTAGCATAATATGCCCACTATAAGTGGTGATTACAGGGCTGAATACAATTTCCTCCTTTTCCTGTCCATGATCATGGGACTGAGTGGAGAAGTGGAATTGCAAGTAGTCCAGAGAAGGCAGCCAATGATTCTTGCAAAAAGATGAAGCAGTCAGGTCCTTCCCACGGCTCCTGGCTGGAAAGGGAGGGTGGAAAGCATCTTAAACAAAACCGTTATTTTCTCCTAGAGTGAGAGGATGTCAATGGGGAAGGGTGAAAAGCACACATCCATCTATCAAGGGCATGCTTGAAAAGTCCTGAAGCAGAAACATTTGATCACTACCTTTCCTGCTGCTTGTTTAAAGCACCTGGAAATCAAATGGGTTTGGATACACACACAGTTTTTCCATATTTGTATTAGATCTACAGTGCATACAACCAAGTGAAAACAGAGACTCTCTGCCCTGTCTCTCTGCTGCATGTAATCCCTTTGGTGTTTTATTATTTTCTAAGAGTTCCCCCCCTCCCGTTTTAGGGCAACCCATATCTACTCAGAAGTAAGCCCTATTGAATTCAATGGGGCTTACTCCCAGGGGAGTTAGGATTGCAGCCTTAGATGACAGTATCTCCAGTATCTTTTAAAAGTGCACGCAGTGGAGAAAGAATGGAGTTCAAAAGGCTTCTTTCTATCTCTGATTTATATTTATAGCCCTTGCAGCATCATATCTCTCTGCTTTTTTGTCCTTGCTTTTTCTCGGCACCTACAGTGTTATTTCTTGCCTGTCTTGTCTTCACAGCCCTTTTATAGCATTGCTTGTTGTAAATTATAACAGTACTTCTTTTGATGAAATCGGGGTTCCCTGTTGGGTTCCCTGAATATGAGCTGCTGTTTGAGGACCAGTATGGTAATAGGACAGCGATGGCATATTGGATAGGAGACCTGCGCTTAGATTTGACAGTGACTTAACTTTCAGCCTGACATGCCTGACAGAGTTGTTGCAGGAGCAAAAGAAGGGACCCTGGGCAGCTTGGAGGAAGGATTGGATAAAGACGGAATAAACACTTCCCTGGTGTGATAACTGCCTCTTTAACAAGAAGGATGCCTCCTACAAACCGAAGCCAGTCTTTTGTGGATGATTTCCTTGTAAGCTTTGCACCAACAGAAAACGAGGGGGAGAAATCTATGAACTGATTTATATGATTTCTAAGTAGCTGTTTTTATATACGTGATGTGATTGTTGTGCCTCTGTTCTCTTTTGAGAAGCACATCATGCATGTGTAGGAGGAACAAATGAGGGGTGCAATGTTTTTATTTATTAGTTTATGTATTTATTATTTGTTTATTAAGAAACATAACTGAAGATTCAGCTGTCTGAGGAAAGAATAGGGTGCTAGTACCTGCCCTGTCCCTCCTGGCCTGGACATTGTCTCCTGCTCTGTTTCTGGATCTCATCTTGGGGGGAGGGTAGTGATGGGGGAGAGCTTCCGGGGCAGGGGCTGCTCTATATCAAGGGTGAGACAGCAAGAATCTAGATGACAGCATTCTAAGAACAGTTAACTTGAGCAAATTGTGCTTCAGCTTGCTTTATCCTTCCTCCTTCCATTCCATTTTCCTTGTGTGTCTTTGGTTTTCTTTAGATTTTTATCCTTAACGCAGGGACTGTCTTAGCAATGATTTTTTTCTCAATGTGAGAGCCTTTTGTGAGAGTTGTATACATGCCATAAATAGATAATAAATTTGTATCCCACCTTTCCACTCCATGACACTTACAGTAACTAATAGCAATAATACAAATACAATTGAAAATGTATTGAAATACGGTAAAGCAGCATTGCAATGCAAAGTAATGCAGGGAGAGAGAACCAAAGGTAAAACACCAATAAAAACAATCAAAATCAGTTAAAAGACCAATGGAAGATATTTGGAAGTCAAGCTTACAGGCTAAAGACCTGTCCAAATAAAAGCTGTATTTGTCTGTTGGCGAAAGGTTACCAGAGATGGGGCTGGCCAGGTCTCCCTTGGCAAGAGTACCTGAGAGAAGGCACCAGGGCCTTCAGAATCAAAGCAGTTGAAGAAGAAAGCATCCTACTGAGACTGACTCAGAGTGAGATTCAAAGTTCTAATCAGGGATGGGTAACCTTCAGCCCTGCACTTGTTGCAGCACTCCAACTCCCATCATCCCTAGCTGGAGCCGAAGACCACAACTCCATCCCTCTGCTCAACAATTAAAGAGAGTACATGGAATTACAAGTTCAAAAGGAACAAAAATCTAGCTTGGTCTGGAGAAAGGCATTCATATTTATCAAAGCAATGAAGGCATGATTCCTGCTCCAGGTGGGTATACGTAGCCTGTTAATGCCTCTGGTCAAACAGTTTTCTCAAGTTTTTGTATTGTTTCAGAAACGTGGCATGGACTTATTCTGGGTCAGATCTTTGGTCCACGTAGTTCACCACTGGCTACAATGACTGGTTGCTTTTCAGGGTTTCAGGCAGGAATCTGTCTGTCTCAGCCTTACCTGGAGATACTGGGGACTGATCCTGGGACCAGAGCTCATCCCCAAAGGAGAACCTAGACTTGCTTTGCCAAAGGAGATAGTGGAAGAACAACAACAAACAAAAAGTTTCTATCATAGACAACTCTCTGAAACAACTTTATTCATTCATATCCCACCTTTCTCAATAGAACTCAGGGCAGTATGCATAGTGTTACTGGAAAACACCCCATCCTGGAAGAAAGAAGACCCTGACTCAGCTTCCAGGGCTGGACCACGGGGTTTTCTTGCCTAAGGAAAATAGCAAGGTGATGCACCTTCCCAGTCCACATGCAGAAGTTGGTTTGACTGATAGCAGAAACTCATGTTGACACCCATCACTATCAAGTTGCAAGCTAATTTAGGGGGCACAGAGCAGGCTGCATGGCACACACGTTTCTGTCTTCCAGCAGAGGGGGATGGTTGCTATGGCCAACCCTCAGCATCTGTTGCCAGAGGTAGCCACTTCACCCTGACTAATGACAGAGCCAGTCCTGTTAAGCTTCATCAGGGTTGCTGCAGCTTGAGTCTTCACACCATAGACCTGATCCCTTAAAAACAGGTCTGTCTCCTGCTTTGATGAAGTAATGCACTAGGTGGAATCTAAATGATGCCATTGCACTTGTAGAAGGGCATCCACTTATGGAAGAGGAGGGTGGGTTGTGTTTTTTTTTTTGCCAATCTACCCACCCAACTACAGTGATATCTTCTACACCCTGCTTGGGAACATCACCCAACTCTGCTGCAAGGAGGGGCAACTGAGGTTTGAGGGGGGAAATGTGGCGCTCCATGGTTTTCTTTCTGGTCCTTGGGACCCTCTCCAAGTCATGTTCTTCACCAGCCCTGCTTTGCATTCTCCTTGAGTGTTTTTCCTGGGCTGGATTGTGCCCTTGAATGATGATATTGCTTCATCCTTGTCTGGATGGAGGATAGAAACTGTGTGGGTGTGCAGAAAGTAGCCTACCGCTAGCTGACCACCACTGACATGTGGCTCCAGAAGGTGATCCAGAAGGGAAGGTGGCCCTCAGGCTGTAAAAGGTTCCCGTCCCTTACACTTGTGGTTCCCACTGCTGGATCAAAAGCCATTCTTTGAGCCTAAGGACTCCAGTTGGAGCCCACACATGATCTGTTTATTCACAATGCACAATATGCCCCTCCCTGCTCCAAGAGTAGCCCATCTAATCCAGACCACAGCAAACACGGTGCAGTGTGCCAGATGATGTGAAGCCTTCTGGCAAAACTTGAGTACTCTCTTTCATGCCTCATTACGTTATGTCCACTAGAGGTCACAGTTAGAGCCATTTTCATCTGTTAATTTAAGAGTGGTGTGTGGTTTGCATGTGTACTTTTGTGTGTGTGTGTGTGTGTGTGTGTGTCTGTCGATGGGATGGGGAACACTGTGCTCAAGGTTTCCAATTTTATTTTATTTCCTGATCCAGATCCTGAGCAGTTAGCAAGTCTTGCCTGCTGCATTCAGGAGATTGAAAAGCACATTTTAATGTTGTTGGTAGTTTAGCTCTGTGCATTATGGGGTGTTGATGCTTTCTTTCATTCAAGGTTACGGCCGGCACAAAACATTTTGCTGCATTAATGCCTCAGGGTTCTGTAATCAGGCTGAAGAATGACAGATGGACAGTCACTGTGGAGTCGAACGAGCATAACAGTATTTTTTTCCCCATCTCGTAAGATTCAAAACTGTTAAAACAGCCAGTTAATGAACAATTTCAAAAATTGGCAAACGATTAAAACATCCCCTAATGACCCAATTCAGGTTTTTTAAAAATATCTTTTATTTGATTTTACTTATACAAAGTTATAACAATACAACCATACAAATCAATAGCTAAGAGATTCCTCTGGACTGCCCACCTCCCCCCCCCTCTGTATGGGTCCCATTATCAAACTTTTCCTGCTGCATCTTTTTCAATAATCCATGTTTTATATAACTCAATTGTCTCCAAAGTTCTTGCTATGTTACAAGTGTTATTGCAATCCTGCTAGTGTTTTCATCTGCTTACAATGGTCTCCAAGATAAATTATAAATTTCCCAAATTCTTTGTTGAATTTTTGGTCTCCTTGGTTCCTGAGCTTTCCAGTCAGTTTTGCCATTTCAGCATAATCCAACAGTTTAACTTGCCATTCCTCTCTGGTAGGGGCTTTGTCTTCTTTCCTTCTCTGGGCTAATAGCATCCTTGCGGTTGTCGTTGCATACATAAAAAGTCCTTTCTGCTCCCTTGGAATATCTGCACCTACAATTCCTTGTAAAAAAAGCCTCTGGTTTTTTTTTTTAAATAAAGGTTAATTTAAACATTTTTTCCATTCATTATATATCATTTCCCAGAATGCTTTTATTATCTTACAAGACTACCACATGTAATAAAAGGTGCCTTCTTTTTCTTTGCATTTCCAGCAGGTATTTGTACCTGTCTTATACAGTTTCGCTAACTTACTGGGAGTCAGATACACAATGACCAAATTCAAATCAGATCCAGCATGGCCTACTGACCAGCAATGATTTGAACTGGGTTGCCGTGGGTTGTTTTAATTGTTCATCAATTATTGTAAGTGCCCATTAATTATGTAGTTGTGCTAACTGCTTTTTAAATCTCGAGATAAAGAAATGATATATTGTTTGTTAAGCTCCAGAGTGATTGCCAATATACCCCTCATCCTGAGCCCAGAATATTGAGGCAAGGCCATAGCTTAGAGGGAGAACACATGCTTTCCATACAGAAGGTCCCAGGGCACCTGTAGTCTGTGTTCTGCTCTATGCATCACCCTGCGTGGCCTTGGAGACAAGGGGGAAGGGGAGCTTGTTGCAATAGGAGAGACAGACTCTTGGGATTCTTCTGCAGTCTCTTGCCCCCCCCCCCTCTGCTTCAGCCTCTGAGTCTGAACTACGTCCTGCCACAGGCTCTCCTTGCTCACTGAATCCCGTTGCCTCTTCAGCATCCAACAACTCCCACTACTCTTCTCCCTCTAACCTCTCTTTGGTATCCCGCCACCAATCCCCTGTCTCTGACCTTCCTCCCCTGGGGTGTCCCTCGGGAGTTCCCCAGCTGCTGCCTCCCATCCGCTCCTCATCATCCAACGAAGGGGAATCAGTGGGGGGACACTCAGGAGGAACACCCAGAGCAGGGCTGCTGATCCTCTTACACGCCATCCAATTCTGCCAAAGGGTAGGGCCGGCCCTGTTCAAGGTAATGTGCATGTGTACTTCGCACATTCAGCAACAAATACCATGTGGGTTAAAGCTCATTTTCAAAAAGCTATAAATCGCACCTGCTGTCACTCATGACAGTTGATCATCCAGCTATCTCTAACTCAATGTTCAGCTATTTATCTTGATTTTTTCCATTTAGTCCATCTCTACTGATTCATAAATCTCACAGATAGCACGGCAATCTTCACATTTGGCTGCCTATGCAGGGGGCCCTTGAGGAGAGCCTTGGCAGGACTTTTTGCACAGTCATTGCACTCACCAACCCTGTATATTGTAAATTTCAGGTACACACTGTCCGGAGCTGCAGGTCTTAAAAATGTGATTATGGCAATACCTTCATCAGGCCAGCCAAAATATCACAAAATAGCTTTTGAGTTCTCCAGAACTCTCCATGAGACGAGAAGCTAAACACTGTAATGGGGAGCAGGAAGGGAAAATGCTGCCTGACAACGATCCTTCCACTTCAGGGAACAGAACAATAATGAGAGGAAATGCTTATCACAGAGCTGAGGAGTCTCAGACCCAGGGGCCATATGCAGTTCTCCAGCCTTCTCCATATGGCCCTTGGAACCCTCTCTAGGCCACACCTCCTCCCTGTAAGCCACACCCACCACTAGCCCTGCTTTGTGTTTTTGCCTGTCTGGAATGCATATTTGAACTCTGATAATGCCTATTACTTTTCTGCATGGAGGACACAGAGGGGTGTGCAGATGTGTGTAGAAGCCAGCCTACTGCATGAAGGTAAGATTTACATTAATTACAATAGCTCAGTTGGCATGGTGCTGATTGCGCCAAGGTTGCAGGTTCGATCCCCGGATGGGGCAGCTGCATATTCCTGCCTTGCAGGGAATTAGATGATCCTCAGGGTCTCTTCCAATTCTATTATTTTATTATTCTGCCCACTTTTGCCTCTGGCCCTCATGCAACTCTGGCATGTGGCCCTTGGGGTGGAAAAGGTTTCCCTGCTCCTGGCCTAATGGATATAGTGCTAATGATGGATGGCATTTAGGATTCGCTTTGATTTTCAGTGGGGGGGGGGACAGCGGTTAATGACTCTCCTCCTGCACTTCTAGGGAGGAAAGTATTAGAATGTGTGAATGAAAAGCACATTGCTTACCAGGTAAATCAAGGGATGTGCTCGGGTCTCCTAACACAGGGATCTTAAGATAGAACTGCAGCTCTTTTAGATTGCTCATTATTATGCTGTTTAGCCTACACATACAGTGGATGCTTGGGTTGTGAAGATGATCCGTGTGGGATACATGTTCGCAACCCGCAGCTTTCGCAACCTGTGTCTGCGATTTGGCGCTTCTGCACATGCACAACCGTCAAAACACGGAAGTAACCTGTTCCGGTACTTCCGGGTTTCAGCGGTCCACAAGCCGAAAAAACGCAACCTGAAGCGGCTGTAACCCGAGGTATGACTGTAAAGGTTTTTCATTACCTAGTGGGTGGCATTCTCTTTAAACTGTAACAAACTTCAGCCAATGTAAATGCCACAATACAGTGGTACCTCGGGTTACATACACTTCAGGTTACATACGCTTCAGGTTACAGACTCCACTAACCCAGAAATAGTGCTTCAGGTTAAGAACTTTGCTTCAGGATAAGAACAGAAATCGTGCTCTGGCAGCGCGGCGGCAGCAGGAGGCCCCATTAGCTAAAGTGGTGCTTCAGGTTAAGAACGGACCTCCGGAACGAATTAAGTACTTAACCCGAGGTACCACTGTACCCAATATATTGTGGTGAGTGCCAACATCTTTGTAGGCAAAAAAACAGTTCCACTGAGAAACAAAAGAGGTGTCAGTACGCTGGGGGAACCCCAAAGTTTGCAGAAGGACCAAAAAAAATACATAAAAAGGGAACAAAGAGCAGCCTAATAAAGAATGAGCATACTTGAGCCACAGGATATAAGCTAGGGAAGAAAACCAGAGGTTGGAGGTTGGAATGGAGTCTCCTGGAAAATGGAATGGCTGGCTGACTGGCTGGAACCCTGAACAGGACGCTTCTGATAAGAAGCAAGGATACATTACATGTTGTTGTCCATCTACTTCCAATATTTTAATATATTTCTCATTTAACAAGATTTATTTAATTTAAAAAGCAGAGAGAACTCCAAGCTGCTTATGTGAAACAATATAAAGTATTCACAAGAAAATACTGATAAAATCAGCAGACTTTAAAAATAAGGCTTTAAAAATTATAAAAAAATATTGTTAAAATCTAGAGTTTTAAAAACACACACAATTAAATTACTTATCTCAGAAGGCTTGCCTGGACAAATAAGTTTTTAGTAGGCATCAAAACCAATAAAATGAAGATTCCTGCCTAATAGTGAGAGGCTTGCTACCTAACAGAACTGCTAGAATGTTTGAGAATTTCAGAAAAATCTTTGCCTCTTCGGGAAATAAAAGTTTGGTTCAGTTTGTTCAGACAGGGATATATGCAATCATGTTATATGTTTGGGCACTCATAATAATCCCCCAAATCAGTAAAAGTTAGAACTAATAAAGGTTTGACTAAAACTGTGCCAAATACTTCTGGATTAAGTTTAGGACAGGGGTCAGCAAACTTTTTCAGCAGGGGGCCGGTCCACTGTCCCTCAGACCTTGTGGAGGGGCCAGACTATTTTGGGGGGGGGATGAATGAATTCCTATGCCCCACAAATAACACAGAGATGCATTTTAAATAAAAGCACACATTCTGCTCATGTAAAAACCTGCTGATTCCCTGACCATCCTTGGGCTGGATTTAAAAGGCGATTGGGTCAGATCCAGTCCCCAGGCCTTAGTTTGCCTACCTATGGTTTAGGATAACAAGTCATTCCAGTTTGACATAGATAGTCAGGGATATGCCAGTTAACAGACAAAGGCTGAAATGGCCAGACATTAACCCAACAGTGGGAGCCATCAGCCAGGCAGAAGACACAGAGGGAGAAATTGCCAGAATTCCAGTGGGTGACTATGTAACCAGACTGGGGAGTTGCATTTGGCAAAGGTTTGGGGGAAGGAGGAGGAGGAGGAAGTAGTAGGGATTCTGTGAAGGCTGGTGAGGAGAATGGCTGGCTTCTGCCTTTCTCTTCTTGTTGTTATTATTCTTAACTGATATTATCTCTATGCCTTAAACTTATGAGTAAGGAAAATAATGATCCAGGGTGACGCCCGGGTCCTCACTGCTAATGTGAGAGGAATTTTTGAACGGGTACAGGTCATCCCTATGGTGACCCGCCTACTTAGCGGGATGCCTGGGTGTTTTCACCTGCCCGACCCTTCCCTACTGAAATGGTTGAAAAAAAGTTGCTTTCTTTTAATATTTTAGTTGGGTTTCATAGAAGTTAACTCATATACACCCCATACAAAACACATGTTATGTTGTATTCTGTGCGGCTTTCATTGGAAGCAATAAGTTTAGGATATAGCTGCTGCATTTTGTATCAATGGATGTTGGGTTGAGGTGCCCACAGGTACAAATAGCTGCTGAAGACATTATGCATGTTGTTCAAACACACTCTTAGTGCCTTTAGAACTGTTTAAGAGGTACCAAATTTAAAAAAACACACACACAAAAACCCTGATAAATCTCCAATTTTTCATAAACTCAGCAACTCTGTTTCAACTGTTGGAATTCAGAATTTGGATTTAGTATGATTAGACCAACTGGCATTGATATGAATGGCTGGTTTATGTAGTTATTTATGTCTCTTTTGTAAACAAACAAACAAATAAACAAACAAATAACCCCAAATCCACACACCCCAAAACCTCCCCCCCCCAGCTTTCAGGGCATAGTGTTCTGCACCCCATAAATTGAAGGATTCGGCTTGTAAACATGTCAATAAACCATTTTTCATAAAGACACTATAGCCTCCATTGTGTCTTAATTTTCCAAAAGGAATACAAACCCTTGTAAGTGCCAAGATCCCTGGAATCTCTCACACAGCTCTGCAGACATTGAGGTGGCCCAGTAACGATATTTTAACAGGTATCTTTGTGCTCTTTTGGAGTATAAGAAATAATGATATAAGTAGAAGAAAAATGTATAAGAAAAATGAAGTTTTAAGGCCAGCATGGCATCAATAACATTTTGTTCCACATTTGGCTGTTTCTCATGCCACTCCCTTAATGGATGTGGAAATCACAGCATCACTGAGTGGAATAAATCCACCTGAAGGAAAGGTATTCATTATATCTGGTTCTGAGATCAGCCTTAGCCAAATTCCAAATGGTATTTCCAAGACTTTCTAATTCCAGGAAACGCCTCAAGGCTGGTACTAGGTGAAGTCAGCAGCTGAGGGTAGGTGGGAACCTATTGCTTTTCTTACAACAAACTGAGACCCTGCAGCTTACGTTATGCTGTCATAAAAAAGGAAGCTCTCGCAATAAAATGGGTTGTTGAATCTTTCTGCTGGCTCACAATACACACCAACAGAGGGGAAGGGAGAATAAAGCAATACAATAAAAAAAATCTAGATTGCTTTCCACCCTGAGGAGATTTATTTTACTTTTACCCTGTACTTATTCCAAGAAACTCAGGACCCCTGAAATATGTGTTTGTAGTCCGCCCCCCCCCATTATTTTGAGTGTAAAATTGTAAACTGAATTTTGTACCTTATGGTGATAGGGGGAAGGTGGGAGGGAATCAAATAATAACTTTATCATCACAATAAGCCTTTGAGGTAGTTTCAGCTGGAAGGTGGGGAGTAGCCTAAAGTTATCTATTAAACTGAGTGAGAATTTGAACCTGGATCTCCTCAGGCCCTTGCCCTGCAGTTCCCAACATGTCACCCAATACAAGGATTTATGAGCTGTCTTCCACAGAGTCTCTGAGATTTCTGTAGGAATATTATTACTGACATCCTGCACCCATTTTTTATCATATAATCTCTAACATGTTCAGATTTGCAACCATATTTCAGTAACATGATAAATTCTAGATAATCTGCGCTTTGCTTTTTAAAAAAAGCAAATAATGTTAATTAAGGTTCAGTTTCATGCTGTCTCTCCTTGCTTCTTCCTCTCCTTACCATTTTCTTCCACTTGCTTCCCCACTCACGCGTTCTTGCCTTCCTTTCCTTTGTTTATTTTCACCAGCCTCCCACTAGTCCTGACCCAGCTGAGTTGTGCATGCAGCTGCCAGAGTGGTGCATGCTCTGGTCTCTGGTTATCTCCCACTTAGACTACTGCAATGCACTCTACGTGGGGCTACCTTTGAAGGTGACCCGGAAACCACAACTAATCCAAAACGTGGCAGCTAGACTGGTGATTGGGAGTAGCTGTCGAGAACACATAACACCGGTCTTGAAAGACCTACATTGGCTCCCAGCACGTTTCTGAGCACAATTCAAAGTGTTGGTGCTGACCTTTAAAGCCCTAAACGGCCTCGGTCCAGTATATTTGAAGGAGCATTTCCACCCCCATCGTTCTACCCGGACACTGAGGTCCAGCACCGAGGGCCTTCTGGTGGTTCCCTCACTGCAAGAAGCCAAGTTACAGGGAACCAGGCAGAGGGCCTTCTTGGTAGTGGTGCCCTCCCCATGGAACACACTCCCACCAGATGTCAAAGAGAACAACAACTACCAGACTTTTAGAAGAAGACATCTGAAGGCATCTGAAGGCAGCCCTGTTTAGGGAAGCTTTTAATGTTTGATGTATTACAGTATTTTAATATTTTTTTGGAAGCTGCCCAGAGTGGCTGGGGAAGCCCAGCCAGATGGGCGGGGTATAAATAAATTATTATTATTATTATTATTATTATTATTATTATTATTATTATTATTCTCTGTCTACGTGTGGCTTGAGGCTTCTTCAGCTTCATCCTGCCTCCCCGTTTCCAGGCCGTCAGGCTCAACTTCCAGTCAGGCCACAGTAAAAAGAAAATGCAGAGGGGTATAGAAAACACCACCTCTGCCTCCCACTATTTCCATATTTATTGGCATATGCAGTCCATGGGATCCCAGGGCAGGTTATAGACAGCTCCATACTATTCAACCATGCAATACATAAACATTGAACTGGGGGGTTATTCTGATCTCACCTTCTACCCCTCCCCAAAGACATGTTCAGAAAGGTGTGTTGATCTGATGTAGAAATGCATGCAATGATGAAACCAGGTGCATTTCAGAGGGGATGCGTTCCACAATCTGGGGACCAACACAGAAAAGGTCCTCTCATATACTGCCACCCCACAAAATTCACAGGGCAGCAGAACTGCCAGCAGTTCCCTTCCCCAGAGGACTTGATGGACACCCAGGCAGGACTGTATGCAAGGAGATGCTCCTTCAGATATTTGGAGCGCAAGTCATTTAGGGCTTTGCATATCAATGTGAGCACCTTGAACTGGGCTAGGAGGCACACTGCAGGTCTTTGGTGTAATATATGCCTGGCCACTAGTGGCTGCCAGCACCATGACTGCCGCATTCTGCACCAATTACAGCCTCCAAACCGTCTTCAAGGGCAGCCCCACATAGAGCATACTACAGTAGCCCAGTCTTGAAGTTACCAGAGCATGGATCACTGCATTCAGGCTATCTCTGTCCTGGATTTTGGCATTACTACCATCATAAGCAAAACAAACACATTGTCAAGAGATAAGTAGCGTGATAGGAGGAATTTCTAAAATATATATACAGTAATTAAGATCAACTTGCTTTCCCTCAAATTTTAAAAGCATATCTATAAAGAAAAAGAGCTGTAAACTAAACATAACATCATTAATCTTCACCAGGTTTACCTCTGCAAATTTTTCCTTTAGCGTTTGGGCAGTCATTGCAAACCTGGTTAGGCTGTTGCAAATGAGACATTTGAAACATGATTCTGGCCTGATCGTTGGCATCAGGCATATTCCTTACCCTGAGCAAAATAAATGTGTTTCTCGTTTCAGAATATAAAGGACAATGCAATCAATAAAGACTCAAGTCTTCTACTATGAGGGTAGAAGAGTTGCTGTTCTGCTGGGATTTTAACAGTAACGCACCTCCAAATACAGCATAGTTTGAAATCTCAGTGCCATAAATTCCTTGAAAAGAACACGCTGCTAACTCATATATAGTTCTCAGAAGCACGTGATACCTTTAGAAGGCACAAACAAACAAAAAAATACATGTCCAGAATTGTCTCAAGTCAATATCTCATTAAGGATACAGATCCCACAATGTAACAACATATTTACAAGCCTGATCAGGAACCCGCACCTTAAGGACTTGAGGGTATTAAACCCAATACTAACACTTTTTCTTTCTTCTTTTTGTGCAGTGGTGGAAATGTGAGCATGAGCATCTGAATCCAGATTTCTGGAAGGGCAGATATGATCCGCTGCCTTAACGTTTACATGAAGAAATGGCGCTATGCTGAAGTTTTTTTGTTCTTACTTGACCCATTGTCTCATTATTGATTCTGTAGAGTTTTAAGTGCATTCAGGAGTTTAATTTAAGAACGTAAGAGCCTACTTGATCACATCAATGGCCCAGCTAGTCCAGCATCTTGTTCTGACAGTGGCCAAACAGATACATGTGGGAAGCACTCAAGGATGCCAAGGTCCCTGAGTGAGTTCTGTGACGGAGCAGGGATCTGAATCCTGCTCTCCCAGGTCATAGTCCATCACTCTAACCATTACACCACCCTGGCTCCCTTGAGAGAAGCTTAAAATATGCTAATTTTTAAAATAAGATAAAAATCAATTAATGTGACATAGTTGTTTGAATGAATATAGCCTGTCAGCTTCCCTCCACCCTTTCTTCTTTAATGCACGTTGAGCTTGTAAAACATCTGGGCGGCTGGATAGGTTTCAACAGAGCCAAGCAACATCGTTACATCTTTAGTGCAATGTGTTCCTGCCAAAATCAATTCACTATATTGCATTTCTGGCTTCCTTTGATCTTCCTTTGATGTAACATTTTTTCCGTCAGCTCTACTCCCGTTCTAGAAGAAACAAACTTCTGATTAACAACAATAACAGGAGAATGGTTATTCATTCATTCATTCATTCATTCATTCATTTAAAACCTGCTTTCGGCAAAACCCTCCTTGTAGAAAGCATCCGAGCTTCTTCTTCCTCCTGGACACCAACCGTCATACTATTCGGCACTTCAAGTTATGCAGCAGGTGAAAACTGCTGCAAGCAATATGTGTGACATCCACCTCCTTCAAATGTCTCATCTGCATCAATATCAAAGGCAAATAACTCAAGTGACCAGTCTATTTACATAGTCGGCCTGTACCTGTGGATAAAAGTTTCATACAATACGAACCTGTAGGTGCAGTGGTGCCCTTCAGAACTTTCCCTGACCCTGCCCTTTCCCTGACCCTGGTCACCCCTTCCTCTTGAAAAGTACATAGAGTTGAAGGAGGAAGCTGGAAGAGTGACAGTCTCTCCCACTTCCTCTTAATGTGCTTCTCAAGGCAGCTGGATCTGACTTCCACCCAAATTGTCTGGAAAAGCGAAATGTACACCCTGTCAGTATGCCTTTCAGCTGATGTGCAGCGACTGGGCTGAATAACTGGTTCTGCCCCGACTGGGCTAGACGACTGGAGCACTTTCAGACACCTTCCAATCCTGGAAAACAGAAAAACTGGACCCACAACTGTGCATTGTGAGCACCAGACTCATGCAGAGTATAAATAACACGGAAGCTAGATGTGAAGCATAACTCCTTTTATTTCTAATAGCTACTACAAACTAAAGAACTACTGGCTTGCATGAGTGTTACAGCTCCCACTCTGCCATCTAGTCACAACATAGATAAGACTCTCTTCACACACAGAGTCAGGTGGTCAGTCAGGAGCGGAAGAGTAGAAGAGCAGTTTCCGCCCCCTCCTTTCTCAGAACATCAGATCAGGAGATTCTTGCAATGGGTGGGGGTGAAAATATCAACACACCCTTTCTCTCTCCCTGTCTCTTGGTAGGGGTGGGGAAGGAGCTGATCCAGGGAAGTTTGTGGGCAGAGGGAGCCAACTCTTTGGCTGCTAGCTTCTGAATACAGTGGTACCTCGGGTTGCGAACTTAATTCGTTCTGAAGGTCTGTTCTTAACCCAAAACCGTTCTTAACCTGAGGAACGCTTTCGCTAATGGGGCCTGAAGGTCTGTTCTTAACCCAAAACCGTTCTTAACCTGAGGAACGCTTTCGCTAATGGGGCCTCCCTCCCACTGCTGCCGCACCAACGCCGCGCGATTTTCATTCTCATCCTTGGGCAAAGTTTGTAACCCAAGGTACTACTTCCAGGTTAGCGGAGTTTGTTACCCAAAGCCTTTGTAACCCAAGGTACCACTGTACACCTTTAGAAGTTGCTTGGGATTATTCTTTTCAAACACTCCCCAGTGCCACTGAAGTAAAAGACCCATGGTCCTGATGAGAAAGTAAATTCCCTCCTCTTGGTTCAAACATATCCTCCAACATTTCTCCAATGAAAATAGGGACGTTCTGTTGAGGAAAAGTGGGACATTCCGGGATCAAATCAGAAACCAGGATGGCTTCTGAAAACCCAGGACTGTCCCTGGAAAATGGGGACACTTGGAGGATCTGTAAAAAGTGAAAGCACACACATGCGCTTTCTGCCCTAGGTGCATCAAACCAGGAAGTGGTGGTAGCTCTGCCACTGAAAGGCACGGTAGGAGTTTTCATGATATTATGCATAATCCCCTAACATAAATCCTGGCTGTGCAAATGGCTAAAGAATCCATGGCAGATGACCATCCAACCTCTGTTTAAAATCCTCCATTGAAGGAGAGTCCACCACCTTCCAAGGGAGAGACTGTTCTACTTTCCAACCGCTCTTAATGTAAAAAAGCTCTTCTTAATATTTAGTCAGAATCTCCTTTCTTGTCATTTGAATCCACTGGTTTGGGTTCTAGCCTCTGGAGCAGAAGAAAACAAGCTTGCTCAATCATCCATGTGACAGCCGTTCAGATATTTGAAGATGGTATTATCTCTCCTTTCAGTCTTCTCCAGGCTAAGCATGTTTTCCACCACTCTTGGTTTTCCCCAATCAGCTGAGCAGCACAAAGGTGAGGTTTATAAGGAGATGAAAGTTTTAACTCTGTTGGAGAATATGGAAGGCATGCTGAGGATTATGCAAAATGTCTGGAGAGTGTACAAAATTCAGCATATCTATCATCTATCTATCTATCTATATCTATCTATCTATCTATCTATCTATCTATCTATCTATCTATCTATCATCTATCTATCATCTATCTATCATCTATCTATCATCTATCTATCTATCTATCTATCATCTATCATCTATCTATCATCTATCTATCATCTATCTATCTATCTATCATCTATCTATATCTATCTACCGTATTTTTTGCTCTATAAGACTCACTTTTTCCCTCCTAAAAAGTAAGGGAAAATGTGTGTGCGTCTTATGTTGCGAATGCAGGCTGTGCGGCTATCCCAGAAGCCAGAACAGCAAGAGGGATTGCTGCTTTCACTGCACAGTGATCCCTCTTGCTGTTCTGGCTTCTGAGATTCAGAATATTTTTTTTCTTGTTTTCCTCCTCCAAAAACTAGGTGCGTCTTGTGGTCTGGTGCATCTTATAGAGCGAAAAATACGGTATCTATCTATCATCTATCATCTATCTATCTATCATCTATCTATCTATCTATCTATCTATCTATCTATCTATCATCTATCTAATCTATCATCTATCTATCTATCTATCTATCTATCTATCATCTATCTATCTATATTTATCTATCTATCTATCTATCATCTATCATCTATCATCTATCATCTATCTATCTATCTATCTATCATCTATCTATCTATATTTATCTATCTATCATCTATCTATCTGTCTATCATCTATCTATCTATCATCATCTATCTACCAAAGCTGACTGGAGAATCTGTATATTGCCTGGGAAATATGCACAATTCCCACTTCATGGAAGGATTATGTGCACATTCTCCATGAAGCCCTGTGAATAGGCACAATGGCTGGTTATTATGTACATTAATACTCAATTTGCATACCCCTGAACATGAGAATGCATTGCTCCTCATTTATATCCTTGCCTCCACATCCATCCCAAGTATGATATTCATGAATGTGAATATACTCTTTCCAGGTAAGTTTTGATATGGATGCAAAGTGGTCCAATTAATTGGTAATCAGTAAACTACCTTTACTGTGTTGATGAACTATGCAAGAGTTTCAGAAATGGGATCTCTTTGATAATTAATTCTGTAGCAAATGTTTCTTCCTGATCTTCTTTCTTAGTATTTTTTTAATACACCAAATTTAAAGGTTAATGAGAAATCTGTTCATTAATCTGATTTCTTTTACAAAAGAGTAACTGGAATGATAGCTAAATATTTTGTTAATTTTCCCTTTCACAGTTTGGTTTGAAATGCCATGTGGGGGAGAACATTATCACATGATAATAAATATATTCTTTGCAATGGTGAATACCAAACAGATGTCATTGTGGAGCGCCACTCACCAAAGGGAAATTTAAGTAATCTTACATCATCCTAAAGTATTTCTCCTTCAAGGCCTGAGCTTCCCTAAGATTGAACTGCAGTTAGAATTCAGTTGAGCCACTTCTTATTTTATTGATTTAAAAAGGGATGGCAAACCTATGGCCCTCCAGACACTGGTGCTGATGAATTATTATTTGTTTATTTGTTTGTTTGTACCGCACCCATCTGACTGGGTTGCCCCAGCCACCATTGGTCATACTGGCTAGAGCTAGAAATCATCCAATTGGTAAATTGATTAGTGTCACCTTGTTTAAAAGAAGATTGCCTTGGAGAACGTCGTCTTACAAAGATTCCCTTCACAGACCTACAGTTCCCAGAGTTCCTTAGGAAAAGGGACTCATAGTTCAATCACTCTGGGAACTGCAGCTGAGGGCAGGGAATAGGGGTCTCCTAAAAACTCTCAGTGCCCCTAACAAACTACTGCTCCCAGAATTCTTTGGAGGAAGCCATGACAGTTTAAAGTGTTATGATACTGCTTTAAATGTGTGTTTTGAAAGTGCCCTCATATTGGAGAGACCCAATTTCAAAGGCCAACTCATTGGCCGATTTGGGGGCAGGCCCTTGGCCTAACCCACATGACAGGCTTGTTGTGATGATAAAATATGGGAGTGTGGGAGAAGCTATGCGCACTGCCTTGAACTCAGTAGAAAGTTGAAATATAAATGTAAGAAATAGTTAGGTCATGTGCTTCGCTTTAGTGCAGGTATGAAGAACATTTGGTCCTCCAGATGTTGCTGACCTACAACTCCCATCATCCTTGGCCATTGGCTATGCTTGTTGGGGCTGGTGATAATTGTATTTCTGCAACATCTGGAGGTTGAAAAGCTCTCATGGTCGCTTTAGGACAGGCTTTCTCAACCTCAGCCCTCCAGATGTTTTTGACCTACAATTCCCATGATCCCTAGCTAGCAGGACCAGTGGTCAGGGATGATGGGAATTGTAGTCTCAAAACATCTGAAGGGCCGAGTTTGAGGAAGCCTGCTGTAGGACTTAGCCACAAAGAGAGGCACACACACACACACAGAGAGAGAGAGAGAGAGAGAGAGAGAGAGAGAGAGAGAGAGAGAGACTTGAATCCAGTGCCATTTTGAGGGGTGACTCACAACTTACCACCTTCTCCCCCTACACAGGCTTGGTTTTCCAGGCACCATGCCCGAAAATGTGAAATTGCAGCACGACAATAGATTGTGGTCCTGAAGAAAAAAGTTTTCTTCGGGGGGGGGGCTTGTACTGCAAGATTGCGTGAGATCATGGCAACCAAAATGGCCGCCGCTCTCTCACGATAAAAAACGGGATGTCCTGGTTTTTCTGGGACACTTGCGGGGTATGGGTTAAGCTCTTCTCTCACTGACCACAAGCTTTCTGGAAAGAGCTTAGCTCAGAGTGTGCAAGCTGCCGCCACAGCAAAAATAACCAAGAAGAAGCAAAGTGGTTGCAAATTTCGCTTCAAAACCCTGTGTACTCCTGTGGTCATAAGTCATAGTGTGGTTTAGTGTGGAATGCGGACCCTCCTATCTATCTAGGGGGAACATTTAACAAAACAGAGGCAGGTGAGATTAATATGTGCACCGCTCACATATTTTCAGCATTCATTGATGCTGGTTTGTAGATAGAAAAGGCAAACATTTGCTGTAGACATAATACCATTGATTATGACAGGGTGATACCTGTTTATGACAGTGATAAATGAGGCTTCAAAAGCCACCCAACCTTGTCTGGCTAAAAGGTCTCCTATAATGAAGGGATAATTTGCTGTTGTCATGACACCAAACGGGCTTTGAAAATTACCAGCGGCATAATTAAGCAAACTTTTACTTGTAGGTCGATTTTTTTAATTAAATAAAAATAAAAATCTCCCTACAGATAAAAGTGCTTTAAAGTTATTCTTTCTTCTTTTGAGGACAGGGGAGATAAACTCCGCAGCTGAGATAATAATCAGCATTTATCGTCGGCAGGCCGGGAGATGTACTGTTTGACAGATGTGGCAAGTCTCCTGGTATATGAGCCAGCAGCTGCATGCTTGATCAACAAAATACACATTAATTTTGCACTTGTGGAACTGGAAAAAGTAAACTAAACAGGTTAGTAATTTTTCTTGCATCAGCACAGTGTACTTAGGTGTGTGTTCAAAAGCACTTTTTTTGCAGATATTGGACAGGAAGAAAGGAAAATTTAACTAATTCTCCCAAAATTAAACAATAAGCAAAGCTTCTCCACTTATCATTCTCTGTACAGTCAGATACACTAGAGGACAAGGTTCATATACATGCTAGTATCAGCATCCTATACAAAATTTAGAGTACTTTGCTGTGACAATGCCTACAGACACACACACACACACACACACACACACACACAGCAGGAGCATCGAGCTGCCAGTTAATTTTCCCACAAGGATGGTGTGTGTAAAGTTAAAAAGGTAAAGGACCCCTGGATGGTTAAGTCCAGTCAAAGGTGACTATGGGGTGCGGCACTCATCTTGCTCCAGGCCGAGGGAGCTGGCATTTGTCCACAGACAGCTTTCCAGGTCATGTGGCCAGCATGACTAAACCGCTTCTGGCGCAACAGGGTACCGTGACGAGTGCCAGAGTGCATGAAAACGCTGTTTACATTCCTGCCGCTGCAGCACCTATTTATCTACTTGCACTGGTGTGCTTTCAAACTGCTAGGTTCTATAGCAGTTTGCATTTTAAAAAACAATCTAAGCAAATAAGTGAATTATTTTAAATCTCTTATAGGTAAGATTATTCAGTTTATAGGATATATATGTTTCTCTATCTCTTTAGGCTTACATACCTATTTTATCCATTCTTAAGGAAATCAGCCCTGAGTGCTCACTGGAAGGACAGATCATGAAGCTGAGGCTCCAATACTTTGGCCACCTCATGAGAAGAGAAGACTCCCTGGAAAAGACCCTGATGTTGGGAAAGATGGAGGGCACAAGGGGACGACAGAGGGCGAGATGGTTGGATAATGTTCTCGAAGCTACCAGCATGAGTTTGACCAAACTGCGGGAGGAAGTGGAAGACAGGAGTGCCTGGTGTGCTCTGGTCCATGGGGTCACGAAGAGTCGGACACGACTAAACGACTAAACAACAACAACAACACCTATTTTAAAGCATCAGCTAGAACACTTATATTATATATAATGAAAATAAATACAAAATAGAACCAAAATCCACATTTAAAACAGCAAAATTAACAGAATAACTCTCACTCTTATTCTCTTGAGCATTCTCTTAAATATTAGAAAGACATTTCAAATGCAAATCGACACATCCAAAGCATCATTAGCTTAACTGAGATGGCTGCACCCATGTTCTCTCCCCCACAGAAACATCTCCCAAACACATCCTTAGCAATCTTTCACGTACACATTTTTTTCTGCCCGTAACACAGCTCATCGCCAACCATTTGTCTCTAATTAATTAATACCCGTGGGACTAGTAAGTAGACCCAGCAGTTGGGCATTTGCAAACCATGCCCCCTCCCCACTCTCCAGAGTTACTCTTGGGATCCATGCCCAAAATTCAGCCCATGGGAATTGTGTAGGAAAGGCGGTTACTCAGATAGCAAGCACAAGCCTGCAGTATCTAGAACAGGCTTGACCAGAAAAAAATATTACAAGACTAATTCACAATTTAGGCTAGGTAGGAGCTTCGTCAAAGGAGTCTGGCGATGACAGGCCAAAGAACAAGTTGTGAAAGGGTGTGGCAGGAATTGGAAGCTGTGCTTGGAAGGGCTGGATCCGGCGTTTTCTTTGTAGCTTCCGCCTTCTCACTCAACATGTGGGCTCCCAGTTTTCCCAGGTTCAGAAGGAATAACACCGGCTGGCTGCTTTTTTGCCAGCCTAGAATACTATGCTGCCTGAGGTAAAACACAGGAAGGTGCCTCATTCAGAAGGTTGGTCCATCTAGCTTGATGTTGTCTATACAAACTGAAAGCAGATCTCTATGGTTTCAGAACAGGGGTTTGTCCCAGCCACACCTGGAGGTTGAATGTGGGAGTATCACATGCAGAACATGTCCCCAAATAGCACTACTGTACTTTTCAAAGCAAACAGCAGCACTCAGGGCTGGTCAGTGTATTTATTGTGGCACCTGGGGCCGAAAACCTCATGCCTTTCCCCATCCCTGGGAGTAAAAAATTAATAATAAGCAACTTAACTATTTCCAGCCTTTTCCTGACAGAAGCCTGAGAGGGCCACTCATTCTGCCCAATGGTAGGGTTGGCGTGATCTCTCCATATGGTCTACTAGTTTCAGGAATTTAGTAGTTTCTAGCACCCACAAACTCATAACACTGCTTTCTCTTGCCTGTCCTGAAACTTCCAGCACCCAGCTTCTTTCCATGACCTAGAGCAGTAGGAGAGAGGGAGAAAAACCACTCCCTATCCACCTTCTCCACACCTTGCCTAAGATTATATACAGATTATATACACATACTCAGGACAAAAGGGAGAAATGAGCTAAGGAAGGCACGTTTGGCAAATCTTCACCATGATAAAAATCCCGCCCAGAAACCTATGTCCCCAGAGTGAAAGGATCTGCGAATCTAGAATTGGCCTCCACAGTCAGTTACAGACACATCATTGATACCATATTCATGGAAGACAATCTTACTCGGCTATGAGTGATCACAAGAGAAGAAGAAAGTAATATTTCCTTTGTTTGTAAAATCACAATCTGAGTTTAAGAGGATGCGAGGCAGCAGATCCACCAAATGCTCAGAGGAACCAAAGCACTGCTTTCAGTCTGTCTTTCTCTTCCCATTACAGCCTGCTTAAACTGCCATTTCTTACAAGCTCAGGTCCCCTGACCTCATCTCTGCAGGTGAATGGCCCATTCAGGAAGCATCAGTACCCATTAAGGAACATTAAGGCTCTTTTGTGTCCTAGCCCTGACTCCCATCTGGAATCACTTAAGGTAAAACCATAGTAATACAGAGCCATTCACTGTAATTAGATAGCAAACTTGCAACAATAGCAAGAGGAGGAGAGGAGGGGAGAAGGTGGCTTGTTCTGCAAGTATATTAGCATGGATTTGAAAACTGCTCCTCTGGAACATGTCCAAAGTGCACTTACTAAAAATAGGGATTCAGGAGATTTCCCCAGTGCTGTCACATTATGGTACCCAAAGTAGACACCTCAGAGCTCTTGGTATTTTTGCTGTCATGTTCTTTAACGCTGCAATGTACAGAGGTTGGTATGCCACTGTTGTTTAGCTGTTTAGTCGTGTCCGACTCTTCATGACCCCATGGACCAGAGCACGCCAGGCACTCCTGTCTTCCACTGCCTCCTGCAGTTTGGTCAAACTCATGCTGGTAGCTTCGAGAACACTATCCAACCATCTCGTCCTCTGTCATCCCCTTCTCCTTGTGCCCTCCATGTTTCCCAACATCAGGGTCTTTTCCAGGGAGTCTTCTCTTCTCATGAGGTGGCCAAAGTATTGGAGCCTCAGCTTCACGATCTGTCCTTCCAGTAAGCACTCAGGGCTGATTTCCTTAAGAATGGAGAGGTTTGATCTTGCAGTCAATGGGACTCTCAAGAGTCTCCTCCAGCACCATATACCACTACTTTTGGTATAAATGGTTCCTGGAGTGGAGATGTGAGAATGTGTAATTTTACAAGTACTGCATGCTGGTTTCTTTCTTTCTTTTTCATGGATGTTGCTATTATTATAATATTAGCTACAGCTATTTAAAGCCTAGACATAATTCAACATATATTTTAAACTGTACAATTATAGTTTACTTGTTTCCATTTCAGTACATTTTCAATATATTAATGTGTGTGTGTGTGTGTGTGTCTGTGTGTGTAAATTTTTGACTGATGTTACTGAACCTTGTTACTGAAATCTTTCAACAGAAGGAATCTATTGATTTAATGTATGTGAAAATTGTATTATGTGTGTTGTAAGGAAAAAAACTGCTCCTTTTCCCTTATGGGGTACCCAATAGCCCGTATAGAGTCCTCTTTTTAGGTTCTCTATTGGTATGAGAAAATAGCAGAGGTTAACCAGAGAATATTGAGAAGCAAGTAAGCCTGATCTTTATTAAAGCTGTTGCAACAGGGTGCTCCCTCACAGGCAGGAGAGGAGGACCCAGAGCCATGCATGCAAGGCCTTAAATAGACATATTAAATTGCCCACCCTGGAGTCCAAGACCACCCCCAGAAACATCATATATACATCACAGAAGGAGTGTAGCCCAAGACACCCCCCCCAGATATATCATACCTATATCACAGGAAAGGCGATCTACAGCAGAAATCTAAGTGCGTTGTTTATCTCCTGTCTGCATTATCTGGGTTTTGGCCACTCTTTTGTTATTATAACTACTTAATTCCTGAATCTAGGTCAGTGTTTCCCAACCTTTTTTGGGCAAAGGCACACTTGTTTGATGAAAAAAATCTCGAGGCACACCACCATTACAGCCCCGTGACGTCAGCGCGCAGCGTCACGCCGGGAGGGACGCACGAAAGTGTAACTTTCAATTTTTTTCCCCTCCCCCTTGCCGGGGAACCTCCAAGCTTTGGGGGTGGGGGGGGAGGAGGCAGCAAAGCGAGGGACTGAGGGACTCCTCCAACGACAAGGGTTGGGGAAGAAGAGAAAGGGCTATTCCGCTCCAGTCACGGGAGGGGAATAAGTACTGGCCCAACTGGTGTGCGGTCTTCGGAAAGCGGGGTGCGGGAAGGAAGCCTAGGCTCGGGGTCCACCGACCTCGGCGGAGAAAGGCAACAACCGGAGCCGATGACGAGCCGGCGCGTGCGTGCAGCGGCTGGCCTCAAGCTCGGGAAGCTGCGCGCGGCGATGTTGACGCGGGGCACGCGAGAGCTTGGGGGCGGGGCGGGAGAGAGAGAGAAAGAGTTGGCAGCACCAGGCGCTGTTACTTATTGCGCTGCGGACGCTGCCAGCAACTGCGGTGGTTGTGCGGTGGCCGCCGCCGCAGAACGTCCTCGTCAGTCAGCTGAGCTGCCTGGCGGCGTAGGGAGCCGAGGGGCGGGGCTTCCTTTCTGAAGGAGCTGAGGGTGGGGGTCCTCCGGCGCCTTCGGTGAAACGGCGCCGGCCCAGAGCGCTTCTAGGAGGCTGCCTTTGTGCGCGACGTAAAGCCCTCTTTCCCTCCCTCCAGCCCCGTGTCACATGTGGAAAAGGGGGCTGGATCCAGTGACGCAACTCGGAAAACTGTTAGGGAAGCCAGAGCAGGAAAGTGAGTGGGAGGCGGCGTCGCCGCTTTAACCCACGTTTCCTTTTTGAAAGAGAAACCAGTGTTTCCCAACCTTTTTTGGACTCGCTCGCGGCACACCAGGCAACATCTCGCGGCACACTAGTGTGCCGCGGAACACCGGTTGGGAAACACTGATCTAGGTCACAGGTCACAGGCTCACCCCCTGTTCATATCTTGAATGTGCCCTTAAGACAGGATTTGTGAGGAAACAGACAATGGGGAAGTTTTCAACTTTGACCTTGCAGACAAATATTTGAGGTCATTTGTTCAGGACTTTTTCTATGGGGTTTCAGGCATGTGGTTTATATATACAGTTAGGAACATTTTAGAATATATATATATGTATATGACCTTAAAATTCTTATAACATGTGCATTAATCCTGGTTTTGACCGATAAAGCTTTATGCAACTTGGGACCCAAATACCTCAAGGACTGTTTCTCTCCATGCAAACTTACCTGGATGTTGTATTTGTCATCAGAGGTTATCTCTGTGTGCCTTCTCTGAAGGATGTGCAAAGTGTAGCAACATGAGGACATGCTTTCTCAGTGGGTAGCTCTCTGCTCTTCCTGCTGTTTGCTTTCAGTTCCCAGGCCAAAGCATTTCTATTTACCAAGGCCTTTGACTGTTAATTGGGATGGAATTTGGTTGTGGTTTTTTGGCATATTTCGTACTCATCTTTTAGTGGTGATTATTAGAATTTGTCATTTTATATATATTTTTGGATGAATGTGGAGTCTAAATGTATTTCATGCTGTAAGTTGTTTTGGGACACTCTTCTCTGTGTGAAAAGCAACGTGATGATGATGATGATGATGGAATTATTGTCATCAGGGAAGGGCTTTCGTACGTTGCATTTGTTATATTACTAGCTGTTTTGGGCTTCCTTTTGGAAGGAAAAGCAAAGTATAAAACTCAAATGAGATGCACAGTTGGGGTGTATGTGTGTGTTTGTGTGTGTGTATAATATTTTTATTAAATATTTCTTACTTTACAAAAATACATGAATTGTCTCTTTTTTCAAGTTGCGTTTTCTACAGATCAGTTTCATTTGTTGTGAAAATGAACAATTTTTACATAGGAAGCTGCTGGTATTCCATTTAGCTTGGTATTCTCTCTGCTAGTGTTGCTGAACTTACCACCCTCTAGACATGGTTGCACCCCAGTTCCCATCTGCCTAGCCACCATGGCCAATGATCAGAGATGAGAGGATCCGGAGTCTAACAACTGATCATTGACCAGCTCCCTGTCCCTTCTCTATGCTCACTGGCCAACTGGAACTTTAGAATTTCAGCCATACCGGTAGGTCTTGTCCAGCTCTGCCGGGAGGTGCCCAGGGTAGAACCTGGATCTTCTACGTGCAAGGCATTTGCACCACTTCCCCTATTTCATCAAATAGTCACTGCAGGTAAACAAAAACAGCAGAACCTACAGACGCATTATGGTTCTTTAAAACGTGTTATCTACAACAGTACTTAGAAAGAAGAACAGTGCTGGAGTGGTAGAGACGGCCGTTAGCAGAAACCACACTTGAGGTTGGGTCCCTATCTGCATTTTTGGTGTCTGAATTTCTAAGCATATAAATTTGAGCAATGGACAGGCTCTAGCCATTGCAGTGCCCTTTTATTTCCTAGTCACACTGCAGGGAGACAGAAGGGGTGGGCTCAACATGCTCCTGCCATTGTTTAAACTTAACCCTATTAACAGTGAAATATGTGTGGAGGACAACATCTAATCTAAGTTCCAGCATACCCAATTAAAATTAATCTTCCACCACTTACTGCACTGATTTTTATTACCATCATTTGGAACTTCCAAATTAAATAAGGTGAGCAACGTCTGTGCCATTCATTCTCCAAATTAGTATTTATGGTTTAACTGTGAAACATTATTTTGCAAATGACTGTTTTACAGTATCTGCTGTTATTACAATGGACAGCGATCATATTTATCTTGCGTCTGTTCCCCAGAAGGTCTCTATTTGCAAGCTTATATTTGGGATAATAAAGCTACAATTATTTCTTTCGAAGCCGCCCGGCTGTTTCTTTAATGCTAGATTTGTTCTCCTCCTGCTTCCAATCAATAATTGCTCTCCTGCTTCCATTTAGCCTTGCGATTAGTGGAAAACCACACACATGGCAAGAACAAAACAAATGCATAAACAAGCAAACTCCTCGTGTACTTGTAGTTTGCTTCTCGTTTAATTAGCATAGGTGGTAGAACACATTTTTCACCCAGTGTTCTATAAATTCAAAACAGATTATACTCTTCTTTCAGTGTCAAGGCTGAGAATGCAATCTGCCAGGAAGTTTTCGTATACAAGGCGAACGGAAATGAACAGGAGTTGTGCAAAAACTACTACTATAATATTGTGCAATACCTGTTCATTTCTGTGGGAGCTGTGCAGGAGGCTTTTTCCAATGGATGGAGCTCTTTGCATCACTTGCCCACAGGGTATATCCTTTTAAAGGCACAAGCTAAATCAGTGGCAATCAGTGGGGAAACTCCAGAATTCTTAGGAAATGTAACGGAGGCTCTTTAACCAGTAAAGGTGGATGGCCTTCTCTGTATGCCCTCCACTTCATGTGGATTATGGAGGGTAGCCACAACACAAGAATGGGCCTTTTCGGTGGTGGCTCCACATTTGTTTTCTGCTCACCCCAGGGATGCTCGCCTGGTGCCATCATTACTTATCTTTAAGCACCACGCAAAAACATCTATTTTCCTTCGGTTTTTAATTACAGTGGTACCTAGGGTTACAGACGCTTCATGTTACAGACTCCGCTAACCCAGAAACAGTACCTCGGGTTAAGAACTTTACTTCAGGATGAGAACAGAAATCGCATGACGGGAGGCCCCATTAGCTAAAGTGGTACCTCAGGTTAAGAACAGACCTCCAGAACGAATTAAGTTCTTAACCCGAGGTACCACTGTATCTGTGGCTTTTAGCCCTGCCTATGAAAAGTATGAATTTTTGATTGTCCTCTGTTTTGTTTTATGCTGGTTTTACTGTATATGTTGTTTATTTATTGTTGCAAATTGCTTTGAGCTACGTTGTTGTTGTTGTTGTTGCGGGGTGAGGGAAAGGCAATGAAGAAGTTAAATGAATAATACATAAAGAGTAAGATTTTCTTGAAAGACAGCTTGCCCACCATTACTAATGATTTTCTGAAGTGCCCAATCAGAGGGACATGTTAGGTGCTCCAGAATACTGCGTGTTAAGTTCATGGAGGACAATAAAGACATCTGAAGACAGCCCTGTTTAGGGAAGCTTTCATTTTGTTCTAAGTGTTCTGTTGGGAGCTGCCCAGAATGGCTGGGGAAACCCAGCCAGATGGGTGGGGTATCATCATCATAAGTCCAAGAGACCAATCTGTGTCCTCCAGCATGAGCTCAGTATGTGAGTTCCTTGAACAGATCTCAGAAGCCTCTAGAACACAACAGGACCACCAAGGAGAGAGCACACTGGTTTTCCCCAGTGTTTTCCTTGATGCTGGAGAATTTGAAAACAATTGTGCTAGAGAGCTATTTCCTCTATAACCAGCAGTATTTACGCTGCTGTTGGATGGTGGTTAATGGGTTTTGGTTTCAAAATTTTCCTGGGAAGTTTTATTTATTGCACTATGTAGAATGAGTTGCATTTGGCATTGTTTTATTCTTCCTAGCTAGTTCTTTCTCTCCAGACTCCAGACTTGGAGAACCAGGCCTTCCTATTCTTAGTTAAGGTAGTTCTTTATTGTCTCCATTTTACAGATAACGAACTGAGGTTGAGAGAAAGTGATATGCTCAAGGACACGGAAGACAATAGGAAAAGGAGACCACAGAATATAAAAGATCTTCTGATTGCCCTTTATCAGCAAGCTTTCCTTTCAGCCTATAAAGGTTTCAGGCTGTGAAATCTTTTTTAAAAGGACAGAAATTGGACTTTTTGTTGAAGGAGAAATATGTGGCATTTGCGATTTCACACATTCATTCATTTTAGTGCTGGGACCAGCATGCTCATTTCCCATTAAGACAGGAAATGAAAAAGGCAGTGCTGAATGGCTTATAAGAAATATTAACCTAATAGTAATCTGCTCATTTAAAGCAAGGGAGGTAGACATGAGACGAGATGAAATGTACGCTGTAGAAAAGTAACATTTCAATAGTTGTCATAACTTTTAAGCACTATGCAAGTTCCTAATTCTGCAGTACCTTTAGCTACAGAAGATGAGCTGAAAAATCAGTCAAATATATTCAGAGGAGACGTTTTCTGAAAATGAAATTAATGGGTTGTCATCATCTATGAGCCAGAAAAGCAGAAGGCATCCCGTGAGGAAATGCTCCAACTCAAAGTAGCATCATTAAAATGATAGATTTTTCATTAATCAGACTCATACACAGAAGTTTTTCACATAATCGTGTCTTAGGAGCAATCTCCAATCATTTCATCTGCAAATAATTGAGATTTGATATTTATTGATGCTGGAACTTGAAGCTAATTTCATCTTTAAAACAAATTTCAGACACAATAACCCATTTTTCTCTGATTCAGTTTTGAAAAGTATTTGCGGTTTATAAACTCAACACTTCATCAGTTCTGGCTGCAACTGTCAAATACAATTATATTGTCCTACAGCTTGACTCTTGGTGGGAACTAATTTTATATTGTGAATGAAATATAAACAGTAGCTTCAACTGGGAATGAACCATTACCTGAGGCATACTTAACACCACAGACTTACAGTTCATGCACATTTACTTGGAAGTAAGGCCCAATGAGATCAGTGAGACTTGCTCCTAAGAAAATATGCACTGCAGCTACAAACTGGTTTCTTTTCTCCAGGGAGCTGCAGTTCTTTGACTTATGGATGGCTAAGAGAATTCTCAGCACTCTTAACAAACTCTGCTTCCCATGATTCTTTGGGAGAATACCAGACACTGCCATAGAACCATGTTATTTTTATGTGCTCTTAAAAGCAAACCACATGGAGTTTTTCATATTGCATATGACTGTGAGATTAAACATAAATCTATCAGCTTTCCACACCCACTTGGAAATCTGGGGAAGCACAGCAGTTGCAGTGTTTTGTTTAGTCATGCGAACAGAGCCTATTGCTTTCCCAAGAGTAGCATTCTGAATATGGAAAGCTTTTAATGTATTTTTTTGCAGACCCAATCTCTGAGCAGTGTGAGATTCCAGCGGTTCCAGGTGCGCTTACCCAGGGTCTGTGTTTACTTTTGGAAATGAGGCATAGCGGAGACTGTAGTGTCTTTATGACATATGGTTTATTTACATTTATATACAACCTGAGCCTAGGAAGGAGACTTTTTGTCTTAATGGCCCAACAACCAGGCTATCACCGCAACACAGGAGACTTAGCATAGCTTAATTAGCTTTTGACATTTGCTAACTCCCGGGGATTAGAAGTGTCTAGTACCCAACTTACTGCACAGAGGTCCAGCATCCAGTTTTAACACTCCCTGTCTTTCTAACACACCCAAATAGAATATGTCAAATTAGCAAGAATGATGGCCAAAATAAGAAATATAGATGGAAAGATAGTAACTAGTGAGTGGAAACAATTTGAAGGTTATTTAAAACAAAGTGGCATTAAGATAAATCTACGAGCAGGGATAAAGCTGTGATCAGCAGCAGACAAAAGAAAGGATTGTGAATACAAGGAGAAAAGAACAAAAAAATCAATGGAGATGTAGCAAACTAAAGAATTTGTAATAGGATGTTAGGGAAAGATAGGTTAGGAAGTCTGTATTAGATATGATAGGATGGAAAAATGTATGCCTAATGTTTACTGAACAATGCATTTTTTTAAATTAAAAAAA
Organism: Podarcis melisellensis; assembly: GCF_964234715.1. Lineage (NCBI taxonomy): Eukaryota > Metazoa > Chordata > Lepidosauria > Squamata > Lacertidae > Podarcis > Podarcis melisellensis. The sequence goes on along the minus strand of NC_138530.1, from coordinate 23,213,906 downwards.
ATACTAACACCCACTGGCTTATAGAGGTCTAGCACTCACAAACTCCTAATAGTAGGGTGTGTTCTATGGCAAACAACCAAGACCAATGTGGTCTTGGTAAACGCAATTATGGTGCAAACTCGCGCATTTATTTATATATTTGCAATTGCATGTATTGAGCGAGGTATGATGGCCAACATGAAAATCTGAAGCAGTAACTCCCACCCCACGCTCTCCTAAACACTGCACCCCAATGTCAGCGCCCTGCGCCCCATTTTGCAGAATGCACCTGCGTCTCCCACCTCCCGCGCAGGCAAAACATCCACCTGTCCCTGCTAGGCGCGCGCGTGCAAAAGGACCACGTACCCAAAAGGGGCACCTACTCCTGAGCCACCCCCAACTAGATCCCTTCCTCCCCCAGCCCCGGAGACAGACCCACCCGAGGGAACTTTTTAACCCTTCCTCTCCCGGGCCTTGGGCGCACACGCACGTCGGCGTGGGCTGTGCGCTCTCGGCGTCGCCGCCCGCTCGCAGCCAACTGCGCTCTCCGCCCTGCCCAGCGAGGCGGGCCCGGATGCTCGGCCTTAACCCTTCAGCTTCCCGCGGCTTCCTCCCTCCGCTCCCTTCCCCACCGCCGAGCGAGAGGCCCGAGGAAGCGGCGGAGCCGCCTGGCACCCTGTTGTGGTGCCCGGCGTAGGTGGCGTCAAGGGCAGCGGCAGCAGCGCCGGCGGCGGCAGCAGCAGCGGAGAGGGCTGGGCGCTCCTCCCCTTCCCCAGCCCGGCGTCGGCGGCAGCAGAGGAGGAGGAGGAGGGCGCAGAGAGAGCGCAGACATGGCGGCCAACATGTACCGAGTGGGAGGTATGTGGGGCAGGCGCGGGGGTCCTCAGCGCAGCGCGCCCCCTCGGCTCCCGGGTTTGCCCTTGGACGCCGAGGAGGAGCAGGAGGGAGGGCCTGGCGCCGGGGTCCCGTGGGGCGAAGGAGCGCGGCCTCGCGGGGAGAAGGAGTGCGGGGCCGGCTCTCGGCCGGGCCGGAGCGAAGGGGCGTGTTGAGCGGAGCCGAGCCTGGTGCAGCACCCGCCCCCCGCGGGGAACCCAGCCTCCTCCTCCGGATGCCTTCCCACGAGGGAGGCCACGGCCCACCTGGCCAGGGAGGTGGAATTTGGGGAGAAGCCCCCCGCGCCGCGGCCTCTCTTCCGCGGGAAAGCGGGGGGAACCGCGCTCCCCGGGAATGGCAGTCTCTGCGCTTCCCCGAGGGGAGCCGGCCCAACTCTCCCTCCCTTCCCCATTAATGGAGGGGGGGGGAGCTTCCGCGGCCTCCCCGACCCCCTCCGGCTAGAAGAAAGCTCTCCCTTCGCCCCTGGTGTGTGGGCACTCTTTCAGGGGCGAGGGAGACGCAGGGCGCACCCCCTATTCTGACATCACGTGTTCTGGGGTTCACCCCCCCCCCAGCCAATTCAGCGTGGTCCTCAGCGTCCCCCCCCCAATATTTGCTCTCATGTGAAAATTGGCACAAGGTCGCAGGCCTCTCTTTTGTCCCATGGGATCCAGTGGGGTTGCTCCAAAGCAAGTGGAGTGGATAGGAAAAAAGGATAACTGGTTTGTAAAAGGATGGAGACTGGATAGGGAGAGAATTCTCCTTTTCGTTATAACTGAAACTGGGGAGGCGGTGGCCCCGTCCCCAGTTAAATTAGATGGCGGTAGCAAGTGCTTTTTCCGCACAGAGTGTAGTTAACCTCTGGGATTCGCTGCCGCAGGAGGTGGCGAAGGCCAGGGCTGGTGTCAGGGGTTGGCATCACACCAGTTTGGGAGTGGGCAGGTGAATGGGCAGTATTGGCAGTGGTGAGAGCATGAGGTGAGCCCTCAGAGAGGCACTCCCTCCCTAGGGTATCCCCAAACCTGAAGCTGGCCTGACACTGGTTTAGAAAGGATTCAGTATAAATGGTCATTGATCATAATGTACAGAAGTTGCATATCAGTAAGAGTGTATTTGTGGGTTTCCTAGCAGCATCTAGGTGGTCTTTTTCTGGAAGTGGGATGCTGGACTTGATGCAATTTTGATAAGATTTCGAACCCCAAAGGGTAATACTAGAGGAATCTCTGCTTCTTAAGTGCCAATTCATTCAAAATGGCAGCACTTATTTTCTCTGTGTGATTGGCAACTTGGGTGTGGAGAAACTCTAATCTGAAATGGCCATTTAAATGGGAGGGCCACTTTCCTCTACATAGCTGTGCACACACAGCTGTGTGAGAGAGAATAATGTCTGCTTGGGTGAACCAACTTTTAAGGCCTGGTTCTCAGAATTTGCTCATTGAGGAGCATTTTGTTGCTGTGAGGTGGAAATGGGCAGGAGGAGAAAAACTATGTACACCACCTTCTGATCCTTGGAAGAAAAAGGTGGTATATAAATGTGATAAATAATACTTTTGAAGTGCAGATTTGGGCACAAGTGATGGGAATAGAACACCAGAGTGTTCCCCCACACAGAAAGCTAACATGTTAGGGAGACAGCATGCCAGACTGTCGCCATTTTGTAAGCACACTACTGGCAAATCTAGATACCAATAAGTAAGTACTGGCAAATTTAGGCTGTGTAATTAAAGTGGATTTGGTGCTTATGGCCAAGAAAATACAAATAATAATACTAATTGCAAGTATTTTTATGGAAAGAATAGTGTTGGGGAAAATGCACTGGAAATAGTGGCGTTGTATCATGGGGTTGCCATTCGTACAGAATTTCCCAGACATAATCTGGAATACTACAGTCGGAAGCAGTGTCTGGGCGGAAATCACTAAAAGTGTCTGGGAAAATCCAAACGTATGTTGTCGGCAGTGTCGTTTTTGGTGATTTCTCTTAAAAAAAGTTCAACAACTTTGCCAAAAAAGAGCTCAACAGTGATGTATAACCTCCACATGGATTTTGTGCAAACAAATCTGGATGAATGTTCGATAAACAGGTTGTCTGGAAGACCCCCTAGAACCTTTCTCCCTAACACTATTTATTTAAAATAGAAGTGACGAACCTGTGGCCGTAAGTGATGCCAACTCCCATCCGCATCAGCCAGCAGGGCCAGTGGTCAGAGATGATGGGAGTTGTAGTCCAGAAATACCTGGCAGGCCATAGGTTTCCTCTTCATGATTTAAGGTATCAGCATAAAGATTATTCCAATAATAAAGGTTAATAACATGGATAAGATGACTGTTGGAAGAAGGTGCATAGCAGTTGAGTGGAAACTTTGGCCCTTTAGATCAGGGTTTCCCAGACTTGAGTTGCTGGGAATTCTTCATAAAAAAAGAACTGTGCTGAGGAAGAACAGAAATGGAGAAGGACAGGGCAGCCTGTGCTTGAAGGTTAGAGTGCTGAAGTCCAGCAGAGAAGACAGGAACAAAGAGACAAGACTTTTCCTTCTTCTGAGGAAGAAAAATAAGGGAGTGGAGGGCTATGAGGAAGTTTAGGGTCAGGTTGAAGGGAACTACAGTGGTACCTCGGGTTAAGTACTTAATTCGCTCCGGAGGTCCGTTCTTAACCTGAAACTGTTCTTAACCTGAAGCACCACTTTAGCTAATGGGGCCTCCTGCTGCTGGAGCACGATTTCTGTTCTCATCCTGAAGCAAAGTTTTTATTCCAAGGTACTATTTCTGGGTTGGCAGAGTGTGTAACCTGAAGCGTATGTAACCTGAGGTACCACTGTACATCCTCATAGCACTTGACCCTCTGCTTCTTCTTCCAGAAGGGAAAATCCATGGATACTTTTGACCCCATTGTTGGCCTTTCTAGCATTCAGTCATTTGGAGTCCCACTTGTAGCCTGAAGTAGTACATCCTGGACTCTGATTTAGTACATCATCAGTGCTTTGTGAGGACTAGACATGTCCCCAATAATAATAATAATAATAATAATAATAATAATAAGAAGAAGAAGAAGTAAATAATTCAGAGAAGCCTGGCACACATGATTCCAAGGATGAGCTGAAACATACATAGCTTGAGTGATGTGCCTTTGCAGTCCTCTTTTTGTGTTAGATGTGCAGTCTTCCTAGGAAAACTACACTGAGGAACAACAAGTTTTTCCTGTTTCCTGTGGAAGCTGGCAGTGCCGGTTGGCAGGCTCTTGTGACACAATAGAGTCACCCTGCCCACTCCACCCACTCTGTTTTATGGTTTTTTTTTTTAAGAAGGCAAAAAGCGCACCAGGTTCCTGAACCCTACCGAAAATCAAAGAAACAGACAAAAAAAAACCCTGGAGCGCAATAGGGGGATGGAAGGGCAAAACTAGGAATTAGGTATAGGTGTTTTAGCTTTGAGATTCCACCAGCTAAGAAATTAACTGTTGGCTTGAGTTGCACAGATATTTTATATTTTTGTACAAATGCCCCTTATTCATGAATCGCAGAAAAACTACCCTGTCTTTACGGCATCATTGTTCCTTAAAGATTCAGTTTGGCCCAGTGACATCTTACCATATGAGGTAGGTTAGGCTGAGAAAAACAGTGGATGGTCTAAGGTCACTCAGTAAGCTTCATGGCTTAAGTCAGGATTTGAACCCTGGTCTCCCAGGTCCTAGTCAAACACTCTAACCACTACACCACATTAGCTCTCCTTAGCCACAGGTGCCTTAGATAATGTTAGGAATGCCCTGCCTCTTAATTCTCAGTCTGAGGGGTTGAGTGAGGTAAAGGAAGATGCTACCTGTTCACATGTATTATTTTAGTTGCTTTTGACTTGGCAAAGCATATCCTGTCTTCACGTAAGGAGAAATTGGATGGGTGGTTGCAGTATTTCTGTGAGGCTCTTTCCAATAGAGGGAATATAATAATCTGGATGCCCTTTTCCCTGTGTTGTAAGAAAACTTACAATACTATTGCAGCTGCATTTTTCATGTTTTCTAGTGCCAGGAGACCTGCAATCATGCTACAATCTTCTTTATGGTGTGGGAAAGTGAAATCTTAGAGAAAGGCGGAGGCATGGCCACTTACCAGCTCACCTGTGGGGTAATTTTATCTTGCTCTGGGCAATTGCTTAATTGCACCTTTGCATTCCTCGCCAGCAGGAGCAAGGAACTGGAGTTGTTACCCTGACCTAATTGTGTGCATCTCAGCCATTCTCTTAACAATTAATTAATGAACTTCCTCAGCAAGCAAACTTGTTTTCTTACTTTCATTCTTGCAAAAGTGTATTGTCTTCTCTGTCCCATAAGCCTGAAATGGCAAATGATCCTTAACTTTCAAAGGGGAGCTTTTATTCAGCGAAGTGAGTCAGATAGTTCAGGTAATCTAGGTAATCAGTGGCCCTCCAGATGTTGGATGTTGACTCTTCATCTTCCCTAAGCATTGGCCATGCTGTTTGGAGCTTATGGGCGTTTGAGCTTGGCAACATCTGCAGAATTGCCCTGTTCCCTACCTGTGCTCTACACGCTTCACCTGAAAACAAGTGGGACTTAACACACATACAATAAACACATTGTCAATCTAGGAAGTAGATGGATCTTTAGGGGATGCACAATTATACTTCCATGCAAATAACTAGTATGTGTGAAGAAACGGATCAGGTTTGAAAACATCTGCAAGTAGGATGGTGTGCAATTGTTTCAGTATTTCAAGACAGGTATGGAAGGGTTTGTAGGTAGTTCAGCGTAGGGGTTAGAGGTTGAACTAGAACCTTGGGAACTAGGTTTCAAGTCTTCACTCAGTCACTGGATAACCTTGGGCCAGCCACTGACTCTTAGTTTAACCTACCTGGCATAGTTGTTGTGATGCAGGGGGCAAACCATGTATGCCCCCTTGAGCTCTTTGGCAGAAAGGTGGGATATAAATGTAATAATAAGAATGATAAGGCTGCCTTTCAATTTAGAGATGGACTTGTAGAACATATATTTCTATCTTATACAGATAGAGCGATACACAGATATATATCTTAAATAAAATACTTTAAAAGCTGCAGATTGTCAGTACCACCTTCTAAGAAGCAGTCTCCCTTTTCTCTTTTGCAGGAAGGAATGCCTCTCTTAAGTTAATACACCTGCTACAGCAAATGCATGCATCATCTTGAAACAAAGAAAGTTGTCTTGTTTCAGAACCATTGTTTTTACATGCATGCATATGAAACCAGTGCATTCATTTAACAAAAACTTGTACTTTTAATCAGCTAAGATCCCTTTAGTTTAGTCCTATATTTTAAATCTCATCAGTCCTGTTTTCTTCATCTCACCGTTGAGCTGCCATAGCATAGTACAGGGTTAGCCAATGTGGTTCCCTCTGTTGTTGGACTCCAGTTTCTATCATTCCTGGCCAATGGCCATGCTGGCTGAGACTAATGAGAGCTGTTGTCTGAACGACACCTGCAGAGCAAAATGTTGGTTACCCCGGCAATGGTCTTTGAAAACATCTGCGCTTAGCCACGAACTCACTAGTCGGCCTTGAGCGAGAACTCTCTTTAATCTCAGCCCTTCTACTCTTGACTTTTCAAACTGTAATATGGGACTGATAATGTTCACGCTGGCTTTGTTTAAATAATATCCCTCCGTTACTTATCCTCTCCTGTGCCTTGTATCAGTCCTCTCTCTTGTAGGAAGAAAGTGTAAAGCGTTTCATGTGTTTCAAGCTATGGTTGTGAATTTTTTTTTCAGTGAAAGTATTATTGTTTTTTCTTTTTTTGTGTGTGAACTGCTTTGAGGTTTTTATCTACAATCAAATGGCATATAAATCTTAAGAAAGAAATAAAATCGAAAGGAGATGTAGACTGTTGCTCAGCCTTGTAGGTCTATGACTGACCGCCCTGTGATCCTTGGATAAAGGGTGGTATATAAACATAATAAACAAATAAAGTAAATAAATATCTAGGAGGGCAGTGATGGGGAACCTTTTTTTACAAAGGATAATTGACTCATAAGGGAAGTCGTTTTGGTGCTGCAGCTACTGGCGGCTGAAGCTGGAACAAAGGGAGAGTGGAGGTCGCAATTTTTAGGGTTGCATAGTGCACTTTCTGTCTTACTCTGCCACAGTAATAGAAGTTTTCTGGGAAATTTTCTTATGCAAATCAGGCATATTTTTATAGTGTAATTTCCATCAGCAAATTTTCATTCTGCCTTGAACATAGTTTCTATGCAAGTTACTCCGATCTGCACCAGGATAAACTTCCAGTTTGTGTTAGAAAACTCCCTAGAGAGTGATCTAATTTGTCTTGAAACTGAACATTTTACAGGGAAAAATGAAGCATTTTGGCAGGCTGGGGCGTGGGGTGGAATTGCTCGACACCACTGCTCTGCTACCATATATTTGCATTAAATGAGGGCTGCATGTGGCCTATGAGCTGCAGCTTCTTGTTTTCGGTATGAGAAGTCCCGAGAGCAAGGGACACTCCTCAGTAGTAGGACCAAAGCTCACAGGTAGAATGAATCTATTTATTTCGCTCACAGGTGGAGCACTCGCTATGCATATAGAAAGTCTCCAGATCAAGCAGCTTGGTGGCATGAAAAAGTTCTGTCTGAAACTTTGGAGAGCTGCCGCCTGTCAGTTCTGGGATGGATGGGCAAAATTGTCTGAGGCTGTTTTCTTAAGGTGTTGAATGTTCCACCAAATCAGAGACAAAGTGAAAAAGGCAAAGTGACTAACTAGACATGGAAGCACATCTTCCTTTTCCTTAAGGGCTACTGCATTAGTTGATTGGGTGCATCAACAAGCTCTCTTCCCTAATTTATTTAGGTCCTGCGTTCCTATAAGTGCAGTGCTGTGTACGCTTAACTCAGGAATAAGTTTTACTGGATATAATTGAATATGCTTCTGAATGAACATTCATAGAATCAGTAGTTTAGTGGGGCCAAGCCACACTCCCAACATCAGTGCTGCTATAGCTTACCCAGATGGCATTTGGTAGGGCTACACAAATGCACCAGTGGAGCCAGCACTCTTCTGGTCTACCTGCACAGCTCCCTATCCAGGCTAATGCCATCCAGATAAGCTGCAGTGACACTGCTCCATCACACAGCTTGGGGTGTGGCCTGTGAGTTGTCCTCACTGCCTACATCAGGCCTAGGCAAACTCTGACCCTCCAGATATTTGGGACTACAATTCCCACCATCCCTAGCGAACAGGACCAGTGGTCAGGGATGATGGGAATTGTAGTCCCAGATATCTGGAGGGCTGGAGTTTGCCTGTGCCTGGCCTGCTGAAGTCTAGTTAAAGTCTTGCCCAAACTGATTATTATTATTCAGATTACGAGTTGTCCAGTCAGCGTGATGTTCCTCCTAGGGGGTCATGACCATTTCTTAAGTTTTCAGACCTAAAAGTCTTCCCTGGTCCAATGGTTTGGAAAGATGCCGGAAGTCGCTTGCAACAGCCATGGCTAAGCCTACTTCCTTCAGACATCTTGCATGAGTCACGATGGATAAGGAAATTGTTTCGGTTCTCAACTCTCCCTTGCTGTCCTGCACACTCCTTTGTTGACACTGATAGTAAATGTCCAGGTTAAACATTGCATTTGCTTTCCACTCTTTGGGGTTCAATCTCTTGAGTATTGCTTTTTATTGTCTGTGTTGGTTCTACAGAAACAATGTTCATTTTCCCGCTGTCTAAGATTATTTAGAGACACATGGGATGTGACCAGAAATTGAGAAATTGTTCTTCTTGTGTGAACTGTCATTTCCTAATTCTAGCAGAACACAAGATGTTTGATTTTAGCTTCTTTCTCTCTTTTCAGTCTGGTAACCTAGAATTATACATTACGTGCAGCGTGTATAATCTAGAAGTAAAACTTTGCATAGGATTGAAGCTTTAAATGTCGCAAGCATTGGCTCATGACTCTTTGGACATCTCGGTGCATCTAGTCATGCATGGATGCTTCTTGCATGAATTTTAGTATTTGGATTGTTTTTAATCAGCTCTGTTGGTGGTTTTCTGCAATGTTCCTTGTTCACCAGAGCACCAAGTGTTGTGCATAGGAATGTCAGAAGCTATCTTATTATGTTGAGTCAGACCATTTGGTCCATCAAGCTCAGTACTGTTTACACTGGCTCTTCTGGGTTTCTGGCAGGGAGCCTTTCCAACTCTAGCTGGAGATACTGGGGAATGAACCTGAGACCTTCTGCATGCAAAGCAGATGCTCTACCACTGAGCTATGGTCCTTCCCTCTAAACCTGGCCATGCCTCATGCTGGGATATTACGGGACAGATGCTGCAGTGAGATAAAGGCTTTGGTTGGGATCAACACGTTCCCTTGTTCTGGAGCTCTACAGAATTTTCTCAGTTGGTAGAACACGAGGCTCTTAATCTCAGGGCTGTGGGTTTGAGCCCCACTTTGGGCAAAAGATTCCTGCATTGCAGGGCGTTGGACTAGATGACCCTTGTGGTCCCTTCAGGCTCTACAGTGCTGTGATTTTAGACACAAGTCTAAAATCTCATTTGACTTGGGATGGGTGAATGAGAGCTGTGCAAGAAGCAGAAGAATATTTGTATATGGGTGCATTGTGTTAATATTTCAGACAATAGTGCTGACTAAAAGAATCTGTGTTATGGAAGGATAGTATTGCGGAAATGTTAACTCTTTAAATGATGGTTTGTAATAAGCATTACACAGATTAATTGAGGATAAGGCTATCAGTGGTTCCTTATCCTTATGGTTGTTTTCTGTCTCCACTGCCAAGAGGCAACATACCTTTGAATGACAGATGCTGGGAATCATAGGTGGGGAGAGGGCGGTTGCACTCAGGTCTTGATTACATTCTAGTTCGCAATCCCCCCCCCCAAAAAAAAAAACACAACAACAACAACAACAGAGCAAGCAAGAGAGAGAGAACATGAGAATGAACCATGAGACTGTTGTTTTTGCTTCCACAGACCAGCATGGCTACTATCCTTCTAGTAATAAGTTCATGCTGCCTTAACTTTTAATTTTTTGGGTTGCTAACTTTCTGGGGTGGGCTGGTTAGGAAAAGGGTCCCATCTGGTGGAAAGTTTTATACATCATCTTAACTTTGTAGCTGTGATTCACAAATGGTTTTGCTAGCACCAGATTAATTCATTTCAATTGCACAAAAGAAATTCTTCTGGTACTGGTGTTGTATGTGAATCTCCCACTGTGTAAAATATAAGCCATTGTATAAATCTTTGTGGGGTTGAATCGTTAGTGAGGTTCCACTTGGTTCATCCTAGGAGAGGCAGAAGAGAATTTATTCACGAGCTATACGCATCTAAAACATAATAAGCTCACATATTTTGTTAGCCTTGATTTAAGGCTCTGTGAACATAGAAATAATGGCAATGTATGCTTGGATTTTAAGCATGAAGCTCTTGGGTTTATTTTTCAGATTTATTCTCATACTGTTTTCTGCAGAACTTTAAATATATTTTCACCTTTTCATTACAGATTACGTTTATTTTGAAAACTCTTCAAGCAATCCATATCTGATCAGGCGAATAGAAGAACTTAATAAGGTACATGAATATGCAATCTTTTGTGCCACTTGACAAAGAGTTGAAGCCCTCCACAGTAAAACGCAGAGGTGTAATTCTTTTATAAAATATGGAAGTTATTCCCCCCCCAGCTCTTGAGTGAAGTTTGTCAAGAAATGCTTTTTTTTCCAGGGCTGCATTTTAGAAAATGAAATATACTTCAATCTGTGCCACAACTGGAAAAAAAAAAGCCCGTGCCACCTAATAGATCATTTGGCTTTGTTTAGATGAACTGTGATTTAGTACTTGCATTCTCCTCTCCTGGCTGCTGGAATCCTGTGGGGGGGGGGGCAGGATGCTGGAGACAGTCTGGAGGTGTGTAGAGAGTATAGCACACAATGGAAATCCATAGCTAGGTGATTATAGGACAGATGTCAAGAGAACGAATGTCAGAGTGGAGCAGGACAAGGATTAGCTAAGCACACACTGCAAGGTCACAGATATAGTAGATATAGATATAGATATAGCCTTGCACCTAGTAACTGCCTGAGCTGAGCCTTGCATATTGATTGGCACATGCCCAAGAGTCTGAACCAAGCCACTTTTGCTTTGGTGAGGAGTGACTCTTTGATGGGCTTGCAGCCTGACTTGGAGCCCAGCAAACATTAAGAACCAAGGAAGCTTCCTAACAACAACAATAGTAGTAGTAGTAATTTATATGCCGTCCATCTGACTGGGTTGCCCTGACCACTCTGGGTGGCTTCCACAAATTAAACACATTAAGCACAGTAAAAACATCAAACATTTAAAAACTTCCCTATTCAGGGCTACCTTCAGATGTCTTCTAAAAATCAGATTGTTGTTTTATTTCCTTGACAACCGACTCAGGCCATTGACATGCACTGGAATGTTCATCTTACTGCAGATGCTGTTTATCCATGTTGCATTGCTTTTGATGGGATGCACATTCTGAAGTTTCGTATTGTCTCCTCTTATTGGTAGCGACCAGGGTGGATTTGATTTAAATAAAATCGATTTAAATCACAATTTAAATCACTAGTCAGTAAGACTTGATTTAAATTATTCTTTTTTACAGAAAGACTCATTGTTGCTGGTATAATCTTAATATTTACAACCAAAGGAAGGTTTCATTTTTGGAATAATAAATTTTTGGAGAAGTTTTTACAGTTATATCAAAAATTACTGATTTGGTTATACTATTAGAAAAACAGAGACAGATAATTATGAAATTATTGTGAGGTTAAATAAGCTAACTGTTTATATTTGGACAATTTTTCTGCTGTACTTTATTGGAAGGAGAAAAACAATCATTTCCTTAATAACAATTTATTTAACTAAAGCAATAACATTATAGTGTATGTATCCATGTTTGTTAACTGATGTGGTTAAACATTGTTTTTTTAAAAAAAGACTTAGACTGAGTTTTAGCACACATGAAAAACTTAAAACAAATCCTTATTTCCTGATGAATATCTTTTGGACTATAATGTAACTTAAATAGAAAACTGTCTTTAAAAAGATTTTTCCTCCAAAAGCACTTTATTTTTAAAAACTGATTTAAATAAAAAAAAAACTGCGTTTTTAATTTTTTTTAAAAAAAATCACTGATTTTTATCCACCCTTGTAGCAACTCTCCAGGGTTTCAGGCAGGGGTCTCTTCTAACCCAAGGGTGGAAAAAGTGCTGCACTGATGACTCCCCAACAGGAGCAGCCAACTTGGAAGAGCAGTAGCGTGGCATCTCCTTCCCACACTGGCTGTTCCTGCTCCCCAGTCAGAGAATGCAGCAATTTGGGAGGCAGGGAAACGTTCAGCTCTTCAGATGTTGTGGGATTACAACTCCCCTTATTCCTAGCCAGGATGGCCAGTGGTCAGGGATGATGGGAGTTGTAGTCTTAACAGCATCTAGAGCAGCGGTTCTCAACCTATGGGTCGCCAGATGTTGTTGGACTACAACTGCCATCATCCCTGAGCTCTGGCCTTGCTAGTTATGGGTGATGGGAGTTGTAGTTCAACAACATCTGGGGACCCACAGGTTGAGAAAGGCTGGTCTAGAGGGTGCCAGGATTCCTATCCCAGGATTTAAGGGATGGGAATGGTTGGCCTGATAATCTGCCACATGCTCAATCATAAAAAAGATGGAGATAAACTTTGGCTGGGGGGAACGGGACGGACGGACCAATGAGGTGGAGGTTTACAACAACAATTAGTGCTTTCCCATAGCCAAGTTTTGCTGGCCATGCGTTCCACAATTGTGATACACTGATTTATTAATGGGTTATGTTGTTTTTGCAGACTGCCAATGGCAACGTTGAGGCAAAAGTGGTGTGCTTTTACAGACGCCGTGACATCTCGAATAGCCTCATCATGCTTGCAGACAAGCATGCAAGTAAGTAGATTGTTTCCTTCAGAAACAAACTGCATGGATTCTGCAGTTTTCTGTGTGTGCGTGTACTGGAATGTGCATCTTCATGTAGATGCAGTTTATCCACAGTCTGTTGCATTTTAAGTGCCCACCCGCCTGCATTCCCGCACAGCTTCACTCACACCCCTGGGGTGGAATTCAGCTTTCACCCTTTGCTTTGTTGCTTCTGGAAAGAAGGCTGCTGATAGCGATTTCTGCCAATACTCCTATACTGGGGGACCCTGTATAATGGATTTCTTAGGATGAAATGCTGGTTGCTGAGAGCTGTGTAGGGTCAGAGAAAAATCCCCCCTTTTGTTCGTGAACTGCTATGCTGAATCGATAGCCCTTTCATTTTAAAACTATTAATTCCTCCTTTTTATCAATGACATAGTTCACGGCTGAATATCTGTGTGGCTTTGCTCAGCAATATTGTATGTTTCTTTTGTATTTATCTACGCAGTGACATAATTCACAATTTGGTAAGCAGCCCTCGCTGTGTCTACGCCTGGAAGGTTAATACCTTTAGCTGTAGTTTCTTGTTGCCCGTGCGAACTCTGTTTTTGTATATGCCATTGAAGAGATTGTTTTTGCTCAGTTCTAATTGGTAACGATAGGAGCAAGATATTTAGCTGAGGCAGAACTGAAAGTTTAGAACTTGACACTCTGCCAAAAAAAATAAATAAAAAATAATTATATCTTGATATTCTGCCAAAGAGGGATAGCTTTAATGTAGTTTGCGGTTTCTTTATCTTTCGCAACAAGGCTTCATTATTTCATGCATAAATAATGTGCTAAGTTTTTGGAAATTATCATGGCAAAATGCCGTATTGATTTCCGCCCTTTCCTTACTCTTCCTTTCTTATTCTTCCTTTTTCATTGCCTTGTAACACCCATCCAAGCATATCAAGCTATTTCCCAGTTTTTATATTATTTAGTTAGTTTATATTATGTTTATATTTAATATAAATATCTTATAATATTTAGTTTATATTTAGATATTTATATTATTACATTTCTATACCACCCTTCATCCAAGGCTAACAGGGCAGTTACAATATTAAAAACACAGAAATACATACCATAGTAACAAACACAAATAATATCCCCCCCCCACCCCCAGTTTAAAAGGCCATAGATTATTTAATGAGATCATGGGTAAAAAGACAGTTAACACAGTGTATTCATTGTAGAGTAGAGACCAACAGACGTCCATCTTGTAGGATCCATTTAGTTTTTTATTACAACCTTTAGATCTTCCAACTTGACCTGGTGCAAAAGGAAAACGCTTAGAATTCTGAGCCAAGGAGTCAAGCAAAAGAATTGAATGGAGTTCACTGGTCTTGCACATAATTATCCTTTCTTGGTTCACCCCAGATTGCTTCATTTTGGCATTATAATTTAGAGAAAGAGCTTAGTTATTGTGTTGCTATTACTAAACAACTAAGAGTCAGAAATAATATCAGATCTACCCAGAGATCTCCCAGCAGATATTTTGCCCATCTCTTGTGTAGAGACCTAACACAGATTGTTCTTTCTATGGTTATAGATTATTTCGATGCTGCTTTTCGGCCAAAAAGGCTTCAAACGTGGCTCACAAAGGTTTTTGTTTAAAGTGCAATTTAATACAACAAAATCCAAGCTTTAAACAACAACTAAAAGCCCAATTTTGACCAAACTGCGGGAGGCAGTGGAGGACAGAAGTGCCTGGTGTGCTCTGGTCCATGGGGTCACGAAGAGTCGGACACGACTAAACAACAACAACAAAAGCCCAATGGATACATGTACTGGCCCAAAACCAAAGGAATCAAGGGGTGGGATTGTTAGAATTCCTGCTCCATGGCTGCAGTCATGGGATTGTTGTCTATCACATGATGGTGTATGTTTTGACTCCACAAAGTTGCGCAAACCTCAGGATCCGGCCGGACCTCCGGAACGGATCCTGTTCGCAGCTGGAGGTACCACTGTGTAATCTTTGTACACAACAGCTGAGCTGTACAAATCAGCAAGTGTACACTCTTCCACACAAACACTTGTACATGCGTAGAAATTGGGATATTGTGTTCAGTGTAACATGTGAATAAGCCTATTGTTAAAGCAGAGTGGATGTCAGCCTGCTCAGTGCTTTGGATTTGAGTGGTATCTCTGAGAAGTTTGGGGGACAACTGAGAAGTAAACAAATAATGGAATGGAATGTCATAAGTTCCTTGTGAGCTGCTTAAAAGTGTTGGACATTTCGTTAAGCTCTGAATAACAAGGAATTAACAGCACAGAGCACCTGAACACAAGACGAGACCAAAAATCCATTGAGTTCAGCATCCTCTTTTGGCCATGACTTTGGCCATGGCCTTGCAGATGCCTCTAGGAAGCTGAAGAGCAGAGCATAAATGCAATAGCTGTTTGTCATAGTTATGTCCTATCATCTGTTATTCAGAGGTAGAGTGGAGGGAAGCCTGCCTAGCAGTTTAATGTGAACTTCTCTGAACTTCTTGAAACAAATACAGTGGTGCCTCGCAAGACGAAATTAATTCGTTCCGCAAGTCTCTTCGTCTTGCGAGTTTTTCGTCTTGCGATGCACGGTTTTCCATAGGAATGCATTGAAAATCAATTAATGCGTTCCTATGGAAAACGCCTTCCCCCGACCTCTTCTGGCGGGCGGCATTTTAAAATCGCCCGGGACAGCGGAGGACTTCTCCGCTGTCCGGGGCGATTTAAAAGCCCCTGGGAAGGCAGGCAGGGGGGACAAAGGCTTTCTCGCCCCGCCGCTCGGCTTCGGGACATCGTTCCGATGCCGGGCGGCTGGGGGAGGCGTTCCTGCCCCACCGCCCGGCATCGGGACGATGCCCCGAAGCCGGGCGGCTGGGGGAGGCGTTCCTGCCCCACCGCCCGGCATCGGGACGATGCCCCGAAGCCGGGCGGCTGGGGGAGGCGTTCTTGCCCCACCGCCCGGCATCGGGACGATGCCCCGATGCCGGGCGGCGGGGGGAGGCGTTCCTGCCCCACCGCCCGGCATCGGGACGATGCCCCGAAGCCGGGCGGCGGGGGGAGGCTTCAAAAGCCGTCCGGGGGCTTTTAAATCGCCCCGGACAGTCCCGGGGCGATTTAAAAGCCCCCGGTTAGGCAGGCAGACTTTTGCCCCCCCTGCCTGCCTTCAAAAGCCGTCCGGGATAGCGGGAAGTGCTTCCCTGCTATCCCGGACCGCTTTTAAAATGCTGGCGGTGGGGAGCAAAGCCTTTCGCCCCCGCCGGCCTTCCTGGACCTCTTCTGAAGTCCGGAGGGGGGGAGAAGGCTTTGCTCCCCACCGCCAGCATTTAAAAAAAGGTCCCCGAGATTTCCCTATGGGCTTTCGTCTTGCGATGCAAGCCCATAGGGAAAATCGTCTAGCGAAGCGTCGCAAAAACCGAAAAACCCTTTCGTCTTGCGGGTTTTTCGTCTTGCGAGGCATTCGTCTAGCGGGGCACCACTGTAAGCAGAAGATTGAACAAACAAACTTTCTGTAGTGTTTCTTTAACAGTGGCCATCTAATAATTCTGCTTTATTTGGTTTTATTTTGAGGAAGACATGCTGTGCCTCTCCCACCCTGGGGGTGAGGACATAAAGGAACACTAATAATGAGTTCCTTTCCTTGATATAATAGCCATTTCTCCCTTTTGTGAATGACAGTGTATAATTAGTAGTTGACTCCTGTTCATGAGCGTCTCATTAACCAGATTAGTGTCAACTCTTTAAGTACAGAGCAAAAGTTTTATATTGTCATAAGTACACAATAGGCTTATTTTAATGAATGACTTGTTAATATATTAATGAGATTTGGGAAAGCAAAGATCTTGTAAAGGGGATTTTATTCTGCAGACCTCCATCCTGTGTAAATACATCTGTTTACCAGCTTTGTCTCATTTCATACCTAGAATTTTGCATGCTCCAGTAGAAGTGCTTTGTATTTATGCATCATGTCTGCATTCAGAGTTTTAAGCCATGGGAGAACTCTTAGCATCTTCCTACAAAATGCATACAGGAAAGTAGGGATATTACAGGCAAGCCATTGCCTTTCAGCTGAATTCATCTCATGGGGTTGGAGATTCTGTGTTCCTCCAGAGGTCCTGTCAGTCCCAGCTAGAATCCCTGATGGTCAGGGGTGATGAGAATTGTAAACTATCAATGTCTCATGTATGTTGCCCTCAGCTCCTTGGAGGAGGGGAATGACACTTATAAGGTAGATAAAGAGACTGAAAGCTTTTCTAAACCAACTTGGGAATCCTTTAATATTTTGTTGGCATTCTGTGTGTCTTAGGAGACAGTGGAGGAGTGCACCTTTGGGGGTGAAGTCAAACTGTTAGAGAGGTACGGCACCTGCTGTAGCTGTAGAGACTGATACAGGAGAGACCTGTTTTGTTGTAGCTGAGGCAGACAAAGGTGTCCAGTTGTGCTGCTGCAGATGGACCATTGTGTGTCTTCTCTATTCTTCCCAGCAGCCATTCTTCCTACGTAGAATGGATCTTCCTATGGATACATGATCTGACCCTGTCTCCAGGCACTCAGGTGGTCCACAAGGGATTCCCACGTGGTGAGGTTAATGTTGCCAGCCTTCATGTCTTATTTGCATGTCTCATTCTTTGTATCAAAGAGTTGGTCTGCCGATGGGCCTGGTGCCTGAAGCCCGTTCCGCATAGAGCACATCCTTGGAGATTTCCATTTCCATGACATTGAGCCAACTTTCTGGAGGACAATCTTAAAAATAAACTCATACTTTCAC
This sequence comes from Podarcis melisellensis, assembly GCF_964234715.1. Lineage (NCBI taxonomy): Eukaryota > Metazoa > Chordata > Lepidosauria > Squamata > Lacertidae > Podarcis > Podarcis melisellensis. Next base: position 23,196,369 of record NC_138530.1, on the reverse strand, counting down.
CAGTAAGGCTTTTAGGGGAGTGACCAGTAAAAATAGTAATAACAATGATTCAAATAAGGAATCAATGTAAGGGGAGGGGGACAATGAAAAGCAAGCTTATACAAGCAGCTGAACCAGGAAACACACCAAGGACATAAAACAGGGGCAGGGAACAGAATGCAGCTGGTACAGGATCCTGAACTCCCCTATCCTAAGCAGGCCTGTCTGGCAGATGAGTGGACTAGTGGTAACCAGGACTCAAGATGTAAACCACCCCTTGTGCCCAACCAGTCATATCTTGCTCGCAAGAGAGGCACATAGTTGAGTGTGTCACTTCAAGCACTTTGTATTATCAGGCCATGTCAGCTGAAATTGATCCCACTAATAGTGTTGGACACCTCATTAGAAACTATCCCATCAATATGGTGCTGAAGGAGAGTTACTTCATCCTCAAAGAGTTGTGCAAACATGTCACAATGGGTCTCTAAGGGGTGTAGCAAAGTCTTCTCCAGGCGCAACAGCCTTCTTATGTGAAAATCAAGAGACCATGTAGCTGCATCCCACCAAATATCTTCAGTCCCTGGTGGAACTGAATAGAGGGAATGAGGTTCAGGGAATCACGTATGGCATGGCTGCATCCAGGATACAGTTTCTTGCTGTATAGAGTGTTGCATAGGACCAGGTACAATATGTAGTTGGCTGGCTATAGGCCTCTCTCCCTCTGATAGATACCACTGGTTCCCAGCAATGATAACTGTATCTGGGAGTAGGAGAAGGTCTAGGAATGATGGGCACCTGCCTGGTGGCCTCCTTGGCTTTTGGTGGATTAGATACATAGAGTTAATCGTTGTGTTATTTTATGGTAAACAGGAGGGGACAGAAGTTGGTAAGTGGGGAGTCGTTGTAGAGCTAATTAACAGTGGATGAGAGCTGAAAGCTGGGAGGCAGGAGCAGGTTCAAGCATGCCACAGTAATGAAGTTCTGGTTTATAGGCTGCAGATAATGCCCAGTCTGTGGCTGACCTTACCTAGGCAATTTAGATATAATGCTCACAGGAAGCTAATGAGGTCATGAAGAAGTAAGGGAAGGTGGCAGCATTTTAAGAACACACAGGCGTTTTGTGCTTGCTGAATGGTTGAAGTTTTCAGCCTAATGGAATTCAGCTGCTTTTGAAGCTGAAAATTAGAAATTTGCCTCTGTTTAACTGGGAGGAATGGCTTAGATTGGCCGGATGAACAAGATGAAGATAGCCAGTGGATTTCAAACTCTTGGTGAGTTAGAGACTTCCCCTGCATGTGAAGACAAACTCTGATGGATTACACAGACAAGACCAATAGTGGGTCAAACAGTCAAGAAGGTGGTTTCTGTCCTATAGAGGGGCAGATGGGGTTCGTCAACCTGGGAAGATAGCCTATTAAGTAGAAGGAAAACTTTGATCCTAAACCTTCACTGCTTTGTGGGATATCTTTGGGAGAAGAAAAGGCTAAGGTGTAAACCCTACACAGGTCCAGAGTGGAGTCCCAAAGCCGGTTCAATGGCACTTATACGCCGCCTCTTGGCAACTCCTGCAGCTAAGCTGGTGCCCGACGTATTACTCTGCTTTACTTTGGACGACATCAGTCAGGCTGAGATGGAGTCTTGTCATCTGGGCAGCTGAGGACCTCCATACACGCTGCCCAAGCTTGTGCCCTGGGAAGGACACTCCAGTGCTGCTAACGCAGTGGCTTGACTCCACCCCAGAGGTGCACTCCCTTCTTTCTTGAGACAGACGGATGCCAACAATAGCACTGAAACGTTTTAAAAGATTTTTACAATAAAAGTCTCCCTCACCCCCGGTCATTCCCAAGTGTGTCACAGTTGTTGATACAGGACATGCAGTTTTAAAGGTGGTTTCCAACTAACATGGCCCATGAGTGCAAGGATTTACACTTGTGCCATGGAATGTCCACCCTCTCCTCTTCCCATACATATCTCTTAAAAAAGAGGAGGGGGGACAAAATATGATTGTGCAAAGGAAAAATGCTAAGAGGGGATAATTTGCCTTCTATCCAGTCTGCATAAGCTTCTAAGAAATTCTACCGAATAATTTTGAAATGTACTGATTTCATTAGCACTTATGTACTTCCATCTAAGTCTCACGACAAAGACAAGCATATGCTTCCAAGTATGAAGACTATAAACTGTGGTGGAAATGGTTGCAATACATATTCACAGAAAACTGGGATGCTTTAAGGGAAGGGAACATTCTTTGAATGCAAAGGGTTGTTGTTTTAATACCTGGCATCTCCAGGTAGGCCTGGCAAGGGGTGGGGGGAGAAACCCTGTCTGAAACCTCAGGGTATTATTTTTGATTTGTTGATTTAAGCTACTTAGCAGACTTAAGCAATTTTAAGCTTGACTTAAGTCCCAAGGTGTTCAGTAATTCAGGTTGATCCAGCTTAGTATTTTTCTTTGGTTTCTCATAAAAGCAAACACAGCCTGCCATCAATCCACCCCAGAGAATGTCTGAACAGAGTAGGCTATATATTTTCCCGCTGCATTTACACACTTGTTTGGCAGCTAGGAAAAAAAGTAGAAAGTTTATGATAACATTCTAGCCGCATTCAAAGGCTTGTTAACCGTTTTCAGCATAAAAGAAAGCATACGCACAGCAGTTCCTTTTTCCTTTATCTTTACTGGCTGACTCTTCACCTGGAACTTTCATCCCTTTATAGATTTTGTATTGGCTGTTGTGTTGGTATTGGAGAGCGAGGGCTGAGTCAGATGTTCTTGCCATGCAGAAGTATCTGGTCCAGATGGGTTGGCGATCCAGACTGCACTCCCCAGACAATGCCCAGGCAGCGCTTGTGCAACAAAACGTTTTGTGGCACTTTGAGGGACTGCCCTGAATTTCACGAGTGAGTGTGTGTGTGTGTAGTAAATAGATTAGAGCATGGGTAGGCAAACTAAGGCCCGGGGGCTGGATCTAGCCCAATCGCCTTCTAAATCTGGCCCACAGACGGTCCAGGAATCAGCATGTTTTACATGAGTAGAATGTGTCCTTTTATTTAAAATGCATCTCTGGGTTATTTGTGGGGCATAGGAATTCGTTCATCCCCCCCCGAAAATATAGTCTGGCCCCCCACAAGGTCTGAGGGACAGTGGACTGGCCCCCTGCTGAAAAAGTTTGCTGACCCCTGGATTAGAGGGAAATTAAATGCGGAAAGTTCAGAGGCGGTAATAAAATTGCATAGTTGACAGTGGTAATTCACAGAGCAGTTGTTTGATAATACAGACATCCTGGCATTGGCATGGCAATTCATACACCCGCCCAAAAACCTTTGTCCCAATTGTCTACAATTAATATTATTAAACCTCTTAATGAATTGTAATATTTTGGTGTGGTGTTGCTTTCCTTTTGAAGTTAAACAGAGGAGTTTCAAAAGGAAAGCCACTTTAAGGGCAGTTATAAAAAAAACCCTGGTGCTGAAATCTAAAGTTCATTTGAAGCACATGGCACCCCACAAAGCATCATGGGAACTGAAGTTTGCAAAGGGTGCTGGGAATAGCAACCCTGTGAGGGGTAAGCTATAGTTCCCAGGATTCTTTGAGGGGGTAGCTGTGTATTTTAAAAGTGCTTAAGATATATGTGTGGATTGGACCAATTTTATCATACAAGTGGTGCCTAAAACAAAATGTTTGCAATGTATCCTTATCTCCTAGCAGCAGGGTTCCTGCCAGTCAGAAATGCTGTCATCTAGGATACTATAGGTGTTCAACCAGGTGTTCTACTCCCCACTCCCACCCTCCATTCCCATTTCCCTTTTCCAATTGATATTCAATATTCCACCGCTACTGAGCATTTCTCACTTTTCGTTGGGCTGTTTTTGGGGAAGGGGGTGAGGTTGTTACTGCTTTAGATGTTTTAAAGTACCGTATTTTTTGCTCTATAAGACTCACTTTTTCCCCTCCTAAAAAGTAAGGGGAAATGTGTGTGCGTCTTATGGAGCGAAAGCAGGCTGTGCAGCTATCCCAGAAGCCAGAACAACAAGAGGGATTGCTGCTTTCGCTGCACAGCGATCCCTCTTGCTGTTCTGGCTTCTGAAATTCAGAATATTTTTTTCTTGTTTTCCTCCTCCAAAAACTAGGTGCGTCTTATGGTGTGGTGCGTCTTATAGAGCGAAAAATATGGTATTTTTTTTGCTACTTCTGCCAATCTCAAGAGTTTCTCCAACCATAGCAGTTCCTCTCCTTCAGTGACCTTATTTCGGCACCATTTCTGTTGGCACTCATCACCTGAGTTTTGCATTAGAAGGAGCTGCTTTCTTGTGCTTTTTTATTATTAGTTTTACTTTGTATTTTATTGTTTATACCACCCTGATATATATTTATGTTGATGGCAGAAGCATTTTAAAACTGCAGGAGCCGTGCCATTCTTTGGCATCTCAGTGTTCCTCCCTTCTCACTCCCATTCTATGGCTGCTGCTGTTGTGCAACCTACCTTCTCTTTTGCTCTCCTGCCGCACCCTGACTTCATGCAAATCCGGTATTGTGACGAGGCACGGCACATCCTCCAGTTTTCAGTCTACACCTAATTAGTTGCAACATTATTGCAACCTTTCTCCTCTTCAGCAGTTACTCTTGCTATATTTTTTATGGTGCTTGGCAGGTTCTCTCTGTATCTCTTTGTAGAAATTGCCACTTTCCCACTAACAGCCACACAGAAAAATTCGAAGCCTCTCCCAGTCGCAATTTGCAAGTAACCTTGTATATGCTCCACTGCCAGGAGTTGATGTATATATTGAGGGATACAGTGGATGCTCCGTGCGGGATGCACGTTCGCAACCCGCAGCGTTCGCAACATGTGCAGCGTTTGCAATGTGCGCATGCGCAAAGTGCGATCTAGCACTTCTGCGCATGCACGACCGCCGAAAGCCAGAAGTAACCCGTTCTAGTACTTCTGAGTTTCGGCGGTCCGTAACACGAAAAAACGCAACCTGAAGTATGGCTGTACTAGAAAATAAATAACTTTGGCATAGTTCAGTATTGAACAGATAACAGATTTGTTAAACGGTGAGATGGCTGTCTCATAATGCTTGTGTGATTTATTATTTCTTTATCTTTCTATGATCCTGCATGTAACTTGCAGAATATGATTGTGTATTTCTGTTTTCTTTTTTTAAAAAAGAGTATACGTTCAACTTAGCTTTCAGCTTGCTGCTATTGAGTTCCTGTTCTTTAAGGTTCCCCTTTTCTTCTGTTTATCAGTTGGAAATGTATCAGATGTAAAAGAGAAAGCAAGGTGGCTTGATTTTAAATAACTTTGATCTATATATCTGATTAAAACAAACAAGCACAAGCCGTTGATTAAAATCAGAAAGCGAAGCAGAAATCCTTGATTAAAATTGTTGTCTGTTTGCCAGGGCATTAAGATTGTGACTTTGGGTTTCATGGTGAGTTACAATTAAAGCAGGAAGCCTCTTAATTAACCAGAGTTTCGCATTATGATCAAACTGGGAAGCCATGGTTACCAGAGATGGAACCAGACAAGGTATTAAGATGTAATTTGAAGTTGTCTTAATACTGGCTTGTTCTAGTCAGGTAATGGTGTGGCAGGGCGGTGCTTTCCCACACCTTCTGATGGTGGCATTTCTGTTGTTTACTGGGGCAGGGGCAGAATGAATTTGGCACTGTTGACAGTGTGCCCACATAGGCCTGACCTGGTCATCGCCTTGTTGCAGTGAGTAGGTGAGACCCAGTAAAAGCTACTTGACAGTGGAACAGACTGTCCACTGTAGGGAGATGGTGGACTCTCCTTCCTTTGAGGTTTTAAAGCAGAGGTTGGATGGCCACCTGTCATGGACACATTAATTGAGATTCCTGCATTGCAAGGGGGTTGAACTTAGATGTTCCTCAGGGTTCCTTCCAACCCTATGACCCCATGATTCTACGCTGTTGCTCCTGAAGGTGCACTCATACAAAGAGATGCAGATGCACTCATACAAAGAGAAGCAAAGGGACTCATTGTGAACAAAAAGCTTTTGCATGTTTTGGCTTAGAATTTAAGAAGATATAGTCACCTGTTTTGGGTTTTAATGTATAAACGGGCTTCTAAAAAGTTGTTGACATGTTCATGGATGACAGGTTTATCAATGGAATAAGCTGGGATAGTTTGGAAGTATGTACATCAAGGGGATGTGTGTGAATGGCCTCTGGCCTTACAATTCTGAGACTCGCCTTAAAATGCCAGGTAGAATTGCCCCTTCAAAATATAACTGATTTCCTTTGATGCACAACTGTGATCAGAACTAATACTAGCCTTCCACACGGACAGCTTTCTGTGGCACTCATTCACTCAGCAGCATGAATTTAAATTCCTGGTGAGTATCCATCTTGCTGCTTTCATTTTTTTCCATAGCTCCAGCTTTCTGTTCCTTGATGACAGCGCACCGATTTTGGATTCCTAAAACGATTAAATATTTATCACATGCTGCTGCATTTTCCTGGTATGAATGTGAGGCAGATTCTTTGGCGGAGACTTTTCTTAAAGTCCTGCTTGCTGCCGGGAGGTGCCTTGCCGCCCAGACACTGTGGGTGGATTTAATGTTTGTTCCTTGTTTGAGCAAAAGGGGCACAGTAAGCCTTTCATTCTTCATTAGAGTTTAATAGGCGGTCTAATTAAACGAGCGGGGAGACTAATGAAAAGAAAATCTATGTGTCTTGTTAAATGTGAAATATAAAATAACCAAGGAATTCGTGATCTCGGGAAAAAGTGTGCTTGGGTTCACTTGAAAAGCCAGTAAATGAGCTAGGGAAACGGTTTTGAGCAATTATATAAATTTGTAAGGTATTTCTGAATTGGAAGCATGGTTGGTTAGAAGCACTAGAAAGTAAAGGATAGTGTGCATTTAAAAGTCACTGCAAGGAATGAAAAACTTGAGGCAAAAGTGTGGTGTTTTGTGTGTGTGTGTGTGTGTGTATAGACATCTGAAGGCAGCCCTATTTAGGGAAGTTTTTAATGTTTGAAATTTTATTCTGTTCTTAGTGTTCTGTTGGGAGCCACCCAGAGTGGCTGGGGAAACCCAGCCAGATGGGTGGGGTATAAATAATAAAATTGTGTGTGTGTCTCTGTGTGTGTATAAGTTGGATGAGAAAGTGACACACAGGAAAGTGTCTTCCACTTACTGAGGGCCATGTTGCACCTTGCGCTACAATATTGCATGGGGAAAGTGAATCTAAATCCAAAGTTGCTCTCCCATTTGTGCAGGAATTTATCAGTGCTCTTGTAGAGCCATGTGTCTGCTGTTTATTTTAGTAAGCGGTTTGTCAGTTCTTTTTACGCTTGCCTGTTTCTTAAGATACCGTGACCAGATTTTGCATGTTGGTTCCAGAAATCAAGGAGTAGGTTTTGTTCTTATGTTTGGATATAGCTGAATGCCATTTCGAATCAAGATGGCGGCATGAACCTGCATTGATTTTTTGGTTTGTTAGAATTCCCAGACAACATTGGGTATATGAGACGGCTGGTTTTTCAATAATACGACTGCATTGAGTATTCTGATAGTAGAATCTGATTTGTTGAAGGGCAGGCTGTAAATATACAAACCAAATACAGTGGTACCTCGGGTTAAGTACTTAATTCGTTCCGGAGGTCTCTTCTTAACCTGAAACTGTTCTTAACCTGAAGCACCACTTTAGCTAATGGGGCCTCCTGCTGCTGCCCCGCCGCCAGAGCACGATTTCTGTTCTCATCCTGAAGCAAAGTTCTTAACCTGAGGTAATATTTCTGAGTTAGCGGAGTCTGTAACCTGAAGCGTATGTAACCTGAAGCATATGAAACCTGAGGTACCACTGTAAACATGTGAACTCTTCCAATACTGCTTGCAGAATAACACAAGTGATAATTTAAGTTTTGCTCATGGTACTTTGATCAATCCCATCATATATAGTTCTAGTGGTGTGAGTGAAAGTTCTGAATCTTGCCTGTCAGCTACAAACTTTCTTTCTCTACTTCATGTATATGAAGCTATTATCCATTTAGGCCAGGGGTCAGCAAGGTATAACTTGCCTGGGCCAGATCGGTCCTGTGCGATTTCCAGTGCGTGCACAGACGTGATTCCCGGCACTGCGGAAGTGAGTCCCCACGCCACGCTGTGTGGTTTAGTGCAGTGCGCAAGCGGGCAACTCAGTTTGGGGGCGGCTTGTGGGCTGGTCAAATGACCTGTGGGCTTTAGGTTGGTGACCCCTGATTAAGGCACATTGCTGGTCCGTCATTCTAAGGATAGCCAACACGGTGCCTCTAGATGTTGTTAGACATTATCTCCCATCAGCTTCAGCCAGCATGGCCAGTAGTCCGGGATGGTGAGAATTGGAGTCCAGCAACAAGTTCCCTACCTCTGCCCCAACATATTAGTTTTCTATGTACAGCGATTTTTTTGTATTAAGAAAAAAATCATTCACCTTTAGCCTGAAGGGGCACAGCCCTGAAGCAGGTTAACCAACTAGATGAAAGGTTGTAGGGTTATTTCCCTCTTCTTCATTCTCTTCTTTTCAGGATTTCTCTGTTTATTCATTGGTCACATTCAAAGGATTATACTTTGGCGAAGTGTATCAGTTTGAAGATTCATTTAATATCCTGGTTTGTTCCTGGGCTGTGATTAATTAGATGTTCCTTGGTTTAACTGAGGCTCACGCAAAGTGTGTAGAGCAAAGGGGCTCTCTGCTCAAGCAAATGGTTTGTGAGTATCTCAGCTTAATCAGCTGTGAAATGATTGTACAAACTGGCTCAAAAACGTCTTTTCATGATGAGGAAGTAGGAGAAGCCGATCATGAGACTGAAGTCATACTCTGGATCTTGGCAAAAGTATCGTTTTTGGAATCAAGGGTGGTATTCAATGTAGGTACTACTCAAATTATATCTATTGAAGTTAATGGACCCGACTAATTAGACTTATTAATTTTAATTTATCTACTCTGAGTTGGACTTAGTTGAATACCACCCCATTCAGTATTTGAACAGAGGCCCAAAGGGACCACAGGTAGGCTGTAGACAGGAAAACTGAACGTGCTTAGAGTTTTAAATTTCATGCATAGTATGGTGGCAAATTTAAAATTGAGTATATATGGTTACAGATTCAGAAAATGTACAGAAAAGGATAGGCTATTTTTAAAATAATCAAGGTCACTGCCAAAGACAATTCCTGGTTATGTTTTAATGCAAATTACTTTGAGTAGCTTGGCAGAAAGATGATATATATCTACCAAGGTATTGAAAACTACTTGCAGTAAATCTGTGTACATCAATATACTGGAAACCTGATTTTAATAAAAGACTGATCTTTCAGAGTGAGGTGTAGATGAGGTCCTTCTTTTGCCATCAATTTAAAGGCATGCCTTTAAATTGATTATTTCTCCCCCCAGCCCTGAAAAGGTACTTTCTATGCAGAGCACATTTGGTTGCTTCCAGGTTGTTCTGCAGAAATGAAAGGAGCAAGGTGTATGGGTTGAAAAATCTGCCTGAAAGTGTGGAGCTGAAGGTAACACCACTCTTCTCTTTTCCTCCTTTGTGTAGAAGAAGTTGAAGAAGAATGTGAAATTCCCAAAGAAGTAGATTTGACTGATAAACAGAAACATCAACTGAAACACAGAGAGCTTTTTCTGTCTCGCCAATATGAGTCTCTTCCTGCAACACACATCAGGTAAGAAGCTGCTGGGAAAAGCGATTAGAGTCATGAACACTCTCCCTCCTAGCCATAGCTCCTGCTGCTAACTCAGTGGGCAGAAATGAAAGGCTCTTGTCTCCATCACTGTATCTGCCCAGCAGGTTTTCAGCAGCTGTTTCCCTCGTTTCTTTTCCATCTCTATACAATTGTTGAATTGCATTTTGGGTTGCATTCAGTGTTTTCTTTTGCCATTAGCTGAGCACAATAGCTCAGCAAAAACATTCCTAGAAAAATTAGTATGATTGCATGGAGGATTCTGATGAGCGATTTTAAAATATGTGTATGCAAAGTATATTAATCGACTGGTAGGTATTGTTTTTTGCTGAACAGTGCATAAAAATGTTGGCTTTGGGCCTGATGCAGTATTCTGCTTTATGCATGTTTGTGGGTTTGTGTGCCCATGAGCTTTTCACAGTACCTTTGAACAGCAGCTCCTCTGCACTGTTGCGACTTCCAGAATGTTGAAAACGACCTTTTTATGTGGCTCGGGGGAGTGTGGTGTTTGGAAGTCCTGCTGTATGGGATGCCCAAGAATTATTATTTTTTAATTATGCCTAGTATTGGGACATTGAATGGCTAATTAAAAATTCTGTATCATTGATGCTTGGGGCTCTTTGGCTTGTGGCATGGGGAGAAGCTGATTGAAAGAAAGCTTGCAGAAAGGCATTAATTGTTACTTGTAGTTCCTGGCATGTTATCAGGGAACTCTAGTTAGACAGATCCATTCTGGGTAGGGCTGTGCCCATTGGATGTTGAGAGATTGTGATGCTATCCTAGCCTATCTAGGCTAATTGTGTATCTGAAGAAGTGTGCATGCACACGAATGCTTATACCCAGAACAAACTTAGTTGGTCTCTAAGGGATGCGGGTGTACTGTGGGTTAAACCACAGAGCCTAGGACTTGGTGATAAGAAGGTCGGCGGTTCAAATCCCCGCGACGGGGTGAGCTCCCGTTGCTCGGTCCCTGCTCCTGCCAACCTAGCAGTTCGAAAGCACGTCAAAGTGCAAGTAGATAAATAGGTACCGCTCTGGCGAGAAGGTAAACGGCGTCTCCATGTGCTGCTCTGGTTCCCCAGAAGCGGCTTAGTCATGCTGGCCACATGACCCGGAAGCTGTATGCCAGCTCCCTCGGCCAGTGGAGCGAGATGAGCGCTGCAACCCCAGAGTCGGTCACGACTGGACCTAATGGTCAGGGGTCCCTTTACCTTTACTAAGGTGCTACTGGACAATTTTTTATATATATTTCAGACCAACACAGCTACCTACCTGAATCTAGGCTAAGTGAGTGTGTGTGTGTATGTGTGTGTGTGTGTGTGTAAAAGTTATTTTGTGGTTTGGAATGCGACATGAGGTAAAGTCTTTATGAATTCTTAGTACTGGTGTGGGCTCATGAAACTTTTCTATGAAAACAAATAGGCGGTCATTTATTAAGGATACACACACACACACGTATATTTAATAGGAATACAAAACATTAGTTTTCATTGCTACTTGATTGGGGCTTGGAATATAACAGCCTCTCCCTCTTTTCTTCCCTGAGACTGAGAATAAAAATTAGTTCCCATTCCAAAATCCAATGCAATAAGTGAAGGGTGGGTGGGTGGCAAAATACTCCTATTTTGCCACTTTAAAAGCATCTTCAGCCCCGGCTACTCTTCCCCAGGAGGATAACTGTACTTTCTCACTTTGTTTCAGCATCCTAAGTGGGAGAGCCAGCTGCATCTGCCACCAGTAATTCTAGCTGATCCAACTGTGAATCCCATTGTGGCAGAAACGCATGAGAGCTAAACTGACAGTGTGAATTCAATTAAATAGGAAAGGGGCGCTGTAACTTTTAAACAGAAAAAGATGAAAGATCCTGAAAGATGGAAATACTGAAAGGTGCCATGTGGAAATCTTATTTATTTATCTGTTGCATTTGAAGTGTAATTAGTTTTAGTTAGTTATTGCAGGGGCTTATTTATTATTAAGTGGATTTCTTACTGTGATTGCTTACTTTCCATGAGTTTTAATTATATTGTACCCCACCCTGGTATTGGTTATGATAGGAGCGGGATAGGAATATTCTAAATAATAATTAAAAATAACCAATTCTAGAGTTGGAAGGGACCATGAGGGTCATCTAGTGCAATGCCCCCTGCAATGCAGGAATCTTCTGCACAGTATGGAAGAGGAAGTTCTGATGGGTGTGTGTAAACATCTGCCAATATTTTTTTTGTATCCCAGCCTGGCAGAATATGTCATAGCAAATGGCTGTGGAGAGGTTGCTTGCACTTACCATGAGCTTGCAAGCAATCAGAGTACACTGCAATTTAAAGGCCAGGCTAAGTGCTACTTTGTTCAGAGGAACTAGTAAGGAGGGAGAATAGAACCCTTTTCCACCTGCATTTGGCCATCTGAGATATCTCTCTCTCTCTCTCTCTCTCTCTCTCTCTCTCTCTCTCTCTCTCTCTCTCTCTCTCTCTCTCACACACACACACACACACACACACACACACCCCACCCTGATCTGGGAAATAGCTATAGCTTTTAACTGGGAAAATACAGTGGTACCTCGCAAGACGAAATTAATTCGTTCTGCGAGTTTTTTCGTCTTGCGAATTTTTCGTCTTGCAAAGCACGGATTCCCATAGGAATGCATTGAAAATCAAACTTGCAAGGCCTTTTCGTCTTGCGAAGCAAGCCCATAGGGAAATTCGTCTTGCGAAGCAACTCAAAAAATGAAAAACTCTTTCGTCTTGCGAGTTTTTCGTCTTACGAGGCATTCGTCTTGTGAGGTACCACTGTAACATGGGGACAAATGACATGTTTGCATTATTTTATATATAACTAAAATATATTTCTATGCGTTTTGTAAAGTTTCATTTCCAATAATGTAGAAGCAAAAGCACACAAGATTCTTCTGGAGAAAGGTATAAATTGCAGTCCATCCAGGACATGGGATGTATTTTTCAGACAATGATTTGCCATGCTGCAGTTAAACACTACAGGGAGAAAATGCTGTACCAGTTGGAAAGACATACAAGTGAGAGAGTAAGCTTGCCAGTCATGAAATAAGGTCCTCCTATGGATCAGAAACTGATTGAGGAACAGGAAGAAGAGAGTAAGAATAAATGGACAAGAATGCAGAAAGCGGATTACCGCAAGGATCAGTGCTGGGACAATAAGTTGCTCATTAAGGATCTATAGTTAGGGGTAGCAAGATGTGCTGATCGTACCAAATTGTTCAAGGCAGCTAAAACAAAAACAGATTGCAAGGAGCTCTGAAAGGATCTCTCCAAAGTAGGAGAGCGGGCAGTAAAATAGCAGATTCACTTTAAGCAAGTACCAAGTGGTGCACATTGGGGCTTATAAATAACTAAATCCTAATATTATGTATATGCTCCTGGGGAGCCTGGCCAGTCAGTGGCGATGACTAACCGGGAGTAATGCTGTGCTTGTGCTGGATAGATGAAGATGCTCAGCCAGTGTGTGGCAGCTGTGAAAAAGGCGAATTCTCTGTGTTAGGGATCATTAGGAAAGGAATTGAAAATAAAACTGCCCGTTGTCATAAGATCACTATAGAAATCTGTAGTGAAGCCGTACTTGAAATACTGTGCACGATTCTGCTTGCTTCACCTCAAAAAGAATATTGTAGAGCTGGAAATTTTTAGAAAAGGGCAACCGAAATCACCCAGGGAATGGAGCAGCTCCCCAGTGACAAACGTCACAACATTTGGGACATTTTTTAGTTTACAAAGTAGTAAAGTAAGGAGGTGGGACAAAGCAGAAGTCTATAAGTTTATGTGTGGTGTGGAGAAAGGGGGGTGGGGTGGGGAATACTAGAACCCAAAACCATGCAGTGAAGCTGAGTGTTGGACGATTCAGAACAGAAAAAAAATGAAGTACTTCTTCACGCAGCAGGGAGTAAAACTGTGGAACTCACTGTCACAAGATGTAGTGATGGTCACCAGAGGATTCGGCATCCATGGAAGATGAGGCCTTCAGTGGCTGTGTTCTGCTGCTGCTAGCAGAGGGAGAATGTCTCCAAATATCAGTTCCTAGGAGTCAGAAGCGGAGAAAATGTTGTTACACCTCAGGTCTTGCTTGCAAACTTCCCATAAGCGCCTAGTTGGCCACTGTGAGAGCAGGATTTCAAACTGGGCAGGGCACTGGCCTGATCCAGCAGGACTCTTCTTACATTTGCATGCATCTTCTAATGTTAAAAAGGTAAAGGTAAAGGGACCCCTGACCATTACGTCCAGTCATGACCGACTCTGGGGTTGCGGCACTCCTCTCACTTTATTGGCCGAGGGAGTCGGCGTTTGTCCGCAGACAGCTTCTGGGTCAAGTGGCTAGCATGACTAAGCCGCTTCTGGCGAAACCAGAGCCACCTCCCCGCTGGAGCAGTACCTATTTATCTACTTGCACTTTGACATGCTTTCGAACTGCTAGGTTGGCAGGAGCAGGGACCGAGCAACAGGAGCTAACCCCGTCGCGGGGATTCGAACCGCCGACCTTCTGATCGGCAAGTCCTAGGCTCTGTGGTTTAACCCACAGGGCCACCCACGTCCCTCTTCTAAGGTTAAAATAAAAAGGTTAGGTTAGGTAAAAATAAAAAAGTTTATAGAAATCAGTTCAATTACCTTCGGTAGCTGTAGCAAAAGTTGTGGGCAACCTCTGGCCATCATCTGCAGCTATTTATCATTGCAGTATAAATTCTGGAGTTTGGGAACAGGAGCACACATTGGGTGGGCATTGGGCGTGACCCTCTTTATCTCTCCTCGCTTTCTCGAAACCAGAACCTTAGCAACCGCGGGAGTACAGAAGTTGGCTTTCCTTGGTCTAGTATTTATTTGATCTCTTTAATCTGTCCTCTTTTTTAAAATCCAGGACGTTAACAAGGAAGTTGAAATCCCTTTCGTTTTAAGGCAGTATTATTGATTTAAAACATCAGCGTTCTCTTGCTTTCTCAGCCTAAAATGCCCAGAGCAAAGTACAGTCCTGAAGTGCTTCTAAGCCCCATTAATTTTTCCGTAGGAAAGTCAGACGCGTTCTAGGTACTGCTCCTTTGATTCAAATGGCCCCAAAGCTTGCACCATTTTGCATGCGCAGCCTTCTGTTTGACAAATGTTTCTATTGCCATTACTTTAAGGCCAATATCCCTTGGTATAATGGATGTTTGCTTTTCTGTTCCATTAATCCTCAAACATCCTGGTTTAAAATAAGATTTGAATCTCTCAAGTGGTCGTGTTAACGAAAAAGAAGAATAAGGAGGTTAAACGCTGCAGGAACTGCCTTGAGCAAATAGCCTTTATGTAATCTTGAGGATGGAACTGTTTTTTAAAAAGCAAACAGGTTTTCAAACTAACCAGCTTATTGAGCTAAATTTAAATAATGTTAAATGCATTTATTGCGAAACGTCAATAATCCTAGTCAGACCATTTAATTGTTTTCATTTACAAAAATCAATCCTGATGACCAAGTAATAGCAGTGATATTTTTAATTGCAACTGTGTGAGACAGAATATCAGATGGAGGTCTAGCAATTAGCTTAATGATCAGTACAGTATCCTTATAAGTCAATTCGGTGGGGGAGGTTAGAATGCAGCCTTGATGGTTAAGATTTTACCAGCCAAGCCCACATACAGAATAGCAAATGCTCTGCTCCCCACCCCCTTGGCTCAATTTCATTGATTTTTAAGACCACAGGGGACTCTTGTGATTATTTTTGTCTTAGCTGCTGCTTGCTTTTAGGCAAAGAACACATGTACCTAGGCCAATAATGTTAATTAACTAAAACACAGATTTCAGATGGAAGTGGTTTATTTAAAACAACCGTACCCCCCTCCCAAATAATTCATTTTTGGAGGCTTCATAGGTAAAAACAATATTACCTGTGCTGTGGAGAATTTTCAGACTTTGCAACTGGTATGTGATGCTTTTAAAGCTCCTTTTAATTGTTTTAAAAAAATACCACAGCAGACCAATGCCCTTATTAGGACTAACTACAGTATTTTTCTGTCTATAAGATGCCTCCGTGTATAAGACGACCCCTATTTTTGGGAACTTGATTTAAGAAAATGGGGGGAGAGGTCCCCCGTGTATAAGACGCCCCCAAATTTTGGACATTATTTTTTAGGGAAAAAACCTAGTCTTATACATGGAAAAATATGGTAAATGTCACAAGGTAACGAACCAGTTTTTGAAAATTCTCCAGAATTCTTTTTCTTTTCCTTTGCGGGATGCAAAACAGATTTCAGGTCGCAAAGCAAAAACCATGGTTGCCCCTACATTTTGTGGGAGGTGGGGGTTCAGGAATACAAAATCCAGCAGGTACTAAGATCTGTCTGTGTCCCAAGCCTAAAGGAGCAGAGGAAAAGAAAATGTGATAATATGGAGGTTAATCTTAGACAGGCAATGGGCAAATGCCTTGTTCACATGTAATGCCAAGCCATATTCATGAGCAGCATGTGGGTACAGTGGCTGCTTCAGTCCTCCCCTGGTCCTGCTGCCGGTGTGAACCTGCACTTGTGATTTGTTATCCCAAACAGTATCTGAAATTACTATAAGGAGGTTTTAATCTTTTTTATATTCGGGGGCAAATCGCAAAAAAAAAATTAAAAAAAAATCACACTTCCGATATGGGTTGCAAAACGCCTGGATGCCATTTTCGACCCAATGAATCCCGGCTATGTCTGGAAAATACCGGACGTATGGCAGCCATATTGTAATTCCTAAATAATTTAATTTAATATTAGCATTTAAAGCCCCAAATAGCCAAGCTGGTTTTTCTGTCCCCCTCCCCCTCCCCTCCCCAAGACCCAACCAAGTTGGGCAGCAGTGGCATTGTTTGTTTGTTTGTTTGTTTTAAGTACAAAGTACACAAACCATCTCATTCCCCAGGCAACAGATCAATTGTTTTATGAGCAGAGCAATGACAGCAACTAATTTGTGCCTCATTTGTGAAATGCTCACACCAGGGAGGTTCAGTTGGCATCAGGCGAAAATGTACCTATTTAACCAGGCCTTTGGCTGATTGACATCCGATCTTTAAAATACGTTGTGGAAGGGGCGGGGGGAGGGATTCTTGGCTTGTTCCTGTTCTTATTTTTATCATGTATTTTGCGGTTTTTATATTGCAATTTTATGTTGTGAACTGCCCTGATATCTATAGGTATAGGGCGCTATACAAATTTAATAAATAAATAATAATTGCATGGGTCAGATCAGTTGATGAGGAGAAGCTGTGTTAGGATTCCTTGCAAGAAAAGGGAAAAGTTGACAGCTATGACTGTGTGTGTGTGTGTGTGAGAGAGAGAGAGTATGTGGTGAGACTTATCCAGTTTTGGTCGCACCCACTATTGGCACGTGGCACCTGGGAGATAGCGAAGAGCGAATGAAGCCCTCAGGTCAAAAAAGGTAGCTACCCAAGCTTGTACAACAGGGTTTTGTTTGTTTGCTTGTTTAAAGTTGCTGCTAATATTAATACTTCCAGGGCCTTTTCGATGGTGACCCCCCCATATTTGTGTGATTCCCTTTTCTACAGTATGAACTTTGTAATCTTGCATTTGCTTTATAAATGTGTTGTGAGCTGCCTTGAAAAAAAAGGTGTGATATAAATAAATGAAAGTTATGAATCTGAAAATAATAATTGAGTGGCAAATATTTTGCTGTACATCTCCAGTGAACATTATTTCTGATGTCTTCTAACTAATTATCAAGACACCTGATGAATGGGAGAAATTTGTCAATATTCCAGTGTTTTTAATAGATTTATTTAATGTTCACAGTAGGTGATCTCTTCCCAACCACCTTTAATCATTTGAATATAGTCTTATTGAAATTTTCCAAGCGTAAGAGTACAACCCTGGATTTATATTTTAAACAGATTTTCAATGCATCACTTGACATTCAAATTAGATCTGAAACACAGTGTTTTGTGTTTTAAAATCCACTTACAAATGGGCATTCACTTTTAGATTGCTAGTGAAGTTTCATAACAGTAACAATAACTGAATCAAAAGAAGACACTGAAATAATTTTTGGAGCAGCTAAGCCCTGCAGATGTTATTCCCTTGAATAATAATAAAGACATTCTAAAAATCCAGTATGCCAGACGACAACATCTGGTCAGCAACAAGCCCGAAAAACTAGTAGGGAGTCACTTACTTGGAATGCTAATGATATAAGCAGAAGGACAGGAAATCTAAAAATCTCAGCGCTGTAGTTCTGTAAGTCCATTTGAAAGCTCTTCTTTTGACTTCTCTTTCAAGTGCTGTAAGCCATACTCCCAAGAAGCTGTTTTTCACATTTACATAAAAATAGCCTGTTGGATCAGGCCAATGGCCCATCTGGTCTAGCATCCTGTTCTCACAGTGGCCTACCAGATGTCTGTGGGAAACCAGCGAGCAGAACATGAGCACAAGATCTCTCTTTCCTCCTGTAGTTTCCAGCCGCTGGCATTTGGAAGCCTTGCTTGCCTCCAACTGTGAAGGTAGAGAGCATAGCCATCATGGTTGGTAGTTTTCTCCTCCTTGAAACTGTGCAGTCCTCTTTTAATGCCATCCAAGTTGGAGGCCATAACTGCCTCCTGCAGGGAGCAAGTTCCATAGTTGTGACTCTGCTTTGTGTGATGAAGTGCTTTCTTTCATCTGCCCCAAATCTTCTAACAGTCAGTTTCATTGGCTGTCCACAAGTTTTGGGTCATGAGAGAGGGGAAAAAACTTTTCTCTATCCACGTCATGCATAAATCTGCAAACTTCTGTCATGTTGCCTCTTACTTGCTTTTTCTGCAAACTAACAAGTCCCCAACACTGCAGCGTTCCTTCGCAGAGGAACGTTCCTCCATCCCATCGATGATTTTTGGCTTCCCTTTTCTGAACCCTTTCCAACTCAACAATATCCTTTGTGAGGTGAGGCAACCAGAATTGTACACAGTACTCCAAATTATAGATTTGTATACAGTGGTACCTTGGGTTAAGTACTTAATTCGTTCCGGAGGTCCGTTCTTAACCTGAACCTGTTCTTAACCTGAAGCACCACTTTAGCTAATGGGGCATCCCGCTGCTGCTGCACCGCCGGAGCATGATTTCTGTTCTCATCCTGAAGCAAAGTTCTTAACCCGAGGTACTATTTCTGAGTTAACGGAGTCTGTAACCTGAAGTATATGTAACCTGAAGCGTATGTAACCCAAGGTACCACTGCAATGGCATTATGATATTGGGGAGTTTTGTTTTCAATTCCTTTCCTAATGATCCCTAGCATAGAATTGGCCCTTTTCATGACCACAACACACTAGGCTAACACCTTCATCAAGCTATCTGCTATGACCCCAAGGTCTTGCTCCTGGTTTTCCACCTCCTGTTCAGACCCCATGAGCATGTATGTGAAATTAATATGTTTTTGCTCCTTACATGCAACACTTTACAGTTGCTTGCATTGAATCACATTTGCCATTTTACTGCCCATTCATTCAATTTGCAGAGGTCCTTTTGGAGTTTTGCAATCTCTTGTTTTAACCACACTCGTGTCATGTGGCCACCCTGTTACCCACCTAATAGTCAGTTCTTTTTACTGCTTCTTGCAGTGGTGGCCAGGGACAAAATGACTCAGCACTTTGACAATGTGAATTCTCCACTTGTTTCGGCTTTGATCTCTCACACACACATGCATCAGCCGTGATCCACTAGACCTGGGGGTGTTTTGTGCTCACTTCCCCCCGCAGACATCTTTATTGTAATTTTAAAAGTACATAATTATATGTGCACTAAACATGAGGAGAGGTAAATAAAAGAGAGAGAGATAAAAAGAAACAGCACCCATGTAGAAGGGCAAGTAAAGGGGGAAGGGGAATAAAACCCCAAACTGTATACTTTACAAAGTTGTTCTTGCACTTCACCAGATCCTAACCTATTACAGTACAGTGGTACCTTGGTTCTCTAATTTAATCTCTTCCGGGAGTCCATTTGACTCCCAAAATGGTTCAAAAACCAAGGCGCAGCTTCCGATTGACTGCAGGAGCTTCCTGCACTCAAATCGGAAGCCGCATCAGACGTTCAGCTTCTGAAAAGCCTTCGCAAACTGGAACACTCATTTCCGGGTTTGCAGTGTTCAGGAGCCAAGCCATTCGACTACCAAGGTACTACTGTATTTGTAAGAATGGATTCCAGATATGTGCACATTTAGTGGATGGAAATTTCTGTGGAGGCTTCTTTCCCTTTCCCAGAAGCTCTGTAACTACCTGGGCCAGTTTCTGGCCAATCTTCAGTCTTTATTCAACTAAAATGGTTTGCCTCTCGGTGATGTTCAGCTCAAGGGGCTGGGCTCCCAGGCTTCAGTTCAGAAATGGATAGAGGCTAAATTGCCTTTGCTCCTTGGCCTGGAGAAACACACATTATCTGGGGTGTTCAGTCGCCTACTGCCCTTGGAGATGACCAGCGTTTTGTTTCTGCTCTGTTGGATGGAAAAGTGTTATCCTCATCCTTTCCAGCAAAGCTTTCCGATCTCCTTCTCCTGGGAGTCGTAAGGGATGTATCTCAGTAGTACAGCGTTTGCTTTCCATGCAGAAGAACGTCCCAGGTGCAATGCCCAGTATGACTGGGAGAGACTCTCTGCCTTAAACCATGGAGAGCTATGGCTACTTAGCATGGACAATACTGAGCAAGGTGGAATGATGATCTCACTCAGTAGAAGGCAGCTTCCTATTCAGAATGCTGTTGTCTAGCTTGCAGGCTTCCCTCAGGCATCTGATCAGCCACTGTGAAGACAGGATGCTGAACTAGACGGAGTATTGGCCTGATCCAGTATGCTCTTCTTATGTCCCCCCCCACCTTTGTAATCTTTCAGCCAGTGAGGCTACATATGGCATATAGAGCTACGCAGTCAGGATCCCAAAGGGGCTTTACATGAGCCTGTTATTTGAACGACATTAAGATAACCTTAGTTTTGAATAAACTTCACTACAGCCACTTTTGAAAACATGCATTTAAGTGGGGTGTACCTCAAATGAAGATGGTACCATTTTAAAGGTCTCTATCCTTTTCCTTAAATGTTTACTCTCCGCTGAGTTTTATGCAGAAATAATTAATGTGTTTAGTTCATTTGTATTTGCGATGATACTCAACTTCCTTACTTTCTTCACACGTATACCCTTTCCTGAAGCCTGTTTACTCATAGTGCATTCATGGCCATTTCCTGTTTAAAAATCATTGATTTAACCAAAATTTCTAAATTCTGAACTTGGTTGACTAATCTGTTGTCATTTGCTGCTTGAAGAAAATGGCGTTATAAATCATTAATATGTTGTTGATTTTTGTGTGTGTTTATATAGGGGGAAATGCAGTGTTGCACTTCTGAATGAGACAGAGTCTGTATTGTCGTATCTCATTAAAGAGGTAATGCCACATTTTTCATAACTTTCAGCGTCCTTTTTATATGTGGTTTCCTTGAGTGTTATGATTTTTCCTGCAGATTGTTACGAAAACCAAATAATCCTTTTGCTAAGTAGCATAACATGAATAGCTAAAGTTGAAAATGATTTGTGTCTGTGTTTATTGTTTGGAATGTTTAGTTTCTTGAATTATTGATGCTTTATTGTAACAATACTGAAACAGTTTTTGACTTTCAGCCAGAATTTTGCAAATGAAAACGGGCTGTCTCTTTCTGACTGCCTAATTATTTTCCCAGTGATATAGGATTAAATTTTAATATGATTTAACTCAGGATTTGGAAGGGAAATTTGATCCATCCACAAACAGATAGATTTTTTTTTTACGCAACAAGGGCAGCACGAATATTAAACACAAAGAAGAATGACAGCTGAAATTGATAGAACATGTAGAATTGATGTGTAAAATTAGATCAGAATGAGTCTGATTTTAAAGAAGATGGGAAAATGTTTGCAGAATATTTAAAAACTCAGTGTAAATATGTTAAAATGCAAACATGAGTTGAGTAAGGACAGCAGTAAGGGTGAACTTTCTTTTGTGATAAGTGGGGAACCATGGAGGGAGAGAGGGAGGGGAAGTCGTAGGTGGAATGATTGATTGCTAAAATTGAAATGTTGTTTGATTCTTTATTTATTAAAAATATATAAATAACATTTTAAAAAAAGAAATTTGTTCCATCCACATTTCAAAACAACCAGCCTGATCTGCCCTGGATTTATTCACAGATTGGAATGCTGTCAGCATTTGGATTATCTCATTCTTTAAATTTGCATTGAATTGTGTGGGTTTAGGTACATCATAATGAATGTTCCATGATAAAAATGCATTGAAAAGTATATGAAATGTGTATTTTAGGAGAATAAATGCTTACTTTAGGGGAAAGTGCCCAAAATGTAAATGTATTTTTTCCATGCTTTAAAAAAAATAATCTTCCGAAAATAGGATGTAACTGACCTATGCAAAACTTGCCAGGGAAAAGAAGCATTTTTTCGGTGCATGTGCATTAAAATGCAGAAATATGTACTGTTGTTTTATCTGTCATGAACTAATAATACTTTGGAAAATACATGTCTTCTTTTTTTAGGATACTTTCTTCTATTCACTGGTATATGATCCATCGCTGAAAACACTTCTAGCAGACAAAGGAGAAATCAGAGTAGGTCCCAGATATCAAGCAGATGTTCCAGATATGCTTGCAGAAGGTAAAACTCATTATAGTTTTGACTTGGTGTACCAGTTTCTTTTTAAGTCTGATGTGCTTTGATGCAGCTTTGAATGTGCAGGCTATTTTTATTATTATTTATAAAAGTAGATGTATACCGTTTGCTTGCAAAACTTCAGGGCGGTGTACAGCAAGTTAAGAAGCATTAAAACAGAACCAATAATTAAAATGGCTGGCTACTCAAGAAGAATGCACAGGCCTGCTAACATTAAAAAGGCTTCAAGACACCTGAATTAATGGAAGACTTCCTGGTTTGTTTACTTGGTCACACAAGGGGAGGCGTGCCGAGGCTGTATGCACAACCAAAAGACCCATTCATATGTTGGTTATTAAGCTGAGATTCAGTTGTCCAAACTTGGTCCGTGGACATGAATGTTGAGGACAATCCAGGAGAAGTAGAATTGCCTCTATCCCTTGCTGTCACAAAAATGGTGGCACTGGCTTGGACGAAGGGCTGTGGACGTTGGGTGCCTCATTAGGAAAGATGGAGACAGCCATTCCCTATTTGTCAGAATATGATGATGATGATGCCATTTCAGTCTTTGTGGACATTATGAATTATAAAAAGTGGCCATAACAAACATACGTCAAATAAGCTGTTTCTGTTGCGATTTAATCTTCAAAATACAGCCAGTAGCAGGCAGATCCTAGGTGTGAATCTTGTCTGAAAGTGGCAGTCTTGGGGAAGTGGGTATGTGGCTGTAGGAGCCTGGTTCATTCACACCCTTGCTTTTGCACCCCTTCATCCCAAACTACAACTACCATTGGAAAAATGTGAGTGCACTTTCCATGGATTGTAGTGACGGCTACAGTGTAATTCACCAACTGAGAAGTTTCCCTACCTTGACTTGGTAGCTGCTGTTAGGTCTCCATTCAGAATTGCCTTCACCCAGGAGAAATGAAATCAGTGTGAATTGACACAACTTCTGTGGAATGCATGTCAGTGTTTCAAGAAGTAATGTGACAGCTTTATGAACAAACAAGACTTCCACGTCTTTTTTAAAGGTTTTTGCAAACTGTGTAGCTGACCTGTTCTTTATAAATAACCTTAAGCATCAAAGGGAAAAAATGTTTTATTTATAGCACCTAGTCTATTTGATGGGGTTCTTGCTATAAAACAGTTCCTGGTCATGAGACATGGTGAAAACAACCGCTTGCTTATCTCTCAGATGTAATTGACTTTTAAATAAATTCAATAAGACCTTTATTACATAGTAACATCCTCTGTGATTTATGGCACAAGACCCTTTCATTTCTTCTTTCAACATATATTTGAAGAATGAATACACTGTTTTTCTTATGAAAGTGGTGGCCTAGGGCACATGTTGTTGGCAATATGCTCAAGTAGACCCTTAGAAGTCAATGAGCAATATATTCTACCCATTTTTTTTAGTGGGTCCTCTCTAAGTAAGAGTCATGTTGGGTACAGCCCATTGCTCCATACAAGCTTGTAAATCAGTGGCACGTAAGAATACTTACTTTCAGTGACCAGGAAGAGAAGTTATGCCAACATTTATACTGTTGTTTGCTTTTAAGCCAGGCAGTCTGCAATCCTAAATCTGCTTACCTGGAAGCAGGGCTGGGCGATATCTGGTTTTCAACATCACGATATATAACCAGCTAAATATCATGACATAAATCTGCAGTGGCGGAGGGCCTTGCTGTGCCTTCCCAAAGCAGCAGAGGAAGCCCCATTAGCCAAAGTGGTGCTTCAGGTTAAGAACAGTTTCAGGTTAAGAACGGACCTCCGGAACGAATTAAGTACTTAACCTGAGGTACCACTGTGTTGATATATTGGCCAGCCCTACCAGAGACTGTTAGATCTCTGTGATCCATTCCTTCCTGCTCTAGTCTTCACGAAGTTCCTCCATGCTTTTTTCATCCATTGCCACACTCCACCCTCTTAAGACTTCCTATGCATGCTTACTTAGAAGTAAGTCTAACCGAGTTTGGTGTAGCTTACTCCCAAGCACACGTGCGCAGGAACACATAGGATTCCTGACAAATAACAGATGCAATGCTCACTTCTGCTCTGTTTCTCCACTTGTGGCTGCGTCACTCTGCTCCCTCCTGCCTTTGCTTCTTCTCTTTTCTTGACTATATATAGAAAACACATTAGTCGATGCATCATAGTCCTGGATCATTGGGAGATGCAAGTTTATACTTTTAGACACATTTCAAATGTGCAGGGCGATGTTGCTGTCATCCCGGAAACCAAGACTTTCACATTTAACAAGTCAATAAATCCTTGAGCATGGAAATTTAGCATGTCAGGGTGAAGGATTTCAGCCTAGATTTCTTCTTGCTTCATGAAGAAGGAATGTCCCTAGTATATATGACAGCCCTTCTACCTGTGGTTTAAACTACATGCAGGTCCTGCTATCTGAACATAATACGTTCCCTGGAAATAGTTCTTTAGTTCCCTCCCTCCATGGTTTCGGCCTGGAATGGTTGCTGCCAACCAGAAAAATGCAAAGAACTGTTCATATATCTGAATCAGTCGTTCATGTAGTGAGGTTTGGGTGTAATTATTTATGTTTGGATAACTGAGATTTTGGATAATTAGCATTCCCATAGTGAGACCTGCATGTGGTATATTTCAATGAGGAATACACTTTGGGCGCTCTCTCTTTTGGCACACTTCAATCTCCTGTTGAGATTATATATAACGGAATATAAAATGGGAGGGAGGGGAAAGCCCTGTTTGTATGTGCTGTATCCAAAATCCACAAAAATGTTAAAACATATGCATTTCTTAACACTTCCAAAATATGGGGCGGTATTCAGTGCTAGTGCTACTCGGAGTAGACCCACTGAAGTTAATGGGCATGGCTATCTTAGGTTTACTAATTTTAATTGTTCTGCTCTGAATAGGACTTCATTGAAGGCAACCCAAAATTTTCTTTCCCCAGAAGCTGTTGGTATGGCGACTACATAATGGTCCCAAAGCCCATTCTTGATTTATTTTACTTACTGCAATGGGCAATGTGTGTCTGTGTTTTATATTGTTATGAGTATGTGCCCAAATCTGTGCAGCTGAACTATAATAATAGCAGCCTGACAGTTAGTTGTGAGGTGGGTGGTGTGAAATGAATAGGGATGTTGGATACAAGATCAAACATCACTGTTCTTTGGTCCAGCATGCAAAGCCTACTCAGAGAAGAAGGGCCTCATGTAGAAAGGGCTGATTGGTCTCACATGGAGATGGTGAACTCAGCTCCAGTGAGGCAATGGGAGAGTATGGGTATTAAGATTGGTCCAACCCTGTTGCAGCATGTGATCTGGGACGCAGCTATTATAGACAGATGCATAATTGGCTGGGATCTGGCGCCTAGAACTCCTGGAATCGCGCACTGCTCAGAAATTGAGGTGGCTTGCAACAGTATATTAACACCTTCCACAAGATGGAAATCTGAACACATGCAGACATGCTTAGGAAAGATGGTGTGATTTACCTTGAAAGTTATTATGAAATACTGTTATGTCGGAAAAGACTCATTTTAAGGCAAAGTTAGAAACTGTGAATTATTCATCAGTTCAGCATGGATAAGTGAAGGTTAAGAGTATGAGACCTTGCATATCATGTCCCATTTCTAGCTGCAGAATTGGGAGACACGGACAATTAATGCTGCTTCGTGGTTTTTTACTGCAAAAGAAATTAGTGGAAATAAAGAGGGGAGACGAGCAGTCTAGCCACAATCTAGCTACAGAAATGAAGATATGGATTCATGAACTGCACAAATAAAGGGGCTAATTGCTTTTTGTTCGAAGGGCAGATGACAATGCATTTAGGGAAAGGTATTTAAGAGTCTGTTGAAAGCAATTTGTGTGTTGAGTCAGTGATTATGAAGCAGGCATCTGTAAGCAATTAAGTTGGAGTCTATCTGCGAAGTGTATTTTTAAGGACTGTTCTGACTGGTGCTGAAACACAAACAAATTGATTGTAGCTGCATGGTCACAGACTTGATGGTGGCATCATAGATGCAGCTCAAATGTCACCGCCATTGTGGTTTTGCTGCCAGGACCAGCTTCAGGTTTGCAAGCCTTCCTTCCTTCTTGTACGCCACTTTCCTCCATCATTTGCTGGCTTACAATGAGGTATCTTGAGTGGGTAAACTGTGCTTACTGCAAAGCATAACTGGCTTCCAAATTAGAACTGGAAAACCATTTCAAACTACATATTTAATTTTTTTTGATCCAGAGGCAAACTATAGCTCTTTTTTGGCATTCTGTCTGGATATGTGAAAGCAAAGGTTTGTAGAGAGACTGGGAGTGTGTCTTGGCCATGCCCCAATGTCTCCAGGTATACCCAATGCAAAGTAATGATTACTTTGCATTGTTTTTATGGTTTTGTATGTTTTGTTGTATATATATTGTTGTACACCACCTTGATATTTTATATGCATTTATAAAACATATTATGCAATTCTTTTAGCATGAGAAGCTGTTTGATATTCAGCAGCTGATTTCCATACGTTTGTTGGCTATTTTTTAATTTCTTACCGCATTGCAAAATTCAGTGCGGCATTTGAACTGTGCTGAACTGACCATTGTGTATAACTGTTGGATACATGTTCAATTTAAGCATGATACAAGACAAGTAGAAAGAAAAATTATTCTTATGTCCGCTACTTTCTTTTTTTTTTTTTTGCCAGGAGAAACAGATGACCGGGAACAGGCAAAGCTTGAAGTAAAAGTATGGGATCCAGACAGCCATCTCACTGATCATCAGATCGACCAGTTTTTAGTAGTAGCTCGGTAAGATTAACACCTTCATTCTCCCCCCCTCTTAATAATAAAGGGCATGAGCCGAACCAGGGGTGGGGAAGCCATGCGCGCCCCCCCCCAAATGTATAATCTTTCCTCCGTGGAACAAATGTTATAAGGAGTCTATTCTGTTTTCCCTGGAGAAGAGGAGAATGAAGGTAGACTCGCTGGCACCCTTTAAATATATGAAGAATTGTCATGCAGAAGATGAAACAAAGCAGTAACCGGCAGAAGGCATGGAGAGGGTGCCAGAGGCTTTGAACCCAAAGCTGCCTAGGTCCCCCTAAGGTGCTTGTTTCCCCACCTTCTGACCTTGGGAGGGGAGTTTCTGCATCTCCCAGCCTATCCAGCAGAGCTACAGATGTAGCAGCAAGTATACCACTCAGTGCCTCCTCAGATCCTGTTGTTGTTGTTAAAATTTATTACCTGCCCTTCGTGCTAAGGTCCCAGGGCAGGATTACAACAATGAAAGCACAACATTAATGATGTAACACAACATCGCACAATATTTAAAAAGATTAAAGAATTTAAAATTACAGAAGTTACTTTTCCTGAAAGAGAAGTGAATTCTCTATTTTCTCTCTTTATTTCATTTGTCTGCTTACCTACAATCTTAACTTTTCCACAATCAGTAAGGGGTTAAGAGGTAGTCGTGTGTGTGTGTGTATTCAGTGGCGGAGCTTCATGCTCTGCCATGGGGGGTGGTGGTGGAGAGCAGGCGGGGGCGGGGCTGGCGTGCGTCCTGGGGGTGGGGTGCCCAGCGCTGTTGGGAGGGACAGCCACAATGGCACTCCACTGGGATCTCACTGCCGGGGGCGGTGCACTTCCTCCGCACTCCTCTTCCTCCACCAGTGTGTATATTTTACCAAGAAGAAAAATCTTATCATTTACTGTGACTTGACTCTTATGTGAGCTTTTAAGTCCTGGTTGTCTCAGCAGCTCTTTTTGTTCTATCTGCCCTCATTGGAGAATCTCAAGTTGAATGTTTCGTCTAGTGCAAATAAAGCCCCTCTCCCTTATTCATTTCTGTTTTGTTTTTTTTAAATACATTTATTTCCAACATGCTACATGTAAGGGTCTTCAGTGTGAGAAGTTCTGGTTCTTATAATTTCTTTTTTCTTTTGGCCTCAGCATTGCCACAAAATATTCTTTAGCAAGTTATTTGAGATTCTTCCCTGCCAACAGTTTTCTCTTTCTGTTTCCTGAGATTGAATTGGAAGTAGATATACTGTTGTATTTGTAGTGTAGGAGAACTTAATTTCCAATAAATAATTGTCTTTTTTTGTAACTTTGTGGTTGCACTCCCACTGTGCTGAAAAATGTGGAAGAAACCAACATGGCTCCATCAATTTTAGTAATTTTCCTTTGTGCAGTGAATCAGAAGAAAAGTAAACAATGCACTCAGTATATTAAGTATTATTTGTGTTTGTTTTGCTTGCCTAAGGCCACCTTGTGATTTAATGACAGAGGTGAGATTCCAGTTGGACACTTCCTGATTTGTAGCTCAGTCAGCACAATTTTGATTTCTTTTTGCAAAAAGAAAATTAGTCTTTAAAAATGCAGCTATTGATCTGCCCCAGCCGCTGAATTCTTGATCACCAAAGACTGTGTTTCTCCTGGGCTTTGTCAAAGCTCCTGGGATCCTGCACAGAGAATGACTTTCTGAGGACTTGCCATTGTGAATTATTTCCATATACTGTACTATTACCATAATAGTGGTCTCATGCACAGGAGGCCTGTGTGTGTCCTGCTTTAGACAGGTAAAAAAGTAAAGGTAAAGAACCAAGCGGCACAGTGGTTTAGACCACAGCGCCACCCGCGTCCCCGTCCTAACCATTACATCCCTGCAATTGATGCAAAAAAAACCTTGATAGATACCACCATACATCTTCCATTCTTGTGCATGATTTGACCAGGGAATAATGCCATTCCACAAGAAGAGGGCTTTGAAGTGGCTTTGTCTTTAGGCTGATGAGCTGGATAGGGTAGGACACCTCAGCATGGTCAAGCCAAGACTATATAGGCAGTCTCGTCTCCTGTCTAGGAGCATCACAAAACTCCATTGCCTGTGCCACGTGTGACCTCCATGTTGGAGGCTAGACACTGGGTAGAGAAAGCCCGAGGACCACATTTCTCCTGGACAACCTCAAGCAGGCCACATGCAAGTAATTGATGGAACTAGAGATAAAAAATGGCTGAAGCAATGAATGTGAATATGACATTTATACAATGGGCTAGTTTCTACACACACCCATACATCTCGCTCTATCCTTCCGGTCATGCAAGAAGCATTACCAGATGCAAGAGGGGAGACTCTTCAGGGTCAGACAAAGAGACCTCTAGGTCCACATGTGCCCCCCCCCCAAGCTTGATGTCCCCAACCCCTGCTTTATCAACCATATATTAGCAGCACAATACTGAGCAGCACAATATTAGCTGCTCAGTATTTTCTAACAGTAGGAAGCCATCGCCTTTTCCAGTGCTTGACTTGTTATTAAAGCAGTGCCCCATTCCACCAAGGATCCTGCTTAGGGGTGGAGTAGTCTGTCTCTTCAATACCACTGACAAAAACATTCTAAGGGCCAATTAAGATTTTTTTTAACTAAAAACACCAAGCCGCAGACCCTCCGTGACAGATAATTACAGCTGGAAATTGACCCAAGGGACTTGCAGCAATCAGGCAGTGAGAATGTGACATATTGGATATATTATCAACTCTAGCCTGCTGCATTATTTCAGAGAAGAAATGTTCTTCAGAGCAGGAACTCATCCTTTGGAGCAAGCAGTGCTTATTATTAACGATGTTGGTGTTCTCTCTACCTTAAAGAAAACAGAACCAAAAAACCTCAGTGTGGGGAAATGTGATAATGAAACACAAACAAGTTAAATTCTGGCCTCTGCTTTTATTCTTCTTTTTTTAAAGGTGCAAGTGTGGTAGATGTGGGACAAACAACAAATATCTCAGGCTGCATTTGCACTGACAATTTGTTGCCTATGCTCCAATAGTCTCTCTCTTTTTATTATTTGGGCTTCCCAAATTACTGCCTCTATTTTTGTTCTTGACTTTTCTTTCCAGAAGCTGTACGCCCCTGAGTAAGGAGCGTCCACACAAAGCTTTGTTCAGATGAGCAAGTTCTAGTATTGCAACACAAGAAGAAACTGCTGTAGAAAAGCACTAGATAACACCTGGCTAAGTCCCGCCAGATTATTTTGTGCTGGTGAAAGCAGCAGAGCTGGCTCTGAACCAGCTTACCTGCCTGCAATACATTTCTTGTGCAGCTCAATGGGGAGCAGATGTGGGGCATCAGTGGAAAGTGCAAATACAAGTGCAGATACTGGCTCTGAGAGCCAGTGTGGTGTAGTGGTTAAGAGCGGTAGACTCGCAATCTGGGGAACTGGGTTCGCGTCTCCACTCCTCCACATGCAGCTGCTGGGTGACCGTGGGCCAGTCACACTTCTCTGAAGTCTCTCAGCTCCACTCACCTCATAGAGTGTTTGTTGTGGGGGAGGAAGGGAAAGGAGAATGTTAGCCGCTTTGAGACTCCTTCGGGTAGTGATAAAGCGGGATATCAAATCCAAACTCCTCCTCCTCCTCCTCCTACTCCTCCTCCTCCTCCTCCTCCTCCTCTTCTTCTTCTTCTTCTTCTTCTTCTTCTTCTTCTTCTTCTTCTTCTTCTGGGCAAGACTGGAGAAGCAGAAAACGTTTGTGTGTATTGGCATGTTTGTATTAGCAAAAAATGATAGTCTCCAAGCCCCTGCTAGTTTGGCCACTGTGACCAAGGCATTCCAGATGCCTTGGCTGCACAAAAACTAAATATGCCCCCTACAACCTCAGAAACACTGTTTAGCTAAGTTGTTTTGAATACCTTGGTCACATGGCAGATATACAGCCCCTAGTCTTCTCCCAACCTTGGACTTGGGATCCCTGTGCAGCAGTCAGATCGATCCCTTTCTAATGGTGCAGCTTCAGAGTTAAGAATTAGGCTGGGACTTGTCCATGGTCGCCAGAGGAGGTTGTCACACTAGCCACAGGGGAGTGAAAATATGGAAGACTGTACTTTGGGGATTGGATACCCTTTGGGATCATTTCTCATCCTTGGAGGGGAAGCACTGTGCACATTTGCAAGCACATTTCTTTCTTAGTCCTTGAGCATGTTTCCTTCTCTGCACTTATGTATTATGTTGGAATAGTTACAGTTTGTAGCAATGTTATAAGGACTGGCATCATGCAATTTTTTAACACCCCCTCATCTTTAATTTTGTTGTTTCTCAGTTTCTGATGACCCACCACTATTGAGAAAAATAAACTGAAATGTAAATGTCAAACTAAAAAAACCTCTCTTAACAGCTTGAATAACACAGCAGTCCTCTCTCTGTCAGGCTAAGGTGGAGGTGGTCATCCAATTTAAAGCCAAAAAAATCCTTTTAAAATAATGATGGTTGAGGAAAATAAATAGCTGATTGCCTCATTTACTTGTGTAAATTGCTAAAAAACATGGAATATTAGTGGCCTTGGTGATGTTGTTTTTTTGCAGTTCACTTTAAAGTACAAACCAGCAGCTGTAAAGTCCTGCAGTACTCCAACTGTTGACAGATTTTTATTGTTATTTTTATGAAAGGAAATGTAATTTGAAATTTCAAGTTTTCTTCAATTATGCCTTCAAGTTAAAAGGAAAATTGACATATTGGAACAGGAGTCACAGTGGGTTGATTCATAAGTGTACTTAATATGCCCTATTCTTTTGGTTGCTCTTGTGTTGGTAGCCCCTATCCAATTGGTAGAATGTTTAAATAACTCAAGTATGGAGGTGGGTCTGGGCCATTTAAATGATCTCTGGTTCTCAGAGGAGCTGCTCATAGATAAATGGTTGGGAGAGCATTTTAAGGGTACTGAAAACACTGTTTTTTCTGGGTGTTTGGGTGGTGTGTGAGATACTGAGCCTCAACACAGGGTGTGTTTTTTAAAAATGTGTTTCAGTAACACTAATAACCCCTGGAAATCAACTTAATTTGTCTTTGTAGGTTAGCATTACTCTGGGTGTGTTTGTGTCAAGGCATGGTTGAGGCCAGAAGTATCTCTCCAAAAGGCATGCCCTCAGCCCCTGGCATAGAAATGCAGCTTACTAACCATTTAGCAAGCTTACAGTAAAGGGGAAAAAAGCCTTCCACAAAGGGGTTGACAGCTCCACCCCTCCTGTACAAGTTTGCTTACTCACCTATGTACAATTCCTGGTCACCTATGGCTACCGTGTGCATATAGTTTAAGACAAAGTTGCAGTCATTAGCCTAGAGGTACTTACAGCTTTCTCTCTGTGTGTAATAGAGCTCTCTGCTTGTCTCACAGTGTCTTCCTGCATTTATTCACTCCACTCATGCCCCCACTTGCACAGAAGTTTTATTGGCACACCATATATGAAAGCTATAGATATAGATATAGCCTGTGGTGGACATTTGCCCCTATTAATACAGATTCACCTTTGGTATTCACGCTAAACATCTGAGTTTGCTTTGAAGTCCTTCCATTCCCAGGTGAATCCTAACATGCCTGCCAATAAACTATGGAGCGCATGTGAAAGAGCAGGCACGCATATGATGCCTTTAATGTATATCTGGTTTTCATTGTTTTCATGGGCATTTTTTAATTTTTAATTTTTGCAATTCTTTTGTATGTTTTTCAGTGCGGTTGGTACGTTTGCCCGAGCTCTGGACTGCAGTAGTTCTGTAAGACAACCTAGTTTACACATGAGCGCTGCTGCTGCTTCCCGTGACATCACTCTGGTGAGATGCTTCCTTGAAATCCTGCTTTTGCGCATTAATGCATACTGGGTGGGATTTAAGAGGCCGACTTCCTCCTGGTCCTCTGTGCTGCTGATCAGGGTGTGAAGGATTTTGAATACCTGCATGTGAATGTTCTGAGTACTTCCTTCAGCTGCCTCTTCTTCAAGCCAAACTGCTGGGAACCTTCTTACAGAATCACAGAACTGTAGTGTTGGAAGGGACTTTGAGGGTCTTTGGAATCTCAGCTAAAGCATCCATGACAGATGGCCACCCAACCTCTGCTTAAAAACTCCCATGAATGAGGTTTTCTTTCTCGGAGGTAGGGGCTGGAGGAGGAAGAAATACATCACATGGAAGGTGTTTTAGGTAGCATTCAGGGGTAGGGTGGGGATTGTAAATTGTCTCCCTTTAGGCTAGCAGATACTTCCACAGGACTTAAAGCTGTTCTGTAAATGGAACAGCAACATTGGATTTCACCCACAGAACTTATTAATAGTGTGTTATACTGTTTCAGTATATTAAAGAGCTAAGGCTACGATCCTACTCAGTAAGTGATATTCAACTAAGTTTTACTCGGAGTCGACTCACTTAAAATAATGAACATAACTAAGTTAGGCCCATTAATTTCAGTGGGTGTACTCTGAGTAGATGAATACCACCGTGCAGTAAGCCCAGTTGAACACAAGAGAATTTTTAAGTGGGCATGTTTAAGACTGTGCTGCAAAAGACCCAGGTGTTTCAGGGTACAGTAGGTTCATGTCATCCATCCCTTGACAGCTGACTGCCCTGTACAAACATTATTTTAGGGCTGGATTTTGGCATCTCTCAGTGTTTGGAAATGGTTGCTCTTTGTTCCTGAAACTAATAATAAAATGCATTTTTTGAAAGTGGAAGAATGATACCATTTAAGCATAATATGAGAGCATCTTTTAGATAACCATTTGCTGTCATAAGAGAATAAGCACAAAAACGTATGAAAATATGGTATTCATCTTTCAGTGTCTCTGAATATGGCAATTGATAGGTTAGTCCAAAAAGAGTGATAAAGCTTGACTGAAAATAACTTGATACTGTTACATATGGAAATCTGAAAAACAAATCTTTACAATCCAGGCCAGTGGTTCCCAATTGGTGGTCCATTGACCCACTGTGTCTGTCTAATGCACCCGGGGGTCTGTGGCACATACCCCTCAACTGTCTGGGACATCCCGTTTTTGGTCGCCATACTCTCATGTGGGTCATGTGACTCACATGGGCGCATGTCCCGGTTTTGTCCTGGGACATGTTGGCGGGTACGGTGGCGCCATTCACATAATGAAAACTACCACAGAGATAGCAACATTTTCAAAAGTAGGGGGACCATGGCTCGGCTTTTGAAAAACGGGGGGTCTGCAGAACTTGGCTAATTGGGAACTGCTCAGCAGTTCACAATAGTCATCTTCAGGAGTTACTTAAAAGACTTGAGTTATCACGGGGGAAGGAGGCGGAGCAGGCGAACACGCAGGCTGGGGCCCCATCACCAATCTCATTGCCCTTCAACTCACGGGCAGCCTCTTGTACCTGGTGGAGGAGCCCTGTATGCTTTAAAGCCCTGGAAAATTAGTGGAAAATGAATGGGGAGCTTCCATGATGAGGAGAATGAGGACAATGGTGAGGCACAGCTCATCCCCAGTGCTCCTCTCGTATGATAACTTACCCTTCTTCAGTAACACCAAAAATGGCTAAACCTCTTCCTTTTTTGCTGTTGCAAATTCAAGAAGAAGCCATGAGCTTCTCAGGAGGAGGGCCGGGCTGGCATTGAGGCAGCTCTTAACTGCGTTCGCACTAGTAGCTATGTGGAACTGCAATGAGAGGCAGTAGTGTAATGGCGAGAGGATCAGACCAGAGACAGAGGATATCCAGGCTCATGTCCTTACTTCATTGTGAAGCTCATTGGGCAATCTTGATCTAGTCTCTCTCTCTCTCTCTCTCTCTCTCTCTCTCTCTCTCTCTCTCTCTCTCTCTCTCTCTCTCAATGTACCTCAGAGGGTTATTGTAAAGCTATAATGGAAGGAGGGACCATGGAGGACCAGCGGGAAGTTATATAAATATGCATGGCCTTTGGGTATCTGGCAGTGTATTTCCCCTCCTTCACACTGTTCCGAGGCTGTTCTGTCCTCAAAAGTACACACTGGGTACACTGACTGACTGATACATTTAGTTTTTGGACAGTTGTGCGAAAGTTTTATCCTTGCTAATGATTAACTTCGTTAACCAGAAGAGCCAAGCCAGATTTAATTACCATTCTGTGCTCTTGTTCATTATCTCGACCACTTCTTGCCTGCTTTCTTGGCATTATTAAAACTTCTGTTCTCTTTTTCATTCTCAAGCTAAGGAGGATGTTTCCCCCCTTCAAATAGCACTTTTACTCTTAATTGGTGATCATAGTTGGAGCCGACGTGCTCTCTGAGGGTTTTGATATATTTCATTACCATCCTGAAAGTACTTGCTTGTTAAAACACAGTATTCTCACCCTCTTTTTTTTAAGCAGCTAGCCCTTGCTTTCTGTTCTATTCTTTTACTGAATTGAAAGTCCTTTGTTGCTGTGTCTCTTAAAGGCTGTATGTTCAGCGGTAGAGCACATGCATTTTATTCAAAAGGTCTCAGCTTTGATCCCCAGCATCTCCAGAGGGAATCTTAGAGCCAGTGCTAGTCAGTGTCAGCAGTACAGAGGTATATGGACCAATATTCTGGTATAAGGCAGCTTCATACGATTCTGTGTTTCTCCCTTGTTCCTAGTGCCCTTTTCAAATTATTTCTAAAATGTGTTGCATGCTTTGGGCATCCTCCCTTAAGATGAGACTAAGTCGTAGGTTTAAGGGACTCTCCTGGAGGTTTATACAGCATTGTACAGACAATAAAAATTCAGGATTAAGCAACACACAAAAGGGTAAATAGGATCACGCTGACTTGTCCTAAACCCACACAGATTAGGTGTTCTTTGCAGACTCTGCAGGCATATGTGCCCACAAAAGGCTGTAAACAGAAGACCCAATTGATGCATGGGTGTTTGGGATGTGCAAACGTGATTTCGTTCCCCTCCACCGTGTCTCATTGTATTGCTCTACCGTGGATGTTTTGCTCTTCCTTGGATGGTCTTCTGAACAGGTCTTACGAGACTCAGGTTTGCTCACTTAACCTGCGCTGTTTCTTGCCTGTTTTCATAGTCAAGAAAGGGAAGCATGAGGGTAACAGAAAGCAGGAACTGCAGTTGAATTAAAATCTATATCATGGGGAGGGTGCAACAGAAGAGAAAGGGTTCTCGGCTCTTGTTTACTGCAATTAGGATGTAGAGAATTGTGGAGCCCATTTAATTTAGTGGGTTGCTTTTGTGTTTTTCGTCCAGTTCCATGCCATGGATACATTGCATAAGCATAACTATGACCTGAGCAGTGCTATTAGTGTCCTGGTTCCACTTGGAGGGCCTGTCCTTTGCAGAGATGAAATGGAAGAATGGTCTGCTTCAGAGGCTAGTTTGTTTGAAGAAGCCCTAGAGAAATATGGCAAAGACTTCAACGACATACGACAAGACTTTGTAAGTAGAAGTATACCCCCTTTCTATCCATTATTGGGTTGTTTTCCACAGACAGCTGGATTTTAGTGTTAAAAACTCAGATGTATAAGCTAGGCACCAAATGGCTCCTTAAACCAAGGTGGCAGTTGCCAAAACAGAATGTCTAGTTGCCATTCTTGGGCAAGATGGCTCTAGAGCCTTATTTTTCAAATAAATGATTGATTATTGATTTTTTATTATTATTATCCAGTTAAACATCCAGCTAGTTCAGATGACAACCTTGAGCCAAGTTAAGAAGTTTGAGAACTTAAAGAAGAAAAGTCACTTGATCCAGGGACAGTCCACATATATATTGGACTATTCCTACCTCTTTTTCTTAATGGTGACATGGACCATTCATAATGTAACACAACTGTGAGCAGGGGCAGTGGGGTGGGTTAAGTGAAGACAAGCGACAACTATGACGTTGTTCACTGCTCCTGCTCAGGCTGCACAGAAAAAGCATTTTGGTTCCTGCAGTTCTTTCTGATTGTGCAGATAAAATATAGCCGATAGAATTCTACAGGATGAAGTATTAGCGTGTGAAAACAGTCCAGATCCAAGGATCCCCAGGCATGCACCTCCAGATGGTGGAGATGTCAGGCACCATTCTGACACCCAGGCATCTTCACTTGGTTGCAAGTAGTCCATACGTGTGCATGTAAATATCAGAGGAAGGTCCATACTTCGGTAGTAGAGTAGCTACTTCAGTAGCATGCAAATCGTCCCAGCTCAAAGCCTGTTAAGTCTGCATTAAAAAGGTGGCAGTGCTGGTGAGGTCCTCTGCCTGGAGACCTTGGAGAGCTGCTAGCAGACAGAATAAACAATACTGGGTACGTGGAATGGCTCTTTATAAGGCATCTTTATATGTGGAGCGGAAATAATGTGCCCGATGTAGACAGTTCAATGAGGGAAGAGTACCTGAGTGCTCTTTCCCCCCCTTCGTGGCATCATTTAACAATAATGGCTGTTCCTAAAAAAATAATTGGCACCTGTTTGCCTAATCGTAGCTGCTAGGATTGCCATTAAATCAGAGGTTTTGTATCATAGTTTGTAAGTTGCATTTAAACTGCAGTATCCTAATTTCAGTCAGGCCAACACTAGGAGCACAAGGAGGGGGAGAAGAAGAAGCCCCCGAGGGTGTGCAGGGCTTGTTCTCAGCCTGATAGAAGGGGTCAAATTATTCCCTAATACTATCAGAAATTGGAGGTAAACAAAATTTTAGCAGTTTGCAAAAGAAAAGAAGTTTAGATTTGAAATTGTTTCCAGTGTTTTTTCCGTTTGAAAAGGTACATAAATGGCACGAGAGCTTGAGGTCCAGTGAAGTGTGTTTACATATTAATGAAGTTCATTCTGTGTTCCCAATTTTGAACACTGATGGATGTTGTTAACACGGTTGGAATAGAACAAAGGTGGAAAGATTCCAAACTATAGGGTAAATTATGCTGGTGTAACTTAACCTGGTCCAAACTCTGTTCCAGAGCCGAGCTGTTTCCTGCTGAGCCAGCCCAAGCCTTCAAAACTAGAGTTTTTCTTACATTGCCCTATTTGACAGTGTAACTTCCGCTGGATTGTTAAGTCCGAACAGAGTTTGGAATGGGGGTATGTCTCCACTATCCCACCCCTGCTTTAGGCCTTGCCTAAGCTTAGCCATCGTGTGGGACGCAGGTGGCACTGTGGGCTAAACCACAGAGTCTAGGACTTGCCGATCAGAAGGTCAGCAGTTCAAATCCCCGTGATGGGGTGAGCTCGCGTTGCTCAGTCCCTGCTCCTGCCAACCTAGCATGTCAAAGAGCAGGTAGATAAATAGGTACTGCTCTGGCGGGAAGGTAAATGGCATTTCCATGTGCTGCTCTGGTTCACCAGAAGCGGCTTAGTCATGATGGCCCCATGACCCGGAAGCTGTATGCCGGCTCCCTCGGCCAATAAAGCGAGATGAGTGCCGCAACCCCAGAGTCGGTCACGACTGGACCTAATGGTCAGGGGTCCCTTTACCTTTAAGCTTAGCCATCACCAGCTGAGCCAGATTGGTGTATTTATGCCCTTGTATTTCCAACTGAACTGGGCTGAGGGTCCTCAGTTGGCTTAGCCAGAGTTCTTCATATTCCAGACTTTGCTCACCCCTGCAGATCTTGAGTTTGGGTTGTTCCCAAAGTCAGCTTCAAGAACATAGTTTGCAACCTTGGAAAGGTCAGAGATCTCCACAAATTCTCTAAACTTGGAATAAAGAAGTCTGCCACTTAAAAAAAAATTGTACTCTGTTTCATCTTATGTATCATTTTTATAGTTTAAGTGATTTAATCCCTGCCTGATTAAAATAAAGGTTTGGAATATACACATCTTATCTTCAAGGCACCAAGATAAAAAAAGCATGCTGTTTTATCCGAGGTTGACCCTACTGAGCAGTTGAAAGAACTCTGGAAGTACAAAGACCTGCTGCTAATGTGGCACAAGTAAATACTAGCTATCTGCTAAGATGCAGTTTTACTGGTAGGGACCATAATCTAGAATAATTAAAGTAATGATATATCATGAAAACTATGTGCTGTTTTTGAGGATATGCTGTCTTGCTCGGTATGTCATCTGCAGTTGCCATCGCTGCCCCTCTGGCTTCTCTGATCTTGCGAATTAATTCTATTGTGACATTAAGTAATCATTTGATAACAGAATGCCTACTTCTTAAGGAAGAGGGTTGATCCGCAGTGGGATACAGCTGACTCATTTTGGCACACTCTTCCTACTAACTGTGTGTCGATGTGTGAAAAGCTCAGTGCAGAAGGGTTCCATCACTTTTGTAACACTTAGGGCATGGAATGGAACAAACGGGATGGAGGTAAGGCTTGTAATACGTCTCTTCTGGAGGCGTGCTAACTTGAAAACAACTTGTGCCAAGATTTCTTCGTAATATAGGAAGCTGACATGTAGAAAGCGAACAGTATTTTTACCAGCTAGCCCTCACTTTTTAAAAAACAAAACACTTAATGAAAGCACTGTGTCGCTTTGTCTCAAAGGTTCACAGTGCAGTGGTAGAGTCCATAGTATGCATGCAAAAGGTCTGAGGCATAGCTGTCAACTTTTTCCTTTTTTTAAGGGAAATTGCCTTATTCTGAATAGGATTTCTCGCAAGAAAAGGGAAAAGTTGACAGCTATGGTCTGAGGTTCAATCCGTAGCATCACCAGATAAGACAGCCAAAAACCCGGAGAGTCAGCATTGAAAATACTGAAGGAACAATGGTTTGACTTGGTATAAGGCAGCTTCATAGAAACATAGTTATAGGGCTAGAACTCTGAGGGTCTTTGAGTCCCTTGTTCCTAGTCCTCTTCCCCTACCCATGGAGATTAAAACAACAACAACCCCAGACAGTACAATTTATAAACAATGGCAAGACAAACAAAGTTAAAAGTATCAAACTGATGTCAGCATTTGAAAAGGTCCTTAATAGAAGAATTCATGTCTTCTTAAGATTTTAATTATTTCTTAAATACAGTGGTACCCCGCAAGACGAACGCCTCGCGAGACGAAAAACTCGCAAAACGAAAGGTTTTTTCGTTTTCGAGCTGCCTCGCAAGACGAATTTCCCTATGGGCTTGCTTCGCAAAACGAAGCTTGCCCAGGGGACAGCGGGTCTTCTCTTTTGAAGCAAGGGGCAGCGGGGAGAAGCGATCTTCTCCCCGCAGCCCCAGGTCCGGGGACAGCGGGAAGCGCTTCCCGCTGCCCCCGGACCTCTTTTGAAGCAAGGGGCTGTGGGGAGATCGCTTCTCCCCACCGCCCCTTGCTTCAAAAGAGGTCCGGGGACAGCGGGAAGCGGTTCGCGCTGCCCCCGGACCTCTTTTGAAGCAAGGGGCTGCGGGGAGATCGCTTCTCCCGGTGCTCCGAAGCCGGGCGGGGGGGGGGGAGGGAACACCTGCCCCCACCGCCCGGCTTCGGAACGCTGCTCCGAAGCGGGGCGGGGGGGCGGGAACACCTGCCCCAGCCGCCCCGCTTCGGAACGCTGCTCCGAAGCGGGGCGGGGGGGCGGGAACACCTGCCCCAGCCGCCCCGCTTCGGAACGCTGCTCCGAAGCGGGGCGGGGGGGCGGGAACACCTGCCCCCACCGCCCGGCTTCGGAACGCTGCTCCGAAGCGGGGCGGGGGGGCGGGAACACCTGCCCCAGCCGCCCCGCTTCGGAACGCTGCTCCGAAGCGGGGCGGGGGGCGGGAACATCTGCCCCAGCCGCCCCGCTTCGGAACGCTGCTCCGAAGCGGGGCGGGAACCTCGCACCCCGCCGCCGGGCATCGGAACGATGCCCCCATGCCGGGCGGTGGGGCGGGAACCTCTCCCCCCGCCGCCAGGCATCGGAACGAGGTCCTGGACCTCTTCTGAAGGCAGGCGGGGGCAAAAGTCTTTGCTCCCCCCGCCTGCCTTCCCGGGACAGTGGAGACTTCTCCGCTGCCCCGGGCGATCTTAAAATGCTGGCGGGCGGGAGCGAAGCGTTCGCTGCCGACCCCCAGCATTTTAAAATCTCCTCGGGGCAGCGGAGACTTCGCTCCCGCCCGCCAGCATTTTAAAATCGCCCCGGGACAGCAGGGGCTTTTAAAATGCTGGCGGTCGGCAGCAAAGCCCTCCTGTCCCCGGAGCTTGCGGGGCGGGAGGTGGGAAGAAGGGCTTTTCTTCCCACCGCCAGCCTTCAGAACAGCCTTCTGAAGGCTGGCAGTGGGAAGAAAAGCCCTTGTCCCCCCCCCAGCCTTCAGAAGAGGTCGGGGGACAGACTGTCCCCGGACCTGGTCTGAAGGCGGTTTCCCTAGGAACGCATTAATTGATTTTCAATGCATTCCTATGGGAAACCGTGCATCGCAAGACGAAAAAACCGCAAGACGAAGAGACTTGCGGAACGAATTAATTTCGTCTTGCGAGGCACCACTGTAGATTTTAACGGAATTTTTAAGGCCTTTCTCAACCTGTGGGTTCCCAGATGCTGTTGAACTACAACTCCCATCAACCCTAGCTAGCAAGGCCAGAGCTCAGGGATGATGGGAGTTGTAGTCCAGCAACATCTGGGGACCCACAGGTTGAGAACCGCTGCTCTAAGGCATGGGTAGGCAAACTAAGGCCCACATTTTACATGAGTAGAATGTGTCCTTTTATTTAAAATGCATCTATGGGTTATTTGTGGGGCATAGGAATTCGTTCATCCCCCCCCCAAAAAATAGTCCGGCCCCCCCCACAATTTCTGAGGGACAGTGGACCAGCCCCCTGCTGAAAAAGTTTGCTGACCCCTGCTCTAAGGACTAGTACAAAAGCCCAGTGACTTTCCCAGATCCTAAGCCACCAGAATTTGTCTAACCAAACTCTTGAGTGTGTTTTCTTACCCATTTCCCAGAGAGAAGCAGGTAATTTTATTACGAGTGGAAAACCTCTGGGCCTCCAAATGTTGTTAGACTTCAGCTCCTAGCAGCCCCAACCAGCAAGACCGGTGGTCAGGGATTATGGAAGTTGTATTCCAAACAAAACAAAAAACAAAACAAAACAAAACAAAAACATGGCGAGCCCACCCCTCTTATTACCTTTGCTAATGTAGACTATGCTTCCTTGACCTCTAAATTGCCATGAGATTTTTTAAAAGTCTTTTTTCCAGGGTCTAAATTACATTGTGCTGAGTTTGCTGCAACATTGCAGCAAAGTGAAGTTTACCAGGCATTGTAATTAAGTGTTTTTGTTTTTGTTTTGTTTTTTCAGCTTCCTTGGAAGTCTCTGACTAGCATCATTGAATATTATTATATGTGGAAAACTACAGACAGATACATCCAGCAGGTATTTTTTTCTATACTTTGCCATGGGTTCACCAAGTAAATGAACACACAGTTCTGTAGCACCTGGGTTGCTTTTGGACCTCCCTCTCTGAGGGTGGTCTGCTCTGGGAGAAGGAGATCTGACCTCACAGGACCCCTTCTCACTGCAGCTCTTGCCTTTCTCTGGTTGGCAAGGGGTGTGTGTGGCAGGAGTGGCTCCCATTCACCTTGAGGACCTCATGTCATATTCCTTCAATTGTTTCCAATGGAAGCAATACAAGAAACAAGTCGGGTCGGGGGATAATGACCCAGAAACACCCCCCCACCCCTGCCTGTCCCATTTTGGTCTCAAAAGGGCTTTGGATTTTGCAGTATGATTACGTTTGGTTCTCTCTGCCCCAACCCAGTTGGATTGCCCAGTAAACAGATATTGTATAGATTCCAGAAAATGGGATTTAGAAAGTTAAATCTCGGCAGTAATCTAATTGAGGGAGGCTTTAAACGTGTCAAAATGCCTACATGGAAGACACATCTGAGGATTGGCACGTAGCCATAGATCAGATTATCATGTGTGATGATCTCACACACAACTCGACAGTGACACACACACACAGAGAGAGAGAGAGAGAGAGAGAGAGAGAGAGAGAGAGCGCGCGCGCAAGCGCAAGCTAATTCCTGGAATTTCTCTGTGTAGGAAGTTAACAGCATTTGAAGTGACCTTTCATTTCTTTGAAGGATATAATTAAACATGATGAAGAAATCCAGGAATTACGTATATTTAGATACTTTGGCTTGGATCCAGAGCAGCCATTTCCTGAACAGGAGAGCTATTTGTGCTCAAAATTGAACAGAAGCAGATACTCACAGAAAGGGAAGGGGAGAGGCAGTTGATTTGTCTGATTTTTTTAAAAGCTAATTAATACAGTATGATTCCACAATGGCTGTTGTAAATAAAGACTCAACAGCATCATTACCCCTCCAGTAAGAATTCTCTTTTCTAACTACTTGGTCTTAACTTTATTCCTTATTTTCCTCAAGTGGTTCCCATTATTTGGGAATACGTCCATCGCTCACTGTTTCAACTTGGGGCTGTGTGTGTTCCAGCAGAGCCCAGGACAGAGTTGTTGTAACAAATCAGTGTCAGCCTATTGATGACACTCATTTTGGTGTTAGTTTATCCAAGTAGTAAGTAATTTAGGAGAAGATTGGTCCGTATTGTTGTCATATACATAGTCATTGGCATTGTGGAAAAGCATGTGAGCGCTAGAAACAGGCGCTTGTGCACAGCTTAGCTTTGCAGCATATGTGTGCGTGTGTGATCACACCTTCCAACAAGCTGCCCATTTGATTTAGCTATTACAAAGTGTCATGAATTACTCTCCTTTATTTTAGGATATATATATATATTTAACAAATCAGTTTTTGAGGATGACATTGTAACACTTAAAAACAAGTATTTAAAAATCAACCAGAATTGCAACAACTTCCAAAACAAAAAAATTCCTTCCAGTAGCACCTTAAAGACCAACTAAGTTAGTT
The DNA here is from genome assembly GCF_964234715.1 of Podarcis melisellensis. Classification (NCBI taxonomy): domain Eukaryota; kingdom Metazoa; phylum Chordata; class Lepidosauria; order Squamata; family Lacertidae; genus Podarcis; species Podarcis melisellensis. The sequence goes on along the minus strand of NC_138530.1, from coordinate 23,152,593 downwards.
CTTGGTATGAGCTTTCGTGTGCATGCACACTTCTTCAGATACGCTATCTGAAGAATTGTGCATGCACACTATCTGAAGAAGTGTGCATGCACACGAAAGCTCATTTTTTTGTTTTGACTATGGCAGACCAACACGGCGACCTATCTGTAACTGGAACAACTTCCAAGTTAAGGTCACCCTGAAGTTGAACAACCTTCAGCGGAATCCTGTGTTTAAATAAATGTGAGATCAACATTGAGTCTTTACTTATCCTTGTGTTGAGCAGGCAGGTTTAACTTGATGCTACATGAATATCCCTGGCAAGGGCATTCCATAAGGCAGCCTTCACCAACAATGTACCTCTCAAATGTTTTCGACCACAATACCCATCAGCTCCAGTCATGGGTTTTGGTAGTACAAAACTCCTGGAGGGCACCAGGTTAGCGAAGCCTGCCACAAGTTGTAAAGCCCTTACCTGTCACCACCCATCCAACCACCAGAAGTAGGGGAACCTGGATCTGGGGCCTCTGGGCTGGATCACAAAGACCGAGAAAGTCCATCTGGTCACCTGACAGGAACTGAAATGTTGTAGTTCTGTGAGATATTAAATTTGTTCCATCTTTTCTATTAGAAACGTCTAAAAGCTGCTGAAGCAGAAAGCAAATTGAAACAAGTTTACATACCAACCTAGTAAGTATCACAAATATTAATGCTTCCTTTGAAATAATAATAATAATAATAATAATAATAATAATGCAAAATGTGTACAGAACAAATCCTTGTTTTTTATTGGACAAGCGAAGAAGCAGCTTCCATAAAACCTAGATTGCTTTGAAGATTTTGCATAGCCTAGTAAGGTCCAGTTATGCCCATGCAGGCATTTTAAAAGAACAATTTTCAAATTATTTCCTTACGTAGCAGTGCTAATGCAAAATCACAGACCTGTTCAGCAGCAATCCTATCCACGCTTACCTGGGATTAAGCCCGACTGAACACTGAATACGAAATATGTGTAGGACTGCATGTTAATGGTACTCATGCCTGAGAAATAAAGTGTATGTTTACAATCTGAGACTATTTCCTCAATATGAACAGGTGACTCACATTAGGCAATATTGTTAAGTGTACCTGCAATAATTACAAGAGGCGCTTTTGTATTGGACAAAATTTTACATCCTTGTGTTTGGTAGGCTATAAACGTGATTTTTGCAAATGCTCCTTGTGATGCTGTGATAAAAGTGATTTCTGCTAATGTTCCCTTTGATGCTGATGTCATAGTTTTGGGGGAGCATCTGTGCCCAGGGTTAGTAAATCTTCCAACACCTCAAAATTAATAGAAGACCAGATGCATTTAACAAGTGAGGCACAGAGTCTCTGCCGCCCCCTTCCCAATTTCTGTACAAATACTCACCCAGCTGCATCTTTGCAGACCTTCTGGACGGATCTTCCATGCCATAGATTTATTTGTTTGCTTTCAGCAGTTCCATCTCACCTTCTTAAAAAAATAATGAAGGTGGCTAATGAACTGATAAAAAAAATCTGAAACAGTACTCAAAATCTAATCAAAGTCTAAGTAGAACTGTGATTATGTCTCAGAGACTTTCACATCCTCAAAAGCTTCAAGTGTTGGAAGCAGAAGCAGCCATCCTGTTTTTGCATTTTTACCTTAAATGCTACAATGATTGTTAGAATGCTGTGCATATATTGCTTGCAGTGACGCAGTCTGGGGTATGATTAGGTGGGAGACGAAATCCTGTCAACTCCAAGATATTGGTAGACTCTAAATCTGGGCTAGCTGCAAGAGTATGCACCATAAGAAAGCAGAATTCTCTAAAACAGGGACAGGGAACCTCTGGCCCGCTATTCAGACGCATTTCTGAGAATGATTTGGTAGCTGCTATGTGTTTATGCTGCATAAGAGATTGTGTTGTCAGGCTTTCAGCATTTGTATTCATATCTCTGTTAAGATTTTGCATTAAAGGGAAAAGTGCATAAGTAAGATTCCAGAAGTTTATTTGACCCGAGAGGAATAAATATGGGAAGCGAACAGCATTAAGAATCCCAGATGTAATCTTTTACTAATTGAACACTAAGTGTAACAATAATTCCTAATAATATTCTATAGCAAAAACGTTCTGGTTAGCTTAACACATTTACACACACACACACACACACACACACACACACACACACACCGTATTTTCCCGTGTTTAAGACTATATTTTTTCCTAAATTTTTGAAGTTTAAAATAAGGGGTTGTCTTATACACGGATAGTGCATATCACATTTTCTTAATTTTGAGTCCCAAAAAATAGGGGGCATCTTATACACGGGGGCATCTTATACCCCCCGAAAATACAGTATATATCTTAACACAGTATATTATAATATTATATTATATTATATTATATTATATTATATTATATTATATTATATTATATTATATTATATTAATTATATTATATTGAATATATTATATTTATTATATTATATTATTATATTATATTATATTATATTATATTATATTATATTATATTATATTATTATATTATATTATATTATATTATTATACTATTATTATTATATTGGAATTGTTTCTTAGAGAATCATGACTAAAACTGAGATCTGTTTGACCCCCAGTATTTGATTGGTAATGTGCTTTTTGCACAAAGTTTTAACGCCAAGCACAGGAATTCTCATTTAGTGACCCTGGACTGAAGAACGGATTGCTAGGTGCTGCAGGCTGCCTTTGGTTCTCATTACTGCTAGCTGCTGCTTTGAGGAAGACATTTAGCTTCCTAGTGGCATGTTCAGCATTTATATGCAAGTACGCACAGGACCTGGATGTAATAAACTGAGTTCAGTAATGGCACATGTGGCGGATTCCAAGCCTTTGAGAGCATCGTGAGCTCTCAAAATATTTTTTGCTTTCATTTCCGCATAAAGTATTTGAGAAGTTAGTAGCGTTCTTGCTAATGATGTGGGTAACCACAGAGGATTCTGTCATTTAACTCATGTTGTTAATGTGCTTGTGTGTGTTTGTTTGTGATCACTTTAAAGCAACAAACCAAATCCCAGTCAGATATCCAGCAGTAACGGGAAACCAAGTGCCGTGAACGGAGCGGTTGGAGCACCTCACCAGGCCCAGAATGCACTAATAGGCCGTGCTTGTGAAAGCTGCTACGGTAAGTAGAATGGTCACTCTGTGGGTGTGGGTGTGGCTGTGTGGGTGTCTCATGCCTATGATGTTAAGCAATTGAATAGCTCCGTTTGTACTCACATGAGAGCATCATGCATGTAGGGCTCTGGAGTAGTGCTTACATAAAGTCTATGCTGACCTCAGTGCTTTTCTTTTAGCAAGCCTGCATGGTTGCAAACCACCAACCTCAACAGCTGAATATTGAGGTTTACTAGGTGTTTACAACACCCCCCATTTTTGCACAGGCTGGCAAGCAATCGAAATGGGTGGTTTATGGTGTCCCTGGTGGGCCACCGTAGCTAAGTTTATCTTAGTGAATAAGCAGTTGTGTCGCTCTGGGAATTTGGTGAATGCCCTGAATTTTCAAACTGTTAAAATGCATAAAATATATAAAGCTTCTTGTTCAAATGTGTGGCATTTGTTGTTGTTTATTATACATCTATAATAATGTTTATTATACATCTATAAAAGATGTTTATTATACATCTATAAAAGATGTTTATTATACATCTATAATAAATAGATGTGTGTGTGTGTGTTTACGTGTGCAGATAAGTATTTTATGCTGAATGGATCAACATAATTTTATTTTCTTCTTTTAGTCACACAGTCTCATCAGTGGTATTCTTGGGGTCCACCCAACATGCAGTGTAGGTTATGTGCACCGTGTTGGATTTATTGGAAGAAATATGGTGGCCTGAAAATGCCAACACTAACAAATGAAGACAGATTTTCTCCTACTCAAACCACAGAGGTAGGATTTCATTATTCTGTAGTGATGATGGTGATGATGATGATGATAATAATAAGTGCAACCCAGTCCTTTTAACGTTTACTTGGAGTAAGTCCCATCATGTTCAGTGGGGCCTGTTCCCTGTTGCATGTGCTTCTGTAGTGCTTATTTTTAAAATTTCAATTTATGATTAGGAATAATTTCATAATTATAATTCACAATTAATTGTTACATTGTCCACTGTGTTTTTTCATGGAAATTTAACTCCTTTCCATATTTCCTGTTTATTTGTAAAGTTGTGTTGGACAACCTTGGGTTACCCTGGTCAGAGAAACCATTGTATGAGTTACACACCTTTATACAATGCATTTTGAAAAGTTGTTTGTGCTTTAAAGACTGGAAAGAAGTTCTTTGTAGATTGTGTGTTCGGGTGTGTACGCCAAAAAATAATAATATTGTTTTCCCACTATGAGAACTTAATCCGTTCTCAAATGGGCAAGTTTTCCATTGCTCATCTCAGATTAAATTGAAAAGAAGCATGGATCATTTTTTTGACCTGATCCTGTGCTAAGGAAAATGACCCTTGTCTCAGCACTCCTCACTGCTCAAACACTGCCCTACCAACTCCAACCCCCCACTTTCCCTTTCCTTCCTTGCCAAGTGGTGATGAGTTGGGAGAAACGGTGAGAGGGAAGAGGAGGGAGGTTTGTCCAGGAGGCTGATGGGAAATGTAGAATTCCCAAGATTTACTGTGTTGCAATTCAGTGGGCGAGGAGCACTTGTGGGGATGGAGGGAGAGGAGATTGGAATTCTTCCCTAGCTTGGATTTTGCAAAGTTAGGGGAAGGGCGTAACTCAGTGTAAGAGCATCTGCTTCTCATGCAGCAAGTTCTGGCTTCCGTCCTCAGCATCTCCAATGGGGGCAAAAATGCCCCATGTCTGAAATCCTGGAGAGCCATTGCCAGTCAATGTGCTACCCCCTAGATGGACCAATGGCCTGACTCAGAATAAGCCATGTTATATTATAGCCACATATAAGAAAACAGTACATTAATGAAAGGGAAGATCTCAGAAGTAAGACTTTTAGTTTGCATTTTGATTCTTTCCCCCCCTCTTACAGGAAGCATGTGTTAGAACACACATGTCTCGACAAGCAACGCAGGGAATACCAGTCCGGAACACAGGCAGTCCAAAATCTGCCGTGAAGACACGCCAGTCGTTCTTCCTCCATACGACATACTTGACTAAACTTGCCCGGCAGGTCTGCAGAAACACTCTACAGCTGAAGCGAGCTGCAAGAAGACCGTTTGTCCTTATTAACTGTGCTGCCATTAGGGCAGAATGTAAGATGTTTCTAAATTCTTAGTTCAATGTGCCATTATTCCAACCACTTTCTGTCGTCTTTTTTTCGTTTGTTTGTTTCTTTTGCAATAAACACATTTCTGTCTATAGCCCCTTTGTGTTATTTTATTTAAAGGAAACTTTATTTTCATTTGTCTTGCTTGTCACCAAAGAACAAAGAAAATACTGTAAGTTTATAGAAAGCTTAGTACTTACTGAATAATAAAGGAGGTGTCAAATGCAGACATTGACCCAATTATAGCTTTGTGTGCTATCATACATGCTTCCTTTAACTTCTCCACATTTAATGTATCTGGTGGAAAACAGGCGCCCAGTCTCATAAAACATGAACCATGTTTTTGCCATAACGTGAACCAATATGGTGCATAGATAGTGAAATAATGAAGGGGTCACAGGTTTGAAAGCAAAGGCTTGTTTAAAGGTGCAGCATCCCAGTTCATGGCAGCATTTCACTGGGGCAGCATAGTGGTCATGCCCCAAACCAACTTTTATAGAGAGACTTCAGTGTAAATGAGGTTTCTATTGGGACAAACTTAAGGAGGACTCAATTATAAGCTGTCCTAAATGCATATTAGCCACGACAAAGCCAGTGATATCAGTGCAACCATAGGCAATTGACCTATGCAAGGATGGAGCTGAAAGAGACATGGGACTGCAGCCAACAATGGCATCCCAATGTTGGCTCCATCCTTGTTTCCCTTGTAATGTGTAGGACCACTGTTTTGACATCTGCTTTGTCTCCCTATTCCCGAAGTCCAAATCATTGGCTGGGTTAAAATGATGTCAAGATATGATAAAGTTGAGAGCACACACTACTGTGTAAGAGAGACCAAGGGGTGCTGTTTTCAGCAGCAAATGCCTAGTCTGTAATTTTGCCCTAACCAGATATGATTCACCACCAGGCAGAGCTGTAGGTCTACGGTCCTCAATTTATCTCACCAGATAAAAATGATTCAGAACTTATTTTTCACAACCAAAGAGGAAGGTTTCTGCTTCTTGCAAAGTTGAGAAGGAGACTTGATTCAAGCAAAGTAAATCAACAGTCTTGTTTTGCTTATTGAACATTTCCTTTGAAAGGAAACATTTTTATTGCTGTTTTCTGCATTGTTTTACCACTTCTCCCTTGTTTTCATCTGAATTGAGCTTTTGTTTTCACAATGCATTCCTTCCACACTTTCACCTGTTTGCATATTCATCTTATGTCAAAATGAGAAGTGCTTCTCTGTAGGGGGAAAAAGTACATCTCATCAATGTTGGATTTTACTATTGCTCTAAAAATGAAAGAGGTATATTTTAGAATAGGAGAGTGTCTTCCAGCACACAGATACAGCTCCCAGCTAAGCCTCCCTGTTGATTGGCTTTGGTGGAAGGGGATGCTGTGATCAGCTGGGTTAAGCACTGCAGCCCAGTGGCTCCTTGAGCATACAAAACACAAGACGCATTGCAGGGGCAGAAGGTGAACACATTCATTTTAAGGGAGCTCCACATTATGATTGTGAGTATGGAGCGCCCTCCTCCCTTGCTATGAATAGGGTTCTTTTGCATGGTCAAAGATCCCCTGGACCTCAATGCTCGGCACAGCAGAAGTTGTTTCAGTACATGTTAGTGGACAGAGATCCACAGTAAAAAGATTCAGACCACAAACGCTGCTAACAATACAGCCTGCGTTCATCTCAGGGGAGCTGGCACAGTGGTGGGGCACCTCTAGACCCCCCCCCCGGAGCCCATATTTGGCCCATGAAGTCATTCCTCCCAAAATCATGCCCACCAGCGACACACCTGGTGCCATATGCAACCTCGGGTATGTCACAGGAAAGATGTGGCTTAATAGTGTGCTCCCAATTCTTCTTTGGCAAGTGGGGCTCACGGACAGCCCCACCAGGATCAGCTGCACTAGGAAGTTCCCCATTGGGGTTGCTCTCAGTGTCAGTTACTGATTGGCGTTTGGTGCATACCCCTTTGGAGATGTTGGGTAAGCGCCAGTCAGCCGGCTGATGCTATCAGTACGTCCCTTTGGTCAGCCGCTTGGCACTTCATGCGAGCCCTTTTGCAATCTGTTTGCTTGCATGATTTGCATTCCGAGTACCTGCAAAGGGGGATTTTTCCTCTGCCAGTCCATAGCTGCGAGGGCATTAACCCTGCATAAGCTATATTGAAATCAAATGATTGCTTGATGGACTCTAAGCGTAATCCGGAGCTTGTCAGTGCTTGGATCTGGAGACTGTTAATGTAATAGAAAGTCGTATCACCTTTGAGAATATATTTATATATTTAAATATAAGAAGAGCCCTGCTGGATTTGATCCAAGAGCAATATCTAGTCCAGCATCCTGTTTCACATAGTGGCCTCTGGTATGTTTCCAGGTGAGACAGAAGGACCCCCAGGCCTTTCCTGTTGTTGTTCCCCAGCTTCTGGTAATGCACAGACATATTGCCACTGAAGCTGGTGGTAGAATATAGCAATCATGACTTGGCAGGAACATTAGAATGGCAATGCTAGGTATCACCTAATAAATGCCACCTAATATTATTAGATGAATTGCTACCAACAGTAGTGTGTCTAAAAACAAAATGTGTACTGTGTACATCTGTGACTCACAGTTTTTGCTAGCTAATTCCACAAGGGAAAAATGTGTATTTTAGCAGAGTTGTAATTGTATCCATTTCTCCACAGGCTTGACGTAGTGGCACCTAACAAGCCCATGCCCTAATTTTTCATTCAATGGATGCACAAATGAATGTGCATTGCAACAACACTTTGAAATAACTGTCAAGCATTGAGAGGCTTGATGACGCATGCTAGGCTGTTGTGTTTTATTATACAATATTAATTCATCCTGTTACAACTTGATTTTGTTTTAGACCTCAAATCTCCTGTTGGAGATAAAAGATGAACATCACTTCCCTTTCATTTTTATTATGCTTCCTTGTACACAGAATAGATAACACATAATATAGTTTCATGAATGTTCCATTCAGATTCGTATGATTAAAAAACACAGATTACATTAAGAGAAACAAACTTAACGCCAAGATACTGGATTCTGAGAAAGGGAACTGTGTGCTTGTTTTGCATACATGAGTTCAATTTGCATGCTTTGTTATACCAACTTAATGTGCAGCTCCCATCATTGCATTGAGGTTTGTATGCAGAGAGGCTCAGTGGATTCTGCCCAGCAGTGGTGATGGTAATAATGTTCATTTATCTATTATTTGCAGGATTTTGAACTTCTAGGAACAAAGTAGTGTGCTGTTAGGGCAGGCATAAAAACCTATATTATACGCAAACCTGGTTTGCTGTGATGTGACTCAACTTTTAGCATGAGACCAGTGAAATAAGTGATCTAACTTCAGGCTAATGCTTCATGTAGTCTAGTAATGTCTCTGTTATCAATGTTTCCTGCAGATGTCTTTCACATCACCTGCCTTTTTCAGAAATTCCCAATATTTGAGCCTGAGAAGCTTTGTAGTTGAGGTACTTGTGGTACCACTGAGCTGAGATTCCTGGATGGCAGGGGGTTGTACTAGATAACCCTTGTGGTTCCAGATATAATTCTTTGATTCTATTATCTTCTGTAGATCTTGGAGTAATCACGGTGCAAAGATGCTCTCTTAAGAAATGGACGATGAGCATGATCTCTCAGGCCTGGGGGCAGAAAGAAACTTTTCGAGCCCACGAGTAATGCCATCACCTTTATTTACACATTGGTGTCCTTTCAATTCACTAGGGAGCTTCCCCAAGACTCTTAATATACGTGTCATGCTGAGGAATGAACTTGAGAGTGATGCTAAAGAACAGTAATCTTCTTAGCAGAATAAGTTGGAAAGCACAGGGAGATAAATAAAAGGAATGTGAACAAATTAAAGGGCTGGGACTAGCGAGGGAAGAAGCTCCCAGCGGAATTAATTACACATACACACAAGAGCTGAATGTAAAGCTGTTATACGCTGTAACATGTTGCAGCAGCTTTTTTAAAAGGGTGTAGAAGAAGGATTGTCATTTTGAGGCCTGTGCAGTGGAGTTGAATGGAAAAGGGGCAGTGATGCCGCCTCCAAAACTGCTGCTCACGCTGGCCAGGGTGGAAGGTGTGTGTGTGTGTGTGTGTGTGTGTGTTAGCCATGATTTTTGCCACTCCAGCTCCAGGCCAGTGCAATGAAGAGACCCATTGCTGATAGCTGGACTGCCTTAGTGCATTCCTGACTAGCCCAGCTGCATCTTCTTGCTTATGTCAGCTCTGAGACCCCTCAACCAGTGCAGCCCAGCAGAGTCCAGTGGAGGGAGACCTCTTCCGCATCCTGTCCCCCTGTAGCAAAGCAAGTCAAGGGTTAGGACTGACCTGCCCATTCCCTGTATACTGGTTAAGTATATGGGGGTTGTAGCCAACGATAGCTTTGCACTAATAAAAAATGCTTCCATTCACGTAAGGCAAAGCACCTAAATTTTGCCCATCTTTGTACTCTACTGCAGCCTATCCCATATTGTTCAAAAGGCTCCCTCAAGTCTCAGGAGATCTTTCTGCAAAGCCAGGTGACGCTAGGCATTTGCAATGAGTAGGAGATTGGTGAAAATTAGGTAGCCCTGTGTTGTGTGAACAGAAGTAGACAACGCGTGCCTTGGGTAGGAGGTTGGTAACTGCTTTTATAAAAATACATGAAAGTAAGAAATTCAGTGTGGAGACTGATGTAGTGCAAATGTGAAGTGAAGACAGACCTAGTGCAAAAAAATATCACCAGCCAATTATTCAGCTGTGGTGCAAGCCCAGCTTCCTCTTTGCTTCTTAAATAAAGTGGCAGTTCTGTATGCCAGAAATACCTTCAGCAGGTTGTCTATTAAGCATTGCATGAAACATTTGCTCATTGCATTAGATTTAAATGTAATTTTTTTAAAGTGCAAGGCTGTCTCCACAGATAGTGTGTGGAGTCTTTTGGTGACATCACAGAAGGTCCAGCCAATCAGCACTCTGCCCAGCTGCTTGTTCTTCCAAATTGCACAGCAATTCGCACCCACTCCTATCCTCAGCTAGGGGAAGAAAAGGTATGTTGGGACCAAGCATGGTGGACAGAGTTTCCAGTGGGGCCCCTTTTCTCTAAAAATCATTGCATGTCTCTTCATCCTACATTGAAACTGAAGGCAAGAGTTATTAGGGCCAGGGCTTAGTTAGATTTAAGGAAAGTTTCATAATTCTGAACATGGTTCTAGGGAGTTCTTTCTGTCATGTTTGTTTTCTGTTGCTGGGCTCTAACTGTAATCGCTGGTAGAAATGAACAATGGCATTTCAAAAGAAAATAATGGAGGGAAAACGCATGTGGCTAGATTAGAATTGCCAGAGCAAGCTCACCATTGTTCTGCTGGAGAAAGTTCATTTTAGTATTCAACGATTAGGGGTTAGAACTTTTAAAATTAGTTATACATTTCCAGGGAAACTACAGTCGTGCTGGGCTATTTCATTTCTGACTCAACAATAACTCTCAATGATTTGCCACACCCACATCTTGCATGCTCCAAGTAGTTACAAGAGCAATTCCCTCTCCATAAAAAATAATCCTAATGGAACCCCACTTAGTGTGAGACTGGAAATGGAACAGAATGGAAAAAAGTGCAGGAGTTAGGTAAAAGGAAGAACATGTGAAAGACGTCGTAAGCTTTATAATAAAACATTCTGAGGGTTGGCACCTGCTCATAGTTTTTATGGGTTGAATGCATTTCAGGAGCTCCAGCCATTATAAGCGGAGAACTTAAGAGCAAAGTTTGTGTTTTTTGGTGAAGGTTTTGTGAATTTGAACTAACTTCAATCAGTCCTGAATCTGGGCTGAAGTGTCAGTCTGGGATTACTTCTAAAAGAATAGGAAGAGAAAGAGCAGAGAATGCAAGCATACAGCTAGCCAGGTATCCCCGCTCATTTGGAATTAATTTGTCTCACATTCTGTGTGTGCACACACACACCCTGGATTGCACATTCCTCACATTTGTTTTATGATGTATATTTTATTGCAAACATGTATAAAATTCTAAGTGCTACACCATAGCTTTAATACAAAAATACAACCCAAAACCAACCAACAGCAGTATATTAACAAGGAGTAGCATATTGGAGAAAAGCAAAGCAAAAAATATATCAGGGGAAACAGGGTCTTGTCTTAAGGATCAGAGGGAGCTGCGCAAAAAAGCTTTCTGTTTTTACAGTATGTCTGAAGCAACTGATGACTGCTGCTTCATGTACATCAGAGGGGGAAATAGTCCATTGTATAACAGTGTTTCTCTAACTTGGGTCTCCAGCTGTTGTTGGACTACAAATACCATCATCCCTAGCTACCAGGGATGATGGAAATTATAGTCCAACTACAACTGGAGGCCCAAGTTACAGAAACACTGATTCGGGGGGCAAAAGCAGAAAATGCCCGTTTTTGGGTCACTGCCCTGTGATATTCATAGAATTCATAGAATCCATAGAATTTCCCCAGGTGATTGAAATGGGTTAGGCGATATTTCATGTGACATGGCAGTCCTTGGCAAAAATTAAAAACTCTCAATATTCATGACAGTTTTATTTGTGTGTCAGTACATTTTAGTATAAAAACTCACCCATAATAACCATATGAATGCATGCAAGCATTCTTTTTGTAATAGGCGTCCCGAAACTTTTATTTCTCATATTGACTTGCACCATGCCCTATAAAATTACACCTTTGGAAGTTGTGCAGGTTCAGATAAGCCATTATTTCTTCCAGCATATTTTTGGCCTCTGCTATTGTTTTCCATGCTGGATTAATGAAATAGGGAATTTATATCTTGCACTTTGGCTTTTACGTTTCTACTGAGGCAAAGCCAGATGAATTTTTGGTCTTTGTGATGCTATGGCATTAAGTTGTATTTTAAAAGGGTTAGTGGATTTGTGTGGGAAGTGTGTGGAGATAGGATTACATAAAATAAAATACGTGAGCAAAGTTTAAAATGCCTAGTTGGTTTTGAATTCCTCTGTTCACTGAAAGCATAATAAAAGGGGCTGTTCCTGAAAATTAAACTAATAAATCTTGCAATATACACATTCCTTATACAGCAACATCCTCCATTGTTTCATTGCATAGTTATTTGAATTAGAAATGTTCTCAGGTTCAATTTTGGCTCTTTTGAAAGAACTCAGTATTTTGGAATTTTATTCAAGCTCTTCTGCTGTAGTCTGACTTATTGAGGTGTTGATTCTCCAATACTATAAAGTATTATCTTCTGTTTAACATACACTTCTAACAGGGGGAGAAAGAGAGAATGAAGGTTCTACAGTACTTTCATACTTATAATTTGGACTGAGCAAAGGGGAAAGGATTGGATTTTGAAACTCCAATGGCTTCTGGGATCTTAAAGGGTCAAATGATCTTTGCTCAAGTTTTGAAAGACAGAGGGTTATTCCGTTCCATTGAAGCCATATAGTTGATCTTGAAAGTTCAGACCTGATGAACTTTCACATCTGATCTAATCTGAATACACTCTATTATACATGCAGTACCTAAAATGCTCTGTCAGCACAAGGATTTCTCTTTGCATAATGGAACATTATATTCCTCTCCTTCCCCCTGTTCCACCCTAAATCTGTCTGAGGTTCCCGTCAACCCTCAGAAAAAATTAGGGGATGGAGCTGGGGAAAGGGAAGGAAATCCCATTGTACAAGGGGAGATATTTGCAGGAATGGGCTTCTGTACAGAGATTATGCACAAGAGGCATAAAAAACAGGCATGCCTTCCTTACTAATCCCTATCCAATGCCGTTCAAACAAATGCAGCCTTTATTTCGGCCTTTCACCCTGAGGTAACTTGGTTTGTGTGGAATTTAGGGCAATGCAGGCTGGTGCACGGACAGCAGAATAACTAGGTCAGGAAAGGCTGCAATCCTATGCACACTCCCTTGAGAGTTGAATTTGATAGGATTTTATTCTGAGTCAACATGCACAGTAAGCCAGTGTGGTCCAATGGTTAGAACGTGTCAGATGAGGAGCCAGGAGACCCCCGTTTCTAATTTTCACTCAGACATGAAGTGGCTTGAGCCAGTCACCATTTCCCAGTCTAGCCTACCTCACAAGTTTGTTGTGAGACTAAAACGGCGGGGGTCCGAACCATCCATGCCGTATTTAGCTAACCTGGAGGAAAGGTGGGATATAAGTGTATCAAATAAATAAAAGTGAGTTGTAAAAATAGCATCATTATGAATTCTTCCTGTTTTGGTTCCTTGACGGATCCTCATTAATGAGAGTATGATGAGATTCAAACACCATTGTTTTTCAATTCAGGTGACAGCTAATTATGGAGCACTGGAGATAATTGCCTGCCTTTTTGCTTTGTTTTCTTTTATTCCACCTGAACCTTTTCTCGGGAGGCTGTGAATCAGCTGATGAGCACTTTTATGAGGTACAGTTCTGGTTGATCACCTCAGAACAAATAACGTAGAGCTGGGAAACCTTCAGAAAAGCACAACCGAAATAATCAAGGGATGGAGCAACTCCCCTGTGGCGAAAGCTTGCAGACATTTGGTACTTTTTAGTGTAGAAGTCATCTGTTAAGAGTGTAGAACATTACATGTGGTGTGGATAAAGTGAACAGGGAGAGGTTTCCCCCCCTCACAGCACTAGAAAACGTGGACTTCCATTGAAGCTGAATGCTGGACGATTCAGGACAGTCAAAAGACAGTACTTCACACAGCCTGGCAACCAATACAGTTGCCACAGCTTTCACTTTCAGTAGCAGCAGTGCACGCAAACATAGACACACACTTTGGAGGCGGGGGAGGTGTGCTACTGGAATGAGCCCTACCTCTGAGAAATTGTTGGAGAATTTCCCCTCATCGGGAGAAAAATCCAGTGAAATGGTCCACCATTTTCTTTGTCCACAAACAGAGGACAACTACTATTCATGTGCCTGGGTTTGGGTGGTTACTTCCTCACTTTAACCCAGGGGTGAGGAATCCTTGAATGACGAACTCCCATCATCCATTGCCATTGGCCATGCTTGCTGGGGCTGATGGGAGTTGTAGTTCAGCAACATCTAGCAGGCCAAAGGTTCCCCACCCCTGCTATAGCCAACACACCATGGCGACTCTTATGAGAGAACTGTAGGCAAGTAAAATGGTAACTTACTGCAGAGGAAAATCAGGTCACATTTGTGCAACTATCTGAGTAAGGTCTTGTGAAAGGTCTTTCTACAAAGACCCTTGAATGGTGCAGCTTTTCCACATAGGCTGGGCTTGGATTCCAATGCTGCTGAGCCAGAGCCAGAGAGGACTTCAATGGATGTTTCTGCTCCTTCACTCCATAGCTCCAGTCTTACACCCAACAGACTTCTAGTTTATTGGTACATATGCTGTGCTTTATGCTTGCTATAACATTATACATTTTATTTTTATTTCCAAATCGTCTTTACAGTTTGTCTTTGTTATGCAGTCATTATCCTACAAGGTGTTTTTAGTTTTGTTTTCAAGTGGTACATTGTGACAGGTTAAATTTTAAAAATAGCAACTACTAGAGCCCAGTGCTCACATGGATCACGGAAGGGCATAAGTTTGTAGAGTGAGGAGTGGCACTGTTTCTTTTTCTTTCACTAACCAGTTGGTAAGAGCACTAGACTCTTAATTTCAGGGGCGTGGGTTTGAGCCCCACATTGGGCGAATGATTCCTGCATTGCAGAGTGTTGGACTAAAGGACCCTTGTCGTCCTTTCCAACTCTACAATTCTGCGAATCTGTGAAAGCCCCAAATGTGAACTCCTGCTCATGAGTAGGTCTGGGTGCTCTGGTTACTTGATTAAATGGATGTCCTGACCACACTGAACCCCTGATTGCTGACATGTCTGCTGAGATACCCATGAACCTCTGCTACTTAACTGCAGGATTCTAAATTATGGTCCAGAGCAGTGTTCTCCAACCTTGGATGTCCATATGTTCTTGGACTATACCCCCCACCTTCCCCAAAGAGTTTAGCCAATGGTTGCAGATGATGGGAGTTGTAGTCCACCAACACCTGGGGATCTAAGGTCAAAGAACACTGGTCTAGAGCTGAATGGGCAGTTTTGTCTGCTGAGGGACACATTCTCTCAGAGCCAACAATGGGTAGAGCCGCAGACAAGAGTATTCTGAATTAACTAATCCTGGAATAAAGATCACCTTACTTCAATTTTCACCATAGCTACCTCAGTCCTATGTATGTCTTCTCAAAAACAATCTCTACTGAATTTGATGGGATTATTCTCAGAGAATTTTAAAAGACATAACAAATCAATACAGCTACAGTTCTGGAGAGCAAGTGAAATTAATTCCTTTCTGGTTTAGTGTGCTACAAACACATAGCAGAAGCCTTCCAATTCCCTGTTCGTTCTGGTTCTCTCAGTGTCTCTCTCAACAATGGTGTCCTTCTGGATAACCCATTTGAGCCCAGCTCAGGAAGTACATTTATTCCAGACCACATTGCATGGGTGTCTTCAGAAGGTGGTGCTGGGGACACACAATTATGAACCCTAACCAGAGTTCCCTGGAAAAGAGGATTGATTGTTAAACCACTCTGAGAATTGTAGCTTTGTGAGGAGGAGAATAAGGGTCTCCAACAACTCTCAGCACCCTCAACAAACGATAGCTACCAGCTTTCTTTGAGGGAATCTGTGACATGGTATCATAGTGCTTTAAATGTATAGTGCAGATGTCTGGCTGCCTATCATGCAGATGCACATTGGAGAGTGAAATCCTTCCAATGGCACTAGTGCTGTCTTCTTCCAGGAAAACCTGTCAGCCGTTATTGATCTTCTCATCAATGAGACCCTTGACAAGCTTCGGAAAGCTGTGGCTGTCATTGGTTCTTCATCCTACCCTACTCCGTCTTAAAATAACATTCTGTTTTCGATCCCTAGATGCTGACAGACATTGTGAATTTGTTGGAAATCCTTTGAAGATTAAAAGTACTCGGAAATCATTATCATGTATCATTGGATACTTGGGTGAGTTCTTGTTTAGCGAAATGAGCCGTAAGTCATAAAATGAGTGTTTAAATGTCCTATCCAGGACCAGCCCACCCATAAGACAGACTGGAGCAGCCGCCTTAGGTGGTAGAATGCCAAGGGTTGGTGCCTCCATGGGCACCTCTCCTGCCACAGTGGCTTCCAGGGAGATCTCTTCAGATCTTGTGGAGCTCGCCTGAGAACTTGTACCTGCCACTGCTTCTCCTCACTTACCCCAGGGCCAGGGGTGTCCTGCCCACTGCCACAAGAGAAGCAAGGAGAAGTGGATGTGGCTTCTGGGTTCTGGTGAGATCTTTCAGATCTGTCGCGCAATCTTGCTGGAACCTGTAATGTACAGCTGCACAACCCTGGTAAGGCAACACCTTTCCATTTCACCTCAGGCAGGCAACAAAATGGGACGGGCTGCCCCATGTCCTATCAAAAGTCCTGTCAGAGGTCTTTCAAACATAATAGGCATGTTTCAGTGTGCAGTTGAGATTAATTGAATATATTAGGTTTCTGGTGGCATGTTGATAGCAAGGACATAAGGAATAATTTTTTTAACGGAACCTTTCTTCTCAGGGCCAGTTTATAGACATGATAGTTCATTGTGTGTTGTTTGTTGCTGAATCATTGGTATTTCAAAAATAAATAACTGACTGACTGTGGCATAGGGGATAACACACACACACCAACCTTGAATAGAATTGCCCTTTTCTGTATCTGCTATGTGCAATAACAGAAAAAACTTTCATTTGCCACAGGTGTGGGGAGTGGGATGAGGATTATATTTCTTACCTGCCTTCCACCACCAGGTCTCAGCAATTTAAAATTTAATATTAAAAATGGTTTAAATCAAATGGCCATCATGGGAATAGGGTGGGTGAAGAAAACATATCTCAGGTGTCAAAGGCTAGGGAAAAGTGCTTCTTCTTCAGCATACATTGGAAATTGTTTAAGGAAGCTGTCAGACACAACACACTGATTGGAAAAGTGGAAGAGGCAAAGAACTAAACAATATACCCTGTGCTGTATACACACACACATATAAACACATGCTCTGTTGCTTATCTGGCTTATCTCATCCCAGCTATTCCCATCCCCACCCCTCAGTTAAGTTAAGCACACTAGGCCAAATTATGTGATAAATATCACATCTATTTTTTTGCCTCAAATGTGCTTATTTACTACATGCATACCTGTGTTCAACGTAACAGGTAAGCAAGCCTTGTGCTGTTGAACAATGAGATGATCAATGCAGTTAATTCTACCATCTGTGTGCCAGGCTGATAAAGGGAAATCCTGTAAACATCTATTTAAAGCTGGTGCACATATTCCAAAATATCTGCATGCTGGGAAGCAATATGCTTTTTTAAAAAGCTTTTAAATAAGCAACTGCTAGAAAAGCAGCAACCCCAGGTTGTCAATGGCGTGCTATTTCAACTAGATTTTACACAGCTTAAATCACTTTTCTCTTCTGCTCTCTTCACAGCAACAGTTAAGGTCAAGTAACTGAAGGAGCATTTTCCTGTTCTTTTTTATGTGGGGTAGTGTGATAACATCTCTAAGATTTTAGATCCTGAAGTAGGAAAATTGGAAGCAAACCGTTGACATGATGATGATTTGAAATAATTTCAGCAATATATTTTTTGTTGTCCCCCCCGCCAAATCACAGAGATTCATCCTGCCATGAAGCCTAATATAATCAAGTCAACACCAAGCCTTCAGAGTTCAATGGCAAAGAGGTTGCTCGCTCCCCCTGGCCACTCATCGTTAAGTATTTTGGGGAAGAGAAACTACAGCCACCATCACAACGGCCTGGATGGTATGTGTAAATAAACTGACATCTGAAATAACTATTCTTTTTTGCAATGTGTGTATAATCTAAAGGCAGCATCTTTGCTTCTTTCAATCTGGGCATTGGTATCTTCTACAACAGGCTTCCTCAACCTCGGACCTCCAGATGTTTTGAGACTACAATTCCCATCATCCCTGACCACTGGTCCTGCTAGCTAGGGATCATGGGAGTTGTAGGCCAAAAACCAAGGTTGAGGAAGCCTGTTCTACAATAATAGCCAGCTTAGTCCCTCTTTGACGATAGGATTGGAGTTAACATAGGACCATTGGAAAACAAAGCCCAGTTGCTAGGTTGCAAGTGAGGCCAGTGGTTCTAGGGGAGAAGAAAGCAGGCAGCCATGGGCCCTGATGTGCAGGTAGGCCTTGGCAGTTGCTATGGCAACAGAGCCTTGGGACCAAGATACAAGGCAGCCTGGCAGTGAGGTATTTAGGGAGGGGCAGCTGGTCTGGTGAAGGAAGGAAGGAATTTGTGAAGGAATTCCCTGCAGCTGCCACTTGACGCATTGAATCTTCCTGCTCTTTGTCAGGTGGAGGAGAGGAGATGCTATCGTGCTGGAAGCCATGGATAAAATGTGGCCAACACTTTTTAATTAATTACTAGAATGTGCCCGGGAGATGTGGGTTGTGTCGCTGTCCCTTTTCTCCTGTCCATCATCCTATTTCAGGGAAGACCAGTGGCTGTACTTGCTGGAAAGATCCATTTAGAAGCAACTGTCAGTGGAAAAGCATTTGGCTGCTGAGCGGCTGAGCTACTAATCAGGCAGCATCCAGTTCAAATATTAGTGACATTGTCTTGGCTCCAGATAATATGCCAAGGGAGGGAGGGTAGTAATAATTACTGACTTTACAGGGATGGCCACAAGGTAATGTGTGTGATGTATTTTGAGCATTCTATGTAGGTGGTCAATAATCCTGAATATTAACCATGTTAGCATTGGAAATGGCAAGCCAGTTTGTGTGTACGCAAAATGCACTGTGTTTGAATTTATATATTTTTTGGCTTGAATTAAAGCAAAGTATCCCAAGGGGAAGAGCCATTAGGCAATTTTTGCTTCTGTGTTACACTGCTGTGAGATAAGTGGGCTTTTTTTGTTTGTTATTTTTGCTTAATTTTGGGTTGGGAAGCCTAGACCTAAGCAATGGATCACCACTTTCCAAGCAATGTATTTGATTTGGTAATCTGGTACAGAGATATGCTTTAAACTTTTTATATTGATCCGCTGTGTACCCGCTATTGAATCTAGTAATAGCTTAAAACTGTTTTGGGAAGATCAGAACAAGATTTTCATTCATAGCTCTATTTTGATTTCACTTGTTAACTTGTGCTGAATATGTGCACAATATGTTTATTTTGTCAGCCGAGGGGTAATGTGCTGAAACTGGCTAGAGTGTAAAATCTCTCTCAAGGAATTATTCAGATTTTGCAGCCCTAAAATGATACAACCCCACTTCTCATTAATCTGTGGTGTTTGCATTACTGATTGCATAAAAAAGGGCATCATATTCCATCCCTTCTTCCAAAACCTGGATTAGGTTCCTGGTTGAAAAGATTACTGAAGCATTGCCATTTTGAGCACTCAAAGCACTGTATAAATGGCAACACTTGCAATGACAATATTTGTAATGGAACCACCTATACAAGGCCCAAAGTGGGTATTAGGAGACATTTGTTTGGTTCACATTAACCAAATTTTCACTTCCTGAACCAATAGCAAAGTTGAAACAGTCAACATTTGAATTTTGCACTTCTCTGAATTTTGCATATGTGTACATGTTAAAATGCACATACTGTATTAGTGATTTATGTGTTTTAATGCATATAAGAGGCTCAAGGAAACATCATGATTCAAGTGTCCATCAAATTAGAGTTTGAAGAGGGATCTGTTTTAAACAGATTTCTATACAGAATTGAATACTTCCAATCCAGCTGAGCTTTGCCTGCATTGGATGGCCTCTCGCCCATTGAGCTCCAAGCTGCTTATACATTGGGTGTTGTTGTTGTTAAACAGCCTGATTAAACATGTGCAGATAATATACAATTATTTGCATATTGTGTATAAAAGAAGAGTACTCCATGTGGGTATATTTCTGCAGGCTCATTTTGTATATATTAATATGTAAGTATTTTTATAAAGTCATGTGCATTGTTGAATATATGTGATTATTTTAGGAAACCTGGAGTATATATGTATATAATATTTATGTAGTATTATACATATAGTAATAATTATAATAATGTACATTTCATGTGAGAATTGTTTTTAGTTTTAGTGGGACCATTTAAAAAAAACCAAAATTCTTCTCATCAATTTCACTTGGCAAGATAGGAATTAAAAAAAATATATCTTTTTTTAAAAAAAAGAAAATACCATATCTAATTCAGTTATGCATCTGGATCAGTTGTGTGCATGGTAGCCTGTTTCTGCGTATGGGCCCTCTTTACTGGACTGAAGCACCCATCTTTTGTGGAGAAAATAGGTGCTGAGACTGGAAAATATTTAGGTGTTGGCATTTTCCTCCAACATCACTCTTAGTTTGCTTCAGTGAATGGTAAAGGTAATCAGCAATCCAGGTTCTCAGCAAACATGTCAGGATGCATAGTTTTTTCAATAACTCTTGCTGGACGGCGAAAGTTCCCAAGTTAGCAGAGTGAACACCTCCATCTCCGTGTGCTAAGAAAAACTCAATGAATCATTATTATTTTTTGTCTCAAGTTACAAAATCATGGGAAGCAAAAATGTCATTGCTGCCTTCACTTTCTGGCCAACACTTTGCTTTTAAACAGGAAAGATTCACACAATGACATGAGAATGGAAGCTTCACTTCTCTCCACATCTGGAAGTAATTGAATTATATATCTTTGCGGTGACAGATTTCATAGAATGCTAAAGTAGGCTAGCTCAGTGCAACTGACAAAGCGCTTGTTTGCAGTATTACCTGAATATAGCTTGTTTTATTTTATGTTATTTAGATTTATTGCCAAATCAGGGCAGGTAAATAAAAGTAAAGGCCCTACACTGGCTCCCAGTACATTTCCAAGCACATTTCCAAGTGTTGGTGCTGACCTTTAAAGCCATAAATGGTCCTTGCCCAGTATACCTGAAGGAGCGTCTCCACCCCCAATGTTCAACCCTAAGATCTAGATCTGAGAACTTTCTGACATTCCCCTCAATTTAGAAGTGCTGGGGTATATTTTTGGAGACAGGAAGGAAATGAATTTAAACAATCTTTAAAAGCAGTATTTGATTTGTTCTCTCTTTGCCCCGTCTCTTCTTTTTTTCTTCATTGACATACGGAGAAGCACCTGACATTTCTGTCTGAAATCTGTTTTCAGTTCCTAGCTCATCTCCTTGGGAAACAAAATTCCAATATGCAACCCTGAGTCACCTTAATGTTTTAGCAATGACATAAACACTCATTCCAAGAGTTGCTGGAAGAAGCCTCACTTGTTATTGCATTTTATAACTTTGGGGGCTCTCAAATTATATTTCTGTGTAACATTAATTTTACATGGAAGCATATGCGATCTTAATTTAGTAAGCTTGCTGGTTCCTGATATACTTACTATAACACACACCCCAGTGCTACATTAGAGTTTCTCCTTGTGAAAAAATAAAAGTAAGATATAAATATGAAAAAGAATAAATAATACAATTCAGACTGTAGAAAACAGTAATGTGGAGCAAAGCCCCTATTTCTCAGGTGTGGGGCCCTACAAATAAATACCTAAACTTAATTCTCTGTGTCCAGCCAGGGTGAAAGCCATTGTGGTGTAATGGTTAGAGTGTCAGACTAGGACCTAGCAGACTCTGGCTTCAAATTTCCCCTAAGCTGTGAAACCCACTCGACTGACCCAGCATCAGTAGACTAAAGTCCAACTACAAATGTTCCAGTAAGTTACAGTTTTCGGTATGACATGCACTCCATTCTGCTTTAGACCACTTTCTCTCAATGCTAGTGATTTATAGGTTCCTGCAAACGTAATTCTCTGACTACACCACAATTATTTTTTCTTGTTTGCATCTAGGAACTTTGTCTTAATTGTCTAGCTGAAATTGTCAGACTTGTTTCCTCAAGTGATTGTTCTGCTTTTAGCAACATTGATTAGCTAAGCTCAGATTTTCACTTGACGCAGCACTGCCAAAGTAGCTTCACCTGTGGGTACGAAAGGAAATTGCATCCAGGTTAGTTTGACTTTAGCAACTTCAAAGCCCTTAAAAAGCATAATAAAAACAAATCATGTGTTTGATTTGTTGGGGAGCAGGGACAGATTGCTGGCAATTGATCTTGTTGTTGTTGTTTAGTCGTATCCGACTCTTTGTGACCCCATGGACCAGAGCACGCCAGGCACTCCTGTCTTCCACTGCCTCCTGCAGTTTGGTCAAACTCATGCTGGTAGCTTCGAGAACACTATCCAACCATCTCGTCCTCTGTCGTCCCCTTCTCCTTGTGCCCTCCATCTTTCCCAACATCAGGGTCTTTTCCAGGGAGTTTTCTCTTCTCATGAGGTGGCCAAAGTATTAAAGCCTCAGCTTCACGATCTGTCCTTCCAGTGAGCACTCAGGGCTGATTTCCTTAAGAATGGATAGGTTTGATCTTCTTGCAGTCCATCGGACTCTCAAGAGTCTCCTCCAGCGCCATAATTCAAAAGCACCAATTCTTCGGCGATCAGCCTTCTTTATGGTCCAGCTCTCACTTCCATACATCACTACTGGGAAAACCATAGCTTTTACTATACGGACCTTTGTTGGCAAGGTGATGTCTCTACTTTTTAAGATGCTGTCTAGGTTTGTCATTGCTTTTCTCCCAAGAAGCAGGCGTCCATTAATTTCATGGCTGCTGTCACTATCTGCAGTGATCGGCAACTGATCTAGATCTGTTCAAAACTAATTGTAGTAGGACAACCTGGTTTTCCCTAGTGATGAGGAAGTGATTTAGTAGGCCAAGGGGGACCTTTCTGGTGAGCTTGGGAATAGTCAGAGGCCAAGAGACTGTTCTCATGGGTATGTGATGCAATTTTTACTCCTGAATGTACTAATTTTGAATCTGTGTGGTGCTTGGATGGGGCACTTATCAGGGAACCATATATAACAGAGCTGGGGAAATGTTTTCAAGTCTGAGGGTCACAAACCAGTTGTGGAATGGGCCAGAGGCAAACATGTGTGAGATTTTTGTCAAAGGACAAGAGAGTGGGGCAAAGGATGCAAATCTTACCCTCTATCAAATGGCTGTCCTCTTCTTAACTAATCTCCAGTGAAGGACAGTCCACTGCCTCTCAAAGCAGTTTGTTCCACTGTCAAATAGCTGTTAGGAAGTTTCTTTAAACTTTTAGCAGAAAACACCTTCTTTGCATTTTCCACCCATTGGTTCTTGTCCTGCCGTCCAAAGCAACAGCAAATAAATCTGCTCTATTTTCTATGTGCCAGGCATTCCTATATTTGAAGATGCCATCTGCTGTGGTGGGCCCTGTAATTGCAAGGTTGCCTCTGTAGTTGGAGCTCTCTGTATGGCATTCTGTATCTTTCAGTATTACGGTTGCTCTTGAGGAAGCTGCAATGAAAATAATTTGTTGTAAAGGGATGTGTGTAAGCTAATATAGGTCTAATCTGTGGTATTGTGTGTGGTTTTGTTTTAGGACTCTCCAGTCATACACATGGGACTAAAATGGTAAGTTCTAACATTTTTCTATCTGATTTTACTGGATTTGGACTTAAAGAATGTGCAAATCCTATGCATGGTTACTCAGAAACTAATGTGTCCGTTAGGATTTGCTCTCAAGTAAATGTGCATAGGAAGGATTGCAGCCTTAGTACCAGAAGTGGCTCATAGGACATGGAGGGGCGAAAATGCTTGCTCCCTGGCAGCTGGGTTGCTGATGTTTACTGGGAGAGATGGGGAAAATGGAGTGGTGAGGAGGTTGTTGTGGTGCCAACACACCAGCAGGAGCACCAGATAGGGTCTACACTGATGCCTTTGCACTGGACCAACCTCTCTTGCCTTTTCCCTCTCCCTCCTGGTAAACAACAGCAACATGCCTGCCGGGATGCTCCTTCCCACCCGATGAGACACCTGGTGGCATCTTCTTCTGAAATCTATTGTGCGTGGGGAGCCAATGTGAAACAGTGGCAAACAAGTGTTGGATTTGGAGGCACAGAGCGCCATGTCCCCATCCCCAATTTTCCACAAAGGTTATCTATACCATGTGGTCCTGGTCAAATGAATCTAAGCAATATTGTTATTGCTTCTGTGCAATAATATTTCATTTTGTGAGATGGCTATTCTCATGATGTGTGTTCATCTTCAAGAGAGATACTGTTACTTTGATTTAAAAATTATGTTACAAATCAGGAAAACCCCAATAAATTCCTAAAGCAAATACTTAACAGTTGTCTGATTTTCTCCCTGTTTTCGTTTAAAGAAACAAAAAGATGATTAGCAGCTGAAGCTCTGTTAGCAAACATTGGAATGGCAGCCATGGTTCCAGTTCTTTTCTGCTGTTAAAAACATATAAAGAAATAGTAAGACTCCCACAATGACTTGAAAATTGGGAAGATTAGCAGGCTGAATTATTAGGATCATAAATATATCTTAGAGAAAAGTCATACATGAAATCTACATTTCATCTCACCAGCCAAGGAACTCATAGGAATATTTTAGGTTGGAGTGAAAGGTTCAAATACCAAAGCATTCTGTCCTGGGCCATATGCCAGGGATGGGTGGGAATGATCCCAACAAGTGCCCCCATCTCCCTTCTCTTCCATTTCTTTCTCCCTCTTCTACTCACCCCCACCCCATCCCTCAATGAGAGGAGAGAGACATCACAATTGCAAGACGTCTGAAATTATTGCTTGAAGGTTTTCCCCTTCCTTCTACCTCCTACCCATGGTTTGGTCAATTTACCTGGTAGATTATATCTCCCTGCCTGGGTGATAAGATTCTTGGGTGAGAACCTTCCTTCAGTTCCCTCAAGATCAGAGGCACAGATGGTGGTGACACAAGAGAGACCCTTTCATATGTCTGCGGCAAGATTGTGGAATTCCTTCCCAAAAGGGATTAGACTGGCTCCCTCCTTGTTATCTTTCAACTGGCAGGTTTCTTATTTAAACAGGCCTTTGAAAACTAAGGAGCAGACAATGTTGGCAGCTAACAGGGCAATCAAGAGTTCAGTACTGGTTCTAATGTCCTTTATTGTATTTTAACAATTGTTTTTAGTTTGTTTTTTTAATTATTTTGTATTTTAAAGTGATGTTTCTAAAAGGTTGTAAGCTGTCTGGAATCCCAGCTTGGGGAAAAGGCAGGCCATAAATACATTAAATATACATTAATAACAACAATAACAAATGATATACTGTCCATTCTGACTTTGTCCCCCCACATTTTTCTTGGTCTGCTAGCCATATCCTTCTTTTCTTATGGGCTCCCACCATGAATTTAACCTGATGGCTACATGAAATTAGTCACAAAGGCCACAGGTTATCCACTCTTGTGTGACAGTAGCACCATGCCTTTCTCACCAACTTGTACCCACCTGCTCATACAGAATTTGAGTCATTTAGTGACTCATAGCTCCAATCAAATCTCTTGTTGTGAGTCTGGTCTTCACTGTACCCTGTGTACAAATCTGAATGTTTGATGCAAAATGACAGAATAACTTGGTGACATAAACAGTCCAGAGCAGAATACCAGATGCTAACATTGTGATTCAATCAAGATCGCTGCTCATATCCATGTTTCCTGATTAATCAGGAGATCTGCTCACATTAGTATCATTGCAATATCTTCCCTCAGTTTTCTAAAGAGAATTCACTGGATTTCCAAAATCTGTCATTCACAACTGGTGCTTGTATTAAATTCAAATTTGTTATTATTAATTGTTTTATGCCAGAGGTTACTTTTGTTCTCAATAGACTTTGACATAGTGTGTTTTGGCTGTATGTTTTGTCTTTCAGACACTGCTTCCTTGAATGGTTTCCAGCTCTGTTCTAAAGTTACAAATTCAAAATCTTATGTTACATAGATTATTTTTACTTTCAAAAGCTGTTTAATAAAATGTTGCAATGCAACTTCTTTAAAAAGCAGCTACATAAAACATTTCTATCACCTAAAAAGGAGCCCTGATTACAGATTTTAGAACAATTATTTTGCAGATGGCAAGAAACTTTGAAGAAGTAGTTTGGGAAATTCGTTGTATGTCTGGAATCAGGAGTATATTAAAAGATGACCTAATAAAATGTTCCAGACAGATTGAAGAGGAGACAGGCAGAACAGAAACTCATTTATTCCTATATTTAAAAATTGGACACATTATAAATAATTTGAGCACAAAGTATGTATGGCCCACTAAGGGATCGTACTAATTCAGTTATTAAGTATGAATTATTGTACTAATTTTGGCAAAGTAATCTCAAATAATTATTTTAAAGGAACTTTAAAACAGATTAATAAAATTATGGTAAATCAAATTAACTGGGGAAAGGATCCCCACAGGAAATGTGAAGGTGGTTGTGCCAGAATATTCCACAGTCCACTTTGTGTATGAACCACAAGGAAAACTTTTATAAATTTGTATTTGATGGTATTTGACATCATATAAGCTAAATCAAATATACATACTGGCTGTTACATATTTTTTGAACCTGCCATATGATTATAATATACTGGGCCTCTGAATTAGAGATAATAAATGTGACAAGTTGTGTGTGGTCAATGGACTCACTGGCTAGTTACTCTTTTGGGAAATGGAGTTTGTTTATTCACTACTACTATTTCTTAATTTATATGAAATATTCAGTTGCATATAATTCACAATAGCTATTTTTATGACCAAGTGTGTTGGCTCCTGGGGGCCGAGGCACTATGGCCCACACTATGTTTTTTTCTCTCTCTAGAGGGCAGGGCCCCCTCAATATTCAGAGGGCCCTACGTCAGAATATCGTGTTGGGCTCCCTTAATTGTCCAGAGAAGCTGACACCTCTGTTTATGATGAATTTGAAATGATAGTGGTTTCCTTCAGTGTCTACTAAACCATTTTTTGTTACTATAATGTATAAGGTGCTGGCGGTATATCTGTTATTGAATAGTTTAATGGAAGCATGCTTGAGTAATGGCAAGGTATAAATGTAATGAATCCATAAGATGACTTTGTGTATCAAATGTGGGCAGGAGCAATTATGTAAAGGCAAGATGAAGTGCTGCCATGTTCTTTCATATTTTCCCTTGCCTTTCCTGGAGTGTACTGGATGTTCTGAATTTGAGACAAGATGGAGTTTCTGCTGTTAAGATGGTGTTCTGCTGTTAAGAGTCTGAGATAGGATAGAGTTTCTGTTGGTGTACTACCCACCCGATGGAGGCAGTCTCAGATGTGGCACGGAACCCTAAACTTTTTATTCTTAAACTATGGGCTGGGACTCATTACTGGGATGGCCATGCTAATTCATGCTCTTGTAGTCTCCGGACAAGATTACTGCAACATGCTGCCCTTTGAAAAGGGACAAGAAACTTCAACTGATGCAAAATGCTGTTTCAGCGGCCGGTTGATTAGAGCACAGTATTCTAGCATTGTTCAATCTATACTAGATTGACTATACTATTGCCAGTTCATTACAGCATAATGGAAAGAGTTGGTTCTTGCCTTGAAAGCTCTAAATAACTTAGGATCTGAGTAGCTTAAGGAATACCTTTTCCCCTCACACATTTCCACGTGTACTCTATTCAGCATGTGTGGTCCTGCTCTGTGTCCTCCTACCAACAGAAGTTCTGTGAGTCTACTAAGAGCAGGGCCTTCTCAATAATGGCACCAATTTTATTGAATGCCCTCCCAAAGGAATCCCACTCGGGTCCAACAAAATAAAAATCCAAATCTTTGAGAAGGACTTGAACATTGGTTAAATTTCACTGGTCTCCTGTGCGGGTATAGATGTACCATTTTGCTGAGTTTGTTGGGGAGTTTTAAAGTTATTGTTGAATTTGTTTATATTCTTATTTTTGTTTCCAGTCTGCTGCAGTGTTTCTTTTTTGCTATGGGGTTATTTAATGTTGATGGCTTGTAATGTTTTTATAGTAAAATGATATCTAATTATAAAAAATAAATAATGCATAGGTTTCTATCCTAAAGTATACCTTAGTTTTATACAAGGGAATATAAAGTGAGTCACAGCCCTGAAGATCCTCAAGAGCTTGATTTTAGGTTAGTCAAGTGAAGATATGAGCATTAGAAGGAATAAATAAATACTTTGCTTGTGTCACTTGTACTGCCATGAGGGATAGAGACTCGGGTTGCATTCTTGAATGTTTTCTGACATCCTATTAGTAGTGCTTAGAATATTTCAGTTCTTGCATTGATGTGTTTGGCTAGTTCTTGAGGGGACATATGAATATACTCTATGCTGGATCAAGATTTCAGGAGTCCTAGCAAAAAACACCCCATGTGTTGTATCCCTAAAATTCTGAGAGAATATGGAGAGGCCTGCTATTATTGAGCTCACCCAGTCCCTCTCAGAATCTTAGAATGAGATTAGAGATCCTTGCTTATCTGGGTTCTTTGCAAGGCTCAGAGAGCTTGGGGCAGTGGGTGAGCAGCAGAATATTTACGCTTCATGGCATCTGATACAATGTGAGAAACAACCACACACTCTATGTGTTCCACAAAGAAGTCTAGAACGGGAGGAGGTCTCTTACTTACAGAGGGATGAGATCTTTTGCTTTGTGTAGGGCATTCAGGAAGGTCAGAAGCTATGTGATTTTACCTTTGACTGCTTCATAAACTTCCAGGCCACCATTTGCAAAGACAGTCAAATGAAACTAATAGTGGAGTTGGCCTAGTTTCTGTGCCCTGGCATTTTCCTGACCCTGATTGTTTTCCATAGTGTCTCTCGTATTGCCTATCAGTAGGCAATAGGACATTTAGCAACAGAGGAAGTGCCTTATACCAAGTCTGTGTGGGAGGAATTAAAATATTTGAATCCCTGTAGACCCATGTGTGGAGGTGAACAACAAAAAGAAATGGCTAGGTGCTTGGATTCAAATTGTGGGGCTTGCACACAGAGAACCCTAGTAGCAGAGTATTAGTAGCACTTTAAAGTGTTAAGAATATAGGTTGTTCAACCTTTCTTATCCCATTCAGCTGCACACAACAGCTGACCTTTTCCTACCCCTTTTGCAATGAGCAGACCACACACTGTTAAGTAAGTTTAAAATGCATTACTTACAGATTCAAAGTCTCAAGTCATGCATTGTTCCATGCAGCAGCAAGGATAACACAGGCAAAATACTCTTAGGTAGAAAGTACAGAATACAGTTCCAAACATGTGCTGTAAGCCTGGGAGCAAGCTAACTCATGTCTGTCTCATTACATGATGCAGAGAGAGAGAGAGAAAGAGAGAGAGAGAAGAAGAAGAAGAAGAAAAAGAAAAAGTAGTAGAAGAAGAAGAATTGGAAAGGCTTCCAGAGAAGAAGGGGCATGACCTAGTTGAGTCTATCTAGCAATACAACTCCTTTAGCTCTTCATGCACTAACTAGCCCTTTGCTTCTTAGTTGTATTTGACCACAACCTCCTGCAGTCCTTCTAGCTCACTATTGCCTACGCTGACTATCAGGTCTGTCCAGGGTTTCAGGCAGGTGACATTCCCAACGCGACCTGGAGATGCCAAGGACTGAACCAGGAATCTTCTGCATGCAAAACAGATGCTATGAGCTGAATAGCACTTCTGCACAGCTGAAGCAAGCATGCCTTAAATGCAATGCCAGTTGGAAAGTAAACAGGTGGCAAAACTCACTTTGGATTTGCCCCTACTGATTTCAACCCTGTTTATATTTGGTTTTGGTTTCAGCTAAATGTTTGTGACACACATGCTGGACTTGCTTAGGATTGGCCAGGTTAAATTTTTAGTGACACATGAATATGTCTCTTTTCAGCCAGCTGTTTTCTGTAAATAAATTAGCAAACTTGCTTCAGGGAAACATTGCAATGGCTCATCTTTTCAGGCTGAGGTTGCAGTGATATAGAGCTGCTCCTAATGGGCTCAGGAATTGAGAGGGCAGGGGCGGTTCCTAGGCTTTCAGGGCAAAAGCAGTGTGGTGAATCTTTCCGTGGTTTGGCATCAATAACGCAGAAGTGCTGCTAAAGTAGTAAATGGGAGCACTATATCTGACATCATCTTCAAAGAGTTTGTGCCTGAAAGTTTATTGATCATGTTCTTCTGTAGCAGTGGATGTGCTTTCCAATGGCTTTAGAGGGAGCATTAAGTATTTGAGTAATGCCCAGGTTAAAAAGCAAATAGCTCTATTCCTTCTGACTTCCTATGCCATGCATTCTTCACTGCTTTGTCCACAGGACTGCATACTGAGATATATCAGGCCACCCTGGACTGAGTTTGAATTTAAAACCCAGATTAGGCTAAACTTCAGCAAATGCATTCAGCACCCAGTCTGCCTTTTTGGTGGGTAGCCTAATATTTATTGAAATAGTACTACAGGCAAAACAGGAACCTTATATCCCATCGGTACTTATTAAAGGCTAATCTATGCTAGGACTAGGAGGATAATTTAATGGCTAATATAAGAAGGAGGAGCAACAGCCACAGGAGTTGCTCTTAGTAGAAGTAGCAACAGCAAATGAGCGCATTTCTCACTGTAATGGGTTCTACTGGGACTTTATCATTCCCATTCAGTGTCTACAGCTGAGTGTAGCAGAGAATCAGCAGTGCCTACGGCAACAATATCCAATGTCAGAAACCTTCAGCATGCTATTGGGCTATTGCTAGAGGGGCCACTGGGGATATTGCGGCCCAAGGAATTGCAGGTCTGAGGCACCAAAAATGAGAAAAAGTATCTTGGTCTCGTTGGTGTTCAACCAAGGTAGCTCTACAAGGTTCTTGTGACAGACGCCTGCCATGTGGCAGACACAGCTAATTACTGGCTCCCAACTTGGAACATTACTTTTAGTTTGAGATAAGGGCATGAATATGGAGAGCCCCCAAGTACTCTCATATGGATTAATCTCAGAGGACCTGGTCTTCCAAAAGTGGGCTGTGTTTAGGGATGTTCATTCTGTGTGAATTTATGTGAATGAACTTAATCCTGGCCACCTCCTAGGCTAATTTCATGGATTGGAATGCAGTTATCCTTTGGACTACACACTTCTGATTTTGTGATGCAGGTTGTGGGTCAAAGATGCCTACAAATTGCATATTTAAGGGAGAAATCCATACAAAAATAAACACTTCGGGGAAAGTATATTTTAGAGCTGAAATGTGTGCAATTTTAAAAACTGATGCATTAAAAATGGGGCAGAACGGATTTATGATTAAACATATGTGAAACTGACACCGGAGAGACTAACCCAGGCATAGGCAAACCTCAGCCCTCCAGATGATTTGAGACTACAGTTCCCATCATCCCTGACCATTGGTCCTGTTAGCTAGGGATGATGGGAGTTGTAGGCCAAAAACATCTGGAGGGCTGAGTTTGCCTCTGCCTGGACTAACCTGTCTATCCTTTGTTGTGCTGTGATGTGGTGGGGAGCTTATAAACAAGGACAAAATAACACTCTCCATTGGATTGTAGTCCATGTTTCTAAAACATTTCCTGATTTTTTTATTTTTTTATTTTTTTGGCAATGATTTCAGCAAGCGGCACATGATTTCTATACAACTAATGGTAAAACTTTACAAGTCGGCACAAGTGACCTTATGCCAAGTGTTACGCCGTTGCTCAAGAGGCAGAGACAAAACTGGCTCAATGCTCCTGATGATGGTTTCTTTATTGCTACAGAAGAGACCAGGTAAGAGAAAGTGGGGAGATAAGAGCCTGCAAGAATCAAGAGTGTAGAAAGCTCGTTTGCCCTCTCATTGCTAGGTAACATTCTGAGAACGCCGAAATGTATTCTTATGCATATGATGGATCCAGCTAGTCAATTCCCACAGGTGTCAAACACACTGAAACAGTCTTCATCAAGTGCTACGGTAATATTTATAGGCACATTTAAATCCGTAGAAAGGCTGTAATCGGTGATCCAATATCAGTATCTCAAACAGGCAAAAGATCCTTCATGCATTTATTCTGTGCTAGAAAGAGAGGCTATTGTAAATATCCGTTCCTCACTTTCCATCATATGACCGAAGAATAAACATTTCCCCACAATTTAGCACTTAGGAAATGGTTTTTTGTACTCTGGCTGAGAGGTAGATATAAAAGCTGTGGGTTTTTCAGAGGGTGAACATGGTTTGTTCATAGATTATTGTGTGGAGTTTTGATTCTTCCCGATATCTTTTCTTCATCACCTGACCATTATTTATCTCTGTATAAAGAACCAAAGGCAGCCTGTTCCTGCAGTGCTACCCTTGCTTAGTCCTTTTATTAAAACATCTTTCCACTCTTATTTACAAGCACAAAGATTTCTGAGTGCAAATGCTTCCAGTGCACTGATTGCCATGGAAATCCCTCAATTATAGCTTATTCAGTGATGGCTTGATGATGCAACTCAATCCCTTTAAAACGCAGGAGAAACTGGCAAATTTATTTTAGACTGAGATGCATCTCTCTCTCTCTCTGTGTGTGTGATTATACATAGGTACATGGATGAATATTTACAGAACAGCTTCATTTATCCAAATAGCTTGAAAGCAGTTGGAAAATAAGGAATAACTTCTTGAATATTTCCATATGCCGTTGCTTGGAAGAATAGAGAGCTTCAAACATACTGATTGCTCCAGGAGAAATTTGTTATGCTGGTATTTCCAGCAGCAAGCTACTAAACATGGATGTAGAACACATGACTTTATAAATAACTGTGTGGAAATGTTGGGGACACCTATGGCAATCAACCTATGCATATATTTTATTAACCTGTTGCACGTTTGCTATGAGAAACACCAGTGTGCCCTGAAGTTACTGTAATGCAGAGCTTTCCAAACTGTGTGTCGCGACGTGTTAGTGTGTCGGCTGCCGTTTGCAGGTGTATTGCGCAAACGCTGCCTGTGCTTCTCGCTGGGCTGCTAGTAAAACCTCTGGTTTGCTAGTAAAATTGAATTACTGTGTTGCGAAATGATGCATGTCTAAAAAGTATGTTGCCAGTATGAAAAGTTACCAAAGGTTTAATTTACTTAGCTTTTAGGTTTAATTTACTTAGCTTTGCATGGACATGGACTGGAAAATATTCACAGTACATTGGGATGCTTCAGAATTTGAATAATGGCAGCTCAGCTTGAATCTCTCTTCCACATGAACTTGATCACAGGTTACTATCAATGATGTAATGTGTTTTATGAAGCAGAGTGTTTTTACGAAGTTTTCCTAAATCCTGGCGGTGCTCAAATTAGCAACATGCAAAAGGATGGCTTAGGGAACCGACACTGGTATATATAGGTTACTTTTTCTGATCAAGTTGAGTTTAGCAGCCCTTGAAAATCACCGTCTTTTGAAGACAGTGCCCTGCATAAATAATTCTGTACCTAGCCTTGGCATGGAAAATATCTCCACCATAAAATTTCATATTCAGTTGCCTGATATGTTTGGGCTCACACACCCAGCTACATATTTAAGGGCATGTTTGGAACAGTTGCTCCAGCCCCACTGGTGAAATGTTAATTGTTGCACTGTTGGAAATTATTAAGCTGGAAAAGGAGCCTTATCTAATGCTGGGACTATATTGTTAGTAATTCACAATTATTTATTTGTTTTTAGTGTCTGCATCTTGCCTATTTATGGACACTTTATGCTGCTGACAGTCAACAATAAATGGGATGCAGCTTTGGGTCCTACAAGGGACTAACAGTAGGAGTTTTGGCCTTTTTCTTCTTCTTTGAAGACTTGAACCTGGTGTCAGGTACAGGCATTTTTTAGAGGTGAACCGAGAGGCAGCACAGAACTGGGGAGTCAGAGTTGAGGGACCAAGCCCTGAGACCGAGCTGAGGGATGCATAGAAACACATCCGAGGCAGGAAGATGGTTGTAGCTCAGACAAGATCACTGTAGACAAATGCCTTTGACTTGTCTAGAAGGGCTCAGCCTGCGTAAGTGGAGCCAGTCCAGAGCCTAAGACTACTCCACAGTTGGAAGATGTCAGGAAGAGCTATGACTCAGTGGTAGAACATAAAGTCATTCCCCGGAATCTTTAGGTAGCGCTCGGGAAGAGCTCTGTCTGACTAAAAGTCATAGTAGATAATACCAAGGTCAGTGTACCAATGGATTGATTTTACATCAGGCAGCTTCCTCTCTTTGAGTGTTTCAAGATGCAATTCTCCCTGCGTTCTGTGTACAGCTGCAAACAGAACTAGAAGCACCCACATACCCTGCAACACGTTGCAATGAAAAACCAGGATGCCACCTTCCACGTCCACACTCTGACATGAGTCACATGACCCGCTTGAGATGTGGACTCTAAAAAGTGCTTTTTTCAGGCATGGCACCCAAAAACACATGTTTTGGGATGCTGCACAAGGTCTTCCTGTCTCCCAAAAGTGCTCTTTGTGGGCAAGATTGTGGCATGAGATTGTGGTGGCCAAAAAGATCACCACAATCATGGGGGACGGATGGTAACTGGGACAATTGGGTATGTAGCCAGTTCTAGCCTCTGCAGCTTCTGACACTATTGGCCCATTTGGGCAGCCTGCTCCATGTTGTTACTATTTATTAAGTTATATACAACTTAATGCCAAAATAGAATTCCATTGTGTGGTATTGTAAAAAAACAAAGAAAAAAGTGTGGTATTGTGAGGTTGTTGTTGTGGTTTTTTTAAAAAAGAAGGATTAACTTCAAACTGTTTATTAGTGAACAAAACAAAAACATGATAATCTGTCTATTGTGGACTTCCAGAAGTGTGGTCTGATCAGAGATGCTCACTTGGGGAGAGTGGGTACTTTATATCAGAATATAGGATTCCAATATTGTTACCATTGTCCATCATGAGTTCTCTAATCTCTAAAGTCCTTTATGAATACACCCAAGAAAAA
This sequence comes from Podarcis melisellensis, assembly GCF_964234715.1. Taxonomy (NCBI): domain Eukaryota; kingdom Metazoa; phylum Chordata; class Lepidosauria; order Squamata; family Lacertidae; genus Podarcis; species Podarcis melisellensis. Next base: position 23,117,549 of record NC_138530.1, on the reverse strand, counting down.
TGAAAATATTTTGTGTGTGGAAACATTACATAAAAATAGCAATGTTACAACATTCTCTTGATAACGCTAAACTCCTATGGACAATTTTTCTAGGCACTTTACTTTTGTACTGCAGAAACCATTATTTATCAGCATATTGGTACATTTTTCAGGCTGGCTTGCTCCAGCCTCCCTGTTCTAATATTGCACCCAGGTATCTAGGGTGGAATTATTTTAGAAATTCTGGCTTTTTTCACAGTTAAATAGAAGCAAGGAAGGACTGTGGAAAAAAGGTAGATCATTTACTCTACTGGTGGTTTCCCACAACCCTGCCCTTAGTGAAAAGAAAATCAGGATGTTCTGAATCGATATTAAGTCCTCTGCAGACTAAATTATTTCCTCAGTCTCTTCAATCTTCATTTCTATCAGCTCGTGTATGTGTGTGTGTGTGATTGCTGCATTTGTACAAGACAAAAGATCAGAGTAAATGCACACACACATAGATTTTAAGGCACGCTCTCATCACCTGATGAACTGCAACACTGAGTGATGTTTGAGCAATTGCAGCTCTTGCAGCCCATATTTAGGAAACACTGGCTCTTCACAGACTATCTACATCTGTGTGCAATCACTATGTGCAAGAGAAGAGGTATTGCAGCAGAAAAACTCATCAAGAGTTTCCATGCACAGGTCTGGTGAAAAGCTACAATCGACCAATGTGGTTGCTAGTGGAGCCATTCCTTCCTCCATGCATTGACTGAACACACACATTGTCTTCGCAGTGAAAATGCAACATATTTTTTCTGGATTCAGTTTACACATTTAGCTGCTAGATCTGTAGTATTGTGCAATATTGCGGTGAGAAATTATGTGTGAATAATCTCTTGGAATCCTGGACGCTACAAGGCAATGGAGCGGGTGGAGGTGTAATAACTTGTGAATATTTTTCAATAGTTAGCCTGTGATTCATCTCCCCAATAAACTGCTCATGCAGAGAAACTTTGCAGTTGCTTGTTAATCTCTCTATATTTTCAAGAACTTCAAGGTGCTATGAGCCTATATAATACGTTTTAATTTAGCTGTGTTTTGCTAACCCAGGCTCATTTTAGGCTTTCTTGTCCTCAAACGAAATAGCTGTAATATAGGTTCTTTTGTAAATGTCTTTTTTTAGCTTAATGCAGGGAATGACTATGTTTTTAAAATTGTCTTCATTGTGCTAAATTGCCACTCTTGGTTTTTATATAACCAAAGAATATAGAAAAAATCATATTGCATTAGCCAGAACTTCAGGAGCAATGTGACTCTGAGTGACAGCTTGGATTTGTTTAAACTTCATAATGCAAGGACCATTACCATGAAAATGAATGATGAAGCCGGTTGCATGATTGAACCATATTATGCCTTTTAAAAAATGCCATAAATTTGTCATTTGTATGTATAAAATAAATATCATACATACAGAATAAACGTAGTAAATTTGGACTAGCAGAACTGGTAGGGATTGAAGAGTTATAGCTTAGTAACTTCGTAATATGTAGTAGGGCATCTACTTTCATGCAGAAGATCCCAGGTTCAATCCTTGGCATGTTCAGGTAGGGTTGAGAATGTTTCCTTCTATCAGTCGGTCTTTGTAGATAATATTGAGGAAGATGGACCAAGGGCAGCTTCCTCTCTTCCTCTGTTAAGGTCATCTGCTGCCAACACCATATGTATGATGTACTCTTTGCATGAAGGATGTCTGGCCAAAACACTGAAATTCTGGAATTCAACACTGGAATTCAACATTGTGCTATGGCAAACATCCAGTCAGGGAAAGCATTGCAGCTTGCCAGATAGAACAACCCCCCTCCTGAACCACCTACATCACTGCTCTGAGGGTTCTCCTGAACCCTCCATGACCCCATTTTGGGGACACTGTTGGGGCATGGGAGGAAGCCCTGTCATGCAGGCTGCAGCTCTTGTGCATGGCTTGTGTTGATTGGATTTGTTGGGTGACTCTTGCCTTACATTTAGAACGAATTCAAATCAATGTCATGCACGAGGAAGCCCGTCATACATCAGTGTCCTTCAGCTGCTTTTGGGTCTAGTATCTGGAGCTTTGTGTAAGATCTAGACTGGAAAATTGCTCCAGATCCTGGTGATTTGAAACATGTAAAATATGGACTGGACTTCCCGACATGACAACATGATTTTAAGGCAGTTATGAGCCATCATTATAGTCTTTCACAGAGTTACCCACTTAAAGCAGACTTTAGTGTCCCATGAGGTTAAATTGAAGAGTATTACATTTAGGCTGCAATGGTCCTATACCATAATTCGTTTGGCTACTGTTCAAAACATATTTGTTTAGGCAAGTTAATCCAGACATGTTGACATGTGTTTTAATCTGGTTTTTAGCTTATTGATGATTTAAAACATTGATGATTTAAAACATAAAACAGTCGAGCAGAATATAAATCTTGTGAAATAAATAAATAAATATACCCACTTACCTGTTAAAGCCATTAAACTCAATGTGACTTAACTTCTAAGTAGATGTGTATAGGAAATGACAGAAGTGAACCCTCAAATATCCTTGTATTTTTTTAATATATTTTATTGAATTTTGACATAAATATATTTCACAAACATACAAAAGACAAAACGAAAAAGAAAAAACAGAGAAAAAGAGAAAAAGAGAAAAATAAGAAAAAAAGAAAAACACGAAAAACATACAACTTTAAACCCTCAAATATCCTTGTAGGTGACCCTAAAAGCTCCGATTGGTCTTGCCTCTGGGACCTAGGACATGCACCTTACGTGTTTGCTTTCAGAAACAATGATGTCCCTTTGGCAGGGATGGCCCAAGACATTTTGGCACCTGAGGTGAACCACAAAATGCTCTGCTCCTTCTAGGGAAGAAGGAGTGAGTGAAGATCTACTTCAAGAACAAGGGCCAAAAAAAAAAAATCAATCTGCATTGGAGGAGGAGACTAGCAGTATCCTCTTTTTCACCAGGAGACCACTGTAGAGGCAGCACTGGGGATAGGGGGGCTGCCAAGGAAGTAGCAGATCTGGCCTCCAAGGAGCTGTGACAACAAAGGCCATGGACTCTGCATTCCTTGAAGGCTGGATCTGCCGCCCCTGTGGATTCTGCTGCCTGAGGCAGTTGCCTCATCTTGCCTCATGGATTGGCCAGCCCTGACCATGACCATGGGTGTGCTCCCAGAAATGTGCTTGCTCTGTGAAGCATGCAGCCACTCTAAGTATTGCACTACTTCTGATTACTAGCAATGGAATCCCATATGTGTCTACTTGTACATCCTATTAACTTCAAGGGAATTTACTCTTCCGGAAATGGGTACAGGATTACAGCCTAAATCCCACATTTTTTCAGTTATGATTGAGACAGGCTTATTATGTTGGACATGGGCTATTATTAATGCCAAGGTCTCATTGGTAGTTACCACCTGAGTCAATTTGTTGACTCAGGTGATAGCTACCCATCATTCCAGAAAATATCTTATTATATCTTAACTTAAAAAGCAGCCAAAGGATTTAAGTAGTTATTTTTTAAAATAAATAAATTAAATAGATAGTGTTGCTGGGAATTGCTTTGGACAGGTGAGAGGAATCTGGGTGGATGGCGAGAGAAGACATACACACACACACACACACACGAGAGGCAGAATAGTTACCCACCTTTCAGAGCTTTAGGGAAAAGGCAGTAAGAGCATAGCTACAGAGCAGTGAAATGCAGTGACTGTCATTTAAAGGACATCTTTACATATATTTTGGTGAAAATTTAAGTGCTCTGGAACAGGGAGAATGGACTTATGTGTACAGAATGCAAACAAGGACAAACAAATAAAAGTTAGTCATTTGCCTCTTGTCCAGATGAACAGTTTGACCCCAGCTCTGCTGAAGATTCCTCTCAGGGTCTACAAAACCATAGCTTGTGTTCATAAGTTGTTAAGACCATGAAGAATATTTCATTGATCATTGTTAAAAAGCACTGAACAGCTCATGTGCTAGAAAAAGTGGGATTCATATATATATATATATATATATATATGCTTTCGTAGATTTTCACGGGTACAGGAATGCAGGTTTTGGTGTCCTCGGGTGTCTTCCCGTGTAAAAGTTGGGGTGTCTAGGCGACGTTTCGACGAGGTCTCACTCGTCATCTTCAGATGGTGGCTCTTCGGACTTCTAGTTTCTCGTAGGTTCTTGTCAGCTGGAAGGTTTCCTCCCCGTAGAGGTGAGATATTTGCTTTCGTAGATTTTCACGGGTACAGGAATGCAGGTTTTGGTGTCCTCGGGTGTCTTCCCGTGTAAAAGTTGGGGTGTCTAGGCGACGTTTCGACGAGGTCTCACTCGTCATCTTCATGAAGATGACGAGTGAGACCTCGTCGAAACGTCGCCTAGACACCCCAACTTTTACACGGGAAGACACCCGAGGACACCAAAACCTGCATATATATATATATATATATATCCCGTTGCTCGGTCCCTGCTCCTGCCAACCTAGCAGTTCGAAAGCACGTCAAAGTGCAAGTAGATAAATAGGAACTGCTCCAGTGGGAAGGTAAACGGCGCTTCCGTGTGCTGCTCTGGTTCGCCAGAAACGGCTTAGTCATGCTGGCCGGAAGCTGTCTGTGGACAAACGCCGGCTCCCTCGGCCCATAGAGCGAGATGAGTGCCGCAACCCCAGAGTTGGTCACGACTGGACCTAATGGTCAGGGGTCCCTTTACCTTTACTATATATATATATATGTGTGTGTGTGTGTGTGTGTGTGTGTGTGTGTGTGTGTGTATGTTTCCCCTGCTTTAGTTACCTTCAGTACAAGACTGTTCATGTTTGCTCTGAAGTAAGTCCCACTGTGTTAGGTTTGGCTCCCTAGCAAATGAGTTTAGGATTGAAACATTTACCATTCTTCTATGTTAAATATACTACTACTAGATTCATCATTCTTAACATTTTCCCGTTTGAGCAACATGTGCAAATGATTGGCTGCGCAGTGTATAAATCAGCTAGTTGTTTCTGTAGATCAGGGATGGGGAACCTGTATTCCTACAGATGCTGTTGGACTCCAACTCCCATCAGGTTCATTCAGCATGACCAGTGGCCAACAAATATGGAAACTGTGGCCCTTTAGTTGTTGTTGAAATGTACCTCCCATTATTCCTGACCATTGGCCATGCTGGCTGGGGCTGATGAGATGGGAGTCCAATAGCACTTTGAAGGTTACAGGTTCCCCATTCCTGCTGAAGACTTTCCTTCAGTGGGCCAATAAGCATATTTGTGTCTAGAACGACTCTTGAATGACTCAATGCTTGTTTCATTTCAGTGCGGAAGCAGTTAGAAACCTTCTCACGGTAAGTGCCTACTCCACTGGGAGCATATTCACTAAAACAGCAACATGACCTTCCATTTTATAAGTCTGCACAGCTTTACCTTTTGATGCTAGTAATTCACTTAAGAGGGCTCACAGTAGTCTCACCACACTGCAGAAACCATTTGCAATTCTCAAGGTACTTTTTATCCCCAAACAATTGGCTTCCCGGGTCTGTAATATTGCTTTGTGCTAATAATTTTCCTGCTTTCATTTGAGATATCTGGAACCCTCTAGAAAGTGGGGGCGAGGAAATAGGTCTTAAGTACCACTTCATCCTCTTCTGCTTCTCTTTAATTGACCCAGTGGAAAAAGGGAGGATATTGCAAGTGTTTTAGCAATTATCCCAAGAAATAAGAGATTCAGTGGGTTTGCGTTTATGAAGTTTAAACAGCAGCTTTGACACCTTTTCCTATTGCTCCAGATCAGGATCTTAATGATTCAACCCTGTACCCACTTGCATGGGAGCAGGCCCCTTTGAACTCAGTGGGGCTTACTTCCGAGTAGACATATATAGACGATTGCATTGTTCCAAACTGTATCATCCAGACCGGGCTGGGTTCCTTTCTTTGGGTTGCAAAGCCTCCTGACTCTTAGTCAATGAAATGTTCACAGGGCCGGCTCCCTGGCTCCCCAGCTAAGTAATTCAGTAGCATACCCCCCAACATTCCTCAGGTAAAAATAGGGACATTGTATTCTACATCATCATCACGGCTGCCCCCTTTCTTTTGCACATTAATTTTTTTATTAACGTTTTTGATGATACAGACAACCCTCTGAAGCCCATCTAGCTCCAGCACCCACCCCAACCCCCATAACCTCCTTGTCCCCCACAACCCTCAGCTAGCTATATCTTTCCCCATCACCCCCAGGGCCTGTTCTTGCCCATCCAACTGCCCCCTTCTCTTCAAGCCTGACCTCCTTCCTGTTTTTTATCTGGCATGACTGGCTGGATCAGCAATATCAAAAGCAACACGATGGCCAGAAACAACAACAATGTGAACAACTTTATGGAATAATTCAAAACAACAAAACTAACAAACTAAAGTCTCTGAAAGTCCTTAAATGAATAACGGTGCCAGACTTTACCCGGCGCAGAGCAAGATGTGAAGCTTTGTATAATCAGCAAATGTCCAATTCTGATGTCCAACTCTGAACTCTGCTGAACAGTGTTTCTGGATAACAACTGCTGTTTCACTGAATTCTTCATCAGCCAATTAGTTCAACACTTGTAAGCAGAAAAGAGACTTTAGTTTGTTTGTTTTGATGTTTGAATTATTCCATAAAGTTGTTCACATTCTTATTGTTTCTGGCCATCGTGTTGCTTTTGGTATTGCTGACTCATATTTTGCAACACAGGGGTTGGTTTGTTTACTCATTATGACCGGCTGAATGGCTAGCTGGGCTCCCCTCCAGGCCGGACAGTTGCAGCCTCCCTTGGTGGGAACAGCAACGTTGGCGGGGTCTCTGTCGCCTTCCTCTCCCTTCCTCCTCCTGCTGTTTCTGCTACTGCTGCTGCTACACCAGCCAGCTGGCCTGTCTGCCTGGCTCCCTCCCTCTTCCCCCAACCCCACCTTCTCTGACTCCCAGGAGCAGCAGCAATGGAGGTGGTGGTGGAGGAGGAGAAGGCAGTCTCAGTCACCAACTTTCTCTTCCTTCCGCTTCTCCCAAAGTGGAGTCATTTCTGGTTAGCGTACCTTAACAAAGATGGGAATTCGAGGCTCTACATGACAAACTGAGAAGCCATGATGCCTTAAGGGTTTTCATGACACGCTGATGTTGGTGAGAATTTCTTGGGATTGATTATGAGGGCATGTTTGGGATTTGGGGCTATATCAGAGTCTAGGCAGCCGACAGCAGAGAAGGGATTCCAACCAGGAAAGAGAATTGTGGGGCAAAGAGGAGGAAACAAATACTACAGAAACTACATTTTTAGTCTAACAGGGTCAGAGAGCCTCCAGAATTTATGGTGAGCCAGCAACACAGGGAAATGAGCACTGGTGCAGTTTGATATTAGAAGGTCCTAGGTTCAATCCAGGAGGGCGTTTGTGGTATTGTCTCATAATCTATACCAATATCTATATAGTTGCTTAGTCACAGAGGTTCAGCTACTTAACCTGGTGTGGAAAACCGCAGATGACTTAACTTAGTGCTTGAAACACTGCAAAATATTTTGAAAAAAAAGTTTCCAAGCTGTGTCAGCAATTTTGTGCAACTTGAAGGGATTAGAATTACTTTGTTTTGCAGCCAGGCAAACTTCACTGTACAAGAAATCAGGAAGGGGAAACCCTTCAGACGTATACACTAAGCTATAATAAAGAACCAAGAGGCATTGTTTTCAAATACTTCATGAAGGACTTCCAGCAGTGATAACCACAAGCTCTGATGCTGTATTTTGCAGTTTCTGGACAGTCCCAAGCAAAAGCTCAGTCGGTAAATTAATCACGATGCATTACAGTAATCTAATCAGGAGGTTGCTTTATAAAATTCTTACGTTTGATATCCACGGAGCTCAAAGTTGATTGTGTGGTTCTTCCTTCCATGTTATCACAGCAAGAACCTGTGAGGTAGGTTATTCCGAGAATCGGTGGTTGGCCTGCGGGAGATTTGACAATCTAACCATTACACCTCATTGATTACCAGAATTATCATATGCAGGTGCTCTGTGCCACAGATGCCACAAGTAATAACAGTGCGCCAGTATTTTAAAATGAAGCTGGTTTGAAGTTCCCAGAAATACTTGATAGTTTACAGAGAGTAGTTTCCTTGCATAAATATTGATGCTGGGTCTGCAGAATATTATTGGGAGGGAAAATGAGCTTCCCCGATGCTGGCAAAGTAGGATCTCATTTATGCAACAGCCTCTTGTCATGATGCTCTGGCTTTCCTGCAGCACCTTGGGGCATTTGCTTTAGAATATCATAAATTGTAAGCCACTCAGACTGTCATCCGCGAGAGCCTTTGCAGTGAGACCAATCATGCCTCATAGGACATTTCCTTGCAGTTTCCACTTCCCCACTGCCTGACCCCCGTCATGTGAAATCTCTGATTATGGCACTCCATAAGGCTCTGAACAAAGAGACACTGGGGAAAGGGTTTTTTGAGTAGATGTTGATGGGATTTGCTCCAGATTGTGGGCTTCTTTCCAGACTTGATGGTACTACAGCCATCATCAGAGCATGTCACGCTGGTGTTAAATAGACGGTTCTGAGACCAATCTCAATAAAACTTAAATTTTATAGAATTGTACATGTTCCAGCTGTGGGTTAAACCACAGAGCCTAGTACTTGCCATTCAGAAGGTCAGCGGTTCGAATCTCCGTGACGGGATGAGCTCCCATTGCTCGGCCCCTGCTCCTGCCAACCTAGCAGTTTGAAAGCACGTCAAAGTGCAAGTAGATAAATAGGTACCACTCTGGCGGGAAGGTAAACGGCGTTTCTGTGCGCTGCTCTGGTTCGCCAGAAGTGGCTTAGTCATGCTGGCCACATGACCCGGAAGCTGTACGCCGGCTCCCTTGGCCAATAAAGTGAGATGAGCGCCGCAACCCCAGAGTTGGTCACGACTGGACCTAATGGTCAGGGGTCCCTTTACCTTTACATGTTCTAGAGTTGGAAAGGGCTCTAGCTTAGTGGTAGGATGCATGGTTTCATGCAAAATGCTCCTGGCATCTCCAAGAAGAGTTGGACTAGACCGTTGTCTGGAACCCTGAAGAGCTGCTATCAGTCAATACCATCAGGCAATACTGAGCTTTATAGACCAATAGCCTGATTTAGTGTAAGAGCAGCTTCTTAAAAAATAACCCCATCTTTTTCAAGCACTACCATAAGGATTTTCTACAACCATAATGCAGAACTGTCAGTTCAGTTTCTCCCAGTTTCTACATTTCCCAGCCTTAAATTCAGTTTGCCACATCTCTGCAACAATTCACAGAAGTTTTAGCAAATCCTTATTAAAATTCATCCATGTTGCAGGGCAGACTTCTCACAATGAACACATTTTAGTGCGCAGTTTTGATTAATATGCAGATTTGTGGAAATATCCTTGTCTAATATAATGCATTTTGTATGTTATTTTTTACTGATGTTTGCATTTTTGTGCACTTTGCTTGTCTGGAGAACTGCACCACAAAATTCAGAGCAATGCACCTTCCAAAGGATAATTTTGTTTTGGTCCACATATTGTTTTGAGAAGTGCATATTTAGGTAGTTTCTCATTAAAATGCAAGTGAAATTATCCTTGGTCCCTCTGATACTGAGGAATGCAAATGTCATGAATATTTTTCCCCCCAAAGTAATTTCAAATACAAGTATTTAATTATTTGCACTTAAGCCCTGTCTCAACCAGATCACAAACATTTTAAAACAAATGTTCCCAAACTGAGCAAGCATTGGCCATTTTGTTTGAAATTATTAAAACTCATTAAGCCAAACAAACACATTATTGACCTGCTTCTGATTTGCATGTGATGACTTGTGAACATCAAGATGAGTTCCTCAGCTGTCTCTTGGGCAACCTTTCTTTAGCGGCCAAGGTATTCAGTTCACAAGGGAATGTGGTTCTGATTAGGGAGTCTATTTAGGAAAGTGTGTGGTGAAAATGCAGAATGGCAATTCAGTACAGAAAAATGATAATTAACATAATCAACATAGTCTCTTACAAGTTATTCCCAATTCATTATTATGTTTATTTCATAATAGGAAAGCTAATCCTTCTATAAATATTCAGAAGCCAGTCTTCTGCTTACTAACAGCAGCAAGATTGATGTTTGCTAAACATTGCAAAAGGCAGCAGAGAGCTAAGAAAGGGAATTGGTTGAGCGGGCTGTGGGAGGTGATTAATTTGGTGAAAAATTCCAAAAACTTAGTGTTACGTGCAAAAATGTATGGGAGAGTTGGAGACTGGTTGTTTCACTAATGCAGTTATAGCTCTTGGGTTGTTCCCAATGAAGTCATACACAGAGTTGAGTTCAGTGGGTCAACTCTTGAGTATAGCTTCAATTACATACAGCTGTCAATTTCAAATGTCGAATATCTGAAGCTGATTTAAAAGTGTGGGGGTGGGTGCTTAGAAATGATTTCTTTTATATACAGTAATTGTACCATGCTTTTTCTGTATGTATCGTTCCTTCATGCAGTGTGTGTGTGTGTGTGTGTGTGTGTGTGTGTGTGTGTCTAATAATTTACAGTGCATTTCTAGCCATGCCTACTCAGAAATGTCCTATTGAATTCAATGGGACTTACTCCCAGGTTAGTGGGGTTAAGATTGCAGCCTTCATGATCATTTGATGATCGATGCATAATTGCAGTGTTCTGAATACAGAAATTTTAATTTTGAGTTTCTTTCCTATGCAAACTGTTCAAAAATGAAGCTGGACTTAATGACAGAAGTGCAACACCAACATTATTTTTCAACCAAATATCTCCTCATAGATTTGCTTACACATGTGGGAAGGTGCATATTCTAATTCATCAGGTTTTCTGTTCCAGCAGTGACTGTCTGCAAGCACAAATACTTCTCCATCTTACCATTCAAAACATGCTTGCTCAGATTGTGTTTATAGCACACTCATCCTCTGCATGTCTGTTCAGAAGTAATTCCCACTTGTTCAGTGGAGCTTATTCCTAGGTAAGTGCACAGAGGACTGGAGTCTTAGAGCCCTTAGAGAGTTGATATTCCTATCATCCATCCATCTATCTATCTATCTATCTATCTATCTATCTATCTATCTATCTATCATCTATCTATCTATCTATCTATCTATCATCTATCTATCATCTATCTATATCTATCATCTATCTATCTATCATCTATCTATCTATCTATCTATCTATCTATCTATCTATCTATCTATCATCTATCTATCTATCATCTATCTATCTATCTATCTATCTATCTATCTATCTAATCTATCATCTATCATCTATCTATCTATATCTATCTATATATCATCTATCATCTATCATCTATCTATCATCTATCTATCTATCTATCTATCTATCTATCTATCTATCTATCTATCATCTATCTATCTATCTATCTATCTATCTATCTATCTATCTATCTATCATCTATCAATCTATCTATCTATCATCTATCTATCTATCTATCATCTATCTATCTATCTATCGATCTATCATCTATCTATCTATCATCTATCATCTATCATCTATCTATCTATCATCTATCTATCTATCTATCTATCTATCATCTATCTATCATCTATCTATCTATATCTATCATCTATCTATCATCTATCTATCAATTTATCATCTATCTATCTATCTATCTATCTATCTATCTATCTATCTATCTATTATCATCTATCTATCTATCTATCATCTATCTATCTATCTATCTATCTATCTATCTATCTATCTATCTATCTATCTATCTATCTATCTATCTATCTATCTATCTCTATCTATCATCTATCTATCTATCTATCTATCTATCTATCTATCTATCTATCTATCTATCTATCTATCTATCATCTATCATCTATCTAGCTATCTATCATCTATCATCTATCTATCTATCTATCTATCTATCTATCTATCTATCTATCTATCTATCTATCATCTATCTATCTATCTATCTATCTATCTATCTATCTATCTATCTATTCTATCATCTATCATCTATCTCTCTGTCTATCTTACATGCGCATCATACTGTGAATTTAACTCAGGCTATCTTTGTCATGTCAAATATTTTTCTTTATCTTAAAGATCTTCTTTATGAAGATCTTCCCATAAGTAGTGTAATATGAAGATTCCTAAGCAGGTCTCTTTCATTAAGAGGTTTTTTTTTACTGTTATAACTAACTTCTCACAGAAGAGATACAAGCCTTTCCCCACTCATTGTCACTGCTCATAGTAGTAATTTGGATGAGCTATTCACAATTGCTTTTACACCCCACCATTATTCTGTCCCCTTCCACACTATCAAAACACTGTCCTTTTTCAAATTAGAAAAAACCCAGTTTTATGCACAAATGTGTAGTAACCACTCTGAAAAACTCTCCCCTCCTCCGGTCTGTTACATCTGCTATATCTCACTTTTCTCTCACATGATGTAGCTCAACACAGCATGCAGAGGGGTGGGAAGCAAAATGTTAAGGCTTGCAATTGAGATGTACTAGAGTAAAAATAGATTTACATTTCTGGAGATAACACTGTGCTGCATTTACATCGAAACAGAGAGCTGTAAAGGTTGCACCAGCCATTTTTGGGCTCAGTTTTGGCATTTTTAGGCTGCAGTCCTATGCACACTGGGAATAAACTCCACTGGATACAACCCGTCTTACTTTTGAGTAAACATGTTAACTGTCGATGACTAGCGATGCAATTTGGGTTGGAAGGATCAACTTATTTCTGGTCTGTGTCAATGTCACATGAGTTCTTTCATAAGTCCATTCCATCCCATTACTGCCTTATTTTTATTTTTAAAATCCACATGAAAATTCATAAATTTATTTCAATGCCTATTTGTGCTTTATCTTAGTGTTTGCATTTCTAAATTTAATGTAAGCACATTTTAGTCTTTTTTGAACTGTGTTTCAAAATTCAGGCAAATGCAAAGCAGCTCAGGTCATTTTGCGTTGGAATTTGCAGAAATCGAATTCTTCAAGCACTCCTAAATACAACACAGTATCTTGTTAGTCACCTAGACACTGAAACCCTTTCACCTGTGTGGTAGGCCCATTGTGGGAAACAAATTTATCTGTCCTAGTTTATGCATATGGGAACTTGCACTACAAAAGGGGAATGAAGAAGTCCTCTCTGTGGTGCAGGTGTGTGTGTTTCTGCAGTCACAACTGCAGAAAGTTGTGAGATGTGGCTCACTGAGCCAAAGAGATGTGGCGCAAGTAGCTTGTCTGTTTTTGCAGATTAGCTTTCTGCATCTTAAAGCAGGGACATCTGTGTGACCACATCTTCATGCACAGGCAAATGCACCTCTGCATCAAAATGTGAAGTGGGTGCGATGAATCAGGCATGTTTGCAAGAGAACCAAGGGGGCAAACCACAGTTAGAATAGGTGGTCTCTCATAACAATGCGAGATGGTATCTGTTTTTAGGCATATTGAATTCATTTAGCAAACATAAAGAATTCTTGCTTTAGAAAAAGGCACACTGTGACAAAACCACAGGAAATTGAACTTTAAAGATGGCTGCCTCCCTCCTCATCCTTTGTGTTTATATGAGAGAGAGAGAGAGAGAGAGAGAGAGAGAGAGAGAGAGAGAGAGAGAGAGAGAGAGAATGGGTTACATCTTTATCCTCTCCCTTGCTATTAAAGGCTACAACGAGGTTCTCTTAAGCTTTTTTAAAAAACAAACAAACAAACAATGAACAAATAATGTGTTGAGTGTATGGGAAGGCTATGTAACTCCCATTTTCCATGTTTGCAGCTGTTTCCTGTGAACACCTTTGTTGTATTCTGTCATTCTATGTTTGTATTTAAGAAGTTTGTCCTGAGTAGGACCCAGTAGTCGAGGGAGGTGTTGAGAGTCTCAGAGCAAAATAGGCAGTAGGCAGGGGAAAAAATCAGGCAGAGAATGTATGTGCCTCTATGTGATTAATGAAGATCTCTTTAAGAATCACTAAGATCTATTTCTCATGGATATAGGGATAATTACCAGAACCTTATAGGGAGAAGGAGCATGATAATGCCCAGGACTTTTCTTCAGCTGCTATTCAATGGAACTCAGTTCCGGCACCTCTCAGGTGGGTGCCGCTGCCATTATAAGAGAACGAAGGAGATGTTCATGATTAGTTCTGGCACCATTTTTAAAAATAAAAACAGTACTGATAAGGCCAGTGCAGTAGATCCTGATCTACTCAGTGCTGACTGTCCCTAAAACTGGAGTGACCCTTGTTGTTTCCATACTCTGCTGATAGCATGGCTTGGCATGGAAAGTGATACTGGTGGCACTGGATGTTCAGGGCTGTTGTATGCATTGTGTGTCTGTGCATGCATGTGTGCATAAACCTCTTGAGTTGTGTATCTCAGGAATGCAACCTACTGTACAAAGGTAAGGGTCACATCCATAGATCCACCTATTTTTGCATCTGGTCTCGCCCACTGCTGGTATGCGGCCTCCAGAAGGTTGCCCATGAGAAAATGCAAGAAGTTTACAGCCATATTGGTTTTCCAATGCAAGTCAACGAGATTTCCAAAGATGGGTTGTTGTTGTTTTTTCTGGATCATAATCCAGATCTGGGTGTCAGGTCAGGTCTGCATCATCCCTTGCTGGGACTGATCTAAAACCTGAATTGTGCCCTGAATCTGATCAGGGGACCATGCACAGCCCTATCAGCAATGCTTGCCCACCTACAGCAAATCACCCACTACCAGCAGATCTCAATCTACTTCCTGCTTTATTCACTTTCCTCCATTTTTGTGTGTGCTTATAAATATGTTTTCATATTTTTAAAAATAAATATTAAAAAAAATAATATGAAGCAGAACATACTATGTGTGATGGTCCTGTAACAATGTGCCACAATACATTGCTTCATCTCTTTAGTCATATCTAGGCATAGTCTTTATTTATGGAAAGGAACTCAGTCTAAGATTTTATCCATTAGCACAAGGGATAATGGAAGCACAAGGGCTTCCTTCTGTGTAACCAGAACTCCTCCTCCTCTCCTCTTTCCTCATGCCCTCCAGATCTGTTCTAGGTTTCTCCCCAATATTCTGGGACAGATTTTGGGGTGTGTGGAGGATGCACGCAGAGAGGGAATAGAAGTCCATGCAACCCTTAACTCACAGTGCATTGATCTGCACTCCACCTTAATAATGAATGCCTTTATTCTTGGGCTCATAAAGAATCTTACAAACTAGATTACATTTGGGGTGCAAAACATTAAAGATTGCAATTCAGAGGTGCTATTGTAATGTGGAAACAGGTAACACCGTGTTGCATTTATACATATTAAACAATTATTTACAAAAGAACAGCAGAGAATATCAACTCAGGCTGTGCAATCCTTTAAGAAATAAAATAATGCAAAACGGCCCCATTTGAATTTAATTTGGACTGAATAGAATAAATTAAAAATTCAATGAAAATTATTCAATCCAAATTAAATAATTATGAAGTGAAAAAACAGTGGTTCTTTCTTTCTTTGACAAGGTGTTGTCTTTTATTCTTTTTTAATATCTTTGATCCTCCCTTCCTTCAAATAACATGAATTAAATGTGTAAAGTTATTAATTCCAGAAAAGCATAATATTTCAAGTGAGATGCTTAAGGAGATGTAAGGGAAGGAGGGCGGAAAGGACCTGAAGATTAAGATAATGTTTCATAAATATTAAGATAATGTTTCATAAATAAAAGAGGATTTTTCATCTGTTCATAATTCCCCACTGATGTGCTATTAAAATTTGCGTGAGAAAAACTGTTCTGCTTGCAGGCAGAAGGGAATGGAATTTTAAACATTTGGTTCTCTCTCTCTGGTATCGATAGGCTATTTCTCCTTAAATATTGAACATCTCAATCTACTAGTCCTGAAAATGATAACAAATTTGCAGCCTTGTAACATATACTATATTGACTGATTTATAATCAGAATTTTATGTGTAGAACTTTTCTTTTATACTCCCTTCATTAAAGTGAAAATGTTTTCCTTTCAAACTACATTTTATTCTGCCACTAGAAAACTTGTTGCTTTCTGTAGACAGTGTAGACAGGCTTACATATTATTTACTGTTAGAATTTTGTACCAATTTCAGATATTCCCATTTATGCCATTTATTCCCATTTATGTACTAATATTCCCAGCGGGTGGCGCTGTGGGTAAAACCTCAGTGCCTAGGACTTGCCAATTGTATGGTCGGTGGTTCGAATCCCCGCAGCGGGGTGAGCTCCCGTCGTTCGGTCCCAGCTCCTGCCCACCTAGCAGTTCGAAAACACCCTTTAGTGCAAGTAGATAAATAGGTACTGCTTTATAGCGGGAAGGTAAACGGCGTTTCCGTGTGCTGCGCTGGTGCAGGCTCGCCAGAGCAGCTTCGTCACGCTGGCCACGTGACCCAGAAGTGTCTTCGGACAGCGATGGCCCCCGGCCTCTTAAGCGAGATGGGCGCGCAACCCCAGAGTTGGTCACGACTGGCCTGTACGGGCAGGGGTACCTTTACCTTTACCTTTATTCCCATTTATGCAGAGGGAAGCCTAACTGAACTCTGTGATACTTTTGCAGACATATATAAGTGTGTACAGGATTGTAGGCTAACAGTGCAATATATATAAGATTGCACTGTTAGCCCACAATCCTACACACACTTATTTTGGGAGTAAGTCTCACATCCCTAGCTGCTTCATCCAGACACAGAAATCCAGCTAATATGTTAAAGACTAAAATGCTCATTTTTAAAAAAGCACCCTTAGAAGCAAAGGTGTTTATATACAACTTAATACAGCTATGTGTGGATAGCATGCACATTTGAATCTGCACTCAGATGTGCATTCCACTGAAAGCAATGCACAGAGAGCATAGATGGCATCTGCATTCAGATGAGCATTTAAATGTGCTCAACACCTAGGGTTCCTCATCCAGCAACTGCAAAGCATGCAAAACCTCGCCCAAGTGGATTTCCTTAGCTGGAATGGAGTGATAACTTCTATGGCAAATGATCCTCTGGCTCAGGTTTCCGTTCCTGGTAGCTGCTGACAACTATGTCAGTTTGTTTCTGGTACCCAGCTAGGAATGTCAAGAGCAGTGGTTGAGATAGGGCAGGGGCAGAGGGGGCCTGACCCCTTATCTTCTGTGATGGCCCCCTTAAGATTCTTGTGAGGAGCAGGACTTGGCTAAATCCACAGTGGTACCTCGGGTTACAGACACTTCAGGTTACACGATTTCAGGTTGCGCACCGCGCCAAACCTGAAAGTACTGGAACGGGTCACTTCCGGGTTTTGGCACTCACATGTGCACAGAAGCACTAAATTGTGCTTTGCACATGCACAAACGTACCAAATTGCAACCTGCGAGTGCACAGACGCGGCACTGCAGGTTGCAAACACTGCAGGTTGCAAACGTGCCTCCCGCACGAATCACATTCACAACCCGAGCTTCCACTGTATAGGGCAGGCTTCCTCAACCCCGGCCCTCCAGATGTTTTGAGACTACAGTTCCCATCATCCCCGACAACTGGTCCTGCTAGCTAGGGATCATGGGTGTTGTAGGCCAAAAACATCTGGAGGGCGGAGGTTGAGGAAGCCTGCTATAGGGAGTCAGCAGTTGAGGCTACCAAATTTCACTAAGGACCGCCACATTTTGAGCACAGCTCATTTAAAATCAAAACAAATCTGTGGTGGTGCTCCTGTTCTGGATTTTGTGTTCCGTATCTCCTTCAAGAGGTGCAAACCACTTTGCAATATTGATCACACCCTTGTGCTTAGGACAGAGGCAGAGAAGCCTTCAGACGTTGTTGAACTTCGCCTCTCCCCAGCCCCAGCAAGCGTGGCCAGTAATTAGAAATGATAGGGGTTATAACCCAACAACACCGTGATGATCTCAGTTTTCTTGCGGAACATGCAAATGGAGATAGTCCACTCCACTTAGACCTTTAGTCAATTACCAGTGTTTCGCATCCTTGGGTCCCCAGCTGTTATTGGCCTACAACTCCCACCATCCCCAACCACTGCTCCTGCTAGCTAGGGATGATGAGAGCTGTACTCCAACAATAGCTGGGGACCCAAGGTTGAGAAACACTGAATTAGATCATCCATATTAGTCACGTGGTTGCATCCCACTCTGCTCTGGCAATGGATAGAATTGTGAAATTCTGTGGGAAGCTTAAATGACTTGGGAAGTTTTCACAGCAACTTTCCACCTGAGTTGCCCTTCCTGTGCAGTTTTGTCATTTCAAATACTGCTGAAGCAACCATGAAGTGGCAACCATGCTGTTCCAATAACATTCTCAGGGATAGCTCAGTTGGTAGAGCACGAGACTCTTGATCTCAAGGTTGTGGGTTTGAGCCCCATGTGGGGCAAAAGATTCCTGAATTGCAGGGGGTTGAACTATAATCCTTATGGTCCCTTCCAACTCTATGATTCTATGATCAGGCTAAATATATAGGATTGCATTGTCAGTCAATTTCTAACCAGGTGAATTTCTTTTGTTTCCCAAACCCGGGGTGGTATTCAGCTAAGTTTTACACAGAACAGATCTATTGGAATGAATGGACCAAATGTAGTCATGTATTTTATTTCCCAGGGATCTACTCTGAGTAAATCTTAGTTGACTTCCATCCTTTTCTCCATTAATGATCCTCAGTTCTCTGATTGGCTTAATAACTAGTTTGTATTTATAATAAAAATAATATATAAATCCCTGTTGAAAAATTGCTTACCTCTGCATCTCTCTGCTTTTTCTCCCCATACAGAAAACGCCGTAAGCAGTTTACTCGATCACAGCTGAAAAGAGCTTGTAGGACCCCGTGCACTTTAATTCTGAGGAAGGTGAAGTCCCTTCTGACTCACAAAGAGACTCAAGAGAATTTGAGCAATCATTCACAGCTGAAGATGCAACAGTGAAAAATTTGTTTTGTTGCTATTTTGAAAGCATCACCCTATAAAGAAGAATTTTCAGAAATTGGACAGGAGAAGGTTCTTTCTGTGTCTTTATACAGTGAGGACAGTTAAAGGCTGCATCTTGTTTTTATTAAAGAGTAAAACACAGTTTTGAACTTTTCCATGCCTTGAAGTAAGGCAACCGGGATATAAGGAGAATATGTCAAAAAAGTCAGAAGATGGATAATATACAGAACCAGACAACCCGCTAACCCACCATCAACTTTCCGTTGCTGCTTCCCCTGGGACATCATATAAACTTCCGTCAATAACATGAACTCTCTGAATGCAACTGTATGCATTCATACTATAGCATACTTCTGGTTCTGCCCTTTGAGGCTCCAGATATATGCACTATCCCACCCCAAGCATGGATATATATCTGTTGAAGCACAAATGCCAAGTTACATTGTCTTAACTTGATTTTGGGGTGCCCTGATTGAGGCATGTTGTTTTTCAGAAGTACTGAGAATCTTAGGTAAAGAAAGAACACATGTACACAGAAGAGTCTGAATGCAGACTGACGTTGGCTGAATTAGGTAACCAGCAATCCTCAGTAACCATCTCTGAAAGTGATTTTCTATCAAATCTTGGAAAGAAGCAGTACTTCTTACGCGGTGGTTTTTATGAGTAGCAACCGCTGGGCTGACAGTTATTTCTTTAATGTAACATTAAATCTGTCTCTCTCATTATTTATTGATATTGTTACAGAACCTTGAGTAGCTCAGACAGGCAGGCCCTTTCTTGATGGATGACGGTGTCCAAGTTTTGATAAACAGAAAAAATAATTATTGTCAAACAGGGACAAAGGCATGCAACAATCACTCAACACTCAGGCCGTGGCACGTCAAACATTTATATCACACACGCACACACCCATCCTGCAAAGAATCGTGGGAACTGTAGTTTAGCTACCACTAAGCTACCATTTCCAGCTCCGCAAAAAAAAAACTAGTGTTCCCGGGATTTGGAGTGTGTGTGTGTTGTGTCTGATTTAAATGTCTTTTGTGTGTGCTGACTTATTACGGTTGACGATTCCAGAAACTCCATAGGAATAGCCAAGCACCATCACCCCCTCTGATGTCAAACACAAGACATGACCACTGAGAAAGAGGAGGGAGGTGCCAGAATGCTTGGATGAATCTGAGATTTGCAGAAGTAGAGAAAAAACCCACCTTTTAAAAAACTACTAGGGGGCAAAACAGCAACAAGCAATCAAATTGAGCATGCTGTTTGACAGCTAGAAAAAAGAGGGTAACTTGGGGTTGGTGGAACAGGGAGTGAAATGTCCTGATTTGAGCCCTTGGTGGTGGGCATGAAACCCTGAACCATCGTACTGCAGGATATACAATGCTTCATTGTGAGTCCTACCGATAGTCTATAAACCCATTCTGCCAGAGGAGGAACCAATCCTCTGAGATGTAGCTGAGACTCTCATTACTCATTCCAGATCCCCTATACTAACTGTGCACCCTGGTCTGACTTGGATCTGTGCCCCAAACTCATTTGGGGACCTTACCCAATTTCCTCCCAGACCACCAGCCCTTTTGAAAGACCTGGATTGCTCCAGGTTAGACCTGATCTGACCTGGGCTGATCCAGGGCTGCATGAACCCCATCTGGCCAAATTCCAAGGCAAACTGAATCAACCTGATTTAGTTCTGGATCTGATGTACAGTCCTAGTATTAACCACACACTTTAAATATATCCCAATGTCTATACTTTTTGTATTCCATGATATGAGTTCCTACTATGGTTGAACTTGATCACAGTTCCTCCCAAAAAGATGTTTAAAAAGGCTGTCTAGAGTACGACAGCTCCAACAATTGTCATTATGTTCCAATCTATAAAATGATAACTATAATTGGTATTGGGTTGATTTTATTTTTAAAAAACATCAATTGTGGCAGATAATTATTACATAAGGAAATGTGTTGCAAATTCTCAGTTACACGAACTATTTTGTTGGGTCCTCCACTGCCTGTTTTTATGCCTACAAATGTGAATGTATATTTTTCAATAAAATAGAAAGGCCACGGAGTGTATTGTACCCATTTGGGAAATGCAGAAAGGGGGGTTGGGGTTGGGGGGGCAAATATCTTCTTCAAAAAACCTTGGTTGTACTTCTGAGTGCACCTGATGATGGGATTCCAAAACCATTAGAGCAATGACTCTGGATTTACACATTTTGCTTTGTAGCCTGATTGTTTGGGACTGGGTAACAATTTATATACAGGTATCGACTTCTGATTTAGCCCCATGTACAGAAAGCACTGCAAAATGAAATGTACAAGACTGTAGTGTAGTAGTGGGAAGTGAGAGATGAGAGTTTGGAAAGTCTGGTAATGTGTGTATCTGCATACAACTGTTGGGCACTCGTGTAAATATATCTCTGTACAATAAAGCTTCATTGTTACACAAATGTTTGATTCCCTCTGCACTCTGCAAGAAGAACCCCGAATCAACTGAATGCTTGAAAAGAAGATGCCATGTGAACCCCCTTTCTCCATATGAGCCCACCTGGACGCATCATGATCTGATCATGTTCTAAGGCCATTCTTCATGTCCCTCCTCCATGAGATGTCTGGAGGATAGCCACACAAGAATGGTGTGGCTTTCTGCAGTGGCTCTCTCCTTGTGCAATGCTCTCCCCAGGGGGGCTTGCCTGGCACCTTCATTACATATTCTTAGGCACAAGGCAAAAGCATCTCTCTTCTCCTAGGCTTTTGGTTAATTAAATAATCTATGGCCTTTAAAATGGTTGGGGGAGTTTGTTTGTTACTATGTTACGTATTTTTCTGTTTTTATAGTGTAAACTGCCCCGTGAAGGGTGGTATAGATCATGGTAGGCAAACAAACCCCTGGGGGCTGGATCTGGCTCAATCACCTTCTAAATCTGGCCCATGGACGGTCTGGGAATCAGCATGTTTTTACATGAGTAGAATGTGTCCTTTTATTTAAAATGCATCTCTGGGTTATTTGTGGGCATAGGAATTCATTCATCCCTCCCCCAAAATATAGTCCAGCTCCCCACAAGGTCTGAGGGACAGTGGACTGGCCCTCTGCTGAAAAAGTTTGCTGACCCCTGGTATAGATATCTTATAAATTTAATAAATAAATGGGGAATATTTTCAAGCCCACAAAAAGGCCAACCAGACATATGTGAAGTAAGGGAAACCTACTGAATGCATTAGCATTTAGATGGAAATATAGTATACATGAAGCCCTAAGGTTAATGCCTTTCCTCAAATCCTTGAGGATCTAAATGGGAACTTTACGCAGAAACTCTTTATGAGAATAATCAAATGTTGGCCTTGTCAACAATTGTTCAGTCAAAAGGCATCACATTCTTTTTCTAGCCGTAGACAAGGGAGTCCAGAAGAGTTGATCACGTGACCTGGATTGCTGGCTTCTAAACTTGTCTTTCCAAAGGTTCTATGTACTCATTCTGGCTCTTACCTCTGCCAAGTTTATTTGGACACAACTCATTTTGAAACACAGCCTTCCTTCAAAATCTGCACTTCTCTGAATTTTGTAGTGTGTTTCACTAGCCAAGCAGTGCATATACCCTGTGCATATACTGGGGTAAAGTGTGCATCAAATAGCTTATATTAGTGAAAATCATGGACAAAAATGCATTATACAAGGGAAAATTGCTTTGCAAAAACATGTTTATTAGGCAAAATTGCATACGAAAACATGTATATTGGAGGAAATTTGCACTAGAATATGCCTGAATTTTCATAAAGATTTGTTTTTGGTTTTAAATCACAAACTGATGTGGAAATGGGCAGAACTGAACATAATTCTGGAAAAGTGAGAAACTGAGCAAAACCAAAATTGAAGGAGAATAATTCAGAATAATTCAGGAAACCTTTTGAGAATTTTAAAGAAACGAGAAGACATATTCAAGTACAGAATATGTCTGTGGGGAATACAATATGTCACAATTGCATTTAGGTCTTCCTCCCCGCATTCAGCAAACTGTTTGGGGGCCTCCCACTTCACCTTTAGGCATCTGAATACCATCTTCTTTGAACAGCCTGGCTCTGCTTTCCTAATTGTTATTATTATTTAATTAATTTATGTATCACATTTTACATTCAAGGCACTTTACAAACACACAGTGAGAACAGCTACAGTTTTAAGTACAAAAAATACACATAAAGCTGATTTAGAAACAGTACCAAATGAACATCTAAGTCAGAGATCTTGGTTATACTTCTTAGTTATGGCTGTCCTCATGAAGGAACAGTGCCATGAGTCATGCCTGCAGGGTGAAAATGTGATTGGTGAGGATGGCTAAATGCACAAGAACATTTCTGGCCAGTATTGAGGGTCTTGAGAAGAAGGTAATTGTCACCAGTTGGTTGGCCATGGGGCCTTCTGGCGGTTCCTTCACTGTGAGAAGCCAAGTTACAGAGAACCAGGCAGAGGGCCTTCTCGGTAGTGGCACCCGCCCTGTGGAACGCCCTCCCACCAGATGTCAAAGAGAACAACAACTACCAGACTTTTAGAAGACATCTGAAAGCAGCCCTGTTTAGGGAAGCTTTTTAATGTTTGATGCATTACTCTATTTTAATATTTTGTTGGAAGCCACCCAGAGTGGCTGGAGAAGCCCAGCCAGATGGGTGTGGTATAAATAATAAATTATTGTTATTGTTATTATTGTTATTATATATTTGACTACACACAACAGCATTTTTATCTATGAACATGAGTCCCATCCACACAATGCATTTAAAGCATTCTTAAACCACTTTAGCAGTTATGGCTTCCCTCAAAGAATTGTTGGAACTTGGGTTTGTTAAGGGTGCTGGAAATGGCAGTTCTCTGAGGGGCTTTTCTATCAACTCTTAGCACCCGTAACAAACTACAGTTCCCACGATACTTTACGGAAAACCATGACCCTTAAATATATTGTGTGAATGTGACCTTACCCTTGGCATCTATGACTGCTTGGAGTACCATGCTCTACAGACATTTTCAATTTGGTTTATGTAATTCAGGGTCCACAATACAGAACTGAGAATAATCCAGAGGCCCCTTTCCCCAGCCAGAGAAACTCATACATAGAAAATGTTTGAACCATGCTCAAGGTGGCTTATAACATGGGGAAAAAACCATAATTTCAACATAACTAAAGTCGTCCTAGACAATAAAGAAAATATCAAAAATACACAGCTACACTGAACAATTTCCACATAAATAATAAGATCTAAAATAATGATACAAAAATTAATATCCATAGCAGCAACAATGCCTGTCCCCAAAGCAAATCCCGCTAAACGACACCCCAGCCCAACTCCAGTTTCTGAAATCTAGGATCACTTCCTATCAACCATCTCTTTGAAGATTTCTCAGGGCACTAATTGTCCAACTCAAATATACTCATTATTTTACACTAGGCATTGAACAGTTTTTTGTTTTGTTAATCTCCAGCTATGCTTTCTTGAGCTGGCAACTCTTTCTATACACTTGAGTACCATCTAGTGTGCATTGCAGGAATTATATGGTTTGTATAAAAAAGATTCCTTATTACAGCAGTTCTATACTGGAAGACAAATGTCCACCTTGAAAAAAACAGCCACAACACCCCACATTTCTGCTTAATATTCTAGCCTTCACTAAATAGTTTAATCTGAATTGCTTGTGAGCAAGGAAATGTAAAAATTATGGAACGGAAATACAAGAGTGAATAATTTTCCCCCTGGTGTGTACCAAGAACTCCTCTGACTTCCCAATGTTGAGGTAATTTTAATCTGTTTCAGTATTTTAACTTTTACATAACTTTTGTTTTTAAAATAGGTTTGTAATTTTTTTCTTTTACTATTTTATCTTTTGTAAATCACTGTGAGGGGTTTTTTAAACAATCAAGCAGTGTTCAAAGTTTATGAAATAAACAAATTAATGCTTTCTAATTACTTGGGAAGGGCAAGGCTGGAGATAGGGGAAACCAGATGTACAACCAAAATGAAGGATAGAGGATCAAATATTTCTGCTGCAAACAATTTCCTTATTAGTAAAAAGGATGCAAACTTCTAGCCCTCCAGATGTTGTTGGACTCATCAGCCCCAGCACGGCTGGCCAAGTGTTATAATCCAGCATCATCTGGCTGGCCGCAGGTTCCCCAACCTCACCCTATAAGGTGATTTCTCCCCCCCACCCAAGACAATATAAGTTTGTTAGCATTGAATCATCCATAATGCATGCCATTGTTCTTTTTGAAAAAGACTTCTGGAGAACAGATGTTCCCGCTGGATTGAGTTATCCCAAGAAAAGTGAATTATACCTGCATAACAGAGGAATGACATCCCCGAGGCATGCTTATAAAAAACCTCCCAGTTGCCCACTTTGTGCTCCTTTCCAGGCCAGAAAGTTATTTTGTTCTTAAATGCTGAAATGTGAAAGTTATTTTGTTCTTAAATGCTGTATGTCAACACAAATCTTAGCCATTGCTAGTTCAGCACTACAGGATCCCCTGTCAGGCTGAGACCATTGTTCTGGGTGGAAATGGACCTTTCAAGGGTAAAAAATGCAGTTGAATCTGAAACAGTGCTCTGTGAGCATGGTGAAATTTCCTGTCCTGTGACTGCCATTAATGTTTGAAAAATATTATCATTTACAGTGGTACATTGGTTCTCGAACTTAATCCGTTCTGGGAGTCCAACTCCCAAAACCATCCGAAAACCAAGGCATGGCTTCCGATTGGCTGCAGGATTTTCCTGCACTCAAGCGGAAGCCCCATCGGATGTTCGGCTTCTGAAAAACGTTCACAAACTGGAGCACTTAACTTCCGGGTTTGCGACGTTCGGGAGCCGATTTGTTTGACAACTTCGAGAAGCAAGGTACCACTGTACTAATTGTTTATATTTATTAAATGCCTTTCCTCAGTCTCACCTTTATAAACCCAAGTTTGGGTATCTGCACTTCTTTCATTTTCCATCACCACCAATTCACTTTCGAAACCTCCGAGCAGCTGGTGTATTTGGCTGGTGTTTAAGGCCAGAGCAAAAGTGCATGGAGCAACCAAGGTGATTTTACCATTGTATGTTAGTTTCTCCAAGCGTCTCTACCTTCCCTCCAGGCAAGCAGAAGTCATTATCAGAATCCCAGGACACATTTCAGTGAGGCAAAAGGGTGTGGTCTGAGGAAGGGTGTGGTCTGAGGAGGAAGAAGAGGAGGAGTTTGCATTTGATATCACTACCCTAAGGAGTCTCAAAGCAGCTAACAATCTCCTTTCCCTTCCTCCCCCCACAACAAACACTCTGTGAGGTGAGTGAGGCTGAGAGACTTTAGAGATTGTGACTAGCGCAAGGTCACCCAGCAGCTGCATGTGGAGGAGCGGGGAAGCGAACCCGGTTCACCAGATTATGAGTCCACCACTCTTAACCACCACACCACACTGGCTCCCAGTGTGTAGCTGAGAACAGTGTAGCTGAGAAGGGGGTGTTGCATGGGGAAAGTCCTGGGGCCCAGATAAAGAGACTTGATGGGAAGCATTTGTCCCCCATTAATGATGAAATTTGCATCCATGCAAGTGCCCTTTGGACCAGACTTTTAAGATGAAAATAGACTTGGAAACTTTGTTGATAAGCCAGCAAATGGCAGCATTTTAAGAACCATCCCCTCCATGCATTCTAGCACCGCTTTTCGTGAAACAGATCTTGAACGGATCACACAAAACTGAAGCTAATATGCATGCTGCTTGACTCCATGGAAGAATCTGTTCCCTGCAGTTGCATCTGTGACGTACCAACAGGTTTAGCAATAATTAACACTTCCTTCCTTGATGCTCCTCACAAACACCTACTAATAAGTTATTTGTGCTGGGAAAGCAATGAATCACTTGTCTAAAGGCGTCAGGTGCATATCTCTCTGGAGCTTCAGTTCTGTTACCTGCAATGCACAGTTTGCAGATCTTTATGGATTTTTCTGCTTAGAATTGGAAAGTTGGGGTGCCTTGCCTCACCTGCCTTGTTAAACAAAGGTGGTTATTATGGGCCGGGGTTGCTGTAGCTTGAGAAGTACTCTCAGGGCTGGCCCAAGACATTTTGACACCTGAGGCAAACCACAAAATGATGCCTCCCACCAGGGAAGAAGGGGCAAGTGGAGATCTACACCAGGAACAAGGGTGTAAGTGAAGATTTACGTCAGGAACAGGGGTGAGGGAATCAAAGACCATCTTGGAGGGGGGGAAATAACAAACAAACAAACACAAACAAACAAACAAAGAAACAAACACACAAACAAATGATGAAGGCCTACCAGGCTTGCACCAGGAGCAACACCTCAATGCCTTCCACATGCATTGCATCAGAAAGATTTTGGATATCACATGGCAGGACAGAGTCTCAAACAAAAGATGTGTGCTCCTAAGCCCACATTCCTAGCATGTTCACACTCCTGTCTCAGTGACATCTACACTGGCTCGGTCCCCAATGAAGTGCTCTTCCAGCACCAGGCCTGTTGGCAACTTTGTGTTGCAGTGATGTCTTCAAACATAACATGAAGTCTGGCAACATCAACTCTGCCATGTGGGAATCCCTTGCAAATGACCACAATGCATGGAGACAAACAGTCGGGTCATGCATCCATAACAGTGACTAGTGGAGGAATAACCTCTGGGAGGAGCACAGAGAGAAGAAACTCCATGGTGCATTTGCAGCAGCACAACCAGGTGCTTTCTTTTGCCTCAGCTGCAGCAAAACATGTCTCTCTTGTATCGGTCTCTACAGCCACAGCAGGCACTGTAACTCTTTCCAAAGGGGCACCCTTCCATTGTCTCCTGAGACAGATGGATGCCAATAACAACCTAATCAACTTGAAAAGACCGGTGGTCACTTCCATAGGTTTTATACTTAAATGAGCTTGAGGAAGTCAAGTCACCCTTCAGCTTCAAAAGAAGTCATTTCTTCAGGTTCTCTTTTGGATACAGATCAGCACACAAGTGTGCAGGCTCAGAAGGTGATTGGCAAGGTGAAAGCTTGGTGGAGCAAGCAAGCATGCAGAACTGAATGCACTTGCATTGTATTTGCAGTCATTCATAGAAGGCAAATCCCTCCCAGTTGTAATTTATGACAAGCTACAATTGAAATTGCTTTCAGAAGCTGTTAGGTTGCTCCACTATACAAAAATGCAAAAGCTAAATGTGTGTCCCTTTGAGAGATATTTGTATTCTTCAGCATGGCTAAAGGGAATGGTCTTGGAACTCTGGCTAGTATTCATAGAGACCTCTGTGTTCTACCTCAAATACAGTCAATGTCTTAGAGAATTAACTCTAAGAAGTTTTCATAAGTGTAATGGGGGGGAACCTCTGCAGTAGTGACTGTCCATCAAAAGCCAGCCCTTTTCATGGGACTCTGTGAGCTGGCTGACCCATCTCATGGCTGACCCATAGCTTGACCATTGGGAACATGCTGCTCCAGCACATGTTCTTCTCCTGCACAAATTGATCCCCTGTGTCACTTCCTGGTTTCTAATAACCAGCATTGACAATAGTGAACTGAGAAAACCACGGTTACCGCTCAAATTCTTCTTGTGGGCTTCCATGGGTGTCTGGTTGGCCAATGTGAGAACAGATTGCAGGACTAGATGGGCTTTTAGTCTGATCCTGTGGTCTTCCAGAAGATGTTGGAGTCCACAAGCCTTAGCTGAAATGGAAAATCACCAGGGATGGTACAGACATCTGGAAGACCACAGGTTCTGCAAGTCTGCAATAGTCTCTCCTTATATTCCAGAGAAATGTCAATATCTGGGTTCAAAATCCCACTCAGCCATTAAGCTACTGGGTTAGTTGATATCTCACAACCCTTCCTACCTCAGAAAGATATGAAAACGATCAAATGGGAGATGAAAATAATCCACACTTTTTTTGCATATCTATCTCTCTATCTATCTATCTATCTATCTATCTATCTATCTATCTATCATCTATCTATCTATCTATCTATCTATCATCTATCTATCTAATCTATCATCTATCTATCATCTATCTATCATCTATCTATCTATCTATCATCTATCATCTATCATCTATCTATCTATCTAATCTATCTATCATCTATCTATCTATCTATCTATCTATCTATCTATCTATCATCTATCATCTATCTATCTATCTATCATCTCTCTATCTATCTATCTATCTATCTATCTATCTATCTATCTATCTATCTATCTATCTATCTATCATCTATCTATATCTATCTATCTATCTATCTATCTATCTATCTATCTATCTATCTATATCTATCTATCATCTATCTATATCTATCTATCTATCTATCTATCTATCTATCTATCTATCTATCTATCTATCTATCATCTATCTATCATCTATCTATCTATCATCTATCTATCTATCTATCTATCTATCTATCTATCTATCTATCTATCTATCTATCTATCTATCTATCTATCATCTATCTATCATCTAACATCTATCTATCTATCTATCTATCTATCATCTATCTATCTATCTATCTATCATCTATCTATCTATCTATCTATCTATCTATCTATCTATCTATCTATCTCTATCTATCTATCTATCTATCTATCTATCTATCTATCTATCTATCTATCATCTATCTATCATTTATCTATCTATCATCTATCTATCTATCTATCTATCTATCTATCTATCTATCTATCATCTATCTATCTATCATCTATCTATCTTTCATCTATTATGTCAATAGTTGAAGCTGTTATGGCATTGTTATAAGAACCACCATCGAGATACACCTGAAGATTAATATGCTACTACATTCAGAAGAGCAGGCATTGGTACCAAATCTGACAATTCTACATGTCAAGTAGGAAAGATTTGTGCTCATAACGTTTGGCACGTACTTCCCTAAAACATTTGGAAGTATGCCTGAATCCTTGCTTGCTTGCTTGCTACTCCGAAATGTTTTAAAGGCACAGCAGCCGAATCTTAAACATATACATCCTTCAGACTTGGTGGGAAAACTTTATTGACCTTCCCTGGGATTCTATGAATCCATAAGCTTTCGGCGGATGTTTGTACCAGAGTGTTTACAACCAAGAGTGCTTTAAAACTTGCTTGCTTCCTGGGCTTCCTGTTAAAACTACAGTTAAAAAAAAAGATTAGGCACTCTGTTATGTTTTAAAACATTGAGATATTTCCCGTAGATACAAAATAGCACAAAGTTGCTAGTCTTTCTTGTAAATATAAAAAGCAAATGCAATGTAGTCCGTGTATGATATAAGGCTTCTGTCCCCTGTCTCAATATTCTGACCAGGAAGTGGTTTTTAAAAGCTTTCCCTTAATAAAATAAAATGTGTGAGAGTAGATTTATTTCGCTATATATTTCTGAGTCTCACAGCACAAACATGGTTATTCAAAAGAATCACTGTATCCAAAGAAGACATGTTGAAACTTGTTGTCAGGGGCTCAGGAGCAGAGGCACAGGGGAGAGAGGAAATGGAGAGCGAAGGAGAAGAATCTGAGGGAAGCGTAGGGGAGTATGACAGTGAACCGAGAGATTCCATGAGTTTCTCCAGCGAATCAGAAGATTCCCAGAGGGGGGCGCCTATGGCCAGGGCAAGGGGGGTCCCAGGGGGGACGCACCAGAAACAAGAGGCCAGCGGGGACTCCCAAAGCAGCAGCTGGAGATCGGGACCAACTTCCCCACCAGAGCGTAGTGGGGGGGGGGGGAAGAGTCCCATGCATCAGGGCCAGCGTCTCCTCCAGCAGGGAGAGAAGAGGAGTCAGGGCTGACCACGCTACATTCGGAGAGTGAGGGAATGGAGGGGAAGTCAGACCCAGCTAGCCGCCCCGAAGGGGGAAGCAGTGACAGGAGCAGTGTAACGGTCAGGAGGAAGGTTGCCGGCTGGGCGCGCGCGCCAAGTTCAAATGTACAGGCGCACGGGACAGCAGGAAACCAGGATGGGGAACCAGGTCCTAAAGCCCGCCGGAGGCAGGGGGAAGAATCAGGGGACTCAGCGTCAGAAGAATCCAGAAAGGGCAAAACCCCAGCAGACAGGCGGACCCAGAGGAGGAAGGAGCAAAGGAAGAGGTGGAGCAAGGCTACAGTTTTAAACTGGTGTCTGGGGGGAGGAGATTCAGACGGAGCTTCAGCGGTCTAGAGTTTGAGGCGTAGGGCTGCGCGCCGCGGCTTTGAAATCGAAACTGAACTTCAATAAAGACCTTTGTAAATAGCAACGAACTGGCGTTGGTCCTTTGTGAGCTGGGACCTCGGGCAGCTCTGACACTTGTGGATTCAATATTTTGTCTCACATTTCAAGTCTCTTTCGATGCAATAAATAAATAAAAGGAATTTGACCCTTGGAGCTTTGAAAACAGTGTTGGCTTGACATGGTGCTGACAAGATCACTCTGTCCAGCTCTGGGGAACCAGTGCTCCCCCAGATGTTGCTGGACTCCAGCTCCCATCATCCTTACCACTGGCCATGCTAGCTGGGAAAAACATCTGGAGATTACAGGTTCTCCACCTCCTTTCAAGATATACCACACCCAGAAAACTTTCTGTTTTATAATTTGCATAGTGTCAATACAGCTTTGTTGTTGTTGTTTAGTTATTTAGCCGTGTCCGACTCTTCATGATTCCATGGACCAGAGCACGCCAGGCACTTCTGTCTTCCACTGCCTCCCGCAGTTTGGTCAAACTCATGCTGGTAGCTTCGAGAACACTGTCCAACCATCTCGTCCTCTGTCATCCCATTCTTCTTGTGCCCTCCTTCTTTCCCAACATCAGGGTCTTCTCCAGGGAGTCTTCTCTTCTCATGAGGTGGCCAAAGTATTGGAGTCTCAGCTTCAGGATCTGTCCTTCCAGTGAGCACTCAGGGCTGATTTCCTTCAGAATGGATAGGTTTTATCTTCTTGCAGTCCATGGGACTCTCAAGAGTCTCCTCCAGCACCATAATTCAATACAGCTTGGGCATATATAAATAACAGTAGTTCTCCTCCCCTAATATACATCTCAGGGTATTTTTTTGATAGTTCCACCCACCTGACACATCATCTTAAGATGCCTAACGGGAAAATGGCTGACATCTTGTGCAAAAATAAGGCACAAGCACCCATATATATGAAGCCTAGCCAAAAGCATATTTTCTCAGATTATTAAGCCCCATTTTCCTCAGTGGGACTTGCTTCCTAGCAAGACTGGATTGCAGTCTTCAAGCACTGATGTAGCACAGTGGCTCAGAGGGTGAGCCACAAACCAGGGCAGTTCTCAGAATTTTATCTTAGACACGATGAACCCAATCGGTAGCTGTAGACACCAAGCTAGCTCAGATGTTATATGCCTCAAAACCAGGAAGAAGGAATGCTTTTTTAGCCTGAGGGCCATGTGTCCTTTCTGGAGGCCACATACCACAGCCCTTTTTCTCCATTCTCTCTTCGAGCAAGTGAGAGGCATTATCAACAGTTCAAGGAAACGTTTCAGCCAGCCAAGATACCCAGGGAAGGATGCAGGGCAGGGGCAGTGAGGAATGTGGCCTCATGAAGCATGGTTTTGGAAGGGTTCCAAGATCCAGATAGAGAAGGGCAGCATTCAGCATACCCATCAACTGTCGTACTTTAAGCGGGACATCCTGGATTTACACACCCTGGCTTCTGATTAGTTCCTGGGATGCCCTGCTTTGACTCCTGCAAGAGCACGGCCCTGAAAGACATGCTGTGTGTGTGTGTGGTGTTCTTGTGTAAGTCACCTGGCTCCTGTGGGACTTTGGTCCCAGAAAACGCATGTCCCACCGCCAAGTTTCACTTGGCAGCATGTTGGATGGTATGAATTCAGTCCCCAGGCCTGAGGTTTTCTGCCCCAGTGCAAAAATATGTTTAAACTTTAGACAAGGGGCGGGAAGTCCTGCAGACTTGCATCCTTGCACTCATGTGCTTCTCTGTATGTTTCCCTTAAGAAAATACATTTGTCAAATTGAAGAGAATGGCAATGAGAATTGTGCGGCCTGTGAGGTGTCTGCTACTCAGCTCCCAGAGATATAGAGAGTTTATGAGGCTCACTGCAGGGAAATGGAGGGGGAAGAGTATGCCACAATATAAGGGATGCAGTTAATATATCATCTTCAGACCTGGCCATTCACTGCAACAGAGGCCCTTCTCCAGGTGTCCCTGCCTTCTGAAGGCAGGTAGGTTGCAATCCATGAGAAGATCTTCTCTGTTGTATATTCCCTTCCTAACAGGAAGGTGCTTTCTTCATCTAGGTCATTACTGCTGACGATGACTGGCAAACGCTCTCCAGGGTTTCAGGCGCAAGTCTTTCCCAACCCTACCTGGAAA
Source organism: Podarcis melisellensis (assembly GCF_964234715.1). Taxonomy (NCBI): domain Eukaryota; kingdom Metazoa; phylum Chordata; class Lepidosauria; order Squamata; family Lacertidae; genus Podarcis; species Podarcis melisellensis. The sequence goes on along the minus strand of NC_138530.1, from coordinate 23,084,335 downwards.
TTCCAGAATTTGAGCATGCAATCTTTTCCATGCAAAGTGTGCTCTCTGGAGGTGCAGCTGTTATCCCTGACTGAATCCTAGACAGGCTCTTTTGATGCCTGGGCATTTTAGCACAAATGTAATACTTTAAAAAAGAATAATAATAAATCCACTACTTCTTCAATATTATTATTAAAAATTATTCCTGGTATCTAGCATCAGTGTTGCTATTATTAATTTCATGGTCTCGTCCCAATTTTTATAATGCTGTTTCTATCCTCGAGCCTTTTATTGTCATTCTCTTGCTGTTTTCTACTGTTGCTATTACTTGCCCTGAAAGCTGTGCTGAGAGAGGAGGGTATCATTCACTAAACTAACAAACCTTTTCACTTCCAATAAGGCAACCCAGATCTCTCTCTTTTTTTCCGGGAACGATACCTTCCGAGGATGAAATGTGATGGTATGCATGTCTAAAAAAGTGCCTAATGTGCATGCCTAAACCACACACAACATGTGTCTAGGTCTTATCTGAAATGTGATTAACAAACCCAGCAGATATTATTTCCAGATTAAGGAGTGAAAGTTATGGTGTGGTTGGCTTTTTTATGGTTTTTTATTGCAGTGTCAGGATGATCAATGAGTTGTTTTTACACTCTTGTCAGCTGAGCTCTTTTTCAATATGTTCCAGTTTTGAATCAACATGTTCCAGTCCTTGAGAACTACGACTGATGAGGAGGAAGGTTGTTAGCACTGCAGTAACATCTAACACCATTTCCTGACTGAGGGAAATTTAATTATTATTACATTCAAGCATAGCTGTCAACTTTCCTCTTTTCTTGCAAGGAATCCTATTCGGAATAAGGGAATTTCCCTTGAAAAAAAGGGAAACATTGGCAGCTATGCATTCAAGTCCCTGGGTTTTCGTGGTCATGGGACACTTTGTGTATGGCAGCTGTCTTTTGTCCAATTCTTGTGAAGAAACACATAATGAAGACAGCCATTCAACTTGATCCTTTACCTCTATACCTGTTGCCTGTAGCCTACGGCAAAATATAACGAGGTATTAGACGCATAGTGGGCAGAGTTAGATTGGGATCCGCTGGAGGTTCTCTGAGTGATAGGAAATAGGATGGCTAGGATCTTCAGCTCCCAATTGTTTAACAATGTTAACAACAAAATGACTGCACCCCTTGGGTTCTGAATGAATTCCTTGTGGGATGTAAAATTGCAGTCAAGTACAACATTTCTACAGTGACATGTTAGGGGATGTTTTGTACCACTCAGGAGAAGACTTCCTGTTTCCTCCTGATCTGGGACAGACTTCCACTACATGTGACTTGAAGAGGGTGTAGTCTGTTGTACTAGCATGGAGAATCAGATTCTTGTGTTTATTCTTTTTAAGGGGGATTGGAAGGGATTTTACCAGGAAGGAATCTTTAATAGTAAGACTCAGATGAGTCAGCAACAAGCTGATTGCTGCGTAATTTAAAAAGAGTGATGTTTGGAACTCTGCTAGAATATGGAACTTGCTAGCGCAAGTTAGGAAAGATATCATTAAATAATATATCCTCTCCTGCCTCCCTAATCATCCCACATTCCTGGGTGCAGAATTTTTGAAGTATGTACCTTTTGCAATAGGCACTTTGCAAAAAAAGCAGATCCCACCATTCTGAGGTCTACCTATTCCTGTATTGGGAAGTTTAGAATATCTAAAAAAGAGCTAATGGTATAAATTATGTCAGGGAATGGTCTGAAGATGAGGACTGGGGAATGCATTCTATGGCAGACTAACTTCTCTCCGATAGAGAGCTGGAGGGAGAAGAGTCCACAGCATGTTCAGAAACAGAGAGAGAGAGACAGAAGCTGAACAGCTTAGGGTGGAATTACCCAGTTATGAGATAATGACAGCAGAACCAGAAGGGAGGGGGCAGCTAGTTGAGATGTCACTTGAGAACGTTGAGGACCCCCCCTCCCACCATGGAATCAGAGGTCTGAATGTATCAGAGAACAGAGGAGTGAGAGGGAGGAACTTCCCATTGGCACCGAAAATGCTGCAGATGCCAGAAGGAGAATTAGACTAGCCAACTGCCCTCCTTGAGGAGAGCTGTGTATTTGCACTTGCAACATGATGCTGTAATAAAAGGACTAAAAATCTATCAACTGCTTGTTAATTCTTATCTGTGAAGTCACTGAAGGGAGGGGAGGACTCTCCACACCTGACACTATGTAATCTTTATGGAAGAAAATATGACAATTGTTGTGATTCCCACAAACAACAATCAACCTTCCCTGAAAAGTTACCTGTGGTTTTGCTCAGGGCTTCCATAGAACCCTGGAGCCTTTAAAAACCAGCACTTCTAGACTTTTGCAGTGTCACTTAAGCTGTGGTTGGTGTCTAACATTTGGACAGAGTGCAGTTAAAATCCTGAGGGAATGTTTCAAAGCAATGCGGGAAATGTTACCTATGGCCCATGTGTGTGTGTGTCTAAAAATGGGGTTGTCCCCCTGTCCAACAGGTGATGTAATGGCAAAAGTGTCATGTACAATGATGAAATTAGAGACCGTGACAGTTATATCTTCTGTGAATTTCAAGCTTAATACTAGACATTGTCATTGTACCATGGTAAGAATCCACACAGGCTTTCCATTTACATTCTCATCTTTTCCAGTTCATTAGACTTTGAAACTCTTGAGCAAAAAACCTGTCACTACAAAGCCAGGATGGGAAAGTATCTGGGTTTAAGGCCAAAGTGCCATCTGTAGACACAGCTGCTTATGCATAATCTGGAGCGGGTGTCAAAAACTACAAGTCCCGGGTGGTAGATTAGGGAAACCATATGGGAGAAAATGAAACAACTTGACGGGCAAGCATTGCAAATTCTCTAATATAAATGTCAGGGAGACAGTTGGGCACAAAATTCAAAGCTTGCAGTCTGCCAGGAGGAAAGCCGCTGAAATCTCTTCTGGAAATGTGTGTTTGGAAACAAGCCGTTTGGGGAGAACAGAAAGTTTACACAGTGTAATCAAAGCCCTTTCAAAAGGGCAGAGGGAAATGAAGAGAAGAACTTTTTGATCATATGATCCCTCCCATAATACATTGGATAGTCCTAGGAGCTCAGTGTATGCCAGTTTTTGCCATTACTGGTACTTGAGGAACTTTGTAACATCACTAATGGCCTATGCATTTACCCTTAATATTCTTTTACACCTCAGTTGTTGGGTGAATGAACCGTGGAAAGCTGAGTCAAGCGATTAAACTTACCATAGAAAACAGCCATTTAGCAGAGTTTGTCTTTACTTGGACAACACCGACATATGCCACTATACACACACACACACACACACACACACACACACACACACACACCATTTACAGGTATTAGAAGTAGTCTTTTCTCTCTGAGTCCAAAGAGGGTTATTCACCTCAAAGTCCTTGCTGTGTTAAATTCTGTAATCAAGTCCTTGGTTCAGTTGCTTGCAAAGTCCTGCAACTGACAGAGTTCTCTGAGTTCTGAAGTCTGACAATTTCCTACTTTCTTCCTTAGGCAATCTCTTCAAAAAGTCTTCACGCAAACCCACAGTTGAAACAGATAGTCTTCAACACCTTCTGCAATCTGCCACCACGACCTCACACAGTATGATGTAACAGGACCCCTTTTATACACAAAGTTACTTGCCAAATCTGGCCAGTAAAACAGATAAGAGAGTCACAAGATGCCTTCAGGTGCATTGTGGGGAATGAGACCTGTCTGTGGACTCACGGAGTAACCACGTTTTCCTTCTCCTTCTCTCATCATGCTAGAATACTATCCAATGAAGCTGAATCTTGGAAGATATGGACAAAAGAGTGTACTTCAGGCAGCACATGGGAATATTATCCTTCAAGATATAGTGATGGCCACCCACCTTAATGGCTTTAAAATAGTCATGATGACTAAATTCTGTCTACACTGTTGGGTGTAACATGCCTTTGGCATAGCTGTCAACTTACAGATTTGAAAATAAGGGACCAGCAGCCTCAAAAATAAGGGATCAGCAGCCCAAATAAGGGATTTTGCTTAGCTTATACATAAATCCGGCACTGATGGAGCCATGCTGCTTTTGCTGCGACTGACTGTGTTTTGCAGGGGGTTGGACTAGATGATCCTAAGGGTCTACAACTCCAACCAAAGAAGAGTGGCAGACAAAACTGATGAACGACATCGAGATGGCAAAGCTTACAGGCAGAATTAGAAACCAGGAAGAGGACCTTTTTAATAAAGAATGGGGAAATTTTAGAATTTATTTGAAAAGTTATTGTAAAGAGTTACATACATTGGTAGGATTGACAGAAAACTTGTAGTAAAAATTTGAACTATGGATGGACAAATGATTTATAAAAATAGAGTTATGAAAGGGATGCAGAGGGGGAAATCACTACATTAAGATGCTGCACTGGTTGGAGGGGATGCTAAGCAGCACGTTGGGGCTGCTGTCGTCCTGGTGCGAGGAGTTCCATCAGTCCTTCCCCGCCCGAGAGAGAGGGAGGGAGGGAGAGAGATAGACTCTTGCCCACGCCGCCCGTGAGCCCGGCATGAGGAGCTTGTGGCGCCGTGGCAGCCGCTGAAGCACTGCCCTTCTGCGTCCCTCCCCATCCCCTCCTCTTCCTCCTCCCTCAGGCCGCCTCCTCAGCTGCCGCCGCTGCTGCCGCCTCCAGCTTCCCCTGGCAGTGCGGCGGAAGTCTTGCAAGAGAGGGGCTGCCTGCCCGCCCGCCGCCACCCATCTCCTCACAACACACCCCTGAGGGGGAAAAGGGAGAGACAGAGACGCGGCAGCTCATGCACTCTCTCTCTCTCACGGTGGAGGACCCTGAGCCGCTGCTTCCCTCCCAAGCCGGGCGAGCATGAAACCCGGGAAATTTAAGAGACATCATCAATAAGGGACAGCGGCGGGACACGGCGCTGGGATAAGGGAGTTTCCCGCCAAATAAGAGACAGTTGACAGCTGTGGCCTTTGGATATCCATTGCTGAGCATCACAAGTGGGGAGAGCACTGTTGTACTCAGGTCCTGTTCATACACTTCCCATAGTTGACCATTGTGAGAAACTTTGTCCTGACCCACCAGGACTCCCATGTTCTTATGTTCCCATCTGAAGGGTACCTGGTACAATGCAAAGTACATGTGCACGTATTGAAACTTAGCAAATGCCTTGGTAATTGGGCAAAAAATCTGTAACTTCAAAAAAGAGAAAGTACTTGAACAGAAAGAATCAAACTCTTACACATCATTTAGAGTTGGATAGCCTCTGAATCTAATTTTGTCAATGCTACCGTTACCACAAGGCATGGCATTTTTCTAAAGGGAAGAATAAAGAATGAGGTCATGCTCTAATTAATTGGAGTTACGAATAAACAGTTCAATATGTGTGTGTGTTTCAGTGTGAGGCTAATCTTCTTCTCAAAACTCTCCCATCTGAATTCCCCTTGTAATGTTAGAAGAATGAGTCCATCCTAACCCAGGAAATTGTTATTTAATGAGAGGTCAGGCATATGTACTAAAATGCCCATACAGTGGTACCTATGGTTACATACTTAATTCGTTCTGGAGGTCTGTTCTTAACCTGAAACTGTTCTTAACCTGAAGCACCATTTTAGCTAATGGGGCCTCCTGCTTCCACCGCACGATTTCTGTTCTCATCCTGAAGCAAAGTTCTTAACCCGAGGTACTATTTCTGGGTTAGCGGAGTCTGTAACCTGAAGCGTATGTAACCTGAAGCGTATGTAACTCGAGGTACCACTGTACTATGGTAAAGTGTGCATCGAATGCATGCATTATTGAAAACAATGCATTATATCAGGGGCAATCACACACAATGTTTCCTCTTAGGAAAAACCTGCACTAAAATACTGGTAAATTTTCATGAGGCCTTCAAAGAAAACAACCAACAACTTATGTGGAGACCAGGAGAACTGAAGTTAAGATGGGAAAAATGAGGAGCTGAGGAAATGGATTGCTTCCCCAGCCCTAAGGGCAAACAAACAAACAAACAAACAAACAAACAAACAAACAAGGCAACACAGACAAATTGCAAAGCTGTGATTGATTTGCTTATACATACTTACCAGAGCTGGCCCAGACATGAGGCAAGGTGAGGTAACTGCCTTGGGTGGCAGGATCTATAAGCGCAGTAGGTCCGGTCTCCAAGGAATGCATCCCCTACTGCCAAGGCAGTATGTGCAAACAACTTGTAAAAATGGTTCTGTCCATCATACCTGCCAGACACTTTCCTTCTAATGTAAGCAATCAAGGATAGTTGAATTGAATCTTAAACCCAACAAAAAATTAACTGCTAGCTTTGTAATGGGATGCTCAGCCAAACACAGACCTTGCACTCATTGCACGAAATGCCCAAGGTTGCAATCAGTGCAGATGGGGTTATTGGTGCAGGGGATAAATCTAATAATAATAATAATAATAATAATAATAATAATAATAATAATAATAATTATTTATACCCCACCCATCTGGCTGGGTTTCCCCAGCCACTCTGGGCAGCTCCCATAATAATAATAATAATAATAATAATAATAATAATAATAATAATAATAATACAGCATTAACATTAAAAACTTCCCTAAACTGGGCTGCCTTCAGATGTCTTTTAAAAGGAAGATAGTTGCTTATTGCCTTGACATCTGATGGGAGGGTGTTCCATAGTACAGGCACTACTACCGAGAAGGCCTTCTGTCTGGTTCCCTGTATCCTCACTTCTCGGAGTGTGGGAATCATCAGAAGGCCCTCGGTGCTGGATCTCAGTGTCTGGGCTGAATGATGAGGGTGGAGAGGCTCCTTCAGGTATACAGGACAGAGGCTGTTTGGGCTTTAAAGGTCAGCACCAGCACCAAGCCATGCATATAGCTTACTCAAAGGGCATATTTCACAATGAAAGCAAGCAGAGGGGATCTCAGAAGAAGCTGTGTTAAGAATGGCACATTTCCATTTTCCACCAATGATCTGAAATTAGGAGGACGCTAAATGCACATTGTACATAGTGTGAAGATAACTAAAAGGTACAGTGTATGCACAGTTCAGCCTGTCCCAAGTAACTGAAATAATGTTCCTACTCCTGCTCATAATAACGCACTTTCATATATAATTAATTTTGATGAACTCCAGGAAGTGCACTATATGAATGCATAAGTTTCCAAGACTCACTCTCCCTCATTCACATTGTAATCTCATGTTTATGTAGCCAGTTTATGACTTCTCCTCCTTACAAGGGCAGAGTGTCCTTGAAAGGGCTTGTGCATGCATGTCATCAAGGGAGGAAAAGGAACTGGTCTACCCTATCAGTGGGGATAGGGTAGACCAGTTCCTTTTCCTCCCTTGATGCCATGCACCAGTGTTTCTTCCTCTGTCAGGGCTTTGCTTTGATGGAATACAAGAATCCACCACATGAGCCTGCTGGAGAAAAGAAGACTGTGATGGTGAAGAAGGCCTGCATGGTCACCATCTCATTGTTCAATGCTGTAGTGACAGAGAGTTGTGCAATGAATATATATAGAAAGGAACTTAAGGCCACCTGACTTAAAGCATGCATGCGCCCTTACTCTTTGGGCTGGCTCTCGCTTTTTCATCTTAATTAGGATCCGTTCTGGATAAGATTCAGTTAATTTTTAATTAATTAAATAATTAATTAATTAATTCAGTTTAATTTCTAAAAGCATTCATGAGTTAATCAATACTATGTAGGGTTAATGATTATAATTGTAGGGTTGTATTCAACATGCTGCTTATTTGGTCTGTGAGTGGGCCAATTATGATTTCTCGGCTCACCCAAGATGCTCTCTTGGGTTCTTGTTGAGATGCATCATCATGGAGAAGAAAAGAAAGCATCTGCTCCAGTTTGCTGAAGGCCAATGCTCTTGTTCCTTTTTGTGCATGAGTGGGCCAGTGATGATTTCTTGGTCCACTCCCTTTCCTCTTTGATCCCCGTAATAGGAATTGATGGTCTTGTTCAGATGTGTCACAATATTGTTGTTTTTTTAATGAAAAATGGGCATTATTTACAAATGTTACTAGGATTAGTTCTGGATTAGATATCAACTGTTATAATTTATTCAGATAAATTTACAATAGCACTCAAAAATTAATGGATACTTCCTGGGCATGGTCGGCCAATTGGTGCCAAAGAAGGATAGAACTTTCTTTATGTATGCTACAACAGCAGCAAGAATACTTATCGCAAAGTATTGGAAGACACAAGATCTACCCACCCGGGAAAAATGGCAGATGAAGGTGATGGATTACATGGAACTGGCGGAAATGACTGGCAGAATCTGAGACCAGGGAGAAGAGTCGGTGGAAGAAGATTGGAAGAAATTTAAAGTTTATTTACAGAAACATTTAAAATTAAAGAATGTTAGAAGGATGCTGGAATGAAGTTATGTGGTTTTAGCAGTAATGTTATAAAGGATTAAGTAAAAATGGATTGTTAATTGTGAGAATGTAAAGTTATATTATATTAAGATAAATTATTAAGACAAAAACAAAGATGGAAAGGATTTGCTGAAATAGTTAATTGAACTAGAATACAAAAAAGGGAGGTGTGAGGAGGTCAAGGAAACAAGCAAATGAAAGATAAGTTATGGAAAGATTGATTTGTTTTTTAACTGTTTCTATTTTTCTGTGTTTTCTTTTTTTCTTTTTTTTCTTCTTTACTTTTGTAATTTTTTGAAACTTTAATAAATATTATTTTAAAAAAACTAATGGATACTATGATAGGGTTAATAACTATGATTGTATTTCATTGGCCTAGCCCCTTTCTCTTTGATCCTCTTAAGGGGACATGGTATTCTTTTGGGTTCTTTTTGAAATGTGTCATCATGGAGATAAAAGGAAACTCTTGCTGCAGAGCGCTGAAGACCAGTGTGACTTGGGTTTTGCTTTGTCCCATTAACCTCCAGATTCCAAGATGACCTCAAAGGAACGGCTTCTGCTTCTTGCAATTATGAAATAATGTGTTCACTAACTCATATGGCAATTTCACAAGAAGCATGAAGAATGAACAAGAGCCATGTGATTCTATAACTGTTTTCTTAAATAAGCAATTATAACCACCCCACGGACCTTCTTAAAACTTTTGAGAAGCTAAATCCTTGCTCATGCTTGCAACCCTCTCTGTGCTGGTTCAGAGCTCAGCAGTTCTTCACAGGATACCCATGGAACTATGGCTTAGAAAAATGGGACATCAATTTGAGCTAATCTGTAAAATGGGTATAATAGTAGAGCCACTTCTGACATAAGGAGGAGGTGGTGTTGCGGGCTTCATGCCCTCAGCACGCGCACGGAGGCTGGTTTTCAGCCCTGCACGATTAGGGGAATTCTCAGGGCCGCGTCATCCCATGAGCCAGCCAATCGACTGGCTCGGGGTGTGTGGCTTGTCTCATTTAAGGCAAGCGCGGCCCCTGGGATCTCCCTCTTTGGTCCACACAGTTTCTCTCTGTTTTCTATTTCCCAATCTTAAATTTACTCCTCCACATTTCCAAATCAGTTTGTGACTTTTATCTTTTTTTACAGAAAGAAGTCCTCATAAAAAATCATCAGCATTTTTGTGTGATTTTTCACCTACTGTAATCTATCTTGAGTCTTCATTATATGCATACTTTACCCAAGCAAGTTTTGAAGAAATAATTGTGTTTCTGTTCATGTATTATTTCCAAGGCACTGGCTCTGAGGGGCAAGCCCTGGGCAGGAATAGGGGGAAGTGGAGTAGAGGGCAAAGAGTCTTGATTTTTTTTTTAATGCCTTGTGTGTCCACATCTAATCTTACCCTTTTCTAAAATTTATTTACTGGTGTGTGTTTCTTTTTTTGTAAATGTACCAAAGACTTTTGAACCACCCTGAGACCTCCAGGTATAGGGTGATATATAAATTCAATAAATAAAAATAAAATCAGGATTTCTCAGGAAAGGGAAGGGTGTGTGTGTTGTGTCCCGTTGGTGTAAAGATAGTCTTTTTTGGATTGGAAGTGCTCTGTGGTGGGTGGGAACAAAAAAATGGAGAGTCAAGGAGGGTCAGTTGGGGGGAGTGAGAAATGTGCCTATTTTCATCTGAGGAATGTTGGAGGGTGTGGGGAATGTAGCTTATCCAAGGGGTAATATTTCACATTGAAAGGAGGCAGGGTCTCTCAGAAGAATCTGTGTTAAGATTGGCACATTTCTCCTTTCCATCAATTATCTGTGATTAAGAGGACACTACATGCACATTGTACGTAGGGTGAATGCTCAGTTGATGCACAGCTCAGCCTGTCCCAAGAAACTGAAATATCACTGATCATAATGACCCAACTCCTGCCCATAAACATTTACTTGCACCATTAGGTATAGTTGATTTCAATGAATTCAATGAAGTGTAATTTATGAGTGCACCCAGAAGCTATCAAAGAACATTTAGAGAACAAAAGAACAAACAATAAAGCTTTCAAAGCTCTCTCTCTCTCCTGCTTTCATATCTCATATTTCATATCTCATATTCATGTGGCCAGGTTATGGTCCACTGCCCTTTCATTTCCCCATCTTATAAAGACAGGGTATCTTCTAGTGGGTTGTGCATGCATGTTATCAGAGGGGTTAAAGGGAACTGCCTACTCCACAGGGCAGGGAGCGGAGATCAGTTTTTTTACCTCTGTGAGCTAGGGCTTTGCTTTGACCCAGAACCCTTCTGATTCCAAGATGAGCGTAAAGGATCAGATCCTGCTCCTTGCAATCTGTGCTCTCCTCACACCTGGAGGTAAGTTCCATTGGCAAGGCACAGGATAAAGACTTTTCAGCAAGTGTGTAATACATAAACAGCGACTCCTCTTTTTGAAATAGAACCAAAATTTTCATAGCCTGGAGAGAAATTGGATTCCCCTCATATGATTTATTTAATCTCATCAACAATAAAGAAAGAGATATACAGTCGTACCTTGGCTGATGAATGCCTTGCGAATCAAATGTTTTGGCTCCTGAACACCACAAGCCCGGAAGTGGGTGTTCTGGTTTGCGAACGTTCTTTGGTACCTGAACATCCGATGCGGTTTCTGTGGCTTCTTGCAGCCAATCGGAAGCCATGCCTTGGTTTCCAAACATTTTGGAAGTCGAACGGACTTCTGGAATGAATTCTGTTTGACTTCTGAGGTACCACTGTTTATGAATTATGTGCAGGTACAATATATATATCTAGAGAGAGAGAGAGAGAAGGTAGAGAACAAGGAGGAAATCATAACATGTATGGTCATAACAATAAGTATACAATAATCAAATCAAATAAATATATTGTACAGAGTTTGAATCCATAAGCTCTTCAAACCAACAAAGAATTCCAAAGTTTTACTGCAACCTGCCTTTAAATTTGTTACAAAAATGTTGAAAATACAAATCAACTCATTGTTCTTAAACAACTAGCAATGTAGTCCAGTTTTAAGTTCTTACTTCTTAATATCATCCAATAACTATTCTCTCTCTGGTCCCATAGAAAGAGTCAGATAGGAAAATTGCTTCTTCAATATGCTAGCAACTTCAGAGAGAGATCCAAACTCTAAGCGATGAGTTACTGATTAACATAAACACTGAAAGTCTTTGGGAGTAAGCCCCAAGAAAAGAAAAATTAGTACCTGCCACCTTGCAGGACATATTTGAGAGAAGAAAAGGCTAAGGGGTAAACCCTGCAAAAATCCAGACTGGAGACCCTAAGATGGTTGGATCTGATATCCTTCCGGCAACTCCTGCAGCCAAGTTGGTGCCAAATATATATTGTTTTGCTTTCCTTTGGACCACATCAGCGAGGCCGAAAGGGGGTGTCTTGTCATCTGGGCAGCGCAGGACCTCTATACACAATACACACAAACATAGCTTTTTATGCACATTAAACTTTTACATGCTTTGCCTGTTACTATAGCTGCCCATTTGTGCTCTTGTTCTAACTCTATGGATATTTATTGAGAAGCTTTATTTGGAAGATCAGTTAAAGAATTTCATTTCTGCTCTTTGTAGGGAAAACTGCAAGAAATTTGGTTGTGTGGCATGTGTATTTCATTCTCAGCTGAAGCTTTGTTTTGGAATAGCTATTATTATAGACACGTGTCTTTTAGATACTCTGCTGTGTCGACAATGTCAGTCTATGCCACCAGATCTAACGTGTCAACAATACGATAGCTTTGAAACCTGCAAAGCTGACCCTGACACCAAAAACTGCAATGTAGCCAGAATCTACAAAGGTAGGTTATCCTAAGCCCACTGATATCACCTTCAACAGAGAGGCCTCATTCCAACAAGATGGGGTACACCTGTCCGATGAGGGAACTAATGTGCAGTTGGCTGACCTGGTGGGAGGTTTCAGGTCTTGGCTTCCGACGTGAGCCATTTAGTGGTGAGCATTTGCTCAAGTGGCAGTTTAGGCATTGTAGTCTTGGATGGAGGGGAGGTTGTAGCCTCTGCCTGTCAGAAGCTTGTCCTACACTCAAGTAGGACCCTGGTATGTTCTCTCCCTCCTGGTCGATTGTTCAGGAACTTCAAAAGCTTTCTTCAGCCCGAACATCACAATGACCGATGCCAACTGACACCAACACACTCAGGGATATGCAAAGTTTACGCAACTTGTGTGACAGACATCAGCAACTCAGCATTTTGACTAATCTACTTTAATTACATATAAACACACATGGAGCACTGCAACATGGCTCCCTCTTTCTCAAGCATCAGACAGCAAAGAGAAATAACAAAGGACAATAGCCCCACTTCACAGAACGACTCCCGGCTGGTTGCCCAGGAATGTACAAAGACAGGGGAATACTTCTTACCATCCTCTTTTTATTCAGTATTTACAGACAGAGCCTATAGAATCCAGCCTCTTGGATAATGCCGTTATCCTGAGTGAATCTCCACCCCTCGTCTCTTCCTCATTTGTCAATTTCATTGTCTCTGTCCTCTTTGCTCTCCTACTTTCAAGGCTTGCTGGGTTCAGGGGGGATCTGGAATGCTTTCTAAAGACACAGTGTCCATCAGCTGTTGCCCCCTGATGCTTCATCCTCCTCCTCTCCCATTATCTCCCAACTTTCCCCCTCATCTGCCTCTGAGCTGTGACCTCCCTCAAACCCTTGTTGTAATTCTGAACTGTCTTCTTCCTCCTCCCTGGAAGAGTCAAGCTGGGGAGGCAGTCTCCACCATTCCTCCTCTGCCCAGTCCCTGACAATTAGTAGCCCAGTGCAGGTGTATATGGCGACTAGACATATAATAGGAATAATTAATTATTATGGTAAAAATAGCCCGGCTCACTCTTTTTCCATGCCCCCCTCCTTAGGTGGAAACCTATATTCCATTGTACGTGGATGCTGGAGAAATGAAGACTGCAATGCTGAAGGAAGCTTTGAGGACACCAAAGTCATCCTAAAATGTTGCAGTGACAGTGACTTGTGCAATAAAGATATATAGAGAAGTCTTAAAGTCACCTGAAGTACTTCAACATAGACCAGCATATATGTATTCTTACGTCTTTGGTTGCCCTTCACCATTTACTTTCTCAAGAAGATCAAGTTGAAGTTGTGGCTATCTCTGTAATTCCGTGAACTGATAAGAATGAAAGCTACTATGTTATTCTGGTGTCTTGGTTTTATTTTTATCCCCCCCCCATAAGGTTGCAGAAGAAAACCTGGAAAATAAGTGGCAAAATCAGTAATGGCTGACTCTGCCGATTTTGATTTCTCTCAGTTTCTCATTTTCCTTATCCATTCTTCACATCTTCAAATTAGTTGGCACTTTTTTTTTGTTCAGAAAGGAAGTCCTCATAAAAATTCATTGACATCTTAATATGATTTTTCTCCTAATATAAACATATTTGTAAAACATACTATACCCAAGCATATTCTGCAAGCAGGGCATCCCTTTCTTTGCATGAGAGCCTGCTAGCTATTTTGGGCACCTCACTTTCACACCAAGATCTTGCCTCTAAAAAACCCACTTTTTCCAGTGACACAATCTTGTGTGGTCACATGACTCACATTGGAGTACGGCTGGGAAGATGCGTGCCCCAATTTTGTAAGTCTACACATTTACTTGTATTGCAAAATTCAGAGACAAGTGAATTTTGAAGGAGGACCCTGAATCTGGTCGCGTATTATTTCCCAAAGTGTAAATTTGGTATATTCAACTTTAAATGCAAACTGAATCAAGTTTCTCCCCCACCTCTAGGCACAAACCTCACAGGTGTTACAGATATACTTAAGAAGACTTCTGTGTGTTTATTTTTAGTGAATTTCATACAACGTATATGCCACTTTATTATTAAAAACCCCCTCAAATCAGTCTATAAAACTTCTTTGTAACATTAATCTAACTGTGCAAACAAATAAAAATCAAACAAACCACCATTCCCCAAACCTAAAATTGTGCTGAATGAATGAGCTAGGGAATGTGAAGATAGGCTCTACTTGCTTTTTTGTGTTGAACTTACAGGCTAGGACCATATAATATTTTATATGGGCAGGGCCAGACCAGGGGGTCTGGTCTACACAAGGCCATATATCTCATTCCTCTGTCCTGGAGGAAGAAGAATGACCAGAGCTGTATGACACATTCCAAATGGGGAAACGGACTGAGAGAGGATGCAGAGCAAAGACAGGTGAGATGGTGGCATGGCCTGGTGAGAAGGACTGGCCAAGAAGAATCTGGGAGGCCATATAGAGAGGACCACATTCAGCACCCAGCCTCCTGCTACAACGTGGCTATAAGCAGCGAGAGATGAAGGCTTAGAATCCAGAAATTGGCTTGGCAATCTCTCACTTCTGTGGAGATGTGCTTTTTAATTCAGTGTATAACCAATCCTCGCTTCCTCACTTCACTGACCATCTGTACATCAGTCTAGATGTTTTCCCTGACATGTCTCCATCATTCTTCACCAGGATGTTCAGAATTCTTTGAAAAGGTTCATGCCCACCTCACAGTTCTATTGCTCTTTGGGGGCTCAGAATGTGCAGGTGGCAGCCTTCCGGGAGGAGAAGTGTTTACCTGACTTTCCAGCAGTGGAGATGCTGCAAATTACTCAGAGGATGAGTCGGAGCTAGGAGGCCAGTGCTATGTAAATGCTCTGGTGGAGTCAAATACAGCATACTCTGCCATGCTTACTCTCTCACTGACCTTCCAGGAAAACTGTGGGATAACCAGCCTCACATAACCAACGTGCTTATGTCTAATTAATGCATGAAAGGCATCATCATCATCATCATCTATTTATACCCCGCCCACCTGGCTGAGTTTCCCCAGCCACTCTGGGCGGCTTCCAACAGAATATTAAAAACACAATAAGACATCAATCATTAAAAACTTTCCTAATCAGGGCTGCCTTCAGATGTCTTCTAAAAGTCAGATAGTCATTTATTTCCTTGAAATATGATGGGACGGCATTCCACAGGGCGGGTGCCACTACTGAGAAGGCCCTCTGCCTGGTTCCCTGTAACCTCATTTTTTGCAGTGAAAGAAGCAGCAGAAGACCCTTCGGAGCTGAACCTCAATGTCTGGGCAGAACGAGGGGGATGGAGACACTCTTTCAGGTCAAGTCAAGGCCGTGTAGTGCTTTAAAGGTCAACACCAACACTTTGAATTGTGCTCGGAAACATACTGGGAGCCAATACAGAAATAAATAAAGTATATGGTGGGTTGTTCCCCCCCCTTAAAACCATACAGTAAGCTGTTCTGCCAGGTTTAGCTTACTTTGGGAGGGAATGTTAATCAAGCCTATTGTTCCCCTTCGGTCTACACAAGAATCACAGCGTGTGAAGAGGTTTGAGCTGGTTGCTCCAGCTGAACCACAAGACTCTCACCAGCCATTCTTGAGTTCATATACCAATAATTTAGGAGCTTTCACCACTTGGTAACAAAACCAAGTTTTACTGCCAGTGTAACTTTCTGCATCTCATACATCTGACCTTGTGCTACCTGTTGCTTCTCTGGTTACCAGAACATGCTCAAAGTTCTCTGCATGCTGACAGCTAGGGAGATCTGGCCTTCATGAAAACAGGTCTGGGCATGCTCAGAACAGACAGATGATTCTATCAGGGTTGTTGTGGCATCTCGTTGGAATGTCCTCTTGACAACAGGAGAGAGAATGGGGAACTGCTCAAGTGGGGCTGGCAGTCGTTTTATAGAAACATGGGAGGGATATTATTATTATTATTATTATTATTATTATTATTATTATTATTATTATTATTTAGAATTACTTCTGGATTAGATATTAATTACTATAATTCATTTTAAACTAAAGTATCTCCCTTCAAAAATGCTTGAGCCTTAGCAAAGTTTACAAATTGAATGACCAGGTGACTACATTGTTCAAGAAACTGAAGGTTTCACTCCATCTTCAGATGCAGTCTCACAAAGAGTGTGTTTCACAAGTTCTACCTGTGGGATCTTTATGAAATCTGATTGGGAGAAAGAAAAAGCGGTCGAAAGGAAAGGGTCCATGCATGTTTAGGTTTATTCCCCATTTCCAATTACATTACAATAGTTACGGCCGTCACAGCATTTAATTTTGAAGGCCACCTTCTTTTCTGGATATTCCTTTTTGATATCACAAAATGTACTAGTTACAGGTGGCTTACAGTTAAAACAGCAGTCTTGCTGTATTGCAGTGAGCGTTCCTCCTAGAACGAGATCCAGAGAGAAAATAAGGAAAGAAAGGGTTTGACAAATTGCCCTTCTTGAATAGGTATCTCATAAACTAAAGTATCTTAAAGGCACACCTCAAATGATTTTTTTCATATATTTCATAAATTTCATACTTCCTATACTTGTACTGAGGCACACGAGCGCTTTGTGTCATCAGTATACGCAAATGGCTGGCTTATTTAAGGCTATATTGAACTTTTATTCTCAATAATAATGGAACTCACAGATGGTGAATGCTCTTTATTATTTGTAAAAGGAATCTTTATATGAGTTCGAGTTTATATTTTATTGTCCCTTTGGAGGCACACTGTATCTTTGTATTTTGGTCTTCCAGGCTGTCATGCTATAGAGTTTAAAATTCAGATAATTTGTTTTGCTTGTTTGCACTTTTTGTTGTTGTCAAGAAATCAATTAAAAATAAATAAATAAATAAATAAATAAATAAATAAATAAATAAATAAAGTGGATGGTTGGTTGTTTCCCCCCTCTTAAAACCAGCCAACATAAGATGTCTAAAATTTGCAAGTCCTCATGAGATACACCTTGAGTAAGCTACTCGCATTCTCCTTCCTCCAGAGATGAGATAAGGGGAAAAGGGTCCACTGCTCAGAGAGGACTTTAACCCTGGCCCAAGACAAACATGCTGTACTTTGGACCAAGGCGTACACCATGCAAGATCAGTCTAGCTTGTCTTTATGCTACCAGTTGTGGTTCGAGGACCCGACCCCCGCAAAGTGAAATGAAGACACGAGGACACGTGATATAGGGTTAATGGGCTAGGAAAGGCCACAATTTTATTGATTACAGCAGTGAAAAGGTATTGGCTTAGGCATTGGATCACAAAACAGATGGGTTTATTCACCAGTAGGTGGAGCCTGTTGATGCTAATCCAACTATAGGCTCACCCCTGCTGTCACCGAGGGTCGTGCCATGGCCTCCCGCCAAGCAGGCATCGGACAGAATACATGACCGCCAGATTCCTTTAATGGAATACCCATAAAAATTGAAGGCATAGGCGATGGCCACACCTAGCACTTTGACACACCACAACACATTATTCCAATGCCTAACCTACCCACCAATACCACAAAAGTTGTGACGATTGCTACAAGGTATGCGAAAAAACCAAAAAGCCTAATGCCAAATGGAAAAACTCCTACCAGGCCCCCTGGCCAACCAGGGTGACCAACCTAAGGTCCATAGCAAGGCCAATGACCTAAGCCCTAACTCGAAGGGAGTGGAGGGTGGGTGACTCGCACGGAATGACGACAACGAGGAATGAGGCCAGGGAGAGGCTGGCGCTGCAGCAAAAGGCTGCTGAACATGCCCCCTCCGTGGCACCTGGTTGGATGGCCACCGGTGGGGTTGTGAGCGCCAGCCAGGTGAGCTGGAGGCAGGGGGCAAACGCCCCCTGCTAGGGCAGTGCTCGGGCTCCCGCCCACAACCACTCCCCTCTCTTTCAGGGAGGAGAGTCTTTGTGGTTCGAGGACCCGACCCCCGCAAAGTGAAATGAAGACACGAGGACACATGATATAAGGTTAATGGGCTAGGAAAGGCCACAACTTTATTGATTACAGCAGTGAAAAGGTATTGGCTTAGGCATTGGATCACAAAACAGATGGGTTTATTCACCAGTAGGTGGAGCCTATTGATGCTAATGCAACTATAGGCTCACCCCTGCTGTCACCGGGGGTCGTGCCATGGCCTCCCGCCAAGCAGGCATCGGACAGAATACACGACCGCCAGATTCCTTTAATGGAATACCCCTAAAAATTGAAGGCATAGGCGATGGCCACACCTAGCACTTCGACACACCACAACACATTATTCCAATGCCTGATTCCCTGCGTGCAAGGAAGACATTCATGAAAGTGCAAAAACCAACCACCCAGGCTCAAATCCTCCAAAGGGGGAGGATCTGAGACTGTGCTGTGTGGCTTCGATAGGCAGGAAGAAGGAGAGGCCAAACAGTGGGCTTCTGGGACCGTATTCCCCCCTCACCCTCTTTTGAGAGAACACTAGTATTTTTGCAGCAAGAATTCCCTCTTTGTTTTATTAAAACAAAAGAAGAGAAAGTTTGGGGAGATGAGTTCCAACAGTTTGGGTATATGCAGTTGGAGCTCCGGCATATAGCTTACCTCTAAACTCCTGCACAAGATAGCAGGCATGTGGTCCAGACGGCACTTTACAGACAGTTCGTTCACCAGCCTCACTGGTTACAACATTGGTTTTGCCTTTCATACATAACAAAGCATCTGCTTGGGAAGAGAAAATGTACATGATCAAATCTCTTGCCAACCCAAATCTCAGCTAAGAAAGGACCAAACAACCTTAGCTGACAAATTTTGTTACAATACTTCATGTATACAGCAGAAAAGAAACCCTGAGGCTAGAGGTAATCCAGGTGAAATGTCACCCATTTTCATCATCCCTGGGCTTTCCCTTCTGGCTGAGTCACTGTCATGCCATTGCATAAATAATTTAGCTTTTGTGAGGAAGTAGAAACTCATCTTGACTGAAGTCTGTGGATCAAAGGAACAAGAGCATTGTTCTTCAACTATGGATCCTTAAATGTTGTTGGAGTGCAGCTCCCATCATCTCTGGACCCTGGCCCTTGGCTAAGCTGACTAGGGAGATTGAGAGGATGTTATCCACCCAACAACATCTGCTGACCCAAGTTTGAAGAACACTAGACTACAGAAGGAAGGTCCTGTTCAGACATAACAGGGAAGTTTAAGCTGTGAGGTAAAGTGTGCTGACAGACAAGAAGATGAATGCTGTTAAGGAACACTAAGGAACAAAGAGGTTGAGTGACCAGAGGAAGTGATCAGAATGGAGAGAGGTCTTGGACATGGGCCATGAGCACTGAGCAGTGTCAAGCAACAGGTTTCATCTGGGACAGAAATCCTTGCACTAACAGATGACTTTGTTGGAACCTACCTTATGATTTACTTTTGCCTGTACTGTGCCACTGAATTTCAGCAGAGAATTTTTTACACACAGCTAGTTTGGATTGAATATTTCGCTAAATTTCCCTCATGTTTTTCTACAACAAACAAATATGACTCCTAAATTGGCCCTGCCATTTTTACGTGTGGAACAACCAGTCTTCTCCATTTTTTGAAATGAGATTCCTTTCTTTGCCAGGTCTTCGCTTGGAAATTGCTTTCTGTGTGAAAATCCTGTGTGAAAAGAGTTTCTAAATGGTATTAAGGCAATCTATACAGAACAGAGAGCAAAATTGATAGTTAATAGCGTAATTACAGAAGATAAAAAAATATCTAAAGGAACAAGACAAGGTCGCCCGCTCTCGTCATTGTTATTTATAACGGTTCTGGAGGTCTTTTTAAATGCAATTAGACAAAATAAACAAATAAAAGGGGTGACAGTAGGTCAGAATGAGTATAAAGTTAAAGCCTTTGCCGATGATTTGGTAATAACAATCGAAGAACCAATTGAAAGTGTAAAAGAGGTATTGAATGAGATTGAAGAAGTTGGGAGGGTAGCCGGATTTAGACTGAATAAGAAAAAGACTAAAATGATTGCAAAAAATATGAAACAAAGTAAGATTGAAACAATGCAGCAACAGACGGAGATAGAGGTGGTGAAAAAGGCAAAATATCTGGGAATTTGTTATCTCCCACAAATATTGATTTGTATCAAAATAATTATATTCCGGTTTGGAAGGGAATAAGGAATGATCTGGAGGTGTGGGGTAGAATGATACTATCTTTTTGGGGTAGAATTTCTACAATAAAGATGAGCGTACTGCCAAAGATGTTATTCTTATTTCAGACTATGCCCATTATAAAGGGGATAGGAATTTTTAAAGAATGGCAAAGAGTGATTTTAAGGTATATCTGGCAGGGGAAGAAGCCAAGAATAAAATATAAGTTATTGACAGATGTAAAAGAAAGAGGAGGCTTCGCCCTACCAGATATGAAATTATATTATGAAGCAGCATGCCTATGTTGGCTAAAGAAATGGATAAAATTAGAAAATAAGGAGTTACTAGATCTTGAAGGTTTTGATAACAGATTTGGTTGGCGCGCGTATCTATGGTGTGATAAGAAGAAAGTCCATAAAGGAGGTTTGGGCTGGGTGTTCATCAGTATGCAGATGATACCCAGCTCTACCTCTCTTTTAAATCAGAACCAGTGAGGGCAGTGAAGGTCCTGTGTGAGTGTCTGGAGGCGGTTGGAGGATGGATGGCGGCTAACAGATTGAGGTTGAATCCTGACAAGACAGAAGTACTGTTTCTGGGGGACAGGAGGCGGGCAGGTGTGGAGGATTCCCTGGTCCTGAATGGGGTAACTGTGCCCCTGAAGGACCAAGTGCGCAGCCTGGGAGTCATTTTGGACTTACAGCTGTCCATGGAGGTGCAGGTCAATTCTGTGTCCAGGGCAGCTGTTTACCAGCTGCATCTGGTACGTAGGCTGAGACCCTATCTGCCTGCGGACTGTCTCGCCAGAGTGGTGCATGCTCTGGTTATCTCCCGCTTGGACTACTGCAATGCACTCTATGTGGGGCTACCTTTGAAGGTGACTCGGAAACTACAACTAATCCTGAATGCGGCAGCTAGACTGGTGACTGGGAGCGGCCGCCGAGACCATATAAGACGGGTCTTGAAAGACCTACATTGGCTCCCAGTATGTTTCCGAGCACAATTCAAAGTGTTGGTGCTGACCTTTAAAGCCCTAAACGGCCTCGGTCCAGTATACCTGAAGGAGCGTCTCCACCCCCATCATTCTGCCCGGACGCTGAGGTCCAGCGCCGAGGGCCTTCTGGCGGTTCCCTCATTGTGAGAAGCAAAGCTACAGGGAACCAGGCAGAGGGCCTTCTCGGTAGTGGCGCCCACCCTGTGGAACACCCTTCCAGCAGATGTCAAAGCAATAAACAACTACCTGACATTCAGAAGACATCTTAAGGCAGCCCTGTTCAGGGAAGTTTTTAACGTGTGATTTTACTGTATTTTTTGTTTATATGGAAGCCGCCCAGAGTGGCTGGGGAGGCCCAGCCAGATGGGCGGGGTATAAATAATAAATAATAAATTATTATTATTATTATAAAGGTTTTGGAAACCACATTTTCAGGAGTTCGCTAATAGAAATATGGGAAAGATATAAAAATTTACTGGAACCAAAAGTTCCACATTGGCTATCTCCATTGGAGGTTATGAGTGTAAAAAAAAATTAATATGAGAGGTAAATGGATCACATATGGAGAATTGGTAATTAAAGAAGGAGGAAAATGGAAACTAAAACCATATGAACAAGTTAAAGATCATGTATATGATTGGTTGCATTATTTCCAGGTAAACGAAATGTTTAAAAAAGATCTA
Source organism: Podarcis melisellensis (assembly GCF_964234715.1). Taxonomy (NCBI): domain Eukaryota; kingdom Metazoa; phylum Chordata; class Lepidosauria; order Squamata; family Lacertidae; genus Podarcis; species Podarcis melisellensis. The sequence goes on along the minus strand of NC_138530.1, from coordinate 23,062,332 downwards.
AAAGAAAGTGGTTATGTAGAAAAAGATTCTAAGTTCCAAACAGATATAATAAACAATGAATGTAAAACTTTGTCAAAAATGTATAAGATATTATTGGAATGGCATACGAAAGATGAAGAGGTTAAATCGGTAATGATACAATGGGCCAAAGATTTTGGATATAACATACAATTTGATGATTGGGAAAAACTGTGGAAAGAGAATGTAAAATTTACTGCATGTATGGCATTGAAAGAAAATGTTATGAAAATGTTTTATAGATGGTAGATTACACCAGTAAAACTAGCAAAGATCTATAAGACGTGTAACAAATGTTGGAAATGTAAAGGAAAAGAAGGAACATTCTTCCATATGTGGTGGGAATGTAAGAAAGTGAAAAGTTTTTGGGAAATGATTTATAATGAAATGAAAAAGATGTTAAGATATACTTTTGTAAAAAAACACCAGAGGCTTTTCTATTAGGGATCACAGGAAAGGAAATAAGAAGAAAAGACGGTAAACTCTTTCAATATGCAGTTACGGCAGCTAGAATCTTGTTGGCCCAGAAATGGAAACAAGAGGAAATACCGACGATAGAAGAATGAAACTGACAGACTATGTGGAATTGGACAATCTGACTGGTCCTCCTTTAAACAGGCCTTTCACTGACTGACATGCAATGCCCTTTTAAAATGTGTCAGGGGGAAATTATAGGTTTGTTCTTGTTTTTTATTTTGATGACTTATCTTGTGTTTTTATATTGTGATTTTATGTGGTGGGTTTTTTAAAAAAATTATTAAAGATTTATTAGTTTACAAAAAAAGAAAAGAAAATCCTTCTCCGATCCCTTGTCAATGGACCTTACCTCCAGATGTGAAGAGGAGAAAGGCAGAGATTGCAAGGAGCAGGATCTGATTCTTCGGGGCCATCTTGGAATCGAGAGGGTTCTGTGGTCACAGCACATCTCAAGTCACATTGGCTTTCAGCAAACTGGAGAAGAGGCTTCCTTTTATCCCCATGAAGAGACATCTCCAAAAGAATCCAAGAGAACATCATGTCCCCTGAAGAGGATCAAAGAGACTGCAGTGTGGTCCTATCAGCCCACTTGTGGACAAAATAAGAAGCTGTAATAGATACACCCCACAATTATAAGTGAATTTACGTGTATATAATTAACTATGAATCCTATTTTTAAAATTAATTTGAATGAGTTGCAGCATTTCATATTTGCTCCAGATCCTGATCCAGAACTGTTCCTACTAAAGTTTATAAATAATGCCCACACATAAAAACATTCCCCACTTCAATGCTATCTTGCGACTGAATGTAATTGCATGCCAAGACCCTGAGGCTTCCCCCTTATGTTGAATAATGACAGATGGACACCATATATGGGCAAAATTTAGGCCACAACTTTATTGGTTAGCCAAAGTGAGCAGTATTGGCTTTGGGATTGGAACTGAACCAACTATATCTGACTCCTGCCCACCTGCAGGAAGTCTCACAAGGGTTAACCACCAGCAGGGGGAGCCCTGCTGATGCACATCTTTTTTTTTTTAATAAATATTTATTAAAGTTTTTTTTAAATACAAATGCATAATAAACAACATTACTTATATCATAATATAGCTTCATAACTTCCTTGGACTCCCTCACGTCTCCCTCTCCCACTTACATCGTTAGAAAATTTTTTTCCAAGCAAATTATAATCTTGTTTACAATCTTATATCCGCTCATTACATATTATCTAACAATTTTCCGAAAGGTTTATGTTTTCCTTAATCTCACTTATCGTCAAATTCAAATCTAATTTGGTGGTGGCCAATTATTTATGATCTAGCATCCTTCTTAACATTCAACCAAATTGCAATATTTTTGTAAATAAGTCTTAAATTTCTTCCAGTCTTCTTCAATCCTCTCTTCTCCCAGGTCTCGGATTCTGCCAGTCATCTCAGCCAATTGCATATAGTCCATCCATGCCCCCCTCCTTAGGTGGAAACCTATATTCCATTGTACATGGATGCTGGAGAAATGAAGACTGCAATGCTGAAGGAAGCTTTGAGGACACCAAAGTCATCCTAAAATGTTGCAGTGACAGTGACTTGTGCAATAAAGATATATAGAGAAGTCTTAAAGTCACCTGAAGTACTTCAACATAGACCAGCATATATGTATTCTTACATCTTTGGCTGCCCTTCACCATTTCCTTTCTCAAGAAGATCAAGTCAAAGTTGTGGCTATCTCTGTAATTCCGTGAACTGATAAGAATGAAAGCTACTATGTTATTCTGGTGTCTTGGTTTTATTTTTATTCCCCCCCCCTTCCCATAAGGTTGCAGATGAAAACCTGGAAAATAAGTGGCAAAATCAGTAATGGCTGACTCTGCCGATTTTTATTTCTCTCAGTTTCTCATTTTCCCTAATCCATTCTTCGCATCTTCAAATTAGTTGACATTTTTTTTGTTCAAAAAGGAAGTCCTCATGAAAATTCATCGACATCGTAATATGATTTTTCTCCTAATATAAACATATTTGTAAAACATACTATAGCCAAGCATATTCCACAAGCAGGGCATCCCTTTCTTTGCATGAGAGCATGCTAGCTATTTTGGGCACCTCGATTTCACACCAAGATCTTGCCTGTAAAAAACCCACTTTTTCCATTGCCATGATCTTGTGTGGTCGCAGGACTCACATGGGAGCACAGCTGGGAAGATGTGTGTCCTAATTTTAGGACTCAGCATGTTGGAGAGCATGCCTATGTTGATACATTTTTGTGCACTTTACTTGTATTGCAAAATTCAGAGATGAGTGAATTTTGAAGGAGGACTCTAAATCTGGTTGCGTATTATTTCCCAAAGTGTAAATTTGGCATATTCACCTTTAAATGCAAACTGAATCAAGTTTCTCCCCCACCCCTAGGCACAAACCTCACAGGTCTGTGCTTATTTTTAGTTAATTTCATACAACCTATATGCCACTTTATTATTAAAACCCCCCTCAAATCAGTCTATAAAACTTCTTTGTAACATTAATCTAACTGTGCAAACCAACAAACCTAAAATTGTGCTGAATGAATGAGAGAGGGAATGTGAAGATAGGCTCCACTTGCTTTTATGTGTTGAACTTATAGGCTAGGACCATATAATCTTTTATGTGGGCAGGGCCAGACCAGGGGGTCTAGTCTACACAAGGCTATATTTCTCATTCCTCTCTCCTGGGAGGAAGAAGCATGACCAGAGCTGTAGGACACATTCCAAATGGGGAAACGGACTGAGAGAGGATGCAGAGCAAAGACAGGTGAGATGGTGGCATGGCCTGGTGAGAAGGACTGGCCAAGAAGAATCTGGGAGGCCATATAGAGAGGACCACATTCAGCACCCAGCCTCCTGCTACAACGTGGCTATAAGCAGCGAGAGATGAAGGCTTAGAATCCAGAAATTGGCTTGGCAATCTCTCACTTCTGTGGAGATGTGCTTTTTAATTCAGTGTATAACCAATCCTCGCTTCCTCACTTCACTGACCATCTGTACATCAGTCTAGATGTTTTCCCTGACATGTCTCCATCATTCTTCACCAGGATGTTCAGAATTCTTTGAAAAGGTTGTTCATGCCCACCTCACAGTTCTATTGCTCTTTGGGGGCTCAGAATGTGCAGGTGGCAGCCTTCCGGGAGGAGAAGTGTTTACCTGACTTTCCAGCAGTGGAGATGCTGCAAATTACTCAGAGGATGAGTCGGAGCTAGGAGGCCAGTGCTATGTAAATGCTCTGGTGGAGTCAAATACAGCACACTCTGCCATGCTTACTCTCTCACTGACCTTCCAGGAAAACTGTGGGATAACCAGCCTCACATAACCAACGTGCGTATGTCTAATTAATGCATGAAAGGCATCATCATCATCATTTATTTATACCCCGCCCACCTGGCTGAGTTTCCCCAGCCACTCTGGGCAGCTCCCAACAGAATATTAAAAACACAATAAAATATCTATCCTCAAAAACTTCCCTAAACAGGGCTGCCTTCTTTTTTTTTTTTTTAAAAAAATAATATTTATTGAAATTTCTGAGAAAAAAGAAAAAAAGAAATTACATAGTCCAAAAAAAAGAAAAAAGTACAAAATACAGGAAAAAAAGAAAAGGAAAAATATGAACAAGCTAAAAACAAATCCCTCTTTCTCTGTCTTATAATTCATTTACTTATTTCCATGACTTCCCCACACCTCCTTTGTATTCCAATTCAAATAATTAGTTCAGCAAATTTTTCTCTCTTTGTTTTATCTTAGTTGTTTATCTTAAACATATTATATCATTCTATTTTTCATCTAGTTATCCAACCATTTTTTGCATATTCCCTTTTAACCTTATTGTTAGAAATCACTTCGTTTCATTCCTACTTCATTTTGACATCCATTGAATTTACACTGTGTCAGAGCTGCCCCAAGGTCCCAGCTCACAGAGGACCAACGCCAGGTCGTCGTTATGTACAAAAGTCTTTATTAAAGTTCAGTTTCCATTTCAAAGCCGCAGCACGCAGCTCTACGTCTTAAACCCTAGACCGTCGAAGTCCCGTCCGAATCTCCTCCCCCCGACACCAGTTTAAGATCATAGCCCTGCTCCACCTCTTCCGCTGCTCTCTCCTCCTCTGGGTCCTCCTGCCCGCTGGGGCATTCCCCTTTCTGGACTCTTCTGACGCTGAGTCGCCTGACTCCTCCCCCTGCCTCCGCCAGGCTTTAGGACCTGGTTCCCAATCCTCATTCTCTGCTGTCCTGTACATTTGAACTTGTCTCTCGCGCCAACCCAGTAACCTTCCTCCTGACCGTTACACTGCTTCTGTCACTGCTTCCCTCTTCTGGGAGGCTCACTGGACTTGACCTCCCCTCCTTTGCCTGACTCTCCGATGGAGGCGTGGTCAGCCCTGACTCATCTTCTCTCCCTGGTGGGGGATACGCTGGCCCCGATACCTGGGACTCTTCCCCCCCACTATGCTCTGGTGGGGAAGCTGGTCCTGATTTCCAACTGCTGCTCTGGGAGTCCCCGCTGGCCCCTTGCTCCTGGGGTGTCCCCCTTGGGAACCCCCTTGCCCTGGCCACTGGCGCCCCCTTCTGTGAATCTTCCGATTCGCTGGAGAGGCTCATGGAATCTCTCGGGCCACTGTCATCTTCTCCTACGCTCCCCTCGGATTCTTCCCCTTCGCTCTCCATCTCCTCCCTTCCCTGTGCTTCTGCTCTTGAGCCCCTGACACACTGTTTCTGCAAATAGTCCTTAAATTTCTTCCCATAAAGTTTCAAAATTTAAACCATATTTATGCCTAATTTCTTCAAACCTTTCTACTAAAGCCATTTTTTCCCCTTTCCAACAAATTCCCTGTTATTTCATTAATATCAAACTAATTCCAAAAATAAATAGAAGTTCTCCTCAAATTTTTATCCAACGTCCCTTCTTCCTGGTTTCGGGTTATGTCAGTCCTTTTAAGTCTCACGTCCAGTCCATCAATCTGGTGTTCTGATATCCGAGGCTCTTAAGTCTCTTCCATGCCCCCTCTGCAGATTTTCTTGTTCCTGTTTATTCTTACACCCTTCCCTGTCCCTTGTTGTTTTCTTTCGTAATTTCTTCTCTTTCTCCTTGGGTGGTGGACCTCCGGGGAAGTCCAACCGGTAATAATCTCCCTTTTCTTTCATCAGGCTAGCCGATTCCCCAGAGTCCCACTCCCCCAGGTTAATTTTGTAATCCAAAAAGTAGTTGTTCCAGAAGTAGTTGTCAACCCGTTCCAGAGTCCTGCCAGAGCTGAGAGCTTCCTTAACTCCAAACACTTCCAGAAACACACCATATTCAATCTTGCAGTACTGCGGCTTTTGGTCGTGCAGGACTTTAGGTTTCTCCATCTGTGTCTTTTGAAGTGCAATCACAACCTCTTCCATCATCATCTGCCCTTGAGCTTGTCCTGTCAAGCCAGTTTTCTGAATTAATTGTTGTGGAGCTTCTTTATCCTTATTTTCTGTTAGTTCATATTTACCGGCTACAACAGACATAAAATATAGCTTTTCATTCATCAAGTTCATTTTCTCATGCAGCTGCTGTAGCATAGCATTTATTCTGCCAAGGTCAGACGACAAGATTTCTTCCTGGCACATTGCTGTTCAAGGTCAGGCAGCTGGTCCTACGGTCTAATTCCCAGAGTTGTAGAGTTTCACTATAAACTGCAGCAACAAATTGACAAGCTCCCTCTAGGGGACACAATTTCAGTTCACATCCATCTTTAAAATGTATCCAACAAAGGAAAATTTACTTTCGGTTTTCAAATACTTTGTTTCCTTAACATGCAAAATGCAGAAAGCAGCATTAAAGATAATTTGTTTCTCTTCTTTTTGCTATCTGTCAAAAATAAACCACTTTCACTCGATGGGCATCTCCAAAAATTTCTGTTCTGACACCCTGTCCCCAGGTTTGGGACGACAGAGACTTATGTTCCTTTACTCTCTCTCCGCAGGCTTAAGAAATCAGAGATTTTCCCCCCTTTCCCCTGCTGTCAAGGGGGGGGGGGTTTGTTGTTTATGAATGCAGGAAATTTCAGTCTTTAAATCAATTTTCCAGGCTTTTTAGCTTATAAAGTCTTTGCTTCAGTCTATTTACAAAGCAGAAGGCTGACTTCCTGTTTAGACCTTCCCGCTTTGTGCCTAATTCATAAATTTTGTAATTTTCTTAGTCGAATCTTCCGTTTTTACTCACAGGTATTTTTTGAGTCCAATTATCATCAGGAAAAAGTCAGCGCTCTCCGGTGATGGCTGCGTGGCTTCCCTCCGTGAAAGTAGCAGTTGGTTTGATGCACCGCGCTGCTCACCCCACTTCGCTCCGGAGCCCCAAAAAGGGGTTTCCCGCGAGTAGGGGAGGGGCTCTTGGCGCTCTGCCGAACCCCACATCCTCTGCCTGGGGTCTTGCCATAGCAGGCCTCCACCTTCGCCGCTATGGGAAGACCCAACTTTCACGGAGCCCGCTCCTCCAGTCGGAGGAACTCCGCCATTCACCAATGGCGCTAACCTGGAAGTCCCTAAACAGGGCTGCCTTCAGATGTCTTCTAAAAGTCAAATAGTAGTTTATTTCCTTGACATCTGATGGGAGGGCGTTCCACAGGGCGGGTACCACTACTGCCTGGTTCCCTGTAACCTCACTTTTTGCAGTGAAAGTAGCAGCAGAAGGCCCTTGGAGCTGAACCTCAATGTCTGGGCAGAACGATGGGGATGGAGACACTCTTTCAGGTCAAGGCAGTGTACTGCTTTAAAGGTCAGCACCAACACTTTGAATTGTGCTCGGAAACATACTGGGAGCCAATGTAGGTCTTTCAGGACCATACAGTAAGCTTTTCTTCCAGCTTTAGCTTACTTTGGGAGGGAATGTTAATCAAGCCTATTGTTCCCCTTCAGTCTACCTGAGAATCACAGCATGTGAAGAGGTTTGAGCTGGTTGCTCCAGTTGAACCACAAGACTTTCACCAGCCATTCTTGAGTTCATATAACAATAATTTAGGAGCTTTCACCACTTGGTAACAAAACCAAGTTTTACTGCCAGTGCAACTTTCTGCATCACATACATCTGACCTTGTGCTACCTGTTGCTTCTCTGGTTACCAGAGCATGCACAAAGTTCTCTCCATGCTGAAAGCTAGGGAGATCTGGCTTTCATGAAAACAGGTCTGGGCATGCTCAGAACAGACAGATGATTCTATCAGGGTTGTTGGGGCATCTCGTTGGAATGTCTTCTTGACAACAGGAGAGAGAATGGGAAACTGCTCAAGTGGGGCTGGCAGTTGTTTTATAGAAACAAGGGAGGGATATTATTATTATTATTATTATTATTATTATTATTATTATTATGAATTACTTCTGGATTAGATATTAATTACTATGATTCATTTTAAACTAAAGTATCTCCCTTCAAAAATGCTTGAGCCTTAGCAAAGTTTACAAATTGAATGACCAAGTGACTACATTGTTCAAGAAACTGAAGGTTTTGCTCCATCTTCAGATGCAGTCTCATAAAGAGTGTGTTTCACAGGTTCTACCTGTGGGATCTTTATGAAATATGATTAGGAGAAAGAAAATGCGGTCGAAAGGAAAGGGTCCATGCATGTTTAGGTTTATTCCCCATCTCCAATTATATTACAATAGTCATGGTCATCACAGCAGTTAATTTTGAAGGCCACCTTCTTTTCTGGATATTCGTCTTCGACACCACAAAATGTACTAGTTACAGGTGGCTTACAGTTGTGACAGCAGTCTTGGTGTATTACAGTCAGCGTTCCTCCTAGAACGAGATCCAGAGAGAAAATAAGGAAAGAAAGGGTTTGACAAATTGCCCTTCTTGAATAGGAATCTCATAAACTAAAGTATCTGAAAGGCACAGTTCAAATGACTTTTTTCATATATTTCATACATTTTATTTCCTATACAGTACTTGTACTGATTCACATGATCACTTTGTGTCGTCAGTATATGCAAATGGCTGGTTCATTTAAGGCTATATTGAACCTTTATTCTCAGTAATAATGGAACTCACAGATGGCTAATACTCTTTATTATTTGTAAAATGAATCTTTATATGAGTTCATATTTTATTGTCCCTTTGGAGGCACACTGTATCTTTGTATTTTGGTCTTCCATGCTGTGATGCTATATGGTTTAAAATTCTGATAATTTGTTTTGCTTGTTTGCACTTTTTGTTGTTGTCAAGAAATCAATAATAAACAAACAAACAAACAAACAAACAAACAAACAGATGGACACCATATATGGGCAAACTTTAGGCCACAACTTTATTGGTAAGCCAATGTGAGCAATATTGGCTTAGGGACTGGAATTGAACCAACTATATCTGACTCCTCATGAGATACACCTTGAGTAAGCTACTCGCATTCTCCTTCCTCCAGAGATGAGATAAGGGGGAAAGGGTCCACTGCTCAGAGAGGACTTTAACCCTGGCCCAAGACCAACATGCTCTACTTTGGACCAAGGCGTGCACCTTGCAGGATCAATCTAGCTTGCCTTTATGTGGGAGGATCCTGTGCAGTTCTGCTGCTTTGCGAAAAGATTCCCTGCGGGCAAGGAAGACATTCATGAAAGTGCAAAAACCAACCACCCAGGCTCAAATCCTCCAAAGGGGGAGGATCTGAGACTGTGCTGTGCGGCTTCAATAGGCAGGAAAAAGGAGATGCCTAACATTGGGCTTTTGGGACTGTATTCCCCCCTCACCATCTTTCGAGAGAACACTAGTATTTTTGCAGCAAGAATTCCCTCTTTGTTTTATAAAAACAAAAGAGGAGAAAGTTTGGGGAGATGAGTTCCAACAGTTTGGGTATATGCAGTTGGAGCTCCGGCATATAGATTACCTCTAAACTCTTGCAAGGTAATGCAGGCATGTGGTCCAGACGGCACTTGACAGACAGTTCGTTCACTAGCCACACTGGTTACAACATTGGTTTTGCCTTTTGTACATAACAAAGCATCTGCTTGGGAAGAGAAAATGTACATGATCAAATCTCTTGCCAACCCAAATCTCAGCTAAGAAAGGACCAAACAACATTAGCTGACAAATTTTGTTGCAATACTTCATGTATACAGCAGAAAAGAAACCCTGAGGCCAGGGGTCATCCAGGTGAAATGTCACCCATTTTCATCATCCCTGGGCTTTCCCTTCTGGCTGAGTCACTGTCATGCCACTGCGTAAGGAATTTAGCTTTTGTGAGGAAGTAGTAGTAGTAGAAGAAGAAGAGTTTGGATTTGATATCCCGCCTTTCACTCCCTTTAAGGAGTCTCAAAGCGGCTAACATTCTTTTTTTTTTTATAATAATGTTTTTATTTGCTTTTTTCCAAGGTCAAATACATCGTCAGTTATTCAACAAAGGCAGTTTTACAGAAAGAAAAGAAAAAAGGTTATAAGTAAAAAAGAAATCGTACTTTGCAAAACAATTTTTCATGATCTACTGGACTTCCCCACATCTTCCATCCCCTGCATCCTTTTCAATAAAATAAAGTTACAGCAAATTAATACCTTGTTTCCTGTGTTTTTGTACTTTCCTCAATTGTATATTAGGTTTAGGGGAAATATTATTAGTTCACGATTCCAACAGTCCTCAATATAGAAACTTTACCCTAGACTTTAGTCATTTCACAATCAGAACTTAAATTCCAGCAATATCAAAAATTTGGAATCTGAAGCTTGTTGTTTAAAAACTTAACAAATTCTCAACATTCACATAACTTATAATGTTTTTGTAAATAGTCCTTAAATTTTTTCCAGTCCTCTTCCACTGCTTCTTCTCCCAGGTCTCGGATTCTGCCAGTCATTTCGGCCAGTTCCATATAGTCCATCAGCTGCGTATGCCACTCTTCCAGCGTGGGTAGCTCCTGTACCTTCCAATATTTAGCTAAAAGAATTCTTGCTGCTGTAGTTGCATATAAAAAGAAAGTTCTATCCTTCTTTGTCACTCTCTGGCCCACAATGCCCAGGAGGAAGGCCTCTGGTTTCTTAGTAAAGGTATACTTAAATACCTTTTTCAACTCATTATAAACCATTTCCCAGAATGCCTTCACCTTCGGGCATGTCCACCAGAGGTGAAAGAACGTTCCTTCAGCTTCCTTACATTTCCAACACCTTTTATCAGACAAGTGATAAATCTTTGCAAGTTTGACTGGGGTCATGTACCACCTGTATATCATTTTCATAATGTTTTCTTTCAAGGCACTACATGCCGTGAATTTCATATCGGTGTTCCATAACCTTTCCCAGTCTTCAAACATGATGTTGTAACCAATGTCTTGAGCCCATTTAATCATAGCTGATTTAACTAACTCATCTTGAGTGTTCCATTTAAGCAGCAAGTTATACATTCTTGAGAGCACTTTCATCTTAGGTTCAAGTAGTTCTGTCTCTAATTTTGATTTTTCCACCTGGAAACCAATCTTTTTATCTTTTTTAAACATCTCTTGAATTTGGGCATAGAGAAACCAGTCTCGCACCTTGTCCTTTATTTTTTCTAAACTCTGCAGCTTCCAATTATCTCCAACTTTTTCTATTATCTCACAATATTTAGCCCAACCACTCTCCATGTTAAGTCCTTTGGTGGTCTTCGCCTCCGTTGGTGACAACCACCTCGGCGTCTTATTTTCAAGTAAGTCCTTGTATTTAGTCCAGACATTAAACAAAGCTTTCCTGACAATATGGCTCTTGAATAATTTATGTACCTTTACCTTGTCGTACCACAAATATGCATGCCATCCAAAAGCATTGTTAAACCCTTCCAGATCTAGGACATCAGTGTTTTCTAGTAGAAACCAATCCTTCAGCCAGCAGAAGGATGCTGCCTCATAATACAGCCTTAAGTCCGGCAGGGCAAACCCCCCTCTTTCTTTAGCATCTGTTAGTATTTTAAGTTTTATCCGGGGCCTTTTGCCCTGCCAGACAAATTTCGTAATGTCCTTCTGCCACTTTCCAAAACACTCCACTCTATCCACGATCTGCAGGGTTTGAAACAAGAATAACATCTTTGGCAATACATTCATCTTTACAGCTGCAATTCTTCCCAACAAGGTAAGTTTTAATCTTGACCAGATTTCTAGATCCTTTTTAATTTCAATCCAGCATTTTTCATAATTATCTTTAAATAAGTTCAAATTTTTCCCCGTCAAGTTCACCCCCAGGTATCTCACTTTTTTAGCCACCGTTAACTCCGTTTCTTTCTGAAACTCATCTATTTCTAAAGAAGTCAGATTTTTCGCCAAAACCTTTGTTTTTTGTTTGTTCAACTTGAATCCTGCCACCTGACCAAACTCATAAATTGATTCTAAAGCTCTTTTAGTACTAGATTCTGGCTCCTGTAGTGTTAAAACCAAATCATCTGCAAAGGCCTTCAACTTGTATTGTTTACCTCCGACCTGTATTCCTTGTACCTCCCGATCCTTCCTAATCAAGTTCAGCAGTACCTCCAGGACCGAAATAAATAGCAGGGGTGATAGGGGGCACCCCTGTCGTGTTCCTTTTTCAATTCTGAACTCTTCTGTCACCACATTATTCACTATCAATTTAGCTTTTTGCTCTGAATAGATTGCTTCTATGCCATTTTGAAACGCCCCTCCCACTCCCATCCCTTCCAAATTTCTCTTCATAAATTTCCAAGATATATTGTCAAAGGCCTTCTCTGCATCTATAAAAATTAATACAGCTCTTGTGTTCATATTTGTCTGCAATAGCTCCAAAACATCTATAATGTTCCTAGTGTTGTCAGACAAGTGTCTACCAGGGAGAAAGCCTGCTTGGTCTTTATGAATTACTTCATTCAGAACTTTTTTAAATCTACTTGCCAGAATATCAGCAAAAATTTTGTAATCCACATTCAGGAGTAAAATAGGACGATAATTCTTAAGTTGAGTCTTTTCAGATTCCAATTTTGGTATCAAGGTGATGAATGCTTCTTTCCACGATTCCGGAGCCCCCTTCCCCTCCATAATTTGGTTACACACCTCCACCAATGGTTGAATCAAATAATCTTTTAAAACCTTATAATATTTGGAGGTGAGTCCATCTAAAGCGGCTAACATTCTCCTTTCCCTTCCTCCCCCACAACATACACTCTGTGAGGTGAGTGGGGCTGAGAGACTTCAAAGAAGTGTGACTGGCCCAAGGTCACCCAGCAGCTGCATGTGGAGGAGCGGGGAATCGAACCCGGTTCCCCAGATTACAAGACTACTGCTCTTAACCACTACACCACACTGGCTCTCACTAGAAACTCATCTTGACTGAAGTCTGTGAATCAAAGGAACAAGAGCATTGTTCTTCAACTATGGATCCTTAAATGTTGTTGGAGTGCAGCTCCCATCATCTCTGGACCCTGACCCTTGGCTAAGCTGACTAGGGAGATTGAGAGGATGTTATCCACCCAACAACATCTGCTGACCCAAGTTTGAAGAACACTTGACTAGAGAGGAAAGGACCTGTTCAGACATAACAGGGAAGTTTAAGCTGTGAGGTTGAGTGGGCTGACAGACAAGTAGATGAATGTTGTTAAGGAACACTAAGGAACAAATAGGTTGAGTGACCAGAGGAAGTAATCAGAATGGAGAGAGGTCTTGGACATGGGCCATGAGCACTGAGCAGTGTCAAGCAACAGGTTGCATCTGAGGCAGAAATCCTTGCACTAACAGATGACTTTGTTGGTGTCAGCTTCGCCTTTGAGCCAGTGCCAACAACTGGGCTCAACCTCTTCAGCCCTGACTGGGCCAGGTGAGCTGGGAAATCACTTCCAGAGACTTTCCTCTGCAGGGAGCAGGCCTAAGTGCTGTGGACTCACAACTTAGAGCTGTGAGCACCAAACTCAGTTCCAAAAGTCAACAGAGCACAGCAGAGCTGAACCACACAAACGACAGCTCTGAAGTATAACTTCTTTTATTCTCTACAGCTACTGCATAAACTAACTAAAAACTAATTGGAGACGCTGGACTGCCTGAGTGTTACAGCTGCTTGAACAGTCACCTTATACAGATAACACTCAGACTCCCACAGGATGGAGCGGAAGAAGCGATGAGCAAAATTCGCCCCCTCCTTTCTGAAACATTGTCAGCAGATTCTTGCAATGGGAGGGGTGAAACATCCTCAGTTGGAACCTACCTTATGATTTAATGAACTCCTATCTTTTGCCTGTACTGTGCCAGCGTTCTGCATACATATATAGACACTGAATTCCAGCAGATAATTTTTTACACACAGCTGGATTGGATTGAATATTTGGCTAAATTCCCCTCATGTTTTTCTACAACAAACAAATATGACGCCTAAATCGGCCCTGCCATTTTTGCGTGTGGAACAACCCAATCTTCTCCATTTTTTGAAATGAGATTCCTTTCTTTGCCAGGTCTTCCCTTAGGAATTGCTTTCTGTGTGAAAACCCTTCTCTGATCCCTTGTCAATGGACCTTACCTCCAGATGTGAAGAGGAGAAAGGCAGAGATTGCAAGGAGCAGGATCTGATTCTTCGGGGCCATCTTGGAATCGAGAGGGTTCTGTGGTCACAGCACAGCTCAAGTGACACTGGCTTTCAGCAAACTGGAGAAGAGGCTTCCTTTTATCCCCATGAAGAGACATCTCCAAAAGAATCCAAGAGAACATGATATCCCCTGAAGAGGATCAAAGAGACTGCAGTGTGGTCCTATCTGCCCACTTGTGGACAAAATAAGAAGCTGTAACAAATACAGCCCCACAATTATAAGTGCATTTACGCATATATAATTAACTATGAATCCTATTTTTAAAATTAATTTGAATGAGTTACAGCATTTCATATTTGCTCCAGATCCTGATCCAGAACTGTTCCTACTAAAGTTTATAAATAATGCCCACACATAAAAACATTCCCCACTTCAATGCTATCTTGTGGCTGAATGTAATTGCATGCCAAGACCCCGAGGCTTCCAGCTTATGTTGAATAATGAGAGATGGACACCATATATGGGCAAAATTTAGGCCACAACTTTATTGGTTAGCCAATGTGAGCAATATTGGCTTAGGGACTGGAATTGAACCAACTATATCTGACTCCTGTCTGCCTGCAGGAAGTCTCACAACGGTTAACCATCAGCAGGGGGAGCCCTGCTGATGCCCTTCAACCCCCCCTGGGTCGCTGATACCAGGTTTACCAATGCCTAATCAGTAACCATTCCTCCTCTGCCCAGTCCCTGACAATTAGTAGCCCAGTGCAGGTGTATATGGTGACTAGACATATAATAGGAATAATTAATTATTATGGTAAAAATAGCACTGCTCACTCTTTTTCCATGACCCCCTCCTTAGGTGGAAACCTATATTCCATTGTACATGGATGCTGGAGAAATGAAGACTGCAATGCTGAAGGAAGCTTTGAGGACACCAAAGTCATCCTAAAATGTTGCAGTGACAGTGACTTGTGCAATAAAGATATATAGAGAAGTCTTAAAGTCACCTGAAGTACTTCAACATAGACCAGCATATATGTATTCTTACATCTTTGGCTGCCCTTCACCATTTCCTTTCTCAAGAAGATCAAGTCAAAGTTGTGGCTATCTCTGTAATTCCGTGAACTGATAAGAATGAAAGCTACTATGTTATTCTGGTGTCTTGGTTTTATTTTTATCCCCCCCCCCTTCCCATAAGGTTGCAGATGAAAACCTGGAAAATAAGTGGCAAAATCAGTAATGGCTGACTCTGCCGATTTTTATTTCTCTCAGTTTCTCATTTTCCTAATCCATTCTTCACATCTTCAAATTAGTTGACATTTATTTGTTCAAAAAGGAAGTCCTCATGAAAATTCATCGACATCGTAATATGATTTTTCTCCTAATATAAACATATTTGTAAAACATACTATAGCCAAGCATATTCCACAAGCAGGGCATCCCTTTCTTTGCATGAGAGCATGCTAGCTATTTTGGGCACCTCGATTTCACACCAAGATCTTGCCTGTAAAAAACCCACTTTTTCCATTGCCATGATCTTGTGTGGTCGCAGGACTCACATGGGAGCACAGCTGGGAAGATGTGTGTCCTAATTTTAGGACTCAGCATGTTGGAGAGCATGCCTATGTTGATACATTTTTGTGCACTTTACTTGTATTGCAAAATTCAGAGATGAGTGAATTTTGAAGGAGGACTCTAAATCTGGTTGCGTATTATTTCCCAAAGTGTAAATTTGGCATATTCACCTTTAAATGCAAACTGAATCAAGTTTCTCCCCCACCCCTAGGCACAAACCTCACAGGTCTGTGCTTATTTTTAGTTAATTTCATACAACCTATATGCCACTTTATTATTAAAACCCCCCTCAAATCAGTCTATAAAACTTCTTTGTAACATTAATCTAACTGTGCAAACCAACAAACCTAAAATTGTGCTGAATGAATGAGAGAGGGAATGTGAAGATAGGCTCCACTTGCTTTTATGTGTTGAACTTACAGGCTAGGACCATATAATCTTTTATGTGGGCAGGGCCAGACCAGGGAGTCTAGTCTACACAAGGCTATATTTCTCATTCCTCTCTCCTGGGAGGAAGAAGCATGACCAATGCTGTAGGACACATTCCAAATGGGGAAACGGACTGAGAGAGGATGCAGAGCAAAGACAGGTGAGATGGTGGCATGGCCTGGTGAGAAGGACTGGCCAAGAAGAATCTGGGAGGCCATATAGAGAGGACCACATTCAGCACCCAGCCTCCTGCTACAACGTGGCTATAAGCAGCGAGAGATGAAGGCTTAGAATCCAGAAATTGGCTTGGCAATCTCTCACTTCTGTGGAGATGTGCTTTTTAATTCAGTGTATAACCAATCCTCGCTTCCTCACTTCACTGACCATCTGTACATCAGTCTAGATGTTTTCCCTGACATGTCTCCATCATTCTTCACCAGGATGTTCAGAATTCTTTGAAAAGGTTGTTCATGCCCACCTCACAGTTCTATTGCTCTTTGGGGGCTCAGAATGTGCAGGTGGCAGCCTTCCGGGAGGAGAAGTGTTTACCTGACTTTCCAGCAGTGGAGATGCTGCAAATTACTCAGAGGATGAGTCGGAGCTAGGAGGCCAGTGCTATGTAAATGCTCTGGTGGAGTCAAATACAGCACACTCTGCCATGCTTACTCTCTCACTGACCTTCCAGGAAAACTGTGGGATAACCAGCCTCACATAACCAACGTGCTTATGTCTAATTAATGCATGAAAGGCATCAGCATCATCATTATCATCATCATTTATTTATACCCCGCCCACCTGGCTGAGTTTCCCCAGCCACTCTGGGCGGCTTCCAACAGAATATTAAAAACACAATAAGACATCAATCATTAAAAACTTTCCTAATCAGGGCTGCCTTCAGATGTCTTCTAAAAGTCAGATAGTCATTTATTTCCTTGAAATATGATGGGACGGCATTCCACAGGGCGGGTGCCACTACTGAGAAGGCCCTCTGCCTGGTTCCCTGTAACCTCATTTTTTGCAGTGAAAGAAGCAGCAGAAGACCCTTCGGAGCTGAACCTCAATGTCTGGGCAGAACGAGGGGGATGGAGACACTCTTTCAGGTCAAGTCAAGGCCGTGTAGTGCTTTAAAGGTCAGCACCAATACTTTGAATTGTGCTCGGAAACATACTGGGAGCCAATGTAGGTCTTTCAGGACCATACAGTAAGCTTTTCTGCCAGCTTTAGCTTACTTTGGGAGGGAATGTTAATCAAGCCTATTGTTCCCCTTCAGTCTACCTGAGAATCACAGTGTGTGAAGAGGTTTGAGCTGGTTGCTCCAGCTGAACCACAAGACTCTCACCAGCCATTCTTGAGTTCATACACCAATAATTTAGGAGCTTTCACCACTTGGTAACAAAACCAAGTTTTACTGCCAGTGCAACTTTCTGCATCACATACATCTGACCTTGTGCTACCTGTTGCTTCTCTGGTTACCAGAGCATGCTCAAAGTTCTCTCCATGCTGATAGCTAGGGAGATCTGGCCTTCATGGTCTGGGCATGCTCAGAACAGACAGATGATTCTATCAGGGTTGTTGGGGCATCTCGTTGGAATGTCCTCTTGACAACAGGAGAGAGAGAGTGGGAAACTGCTCCTGTGGGCCTGGCAGTCCTTTTATAGAAATATGGGAGGGATATTATTATTATTATTATTATTATTATTATTATTATTATTATTTAGAATTACTTCTGGATTAGATATTAATTACTATAATTCATTTTAAACTAAAGTATCTCCCTTCAAAAATGCTTGAGCCTTAGCAAAGTTTACAAATTGAATGACCAGGTGACTACATTGTTCAAGAAACTGAAGGTTTCACTCCATCTTCAGATGCAGTATCATAAAGAGTGTGTTTCACAGGTTCTACCTGTGGGATCTTTATGAAATATGATTAGGAGAAAGAAAATGTGGTCGAAAGGAAAGGGTCCATGCATGTTTAGGTTTATTGCCCATCTTCCATTATATTACAATAGTCACGGTCGTCACAGCAGTCAATTTTGAATGCCCAGTCCCTTTCTGGAAATTCCTTTTTGATATCACAAAATGTACTTGTTACAGGTGGCTTACAGTTGTAACAGCAGTCTTGCTGTATTGAAGCCAGCGTTCCTCCTAGAACGAGATCCAGAGAGAAAATAAGGAAAGAAAGGGTTTGACAAATTGCCCTTCTTGAATAGGTATCTCATAAACTAAAGTATCTTAAAGGCACAGCTCAAATGACTTTTTCCATATATTTCATACATTTTATTTCCTATACTTGTACTGATTCACATGATCACTTTGTATCGTCAGTATATGCAAATGGCTGGCTCATTAAAGGCTATATTGAACTTTTATTCTCAATAATAATGGAACTCACAGATGGCGAATACTCTTTATTATTTGTAAAAAGAATCTTTATATGAGTTCGAGTTCATATTTTATTGTCCCTTTGGGGGCACACTGTGTCTTTGTATTTTGGTCTTCCAGGCTGTGATGCTATATGGTTTAAAATTCTCATAATTTGTTTTGCTTGTTTGCACTTTTTGTTGTTGTCAAGAAATCAATTAAAAATAAATAAATAAATAAAGTGGGTGGTGGGTTGTTTCCCCCCCTTAAAGCCAGCCAACATAAGATGTCTAAAATTTCCATGTCCTCATGAGATACACCTTGAGTAAGCTACTTGCATTCTCCTTCCTCCAGAGATGAGATAAGCAAAAAGGGTCCACTGCTCAGAGAGGACTTTAACCCTGGCCCAAGACAAACATGCTGTACTTTGGACCAAGGCGTGCACCATGCAAGATCAGTCTAGCTTGTCTTTATGCTACCAGTTATGTGGGAGGATCCTGTGCAGTTTTTCTGCTTTGCAAACAGATTCCCTGCATGCAAGGAAGACATTCATGAAAGTGCAAAAACCAACCACCCAGGCTCAAATCCTCCAAAGTGGGAGGATCTGAGACTGTGCTGTGCAGCTTCAATAGGCAGGAAGAAGGTGATGCCTAACAGTGGGCTTTGGGGACTGTATTCCCCCCTCACCATCTTTTGAGAGAACACTAGTATTTTTGCAGCAAGAATTCCCTCTTTGTTTTATTAAAACAAAAGAAGAGAAAGTTTGGGGAGATGAGTTCCAAGAGTTTGGGTATCTGCAGTTGGAGCTCCGGAATATAGCTTACCTCTAAACTCCTTCAAAGTATAGCAGGCATGTGGTCCAGACGGCACTTGACAGACAGTTCGTTCACTAGCCACACTGGTTACAACATTGGTTTTGCCTTTTGTACATAACAAAGCATCTGCTTGGGAAGACAAAATGTACATGATCAAATCTCTTGCCAACCCAAATCTCAGCTAAGAAAGGACCAAACAACCTTAGCTGACAAATTTTGTTACAATACTTCATGTATACAGCAGAAAAGAAACCCTGAGGCTAGAGGTCATCCAGGTGAAATGTCACCCATTTTCATTATCCCTGGGTTTTCCCTTCTGGCTGAGTCACTGTCATGCCACTGCGTATAGAATTTAGCTTTTGTGAGGAAGTAGAAACTCATCTTGACTGAAGTCTGAGGAACAAGAGCATTGTTCTTCAACTATGGATCCTTAAATGTTGTTGGAGTGAAGCTCCCATTATCCCTGGACCGTGACCATTGGCTAAGCTGACTAGAGAGGATGAGAGGATGTTATCCACCCAACAACATCTGCTGACCCAAGTTTGAAGAACACTAGACTACAGAAGGAAGGTCCTGTTCAGACATAACAGGGAAGTTTAATCTGTGAGGTAAAGTGTGCTGACAGACAAGAAGATGAATGCTGTTAAGGAACACTAAGGAACAAAGAGGTTGAGTGACCAGAGGAAGTGATCAGAATGGAGAGAGGTCTTGGACATGGGCCATGAGCACTGAGCAGTGTCAAGCAACAGGTTTCATCTGGGACAGAAATCCTTGCACTAACAGATGACTTTGTTGGAACCTACCTTATGATTTACTTTTGCCTGTACTGTGCCACTGAATTTCAGCAGAGAATTTTTTACACACAGCTAGTTTGGATTGAATATTTCGCTAAATTTCCCTCATGTTTTTCTACAACAAACAAATATGACTCCTAAATTGGCCCTGCCATTTTTACGTGTGGAACAACCAGTCTTCTCCATTTTTTGAAATGAGATTCCTTTCTTTGCCAGGTCTTCGCTTGGAAATTGCTTTCTGTGTGAAAATCCTGTGTGAAAAGAGTTTCTAAATGGTATTAAGGCAATCTATACAGAACAGAGAGCAAAATTGATAGTTAATAGCGTAATTACAGAAGATAAAAAAATATCTAAAGGAACAAGACAAGGTCGCCCGCTCTCGTCATTGTTATTTATAACGGTTCTGGAGGTCTTTTTAAATGCAATTAGACAAAATAAACAAATAAAAGGGGTGACAGTAGGTCAGAATGAGTATAAAGTTAAAGCCTTTGCCGATGATTTGGTAATAACAATCGAAGAACCAATTGAAAGTGTAAAAGAGGTATTGAATGAGATTGAAGAAGTTGGGAGGGTAGCCGGATTTAGACTGAATAAGAAAAAGACTAAAATGATTGCAAAAAATATGAAACAAAGTAAGATTGAAACAATGCAGCAACAGACGGAGATAGAGGTGGTGAAAAAGGCAAAATATCTGGGAATTTGTTATCTCCCACAAATATTGATTTGTATCAAAATAATTATATTCCGGTTTGGAAGGGAATAAGGAATGATCTGGAGGTGTGGGGTAGAATGATACTATCTTTTTGGGGTAGAATTTCTACAATAAAGATGAGCGTACTGCCAAAGATGTTATTCTTATTTCAGACTATGCCCATTATAAAGGGGATAGGAATTTTTAAAGAATGGCAAAGAGTGATTTTAAGGTATATCTGGCAGGGGAAGAAGCCAAGAATAAAATATAAGTTATTGACAGATGTAAAAGAAAGAGGAGGCTTCGCCCTACCAGATATGAAATTATATTATGAAGCAGCATGCCTATGTTGGCTAAAGGAATGGATAAAATTAGAAAATAAGGAGTTACTAGATCTTGAAGGTTTTGATAACAGATTTGGTTGGCGCGCGTATCTATGGTGTGATAAGAAGAAAGTCCATAAAGGAGGTTTGGGCTGGGTGTTCATCAGTATGCAGATGATACCCAGCTCTACCTCTCTTTTAAATCAGAACCAGTGAGGGCAGTGAAGGTCCTGTGTGAGTGTCTGGAGGCGGTTGGAGGATGGATGGCGGCTAACAGATTGAGGTTGAATCCTGACAAGACAGAAGTACTGTTTCTGGGGGACAGGAGGCAGGCAGGTGTGGAGGATTCCCTGGTCCTGAATGGGGTAACTGTGCCCCTGAAGGACCAGGTGCGCAGCCTGGGAGTCATTTTGGACTTACAGCTGTCCATGGAGGCACAGGTCAAATCTGTGTCCAGGGCAGCTGTTTACCAGCTGCATCTGGTACGTAGGCTGAGACCCTATCTGCCTGCGGACTGTCTCGCCAGAGTGGTGCATGCTCTGGTTATCTCCCGCTTGGACTACTGCAATGCACTCTACGTGGGGCTACCTTTGAAGGTGACTCGGAAACTACAACTAATCCAGAATGCGGCAGCTAGACTGGTGACTGGGAGCGGCCGCCGAGACCATATAACACGGGTCTTGAAAGACCTACATTGGCTCCCAGTATGTTTCCGAGCACAATTCAAAGTGTTGGTGCTGACCTTTAAAGCCCTAAACGGCCTCGGTCCAGTATACCTGAAGGAGCGTCTCCACCCCCATCATTCTGCCCGGACGCTGAGGTCCAGCGCCGAGGGCCTTCTGGCGGTTCCCTCATTGTGAGAAGCAAAGCTACAGGGAACCAGGCAGAGGGCCTTCTCGGTAGTGGCGCCCACCCTGTGGAACGCCCTTCCAGCAGATGTCAAAGCAATAAACAACTACCTGACATTCAGAAGACATCTTAAGGCAGCCCTGTTCAGGGAAGTTTTTAACGTGTGATTTTACTGTATTTTTTGTTTATATGGAAGCCTCCCAGAGTGGCTGGGGAGGCCCAGCCAGATGGGCGGGGTATAAATAATAAATTATTATTATTATTATTATAAAGGTTTTGGAAACCACATTTTCAGGAGTTCGCTAATAGAAATATGGGAAAGATATAAAAATTTACTGGAACCAAAAGTTCCACATTGGCTATCTCCATTGGAGGTTATGAGTGTAAAAAAAAATTAATATGAGAGGTAAATGGATCACATATGGAGAATTGGTAATTAAAGAAGGAGGAAAATGGAAACTAAAACCATATGAACAAGTTAAAGATCATGTATATGATTGGTTGCATTATTTCCAGGTATACGAAATGTTTAAAAAAGATCTAAAAGAAAGTGGTTATGTAGAAAAAGATTCTAAGTTCCAAACAGATACAATAAACAATGAATGTAAAACTTTGTCAAAAATGTATAAGATATTATTGGAATGGCATACGAAAGATGAAGAGGTTAAATCGGTAATGATACAATGGGCCAAAGATTTTGGATATAACATACAATTTGATGATTGGGAAAAACTGTGGAAAGAGAATGTAAAATTTACTGCATGTATGGCATTGAAAGAAAATGTTATGAAAATGTTTTATAGATGGTAGATTACACCAGTAAAACTAGCAAAGATCTATAAGACGTGTAACAAATGTTGGAAATGTAAAGGAAAAGAAGGAACATTCTTCCATATGTGGTGGGAATGTAAGAAAGTGAAAAGTTTTTGGGAAATGATTTATAATGAAATGAAAAAGATGTTAAGATATACTTTTGTAAAAAAACACCAGAGGCTTTTCTATTAGGGATCACAGGAAAGGAAATAAGAAGAAAAGACGGTAAACTCTTTCAATATGCAGTTACGGCAGCTAGAATCTTGTTGGCCCAGAAATGGAAACAAGAGGAAATACCGACGATAGAAGAATGAAACTGACAGACTATGTGGAATTGGACAATCTGACTGGGAAAATTAGATACATCAGAGACCAAAAGTTCATCAAAGACTGGGGAAAGTTTGTAGATTATCTGAAAAATGTGCGTGATGTGAAAACAACGTTGTGGGATTTCAGGAGGCACTGTAAAAACAAAGAAGTATTGTTAATATGAAATAAAAGGAGAAGGGAAGTTTAATGGCAATACGTATGAAGGGAATGCGTATTAAGGATATAAATATGGATGATTGTCAGAGACGCTGAAGGAAGTTCAAAAAGAGATGATTTGTTAAAATTTGGTTAAAAATGTATAATTGTATGGAAAACTAATAAAAATTTATTGGCAAAAGAAAAATGCAATTCCCAACAGGCAAAAATGGTCCTCCTTTAAACAGGCCTTTCACTGACTGACATGCAATGCCCTTTTAAAATGTGTCAGGGGGAAATTATAGGTTTGTTCTTGTTTTTTATTTTGATGACTTATCTTGTGTTTTTATATTGTGATTTTATGTGGTGGGTTTTTTAAAAAAAATTATTAAAGATTTATTAGTTTACAAAAAAAGAAAAGAAAATCCTTCTCCGATCCCTTGTCAATGGACCTTACCTCCAGATGTGAGGAGGAGAAAGGCAGAGATTGCAAGGAGCAGGATCTGATTCTTCGGGGCCATCTTGGAATCGAGAGGGTTCTGTGGTCACAGCACATCTCAAGTCACATTGGCTTTCAGCAAACTGGAGAAGAGGCTTCCTTTTATCCCCATGAAGAGACATCTCCAAAAGAATCCAAGAGAACATCATGTCCCCTGAAGAGGATCAAAGAGACTGCAGTGTGGTCCTATCAGCCCACTTGTGGACAAAATAAGAAGCTGTAATAGATACAACCCCACAATTATAAGTGCATTTACGTGTATATAATTAACTATGAATCCTATTTTTAAAATTAATTTGAATGAGTTGCAGCATTTCATATTTGCTCCAGATCCTGATCCAGAACTGTTCCTACTAAAGTTTATAAATAATGCCCACACATAAAAACATTCCCCACTCCAATGCTATCTTGCGACTGAATGTAATTGCATGCCAAGACCCTGAGGCTTCCCCCTTATGTTGAATAATGACAGATGGACACCATATATGGGCAAAATTTAGGCCACAACTTTATTGGTTAGCCAAAGTGAGCAGTATTGGCTTTGGGATTGGAACTGAACCAACTATATCTGACTCCTGCCCACCTGCAGGAAGTATCACAAGGGTTAACCACCAGCAGGGGGAGCCCTGCTGATGCACATCTTTTTTTATATAAATATTTATTAAAGTTTTTTTAAAAAATACAAATGCATAATAAACAACATTACTTATATCATAATATAGCTTCATAACTTCCTTGGACTCCCTCATGTCTCCCTCTCCCACTTACATCGTTAGAAAAAAAATTTCCAAGCAAATTATCATCTTGTTTACAATCTTATATCCGCTCATTACATATAATCTAACAATTTTCCAAAAGGTTTATGTTTTCCTTAATCTCACTTATCGTCAAATTCAAATCTAATTTGGTGGTGGCCAATTATTTATGATCTAGCATCCTTCTTAACATTCAACCAAATTGCAATATTTTTGTAAATAAGTCTTAAATTTCTTCCAGTCTTCTTCAATCCTCTCTTCTCCCAGGTCTCGGATTCTGCCAGTCATCTCAGCCAATTGCATATAGTCCATCCATGCCCCCCTCCTTAGGTGGAAACCTATATTCCATTGTACGTGGATGCTGGAGAAATGAAGACTGCAATGCTGAAGGAAGCCTAGAGGACACCAAAGTCATCCTCGGATGAATCCCCGCTTCAAATTGTGATCTATGAACTCCCTGAGTTCCTGCAGTTCATCCTCAGACATGGAATACAGTTTCCCCGTCGGCAGCGTCGCCCCCGGCAGGAGGTCAATTTTGCAGTCGTAGGGCCTGTGGGGAGGCAGCTTGTCTGCTTCCTTCTCGCAGAAAACCTCCAAAAACTCTTTGTACTTGTTGGGTACTGCTTGCAACATGCCTAAGTTCAGCTGTGGTCCATCCTCTTGCCCCTCCTCTTCCATGTTAGCGTGGATGCAGTGTTCCGCGCAGTAGGAGGAGCCGAAGGTCAGTTGGCGCTGGTACCAAGCTAATGCCGGGCTGTGCCTGTCCAGCCAACTCATGCCCAACACTATGGGCGTGTCTGACAGGTGGGTGACATTGAAGCTGATGACTTCACGGTGATTCCCAATTCGCATCACCATCGGAGGTGTCTGCTGCAGCACTTGCCCCCCCAGTAGCTCTCTGCCGTCCACCGTGACTACATTCAGGGACGTCGTGGCCGGTAGGAGCGTCACGTTGTGTTGCTTGAGAAATTCCAGTCCGATAAAGTCTGCATTGCTCCCAGAGTCAATGGTAATCGGGACTTCCATGGTGAGCCCATGGGGAAGCTGGAGAGATGCGGTGAGTTGCACCACTGGTTTGGGTGGGAGGGGGTCTGTGGGCTGTAAGATCCCTGGGGACTGCTTCATTGACTTGTCTGGCTGGGCCCCAGTGCCTCCGATTCCAGCCAGACCATTTCGTTTCCCTGCTGTGTTGCATTCTGCTGAACTGATTCTGTTACTGTTACTGTTGCTGAGGCTGCAGTGTGCTTGTGAATCCTCTGGGGACACTCTTTCGCCATGTGCTGAGCACTGTCGCAGATGTAACATTTCCTGTTCCCTCTAGGAGGCTTCGTTTTGACTGCTCCCGGCGTTAGGGCTCCGGCTGCTGACCGAGCCTTAGCACCACCTATCTCCATCGGCTCTTCTCCCCCTCCCAGCGGAGGCGTGGATTGAGCGCGCACCGTTTCCCTGGGAAAGGAAGACGGTGCTCTTGCTGGCGTGCGTCCCCAACGCCCTTCCTCCTTGCTCCAAGGGCGTTCTTCCAGCCGCACCCCGATCGTTAGCGCCCTCTGCACCACATCTTTGGTGGTCTGGGGTCTCTCCCCCCTTGCAATTTCATCTTTCACAGCTCCGTTCAGTCCCTCCCAGAACAGATCTCTGACGGCAGCTGACTCTTTCTCCCACCCCAAAGCGTTGACCAGTGCAAAGAAGCGGGAGTGATATTGCCTCACAGTGGCTTTGCCTTGTCTCAGTCCATGAATCTCTCTCCTGGCGATATCTACATCAATCTCTGACAAAAAACACGCACCCATCGCTTTAATGAAGGCATCCGCATTCCGGAGGGCTGGATCCTTATCTCTCCAGAGATTGCGCAACCATGCTTTAGCTTCTCCATAGAGATGACTGACTATGAATCCTACTTTCTCCTCCTCATCTCTAAAGTCTTTCTCTAGCAACTTTAGCACATAAACCACGTCTGTTCTGAAGTTAGGATACTGCTGCAGATTCCCATCGAAATGAGACACAAGGCTCCCTCCTCTCTTCCCCAGCCCAATCCCCTCTGGTCTGGGTCCCGGCAGCCCCCGTGTAGTCAATTCTTCTAACCTGGTTCGCAGATCCTGGCAGGCAGCCGCTGTGTCCGCTTCCCTTTTCTTGGATGCCAAAATTTCCGCGTTAAGTTGCGTCACTGCGTTCCGCAGGCTTGCTATGTGTTCTTCGGTAGTCATATTTCCTCCTTTTCGTGAGCTCGCGAAGCACCAATCTTCGCCCCTCGCTGCGTTCCCTCACGTCGCGAGGTTTTAAAAATCGGTGAGGGGACTTACTGTGAGAGCTGCCTCTAGGTCCCAGCTCACAAAGGACCAACGCCCAGTTGATGTAATGTACAAAAGTCTTTATTGAAGTTTAGTTTCCATTTCAAACCTCAGAGCGTGCAGCCCTACGTCTTGACTTCAGATCGGCGAAGTCCCCTCTGAATCACTACCCCTTCCGCACCAGTTTAAGATCCTAGCCCGGCTCCACCTCCTGCGCTGTTCCTTCCTCCGCTGGGTCCTTCTGCCCCCTGGGGTTTCCTCCTTCCTGGACTCTTCTGACGCTGACCCTCCTGAGTCTTGCCCTTCCTTCCGGCGGGCTTTAGGACCTGGCTCCCTATCCGGGCTACCTGCTGTGCCGCTCGCCTGTACATTTGAACTTGGCGCACGCGCCCAGCCGGTAACCTTCCTCCTGACCGTTTCCCCGCTCTCCGATGTGGGCGTGGTCAACCCTGACTCATCTCCTCTCGCTGGTGGCGAAAACACTGTTCCCTGTTCCTGGGACTCCTCCCCCCTACTGTGCTCTGGTGGGAAGTTGGTCCTGATTTCCAACTGCTGCTCAGGGAGTCCCCGCTGGCCCCTTCCTTCTGGGGTTTCCCCTTTGGCGCCCCCCTCGCCCTGGCCATGGGCGCTCCCTTCTGTGAGTCTTCCGATTCGCTGGAGAGACTCGTGGAATCTCTCTGGCCACTGTCACTGCCTACACCCCCCTCGGATTCCTCCTCCTCGCTCTCCATTTGCTCCCTCCCCTGTGTTTCTGCTCCTGAACCCCTGAATTACTTCTGGATTAGATATTAACTACTATGATTCATTTTAAACTAAAGTATCTCCCTTCAAAAATGCTTGAGCCTTAGCAAAGTTTACAAATTGAATGACCAAGTGACTACATTGTTCAAGAAACTGAAGGTTTTGCTCCATCTTCAGATGCAGTCTCATAAAGAGTGTGTTTCACAGGTTCTACCTGTGGGATCTTTATGAAATATGATTAGGAGAAAGAAAATGCGGTCGAAAGGAAAGGGTCCATGCATGTTTAGGTTTATTCCCCATCTCCAATTATATTACAATAGTCATGGTCATCACAGCAGTTAATTTTGAAGGCCACCTTCTTTTCTGGATATTCGTCTTCGACACCACAAAATGTACTAGTTACAGGTGGCTTACAGTTGTGACAGCAGTCTTGGTGTATTACAGTCAGCGTTCCTCCTAGAACGAGATCCAGAGAGAAAATAAGGAAAGAAAGGGTTTGACAAATTGCCCTTCTTGAATAGGAATCTCATAACCTAAAGTATCTGAAAGGCACAGCTCAAATGACTTTTTTCATATATTTCATACATTTTATTTCCTATACAGTACTTGTACTGATTCACATGATCACTTTGTGTCGTCAGTATATGCAAATGGCTGGTTCATTTAAGGCTATATTGAACCTTTATTCTCAGTAATAATGGAACTCACAGATGGCTAATACTCTTTATTATTTGTAAAATGAATCTTTATATGAGTTCATATTTTATTGTCCCTTTGGAGGCACACTGTATCTTTGTATTTTGGTCTTCCTTGCTGTGATGCTATATGGTTTAAAATTCTGATAATTTGTTCTGCTTGTTTGCACTTTTTGTTGTTGTCAAGAAATCAATAATAAACAAACAAACAAACAAACAAACAAACAAACAGATGGACACCATATATGGGCAAACTTAAGGCCACAACTTTATTGGTAAGCCAATGTGAGCAATATTGGCTTAGGGACTGGAATTGAACCAACTATATCTGACTCCTCATGAGATACACCTTGAGTAAGCTACTCGCATTCTCCTTCCTCCAGAGATGAGATAAGGGGGAAAGGGTCCACTGCTCAGAGAGGACTTTAACCCTGGCCCAAGACCAACATGCTCTACTTTGGACCAAGGCGTGCACCTTGCAGGATCAATCTAGCTTGCCTTTATGTGGGAGGATCCTGTGCAGTTCTGCTACTTTGTGAAAAGATTCCCTGCGTGCAAGGAAGACATTCATGAAAGTGCAAAAACCAACCACC
The DNA here is from genome assembly GCF_964234715.1 of Podarcis melisellensis. Lineage (NCBI taxonomy): Eukaryota > Metazoa > Chordata > Lepidosauria > Squamata > Lacertidae > Podarcis > Podarcis melisellensis. The sequence goes on along the minus strand of NC_138530.1, from coordinate 23,033,695 downwards.
CAGGCTCAAATCCTCCAAAGGGGGAGGATCTGAGACTGTGCTGTGCGGCTTCAATAGGTAGGAAAAAGGAGATGCCTAACATTGGGCTTTTGGGACTGTATTCCCCCCTCATCATCTTTCGAGAGAACACTAGTATTTTTGCAGCAAGAATTCCCTCTTTGTTTTATAAAAACAAAAGAGGAGAAAGTTTGGGGAGATGAGTTCCAACAGTTTGGGTATATGCAGTTGGAGCTCCGGCATATAGATTACCTCTAAACTCTTGCAAGGTAATGCAGGCATGTGGTCCAGACGGCACTTGACAGACAGTTCGTTCACTAGCCACACTGGTTACAACATTGGTTTTGCCTTTTGTACATAACAAAGCATCTGCTTGGGAAGAGAAAATGTACATGATCAAATCTCTTGCCAACCCAAATCTCAGCTAAGAAAGGACCAAACAACATTAGCTGACAAATTTTGTTGCAATACTTCATGTATACAGCAGAAAAGAAACCCTGAGGCCAGGGGTCATCCAGGTGAAATGTCACCCATTTTCATCATCCCTGGGCTTTCCCTTCTGGCTGAGTCACTGTCATGCCACTGCGTAAGGAATTTAGCTTTTGTGAGGAAGTAGTAGTAGTAGAAGAAGAAGAGTTTGGATTTGATATCCCGCCTTTCACTCCCTTTAAGGAGTCTCAAAGCGGCTAACATTCTCCTTTCCCTTCCTCCCCCACAACATACACTCTGTGAGGTGAGTGGGGCTGAGAGACTTCAAAGAAGTGTGACTGGCCCAAGGTCACCCAGCAGCTGCATGTGGAGGAGTGGGGAATCGAACCCGGTTCCCCAGATTACAAGACTACTGCTCTTAACCACTACACCACACTGGCTCTCACTAGAAACTCATCTTGACTGAAGTCTGTGAATCAAAGGAACAAGAGCATTGTTCTTCAACTATGGATCCTTAAATATTGTTGGAGTGCAGCTCCCATCATCTCTGGACCCTGACCCTTGGCTAAGCTGACTAGGGAGATTGAGAGGATGTTATATACCCAATAACATCTGCTGGCCCAAGTTTGAAGAACACTTGACTAGAGAAGAAAGGACCTGTTCAGACATAACAGGGAAGTTTAAGCTGTGAGGTTGAGTGGGCTGACAGACAAGTAGATGAATGTTGTTAAGGAACACTAAGGAACAAATAGGTTGAGTGACCAGAGGAAGTAATCAGAATGGAGAGAGGTCTTGGACATGGGCCATGAGCACTGAGCAGTGTCAAGCAACAGGTTGCATCTGAGGCAGAAATCCTTGCACTAACAGATGACTTTGTTGGTGTCAGCTTCGCCTTTGAGCCAGTGCCAACAACTGGGCTCAACCTCTTCAGCCCTGACTGGGCCAGGTGAGCTGGGAAAGCACTTCCAGTGACCTTCCTCTGCAGGGAGCAGGCCTAAGTGCTGTGGACTCACAACTTAGAGCTGTGAGCACCAAACTCAGTTCCAAAAGTCAACAGAGCACAGCAGAGCTGAACCACACAAACGACAGCTCTGAAGTATAACTTCTTTTATTCTCTACAGCTACTGCATAAACTAACTAAAAACTAATTGGAGACGCTGGACTGCCTGAGTGTTACAGCTGCTTGAACAGTCACCTTATACAGATAACACTCAGACTCCCACAGGAGGGAGCGGAAGAAGCGATGAGCAAAATTCGCCCCCTCCTTTCTGAAACATTGTCAGCAGATTCTTGCAATGGGAGGGGTGAAACATCCTCAGTTGGAACCTACCTTATGATTTAATGAACTCCTATCTTTTGCCTGTACTGTGCCAGCGTTCTGCATACATATATAGACACTGAATTCCAGCAGATAATTTTTTACACACAGCTGGATTGGATTGAATATTTGGCTAAATTCCCCTCATGTTTTTCTACAACAAACAAATATGACGCCTAAATCGGCCCTGCCATTTTTGCGTGTGGAACAACCCAATCTTCTCCATTTTTTGAAATGAGATTCCTTTCTTTGCCAGGTCTTCCCTTAGGAATTGCTTTCTGTGTGAAAACCCTTCTCTGATCCCTTGTCAATGGACCTTACCTCCAGATGTGAAGAGGAGAAAGGCAGAGATTGCAAGGAGCAGGATCTGATTCTTCGGGGCCATCTTGGAATCGAGAGGGTTCTGTGGTCACAGCACAGCTCAAGTCACACTGGCTTTCAGCAAACTGGAGAAGAGGCTTCCTTTTATCCCCATGAAGAGACATCTCCAAAAGAATCCAAGAGAACATGATATCCCCTGAAGAGGATCAAAGAGACTGCAGTGTGGTCCTATCTGCCCACTTGTGGACAAAATAAGAAGCTGTAACAGATACAGCCCCACAATTATAAGTGCATTTACGCATATATAATTAACTATGAATCCTATTTTTAAAATTAATTTGAATGAGTTACAGCATTTCATATTTGCTCCAGATCCTGATCCAGAACTGTTCCTACTAAAGTTTATAAATAATGCCCACACATAAAAACATTCCCCACTTCAATGCTATCTTGTGGCTGAATGTAATTGCATGCCAAGACCCCGAGGCTTCCCCCTTATGTTGAATAATGACAGATGGACACCATATATGGGCAAAATTTAGGCCACAACTTTATTGGTTAGCCAATGTGAGCAATATTGGCTTAGGGACTGGAATTGAACCAACTATATCTGACTCCTGTCTGCCTGCAGGAAGTCTCACAACGGTTAACCATCAGCAGGGGGAGCCCTGCTAATGCCCTTCAACCCCCCCTGGGTCGCTGATACCAGGTTTACCAATGCCTAATCAGTAACCATTCCTCCTCTGCCCAGTCCCTGACAATTAGTAGCCCAGTGCAGGTGTATATGGTGACTAGACATATAATAGGAATAATTAATTATTATGGTAAAAATAGCACTGCTCACTCTTTTTCCATGACCCCCTCCTTAGGTGGAAACCTATATTCCATTGTACGTGGATGCTGGAGAAATGAAGACTGCAATGCTGAAGGAAGCTTTGAGGACACCAAAGTCATCCTAAAATGTTGCAGTGACAGTGACTTGTGCAATAAAGATATATAGAGAAGTCTTAAAGTCACCTGAAGTACTTCAACATAGACCAGCATATATGTATTCTTACATCTTTGGCTGCCCTTCACCATTTCCTTTCTCAAGAAGATCAAGTCAAAGTTGTGGCTATCTCTGTAATTCCGTGAACTGATAAGAATGAAAGCTACTATGTTATTCTGGTGTCTTGGTTTTATTTTTATTCCCCCCCCCCTTCCCATAAGGTTGCAGATGAAAACCTGGAAAATAAGTGGCAAAATCAGTAATGGCTGACTCTGCCGATTTTTATTTCTCTCAGTTTCTCATTTTCCTAATCCATTCTTCACATCTTCAAATTAGTTGACAGTTTTTTTGTTCAAAAAGGAAGTCCTCATGAAAATTCATCGACATCGTAATATGATTTTTCTCCTAATATAAACATATTTGTAAAACATACTATAGCCAAGCATATTCCACAAGCAGGGCATTCCTTTCTTTGCATGAGAGCATGCTAGCTATTTTGGGCACCTCGATTTCACACCAAGATCTTGCCTGTAAAAAACCCACTTTTTCCATTGCCATGATCTTGTGTGGTCGCAGGACTCACATGGGAGCACAGCTGGGAAGATGTGTGTCCTAATTTTAGGACTCAGCATGTTGGAGAGCATGCCTATGTTGATACATTTTTGTGCACTTTACTTGTATTGCAAAATTCAGAGATGAGTGAATTTTGAAGGAGGACTCTAAATCTGGTTGCGTATTATTTCCCAAAGTGTAAATTTGGCATATTCACCTTTAAATGCAAACTGAATCAAGTTTCTCCCCCACCCCTAGGCACAAACCTCACAGGTCTGTGCTTATTTTTAGTTAATTTCATACAACCTATATGCCACTTTATTATTAAAACCCCCCTCAATCAGTCTATAAAACTTCTTTGTAACATTAATCTAACTGTGCAAACCAACAAACCTAAAATTGTGCTGAATGAATGAGCTAGGGAATGTGAAGATAGGCTCTACTTGCTTTTATGTGTTGAACTTACAGGCTAGGACCATATAATCTTTTATGTGGGCAGGGCCAGACCAGGGAGTCTAGTCTACACAAGGCTATATTTCTCATTCCTCTCTCCTGGGAGGAAGAAGCATCACCAGAGCTGTATGACACATTCCAAATGGGGAAACGGACTGAGAGAGGATGCAGAGCAAAGACAGGTGAGATGGTGGCATGGCCTGGTGAGAAGGACTGGCCAAGAAGAATCTGGGAGGCCATATAGAGAGGACCACATTCAGCACCCAGCCTCCTGCTACAACGTGGCTATAAGCAGCAAGAGATGAAGGCTTAGAATCCAGAAATTGGCTTGGCAATCTCTCACTTCTGTGGAGATGTGCTTTTTAATTCAGTGTATAACCAATCCTCGCTTCCTCACTTCACTGACCATCTGCACATTAGTCTAAATGTTTCCCTGACATGTCTCCATCATTCTTCACCAGGATGTTCAGAATTCTTTGAAAAGGTTCATGCCCACCTCACAGTTCTATTGCTCTTTGGGGGCTCAGAATGTGCAGGTGGCAGCCTTCCGGGAGGAGAAGTGTTTACCTGACTTTCCAGCAGTGGAGATGCTGCAAATTACTCAGAGGATGAGTCGGAGCTAGGAGGCCAGTGCTATGTAAATGCTCTGGTGGAGTCAAATACAGCACACTCTGCCATGCTTACTCTCTCACTGACCTTCCAGGAAAACTGTGGGATAACCAGCCTCACATAACCAACGTGCTTATGTCTAATTAATGCATGAAAGGCATCAGCATCATCATTATCATCATCATTTATTTATACCCCGCCCACCTGGCTGAGTTTCCCCAGCCACTCTGGGCGGCTTCCAACAGAATATTAAAAACACAATAAGACATCAATCATTAAAAACTTTCCTAATCAGGGCTGCCTTCAGATGTCTTCTAAAAGTCAGATAGTCATTTATTTCCTTGAAATATGATGGGACGGCATTCCACAGGGCGGGTGCCACTACTGAGAAGGCCCTCTGCCTGGTTCCCTGTAACCTCATTTTTTGCAGTGAAAGAAGCAGCAGAAGACCCTTCGGAGCTGAACCTCAATGTCTGGGCAGAACGAGGGGGATGGAGACACTCTTTCAGGTCAAGTCAAGGCCGTGTAGTGCTTTAAAGGTCAGCACCAATACTTTGAATTGTGCTCGGAAACATACTGGGAGCCAATGTAGGTCTTTCAGGACCATACAGTAAGCTTTTCTGCCAGCTTTAGCTTACTTTGGGAGGGAATGTTAATCAAGCCTATTGTTCCCCTTCAGTCTACCTGAGAATCACAGTGTGTGAAGAGGTTTGAGCTGGTTGCTCCAGCTGAACCACAAGACTCTCACCAGCCATTCTTGAGTTCATACACCAATAATTTAGGAGCTTTCACCACTTGGTAACAAAACCAAGTTTTACTGCCAGTGCAACTTTCTGCATCACATACATCTGACCTTGTGCTACCTGTTGCTTCTCTGGTTACCAGAGCATGCTCAAAGTTCTCTCCATGCTGATAGCTAGGGAGATCTGGCCTTCATGGTCTGGGCATGCTCAGAACAGACAGATGATTCTATCAGGGTTGTTGGGGCATCTCGTTGGAATGTCCTCTTGACAACAGGAGAGAGAGAGTGGGAAACTGCTCCTGTGGGCCTGGCAGTCCTTTTATAGAAATATGGGAGGGATATTATTATTATTATTATTATTATTATTATTATTATTATTATTTAGAATTACTTCTGGATTAGATATTAATTACTATAATTCATTTTAAACTAAAGTATTTCCCTTCAAAAATGCTTGAGCCTTAGCAAAGTTTACAAATTGAATGACCAGGTGACTACATTGTTCAAGAAACTGAAGGTTTCACTCCATCTTCAGATGCAGTCTCATAAAGAGTGTGTTTCACAGGTTCTACCTGTGGGATCTTTATGAAATATGATTAGGAGAAAGAAAATGTGGTCGAAAGGAAAGGGTCCATGCATGTTTAGGTTTATTGCCCATCTTCCATTATATTACAATAGTCACGGTCGTCACAGCAGTCAATTTTGAATGCCCAGTCCCTTTCTGGAAATTCCTTTTTGATATCACAAAATGTACTTGTTACAGGTGGCTTACAGCTGTAACAGCAGTCTTGCTGTATTGAAGCCAGCGTTCCTCCTAGAACGAGATCCAGAGAGAAAATAAGGAAAGAAAGGGTTTGACAAATTGCCCTTCTTGAATAGGTATCTCATAAACTAAAGTATCTTAAAGGCACAGCTCAAATGACTTTTTCCATATATTTCATACATTTTATTTCCTATACTTGTACTGATTCACATGATCACTTTGTATCGTCAGTATATGCAAATGGCTGGCTCATTAAAGGCTATATTGAACTTTTATTCTCAATAATAATGGAACTCACAGATGGCGAATACTCTTTATTAGTTGTAAAAGGAATCTTTATATGAGTTCGAGTTCATATTTTATTGTCCCTTTGGGGGCACACTGTGTCTTTGTATTTTGGTCTTCCAGGCTGTGATGCTATATGGTTTAAAATTCTCATAATTTGTTTTGCTTGTTTGCACTTTTTGTTGTTGTCAAGAAATCAATTAAAAATAAATAAATAAATAAAGTGGGTGGTGGGTTGTTTCCCCCCCTTAAAGCCAGCCAACATAAGATGTCTAAAATTTCCATGTCCTCATGAGATACACCTTGAGTAAGCTACTTGCATTCTCCTTCCTCCAGAGATGAGATAAGCAAAAAGGGTCCACTGCTCAGAGAGTACTTTAACCCTGGCCCAAGACAAACATGCTGTACTTTGGACCAAGGCGTGCACCATGCAAGATCAGTCTAGCTTTTCTTTATGCTACCAGTTATGTGGGAGGATCCTGTGCAGTTTTTCTGCTTTGCAAACAGATTCCCTGCGTGCAAGGAAGACATTCATGAAAGTGCAAAAACCAACCACCCAGGCTCAAATCCTCCAAAGTGGGAGGATCTGAGACTGTGCTGTGCGGCTTCAATAGGCAGGAAGAAGGTGATGCCTAACAGTGGGCTTTTGGGACTGTATTCCCCCCTCACCATCTTTTGAGAGAACACTAGTATTTTTGCAGCAAGAATTCCCTCTTTGTTTTATTAAAACAAAAGAAGAGAAAGTTTGGGGAGATGAGTTCCAAGAGTTTGGGTATCTGCAGTTGGAGCTCCGGAATATAGCTTACCTCTAAACTCCTTCAAAGTATAGCAGGCATGTGGTCCAGACGGCACTTGACAGACAGTTCGTTCACTAGCCACACTGGTTACAACATTGGTTTTGCCTTTTGTACATAACAAAGCATCTGCTTGGGAAGACAAAATGTACATGATCAAATCTCTTGCCAACCCAAATCTCAGCTAAGAAAGGACCAAACAACCTTAGCTGACAAATTTTGTTACAATACTTCATGTATACAGCAGAAAAGAAACCCTGAGGCTAGAGGTCATCCAGGTGAAATGTCACCCATTTTCATTATCCCTGGGTTTTCCCTTCTGGCTGAGTCACTGTCATGCCACTGCGTATAGAATTTAGCTTTTGTGAGGAAGTAGAAACTCATCTTGACTGAAGTCTGAGGAACAAGAGCATTGTTCTTCAACTATGGATCCTTAAATGTTGTTGGAGTGAAGCTCCCATTATCCCTGGACCGTGACCATTGGCTAAGCTGACTAGAGAGGATGAGAGGATGTTATCCACCCAACAACATCTGCTGACCCAAGTTTGAAGAACACTAGACTACAGAAGGAAGGTCCTGTTCAGACATAACAGGGAAGTTTAATCTGTGAGGTAAAGTGTGCTGACAGACAAGAAGATGAATGTTGTTAAGGAACACTAAGGAACAAAGAGGTTTGAGTGACCAGAGGAAGTGATCAGAATGGAGAGAGGTCTTGGACATGGGCCATGAGCACTGAGCAGTGTCAAGCAACAGGTTGCATCTGAGGCAGAAATCCTTGCACTAACAGCTGGCTTTGTTGGAACCTACCTTATAATTTACTTTTGCCTGTACTGTGCCACTGAATTTCAGCAGAGATTTTTTTACACACAGCTGGATTGGATTGAATATTTGGCTAAATTTCCCTCATGCTTTTCTACAACAAACAAATATGACGCCTAAATTGGTCCTGCCATTTTTGCGTGTGGAACAACCAGTCTTCACCATTTTTTGAAATGAGATTCCCTTCTTTGCCAGGTCTTTGCTTAGGAATTGCTTTCTGTGTGAAAATTCTTCTCCGATCCCTTGTCAATGGACCTTACCTCCAGATGTGAGGAGGAGAAAGGCAGAGATTGCAAGGAGCAGGATCTGATTCTTCGGGGCCATCTTGGAATCGAGAGGGTTCTGTGATCACAGCACAGCTCAAGTCACACTGGCTTTCAGCAAACTGGAGAAGAGGCTTCCTTTTATCCCCCTGAAGAGACATCTCCAAAAGAACATCATGTCTCCTGAAGAGGATCAAAGAGAATGTAGTGTGGTCCAATCAGCCCACTTGTGGACAAAATAAGAAGCTGTAATAGATACAACCCCACAATTATAAGTGCATTTATGTGTATATAATTAACTATGAATCCTATTTTTAAAATTAATTTGAATGAGTTGCAGCATTTCATATTTGCTCCAGATCCTGATCCAGAACTGTTCCTACTAAAGTTTATAAATAATGCCCACACATAAAAACACTCCCCACTCTAATGCTATCTTGCAACTGAATGTAATTGTGTGCCAAGACCCCGAGGCTTCCCCGTTATGTTGAATAATAACAGATGGACACCATATATGGGCAAAATTTAGGCCACAACTTTATTGGTTAGCCAAAGTGAGCTGTATTGGCTTAGGGTTTGGAATTGAACCCTACTTTTTTAAGTATTTGACAAAATAGGTTGAACGTGATAGGCCTTCAACCCTCACCGCTTGGTGGCTGCAACCTGTGCCATCCCTCAATCACCCTGTGGACTACAAATTCAGCACAGGGGTCCGTAAAATAAATGGATTTACTGTACTGAAGAAGGAAATAGCGGCTGACTGAATATTTAAAGTCTTAGCTGCGTGCCCCAAGTTATGCAGGTGTACAAAGTATTGAAGCACTTGATCTGTGGTGGGAGGCTGACTTTGCCCAACGTGAGGCTTAATATTAAGTAACAAGGCCCTGAACAACTTAGGTCCAAGGTACCTTATGGACTGCCTGAACCCTTGTATCCCAGCTTGATCACTGAGACTATCTACAGGATAGTCAGGAGGTCCTACACACGAGTAGGAGCCTGGCAGAGACACATGCTCAACTGGCATGTTCTCTCCCTCATGGTTCAGGAGATTCAAAAGCTTTCTTCAGCACGAACATCACAGTGACTGATACCTAAGAGGCATCAGCACACTTCAGGATCAGCAGAGCATAGGCAGTCAGCATACAGACACAGCAGCACAGCATTTTGGCTAAACGATGTTTATTTACATATACATACTCAGAGCATCGTAACTCAGCTCCTTCCTCTTCAGCATCAGACAGCAAAGAGAAAGAACGAAGGACAAGCGTCCTACATCATGGAAACACAGTAATACAAACATCTGGTCTCCGTCACTTCCCACAATGTGGAATGAAAACATACACCGTCATGTGATAAAAACAACCCCATGACTGCAATATAGGAAAAGAATCCTAACACACTGATCATCCCTTGAGTTTGCAAGCTTCATTTGGCAGCAAGAAGAAACATAGCCCTTATTGCCATCGGCTCAGTCTTGTGGAATACTTTGCAAATTGTCACTTGCTGATCCAGTGTGTTTTTGCAGTTAAACTAGGACATGTAGTTTGAGAGACAGAGAGATTTATACATCTTCAGTTGACATGCTCTCTGAAGAACTCTACTTCCAGAGTTCCTTGTGCAAGTGCAGAGATAAGAGGAAGAGGAAGGAGAAAGTACCATAACAATTAGGGACTATGGATGCTGTTGAAATACAATTACAGTGGTAAAGTAAAGGTAAGGTAAAGGGACCCCTGACCATTAGGTCCAGTCGTAGCCGACTCTGGGGTTGCGGCGCTCATCTCGCTTTATTGGCCAAGGGAGCCGGCGTGCAGCTTCCGGGTCATGGGGCCAGCATGACTAAGCCACTTCTGGTGAAACCAGAGCAGCACGCGGAAACGCCGTTTACCTTCCCGCCGGAGCGGTACCTATTTATCTACTTGCACTTCGATGTGCTTTCGAACTGCTAGGTTGGCAGGAGCAGGGGCCGAGCAACAGAAGCTCACCCTGTCATGAGGATTCGAACCACGACCTTCTGATTGGCAAGTCCTAATTGCCACATCCCAATTACAGTGGTACCTCAGGTTAAGTACTTAATTCGTTCCAGAGGTCCGTTCTTAACCTGAAACTGTTCTTAACTTGAAGCACCACTTTCGCTAATGGGGCCTCCAGCTGCCACTGTGCCGCTGCTGCGTGATTTCTGTTCTCATCCTGAAGCAAAGTTCTTAACCTGAGGTAATATTTCTGGGTTAGCGGAGTCTATAACCTGAAGCGTATGTAACCTGAAGCGTATGTAACCCGAGGTACCACTGTACTGCTAGCGCTGCTCTCCTCTACCCATGTGCCTCTAATGTCTTCCCCAAATCTGTTGTGGAGGGTTGGTGGGGGGATGCAGAACACATTGGGCAGTAGCACAGAAAAAGGAGAAAAGTGTTGTTGCAGAGGTGCAAATCCTTGCACTAGTGGGATGACTGCATTGGATCCTACTCAATGATTTACTGAATTGTGACCTCTTCACACATTATGCCTGTTTTGTGCACACAGCTGCATTGGATTAAAATAAATATTTGGATATGATATTTAAAAGCCCCTTTTCGTTTTTCTCGAACAACTACTCTTCATTGTTATCGGTCATATGATTCTTTTGCCAGCCTGGTTAAGTTCCTGTAAAATGAATCTCTTAGGAATTGCTTGTCACTCCTGAGTGCAAAATCTACTTCCACCCCTCTTCCCCCGGTGTGAGGAGGAGGAAAGTACAGATTGCAAAGATCAGGATCTGTTCCTTCAGGGCTAGTTCAGAATCAGGAAGTTTCTGTGGGTTAATGTGGGTCACTCTGGCCTTCAGCAAACTGGAACAGAAGCTTCCTCTTATCTCCACGATGACATGTCTCAAAAAGAACCAAACAGGATATCATGTTCCCTTAAGAGGATTAAACACAAAGTAGGGTGGGCCAAGAAACCATAAGCAGCCTACTCATGGACAAAATAAGCAGCACCATTGGATTTGTTGTTGTTGTTGGCATGCGTGTTTCTTCAGAGACAATGGAGTGCACCGCTGGGGGTGAAGTCAAACCTCTGTGTTAGCACCGAGGTGACCTCTTTTGGGGGCAAGCCTGGGCAGTATGTATGGAGGTCCTGGGATTCCCAGATGATAAGACCCCCCCTTTCAGTTTCACTGATGGGTCCAAAGAAAAGCAGTGCAAAACAATTGGCACCAGCATGGCTGCAGGAGTTGCTGGAAGGCATACAAGACTCCATCCAACCATCTTAGGGACTGCACTTTGGATTAGTGTAAGGTTTACTCCCTAGCCTTTTCTTCTCCCCACAATTTCTTACAAAGCAGCAGAGTTTAGGATAAGAGTTTTCCTTCTTTTTGATGGACTACTTTTCTAGGTTGATGAGCCCCATCTATCTCTCACTTCCCTCTACAGTAAGAGCAAAACCACCTTCTTGACTGTTGGATCATCTCTTGATCTCGTCTGTATGGTTAGAATTTTGCTTCTAAAACATAATTCCAACCAATACTTCCAAATAAAGCAATAGCTTGAATTCTTTTTGCTGCATGGAAGCATACAGATAAGTCTCGAACGACTTAATTTGACTGCAGTCTGTGCTTCCTTCACTTTTACAATCATCATTTCTCCAATTTTGTTGTTTAGTCGTTTAGTCATGCCCGACTCTTCATGACCCCATGGACCAGAGCACGCCAGGCACTCCTGTCTTCCACTGCCTCCCGCAGTTTGGTCAGACATTTCTCCAATACCCTCATGTAATGAAGACCTGCTTCCCATTGCAAAGAAGGTGTAGAAGGGCTGTAAAAGGGTGAGTCCTTCTTATCTCCCCCCTATAACATCTCTCTCTCTCTCTCTCTCTCTCTCTCTCTCTCTCTCTCTCTCTCTCTCTCTCCCTCTCCCTCTCCCTCTCTCCCCCCCTCTCTCTCTCTGTGTGTGTTACAAGGAAAATTTGGATCACAGTAGTCTAGATTATGCACTGAATTGATCCAGTTAAGGCTGATTGAGGCTTTGATCGTAGAATGGGTTGAGGCAAAGCCTGGTCAGGCCCATCCGGAGTGAAGCAAGGTTGTCAGAGGGTGAAGGGCTGCATCTTGTCTCAGCCACCTCCTGGTCTTCTACAATGATGCATCTTCTGCAGGACAGGAAGGCTTACACCATTTGGGATGACAATGACAAGATGCCATCTCAGACTGGTCTCAGCACCACTCCTTTATGCTCATTGCAACCAGCCTGTTCATCCTCACTGCCACTCACATCAGCACATTTACTGCAGCTCTGACTCCTGTTGTAGAGTGTGGGAAGCAAGCCAGGCAAGGTGTTGGCGGCAGGAGTGCAGCCTGTTAGGGACCACAACCCTAGTATTTTCCTCCTTGGACACAAAGTCCACAGCCCACTGCAACTCCATCTTTCCCCCTGAACTGACCATATGTTTAAAACCCTGATTAACATTAGGGCTGCTCCCTGATTCATTTTGGGACATAAATCCAGGTCATGTTGGGTCAGCAATGGATTACCCCAGGTCAGATCAGGCCATGCACAGCCCTAGATAATGACTTTGTCTCCATTCCACCCAGTGTTTTTCCCCCCAGGGGGTACTCAAGGGTACACAGTACCAGCACCTCTTTTGTTGTTGTTAAAAAGTGTGGCACTTACTGTAACAACATCATGGCGAGTACCAGCACCTATTTTTCTAGGAAAAGAGCACTGATCCCACCTATCCTGCAAAGAGTTGCAATGAATTACAATGACTGACATATGTAGGGGAACTTAATTGATTCCCTCTGTCCAGGGCCCCAAAGAACCAGTGATTCTGTATCCAATGAATAGAGAGATTACAACAAAGAAGACAACCTGTAGTTTTTATCCTACAAGTCCCAATTCACAAAAATAATTGCAAAATGATTAAGTAGAAATAAGCATTTATTATAGAGAGAGACTGTGTCCACTTTCTAAACAGAAAGAGCTCATTAAATTAGGAAACATTGAGCTACCAGTTGCTTCTCTCGCTACCAGAGCATGCTCAAAGTTCTCTCCGTGCTGAAAGCTAGGGAGATCTGGCCTTCATGAAAACAGGTCTGGGCATGCCCAGAACAGACAGATGATTCTATCAGGGTTGTTGGGGCATCTCCTTGGAATGTCCTCTTGACAACAAGAGAGAGAGAGAGAGAGAGAGAGAGAGAGAGAGAGAGAGAGAGAGAGAGAGAGAGAGAGAGAAACTGCTCAAATGGGGTTGAAAAGTTAGCAGTCCTCTTAGAGAAACATGGAAGGAATAATAATAATAATAATAATAATAATAATAATAATAATAATATTGCAATACTTTTGGATTAGGACTGGCAGCAGCATTTTCCTCCCTTCCTCTACCTTCAAGATATCTGGAGCTTAAATTATAGGAGCACAAACACACTTTCTCTGTTCTAGTGAAGGGTCTTGGCCAGTAACTGATTGTTGAGAATATTTTCAACATCTATCTAAACTTCAGCCTCAATTCCTCACCCCTTTTTGGTAATGGGGATGCAGCTTAGGCCCCGGTAAAGTGTAACACCCCACCTCACTGTGAAGTGCTTGGGCCCTGGCAAATTTTAGAGATAACATTGAATTATGGGTAAAAAGGAAATGTTTTTACAGTAACTGGGTGTAATTTAGACACTGCATAAGGATTACTCCTGAACGAGAAACTAATGACAAATACTATTGGCAAAGTTTAGTGACTGAATGACCAGGTGACCACATTGTTCACGAGACTGAGGGTTTTGCTCCATTTTCAGAGGCAGTCTCCTTTTATCTCGATAATGACACATCTCAAAAAGAACCAAACAGGATATCATGTTCCCTTAAGAGGATCAAACACAAAGCAGGGTGGGCCAAGAAACCACAACCAACCCACTAATGGACAAAATAAGCAGAACCATTGGATTTGTTGTTGTTGTTTGCATCCGTGTTTCTCGAGAGACAATGGAGTGCGCCCCTGGGGGTGAAGTCACACCTTTGTGTTAGCACCGAAGTGACCTGTTTTGGGGGGCAAGCCTGGGCAGTGTGTATGGAGGTCCTGGAGGACAAGACCCCCCTCTCAGCTTCACTTATGAGGTCCAAATGAAAGCAGAACAATACATTTGGAATAAGTATGGCTGCAGGAGTTGCTGGAAGGAGGCATATGCCATCCAATCATCTTAGGGACTGCACTCTGGATTTGTTTACGCCTTAGCCTTTTCTTCTTCCCACAATATCTCACAAGGCAGCAGAGTTTAGGATAAGAGTTTGCTGCATGGAAGCATACAGATTTGTCCCAAATGACTTAATGTGGCTGCAATCGGTGCTTCCTTCACCTTTACAATCATCATTTCTCCAATAAACTCATGTAATGAAAACCTGCTTCCCGTTGCAAAGAAGGTGTGGAAGGGCTGAAAAAGAAAGAGTGAGTCATTGTTATCTTCCCCCTAGAATCTCCCTCCCCCCTCTTTCTCTGCCTGTGTGTGTGTGTTACAAGGAACATAAAATTTGGATCACAGTAGTCCAGATTATGAACTGAATTGCTCATGTACAGGACAATAATTATGATTGGACCAAGAGATTGTAATGCTAATGACTCTGAAACTAAGAGAGTATTGGATCCGGCACTGAATTTTCCTGGATTGGATTCAACTTCCATATGAAAGAGATGCTGTTTTAAGCTCATGTAGATTAATGCAATTAAGCAAGCATTGCCCTCATTCTAAACAGGAGCACGCATTTTATCCTCCACAACTTCATTTCAGACATAAGGACTTTGTGGAGAGTGGAGGTGCTTGCTTCTCATTGCTGATCTGTGGGTCAAGGGTGGTATACAGATTATAACAGCAGCAGCAGCAGCAGCATGTACCCAACCTGCATCTTGAAAAGAACAGAACCATTTGCACAGAGTCATTACACACAGTCAATTAAAATGCATGTATACCTTTAACCCTTATCCCCAATAAAGAACTTGTCACACCAGGAAGAAGGAAAAGGCTGGTTTATTACATGGAAAAGCAAAGAATGAATATGTTCTGCTTTAGACAGCCTGTTAAAAGACCTGCAGGCAGCAAAATGATCATGATTACATTCATACACCTTATTTCTGTAGAGCAAAAGTGTCCCTAGGTACCTAAAAGCCCAGAGAGTAAGCGCAGGGACAGGACGCTAGCTGGTCTCTCCATAAAAGATAGGAAATGTATTGGAGTCACAGAGAGTTCATGAAATGTATTTGGAAAAGAGAGCCTTCTTTCATTGGCTGTTACTGCTGGCAGGGTTGAGGAGAATGAAGGGTGCCATTTCCCCAGCTGGAAACATGAACTAGGAGGGAGGCTTGGTGAAGTGCAAAGAGAAGAGAGGGGGCTGGCAAGATGCAAATGGGGAGAAGGGGGCTTGGTAGGGTGAGGGTTTGGTAGGTTGCAAAGGGAGGGCTTAATGCAATGGGTGATTTGTAGGTGGGATTGGTGAGTAAGTTGAGGAGGGCAGGCAGCCCCTAGTAATAGAATACAATGTAATAAAAAGAAGCAATATGTATAAACGTGAAAACTCTGCAACATCTAGCACAATTGCTACAACAGACAAATCATTAGGTTGCCCTCCAAGATCCTCAGCAATTTGCAGGTGGCCAGTGGATGCAACAGGAATCTATGGTCGTCTGCTATATACAATAGGAACTTTCCTCCATGAGGCTCCCTTGGAATGAAGTGAACAGAAGTTGATAACAAGTGTGCCTGTTTTAAAGAGCCATGCCACATCCCAGACTGAAAAAGGAGACAATCGAAAGGAGCAGACCATATGCATTGGGGGGGGGGTGTCTTCAGATGGCCTTCATACCTGTCTACATGTCCCTGTTGCAGAAATCAAAATTATCGCAGCAGATATTAGTCACCATGTACTTCTCACTTTTGTTGCTAACAGATGTCACCTCATAGCCAATGCCACACATTTCATCATTTTCAGCGCAGTAGGTCAGTCTCCATACAGGTTTCTTATCTATGAGGGTAGTGGGTAGAATCAATTGGAACAGAAAATGAGTACAAGCATTAATGTTTCTGTTCCCTGATTGCCATTTATACTTCATATAGTTACTTATGTTTCAAAACACATTCCATATAACCCTTTTTATCATCAAAACAGTAGGGGACACTTGCTTCCATTGTATAGATGTGATAAAGCAAGGAAAATTCAGCATTGCACAACTGAGAGTGCATTGATAACTCAGCTGTAGGTCACAAAAATGTTTTGTATGAAGCTTCAATCCATAGCATATCCAAGTAAGAAGGATAAAGTGGCAAATGGGATGTTTTGCCCCATCAAATAAACCAAAGGGCATGGAACTGCTGTTTACTACTGTGCCAATTCATGTACCAATATCTGAAATCACTGAAATTTTCATGGGCAATATTTTACACCAATGTTTACCATGGCAGTGGTGGGAAGGTCTATGACAGGGGTCCTCAAACTTTTTAAACAGGGGGCCGGTTCACTGTCCCTCAGACACTGTTGGGGGCTGCTGAGATAAACCCGGTGGGCCTGTAGTTTTAGGACCCCTGCCTTAGAAGGTCACAACCTTGTCATAAGGGATGATGGCCATTTCCTGTTTGTCTCTAGAAACACATGGTATGCACAGGTAAACTGCCTCTAAAAATTCTAAAGTTCCATTTAGCTACCAGAAGCCTATGTAGTGTTCACATTGCATCTGACTTAAGAGCCAGGCTCAAATCCACACATGAAGTTCACAGGGTGATCTCAAGCCAGTCTTTGAGCCTGAACTCTCTTACAGGGCTGTGGCAAGAATAAAACAGAATGGAAGAAGAAAGAAGAAGAGCTATGTACCCTGAACTCCTTGAGAAAAGGATAGGATTAAAATGGCAGACAACTAGAAAATCCCTCCAGGAATTTGTCTTCTTGTGATTTTTCTTTTAACAAACCATCACCAACACCACCACTAAAAGAAGAGCACAACTGGGCTTGACTTAATGTCAGCTACGGAAGAGTCATCCTCACCCCTCCAGCTCCATCATTCCCATCATTCTCAGCCCTCTTATCCTGTTCCTCATAGAAACACCAGATGAGCCCTGCTGGATCAGGCCAATGGCCCATCTAATCCAGCACCCTGTCTTCCCAGTGGCCCCCCAATGCCTGTGGGAAACCCCCGTGAGCAGAATTCAAGCACCTTCCGGTTCCCATCAACCAGCATTCAGAAGTCCTGCTGCCTCCGACCCTCCCAGGATGCACGCAAATAAATCTCCCCCCCCCCCCAACCTCACACTTTCCACGTAGCCTTGGGCACAATCTCCCTCCCTCCCCAACCAGGTGCCTCTTGCAAGTATGACTAGAATAAGCCCCTTCTGACCCCCACCCTGCCTCAACTTCCTTTCCCCCAGGCCTACCAGAATCAAGGCCATCAATCCATGGTTTGCCATTCCTTTTCCTCAGTATGTCTTGTAGAGTCACTGTCAGGAGAAATGGTGGGATAGAAATCAATATACAATGTGAGGGTCCTGTTCCCACCCTCACCACCTCTGCCAGGCTCATGCTTCCCCAAAATTCACCTCAGGTGGAGGGGGGAGGGCACCCTTTCCCCCTGCCCTGAAGTTGGCGACATCAGCGCCACCCCCACCCCCCGCTGCTGCGGCCAGTGAGGAAACACAAAAGCGCCGGTGCATTACCTCTCTCCATCCTTTCTCTTTTTATTTTAAATTTCCATGGAGCCCCAGAGAACAAGGGCTTGTGTGTACCTGTGTGAGAGCGAATTGCTTTGTTCCATCTGTCCGAGAGTTCCCGGATGCAGCACCTCCCTTTTTTTCTTTGCTCCTTTCCCTCAGGCGTGTGTCCTGCCCAGTGCTCATGCATGAATCCCCTCAATGCCCAGTTTGTACTCTTGTGCCAAAATTTCATAAGACCCCGCCCACTTCCACGTCCTGACCACACCTCAGTAGTGGGTGTGCATGCATGTGTAAAAGGCAATGGGCCAAAGGGACTAAGCACATGCGTTCGTTCTTTTCAACAGAATTGCCACACCACGCCGGGTTTACCTTGCCACGCTTCCTGCGGCCAGTCGGAAGCCTCGCCGCCCACTCAGTCAGTTCCCGCCCACTGAGGTAAACCCAGTGTGGTGTTTCAGTCAGTCAGTCAGCAGCGTTTCGCTCAGTCAGTCCCTGCACGCTGAGGTAAACCCGGTGCAGAGTTTTGGCCAGCGGGCTGGATTTATAAGCCTGGCGGACCAGATCCAACCCACGGTCCGTAGTTTGAGGACCCCTGGTCTATGGGAACAGTTAACAACGCATCCAGGGAAGGATGAGAGATTTCTGATACTTCTCAGTGGCTTCAGATGTCCAAAAAGCATATATGACGGGGAAATCTAGCATTTAATCATAGTGAATTGTTTCCCACAGATTTTGGAAGGGGTTGTTAAGCAATCTTTGTTTATCATATAGATCTATGTCTTCCCGTACGCAATTCAACGTAGAGATCTGCATTGTATATTGGAAAAAATCTAGGAGTGGAAAAAGGAACCAGCCCCACCAATTACCCTTGGGGTGAGATGGTTAATGCTGAGGATATTGTCTCCACCACCATCTTTCCTGGAGATTTATGCTCCTTTTGCACCACCCTCTTTTCCCCAGCCGGAAAATGGTACCGCCTATTGCAGCTGCCCAAACTACCATTTTGAAATTGGGAGAGAAGGAAAAGCTTATAGACTTTGCAAAGGTGTCCTGCAAGCAAACCTCTGGATCCCAACACCTTGGAAGTCCTAATGGGGCTCTTGCCCCTCCAAACTGCATCCACTTTGGGCAAAAGAGGAAAAAGTGAAAACCATTGCTATATTTTCCCTTATCATGAATGGGAAGCACTGAGCATTTTATACACAGTGGCTCAAGATCCAGATTATGGACTAAAGCAGTGCTATTTTTCTGGGAAAAGTGGTGCCGGAACTCACCATGAACGCCTTCCTTGTTCTCTTATAATGGCAATGGTATCTACCTGAGAGGGGTCCAGCTGAAAAAAAGTTCTGGACCAAAGCACAGAGAACACAGAGCATCTCAGGAGCTGACTGATTACAAAAAAGGACAAAGAATGCAGGTAAAAGGTAAATCTTGGGATCCTTCCACACTTACCGAAAGGGAACATTGTATAGACAAGACACGTCCCTTTTTCTGAGTTGGTTTCACAGGTTTTAGTAACTTCATTTGGAGTATGTGAGTTGGATAGTTCACATTTCAGGGTGTCTGCTCCAAAATAATAATAATATTAATATTAATATTAATATTAATAATAATAATAATAATAATAATAATAATAATAATAATAATAATGAAAAAAGAAAAACAAATCCCCACTCTTGTAATTAAAATATTGAGCTTTGAGTGAGAATGAAAAAAATAACTTTTATTTGGTAGCTCTTTGCACTGCATATTCTCTACATGGCTGACAGCACAGAAACTCTAAATCAGAGAAGAAGAAGAAAAAGGTAAAGGTAAAGGACCTCTGACAGTTAAGTCCAGTTGCGAACGACTTTGGGGTTGAGGCGCTCATCTCACTTTAGTGGCCAAGGGATTCAACGTTTGTCCACAGACAGTTTTTCCGGGTCATGTGGCCAGCAGGACTAAGCCACTTCTGGTGAAACCAGAGCAGCGCACAGAAACGCCGTTTACCTTCCCACCAGAGCAGTACCTATTTATCTACTTGCATTGGTGTGCTTTTGAACTGCTAGGTTGGCAGGAGCTGGGACTAAGCAATCGGAGCTCACCCCGTCGCAGGGATTCAAACTGCCAACCTTCTGATCAGAAAGCCCTGGGCTCAGTGGTTTAGACCACAGTGCCACCCGCGTCTCATAATTAGAGAAACCTTAGCCTAAATACATACAAAAAAATCAAGACTTTGCAATGCCCTGGTTTTCCTGAGGCAAGAAACTTACCTCCAAGTCGAAAGTAGATGACAACATAGAAAGCCAGGAGTATGATGCGAACTTTGGGAAGCATCTTGGAACTGGAAGGGTCCTGCTCACCACAGTGGAGCTCCAGGATACAGAGGAAGGAGTGCTGATCTCCTTTCACTTCCAATAGGATGGACAAGCTGCTTCTTATTGTTTCATTTGCAAGGCGGCTGCTCAGGGACCTCTGAGATCATTCTGTCTCTGTTCCTTGCTTAAATAGAGAGCATAATGGACCATGAAATCACAAACTGGCCACTCACATGCAAGACTGGACATCCCTGAGGGGGGTTTGACAAAATCCCAGCCAGTCCCGATCATGGGCGTGCCGGAGCGCACCCCCCCCAGCCTGGCTGCTGTGGCAGATCACGCCCCCTGGCCTGGCCGCCATGGTAGAGTGTGCCTCCCGGCCTGGCCGCCAGGCCGGATCACATCCCTGGCTGTGCCGCCATGCCAGATTGCGCCCCCCTAGCCAGGTGTGAAACCCCCCCCCACTTTTTCGGGAGTTACGGGGGGCAGCATGCCATTACCCTACACTCCTGCCTGGAGGAGGTAGGCAGGCAGGCAGGCAGGGGAGAGAACGGGAAAGAGGCAGACGAGCAAAAACAGAGGGGGTGGGAGTGGATGCCTCAGGCCCCATCCCATCCCTCCCTATGGCCCCAGGTGCCATAGAGGTTTTCTCCACCACTGACTGGACTTATACAGTGTCATGTGAGTTGGACTCAAACAGGGACAGTATAAGATGTTAAGCAAGAAAAGTGGGGAGAGAGAATTTGCACGTGTGTTTATTGGTTATGGTTGTCCCAGTGATTAAAAAACCCCCTACAGTATAGCCCATAGTCCAAATAATGATTACCCACACTTGTAGTAGAACCAACCAGCCTTTGAGTGGTGAGGGGGGCAGCATTAGGTCAGGGGTGACTTTTACTACCCTGAATTCTCCCCATCACCCGAATTTCCTCCTTCCTGGTTTCACAGCCTGTGAATGATGTCAGTGGAGAACATATTGGAATCAGGAGGATTGTGTTGCCGCAGCAAAACTCCAGGATG
Organism: Podarcis melisellensis; assembly: GCF_964234715.1. Classification (NCBI taxonomy): domain Eukaryota; kingdom Metazoa; phylum Chordata; class Lepidosauria; order Squamata; family Lacertidae; genus Podarcis; species Podarcis melisellensis. The sequence goes on along the minus strand of NC_138530.1, from coordinate 23,012,396 downwards.
CAGAAGGAGGAGCACTCATCTACACTCACTTTCAGCAAGATGGACAAGCTTCTTCCTTTTATTCCATTGACAACATGACTGCACAGGCACCTTGAGGACAATTTTGTCCTTCTTCCTTGCATGGGTGAAGAGAATTGTGGGCTATGAAATAACAAACTGGTCATTCACATAGAGTACATAGGTGAAGATTGGGCTGATGGGTTGTAATGTGCATGTGACTAAAACAGGGCTAATCTTACCTTGTGCCACAATGTTCTTGGAGATACTGTATTACACTCTCATCCAGTAAGACAGACAAGCTGTTTCATTTTATCTCATCGAGGACATGGCTGCACCGGCAGCTCAAGGGTCATTTTGCCTCTACTCGTTGTCTGTGTATGTACAGTGGGTTGAGACACAGCCTGATTAGGCTCATCCGGAGTGAACCTCAGTTGTCAGAGGATGAGGGTCAGTGGGAGTGGAAGGGAGACCTTGCATCTTGTCTGAGCCACCTCCTGCTCTTCTACCACAAGGTATCTTCTGCAGGACAGGAAGGCTTGCACCATTGGGGATGACAATGACAGGATGTCATCTCAGCCTGTTCTCCTCAGCATCGCTCACTTATGCTCATTGCTTCCAGTCTGTTCAGCCCTTCTGCCACTCACAACAGCACATTTACTCCAGCTCTGACTCCTGTTGCAGAGTGTGAGAAGGAAGTCAGGGAAGGTGGTGGCAGCAAGAGTGCAGGATGAAAGAGGATCAAAGAGAATACAGCGTGGTCCAATCAGCCCACTTGTGGATCAAATAAGCAGCTGTGATACATACAGCACCACAATTATGAATGTATATAATCATGAATAATTCATGAATTATATTTTAAATGAATTATAGCAGTCCAGAACTGATCCCACTAAAGTTTATAAATTATTCCCATATATACCAGTAATTTGGGATAAAAACATCCCCCCTCCCATATAAAAACATCCCCCCTCCATTGCTATCTTGCAACTGAATGTTATCTGTAAACTTTGGCAGTACCCAAACATTCAGAGGAGGGGGAACTATGACTAAATTTTAGGTATTGCTTGAGAATATTTATGGAAACCTATTCCCATAAATATTCCCATAAATAAACTTAAACCCATAAATATTTTATTTGTCTATCTATTGAGCAGATCACATGAGAATTCAGCTATCAAGCTGAGGATTTGGCTACCTGGCTGACAACATGTCATCTGCACAGAGCGCCCGTTTGCTACCAAGTCAGGTCATGTATTAATTGACAAAGCCCTGGACAACTTAGGTTCAAGGTACCTTAGGGACTGCCTGAATGCTTGTGGACACATGGTCCACCAATAAGGTTGTCTTGTAGTTTGAGAGACAGAGAGATTTGTGCATCTGAAGAACTCTACTCCCAGAATTCCTTGTGCACGTGCAGGAGCAGCAGGAAGGGAAAGCTGGTGAGAGGAACAAAGCACCATAACAATAAGGGACAGTTGAGGCTGTGCTACTAGTGTTTCTGTTAGCGCTGCTCTCCTCTACCCATGTGTCTTCCCCACATCTGTTCTGGAGGGTTAATGGGAGTGGAGATGCAAAACACATTGGGCAGTAGCACAGAAAAAGGAGAGAAAATGTTGTTGCACAGGCATAAATCTTTGCATTAATGGGATGATTTTGCTGGATCTAAATCCTATGATTGACTGAATGGAGACTTCTTCACATATTATGCCAGCTTTTGTGCATTCACTGCTATGCACTGAATTTCACCAGAGAGTTTTTGCACACAGCTGCAACAGATGGAATTAAGTATTTAGATAGATTCCCCCCCTCCCCCATGGTTTATTTTATTTTGCAACATAAAAGAGAGAGAATGGAGTTTGTGGGTGAAGTCAAACCTCTGTGTTAGCAGCACTGAAGTGACCTCCTTGGGGGCAAGCCTGGGCAGTGTATATGGAGGTCCTGGGCTGCTCATATGAGAAGACCCCCATCTCAGCCTTACTGATGTGGTCCAAAGGAAAGCAGAGCAATATGTTTGGCACCAGTTTGGCTGCAGGAGTTGCCAGAAGGAGGCGTACAAGACACTATCCAACCATCTTAGGGACTCCACTCTGGATTTGTGCAGGGTTTACTCCTTAGTCTTTTCTTCTCCCCACAATATCTTACAAGGCAGCAGATGTTTAGGATCAGAGTGATTAGCACATCTATGGGGTGATTTATGTGCATGAAGGAAATGAACTCCTTCTCATGTCCAGTTTCTTCAAGGAATCCTTTCATATGCATCTGCTTGGCCTTGTTTCTCTCTGCTCTTAGCCAAGTGTGCTTTTTGTCAGCTCCCCCATGACAGCAGCTCAAATAGCACAGGCAATATGCATGGTACTGTAGAATATGATGCCCTATGGACCATACGGACTATAGACCATATAGTCCGTATGGTGAGGGCATTGCTGGTGAACAGACAGACAAATATTGTTTGTTTTCATAACCAAACTGATAGGTTTTTGCCTACCAGCTAGGTCAGGCATAGGCAAACTCCGGCCCTCCAGCTGTTTTGGGACTACAACTCCCATCATCCCTAGCTAACAGGACCAGTGGTCAGGGATGATGGGACTCGTAGTCCTCAAACCTCTGGAGGGATGGAGTTTGCCTATGCTGGAGCTAGGTACACAAAGCTCCTTTCATTAATATTAGGAAGTTGCATTCAGTCCTCGACACCATTCCAAAAAGGACAATAAACAGAGTACACAAAGCACATTGTACTTATTTAAATGGTACAGTTGGAAAGCAGAATAATCCTGCCTGACCAGTGACCAGTTTCTGTCTGTCCCCATAAAATGTACCTCCACTATCATTTTCATCTGCTGTAAGAGGTGTACTGTTGCAAAAGTGTACGCTTACCAATAGACCACATTAATTGGCAGCCCAAGAACTAGAAAGTTCATATCAGGTCAGTGGACAGCCAACCTGACTACTTGGTTGATTTATCAGGGTGCAAAAAATTTCTAAGAAAAAATTCAGCCCCCCCCCAATTTTGGAGCTCTGGGTTACCAGATCTTGTTTCCAAGATGAAGCCACTTTAGAAGGTAGAGCAAAATGTGGCCCCCCATTTCCTTACTACCCTGTTCAATAGAGGCTGCTACACAGATGGACTGGGAGGGCAGAAGGCAAGGAGACAAACAGCTAATGGAGCCAGAGTCAGCGACAGGCAGACTTGCACCTTGATTGACTGGAAGAGATTGTTGGGGCAGTTCCCTATCCACCCAAATAGATCAGCCTCGGCTTATGTCATTTATAGGCTGTGAAACCAGGAAGGTTTTGGGTGATGAGGAGAAATAATAATTCAGGGCACTAAAAGTCACCCCTGACCTAATGCTGTCACTATCACCCCACTCAAGGGCTGGTTGGTTCTACTACAGGTGTGGGGAACCATTATTTGGACTATGGACTATACTGTAGTGTTTTGTTTTATTTTTAAATCAGCCACTGAGACAACCATAACCAATAAAGCACACATGCTAATTCTCTCCCCCCCCCACTTGTCTTGCTTAACACCTTTGTCCTTTTCACTGTTAGTTTTTTATTATGTCTAATTTATTTATTGAAAATCAAGTTATTTTATTTATGGCTTTTGACACCCGAGATGATTGACACCCGAGTGATCTGATTGAACTGTTTTTAATTCTGAATTTCAAGCTGTTGTAACCCACCCTGGGTCCTGCTGCTGAGGGGCAGAGAATAGGAAGGAGAGGGCGTCAGGAGGTAACCCATTTTGATAATTGCTTTCTTCAGTTTCATTTTTCATCTGTGAGTATTTCCTTTTCCTTAAGTAGCAAATGAAAACAGCTTTAAATTTCCTCAGTTTACTGTTTACAGTGGCCGCTTGTAATTGTTTCATAGTGTTCATTTTTATACAATGCTACAGAATTTCCCTTCAGTGGCCTTACAGCACATCATCCTTGAGTGTTTTAGCCTCACCAGAAGGTGTCCTTAACCTATTGTGATTATTGAATAAACTAATTGGTAAGAACTTTTCTTTGTTTTTCTCGGCTTCTTTACTGCCACCATGAGAGGGATCTGATTCCCCGAAGCCTAATAAAGGCCGAGTTTCCAGATCCTTTATCACCTTGGTTGCCCTCCTCTGCGCATGTCCTAGCTTGTCAACAACCTTCAATTGTGGTGGCCACAATTGGTGGCAGTATTCCAGGCGTGGTCAGACCAAGGCAGATGTTTATATCTATATAGTATTTCCATGGCCTGGGACAGATTAGCTCATGTTATCAGTTGCTAATGATCAGCAGTGGGAGACAGCGACTGCCTCCATGTTATGCTCCCAGAAGCATCTGCTTGGCCACAATGGGAAACAAAATACTGAACTAGATATTCATTTTCTTTCTGATCCAGCAGGGATCTTCTGACATTAATAAGACCAGCCTTCACTCTTCACAGCTTAGTCCAAAATAAAGATGTCAGTGAAAGGCTTTCTCTTGGGCTATTTTTATTTTGGAATGTGAATTCCAGGAGCTCTCTTACTAGTTGGGCTCCCTTTTATAGCACATAATAATATTTTGTGACAAAAGAACATCATATTGACTTTAAAGAACATAAGAACATTAAATGCATACTTTATGAAACACACGTTGATCCATGTAAATGACTGTTGGAAACTCAATTCATCTGTATGCTGTATCCTACAATTTTTCAACTTTAATTACATACATATATTAAAAGTGCTAACTGCTCCTGTGGGTCCTCTGTTGTGATGCCAAAATAAGAGGAGGTGGCTAACATGTTTAGCTATGTTGCAAATCTTCCATTGGCTAGTTTTACCTCATTTATAAACCATCATTGCAGAAATTAATGCCTATTGAAGGCTTTGACTCTTCGCAACATTTGTACTCAACATGGATATGTTCGGTCACCTGCTGTTTGGTATCACATACTTTTTTTGGCCCACAGCCAACCTTTGTCCAGATTAGTTTCCCCTCTAAAATGAGCCAGAAAAAGAAGAGGAAAAGATGCAGTGAGACACTTTAGTCATATTAACTGTCCAGAGTATAACACAGTCCAGTTTCTTTGTCCTCAACACAGATCAGGTATGAGCACAGAGAACAGTGAATCTAAAGAATGAGGGTGAGGTTTCTTACCTTCATAGGCTTTGGCTATATTGCAACTTTCCAGTTCAGGGTCAGCTATGCAAATCCGGTCAGAGCCTTCAACTCCAATACATCCTTCTTCAGTCACTGTGCAGTCCCGACATAGCAAAGGATATGCTTCAAAAGACAATTTTTCACAATTAAGCACATTCCCAACTACTGCTCAAACTCACACTGAATTGTGCATTCTGTGCAATAATTTTCTCACAACACAACTTTTTACTGTTTGGGCTCTTTGGTGACGAATTTGAAGAACCATCAGCCTACAGATAGCACAGTTGGTTCAAACATGGTGCTGATAAGGTCAAGGTCACAGGTTCGATACCAAAATGAGACAGCTACATAGTCCTCCATTGTAGGGGATTGGACTAGATGATCCTCAGGGTCCCTCCCAATTCTATGATTCAATAATTTATTTTGACTGCTTCCTCTGCCCCACATTTATGATTGAGTTCTGTAGCTTCACAATGATATGTATGTTGTGTCATTCCCCCTATTTCCAATGTTTCAGAATAAATGTTTTTAAGCATCCAAAACAGCACCATTGACAACGAGGCATCAGAAACCACCCAAAGTACAGGAGGGGGTCAGATAATCATGTGACGAGAGGGATAAATACAAGAGAAGTATGGGGAGAGATTGGGACGTGGGTGGCGCTGTGGGTTAAACCACAGAGCCTAGGACTTGCCGATCAGAAGGTCGGCGGTTCAAATCCCCATGACGGGGTGAGCTCCCGTTGCTCGATCCCTGCTCCTGCCAACCTAGCACTTCAAAAGCATGTCAAAGTACAAGTAGATAAATAGGTACCGCTCCGGTGGGAAGGTAAACAGCGTTTCTGTGCGCTGTTCTGTCTGGTTCGCCAGAAGTGGCTTAGTCATGCTGGCCACATGACCCGGAAGCTGTATGCCGGCTCCCTCGGCCAGTAAAGCGAGATGAGCGCCGCAACCCCAGAGTCAGTCACGACTGAACCTAATGGTCCCTTTACCTTTTATAGGGAAAGATCATTGTGGTGGGGTTCCAGCCCCATGAGGAACACGCATGTTCAGTGGTGGCAGAATACTAAGTAGTTGGGGAGTGGAGGCAGAGGGGCAATGGAAGTATTTTGGAGGAGCATGTGGCTGGCTGTCAGAAGCATTGAGCAGGAGTGCTCTACACTGCAGCATTTCCTTAAAGACCCCACATGTTTATTCTGATTGATAATGTGCCCTAAGATCACCTTCACTCTTCCTTATGTAGCCTGGTGTCTCCTTCTCTGCTCTCCTGAAATCCTCCACTGCAATATGAAATCCAGGCATCTAGAACCCTGAGCCGTGGAGGCTGGGGAGGCAGCCTGGCTTTTTTAAAACCCTCATAGAAGATATTTGGATTTTCTTTTTATGTTAGAACATATCGAAATTGCCTCTTCCTTTAAAAAGAAAGAAAGAAAGAAAAAGAACTGCTCTTATCTATTTTTTGACATGTAGATCCATTGCCAGCCAAGTCCAGCTGCCACTAAAGGTTGCTTTCTGCATGTTACACTCGGGTGAAAACCCTTCTCCGATCCCTTGTCAATGGACCTTACCTCCAGATGTGAGGGGGAGAAAGGCAGAGATTGCAAGGAGCAGGATCTGATTCTTTGGGGCCATCTTGGAATCGAGAGGGTTCTGTGGTCACAGCGCAGCTCAAGTCACACTGGCTTTCAGCAAACTGGAGAAGAGGCTACCTTTTAGCCCCATGAAGAGACATCTCCGAAAGAACATCATGTCTCCTGAAGAGGATCAAAGAGAATGCAGTGTGGTCCTATCAGCCCACTTGTGGACAAAATAAGAAGCTGTAATAGATACACCCCAGAATTATAAGTGAATTTACGTGTATATAATTAACTATGAATCCTATTTTTAAATTAATTTCAATTAGTTATAGCAGGGGTGAGCAAGCTTTTTCAGCAGGGGGCCAGCCCACTGTCCCTCAGAGCTTGTGGGGGGCCGGACTGTATTTTGGGAAAAAATATGAACAAATTCCTATGCCCCGCAAATAACCCAGAGATGCATTTTAAATAAAAATGCACATTCTACTCATGTAAAAACACACTGATTCCTGGACCATCCACGGGCCGGATTTAGAAAGCAATTGGGCCACTCTCATCTATTTTTTTTTGACATGTCGATCCGTTGCCAGCCAAGCCAAGCCAAGCCAAGGAATTGCACAAGGTTTGCTTTCTGCAGTTACAGATAGGTAGCCGTGTTGGTCTACCATAGTCAAAACAAAATAAAAAAAATCCTTCCAGTAGCACCTTAAAGACCAACTAAGTTAGTTCTTGGTATGAGCTTTCATGTGCATGCACACTTCTTCAGATACACATATGTATCTGAAGAAGTGTGCATGCACACATATGTATCTGAAGAAGTGTGCATGCACACGAAAGCTCATACCAAGAACTAACTTAGTTGGTCTTTAAGGTGCTACTGGAAGGAATTTTTTTATTTTGTTTTTGCTTTCTGCAGGTTTCACTCAAGTGAAAATTCTTCCCTCTTCCCTTGTCAGTCAATCTGGCCTCACAGACTGTAAGAAGCAGGATCTGATTCTTTGGAGTCATATTGCATATCCAGCAAACTGGATCAAGCGCCTTCTTTAATGCCACTGATGGCACATCTCAACAAGAACCCAAGACAACATCATGTCCACTTAGGATGATCAAAGGAAAAGGGGGAGTGGTGTGACAAGCAATCATTATCAGCCCACTTACGGAAAAAAGAATATATAATTGTGGGGATACAACACCACCATTATAATCATTAACCATATACAGTGGTACCTCGGGTTAAGAACTTCATTCGTTCTGGAGGTCCATTCTTAACCTGAAACTGTTCTTAACCTGAGGTACCACTTGAGCTAATGGAGCCTCCCGCTGCTGCCGCTGCGCGATTTCTGTTCCCATCCTGAAGCAAAGTTCTTAACCCGGGGTACTATTTCTGGGTTAGCGGAGTCTGTAACCTGAAGTGTCTTTAACTAGAGGTACCACTGTATAATAATTAATTCACGAATGCTCATTTTAAATGAACTTGAACGAAATATATCAGTTGATATCTAATCCAGAACTGATTCTAATAGAGTTTACATATAATACCCCCATTTCATTAAAACACACACACACACATTGTGACACATCTGAATGGGATCGGCTCATGTGGACAAAAGAAGCCACGGCATGGGCCTTCACCAAAACGGAGTAGGTGCTTCCTCCCCGCCCCCATATGATGACATACCTCAACCAAAATCCAAGAGAACATCACATCCACTTAGGAGGAGAGAAGATAAATGAGGGAGGGCCAATAAATCAGGTCTTTCATGGTTTTTTAAACTAATGAATTAGAGTCATTAATATCTAATCCAGAGTTGATAAATTACATGGTGCCCTTTGAATTCTCATAATGGGAGAAGCTAATCAGGTTCTTAGCCAGAGGCATGTCGCCCACCCCACTTGCTCACTGATCCTTTTATATTCGGGGATGCCAGGGATTGAACATGTGATGTTCTGTATGCAACACACATAGTGGGGTGATCAGTCATAAACATTATGCCAGTGTGTTGTACACCCTTGAGACAATGGAAATAAATTCATTTTCAGTCATAGAATCCTAAACTCAAATCAGGCATGGATTTTGCTTCCCTTATCCTTTCTGTACAATGCTGAACCAAAGATAAAACAGATTGGGTGGAAAGAGGTTTTGACATTTAATCTGAAGTGTATGTAACTATTGCTCCCCCCCTCTCTCTCCACTCATTTGCACTGACCATCCCAGATGGGAAGCAAATTAGGAAAACTGCAGGCAAAAGGAATCTGCCAAATGTGACACTACAGGGAAGTCTTAATGCAATTGTACATTGCCTTTTGAGCAGTGCTTTTTCAGTGCGCTGTGTGCATGCCTGATCCAGAATTAATTTTATAAGCACTCTTAAATGTTTTTTAAGTACTCTGACTTCTTCCCTTATATTCCTTTATATTCCCTGCATCGATTCCCAAGTCCACATCCCCTCCAGATTGCACAACTCTCTGGCTCCGCTGCTCACTGCCAAGGACATGACATGTTTATGAACTGTGCCCTTGAACTATATTAATGCCTCTTGCTCACCACGAAGGACAAGGAAAAGTTTTTGTGTGTGTGTAAATCTCTCTCCTTTGCATAGCTATAAAGCAGACTATAGTACAAAGATACATCTGTTACCTAGCTGTCACCGGAACATGCCAGTCAGTAATCACACAATTCAAAGTTGGAGTTAACTTCTTATTAGCAAAAATATCATTTCCCCACCTGAGACATTTGGTGCTGGGTGGCAAAATTCTGTCCCACCCAAGGTCAATTTTGCTAGCGGCCACCCAACATTTTTGGGATTTAAATGCCAGTCCTTTCTCCATTACCACACATCCACAGCCAGGGGGGCATTTTAACCAATGCATTTTGACACCTGAAGTTAACTACAAAATAGCACCCCCTCCCAACCAGATAAGAAGGTCTGAGTGAAGATCTGCATCAGAAAACTGCAGCAGTAATATCAGTTCCTCCTGTGCTGGATCCCCTACTCTGCTGGTTTCCATCCCAGTGTTGTTGCAATCTCCCAGTCCACTCTTGATCATTGTCCAGCTAGTTTGTGAGTCCATGGCACCTAAGAGTTCCTATCCATGCCAAGAAAACCACAAGACTCTCTGTCCTTGCCAAAAATAGGTACAGAATGAGGTGGCTTGAGGGGCCTATGCAGTCATGCCACCAATGCAATAAAAGCAAAAAGTTTGTCCACCTAGCTGGAAGTGAGTGGAGATCAAGGCATCTTTTTCTGTATCCCAGAATTGCTACGTAGCAGACAGAATCCTCTTGATTCCAAGCTGTTCCCCATGGCTCAAATCCTGCTCCTTGCCTTCTGTGTTTTCCTCTATCTTCCTCCTGAAGGTAAATTCCTTATTCCAGGGCTGAGAGAAGGAGTTTTGATCAAAGATGAGTTGTAGATATCAACTTCCAAGCAGCATTAATCTTTCGAGCTAGAGAGCCCTCTCAAGTCTGCAAACAATGATAGAAATACAAAATTATATAAAAGCGTTATATTCTCTCTCTCTGCACCTGAGGTTTTCTGTTCACCTTCAGAGGTAGCCCTGCTTAGAGTGTGCAAATGCACACAATCCTTCCGCAGACAGGAAAAAAGCAACAACATTGTCAACACTTAACTTAGACAGATTCATAGGCAGATCTACTTTCTGTACTAGTGAAACTGGGTGCAGATCACTCTGGTGAAAAATCCTACTGTGGCAATGCATGCTTTTTTCCAGGTAAGACTTTCTGGAACTCAGTTCCACCACCTCTCAGGTGGGCACCATTGCCATTATAAGAGAACAAAGGAGGCATTTTGTGAGTTTAGGTACCTGGAAAAATAGCATGGGATATGATCATGCACTAAAGATCCATGAGGTCAATGTAAGATACACAATTTTCATGAATGTGGCTGTGTTTCAGGCTAGATGGGTGTTGAAAGGTATGTTGGTGCTAAATTTGTTAGAAAGGAAAGAGTGGTGTTTCTGCACATAACTTAGAAGCTGCTCAAGAGAAGCCTCTGCAATACATTCTGAGATGTGAACTGTGTAAGTCTGATACACCATTATGCTGCAGAATGGAGTCCCCTGCTGTTTTAACTGTGATAATTCCATTATGGGATCAGATAATCACAGGTATTATAGTTTTGCTTCAGTTCATTTATTGGTCCAGGATGTGTGGAATAGGTACGTTCACCTTTAAGTTTGAATCCAAAGATGCTCTCCACCATCCCCCTTGCCTGGGGCCGGTTTTTGCCTTCTGAAATCTGCTCTCTCTCTCTCTCTCTCTCTCTCTCTCTCTCTCTCTCTGTGTGTGTGTGTGTGTATGTGTGATGAGGCATAAAACTGGCACCATGCACAGAGCAGCGTGCTTGATTTGGACATTGCATGCAAACATCACATAGGCAATGCTCCTTATTCCTCCATTCATATTTTGAAGACATGCAGTTGCAGGAATTAGGAGTGTCAAATATAAAATTATCATGCTTCTCATTCTCCTCCTTCTCACTGGCACATGTTCCTACTACATCTGAACTTGCATAAAACCCCAAATTCACCCTTCACCCCTCACTCCTGAGTACAGCAGCTTAAATAATGGCAGGTACCTTATCTTCAAGAGCTGATTTCAACCAACTTTTCCACAGTCACCAGCTTTTACACAGATGCCTAAACAGGGATACAATTTCCTTGAAAGCAACAATGATGGCTCCAGTGGCACCCACAAACTGTGTACCAGCTCCTTCACTGAAAGGACATCACCGTCCAGGGCAAACTCAATGGGTGTACCTCCCAGAAATAACAAGGCTGTATTTTTTCTAGCTGATGCCTTGGAATGTGCATTCTACAATCTGATGCAAGGTGTGAAACCGCTACCCTGCAAAGGCAGAAAATGTGCTGCCGTATGCAATGAGTGAGTTCCCCCAGTTTAAATTTCTTTGGGTTTGATTGGTAAATGGTGGGGAAATATACTACAGATGCATCTTCCTACTGCCACTGGAGATTGGGTTAGCCTCCTCACTGCTTGCATGGTAATGATGGAAGTGCCATTGACCATGCACATTTCAAGGATGTGGCATGCTGGAGGAATTCTCTGTTTGTTGTTGTTTAGTCGTTTAGTTGTGTCTGACTCTTCATGACCCCATGGACCAGAGCACGCCAGGCATTCCTGTCTTCCACTGCCTCCCACAGTTTGGTCAGACTCATGCTGGTAGCTTCGAGAACACTGTCCAACCATCTTGTCCTCTGTCGTCCCCTTCTTCTTGTGCCCTCAATCTTTCCCAACATCAGGGTCTTTTCCAAGGAGTCTTCTCTTCTCATGTGGTGGCCAAAGTATTGGAGCCTCAGCTTCAGGATCTGTCCTTCCAGTGAGCACTCAGGGCTGATTTCCTTAAGAATGGATAGGTTTGATCTTCTTGCAATCCATGGGACTCTCAAGAGTCTCCTCCAGCACCATAATTCATAATTCTCTGTTTACAACCCCCTTTTCCTTACCAGAATTTTGTTTCTTGTTTCTCTGTAGCAGGATGGAAAGTCATGTATCCTGGAGGGACATCCATTTCCTCACACATTAACTCACTCCTGACCTGTAATAGTCTTAGACTTCTCCTCCTGGGAGAAACTGCTCAGGATCTCAGACAGAGGTCTTTCACCTCACCTGCTACCTGATCCCCTGTGAATTCCTTTGAATCCCCTTTGATTCCTGCATTGCAGGTGGTTGGACTAGATGATTCCTTCCAACTCTACAATTCTATGATTTTATGAATTGCAGGTGAACCTCAAACTTCTGTAGATAATGTGCTGTCCACATGCTATACAACAGAGCTATCATTGTACTCTCAATCATTAGTGTCACCACATTGCATACCCTGGATCAAATGCAAACACGTTTCTTTTCCACCACAAAGAATCCTTAACAAAAATCATTCTTCAGACATCCCTTACAGATTCTCCAAGTGTCCCTATTTTCTAGGGATGTCCCTGATTTAGAGAAGCCAGCCAGTTTCTGATTTGATCCTGGAATATCCCACTTTTCCTTAGGATGTCCCTATTTTCACTGGAGAAATGTTGGAGGGCATGGAGTTATCCGAAGGCAATCCTGTATATGGAAGGGTTTCTTTTAATGTTCAATGTTTTATTATGTTTTTTATATGTTGGAAGCTGCCCAGAGTGTTGGGCAACCCACTAAGATGTGTGGGGTATAAATAGTAAAAATATCATTATGGAATGGGATGTCCCAGTTTGCACCAGAGAAATGTTTTGTGGTCATGCCCTTATCCTTTTTGCGCAATGGGCAGAAGAATAGCTTAATGCGTATCAACCTTTAAAAAGGTGGGGGCGGGGAAGTGTTTTGACATCTAATGCAAAGTATATGTCACTATTAGTGGAAATAAAATGCTAACGCTTCTTCCTATCCTCTCTCTCAATTTATTGTTCCCACTACCATCATAGATGGAGAACTGAGAGAAGTGGTTTTGTTTTCTGCGAAAGCTCTATCAGAGTGTGGCACTAGAAAGAACATCAGCCAAGGTGGTAAAGTTACTGGTTACATGGAAATCCTCTGTTGTGAAGACAGAGACTTCTGCAACGCTGGCTTATAGACAGGTCCTAAAGCTGACTGAAGATCTTCCACACACCAACATATGCCTTTGGACTTTTCAGCTCCCTTTCCCCGTGTGTATTTTTGGAAATCTGTGTGCCTCTGTGTGATTTGTCAATCAAGGTGTCTGAATTAAGAGTTTCCATTAAGTGAAGCAAGCACTAAATGCCATGGCTACAAAGTTAGCAAATGGAAAATGCCTACACTGCAGTGGAGCAAGGTGTGATGAATGAGAGGCCTGCTGCATTTGCTTTCCTAGATGGACAGGAAACAGTTGGCACAAAACTAGTCCTCCGAATGTTCTTCTTCTGCCTAACATGACCACCAGGGCTGTGCATGGGACGTTATTTTATTTTATTTAATTTATTTATTTTGTAAAATATTTATTAAGTTTTACAAAAATATCAGTACAAAACCACATAAAAAGAAAGAAAAGAAAATACATCAAAAAAGAAAAAAATAGGAATATATAAAGAAATACAACTTACAACAACAATAATAATAATAATAAACTACATACAAAAAACAAAGAAAAAATAAGAAAAAAATTAAAAACAATACCATTTTTCATAACTTTAAACTCCTTAACTTGTTCCTTTGACCTCCTCACACCTCCACTTTTTGTATTCCCATTTACATAATCAAGTCAGCAAATCCTTACCCTCTTTGGGACGTTATTTTAAAAGAAAGCTGGAATATTCATCACTGATGAATTCTTTCAGAGGAGGGGTGTGTGTGTGTGGTAAATTCACACACGCTACCACCTTTCTGGCAAAAAGTTGATCAGAGAAATGCAGCATAGATAGTATATTTATGCAAATATATGTATTGTTTTTTCATAGCCTCCCAGATCCACTCCATGGCCACAACTTGGGGGCACCCTACAACAGGACTATCCATCTGCCTCAGATGCAGTCCTGAATTAGTTCTAGGTCTTGGGTTAAAGTTTATTTGGGGGTGGGGAGGGTTATACTGTTGGGATTGGGTCAGGGGAAGGAGAATTTGCAGGGGGTTCGATTCTGTTGGGTGCTCATTTCTAAGCAGCTTCTCTGCAGGAAGTCAATTGAAAAGCAGCAGCCTGCTTTTCAGGATCACTGCCTCTGTTCAACAGCTGTTGAGAGGAAGCATGAATTGTTCAGGGTTCACCTCAAGGGGTGGGGGTTTGAGGGAAAACTTGGGCAGGCATGGCTAATGCAAAGGGACAACTGAGGAGCTGTTTATGTCTGCTTCACTCCAACTCTCCCTTCATCTCCTTGCAGTGCTGAACCTCCTTCCCTCTACACTATGTCCGCTTTGAAAGTAGTTACCTTTCCCAAAATTTGAGTAGGACAGGGGCTGGGGCAGTTCACAATCCTAGGAGCCATCAATAACCTTGCCTCCAAAAATTTAGCTCCTCCTCCCTTAAAAAGGTAAAGGACCCTTGACAGTTAAGTCTGCTTTCTAACGACTCTGGGGTTGCGGCGCTCATCTCGCTTTACTGGCCGAGGGAGCCGATGTTTGTCCGCAGACATTTTTTCTGGGTCATATGACCAGCATGACTAAACTGCTTCTGTTGAAACCAGAGCAGCGCACGGAAACGCCATTTACCTTCCCACCGGAGCAGTACCTATTTATCTACTTGCATTGACATGCTTTCGAACTGCAAGGTTGACAGGAGCTGGGACCGAGCAACGGGAGCTCACCCCGTCATGGGGATTCGAACCACCAACCTTCCAATCGGCAAGCCCTAGGCTCAGAGGTTTAGACCACAGCAGCACCTGCATCCCTATCCTCTTCTTTTAAAGCTACCCAAAAATAACATGAAGCAACAGCCACTAACACTGTGCAAGACCCCACCCAATGCATTTGGTTTGGCTTCTGATTCAGTTTCCATTTAAGAGCAAAGGACTGAAAAACAGTTATATGAAGAAGGCTGGGTTCTAAATAAGCAGACCAAATGCCACCAAACTCTAGCATCCAAAGAACTTACAAAAGAGTGAGTTAGTGAGACCGAGCTGCTAGTTTTCACTTCCCCTCCTCACCAAGTGAGTTTGGATCACAAAACTAGTGCTGTCATTCTGCAAAGTGCAGTTCCACTCCCACCCCACCCACTCTGGCATTCTCCTTACGTGGTGGTGCTGTTTTGCAATACTTTGGAGATACACTGTCTGGAGTGTTTTGCGTTCCAGATTGATCCACATTGCTACAAATGGTCCAAATTGCTACAAATCTCCCTCTCTGCCCAGGGACATTGATCAGGGTGACCCTGGCTGATTCTGTGCAAAAAGTGGACCCCCCAAAAATCCAGGAATGGAATAGATCAGGGCTGGGAAACATTATCAAGATCTCCCTTGGGGCCAAATTTGACAGGTTAGCGTGGCCTGTCAATTATGTGATGACATTATGCAGTTGACAGACAGGTGTCCCCACCCACCTGTCAAAATCCCTTGCAGGGTTCCCAAACACTTCCTGATGCTGTGGGAGGAGAGAAAAACAAGTTCTTCCTGGTGATTTGCCCAGCAGCAGTAGGAGCCTGGGAACCCTGCTGGCTTTCCTTCTCTCCCTTTCAGTGGTGGTGGCAGCAGCAGCAGAAAGGGTGGGGCGAAGCTTATTTTTCTCCTTTGGGGTGAAAGCTTTGTCCCCTACCTCAACCAGCCAACAGCAATGGAAGGAAGGCAGTGGCTGCTGCTGTTGTGTGAAGCCATTGGTGGCCAGTGGGCTTAAATTTCCTCCTGTCCCTTTTTAGTCAGATCTTGCTACAATCTCAAAGAAGGAAGAAGAGCCTCCCAAAGCCTTTCCCCAATCTTTGCATGTCCCCCACCCCACCCCGCTTTGAGACCACAGTGAGATTGGCTTTAAAAGGGAAGGGGGAGAGAAGTGTTCTCCCTTCTAGGACTGATCACACTTCAATTGCCAAGATGGAGTGGAAAACTCCCAAATGCTCCCAAACTCTTTTAAGACCCTGATCTGCTGTTTTAATTTCATCCTTCTGCCTAGGCTGTGTGATCCTGTTCCCTCCTGGGAACAGGGCTGCACAGGAAACACAGGATTTAACCCTGTCCTCCTGCTCGGCAGCTGGCATCGGCCGTGACATCAGCTGATAGACAGTGGAACTCACCATGAGTGCCTTCCTCGTTCTCCTATAATGGCAATGGTAACTACCTGAGAGGGGTCCAGCTGAAAAAGAGTTCTGGGCCAAAGCATAGAGAACACAATTCATTGTATCCATTTCAATCATAGACGGGAACCTGTTTGCTAAAGAAAAAAGATGCATGTTGACTCCTGAGACGGGGTGTGATAAACACGAGACAATAGGAAATAAATTTCTTGGACATACTTACATCGACTATTATATTGAACACCTGTGCTGTGTCGATTTTTGCAGTGATAAATTATAAACTGGTCAGAAAACTGATTGAAGATCCATTGTATCCTGAGAAATGCAAATGGACTTTTCCTGTGGGATGTCTCCTTCCCAGCTTTATTGTCCTATGCACATTATTTAAATTTGACCTTTTGTCTGATTCTGTGGTCTGACAATCAAGGAAGGGGTTACCTGGTATGGAACATAAAGCAAGACTAAAGGTGAATCCATACTCCTTGTTTTGAGCTACAGTTGTTTTGACCCCCCCCCCAAAAAAAAAGTAGAGGTAAAAAACGCTTTATTTTACAATTATGCTCTGTGACATTTTAGAATGATATCTCTAATATCGTTCTAATAATGTTAAACAGGTCTGTGTAGATCCATCCTAATTCTTTCTGAATGCCGTGCTGCTTTCCCCTCTTTCCATCACTGTATCATTTTAACACCAACAGAAGTGGGCAGTTTCTTGCGAGTCCCGTTCTGGGTATTCAACATTAGTTTCTCCTAAATTAACATGCTCTATAGTTCCAACTGCTAGGAAACAGCACCAGTAATTTGGAACTAGTTTGGGCAGGATAAAATTTGGGTGGGCCTAGAATGTGATACTTGAGTGGGTTTCGACCCTGGGTGCCTTGACTGATGGTCAGGGGTGCCACTGACAACACTGGCTTCTGTCCCTCTTTCCCTCCCTCCCTCCTCTGATGCCCTCTTGCTTCTCTGCCTCCTAAAGGCTTGCACAACTGTTTGTTGCAGCAGCCCTGGCTACTAGCTCCCCAGGCAAATGGTGCATCTGGGGCTGCCCAGGGAGTACTTCCCAGGCCCCCGTGGAGCAGAGACTCTCTCTTTGCAGAAGGGGGCAGACAGCTAAGAGACCAGGGGTGGCAGCTGCGACTGCCCAGAGGACTCCCAAGGAGTGGGGAGAGGAGAGGAGGCTGAGGGAACACTCCACAAGAGAGGGTGAGAGGCTGCCAGCTCTGCAGCCAAGGAGTGATATAACTGGGCTCCTGAGCCCCACAGAGGTGCAACAGAAAGAATGTAGTTGGTCAAGGGAGCCATGGACTCAAAAAGGTTTAAAACCTCTGCTTGAATGAAATAAAAAACACTTCCTTTGCCAATCATTCAGTTTTATTCTGTTTATTTAATCCACCATTCCTATCACAAATTATTGCTACTTTGTTTTTTTAGGCACATTGAACCATTCAGATTTTCAGTAGATTGATTGGCTTCTGAAGGATCTGTCTTTATACTTCTCTTCCTACTCTTATTTCTACAATGTTGTCTCTACTGAGCATTTTCTGTCAATAAACCATTTAGTTTAAGTTAAAGTAATGACTTTGTCTCCATCTATCTATCATCTATCTATCTATCTATCATCTATCTATCTATCTATCTATCTATCTATCTATCTATCTATCTATCATCTATCTATATCTATCTATCTATCTATCATCTATCTATCTATCTATCATCTATCTATCTATCTATCTATCTATCTATCTATCATCTATCTATCTATCTATCTATCTATCTATCTATCTATCATCTATCTATCATCTATCATCATCATTATTATTACTACTACTACAAAGAAAATGACTTTATTTATGGATTTATTTCATAAAGTTCATACACCTCTCCATCATATAAAGTCATCAAAGAGGTTTACAAAAAGGATAAAGCAATAAGAAAAATTGACAACAATAATTTGAGACTTTTGAAAAGTGAAAACAAAAGACTAAAAACAGATTGAAACCTCCATCCATTTTCCTAAACATTTGGGTAGGCCAGTCTAAACAAAAATGTTTTCAGCAGGAGTAAAAAAAAGTACAGTGAAGGGATCTGCCTGACTGGAATACGTAGGGAGTTCCAAAGTATAAGGTGTTACCACACAAAAAGATCAAGTTCTTACAAATGCAGAATGGATATTATTAAGTGGTGCCTGTAACAGTTCCAGTTCTGTTGACTGAAGCAGTCTAGTCAATATTGTAGGTAAACTGATAATACCAAGCTTATAGGACATCGCAAATAATGCCGTTTTCTGGGCTGCCACCCCTCAAATGTCTGAGGGTGATGGAAGTACCAAGAAGGCCCCATCTGATCTTAATCTTTGATGGTGTCAGGAGTTTCTGCACATGGTGTTGACGGAAGTGGGGGGCAGGTGGGTTCATTGACTTGGGAAGGTAGTCCATCTAAGAGAAAGAAAGATCGGATCTGAAACCTCCACTGCCTTGTGGAATATATTCTGGAAAAGAAAAGGCCTAGAGAGTAACCTCTATACAAATTTGGAGTCCCTAAGACTTTTGGATGGCTCCTTGTACAGATCCTTCTGGCAACTCCTGCAGTCAAGCTGGTGCCAAACATATAGCTCTGCTTTCCTTTGGACCACACCAGTGAGGCCAAGAGGAGGGTCTTGTCATCTGGACAGTCCAGGACTTCCATATGCACTGCTTGCATCCCAGGGAGGTCACACAGCAGTTTGACTTCACCCTCAGAGGCACACTCCATACGTTTCTCGAGGCAGGTGGATGACCACAAACCATGTATTATCATCTCTGTAGTGGATTGACAATCCACTTGCAGCTCTTCAGCCAACAAAGCCTACTCATTATGCAGGTAATGATATACTCATCAAGATGCCAACAGACCACTGACAATCCATGGAGAGGAAAAGGGAAACATCCGATATGTAGGAGATTTCATAGCCCATTAGACTCACTCTTCATGCAACTAGTAGAGGGAAAATGACTCTTGAAGTGCCTGTGGAGTCATGCCCTCAACGGGATCAAAAGAAGCAAATTGTCTGTAAGTGTAATACCGTGAGTGTAATACAAAATCTCCAACCACATTGTGGGACAAGATAAGATAAGCATTTCTTTCTAGAACAGGGACACATCCTGTACACTCCTTGTTTTAGTAGCTTGAAATTTTTGGTTTACTTCCCATGGAAGGAGGATGGTGGTGCCTGCTATGGTGACACATGCTATAAGAGGAAGAAATTTGGGCCAGGTAAGTATCCTCAGTTTCCAAATATTTGGGTTTTGTTGTAAATGTTTGAGAACAGAAGTGCATTTATACTGCCACCAGAAGTTAGATGTTAATAGTCACAGCACCCCCACAAACATGGTAAATATGGAAGGCAGTTGAAAGAGATATTTAAGCAGAATCAAAATCACTTTCTTTATCAATCATTCATTTATTTATTTAATCCACATTCTAATAATGAATTATTGTTACTTTGTTTCACTATGCACATTGAACCGTTCCAGTACATTGATTTGATTTTAAAGGATCTGTGTTTCTTTTCCCGGTCTTCCTAATATATTGTTTCTGTACTGAGCGTTATCAGTCAATAAACCTTTTAGTTTAAATTACAATGACAACTCTGTGGTTATTAACTCTATTTCTATTACTATTAATTCATTTTTGTCTCCCTTCACTCAGGTCCCAGGGTGGCTTACCACAATTTTAAAATGCAAAATATAACATTAAATATAACATTAAAATAATCAAACCTTCCTCACAGAGTTGTGATGAGAAAGGGAAAGGAGGGATTGCTCATGCTTTCTTGAATTTATTGGATGAAAAGAGGGACAAATTATCCAAAACGTGTAATAGTCAGGCTAGATTGGTTGAACCCTTGGAGCTGTACCAGTTTGAGTGGGAAGGACAGAAAAACATGGCTCTTTATAAGACAAAGATGTGCCAGTCTGGTTAAAGGAACCAATATTCTTTTGTTTGCTACTATACAAAAACAAATTCTCAGAATAGGGACTTGTTCATCAGTTGAGGAGCAGGGATTAAATCCTGATGGTTTTGCAGCAGAAGTCTTGTTTCCTGCTGGGAACATGGTGCACAGCCAGGGCATGATTAAGCCCTGCCCTTCCTATCTCACCAATGATGTCAGCTGAAGGATGGATGGGCATGGTTTGGAAAGAATGGCCTCACAGGCTAAATTAGACCCTCTGGCAACCCAAGATTGATTGGCTTATGGGACTGAGTGTATCATAGAATCCTAGAAATGTAGAGTTGGAAGGGACCCCATAGGGCATCTAGTCCAATGCCCTCCAATGAAGATATCATACATGACAGATGGCCATCCAACCTCCAAGGAGGGAGAGTTCATCACCCCCCAAGGGAGTCTGCATTTTGAAGGTGTTTACTTGGTAGCCATGGACGACCCTTAAGATCTTACTTTTGAATATATATATATATTAATGGAAAAGCTTTAGCATTCCGCACTCAGAGCCATAATCACATTCAGAGTCATGCCTTTAACCAATATGAGCATGGGACAAAGGAAAACTAAAGGGCACAAACAATGCACCCACACGCTGATGTGTGGAGGATCTTCAAGCTGCTTCCAGTGCCGTGAGAAATTTGTCATTGCAGAAGTCACTGTCTTCGCAGCAGAAGAATTCGGTCCACTGGTCTGGGAACGGGGCGGGCTCTGAGGTGCCGCACTTTGCATCTTTCTTTGTCCTGCAGCTTAGTGTTTGTATTTGAAGATCACCATCTGTGATGGCAGAGAATAAAATGAATGGAAAGAGGGGGGAAATGAGTAAGCATTTCCATTTATATTTTCATAGGTATATATACTAGGTGCTGCTATCCCTGCTTGCATTGCTCACCAACCCTGCCTGGCTGGGTGCCCACTCCCTTCACGTGGCCTCTCATTCAGCCAGGCCACCCACTCATTTGGACCCCAGGCTTCCCTTCTCGACATCATTTGCAGGTGCACTGCCTTGAACCTAAAACATTGGGTGCCCACCATCACCGCGGCATGTGCACATGCGCACACGTCAGCACACCCCGTGGTGTGCTGATGTCACTTGCACATGCCACAGGGAGTGTGTGCACCACCAAAAAGAAACTGGGAGGGGCTGATCATTTAAAATTTGTGGGTGCCCAGGCACCTGTTGTTGTTGTTGTTTTGTCGTTTTGTCGTGTCTGACTCTTCGTGACCCCATGGGCCAGAGCATGCCAGGCACTCGTGTCTTCCACTGCCTCCTGCAGTTTGGTCAAACTCATGTTCGTAGCTTCGAGAACACTGTCCAACCATCTTGTCCTCTGTCGTCCCCTTCTCCTTGTGCCATCCATTTCCCCCAACATCAGGGTCTTTCCCAGGGAGTCTTCCTTTCTCACGAGGTGGCCCAAAGTATTGGAGCCTCAGCTTCACGATCTGTTCTTCCAGTGAGCACTCAGGGCTGATTTCCTTCAGAATGGATAGGTTTGATCTTCTTGCAGTCCATGGGATTCTCAAGAGTCTCCTCCAGCACCATAATTCAAAAGTATCAATTCTTCGGTGATCAGTCTTCTTTACGGCCCAGCTCTCACTCCTGGACCTCGCTTAGTTGGCTCCTATGTCCTCCTATGTCCTTTTGTGCACACATGCAATTGGGAAAATGGGTGGCAGCAGGAATATGGAGAACATGTGAATGCCCACTTGGGACCACCCAACTGCTTGCTCTGCCAACCTGTAAGCTGGCCTGCCTGGTTTCCACACTCCACCTGCTGTTCTTTAGCCGCAATTCTTACCAACCAAAACATTATATAGTATGATATATATTTTTGAGTGTCTAACACCATTCCATTCAAGACAGGATTTTAGTCCAGCACTGTTCTGTGAGTGCACCACCATGTGGAGGGAAAGGGACAACCTGGTGTATCGCTAAGACACTGGCAGTTGCACAACTCACATACTGAAAGTCCACATTTCATTCCCTTGCATCCCCACATTAAAAGAGAAAATCAAGTAGTGGGTCTTATAAAAGACCTCTGCTGAAACCCTGAAGAGCCAGTTCCAGAGTATGCAAAGGGCACAGTAATGAATCATTAGTCATCAGTGTGCAAATGGCTGTCCTTCCTGGACTCAGATGTTTTGACAAACAGTCATATCTTGGAAGTCGAATGGAATCTGTTTCGGAAGTCTTTTTGACTTCCAAAACATTTGAAAACCAAAGTGTGGCTTCTGATTGGCTGCAGGAAGCTCCTGCAGCCAATCGGAAGCTGCAGAAGCCTTGTCAGACATTCAGCTTTCAGTCACTTCCAGGTTTCGATCGTTCGGGAGCCAACAAATTCAAGAACTAGGCTGTTCAAAAACCAAGGTACATCTGTACTCTGCAACAAGATATGTACCAAACTGTGGGAAGCAGATGGAACTGTAAACATGGAATTTGATGTCAGTGAAATTTGCATTGGCATTATTGCTCCATAATTAAGCCCAAAGAGGAGGAAGCTTAGATTACTTACTAAGGTACACCTTTAGGGCATGGCAGGTTTGCCTTTCAGGATCAGCTTCACAGGCACGAGGAGGCAAAAATTCTTCCGATGGACTGGAGGAGCTTTCCCGGCATTGCAGCGTATCAACTTCGAAAGACAAATCATCCTGATTATAATACCAAGCTTGACCTTAAGTGACAATGAATGAATAATCTATTCTTTGAAGTCACTGAAGTTTGCCATATGAACATGCAGTGCAGAATCCTTAAATTAAGGATAATGCTGGCTGAATGGATGCAAAATATTAACTATTTGACGCCCTTTAAGATTAGATTATGTGCTTGTGAAGTCACTGAATGAGCCTTATGAGGAGCTTTTGAAGGAGCTTGGTAGGTTTAGCTTGGAAAAGATGAGACTGAGATGAGAGATGTTGGCCATCTTCAAATGTCTTAAGAGCTGTCACATGGAAATAGGAACAAGCTTATTTTCTCCTGCTCTGGACAGTAGGATTCGAACCAATGGCTTCAAGTTACAAGAAATGAGACTCTAACTCAGTGTTTCCCAACCTTGTGCCTCCAGATGTTTTTGGCCTACAACTCCCATCATCCCTAGCTAGCAAGACCAGTGGTCAGGGATGATGGGAATTGTAGTTCAAAAACAGCTGGAGGCCCAAGGTTGGGAAACACTGCTCTAACTAAACATCAGGAAGAACTTTCTGACTGTAAGAGCTGTTCAACAGTGGAATAGTCTCCCTTGGGAAGTTGTGGACTCTCTTTGCTTGGAGGTTTTTAAGCAGAGGTTGGATGGCCATCTGTCATGGATGCTTTAGCTGAGATGCCTGCATTGCAAGGGGTTGGACTAGATGATCCTTGGGTATCCTCCAACTCTATGATTCATTAGCAATGCAACTTCTACAACACAAGTCATGCAAGTGGCACTCACTGGGACATGGTGGGTCAAGATTCCAGTCAGAGCTCATTTGCTGTTTGTTGTAGCTTGGAAGTGCATGACCACCCTCAGGGGTCACCACCAGCTTCTGGACCTCCCAGCTTCTTTGCCTCAAACCATTTCCTCAGCATTACTGCAGGCAGACTTTTCACCTGGACAGTATGCACAGAAATCCATCAGTGCATGCACTATGGTTCACAAACTTGTTTTGTGCCACCACCCCTTGGTTCTATAAACTTATCTGCAATATCCCCATCCCTTTAAAAAGCATCATTCAGAACAGCACAACCCACCAAGGAAGATCATAGCACAATACAATTCATGACACTACCCATTAATTGCACATTTCCCCACAATATCCAATAAAACTATTTAGTTTAATTAATTCAACAAAATGGATAAACTTGATGCCAGCTTTTCAAAGTCTGTGTCAGAGCTGTTCCCTTTCAGAACAGAACAACCCATCAAAGAAGATAATAGCACAATACAATTCAGACACTAAACATTAATTGCACATTTTTTCAGAATCCTGTTAAAACTATTTAGTTTAGTTCAACAAAATGGATGAACTTGACCCAGTAGTATAAGAGTGCTGTCAATGTATAGCATAGATCTGAACATAGGGAAAACCCATTCTACAACCAGAGGTGTTTCAAAGTTGGCCTTGCTAGCTGTTTTTGATTCCTTCTGTGGAATTGCATAGGCCAGATATGTCCAACCAGTAGATTGTGACCTACATGTAGATCCCCGGCTGATCCTGGCATAGACTACTGAAGAAATTTCCTTGAATGCTTCCTAGCTTCCTGGTTTTGCAACTGGTGACTACAATCTGAATCCCTGATCTGTACATATCTTGAGGGCTTCATGCCTCACTGGAATGTGATCATTACAATGTGCAATTATTATTTTGCAAGCCATTGCCCATGGGACCCTCTGTCTCTGATAAGGATGGAGATTTTCAAAGTCTGTGTCAGAGCTGTTCCCTTTCGGAACAGTACAACCCACCAAGGAAGATAATAGTACAATACAATTCAGACACTAAACATTAATTGCACATTTCCCACCCCCCCAAAAAAAATCCTGTTAAATCTATTTAGTTTAATTCAACAAAATGGATGAACTTGACCCAGTGATGCCACCTTTTCAAAGTCTGAAAGTCATTTACACCTGCAGCACCCTCCTGCTGACACCTGCCTCTTCGTGCCCCCTAAGTAAGATCACGTTTCTGAACCACGGCTGAGGTTTGATCATGCTTTCCTTTGTATTGAAATGAGTTACTATTGTCCCCTTTCTCTTTTTTAAATGCTTTTGTCTATGATACCTTGAGTGAACAGCCTTCTTTCAGCTCTGGGAGAAGGAACATACCTTTATGTGGAAGGAAGCGAAAAGGAGCAGGAGGAAGATAACAAGGAGCAGGAGCGGAACCCTGGGGGACATATTGGAATCAAGAAGGTTCTGTGGGCCACAGTAATGCTCTAGGTTCTACCAAGGAGGAACAATGATGTCCACTCCCTCCCAACAAGACAGGACAACCTGCTTCTTTTATCCCTTTACTGGCATGTGTACAGAAGCATTCTGTCCCCATTAACTGTGGACATACATAGGGAGTTCAGTGGGCACTGACTGGGAAAAAAACGAACACACAGTGTAACACCAAAGTGAGGGAAGGATGACACTGTTTTGTACATTCTAAGACAAGATGTGAACCTTAAAAGAACTCTCCCTGGAAATTTACACTTATTTTAATTTTGTGATATGATTCTCCAACCAAATAAATATTTTTTCTTCCACCTTGGGTAGCATCATGCCAAATTGGGTGAATGCCTCTTCAGAGGTGTCCAAATTAGTGTAGTTTGGAACAGTCTAGTCTGCCATCTTGATCCGAAATGGCATTCAACACTTTCCAAATGTAGACAAAAAACAGCTCCTACATTTCAGAAATCAATATGCCAGATATCTTCACAAAGTCTTCATGGAAGATAGCGGCACTTCCTCCCATTATATATCTGTCAAGTGCCTTCTCTATTGTCTTTTTAGCACCTACTCAAAACATTCCACTTTGAACTAGCCTTCTTAGTGGATATCTTCATCCAAGTTGATATTGGTATTTCATCCGGAGTGAATTTATTCATGTTATCTCTCTCCCCCCTGCCTAAGAAACAGTATCTGACTTTTCTCCTTGATCTGGGCTGATCCAGGGAACTCTCAACCAGGATCTGGTCCCCAAAGTCAATTGCAAGCAGGGCTAACATTTAACAAGGGCTTTTAAAACCCTGTATGGTGGGGAGACACATTGCCATGGGGGCAATAACCCATGGTGAGAGACCTATTGACGCTGCTACCTCAGTTGGTAGAACATGGAATTCTTAATCTCAGGATCATGGATGTGAACTCCAAATTGGGCAGGTAATTCCTGCACTGCAGGGGGTTGAACCAGATGATCCATGTGGTTCCCTCCAACTCTCACATTTTAAGATTCTTTGACCCCTGGCGCTAGCCCAACATTAGTTCCGTATCAGATTGTTTTACAGTTTTGGAAGGTTCAGCTCACCACCTTGATTTAAAATAGAGTCCAATGGTTTTCAATTATAGAACAAAACCCCTTCCTTGGTCCCAGGAATCACCATGCCAAATTGGGCAATGGAATCTTCTGTGAGGTCCCAAGCAGTGTAGCTTGGTATTGTTTGGTCTACCCTCTTGACATTGCAAAATGAAGCAATTAGCAATGGTAAATCTCCATGGGATGCCTCATGGGAAGCAATTCATAAATGAAACAATAACGAAATAAATAAAGTATTTGAAAGGGAATAAAATTTCGGAGATCACAATACTGGATAGTTAACTTTTATAAATATTAGTAAGAGACATTTTCCCTTTGAAAACAATGATAAACACAACCCTTGTTGGCTGCCCATTTCATGACTGTGAACAGCCAGAGATGATGTATTGGGCAGACCCAAGAGCAAGACGATGTTTTTCTCTCATTTAACAGAGGTTGCAGCAACACCATACATTTAAAGAACTCCTACACCACTTAAACAGCCATGGCTTCCCCAAGAACTGTAGTTTCTGAAGGGTGTTGACCTCACAGTGCTACAATTCGCAGCACTCTTAACTAGCTACAGTTTTGAGGATTCTCAAACCCAAAGTAGTATAAGAGTGCTGTCAATGTATAGCATAGATCTGAACATAGGAAAACCCCATTCTACAACCAGAGGTGTTTCAAAGTTGGCCTCGCTAGCTGTTTTTGATTCCTTCTGTGGAATTTCATAGGCCAGGGATGTCCAACCAGTGGATCGTGACCTACATGTAGATCCCCAGCTGATCCTGGTAGATTGCGGGATCCTTATCATGTTCAAAAAGTTACAAGGGAAAAGCTAAAAAAAAACCTCTGTTCAATCCTCCCCCCAAAAAGCGCAACAACTCTGGGCAACCCACCCACCCCAGGCACGCTCCTCCTCCCTCCAATGACAATGGGTAGATCACTGCCAGTTTTTTTTTTATACTGGGAGTAGATCACAGTCTTTTGGACAAGCCTGGCATAGAATACTGAAGATATTTGCTTGAATGCTTCCTAGCTTCCTGGTTTAGCAACTCGTGACTACAATCTTAATCCCTGATCTGTACATATGTTGATGGCTTCATGCCTCACTGGAATGTGATCATTACAATGTGCAATTGTTATTTTTCATGCCATTGCCCATGGGACCCTCTGTCTCTGATAAGGATGGAGATTTTCAAAGTCCATGTCAGAGCTGTTCTCTTTCGGAACAGCACAACCCACCAAGGAAGATAATAGCACAATATAATTCAGACACTAAACATTAATTGCACATTTTTTTCAAAATCCTGTTAAAGCTATTTAGTTTAATTCAACAAAATGGATGAACTTGACCCAGTGATGCCAGCTTTTCAAGTCTGAAAGTCATTTACACCTGCAGCACCCTCCTGCTGACACCTGCCTCTTCGTGCCCCCTAAGTAAGATCACGTTTCTGAACCACGGCTGAGGTTTGATCATGCTTTCCTATGTATTGAAATGAGTTACTATTGTCCCCTTTCTCTTTTTTAAATGCTTTTGTCTATGATACCTTGAGTGAACAGCCTTCTTTCAGCTCTGGGAGAAGGAACAATGACAATGGGTAGATCACTGCCAGTTTTTTTTATACTGGGAGTAGATCACAGTCTTTTGGGAGTTGGACAAGCCTGGCATAGACTACTGAAGGTATTTGCTTGAATGCTTCCTAGCTTCCTGGTTTAGCAACTCGTGACTACAATCTTAATCCTTGATCTGTACATATGTTGATGGCTTCATGCTCACTAGAATGTGATCATTACAATGTGCAATTGTTATTTTGCAAGCCATTGCCCATGGGACCCTCTGTATCTGATAGGGATGGAGTGCACTTAAGGGTATCTGGGCAAGCACATCATCAAATGGATAAAAGGAAGCTGCTTGTTCGCCCCAGTAGAAGTGAGTGGAGATCACCATTGCCTCCTCTGTAACCAAGAGCTCTGCTGTGGCAAGATGTCCCTCATGGTTCAAATGCTGCTCCTTGGTATCTGTGTTAGCCTCTTCCTTCCTCCTGGAGGTAAGTTCCCTTCCCCAGTGCTGGGAGAAGGTTTTTCAGATGGAAGCAATAAACCTTTGATAACCAGTTGTTGGCAATCACAAGTGAAGAAAGTGCTGTAGAGCTCCTACTTGTGGGCATCTGGTCAGGCACTGTGAGAAGAGGATGCTGAACGCAATGGGCCACTCTCCTGATCCAGCAGAGCTCTTCTGAGGTTCTTCTACATAAATTACACTTGAGGTTCAAGGTTGGTATTTTGGAGTCTGAGAGGGACTCAGAGGCAATATGTCTCCAAATAGCAGGGGATTCACCAGTGGCTGAAGTGCTATTGAGCTCACATGCTACTTGTGAACTTCCCAAAGGGATCTGTTGGGCCTCTGTGGGAACAGGGTGCTGGACCAGCTGGGCCATTGGCCTGAACTAACAGGCTCTTCTTGTGTTCTTATACATTGATTACCCATTTATTATCACCTGAGTTTCAAGACTGGTATTCTGATAACCTTGAGGTTCTCCCTTTTGATGCAGATGCATTGACATGTCGACTTTGCATGTCCCCATCTGAAGGGATTCCATGTCTCCCTGCAAGTACATGCTCAGCAAACCCTGAAACACAAATGTGCCATGCCTACAAAGTGACCAAAGGTAAGAGTTCTACATTTCCCCATCGCATATAATTATGAAGGGTGGTATAATATATCAACTGGGATGCAGGTGGCGCTGTGGGTTAAAGCCTCAGCGCCTAGGACTTGCCGATCGAAAGGTCGGCGGTTCGAATCCCTGCGGCGGGGTGCGCTCCCGCTGCTCGGTCCCAGCGCCTGCCAACCTAGCAGTTCGAAAGCACCTCCGGGTGCAAGTAGATAAATAGGGACCGCTTACCAGCGGGAAAGTAAACGGCGTTTCCGTGTGCGGCTCTGGCTCGCCAGAGCAGCGATGTCACGCTGGCCACGTGACCCGGAAGTGTCTCCGGACAGCGCTGGCCCCTGGCCTCTTAAGTGAGATGGGCGCACAACCCCAGAGTCTGTCAAGACTGGCCTGTACGGGCAGGGGTACCTTTACCTTTACCTATAATATATCAGAGAATTACCTTTATAAGGAAACCTATGTTGCTATACTAACATGGCAATCAGGGACACAATGCTGGCCATGAAAATTTCATCAATATTTCTTGCTGCAGAAATTCCACATTATTACAGTCCTTTCTCCTTTTGGAATTTTGTTTCCTGTGGTGGAAACCATAAGTATGTCTAATGTCCTGCATTCTGGAAGAGCCCCCATGGCCTAAAGCAAAGATGGAGAAAAGGTGAAGCTCCAGATTTGTTGTACTACAGTTCCTATTGGCCTTTGCAATTGGCCTGGCTGGGGCTGGTGGGAGCTGGAGTCTACAACACGTTGACCATTCCTAAACTCAAGGATAGGCACAAAACTGAGCAATGATCCATTATTGGGCACTAGCTAAGAGCAACTCCTGAGTGTCCTTCAGATCACCCTCTACCTGATCTATTTTAATTGGAGACCCTCCATATGCAAACCATTTGCTCTTCATGCTTGTTCATCATACTGGTGTGCAGTGCAGCTTTCCCCACAAAAATAGTCCGGGAACACAGCCCTGTCCCTCCTGCTTACATGTACGAGGTGGAGAGGCAGGGCTGTGAGGGGATAGGCAGAGGAGACGTGCAGGGAAGAAGCCTCCCTGCATGTCAGCTCGGCAAGCTGCAACTGTCCCTCCTGCATGCAGCCTTGCCTCTCTGACATGCGCATGCGAGCCACAGGTACAGAGCGGCTTGCACAGTGACACTCAGGCTGGCTTCTTCCTGCGCATCAGCTGTTAGCCAGGAAGCTGAAAAGCCTCATCAAAGCCCCGCTGCACCTCCAGCTCATGAGAAAACCCTTTTCAGAGCCCACAGAGGATGTCCCCTCTGTGCTCCAAGGACAGTCTTCTCATGAGTCAGAGGTACTATGGGCTCAGAGGTGTTACTGCTGAAAAAAGCCCTGCCAGTGTGCCAACTGATTCACAACTGTGGCACAACCTGGATCCTGTAATTAGCATGGCTGATAAGTTTCACCACACTCACAAGTGGGGAGAATGAAGACCCAGGAGAGGACTTCATTTGTTGTAAACTGTAGATGTGAGGTGTAGTAGCCTTGGTGTCCAGAGAGCATAAATATAAATGTCTTCTCCTTTTCTCTCTCTACTTGCATTCTGCCTGTCACCATAATAGATGGAAAAGTTCAGCAGAAAGTTCTAGGCTGCAAGTCAAAGGAATCTGGAGTTTGCAACACCGGCACCAATATTGATGGATATGAGGCTAAACATATCTGCTGTGATGACAGAGACTTCTGCAATGAGGCTCTGTAGACAGGAACTAACAACAACCTGAAGAATGACTGCAAATTGAAGCATGTATAGGATCTTCTGCTTATGGTCACCTTTTTCTATATTCTCTTCTTCCGTTTACTGTATTTGATACAGAGTTTTCAAGGTTGTTGTTGTTTTGAAAAAAATTAAAGGCAACTGCTACACACAAATACAGCTACAGCAGAGCAAGTTGACGATGATTATCTATCTATCATCTATCTATCTATCTATCTATCTATCTATCTATCATCTATCATCTATCTAGCATCAAAAACATTCATATTATTTTCAGATTTTGGAGATGTGATTTCTGGAGTGAAACTGAGTCATCTATCAAGCATTGCCACAACTTTCACAACCTATACTTCATTTGCCACCTTGTCTGCCTGGTTACCTGTGCTATAGATGCATATGAGGATATTGATAAAACACAAAAGGGCATGTTAATGTGATTGTATGTACGATGGGGTCAATACAAGTTTTCTCCAGTGTTTCACAAATGCACAAGGCCTGAAACTGTGGAGCAGAAAGGCACTGCAGAGGTAGATTTTGGCTGCACCTATACATATCTAGGTGTGTAATAATCTATTCCTTGAAGTCACTGCAGTTCTCCATACGACCATGCACTGCAGAATCCTTAAATTAGGGATAATGCTGGCTGAATGGATGCAAAATATCAACTATTTGGTGCCCTTAAAAATTAGATTATCACTGAATGGGTCTGGAACCAAAGCCTTACGAGCAGTGGCGTAGCGTGGGGGGTGCACGGGGGGCCTGGCCGCACAGGGCGCAACATCTGGGGGTTAGGGTTAGGGGGCGCAAATCCACGGGTTAGGGGGTGCAAATTACTTGCCTTGCCTCGGGTGCTGACAACCCACGCTACGCCACTGCTTACGAGGAGCGTTTGAAGGAGCTTGTTATGTTTAGCCTGGAAAAGAGCAGACTGAGACCAGATGTGATAGCCATCTTCAAATGCCTTAAGAGATGTCACATGGAAATGGGGAAACAAACTGTTTTCTCCTGCTCTGGAGTGTAGGATTCAAACCAATGTCTTCAAGTTATAAGAAAGGAGACTCTGACTAAACATCAGGGGGGAAACGTCTGATGGTAAGAGTTATTCGACAGTGGAATGCTCTCCCTCTCTGATTCTAAAATCAATGCAACTTTTACAACACAGGTTAAAGGAGTTTGGATCATGCGTGTGGCACTCAATGGGACTGGGACATGGTGGGTCAAGGTTGCAGTGAGTACTCAGTTACTGTTGCAGCCTGGAAGCGTATGACCACCCTCAGGGGTCACCACCAGCTCCTTGACCTCCATGCCTCCTTGCCCCAAACCATCTCCTCCCCAGCAGCTGCAGTGCTGCCACCACCTGCAGCATGCTTCCCTTATGTGCTACTGCTGGTGCAAGCATTACCACTGCATGCATTACTACAGGCAGACTTTTCACCTGCTGCACATAAATACATCAGCGCATGCACTATGGCACTGGTTCACAAACTTCTTTTGGACCACCCCCACCCTTGGTTCTGTAAACTCATCAGCAATGTCTCCTACCCTTTAAAAAGCACCAATCAGAACAGCACAACCCAAGTGTTGCGTTTGCAAAGTAAAGGAAGGATTGAACTCTGATTAATAAGAATATACACAGAGGCTTGAACCAGCAAGACTCTGGGAAGGGTGCATATAATCGTGTCTCTCTGTGCTTGTCCGTGTCTGCAGCCCCCTGACCCAGGTAGTTTTTGTTCACAAAAGAGCTTTTTACAGAGCGTTCGTAAGAAACAATCAGATTTCTTCTGAGCATTTCTACAAACCCACGTGGGGACAAGTAAAATTACTAAAACTAATTAAGCACAAATATTTCTGGGGTAAACAAAGAACAGAACTACAAAGAAGAGCATCTGGTGACCCCGGAGGTAATAAACAATCAATACACATGATAAGGAGGATGGTCAGGAGGACCACGATCACTTTCATGTTAGATCTGTTTCCTGGCCCTCAGATTAACATCCTACAACAAAGAAACTTGCCCACTGTCTTTGATGACCCAGGATGCCTGCCTGTCTAAGCAACTGGGCTGTGTACGTGACAAGAGAAATGGGCAGTAGAAGAAATGGCCAGAGATGCAGAGGTGTAGATTGATCAAGAATCATATCAAAATAGTTTAAACCCAGTCAACGTAATGCTTTCATTGCTGACACAGATGGCTTACTCTATATTTGTTATAATTCCTCATAGCAATCCCACCTGATCACTACATCTCTAGATATTTGCACTCCTACAACCAAGGAAGGTAATAGCACAATACAATTTATGGCACTAACCATTAATTCCACATTTCCCCCCCCCCCAAAATCCGATAAAGACTATTTAGTTTAATTACCGTATTTTTTGCTCTATAAGACGCAGCAGACCACAAGACCACAGGTTTTTGGAGGAGGAAAACAAGAAAAAACATTCTGAATCTCAGAAGCCAGAACAGCAAGAGGGATCGCTGCACAGTGAAAGCAGCAATCCCTCCTGCTGTTCTGGCTTCTGGGATAGCTGCGCAGCCTGCATTCGCTCCATAAGACGCACACACATCCCCCCTTACTTTTTAGGAGGGAAAAAGTGAGTCTTATAGAGCAAAAAATACAGTAATTCAACAAAATGGATGAACTTAATGCCAGCTTTTCAAAGTCTAAAGTCATTTGCAGCTCCAGTGCCCCCTATTGCCCCCTTGCCTCTTCGTGCCCCCTAAGTAAGACCATGCTTTCAGAACAATGGCTGAAGTTTCCTCATGCTTTCCTGTGTATTGAAATGGTGGTGTGAATTGACACTCACACTGTCTCTTGGAGTTACCATTGTCTCCTTTCTCTTTTTAAACTGCTTTTGTCTATGATATCCTTCTTTCAGCCCTGGGAGAAGGAACTTACCTTTATGTGGAAGGAAGAGAAAAGCACAGATAACAAGGAGCAGGAGTGGAACCCTGGGGGACATATTGGAATCAGGAGGGTTCTGTGCGCCACAGTAAAACTCTAGGTTCTTCAAAGGAGGAACAATGATTTCCATTCCCTCCTGACAAGACAGGACAGGACAGGACAACCTGCTTCTTTTATCCCTTTACTGGCATGTGTACAGAAGCATTCTGTCCCCATTAACTGCATAGAGAGACCAGTGGGCAGTAACTTGAAAGAAAACCTGCTCTTTAACACTAAATCCAAACAAACAGCAATCTGCAGAAAGCCTGATTGCTGTTTGTTCTGATCCGATGCTAAACTGGAGTTTTACCTGGGCAAAAGCGGCAGGGCAAATGGAAGTGTGAAAGCTGCCTATGTGTAAGCTGCCCTCTGGCATTTGCCAATGGGTGATATTGTTTGGTATCCATTTGTTTCAGGAGACTATGGAGGCATGCACTTTGGTGGGTGAAGTCAAACATTTGGAAGATTATAGAGGAGACCTGTTTTGTTGCAGTTGGGGTAGATGAAGGTGTCTGGTTGTGGTGCTGCAAATGTACCATGGTGTTTCTTTTCTCTTGCCACTGCTACAGATCCATCACTTGACTATCAGTCTCCAGGCACTGTGGTCATCTGCAAGGGATTCCCACAAGGTGGGGTTAATGTTGCCAGCCTTCGTGTCACATCTACAGATATCTTTGTGACATAGAGTTGGTCTGCCAACGAGCTTGCTCCCTGAGGCCAGCTCCCCGTAGGTCACGTCCTTGGGGGTTATTTAAGAGAATTTATGCACTCTTTTCCTGTAAGAAAAAAGCAATATCTATGTAAATAAACATTTAAAAAGCAGTATCTATGTAAATAAACATTAAGCTGCAAATATATATATATATTCTTCTGTTCCCCCCTCTCTATACTCATTCTACCCAGTACTACCATAGATGGGAAGGATCTACAGAGAATTCTAGGCTGCAGGTCAAAGGGACCTGGCGTTTGCAGTGTCACGTTGAATTCTGCAGCAGGCCTGATACAACATCTCTGCTTTGATGATGGAGACTTCTGCAATGATAAGCTCTAGGGAGTGGCTTGAAGCAACCTGAAGAATGGCTGCAAACTGACACATGTGCACGATTTTCTCCTTATGGTTACTTCTTTTCCATATCCTCTCCTTATGTTTATTAGGGACTGGGCAGAGGAGGAATGATGGAGACCGCTTCCGCAGCCTGACCCTTCTGGAGAGGAGGAAGGCAGTTCAGAATCACAACGAGCACTCACACGTTACATTGTGGGTGCCCTTTGTGGGATCGTGCACGGTGCTACAATTCCCATGGAGCTTACTGGCAAACAGGGGCTGGCTTGCCTCTCAGTGTTAATTTTTGGAGGTTCACACCCAGCCTCAGTAATCTGGGAGGTGGGGCCAGCACCATTTATAAATAGGGGGTGGGGCCGACAATAGCCAGGCAGTCGGCTCTGGAGATTCACCCTCCCTCTGTTTGCAGGTTAACTTTTTCTTCCTGTTTAGCGGGCGCTGCTACGGTCTTTGACTGGTTGCTGTTGAAGGACCGGGAAGAAATTTTCCTGCATTGGCAGGTTTTGTCTTCACCGTAGCAATTCATCACAACTTTGGCAGTTATGGCCTTGGGTGGAATCCTTTAGTCTTTTCTTCCCTATTGCGTGTGTGTGAAGTGGTGACTCACCCCCCTGCGACGATGATTCCAGGGTCGCCCTCTTAAAGGGGTTATATATATGGGTGTCACTGGCCATACATTGAAAGGTCATCAGTGAACTACCCTGCGTGCGGGGATATGGGCTTGGCTGCCTGCTACATTTACGTCTCGCAGAGCACCCCCAAATCCCATTTACCCTGATGAGCCCCAGTTCCCCCCGGCTGGGGGGCTAGGAGGGATACACACCCAAGGCCTAAGCCAAGGTCTTCCTACATTCAGAAGTTTAATAAAGCTGTGGCCTAATTTTAATTCCATATAATGTTGTCAGAGTCTTTATTCCTTCTTTATGATCCCTTGGGGGTTGGGGCTGTCGCCGCCTGGTCACGCAACAGGGGTTTAAGGGAGGTCACAGCTCAGAGGCAGAGGAGGGGACAAGTTGGGAAATAATGGGAGAGGAGGATGAGGAAGAGGAAACACCAGAGGGGTGACAGCTGACAGACACAGTTTCTTTAGAAAGCATTTCAGACCCCCCCCCCCATTCCCAGAACCTGGCAAGCCTTGAAAGTAGGAGAGCAAAGAACTCAAATGCATGGGGCGCTTATCAGCACCTGTAGAGATGATAAATGAGGAAGTGCAGAGTTTTCAAGGTTCTTGTTTTTTAAATTTTAAATGAAAGGCAAATTCACAACCACTACACACCTATCCAGCTAGGAGCAATAGGATGAAGATGATGATGTATGCCCTAATACTTGCCATACTGGCTTTCAGATGGTTCATAACAAAACAAAACAAAACAAAACAAAACAAAACAAAACAAAACAAAACAAAAAGATAAAATCCAACTGTCTTTAAATACACAATAGAACAATTCCACCATTTCCAGAGTTTGAAGATATGATTTCTGCCGTGAAACCAAGGAGTCTATCAAGAGTTGCTACAACTTTCAAAAGCTACAGTATAGTTCAATTGCTTCTCTCTCCCTCCACTTCCCTGGGCTGTAGATGCATTGAGGATAATGATATAACACAAAAGTCCACTTTGGTGTGATTGCATGGTTGATGGTGCCAATATACTCCCCCCCCAGTGCTTCACAAGTACACAAGGACTGCAACTGTGGAGCAGGAAAGTACTGCAGAGGTAGATTCTGGCTGCATTTGTACACATGACGGTGTGGATGTATAAATGTGCAGTGATTTCTCAACAAGTCCATGTAAAAAGAAAGCTGCTCTACCACGGCTTCAAATACAGGCTCCTATTTTCACATTAAGGGGTATTGCTTCTGCAATCTGCTTTATCTGCTGCTCAACAAGAAAATGAATGCAGTAGTAAGATAAAATTTCTGAATGAAACAGAGTATGGGTCAGATCCACACCATACATTTAAAGCATTAACAGCCATAGCTTTTCTCAAAGCATCCTGGGAGCTATAGTTTGTCATGAGTGCTAACCTCAAAGAGCTTTGATTTCCCATTCCCTTAATAAACTAGGATTCTCTCTTCTATAATAGTGTTTTTAAATGTATCATTTGGCTGTGCCTGTCATAAATGTACAGACCAAACTGTGCATGGCTATTAGTCAGTAATGAGTTTCTCATGGTACCCATGGAAATACAGATAGGAGTTGATAGGCAGAGTGGATCACATCCCTTATTAGTTGCATTTTTCCCTATAATGTCTTTCAGAGGACAGGGATGGACAAAAAACTCAGTTTGGTTGGGATTTTAATGTGTACTTTACTAATCTGCACATTCTAAGACAAGCTGTAAACCTTAACAGAACTATCCTTGGAATGGTACACTTATCTGAATTTTGTGATGTGCTGAAGACAAAAAAGAGCTCCTCTGTTTCAGGAATTAATATGCCGGATTTGGTAACAATATCTTCAGAGGTTTCTAAATGCATAGATATCTTCACAAAGTCTTCACGGAAGATAATGGTACTTCCTCCCATTATATATCAGACAGATGCCTTCTCTATTTATTTATTTTTAGCACCTACTCAAAACATTCCACTTTGAACAAGCCTTCTTAGTGGATATCGAAGCTGACACCTGTATTTCATCTAGAGTGAATTATGCATATTCTTTCTCTCCCCCCCTGCCTAAGAAACAGTATCTGACTTTTCTCCTTGATCTGGGCTGATCCTGGGAACTACCAACCAGAATCTGGTCCCTAAAGTCAATTGCGAGCAGGGCTAACATTTAACAAGGGCTTTTTAAACCCTCTATGGTGGGGACACATATTGCCACAGGAGCAATAACCCATGGTGAGAGACCTATTGACTCTGCTGGCTCAGTTGGTAGAACATGGAGTTCTTAATCTTAATCTCAGGGTCATGGATGCAAGCTCCACATTGGGCAAAAGATTCCTGCACTGCAGGCAGTTGCACCAGATGATCCATGTGGTTCCTTCCAACTCTACTCAGTTTCATATTTCGCTTACCCCAAGGAACCCCAAGAACTGTGGTTTCTTAAGGGTCCTGACCTCACAGTGCTACAGTTCCCAGCACTCGTAACTACAGTTTCCAGTATACAAAGTACTATAAGAGTGCTGTCAATGTTTGGCATAGATCTGACCATAGGAAAAGCCCATTCTGCAACCAGAGGTGTTTCAAAGTTGGCCTTGCTAGCTGTTTTTGGTTCTTTCTATGGAATTGCATAGGCTACTGAAGGTATTTGCTTGAATACTTCCTACCCTCCTGGGTTTGCAAATGGTGACTACAATCTTAATCCCTGATCTGTACATATTTTGATGGCTTCATGCTCACTGGAATGTGATCATTACAATGTGCAATTATTATTTTTCAAGCCATTGCCCATGGGACCCTCTGTCTCAGCTAGGGATGGAGTGCACTTAAGAGTATGTGGACAAGCACATCATTAAATGGATAAAAGGAAGCTGCTTGTTCGCCCCAGTAGAAGTGAGTAACCAAGAGCTGTAACCAAGAGCTCTGCTGTGGTGACTGCAAGATGTCCCTCATGGTCCTCGACGTCCACTGCCGCGTACCCTCGTCCCCATGTGATCAGTGGGACAGGTCCATGCCACGCGGGATCAGGCAAGTGTCGGTACACCACCAAGGGGCGGGGGAGTGCCTCCTCCTTCCTAAAATGCAATTCAGCTGGAGTATGGGTCCTATTATGTGGATATAAAAGAAAAGTACAAAAAGAACCTGGTGGACTGCCGAAGGGATATCTGCTGTTGGTATGCTTCGGCCGCCAAGCTGTTTAAGCAATAGTGTTTTGAACGTCAGGTGTGCTCTTTCCACTATCGCTTGCCCTGTGGAGTTAAAGGGTATACCATAAGTTAATTTCACATTCCACAACATACAAAATTCCGAAAATGTTTTAGAAATATATGCTGGACCATTATCAGTTTTGATACGTGCAGGTTTACCCATGACTGAGAAACAGCGGATAGTGTGTTGAATGACATGCCAAGCTGTTTTCCCCCTCATGGGCGTAGCCCATATGAATCCAGAGTGGGTGTCCACCGTGAGGTGAACCTTGGAGAGTGGAGCCAACACAGGTGTGTGTGTGACATCCATCTGCCAACATGCCAATGCAGACGTGCCCCTAGGATTGACAGCATCAAAAGGAATGGCCAGCTAAGATTTAGAACAAGAAGCACATTGGGATACAATATCCCTAGCTTGGGCCAAAGGAATAGAAAACTGCTTTGCCAATGCTTTCGCAGGGAGGTGAAAGGTGTTATGACATAGTACAGGATCAGAAAAGAGAGAAAAGGCAGAAATGTCCCTCAATGCTGCATCTGCTCTTGCATTGCCCTCTGCTAAATACCCTGGGTGTGATGTGTGGGAGCGAAGATGTGCAACATAATAAGAGAACTCTCTGTGCTGAAGTAAGGCCTGCAGGGCCAGAAACAAAGAAAACAAGTCAGAATCCAAGGAAGGAGTTATATAAGATATTGGTAAAACAGTAAAAATGCGATATACATACTGAGTATCCACAATAAGATTGAAAGGTTGAGTAGAAAAGGATTGAAAGGCAAGAATCACAGCCACTAGCTCAGCTCGCTGAGCAGAAGACTGTGGAGGGGTAAATAAACATTTCCATTTTCCTTCCTCCTCCCATGTCACCACGCCCCTACTTTTTGTTCCATCCGTGAAGAGGGTCAATGCAGAGGGAAGAGGTGTAAGAGACAAGGGGGTTGCCAAAACATAGGTGACCTGTGTCAGAAATGTCAAACGGTCATCCTTCGGAGGGTTAAAAATGATGACACCTATAAAATCAGCCAAAGCGATTTGCACGGCAGCATTAGTTATGAATAAGTGCTGCTGTTCAGTCTGTGAGAAAGGCAAATAAATTGATGCAACATCAAAACCGCTCAAGGCCATGGCACGAGAACGTCCTTTAATGACAATGTCTGATGTGGATTTAATTACTGAATAAATTTTTTTTGGAGGGGTATGTGGTAAATGTAACCATTCTATAATGCAGATAGTCTTCTTCTTGTCCGTCTGAGCATATAAAATTCCTGTTGGCAACAATGGTGTAGCAAACACTGCCAGATGCAGCTCGCGTGCAGAGGCTTCTGTGATCCTGTCCATGAGAATAGATCGCAGGTGCTGATTAACGGTTTGTAATGCAGTGATCATTGCTGAAGTGACCTGGATTACATCTGCTGGATCCTTGTGTCCTGTGAGCGCCGAAAACAATGGTGATAATGTGCTGGTAGGTAATGCAAGGAAAGAGCGAGCCCAATTCAAATGCCCAAGAAGTTGTTGTAATTCCACAAGCTTCAAGCTTGAAGGGATAGTCAATTAGGGAACAATAGGCAGCGCTGCTTGTGCAGAGACTTTATGTCCCAAGTAGGTGGCGGCCAACGTCAATTGAATTTTTTCAGGCGCTACACAGAGTCCCGCTTCCGCTAACGTGGCAGAAAGTTCTTGAAAAATGCCAGGCGGGAGTTCCTTCGCAGCGATTAAAATGTCATCCATGTAATGATAACATATGACCTCTAGGTGGCGCATGCGGAAAGGTTTCAATGCTTCACCCACAAAATGTTGACAAAGTGTAGGGGAGTTCCGCATGGCCTGAGGCAGGACAACCCACTGATATCGCTGGGTGGGCTGCGAATTGTTATATACTGGCAATGTAAAAGCAAACCGTTCCCTGTCTGCTGGAGCCAGTGGGATAGAAAAAAACAGTCCTTTAAATCAATCACCACCAACTGATATTCTCGTGGGAGCATATTTGGATTTGGCATGCCAGGTTGTAAAGTTCCCATTGGCTGTATTTGTTCATTAATTTTTCTCATATCCTGCAGGAGACACCATTTCCCTGATTTCTTTTTAATGACGAAAATTGGGGTGTTCCAGGGGGATGCGGGCGGTTCAATGTGGCCAAGGGTCAATTGTTCAGAAATAAGCTGGGCTGCCGCTGATTTTTCTTTTGGTAGAGGCCACTGTTCTACCCATACTGGGGTAGTGGTGATCCATCGTAACGGCAGTGCCGTGCGAGGAAGTGCAGGGCCCTTAGAATAAATTTGACTCCAATTTGGTGTCCGCAATAGTCAAAATATCGCGCCCCCATAAGGAGACTGGAATGTCCATTATTAACGGATAGAGGGTGATCTGAACCCCGGTATCACTTTGGATGAGTATTGGGTGGAGACTGCGCCATGCCTGTGATTCACCTCCCACACCAATAACTTGTGTGGCTGGACAGGTGGGCCAACTGGATGGCCAAGCAGATTTTGCCACGACTGTTACATCCGCCCCGTGTCCAGAACTCGCTCAATGCGTCGACCTCCCACTGTCAGAGACACAGAAGGGCGCGAGGCTGTAATGTTCATGGCTGCTGCAATTAGGGGTAGTTGTTCGGATGGGGGGGAAATGATAATCTTCACCACTGAAGTATTTGACTGTATTCTGCATGGATGATCCGCATATAGCGTGATCTCAGGGAAATTCACATATGGTCCGTGTGTTAGCATCGGTACCGCATGAATTCCTGCTGCTTGTGCAGATAATAAGGGCAATACCAGACAAATGGCATGATTGTCCAACCCTGCTTCAGTGAGGACATGAGTCTTTAAATGGCAGAAAGGCAAATGGAATTCCACGTCCTGAGTCAGGCAAAGCCATGGTGCTGTTCCCCTGGACTCCGGGGGGGGGGGGCCCTATTGATTTGTCTGGGCCCGGGATGGGCCCGGCTGCCATTTTCCCTGCTGTTGTCCTTGCTGATTTCAGGCAGTGTACTGACCCTGCTGTTGGTTTTGGGGAAGTGATCTGCATTGATTGGCCCAATGAAAGCCTTTTTTGCAGATTGGACATTTGGTAGAAGGACGCCTAGGCTGTTGCGTGGATCTACATTGCGCCTTAAAGTGTCCTGGTTTGCCACACTGGAAACATGTTTTATCGGTGGCTACAGGCTGGTTTTTATTTAGCGCCGCCGCCAGCAAATGAGCCTTATGGGTGGCTGTACCTACAGACTGACAAACGCGAAGCATGGCTGCTGTGTCTGTGGTAGGATTGTGTATTATCGGTCGTAATGCAACTTTACAATCCTCATTGGCATTTTCAACGGCCGATTGTTTGATAATTATTTGTTTGGCTTCAGGATTATCAATTTGGTGACTCACTGCTGAAAGCAGCCTGTCCATAAAGGAAGAATATGATTCTCTTGCCTCTTGCCTGATTGAACCCCACCTACACTGAATACTGGGTTCTGGGATTTTTCTCATTGCTTGTTTAGCAGCAAGAGTGGTGTCCCTCAATAAGATTTGCAGCAGTGTGGCTTGCACTTAAGCCTGAACAAAGGGACCATGCCCCATCATGGCATCTATGACGCCTGTGAGGGTAATATTTGGATTATTTTCCCTGATTTGTTGTAATAAAGCCGGAGCATATGCACAGCAGGCAGTTTCCCATTCGTGGGCAAACAATACACCCGCTGATGGGGGTAACACTGTACGGGCCAAAAGCTTTGTCATCTGGAACCAAAAGCTGGGCTAATGTGGCTTCCCAAAGCGCCTGCGTATATGGGGCTTGGAGTCCATTTGTCCTTACTGACAGCTGCAGCTCTTTCAAGATTTTAAAGTCAAAAGGTTGGTGTTGGGCTTGAGTTCCTGCTGGAGCACCAGCAGGGAGCACAATAACGGGAAATGCCACAGTATCCTGAATTAAGGAACAGGCAAGGACTGCACGTTGAAAAGGGGTGGCTGGTTCTGTTGATAAGAGAGTAGGATCATTGCCAGCCAGACCACGGTATTTTTGCAGGATCGGATCCTCTGGTGAGGAACTATAGTCCGGAGGCTTGGGGTCTGGTGGTGCTGGCAAGGCGAGTGCCGGAACATACGGCATCACAGCTGGCTGGACTAAAGAAGCCGGAGGTGATGTTGGCAATACAGTCATGGAGATATTTTTTGGTGATAAAGAGCCCATGGCATAACGAACCTTGCACCATGCATTCAGAACACGAACACCAATGCTAGGGTGTCCATGAAAATGTGCTCCAATCCTATCCCAATGTTTTAATTCCCAGGTTCCATCTTGAGGATACCAGGGGCAATGCTCATCGATGGCCAGAATAAGCTGTATCAAATCACCCTCAGGAACTTCCAATTTGTTGGAGGAGAGGAGTAAGTGATACCCCCCTTTTGATGCAGGAGAAGAGGGGGGAAGAATTTGAACTGCAAGACAGAGGGAAGGAGATAAAGATCTACTGCTCAAAACCTGGGAACGGGCTGCCAAAGGACAATAAGATTGCCGCTCTTTGAAAGCGCACTGTTTGTGAACACAGCAATTTTTGACAGCTAGCTCTGCAAAGGGGATACATTCTTTTTGGATGTCTTTTCCTGCTCTTAGAAAGAAAGGAAGTAACTGAAAAGTATCAGAAATTGAAACCGACTTTCACTTTGGTTTTTCTTTCTTTGTTTGAAGTGGGGGTCTTAAAGTGCCACTTTGGAAGATAACAATTATAGACTGTTACTGTGTCCCCCTAGAGGAAATCTTTGAAACTGTTAACAATTAGGCCAGGGGAATTTTCCACTTCTACCTGAAGTGTTATGACAGATGGGAAAGAAAAAGCAGACCATCCTTTAGACAAAACAATGAGGTCTGGGAAATCCTGGCAGCGAAGACCGTCAACATCGGGTCCTTCTGCTCCACCTGCAGCTACATCTACACAATCTAAGCCAAAAGGCATGTCATCTGAAGAAGCTCTCACAATCGCATTAGGCAAGATAAATGAATCATTGGAAAAATTAAGTAAACAGGTGGTCGAAGCATCAACTAAAATTGATCAAAATACTATAAGTATTAATAATTTGGGACAAAAGGTGAATTCTAATACAGAAACTATTGAGAAATTGCTACAGAAATCTACTCTGACTCGACAGACAGCTGAAGAAGCTAAGGAAAAAGCAGCTGCAGTGGAGGAGAAGATTCCAGGTATACAGAGGCAGCTTGAGGACTATAGGTCGACTTTTTCTATGATTGAACTTAAGGAAAAACAAACTAATTTGAGGATCAGAGCTGTGCCTGAGTTAGAGAAGGATAATTTGACAGACTTTCTTATGCAGGAATTTGCAGACTTCTGGGAACTGGATTCGGGAAAAGAAGGATTTAAGATCATGAGTGCTTTTAGACTTGGAAGAGGGGGGAAGAAGAACAGGGTGAGAGACTGTTTGATTACCCTCCGATCAAAAGACGAGAGAGACAGAATTTTGGGTTTGCACTTCCAGAAGACTTTAGAAATACATCAGTCAAGAGTTGAGATATTTAAAGATATCCCTAAACATCTTTTGGACCTTAGGTGTAACTACGGAGACTTAGTTGCCCTGTTGAGAAGGAACAGACTTATCTTCAGGTGGGAATTTCCCCAAGGCCTATCTTTTAAGTTTAAAGGAAGAAAGATAAAAATAAGATCTGTGGAAGATAAAGAAAAATTCTTGAAAGATTACAGAGAAGACTTACAGAAAGAATCTGGAGAAGAGCTAGGAGTGCTGGACAGAGAATCATTTGACAGAGGCCTAGAGCAAAGAGAATTGGTCAGAGGATCACCAAAAAGAGGAATACTAGACATATCAAGACTATCTTTTGGATTGGACTGTCCAGAGAAAGAAGCAGCAATACCGCCGATTGAACAAGAGCAAGCACTTGGTGCGGTTGGAGGAAAAGCAGCATAACTACATTATGGCCCTGCAACTATTGACTTGGAATACTAATGGTTTGAACTCCCCTCAAAAAAGGAAAAAAAATCTTTCACCTACTAAAAAAGGAACAATTGGACCTGATTTGCCTACAGGAAACACACGTGATAAGGCTCCATAGCAAAGTATTGATTAATAAAAGATTGGGCCAAGAATTTATCTCTTCAGACAAAGTTAAAAAAAGAGGAGTAGCAATTTATGCAAAGGAGAGCCTATCACCGAAATT
The DNA here is from genome assembly GCF_964234715.1 of Podarcis melisellensis. Classification (NCBI taxonomy): domain Eukaryota; kingdom Metazoa; phylum Chordata; class Lepidosauria; order Squamata; family Lacertidae; genus Podarcis; species Podarcis melisellensis. The sequence continues at coordinate 22,967,679 of NC_138530.1, read as the reverse complement.
TATATTTAAAGATGATCAAGGAAGATTTGTGGCAATTGAAATTCAATTACAAGGAGAGAAATTTCTGATAGTAGGCGTTTATGCTCCGAATGAGGGAAAATCAGAATTCTTAAAAAAAATTGCATAAAATTTTGTTGGACTATCTGGACTACAATGTCATTATGATGGGGGACATGAATGGAGTGGTTTCTACAAACATGGACAAGTCACAGAGACAGGTAGTTACTAAGGATGGCCGACTACCAAAAACCTTTTTTGAAATGACTGACAATATGGACTTAGTTGATATTTGAAGAACAAAGAATCCCCTAGGTAGAGAGGGAAGCCAAAATGACATGGACAAGAATTGACCAAATTTGGATAACTAGAGGAATGGCTCCAAAGACTAGAAAAGTGGAAAATTGCCCTAAAACCTGCTCCAACCATAATGCTGTGAAAATGGAGATGAAATTAACACCAACTGGATCCTTCAGATGGAGGATGAATGACACCTTATTTAGAGATGAAGAGGTGACTAAGAAGGCCCAAAAAACTTTGAGAGACTATTTTGAGATAAATATGAATACTACTGTTGAAAAAAGAGTAATCTGGGACGCAAGCAAAGCAGTTATGAGAGGGTTTCTGATTCAACAGAATGCAATAAAGAAGAGAACTCAAAATGAGAAATAAGATAAAATTTTGGAGAAAATAAAAGAAGGTGAGAAGAAATTAAGAGCGAAACCAAAGTCGCAAGAGATTCTGAGAGAAATAAAGTTATATCAAGTACAATACATGAAAATGATAAATCAGGAAATAGAATGGAAAATCAAACAGATGAGACAAAAGACATTCAAATTTGCTAATAAATGTGGGAAACTGCTAGCCTGGCAGATGAAAAAAAGACAAAAACTTAACACCATTACAAATTTGGAAGTGGAAGGAAAGAATATATAGAATCCAGTGGAGATTAGAAAATGTTTCCAGAGATACTTTAAACAACTATATACACAAGGGCCACAGAAAGAGATTGATATAGATCAATTTTTGAAAACAAATGGACTACAAAAAATCTCTATGGAATACATGGAACTGGCCGAAATGACTGGCAGAATCCAAGACCAGGGAGAAGAGTCGGTAGAAGAAGATTGGAAGAAATTTAAAGACTATTTACAGAAACATTGTAAAATCAAAGAATGTTAGAAGGATGCTGGAATGCAGCTATGAGGCTTTAGTAGTAATGCTATAAAGGATTAAGTAAAAGTGGATTGTTAACAGGTCAGAATGTAAAGCTATAATATATTAAGATAAATTATTAAGATAAGAACAAGGTGGAAAGGATTTGCTGAAATAACTAATGGAACTAGAATACAAAAAAGGGAGGTGTGAGGAGGTCAAGGAAATGAGCAAATGAAAATAAGACATGGAAAGTTGGGTGTGTTTTTAACTGTATATATATATATATATATATATATATATATATATATATATATATGCAGGTTTTGGTGTCCTCGGGTGTCTTCCCGTGTAAAAGTTGGGGTGTCTAGGCGACGTTTCGACGAGGTCTCACTCGTCATCTTCAGGCTGGTGCTTTCGGCTTCTTGTACAAGAAGCCGAAAGCACCAGCCTGAAGATGACGAGTGAGACCTCGTCGAAACGTCGCCTAGACACCCCAACTTTTACACGGGAAGACACCCGAGGACACCAAAACCTGCATTCCTGTACCCGTGAAAATCTACGAAAGCATATATATATATATATATATATATATATATATATATATATATATATATATTCTTTCGTATTGTGTACTTTTTCTGTCTTTTCTTTCTCTTTTTTATTTCTGTAAACCTTTTTGAAACCTCAATAAATATAATTTTTTTAAAAAAGAGAGAGAGATGAAACTTTTTGAGGGTTGTGAAAAGAACTGTGGCCTCCCTAAGACATTGATCCACTGAGGCGGCTTTCCTAAGGCAGCTGCTGGAAGCTCTATGGCCCATCTGCCCCACACTTGGCTTCTGGACAGAGACCTCCACTGAGACCCTCTAACGGGGTACCCTGAATACGCTGCTGGTTGAGGACAGAGTGCACCACTTAACCTCAATATTTGAAGACTAGAATTCCACTCAATGCTTTAACTGCCAAAAAGTGTGACATTTTGCTATGGTGAAGGCAAAACTTCTAGATTGGCCAATTTGTCTGCAGACAAATTCCTTCCCAGCTCCAAATATGGCAACCGTTGGCAACCACAGCAAGGCCAGGAAATCCAAGGAATAAAGATGTAGTTAAATAAAGAAAACCTAGGGAATAAAATATGGTTAAACCTACAACCTAGAATGCAAAACACATTTTAGAATACACGATAAAAAATTGACAGTGTTCAACAGCGGAATGGGCTTCCTTGGGAGACTGTGGACTCTCCTTCCTTGGAGGTTTTTAAGCAGGTGCTGGTTGGCCATCTGTCATGGATGCTTTAGCTAAGATTCCTGCATTTCAGGTGGTTGGACTAGATGAGCCTTTTTGTCTCTTCCAACACTACAATTCTATGATTCCATGACCTAGAATGTAATAAACACTTAATGATAAGGGATGAAGGGAGGGTTTGCTCTTTTCCCAATGAATCTGAGGGAGTGAAGCGTAGCCAGTTTTTATGCATTGCTGGTTGACCAAGCAGACAAGCAACCAACCCCAATCAGCCAGCAAGGCACTGCTTAATGGGGAGGCCTCTGATTGGCCTGTTTAAATGTAGCTTTTTGGCGGGCAAACCTGCTCTGCAGCCGAGCCAGTTGGGGAAATCCCCCGTCAGCTGGACACACATGCCCTGGCCAGCATGGATGGCAGCCAAACATGAGGGACTGTAACCACCCAGGAACGGGGTAAGCAGACATGTGTTGAGGTCCTACAAAGTCTCCCATCTGATACTTGCCTGATCTGGTTTAGTACCACTTGATGTGGCTTCTGGTTTATATCTCTGTATGTTAAGAATAAGTAAAAGTCTATAAAAGAAGCTCTTCCTTAGCAAACTGATTGGACTGACGGGAGACCAACACAATATGCTGTACAGTGGTACCTAAGGTTAAGTACTTAATTCGTTCCGGAGTTCCGTACTTAACCTGAAACTGTTCTTAACCTGAAGCACCACTTTAGTTAATGAGGCCTCCTCCTGCTGCTGCACCACCGGAGTACGATTTCTGTTCTCATCCTGAAGCAAAGTTCTTAACCTGAAGCACTATTTCTGGGTTAGCGGAGTCTGTAACCTGAAGCGTATGTAACCTGAAGCGTATGTAACCTGAGGTACCACTGTAGTTGAATAATCCACCCTGTGCGCCAACGACCACCTGTGTTTCCAAAAGAACCAGGAAAATCTTAGCACTGACTGACATCAAAATGTCTATACCACACATTTTAAATCCTGTTGCACCGCTTAATCAGTCACAATCTAATGGAAGTGCTTACCTCTATGTTAATTGCTTCTAGAGGGAGAAGGAAGCATTTGTACTCCATTAATCTAGAAAATCAAATGAGTAAAGTGATGAAATTTGGGCTGGCGTCCCAGCACACATCTCTTTCTTAGCATTTTTATGTTATGGGGATGGGAGAATAGAAGCAGTCACAAAGCCAAAGTTTCATAACACAACAGGTAATGAAGAACATTAGAAACTGGGGCAGAAGCACTAGCATTATAACAAGAAAAAACAAATGCAATAACCCCCATGTCTAAATGCAGGGTTTGGAAATGACAGTCTATTTGTCAACCACAGCGAAAATTGTGCTTTGTCAGAAAAGAAAACTCATACCACTACCTATTGATTTGCAACTCAATCAATAAAGTTTGGGAAATGGCTAGCTAACAGGATGAAATGAACTTACTTTGTTAAGAGTCAGAGACGGCATACGAAAAGATGGTGTGTATTAGAAAATGGAATTTATTTGTTTTACACTGGAATAATAAAGCACAAGATCACATTTGTGGTTTTTTTTGTTTTGTTGTTGTTTAGTCATTTAGCTGTGTCCAACTCTTCGTGACCCTAAGGACCAGAGCATGCCAGGCACTTCTGTCTTCCACTGCCTCCCACAGTTTGGTCAAACTCATGCTGGTAGCTTTGAGAACACTGTCCAACTATCTCGTCCTCTGTCGTCCCCTTCTCCTTGTGCCCTCCATCTTTCCCAACATCAGGGTCTTTTCCAGGGAGTCTTCTCTTCTCATGAGGTGGTCAAAGTATTGGAGCCTCAGCTTCAGGATCTGTCCTTTCAGTGAGCACTCAGGGCTGATTTCCTTAAGAATGGAGAGGTTTGATCTTCTTGCAGTCCATGGGACTCTCAAGAGTCTCCTCCAACACCATAATTCAAAAGCATCAATTCTTTGGCGATCAGCCTTCTTTATGGTCCAGCTCTCATTTCCATACATCACTACTGGGAAAACCAGTAGCTTTAACTATATGGACCTTTGTTGGCAAGGTGATGTCCCTTCATGGATCACCGCCTCGCCATGGCAAAGGGGCTTGAATAACTCAGAGAAGCTATGAGCTATGCTGTGCAGGGCCACCCAAGATGGACAGGTCATAGTGGAGAGTTTTGACTAAATGTGATCCACCTGGAGCAGGAACCAGCAAGCCACTCCAGTATCCCTGCCAAGAAAACTCCATAGACAAAGACAACAGGCATAAAAAGATCCACTAGGTGGAACAGACCGCCTCAAGGCGTGGCAAAGATTTATTTCTAAATTTTTTTGGCAGGGGAAGAGACCTAGAATTAAACATCAAATCATAATTGACATCAAGGATAGAGGAGGCTTTCCCTGCCGGACCTAAGATGCAGTGGCCTCTCTCACCTGGTCAAAAAAATGATGCTCACTTAAAAACCCAGACCTGTTAGATCTAGAAGGGTATTAAAACAGGTACGGTTGCCATGTGTACCTGGGATATGGGAAAGTCAAAGTGCACAAAAACTTTTCGAACCAAATCATTAGAAAATCTCTATATACCTTCTGGGGAAAATATAAAGACCTTCTCAAACCCAAAGTGCCATCGTGGATTTCACCACCCGAGGCAATTGTGGTAAAAAGGAAAATGGAAATTGCCTGTTGTAATGGTTGTGAAGGGTTACTTGTGCGTAACCTTACTTCAGTTCAGTATGTCCTCCTATGTTCTCTGCGCGGAACGCGTCTGCGCAAGTAAGGGGAAGGCAGGGGCGTCCCAGCGCTCTCTCCACTAGTGTCGGGGGAAGGGTCTTGGAGTCCTGTCACCAATTCCTCCATCTCCCTCTCTTCTCTATGGGTGTTATGCTGAAATCCTTCTCCCCTGCTCGCCCCCTCTCCGGCATCGCTGGGTAGCCCTGCCTCCGTTTCTCGTTCTGATGGCAGTTCCCTGACATCCACCTCCTCCCCAGGACCCCCTTCACCCCCGGCCTGACCCTGTGATGGGACCTTGTCCCCTTCTTCAGCCGACGATGCCGGGAACCCCCGAAAGGAGCTGCTGTCATCGTCCGTGGACTCAAACCCCGCTTCCCACCTGCTCCAATTTCTCACGGGTGGGACTTCCCAATCTGACTCCTCCTCTCCTGACGATTCTCCTCCTTCCTCCTGGGAAGCCGGAAAACCCACGAAATCCTCCTCCTCCTCATTGGTGGTGGCAAATTGCTCCTCCCAGAATCTCTCAAGGGGTTTGGGCTTCCTCGGATACCTGTTGTGGAACTCTTCCACCAGATATCCATCATCTATTTCCCCTGCAGGCACCCACGTGTTTTCTGACTCGGGTTCCCCCTCCCAAGCCACTAGGTACTCCACCTGCCGCCCTCGCCAGCGCGAATCCAGGATCTCCATTACCTCGTGGTGGCGTTCCCTCTCTTCCATTAGTGGGTGGGTGAGCCCTTCCCCTCCTGCCTCCTGGACCCTCCGCTCCCCTCTGTACGGTGAGAGCAGCGACCTATGAAATACCGGGTGGATTTTCATGCTGTCTGGCAACTTGAGCCGGAACACCACCGGGTTCACTTGGTGGGTCACCTCAAATGGTCCCAGCTGTTTTGGCCTCAGTTTCTTACACCCGCCCTTGAAGGGTAAGCCTTGTATGGATAACCACACCCGGTCCCCCACCCTAATGGTCTCCCCTTCCGGCGACGTTTGTCTGCTTGTCTCTTGTACACTTCCTTGGCCCTATCCAGGTTCATCTTAAGCTGCTGGTGCAGACCTTCCATTTCTTCCACAAACTGCTCTGTGGTGGGCACGCTCCACCCTTCCTCCCCTCTCCCAGGAAAAGCCCTGGGGTGCAACCCATAATTAGCCATGAACGGGCTCATCCCCGTGGACACATGCTCAGCGTTGTTATACGCAAACTCCGCTAGTGCTAGCTTCTCTACCCAATCGTTCTGTCTCTCGTTGACGTAGCAGCATAGATATTGCTGTAAAATGCTGTTCGCCCTCTCTGCTTGCCCGTTGGTCTCTGGGTGTCTCGCCGTTGAGAATCCCACTTTCACCTGCAATAAGCTCATGAGTTTCCTTCAGAACCTCGAGGTAAATTGTTTCCCTCGGTCGGAGATAACCCTCGACGGAGCCCCATGCAACCTGAAGATGTGATCCACAAACAACCGGGCAGTTTCCTCGGCCGTTACTGCATGTGAGCACGCTATAAAATGGCACATTTTGGTTAGCAGATCTACTACTACCATGACTGCTGTATTCCCTCTAGATTTGGGTAAATCGGTCATGAAATCGATCGACACCTCCCCCCATGGTCTTCCCGGTGTGGGTAAGGGCTCCAGTAACCCCGCCGGGGCCGCCCTCTCTCCCTTGGCCTGTTGGCAGCGGTCACACCCCCGTACATACTCTCGTACATCTTCCCTCACCCTTGGCCACCAGAATTGCCTCGTAACCAGTAACATGGTTTTGTGTTGCCCAAAGTGCCCCGCTGTTGGGTTGTCATGAAGCTGTCTGAGAACCCTTTCTCGCAGGTCTTCCCCGGGCACATACATTGCTCCCCTGTAATACAGCAGTCCTTCCCTCTCCTCAAAGCCTCCCTGATCTCCCCCCGTTCCCCTGAGTTCCCTGATTCTGGTTTGGGCGAATTCGTCCTGGTGAATCAGCTCGGTTAGTTCTCGTTTCCCAACCAACGCTCCCCCACAAACCCATCGTTTCTCAGGGAACACGTGTCGAGCTTCCGGCAGTCCTTCTCCTTCCGTATACTCGGGCTTCCGTGAAAGCGCATCTGCCCTCACGTTCTCTTCCCCCGGCAAGTACTTGATCTCAAAGTTGAACTTGGAGAACTCCTGTGCCCATCGAATCTGTCTCTGGTTGAGCACTCGAGCTGTTCTCCAATATTCCAGGTTCTTATGATCCGTGCAAACCTGAATCTTGTGCTGTTAGCTATCTCCCTATTAGGAGATAGCTAACAGTTCGCGATCATACACCGTGTAGTTATGCTCCGATTTGTTCAGTTTCCGTGAGAAGAAGGCGCACGGCCTCCAGGTGTGTTGGCTCCGTCCCCACTGTAGCAACACTGCTCCAATAGCTCTGTCTGATGCGTCAGTCTCCAGCCTCATCGGCTTCTGCAGATCCACATGCAGGAGCTGTTCCTCAGAGGCGAACGCCTTCTTTAGTTTTTCGAACGACCTTTGGGCACTTTCCATCCAGACAAACTTCTTCTTGCTACTGAGACAATCCGTGATGGGTGCAGTCAAGTGGGCGAAGTTCTTGATGAACTTCCGGTAGAAGTTGCTGAATCCGATGAACCTCTGCACATCCTTCCGGGTCTTAGGGGCCTTCCATTCCAGCACTGCCTGCACCTTGCCAGGGTCCATGGCAAGTCCTTTGTCCGACAACTTGTATCCCAGGAATTCCACCTCACTGGCATGAAATTGGCACTTTTCCAGCTTGACCCACAATTGGTGCTCTAGTAGCCTCTTCAGCACTTCCCTGATGTCCTGGACATGCTGCTTTTCATTGTCCGAATAGATCGGTACGTCGTCCAGAAATGCTACACAGTTTTTGTACAGCAGGGGTCCCAGCACATGGTGCATGAAGCTTTGAAAACAGGCTGAGCCCGATTGTAATCCAAATGGCATGACTAGGTACTCAAAGGCCCCTAGGGGGGTGAACATGGTGGTTTTCTATTCGTCCCCCTTCCTTATTCTAATCAGATTGTATGCTCCCCGGAGGTCCAGCTTGGTGAAGATCTTGCCCTTCCTCACCCTAGTCAGAATATCATCAATTCTGGGCATTGGGAAGGTCATGGGTTTTGATACAAGGTTTAATTTTTGAAAGTCCACTACAAGCCTCGGCTGATCCATGTTTTTCTTGTCCACAAAAAACACAGGGCTGCCCCCCACTGCCTTAGATTCCCTTATGAACCCCCTCTTAAGCTTTTTGTCAATAAAGTCTCGCAACTCCTGCATCTCTCTGTCCGACATGGCATACAGCTTACCCACCGGTAGCTGCGCCCCAGGGAGCAGGTTGATCTGGCAGTCGAAGGGCCTATGTGGCGGCAGCTTGTCCGCTTCCCTCTCGCTGAAGACTTCCTGTAAATCCGCGTACTGTGGCGGCACGTCTGCTCTCTGCTTCAGTGTAGTTGCTGCCACTCTGGCCAACCTAGACAGTGTTCCAAACAGTGTGCTGACCCGAAGGTGACTGTCCGTTGGTGCCAGGCCACCACTGGATCATGTAGCACTAGCCAGCTCATGCCCAGTATTATCGGGGGTCCCGCTAGTGTGGCCACGTGAAAGGCAATGGTCTCTGTGTGCCTGGATGCACTCATTCTCATAGGTGGGGTTTGATGTGTCACTTCCCCTCCCAGCAGCTCCCTGCCATCTATCGTGGTCACTTGGAGCGGGAAATCAAGTGGCAGCAGGTGGATCTGGTGCTCCAATGCAAACTTCTTACTAAAAAAATTACAGGAGCTGCCTGAGTCCAGCATTGCTTTCACCTTGACTGGGTGTCCATTTGGGAGTTCTAGCACCACCTCTATCGCTATAGAAACCTTGGGTGGGTCCGGTTGGGGCACTTCTGTTATCTGTTCGCTTGGCTGCTGCGCCCCCCTGTGGGCAGTCAAGCGCTGGCGTTTCCCTGCACCTTTTCCTCTGCCCCCTCCGCCTTGCTTCCAGCAGCTCCCACCATCCCTTGCCAAGCCTTTCTTTGAGGACAGACCCTGGCAAAGTGTCCTGGCCGTTGGCAGAGGAAACACTTCTTGGTGCTTTTCCCAGCCTTTCCCTCCCTTTTGCCTCCTTGGTTGGCGCCAGAAACCTTGCGCGCCCACGCTCCATCGATTTCCATTGGCACTACGTCACCGGCAGGCAGCTTAGGCATCTCTGGAATGCGGTAGTCAGAGTGGCGCTCTCCCCTCCCTTCCCGCCTTTCCAAAGCGTGCACTTCTTGGTGAGCGCCTATCGCCAGCGCTGCTTTTGTCAGCTGATCCATAGTCTCCGGGCGGGGCGCGCGGGAGAGCTCATCTTTAACGGTTGGGGACAACCCCTCCTCAAACAGCATCCGTATGGGAGGGCTATCTAGATCCCATTCGAGCCGGTGTATTAGCATCGCAAAGCGGGACCAGTAGTCTCTCACGGAAAGTTCCCCCTGCTTGCATCTCAGCAGCTCCCTTTGGTTCACGCTCTCCCCCAATTGGCTAGAATACATTGCGTCCATTGCCTGAAGAAACTTCTGAACGTCCTTCATGGCGGGGTTCTGCGAGGCCATTAGGGGTCTAACCCATTCCCTCGTGCTGCCCTCAAGGTGCCCCACGATATACGCCACCTGCGCTGCCTCGTCAGCAAAGTCATCATGCTGCAGCTGCAAGGCGTACTCTATTTCTGTTCGGAATCCATTATATTTCTGGGGCTCCCCCCCAAATTTGTGTACTAGTCCTGGCACCTTCTTTGCCACTGGGGTAGGTCTAACCTGTGCGTCCTGGGTGCGCCTCTCGTCCAGCCGCGCCATCAGCAGTGCTACATGCCGTTCCAGCTCCTGGTTCCTCTTCAGTAGGTCCTGCGTCCCCGCAGCTGGCTCCGCTGCCCCGGCGCCTCCAGTCTGGCTCATGTTTCCACTGCTTGCGCACAAGTAACAGAAGTGACTCTCGGATTGCTGTAATGGTTGTGAGGGGTTACTTGTGCGTAACCTTACTTCAGTTCAGTTAGTTTGCTTGCCCCAACCATGCCTAGGGTCGGAGCTCGTCCTCCGTGACCTGTTAGTCATTTGCAGAATCCGAGAGTGGGCGTCTCTTGAACCTCTTCCAGCATAAAAGCTGTTTGACCCCGAGTCTCCTCCTATGTTCTCTGCGCGGAACGCGTCTGCGCAAGTAAGGGGAAGGCAGGCGCATCCCAGTGCTCTTTCCACTAGTGTCGGGGGAAGGATCTTGGAGCCCTGTCACCAATTCCTCCATCTCCCTCTCTTCTCTATGGGTGTTACGCTGAAATCCTTCCCCCCTGCTCGTCCCCTCTCCGGCATCGCTGGGTAGCCCTGCCTCCGTTTCTCGTTCTGATGGCAGTTCCCTGACACCTGTATACCAAACAGTATTAAAAAAAGAAGGGAATCAATTAAAACTAAAGAGCTTTGAAGAAGTGAGAGAACAGGTATCTGACTGGTTTTAGTATTATAAACTACTTGAAACATTTAAAATTGACAAGAAAAAAGGATTTGTGACAGAGATCTCAAGATTTGAAACAGACTTAATAAATTAAAAAACCAAAACTCTTTCCAAAACATACCAATTCCTCTTTGACTGGGAAGTCAAGGAGGAGGAGGTTAAATCAGCTAAATGGGCCCAAGACCTTGGGTCACAATATAGAGATGTGTCAATGGGAAAATCTATAGAAAGTAAATTGGAGATTTATGGCATGTTACCTTAAGGGAGAACTTCCAAAAAAATGTACTTGACCCCTTATAAGCTTTCCAAAATGTACAAAAGCACCCCAAATACGTGCTGGAGATGTGGAGAACCAGGGGGCACTATGTTTCATATGTGGTGGGTATGTAAAAAGATCAAAGCCTTTTGCAATTATATCTATCTTGAGCTTTAAAAAATGCTAAATGTAACCTTCCTTAAAAATCATGAATCATTCCTACTCAGTATCACAGGCCCAGACATTCCTAGAAATGTAAGAAAAGTTTTTTTATATGCCACCGTTGTCGCGAGGGTACTTATAGCCACGCAGCAGAAAATCGACAAAATCCCCACTAGATCTGAATTGGTTTTGTAGCTTGTAGAATTCGCTGAGCTAACTAACCTTTCTGAAAAGATTGAAGATAAGCCTAAGAAGGAGTTCATTTCAAACTGGGAAGCCTTCAAGAGAAATTTTAAAAATCGTTGCTGTCAACCAGCAAACAACAACAACTATGAAGAACATTTTTTGTTAGAATATTTGTACTTTTTGTGATTTTTGATTACCGTATTTTTTCCTCTATAACACGCAGATTTTTTCTCCTAAAAAGGAAGGGGAAATGTCTGTGTGTGTTATAGAGCGAATGTGTGGTCCCTGGAGCCGAAAAATCAGGCAAAACTCAAATTGCGGCGCTTCACGGAGAAGGGAAATCTGAAAAGAGGAAGCGGTTGCTTTCCTGCATTCTGCCTCAGGATCTTACTGCCCACCCTCCTCTGTTTTGTTGCTGTGTTTGCTGAAAGGGAACAAAGAGCAGGGAAAGCCCCTCCCCTCCAGGCAAGCAGAGGGGAATTCCTCTCTGTGCTCCGCGGAGAGGGGGGGAGGAGGAGAGAGAGGGGGGAGGGAGAGAGAGGGGGGGATGGAGGGAGGGAGGGAGAGAGAGAGAGAGATGGCTGGCTTGGGTGGGGGGAAACATTTGCCTTTCTTTCCTCCCTCCCGTTAAATCCCTCTCCTGCATTCTTAGCCAGCTGCTTCTCTGCACACCCCTCTCATGTCCCTTCTTTGTTTTTCCTTCGCTCCCCACTTAAAATGTGGTCACAAAGCATAGATCCACATGGATCCTCAGGATCTTTGCATTGGGTCACCCCAAATTCACCATCAGATCACATAGCATGTCCATGGCTACAACCTGCCCCCCCAAAATCATGCACCCACTGTTGCCTGGGGCTGCAATGGTGCAAAAACGTGGTTAAAAAGCATGGATCCACATGGATCCTCAGGATCTTTGCATTGGGTCACCCCAAATTCACCATCAGATCACATAGAATGTCCATGGCTACAGCCTGCCCCCCCAAATCACGCACCCACTGTTGCCTGGGGCTCCAATGGTGCAAAAACATGGTTAAAAAGCATGGATCCACATGGATCCTCAGGATCTTTGCATTGGGTCACCCCAAATTCACCATCAGATCACATAGCATGTCCATGGCTACAGCCTGCACCAAAAAAATCACGCACCCACTGTTGCCTGGGGCTGCAATGGTGCAAAAATGTGGTTACAAAGCATGGATCCACAGGGATCCTCAGGATCTTTGCATTGGGTCACCCCAAATTCACCATCAGATCACAAAGCATGTCCATGGCTACAGCCTGCACCAAAAAAATCACGCACCCACTGTTGCCTGGGGCTGCAATGGTGCAAAAACGTGGTTACAAAGCATGGATCCACAGGAATTCTCAGGATTTTGGCATTGGGTCACCCCAAATTCACCATCAGATCACATGTCTGTGGCCACAGCATGAAGCCCAAAAATGATATATCCACTGTTTCATTCAGAATGTTTTTTCCCTTGTTTTCCTCCTCTAAAAACGATGTGCGTGTTATGGTCAGGTGCGTGTTATAGAGCGAAAAATACGGTATATTGATTGACTGATAACAATGAATGCAATTTTTTTCTTTTCTTTTCTTTTTTTAAGTAATATTTATTAAAATTTCAAAGAAGTTACAAAAATGAGAAGAAGAAAAAGAAAAAAAGAGAAACAAAAAATACAAAATACAGAGAAATAAAAACAATTAAAAACAAATCAGTCTTTCCATGTCTTGTCTTTCATTTGCTTGTTTCCCTGACCTCCTCACACCTCCCTTTTTTGTATTCTAGTTCAATAGTTGTTTCAGCAAGTCCTTACCATTTTTGCTTTTATCTTAATATTTTATCTTAATATATTGTAACTTTACATTTTCACCTGTTGACAGTCCATTTTTACATACCCCTTTGTAACATTATTGCTAAAACCACATAACTTCATTCCAGCATCCTTCTAACATTCCTTAATTTTACAGTGTTTCTGTAGATAGTCTTTACATTTCTTCCAATCTTCTTCCACCGACTCTTCTCCCTGGTCTCGGATTCTGCCACTCATTTCCGCCAGTTCCATGTAGTCCATCAACTTCATCTGCCATTCTTCCCAGGTGGGTAAATCTTGTGTCTTCCAATACTTTGCGATGAGTATTCTTGCTGCTGTTGTTGCATACATAAAGAAAGTTCTATCCTTCTTTGGCACCAATTGGCCGACCATGCCCAGGAGAAAGGCCTCTGGTTTCTTCAGAAAGGTATATTTAAATACCTTTTTCATTTCATTATAGATCATCTCCCAGAAAGCCTTAATCCTTGGGCACGTCCACCAATTTTTTTACAATTTTTTTCGGTTGTACAGATGCAATTACAAACAATAAAGCAAATGGAAAAAAATATGTGTTCGTAATTTTTGGAAGATATTTTATGAAGTTTTTAATAGCTTTGTTAGTATGTTTATAAAAGCATACTGTCAAGATTAAAAAGAAGGATTTATTGCAAAAACAAACTTTTCTTTTCAAATAATACGGCCTGGCAAAAAATCAAAGCAATTTCATATGTTACTGCTCCTAAATTGCCAACTCAAACCTTCTGATTCAGTGTGGATACCCTGATTCCCAAAGTGGGGACTAGGTGATCCAACCATCAGATCTGTTGTTCCAGCCACTTCCTGCTTATCCCTGCCCCAAACCTTTGAAAATGTGCCTGGAAAGTACACTACACCCCTGACTCCCCCAACAAGCTTTGAAAGATCAATGAGTCCAGTAGTGTTTAAGGGAGCTCCCTGTCCCAGATCTACTAGCAGTTTAAGAAGGTGGGCTTTATGTTTTTAAAAAACCCTCCCCCACAAGTATCCTGGAGAACAACCTGCCTTCATGAAGGGAACATGGAGAGATGCTGCTGAATCACAAAAGAGTACACTGGTAATTGACAGGACCATAATGAGGATGGGAGTGGGAGTATGAAATGGCAGAAGGACAAGAACCCTCTTTCTATACAGCTGCTATGAAGGGGCATCATGAGCAGACAGCCAATACACTTCTGTACCTCCTTCCCCAATCACTATGCCGCGAATGCTGACTTTGCCCAGGTTCAGCAGTGAGGATCATTCTTTACTCTTGAAATTTAGAACTCTGGAAGAAACATATAGACTAGACTTGCATACAGGGGAAGGAACTTGCAGCCCTCAAAAACAGCCATGATGAGTAATGTTGCTGAGGCGACTGACAGGTGTGCAAAGAGCCACCCACCGCCATGACCCGCCAGCAAGGGCCCTGTTGTCCAAAGCATCATTGGTGGGCAGGGGCTGTTTTTCTCTAAGCTGATTTTTCAGGGGTGATGCTTTTATCCCTTGAAAATTAATAGCAGCACAGCCTCAATGACATGCATAAGGGGGAACTTTCTCCCACAGAAAGTATTGATGGTAACTAACCAGGATGGGTTGAAATGAGGATTGGACATTTGGATGGAAGATAAAACTATCCATGGCTACTAGCCATGATGGTTACGGTCTGCACCCATGGTTCAAGACAGTATTGTTTTTGTATACCCTTAAAATCACAAATTGTTGTGGAAATATATATAAATATCAGAGCGGTGAGCCTCATTCTGCTCAGTGGGACATATTTTTAAATAGGCATGTAATTGTGGCTTTGTTTTTGGTTTTAATCAAGTCATTTCTACAGATTTATTATATTAAATTAGAAACATTAAAACCACCATTCATTTATTGTTGTGCAAGAAGTAATAATATTGATGATTATTGAGTATCCCACGAAGCTCTGGCCTTTTTACACCTGATCATCTCCCTGCCCCATCCACATAGATATCTCACTGCAATCTTTCTTGTCCTGCCTATGAGGGGTCAACGTGTGATTTCATGGCCCAGAAATCTCCACCTACATTTGCTTCTTCAAAGACAGAATCATCTTCCGGGTACTTCTGCATACAAGCTATAAATGGGAACAACTTGCCCATCCTGTTGGAATGAACAGAGACTAGTCTTCCTTCTTCCATAACTTTCAGCTGTGCTGTAGCACACAGAAGCCTCCAGACAGGAAGATGTCCACAGTGTTTCAGATCCTGTTCCTTGCATTCTGTGTTATCCTTTCTCTTCCATCTGTAGGTAAGTTCTTCTAAGGCTGTTAGAAATATTTTTATGTCACCAATGTGGTATGAAGCATTTCACATAATGCCCTCCTCAGGCATTCACAAGAGTGTCCTAGGACTATTGCTGGCTAGAGATGGATAGCATCTTCAGCATCCCCAGTTCTCCATAGCTAGTGTGGTGTAGTGGTTAGAGTGTCAGACATGGACCTGGGAGATCAGGGTTCAAATCCCTACTTGGCCATGAAGCTCACTGTTTCACCTTGGGCCCTCAGTCTAACCTATCTCAAGGGTGGTTGCGGGGATTAATTGGGGAGTAGGGAAACCATGTATGCCCCTGTGAGCTTTTTGGAAGAGCTGTCCAGAGTGGCATATAAATGTTGTTGTTGTGGTGGTGGTGTACCCACTCACTGTACCCTAACTTATTGTTTCTCATTGTTTCTTTCTCTGTTCAACTTTCAACTCACCCCAAATGCCTCCTGGACTTAGATTCCTCGTTCCATTATCATGTGCTAGATGTTCTGAAGACAAGACAATATTATCTTGAAGAGGCTGTCCATACAACATATCCCATGCATTAAATCTCTGTTGCTAGTAACATGAGGGTTTGTTTTGTTTGTTTTTTTGTCATTGAGCATATGAAGATCTGCAAACCAAATGGCTGTGAAGAATACATTGTTGACCCTGGTGCAATGTTGGCTTGGTGTTCTTGTAATAGTCAATACTTGTCTTTTTAGGAGCAACTGTTCGTTATTGTAGTCACTGCACATCAGTTATACCAGGAGCTCCCTGTAGACCAAAGCACTGCAAGATTAGCCCAGCAGGAACTTGTGTGGCCCTCATAATTTATAGAGGTAAGAAACCTATCCCAAACTCATATATTCTTTAGATTTTTTGCTCCTCACCCAAACACCTCATTTTCTCTTTAAGCCACATCTTCATTGGGTTTAATGTTTCAAGGAAGTGGGATATTCTGTAGAAGTATTGTGTTAGGAGTTTGCGAAGCTCCCAACATTGGCTGGAGAACCCTGGAAGGAATATTGAATATGTACATCCCAGCTTCTGAGTAGCCACGCAATGGTGGAAGGACAGGGATTTGATAGCTCCTGCTGAGCACTGTCAGATTCGGTTCTGCAGAGGGTCAGAGGAAGCATGAGAGTGACACAAACTCCCAAGAAAGCCCTGGTTCTGCAACTGGCAACAGTAATTCGGTGGGCTCCTTTCTCTGTCTCAGTGCTGGAAAGTATGGAGAGGGGGGGTGGGCGACGAAAAAGCTGGTCAGTTAGGTGACAACACAACCCTGCAGTGTGAAGCTTTTGTTTCCAGCCTTACAGCGGCTACTTATCAAAGAAATCTTCAAAGCAAACTTCAAGGTGAGGAGTAACCAATTTAATTAGGTTGAATAATTCAGTTACAGCGGGGAGTATTAAAAGGAAGTCTACCCCTGTCTGTGGCTGCTTGCGAGCATGAGAGACAATGCAAGTGGAAAGTTTGTGGATTACTTTGATGGAGTTAGAGCCAGCTAATGTTTGAGAAGGAAGTAGAATTATACAAGTGTTTTTAATACCAATCTGAACTTTTGACTTTTTCAAATCTTGAATTTGAACTTGACCTGAAGTAGAATTAAGAAGTGAACTTGACTTGAATTTGAGATTGCAATTAAGGTTCTTAAATAAGAGACCCTGATGCTGATGGAAGAAAGGAACCTTGGCTAACAGCCAAAAATATAAATATAGTTAAAGACAATTATGAAAAAACACGGAAGGAGATAAAAAGGAATTTAGAAATTTGGGGAAGAATGAATATTTCATTGATAGGAAGAATATCAGTTATCAAAATGAATGTATTACCAAAAATGTTATTTTTATTCCAGTCAATTCCAGTAATCAACAATGCTTCAAAGAATGGCAAAGAGATATTTCAAGATTGATTTGGAGAGGGAAGAAGCCAAGAATAAAATATAAATCACTAACAAATGTAAAAGACAAAGGAGGATTCTTCCACATCTTCAAAAGGGGCAGGGTGCAGGGAGGCTCGAAAGGGGCATTTAATATTTTATATATTTTGTTGAAAGCCTGTGCCCAAAATTTGGATTCCAGAGTAAATTTATGTTGACCTTAAGCTCCAGAGATCTGGATTATAATTTTTGATCAGCAGTGGATTTTATTTCCATTGTCCTATCTATAAAATGGGAATATGTTTGACTGATTTCTGGGGCAACTAGTGATTTCAAATGGGGTTGAGCATTTCATGTGAAATCAAGTTGATTACTGGAGAAAATGCAAATGTTTAATCTCCTCACCCCCCTCCTCTTCTTCACTCTTCATTTCAGGGGGAAAGGTTTTTGAGAGAATACTTGGTTGCCGGAAGAAGACAGATGTGACATGTGGCCTTATCCATGTTGATAATGAGAATTCTTACCGCTATGATGTCTTCTGCTGCACGGATAAACATTTCTGCAATGAGCACTACCCATGAGACAGCACTTAAAGCAGCCTCTAGGCCCTCCGCACACAAATAAAGCTTTTGCTGTGTTTCACTTTGGGTTTTCTCTTTTCATACTTTCTTTCCTCACATTTGTTGGTTGGAACTTTCAATTCTATCCATGTGACGAGAACCCGCTCGTCATCAGTAATGATCAGTCTCACGCCAGGATGTGTTAGAGGCGTCTGATGATTCTGGGTTACCAGAACCCCATATTTATTGAACACACTTCCATAAGCCATACCAGAAAAAAAACAACCATATAAAGAACATAACATTGTATCCACCATCGGATAGGGAACTACCATATGAGGGCATCATACCATCACACTACTTCCACGTAGCTTGTCATGCTATACTACGTCAATATTTCTTTTACAGGGCTGTTTCTAGGGGAACAGATGTACCGAGCTGCTCCAGCTCGCTACCTGGCGGATATCCACTACGTGGAATACCGCAGACTATTTACCGCGGCTAGGCTGAATGTTCTTGACTCGGCGGTTCTGAAGGGAAGATATGGAGGAGTACCATATGACCAGAGATTATGCCATTGTGTGTTGGGTGAGGTAGAATCCACAGAGCACATTTTACTGAGCTGTCCCTTCTACAATGATTTAAGACAGTATCTTATAACCCCATACTTACCTCAGCTTAGTCCCCGACAAAGAGGAAAGCAGACAGCATATCTGCTAAATAAGTCCTCTAAGAAAACAACTTTGTCAGTGGCTAAATTCCTTTTCCTGGCACTCAAGCGTCGGAAACGTAAAATTGAATGCCTTGATGTGGGTTATCTGTGAGAGTTTTAGTGCTGTGGCCCTACCTTATTCATGTACCCCTATGATGTTTTAGTTCATAATTCTGTATTGTGTTTTATTTCTGTGTTTTATTTCTGACTATCGGTCGAATAAAGAAAAAAAGAAAAGAAGGAGAGAGTAATTGTTCACACATTTCCCACAGAGGACAATTCAGATGATGATGATGATTTTATTGATTACAGTGGTACTGATGAAGACAGTGATAGCTCAGGGAGCTCAGTTGTCACAGTCATTGAGAGGAAATCTCACACAATGGCTAGACCATCACAGGTGGAGGATGAACCATTGTTCACTGTTGGTACTGTTTCTCCAAAGAGTCCTGAAACTGAACCAGTGAGCAGAGAGGATCAGCACCTCATACGTAGGTCTGAGAGAGTCACAAAGGGTGTACCACCCAAGAGGTATTCAAAAGAGTTTGCCAACTTAGCTGTTGCATGTATTGCTGTTGCACACAACCAACGACAGGTTGAAACTGTGTCTAAGTCAGAGACAAAGGCACAACAGAGAGTTGCTAGCCAAGGTAATGCAGAAGCACTCATTCCTTGGAAGCCAGACAACCAAAGAGGTACACTGGGGAAACCAGTGGCGGGGAGTTCCAAGGGTGGAACTGAAACAACAGGGGAGTGTTATATGTATAACAACTGTTTGTTTTCCTCTTTGGATCAAGCTTTGCTCGCAACACGCATTGATTCTTTTGGGGGAGGATGTTACGAAAAAGGAGCAATGCTCCGGCGAGCTGCAGCTGGCTGTAAAGCCAAACAGGATGTTGATGTTGTGGCTGTACCGTGGGAGCAGAGGGACAGCATATTCACAGTGCTGAGCACCGGATGTTGGCTCAGTGTCTCATCTGACCTGTACTGGAAGTACAGTGGTGGAGCTACTCTCTCTGCTGTTGTTGTTTGAAGAGTACGGACGTGCTTCTCTGTACTGCTGCATAGACAGAAATAAAGGCATGTAAATACATTTCTGTCTGTCTCTTCCCCCCTCCTGGGGAAACAGGGAGGAGGGAGAGTGGTGTGTTCTTCTCACGTTTGAGGAGAATCGCCGATAGAGACCCCGCCTGTCTCCTGCCGGGAGTCGCAGACAGGGGAGGTCAACAAGTAATCTTAGCCGGGTGCCTGGAGAATGGCACATTCCTCTGACTAGGCTTGAAGATTACAACAGTCCAATCATCAACATTGCACGAGGTGTTCACGTGCTCATTATGCCTGGCGCAGCGTACCATACCAAAAGGTCAGACTGCAGTAGATTTTCACCCACGCACTCATTGGGCCACGTATGCACAAGCAACCATTTTCCTACATCCATGCACAACAGATAGAATTAGATATGACCATCCAGGTGCTTCACTTATGTCTGGTATGAGATGCAATAATTCCTGATGGAAGCTATGATTTAAAAAATAAAAAGAAGGTTGGATTATATAATAATCAGGACTACAAAGGCAAACCGATAACCCTACTCCATGATATATCAGTTTTGAAGGTGTGTTGAATCAGGGAAGCATTAAGAACTTCAGTTTTCCATCTGCAGTCAGAAAGAATCAGGACTAGCATCACAGCCTTCACAATGTATCCTTAAGGTAAAGGTAAAGGGACCCCTGACCATTAGGTCCAGTCGTGGCCGACTCTCGGGTTGCGGCGCTCATCTCGCTTTATTGGCCAAGGGAGCCAGCGTACAGCTTCCAGGTCATGTGGCCAGCATGACTAAGCCGCTTCTGGCGAACCAGAGCAGCGCACGGAAACGCCGTTTACCTTCCCGCCGGAGCAGTACCTATTTATCTACTTGCACTTTGACATACTTTCGAACTGCTAGGTTGGCAGGAGCAGGGACCAAGCAATGGGAGCTCACCCCGTCATGGGGATTCGAACCGCCGACCTTCTGATAGGCAAGTCCTAGGCTCTGTGGTTTAACCCACAGCGCCACCCGCGTCCCTAATGTATCCTTAGGTGGGTTTAATACAAGGTTGAAATGGTCCCAGCACACACTAGCTTGACAGATGGAATCATAAAGTTGGAAATGCAGGGAATCCACTGCTACATCATCTCCAATAGGTGGCAGCCCAACCTTTGCTTAACATCTTCTAACCATGGAGATTCGAACACCTTCCAAAGACGGCTGTCTTCTAGTAGGGATAATTTAAATGTCCAACACTGAAAGTGATCAAACATTATTGCATTCCTTGAGCCCAGAGAGATCGAACAGGCTGCACCACTAAGAAGGCCCCCTCTGGTTATAAAATCCAAAATTAAACTATGTTCCACTGTGCCAAATTCCAATTCTGAATCCATGAAAAATACATTCTATTATATGTTTAATAACTCATAAGGCAGCTGACTACAAAACCATTCCTACTGATATCAATGTAACCAACCATAAGATTATTGCTCTTGTTCATCAATATGATATTCTAAAGGTTGAAAGGGGTCTGCATGATACGCTTCATATAGTCATCCCTTCCAGGGACTTGGGAACAATATATCCAAGTACATTTTCACTTGGAAAGAGCAGCAAGTGGAGTATCCTGCCCCCATCCTGGATTGAAGCCACAAGGCAACATGCACAGAACCCACCCCCCCTTCTTCTCTAACTGCATAATGCTTATGACAACCTGGTGTCTCATACTGAATGGAAATGAACTGTGAAAAGACTCTATGAATTGAAAGTCGAGAGCAGTGTGTGCTATTTTGTCACACATGAATTTTTTAATTAATTGATTGATCAATTAATTAAACAGAGTGCTTCTACTTCTTTTTTACCTTTACTTCCTTTCAAATAACACAGCATGGCAAAAAAGCAAAGCAATTTAATATGGAAATGCTACTAAATTGCCAGCTCATCCCTTCTGATTCAGTGTGGATACCCTGACTCCCAAAGTAGGGACTAGGTGATCCATCCATCAGATCTGTTGTTCCAACCACTTCCTGTTCTTCCCTTCCCCAAATCTTTGAAAATGTGCCTAGAAAGTACAGTACACCCCTGACTTACCCAATAAGCTTTGAAGATCAGTAGTGTACCTCCTTCCCCAATCGCTATGCAGCGAATGCTGACTTTGCCCAGGTTTTCTACTGAGGAGCAATCTCTACTCATGAAATTTAGAACTCTGGAAGAAACATATAGATTTGCATACAGGAGAAGGAACCCTCAGCCCTCAAAAACAGCCATGATGAGTGATGTTGCTGAGGTGACTGACAGGTGTGCAAAGAGCCACCTCCCGCCATGACCCCCCAGCAATGTTGTCCCAAGGGTCATTGGTGGGCAGGGGCTGTTTTTCTCCAAGCTGGTTTTTCAGGGGTGATGCTTTTATCCCTTGAAAACTAATAGCAACACTGCCCCACTGACATGCAAAGGGGGAACTTTCTCCCACAGAAAGTATTGATGGTAGCTAACCAGGATGGGTTGAAATGAGGATTGGACATTTGGACGGAAGATAAAACTATTCATGGCTACTAGCCATGAGGATTATGATCTGCACCCATGGCTCCAGTTAGTATTGTTTTTGCATACCATTAAAATCACAAATTCTTGTGGAAATACAGGTGAAACTCAGAAATTAGAATATCGTAGAAAAATTCATTTATTTCAGTAATTCAACTTAAAAGGTGAAACTAATGTATGAGATAGACTCATGGCATGCAAAGCGAGATATGTCAAGCCTTTATTTGTTATAATTGTGATGATCATAGAGTACAGCTGATGAAAACCTCAAATTAACAATCTCAGAAAATTAGAATATTAAATGAAATCAGCAAAACAGGGATTGCAAATAGAGCAATATTGGACCTCTGAGAAGTAGAAGCATGCATATGTACTCAGTATTGGGTTTGGGCCCCTTTTGCATCTATCAGCCTGTGGAACTGCTGAGGTGTTAATGGAAGACCAGGATGCTTCAATAGCAGCCTTCAGCTCTTCTGCATTGCTCGGTCTCATGTCTCTCATCTTTCTCTTGGCAATGCCCCATAGATTCTCTATGGGGTTCAGGTCAGGCAGGTTGCTGGCCAATCAAGCACAGTAATCCCATGGGCATTGAACCAGGTTTTGGTACTTTTGGCAGTGTGGGCAGGTGCCAAAGTCCTGCTGGAAAATGAAGTCAGCATCCCCATAAAGCTCATCTGCACAAGGAAGCATGAAGTGCTCCAAAATCTCCTGGTAGATGGCTGTGTTGACCCTGGACTTAATGAAGCACAGTGGACCATAACCAGCTGATGACATGGCTCCTCAAATCTCTTTTCTGATGAGAGCAGCTTTTGCATCTCATTTGGAAACCAAGGATCCAGAGTCTGGAGGAAGAATGGGGAGGCACACAATGCCAGATACTTGAAGTCCAGTGTGATGTTTCCACAGTCTGTGTTGATTTGGGGAACCATGTCATCTGCATGCTTCTACTTCTCAGAGGTCCAATATTGCTCTATTTGCAATCCTTGTATTGCTGATTTCATTTAATATTCCAATTTTCTGAGATTGTTAATTTGGGGTTTTCATCAGCGGTACGCCATGGTCATCACAATTATGAGTCTATCTCATATATTAGTTTCACCTTTTAAGTTGAATTACTGAAATAAATGAACTTTTCCACGATATTCTAATTTTCTGAGTTTCATCAGAGCAATGAGCCTCATTCTGCTCAGTGGGACATATTTTAAAATAGGCATGCAACATGAAGCTCTGGCCTTTTTACACCTGATCTGGGAGGGTGGTGCTTGAGGCTCCTGAGGTGTTGGGGAGAGAGTTGTTGCTCTTGTTGCTGCTGGGTTGTTGTTGTTTTTGTATCTCCTGCTGTGGTTTATTGTTAAGTTTGGTTTTGCATTTTTTGTTGATGGCTACTTTTGAGATGTTGTAAGCTGTTAAGGGACACGGGTGGCGCTGTGGGTAAAACCTCAGCGCCTAGGACTTGAAGATCGCATGGTCGGCGGTTCAAATCCCCGCGGTTGCGTGCGCTCCCATTGCTCAGTCCCAGTTCCTGCCAACCTAGCAGTTTGAAAGCACCCCCGGGTGCAAGCATATAAATAGGGACCGCTTACTAGCAGGAAGGTAAACGGCGTTTGCGTGTGCTGCTCTGGCTCGCCAGAAGTGGCTTCGTCACGCTGGCCACGTGACCCAGAAGTGTCTGCGGACAGCGCTGGCTCCCAGCCTCTAGAGTGAGATGAGCACACAACCCTAGAGTCTGTCAAGACTGGCCCGTATGGGCAGGGGTACCTTTACCTTTACCTAAGCTGCCTTGAGTATGGTTTGAACTGTAGAAAGGCAGAATGCAAATAAAAATATGTATGTATGTATGTATGTATGTATGTATGTATGTATGTATGATTACTCGTCTTGTCCTGCAGGGGCAAATGTGCCAGTGGAAACTTGCAGAGCCCATTGTAGCCCTGAGCTAAAAGACTCTATTCCTCTCACACATCATTATTGTCCTGTTCTGAGTGGCCAGTTCATAATGTCACGACCCACCAGTTTATCTTTATAAGTCCTTTCTGAGTACACTGTGATCTGTAGATCTGTAGGGTAGTGTTAACAGGAACAGAGGAAGAAGCTTTCTACTCTGGTGGAATCCAGTGCATTTGTTCCTCTATTACTTAGGGTTCTGCTGCAACATACACAGTGTCTTCTGCTTCCAAGATGTCCACCCCAGGCCAACTTTTTCTGGTACTCTGTGCTTTCCTGTGCCTTATACCTGGAGGTATGTTTTCTTCTTCTTCCGAGAGTTGGGGAAAGCATTATCAACCAAGCGAGATAGGTTCAAGGCAGGTAGACTGGTCCAAGGGAGAAGGAAAATGTAACTTAGGTAGATTCACATCGAAATATGAACCAAACCAAACTTCTCCCTCCTCCATAGAATCTCAGCTAAGCCAATAAAATGACCCTGGTTCTTTTATCTGCTGCCGCTTGATGAAAGGGTTGTTTTTAGCTGACAACTGAAGGAGAGGGAGTGCTAAAGACAACAGTAGTTGCAGTCGAGTGGATGGAGTGGTCCTGCTTCACATTTGCACCTTTCCTGCCAAATGCTACGGCCTGCTGAGATTTATTTATTTAGTTATTTATTTATGCCACTCTCCCTAATATTTAAATTGGAATGCCAGGGTAGAGGTATCTCGGTAGAGATATTTTGCAAATACAGAATGAACTCAAGCTGTGGTCTAATCATGGGCTCCATCATCTCAGAGCTGGGGACGGATGGGTCAATGTATTTCTATCCTGTGCCAACTCCTTTTAATCCCATTTGGGGCAAATTATGTAAGGAAAAATCAACCCAGCTTTTCAAGCAGCAATATTGAATATTCTGAAGAGGTGGTCTGTGGAATGCCTCTTTCCCTCTTTAGTATTTTACAGCTGCTTAGAGCAGCTCTGAGGCCATGTGGCAAAACAAAATTGTGATCTCAGGAATTGACAGTGCTGTCCCTTCCTGGGGAATGGTAATGTAGAAAGGGATGCCTGCCCCTGTGTGCCTATGGGGGCAGCAATTGTAAGATACCAATGAAAGAAAGAAAGAAAGAAAGAAAGAAAGAAAGAAAGAAAGAAAGAAAGAAAGAAGGAAGGAAGGAAAGGGGGCAGAAGGAAAGGAAGCTGAGCCCCGGCCCATTACCCCTTTTCCATTGTCTGAAAGTAAGTTTACAGATTCAAAAATCTGTAATCAGGCATTTTGAAAACAAGATAGTTTCCCATTTCTTTTTTTGAAGTACACTGCCTGTGAACATTCCGTCAATGTTGTTTTTGTAACCTAGGGGCTGCCAAAGTGTCACCCATGAGTGGATATGCATCCACAGGCACATCCCTGGTCCCTACGATATCCCCTCTCCGCCCCTTGAGCAGGCAAGACTTGAAAGAAGAGCCCTATTTGTCACCCGTAGACCAGATAGTGATGTGTGCTTGGTTGCAATGTGTTGCCCATGTCAATTTTTCTTGTTTATAAATATGTCCATAGTCCCCAAAGAGTTAACAATCCTCGTACTAACCTAAGGCAGGGTTTCCCAAACTTGGGGGTCTCCAGCTGTTGTGGGACTACAAGTTGCATCATCCCTAAATAGCAGGATCTGTGGTCAGGGATGATGGGAAATGTAGTCAAAAAACAAACAGAGGACCAAGTTTGGGAAACCCTGACCTAAGGGATTACTTTCTTGCCGAGAATATGAAGATTTCCAACCAAATGGCTACAAGGCTACCCTTGTTTATTCACATGAGACTTTGGTTTTGTCTTTTGGAGCAGATGCTCTCCAGTGTTCACTGTGCGTAGCCACGGAAGAAGGAGGAAAATGCGAAATGAAAACCTGTGAAATTGATGGTGAAGGACAGTGTATTGCAGTCATTGTCTATAAAGGTAAAAAAAACAAAACAACACTTGCTATAAGGTTGTACCTTCTTTGGGCTCCATGTTCCCTTTCCCCTTAAAGTGTCTTTTTTGGGGGGGGGGGGCTTAGCAATACAATAAAGGGAAATAGAATTCAATGTGGCACTAACTAAGTGAGGAATGTGGGGGGTGGAAAAATTAGATTCTAGTGACGCATTTCAACAACAGAAGAGGTGGGGTCCCTAGATCCAAAGAGCAGGGCTAGCACACAGAAAGACCCAGCAGGGTGTAAAATCATGTCACACTTTGTGCAGTAGGACAGCGTGGGGATAGGCTGTTAAAGCTGCTTTAATATCCCATTTAATCCACTAAAGCAGTGGACCCATTTCTATCCCTCTTAGCATTTAAAACACCACACCATGTTAAGGAAGTTTTCAAATGCTTTACTTACAGATGCAAAAGACTGATTTATTATTTGTTCCATGCAGTGGCAAGCAGAAGTCAGGTACAATGCTATTTGGTGGAAAACTTAGAAGTTTAGTTTCAAAAACGCAGTCTGAGCTTGTAGGGAGCAAGCTCAGACACATTGAATGGTGGAAGAGAGTGTGGAAAGGAAGAGAAGGCTTGACTTCTTCCCTCACTGGAGAAGACAGTGTGGGACCTCAATGATTCTAGAAAACACAGTTTTCTGGTATTAACCCCATCATACACTAACTAGCACTCCGGCACATTTATGTTTGACTGCAATGTCCCACAGTATGCATGTGGGTAGCAAGGTCTGATCACATAACAAGTATCCCCCCCACCTTTCCTTCCCATATGAACTGCTTAAACCTGTTCCGGGTTTCTGCTAGAGCAGATTAGGGAGCAGGGGAGGAGTGTGTGCCTATACCCAGAATAGCTTTGTTCCCCGAGAGTAATAAATATTGTGTTTCTTCTTTACTTCAGTCATCAGTATTACCAGACTATTTATTTCTAAGCTCTGCAGAACTCTCAGTATGGGGCACGGCTCAAAGGACAGCAGTTTAGATCTTTTAGGTGAAATTCAGTTAATCATTGTGGCGGCAATAGTGATGCAAACATTCACTCTTTTCTCTCCTCCTTTTTCCTGCTTTCTGTCCCTTTTCTCAGCTGAGGAAGTTTTTGAAAAAATACTTGGTTGTTCGAAGAAGGATGAGGTCCCCTGTGATGCAGCAACTGATGACCCAGAAAATGGCATGCATTATAAACTCAAATGCTGTGATGATAGTGATCTCTGCAATTCAAAGTTTTAAGACTCTACTCACTTGCAGACAGTAAAAGCTTATGCTCTTAGCTTGTCAACTTTTCTTTGAATGTTCTTTATGCAGTGAGGTCATAGTCTGAGACAGTGGCACCAGGTGAGTTCGAAACAGCCAGTACTATTTCTGCAGCAGTGTCCCAAACCTACCCAATCAGTGTGAAAAGGGAGCTTTTGGGCCACTGTAGTTTCTAAAGCTAAGCATCTGGAAACACTGCAATCACAAGGGGCTTTGGATTCAAGAGAATGGTGTGCAAGTTCTGTTAAGCACAATGTGTCAATTATTTGGTTAATTAAAAAGAATTCAATGGATTCCTAAATCCAAAGGTGGGACTAAATACTCTCCAGTAAGAGAGAGCCCAGGGAAGAGTTTTTTGAAGTCAAAAAACATGCAGCAGTAAAGCATGGGAATATAGGCATTTTGACCATTTTAAATATCCCATTCTAAGTCAGTTCCAGTGCTTTCCTTTAGCATTTGACAGAGCACATTGGTTAGTAAGTTAAAATGGTTCTTACTTACAAACTTCTAAAGTTTGATTCATGCATTTTCCCATAAAGCATCAAGCAAAACTGGAAGAAACCTTGGGTTAAAAATATGGTAAAGTTTATATAAGCACACGGTCTAAGCCAGGAGCCCGTGGTTCAGACCTCCATTACATATGGCATTCACATGGTGGGCTGAATAAACAAAGCACTTCTCTAAGCCTTCATCACCAGAGGGGAGGGGGCATGATCAAAGTCTAGGAAAAGAGTTCTGTGGTCTTTACCCCTTCATGCATTAACTAGTACTAAACACACTGGTTGTATGAGGCTGCAATTACCCCACAAAATGGAACTTCATGGAAAACACATCTGAAGTAATTCCAAAGCATTATATTAGAAAATATTAGATCTAGCTGAAAGACAACTTATGGAGATCAGCACTGATTGTGGCAATACAACCTACATCATCACCATCACCAAAACCATCATCCTCACCACCCCCTGCAAGGCAGGGAGCAGGTCTTGCAGGTCTTCCCTTAAAATCTTCTAACCATGGAGAGTCTACCAACCTAAGAAGGCTGTCTTGTAATGGAGACCCTTAAAAGAAAGCAATGAAAATGATCAAGCATTTCTACATTCCTTCTGCCCAGAGAGATCAAACAGGTTGTACCATTGATAGGCCTCCACTGAGCATCAGATCCAATTTAAAGCTACAATTTGTTGTGCCAAATGCCTTTTCTGTATCCATGAAATATAATACTCTGGTTTTATACAATTCCCTAGTATATTATAGTTAATAACTCCTAATTTAAGGCAGCCGGCTATAAAACCATTCTTATGGATAGCAATATTACCAAGCACAAGCATATCACACTTCCTGATCAATATGATATTCTAAAGGTTGAAAGGTGTCTGTATAATATGCCTGCTACATTTCACTCTGCTTTGCAATCAGGACTATATTGGTTTCTTTTCAAGAGTGATGGAGATTTCCATGGCAATTTGATAGTAAAATGAAGAGGTGAAAAGCAAGGAGCACAGAAGAATGAATGGAGCCATCTCTTCACCCTGAACAATAAACTTCCACGTACTATTTTTATAGACGCAGAGAAGGCCTTTGACAACATCTCCTGGAAATTTATGAAGGGAAATTTAAAAGAAATGGGAGTGGGACGGGGTTTTGAGAATGGGATTGATGCAATATATTCAGAACAAAAGGCTAAATTGATAGTTAATAATGTGGTTACAGAAGAGTTTAAAATCGAAAAAGGAAACGACAAGGCTGCCCTATTTCCCCTTTGCTATTTATTTCGGTTCTGGAGGTGCTCTTGAATATGATCAGAGGGGACCGGTTGGTGGAAGGAATTCAGGTCGGAGCGAAACAATATAAACTTAAAGCTTTTGCAGATGACCTAGTTCTGACCCTACAGGAGCCAGAATGTAGTACGAAAAGAGTATTACAATTGATTCAAGACTTTGGTCGGGTGGCGGGTTTTAAATTAAACAAACAGAAAACTAAGGTATTGGGAAAAAATTTGACAGATACAGAGTCGGAACGGTTTCAGAGAGAGACAAAATTAAATGTGGTTAAAAAAGTAAAGCACCTAGGGGTAAACATAACAGCAAAAAATCTGAGTCTATTTAAGGATAACTATGAAAAATGTTGGTCAGAAATTAAGAGAGACTTAGATAGTTGGACAAAATTGAAACTTTCTTTAATAGGTCGAATTGCTGCTATTAAGATGAATGTATTGCCAAAGATGCTGTTTTTGTTTCAAACACTACAGATTGTGGACAAGACGGAGTGCTTCCGGAAGTGGCAGAGAGATATTTCTAAGTTCGTCTGGCAGGGCAAAAAGCCCAGAATTAAGTTTAAGATATTAACTGATGCGAAAGAGAGAGGGGGCTTTGCCCTGCCAGACTTAAAGCTGTACTATGAGGCTGCAGCTTTCTGCTGGCTAAAAGATTGGCTACTTCTCGAAGACACTGACGTATTGGATCTGGAAGGCTTTAACAATGCTTTTGGTTGGCATGTATACTTATGGTATGATAAGGTTAAAATCAATAAGGCCTTTAAAAACCATATTGTCGGAAAGGCAGTGTTTAATGTCTGGACAAAATATAAAGATTTATTGGAAAACAAAACTCCAAGGTGGCTATCACCTCTGGAAGCTAAGGCCCGGAAAAGACCCAATATGGAGGCCAAATGGCCAAAATATTGGGAAATATTAGAAAAAGATGGAGACAACTGGAAATTGCAGAGTTTGGAGAAAATGAAGGACAAAGTGCGAGACTGGTTACATTATGCTCAGATTAAAGAAGTTTTTAAAAATGACAAAAAGTTAGGGTTCCAGGTGGAGAAATCGAAATTGGAATCAGAACTGTTAGAACCTAAGACTAAGGTACTTTCAAGAATGTATAACTTGCTGTTAAAATGGAACACACAAGATGAAATGGTTAAATCGGCTATGATAAAGTGGGCACAGGACATTGGGCATAATATCATGTTTGAGGACTGGGAAAGGTTGTGGACCACTGGGTTGAACTTCACTGCATGTAATGCTTTGAAGGAAAATGTAATGAAAATGATATATAGATGGTACATGACCCCAGTTAAACTTGCCAAAATATACCATTTGTCTGATAACAAATGCTGGAAATGTAAAGGGAATGAAGGAACATTCTTTCACCTCTGGTGGACGTGCCCTAGAGTGAAGGTCTTCTGGGAAATGATATATAATGAGTTGAAAAAGGTATTTAAGTATACTTTCCCCAAGAAACCAGAAGCCTTTCTCCTGGGTATTGTCGGCCAGAGGGTGATAAAGAAGGACAGAACTTTTTTCCTGTATGCAACAACAGCAGCAAGGATACTCATCGCCAAGTACTGGAAAACTCAAGATCTACCCACACTGGAAGAATGGCAGATGCAACTGATAGACTATATGGAATTGGCTGAGATGACCGGCAGAATCCGAGACCTGGGAGAGGAGAGGGTTGAAGAAGACTGGAAGAAATTTAGGATTTATCTACAAAAACACTGTAACTTCGTTGAATGTTAAGAAGGATGCTAGATCATAAATAACTGACCACCACTAAATTAGATGGAATTAGGACGATAAGTGAGATTAAGGAAAATATAAACCTTTTGGAGAATTATCAGACTACATTTAAATGAATTGAATTTGAGAATGCAAACAAGATGATAAATTGCTGGTAAAAGTCCACAATGATGTAAATGGGAGCGGGAGACGTGAGGGAGTCCAAAGAAGTTTTGAAAATATGTTATGATACATGTTATATTGTTTATTATTTTTGCATTTGTACTTAAAAAATCTTAATAAATATTTATAAAAAAATAAATAAACTTCCACGTACTTGGGAACAATATATCCAAGTACAGTGGAAAATGAAGTCAGCATCCCCATAAAGCTAATCTGCGCAAGGAAGCATGAAGTGCTACAAAATCTCCTGGTAGATGGCTGTGTTGACCCTGGACTTAATGAAGCACAGTGGACCATAACCAGCTGATGACATGGCTCCTCAAATCTCTTTTCTGATGAAAGCAGCTTTTGCATCTCATTTGGAAACCAAGGATCCAGAGTCTGGAGGAAGAATGGGGAGGCATACAATGCCAGATACTTGAAGTCCAGTGTGATGTTTCCACAGTCTGTGTTGATTTGGGGAGCCATGTCATCTGCATGCTTCTACTTCTCAGAGGTCCAATATTGCTCTATTTGCAATCCTTGTATTGCTGATTTCATTTAATATTCCAATTTTCTGAGATTGTTAATTTGGGGATTTCATCAGCTGTACGCCATGGTCATCACAATTACAACAAATAAAGGCTTGACATATCTCGCTTTGCATGTCATGAGTCTATCTCATATATTAGTTTCACCTTTTAAGTTGAATTACTGAAATAAATGAACTTTTCCACGATATTCTAATTATCTGAGTTTCATCAGAGCAATGAGCCTCATTCTGCTCAGTGGGACATATTTAAAAATAGGCATGCAACATGAA
Source organism: Podarcis melisellensis (assembly GCF_964234715.1). NCBI lineage: Eukaryota > Metazoa > Chordata > Lepidosauria > Squamata > Lacertidae > Podarcis > Podarcis melisellensis. Next base: position 22,936,080 of record NC_138530.1, on the reverse strand, counting down.
GCTCTGGCCTTTTTACACCTGATCTGGGAGGGTGGTGCTTGAGGCTCCTGAGGTGTTGGGGAGAGAGTTGTTGCTCTTGTTGCTGCTGGGTTGTTGTTGTTGTTGTTTTTGTATCTTCTGCTGTGGTTTATTGTTAAGTTTGGTTTTGCATTTTCTGTTGATGGCTACTTTTGAGATGTTGTAAGCTGTTAAGGGACACGGGTGGCGCTGTGGGTAAAACCTCAGCACCTAGGACTTGCCGATCGCATGATCGGCGGTTCGAATCCCCGCGGCGGGGTGCGCTCCCGTTGCTCGGTCCCAGCGCCTGCCAACCTAGCAGTTTGAAAGCACCCCCAGGTGCAAGTAGATAAATAGGGACCGCTTACTAGCGGGAAGGTAAACGGCGTTCCGTGTGCTGCGCTGGCTCGCCAGAAGCGGCTTCGTCACGCTGGCCACGTGACCCGGAAGTGTCTGCGGACAGCGCTGGCTCCCGGCCTCTAGAGTGAGATGAGCGCACAACCCTAGAGTCTGTCAAGACTGGCCCGTATGGGCAGGGGTACCTTTACCTTTACCTAAGCTGCCTTGAGTATGGTTTGAACTGTAGAAAGGCAGAATGCAAATAAAAATATGTATGTATGTATGTATGTATGATTACACGTCTTGAACTGCAGGGGCAAATGTGCCAGTGGAGACTTGCAGAGCCCATTGTAGCCCTGAGCTAAAAGACTCTATTCCTCCCACACATCATTAGTGTCCTGTTATGAGTGGCCAGTTCATAATGTCACGGCCCACCAGTTTATCTTTATAAGTCCTTTCTGAGTACACTGTGATCTGTAGGGTGGTGTTAACAGGAACAGAGAAGAAGCTTTCTACTCTGGTGGAATCCAGTGCATTTGTTCCTCTATTACTTAGGGTTCTGCTGCAACATACACAGTGTCCTCTGCTTCCAAGATGTCCACCCCAGGCCAACTTTTCCTGGTAATCTGTGCTTTCCTGTGCCTTATACCTGGAGGTATGTTTTCTTCTTCTTCCGAGAGTTGGGGAAAGTATTATATTATCAACCAAGGGAGATAGGTTCATGGCAGGTAGACTGGTCCAAGGGAGAAGGAAAATGTAACTTAGGTAGATTCACATCGAAATATGAACCAAACCAAACTTCTCCCTCCTCCATAGAATCTCAGCTAAGCCAATAAAATGACCCTGATTCTGTTATCTGCTGCCACTTGATGGAAGGATTGTTTTTAGCTGACAACTGAAGGAGAGGGAGTGCTAAAGACAACAGTAGTTGCAGTCGAGTGGATGGAGTGGTCCTGCTTCACATTTGCACCTTTCCTGCCAACTGCTACAGCCTGCTGAGATTCAGTCATTCATTTATTTATTTTTGCATGCCACTCTTCCTAATATTTAAATTGGAATGCCAGGGTAGAGGTATCTCGGTAGAGATACTTTGCAAATACAGAATGAACTCAAGCTGTGGTCAAATCATGGGCTCCATCATCTCAGAGCTGGGGATGGATGGGACAATGTATTTCCATCCTGTGCCAACTCCTTTTAATCCCATTTGGGGCAAATTATGTAAGGAAATTCAACCCAGCTTTTCAAGCAGCAATATTGAATATTCTGAAGAGGTGGTCTGAAGAGGGCCTCTTTCCCTCTTTTATATTTTACAGCTGCTTAGAGCAGCTCTGAGGCCATGTGGTAAAACAAAATTGTGATCTCAGGAATTGACAGTGCTGTCCCTTCCTGGGGAATGGTAATGTAGAAAGGGATGCCTGCCCCTGTGTGCCTATGGGGGCAGCAATTGTAAGATACCAATACAAGAAAGAAAGAAAGAAAGAAAGAAAGAAAGAAAGAAAGAAAGAAAGAAAGAAAGGAAGGAAGGAAGGAAGGAAGGAAGGAAGGAAGGAAGGAAGGAAGGAAGGAAGGAAGGAAGGAAGGCAGAAGGAAAGGAAGCTGAGCCTGGGCCCATTACCCCTTTTCCATTGTCTGAAAGTAAGTTTACAGATTCTAAAATCTGTAATCAGGCATTCTGAAAACAAGGTAGTTTCCCATTTCTTTTTTTGAAGTACACTGTCTGTGAACATTCCGTCAATGTTGTTTTTGTAACCTAGGGGCTGCCAAAGTGTCACCCATGAGTGGATATGCATCCACAGGCACATCCCTGGTCCCTACGATATCCCCTCTCCGCCCCTTGAGCAGGCAAGACTTGAAAGAAGAGCCCTATTTGTCACCCGTAGACCAGATAGTGATGTGTGCTTGGTTGCAATGTGTTGCTCATGTCAATTTTTCTTGTTTATAAATATGTCCATAGTCCCCAAAGAGTTAACAATCCTCGTACTAACCTAAGGCAGGGTTTCCCAAACTTGGGGGTCTCCAGCTGTTGTTGGACTACAAGTTGCATCATCCCTAAATAGCAGGATCTGTGGTCAGGGATGATGGGAAATGTAGTCAAAAAACAAACAGAGGACCAAGTTTGGGAAACCCTGACCTAAGGGATTACTTTCTTGCCGAGAATATGAAGATTTCCAACCAAATAGGCTACCCTCGTTTATTCACATGAGACTTTGGTTTTGTCTTTTGGAGCAGATGCTCTCCAGTGTTCACTGTGCGTAGCCACGGAAGAAGGAGGAAAATGCGAAATGAGTACCTGTGAAACTGATGGTGAAGGACAGTGTATTGCATTAATTGTCTATAAAGGTAAAAAAACCACACCTGCTATAAGTTTGGACCTTCTTTGGGATCCATGTTCCCTTTCCCCTTAAGTGTCTTTTTTTTGGGGGGGGGGCTTAGCAATACAATAAAGGGAAATAGAATTCAATGTGGCACTAACTAAGTGAGGAATGTGGGGGGTGGAAAAATTAGATTCTAGTGAAGCATTTCAACAACAGAAGACGTGGGGTCCCTAGATCCAAAGAGCAGGGCTAGCACACAGAAAGACCCAGCAGGGTTTAAAATCATGTCACACTTTGTGCAGTAGGACAGCGTGGGGATAGGCTGTTAAAGCTGCTTTAATATCCCATTTAATCCACTAAGGAAGTAAAGCAGTGGACCCATTTCTATCCCTCTTAGCATTTAAAACACCACACCTTTTTAAGGAAGTTTTCAAATGCTTTACTTACAGATGCAAAAGACTGATTTATTATTTGTTCCATGCAGTGGCAAGCAGAAGTCAGGTACAATGCTATTTGGTGGAAAACATAGAAGTTTCAAAAACGCAGTCTGAGCTTGTAGGGAGCAAGTTCAGACACATTGAATGGTGGAAGAGAGTGTGGAAAGGAAGAGAAGGCTTGACTTCTTCCCTCACTGGAGAAGACAGTGTGGGACCTCAATGATTCTAGAAAACACAGTTTTCTGGTATTAACCCCTTCATACACTAACTAGCACTCCGGCACAATTATGTTTGACTGCAATGTCCCACAGTATGCATGTGGGTAGCAAGGTCTGATCACATAACAAGTATCCCCCCCACCTTTCCTTCCCATATGAACTGCTTAAACCTGTTCTGGGTTTCTGCTACAGCAGATTAGGGAGCAGGGGAGGAGTGTATACCCAGAATAGCTTTGTTCCCCGAGAGTAATAAATATTGTGTTTCTTCTTTACTTCAGTCATCAGTATTACCAGACTATTTATTTCTAAGCTCTGCAGAACTCTCAGTATGGGGCACGGCTCAAAGGACAGCAGTTTAGATCTTTTAGGTGAAATTCAGTTAATCATTGTGGCGGCAATAGTGATGCAAACATTCACTCTTTTTTCTCCTCCTTTTTCCTGCTTTCTGTCTCTTTTCTCAGCTGAGGAAGTTTTTGAAAAAATACTTGGTTGTTCGAAGAAGGATGATGTCACCTGTGATGAAACAAGTGATAACCCAGAAAATGGCATGCATTATAAACTCAAATGCTGTGATGATAGTGATCTCTGCAATTCAAAGTTTTAAGACTCTGCTCACTTGCAGAAAATAAAAGCTTATGCTCTTAGCTTGTCAACTTTTCTTTGAATGTTCTTTATGCAGTGAGGTCATAGTCTGAGACAGTGGCACCAGGTGAGTTCGAAACAGCCAGTACTATTTCTGCAGCAGTGTCCCAAACCTACCCAATCAGCGTGAAAAGGGAGCTTTTGGGCCACTGTAGTTTCTAAAGCTAAGCATCTGGAAACACTGCAATCACAAGGGGCTTTGGATTCAAGAGAATGGTGTGCAAGTTCTGTTAAGCACAATGTGTCAATTATTTGGTTAATTAAAAAGAATTCAATGGATTCCTAAATCCAAAGGTGGGACTAAATAATCTCCAGTAAGAGAGAGCCCAGGGAAGAGTTTTTTGAAGTCAAAAAACATGCAGCAGTAAAGCATGGGAATATAGGCATTTTGACCATTTTAAATATCCCATTCTAAGTCAGTTCCAGTGCTTTCCTTTAGCATTTGACAGAGCACATTGGTTAGTAAGTTAAAATGGTTCTTACTTACAAACTTCTAAAGTTTGATTCATGCATTTTCCCATAAAGCAGCAAGCAAAACTGGAAGAAACCTTGGGTTAAAAATATGGTAAAGTTTATATAAGCACACGGTCTAAGCCAGGAGCCCGTGGTTCAGACCTCCATTACATATGGCATTCACATGGTGGGCTGAATAAACAAAGCACTTCTCTAAGCCTTCATCACCAGAGGGGAGGGGGCATGATCAAAGTCTAGGAAAAGAGTTCTGTGGTCTTTACCCCTTCATGCATTAACTAGTACTAAACACACTGGTTGTATGAGGCTGCAATTACCCCACAAAATGGAACTTCATGGAAAACACATCTGAAGTAATTCCAAAGCATTATATTAGAAAAAATTAGATCTAGCTGAAAGACAACATATGGAGATCAGCATTGATTATGGCAATACAACCTACATCATCACCATCACCAAAACCATCATCATCACCACCCCCTGCAAGGCAGGGAGCAGGTCTTCCAGGTCTTCCCTTAAAATCTTCTAACCATGGAGAGTCTACCAACCTAAGAAGGCTGTTTGTAATGGAGACCCTTAAAAGAAAGCAATGAAAATGATCAAGCATTTCTACATTCCTTCTGCCCAGAGAGATCAAACAGGTTGTACCATTGATAGGCCTCCACTGAGCATCAGATCCAATTTAAAGCTACAATTTGTTGTGCCAAATGCCTTTTCTGTATCCATGAAATATAATACTCTGGTTTTATACAATTCCCTAGTATATTATAGTTAATAACTCCTAATTTAAGGCAGCCGGCTATAAAACCATTCTTATGGATAGCAATATAACCAAGCACAAGCATATCACGCTTCCTGATCAATATGATATTCTAAAGGTTGAAAGGAGTCTGTATAATATGCCTGCTACATTTCACTCTGCTTTGCAATCAGGACTATATTGGTTTCTTTTCAAGAGTGATGGAGATTTCCATGGCAATTTGATAGTGAAATGAAGGGGTGAAAAGCAAGGAGCACAGAAGAATGAATGGAGCCATCTCTTCACCCTGAACAATAAACTTCCACGTACTTGGGAACAATATATCCAAGTACAGTGGAATCTTGGTTCTTGAACGGCTTAGTTGATGAACAATTGGCTCCTGAATGCCAAAAACCCAGAAGTGTTCTGGATTTCAAATGTTTTCGGAAGCCAAATGTCCAACTTGGTTGTTGGCTATTGTTTCTGGGGCACCTGCACCAATCAGAAGCCGCACCTTGGTTTTCTAATGTTTTGGGAGTCGAATAGACTTCTGGAATAGATTAAGTTTGAAAATCAAGGTTCCACTGTACATTTTATGGGGAAAGTGCTGCAAATGGGGGTATTTCCCTCATTTCCTGGATTGAATTCACAAGGGAACATGAACAGAGGGCTTCTCCTTAAAAAAAAAAGCACTGCATGGCTAAAAAGCAAGGCTATTTAATATCTAACTTCAATTTAAGTGCCAGGTCACTACTGCTGATTCTGTGTAGATATCCTCACTCATAAACAGAATTCTAGGTGATGCATCCTGACTCCAAGTATCAAATCTGTTATTCCAATCACTTCTTGTTTAACCTTGCCCACAAACCTTTGGAAAGTGCCTAGAATGTACAGAACACTGTTTATTCCTGCAACTTGGAAGATCAATGAGTTTAATAGTATTTCAGGAAGCAACCCTTAAATTTTTGACATGACCATTATTTTGCATTCCCAGAAACTGAAATGGCACAGCCATCGGTCCATGGGCCTTGTCTGAGTTTTTCATTTCTTCATCTGCCTTTCATGTATGTGTGTTCTTGGCCAGCAAAGGCATTTGCTCTGGTACACTTCCCACAGTGTACTGTGCTATCTGGAACATCTGGTAGAGATCAGCCAGATTCAACTATACTGTGTACTTTAACTACAATGTGTACTAGTGTGCTCTGCTTAAGGGTTTCTTGTGTGCCCTGAATGCATTTCTAACGTGCAGGAGCTTCGCGTACCTATATGTCAGGAATACTTTCGCTGGCAATCACACGTTGAGAGCTGCTTCTGAATACTACCGGTAGTTGCTGAAAATAACCAGAGGGAAGAAGACCCTTGTGCTTGGGTCCTTCAAGCCAGTTTCCCACAGGAATTTGGCTGACTCTTGTGAGAACAGGATGCTGGACCGGATTGGTCATTGGCCTGATCCTGCAGGCTCTTCTCATGTTCTTAATTTTGCAATCTAAACCAAATTCTGAAATTCTAAACATGGTACAATTGTACCTTGGTTGACAAATACCTTAGCAGTCTAACCTTTTGGCTCCCGAACGGCTCAAACCCAGAAGTGAGTGTTCTGGTTTGCAAACATTCTTTTGGAAGCTGAATGTCTGGTGGGGTTTCCGAGGCTTCTAATTGGCTGCAGAAAGCTCCTGGAGCCAATTGGAAGCCACGCCTTGGAAGTCAAACCTTTTTGAAGTAGAAAGGGCTTCCAGAAAGGATTCCATTTGGCTTCCAAAGTATGACTGTATTACTAAATATTTTGGACATTACCTTTACCATTATGAAATGTAATCTTCATGTTCATTCAGTGAAACCTGACAGCAACTCAACAAGATAAATTTGTGCATTTGCAACAATAAAACTGTGATCCTGTATGGGTCTACTCAGAAATCAGCACTGCTGAGTTCAATAGAGCTGATTCCCTGGTCTCTTCAATACATAACAAAACAGAGGACATTGTAAGTCCGTCCTTCTTCATTAGGTGGGGGAAATGCATTTAATCTTTCAGGAACCCTGAGACTCAGTCACTGCTCCCGTTGTTTGGTAAAGCTCCTGCCCATTTAGTAGTTCAAAAGCATGTTAAGTGCAAGTAGATAAATAGGTACCACTCCAGCGGGAAGGTAAATGGCATTTCCGTGCGCTGCTCTGGTTTGCCAGAAGCGGCTTAGTCATGCTGGCCACATGACCCGGAAGCTGTCTGCTGACAAACGCCGGCTCCCTCGGCCTATAGAGCAAGATGAGCGCTCAACCCCAGAGTTGTCCACGACTGGACCTAATGATCAGGGGTACCTTTACCTTTTACTATCAAAATCTGCTACAAGATTGTTACCTCCGTCTTTTGTATACAGTGAGGCTGCAATCCTGTATGCACCTGAGGAGAAAGGCTCATTGAACTCAATGGGGCTTACTGTTGAATAGGCATGTCCAAGGTTGCAATGTAAATATAGCCTTGTTTGTGGTGTTAAAATGGACATTTCTACAATTTAATTACAGTAAAATATAAATATTAAAACCACCACCCATAGATTAGTGTGCAAGAAGTGAAAATATTGATGATTACAGATCTCGTCCTGCAGTTTTTTGGTCCTAAAAGTGGCAGGTGTGCCAGTGGAGACTTGCAGAGGCCATTGAAGCCCTGACATCAAAGAATCTGTTCCACCCACACTTCAAGTTCTCACTTAAATTGGGATTTTTGTTCTGTGATGAGTGGCCAGTTCATGATGTTATGGCCCACTCATTTATCTTTATAGTCCCTTTCCGAGGACACCATGATCTCTAGGCTGTTGTTAAAAGGATCAAAGGAAGAAGCTTCTCCACCCTGGAGGAATCCAGTAAAGGTCCACATCTATTCCTCTGTGATTTGGGGCTCTGCTAGAGAACACACCTTTTGATACCAAGATGTCCATCCCAAGTCAAGTACTTCTGGCAATCTCTGTTTTCCTGTTCCTCACACCTGGAGGTATGTTCTTTTTGCAAGAGCTGGGAAAAGCACTTTCAGCCAAGGGAGGCAGCTTAAGTGCAGGTTGACAGGCCTAAGAGAGAAGGCAAATGCAACTTTAGTTTGTTGTTGTTGTTGTTGTTTAGTCGTTTAGTCGTGTCCGACTCTTCGTGACCCCATGGACCAGAGAACGCCAGGCACCTCTGTCCTCCACTGCCTCCCGCAGTTTGGTCAAACTCATGCTGGTAACCTCGAAAACACTATCCAACCATCTCATTAAACTTTAGTTTAATACTGAAAAATCTGAACTTAGCCAATGAAATGGCCCTTCTTCTGTTCTCTCCCTCTGTTGCACCTGAATGGAAAGACTGTTGCTACGTGGCGGTTGAGGGAGAGGGCGAGCCAAGGGCAGCTGTTGTTGCAGTGAAGCTGATCAGAGAATCAGAGAATCTTAGAGTTGGATGGGACCCAAGGGTCATCTAGTCCAACCCCCTGCAATCTATGATGGAGAGGCCCTGCTTCACATCTCTTCCTTTACTGCAGCCTGCTACAGTCTGCTCAAATTTATTTATTTAAGCCACTCTCCCTAATATTTAAATTTGTGTGTCAGGACTTTTCTGAGTAAAGATATTTTGCAAGTAGAAAATAAGACTCAAGATTTGAGCAGGCTATCGGTGTCGTGCAGCGGTAAATTAACCAAAGCAGAGTCTTCTTCATAAACAGAATAAAACTTTTACTCAAGAAAATAAAGTTGTTCATAAACAGCATAGTTAAAGAGTATACACAGGGTGCTCATAGCAGCTATCTGACTCTTCACAGAGGCACAGTTACGGATTTACTAGAGTCCTGGAGACACTCTGTCTTCAACAACACAACACACACACCAAGCTGAGACACACACTGGCTGGCTACTTTTGTAGGGAGAATGAGTCTTCACTCAAGATGTGTCATGGGTCACAGTGACTTAGCAGTTTGCTGTTAACAGTTAGCAGTTAGCAGGCTTGAATGATTGTGTAGGCCTTACTGCTTCTGCTCTCAAAAACCTTTGTCTCAGGACAATAGGTTCCATCATCTAAGAGCTAGGGATGGGTGGATCAATATATTTCCCTCCTGGGGTGGCACCCATTTGGTGCCTATTGTGTGAGGAACAAGCCATCAGAAATCCACCCAGCTTTACAAGCAGAAATATGAAGTTCTGAAGAGGTGGTCTGGGGGCTGCCTCTTTCTCCCTTTAACATTTTACAACTGCTTAGAACAGTTCTGTGGTCGTGTTCTGTCCCTTCCTGTGGAATTGTATGGCGAAAAGGATGCCTGCCCCTATGTGCTTATGGGGGCAGCAATTTTAAAGCTATCAGATACATTGTACAGAAATAAGAGAAGAGAGCTGAGCCAGTCCCTGTTGTTGTTTTCCCAATGTCTGTACATCAGGAATTCTGAAAGCAAGATAGGGAACCATTTCTTTTCTCAAAGTGCACTGCTGGTGAACATTCCTTATGTTGCAAATGGATGGGATCATCAAATCAACATGGTTTGTAACCTAGGGGCTGCCAAAGTGTCATCCCCTCCCGCTCTCATTGATGGAATTAGCTTTGAAAGAAGAACCCTATGGAACAAGTTGTGATGTATGTTTGGTTGTTGTGTGTTCCCTGAGTCAGTTTCTCCTGAGTGTAAATATGTCCATGGTCCTCGACTATTACTAACCCAAGTCAGGATTTTCCAAACTTCCTTTGTTGGTGAGAATATGAAGACCTCCAATGAAATGGCTACAAAACCACCGTCATTTATTCACATGGGATTTTGGTTTTGTCTTTTGGAGCAGATGCTATCATCTGTCTGCACTGTGTAACCATTCTACCAGAACTCCCATGCAACCTCCAAACCTGTGAAACTAAAGATGGAAGCCCCTGCATGGCCCTCCTCATATATACAAGTAAGAACCATCAGCTAAGGTTGTCCTGTCTTTGGGCTCCACCTCCCCCTTCTCCTTAAGTTCCATTTATTTTGGCTTAGTAATGCAATAAAGGGAAAGAGGTCACAGAAATGCCCTTATCACATGCCTCAGCATTTAGGAGTTTATAATGTTTCCAGCAACAGTAGGAAAAACATGGAAAGATTCTTGGCTATGTACATGTCAACATTGTGATATGTTAGGGGAATGCTCTGGGTGAAATTCCATGTAGCACGAAGTGTGGGGTGGAAAAATTAGATTTTGGTGACCCATGTGTGTGGGTGAACAAGAGAAGAGCCAGCAAGATACCTAGATAAAAAGAGCACACAGAAAGACCCAGGAGAGTTTAAAATCATGTCACAATTTGTGCAGCAGTACAACTAGGGACAGGCTATTAAACCTGTTTTAATATCCCATTTATTCCACTGAGCACTGAACAAAGCACACACTGAGAGATAAGTTTACAAATGCTTTACTTACAGATTCAAAAGTTGGATTTATCTGTTGTTCCATGCAGCAGCAAGGAGAACACATGCAGAATACTCACATGGAAAATACAGAAGCATAGTTTCAAGCAGGCAGTCTGGGCTTGTATACAGCAAGCACAGACATGTCTTTCTTTTTTATTTTATTTTTTTATCAATAATTTTTTATTATTTTCTTTACACAGTTGTTTTACAATACATTAAACCACATATGCACTTTTAGCTCTGCCGAGCTTGCGACTTCTCTCCTTACCTTCAGTGGGTATCCATTATTCTCTTCAGTCGCGTATTTTAATTTTTATCCTAATATCTATATTATACATTGTAGGAGTTCCTTCAGCCCTGCCAGTGTTTTTAAGTTTTTACAATTATCCTTTAAATACACAATAAATTTACTCCAACTTTCCTGGAATCTCTGATCATTCTGATCCCGAATCCTGCTGGTCAGTTTGGCTAACTCCGCGTAGTTAATCATTTTCATCTGCTACTCTGCAATGGTATGGGCCAACATATTCCTTGCCGCAGCTGTGGTGTACATAGATAGTCTTTGGTCCATTTTCTTAATCTCCCTCCCCTTCAAACCCAACAAAAAAGCCTTTGTTTTTTTGGGGAAAGGTATATTTAAATATTTTCTTAAGTTCATTATAGATCAACTCCCCAAAATTCTTAACTTTATCGCAAGTCCACCACATGTGATAGAAATCTCCATTCGTCTCTTTGCATTTCCAGCATTTCTTGTCCCTCATCCTATATATCTGGACAGTGGAATTTGCTGCCAAGGAGTGTGGTGGAGTCTCCTTCTTTGGCGGTCTTTAAGCAGAGGCTTGACAACCATATGTCAGGAGTGCTCTGATGGTGTTTCCTGCTTGGCAGGGGGTTGGACTCGATGGCCCTTGTGGTCTATTCCAACTCTATGATTCTATGATTCTATATTTTCGCCAGCTTTACTGGTGTCAAATGCCACCTATAAATCATCGTCATTAAATTTTCTTTTAGAGCCGTACATGCCGTGAATTTCATACTTTCATTCCATAATTTTAGCCATGCATCCAATTCAATATTATGCCCAAAATCTATAGCCCATTTTATCATTGCTTCTTTCACCTCTTTATCTTTTGCAAACCATTCTAATAACAAATCATACATCTTAGATAATATTTAACCTCTGCCTTCTATTAATTCTAATTGAAATCTTGATTCAGCTTGAACCCAGCTTTCCTTTTATCCTCACTCAGTATATCGTTCACCTGATTGCAGCCAACCTGTAAACATGCCTTCTATTTGATCATATGGTTTAAGCTTTAACCCTTGTTCCATTTTTCTAATGATTTCCTCATAGGTTGCTTGCCTTCCTTCCATATTCACTTTTTTGACAGTCAATACCTCTATTGGCAATATCCACCATGGGATTTTCCTTTCCAATAAATTTAAATTGACCTTCTGATCACATGATTTTAAAAACCTTTATGAACTTTTACCTTATCATACCACAGGTACGAGTGCTACCCGTACCTATTGTCAGGATCTTCTAAATCGAAAAGGTCTGTTTTTTCCAATGTTATCCATTCCTTTAACCATACGAGACAGGACGCTTCATAATAGAGATTCATATCTGGTAAGGCAAATCCACCTCTTTCTTTTTTATCTATCAATATTTTCATTTTAATCCTCGGCTTCTTTCCGTGCCAGATGAATCTCGACAATATTTTTTGCCATTCTCTACATTGAGATCCCTTTGATCACTGGAATTGTTTGGAATAAGAATAATATTCTAGGCAAAATGTTCATCTTAATCACTGATATTCTGCCTAAAAAGGATAATTTCAGCCTGTTCCAAATTTCTAAATCCTTTTTAATCTCTCTCCATGTGATTTCGTAATTAACTTTATACAAATTTATATTTTTCATTGTCAGCCAAATTCCAAGGTATTTCACTTTCTTAACCACCATAATTCCTATCCTATGTTGCAATTCCTCTGTCTCTTCATATATATATATATATATATGAGAGAAAATAAGCACAGACACGTCTTTCCTGGCTGCTGCAAGGTTGAAGAGAGTGTGAGCATGCAAAGGAAGTGAAGGCTTCACATCCGCCTGCACTGGAGAAGAGGGTGTGCATCTTAACTGAGTCTAGGGAACATGGTTCTCTTGTCTTACTTTATACACCAATTAGCGCTCCTGCACACTTATCCTTGACAGCAATTTCCCAGTTTGCATGTGGGTAGTTAGGTCTGCTCACATAACAATCTTCCCCCCACCTCTCCTATCCACATGCATGCCTGAGGTTTTCCCCTCCCCTCTAGAGCAGATTTAGGAGTCCACGAGGATGGGGAGGGTGGAACATGTGTGCCTATACTGAGAATAGCATCAGCATTACCCGACTACAGGCAACTCCTCACTTGTGCAGGGATTCCAGCTGCCACATGCACCAGCAAAACATATGTAATTGTGTCCTTCCCTTCTCTGCCCCTGCGCTGCCCTCACCTCACCACCTTCTGGTGCCAAAAATGCCACATTGACAGCAGCCCCTCGTGGGCTGATTGTGCACAGGTAGGGCTGTGCCTGTTATTGTTTCTGTGCTCTGAAGTGGTTTAGTCATGCTGGTCACATGAGCCAGAAAGCTGTCTGTGGGCAAACGCCGGCTCCCTCGGCCTGAAAGTGAGATGGGCGCCGCAACTCCATAGTCGCCTTTGACTGGACTTAACCGTCCAGGGGTCCTTTACCTTTTATTTTACTATATACAGTGGTACCTCGGGTTAAGAACTTAATTCAGTCTGGCGGTCCGTTCTTAACCTGAGGTACCACTTTAGCTAATGGGGCTTCCCTCTGCCACCACGCTACTGCTGTGCAATTTTTTGTTCTCATCCTGAAGCAAAGTTCTTAGCCTGAGGTACTATTTCTGGGTTAGCAGAGTCTGTAACCTGAAGCGTCTGTAACCCGAGGTACCACTGTATACACCAAACTCCCAGTCAATAGGGAATACAGACACAACTCATTGGAGAACACCTTGGTTATTTTATGTGAAATCCAGTTTCTCATTGTTGTTGTGGTGGTGATGACCCAAACATTCACTCTTTTTTCTCTTCCTCTTTCCTCCCTTTCACCCCTTGTCTCAGATGGGAAAGTTGATGGGAAAGTACTTGGTTGCAGGAATCCTAATTCTCCGAAGTGTGGTTCTGTAGTTTATAAGCCAGAGATCACAACCCATTATGAACTCCACTGCTGCAGGGGTAAGGATTTATGCAATGGAAAATTGTAAGACGGCCTGAAAGCAACATCAAGATTCTACACTCCTGCAAACAATAAAAGTTTGTGCTGTTTCCCCTTGTCTTGTCAATTTTTTAAATTCTTTTTGTTTTAATTGTTCTACGTGAATTGATCTAGTGGTCCAGGTTAGCAGGCAGGGGCTGGGGGTTTAAAATGGAAAGTATTCTACAAAGCTAAGCATTTAGGAACACTGAAAACCCAAGGGGCTTTGGTTTCAAGAGAATGGTGGGTAAATTTATTACGGACAATGTGTTGATTATTTAGTTAATTGGAAAGAATTTACTGGATCCCTAAATTCAAACATGGAACTGAAGACTCTGGTAATAAAGAGCCCCCCCCCACAGTGTTTTAAAAATACAGCAGTAAAGCATGGGAATATGGGCTGTTAGATCTTCTAGAGATCCCATTCTAAGTCAGTTACAGTGTTTCCCCTTTCTACCTTCTGTAATATTTAATAAACCACACCGTTTAGTAAGTTAAAATGGTTTTACTTACAATCTCCAAAGGTCAGATTCATGTGTTTTTGCATACAGCAGCAAGAAAAACTCAGGCTGAAACCTTGGGTTACAAAATATGGTAGAACGTTTATAAACATAAGAAGAGTCTCCTGGATCAGGCCAATATTTTATCTAGTCCAGCATCCTGTTCTAATAGGGACCAACAAGATGCCTGCAGGTAAACGGCAAGGAGGACCCAAACACAAGAGCACTCTGCCCTCCTGCAGTTTCCAGCAACTGACCATGGAGGCAAAGCATATACCTCAATCATAGCTAATGGTCATTGTTGGCCTCCCACTCCATGAATTTGACCAGTTCTTTTTCAAAGGCACCTAAGCTGGTGGCCATAACTGCCTCCTGTAGGAGCCAATAGCTCTGTGGTCATATGTGAACAATTCCATTCACTCACAAAAAGGAAAGCTGGTGTTGAGGACAGCATCCTCACAGAGCATGTGAAAAGTATTGCTAATTAGAAGGGCAAGTATATTATGTTTATGACACTATGGGCTCATCCCATGATGTGCCTCCAGCGTGGCCCACCATCTGCTAGGGCTGATGGGAACAGAGAACAGCTAAGACAGGCTCAACATATATTAAACAAGTGCCCAGTGGCGTTGCTGCCATCACCATTGGCTATAGCACTGCGCCATCTCTAGTTTGTGTTTGCCAATAGATCACATCAAAAGAAAAGACAAGAGAAGAAATCCAAGATATGAACACGGTGCCCCATATATACTAAGCCTGTACTTGGCTATGACTCTTCTCAGAACAGAGATGGAGACATAGCTGTCAACTTTTCCCTTTTCTTGAAAGGAATCCTATTTGGAATAAGGGAATTTCCCTTAAAAAAAGAGGGAAACGTTGACAGCTATGGATGGAGAATCTCTTCCAGATGTTGTTGGACTTCAGCTGCCAGCTGCCCTAGCCAGGATGGCCAAAGTATTTTAATTGTGTCAGTTTGACAAGATTTCCCTACCACCTATTTGACAAAAAACCCTGTAGTTTTCATAAGGACATATAAAATATTCATTAAAAATACTGATAAGACATTAGATAGAGTTACAGAGTGGGTGTCTCTGAGAAATATTAATGGGTAGGCACTTCCAGGGAGCAGGGGCTATGCTAAAGGAGCAGTTTATTGGGGTGGATGTGTTGAATAATTCTCTCTATATAGCTGACAGATGAGGAATCAGAAGTTCTTGGAATCAGGTGGGGGATTTCCCCCATTTCTTGGATTGAAGTCACAAGGGAACAAAGGGAACGTGAACAGAGGGCACCTTCTCATTTTGAAATAACATGGCATGGCTGATAAATTGCAAAGCAATTTAATATGTACCGTATTTTTCGCTCTATAAGACGCCCCAGACCATAAGACTCACCTAGTTTTTGGAGGAGGAAAACAAGGGGAAAAAATGTTCTGAATCCCAGAAGCCAGAATACCGAGAAGGATCGTTATTCTGGCTCCTGGGATAGCTACGCAGCCTCTTCAGGGCAGCGGGATGAATGCTCCCCATGCCCTGAAGAGGCTTCGTGTGGCTAAGCCAGAAGCTAGAACAGTGAGAGGGAGCGCTCACAGTTCTGGCTTCTGGGATAGCTGCGCAGCCTGCATTCACTCCATAACACACACACACATTTCCCCTTACTTTTTAGGTGGGAAAAAGTGCGTCTTATAGAGCGAAAAATATGGTAACTGCTTCTTAATTGGTCACTCCGTCCAATTCAGTGTGGCTATCCTCACTCACAACGTGAGGGCTAGGTAATCCCTCCTGACTCCAAGCATCATATCTGTTGTTCCAACCACTTCCTCTTTATCCCTGCCCATAAACCTTTGAAAATGTGCCTGGAAAGTACACTACACCCCTGACTACCCCAAGAGCTTTGAAGATCAATGAGTCCAGTAGTGTTTAAGGGAGCTCCCTGTCCCAGATTCACTAGCAGTTTAAGAAGGTGAGCTTTATTTATTTTTTAAAAAATCCTCCCCCACAAGTGTTGTGGCCAATGGCATGGCCAATCCAGTCCAGCATCCTGTTGTCTATTCAGAGTCCCTAAATGCTTAGCTTTGTAGAATAAGGTAAAGGGACCCCTGACTATTAGGTCCAGTCGTGACTGACTCTTGGGTTGCTGCGCTCATCTCGCTCTATTGGCCGAGGGATCCGGCATACAGCTTCCGGGTCATGTGGCCATCATGACTAAGCCGCTTCTGGCGAATCAGAGCAGTGCATGGAAACACCGTTTATCTTCCCACCGGAGCGGTACCTATTTATCTACTTGCACTTTGACGTGCTTTCGAACTGATAGGTTGCCAGGAGCTGGGACTGAGCAACGGGAGCTCACTCCGTTGTAGGGATTCAAACCACCGACGTTCTGATCAGCAAGTCTCTGTGTTTTAACCCACAGTGCCACCCGCGTCCCAGCTTTGTAGAACACAGTGGCCAAACTGTATTCATGAGGGGGGGATAGTACTTTCTCTTTCAAACCCCCAGCCCCTGCCTGCTTTCCCAGACCGCTAGACCACTTCTCATAGCTCAATTAAAACAAAAACAAGAAAAATTGACAAGCCAGGGGAAAACAGCATAAACGTTTATTGTTTGCAGGAGTGTAGAATCTTGACGTTGCTTTCAGCCTGTCTTACAGTTTTCCATTGCAAAAACCCTTACCCCTGCAGCACTGGAGTTCATAATGGGTGGTGAGCTCTGGCTTATAAGTTATAGAACCACACTTCAAAGACTTATCCGTCTTTCAACCAAGTATTTTGCCAGTAACCGAGACAAGGGGTGGAAAGGAGGAAAGAGGAAGAGAGAAAAGCGTGAATGTTTGGGTCATGACCACCACCACGACAATGATTAACTGGATTTCACATAAAATATCCAAGGTGGTCTCCAATAAGTTGTGTTTGTATTCCCTATTGACTGGGAGTTTGGTGTATATATTGCATCAGAGTACAGAAATAAATGCAGGCACCATCTTCTTGCACACAGTCAGCACACGTGGAGCTGCTGACATGAGCAGCATTTTTGGCACCAGAAGGGAATGAGGTGAGGGCAGGGGCAGAAAAGGGAGGGACAGAATTACGTGTGTTTTGCTGATGCATGGGGCATCTGGGAATGGAACTCCTGCACAAGTAAGGGTTCCATTCCCACAACACCAGATTTAATTTTAAAAGTTGGCAGGTGTCAGTATATAGGTAGAAAAATTCAATTTCAGAATTCATAGGGCTGAAAGGGATGGAGTGGGGTGAAGGGAAGGATCTGTAAAGACTGAGTCAGAAGTTCATAGATCCCACTTGGAAAAGCCCAAAGGCGCTGTGTAGTAAGAAGCTGAATTGATGGCTTGAAATATAACTTTTGATAAAAAAAATACAGAGTTGATGAAAGTTTTGAAAGTAGAGGAAATAAGAGCGAGTGATTATATATATATATATATATATAGCCAGTTAATTATTTTTGATTAACCAAGAAATCAACACATTGTGCATAACACTTGCCCACCATTCTCTTGAAACACAAGCTTCTCATGTTTCAAGTGTTCCTAAATGTTAAGCTTTGCAGAATACAGTGACCAAAATTCTCAACTTTCATGCTCTTTGGGCTGCTTTTTCCCCTTTTTAAATCGTTTTTCTTGAGTTTCACCTTTTAACAATCCAATCAAATTACATAGAATGTTCAAAATTAAACAAATACATATCAAAGAGTCCAAATATTCAGCCTAAATTATAAATATTTTGTTGGGACTTCCCATGCTTCAAGTCTGGCAGGCTCTGCTCTGTTTGGGGTTCTATCAGATACTGCAGCCAAAATAATACTGGCAATTTTGAAGACTTACCCACCCCCATCTTGGACCATTACACCACAGAATATAGCATATTTGAAAGAAAGGAAAAAACAAGAAAGGTTGACAAGCTGAGGGGGAACAGAATAAACGTTTATTCTTTGCAGGAAGGCAGAATCTTGAGGTGGCTCTCAGCCTGTTTTAAAAGCTTGCATTGCAGAAATCTGTATCATCACAGCACCTGAGTTCCTGAAGCATGTTCTTTCGCTGTAAAGAATTTTCACACCGCACTTTATCCTTCTTTGCACAAGTGAGTATTTTATCTATAAACTTCTCATCTGAGACAAGGTGTGAAGAGGAAGAAAGAGGAAAAGAGAAAAGAGTGAAGGTTTGTATCATCCTCACCCTCAGTTCCCACAATGATTAAGCGGAATTCACTTAAAATATCCAAGGTGCTCTCCATTAAAAAGCCTGGTAATACTGATGGCTGAAAAATTAAGAAACAAAAGGGATGAATTGAGACATATATATATAAAATTAGGAAAACGTGTTGTAAACTTCAGAATGGGACTCCACAGCGCCATCCAGTGTCATAGTGTTATAACGCATATAAAACACTTTTTCTTTACTAATGCAGCTGAGTCCAAGGTTTATTACTCTGGGGAAACAAAGCTATTCTGAATACAGGTACACATGTCTCTCTCCACCTTCTTCTACAGCCCCTAAATCTGCTCTAGAATGTAGAGAGAAACACACAAACAAGTTTAGGAGGCACATATGGGAAGGAGTGGAGTATTGTCTGGTACCCACATGCGTACAGTGGGATATTGTAGTGAAACATAAGAAGGGGAATGTGGACCATGGAGCCCAAACAAGGCACAACCTTTGCAGCTGTTTCTTACTTTTATAGGTGATGATGCCAACACAGATTCCTTCATCATCAACTTCACATATTTTGTGTTTGCATGGTATTCCTGGTATCATAACGATGCATTTTATACAGAGGCGAGCATCTGCTCCAAAAGAGAAAACAAAAATGTTGTGAATAATGAAGGGTTGCTTTCATTGATGGATTATATTTTTATGCCACTTTTCATTCAAAGGAACCCCAAAGTGTCTTAGAAACAATGAATGACAATAGCATCATAGAGCAACAGAAATGCAGCAGAAAGTTGATGGACTATATGGAACTGGCGGAAATGACTGGCAGAATCCGAGACCAGGGAGAAGAGTCGGTGGAAGAAGACTGGAAAAAGTTTAAAGACTATTTACAGAAATACTGTAAAATCAATGTATGTTAGAAAAATGTTGGAATGAAGTTATATGGCTTTAGTAGAAATGTTATAAGGAACCAAGTACAAATAGATTATTAGTGTATTAAAGGGAAAAATAAGGTTAGAATATGTTAAGATAATTACAGGACAGAAAACAGAGGAAGATGGAAAGGAATTGCTGAAACAATTAACTGAAGTGGAAAACAAAAAGGGAGGTGTGAGGAGGTTATTGAAACAAGTGAATGAAAGATAAGATATTGAAATTGATTGATGTGTCTTAAATTGTTTTTGTTTTGTTTTGTTAGTTTAATGTCTTAGTGTTAGTGTTATGTGGGTGTTATGTTATATAGTGTTTTTCTTTTTGTATTGTATTGTTTTGTTTAAATTTTTTTCTTTGTAGTGTTTTATGTTGGGAAAATAATAAATATTATTTTTAAAAAAACAGAAATACAGCAGAAATAATATAGAATAATTAACAAGATTTTTAAAAAGTAATAGCCAAATGGCCATGGAGTTTCCCTAAGCATCTGTAAAATGTGAAATGGAGAAATGGAGAAAGAGAAAGCCCCCTTCCAGCTCTCAGATTCTATAATTCTCTGATCAGCTTCACTGCAACAACAGCTGCCCTTGGCTCACCCTCTCCCTCAATTGCCACCTAGCAACAGTCTTTCCATTAAGTTGCAACAGAGGGAGAGAACATTGGCTAAGTTCAGATTCTGTGGACAGAGCATAAATTTGGTTTGGTTCATACTTCAGTATGAAACTACCTAAGTTGCATTTTCCTTTTCTTAACCTGCCTCCTTTGGCTGACAGTGCTATTCCAAACTCTTGCAAAAAGAACATACCTCCAGGTGTGAGGAACAGGAAAACACAGATTGCAAGAAGTACTTGACTTGGGATGGACATCTTGGTATCAAAAGGTGTGTTCTCCTGCAGAGCCCCAAATCACAGAGGAATAGATGTGGACCTTTACTGGATTCCTCCAGGGTGGAGGAGATTCTTCCTTTGATCCTTTTAATGACACCTTAGAGATCATGATGTTCTTGGAAAGGAAGTATAAAGATAAATGGGTGGGTCGTAACATTATGAACTGGCCTCTCATCATGGAACAAAAATCCCAATTTAAGTGAGAATTTGAAGTGTGGGTGGAACAGATTCTTTGATGTCAGGGCTTCAATGGCCTCACTGTATTCTGCAAAGTCAACCATTTAGGAACACTTGAAACATGAGGAGCTTGGATTTCAAGAGAATGGTGGGCATGTGTTGTTATGCACAATGTGTCGATTTCTTGGTTAATCAAAAAGAATTCACTGGCTCTATATATCACTTGCTCTATCATTTCCTCTACTTTTAAAACTTTCATCAACGCACTAGTTTCTTTAATCAAAACTTATGATTCAAGCCATCAATACAGCTTCTTACTACACAGCTCCTTTTGGCTTTGTTGAATGGGATTTATGAACCACTTGCTCAGATTGTCCAGATCCTTTCCTGCACCCCACACCACCCCTTTCAGCCCTTAGAATTCCGAAATTGAACTTTTCTACCTATATACTGACACCTGCCAACTTTTAAAATTAAATCTGGTGCTGTGGGTGATGCAAGTATGTTCAAGAGTTCTGACACTATGTTATATATAACAACTAGGCATTCGTTTTACAAGCCCTCACTCCTGGTGGAACACTGAAATATGTTTTATTTTGTCTTAGGCCACATTCGCACCATGCATTTAAATTTCTATGATGCCACTTTAAACAGCCATGGCTCCCCCCACCCCTAAAATCTTGGAGTTGTCGTTTATTTTTATTCCATTTTTTTAAAAAAATACCCCATTATCGCTTTCCAAAAATATAAACATTAACAGAACAATTGGTTTTCCCCATTCCCACCCCCTCTCCCTGGAATAGAAGACTAATGAGTTAGATTTTCCCATAAATCCATGTGAATATTTCATAAAGGGGTAACATATTTCAACAAAATTATCCAGATCAGATGCCTTGTTGAGACACGTACTCTCTTTGTTAATTTCTCAGACAAAGCAATTGTCCATATTTTTTTCCATTATCTGATGTGTAGGTGATCAATTACTTTGCTATGAGTAATTGTGCAGCCACCAGAAGAAAATCAATACACTGGTACCTCGGGTTACATACGCTTCAGGTTACATACGCTTCAGGTTACAGACTCTGCTAACCCAGAAATAGAGCTTCAGCTTAAGAACTTTGCTTCAGGATGAGAACAGAAATCGCATGGCAGCAGTGCAGCGGCAGTGGGAGGCCCCATTAGCTAAAGTGCTGCTTCACGTTAAGAACAATTTCAGGTTAAGAACGGACCTCCAGAACGAATTAAGTACTTAACCTGAGGTACCACTGTAAGTTCTGTGTATAACAAATTAAGTTGAATATTTGTTAATAAGCCTAGGCTTGGATTACATTATATGTCCTGATCCGCGATTTTGCTTATTTCTGTACATACGCTTTCCCAGAATGGTTGTAACATTTCACATGCCCACCACATATGAAAAGTCATATCAGTTGCCCTGTAGTTTATTAAGGGTGCTGAGAGTTGCTTATAAACTCTCCTATTCCTTCCCAGAGCTACAATTCCAGAGTTGTTTAACAATCAATCCTTCTTTTTAGGGAGCTGTGGCAACTTTAAAAAACAACCATTCCTAGGATTATTTGGGGAAATCTATGACTGTTTAAAGTGGTGTCATAGTTTTAGATGTGTGGATTCAAGATTAATGAATTCCTCCTCCTCCTCCTCCTCCTCCTCCTTCTTCTTCTTCTTCTTCTTCTTCTTCTTCTTCTTCTTCTTCTTCTTCTTCTTCTTCTTCTTCTTCTTTCTTCTTCGATTGCAGTGCTCACATAAAACATTTTACCAGTCTTTTATTAATCAGTCTTGCCAGCAACTCAGGTATAGGGTCTTTTCCGTGCAGGATCCTGAATAATGGAAAGAGCAATGGATGCTTCAGCTCTCTTCCACTGGAACCTTCAAAACAAAACAGAGAATGGGACTGAATGGCAGACATGCACCCCTCCACTGATCCTGCTGTTTTTTAAACCATATCACTTAATCTTTTCAGATTGACTCTAAGCATTCATTGCCCGATAACAATAAACTCTCCCTTTAGGGTATCTGAAGAAGTGTGCATGCACACGAAAGCTCATACCAAGAACTAACTTAGTTGGTCTTTAAGGTGCTACTGGAAGGAATTTTTTTTGTTTTGACTATGGCAGACCAACACGGATACCTATCTGTAACTCTCCCTTTAGGTTATTCATTGCTTGTTGACAATGCTAGAAGAATTTCTGAGGATGCGGAACACTTTTTACCAAATACCAAATCCCTTCCGCCTCTCACTTCACCTCCTGCTCCTGAATTTAATTACTGGTAACTAGCAGAATGGAAAGAAGTACAATGGTAGTTTAGGGAAAATGTCATTGCTTAATTGAGCAGTCAGCTATACAGAGTGTTGCCAAAATAAGTGGAAGCATTAGATTTTTGTAATGAGACTGGACTGCCATGACTGAGAATGAACATCTCACCAGGGATTTGAGTAGATTAAACATATGGGGGGATTCAATGCAGTTCAAAGCAATGAGACCCTAGGTCTCAATTCCCCATCATATAGCCGGGCTCTACCGACTGTAAAACATACGGAGCACATTAATTCTAAATAGGAAAGCAATCTATGGTGTGTGGGTCAAAAATTATTAGGGCATGGGACAGGAACCTGAAAGCCGGTGGTCCTCCTGAATATGGGACAGTGTTAAGACTCCTTGCCTTTCCGGTGCTGTGTCACTGCCACTGAAATATACTCGGAGTCGAGAGTGGATTTCATGCTCTTTATTCAGCTCATAGTGGTGAGGAGGAAAAGAAGTTCCCCCACCACTATTTTTCCTTAATTTTTGGAGGGAGGAAAGTGTGTCCTATAGAGCGAAAAATACGGTATTGCCAGTGCGGAAACACCGGCTCCCTCAGCCTGAAGTGAGATCAGCGCTGCACCCCATAGTCGCCTTTGACTGGACTTAACCTTCCAGGGGTCACTTACGCCAGTGTGGTGTAGTGGTTAAGAGCGGTAGTCTCATAATCTGGGGAACCGGGTTCACGTCTCTGCTCCTCCACATGCAGCTGCTGGGTGACCTTGGGCCAGTCACACTTCTTTGAAGTCTCTCAGCCCCACTCACCTCACAGAGTGTTTGTTGTGGGGGAGGAAGGGAAAGGAGAATGTTAGCCGCTTTGAGACTCCTTAAAGGGAGTGAAAGGCGGGATATCAAATCCAAAATCTTCTTTTTACCCTACCTACATAGTTAGTGTGAAATGGAAGTTGCATCACATACCAGCTGCCATAGCCATACATCTACATTCTTTCCTCCCTCATTGGTTATTCCTGGTCCAAAAATTATAACCTGGGCAACAAACCAAGAAAATGCAATGTGTTACTATGAGAAACATTTGTGTCAATGTAAAATTATTTAACGGAAATTGTGAGAAGATGCATTAACCTTGCCAAAGGCTTTGTATACCAGAATGTAAAAACAAAATGTAACAGATCACATCTACACATTTCTCTCTCTTTACCTCTATGGTCTTTGCTCCTGTACTCTTCTGATCCTCCCACTAATAGCTTTGTGCTTTTATCCATAGCATACACCACTCTTGGGACAGACAGTGCATTTTCTTTTTGCCAGAGGCTTGCACTTGAACTTAATGGGAATCTTTTTCTGGACTTCAAACAGCTGTGATTCCTCATTTATTTTTCTCTTCTCATTTCTCCTACTCCCTGTTTAGAAGTTAGGGGCAGATCCCAATGGTTAACCTTGCTGGCACTGGTATTTGCAGCAATGCTCTGCACATCTTGTCCCAGCTCCTGGAGACTATGGGCACCAGTCCCAGTGCTACCATTTCTACACGAATTGGGAGAGTAGGATTGGCCCAGTGGTTGAGCTCACCCTTTTAATCAGAAAGTTATTGAATCCTTGGCACCTCCAGCTAAGAGGATTTCAGACAGCACTATGAGAAAGACTGCCTGACACTTTGGTGAGCAGCTTCTAGATGGAGTAGAACAGGACGTTCCACATGGAGAGAGCCACAACTGAGAAGGCCCTCTGTCTGGTTCCCTGTAACCTCATTTGTTGCAGTGAGGGAATCACCAGAAAGCCCTCAGAGCTGAACCTCAATGTCTGGGCAGAATGATGGGGTTGAGATGCTCCTTTAGGAATACAGGTCAGCACCAATACTTTGAATAAGTTATATAAATATATAACCTATATATATAAATATCTATTTTTATTTATGTTAAATGTTAACTGAAAAGGCACATTTAACGTCAATTGTTTCTTTTCTTGATGACTAAATCAGTGTTCCTCGGATGTACTGGTGTAAATCAGTTTGTGTATTAGCAGGAATCTGTATAGCTCTCTAGAACGGCTGTTGGGCATGCAACTGCTATAGAGTTTCTCCTAGTTCAGGGTTTGGGAACCTGCATTCTTTCAGACATGGCTTGACTACAGCCGCCTTCATCTACTGGGAGTTCAACAGAGATTGGGCTGAGATTCCTCATCCTTGTGCAAGGACAATAGAAGAGAGAGAGAATGGACATCTTCAGGCTAGATTATCCTTGAGGAACATTGCATATTATTTATTCTCTGCCCCGGAATAAGATATAAAAAACACTTCTCCACAGGAGGCTGCCTGTTCACTTGAAAAAATAATTCACTCAACTCAACTCCTCCTTTTCAAAGTACTCATGTTTTTTCTACCTCAGTTTCAGAGCTGTCTCCAAAAAGTCTGAAGGATTTCTTCTGATCTATCTCTTCACGATGATCGTTCAGCCAGCCTTGAAAGGAAAAAGGATCCATGACCTTGGCTTCGTTTAAGGGGAAAGGCATTTCTTTCAGAAGTTCATCTAAAAACTATATATATATATATATATATATATATATATATATATATATATATATTTCTGATTGCTTTAGAAGCGGTGACAGGTGTTTGCCCATCAGAAAGCTTATTGCAAGAACATGTGATATTGTCATATTAATGCTTGGTGTTTCAGAAGATTCAAACATATGAGTAGAAATGACAAGGGCCAAATTTCAAATTATCTAACAGTCCACGACTGCTTTTCCTGCCCTTCACTAGCTTCTTTAAACCTGCCACCCATTAGGTCTTTCAACTCCTGCTTTGTCATAAATACAGACAACATTAAGCAGCCACGTTTACTGCCTCTACTCATTACCTCATTACCATTACTGTGCGTTCAAATGCCTTCTAGGGATTCTCTTGGCCAATGTGGAGCAAAACTGATTACGCAGCACTTCAAAATTTAATACCCTGCATTTCCTGATAGTTTTGAAACAGTCTGAAACACTCTCTGCCCTTTCAAATCCTGTTCTGAGGTTGGCCTTTAAGGTCTTTTAATTTTAAAAACCCTCAGGCCAACACTTTATGCATGGTGGAGCAGCTTAAGCTGGGCAGCTTCTTCCCAACACCTGCCTTCCCAACGCCAAGAGTCACTGTTTGTTCTGAGGAAGGAAGAGGCTTAGCAGAGGTAGTCCAGTGCTCCTGCCACCATGTTTGCACCTCACTGGGACCCAGTGTGGTGTAGTGGTTAAGAGCAGTTGACTCATAATCTGGTGAACCGAGTTTGCATCTCCGCTCCTCCACACGCAGCTGCTGGGTGACCTTGGGCCAGGCACACTTCTCTGAAGTCTCTCAGCCTCACTCACCTCAAAGAGTGTTTGTTGTGGAGGAGGAAGGGAAAGGAGATTGTTAGCCGCTTTGAGACTCCTTAGGGTAGTGATAAAGCGGGATATCAAATCCAAACTTCTACTACTACTACTACTACTATTCTTCTTCTTCTTCTTCTTCTTCTTCTTCTTCTTCTTCTTCTTCTTCTTCTTCTTCTTCTTCTTCACTGAACTCCCTACCCTGTGTCTTACCTTTCCTCCTCTTAGGAATGCTCAGCATTGGGAATGCAGGTGAGCAACGTTGCCCTGCCTACCCCAACCCCTCCGATGGCTGCTACATCTAGTGGTGTCTTATAGGTAGAGATGGAGAAGAAAGAGATGCAGAAATCAGTATCATCACAGCACTTGAGTTCCTGAAGCAGGTCATTTCGCTGAGAAGAATTTTCACACCACACTTTATCCTTCTTTGCACAATCGTGTATTTTATCTATAAACTTCTCATCTGAGACAAGGTGTGAAGAGGAAGAAAGAGGAAAAGAGAAAAGAGTGAAGGTTTGTATCATCCTCACCCTCAGTCCCCCACAATGATTAAGCGGAATTGACATAAAATATCCAAGGTGCTCTCCATTAAATAGCCTGGTAATACTGATGGCTGAAAGAATAAAGAAACACAAGGGCTGAATCTAGAAATAGATATAAAAAAACGTTTTGGGAAATCATGTTGTAAACTTCATAATGGGAAATCATGTTGGAGAAAGATGGGACTCCACAGTGCCATCCAGTGTCACAGTGTTATAACGCATACAAAGGCATTTCCATGAATTATTCCCCTTTGATATATCACTAAGCTGAATGAAATGGAAAATAAGCAGAAGGGGAATGTGGACCATGGAGCCCAAACAAGGCACAACCTTTGCAGCTGTTTCTTACTTTTATAGGTGATGATGCCAACGCAGATTCCTTCATCACCAACTTCACATATTTGATGTTTGCATGGTACTCCTGGTATCATAACGATGCATTTTATACAGAGGCGAGCATCTGCTCCAAAAGAGAAAACAAAAATGTTGTGAATAACGGAGGGTTGCTTTTTTTATGCCACTTTTCATTCAAAGGAAACCCAAAGTGTCTTAGAAACAATGAATGACAATAGCATCATAGAGCATCAGAAATACAGCAGAAATCATATAGAATAATTAAAAAGATTTTAAACAAGTAATAGCCAAATGGCCACGGAGTTTTCCTAAGCAGCTGTAAAATGTGAAATGGGGAAATGGAGAAAGAGAAAGCCCCCAGACCACTTCTGAAGGACTTCATGCTTGAAAAGCTGGGTGGATTTTTCATGGCTTGTTCTTTAAAGAATTGACCCCAAATGTGATTAAAAGGAGTTGGCACAGGATGGGGTGGGGGGGGAATGAGCCATCAACCCTTAGCTCTGAGATGAACCTGTAGTTTACCCTCATCTTTTTTTTCAAAAAAAATAGTTTTTATTAAAGATTTCTTGTGCTACAGAAGGCTTGCCCACATCTTGAGTTTTATTTTCTATTTGCAAAGTATCTCTACCCAGTAAAGGAGTCAGTCTCCCTCAACCGCCACCTAGCAACAGTCTTTCCATTAAGGTGCAACAGAGGGAGAGAACAGAAGAAGGGCCATTTAACTGCCTCAATTCAGATTCTATGGACAGAGCATAAATTTGGTTTGGTTCATACTTCAGTATAAAACTACCTAAGTTGCACTTTCCTTTTCTTAACCTGCCTCCCTTGGCTGACAGTGCTTTTCCCAACTCTTGCAAAAAGAACATAGCTCCAGGTGTGAGGAACAGGAAAACACAGATTGCAAGAAGTTGTTGACTTGGGAAGGACATCTTAGTATCAAAAGGACACTGTATGTTCTCCAGCAGAGCCCCAGTGGGTGGGCTGTAACATCATGAACTGGCCACTCATCGCAGAACAAAAATCCCAGTTTAAGTGAGAATTTGAAGTGTGGGTGGAACAGATTCTTTGATGTCAGGGCTTCAATGGCCTCTGCAAGTCTCCACTGGCACACTTATAGCAGATTTTGATAGCCAAGATGTGTAAATAAGAAGCAGAATCTTGACGTTCCTGAAAGACTAAATGCATTCCCCTACACCCAAAGAACAAGAAAGTTATAGGACTTCTTTTCAACATCCTTTGTTTTATTTTGTACAGTCATACCTCATGCTGCGTCCGCTTCAGGTTACGTGTTTACGTGTTGCGTCCGGTAGCAACCCGGAAGTACCGGAAAGGGTTACTTCTGGATTTTGCGACTGGTGCATGCGCAGAAGCACTAAATCACACCGTGCACATGCGCAGATGCAGCGCTTTGGCTTGCATCAATTCCATGTTACGGACGGGCCTCCGGAATGGATTCCATCTGTAACATGATGTTCTAGTGTATTCAAGAGACTTTATCCACTCGGTCAGTAAACCTACACCCACTTACCAAGGAGTAAGCGCCATTTAACTAAGTAGATTTCACTTCTGAGTAGACCCATACAGGATCACCTTTTTTCAGGTTTCATTCATGAAATGTGACATGTAATGTTAATGGCAATGTCCAGATTATCCAGTAATACTTTATTTAGAATTTCAGAATTTGGTTTTGAGTGCAAAATTAAGAAGATGAGAAGAGCCTGCTGGATCAGCCAATGACCAATTCACTCCAGCATTCTGTTCTCATAAGAGTCAGCCAGATGCCTGTGGGAAACTGGCTTGAAGGACCCAAGCACAAGGGTCTTCTCCCCTCCGGTTATTTTCAGCAACTGGTAATCGGAAGCAGCTCTCAAAGCATGATTGCCAGAGAAAGTGTTCCTGACAAATTGCTACACAAAGCTCCTGCACATTAGAAATGCATTCAGGACACACAAGAAACCCATAAAGAGAGAAAATGCAATTGCACATTGTACTTAAGGTACACAGTATAGTTCCATCTGGCTGAACTCAGATAGCAATGTCCCAACTCCTGCCTGCCTTCATATAATTTCAGTACACTGTGGGAAGTGTACCAGAGCAAATGCATCCGCTGGCCAAGAAAGCACATACATAACAGGCAAATGATGAAATGTAAAAATCACAAGGTCATAGGCTGATGACTGTTTCATTTCTGTTTCTGGCCAAAAACCTTCCCTTTCATGCTATAAGGCATGGAGAGTCCTCCCCTCCCTTCAGTGACTTCAAAGACAAGAATTAATGAGCACTTTCTATTTTATAGTCCTTTTTATTCAGTCATCTGGTTGCAAGCAAAAATCCATATCTCTCCACAAGGAGCGAAGTTAGCTACTATGAATCCTCCCCCCTCCATCTCCCACAACATCCCAGGCGTCAACAAGAAGTTCCTCCTCTCTGGATTCTTTGTTCTCTAATACAGACAGACCTCCTAGTTTTGGGGGAGGGAGGGTCTCCCATACTCTCTAATGATGTCTCTGCTGGCTGTTCCTTCCCTTCTGTTTTTCTTTCCATTATCTCGTAGCTAGGCAACTCCTGTCTAAGATGCTCTGTGTCTATGTCTCTCCCTGCTTCTGAAACTGCTGGAGACAAGGGGCGCAAATCTTCCCACTCCTCCAGCTCCTCTTCAAAGAGGATCTGATCTGCCTGAGAATGCATTCCCCAATCCTCTGATTCAGACCATTCCCTGACACATGCTGATTGGGCTGTTCTAGGATACTATGGGTGGCATTGTGGTCTAAACCACTGAGCCTTGGGTTTGCCCATCAGAAGGTTGGCGGTTTGAATCCCCGCAACGGGGTATGCTCCTGTTGTTCTGTCCCAGCTCCTGCCAACCTAGCAGTTCAAAAGCACACCAAAAAGTGCAAGAAGATTAATAAGTACCGCTCCGGCAGGAAGGTAAACAAAGTTTCCGTGTGCTGCTCTGGTGTCGGTGTTCGTTTGTGCCAGAAGCGGCTTAGTCATGCTGGCCACATGACCCAGAAGCTGTACGCCAGCTCCCACGGCCTATAAAGCGAGATGAGCGCCACAACCCCAGAGTTGTTCGCAACTGGACTTAACTGTCAGGGGTCTCTTTACCTTTACTGTACTTTAGGATACTGCAGCTGAAATAGCACTGACTAATTTGAACCCACTCAACCCCCCCCCCTATCTTGGACTATTACACCACTGCATATATCATACTTGAAAGAAAAGAAAAAACCAAGAAAGGATGACAAGCTAAAGAGAAACAGTATATAATTTTTATTCTTTGCAGGAGGGTGAAGGCTGATGACTGTGTCAAATCTGTTTCCAAGAATTGCCATGTCCAAGCTTGCCATGTCAACATTTAAAGGGGAAATATATTAGTGCAGAGATGGATCCTCTTTTTCAACTCCAGGGAAATCCTGAAGGTGCAAGGGGTTCATGCCAGTGGCCACACACATTGACTAAGAAGAGGCAGGCTGCTTATACACACATGCCATGGGAGAGAAGCACTATGACAACAGACACATTTGTTAATTTTGGATTCTGTCTCATTTCTTGATTCCTAAATTCAGTTTTCCAGAATTCCACAACAATTCATTATTTTAATGATATTTGGAAGTAATTGTGCTGTGCCCGGGGGTAACACGAGAACCTTGGTCCAGGTCCATTCCAGAATCTAAAGGTTCTGCTAGGAGTCAGTCCGACAGGGTCAAGGCAGAACACGAGGCAGAAAACCAGGCAAGGACAGGTACAGGATCTGGCATACAGCAATGTTGCTCCCGCAACCTGGGGCGGGGTCTGACAGCCTTTTATCTTTGTTGGGGTAACGGCCGGTCCTGATCCCCAGGCGACTCACCTCCCTGTTTCGCTCGAAGGTGAGCACTCCTCCTGCAAGTACTCAGGTCTCTCCTTCTCTCAGACCTTAGTCTCTGCAGCTAGGGAGACGTCAGGGGCTGCCTCAACCTCCCCTGACCAAACCGGTAGTGGAGCAGCTGTAAGTGATGGCCCAGCTGAAGGCAACAAGCTAATCCCCGCATCTGGAGCCAGGACAGGCTCAGGGACCTGACTCGGCCCAGTTGGTGTTTGTTGCAAGGGAACCTGTGCAGACTGGGACACTTCAGGATCAGGCCCCAGACTTGGTTCAGATGATAGGCAAAGGATCCAGTGCAGACTGAGACTCCTCTGGTTCCGAGTCTAAGCCTGAGTCCCAAGCCATCACAGTAATACTGTCTCCAACCCTCGGGGCAAAGCATAACTATCATGGCTACTAGGCACGGATAGCCTTATCTTCCATTAATATGTCCAAACGTCTCTGAAAGCCATACAAATTAGTTGCCAGTTCCAGCAAGCACTTCTTACATTCTTAATTTTGCACTCAAAACCAAAATCTGAAATTTTAAATAAAGTATTACTAGATATTTGGACATTACCATGAACATTATACGACTCATCTCTTGTTCCTTGAATGAAACCTGAAAAAGGTGATCCTGTATGGGTCTACTCAGAAGTGAACTCTGCTGAGTCCGGTGGAGCTTACTCCTTGGTAAGTGGGTGTAGGTTTACTGACTGAGTGGACGAAGTCTCTTCAATACAAAATAAAACAAAAGATGGTGAAAGGAAATCCTATAACACTTTCTTCTTCTTTGGGAGTGGGGAAATGCATTTAGTATTTCAGGAACGTCAGGACACTGCTGCTTATTTACACATCTTGGCTATCAAAATCTGCTATAAGATTGTCACTCCCAGACTAGTTGCGCTGCAGAGAGCTTGCTGGGGAGACCACACATTACAAGGAACACAAAATAACTTTAGCTAGGTTTTAATAACATAAACAAAAACTCCTTTCACAATTAATGTATCAGTAAACAAGACCCATCGACCAACCGAACCACCAGTGTACTGAGAGAGCTAGGTGCTGCTCTTTATATACTATACCCAATTGCTGACACAGCTTAATTAACACAACTTAGCAGCACCTGCCATACTGTTTCACGGCTGTAAAACTAGGTCACGTTATTTGCTCTGGCCCTTAAAGACATACACATCTTGTGGAACAATAATGAACCTTCAAATTTAAAGAGACCATTCAACACCTAAAAGTTGAATTAAACGTTAAAACCATTGCCCATTTATTTTTGGGCAAGCATTGATGATATTTTTGATTCTGCCCTGCATTTATTTGGTCCTAAAAGTGGCAGGTGTGCCAGTGGAGACTTGCAGAGGTCATTGAAGCCCTGACACCAAAGAATCTGATCCACCCACACTTCAAGTTCTCATTTAAATTGGGATTTTTGTTCTGTGATGAGTGGCCAGTTCATGATGTTATGGCCCACCCATTTATCTTTATAGTTCCTTTCTAAGGACACCATGATCTCTAAGGTGTCATTAAAAGGATCAAAGGAAGAATCTTCTCCACCCTGGAGGAATCCAGTAAAGGTCCACATCTATTCCTCTGTGATTTGGGGCTCTGCAGGAGAACACACCTTTTGATACCAAGATGTCCATCCCAAGTCAAGTACTTCTTGCAATCTGTGTTTTCCTGTTCCTCACACCTGGAGGTATGTTCTTTTTGCAAGAGCTGGGAAAAGCACTGTCAGCCAAGGGAGGCAGGTTAAGTGCAGGTTGGCAGCCAGAAGTATGAACCAAACCAAATTTATGCTCTGTCCATAGAATCTGAACTAGGTCAGTTAAATGGAAATTCTTCTTTTCTCTCCCTCTGTTGCACCTTAATGGAAAGACTGTTGCTAGGTGGCAATTGAGGGAGAGGGTGAGCCAAGGGCAGCTGTTGTTGCAGTGAAGCTGATCAGAGAATCAGAGAATCTTAGAGTTGGATGGGACCCAAGGGTCATCTAGTCCAACCCCCTGCAATCTATGATGGAGAGGCCCTGCTTCACATCACTTTCTTTACTGCAGCCTGTTAGAATCTGTTCAACATTTTATGTATTTAAGCAACTCTCCCTAATATTCAAGCAGGGAAACTGACTCCTTTACTGGGTAGAGATACTTTGCAAATAGAAAATAATACTCAAGATGTGGGCAAGCCTTCTGTAGCACAAGAAATCTTTAATAAAAACTATTTGGGATCAATTCTTTAAAGAACAAGCCATGAAAAATCCACCCAGCTTTGCAAGCAGAAAGTCCTTCAGAAGTGGTCTGGGGGCTTTCTCTTTCTCCATTTCTCCATTTAATATTTTACAGTGGCTTAGGGAAATTCCGTGGCCATTCGGCTATTACTTTTTAAAAATCTTGTTAATTATTCTGTATGATTTCTGCTGTTTTCTGTCTTATTATTTGTGAAGTATTTCTGATGCTCTATTACCCTATTGTCATTCATTGTTTCTAAGACACTTTGGGGTTCCTTTGAATGAAAAGCAGCATAGAAATATAATCCATCAATCAAAGCAACCCTCCAATATTCACAACATTTGGGTTTTGTCTTTTGGAGCAGATGCTCGCCTCTGTGCAAAATGCCTAATTATGATACCAGGAATACCATGCAAACACCAAACATGTGAAGTTGGTGATGGAGGAACCTGTGTTGGCATCACCACCCTCGAAGGTAAGAAACAGCTGCAAAGGTTGTGCCTTGTTTGGGCTCCATGGTCCACATTCCCCTTCTGCTTATTTTCCATTTCTTTCAGCTTAGTGATACAGCAATGGGGAATAATTTATGGAAATGCCTTTGTCAGAAGCATAGCTTCAAGCATGCAGTCTGAGCTTGTATGCAACAAGTTCAGACATTTCTTTCCTGACTGTTGCATAGTTGAAGAGAGTGTTAGTGTAGAAAGGAAGAGAAGGTCTTATTTCCCCCATCACCCAGTGGCGTATCAAGGTCAGGTGGTATCACGTGCAGAAAATTTCTTGTCAACCCCCCCCCCCCAAGCACATTGAAATAATTAAAAGAAGGACAAATAAGATACTTACATCACCAGAAAAGAGGGTGTATGACCCAATTCTATAAAACACAGCTCTCTGGTCTCAAACCCTCCATGCATACTTATGTCTCACTGCAATATCCCACTGTATGCATGTGGGTACCACACAATACTCCACTCCACTCCTTCCCATATGTGCCTCCTAAACTTGTTTGTGTGTTTCTCTCTACATTCTAGTGCAGATTTAGGGGCTGTTGAAGAAGTGGAGAGAGACATGTGTACCTGTATTCAGAATAGCTTTGTTTCCCCAGAGTAATAAACGTTGCACTCAGCTGCATTAGTAAAGAAAAAGCATTTTATATGCATTATAACACTGTGACACTGGATGGCACTGTGGAGTCCCATCTTTCTCCAACGTGATTTCCCATTATAAAGTTTACAACACATTTTCCTAAAATGTTTTGTGTGTGTGTGTGTGTGTGTCTGTGTGTGTGTGTGTGTCTAGATTCAGCCCTTGTGTGTTTTTATTCTTTCAGCCATCTGTATTACCAGGTTTTTTAGTGGAGAGCACCTTGGATATTTTATGTGAATTCCAGTTAATTATTGTGGTAACTGAGGGTGAGAATGATACATGTCTTCACTCTTTTCTCTTTTCCTCTTTCTTCCTCTTCACACATTGTCTCAGATGGGGTGTTTAGAGATAAAATACTCGATTGTGCGTTGAAGGATCTGGTGAACTGTGATATGCCTTGTCCTAATCAAAATGGTATCCGTCGGGAAATCAAATGCTGCGATGATTCTGATTTCTGCAATGCAAACTTTTAAAATAGGCCGAGAGTCACCTCAAGATTCTACCTTCCTAAAATAATAAACATTTATTGTTCCCCCTCAGTTTGTCAACCCTTCTTGTGTTTTCCTTTCTTTCAAATATGCTATATGCTGTGGTGTAATGGTCCAAGACAGGGGGGTAAGTGGGTTCAAAATGGCCAGGACTATTTTGGCTGCAATATACGATAGCAGCTGAATCAGCATGAAAGGGGAGATTTTTGCTCACTGTATTCTGTAAAGTCAATCATTTAGGAACACTTGAAACATGAGGAGCTTGGATTTCAAGAGAATGGTGAGCAAGTGTTGTTATGCACAATGTGTCGATTTCTTGGTTAATCAAAAAGAATTCACTGACTCTATATATCACTTGCTCTCATTTCCTCTGCTTTCAAAACGTTCATCAACTCCCTATTTTTTTTAATCAAAACTCATGTTTCAAGCCATCAATTTAGCTTCCTATTACACAGCTCCTTTTGGCTTTTTCGAGTGGGATCTATGAACCACTGGCTCAGACTGTCCAGATCCTTCCCCTCTCCCCACTCTATCCCTTTCAACACTAAGAATTCCAAAATTTAATTTTTCTACCTATATACTGAAGGGATGCGGGTGGCACTGTGGGTAAAACCTCAGTGCCTAGGACTTGCCGATCGTATGGTCGCCGGTTCGAATCTTTTGGTCCCAGCTCCTGCCCACCTAGCAGTTCGAAAGCACCCCTAAGTGCAAGTAGATAAATAGGTACCGCTTTATAGCGGCGTGGTAAACAGCGTTTCCGTGTGCTGCGCTGGTGCTGGCTTGCCAGAGCAGCTTCGTCACGCTGGCCACGTGACCCGGAAGTGTCTTCAGACAGCGCTGGCTCCTGGCCTCTTAAGTGAAATGAGCGCACAACCCTAGAGTCAGACATGATTGGCCCGTACAGGCAGGGGTACCTTTACCTTTACCTTTACCTATATACTGACGCCTGCCAACTTTTAAAATTAAATCTGGTGTTGTGGGTGATGCAAGTCTGTTTAAGAGTTCTGATACTGTGTTATATATAACAACTAGGCATTTGTTTTACAAGACCTCACTCCTAGTGGAACATTGAAATATGTTTTATTTTTTCTTAGGCCACATTCGCACCATGCATTTAAATTACTATGATACCACTTTAAACAGCCATGGCTTCCCCGACCCCTAAAATCTTGGAGTTGTCGTTTATTTTTATTCCATTTTTTTAAAAAAAACATTGTTATCGCTTTCCAAAAATATAAACATTAACAGAACAATTGGTTTCCCCCATTCCCACCACCTCTCCCTGGAACAGAAGACTAATGAGTCAGATTTTCCCATAAGTCCATGGGAATATTTCATAAAGGGGTAACATATTTCAACAAAATTATCCAGATCAGATGCCTTGTTGAGACATGTACTCTCTTCGTTAGTTTCTCAGACAAAGCAATTGTCCATCCCCCCCCATTGTCTGATGTGTAGGTGATCAATTACTTTGCTATGAGTAATTGTGCAGCCACCAGAAGAAAATCAAAAAGTTCCTTGTATAACAAATTAAGTTGAATATCTGTTAATAAGCCTAGGCTTGGATTACATTATATTATATGTCCTGATCCGTGATTTTGCTTATTACTGTACATACTCTTTCCCAGAATGGTTGTAACAGCTCACATGCCCACCACATATGAAAAGTCATATCAGTTGCCCTGTAGTTTATTAAGGGTGCTGAGAGTTGCTTGTAAACTCTCCTATTCCTTCCCAGAGCTACAATTCCAGAGTCGTTTAACAATCAATCCTTCTTCTTAGGGAGCTGTGGCAACTTTAAAAAACTACCATTCCTAGGATTATTTGGGGAAATCTATGACTATTTAAAGTGGTCAAAACAAAAAAAATCCTTCCAGTAGCACCTTAAAGACCAACTAAGTATGACAACTGGTGTCATATAGTTTTAGATGTGTGGATTCAAGATTAATGAATTTCTTCTTCTTCTTCTTCTTCTTCTTCTTCTTCTTCTTCTTCTTCTTCTTCTTCTTCTTCTTCTTCTTCTTCTTCAGATTGCAGTGCTCACATAAAACATTTTATCAGTCTTTTATTAATCAGTCTTGCCAGCAACTCAGGTATAGGGTCTTTTCTGTGCAGGATCCTGAATAATGGAAAGAGCAATGGATCCTTCAGCTCTCTTCCACTGGAACCTTCAAAACAAAACAGAGAATGGGACTGAATGGCAGACATGCACCCCTCCACTGTTCCTGCTGTTTTTTAAAACCTTATCAGTTAATCTTTTCAGATTGACTCTAAGCATTCATTGCCCAATAACATTAAACTCTCCCTTTAGGTTATTCATTGCTTGTTGACAATGCTAGAAGTATTTCTGAGGATGCGGAACACTTTTTATCAAATACCAAATCCTTTCTGCCTCTCACTTCACCTCCTGCTCCTGAATTTAATTACTGGTAACTAGCAGAATGGAAAGAAGTAAAATGGTAGTTTAGGGAAAATGTCATTGCTTAATTGAGCAGTCCGCTATACAGAGGTTGCCAAAATAAGTGGAAGCATTAGATTGTTGTAATGAGACTGGACTGTCATGACTGAGAATGAACATCTCACCAGGGATTTGGGTAGATTAAACATATGGGGGGGATTCAATGCAGTTCATAGCAATGAGACCCTAGGTGTCAATTCCCCATCATAGAGCCAGGCTCTACCAACTTTAAAACATATGGAGTACATTAATTCTAAATAGGAAAGCAATCTATGGTGTGTGGGTCACAAATTATTAGGGCATGGGACAGCCCTAAATTATTAGGGCATGGGACATGCCCTAAATTATTAGGGCATGGCACAACAACCCAACAGCGGGGCATTTTGGTTAACACAAAACCATGTTGCTTGTCACCAGGCAGTTCTGGTGGCCAAGGGTAAGGGAAGATGTACGGGAATATGTACGGGGGTGCGACCACAATGTTTTTATTCCTTCTCGACAGGTCAGCCAAATCTCCGTAGTTAAAACTAAGATCCAAAAGATATTTCAGGACGTGTTTCAAAATTCCTCCAAATCTGAAGGTCCCCACAACTCCAATCTCCTCCTGACCCAAGTCCAGGTCCCAAAGGTCAGTAAATCCCTGCATGAGGGGATCTATCCAACTTTCCTTCTCCAGTCCAAGCAGGGCTCCAATCCTCAAAATCTGACTTTTTCTAGATTCAATCATAAAGGGCATCAACTTATAATCATCAAATTGCCTCTGTAAGGCTGGGGCTCTCTCCCTCTCCACTTGTATTACTTTAGGTTCAACAACAACAACTTTCTCCTTCGCCTTCTCCACAATTTGCCATGTCAAAGTAGATTCCTGTATCGATTCCGGAATAGTTTCTGTATTGATGTTCACTTTTTGTCCCAAATTAGTCACTTTTTGTCCCAAGTTATCAATTTTGATAGTCATCACATCCGTCTTCTTGTGAAGCTGTTCCAATGAATCATTTATCTTACATAATGCAATCACTATGGCTTCTTCTGTTGACATTCTTAACCAATCCAAGGTCAATCCCTGATTCTCACAGTTTTTTTATCTTGCAGCTGGAAATTCCCCCAGCTCAACTCTTGTAACAGTTTCAAAGGCTCCCTCTAGAGGGAAACAGTTTCTATTTGTATCAATCCTTTCAAGCACAGTTCAAGCAATAAAGTTAGTTTCAATTTTCAGTTACTTTTACTCCTTTTTAAACGTAGGAGACAATGGAAACAATGTATTTCTCTTATTTAACTAGCTGTCAACACACATTCTATTCACAGTCAATGAACTTTCCCAAAACGTCAGTCTTACTAGCAGCCCGTTTCCAGGTTCAGAGCGGTGGTAATTTGACTTTCTTCACTCTCTCATGCAGGCTTACACGATCCAAAATTTCCCCCCTCTTCTCCTGCTTCCAAGGGGGGTTTAATGATTTTAGCCGATGGAAATTTAATCCTTTACGGAAGACTTTCCAAGACTTTAGCTTGCAGCCTCTTTGCTTCAATCTATTTACAAAAAAGGGAAGGCGGACTTCCTGTTTGAAACCTCCCCGTTTTGATGCCAAATTAGGACATTTAAAAATCCAATTTTCCGTTCTACTCACGGGTAGTTGTTTAAAATCAAATTGTCCGCAGGAAAAAGTCAGCGCTCTCCGGCAACAGCAATGTGGCTTCACTCCGTGAAAGAAGCAGTCAATTTGAAGCACCGTGCCGCTCACCCCACATCGCTCCGGATCCCCGAAACCGGGTTTCCCCGCGAGTAGGGGAGGCGCAAAAAGTGCCAGCCGAATCCCACGTTCACAGGCTTCTCCCGCCTGTGATTTTTAGTGGGTCTCTGCCTTCGCCGGGCTGGCCAGACCCTGATTTCCACAAAGCAAATTCCTCCCAATCAGAGGAATTCCCCCATTGCCGGAGGCGCCAACCCGGAAGTGCAACTCGAATGTTTTGGCTCCCGAACGCGCAAACCCGGAAGTGAGTGTTCCACTTTGGAAATGTTCTTTGGAACCCAAACATCCAGCATGGGTTCTGTGGCTTCTGATTGGCTGCAGGAGCTTCCTGAAGCCAATCAGAAGCAGCGCCTTGATTTCTGAACATTTTGGAAGTCAAATCGACTTCCGGAACGGATTCCATTCGACTTCCAAGGTACGACTGTACAGGGGAAATAGCCAACAGTGAAACAAATAAATTCTCTGAGAAGGCCTGCTGAAACAAATATCTTTTGGTGTCAAAAATATCAAAATGACAGCACCTGTCTGATTTCAGTAGGCACAGTGTTACAAAATACTGGTGCCACTACACACAAACAAGGGTAGCCAATATGGTGTCCTTCAGATGTTGTTGAACATTGCCCACCAGCCGCAGTCATCATGGTTAGGAAGGATGGGAGCTGTAGTTCAGCAAAATAAATAAATAATGGCTACCCCTGGTGTAGAAACTAAATGAATTTTTCATGAATAGAAAGCAGAAGGAGCAGTGATGTACCAATAGCTGGGTGAGAGGAGGTGGCCATTTGCAAAAGGTGGCCAACCTCACATACTGTTGTATACTTACGCAGTCTGTTCTGGGATGAGAAGGCTGTCTCCATTTGCTAGACACAGGGTATTACTGTCAGCAGTAACAACAGATGTTCCTTCCTGAAAAGGCAGGAACAAAAGACAGGCTTTTAATTCTTCCTGGACTGTCATTAGCAGCCACAAACTAGGAAGTATATCTTAATGAACTAATCAGTCAGTCTAACCAAAGCATCAGTAATCTAGTGATCTGGGAAATAAACAAATCAATTAATTCTGTAAAAGCAGGGCTTGTGACCCAAAACAGTCATTAACAACTATATGCCACAGGCTTGATATATATCCTTGGTTCTCCTCTTTCTGGGACCTGAATAAACTGAATGGTCATTGGGACAAGAACCTAGATTTGGCTAGTGGTGGGAGATGTTTCATTTACTACGGTGTTTCTCACCTTTTTTTCAGTCCATGTCCCCTTTTAGCTAACATAAAAAAAGATGCCACACCCCCTTCAATCCCAGTTCACATAATTATTTAATTTGAATTTTTCACATGGGTTGAAATTTCCTAACTTTAAATTTGTTTACTTATATTGTACATTACCAAAACAAAAAAACAAAAAAATTCCACTCTCACAAACACTCCACACCAAGTTCGTCGTATGCCCCTGTTGGTTGAGAAAAAACTGATTTAGTGCATCACAAGTTGTGCAAACCTTGTATGCAGTGAAAAGGTTCTCCTTTGTTTTGATCAGTTTAGGGCTCATAACTTGCAGGAGACCAATAATGACCAATAATGACCACATTATTGAGACCAATAATGTGAGTCGATGTAGAAATTTGGGGAAAAGCTGTTCACTTCTCCCTGGAATTCTGTAATGATAGCTGATCTTTTCATTTGTGGAACTATTTGATTTCAAACAAACAAACAAACAAACAAACAAACTGAGTGAGGCTTAACCTCCACAGTAAAGCCAACAGAAAAACTCCCCTGCTACCCAGTACAGATGCACTGTGAGGAGCAGCAATCAGACTGAGTTTTGCAGCCCACAGCTCCACATAATGAAGCTGTCTTGAGGCAACCCACCAACTAAGCTAGCAGTGTGCTGAAAGATATGTCAGCCTGAAAATACGCCACTTGGTTGTTCGAAGTATTTTTTCAGTCTTCTCATCAGATCCTTGAAATACTTTCCAAGACCTGAAAAGTTGCTCACCAAGCCAACAGGGACTAGACTGACATTGTGTTGTTGTTTAGTCGTGTCCGACTCTTCGTGACCCCATGGACCAGAGCGCGCCAGGCACTCCTGTCTTCCACTGCCTCCCGCAATTTGGTCAAAAACATGCTGGTAGCTTCGAGAACACGGTCCAACCATCTCGGCCTCTGTCATCCCCTTCTCCTAGCGCCCTCCATCTTTCCCAGCATCAGGGTCTTTTCCAGGGAGTCTTCTCTTCTCATGAGGTGGCCACAGTATTGGAGCCTCAGCTTCACGATCTGTACTTCCAGTGAGCAATCAGGATTTCCTTCAGAATGGATAGGTTTGATCTTCTTGCAGCCCATGGGACTCTCAAGAGTCTCCTTCAGACTGACATTACTTCAAGGAAAACCATGAATAC
The DNA here is from genome assembly GCF_964234715.1 of Podarcis melisellensis. Taxonomy (NCBI): domain Eukaryota; kingdom Metazoa; phylum Chordata; class Lepidosauria; order Squamata; family Lacertidae; genus Podarcis; species Podarcis melisellensis. The sequence continues at coordinate 22,894,777 of NC_138530.1, read as the reverse complement.
GCTACTAAAAAGGGCTCATGTCTGTCTTGTAAGAATGATGAGCCATTTCATTCCTGTGAGGACTAATGGAGGTCTTGCATGAACAGAACTTTTCAAATGAGCAGGTAGGGAGAATGCTTTAACACTCAGGTTGTGCTTGTGGGCTGCCAATGGGACATCTGGGCTATATGGACTTTTGACCAGATCCAGCAATAATCATCTTCTATTCTTAAACTAAAGCACAGCCAGCATCAACAGTAGACTGGGTTCAGAGACTGCTGAGGAACCCATGGGTGAACCCCACTGCCTCAGTCCAACTGCAGCGATGACAAGGGTGTCCCAGCATCATCTGTAACCCCTGAAGTGAAAGACTTTTCTCCTGAGCCAGAGTCGAACCCACAGCTGGATCCTATGCCCATGGAGGCTTCACCCAGTGGGGCAGAGCAGCTACGCTTGCTTTCTGACAAGTGTGTTGTTATTGCTTGCCAGGAGGAAAACGGGCAAGGCTGTGGGGTAGGGTTGGGGGAGACATGGCCAAACACTGGATTGGCTTTGCAGCATGCCAGCCTCTATGCCACCTTGCTGCTCTCCCTCCAGATAAGCAACGGGCTACCCCAGAAGCTACCATAGCAGTTCTGTCCTACCTGTTGAGCCACTTCTGATCAGTGCACACACCTCATTTATTTCCATTGCTTGTTCGATGGAAGAATTATTGCCAGTGCGGAAACACCGGCTCCCTCAGCCTGAAGTGAGATCAGCGCTGCACCCCATTGTCACCTTTGAGTGAACTTAACCGTCCAGGCGTCCTTTACCTTTTTACCCTACTTACATAATTAGTGCGAAATGGAACTAGCATCACATACCAGCTGCCATAGCCATACATCTGCATTCTTTCCTCCCTCTTTGCTTATTCCTGGTCCAAAAATTATAACCTGGGCAACAAACCAAGAAAATGCAATGTGTTACCATGGGAAATATTTGTGTCAAAGTAAAATTATTTAACGGGACGCAGGTGGCGCTGTGGGTTAAAGCCTCAGCGCCTAGGACTTGCCGATTGAAAGGTCGGTGGTTCGAATCCCTGCGGCGGGGTGCGCTCCCGCTGCTCGGTCCCAGCGCCTGCCAACCTAGCAGTTCGAAAGCACCTCCGGGTGCAAGTAGATAAATAGGGACCGCTTACCAGCAGGAAGGTAAACGGCATTCCGTGTGCTGCACTGGCTCGCCAGATGCAGCTTTGTCACGCTGGCCACGTGACCCGGAAGTGTCTCCGGACAGCGCTGGCCCCTGGCCTCTTGAGTGAGATGGCGCACAACCCCAGAGTCTGTCAAGACTGGCCCGTACGGGCAGAGGTACCTTTACCTTTACCTTTTAAAATTATTTAACAGAAATTGTGAGAAGATGCATTAACCTTGCCAAAGGCCTTGTATACCAGAATGTAAAAACAAAATGTAACAGATCACATCTACACATTTCTCTCTCTTTACCTCTATGGTCTTTGCCCCTGTACTCTTCTGATCCTCCCACTAATAGCTTTGTGCTTTTATCCATAGCGCACACCACTCTTGGGACAGACAGTGTGTTTTCCTTTCTCCAGAGGCTTGCACTTGAACTTAATGGGAATCTTTTTCTGGACTTCAAACAGCTGTGATTCCTCATTTATTTTTCTCTTCTCATTCCTCTAAATCCCTGTTTAGCAGTTAGGGGCAGATCCCAATGGTTAACCTTGCTGGCACTGGTTTTTGTAGCAATGTTCTGCACATCTTGTCCCAGCTCCTGGAGCCTATGGGCACTTGGTTTTAATGATTTACTGCTTTTGTAAGTTGATTATGGTCACTTTTGTGAGGAAAGCAACATCATCAATAGAAGATGCATCCATGTGGGGGATTTTTCCGACATTGTAAACCACCTCCAATCAGACTTGATTATTAGAGGTAAATAGTAATAATGATAATAATTTTATTATTTGTATCCCACCTATCTGGCTGGGTTTCCCCAGCCACTCTGGGTGGCTTCCAACAAATAAAAAATCATAATAAAACATCAAACATTAAAAAATTCGCTAAACAGGGCTGCCTTCAGATGTCTTCTAAAAGTTGTATAGTTATTTATCTCCTTGACATCTGATTGGAGGATGTTCCACATGGAGAGAGCCACTACTGAGAAGGCCCTCTGTCTGGTTCCCTGTAACCTCATTTCTTGCAGTGAGGGAACCACCAGAAGACCATCAGAGCTGAACCTCAATATCTGGGCACAACGATGGGGCTGAGATGCTCCTTCAGGAATACAGGGCCAAGGCTGTTTAGGTCTTTAAAGGTAAGCACCAACACTTTGAATAAGTTATATAAATAGCTATTTTTATTTATGTTTAATGTTAACTGAAAAGGCACAACCGGTCTCTTCACATTTAACGTCACTTGTTTGGTCTCTTGATGACTAAATCAGTGTTCCTCAGAAGTACTGGTGTAAATCAGTTTGTGTATTAGCAGGAATCTGTATAGCTCCCTAGAACGGCTGTTGGACATACAACTGCTATAGAGTTTCTCCTGGTTCAGGGTTTGGGAACCTGCAGTCTTCCAGACATGGCTTGACTACAGCTGCCTTCATCTACTGGGAGTCCAACAGAGATTGGGCAGAGATTCCTCATCCTTGTCCAAGGCCAATAGAAGAGAGAGAATGGACATCTTCAGGCTAGATTATCCTTGAGGAACATTGCATATCCTTTATTCCCTGCCCCTGAATAAGATACAAAATAAGATACAAAAAACACTTCTACACAGGAGGCTGCCTGTTCACTTGAAAAAATAATTCACTCAACTCCTCCTTTTCAAAGTATTCATGTTTTTTCTACCTCAGTTTCAGAGCTGTCTCCAAAAAGTCTGAAGGATTTCTTCTGATCTATCTCTTCACGATGATCATTCAGCCAGCCTTGAAAGGAAAAAGGATCCATGACCTTGGCTTCGTTTAAGGGGAAAGGCATTTCTTTCAAAAGTTCATCTGAAAACAAAGAAAATCTAGAGGTAGAAAAGATAGATATATATATATTTCTGATTGCTTTACAAGCGGTGACAGGTGTTTGCCCATCAGAAAGCTTATTGCAAGAACATGTGATATTGTCATATTAATGCTTGGTGTTTCATATGGATAGAAAAGGACAAGGGCCAAATTTCAAATTATCTAACAGTCCACGACAGCTTCTCCTACTTCTCCTGCCCTTCACCAGCTTCTTTAAACCTGCTGCCCATTGGGTCTTTCAACTCCTGCTTTGTCATAAATAGAGACAACATTAAGCAGACACGTTTACTGCCACTACTCATTACCTTCGTACTGTGTGTTCAAATGCCTTCTAGGGATTCTCTTGGCCAATATGGAGCAAAACTGATTATGCAGGACTTCCAAATTTACTACCCTGCATTTCCTGATTGTTTTGAAACAGTCTGAAACACACTCTGCCCTTTCAAATCCTGCTCTGAGGTTCACAGTTCTGCACCCTGTGAAATTAACTTCAGTCTCTTAACTACATGCAAAGGTGAAATCTTCACCCACACTCCCATTTTCTTCTCCGAAAGCCACACGGTACTCTCAAAACACATCTCTGGGGTGCTTTTTCGGTAATGGTCCAAATAAGATGCAGAAAAATGCAACGTCTCTCTGTGGTATCCCAAGTAGTTATGAAGCACATTAGGTAAGCATCAGTAGTATAGTCAGCCAGGGGTCGTGGAATTGTGTTCATTTGGTCTACTTTAAAACCTTCCTGTATCCTGTATAATTGTTTTTGCAGATCAGGTTTAGATGTGAAGAAAAAAAAATGTACTGCACTGGGAATAGCAAAGACATGGCACCAAAATTTATAGTTTTTTTAAAAAACCCAAACAGATCAGAAACTTCTTAAAACTCTGCAGATCTCTGGCAAGAAAATGCTATTCCTGGTAACTGGCCTCTAAGGTCTTTTAATTTTAAAAACCCTCAGGCCAACACTTCATGCATGGTGGAGCAGCACAAGCTGGGCAGCTTCTCCCCAACACCTGCCTTCCCAATGCCCAGAGTCACTGTTAGTTCTGGGTAAGGAAGAGGCTTAGCAGAGGTAGACCAGTGCTCCTGTCATCATGTTTGCACCACACTGAACTCCCTACCCTACCCTGTGTCTCACCTTTCCTCCTCTCAGGAATGCTCAGCATTGGGAATGCAGGTGAGCAACGTTGCCCTGCCTACCCCAACCCCTCTGATGGCTCCTGCATCTAGTGGTGTCTTATAAGTAGAGATGGAGAAGAAATTCAGTTTAGTGAGGACTTGCAATGCGAACCTACCTGATTGGAAGTTCCTGAAACAACTTGCAAATCTTCAGGATTTGTACTTCTCTACATTTTACAATGCAGTTCCCCAACCAAACGACGCATACAAAAATGTGTATATTAAAGTGTGCATCAAAAGGCATATGTTCCTGAAAGCAACATATAAAATGCAAAATTGCTTTGCCAAAAAAAAAAATGTGTATGCCAGGCAAAATTGCAGATTAAAGGAGGAAATTTCACTAAAATGCTGACGAATTTTCAGGGAATTTTTATTTTAAAAAAACACAGAAAAAAATGAGAAACTGAAACAAAAAAGGGGCAGATTCACCCACCCTTATTCCAGGAACTTGTCATGTACATTAACATCCTTGCACAGCAAGGATGACTGCACTTAACTAAATGAACAATTGATGCAGAAAACAGATCACAAAGATGATGGTTTTATTCTTGCATCAACCAGCTATTTTTCTTGCATTTCCCTCCTAACTTTCATTCAAGGCTGCCCAGAGCAGCTTAAACCTTTCTCTTTCTCCTCCTCTCCTCCATCATTTTAACTCCATAGCAATCCTGCTTGGGTTGAGAGATAGTGAACTCACATGATAACATCCCAGGGTATAAAATGAATGGATGGCATGCATGACATGAGGTCACTTCTACTCAATCTTTAAAGAAGGCGATTAAATCTGTGTGTCACTCCCATTTTGGTGGCAGCCAAATGATTACCACTAGTTCTAGTGTAGCACCCAGTTAGGGGTGAACTAGGAATGGGGATCCCATGGCTTTCCAGATGTTTTGCTGAACTACAGCTCACATCATCCCTGAGCTTGCTGGTTGGGGGCTGATGGGAACCAGAGGACAACAACATATGGGAGGCTCACAGCTTCTCCATCCCTGGGATAGTAAGGTAAAGGGATGTCTGACCATTAGGTCCAGTAGTGACCGACTCTGGGGTTGCGGTGCTCATCTCACTTTATTGGCCGAGGGAGCCGGCGTACAGCTTCCAGCATGACTAAGTTGCTTCTGGTGAACCAGAGCAGTGCACGGAAACGCCGTTTACCTTCCTGCCGGAGCAGTACCTATTTATCTACTTGCACTTTGATGTGCTTTCGAACTGCTAGGTTGGCAGGAGCAGAGACCCAGCAACGGGAGCTCACCCTGTCGCAGGGATTCAAACCGCCGACCTTCTAATCGGCAAGTCCTAGGCTCTGTGGTTTAACCCACAGCGCCACCCGTGTCCTCCTGGGATAAAAGGTAAAGGTACCCCTGCCCATCAGGGCCAGTCGTGACCGACTCTAGGGTTGCGCGCTCATCTCGCTCAAGAGGCCGGGAGCTGGTGCTGTCCGAAGACACTTCCGGGTCACGTGGCCAGCGTGACGAAGCTGCATCTGGTGAGCCAGCACCAGCGCCGCACACGGAAATGCCGTTTACCTTCCAGCTATAAAGTGGTCCCTATTTATCTACTTGCACTTAGGGGTGCTTTCGAACTGCTAGGTTGACAGGAGCTGGGACCAAACAACGGGAGCTCACCCCGCTGCGGGGATTTGAACCACCAACCTTACGATCAGCAAGTCCTAGGCATTGAGGTTTTACCCACAGCGCCACCCACGTCCCATGTTCCCCTGGGATAAACCACTGTAAAACCCAATGCCTGTTGCTAAAATGCAATTATAGCATTTGCCGTTTTTTAATCTACTCTGTCTGTTGTGTTAAGCTTAAGAGACAAACTGGCTTCAAGTAGTCTAGCTTCTTTGTATCTAGAAATAAACACAAGTGGTTTTGTTATTGTTAATATAATAGAGGAGAGAGAAATACTCTCATAAGAGTTTTAAGGGGGGTGGGAATAAGCACCTTAGATAAAACTCAATAGCTCATCTTTTGCTTTGTAATACTCTTAACATGGAAGCCGCTCCGTGGGGCCGTGTGCAAACAATCATCCCTAAAAGCTCTCCTAATATTTCACCATGGGAATTGAACTGAACCACCATGAACATTTGCACAAGTTTATTGAAGCTGTCAGAGGAAGCACAAACACTCCAGACCAAAGTATTCCTCTTTCTTGTGAAAAGCTTTGTTAGAAAGCTATGTATTTTAATTTTTGAGATCCTGAAAAGCTCAGAGAAAGCTAGGCAATAAATCCATCACCCTGTTGTTTCTACCCTTTAATTCTGGCAGAGTCTCAGTTAAGAGAAAAAGAGAGAAGAAAGTTAACATTTCTCCTGCAGAAGTTATTTCATTTGGAGCAGAGTTTAAAGAGAGACGGTGGTTCTGTACATACCATACATTTAAATCACATCCACCACCATCCCCAAATCCTGGAAACTGTTAAGGATGCTGAGATTGGGAATAGTAGTTCTGTGAGTGGTAAACTACAATTCCCAGGATTCCCAAGGTCTGTGTGCTTTGAATGTGTCATGTGTGCACAGCCAGTACAGCCAGTAATAATAGGGTTGTTGTTTTTTGCTGTTAATTAAGCTTTCCTTAAGGGGGAAAAAACCACCCATATTATTGCTTGTTGAATAATTGCTTTGATTCTGAAATAAGTTTATATTACCTGGATTGGGTTTTCCAGTCTGATACTGCCTTGAGCTGAAAAACCTGGAATGGCAAATGTTAAAGGAGTAAAACTTTTCAGACTAATACAGGTAACCAAATTGTATGTCTGGGCGACATTACAAATGCATTCTTGCTTTCCCACTCCCTCTGCGAAAAGTGAAGCTACAGGGAACTAGGCAGAGAGCCTTCTCAGTAGTGGCACCTGCCCTGTGGAAAGCCCTCCCAACAGACGTCAAACAGATAAACAACTATTTGACTTTCATTAGACATCTGAAGGCAGCCCTGTTCAGGGAAGTTTTTAATGGCTGGTATTTCATTGTGTTTTTAGTGTTTTGTTGGAAGCTGCCCGGAGTGGCTGGGGCAACCCAGTAGGATAGTTAGATGAGCAGCAAATAATAATAATAATAATAATAATAATAATAATAATAATAATAATAATACAACTTGGGCCCATTAATTTCAGTGGGTCAGCTCTGAATAAAAGTTATTTGGATACAACACGATGCAATAAAATGGAGAAGACTTACTCTTGGATTATTGGGATAAGTTGTGTGCCAAGGTCTTCACAGTAAAACCATCTCTCAAAAAGGACATTGGTTGATTCTCCAACGTAGTATCTGACAAAAGGGTGGGGGAGGAACTGCATTAAGTGGCTGTATCATATAAAATGGAAGGCTGTGTTATTTTACTCTCTAAATGCGTTTCAAAATATTATGCACTGGTTAAAAACAAATAAACGTTTAATGGTTTGATTTGAACTTATCTGCACTGGGTAGGAAAATAAAATTCGGCACCACTGAGAATCTTGAAATCTGATTTCAGCTTAGATTGGACTTTAGTTAATTCAAATACATTGCAGCGCATCCTTGTCATTAAGCACAGTATTGTCTGCAGTGATGGGCAGAAGATCTCCAGGATTTGAAACTGAGGACATTTCTAGCCCAACCTTGAGACACCAGACCTTCTGTGTGCAAATATGTCCCATCCCACTGACTCTTTCCTCAATACGTTATTTACTACACATTGCATACTTGTTGGCATCCATCTGTCTAGAGAGACAGTGCAGTGTGCCTCCAGGGGTGAAGTCAAACCGCTGCTTTATCAGCACTGAAGTGAGCTCCATGGGATGTGTAGGATGTTACAGGAGGGGTAGTACCTATGGAGGGGGAGACACACATGCATTGTGCTCCTTATGGGCTAGTTTGTCCCACTTTGGTCTCCATCCTACACTCAGATCTCACCTGTGACTCCTAGAAGCTGCCAGCATGCGACAGCGGCCACACCAGCTAAACCAGGTGAGGGTAGTTGATGGGTCTCATACCCTCAGTGAGTTAGGGACTCCCCCCTGAATGTGTAGACAGGCTCTGCGACCAATGGAGGGTTCAATGTACAAGAAGGTGGTTTCTGCATGGGCTGTAGAAGGAAGTGAGGAGCAGATGGGCTGGGGAAGTGACCCATCGAGGAGAAGGAATACTCTGATCCTAAACCTTCGTTGCCTTGTGGGATATGGTTGGGAGAAGAAAATGCTAAGGAGTAAACCCTACACAAACCCAGAGTGAAGGCCCTAAGACAGTTGGATGGCACCTTGTACGCCTCCTTTTGGTAACTCCAGCAGCCAAGCATATTGCTCTACTTTCCTTTGGACCACATCAGTGAGGCCGAAAGGGGGGTCTTATCATCTGGGCAGCCTAGGACCTCCATACACACTGCCCAGGTTTGTGCCCCGGGGAGGTTACATATTGCATAAGTACTATATTTATACTACAGTATTTGTATGCCACTTTTTTTGAACCAAAATTGTTCTCAAAGTTGCTCAAGGTAATAGAGAAGATTATATTTCACCTGAGTCCATCGGTTTCAGTCTTTAATCTTTTCCTCTCAATAACCAATCCCACAGTGTTTGCGAATCTCTGAGGGGAATGTGGTATCCTGGCTGGTAGGAGGAACATCTGCTCAGAAAAAGAAAGAAAGGAAGTTGAAACAGTTGCCATAGTTCATGGCAGGAGTGGGGAACCTCAGGCTTGGGGGCCAAATCCTGCTCTATCTGGCCCTCAGAATTCCCCTCAGGCCATACACTGGCCTTGTTTCACCCCCTGAATGTTTTCTGGCTGGAACGTGTCCTTGAACTCTGATAATACCTCTTGCTTGTCTGGATGGAGGATACAGAGGTTGTATTGGAGAAATGATGGAGGGTATGCTATACACATGATAAGGGAGGACTTCAGGTGCATCCAGAGCTCATTCTGTTTGCTTGTTTTTCTTTTCATGCAAACGTTCCTATAGCTGAAGAGGTAAGCCACAAGTCAATGGAAAAGGTGGCTTGTTTCTTCAGCAGAGAGAACTATGACAAATACACCCTTGCTTTATGTGCATATTTCCCCCACCCATTTTCCATTAACCATTTACAAGGCTATGTTTACCTCTCCTTCTTTAATGTAGATATCCTTGTGTTTTCCATTCTCTATTATCTTCAGGCACATATCTCCTTCTAGCTGGTAGAACAACTACAGTGTAGGAGAGGGGAAAACTTAATTTAAAGTATGCATATCACAATGCCATATGTACAGTCTGCAAGGGATTCATGTATATTCCAGCGCCCGCACAATCAGTTTTGGAAAACTGAACTGTGGTTTTAAAAATTCAATATGAGGGAATATGCTGACATCTATTGGATACATGGAAAACTGCAAGCTATAAATGCTAAGATCAGGCATAGGCAAACTCGGCCCTCCAGATGTTTTGGGACTACGATTCCCATCATCCCTGACCACTGGTCCTGTTTGCTAGGGATGATGGGAGTTGTCGTCCCAAAACATCTGGAAGGCCAAGTTTGCCTATGCCTGGGCTAAGATGCTCGCTTTAAAAAAAATAGCTTAATGATAACAGTCCCCTATTCCTCTATCAGTCCTAGCCAGAGTAGCCAATGATCAAGCATGATGGAAGTAGTAGTCCAACAACATCTAGAGGGCATTGCGTCATAGATAGTGCAAGCCTATGTAAGGACATTGTACCCAAATCACTAAATGAAAGACTTCCCAATGGGTTACCTCTTCTCCTTCTTCAATATGATAATCCTTCCTTTGGTTTGGCCCACCAACAAACATTACATTGAGCTGATAGCGGTGCCTGCAGGGTAATAAAAATACCAATTTTTAACAGAAACCTATGATAAGTTAAGGCATAAAAGGATAAAAGAGTAAAGACTCTTCAAACCAGCATTTTTGTATGCAACCTTGCCTATTTGCACAATATTGCATGGCCGGCTTCCCTGAATAGCATATCCACATGCTATTTTCATTGACAGGTGCACTTTTATGCAATTTACTTGGTCAACAAACTACACTGCAAAATTTGGAGAAGTTCAAATTTCAAAGGATGCTCGTGTATTGTTTCAAATGGTGTAAATTAGTGAGTTTCACCTCTACATGAGAAATGAATCAAATTTCTCCCACATTCCTGCTTTCTAACATTCAGAGAGGGAGCTTGCAAAATTATGAATCCAGTGAGAGCTGAGTTGTACTTTGAAGTTTTCACCATCCCTCTCCCCAAGCACTGTGATTGGATAGTGTTCAGTGAGACTTTAGCCCTCTCTGGGTTGGGAGATAGAGCTCTCAATGAGCAAAGTCCAACTTCCCAAACTGGCATCCACCTAATATGGTGTTTTGCAACACTGGGGGGGGGGATGGGGGGGCAGCCAGCTAAGCTTAGACAGAGTTCCAAGCTCCAAACAGGCTCAAATCACTCCCAATTTACTCAGAGCAAGTCAGAGCAAGTTGGAGTGGCCTCAATTCAATTCAGATTCAAGCTGAATCTTCCCGAATCTTCCTGCATCAGTGGGATTCAGCCGAAGTGGTTGCACAGCCCACCTCTGAGCTATCCTAAAATTGTTGTTGCACTTTGATGATGATAATAATTACTATTATTATTTATTATTTATACCCCGCCCATCTGGCTGAGTTTCCCCAGCCACTCTGGGCGGCTTCCAATCAAGTATTAAAAACATACAGCATTAAATATTAAAAACTTCCCTAAACAGGGCTGCCTTCAGATGTCTTTTAAAGAGAAGATAGCTGATTATTTCCTTCCCATCTGAAGGGAGGGCGTTCTACAGGGTGGGCGCCACTACCGAGAAGGCCCTCTGTCTGGTTTCCTGTAACCTCACATCTCGCAATGAGGGAACCGCCAGAAGGGCCTCGCGCTGGATCTCAGTGTCCAGGTTGAATGATGGGGGTGGAAATGCTCCTTCAGGTATATGTTATTTCCCACCCTCTTGGTGCCTAGAAAACTCAAACATGTTTTCCAGTTACTGTATATGACTTGCTTCTTCAAAGCCTGGAGTTCTTCTCAAAACCGCCTTGGTCCAGTATATCTGAAGGAGCGTCTCCACCCCCATTGTTCTGCCCAGACACTGAGGTCCAGTGCCGAGGGCCTTCTGGCGGTTCCCTCACTGTGAGAAGCCAAGTTACGGAGAACCAGGCAGAGGGCCTTCTTGGTAGTGGCACCCGCCCTGTGGAATGCCCTCCCACCAGATGTCAAAGAGAAGAACAACTACCAGACTTTTAGAAGACATCTGTTTAGGGAAACTTTTAATGTTTGATGCATTACTGTATTTTAATATTTTGTTGGAAGCCGCCCAGAGTGGCTGGGGAAGCCCAGCCAGATGGGCGGGGTATAAATAAATTATTATTATTATTATTATTATTATTATTATTATTATTATTATTATTATTATTATTATTCTGAACCTGTGTTTTATTTTAAGGTGTGAAAAATACTATTTGTGGAGTGTTGTACACTCTTACAACCTGCTGTCCACAGGCATACAACAAGTTTATTATCAGTGCATCTGTGAATGCCACAAAGACTACAAAGCATGTTTATTATCAAGAACTACTGTTTACTTAATGTTGACAACTATGGCTTTTAATCTGCAAAACAGCCTTTAGGTTTGATTGCTTCTGTTTCGGCCAGACATTGAAGACCTTTGACAGACATATACAGTATTTCACTCAAAGACCACAGGGAGCTGCCTTGTACCAAATCAGACCACTCAGTACTGTCTACACTGACTGGAAGTGGTCCTCCAGGGTTTCAGACAGAGGAATCTCCCAGTGTTACCTGAAGATGCCAGGCGCTGCACCTGGAACTCTTGGTATGCAAAGCTTTGCTGCTCTACTGAGCCGTGACTCTCCTCTCCTCTTTGATTTGCATAAGAATTGAAAACGAAGCATAGAACAGCGAATTATAGAATCATAGAATCTTAGAGTTGGAAGGGACCCCACGGGTCATCTAGTCCAACCCCCTGCAATGCTGGAATCTCAGCTAAAGCATCCATGACAGATGGCCATCCAACCTCTGCTTAAAAACCTCCAAGAAAGGAGAATTCACCGCCTCTCGTGGGAGTTTGTTCCACTGCCGAACCGCTCTTACTGTCAGAAGTTTTTCATTATGTTTTGTCAGAATCTCCTTTCTTGTAAGCCATTTCATTGAGTCCGACCCTCAAGAGAAGGAGAAAATTCTGCACATGTTCCATTAATAAAAAAACCACACACAAACCTATTAACTTACATGAGCTTATTGCATACTGGAGGCAAGAAGACAGCTCTGTTTTCTTCTAGCCATTTCTTTACGTTCACAAGCATCTTCTCCATGACTCTTGATAGCAAAGTGCGCCAAAGGAAGGAAATGAGTTTGCACAGCTCAATACATCATGCCTACTAAGTTTTGCACAACCTCCGTGAGCTGCTATACGTGGTTCTAAGCTACTTTGGAGCGACAGTGTCTGCTCTAACTGTACCCGCTTCTCAACAGAATGCCAGATCTCTCTGTGTTCAATCTTCCAAAGGTCTCTTTGTTGAAGAAAGGGTATCTCGGTAGCTTAGCCAATGATCAACTTGTGCAGGGATAAAGTACACAGAAAGCTGCTTCCTTTTCAAAAGCTTGCACAGTCATGGTAAAAGTGATGTGCCAGCCATGTGTGTGTGTTTTCTCTGAAGGCTGCTCTGCAAACCGGTCCTGCTGAATTAGCCTGATAGTCCATTTGGCTCAACATCCTTTTCTCACAGTGGCCAACCTGATGTCTATGGGAAGCTCAACAGCAGAACCCAAACTCAACAGCAATTTCCCCACTTGTGGTCCCCAGCAATTGGAATTCAGAGGCACACTGTCTCTGCCAATGGATGAAGAATATAGCCATGTTGTATTGCGTTTTTACTAATTTTTGTTGGGAGCCACCCAGAGTGGCTGGGGCATATTATTATTAGTAGTAGTAGTCACTGATAGCTTTTTATCACCCTCTTTGTCCTCTATGCGTGATATGTGAGAGTGAGCATCTATCCTATGTGTAACATACAAATGCGACAACACAGATGACAGTTTTCAAAGTGCCACAGGACTCTTATTATTTTCCTCTCCCCCCCTTTTTCTTCTTGATTAACTCTTTGGAACTTTTACGTTGTCAAGGGAGGTTGAATGCATGCAAGTTGCAACGTTTTGTCGGGCCTAATAAAGGTATGACTTGATTGTGGACTTTGGATTTATTATTTTTCTTAATACTCTCCTTTTTTATATGCGAGAGAGAGCAGAATTAAAAACACAAAACATACAACCAATTCCCCTTAATATATAAAGGAGAACAGGGGTGAGAAAGAAACTCAAGGATCCAGCACCATTTGGAGTCTTTATAACCTGATCAATTTCCATCCCAACTGGTTGCTGGAATAGCTCAGTCTGCAGAGCACAAGACTCTTAATCTCGGGGATGTGGGTTTAAGCCCCACGTTGGGCAAAAGACGTTGGGTTGGACTAGATGATCCTCGAGGTCCCTACCAACTCTATGAAGCATGATAAGAACTTTATAGTTTATATGGTAACTCTGTAGCTACTATATTGGTTTGCTTCCTGCCTATCGCCTTTTCATTTTGTTCCAGGGTCTTTCAGTTCTATAAGCCTGAGAGTAGCCACTGTTTGGGTGGGCTTTTTTATTATTGATCTGAAAGCCACTCTTGGCTTATTTTTACTGATCAGCAAGCCACTCTGTAAGCCTAAAGAGGAGCACAAAATGCTTTAAGTAAATAAAGAATTGATTCTGGTTACTCTGCTGATGCCACAGTCCAAGGCCTTGCTCTCATTTGCCTGCACTGATGAGATAATGAATGAATGACTGGACTGCCTGGCAAGTGGACTCAAATCAATACTAAAAGATACTATTAATCAATCGGGCTTTCTACCAAACAGACATATGAAAACATTGATTTAATTGAATATTTGGAATAAAGACCTAGCAAAAAAGTAGCATTTATGCTAATAGACGCCGAAAAGGCCTTTGATAACCTATCTTGGGCCTTTCTGCAAAAAACTATAGAACGATCAGCTTTTGGAGAAAAATTCTGTAGAGGTGTCAAAGCAATATATAAAGAACAAGCCAGTTTAACAGTAAACAACACCAAGACCGATATTACAAAAATTGAGGACACTAGGCAGGGTTGTCCACTTTCGCCCTTGTTATTCATTTTAACTCTCAAAATTTTAAATTCAGAATGAAGAAATGAAGATGAAATAAAAGGGATTACACTTGGGGAAAAGATATTTAAAATCAAGGCATTTGCGGATGACATCATTTTAACGATTGAAGAACCAGAAACAAGTGTCCCAAAAGCAATAGAGAAAATTCTAGAATTTAGCTGTGTATCAGGATTTAAGTAGAATATGACAAAGACAAAGTTAATGGTGAAAAACATGCAAGAGCAGGAACAAAAAGATCTACAGGGAAATAAAAAATTGCAAATTGTGAAAAAGGCAAAATATTTAGGTATAGAATTAACCATGAGAAATATCAATTTATTTGAAAATAATTATAATAAGGTTTGGAAAGAAACAAAAAAGGATTTTGAAACTTGGAGCAGATTAAAATTATCAATAGGAGGAAGAGTTTCCATAATGAAAATGAATGTCCTTCCCAAAATGCTCCATCTCTTTCAAACAATTCCCATAATATCTAGAGAAACATGTTTTGAGGAATGGAGGAAAGATATGACAGCTAGCAGGGACTCAGCTATGCAGCTGCAAGTGAAACGTTTTAAATGTGTTGTATCGTGCAATAAATATACAAATTTAACACTAGATGGCGAGAGTGAGCTATGCCAAATTTGATGTATTTTCCAAAACTTATTTTTTAAAAGCATTTTCACAATGCAGGGGGTTGGACTAGATGACTCTTGGGGTGCCTTCCAATTCTACAAACTCTGATCCTACTCCTAAGGTGTAAGCTCCCCCACCGGCAGGGAAAATTAGGGTTTCAGGGAAGGAGGTGCTGCTCTGAGGGGAAAGATCTGAGAAGGAAAAGACCTATTTCTTAGGAAAATAGGTATCCTCTCATGTCAAGGACTGTGGGGTCCTAGAACTGGGTGATTTGATCATTAGGGATAGAGATGACTGAGTATGAAAGCACCTTGTGAATTTATTCATCCATCTTTGAGATGAGAAGCAAAACTGGCATAGTGGATAACTTGCAATGTCCTCTGTGTTTCAGCACTGGAATGCACATCTTGAAAGAGGAGCGCGCACACACACACAGAGAGAGAGAGAGAGAGAGAGAGAGAGAGAGAGAGAGAGAGAGAGACACCCATCCTCAGGCTTTTTCTTTTCTTTTCTTTTCATTGCTTTGAGTATATTTTTAATATTGAAATTGTACCAAATAGGACTAATTTAGCTAACTAGCCCTGGTGATCATCTAATGTTTATTGGATGGATTTCCCCCCCTAAATTGATTTTGAATTTATTGTTATTCACATTTTCTACTGTATTTTCTACTGTTTTTGTTGCATCCATTAAGTGTTTTAGATTTGTTGTTAGCCGCCCTGAGCCCGGTTTTCTGAACCGGGAAGGGCAGGGTATAAATTTATTATTATTATTATTATTATTATTATTATTATTATTATTATTATTATTATTATTAAATGCAGTGGACATGCAGAATATTGTCTGCCCAAACAGAGAGTTTCTCCTCAAGATTGTTTCATAAAATGTATACACTGCCTGATTGCTAAAATACCTCAGAGCGGTTTGCAAAAGACAAAATGGTAAACTCAAGATAAATTCACAACCCTACTTTAAAACATACGTAAGTTAAAATACTAAAACTGTAAAATTATCTCAACTTTCTAAGCAACTAAACAGGAATGTTTTTAAGGAGGCTCCAGAAATGAGTACAGCAAATAATAATATTGGAGGGATGGGGGACCTGTAGCCCTCCAGTGGTGTTGGATTCCAGCTCCCATCACCCCTGAGCATTGCCCATGCTGGGTAGGACTAATGGGAGCTGGAGACCAACTAAATCTCGAAAGTTACAGGTTTCCCATCTCTGCCTTTGGAAGCGCTTGTTCCTATGACTTGCCCGCTTTCTGCACTTCAGGCAACAGGTGGCGCTGTGACCACGTGCCTGGGTGGGGAAAACTCCCCAGGCAAAACACAGGGAGAATGAAAGCAGTTTCTAAAAATAATAAGAGGCCTCTTGCCAAGCACTCACAAAGTTTGTTCCTCAGAGTGAGAAACAATAGGCCCACATTCCAGTGGTCGGGGGAAAGCCAGAGCAATAAATGGAGGGATAGGATGGGTTTTGTGTGTGAGTGAGACCGATATCTTCCAAAGCCAAGATTTTGGAAGCTAACTGATTGCTGGGGTGCCATGTAAGATGACAAGAGACAGATGGAAAGTGTGTGATTGTGAATGGCATTTTTATTTTGCTCCTCTGTGAGCTGAGCATTCTTCAGCAGGCCTGTTAGAATCGGCCCTGGAAATGGAATCTCCGCCTCTAGGGAACAGTGGGTCAGCACTCAAACATCCCTGCAATTTTATAACGTAAAGGATTTGATGGCTGCGTTCTGTGGCTATAGCCCTTCACATGTGCTGGGAAAGTGTTTTAGGAGAATGTATTTTCCTGATAGCGATCAAGGAAGAAAATAATATGTGGCGCTTACTTTTTAAAAGTTTGTATATTGGCGTTTAGCTTAAATCCAACATGGATTCTGTTATGTAGTGAAGTTCACCCTGGGCCAGCAGGGGGATACTTTAGATAGTTTTCACTCAGGTCTGTAGATAGTTTTCACTCAGGTCCACATCAGTTATTTTAGGCGGGAAACTCTGGGTTGTTGTTGCTACAATGTTGACAGCCGGCTGCCTATAAAAGCAGGCCGGCTGAGCTGTTTGCTGTTCAGTTTTCTGTTCCAGCTTACAAAATAAAGAGCAGCTTTGGAGAAATCGCTGTGTTGTCTGCCATGTCTACCCACTATTCTACACTGGCGACGAGGATGGGATCGGTGGACATCAGAGCACAGCCAGATGCGGCCATCCTCTGAACTTCACTACATAACAGATTCTTATTCTTCAATTGTGTTGCGCTGGAAAGAGTGAAGGCAGGGCTGTCTGAAGCATATGTGGTGCCGGGGGTGCAAGGATCCACCCCCTCCTCCAGGTTGCGCAGTCCCAGGCGTGCAGGAGGGCGGAGCCAGGTGGTCGCCTCAGTGTCTTGCTGGCTCGGTTGCCCCCAAACCTGCGGGGCAGAGCAGAAGAGCCTGCTCTTCCTCGGACTCAACTCTTGGGCCCCCGACTCTCAGCCTGGCAGCCCTGAGAGCCCAGCGCCCGGGTGCCCCGCACCCCTAGTGCCTATGGGTAAGACGGCCCTGAGTGAAGGCCTGACAGACTGGACACTATCCACGTAGTGTTCATAAAGAGATCAACCTGGAATAAGTGCAAACTAAGCCTGCCTTGCAGTATCAGCAGAGTCACTGGAATAAATTCTTTATTTACTTAAAGCAATTTACACTACTCTTTAGGCTTGCAGAGGGGCTTACAGATCAATAATAAAATAAACCACCCAGCCACATAGCATTGCACACCGGGGGCATGTAGTGGATTCACACAAGGGGGGGAGAGGCAGAGAGTAGACCCCACACCAGTTACACATTCTGCCACTACTGCATGCACATCCTATTGTTATCTGCAGATGAGTGTGAACTGCAATCCATATCTCAGTCATCTTCATTGCAAACGAGGTGTGGTGGGCGTCCTCTTGGGCGTACAATGTTATCCTTGTTTCTTGAAAAATCTGTAATGCTGAATTCATGGGGATTTTTGTTTCCAAGGCAGGGAATGCAGGGTTGCAGCCTTTAAAATGACCATTTTGCAGATTAAGGAACTGAGGCTTTAATCTTTCAACGACATTAAAAGTGATTCTTACTCCAGTCAGATTAGTCACTGCGTCAGGGAAAATGAGGATTGCAACTCAAAAGTCTCTAATCTGTCCTTGGCTTGAATAGTAGTGACAGAATATCACAATGGGGGAGAGGAGGCTCAAAAAGTAATATAAGTTTTGTGTGTGAAAGAGAGCGCATCATTTTTCTAAATTCACCAGCTAGTGAAATACAAAAATCAAGTTTTGCACCAGTTGCTGATGGCCTCGAGAGATAAAGGCAGGTGGGCATCAGGAAGGTAAACAAGAGAAGAAAACTAAGCTCGTGTGTGAAGTCTTTTGGACTCATCGAACCCTTTGAAGAGAGGTGGATGGAATCCATATAAACACAACATTGATTCCAATCAGATACAGAGCAGCATAAGAATTTCCACGCAAAAGATTTGTTAAAAAAGGAAGGTTTTAAAAGGTGCTGACAAGACAACAGAAGCAACGCCTGTCTGATATATGCAAAAGGAGAGACTTTCAGTCGGTAGATCCCTCCACACTAAAAGCCTGATTCCTATATGGAATAAACTTCCTGATGAGATTGTATCTGAGGAGATTTTTTATCCTGTGAACTGCCCTGAGACCTATGGGTATAGGGCTGTATACAAATTTAATTAACCATAATAATAATAACACCTGCAAGCTGCCCTCTCATAAGAGCACTGTGACTGGTTGGGTATAGAAGAGGTGCTGTGATGTTTCAGGTATCCTGGTCCCAAACTATTTAGGGCTTTGTTCACAAATATCAGCACTTTGAACTTAGCCTATTAGGTAGTTGGCAGCCAGTGCACCTGAGGCAGAAAATCCCACAAGCATCTCTCCCTGGAAGTAAAGATACAGTAACAATAAATCAAATATTTCCAGCATTTCAGTCAGGCAGAAATCTCCTCCAGGGAGAAATCCCAGCACACTTAAAACTCAAAAATGGAATGTGTACTCTGAGCACTTTAGAAGAATAGGGAATAATAATAATAATAATAATAATAATAATAATAATAATAATATCTTTTATTATTCATACCCCAGCCACTCTGGGTGGCTTCTAGCATAATAAAAGCATACCCAAAACAAAACGTCAAAAATTAAAAACTTTCTGATACTGGACTGCCTTCAGATGTCTTCTAAAGGTTTGAATTGTGCTCGGAAATGTACTGGCAGTAAATGTAGACCTTTTAGAAATGGTGTCAAATGTGATTGATTCATTGGTTGATGAAGGCAAAGGGGTGCAGAAACTCTGCCCTCTGGGCCCTGTTTGCGCCATGAGGCCATTTTTGCTAAGCTGTGCCCATGTGCCCCATACCTGGCATAATAAGTTGTCAGGTGCAGGGCAGGTAAGGATGTGGCAAAGCAGAGTTTGCAGTCGAGGGCGTAGAAATAGTATTGCAAAGGCTTTCCCTCAAAACAGCTCTACCTAAGAACATCCAAACATTGCAAGCTAGAAATCTTCCACGGTGTTTTCTTCTATGCTCTTGGCAACTGCGCCCTCTGCAAGAGGCCCAGTTCGTTTGCCAAGGCTGGGCTGGAATATGCGCACACAGACCATCCTTGGAAGCTAATTTTGCATAGATGATCTAACTGTGTTCCATCTCCAGCGTTTATGATTTCCTAAAATTGCAGCTGCCAGAAAGAGAAACTGGCTGCAACCTTTCAGGAATAATCGTCGCATGTGAAAAGAGTTCTGTGTTGCCGATGCCTAAATGGTAGGTTGGGGCTGTGGGTTTTATTATAATGCCATGCCTCTTCCCTTTCCCTCCCATAGTCACGAAAGTTTGCATAGCCAAAGGGGAGCCCAGCATGATGCTTGAGAACCATCTGCAGCTGCGGAGAGGGAAACTGTCGGAATGTTTTTATTCCTCTGGTCAGAGATCAGATCACAGTTTCCGCCCCAGTTTTTATTTATTCAGAAATATAAGTGGCACACGATGGGTTGCCGTGTGTGTATGTGTGTGCCTCTTGTCAATTCACAAGTGTCAATTCTGCAGCGTGTCTCAGACATTCATATTTCCATCAGTATGGAAATACCAGGAAGGTCAGCAAATCACACCCTGACCCTTCTCTGGGCAAAGTGAAAGCAAACAAAGCAAGGACTCCATTATGCAACAGCTCAGTGTTTCTCCAGGGCAGATTCCTTGCTGGACTTACAGAAGGAAGGTTGACTCCAAAGTCGTCATAGGTCAGGAATGAGCACATGGATTGATAATATGGACATATTAACTACATACAAACGAATTGCACGTCGACGCAAAATTAAAATGGATAAATATGAAGAAATCTGGAATGAATATTTAAGCGATAAGGCGGATAGTGGTGGGAAGTAGGGGGAGGAGAGAGGGGCGGGAAAATATTGTTAAAAATGTGTAGTCATAGGTATATTCAAATATGAACAGTCAAATTGTGTTATTATTGTTATTATGGTTTTTGTTATATGTGTCTTTTGCGGTTGAGGTTTGTATCGAAAAAATGATTAAACAAATTTTAAAAAAGAAAAGAAAAGAACCTGTGGCCTTTCAGATGTTGTTGGATTACAGCTTTCATCATCCCTAGTCATAGGCTATGCTGGTTGAGAATGATGGGAGTTAAGAATGTTGTTGTCCAATTCTGGCACTCACTAAAAGAGATATTACTGGACTTTTACAATGCATCAGGGTTGAAGGTGAACTTTTCGAAATCCTGTATGTTATGCTTAAATGTTACTCTGCATGAGCAAAATTACCTCAGTAGAACATTCAAAATGGAAACCTGCCCAGGTTGTTTCAAGTACCTGGGAGTCATTATCACAAACGAACTGAGACAACTCAAAAAGCCGAACTTTGATCCTTTAATGGGGCAGCTTAGGAAGGATTTACATTGCCAGTGTGAGCTGAATCTTACCTAGCAGCACAGAATAGCCGCAGTAAAGGTAGCGCTTCTACCTAAGCTCCTCTTTCTTTTACAGGTTTTACCTGTCTATCTTGAGAAGGATGTTCTTCATAAATGGCGAAAACCTTAGGCTGCTTTCATTAGTGGAAATAACAGATGAAGGGCTGGTGATAATGGGGGTTTGGGGATCCCCAGACTTTCATCATTATTGTGATGCCTGCCTGCTTAAGCAAGCCATTCAATTTTATAAGAGGGAATGAAAATGTAGAGTGGTCTCCACTGAACCTGAAAAACCTTATGAAACTGAAACACTACAGGGCATTTCTCAGTTCAAACGAAAGGAACTAAACAATCCATTCTACATTATTACTCTGAAGACTTGGAAGAAATGCTTGGGGTTTGGGCCAGTGGCAGAAGAAGTCTCTCTGGCACCCAGTGCAGAGTGCCAGGGGGGCGGGCGAACCATCCATAAGGACGGGGCGAACTGCCCACAGGAACGGAGCAAGCTGCCTGGTTGCACACGCAGAGGTTCATGAAAAAAGAGACACATTCAGAAGAAGAGGAAGAAGAAGAAGAAGAGGAAGAGTAGTAGTTTGGATTTGATATCCCACTTTATTACTACCCGAAGGAGTCTCAAAGCGGCTAACAATCTCTTTTCCCTTCCTCCCCCACAACAAACACTCTGTGAGGTGAGTGAGGCTGAGAGACTTTAGAGATTGTGACTAGCCCAAGGTCACCCAGCAGCTGCATGTGGAGGAGCGGGGAAGCGAACCCGGTTCACCAGATTATGAGTCCACCGCTCTTAACCACTACACCATACTGGCTCCACCACATTAGTGTTTGGTACCCATTTGCAGTGCATACTGTGGTTCACATGGGAGCAGTAAGCCTCAGAAATCATTATGTTACTGAGACAGTTATGGTCACAACCCTCTTAGCATGAATCTCCAGCTATTGTCTGTTTTATCCCCATTTTAATTGTGCTTTATACAGTTGACAATGGATGTATTGTTTTACTTACTGAAATATTATATGCTTTCTATATATAATTTTTATTACATTTTCTGTTTTACAATTTAGAATATCCAATTAAACAACCTTAAAATGTCAGCGACTTCCCTTTCTATGGTTCACTTAGTATATCATAAATCCCTGCATATTTTACATAAACTAAACTATTCAGTATTCCATTATTACATCTGTCAAAACTTGTTTACACTGTTGGATTTATCTTAATGCTGCCAACGTTTTCAAGTGTACACAATTTCCTTCCATATATTCAATAAACATTTTCCAATCTTCTTTAAACGTATGTTCTTCTTGTTCTCTTTTTCTATATGTGAAATCTGCAAACTGCACATATTCCATCAGTTTAAGTTGCCATTCTTCTAGTTGGTACCTCGCTTGTTTTATGCTTTCTACACATGGGATGCATAGTGCAATGATGATGTGATTATTTTTATTTCTTCCCTGCTTTTATTTCTTCCCCTGTTTGTTCAGCTGTGGTTTCTTCCAGGTTTCTTGGTGTCTTCTTAAATGTGCAACATGACATAACTACTTCTAGTGTTTTCCCAAGCCTGATACAGTTGGTTGGTTGCCTTTTGCCGAGAATGTGGAAATGCTGGACATGTTGCCATTCATTTATTTTACTAGGTGGTGAAGAGGATTTGCATGATGGTGCTGTCAGCAGCCATATGTTTCCCACAATAGCGGCTTTCACATCATACATTTAAAGCATTGTGGTACCACTTTCATGGCTTCCTGCAAAGAATTATGGGAAGTGTAGTTTGTCAAAGGTGCTGAGAGTTGTTGGGAGACTCCTTTTCTCCCTCACAGTTTGCAGAGTGGTCTAAACAATCGATTCCTCTTCACCAGGAACTCTGGTAAGTGTAGCTTTGTGAGGGGACTGGGGGTCTCCTTATAATTCCCAGTACCCTTAACAAATTGCAGCACCCAGGATTCTTGTGGGGGAGCCATGACTGTTTAAAGCTGAATGGTACTGCTTTAAAAAATGGTGTCAATGCGCCCAATGTCTAGTTAGGCTTTTTAAAAAATCTGGAAATTCAAGAAAATCTAGAAAAGGCAACTGTCGGCCTTCTGGGAAATGATACATAATGAACTAAAAAAGGTGCTGAGATTCACCTTACCTAAGAAACCGGAGGCCTTCCTTCTGGGCATGGTAGACCAGAGGATGGTCAAGAAAGATAGAACTTTCTTTATGTACGCTACTACAGCAGCGAGGATTTTGTTGGCAAAGCATTGGAAGACACAAAATCTACCCACATTGGAAGAATGGCAGACGCAGCTGATGGACTATATGGAGTTGGCTGAAATGACTGGCAGAATTCGAGACTCGGGAGAAGAAGAAACGGAGGAAGTTTGGGAAAATTTTAAGGACTATTTGAAAAAGCATTATAAGTTGTATGAATGTTAAAAAATGCTCCTTTCTAGGAAGGTATAGCTTCAGTATCGGCAAATTTCTGAATTGATAAATAAGACACTATAAGACAGAAGTGAGATAATGAAATATTTTTATTGTGTGGAAATTAAAAATTAATGCAATTGTACTGAAATGTTTACATCAGATAACACGATAAAATGGAAGATATATTGTTATGTATAAAATAAGTTAACAAATTGCTGAGGTTTTGGTTACACAGGGAATGCAGTGCTCGGGAGATGGGGGGAGTCCATTGGATCTATGGAAGTATGTATTTGAAAGTGGAAATTTGTTTATTAAAAACCTAATAAAATATTTATAAAAAAAAAAAAATAGAAAAGGCAACTGTCCAAGAGATGGCAGTATTGCACTCTGCATCTTCCAGTGACACCCTTCTTGCGCTAACAAAACCAGAGCTTTTTCTAAACTCATCCATGGCCCTCCTGGAAGCAACAGCCTGTAAAAGAAGAAGAAGAAAAAGAAAAAATTGAAACATTCTTGGAAAATGTTTTACAGAACAGATTCTAGCATACAATGCTAATTGTGTCTTTTTGGAGAGGGGTGGGATGGGAGATCACAGTTGTCAACTTGGAAATTCATCATTTGGGCCTTTCAAATGTCTTCCAAGTTGAAGCCCTGCATCTAAATTGAAAACAAAGTTGTGTATATGAAATGTCTGAAAAATGGCTCTGAGCACAGGAAACTCTAGCAGATAGCGGATTTAGATAGAGCACTCTCATCTGCAAAGTGTTAACCTTCTCCCTCTCTTTCTAAAAGATGTGCCTATCCAAAATTAAGATCATATGGGAAAGACCACAAGTCACTTCCCACATTGGATTTTATGGCTCCCCCTGCCCCTGCCCAGTGAGAACCAAAGAGACTTCAACCAATTTATTCCAGAATATCTCCTAACATTAGTGGAGATGGCTTTGGGGGAGACAGTTGCAAGTTGCAACCTGATTACAGGGTTACAGGGGGCCAACTATGCAGGGAGTTCAATTTCTACAGCAGAAACAAAGTTATAAAACTGGACAGTACCAGTTTGGAAATGGGAGGGGTTTCAATGTTTGAATATCCCTAGCACCACTAAAAGATACATCATGCAGTGCAGGGAAAGGAAAATAGGAGGAAATGCTCCCTCACTCTGACACTGCTTTTTTCCCCCATGCAGGAATGTGTTGGTGTTGTTTTTGTGACACGGCAGTGCATTCAAATGTGTGCTTCCCAACCTACAGCCTGAAGTGAAATCTAATATCAAATTCTGACTTTGGGACAGCCAGTCATTTGCGCACTTTCCATTCTGCATGGCTGGATTGATTTTAATTCCAAGAAAGCTATGGAGCAGAGATCCTTCAATGGCAGTAGTGTTGAAGCATTTTCCTTTACGAAAGGCGAGATGCGATAGCAAAGTCCTCTTGTCTATTGGGCACAGGGCAGCATGACCCACACTGACACTGGAACTTAGGAAGCTGCTTTAATCTGTGTCAGACCATTGATCCATTCAGTATTGTCTACACCAGGGGTCAGCAAACTTTTTCAGCAGGGGGGCCAGTCCACTGTCCCTCAGACCTTGTGGGGGTCCGGATTATATTTTTTGGGGAAAAATAAACAAATTCCTATGCCACACAAATAACCCAGAGATGCATTTTAAATAAAAGCACACATTCTACTCATGTAAAAACACACTGATTCCTGGACCGTCCATGGGCCAGATTGAGAAGGCAATTGGGCCGGATCTGGCCCCTGGGCCTTAGTTTGCTTACCCATGGTCTACACTGACTGGCAGTAGTACTCAAGGGTTTCAGACCAGGGACATTCTCAGATATCAGGGGTTGAACCCAAGACCTTCCACATACAAGGCAGATGCTCTAGCACTGAGCAATGGCTCTTCGCCAGATAGCCATTCCATCTGGCCATAACCATTATCTAAGAGTCGGTACCTGAATGTACATATTTTCCTCTTCCACTCGTGTCACTTTTTCTTTTTTCTTATGTTGGTTTGATTGTAAGCCATTGCACGAGGCATAAGGTGAGGAACGGTCTCCCTCAGGAGGTTGTGGACTCTGCTTCTTAGGGAGTTTTTAATCAGAGGCTGGATGGTCATCTGTCATGGATGCTTTAGCTGAGATTCCTGCATCGCAGGGGGTTTGGACTAGATGTCTCTTGGGCTAGATGCCCTTCCAACTCTATGGTTCTATGATTATTTAACTGTTTGCTAGAGTTGGGGGAGAAATTTTGTTTCAATGTAATGCATTTCTCCCTAATTCACACTTGTCAAAACAATGCATAAACCGAAACACTGGGCTTCTCTGAATTTTGCGGTGCAATTTGGCAACCTAAAACTATGTACCAAATGTCTATACTGAGGGACAGGTTTGCATACAAATGCATATATTAGTGAAAATCATGGGGGGGGGGTTGATGTGTTAAACTGGGGTAAATTGCTTGCAAAAATGTGTATATTGGGCAAAGGTGTGTATAAATTGTGTATTTTGGGAGCAACACACACAGACATTTTCCCTCGTACTGCCCTAAAAAAGCACAATCAGGGGAGAGATTTTCCTCATGGTGGGAAGAAAGGGTTAAATTGTCCCTCCATACTTGTTGCAATTCTGGTAATCATTACCTCCTCAAGCCTCAGCTGATGCTATTCTGCAATTCTGCAAAATGTGGATGAAATCTTTGTTTGTTTTGCAGTGTGTGTGTTTGCTGTCTTGCCCACCCTCCCCACTTTCAGGACGCAACAAGCTTTATGTATAACTAAATAACTAAATAAAGCAATCAAGCAATCTACAGATACAGATGTTGAGGATATAATGAGGAAGGAAGAGGAGAAGGCAGGAGGGTTAAGGGTAGAGTACAGCTGCTCAAAGCTGTGTGGTGGCAGAGAGCCAAAGCATTGTTGTGGCAGATCTGATGCTAAATGCAGAGACTGCTTGAGGTGCTTGAAAAGCTTGAGCTATATGGCAAGGAAGGAGGGAAAGGGAGAGACAGAAAGAGAAGAGAGAGAACAAACAAATCTGCAGGAGTATTAAGAGTGCTTTGGTGTCTCCTGGCAATGATGTAAGATGGGGGACAAGGAAGAAACATTTGTGTGCAAACGTGTGTTGAAAACGTCCGTGAGCAACCACATATAGAAAACAAGTACCAGTAACCTACCTATTTTAGATTAACACCACGGTCCTATTCCTGACTTGGGAGCAAACTTATCCCCATCCAATTTCCATACACCAGCCAAAGTCAAAGATAGACTGATGTAGGAACGACTAATGTCCACAATGGTACTTAACTGCCAAGGCAGCACGACACCCCTGGAGGAACTTGGGCTGAGATGGAGGAGTGAAAGTTATTTGGAATCTTATGCTTGCTCAACGGTCTGTCCCACTCCTAAGAACAGGGAACTGATTTGCGGCCGACCCTGCCATTAGGCAGGGAGATGGCCCCCTCCCGTAGCTCATTTTAGCTGCTCAAAGTGTGCTCTGGTGAGCCCTAGCTTACACTGATGAACTCCCTTGGGCTTACCTGGAAGTGGCAGCTCACCACTGCTGTGGTTGGGGGCTCCATTTTGACTTCCTGCAGTGCACCAGAACACTCAATGTACTGCGTTAAAATGGAAGCTCACATACCCAGTTGCTTAGCATTTTGTAAAGCATTCTGTTATATACATGTGTGATGATGTTTTAGATTTTTGTTTTGTTTTCTATTATGCTTTCTTTTATCCTTTATTGTAAATTGCTTTTATTACTTGGGTTTTAAAAAAGTGAGTAATAAATTTAATAAATCAGATAAAAATTAAATGGCGGGTATGGGGACAAGGATCAGTACTGATTGGCCCCCGATAGGGCAGTGGACTTTGGAAGCTACCATAGGTTGCCAGCTGCTGGTTTCAGGCATGCCAAACGATTGCTCCATGAGCCAAAAAATACCAGACAAAACAGGAAGGACTTATCATTGCTTCCAGAAGGAACACAAAACTTCAGAGAAATGTGGGGGGTGGGAGGAATTCCACTTCAGCTTAATGTCACTGAAGTTAATGAGCCCATTCCAAAATGAGATATTTAAGGACTGCAGCATAGTTGTGAAATGATGACTGCCATCCAGGGAATGTTAGGCGCTTAACTTAAATGTTAAGTGCTTGGTTTCAATGGGTCTTAGGTATGCTTAATTTCCCCAGAATTATTTCCTTTTTATTTTTACACATATTATAATGGCATTAAATTGACAAATGGTGAGCAGGATGGGAAAGTGTACATAAAGACTCAATACAATGTAAGCTCTGCAATCTCAATCCAGGTGATTCAAGAAAATGCCAACAACATCTCTCAGTTTCTTCTTATTCACATCTAGCCCAGGTGGACAGGAATTGACATCTGGTAGCTAAATGTGCAAATGATGACACCATCTAAGTCAGGGGTCAGCAACCTTTTTCAGCCATGAGCCGGTCCACCATCCCTCAGACCATGTGGTGGGCCGGACTATATTTTGAATTTTTTAAAAAATGAACGGATTCCTATGTCCAGATATATATATATAACCCAGAGATGCATTTTAAATAAAAGCACACATTCCACTCATGTAAAAACACCAGGCAGGCCCCACAAATAACCCAGAGATGCATTTTAAATAAAAGGACACATTCTACTTATGTAAAAACATGCTGATTCGCTGACTGGATTGAGAAGGCAAATGGGCCACATCCAGCCCCCGGGCCTTAGGTTGCCTACCCCTGATCTAAGTGCTTGGCCTTTGCATTTAGGGGGTAGAGTGGGGGACGTCTTGATTCTACAAACCGTGGTCTGGAACTATATTCCATAATGCAACATCCCCCAATCTGATAACTTCCAGATGTTTTGGGTCTACAACTCTCATAATCCATGAACATTGGCTATGCTGGTTGGACCATGGTTTGCTTTAGAGCAAACAATGTTTGGCTTCCCTTGCCAATCTATGGGTTCTCCAGCCACCTGCGTAGGTTTGTGTCCTGTGGTCTGCTTTGCTTCTGGTATAATGGCAGGGTTATATTGTTTTACACCTTTCCATTAAGGTAGAGGTGTGGTGGACGTTTCCAGGTGTGTGCCCTGACCCTTGAAGAGTAGGACCAGGAAACTGCTCTGCAGAGGAAATCCTCTACTTTTAACAGGATAGAAAGTGGCAAGCAGGAGGAAGACCACATTTCATGGAATCATAGAATTATAAAGTTAGAAGGTACCCTGAGGGTCATCTAGTTCAGTTCCCAGCAATGTAAGAATCTTAACTAAAGCATCCATGACAGATTACCATCTAACCTCTACTTAAAACTCCCATGAAAGAGGGTCTACCACCTCCCAGGTCTTACTGTCAAAGTTTTTCCTGATGTTCAGTCAGAATCTCCTTTCTTGTAACTTGAATCCATTGGTTCAGTCCTACCCTCCAGAGCAGGAGAAAACAAGTTTGTGCCATCTTTCAAGTGACAGCCCTTTGGGTATTGGAAGATGGTTATTATATCTCTTCTTAATCTCCTCTTTTCCAGGCTAAACATCCCCAACTCCCTCAACCATTCCTAAAGTTTGGTTTTCACACCTTTAATCATCTTGGTTGCCCTACTTTGCACAAGTTCCAGCTGGTCAATATTCTTCTTAAATTGTGGCACCCAGAACGATTACAGTATTCTAGGTGTGGTCTGACCAAGGCAGAATGGGGAGAAGGCTATTCCTTCCTTTGATCAGGACACTATAGTTCTGTTGATGCAGCCTAGAATATTATTTGCTCTTTTCTTGCTACTGTTGATTCATGTTCAGCTTGTGGTCTACAAGGACCCCTTAGATGCTTTTCACATGTATTACTCGCAAGCCAGGTCCCCCATCTTATATCTGTGCAACTGGTTCTTTCAGCCTAATTGTAGAACCTTACGTTTGTCCCTGTCAAAATTCATGTTGTCAGTTTGAGTCTGATCTCTTAAGGCCATCTTGAATCCTGATTTTGTCTTTTGTGACATTAGCTACCCCTTCCAGTTTTGTGTCATCTACACATTTTATGAGCATTTACTCATTTCCTTCATCCACGGTGTTTATAAAGAAGTTGAACAACGATGGGCCCAGGACAGAATGTTGCGGCACCCCCACTTGTCCCTTTTTTCAGGATGATAATTTCTAGTATGTAGCCCAAACAAATCAACAATAGCAGTTAAGCAATTGCAAAGAATAGAAAACTCTGCTCCAGTTGACTTCACTGAAGCAGTGAAGAGATGCATCTGGTCGTAAGGAGAATCAGTCATCAGTTCCAAGCCCTGTCTCTGGCTGCAAGGGAACTGCAGCTGGCGGTGACTTGTTTTGCAGGACTGAGGACCACCAATGTTACTTAGCTCAAACTGCAAGAGGAGTGGGGTGCTTTCTCCTGAGAGTACCCAGAGTACTCAGCCTTCTGCACTGAGAAGAGTTTTCCAGGTAAGATTTCCCAGATTGCCACCGTTGGCTTGACACCTTGGCTTGCATGCCAGTTTGATTGACTGGACTGCCCCTTGCTCATGGCACATTGGAGCCATCTATTTTGGAGGTGCTTAGGGCATGGGAAACTGACCTGATCTGAACCCCTTGGACTAATGTGTGGATCAAATGTAGGTACAAATGCACTTCCCTGTTTGCAACACACACAAAATGGTTTCAGTTTCAGAGAAAATACATTTGTTGTTGTTTAGTCGTTTAGTCGTGTCCGACTCTTCGTGACCCCATGGACCAGAGCACACCAGGCACTCCTGTCTTCTACTGTCTCCCGCAGTTTGGTCAAACTCATGTTTGTAGCTTCGAGAACACTGTCCAACCATCTCGTCCTCTGTCGTCCCCTTCTCCTTGTGCCCTCCATCTTTCCCAACATCAGGGTCTTTTCCAGGGAGTCTTCTCTTCTCATGAGGTGGCCAAAGTATTGGAGCCTCAACTTCACGATCTGTCCTTCCAGTGAGCACTCAGGGCTGATTTCCTTAAGAATGGATAGCTTTGATCTTCTTGCAGTCCATGGGACTCTCAAGAGTCTCCTCCAGCACCATAATTCAAAAGCATCAATTCTTTGGTGATCAGCCTTCTTGATGGTCCAGCTCTCACTTCCATACATCACTACTGGGGAAAAAATACATTTAGAACTGTGTATTTTGAGAGAAAACATGTATGGTATATATTAAATCTGTATGAAGAATTGCTGTATGGCAATTCTTTAATGCTGATTTCATTTTTTAAAAATGTTGATTAAGACAAAAATGAGATAGGCCTAAGTTTTGGGTGAACACATGCAGAACTGATGGTCTCTGTGTCCATCCTGATATTGGAGTCCATGGAGTTTTCTTGGCAGGGATACTGGAGTGGCTTGCCGGTTCCTGCTCCAGGTGGATCACGTTTGGTCAAAACTCTCCACTATGACCTGTTCATCTTGGGTGGTTGTGCACGGCATAGCTCATAGCTTCTCTGAGCTATTCAAGGGCCTTCGCCATGGCAAGGCAGCGATCCATGAAGGGGGCAAAAATGGGATAGGCCTAAGTTATGGGTGAACACATGCAGAACTGATGGTCTCTGTGTCCATCCTGATATTGGACTTATGAATCCAATGTACCATATACATTGTAGCCAGTGTACCCTGGAGCCTGGTGGAGGGCAAATTCTGCAATTCTGAAGACTGCCAACCATCCACAAGTCTTTTATAGTTCAGGCACATCTCCCACCATGCATACAACATAACTAATGTTTCGTTCTCCTTAGAGACTGCAGCTACCAGAATGCAAACAGATGTAGAAACGCATATACAGTGATACCTAGGATTAAGAACTTAATTTGTTCCGGAGGTCTGTTCTTAACCTGAAGCACCACTTTGGCTAATGGGGCCTCCCACTGCTGCCTCACCACCGCTGTGCGATTTCTGTTCTCATCCTGAAGCAAAGTTCTTAACCCGAGGTACTATTTCTGGGTTAGCGGAGTCTGTAACCTGAAGCATCTGTAACGCGAGGTACCACTGTATAGCCAGTGCTTTTTTTTCTGGGGATACTCAAGGGTATGCATTGCTGGCACCTCCCCCCCCCCCAATTTTAAAAGTGTGACATTTAGTATAACAACTTCATGGTGAGTACTAGCACCTTTTTTTCTAAGAGGGAGAGGGGGGGGGAGAGAGAGAGGACTGTATATAATGATGTTATATTCTTGTAGAGAGTACGAATGAGAGTCTTTGTGGCGTAGTGCTTAGAGCACTGAGCTAGGACCTGGAAGACCAGGGTTCAAATCACCACTCAGTCACGAAGCTCACTGGGTGACTTGGGGTCAGTAACTCCCTCTCAACCTAACCTACCTCACATCATTGTTGTTATAATTAAGGAAGGAGGGTGTGAACCATGTACACCACCTTTAGCTCCTTGATGAAAAAGATGGGATATAAATGCAAGAAAATAAATAACTTGTGCATTTATAATAAAATTAGGCTGCAGAAATGCCTTTGAACCAGATTCCTCTTCCATCCCTAATCCTGACCAGTAGCCATTGACTGAATCTGTCTAATCCCCATTTAAAATCACCCATGCTGACAGCCATGGTCAACATCTTGAGATAGCGAACCCCATGTGTGGAGAAGTCCTTCCCTTGTATATCCTGAATCTTCTAACATTCAGCTTCATTCAATGCCTGCATTGGGTTTCTAGGATTGTAAGAGAGGGAGGAAAATGAAACATTTGATGGTGGCGCCCAGAAACTCGAGCTTTATGTTGAGCTCTGTGCCTGGCTTCTGCTTTAACGTTTGGTCCTGGCTCTTATACAACTGGGTACTGGAGCCTAAACGTTAGAAGTGTTTGTCAAACGCTACCACTGCCAAGCATGTCTGCCTTAAGCTGTTTGAGAATGTAAAGCCATTCCTTTGCCAAGAGGCAATAGCCAAAGGGGGTCTAGCCCACTTTTTGTGGTTGCAGCCCTGCCCAGCTGCCTATAGAAGAAAGTCGTGTATATAACTAGCCTCTGTGCAAAAATGTTTTGCCTCCACTGTCAGAGGCAGTATGCCTCTGGATGCTGGTTCCTGAGAAACACAAGCAGGGAGAATGATCTGGTACTCAGGTCTTGCTTGTGGGCTTCCCATAGGCATCTGGCTAGCAAAGGGTCCTGAAAGGGATCCTGAAAGAGATGTGCCATCTACCTTGGCCAAGGTCAGGCCCACACATGAGGCATGGTGAGGCAACTGCCTTGGGTGGCAGGATCCATAGGGGCAGCAGATCCTAATTCCCTCCCCTTGATACTGATTCATCACTTTTTCCCTTAAGGGGAGGCAGGACACCGTTTTGTGGTTCACCTCGAGTGTCAAAATGCCTTGGTTTGGCCCTGCCTTGGCCTGTTCCAGCAACTTCTTCCCATAACAAGACCCTGGTCTTCCTGGGTCACTAACAGAACAGTCTTTACTTCCAGGCAAGACTCACTGTGTGGTATCATACAACTTTTTAAACAGCCATAGTTTTCCACAAAGAATCCTGGAAATTGCAGCTCTGTTAAAGGGGCTAAGAAAGTTATTAACAGACCTACAGCTCTCAGCATGCTTAGCAAACTACACTTCCTAAGATTATTTGGGGCAAGCCACGTCAGTTTAAGTGGTAAGATGCTGCACCTGTACAGTGCAGGTGGGGCCTAGCTGTTGCAGATGGGGAACAGGCTGGTTCTCCAATTAAAAAATATACTTTTTGGGAGGAAAGTGTTTCACAAGGACCATCTGACCCAGTATATATTCTTCTACACCAGGGGTTTGGAACCTCAAGCCCAGAGGCCAAATGTTGGCCTATTCCCCCTAGGCCATGTCCCTTTCACAGTCACACCCTCTTCCCCCAGGTCACACACCTCACCTGCATTGCTTCACATCCTCATTGTGTGTTTTTGCCTGTGTGGAATGTTTACCTTGAACTCTGACAATGCCTCTGGCTTGCCTGGATGGGGGATAGGGAGGGGTGCGTGACTGGAGCAGAAACCATCCTGTTGCACAAAGGTAACACATTCATCGCTACACCCACTTTCGTCTGTAACTTTGCTGTGGGCCCCAGAAGGCTCCTGTGCTGGTGAAGTTTCTTCACCCCTTTTCTATGAGGACCAGCAACACTTCCCAAGGTCTCATTTTGACTGGAGACTAAACTGGCAAGAGTCAGCCTTGTACCGAATTGTGCTCCAGGGAAGGAACATCTACTCTGTCCCTCTGTCTCTTTAGCTTTTGAATATGTTCCATTTTCATTGCACTTGTAGCCGATTTCATGACTTTGGCAGGCAGTTTGCATCCATAAATAATACATCCCTGTCATATAAGTTGATAAATGTGCATGCCAGGCTCTGTAAATCTATATTTATTCATACCATATGAACTGTTTATACTATTTATTTCAGCCATGGAATGGATAATTGCAAAGATAGCATGTGGCGGATGTTTCCTGAGCCTGGCAAGCCCAAACTCTGCCTCTCAAAGCAGTGGCCTGGTTATCTGCTTCGAAATCCACTCCCGTCTGAGTTGTCAAACATGTGCTGTACCATTTTGCTAGGACCTCCTCCCCCTCGCCCCAACATAGGTGCACCCAAAAGCACCAGTAAGCCTGGACTTGGAGGCAGATATCTGAGTACCTCCACTCAGCTCATTGAACAAGAGTGCCTCCAAGCGAGGATTTGTGTTGTACATTGGTCTGGAAGAGGCGCACATGGGGACAGAAAACCAGGATCTCCATTGTTGGAGGAGCTGGCCGAACAGAGGCTTGGTCAATGCATTGTTCCTACAACCCCTGCTACCTTCCAACAATGGAGATCCTGCATCCCTGCACCCCTCTCTCCCAGGCCCTTTGGAATTACCAGCAAGAAAGGGGATGGTGGTGGCCATGGGAAGCTTAAAACACCCTAGATCAGCTGGGAGGCAAGGCAGATAGAGAGAAATGGTCCTGGCAGGAAGCATGCCTCTCTTTCCTCCAACATATGGGCTCATCTGGAAATTGAACCCAGGACCTCTGATGTCCACAGCAAGAACCATGCCCTTATATCAGACTCCCCCAACCTAAGTCCATCTAGATCGGTGGTTCTCAACCTGTGGGTCCCCAAATTTTGTTGGACTACAATTTCCATCATCCCTGAGCTCTGGCCTTGCTAGCTAGAGGTGATGGGAGTTGTAGTTCAACAACATCTGGGGACCCACAGGTTGAGAAAGGCTGATCTAGATGTTATTGGACTACAAGTCAAAGCATCCCTGGCCATTGGCCATGCTGGTT
This sequence comes from Podarcis melisellensis, assembly GCF_964234715.1. NCBI lineage: Eukaryota > Metazoa > Chordata > Lepidosauria > Squamata > Lacertidae > Podarcis > Podarcis melisellensis. The sequence continues at coordinate 22,860,207 of NC_138530.1, read as the reverse complement.
GGCGGTGATGGGATTTGGAGTCCAACGGCATTCACAGGCAGCAGGTTGGGGAAGGCTGCCTGCCTATCAAGCCTGACCTTCAAGGAGCCAAATAAATAAAGAAGCAAAATAATATTGAAATCATTATACAGATATTCCTTTAGAACAGGGGTGAGGAATCTGTGACTGAACTACAAATCCCATCATCCCTCACCATTGGGGCTGACGGGATTGAGTCTAGCAACATGTGGAGGTCCACATTTCCCTACCCCTACTTTAAATTGTCATTGTCCCAGACGAGTTATTCACTGCCATTCATTCACCGGCCTCACTTTCTGCCCAGTGTTATCCTGGTGTGTTGAAAAGCGCAGTGCAAACGAGTAACGATTCTAATAGTGGCAGCAAGAAGAAAACATGAAATGCATTCAGATGGCATTTTGGTACTTCCTTGTTGTGATTTAGAAAAAGAAATGTTCCAGTGGTTTAAAAACCTGCAAAATAACAGGAAATCTCTTAAATCGTACTTTCCATTCCTGTAGTCAAAAATGCATTCCAAACCCTGGCTATAAACATAAGGCAAAAGACTAAGTGGTCACAGAGAGCTATATTTAGCTTTGATGAAACAGCATTCTGAAACTGGCTATGTTCTGAACTTTCTTTGAACACAGGCTTCCAAGGATTCAGAATAGTGTATAGTTTTAATGAAGGCACATTTTAAATGGCCTGTTCTCGAGTACTGAGTTGGGTTTACTCTTATGGGGAGAGTTTGTCCATATTTTCGTAGCTGTGATTATTAAGGAGCTACACTTTTCTACAGGCATTTATATAGCTTATAGCAGATTGCTAAAGTTACTTCTTTAATAGGCATTAATGGCTACAAGATGCTTGCTTGAATGTGCAAGGATGATCTGCTAGCTGCTAGATACAGGACACCTCCCCTGTTTCAGTGAGGACTAGAGGGAGTCATAGAATTGTAGAGTTGGAAGGGTCATCTAGTCCAACCCCCTGCAATGTAGGAATTTCAGCTAAAGCATCCATGACAGATGGCCATCCAAGCTCTGCTTGAAAACCTCCAAGGAAAGAGAGCCCACCACCTCCAGAGGGAGACCATTCCACTATCAAATGGCTCTTACTGCCAGAAAATTCTTCCTGGTGTTTAGTGGGAATCTCCTTTCTTGTAACTTGAAGCCATTTTTGAAACACTTTTGAATGCAGCCATCCCCCCCCCCATATTGTTTGGTTGGAGAACTGCAAAACTGCAACATTCAGAGAAATCTGAATGTCAAGAGGTGTCTCTGTGCCGGTTTTCGTATCGTTTCAGAAAGTGTGAAGGGAAGGGCTGTATGTGATGGCCTGAGACTGGGACTTGGACTCAGAACCAGAGGAGTCTCAGTCTGCACCGGATCCTCAGGCGGCATCTGAACCAAGTCTGGGGCCTGATTCTGAAGAGCCCCAGCCTGCACAGGTTCCCCTGCAACAAGCACCAGCTGGGCCGAGTCAGGGGCCTGAGCCTGCCCTGGCTCCAGATGCAGGGATCACCTTGTTGCCTTCAGCTGGGCCATCACTTACAGCTGCTCCACTACCAGTTGGGTCAGGAGAGGCTGAGGCAGCCCCTGGGTCTAGTAACACGCTGACATCTCCCGAGCTGCAGAGGCTAAGGTCTGAGAGAAGGAGAGACCTGAGTACTTGCAGGCAGAGTGTTCACCTTTGGGCGAACCAGGGAGGTGAGTCACTGGGGGATCAGGACCGGCTGTTACCCTGACAAAGGTAAAAGGCTGTCGGACTCTGGCCCAGGTTGTGGGAGCAACATTGCTGTATTCCAGATTCTGCCTGAGACCCTATGCCTGTCCTTGCCTGGTTTCCTGCCTTGGCCCTATCGGACTGACTCCTCGTGGAATCCTTGGATTCGGGACTGAACCTGGACAGAGTTGTTCGGGTTAACCCCATGACCCAGCACACTGTAGCTCAGGGGTAGAGCATCTGCTTTGCATGCAGAAGGTCCCAGGTTGAATAACATCTCCAGGTAGGGCTGGGAAAGACTTCCTGCCTGAAATCATGGAGAGCCATTGCCAGTCAGTATAGACATTACTGAGTTAGCCCTCATTAAGTAGAAGGCAGCTCCCTGTGAATCTTGGCCTTTAAAAGTTTACTAAATTCAAGCTTCTCCCCCATATTTTGTTAGAAGCCTGTCAATCCCTGTGAATTCCTGCAGCAGGAGTGATCCATGTCTGCCTTGGCATGGGGAATCTTCTCTTCACAGGTGGAGCTCCATACCGGTGTTCTTTGTCGGAAAGGGCCATGAGATACCTACTTTTTAAATGTAAATATATATATATTTAATACCGAAAAATAGCACCCATCAACATCCCTAACCCACTCACAATTCCCTAAAATGACCCCTCAACATTACCTGTTTATCAGCAGGCAGCAAAATGATGCTTTATTAACAAAACCCCTCTCATATTTGTTTTCTCTGCTTTCAAAAAGGAGCCTCGTTCATGATTTAAGTAGGCTACCACTTTCCAATTTGTAACAAAAGGTTGTCTAGACTTGCCATTAGTTTCTCATGTACAAATACAGGGCTGTGGAGGGGTCATGACGTGGTTTTCTTGCTTCACTTTTGTGTGTTCTCTGAACTAGAAACAGTGGATAATCTTAACCAGTGCTTTCCCCCCCTCCCCTAAAAAAATGTTTAGGGGTACTCTCATTTTGACTCAACAAAATCACCATTTTATAGTTCAAATCAGGAAAAATAAATACAGTAAATGGACAAAAGTACAAAGAACATGCATTACCTCCACACATCCCACACTGCTCCACACACTGACGATTCACTGTGCTATTTGATGGAACTGATGATTCACCATGCTAGAGAAGAAACTAAAAATTTTTGTTTCTTCCCCTGTTAGATTCACAAAATATTTAGGGGTATGCATACCCCCAGAAAAAAAGCACTGCCAGTGCCACATGGTATGGAAGCAAACTACGATGAACAACATGTATACTTGACAGTGGCCTAAGTTCACATGTTCAAACAAGAGAACAAAAGATGCCTATTCAAATTCGTACGAAAACCTAAGATTTATGGCTAGTTAGAAGCCTCCCTCATAGGGCAATGAACCCTAGAGTAAAGAGCAGGTAATTTGAGCATTGTTGCCTTTTAGCGGATTAGGAGCTGGCTTTTCCAAGCCATTAGTGAAAGAGTAAATATGTTTTAAAAGCTAGACAAACTCAATGGGTGAACAGTTTGTTTCGGATAGAGCATAAATCCTTGGGGTCCTCTAGACTAACTGTAGCCTGAAATGCCTTAAAAAAACAAAGATTTCCTTTGCTCTTAAACTCTCGTAGTTCTTTCTGAAGTCCAGTGTCTGCCAGCCCAACGCTTAAGGAGGGGCAAGCTGAGGCAAGAGACTCTCATCATCACAGGAAGTGAAGGACCTGGCTGGTGCTTTTTCTGAACTTCTGACCATTCTGAAAGCTCTGAAGCATTCACGAACATCTTGGATTTTATGTCAACCAGATCCCCCCTTCATGAATCAAGGGATGTCTTAGAAAATGCAGTAAAAAAAGAAGTAGTAAAGATTCATCTTTGTTGTGTGATTTTAACAAAGCATCTTGAGAATATTTATTCCCCGATGCATTAAAAATAATGTGTGGATATGCGAATGCTGGCATGTGTCTGTCACAGAAGACAGTGGAGGAGTGTGCCTTTATGGGTGAAGTCAAACTGTTGGAGGGTTATAGCGCCTGCTGTGGCTGTTGAGACAGATTTGGGAGAGAGATGTTTTGTTGCAGCTGGGGCAAATGAAGGTGTCCAGTTGCACAACTGCAGATGCATCATTGTGTTTCTTCTCCCTGTGTTCCTCCCAGCGGTCATTCCTCCTCTGTCACTGCTAGGGATACATGACTTAACAGTCTGTCTCCAGGCCACTGTGGCTGTTGCAGCGGGGTTGATGTTGCCAGCTTTAATGTCACATTTACAGTCATTGCTGTAACACAGAGTTGGTCTGCCAACAGGCCTGGTGCCTGAAGCTAGCTCCTTGTAGAGCACGCCCTTGGGGAACTGCCATCTTCCATTCTGTGGATATGACTAAGCCAGCATAATTGCAAAATTTAGAGAATTGCAAATTTCAAAGGATGGCCACATTTTTGATTTGCATATTACTGTAGGTAAGAATTAGGCAAGTTTCCAATTAAATGTGAATTGAACTGATTTTCTCCCTGTTCCTGCCAGAGGGCACTTTACCCAGAGCTCCCTCAAACTCAGAGTAGGCCCTCTTTTAGCTCGTCTGTCAAGAACTCCAAAGTATCCAGCCTTTCTACATGGAGATTTCATTGCACTCTCATGGACAATTGCCCTTTAGACTTACTTTCAGTGGCATCTGTCTAAACCCACAGCAGCTAGTGGTCATTCCTTGTTCTTGACCTAATAAATTCCATAAGTAAATTTTGAATTGTGTGAGGGAAGCAAGATTCTCTCTGCCTCGTATATTTCATATATGAATGCAAATCCTTTATGAACGCTGTTTTTATTGTGTAAGCTGGTCTTGGACCGTAATAAATTATCTATCTATCTATGAATGCAAATCTCTTTTATATACCAACACAAAGCAGAGGGTTCCATGGTGATGAGCATTGGTAAAGTTAGAATTTAAGTTCTACAGGTAATCATTTCATCTACCTTGTGTGTGTGTGGGGAGGGGGTGGATCTCTTTACACAAGCAAGAAAGTTGCATGTTATGTTTTAATGGCGACCAAAGGGCCCCCTCCTATCCTTTTTCTCTGTAAGCCTAGTAAGGCTGGTACGTAACATCAAAGCATGTGGTATTAGGGTTGAACTTTTGTCTCCACCAAGGACTGAAGAGCTATGGATTCCACATTGTTCATGTTTTCTTTCAAAACAGCCTTGACTCTTGCCCTTTTGGGTTCTGCATGTGTGAATGAGTGGATGTTTGTTATTGCCAGCCTCACTGAGAACAGCAAAGTTAAACCCCTGGCCTCTGTGAAAGGCACAGAGGGGGCAAGCACTTAATATAAACACCCTGGTCACAGGAACATATCACAATGTTCTTAGTGAGGGCTATGATTCATCTCAAGTCAGTATGGTCTTACTTCCTCCCTTCTGTCTTATGTGAAAGAGAGAGCGCGAGAGAGAGTGTGAACAGATCTGAAAGGAAAATTATTAAGATAAAGGAGAGGGGTTATCGCTCAGGAACTAGGCACACATCTTGTCACATTCAGAAGACTCTGGGTTCAATTCCTGAGATGGGGAGCAATCAGGGAAAGACAGTTCTAATGCCCCATAGAGCTTCAGTGCTATAGGGAAGTTTTTAATGTTTGATTATTTATTATGTTTTTGTATATGCTGGAAGCCACCCAGAGTGAGTGGGGCACAAATAATAAAATTATTCTTATTAACTCTGGCCCCACTCATGAATTATCTCTGTGAAGGGAGAGTATGTGGGTTGTATTCAAATTAGCGTTGAAGCAAATGTTTCATCCTCTCGTCCATCCTGCACCCCCCAAATTTGTTCTGGGGTTTCTCCCAACCCTTCAGAGCAGATTGGGGGATGGCTCAGGGGGCAGACTGCGGGAATCCCATTGCACAAATGCATAATTTAGCTGAACAAGGCACTCTTTGTTTAAAGAGTCACAAGACTACAGCACCAGCTCTGTTCCAAACATGGTTTCTTCACCTCCACTTACTGGGCACCCAAGAAGAGCCTGTTTCTCCCTGTTCTGGAGGATCCCATAACTCTCTGGAGCTGATTTGAAAGAGGCACTGGGAAGTGGGGACCAGCAAAAATATTGTTGTCTCCTCTTCCTTGAGACTGACAAACCTGTGGCACTCAAGCTATGGTTGGGTTTCAGCCACCCAACAGCTCTAACCAATGTAGACACTGGTCAGAAATGATGGAAGTTTTTTGTTTTTATTTATTATTGCATTTATATCCCACCTTTCCTCCCAGGATATCAAGGGGTGTCCACCTCATATCCTGGGAATCAAAAATATTCTCCCACCATTCACAACATATGTTTCTACACACAAACACACGTCACATTGTAACCCATGGGGACAAAATGCCATGAAATATACAGTAAGTGGCATAGTTGATCTGTGACATTTGGTTTCTCTCACATCTGTTTCCAACAAACAAACAAACAAACAAACAAACAGTCCTCGTGAAAACCACCAGCATTTTAAGGCTCATTTTTCCAAATACACACATAATATGCACTTTTTGCCCAACACGTACATTTTTGCAAATAGGGCATATGTGTATGTTATTTTCATGAATATATGTAGTTTTATGAATACATTTCCCTAGTATATGCAATTTTGTACACAGGACTCAGCTGGAGAATTGCACTGCAAAATTCAGAGAAGAGTGTATTTCGAGGGACAGCTGCATTTCAGTTTGTAGATTGTTTCATAAAGCAAAATTTCGGTAGGTTGCCTTGAAATGCAAACTGAATCAAACTTCTTACCCATCCCGACTCACAACTGTCGGTGAAGGATGTCTTGATGCACGTATGGCCTGGCACCCCGGAAACAATATGTGTGCAGAGGTCAGGCTTGAGTGGAGCAAGATAACAACAACAGCATTTTAACTCCTTATTCAGTTCTTGCGGCTGCAGATACAAGACCTGAAGTGTAATTGCTCTTTAAAGCTGAAAAGTGCAAAAGCCAGTTTCTAAATGCACAGAAGAGTTGGCTCTGCCTGGTCCGCAGCCAAGCAGACACTCCAATGCTCAACTTACACTCAGCATGCAAAGGCGCTGTTTGGGAAAGCTGAAAAGCATGCAGGGAAACTGATGCAACATCTGCCTCTACTTATGCTTGCCTCTTTAGACAATGCCATATATATCTTTCCCTTTTATAAACAAAAGCAGAGAACAGAGAAAGAAGAGCTTTCAGATAACCAAAACAGCTAAGTTAGGAATGGCAGGATGATGGAGTTAATCAAACAATGCATTTTGAAATGGCAGTCAAATATCCGTATGTATGTTTATTTTTTAGAAATGGAAAGTCAAAACAAAGAAATGAAGTTCAATTCCCTCCTAAAGCCATATAATGAAGTCATGCATAATTGGAAGTCCTGCAGGCATATTCTCCCCAAATGTTTATGATACAAAGTAAAACCTCCCTTTCTGTCAAATCCTGGATTTATGAAACAAAGAGCAAAGTGCTGCAATTATGGCAAACTGGTAGGTTTCTGTACACGAGAAGAAAATGGGCACAATTCTGACATCAACAATGCCAATGGTCAGAATCCAGAGAAATTGCACTTTCATCTCATTTGATGCTCTGCTGCTGACCTCAGACATGCTCTCAACATAGAATACTTCAAGTGAGGCCCCACAGCAAGATGGATGAACTTGACATTATTAGCAGATTTGCTGACTGATTCTGTTTGGTTTGGACTAAATTGGAACTGCTTATTTCTGTCCCACTCTGGGTGTTACATTAGCAGAACAGAGCTAGGAAGACAGTATCGACTGTGATGGCTGCTGTGAGTGGGTCACTTTTCTTACATTGCAAACATCTAGGTCAACTGTGACATTTGTAGGCACTAAACTTAAGAGGGGACGAATGAGAAGCTGCGGGGAAAGCAGCAGGGCAAACAGAAAACCGTTTGGACACATATTTTCTAGGCATGGGACAAGTGTATGTGTGGACAAGCCCTTAGTCTTGCACCTAAAGCTCAGCAAAGAGAATGCCTGCCTAATCTCAGTTGGGAGGGAGTTCAGCCCAGTATACCTGAAGAAGCGTCTCCACCCTCATCGTTCTGCCCAGACACTGAGGTCCAGTGCCGAGGGCCTTCTGGTGATTCCCTCACCACGAGAAGCAAAGCTACAGGGAACTAGGCAGAGGGCCTTTTCGGTAGTGGCACCCACCCTGTGGAACGCCCTCCCACCAGATGTCAAAGAGAGCAACAACTACCAGACTTTTAGAAGACATCTGAAAGCAGCCCTGTTCAGGGAAGTTTTTAATGTGTGACATTTTAATGTATTTTTAATCTTTGTTGGAAGCTGCCCAGAGTGGCTGGGGAGACCCATCCAGATGGGCGGGGTACAAATAATAAATTCTTCTTCTTCTTCTTCTTCTTCTTCTTCTTCTTCTTCTTCTTCTTCTTCTTCTTCTTCTTCTTCTTCTTGGCACAGGATGTGTTTGATGGGTTTCTTGAGGCAAGGTTTGCCTTTAAATGCAGACTGGATCAAATTTCTTCCCTATCTGACTTTGAAAACCCCCACTGATTTTACTGAGTGAGGAATGCCTTTCTTTGGTGAGTGAATTAAAAAGGCAGTTATTTGCGATATAGGAGGCAAATGTTGGTTTAGGGCCAGTCTGGGAAAGCTGTGGTCCTTCCAATGTTGTTGGACTGCATCTACCACCATCCCTGACCATCCAGGCCATTGGAGTCCAGCTATGGGAGAGCAAGCTCTGATGTTTCCTCAGAAAGCATCAAACAGAGGCAGAGCCCCATATAGCTGCAGTATCTCTGTTGCTAGCCACACCCTCACCGGAAGGTGCCTTTTTGGTTAAAGTGCCCTTGCCTCCTCCATCAAGGAAGAATCTGGTCTCATTGGCATCTCTGTGATGGAATCCTCTAAGTCTGAGAACAACAGCACTACATCCTCAGGGCACAAGCATCCATGGTTGATCTAGTGGACGTGCTTCTGTGTGCCCTTCCCCTTATCTTCTCTCCTCATCCTCATCCCTTAAACAAAAGGGATCAGAAACCAAGATAATGCCAATTGGCTAGCCAGATGTTTCAGGGCATGAAAGTTGTCTCCCGTCCCCAGTTCTCCCCACCTTCTGATGGGGCGGTACCCTGTATCCACACAGGACTGCCACATGCCTCTCCGATGCATAGCAAAGAGCAGTAGATTTCTCTTTCTTATGTTTTTTTCTAAAGAGAAATTTGATTCTCTAGTTGGATTTGTTTCAGCAGCAGACTAGCCGACAGCACTTTCTGTTGCCTCACCTGGAATGGGTCTTTTACACCTCTGACATGCTTTTGGCAAGAAAATAAGCTGAGTAAAGAGAAGTCTAGAAGGATCAAATCTCTGCCTAGCTTGAATCCAGCACTTCCTTTGTGATCTGTAACGTTTTGAAAGGTAATCAAGGACCTGACCGTGAAATGGGCTACAAGATGAAAATGAAAAGGAGACTCTTCTCAGTAAACTCTTCCCCCTGCAGCCGCCACCCCATCTCAGGCCCCTTTATCAGAGCCTTTGTGTGTTGCTGACATTCAACAGGGCATGCATGGTGCTTGAATGAATATGGTGCTTGAATGACTGGTGATCATGCATCCCAACAATTATGTCTTCTTGTGAGCAAACTTGACATCTGAAGCCTCCATTTTGCAGGTCTCTCTCAACAGATGCCACTAATATTTATGTGGGGTATCTTTCTTTGAGAGGGGATATTTCTTCAGATGCAAAAGGCCTCAAAACAAAGATCAGTTAATGGCACCAAGGAAAGGACCACCAGTGAAAGACTCTGTGTGAGAGGCAGGGAAGGGAAGATCTTCCAGGGTGGGAAAAGAAAGGGAAGCTCGGGTTAAGATCAACCCTTGAGAGAGGACTTTGTATTATTATTATGTTCTCTTTCTCTTTCTCTTTTTGTTTTCATTTAGGTTAGTCTGTTTTTTTATTTTATTGCATTACGAAAAAGCCTTAAAAAAATTATTTGGGGGAGGAGAGGAAAGGACCACCACAATAAAAAACAACCAATGGCTTGGAAGAACGCATATGAGGTGCGCACACACACACACAAATCAACACACGGCATTGAGGAAAGGATACTGCAAGAATTTTGTCAGGAAAAATGGACGAGTTCAAGGAGTCAAGAGTTCATGGGATGCTAGAAATATATGATGAGATCCAACTGACTAAGATCAATGGATTTAAGTAAGTCTGTTGATGTCAGTGAGTCTACTTCCGACTATGATTTAGTTGACTCCCACCCATGAGATAATTCAAGTGCAGACCAGGACGTAAGGGTGTGGAGATGCTTGCTTTATATACCATTGGACTGTGTGAATTGCAAAACTACCTGCCTGGTGGTGATGATGATGATGATGATAATAATAATAATAATAATAATAATAATAATAATAATAATAATAATAATTTTATTTATACCCCACCCTCCCCGGCCAAGACCAGGCTCAGGGCGGCTAACACTGAATAGAAATACGATAAAAACATAAAAAACAAACAAACAAAAACAGTTGATTAAAATATAAGTTAGAATACAGTTTAAAATGCAGCTTAAAATGCAGCCTCGTTTTAGTGGTAGCCCATAGATCAAAGCCATAAGGGGAGAAAACGTCAAATATTCACCAGGGCCAACTATCCATACTGGTCCTACATGGGCCACCAAAAAGAGCCAAGGGAAAATTTATATACAAATCCCATATAAGAGGTTCCATTAAAAAAATAAAAATAAATGAAAGGGTAGGTTAGACTGAGTCCAGCCCAAAGGCCAGATGGAACAGCTGCATCTTGCAGGCCCTGCAGAAAGTTGTCAAATCCCGCAGAGCCCTGATCTCCTGTGGTAGGGCTTTTCACCAGATCAGGGCCAGAGCTGAAAAGGCCCTGGCCCTGATTAAGGCCAATCTGATCTCAGAAGGGGCTCAGAAGGGGCTCAAACTGTTGTTATTTATGGAGCTTACGGTCCTCTGCAGGGCATACCAGGAGAGGCAGTCCCATAGGTACAAGGGTCCTAGGCCACATAGGGCTTTAAAGGTCAAAACCAGCACCTTAAACCTGACCCTGTACTCCACCGGGAGCCAGTGCAGCTGGTAAAGCACAGGCTGAATGTGATCCCGTGGCAAGGACCCCGTAAGGACCCGCTGGAGTTTCTGGGTCAGCTTCAAGGGCAGCCACGCTTAAAGTGAATTACAGTAATCAAGCCTGGAGGTGACCATCACATGGATCACTGTGGCCAGATTGGGGCGAGAAAGGTAAGGGACCAACTGCTTAATATGGAGGAGATGGAAAAATGCCACCTTTGCTGTAGCTGCAACCTGCGCCTCCATAGAGAGGGAGGCGTTGAAGGTGTGTGTGTGATGAGGTTCCTTTCCTGCATCTCATATTTAGGGAACATTCCTGTATAATTTTATGAATGAGCTGTAAAATGGAGAAAAATAGGATTACAAATGTCCTCAAAATTGCTGCAGAACATCAGCACCCTTTAAATAAATTTGCAGTCAATGTTCCTCTTGTAATGTTTGCCATGGGTGTTGTGAAAGGTGTTTCCACTTTGGCACATTACCGTTCTAAATTTGGAGATGTCTTCCCTCACTGGTGCACGGGTGAGCTATTCGCCTAATCTCTGTTGACACTCGTGGGTTTCACATGGAAATTGTAAGTCCCCAACACATTCCAAGAAGAAGACTTTCTGCTAGTGTCCTTTTACTTGGAGCTGGGAAATTCTCGACATCTGCAAAGGGCTGTTTTGGAGGACCAATGTCCCAAATTCCAAACCATACACAAATATGGTGTTTTGGGGTGGAGAGTTTGCGAAACTCCAAACATATTTTGGAAGCCACTGACACAGCCATGGGAATGTTCCACTATCTTCCTTACATCATCTTTCCATTTAGTCAAATAACAGGGCGGCAGGGTTGCATGGAGACAGCCACAAAACCATAGTGACAGCATTGGCCCATCCCAAAGCATCCCCATTTATAGGGATACCAGTTACACACCTATGTTTGCAGCAAATTAGCAGCGTGGGTTTTTTGGTCTGGAATTGCTCTCTGCCAGGATGTGGGATTTGTACTGAGCAGAATCATCCTTTTGCTGAAACGGACAACCTCCAGTGCTTTCTCCTGCAATTGCCAAAACACCTCTTCTTCTTATAAGTACACATAATACTGTCATAAGATTGGTGGGTTGAGCTGTATGGCCTTTCAAGGACCCTCCCAACCTTATAATTCTGTGGCTGATGAAGAGTGCCTGCTAAAATGGTAAAAAACGGTTGGACAGAAGATTGCCTCAATAGGCCAGGCCTAGCCTGGCGAACCTCCTCTGTTATGGAAATTGGACCAATGGGGTGCAACAGTTGTCCTTTTCAATAAATCTTTCCATCTCCCCTGGCTGTGAATGATGTCATCAAGCAGTGTTTGTGTGTGTGTCAGTGGCAGTTAGAAGGAGAGGGAAGGCAATGTGAGAAAGTCAGATTTTTGTCTTTGTAAAAGTTTCTTGGAGGTACTAGCTGTTCACCTAGGAATCTGAAACAGCAGTAGTGAGTTTAGAACATCTGTCAAAACGTTAAAGCTGTACCTCCACTTGCACTTAATCATTATATCTGTAAATCTATTGGCTGCTTTATTTTTTTATTGTCTTTATTGTACATCACCTTAAGATTGTTGTTTAGAAGGTGTTTAATAAATCAATAATGATGATAATAATAAATAATAGTTTTTGCTGTTGTTGGCATCCATCTGTCTTCGGAGACAATAGTGTGCCTCCTTTTGAATTATGGTGCTGGAGGAGACTCTTGAGAGTCCCATGGACTGCAAGAAAATCAAAGCTATCCATTCTTAAGGAAATCAGCCCTGAGTGCTCACTGGAAGGACAGATCGTGAAGCTGAGGCTCCAATTCTTTGGCCACCTCATGAGAAGAGAAGACTCCCTGGAAAAGATCCTGATGTTGGGAAAGATGGAGGGCACAAGAAGAAGGGGACGACAGAGGACAAGATAGTTGAACAGTGTTCTCGAAGCTACCAGCATGGGTTTGACCAAACTGCGGGAGGCAGTGGAAGACAGGAGTGCCTGGCGTGCTCTGGTCCATGGGGTCAGGGAGAGTCGGACACGACTAAATGACTAAACAACAACAACAAGTGTGCCTCCAGGAGTGAAATCAAACTGCAGGGGAACCACAGAGCCTGCTGTGCCTGCAGAGACCGGTAACTCATAGCTGCTGCCTCCTGCATTGTTTTTTTGCTGTGTTAGCAGCACCAAAGTGATCTCTCTGCGTCACAAGCTTGGGCAATGTGTGGGGAGATCCTGGGCTGCCCAGATGACAGGACACTCCTCTCAGTCTCTCTGATGAAAGGAAAGCAGAGCAATACATTTGGCAGTGAGTTTCATGACTGAATGGAGATTTGAATCCTGGTCTCCCCAGTCCTAGTCGGACACTTTATCCGCTGTGCAATACTGGATCTGCACTTCTGAATTTGCCACTGAATCCTATACTCCTGCCACCCCACCAACCTCCCTTCTATTTGCCCCTTTCCTTCCTGCTAAGTGACCCACCTGCCAGAAACCAACCTGTGAGCTGCTTTTGGAAGTAAGGGAGCAGGAGCTGGGAAAACAGCTTAACAAACTCTCTTTTAACAGTGAAGCATCTCACATAATGAATAGTTCTGGTATTATTTTTTATTACCGATAGTAGCAGCAGCAGGAGGAGGAGTACACAATGGGCACAACAAACCACTCAGAATGGACTTTGTTCAGATTTGCAGGTTGAGTGGTTTGCATAGCTATGGACATAGTTTTGTTTTTTTGCCCTGCCCCAAATTGTGGGGGGGGGGCAGGGAGGGTTGCGTTTGCTTCCTTCAGCTATTTAAAACATAAGCTTGCATGAAATCAATTTGGATTCCTTGCGGATGAGGTAACAGGCCTTGGACCAAGTTTAGTTTCAAAATATGTTCTAAGGTGACTCAAAGAAGACTGGAAATTTTCCCCTAAAGTGGAGGAGGACATTCTAATCCCCAGTTGGTATATGGGTTACTGGTTCCTGCTCTGCACACTGGTTGCAAGAGCCCGCCAAAGTGGAGCAGTTTTTAAAAAACCCACCTCATTTATTTCAGCATAAGGCAAATGAGTAACTGCTTAATTCTTCTCTGAAAAATCAACGGGAGGGAGAACAAGAATTAACCTCAGCAGGATTGTGGCCATAACAATTTATTTATTTACTTGCATATTTATATTAAAATTTATATGCTGCTTTTCGGCACTGTAATATGCGATCGTATTAAGATGGACACAACAGAGGGAGTGTGTTTGCATGGACTTCTATTCTGACCTGAGGAGCCCTACTCAGAGTAGACCCACTGAAGTTAGTGGGCATAACTATCCAAAGTTAATTGATTTCAATGTGTCTACTCAGAATAGAATTATATCTGAGTTCCACACTTTGTGTGCTGGGTTTCTGACCTTCTAACTGTTTCCAGCTGCAGCCTTACCAGTGTTGGTCAAAACATTTTGCTGCCTTATCACAGGACACATTTTGGCCAAGCAAAAGAAGCTGAGGAGGGTGCTGAGTGGAGCCTAGAAGAAGAAGAGTTTGGATTTGATATTCCAGCTTTGTCACTACTTGAAGGAGTCTCAAAGTGGCTTACATTCTCCTTTCCCTTCCTCCCCCACAACAAACTCTCTGTGAGGTGAGTGGGGCCGAGAGACTTCAAAGAAGTGTGACTAGCCCAAGGTCACCCAGCAGCGGAGATGCGAACCCGGTTCACCAGATTACGAGACTACCACTCTTAACCACTACACCACACTGGCCTAGGCTTGGAGGGCCACTTTTCACAGAATCACAGAGTTGGAAGAAACCACAAGGGTCATCTAGTCCAACCTCCTGCAATGTAGGAATCTTTTGCCCAACTTAGGGCTCAAACCCACAACCCTAAGTTTAAGTGGCTTATGTTTACCAACCGAGCTATGTATGTCAACCTCCCAGGCTTGCAGTTCCCCATTCCTATACCTTCCAACATTTTTTCCGATGAAAATAGGGACTTCCCATTCCATAATAATAATTTTACTATTTATACCCCACTCATCTGACTGGGTTGCTCCAGCTGCTCTGGGCAACAGAGCTTCCAACATATATAAAAACATAATAAAACATTAAATATGAAACATAACCCTCTTCCCTATACAGGGTTGCCTCCAGGGTTCGGATGGCTCCATACCCTCCAACATTTCTCTGATAAAAATAGGGATGTCCTAAGGAAAAGCAGGACATTCCAGGATCAAATCAGAAACTGGGACAGCTTCTTTAAATTGAGGACTGTCCCTGGAAAATAGGGACACTTGGAGGTTCTGCATTCCTCTGCATTAGCCAAAGTTGTTGTCTTCTTCTTCTTTGGCGATCAGTCGTAGCCGAGTAAGATTGTCTTCCATAAACACGGTTTTAACAATGAGTCCGTAAGTGACTGTGGAGGCCAATTCTGGATCTACGTGTCCTTCCACAGTGGGGACATTAGTTTCTGGGCGGGAGTTGATCACGGTGTGGATTTGCCAAGTGTGCCTTGCTCTTAGCACCACTGAGCCTCTTGGGCTTGCCAATCAGAAGGTCGGTGGTTTGAATCTCCGCAACAGGGTGAGCTCCCAGCTCCTGCCAACCTAGCATTTTGAAAGCATGCCAGTTCAAGTAGATAAATAGGTACCACTGTGGTGGGAAGGTAAACGGCATTTCTGTGCGCTCTGGTTTCCGTCACCGCATCCCGTTGCATCAGAAATAGTTTAGTTATGCTGGCCACATGACCCGGACAGCTGTCTGTGGACATACGCCGGCTCCCTCGGCCTAAAAAGCGAGATGAGCACCAAAACCCCATGGTCGCCTTTGACTGGACTTTACCATACAGGGGTCCTTTACTTTTTTACCCATGTACTGTATGTAAAGCACTATTATTTCACTTTAACAGTCAGAGCTTTCCCCAGGAATCCTGGAAACTGCACTTTGTTAAGGGTGTTGACAGTAGTTAGGAGACCAGAGTGGTTTAATTCTCTTCCTAGAGAATTCTGGCAATTGTAGCTCCCTGAGGGGAATGGAGGTCCCTTAACAATTCTCAGCATCTTCAACAAACTGCAGCTCATTCATTCAGGTGGTTATGACTGACTGTTCAAAGTGGCATATGGGTGCTTTAGATGTCTGGTGCAGAAGTGGCATAAAAAACAGGGCTGAGGCCTGTGGTGCTTTCTTTGGGTGCCTTGAGCAGAAAGAGCCCAAGTCCTCTGGATGAAGTGGGGAGAGGGCTGGGTGGTCTTCGTGCATAAGGAAGAGCAGGTTTTCATGGAGCCCCAAGGCAGTTTACATAGTAAAAAAGAAAAAAAATACAGCGTTTGAACACACCAACCAAGCAGACGAAAATTACTGACTCGTATGGGACCAAAGGCTTGTTGGAACATGTGAGTGACTCAGGCAAGGCAAGGCAAGAAGCAAAGAGGTTAGGCAGGCATAGAGTTGGCCTGGGCTCATTCCCCTTTGCCAAAAAGCACTCCGGAGTCTGTCACCCGCACCACAACTATCGGAGACACCAAAGTGTCATGCCACTGGGATTGCTGGACACAGCCCCCCTCCTCCTGTTTCATTTTTGGGGTTTTTAGATTTGTTTGCGCAAGGTTTCGACGAAGCAGAGATCTTAACAGTCAAGAAAATAGTGTGTTTGGAACGAGAAGAGAACAAAGATACAATCTTATAAGATCATTACTTCACAATTTACAATGGAGCTATTGACATAACGTTATGGTGCAATGTTTTTCCAAAAGCCCTAATCTTGCAGAGCAAAGAAAACAAAACAGTATACTTGGAAATGGAAGAGAGCAAAACAACCATGTTACCAGGCTGATAGTGAAACTCCTACAAATGAACTAATAATGTAAATAATTGTAAAATTCCCACATGCTCGTCGTTTAACAAACCAGATACCACATAGATTTGGAAGGCAATTTGTGGGTCCTCAAGTCCAACCTTTGTGTGTATCCTCTACCAGCAACTTTTTTCTTGCTCTTTCATGTATTAATCTCCCTCTGCTGAATATAGTGCCTGGGCAGTCTAGAATCATAGAATCATAGAGTTGGAAGAGACCACAAGGGCCATCGAGTCCAACCCCCTAGAAATGATCCCTTCCCGATCACTGTATTTGGAGCCAAGAAGATACACTGAACATCTATTTATACACTAACAACATATTTCTAAACATGTTCAGAAACAGAAAGAGTGGAGAGAGCAGTGTGAGTGTGGACTGCGGCCTGCCCTGAATTCCCCAAGCTAGCCTGCTACCCTCAAGTTGACAGTGTCAAAGTACAGTTCAGCTGCCAGGCTGGTAGACCTTTGTTGAATGGAGAGACCTCTTGTCATCTACACTTTTGCCTCAGGCAGCAAAATGCCTTGAGCAGGGTCACAAGAAAGATAGCTACTAGCCAGAATGACTATGGTCTGCATCCACGGTTGGAGGCAGAATGCCCCTCAGCGCCAATTGTTGGGAATCACAAGTGGGGAGGGTTCTGCTGTGCTCAAGTTCTGCTTGCAAGCTTCTCAAAGGCATCTGCAAGAATAGGATGCTGGGCTGGATGGGCCAAAGGCCTGATCCGTCAGACTCTTTTTATGTTGTATAGTTTTAAGTCCTATTCGTACTTACGGGACTGCCCACAGAGGACCTTAAGGTCCATGAATAACCATAGTTTAGAAGTCCTGGGCCCTAAGGAAGTCAGACTATCCTCCACCAGGGCCAGGGCCTTTTCAGTGATGGCTCCGACCTGGTGGAATGCTCTGTCCCATGAGACTAGGGTCCTTCAGGATTTAATCTCCTTCCGTCGGACCTGTGAGACAGAGCTATTCTGCCTGGCCTTTAATTTGAATTTAGCCCAGTCTTTTATTTCCCTTCTTTTCCCTCCCCCTTCCCTTTTATGAGACTGCTCTGAGACCCCACAGCTAATTCTCCCCTGGCCTCTTCGCTTTTTGATTTTTGAATTTTATTGTTATTCATGTTTTTATACTGTATTTTATGCTGTTTTTATAATTAAATGTTTTAAAGTGTTTTAAATTTGTTGTCAGCCACCCTGAGCCCAGCTTTTGAACCAGGAAGGGCAGGGTATAAATAAAAAATTATTTATTATTATTAAGTTCAATGGGTAAACCTGGCCTCTGAGAGGGAAAGTGGGGGGGGGGGGGGGGGAGAGAGAGAGAGAGAGAGAGAGAGAGAGAGAGAGAGAGAGAGAGAGAGAGAGAGAGAGAGATGCGAATAGATTATTAGTAGACCCAGTCTTCCCAGGAAAAGAAGGGGATTAGGTTGCAGCCCAAATCCCTTTGAAAGCAATAGGTCTCGCTTCAGAATAAAGATTGTGTCATAAATAGCACATCCTTTAACTGAATGGAACTTATGTCATTAAAAGTTTGGGGTTACTCATTGTTTTTATTAGTATTATTTCCACCACTTGGTGCTCCAAGCAACATGCAATGGACAAAATCTACATTAAAATTTGCAGATACCATACAATGTAACCCAGTAGCAGAGATACAATAAAACCAGAGAGCAATTAAAATTCTATTAAATTACAAAGCATCGGCAATAAAGTTCCCTTCCTTAGCAGTAATCTCTGAATTAGTAAAGAGGAATGGATTTTATATGCTGATGGAGGGATCAGGTGCACTTCCTTCTGTAGGGTCCCTCCAAAGTCTAGGCACAGCACCAAGAATGCTCCACGCCATGCCCTTAGAGCAGGGGGTGGGGAATCTTTGTGGCCTAGTGAGTCAGATCCTTATCTGTTTCCACTCCCGAGGGCCAACTTTGATGCACAAACCCCAATCAAAATGCCTTGCAGAGCTCTGACCAGGCACCCAACAGCCAGCTAGTTGTTGAGCACTAGGGAACCATGGAGCGAGGGGCTTTGCCAGCCCTATGTATGTCAAAAAGCTACATGTAGGGCTTTCAAAGTTGCTTTCTAAAAGGATCAGCTGTGCAATCAAATTCACCACAGGGAACTCAGTCACGTAGCCAATCCAGCATGGTTGGAGGCAGTGCGCAACACAGTTGATAGGGCTTCAGCTGTGGTTTCTTCAGGGATTGGCTTTCTGATTGTGTTCCTTAAAAGGAATTCCATTGTGCAGCCCAGCCAATTGTGCCTCTACCTGCCCCATATCTCACATTGCATACCATGTCACTTGTGGAACAGGTGGCCCTGGTTTGCGGGAAACGGCCTCATGAGTCAAACTGGGACGCTCCCTTAGAACAAAAAACAAAAGTTATGTGAATCATGGTGGCCCCACATATTCTCACTGCCTGGGAAGGCTCCCATGCGGAGAAGGTGCCTCCTTACAGATATCATTCTGGGCTGTAAGACTAAGTGGATGTGGGCACTGGTTTGGGCTCAAAAACTAATGGGAAGCCAGTGCAGAAGGGTCAGAGCAGGTATGGTGCTCCCCCAGCACTTTTTTTGGGGGGGTGACATTTAACAAATTGCCTTGTTCCATACCAGCTATGCAGAAGGACTTAAAATAAGTGTACACAACACTCTCAGGTCCTTTGTTGGCACACCTCTCTGGATTTCTGTGTTTCACTGAAAGCTGGGGGGAAGGCATCATGAGTTAGCTTCCCCATTGGGGCCTTTTTTGGATCAGAAAGCACAGGCAGCTAGGGAGGCTGCAGAGGACTGCAGAATTGTTTAAGGGAAAGAGAAATGTGCACAACTGGGGAGGGACAAATGTGTCAATTCTCAGTCTTTCTCATTTCCCCCCAACTTAAATTCACTTAGTCTACACGAGTCAACTACTAGCTGGAGTTGTGTATGAGGAAATGGTGATGGATCCACTCATGTTTATTTTAGGATTGCTTTTCTCAATGCCGAGATTAACCAAAATTCTTTGCAAAAAGTAACATTGGAACATGGAATACCAGCAGTAGCTGGCAAAGTGGTTCACCAGCAGGAACCAACCACTCCTGTTGCTTCAGCAGAGTGATCATGTATCTTCCTCTCTCCTCCACATCAGTGGCGTAGCGTGGGTTGTCAGCACCTGGGGCAAGGCAAGTAATTTGCGCCCCCTAACCTGTGGATTTGTGCCCCCTAACCTGTGGATTTGTGCCCCATAACCCTAACCCCCAGATGTTGCGCCCGGTGCGGCCGCCCCCCCCCTGCACCCCCACGCTATGCCACTGCTCCACATGATACTTAGCACTGCAAAACCCATGCTGTAACATTGCTGCGCTGCAAATTTCCTTGATCCACTGTGCTTCATTGGCTGCTGCTTAACAGGGGTGGGGACACTGAACACTGACATCGCAGTAGGCTAACATCGCATCATCACACCTTTTATAGTACAATATGAAACTCAGAAAGAGGAGAGGAGGAGATGTGTTGCCATGCTTGCTTGGGACATGTCCACATCTGCAAATGACTTCTCTGCATTCAGGGAACAAACCTTTCTGAAACACAAATTATTAGAGGAAAATCAACTCCAACGTCCACTATTACCCTCACTCTATTCTCACAGAGAACAAGCCACTTCTTTGATAAAGCTAACCTAGAATTTAGCACCTTTTTTGAATACAAGGAGCATGCAAGGGTTTTTACCTTGATGCTAAGGTTCACTGGGTTCAGACGGAGCATGAGAAAGCAAATATATCTTCATAAAATGGCACCCAACACAAGGGTCATAGTGCATGTGTGCTGGCCTGCAAATGACCAAACTCACAACAGTTATGTCACATAGCGAAAGTACAACACTCCAGGTAGTAAAGGAAGTCAATTCCTGGGTGTAGCTTACAACGAAAGAGCAACGATTGGGAAGAGACAGGAACCACCTGTCTGAAAGCAGGCTAAGTCTTGCTATGTTTATCACAGTAATACTTTTTTCTAGAATCCCCTGAAGTTTGGGATTTAGAGTAGAATGTCTACCAGCCAGCTAAGCTAATGAGAGATTTGAGGAGAAAAGAGACTCACTTTGTTCTGGACAGATCCAGCTGTTGAGACTCTCAGAATGGGGACCTAGACTTTATCCGGAGTGTGAAGGCTTCCTTTTAAAAATCGCACAGAATCTTAGGCCTCTTCATATCCAGACAATAAGTGCAATCATTGAAAAGATTAGGAAGTGTTAGCAGGTTGGATGTTTAATGATTTCCTGAGACCCCTCATTAATATATAGAGTGTTGATTCTTCCTTGTCCATTTCAACAGAGGGTTTGGGTGGGAAACTTTCAAGTGCACTTTCCCCTGGTATTCCAGGTTCTTACTAGCCTTTTGAGTCATGAGTGGACATACAAAATGGCAGATTAGACATCTCTCCAGTAACAGATGTGACACTACTTAACTTGGTGGAAACCAAACAACTCCTGAGTCAAGGGTGGGGGACTTGTGTCCCTCCAGATTGTATTGGATTCCAACACACATCAGCCCCAGCCAGCATGGCCAGTGGTCAGGGATGATGGGCATTGGAGGCACAAAAATTCCCCATCTCTGTCCTGTATAATGTAGTTGCAGCCTTACAAACACAAAGGATACTTCTACAATGATGTCTTCTTCCCACATTTTGGGCATGTTTCCCATTCGCATTTGGTGACATCTGAGCCCTCCACCATTTTTTAAAGTGAGAACAATAATTTTAGATTTCTTTCATCACTCGAGTCTGTTTTATCACATGTCATGAAGACATTTCGGGACTAATGCATGTAAATGATTCCAAAGCATGATTTGCAATTAGCATACCGAACTAGTTTCCCACCAAGTCTGATAATTAAAAGCCTCCATTATAGCTGCAACACCCATGCTCCCAGGATGAAAAGAATCCCTTAGAGCCATTATGTTTATGCATGCTCATGGATTTCTAATTGCAAACAAGACTATGTATTGATTATTTGCCAACTTAGTTTGTTGCTGTGCTCCATGTTTCCCATACACATTATTAGCATTTGTTATGAAAAACAGTTGGTGGAACTGACGTCCTTCCTTTGTGACCTTCTTTTTATAGCAGCAGGAATTTCATCTTATAAAATGTGAAATCATGCTCTACTCCAGCTCAGTATAATGTTGCAAATGAGGCTGATGAATCTGTGTTTTTAAGTGTGTGCGTTCATGTGTGTTGCTGGAGGTTGGGTTCACAAAAGTAAACCAGACATCACTACCCACTGAACCAATATGCAGAGGCGAAATCCAAAAGGAGATGAAGAGCAGTTTGGATATTGGGCATCATGTCACTAGGATTTCTGAACTGGAAGGGGAATTGTATGCAGAAGCTAGTCTGCAAGATAAGCCCATGGCACCTGGGCCCAGAGATGTTGCACTGAGGACTCCATTACAGAAACCTCGGTACAATCAGGTTCTCCAATGCTTCACTGAAGTAAAAGGTTGCTGGAGTGAGCTAGACTACCTTAACTGAAGGGACACCTTTCAGTAAACGTGAAGCTTATAACTGAGATAAAACATAGCCTGAGCCCTTCAAAAGGCCTTGGTCTTAGTGCCCACATCATGGCACTGGTAGCAGAAGGGGCATGCTTTCTTGGCAAAAGATGGGTGCTATTTCTGGATTCTGGCAGCTGGGCATATTAGGCACCAGCTCTTGTGAAACTTTAGAAGACCCCAGGAGTTCATGGGATGGAAACACTGGGATATTATTAAAGGTTCAGGTTAGTACAGGGTGTCACATTAGGTTGGTGCTTTATATGAGGAGGAATCCTGCATGAGGGCCAGCAGGCTCACTTTGGAAAACCAAGTGATGAAGCAACCTTTGCTACACAAAGGTGGAACTAAATGTTAAGAAAATACAGGGTTGTGGGCTCAAACAGTAGCTTCTAGTTTTCTCCCATAATTTGCAATGCAAGTTACCCTGTGGTGTGATAGCATTATAATATGCATTTCTCCATCGACAGCAGGGGCAGTCAGCGATGTTGGCTGCAGTGAGAAAGCACACAGTACAATTGTACTAAATGTTATGGAGAAGGCAACTCAACATAGAGCTTTCATTTTTGCTACCGATGCTATTTTGTACTTGGGGGCAGCGCACTAACTAAGCACTGGTTCCTTAGCCACAGCTCAGGGATCCCCTCTACTTTTCTTCTTTTGGATTTGTGGAAAACCTGCTGTTAGCCAGTATTTGGATACCTGTTAGAAGGCTGGATAGCTCAGTCAGTAAAGCATGAGACTCTTAATCCCAGGATCATCGGTTCGAGCCCCACATTGGGTGAAAGATTCCTGAATTGCAGGGGGTTGGACTAGATGACCCTTGTGGTCACAGCCGACTCTACAATTCTATGATTGTCTCCGTTTCCCATTTTCCCAATCTTAAATTCAACTATCCACATTTCTGCAGACATATATAGATTTCATCTCTCTCCCTCTTACACACACACATATGGCTGCATGAATTTTATCAGCCCTTTAGTGAGAATTTCTCCCAATATACACACTTTGTGTGCAATTTTGCATTTGCAGGACTAGAAGATACTTGTGGTCCCTTCCAGCTCTACAATTCTATGATTCTGCAAAACAATTTCACCTAACATAGTGCACTTTTGTATATTATTTCAATAGCATACACACTTTATCCTCATATATGTACACATTTCTTGGTCAGAGAATCGTATTGCAAAATTTGGAGAAGTATGGATTTTGAAGGATGGGTATGTTTTGGTTTTTTATATTGTTTCAGAAAGTGACAATTTGGTAGGTTTGCCTTTAAAAGCAAATCCCACCCCCCGATTTCTACCTAGTATGGACCTCCGTATGGCCCACTTGATAAGCTGGTTATGTTACCAACATGTGTTCGGAGCCCAAGATCAGTATTCTACACACAACACGAGCCTCTTGTTTTTCATAAGATCTAATTCCTCCCTGAAGCTACAAATTCTCCACAGTCACCCTCCCATGTTGAAACATCTTTGTCCTCTGGTAGTATGTGCATGCGTGGTCCCACTTCGCTATGCAAACTTATAGCCTGGTATTAGCAGGCATGAGAAAGGGGCCTAAGATAACAGAGAAAAGTTAGCCTCACTGGTGGAATGCAAAGGACTATCAAAATGGCCTCACCTCTGCAACATTTAAGCCACCTTGTAAAAATGATTGCTTTCAAGAGAGCAAAGGAGGCTTTGAAATATAACTGTTGAGAACTACAGACTGTGTACAATAGTTTTTACAACATTAATCTTTTGTACGCACCCTCAAACAGTAAAGTCTTCCCTTCCAGGTGAACATCATTCTGATGTTTTTCAGACTTCATCATCTCAGAAGGGGTGGCCATGTCTGGAAACTGAACTCAATTCTGTCAGGAAATCAAAAGGTAAGAGAATTCCCTTTTCTTTAAGTAATGAAATTTAAGGCACCCTACACAAAACCCCAGGATATGTCTACTTACAAGTTGGCAAGCTTTCTCCATTCTCCAGGTACTAGAATGATGGCAAATTTCAGCTGCTTTGTCCCAAAGGTGAGAACGCTATAGCCATTTTTAGATGCCCCATTATAGTGCATAGGGAACACAGATATTTGTTTTCTAGAGTGTGGCTTCAAATCCAGAGCACAAATCAACATTGAGATTGCATAGAGCAACTCAAAAACAGATTAGGATTTTAAAAACACAGAAAAACATGAGACCTATCTTGGAACACTCCTATTGCTTACTGTAAAACTTAGTGCCAATGGGGAATTTAGTTTGGTCCACATTTTAAAGTGAATTGGCCTAATTCACCAGTCCTGGACTCCTATGGAGATTGGAATGCAGCTATAAATTAGATTGTATGCTGAATTTTGTAAAGCAGTTTTGGTTCCAAAATGTGTGCACAAAAATGCAGATTTTAAAGTTAAAAATTATTTACAAAAATGCATCTCTTGGGAGAAAGTCCACAGAAAATATAAATGCATATATTAGGGACTGAATTTAATTTAAATGCAAAGGAGAATGTTCATGTTGCTGTTTTTAAATCTGCAGGAAACAGGATGGAATGAACTTCTAATGGAATACATGTGAAACTGACATGGAAAGGAAATAGTCTCTTCTGTCTACCCCTAGAAAGACTTTTCCTTTCTGCCATGGTCCTTGGCTGATGCAACTGCAAAATTAATCTAAACACCAACATTAAACAGGCTGATCATGCACCAATTATCACCATTATCAATGATTGTAACGGTTGAAAAAAATATTATCAGATGGTGCTGTTGGCTTTGTTTGCTCATTTATATTTCCCCCCTAGGTTTAACTCAGGTTTAAACTTGCATTAACAAGCCCTCTGTCCCAAACTAGCTTTCCGCTCAGGGCATTTCCAGGCTGACGTGTTACAAAGCAGGGTTTTACAACTTTTTAGCTGGGAGATTTTTATCTCTTCCCAGTGAACCTTGACTCACAGTTTTAGTGTTGCAAAGTCCCCATAAAAGATATTTAATATTGCAGTACTGTATTTTATTTTATTTTTGTTCTGTGGAAATATTTTACACTGTCTTAGAGATTATCTCCAAATCTTCTCTAAGGTTTAGGGGAAGCCTAGTTCACAGACCTGTAATTCTCAGAGTATTTTTATTTTCTCTCTTCTCTCTACGCTCAAAAACTCCACATTAATTAATCCAGAATAATTAAACACTTTCTGGATTGGGACAAAGAGGTCCAATCCGAACCCCACACTTTATCCCATGACGATGTATGGAAAAGGTCTGCCTACATACAGTTTAATGTGAAATGTTGATGAACTCTCCATTTTTCCTGTTGAAGTTAGAGTTGTTCTTTTTCACCAGACTGTGATTCTTCTGTTTATTGGACCTTTACAAATGCAAATGTGGTCCATCCATTTAATACATTATGGTGCACAGTATTGGGGTTCTGTATTTTTCAAAGAAGAATAAAGCTATATGTGGGGCTTTTTTTTTTAAGGACACGGGACAGTTTTCATGCAAGATGTTACAATCCCATAAATTGAAATAACACTCTTTTTTCCTTTCCTTTCCTTTTTTTTTTTTTTTTGCTATTTGAGTCTTAAATATATCATAACATATTGATCCAGTGAAGAGCCATTTTTTGAAAAAGGAGAAAAAAGCCTTCCCCACCAAAAAGGAAAATAAAACATAACCCTTCAAAGGAGTGCGTTGTTTCGCTTAGGGCAACCATCCACACCAGGAATGACTGAAGGCTCCTCTTTCCTAAACTCACTGAGACAGGTGAATCCCCAGAGAAGTGACTAGCCAGTGGCTAGATAGAACCTGTCGGGCTTTCATGCAAACTTCCTCTACATGTTTTTTTGCGGCTTCCAAGCATATGGTACAGTTTATTAGTATTTGCATGCATAAAGAAAATGACGGCGGGGAAGGAGGAGAGCAATAATATTTATTCTTCACTGATATTTTCTAGATAAATATTTATTAAGTTGACACAGAGGCTGATCCTGTGCATACAGCTGAGACCAGAAGCTCAGAGGGGTTTGATATGTAGCCTCATGGATACACACACACACACACACACACACACACACCATTAGGAGTCAAGAAGAGTCCTTCTAAGCGCAGGGTTGCCAGACCCCTGGGCAAAACTGACTATGTAGCTAAGGTGCTAATTTTCCAACTCAGTGCCGGCCTACGATATTTTGCTGCCTGAAGTTAAGCACAAATGGCCATCCCTTTCTGGGGTGAGGAACAGAGGGAAGAAATTTGGTTCAGTTTGCATTTGAAAGCGAACTATCAAATTCCCATTCTTTCGAAAAACGATATAAACCGAAACACAACCATCTGTTGAAACTCACACTTCTCTGAATTTTGCAATGCAATTCTCCAGCCAAACAATGCTTACAAAACTGCAGATGTTGAAAACAACATAGAGAAATACATTATATTTGGGGAGATTGCTTGCAAAGCTGTGTGCGTTAGTCCAAACTGTATACAAAAACGTGTTTATTGGGGGAAATTTACACTAAAATGTGACTGAAAGTTTGTGAGGATTTAAGAAATAAACAAATCACAGTTGTAGAGAATTGATTTTTAGTTTAGAAAAATGGGGAACTGAGAACTGAAGTGGATGGATCGTTCCATCTCTAGTTCGGCCCAAAACTATCTATCTATCATCTATCTGTCATCTATCTATCATCTATCTATCTATCTATCTATCTATCTATCTATCTATCATCTATCATCTATCTATCTATCTATATCTATCTATCTATCTATCTATCTATCAATCATCTATCTATCTATCTATCATCTATCTATCTATCATCTATCATCTATCATCTATCTATCTATCTCTATCATCTATCTATATCTATCTATCTATCTATCTATCATCTATCTATCTATCTATCTATCTATCTATCATCTATCTATCATCTATCTATTTATCTATCTATCTATCATCTATCTATCTATCCTTGTTTCACAGTTAGTTCAAACACCAATTCTTACAATCATCTTCTTCCTTGGTCCCTATAGTATCACCAGAAGCAGATCGCTTCACTTTGTTGCATGACAAAGTACACAAATCCTTTCCTTACAAATCTACAATTGTCAGCTCTGGAAGCCTGAAGGATTGTCTTCTCCCATATAAGCTGTCCTAAATATTAAGAACATCAACATGTGTACCAGATCCATGTCTGGTTGGAGTAAGAGAGGATATATTCTGCAGCTACACCTAGGTTCCTAGGTTCTATGATCTGCTATTTAGGCAATTACAGATTGATTCATAGTTCATCGTGAGAGGCATCCTTGACTGCTAAAAGATATTTCAGGTTGCTTCTCATGAGGCCCCAACAAAATAGTACTGACTTTTCCATAAGAGAGTACTTTGAAGTAGAGAACATTGCTCCTGGTTGTCAAAGTGTTTTCCCATCTTCCACCGCCCCATGAGGAGTACGGGCCAGTCTTGACAGACTCTGGGGTTGTGCGCCCATCTCACTTAAGAGGCCAGGGGCCAGCGCTGTCCGGAGACACTTCCGGGTCACGTGGCCAGCGTGACATCGCTGCTCTGGCGAGCCAGAGCCGCACACGGAAACGCCGTTTACCTTCCCGCTGGTAAGCGGTCCCTATTTATCTACTTGCACCCGGAGGTGCTTTCGAACTGCTAGGTTGGCAGGCGCTGGGACCGAGCAGTGGGAGCGCACCCCGCCGCAGGGATTTGAACCGCCGACCTTTCGATCGGCAAGTCCTAGGCGCTGAGGTTTAACCCACAGCGCCACCTGTGTCCCCCATATATATATATATATACGAAAGCATATATATATATATATATATATATATATATATATATATATATATAATGCTATATATATATAGCAATCTTCTTCCATCTGCCTTCAGGCAAAGAGATATTCCATTATATGAATGAAGAAGTCCTCATTTATCAACCTAGTTCTTGGGCAAAGGCAACTTCCAGTGTAAACAAGCAAGCACAGCATTCTTGAGTGCCTGCATGGGCTGAGGTTTGTTTACCACTTTTCTGGAGGCAGGAGATATTTGCATTGTTGTAACCCGCCCCAGAATCCCGTAGTGAAGGGCATATCAAAAATCCAATAAATAAAAATGGAAATAATAACCACAGAAACATGTGCGTAACACAAATGAATTCAATGCTTTACTGATAGAATAGGCTCAGGACAGAAACACCAAAGAAATAATAGTAGGAATATAAATGAGAAGTTCATTCTAAGCAAATCAATGTACTGAAAATATGAACATTTGTGTGTGTAAAGTAGAACAAAGTAACATTGATTCAAGATAGGTACCACACACACACAGGAACGCAGTTATTTTCAATAAACAAAACAATTTATAACAACTGTCATTCTTTACAACAGCAGAAGAAATGACAGAAGAAAGTTTAGAGAAATGGGAGAAAGAGAAGACAAATTTATGAGTGTGCACAGGGTGCTTCCGAGTGTTGTGTGGGATACTTCTGAAGAGGGGTATATTTTGCACATGAGATATCACAAATGGGTGGTTGGAGTATGGCTGGCATTTCAGTGCCAAGGGTATTTGGTGGGTGCTGACAGAATATTACCTTTCATGGGCCTAGAATCAGTGGATCGTCATCCAGGACAGAATTCAGGACAGAATTTTACAATATTATTTGTTTCATTGTTCACTGCCTTGAGAGGGCTTCCTGTCAAAAGAATAAAGTTTAGAAGTTGAGTTGTACATCTGCAAATCCCTATAGGGTTGTCACGTGGAAGTTGGAGCAAACTGGTTTTCTGCCGATCCAGCGGGGAGGACACAAACCCATGGATTCAAATTACAATAAATGAGATTTCAACTAAACATTAGGAAGAACTGTCTGATGGTAAGAGCTGCTTAACAGTGGAATGGACTCCCTCAGAAGGTGGAGGTTTTTAAACAGAGCTTGTCACAGATAGCTCCATCCGTAGCTGTGATCCCTGCATTGTAGGAGGCTAGACTAAAAATGATTCTTGGTAGTCACTTCCAGTTCTACAGTTCTATGATTGTAACACATCTTTGAAAATCCCTCTTCCAACCCTTATAGAAGGAACTTACCTTCATAAGGAAAGTAGAGAAGAGCACGGAAAGCAAGGTTATTGCATACCAGTGTGTAGCATCAGATCAGATTAGGTGGTGGCACGTCTCATGGTTAAAGGTAAAGGTAAAGGGACCCCTGACCTTTAGGTCCAGTCATGACCGACTCTGGGGTTGTGGTGCTCATCTCACTTTATTGGCTGAGGGAGCCGACGTACAGCTTCCAGATCATGTGGCCAGCATGACTAAGCTGCTTCTGGCAAAACCAGAGCAGCGCACGGAAACGCCATTTACCTTCCTGCTGGAGCGGTACCTATTTATCTACTTGCACTTTGACGTGCTTTCGAACTGCTAGGTGGGCAGGCGCAGGGACCGAGCAATGGGAGCGCACCCCGTTGCAGGGATTCGAACCACCGACCTTCTGATCAGCAAGTCCTAGGCTCTGTGATTTAACCCACAAAGCCACCTGCATGTTACTAGCCATGATTGAGGCTATGTTGCTTCATGGGAAGCTGCAGGAGGGGAGAATGTTTTTCTGCTCAGATCCAGTTCGTGAACTACCCTCAAGCATCTGGTTGGCCTCTATAAGAACAGGATGCTGGACTGAATGGGCCATTAGCCTGATCCAGCAGGCTCTTTTTATGTTCTTACGTTTCTTTGGCTTCTTTCATTGTCTCCCTACCCCCTCACTCTGCAGGCTACAGCTGTGCTGTCACAACATGTGTTAGGAATGTTTAATGCAAACCAGAGCCCATAAATGCACCTTCCACCTAATTAAAATGTATGCTTGCAACGTATACAAGTACAACCACATCCTCAATCACCTGAATATCATTCATAACAATGTCCCAGCTACTGTTCATCCCCTATGGATAGATACTTCCTTATACAATTTCACTATGTCTTGAATGGTGTACCATAGAAAAAGTACATGGTAAGCCACCAGTAAAGCTCTTTGAAATGCAAATGATTAAATGATTAATCGAGTACTCATTGATGGTCCTACTGTCCCTGACACAGGGCTCTTCTTGTGTGCTTCTATTCTTTGGATGTTCTAAACCTACATCCTGAACCCTTGGATCCCCAGATGTTGTTGGACTACAACTCCCATCATCCATGACCAATGGCTAAGCTGGCTTGGCCTGATGGGAGGCCCAAGACTGAAGAAGGCAGTCCTCCAAACCAGCCTGGTTTAGAATGTCCCCAAGTGAACTTGCATATTTTCTTTTGTGGGCAGATCTGTGAGCTGTCTGCATTTGGAGACTTGAGCCTTTCTTATGTAATGTCTTCTAATTTGCATGATATAAACAAATCGCAGCGCACAGACTTTATTAAAAGGCTCTTATAATCGATGTGGCAAAGGCACAAAAACTGAGTTATTAGAGTTCCTCTGTTGCTGAAGGAGCCAGTGAGTCACCATTATAAAACATTCTGGCTTTATGAAGAGCTTACTTTTAGACATTGTGTACTGATTTTTGAAAGAAGATGGTAAGTTGCACTGATGATGATTGACAGTAGTCACCACCCCTTGCGGTTTTGCTAGCTATAGTGAAACTTCCTCTGCTGGAAGCCATCTATTTTTAAAAAATGTGTGTGTGGATATTGATAGATACATAGATAGGTGATAGATAGATAGATGATAGATAGATAGATGATAGGTAGATAATAAACTACTAGTTGCTACTGCACCACACTCAAGGGCAGCCAAATACTAGAGACGTTATTTCAAATGGTTCCTTATTAAACGTGTTTCATTTTAGTTTCCTTTAAACGTCTAATAAAGCAAGCCTTCAAAGCTGAGGATCTATTTCAAAGCAGAACATAAAGGCCTTGTTTGAATTGGGACTTGTCTCTGGGGTTAGGCAGTGCTGTGAAATAATATCCAGGAAAAGGAGTCACCCGACTTTTCTTACATGTGAATGTGTGTAACACGTAGTTCCACCTGAAATCTGTCTCGCCTTACTGCCTCTTTTCCTCAGGTAGAGTACTTTATTGTCTTCCCAACAATTGGGATTACTGGCGACAGATTCACACCAATGTCATTCTACCAAGTTGGGAGGATTTAAAACAGGCTTCCTCAACCTCCAGTTGTTTTGAGACTACAATTCCCATCATCCCTGACCTGCTAGCTAGGGATCATGGGAGCTGTAGACCAAAAACATCTGGAGGGCAGAGGTTGAGGAAGCCTGATTTAAAACACCCCATCAGTCCAAAAAATCCTACTTGTGCCATTGGAGTTTCCCTTTTCTCCCACCCCACCCCCTCCAGATTTCCTCTGGAGAGTTTGGGAGTGAAAAACAGAACAGATTTAGAAGGCATGGAAGGTGGAGAGGAGAGAAGTCCTGTTGTGCAAGTGCATTGGATATACAGTATGTTGGATGCTCAAGATACAATTGTTGCTTTCAAGCCTGACTTGGTGGTTGGTGTCAGGATGCTGTCAGCGGCTCCCGGCTGGTTGCCCAGGCAAGTATAAAGACAAGTTTCTTCCAGACCCTTTTTTTTTCAAACTTTGCAGAGAGGCGCTATAGAACCCAGCACATACTCTGCACGCAAAACATCCTTGGTTTACCCCCAGAAAATTCCAATGGGGACTAGGGAGAGATGGTGGGAAAGACCTCTGTCCAAAACCCCCAGAGAGCTGCCAGTCAGAGCAGACAATATTGAGGTAGATGGATAAATAATCTGAGCTGGAAGAAGGCAGCCTTCCATCTGTCTGTTTGAATGTGCTCTCTCTCTCCCCCCCCCTTCTTTTGGCATTTCCCCCTTTGGATAACCAAGGAAGAATTGAGTATCAAATACAAGGTGTTTGTTAGGCCTTCCATGTCAGGGGAGCAAAGAAAGCTGACCTCCGAGGAAATAATAACTTCTGTCCAAGAGAGAAATCTTAGAATATTCAATAGGACTGAAATAGAACTCTATGGGGACTTTTCAGGAACATCATCAAAGAAAACATGTCCCGGCCCGTCACAATGAAATGTCTGATGACGAAACAGGAATGAAATCGTTATTTAAAAGGAACAAAGGGAAGCAGAGACTCACAATAGATGAGTTAGTGTGCAAAGTTGTTATCTCTTGTATCAGGCAAAAACCCTTGAGACCTTCAGCAATGCTGGGATGGGGACACACACAATGAACATCAGCAATGAATCATTTTGATAGGGGGAAACTTTCAGTTTTTACTCATTTGAATCTATTTTGTAACATTCAAAAAGAGTTTGGGCAGTACCTAGATGGTTTTTCTGAAAGGATGCCGTCTCTTGTTCAGCTGATAAATTGCATTCGTTTGTTCAGATTTCTGCCTCAGCCCATCCTTGGGGTTTGGCGTGAATATGAAACATCACACACTTGCACACAAACGCACACACAATTTAAAAAATAAATCAAGCCAAAATAAAACATAAAAATGTAATTCTAGTATTTGCAAGTTATATGTAAATAAAGTCCCCTCCCTTCTCCAATGGGCAGAGCAAACCCGGTGAAAGATAAAAAGAACATACCTATTCACAGGCATCTGGGTGGCAACTATGAGAAGAGGATGCTGTGCTCAATGGGCTGTTAGTCTAATCCAGAAGCCTCTTCTTAAAATATATACAGATTATTAATATAATTTACACAGACTACTCCAGAGCCAGTTTATTTTTATTTTTAAGAGATTTCTAAATCGCCTTTCCACTTTATAATTTCCCATCAGGGCAGCTTACAGCAAATGAACCAATATACCGCAAAATCAACATGTGCGCTAAAAACAATACAAACTACACAGAGAAACACAGAAGGCCGCCATAAACCGAGTCAGACCATTGGACAATATAGCTCAGTATTGTCAATAATGACTGGCAGTGACTCTCCCAGGTTCTAAGAAAGAAGAAGAAGAGTTTGGATTTGATATCCCACTTTATCACTACCCAAAGGAGTCTCAAAACAGCTAACCTTCCTTTCCCTTCCTCCCCCACAACAAACACTCTGTGAGGTGAGTGGGGCTGAGAGACTTCAAAGAAGTGTAACTAGATCAAGGTCACCCAGCAGCTGCATGTGGAGGAGCAGAGAGGTGAACCCAGTTCACCAGATTACGAGTCCACTGCTCTTAACCACTACACCACACTGCAACAATCCTAGAGCCAGATACCTGGAGATGTTATGGATTGAACCTGGGGCATTCTGCATCCATAGCAGATGCTCTTCGAAGGAACAGTTCCCCCAATAAACAAAAGCAGCTGCAAAATCTTTCACGCACACACACACACAAAAATCAGAATCCCGTATTACCCCCATGTGGAACCAGTCTGAAATCGTCATTCGCATTACTCCCATATTGGTGTATATCATTCATTTCAATAGCCTGTCAACCTTGAAGTGTTTATTCTACGGAGATATAAGGAAACAGTGTTTTGTTTTTAAACTCAACCCGGAAAATTCACCTCCCTTGTTTCTTATAAAAGAAGATTTGGTTTCAAAGGCATGGCCCAGTCCTAGAAGTGCCTTATATAATTGGTGCAGGGTCAAAGAAAGGACCTGCTTTTCCACGCAGGGGACACGGATTGTAGGTTACAGTAATATCATTTCCATTCCATCTCTGCAATGTATCCAAAATATCCAAAAATATCACATGGCAGGGAAATAAAATAAATCACCGTGGCAGTCTGGCAAGCTCATGACTGGGTCAAAGCATTTATAAATAGAACTGGGTCACTGATATACTTAGGTTCTGGCAGGTCATTTTGTTTTTATGATGCACTTTCTGCCACCATGCGATCAAGAACTCTAAGGGGCAATGTTGTTTTTAAAAACAGAATTTAAATTGTTTTCCCATATTGTGCCATTTTGTTTTTGTTTTTTTTGTTTACAGAAAATAACTGTGGGTCTCTCCAAAAACACAGAGAGGGATGACACGACTTTCAGCTACAATACCACTGAATGCAATATGACTTATTTTTACTTGGCTTGGGGTTGCCATATTTCAAAAATTTGTTGTGGAGCTTTTTTTTGGGGGGGGGGGGGACAAATCCAGGAATCCCTGCTATGTCCAGGAAATTCTGGATGTATATCAGCCCTGTACTGTACTGGCTGTGCAAGCAACAGCAATTAACAGGGATTCCTTCCATTTCTGATCTTCAGATGCGAGTGCCATGACACTGCATTGGTA
Source organism: Podarcis melisellensis (assembly GCF_964234715.1). NCBI lineage: Eukaryota > Metazoa > Chordata > Lepidosauria > Squamata > Lacertidae > Podarcis > Podarcis melisellensis. The sequence continues at coordinate 22,825,920 of NC_138530.1, read as the reverse complement.
AACAAAATAGCATCAAGAAGGAGACATCAGAAGACTCAGTTGAACTTGAGGCTTGCAGAATGGGGGGAAAAACAAAACTTTAGGGAAAAAACACTGGTATGAGGAGAGAGAAGGCCCAACACCGAGCTCACCCATTCTTTCACTTGTCGCATGCCTAGAAAACATCCATCCAAGAGTTTTGCTTGCCCCATGCTTTCTAGACACGGGTCAGATTGGTTTGGCCTTCCTGCTGCTTTCTGCTGGAGAATCTGCTCTATAGCACTAAATTGGAACAAAGGCAATCTGCAGAAAAACTTACTGCCCTTTGTTCCAGTTCAACACTAAACTACAGCTTTTCACAGGGGAAAGTGGCAGGGCCAATTGAAGTGTGGATGGGACAGCAACCCCTAACTGTGGGTGGGGGAGCAACAGAAAACTGGGTAGAAAGGGCGGGAGTATTGTAGAGGAGAGCAGGACTGGCTGACTGAAAATCATGATTTTATAGGCCTTTTCCTCGTTTATTATTTATTTACTAGATTCTTGTCATGCTCTGTCTGAAGGATTTTTCCTTCAATGTCTACAGAAATTGGCTTTGGCATTTTGAGTCTTCCTAGGACTTGCTGATCGAAAGGTCGCCGGTTCGAATCCTTGCTGCGGGGTGCGCTCCCGCTGCTCGGTCCCAGCGCCTGCCAACCTAGCAGTTCGAAAGCACCTCCGGGTGCAAGTAGATAAATAGGGACCGCTTACCAGCGGGAAGGTAAACGGCGTTTCCGTGTGCAGCTCTGGCTCGCCAGAGCAGCGATGTCACACTGGCCATGTGACCCGGAAGTGTCTCCGGACAGCGCTGGCCCCTGGCCTCTTAAGTGAGATGGGCGCACAACCCCAGAGTCTGTCAAGACTGGCCCGTACGGGCAGGGGTACCTTTACCTTTACTTTTTACCCTCCCTTCAAGGCTTTTCAAAACATTCTGCTCCAGCTATGTTCCTTTCTCGTCTTTCTGCTTAAATCTAAGCAACGGCTCTTTTCAGACCGCCAAAGGAACTTGGCTGACTGGGATTTCAATATTTTCTTAATCCCCATCGTATTTATTTTCTAACATTACAACATTTTCTTAGGGTCACCAGGGTGAGTACTAATTAAGTCTGGGGTCTGGGATGTCTGGTCCCGAAATTTCACTTCTAAGTTTCACCTACCAGGTAAACTCTCTCTCCATTTATAAAATCAGCTTTGTAGGGAGAGAAGCCAAATGCATGCCTTTCCCCAGATCCTACAGCTCCTATTGCAGGGCTAATGCTTGTTCTTTAAATAGTCATCATTCCAAGGGTATTTTGATGTTGGGCAGAAGCCTGATCACCCCAGCTCTTTACACCTCTAACCTTTCTAGGCCAGGAGCAATGGAAAATACCTGTAACATTCTGCAAAGACAGGCGTGGCAAATCGTTGCTCAGTAGAGGACAGCAGCTTGAGGTCATAACCTTATGAGTTTCCCCGTGACTACCAGCAGAAGCCAATGGTGTCGCATGGAGGTGGGACAAGTCCCATTGTGAGGACATCCCAACAAGTGGTCCTCAACTTTGTGGAACAGAGTGGCAAACACAACGTAGGGGTGCTATTTTCAGCCCTGTCCCCATGGCATGCCTCCTGCATACTTCTGGCTAGGACTCACAAATGTGATAGTATATGCAATGAATTTCCAACTTCTAGGAAATGTTTGCATTTGGGCAGTGATATGACCACAATAGCAATTTATGACCGCAAAATGTGTTTTTCAGCTAGAGGGATTGGAGAAATGTACATATAAGATGAGAACTGTCTGATACTAAATTAGAACCTTGGCCTCTCTTAGATCAATACTGTCTGCACTGACTGGCAGCAGCCCCCTGGGGTTTCAAACAGGGACCATTTCCCATTCTTATCTGGAGATGCCATGGGCCTTTTGTGTGCCAGACACAAAGTCTGCCACTGAGCCAATGGTGGAGCTTTCATTTTTTAAAAAAATTCCAAAATAAATAAATAAAAAGTGATGGCCACAACTCTAAACAGCATGAAAGTGACTTGATCATTTTATTTATGACTCGCTTCCATACTATGAACCACATATCCAAATCTCTTTCTAAAACAAAATTGTGAAAACCCAACACAGATTGCTATTCTTTAGCATTCAAGAACCAAAGATCATGCCGAGACAAACCAGTTATTCAAAGGACTTTGACAGTTTTGGCATGTGAAGCATAGAAAACGGTGAATCTGTCGATTTCAGTTTCTCTTTGTTTCTTATTCTTCCAGTCTTCCAGTCTAAGGAAGATACATATTTCTGTATCAGTTTGCAATTTTTTTAATATGAAGGCAATCATTGTGAGAATTTGTCTGCATTTCAGTGTATTTTTCTCTACATTACATTTTTTTCTCAATTTTTTGTATGCAATTTTACCTGTATACATATTTTTTTACAAGCCAATTCCACTAATATACTGTATTTCCCCATGTTATTTTCATTATGCACCAGATGCTGATCAAAACAATAAGAAATGTGAAGCACTTCGTGAAAATTTGTCTGCATTTCAGTGTATTTTTCTCTACATTTTTCCCTCAAAATTTTTATGCAATTTTGCCTGTATACATATTTTTACAAGCCAATTCCACTAATATACTGCATATTTCAATGTTATTTTCAATATGCACCAGATGCTGATCAAAGCAATAAGAAATCAGTTGACGTACATCTTTGTATGTGCAAATGTGTGTGTTGCAACTGACCAGTTAATTTATAACAGCTCAGTCCTAAGTATGATTATTCAGAAGGAAATTGCTCTAGAGGCTCAAGGGGAGTTCCCCTGTAATCAATGTGTTTCACGAGTGCTACCTGAGCTGCTTTTTGTTCTTCTGTAGCCCCTGTAGCCCCCCAGACATTGGTAGAACCTGTAGCCCCCCAGACATTGGTAGATTCCAGTTCCCATCAACCCAGGGAACACAGCGAGTGGACAGCTAATGGTTCAGCTATATCAGAAGGATTAAAGGCTCCCCATTCCTGCACATGTTTGGGATCTTTTGGAGTTTTCCCTCCCCTCGAACCAAATTAATTTGACAGACCCAACCATTTTTTTGTGGATGGTGGTTGTTTGGTTCTATAGCTTCCTCCTGATGTAGCTTTGAAATGGTAAAAAGTAAGGTGGGATGAGAGACTTCTCCATGCTTTGGGTTTTTTCTTTTCTTTGTGGGGTAAGGGGAATAGTTGGATATTTTTGAGGTTCCTTGAGTTTCTGAAAAAGCTTGCCTGTTTTGCAAGAGCTCTCTCCTGGTGGGTCACGTTGCTGGATGCGCTCTTGCTACTGGTGCTGAATGAATTGTTGTATTGACACTGGTGATTTCAGTCTGGTTCCACCTGCCATGACACTGCTCCACAGCATCAGCCGTAGCAGAGAGACATTTGCACAGTCAGCACTCCCTCCCCTTCCAAAAGAAGAATTGCAACAAGAGAGGGCTTTAGACAGGGAAGTAGTACAACCACCCCAAAGCCAATTGCCCCAGGGCAAAAATGAAGCAGGCAATCCAGTGCTGTTACCTATGCAAATATATGTGCAAGAGATTCTAGCTGGTAAACAGGTGCTAGTTAGCAGAGGCTGGGGAAGAAAAAATAGCTGGATCAGGCTGTGTATCTAATCTGAGAATGGAATTTTCCATAGCTGTCAAGTTCAGACACAAGGCCAGGTCTAACCAACTGAAGCCATACATTGAAAAAAACACACCAAAAAAACACAGTTGTTTACTTTTGCACAGCCTGTCTTTGCAATGGCTGGCAATACACGGTTGGGCAATCGGCTCGTTGCCTTATTGTTCAGCTTTGAAAACAGAGCTGTTTCTTTCCTCTTTAAATGTTTGCGATATGGGTCACGGCCGTTCCTCTAACTTGTCTGTGCCTGGAAGGTCAAGGCAGGGAGTGTTTTGCCTGAACACAATACCTGTTACTGTGCTCACAGTTATTAAACTGGCTGGCTTGATAAACATCAATGGGAATGTTTAACTGCACAGATTATTAGAAGGAGAGAAAGGGAGAGACTGAGGAGAGAGAGAGAGAGAGAGAGAGAGAGAGAGAGAAAGAGAAACTAGGCCATAAAGGCAGCTTGCTGAACTGATCGAATGATTATAAACGAATAAATGATGCTTTTCTATCATTCTATTTGATGTTGCTAGACTGTGTTGAAGTCTACTGACTGCCACAACCCATGTGCTAGCAGCAGATCCTGGTGTGGTGGCTCTCTGCTGAATGTTTAAAGGTAAAGGTAAAGGTACCACCGCCCGTACGGGCCAATCTTGACAGACTCTGGGGTTGTGCGCCCATCTCACTTAAGAGGCCAGGGGCCAGCGCTGTCCGGAGACACTTCCGGGTCACGTGGCCAGCGTGACATCGCTGCTCTGGCGAGCCAGAGCCGCACACGGAAACGCCGTTTACCTTCCCGCTGGTAAGCGGTCCCTATTTATCTACTTGCACCCGGAGGTGCTTTCGAACTGCTAGGTTGGCAGGCGCTGGGACCGAGCAGCGGGAGCGCACCCCGCCGCAGGGATTCGAACCGCCGACCTTTCGATCGGCAAGTCCTAGGCGCTGAGGCTTTAACCCACAGCGCCACCTGCGTCCCGTGAATGTTTACTACCAAATAAACTCCATTTGTAGTTCTCTGGACCCCATTTTGGTCTCTCCCCCTCCCCTACTCACGCACTCACACCATAAACGTTTGTGCTGGTAGCAATTACGTCATCTACAATTCATTTCAAAACCACCTCCAGGAAGACAAACGAGGGTTTGAAGAGTGCAGATGGGAAGGGAGAGATGAAGAATAGCTGTGGAGATGCCTGTTCGCGGGAGAATAAATATACAATTTCTGATAATTAAATACATTTTAATCCTTTTCAGTGTTGCAGAATTACAGGAGGGATGACTCACCCACACAGGCTGTCATCGTCTCTCTCCCTCTGTTCAGCCTAGCAAGTAACAGGATGATTAGCCTGTTAATAATTATAAACTTCTTGTCTTCTGGGTTCACTTCACTTTGCCATAACGCGAGGACGTCTTTTGAAAAGCCAGCGCTGACATACTGAAATGTTTAAGACACCAGAGTGTGACATGTGTTGTTGTCTGAGATCCATCTTGCGCATGGTAGGAGGGAACAGGACTATTTGTTCCAGTTGTTATAAATATTTATTACACAAAGACGGGGCCATGCTTGCCACCACCGGTGGAAGTGTGAAAAATAAGGCACATTGCAGCAGCATTTGCCCAAATGCCTCAACTTCTATGCACAGAGCATAGTTAAACTATAGAACTTGCTCCCACAGGAGGCAGTGATGGCCACAAATCTAGATGGCTTTAAAGGGGGATTAGACAAATTCATGGACAAGAGGGCTGCCAGTGGCTACTAGCTATGACAGCTATGCTCTAGAGTCAAAGGCAAGAATGATTCTGAACACCAGTTGCTGGAAACCACAGGAGGACAGAGTGCTCTTGTGCTCGAATCTTGCTTGTGGGTTTCCCACAGGCATCTAGTTGGCGACTGTGAGAACAGGATGCTGGACTATACAATCATAGAATTGTAGAGTTGAGAAGGACCTTGTCCAGCTCCCTGCAATGCAGGAATCTCAACTAAAGCATCCGTGGCAGGTGCCCATACAAACTCTGCTTCAAAACCTCCAATGAAGGTCTAGATGGGCCATTGGCCTGATCCGGCAGGAACTTCTCATGTTCATGGACACCCCGGAGGGAACACTGCAGCAGCGTTGGACTTGACAATTGCACCACACCTCTCTATACTGCCTGCAGTGTTGATTGTGCAGGTAAACAATGCATTCCTTGTAGGCATTCAAAGGGAGAAGAATCTTAGCTCAGTGGTAGAGCATCTTCTTTTCGTGCAGAACCTCCCAGGTTCAATCCCCATCATCTCCAGGTAAGCCTGGGACTGTCCCCTGTCTGAACTTGATGGGCCAATGATCTGACTCAGTTCAAGGCAGCATCCAATGGTCCCATATTGCAATGTGAAGCCACCAAATTCCAGTTCATCAAGAGATTCAGTGCTATGACCTGTAGACTGAATTGGGACAGAATGTTATTCAAATAATAATAAAAAACACTGTGCCACATTGCATCTTTCAATTGGATTCTTGATGCCAGGGATGCCTGTGTTACCACCAATAACCACACTGGAATACACATATATATGTGCAACACTCCTATAGTACCAAGTACAAGCAGATGTGATCTGTATAGACACAGTGGGATGCATTTCAAGTGCCATGCTGAATCTGCTGCTTGCTTAGGACTTAGTCTGGGACTTTCATGTTTCCTTTTCACTCTGTGGTTCAATACACTGACATATTATATCCTGACATTTTAAAAAAGCATCTGTTTCAGCATGTTAAGGTAACTCTGTCTGGCTCCACCTTTGTTTGGTCAGGTGTCGGCTCACCAAATTGAATTAAAGCCTCTATTCATTGTGCCACCGCTTTTTGACATGGTTAGCACCTCACTTAGATGTTTCGCACAACCTCCCGTAATCCCACTGAAAACAACCCTCCCCCTGAGCCCGTTTCATAAATCCCTTTGTGCGCTATTGTCCTCTTTCTGAAAAAGACCTTCCTTTTGTGAGAACCAGCATTTCGGCGTTGTTCGGTGCCAACCAGGCCAGGCAAAATGTTGGGTTAATATTGCAGGAGATGTTCCAGTGCTTTCCCATTAGATCTCCCTTGTACCATTGCCTAGTTACCCTTCCCCTTCCCCTTCCCCTTCCTCTCCTCTCCTTTCACTGTGTTCTGGAAGGTCTCTCAAAACACTGGAGCTGATTGGTGCAAAGGGGGTGCTAAAGGGGAGAAGGCGAGTTTTGTGGCACAAGCAGAAGTCTGTTGAGAAAATGGATGAGCAAATCAGCTGTCCAGTGTCGGTATCTTGCTCTTCTCTCAGGCCAGGTCTCCTCTAGCTTTAAGAATTGTATCGAAGAGGAAAAGCTGCCAGGCAAAGCCTGACTACTCAAGAATGTAAAAAGCAACACTTCTATTAAAGGCAGAATTGAGAACCAGTGTGGTATTATTATTATTTATTATTATTTATTGCATCCTACCTCCCCACCCCCACCCCCAGAACTCAATGTAGTGTATATGGTTTTCTCTCCCTTCCACTTTTAATCTCCCAAACAAGCCTGTGAGGCAGGCTGAGAGGCAGAGAGTGGCCACCCAGTGAGCTTCATGGTCGAGTGGGGATTTGAACCCTGGCCTCCCAGGCCACCACACTGGCTCTCATTGTTGGGAATGTCAGAATAGGACTGAGGACAGATGCAATCAGTACCTCCCTCAGCAGTGATCACTGGCCAGTCATTGCATCTTGGCCTAACCTATCTCACAGAGCTGTAGTCAGAAGTGGCTCACCAAGTGGGTCAGAACTACTACAACAGCTTCCAGGCAGGTGGTAATCACCACTTTTGCTTCTAGCCATGTCCATTACTGGCCTCTGGAAGGTTCCTGAAGGGAATGTGGTTCTCAGACTGGAAAAAAAAAGAGTCTTATCCCTGCATTACAGAGCTTGTTTCTGAGGCTTTGCTTAGAGCTGATCTGTGTCACTTCTACAACTTTAAGCAGCAGACAAGGGAATGAGCCGATGCTAGGAAAATGAATAAGGTGCATGTTATTCCCTAACAGGTCCATCCTGTCCTTGAAGGCAGTTTGTCTAGCCTGGGGTTTACTGATCATTCCTCTTCAGAATGGAGCTATTGGTGCCAAAGACTTCTACAGGAGAGTATGGCCAGTGAGTCCAAGCTTTCCTGTAAGCTTTTTGGGCTAAATCAGATAGTACGTCTCTGAGATCCATCCCACACCTTACAGGTCTGATGTAAGAAGAGTTTGCTAGGCCAAGCCAATGGTTCATCAAGGCCAGCATCTCGTTGCGTGGCTATTCCCTCCCCCCCACAGGTGTAATGAATAAAGACACAGGACACAAGAATTTAAGTTAATGGGCGAAAATGGCCACAACTTTATTGATTACAGGAAAGAGAGGTATTGGCTTTAGGCATTGGCCCCTAACCGACTATCCGGTCTAACCAGGAAGGGTTAAACACCAACAGGGGGAGCTACCCGAGATGCGTATCCCTAGGCGCTCCCCGAAAGGTTACCGCTCAGGGGTGCGCTTTAGGCCCTAGCCTCCGTAGGTTTCGGACGGGCGTCGCCCCTCGGAGTCCTTTAACGAACTACCCTTCAATCTTTGGGGGAGGTGATGGCGCTCCTCCCCCCCACCTCATTTGCATGACAATACCCCGGCCAATGCCTACCGCCAAAACAGGGAAAGTTGTGACGAATTGCTACGAGGTAGGCGAAAAACCAAGTGGCTCACGAACCAGCCAATTAGCCAAATGGGAAAAATTCCTACCTGGCCCCAAGCGGCGACCAGCCGAAGCCCATAGCAAGGTCGATGGCAGAACCTAAAGGGTGGGTGGGTGGGGAATCGCGCTCGCAGCCAGGGAGAAAAGGGGCGAGCCGGGGGCTGCCCCGACCTTATGTGGCCTCTGGAAGGCCCGCCCCGGCCGCCAGCTGATTGGCTGGCGCGCGGGGGTGTGACTGGGGAATCCCTGACTCCCGCGAGGCTGACCTCAGCCTCGCGGGCGGATGGGCGGGGTGACTGGGGTACTCCCTGCAGTTCCCGCGAGCAGCCAACCAGATGCCTATGTGAAACGCACCAGCAGGACCTGAATGCAAGAGCACTCTCCTCGCTTGTGATTCCCTGAAAATGATATTCAGAGGCATACAGTGGAGGTAGAACATAGCCATCAACCTTTCTCCAATGAAAATAGGGACATGCTAAGGAAAAGCGGGACATTCTGGGATCAAATCAGAAACCAGAAGGGCTTTTGTAAATCAGGGCCTGTCCCTGGAAAAAAAGGGACACTTGGAGGATCTGAGCTAGTAACCCCCAATAGCCTATCTAGCTTTTGTTGTCCTTGTCTTCCGGTAAGAGCTGTAGGCAATCCTGCTCCACACTAGAACTGGGTATTGGAGTACAGCATGGCAGACTTTGATAACTGTAATAAAAAAAATTCCTTCCAGTAGCACCTTAGAGACCAACTAAGTTTGTTCTTGGTATGAGCTTTTGTGTGCATGCACACTTCTTCAGATACACTGAAACCGAAGTCACCAGGCCCTTATATATAGTGAGAGGGTGGGGAGGAGTGATTGGCTGATAGGTGTGGTAAACCAGTTGATGACTGTTAATGACTGCAATTGGTCTTACAGGAAAAAGCAAGGGATGAGATGGCCAAAAATAGCTTTATCATGTATAATGAGATAAGAATCCAACGTCTCTATTCAGACCAGGTCTCTCCATTCCCACCACCCTTCTGAGTAAAATCCCTCCCCACCCTCTCACTATATATAAGGGCCTAGTGACTTCTGTTTCAGTGTATCTGAAGAAGTGTGCATGCACACAAAAGCTCATACCAAGAACAAACTTAGTTGGTCTCTAAGGTGCTACTGGATTGATTTTTTTTTTATTTTGTTTCAACTACAGCAGACCAACACGGCTACCTACCTGTAACTTTGATAAATGTAGTCTTGCTTAGTTTATGTGGCCACTCAAGTTGGTCCTTCTCAGCACCAAGTGCGGCCAGAGACACTTAATGTCATTGACCTCAGTTAATAATTACACTTATGGTCCCTTTGATCATTCACAGATACACGGGGTCTGTTTCATGGCTTCATAAATATTTACCAGAGTCATAAGGCTCTTTGTTTTGCTATCTGCCCTGCCCACGCTCATTGTTGCTAAGCATCAGCTTGAAGCGAGTAAGTGCCCATCTAATTGATCTATGCATGAAAGGAAGTGGCCTAGTTCATAAAAAAAGATTGTTGTCTTTACATTCAGAGTCACTTTGCCACTCTTATTTCTTTTGTTTATTGAGTTGCTGGGAAATGGTGGGAAATGAGATATGCAAGCAGTCTTGTTCTGGACTTCTTGATACACTGGTGAAATGCATTGTTCTATGCGCAGGGAATTAGTTTAGGTCACACCTGCACAACTTGTGCCCACCGAGCTGAATAGTGCCTGTCAGCAGATCATGGATTCAGGTAGGTAGCCGTGTTGGTCTGATGCAGTCAAAATAAATTAAAAAATTAAAAAATTGTCCAGTCGCACCTTAGAGACCAACTACCGGTAAGTTTGTTCTGGGTATAAGCTTTCGTGTGCATGCATACTTCTTCAGATACACTGAAACAGAAGTCACCCCACCCTCCCACTATATACAGTGGTACCTTGGGTTACATACGCTTCAGGTTACATACGCTTCAGGTTACAGACCACTAACCCAGATATAGTACCTCGGGTTAAGAACTTTGCTTCAGAATGAGAACAGAAATCATGTTCTGGCGGTGCGGCAGCAGCGGGAGGCCCCATTAGCTAAAGTGGTGCTTCAGGTTAAGAACAGTTTCAGGTTAAGAACGTACCTCCAGAATGAATTAAGTACATAACCAGAGGTACCACTGTGTAAGGGTCTGGTCAGGTGACATCTGTTTCAGTGTATCTGAAGAAGTGTGCATGCACATGAAAGCTCATACCCAGAACAAACTTAGCTGGTCCCTAAGGTGCTACTTAGAAAGGGACGCAGGTGGCGCTGTGGGTAAAACCTCAGCGCCTAGGACTTGCCAATCGCATGGTCGGTGGTTCGAATCCCCACGGTGGGGTGCGCTCCCGTCGTTCAGTCCCAGCGCCTGCCAACCTAGCAGCTCGAAAGCACCTCCGGGTGCAAGTAGATAAATAGGGACCGCTTACCAGCGGGAAGGTAAACGCGTTCCGTGTGCTGCGCTGGCTCGCCAGATGCAGCTTGTCACGCTGGCCACGTGACCCGGAAGTGTCTGCAGACAGCGCTGGCTCCCGGCCTATAGAGTGAGATGAGTGCACAACCCTCGAGTCTGGCAAGACTGGCCCGAACGGGCAGGGGCACCTTTACCTTTAAGGTGCTACTGGACATTTTTTTTTAATTTTTTAATTTATTTTGTCAGCAGATCAATAAGCCATGGGTATGGTCAAGAACTTTGCAGCTGACAGGACATGGCTTTTGCCTAAGGTTTGACGGGGTCTGCCAGCCTGTTTTAGGTCCATTGGTCGATTTAACCTGGGTATAATTTGCAAGAGCACTGCCATGCTTTTGTGCTGCTCCCATTCATTTCAACGGCTAAAGGAGTGGGATCATATCTCAGTGATAGAACATAAGCCCAACATTATTGAGTTGTTCCTGTTTTAATTATTTATTTTGTGTTTTTATTTTGTGATTTTATGTTGTGTATACAAACTATCATCATCATCCTCTTAAAAAATTACATAATAGGGATTTGGGGAAAATTCAATTAGATTCACAACTGAATTTGAACCAACCTAATCATGAAATAATACAAAAACAGGAACACAACTCTCCTTTGAGAGAAATGTGCATGTTAGAAGAAAGTGTGTCTTAAAATGTACAGTTAAAAATTAAGTCAGCATCTTGTTCTCATAATGGCTAACCAGATGCCTATGGGAAGCCCACCAATGGGGCATGAGCACAACAGCAGTCTTGAGACATACACAAATGTACAAATATCTACCACGTCATCCCTAACCGTGCGCTCTCAAAGAACTGAAAAAGTGAAAGAATGCTTACATTTGCAGAGAACTTATGTTTGAAGGCAACAGTTCTCACTGTTCATCCTCAGTGTATGGCTTTCTAAGACTTACCACCCCTTAACATGCTTGCAGCATTTAGCATGGCCATACAAATGTTACATTGCATGTGTCACACTATACGTAGGCTATCCTGGTCAGTTTGGCAGCTAGGGTTATGGCATCTGGGCCACTACAAAACATGACTGCTCTAAAACAGAAGGTCAGATAGCATTGGTTTTCCTGTGAAGGTAGCCATGCAATACTACATATAAGGAACCACACTAGTGAATATGTTTGCCTTTCCTATATTTCCTCATTCTTACTGGAACAACTCGTTATTTTTTTCACATTCCTCATTGAAATAAGCCGTTCCCTTGAATAAGCAATTTTAACTTAATGGTCAACATTTGTGTACCCCCAAAGGAATACAATCTCTTATTGTGGGAGGCAAGGCTCCTGGAGACTGCACAACTGGCTATGTGGTGAGTTATGAGTATATGAGCATTTAGGGAAGAGAAGATGAGACAGACTTTATGGGGAAACATTATGGTGTTAAAGGGGAGTGTAGCATTTCCATATGAGAAAATGTCTAGAGGCAGTTTAGATAGCTGGAAAGCAAGTGGTGAATTGTTGTATTGGGAATAATATTAGGGTAGTCTGCTGTGCTAATTTATTGAGCTACAGTGCTCCTTTAACTGCCTGGGTTGTTTGGTTCCCCCACAAGGAAACTCATGGGAGGTAGGAGCAAACCTTTAATACTTAGGAAAGTATATTTTTTAAAAAAGAAAAGAAAAGAAAGCAAAACAAAATCAACTTCAAATCCACCTTGTGAGAAATACAGTTTATTGTGAGCAGATGGAGGTTGGGGTTGAGTGGGGTGCAGTTTACAGACGTCACAATCAGAATTTAATCCAGTACAATTACAAAATGTTAGGTGGGAGATGGACGTTTAGAATAAAAAGTTGACAACTCCAGAGCATGTTCACTTGAAAGTTGTGATAAGTTCAGAAATATCCAGCTTGGGGGAAAGTTCCATATCGGAAAGTTTGCTTTCTTTAGTTAAAAGTAGGTATATATTTGAAGCTAACACACTGAATGGAATACAGTATTCTTGCAGGATGCTAAAGTGGTCAGGATACTTTAGAGAACAAAGTTGGATAGATTTTTTTAAAAAAATAGGGCTTTGGGGAAATCTCTTAGGTGCTCATCAGCTTCCTCTTCCATTTCCTACTTTTTATTCCAAAGGTTTTGGTCAAATGCTAATTTCACTGAGCTAATGATAGAGCAGAAAGTTACTTTGACCCAGGCCACTTCCTCCCCCCTTACCTCATCTACAAATGCAGACCCTGATCAGGATGAGATCAATGGGATAAATCAATTAAATGCCACCAATATCAGTTAAACACAACTAATTTTTCCTGAAGGGAAAGAGAGGAGAGAGAGGGGAGAGAGTGGACTTTTAGAGACTCCCGGGATTCATCCCCTGGCCCACATTGGCGTAACATGCAGCCACAAGCTACGTCCATGTGCCTCATCACTCCCTATAGGGGAAAGGCTGAAGATTGGTGGTAGAGCATCTGAAGACCCATGTTCAACCCCACAACATCTACAGGTAGGGTTGGGAATGTCCCTTGCTTGAAACCCGGGAGAGCCACTGCCAATCAGTGTACCATAGAGAATACAAAGCCAGATATACCAATGGTCTGCTTCAGTACAAGGCAGTTTCCTGTGTCCCATCCACAAATTTGCCCCCCGGAACACACTGCGGCAGGCAGGGGAATGTGGAAGTGAAGGCAGAGAGAAACACCTAGAAATCTGCACCTCCAAAGCATTTCCCCTTCAGCCTACTGACAGCTCGCTTTGTCCATCACCTTCCCTGACACCAGCTCATGTTTTTCACACAGCCTGTCAACTGGAAGAATGCCATCTTCTCTAGGTGCTGCCAAAGGCTTCCTAACAACAGGCTATCTTGACTATTAACCAGCAAATTGCCTAACGTAAGAAGAGCCCTGCTGGGTCAAGCCACAGGCCTATCTCACCCAGCACTGACCAACTGGAGGAGTGCTGGAAGCCCAGGAGCACAGTAGCAGCATCACAATGTTCTAATGCAAGGATAGCCAACATGGTGCTCTCCAAACGTTGTAAACTACACCTCCCATAATCCTTGACCATCGGCCATACTGACTGAGGACAATGTCAGTTGTAGTCCAAAACATGTGGAGGACAACACGTTGACTGTCATTGTTATAATGTGCTATCGGCCGACAGAGCAGGAGAAATCAAGGTTAGCTCATATCCCCGCAGAAGCAGGAGTACAACTGTTTATTCATTAATCCATAGAATTTATATTCTGCCTATGAAACTGGTAGTGAAAATCATGCACATTGGTAGGATTTTGCTGCCTCCCGTCTCTTGACACTTGTAACCATTATAAATATTTCCAGGAAGAGGCAGGAACTTGCTGTCTAATCCTATCACCATCAGCTGGGATCTGCTTCTTGGTTTGTGAGCAAGAAAGCAAATTCTCGCACTCTGTTCTCCCAGCAGCTGAACATTTATATGTGGAACACTGAGGAACCAGAGCTGGCAGGAAATAATACCATTTCCCTTTGTTCATGGTGTTTACTCCAAGCCTCTGCATTTCAGACAGAAATGGCATAAGGAGATGCAACGTGGTGTATAGTGCTTAGAGCGTTGGACTAGGACTAGGGAAAGGCAGGTTCAAATCCCCGCTCTGCCATGAAGCTCAGTTTGGTTGACTTTGGGCTTGTCACTATGTCAACCTAGACTACCCTACAGGCTTGTCATGGGGATAAAATGCAGGGGAGGGAACTATATACACTGCCTTGAGTTCACTGGGGGAAATATGGGATATAAGTGTAGCAAATAAATAAATGAATTTGCATGAATTGAGGCCACCACCTGTTTCCTGGCCAAACACTGCTTACTGTTAGGAAGATTCTGCTGATGCTTAGCTGAAATCAGTTTCCTTGACATCTCCACCTATTAGTTATGCCCTCTGGAGCAACAGAGAATAACATCTGCTCCATCTTCTGTGTCACAGCCCTTCAGATATTTGAAGAAAGCTATCAGGCTCATTGTTTTCAATGTCTGCTTTTAGAGTTACACAAATTCCTTAGCAAGGATTTATTATTCTTCAGACGCAGTTGGAGACTCTTATATGAAGTAATAGTGGTGGTTCCATCTTGAAGGCCCATAGGTATGATTAGCTGTTTTATAGCTGTTCCATGTATTCATGGATTGCAGATCCAGATCTGCCCATCTGAACACTTTTTAATAGAACACTCTACCGACATATCTGTTGCTATAGCCCATGCAAAGGGAAATGAATTGTATGCATTTCTCATTTCCTGAGGGGCAATGAGGGGAAATGAAGGTCATAGGTGTCCTCTGCAAGCCTTTGTAGAGGATTTAGTAGAGTGTGAAAAGAGGAAAAGGAAGAAAGGGGTTAAAGAGTCATTGGCCTTGTCCATGGCTGCTGTTTTCATGGTGATGTAACTGACTTCCTGGATTGTCCTCTGGGTTTTTCCTGTACATTTTCAGCACAAATCATGCTTATGACAGTAGTATTTAATCTGTCAGAGATGAATTCTGCTTCAGCCTCTCTGGCGAGCTTTTCTATCTCCACAAGTTTGAGCTTGATCGCTTGCCATTGAGATCTTTCCTTGATTCATATGGGGTGTGTTGCTGGGATCAGCCATGCCAAGGTGAGAGTCATATGTAAACAAATGAAACCTTCGTGTTTACATTTTGATCAAGGGACTTTATGGCTTAGCTGGAGCTGTGTCAGCAGTTGCCATGCGAGCTCTGTTGTGTTTGAAGAGGTCTTAGCAAAATTCTGAAAAGGGGTGTGGAACATTGACTTTAAAGTGCCATTGCGCCCTTCCCAAACCTTGAGGCACTCTGAACTCCAGGCTGTTTCCTAGCTGCGAGTCAGCTTCAAGGACTATTCCACTCCCTTGAATTTGTGAGAACTTTTGCTGCCAACAATGCACTGTGTTTATTGCTAGAAGTAGGGCAACACTGTTGGGGTCACAGCCAGCCTTCTTGGCTAAAAGCAGGGGTGGGGTAGCCTTTGGAGGTTGCTGGACTACAACCACCATAATTCCTGACCTTTGGTCATGTTGGTTGGGGAGTTGGAGTCCAGCAATAGCTGGAAGGCCTGACAGATCATCCTGGTCTACAGTTTCAGGATGAATTACTGGTGCAGAATACAATGGCCATGTTGCTCACTAGGACAAGTTGGTTTAAGCATATCACACTGATCCTGGCTTGACTGCATTGGCTGCCAATTAGCTTCCAGGCCCAATTCAAAGTGCTGGTTTTGACCTATAAAGTCTAAAATGACTCAGGATCACAATACCTCAAAGACCACCACTCTCCATAGGAACCAGACCCTGAGATCATCCTCTGAGGCCCTTCTTTGTGTGTCTCCTCCACAAGAGTCCACAGTGTGGCAACTCAAGAACGGGCCTTTTCTGCAGTGGCTCCCCATTTGTGGAATGCTCTCCTCAGGGAGCTTTGGCTGGTGACTTCAGACTACACCTTTAGGAGCCAGGCGAAAACGTTCCTTTTTAACTAGGCCTTTGGGTGATTAACACCGTGTATCCCTTTTAAATGTGCTTGTGGGGGGGAATATGGGGGGGGGGCTATTGATTTGTTGTTGTTATCGTGCATTTGGTATTTTTATATTGTGCTTTTAGGTTGAGAACCATCCTGAGATCTGCTGATGAAGGGCAGTATACAAATTTAATAAATGATAATAACAACCCTGGTGAACCTAACAATGAGGCATAATGTCTCACTACAGTTCAACTCACTAAGCTCCACACATTACTTCTGCTATTCCAGATGGGCAGCTGTCTGAAGGACAGACTGTGAACGTGGCTTTTCTTAATCTTGGGCTATGAGAAATTAAGACCAACCTTGTAAATAACCCATACATAATGTAAGCCTGTATAATGGGAAGCTGAGGATATGCTCCAGAGTTATGGAGCTCCAGAGTTATAGGGTGTTGTGGCATGTTTAAACTTTTAATTTCCCTCCCCATGTATATGAGACAGGCACCATCTTTGCTGTCTTTTGGGTGCCTAATAAAGCCTTCTTCTTTTAACATGCCTTTTAAGTTGACCTCTTCCCTAGTCTAAATCTGTATTGGAATTGTTTTTAAGATGTCTTCTTGCTTGTTGTTTACTGCCCTAGGCTCCTTTGGGAGGAGGGGCAGGGTAGAAATTTAATGAATGAATTAACAAATAAATAAATGCAGACTGAGCTGGGTGGATATGCCAAGAGAAAGAGTGGAAAGGGCGGCAACGTTTAGATATTGTCACAGGGAGGCAGATAGCGTTTCTAAGTCCAAGTAATGAATGAATAAATAAAGAACTTCTGGCCTAAATATAGACGTAGGGATCAGGTTCATGGGGCTCCAGATTTATAGTTTAACATCCGTTAATCAACAGAAAATATACACATACAACCTTGCATGTGGCGCACAAGTAGAAGATACCAAATGTTCCAGAATCACATTCCTTAGTATGAATGCATTGCTTTGAGGATAATTGGATTAACTAATGAAACTGAATTAAGACTAAATATGGCAGCATTGTTTATTTACCTAGATGTTCTTTCTACTGAATATCTTAAAGCCCACTCATTGATTCTGGAGCCTATAAAGCAAATGACCACAAATTACTTTTACAAATGGTTATTTCCTTCCTCTTCCCCCCCACTCCCCCCCCCCCCGTTAAGCAACTGCTATATCCTCTGGAAATGAATCATTAGAGTGGTCCGGTAAGGACTGTGCCTGAACCAAGCCCAATGTGAGGCAGAGGGAGAAGCATTCTTGCAAAGCAGAGGATATGAAGCATGTTGATCTTATGCCATATGCTGTAATGTGGGACCAGCAGCTCATCTCTTAGGTGCAATTAGCTGGTCCATCGAGCACCTAATCTGGCCCTTCGGAAGGTAAGACAAGTTGATCAGCCATGACTTGCAAGCCAAGCTGCAGAAAGGGCCAGACGAGTTTGAAAAGGAAGCTAAGGAACAAGCCCCTCGGGGCTACAAATTCTGGATCGGAGACACAGCCGGAGTCAATGAAATGTTCCACCAGGGAGCCCTGCAATGGAATTGAGGAGAATGAGTGACTGATCTGAGAATGTTCCCACAGTCATCTCTGACAGCAACCCCCTATATAAAGGTTCAGCAATCCCCTATAAAGGTTACAGCATTAGGGTCTTAAAGAGGAAGAGGCAACATGCCAGACGAGTAACATGATGGTACCATTTTGTGTAAACCGTTTAGAGATTTTTTAAAAATTGAGTGGCATATCTATTATTATTATTATTATTATTATTATTATTATTATTATTATTATTATTATTTTATTATTATTATTATTATTATTATTATTATTATTATTATTATTATACCACCTTTTATATAAAAATACAACACAAAACCACAAAATACATGTTAAAAACAAGAGCAACAACAACCTCAGGTAGATGCCATTTAGGGACGTTTTTACCATTGGGCATAGTGGTGCGGCGAGCCAGGGTGCCAAGAGTTCGGGGAGGGGAGAGCGGGGAGGTAAGTGAGGCAGAGTGGGGGCTTGGTGCCTGCATGCATCCAGCACCCATCGGAGGTGGGAAGGCTACGGATGCTTTCCCGGCTCCGCGACACACCACCTCCTTGGCTGTGTTGTGTGTGCTTGCATCCCAAGCTCTGTGCATAATACAGTGGTACCTCTGGTTAATTCGTTCCAGAGGTCCGTTCTTAACCTGAAACTGTTTTTAACATGAAGCACCGCTTCAGGTTACATACGCTTCAGGTTACAGACTCCGCTAACCCAGAAATAGTACCTCGGGTTAAGAACTTTGCTTCAGGAGGAAAACAGAAATTGTGCTCCAGTGGCGCAGCAGCAGCAAGAGGCCCCATTAGCTAAAGTGGTGCTTCAGGTTAAGAACAGTTTCAGGTTAAGAACGGACCTCCGGAACAAATTAAGTACTTAACCCAAGGTACCACTGTACTCAGAAATGACCTTTAATTCCTACCTGCAACATTTTATTTTACTGTATGAATGCATTTCTTCCCACCCCTCAACACATTTTATTTAACAAATTTTCAAAACTTTAATAAAGTGGGGGACCCTAAAAGAATACAGAAATAACAAGTGAAGAGAGCAACAAAACGTTTCACAACATTCCTGACAAATTCAGTCTTTCTAAACTTATTCTAGTTCGAGTCTTGCGTCAACCAGTGTCTAGAATTGTGAGGAACAATTTTGTTCATTTTTCCATGTGTACAATTTCAACTCTTTTCACAAGCCTTTCCAATAAAGCAGGAACTGGGGAATTTCCAAAAGTGAGTGTAAACTACTTTTGCAGAAATCAAAAAGTTCATAAGGAACAATTGGGTCGTCTTTTATCTGTCATCTTTTAAATAATTAAAAAGAATTGTTACTGTGTCATCATTCACAGTTTCTCTAGTGATCTGCTGAATATCTATTATGTAAAGCCAATATCCTTGAGCCTTGCTACATAACCACCAAAGGCAGTATTAGTCTGCTTGATGAGGATTAAATTTCCAACTCTTAAATCTGCTTACACCTTTAACTGCAACCTGAATCAAATGACCCACATTAAAAAATTAATACATGCACATCCCTCTCCAGTTTTATTTTTTTTGTCTCTCTCTTCCATATTTTGGTTTTGTGTGTGTGTCTTTAAAAAGAAGGCAGTTGAAACACTGTTGGTACAACCCCTGTATGAAAACAAATATTACATAACATGGAATCTGGGAATCTGTGTTTTGGGACTAAGTCGCAGCATATAGCATACATATATATAGGACTTCTATATATATATATATATATATATATATATATATATATATATATATATATATGCTTTCGTAGATTTTCACGGGTACAGGAATGCAGGTTTTGGTGTCCTCGGGTGTCTTCCCGTGTAAAAGTTGGGGTGTCTAGGCGACGTTTCGACGAGGTCTCACTCGTCATCTTCAGGCTGGTGCTTTCGGCTTCTTGTTACTGGAACAGAGCAGGATCTCAGTGTTTGAGTTCCTATAAATACTGTTGAGGGGGTGTGGTGTATAGCCTCCAATGTTCTGGGCAGAGAGGAAGTTCCCAGGCTAGTGTGCCTTTTCTTCTTTTGTTCCTTAATTACTTGAGGAACAAAATTAATTAATTAATTAATTAATTAATTAATTAAGGAACAAAAGAAGAAAAGGCACACTAGCCTGGGAACTTCCTCTCTGCCCAGAACATTGGAGGCTATACACCACACCCCCTCAACAGTATTTATAGGAACTCAAACACTGAGATCCTGCTCTGTTCCAGTAACAAGAAGCCGAAAGCACCAGCCTGAAGATGACGAGTGAGACCTCGTCGAAACGTCGCCTAGACACCCCAACTTTTACACGGGAAGACACCCGAGGACACCAAAACCTGCATATATATATATATATATATATATATATATATATATATATATATATGACTTCAATCAGACCTTTATGGAAGGCATTACTGGCAAACCTGTGTCCTTCCAGATGTTGTTGGACTGCATCTGCCATCATCCCTGAACATTGGCTAGAGCTGATGGGAAATGGATTCCAACCACATCTGGAAGGACTAGGATTGGAAGGATCTGTCAGTTTTGGTTCTCTCTGTTTTTCAGTTTTTCCAGTCTTCAGTTAAGTGCAAGGATCTGAGAGATGGCCAAGAGGTGCTGAGTTTTCACTGAAGTGGACAAATTAATAGGAAGGGACAGGAGAAGGGAAAGAGAGAGAGTGGGAAAGGTGGGCAGAGAGGTCTGAATTTATGACAAGTAGGTAGATTGATTGCTTAGTTGGTAGGGATATAGGAATGCATTTATGTCTTTAAGAGGGATGGGAGACCTGTGGTCCTCCAGAAGTTATTCAACTCCCATCAGCCTCAACCAGCATGGCCCATGGTCAAGGGTGATGTCCAACAACATCTGGAGGACCACACATTCTCCATTGGTGGTTTAGAAGGAGCCTTAGTATTTCTCTTCCAGAGTTGTTCAGGCCATTCACTCTCAGAAACGGTTTTGTACCCATTAAAACTGTATCTGGTAAGTGCTCTGATCTGTTGGCATTTGTTTGCTGTATGAGGTTAATGGGAACCATTCATTTACATGACAGAAAGTGATGGATGCACTTAGAAATAACATTTGACTGGTGATCCCACCACCAACGAGAATCAAGACTGCTCCCTAAATGCATAGCCCCACCCTGAGTTCTGTTTCTTGGCCACGCTAATGTGCCATGGGACGTTGGGAATAGATAGATATATTTTCTAATTTGGCATGGCTCAAGCTCAAGAAGTGCTTCCTTTAAATAAATAAATAAATTAAATAAATAAATACAAATTCCCCCCTCTTCCTAAAGAGATTTTGGCAACTCCTAACGTGAAAGAAAAGCCAAACATCTTGCTGTAGAGGCAGCTTCTTGTTCAAGAGATACTGTTGTTCTAGCATGGTGTTTGCAACAGTAATATTCTTAGCTTAGTGCCAGCCGCTCCATTAGGTTCCATCCCTGTTCCTCCACCACTCCTTCACTCTGTGGGGTTTATAACTTGGCTGTAATGTAAAGTTTCCTCCTGGCTGAAACTTGCCATGCCAAAATCTCAGCCCAAGGGATAATTTCCTTTCTCTTTCCCTCCAAAAAAGCATTTCAGCTTTCTTCATGTATTTATAAAACTGGAAACAGCTTTTGAGCTTTGAGGAGTCAAGCACATGGCTCAAAATACCTGGATCTGTCTTCCATCAGCCATTTATGTCCTGAAAATGAAAACCTTAAGACTTAAAGGCCATTTTCAGATTTTTAGGCTTGCAAAGCAAACCTTCCATGATGAACTGATGCTACACTATCTTCCCGCAGCTACAGACAATCTGTAGCTATGACTGTGAACGATTAGTTTCATTATTAACCCACCTGTCACCCTAATGTCCCAAAGTGGGTTACAACAATTAAATCTCAGTATTTAAAACATTTTAAAACAACTTACGATCAAAGAAATAAGATGGGTTCTGAAAATAAATATCTCAAATGTCAAAAGCCAGGGATAAGAGATGTGTCTTCAGCATTCGCCAAAAACTTTATAATGAAGGTGCAAGACAAACCACTGTGGGGAGGAAGTTCTATAAGTTAGGGGCTCCCACAGATAATGTCCTCTCCCAGGTCACCACCACCCTGAGCCTCTGAAGGTGGTGGAACAACCAAGAGTGGTCCTGATCTTAGCACCTGAGAGGGTCTGTAGGGAAGGAGACGGTCTTTCAGGTAATTTGGGGGGAGATATGGTATTTGTTGGGGTCACGCAGTGTAATGAGTGGGTGCTTGAATGTTTAAATGGGGAGTCAAGAGCTCAGGGCACCACATGGTACATTCTGCAGTGAGTGGGGACTTGGTCTCAACAGACATTTCAATGGCCATAGATTTCTTTGGTCTAGGACAGCAGGCTGTGCTTCCCTAAGGTAAAGGTAAAGGGACCCCTGACCATTAGGTCCAGTCATAACCGACTCTGGGGTTGCGGCGCTCATCTCGCTTTAGTGGCCAAGGGAGCCGGCGTACAGCTTCTGGGTCATGTGGCCAGCATGACTAAGCCGCTTCTGGCGAACCAGAGCAGCGCACAGAAACGCCGTTTACCTTCCCGCCGCAGCGGTACCTTTTTATCTACTTACACTGGCGTGCTTTCGAACTGCTAGGTGGGCAGGAGCTGGTACCGAACAACAGGAGCTCACCCTGTTGCGGGGATTCGAACCACCGACCTTCTGATCAGCAAGCCCTAGGCTCTGTGGTTTAACCCACAGCGCCACCCGTGTCCCTACCTTATTTCTAACTCGCATGGAGAGGGAACATAGCTCAGGTAACTAAAGGATAGTTTAGGCAAAGTGGTTAAATAGCACATAATGTAAAAAAAAAATAATAATCATTGAATTGAACCTCTAGAGAGCAACTGTCAATCAGAGTTGGCAATACTGAACTAGTTAGACCAATGGTCTGATCCAAGGAAGCTTCCTGTTTTCCCATCTAGAATGAAGTTGAATTTTGTGGTAATTTTTTTTAATGTGGAAAAGTAACCACAAATAAACCACAAAGTAATTTTTGCTTGTCATTCAAAATTGTGATGAAACTTCCTTTTGAATGGATCCAATGTTTAGCCTCTCTAGGATACCAACAGAAATGTAGCTAAACACTTTAAAGAAGGATTGTCTCAAGTAATTGTAATTATGGGCTGTAATTATGGGTTTCAAGGAAAATAATTACTCCTGCATTTCTTAGGTTTCTCTTCTATTGTTTAATTTAACAGTCTGTAAATTTTCAGTTGCTACTGTAATGTAATGTAATCCTAGGGCACAAATAATAATAATTAAAATTGAAAAGAAAATTCATCAAGGTTTTAGTGTGAATATTTCTGAATATGCACATTTTTGAATGCAGCTTTTCCTATGTCTGTTTTATTGTTGAACAGCTCTAACCATCTGAAAGTAGTTCCTAATTTTTAGTCGAAATTTTGTGATTTGAATCAATTTGTTTGGGTCCTACATTCTGGAGAAAACAAGCTTGCTCCAACTACCATGTGACAACCCTTTAGAGGACTGTCATATCTCCTCCCAGTCGTCTCATTACCAGGCCTCTTTAAAGGTAAAGCGACCCATGACCATTAGGTCCAGTCGTGGCCGACTCTGGGGTTGCGGCGCTCATCTCGCTTTATTGGCCGAGGGAGCGAGCGTACAGCTTCCGGGTCATGTGGCCAGCATGACTAAGCTGCTTCTGGCAAACCAGAGCAGCGCATGGAAATGCCGTTTACCTTCCTGCCGGAGCGGTACCTATTTATCTACTTGCACTTGACGTGCTTTCGAACTGCTAGGTTGGCAGGAGCAGGGACAGAGCATCGGGAGCTTACCCCGTCGCGGGGATTCGAACTGCCGACCTTCTGATCAGCAAGTCCTAGGCTCTGTGGTTTAACCCACAGCGCCACCCGTGTCCCTTACCAGGCCTCTTTACCATCCCTCATAAGCCTTGACTTCTAGACCCTACATCATCTTGGTTGCCGTCCTCTGCAGCTTGTCAGCTTACACTTCTTAAACTGTGGTGCCCAGAACTGGATTCAATCGTCCAGGTGGAGTCTGACCAAAGCAGCATCGAGTGATACCATTACTTCACTTGATCTGGACATGACACATCTATTGATGCAGCCTAGAATTGCATTCACTCCCCCCACCCCCCACACTGCCACTTTCATTCTGCTTGCTGCCTTCACACGTGTAATGTTTGAAGAGGCCTACATTTGAAGGGGAGGAAGGGGGCAGTTGAACACATATGTATCATGACTATATTAATTGCCAAGCTGTACTCTGACTTTGAACAACACCAGGGCTTGTAAGCTTAAACATATGTGCGATTTTGGAAATGCTTTAAAGAGATCAGTACCCATGCTGAGGTCAAACATGAATGTGAATGGATATTTCTGGCAAAAGGAACAGAGACATATTTGTCTGACTTGGTTTGAACTGGATGGATATTTAATACAGAGGCTATATCTTCCACAAAGGCAAATTTTAAAATATTTGTAGGTTGTTCCATTCCTATTAGATGGATAATGACTCTGGGCCAGAAATGTGGTTTGTGATGTGGTTTCCATGACAATTACTACGCATACTGGAACCCACTAATTGCTTTAGCAAAGTCATGTGAAATGGCTGTGTTTTCTGTCCAACATGTAAAATGGGCAGAAACTCTTTTTGCCCATTTCCACCTTCTTCCTATGTGGAATCAAAATATTTTACCACAGAATCTTGTCTCTTCAGCAGTAACATTGCATTCCTGTACATGCATTCTCAGAAGTAAGTCCTACTGGATTCAGTGGAATTTACTCCTCGATAACTATGTATAGGATTATAACCTTAATTCCCTTAATTCAAAGTAACTTAACCCCAGGCATAGGATTGCCTCATAACCTTGTTGAAGGACCTTTTACTTGTCAAATGGCACCAGAAGATCCCCAAAGTTATTGTGGGAAATGTTTTCTAGGACTAGACGTGTCTTATGAAGTGAAAGGGATGCCAGAAGAGGGGACTCCAGCAACCTCTGGAGGGCCAAAGGATATCTGCTCTTGCTTTATGGCAATGCTTTATAGTTAGGCAACATTATTTATCCTATGTTGCAGAAGGGGAGGAGAGAAATTCATGCACAAAAATAATTGTAACATTACCACAGAGTCACTGCATATATAACTGAGAGGACACCACAAAGAAATCATCATAAGGAACCTAGATTCAGGTAGGCAGCCATGTTGGTCTGACGCAGTTGAAATAAATTAAAAAATTATCCAGTAGCACCTTAGAGACCAGCTAAGTTTGTTCTGGGTATACGCTTTCTTGTGCATGCACACTTCTTCAGATACAATAAATTTGGTCTCTAAGGTGCTACTGGACCATTTAATTCTTTTATCATAGGGAACCGTGAGTGTAGTGGCAGACTTTGGCCTCTAAAATTTCAGCAACTCCCTGTGTGAGATTAAAATTTGCCCCCACCTCTTGCGTTACGTTCTACAGCATTGTTGTGGCGCCTCCTGGAGTGCAGTGCCTACCCTAAAACCACCTCTGATGTATGGATACATCCTCTTATAATACAGGTGAGGAACTGGCTTCAGCCAGATCTTTCCCTTCTCCATCTTCCACAGGTTAACTTTGACAAGTGGCCTCACATCTTTATCAGTTCTGGGTGACACAAGCAAAGAAAGAAAGAGGAGAAGATTCAGTTTTGTATATAATTTGGTATTAGCACACTGTTTTATCAAGTTTGTTCCTTCTAATTTAGTATCTGTGGCTCGGCTGTAATTTTGTAAATACTACAACTGGGGGTGGAACAGTTGTGTTCTGGGGGAAATGGTCTTGTAGGTCCTATTGGGATCTCTGCTGGAAAATTCCCAGAGTGGCTCAACAATCAATCTCTCTTCTGAGAGAACTCCAGGAATTGTAGCTCTGTGAGGAGAATAGTAAGTTAAGCACCTTTAACCCAGAATTTTTGGTACGGGGGACCATAACCACTTATAAAGGTATAATGCTTCTTTGAATGTAAAGTGCTGATGGGGCCATTCTCCAACTTCATTTCTCTCATTACGTGGGGAACAATGGGGAAACCATTAAAGATGAGAGGGAAAATAGCTTCTCTTAATAGTGTGCATTGTTCATTCTTAAAAAATAAAATCTGGGAGATAATACACTTTCACAATGGAAATATTTGCTTCCCCTTTCCAGTAATGACTGTGTTTTTGTTCCTTATGTGCTCTGTATTACTTTCAAAGACCATTTATTGAAAGAAAAATGTAAAGCAGTTGCAGCCTGCACCTGCATGTAGACTATGTTTTAGACAGTGGTGAATGTGGGTTCAATAGAGGTTCAGCGTGTGAGAGAATAGAGCATATTGTACAAATAAGGAATGCCATAGCATGGAAGCAGCCAATTCAGTCACTTAGACAGTGGCACAGACTCATTCCAGAAGAATTATGAAGAGCTGCTCCCTCTGCTGAAATAATAAATAAGGGGAGACAAATTCATTTTGATTCACATTTTAATCCACAGTTCCCAAGACAATCCTCAAATCGAAACACTGCTATCCATACAAATCCAAACTTTTCTGAATTGTGCAACACATTTCTCCAACCAAAACATACATACAACATTGTTTGTATTACAGAAGGATATGTATGCACTGTGTATTATTATTATTATTATTATTATTATTATTATTATTTCTATACCACCCTTTATATGAGAATCACAGGGCATCTTACAATATAAAAACACAATAATACATAGCACAATAATAAACAAAAACAATAACTCCCCACCCCAAAGTTTAGATGGCCATTAATTGTTTAATTAGCAAAAGGCCTGGGGTCTTCATACATATCTTTAGGTGCCAGGCAAAAGGTCCCTGAGGACAGCATTCTACAAATGGAGAATTGGACAGGCCTTTGAAGCGATACGCTTACAGGGAGCCAAAATATAGGAAGGGCAGGGTGGGGGGAAGGAAAGGCAAAGTTAAATGGCAGAATCTGTGTGTGTGTGGTTCAAGTAATCTTGTTATATTGATAATATTGAAATGTGTTTTTTGTATGTTATTACATTTGCTATTGTTTTTCTATGTTATTATGACCTTGTTACTATTTTTAATGTTTTGCAATGACATCATGAAATTGTTTCCGTAGTGCTTGTTTGAAATGTATGTTTCTTTTGTTGTATGCTGCTTTGAGCATGATTTTGTGTGTGTGGAAAAGTGAAATACAAATAAAACGAATGAATGAATGAATGAACAAGATTATTTCAGTGGCATGTGTATCTATTAATAGTCTGGCATTTTATGGACTGCAGTAAATACATTTAATGAACAGATCTGAAGTTACGTTTAGTTACAGGCCGAGTTTCACGAGGGCAGGTAGACCAGGAAGGTTCTTCCAAAGGTTTTCCACAAAAAGTGGGTTTTGAAGGAAGGAAGAGAGCTGGCATCACCCAAGTGTTCTTGGAGTCAATTCAAGTTATATGAGGCAGCAAATGAAAAAAAGGCTGGACGTTTTGAGGCCTTATCAGATGATGGAGAGTGTTGGAGCTGGAGCAGCAAAGAGAGAGAAGTGGGGCGGAGCCCATGGATGGTTTTAAGAAGCTTTTGCTGGATCCAGAGCTTCCTTTTGTTGGGAGATAATGAGGCAGATAAAAATGTCTGATGATGACAACAACAACACAAAAGACAAAAGTCACTGAGCAGGAGTGGGATCTAGATTGAGGATGGGGAACCTGCGGCCCACCAGATATTGACGCACTCCAGCTCCCATCAGCCCCTGCCAGCATGGACCATGGTCAGAGATTGTGGGAGTTGTAGTCCAGTAACATAAGGAGGGTGGGACGCTGGTGGCACTGTGGGTTAAACCACAGAGCCTAGGACTTGCCAATCAGAAGGTCGGCAGTTTGAATCCCTGCAACGGGGTGAGCTCCCATTGCTCGGTCCCTGCTCCTGCCAACCCATCAGTTAGAAAGCACGTCAATTTGCAAGTAGATAAATAGGTACCACTCTGGCGGGAAGGTAAATGGCGTTTCTGTGCGCTGCTCTGGTCTGCCAGAAGTGGCTCAGTCATGCTGGCCACATGACCCGGAAGCTGTACGCCGGCTCCCTCGGCTAATAAAACGAGATGAGCGTCGCAACCCCAGAGTCAGGCATGACTGGACCTAATGGTCAGGGGTCCCTTTACCTTACCTAACATAAGGAGGGTGCCACTTTGGCTATCCCTGATCTGGAAGAATGCTGCAAGTGTTTGATGATGTGGCCTGTAAATGGCCTAGAACTTTGGGTCACTGGGATCAGATGATGTTCCTGGCCCTGTAGGAAAGGATGCCTCTTCTTTTGCACCAGCGAGGCCATTCTACTGAAATTTAAGGAATGCTTTGATGGTATCATCAGACTTTTCATTCACCCCTCCCCATTCTAATGTAAAGACCAGACTGGGCATCGTTCAGTCAAGAGAAATCCTTCTGATAGCAAATCCGTCCTTGGCACTAATACACAATGGATGAATGGTTCACAGCTTTTCTCATGCAGCTTACAAAGAGCCAGGACGTCTTGATCCAGGAGGGTTACACATAATATAGTTCTATAAATATAATAAGCTCGAGAACAATTAAAAAAAGAAAAGAAAAACAACAACTCCAGCTTCATCTTGGCTTCTGAAAAAGACTCCTGCTGTTTCATTAACTCAGATGTAAGATAGCTTCCTGCAGCCTTATTTCCCCTTCCCGGTGTGTTGAGACCAGGCACGATAAAATAACCACAAAATTATAATGCAGTACCATGCGCAGTTTTCGTAGCAAAATGACTGAAATGTCATTAGCATTTTGTAGCTGTAAACAAAGATGCTTATTTTCAGGTTGCGTTCCTAACTAGCAGGGTTCTCCCGTAATAGCTGATATATCTTCCCTCGTGACAAAACATGGTGAACTGTAATTACTTTATTTGTAACATTCACTACTAAGGAATTTAAGATAGTAAAGGGACCCCTGACCATTAGGTCCAGTCGTGACCGACTTTGGGGTTGCGGCACTCATCTCGCTTTATTGGCTGAGGGAGCCGGCATAGAGATTCCGGGTCATGTGGCGAGCATGACTAAGCCGCTTCTTGTGAACCAGAGCAGCACACAGAAACGCCATTTACCTTCCCGCCAGAGCGGTATCTATTTATCTACTTGCACTTTGACGTGCTTTCGAACTGCTAGTTTGGCAGGAGCAGGGACCGAGCAACGGGAGCTCATCCCATCATGGGGATTCGAACCGCCGACCTTCTGATTGGCAAGTCCTAGGCTCTGTGGTTTAATCCTAGGCCACCTACTGTGCCATAATAATGGAAGTGTTTAATTAATTGATTAATTTTTAAAAATCTGTATAAGAACATAAGAAGGGAGTTAATGATCTCTGACAAGCAAGCAGCCTGATAAGCAGCAACGACTCTCTGTCAGTTTTATGTAAGTTTATTTACAAGAAGAAACACATTCAGAGCTCGGCCTTCCTGCCTGTGCTCATTGACAGTAGTTGCGCAGTCTGACTCATTGTCCCTCCCCTAACAGGCAGAACGCCAAAATCCAGCCTTTCTCCTCCTCCCTTTTTGTTGATGAGCGTCTCCCATCTCCTATAAGGGGACTGAATGGATGGCCTGTCTCCATCCCCCACTCCAGTCTCAGAAGACACAGTCACAGACTCTGGCTTATCTGATGGTTGCCTGGCAATGCTCTGGCCGACTCCCAACTCCTCCTCTCCTTGGGAGCTAACAGCTTCTTCCCTGGGAAGGAGCGGGGCCGGGCTGTCTCTAAACTCTGACAAACAGGTCTCATCTGCAGGGTTGGCCCCTTGTTCACTTAGCTCAATTTCTGAGGCCAACTCTTCCGCTGCACTCGGGGGAGGGGCAGGCTCCTGACAGTTGGTCTAATTCTCTTTGAAAATCATTCAAGTTGGAGGCCATCACTGCAACTTCTGGATGCAAAGGCCACTGGTTAGCTGTGTGTGTGTGTGTGTGAGAGAGAGAGAGAGTGAGTGAGTGAGTGAGTGAGTGAGTGAGAAAGTAATAAAAAAAGAATATTTGGGGTGGTTTTGCTCAGTGCTTGAAAAGAGTCAATAAGCATGAGCACAAGACCATCAGAAGCTGCCTTATTCTGAGTCTGACCATTGGTTCATCTAACTTTGTACTGTCTACTCTGACTGGCAGAAGCTCTCAAGAGCTTTAGGCAGGAGCTTTTTTCTTTATCTATTTCCCAGCCCTGCCTGGAGAAATGAGGGATTGAATCTTGGCCATTCTGCACCTTATCTCACCTCATCCCCAAACCATGAGTTATTCTCCTTATTTAAAGACCATCACAATGACTATGTTGTAGCAGATCTCACAAGCTGTCTGATTGAGGTGCAACACAAACTCCTGCTCCCTATCTCATTTTTGGCACCCATGCTAGAAATTGCCCACCCTTGGCCATAGGGCATCAAAACTTTAATATATGGTATGACATAGGAAACGCAGCCCACTCAAAGCTGGCCAAAGTTAAAGACAGCTAGGCCTTATTGATTTCACCAAGAGATTTACCTGTATGCTTCATTCTCTCCCACTGAAATCCATAGGATTGTAAAAATGCTTAACTTTGGCTGGATCAAGAGATCAACCTGCTGCAAGGGCACAAGCAGTCAGGGACCCTCACATTGGACTGCTAAGTGTCAGATTTTTCCACATTAAAATTGGTTTTTTACCTTCTGGGCTGCTGTCTAAGGCACAAAAGCAAGGCCAGAGGGGGGAAAGATGTCAAAAAACTTAGGTGGAGTATGTCTCCCTATAAATCAACAATACTCATGAGCTCATTAAGGCTTTTTTGAACAGAAATATTGTTGCCGTGATTTTTCTTAGCTCTGACAGCAAGTACCGTCTCTGCTTCCAGCTCAGCACAGCAGCCAGCCAAAGGAGGGTGGGTAGGGGGAGTTGTTCTCACCTGTAAGACTGGGCTCAAAGTTCCTCTTTCCTTGCCAAGCCACAGAGGATTGGAGGGTAAGTCGTAGGGTTCAATCCATGATCCCCTATTTTCCCTTCATGGGTGGGAAACTCTGGAGTAAGCAAGGTAAGCTTTGCATCCTATTGCAAATTTGGAGAGACAGCTGAATTTCCTTCCAAACTACAAACTTCAAAAGTTTCACATCAAGGCTCGCTAAAATGAGAGGCTAATCTGAGGGGATTTTCTGCAACCTGAAAGTATTTTTGTCTTAAACAGAAAAGCCTTATTATTCCCTTCAGCGAAGCACTTGCAACATGCATGTGAGTTAAGCTTGCAAACATTTTGTGCTAGCAGAAGCATCCAACCCTTTTCATGCAGACATTCAACAGGTGATGTTGGGGTTTCAATCTCATCCATGGACATTGCAATCCCAGATGTGTCCTAAACAACAAATCTGAGAAGAGCATCCAACACATAAAAACTGAATAGACAGATAAGCAGCAACTAAAAGGACAGAATTAATTGCTATTAAAGTCTCAGGCAAAAAGGACAGGCTTAGCTAAGCATATAAAGGAGAGTCCTGCCAATGTGTTTAAGGACAGCAGCAGCACATGAGGTGGTAGATTGAAACTGCTGATGCTTCATGCTGGGGTGATCTGGTGGTGAAATCAGAGGCACTCCAGGTTTTTATTTCATTATTAAACTTATTAGTTTCTGTTTCTACAAAAATATATCAGTGACTTACAACAATAACAAGGAGGAAAGGTTGGAGGAGCAGGTTATGTTTAGCCTGGAAAAGAGGGAGACTGAGAGGAGATACAATTGTCAACTTCAAATATCTCAAGGACTTTGTCACATGGAAGAGGGAACAGGCTTGTTTTCTCCTGCTCTGGAAGGTAGGACTCGAACCAATGGCTTCAAGTTGCAAGAAAGGCGACTAAACATCAGGAAGAACTTTCTGAGAGTAAGACCTGTTTGAAAAGCTCAGGAGGTTGTGGACTCTCCTTGCTTAGAGGTGTTTAGGCCGAGGTTGGATGGCTATATGTTATGGATGCTTTAGCTGGGATTCCTGCATTGCAGGGCAGTGGCGTAGCATGGGTTGTCAGCACCAGGGGCAAGGCAAGTAATTTGCGCCCCCTAACCCGAGTGAGCCAGGTAGGGGCAGAGAGCTGCGAGTGCGAGCGTGCCTCCCCATGTTGCGCCCGGTGCAGCCGGCCCCCCTGCACCCCCCACGCTACGCCACTGTTGCAGGGAGTTGGACTAACCTTCTAACTCTACAATTCTATGAAACAAACAAACAAACAAACAAATAAACAAACAAACGAAAATTCAAAAGGCAATCATATTTGTGGATTGAAACATCCCACCCACTCAAGGAGACCACAGATAAAAGCCAATGGCCTTACAGAAAGGAAATGGTTGTGCCTTGTGCCCAAAGATATATTATGATGGTTCCAGGCCGGTTTCCTGGGGAGAGCATTCCACAAGCAAGGAGCCACTGCTGAAAAGACCTGTTCTTGTGTTGCCACCCTCCAGACCTCCTATGGAGGGGACACACAGAGAAAGGACTCAGGTGATGATCACAGGATCCAGGTTGGTTCAGCAACCCGGAGCTCCCACAACCTCCCCCTACCCCATTCCTGTTAGGGGCAGTACCCTTCACACACCACTGCTGCTTTGGGTGTTCTATAATCCTGGTGCCACCACAAGGAAGACCCCACCTCTAGCAGCATGCCAATAACCTCTGGAGGTTGGGGCACCCAAAGAAGAACCTCTGATGAAGGTTGTAGGTTCAAATTACATATTTCAGCAAACAAGCTTTTGGAAAAACTCACTGCTTCTCTTTCGAAGAAAATGTAGAGAAGAGGCCTGCTCTGGAAACGTGCAGTTTCCTGCTTAAAATACCAACCCCCCCCCCTTCCAGGGCTGTCATTTGCCCTTGAGGATGCTGTTCACAGAAAATAATAGCAAGAGACTAAATCAGAGGAAATAAGCAGTCTTTTAGAAACCCCAGGCCCAAACTGTTTAGGGCTTCATAGGTCAGAACCATCCTTTCGAATTAGGCCAAGGAACAAGCCCAGAGCCAGTCAGATTCCCAAAGAGTGAAGGAGGACACCTTTGAACAATTCCAGAGATGAGAACTTTTTTAGCAGTGCTGTTTTTGTCAATCTACATGGCAACAAGGTGCCCTTGCCAAAAATTCCCTCTTACAGGAGCCCCACGTGCTGTTGTGTCTGATCGGTTTATTTGAAAGCAGTCCAGGAAATTATTTAAAATGAAGAGAATGGCTTTCAAACTTCTAGCATTTTTTAAAACACAAAACAAACCCCCTGTACCATACTGGATACAAAAAGATACTGGTTTACATTCCTTTAACCAGGCAAAAGCACAGCATGTTGGTGTGCTTTCCCTTTGCTTGATTAGTAATTAGGAACATGAGTTCCACTCTTAAACACTCCAGGTTGGCTGTTCTAACTTATAAAGGAGACCTCATCTCTAGCTGGCTGCACCTTTTAGCTCTGGGTCACTGGTTCGACAAGCTCTCATTAACAGGGCACAGATATTAACTCTTCAGTTGCTCGCTGTGAGATTTTGCTATGCAACCTGTTTCTGGGCATGGGGCTGATGCAATCTACAGACATTTACCGTATTTTTCGCCCCATAGGACGCACTTTTCCCCCTCCAAAAATGAAGGGGAAATCTGGGTGCGTCCGATGGGGCGAATGCAGGCTTTCGCTGAAGCTTGGAGAGTGAGAGGGGTCGGTGCGCACCGACCCCTCTCGCTCTCCAGGCTTCAGGAAGACATCCGCAGCCCAGGCAGCCCTGTGAGAGTTCCCACAGGGTGTCTAGGCTGTGAATAGCAGCCTGCTTCCCAGAGCACTGGGCGCCCTGAAAGCAGAGCGCCCGGCGCTTCGGGAACACATCCGCAGCCTAGGCAGCCCTGCAGGAGGTCCCACAGGGCTGTCTAGGCTGCGAATAGCAGCCTGCCGCCGGGCGCGCGGGGCGCCCTGAAGACATCGGCCAGCCCCACAAGCTTGGGGGACAGCGGAGGCGCAGCGCCACCATCCCGCTGTTCCCCAACCTGATTTTGGGGGAGAAATAAAGGAAAACATTTTTTCCTTTATTTCCCCCCCAAAAAACTAGGTGAGTCCTATGGGACGGAGCGTCCTATGGGACGAAAAATACGGTAATTTCTTTTGTCTTTCCCTATTCCCATTAGGTCACCTATTCAGTTTAAGCTTGCTAGGATGGCTGGCATCTGTCTGTCTCAGGAGACAATGGAAGAATGTGCCTTCAGGAGTGAAGTCAAACCATTGGAGAGTTACGGCACCTGCTGTGGCTGCAGAGACTGATACAATAGAGACGTGTTTTGTCACAGCTGGGGCAGATGAATGTGTCTGGTTGTACCAGTGCAGGCGTACTATGACGTTTCTTCTTTCTGCACTCCTCCCAGTGGTTATTCCTTCTCTGGTCACTGCTGCGGATATGCAAGCTGACTGTCTCCCAGCACTGCAGTCCTTTGCAAGAGATTTCCGCACAGCGGTCTTGATGTTGTCTGTCTTCATGTCACGTTTGCAGACATTTTTGTGGTGCAGGTATGGTGCCTGAAGCCAGCTCCTCACAGAGCACATCCTTGGGGATCCTGCCATCTTCTGTTCTGTGGACAAGCCGGCATAGACATCACTGAGACAGGAGTGCGAACATGCTGGGAATATGGGCCTGGGAGAGCGCATCTTTGTTTGAGACTGTCCTGCCATGCGATGCCCAAAATCTTCCTGACACAGTGCATGTGGAAGATGTTGAGACATTGCTCCTGGCAGGTGTAAGTTGCCCACAACTCACTTCCGTCAAGCAATGTGCTCAGCATGCAAGCTTGGTAGACCTTCATTACTTCCATTGCCTCAGATGCAACTGATATCAGTATCAACATACTTTTAGATGCAAAATAGGGGAATGAAAATAATGTAAGGTGGAAGTTAGTCCATTAGTAATACCACTAAATTTGAATGCTTATCACTATCCATTGTGTTTACAATATATACTTAGCATAGTGGCTCTTCTATATTTCCATGAGTGTGTTTTGTGTAAAATGAGACTGGGAGATTTACTACCTAAGTTACAGGAAGATATAAACTTCCTTTATTTAAACGTTCATTGCCCAGCTAGAAGGAAATGTCATTACCGCAGGAATTTCAACAAGTTTCAAGATGCAAACTGTATTCTTAGTGGGATTACTTGTACGGAGTTTTCCAGCCTATCAAAGAATTTGAGGATTACTGTGCAAACAACTACATGTAGAATCTTCAAGAATATATGTCAGTCAACTCCAAAGCAGGTCTGTGTTACCTTTCCAAAGGATATATTTCAGATGTTTCCAAATCCTTTGAGGGAAAATTAGGGATGGAGAAATCTGTCAATTGCAGTTTTGTTCTGTTACTCATTTCCCCAAATTTAAGTTCAGTTCATCTGCACCTGAGTGCTGGCATTATAGTGTCATTTATCCTTTTAATATGCAGTTTTTGTGTGTCAGCAGAGACCACACCCTGGGAAATGGCTTCGACTGGCTGGCTAAACCAGGTGAGGGCAGCTGAAGGGTTTCAAACCCTCAGTAAATTAGGGACTTCCCCAGAATGTGAAGACAGGCTCCAGCCGATTGTATGGACAAGACCAATAGTGTCTCCAACGGTGAAGTAGGTGGTTTCTGCACGTACTGCAGAGGAAACTGGGAAGGTAGCCCATTTAGGAGAAGGAAGACTCTGATCCGCTGTTGACTTGCAGGAGAGAAAAAAGGCTAAGGTGTAAATCCTACACAAATCTGGAGTGGAATCCCTACGATAGTTGGATGACGCCTTGTACACCTCCTGCCAGTAAATTCCTGCAGTCAAACTGCTGTCAAACGTATTGCTGTGATTTCTTTTGGACCACATCAGTGAAGAAGAGCTTGGATTTGATATCCCGCTTTATCACTACCCGAAGGAGTCTCAAAGCAGTTAACATTCTCCTTTCCCTTCCTCCCCCACAACAAACACTCTGTGAGGTGAGTGGGGCTGAGAGACTTCAGAGAAGTGTGACTAGCCCAAGGTCACCCAGCAGTGGAGACGCGAACCCGGTTCACCAGATTACAAGTCTACCGCTCTTAACCACTACACCACTGGCTCTCAGTGAGGCTGAGAGGGGGGTCTTGCCGTCTGGGCACTATACATGCTGTCCAGGCCTGTGCCCCAGAGAGGTCACTTTGGTGCTGACAACACAGCAGTTATTACCTCACCCCCAGAGGTGCACTCCATTGTCTCTCAAGACTGACAGATGTCAACAATGCAGTTCACACAGGCTGAAATCAGGCTGAAAGGCCTATCAAGTTGAGCTTCCTGTTCTCACAGCCAGCTGCCTATGGGAAGCCCACAAACTTAAGGACAATACCAATTGTGATTCCCAGCGACTCGTATTCAGAGGCATACTGCCTCCAAAGTGGAAGAATAACATAGTCATCATGGCTGGAAGGCACTGACAGCCTTATCCTCCATGAATTTGTGCTCAGTGCCCTGAACACTAGCAGTGAAATTTGATAATAATGATAAATCCTTGTTTAAGAATAAAACTTCAGTCAGATCATTGTTTACATAAAAACTTGCCGGAGATTTCAAGGCGTATCTGTCAGCCTGTATTTATCTTGCCCCACTGTGGTTTAGGGAACATGTTTCCAAACCAAAATGCCCTAAGCAAAATTTGCTGACATCTTAATGTGAAGGAGACGCATTTAAATTGCTTCAGATATGTTTTGGGGAAAACAGACTGCAGAGAGTTGTCAAATCCTGGAATTAGCATGGCTACAAAGGACGTTGGAAACTGTAAATAGGAAAGTAACCTTGAAGCCTGTTAGTTGATGTCCCATAGATTTCATTGTATCAATCAGTTTAGTTGAAAACTTCAGTCACTGATTTATTTTTATTTATAGATTGAAATGTATTAATTTTCCACCGGTTAAAACGGGCAGAAAACCCATTGTGAGTCTTATTATTTGTCAAGATGAATGCAGTGGGAGAGGAGCAGAGGAACAAAACCTAGACCTGGCAGTAATTATGGGATTCAAGGTGGTTATGTTGGCTTTGAAACCCATGTGTCAAAATCGAGATTTATGGCCAAAATGTTCAAACCTGCAAAACGGTAAAGCCAGACTTATAATTAGTTGTTAGCATTGAATAGAACTGGCATTGTTTCAGAGTTGATTCAAGTCAGAGAACCTTTCTTTATACATTAGATTTTGGAGGATAAGCTTCCCTCTCCTGCCCTCGTCCATGGCACCCTTAGCTAGCACTGGCAAATGAAGAAGAAGAATAAATTAGAGAGCCAAATTGGTTTAGTGTTCTCCCATAGCTGCAGAGCTAGATGATAATTCTCTGTGTACACAAGAAAAGAGCACCCAAAGCGGCTTATAATAAAACAATCATTTTCTCTTTCTAGGTGGTAGAACAGGGCTGTGGAACCTTCTTCAGCCTGAGGGCTGCATTACCTCACGGGCAACAAACATTGGGCAGGAGCAGAGGCAAAAGTAAGTGGAACAATGAGTGTGTCTCTTACCTCTGCATAGTTGGGTACATTCCAGCCATGCTAAAGCCAGAGGTTTATACACACACACCCTCTGCTCTCCATGCACAAAAGCAAGAGTCATCAACACAGTTCAAGAGCACATTCCAAAGAAGCAAAGGCCCTCAAAGGCGGCAGGACTGGTGGGACATATGTGGGGTGGGATGGAAGAGTTGAAGTTCAGATACCACACAGACCTTGGCTCTTGGGCCTGGTGTTCTCCTGTAATAGGACCATGGCTGGATCTACACTAATCTGGAAAACACCGTAAAAACAAAACAAAAACCTTAAGTATAGCTCTCAATGCAAATTTACATTAACAACGGATCACTGCTCTACAGGGCCCTCCGGTGTCACCTTTTTATAACACATTTCTAATGTTTTAACTGACCAGTGTCAATGAGTCCCAGGTCAGGGCTGGAGTCAGGCATAGGTCAGCAGCGAAACAATAAATCAACCAAGGCCAGTGGAGTGAATTCTTTATTCAAGGAAACAAACCACCACTCCGGCCTAGTGGTCTCAGCAACTCTTTCCAGGGCATCTTGCAAGGACTGAAGGTCCCTGCCTTCCCAGTGCCCTCTAGGACTCCCCCACCCAGGTCTTTCCCACACAGTCTCAGGCTGTGTCTGCACACAAACCCTCCTTTGTTCTGCTCATTTCATTTCTCGGTGTGTTCTAGGAGACCAGATGGGAGGGGAGCTGGTCACAGCATGAGGGGGAAACTCCCTGGCTTCTGCTTCTGCCTCAGAGTCTGAACTGTGCTCTGGTGCAGCCTCTTCCTGTTCACTAAACCCTGTCACCTCTTCTGCTTCTGACACCTCCTCCTCCCAGTCTGCTCCTTCTCCTTCCGACCACATTGTCCCACCACCAATCCCCTAGTTCTGAGCCTTCTTCCCCTGGGGGTTCCCTGACTGGTGTCTCCCACCACTCCTCTACATCCAGCCAGCCAATGACAGACCAATAGGAGCGTACTGTTGCATTGAGCTCATGTCCTGCTCCTGAGCTTCCTATAGGCAACTGGACTTGATAGGCCTTTGTTCTGATCCAGCAAGACTCTTCTTAACTTCCTTTCCCTTTTTTATCTAGCCATCCTTCTACATTTTTTATTTAAGGTCCCGTCCCCCATCCCCTGGCCAGGTGTCCAGAATGGCATGTTCTACTATAGGTGGAAGCTATTCTTGTTTTTATTTGTTCTGGCAGGTGGTCTGAAGATCCTACACTTTGGATGAAATACAAAAACGATTGCCTCTGAAAGCGTAAAAAAGTATTTGGTGGAAACAATTGTCCACAAGGAAGGAAAACAAGGAGAGAAACAAGACATCTGATTGAGTGGAGCTAATTGCAAACATGAGCTTAATTCCTGCTCACCACTTGGAAACTCTGGTGCATCCAATTAGAGATTGTGGTCAAACAGAATGATTGCAAAGATGCTGGACAATTCCATCAGGTACACAAAGCCAAGAGACTTGTGGGGAGAAGCACTGTGGTCTCTCAGCAGTCTCAAAATAGCATGTGCCCTAATTGAAACCTTCAGGTGTAGATCTGTGGCCACATCTTAGATGGGAGCTTAAGTCTTACCACAGATAAAAGCAAAGCAGAATAAGAGAAATGGGATGTGTTCAAACCATGTTGACACTAAGTCTGCAAAAGGAAAGGTCTGTATATAACACATTGACTGGGAAAGCACGCACAGGGACTGAACGCATCTGATACCATTAACAATTGAAGACAAAGCAGCAATTGCAGAATGCGTCTATTTGTTTTGACATGCAGATGTTTCAGTTCTCTGATTACCTCTGGTGGCTAATTGAAGAGGAGACAGAAGTCAGAAGAGCAGGGAAGGGAAACAGAGGAGCTATCAAAAGACAATGTATACTTCTGCAAGCAAAAGGACTGAAATCTCTATTCGAAGCACACCATGTTATCATTGAAAGAGTTCCAGTTGGGCTACCCCAAAATTGTCATGAAAAAACCCTTCAGCTACAAAGAGCAAAACTCTGATACCTGCTGAGATGCTTGTAATCCCTAAAAAGGTCAGCCCATTGATCAATAACATGGTTTAACCATGTGGTACAAACAACACAGGTATAGTTTTCTTGGGGGGAAATACAGGAAAATAGCTGGGAGTTATTGTGAGGCGCATCCTCCTCCATGGCTTACATAATGAAGAAGAGAATAAGGAAAGGAAGAGAAGAAACGCACCACTTCCTCCCTCACAGAGTTGAGGGGGTATGACCTAACTGAGCCTACTCTAGCAATTAGAACTCTGTGTTTCTTAACCCCTTCATATACTAACTAGCAAATCATGCACAGTTATGTTCTCCCGTATAAACTTGTCCCGCTACCTCTACTTTTCAGGGCTCCTGACTGAAGATACGGCTTTTCACTAAAAGCTTGCATGGATTAGCTCTGTTCTAAGCTGTAGATCATCTGCAGATTGGCTACGTGTGGTTTTCTGCTCTTTCTAATTGCCTTCTAATTGTTCATGAAGACTTTATACAATGGTTTTTAAGATTGTTGCTGCATGCATAATCTGCTCCTGGCACAGCTTCCTATTCAGCAATGATGAATCAAAATGCCATTTGTCTGTAGGAGCATAGGAACTTCTAGCTCAGTCTTGTCTACAGTGACTAGCAGTTGCTTTTCAGGATTTCAGAAAAGGTGTTCCCTCAGCCCTACCTGGAGATGCTGGGAAGTGAACCTGGGAACTTCTACCGCTGAGCTGAAATCTGGCAACCACAAATGGGGGTTAAAGGTTAGGAACTTTGGGATATCACCAACAGATGCAGGATTGGATCAGAAGGAGAGGGGAGGCCATTGAGAATCTGGGACAGGCATGCCTCATAAATAAAATGGGAATTTGTGCTGGTCCTGAGGGTTAACTGTGCAGCCGAGTCCAGTCCGAGTCCAGTCAAGGTCGAGGGTGTATTATGGAGGATGTCCATCAAAGCTGTAGCTGGGTCCAAGGCGGGGAGTTGGGTGGGGTCAGGAACTCTGGCAGAAGAGCAGGACAGGGTGCAGGCAGGAACAGGCTACCAACAATGTTGCTCCTGCAACCTGGGACTGGGGCTGACTGGCTTTTATCTGCCCCGAGGCATAGGGCGGCCCCGGACTCGCCTCTCCTGGCCTGGAGGCAAGCACTCCTCCTGCGGGAACTTAGTTCCCTCTGCCTCTCTGCCCTGAGCCTCTGCAGCTCAGGAGAGGCTGGAGGGTTACCGGACCCAGAGGCAACCTCAGCTTCCCCTGACGGGGCTGAGAGTGGAGCACCTGCAGGCAATGGGTCCTCCATCACCTCAGGAGCCAGAGCAGACTCAGCTGGTGCCTGCACCTGAGGATCCAGCACAGGTGAGGACCCTTCAGGCTCAAGCTCCAGCCCTGGCTCAGCTGGTTCTGGAGGCGGGGAATCTTGTGCAGGCTGGGATTCCTCAGGTTCAGCCTCCGAGTCTGAATCCCAGGCCATCACATAATTGCTTACTTGAATAATGTCAAATCAAAAGTATGCCTATGAGATTAAAGTAAGAATCACCTGCATTGTGGGGTGGGATGTAAACGATCTTTTGCGGCTTTGCTACTTGAGTTTCAGCTGGAAAGATTGAATCTGGAACCTTATCCACACAAAACATATGGTCAACAGTAGAACTAATATGTCCCCACAGATCCCTCTAGTTTTTCATCTGTGGTCCTCTGGGTTTTGCAGGACTACCAATTCCCATCATCCCTGGCCACTGGCCATTCTGGCTGAGGCTGATGGGAGTTGGAGTACAACAACATCTGGAGGGCCGCAGACTACCCACGCCTTCTCTAGTAGGTTTCCATCTGTTTTTTCCCCTTGAGCTCAAAGCTCCACCATGGCCTGATAGATTAGCCCCGATTGCATACTTGGAAATCGTTTGACTATAATATCAATGGGGCTACTTCATAGTAATTGGTTTGCAGAATGTACTTTAAAAAAATAGAAAAAAATAAATGCAAACAAAAGTGGACAAGCTGAAGAGAAGATTTAAGTACTGGAGATGATAGATTGCAAAAATGATGGGAAGCAGTTCCAGCAGGGAATCGCTGGATGCTAAACAGGAAGAAGCAGCAAAGCTTAATGGAAGCCATAATTCACGGCGCTTCCTATGGAAATTTTAATTCTGGCAAAGATTGAGAAGATAATTCTGAGGGGGTGTG
Organism: Podarcis melisellensis; assembly: GCF_964234715.1. Classification (NCBI taxonomy): domain Eukaryota; kingdom Metazoa; phylum Chordata; class Lepidosauria; order Squamata; family Lacertidae; genus Podarcis; species Podarcis melisellensis. The sequence continues at coordinate 22,784,443 of NC_138530.1, read as the reverse complement.
GAATCCAGGGAGTGCCTTTAAATTTGAGTCCTATGCAGCATCTATTTCTGTTTGTTAAAGGCCTTTTTAAAAACACTCACACGCACCTCTGGCGGCATCTTCATTTTTCTTGGCTTTGGAGTAGAAAGAAACGTCCAAGTCCATTTAAAAAAAAAAAAGGAACAGCCAGGTGGCAAGTCTATTTGCCACCTAGTCAGATGTGGAAAATACAGAATGATCGAACGAGAGTTTCTTTAAATAACATGAATCCTGGGACAGAAAACGTGCCAAAGCAAGGAATTTCTGAGTTAAAGGAAATTCATTTCCCCTGTCCCCCCCACCCTGAAAGGGGGCTGGAGTGAATATGCAACTTATTCACTACCGTTATTTCAGTGTTAATTTTCTTATTCATGTAATGAAAACCTTAAAAGCCGTGTTTACCCATCCATGTGTTGAGCACACATCAGTGTGTTGTGAAAGGGGCTGAAGTGTGTCTTGAAAAATTAAACCAACATGTCAGATGCATTTCCTGCACCGTGCCCCCCCCCACCAGCATTGAATCTCTCGCCCCCCCCCCCCGCCCTCACTGCTGGCATACGTGAAAGTGCTGGCATCCTGAGGCCAGGAGTAAAGATAATTTGAGATTCAAAAATCAAAGATGGCACCAACTACATTGGCCTTCTGTGCCGTGGATTTTCTGCATCGCCAGAGGGCTGGACTCGATGACCTTTGAGATACCTTGCAACTCCTTGATTCTACATCTGCGAGGCACAGAGCAGGAATGCCATGGTCAGTTCTGGTACCTTCTCCTGACAATGATACCGCAGAGATCCAAACAGTTCAAAAAAGGGCAACCAAAATGAGGAAAGGTATAATATTTGGTCTGTTTAATTCGGGGGGGGGGGGAGTGAGACAAGGGGGACATGATAAAGGTGTATAACATTATGCATGCTGAGAAGAAAGTGGACCAGAACTCAGGACAGAAAATAGAAAGTGCTTCTTCACATAAAGGTAAAGGGTAAAGGGACCCCTGACCATTAAGTCCAGTCGCGGACAACTCTGGGGTTGCGGCACTCATCTCGCTTTACTGGCTGAGGGAACCGGTGTACAGCTTCCAGGTCATGTGGCCAGCATGACTAAGCCACTTCGGGTGAACCAGAGCAGCTATTGGTACCTATTTATCTACTTGCACTGTGTGCTTTCGAACTGCTAGGTGGGCAGGAGCTGAGACCGAGCAACAGGAGCTCACCCCGTCGCGGGGATTCAAACCGCCGACCTTCCAATCAGCAAGCCCTAGGTTCAGTGGTTTAACCCACAGTGCCACCAGCGTCCCTTGCTTTTTTACATAGTTTATAGCTAAACTATGAAATTCACTTCCAAAGCAGGTAGTGATGGCTATCAACTTGCATGGATTTAAAGGACTAGTCTAATTCATAGATGACAAAGCTATCAATGGCTGCCAGCCATGATAGGTATTCATATAATCATATAATTGTAACATTGGAAGGGACCCTGAGGATCATGTAGTCCAACCCCCTGCAATGCAGGAATGAATATGCAGCTGTCCTTTTTGGGAGGTATATTTGGGTGCTCCTATCATCATCACCATCAGCTTCCCCATTCAAGAAATTGGTGCAAAGCTCCGCCACCAAGCAGGAGGGGAACCTGAAAAAGGATCTCTTCCTCCCACGCAGCATGGAAGACTCCACAAATGCTTACAGAGTTTGCCCCCCCACCCAGTCACTGGGGTGGCAATGGGGTGGCAATGGGGTGGCAATGGGGTGTTTCACATCAGGTGACAAAATGTCTTGGGCCAGCCCTGTTTGCTAGGAAAGTCTGGGAGCAGTCAGGTCTGTTGCACTGTTGGGTTTTACAGCCCACACTCGTCAATACTGCAGAATGCCCACCCTGTGTGTGTGTGTGTGTGTGTGGACACACATATGCATGTATAGTGGTACCTCGGGTTAAGTACTTAATTCGTTCCGGAGGTCCGTACTTAACCTGAAACTGTTCTTAACCTGAAGCACCACTTTAGCTAATGGGGCCTCCTGCTGCCGCTGTGCTGCTGGAGCACGATTTCTGTTCTCATCCTGAAGCAAAGTTCTTAACCCGAGGTACTATTTCTGGGTTAGAGGAGTCTGTAACCTGAAGCATATGTAACCTGAAGTGTATGTAACCCGAGGTATCACTGTATGTTTAAGGCACTCCTCACCCAGGATGCCAATTATCCCTAAGCATCACCATTTCTCAGAAAACATATTTACACCCCTGAGCCCTGATTGACAGAACAAAGTGGCTTGTGGGATGCTGCAATGCAACATAAGCCAGGCTGTCCTACAGTAGTAGGGCGGGTGCCCAACTTTTCTGGGGATTAATTGAAAAAGATGCATATATATCCCTTCCTTTGCGGTAGAGCATGAACTATGGCTTTAATTTTAATCCATTTTTTCTTTTAAAAAAAGAAACATTCCAGGTATCATGAGTTTGGGAAACACCGGCTTAAAGTCTTCATTTCTGCCTACAAAGCAGTTCTGCTCCCACACCCACCTGGTTTAAGACTGTGTACCTCTCTGTGTATAATATATGCCAGCAATTAATCCACATTCCTCGGTCAAAAATTTTCAAGGAAAGGGGTAATTTTGGCATTGAAATGTAATCTCTGTAAAGTAGGATACAGGCTAGGCTATTGGCTGACAGAGTTTAAGCACCAACAAAACTCCTTTGAAATATAGAAACATTAGATCTAGGATTGAACCTTTAAGTAATGTGTTGATTGCAAAAGCTTGTCAGCCTGGAAAAATAAAGGACGGCATGGTTAGTTTTATTATTATAAGCCCTGTTTTATACTTGTTTTCTCACAACCTGAATAAGACCATCTGGTTAAAATATCACCTCTAACCTCACTTCTTCTTTTTTTCTGTGTCTGCTGGGCATTCATGAATTGGAAAGCTACTAACCTAGGCTAATAAAGAGAGCTGTGTTTTCAGCGATTTGGCGCTGCAAAAAAATACTCCAGATGAAAACTGCTGTGGGATTTTTAAACAAAATTCCACGCTGGAACCAACAGGAGGTTATGATTTGATTTCATTCGTGCAAGTAGACGGGGAAGTCATGATAAATTTGAAAAGGTGGCTCAACAGTGCAATCCTGTGTGCCTACTCAGATGTAAAGCCTGTTCAACGGGGTTTACTCCAAGGAAAGTGTCAAATCTTTTCAGTTTGTTGCTTTTGTTATTCTTCATATGGTCTGTATTCCTAGCATCCCAAATAGATGCAGAGGGAATACAGACCTGTGTTCTTTCTCCCAAGAAACTCACAATATAAAAAAGGCAATGTGGAACAAGTGGGAGAAGTTAAGGAGGAAAGGAGAGCCATGGATGGGCAAGTCTATCAGTTTCTGTTTCTCTGAGTTTCTCATATTTTGAATATTCAATTCTCCAAATCGCCACATCAGTTTGTAATTTATTTATTTTTAAATCCTCATGACAATTCATCAGAATAATATATGTTTGTGTGCCATCTTTCTTAGTATGGTTATAACACACCCTCCAACATTTCTCTAATGAAAATAGGGATGTCCTATTCCACAACAATAACAACAACAATTTTATTATTTATTGCCCCAGTCACTCTGGGTAGCTTCCAACATACATAAAAACATAATAAAGCATTAAACATTTAAAACTTCCCTAGAAAGGGCTGCTTTCACGTGTCTTCTAAAGGTTGTATGATTACTTATCTCCTTGGCTCCTTGGTGCCAGGCAAAAACATTCCTTTTTAATCAGGTTTTTGGTTGGTCTGATTGACATCCTATGCCCTTTTTAAAAAGTGGCTCCTGGGGGGGGACATGTTGTATAGGGTTGTTGTTTTTAATTTTATTATATATATTGTGGTTTTTATGTTGATGTTTTCTGTGAACCGCCCTGAGATCTCCAGGTATAGGGCGGTATATAAATTTAATAATGATGATGATGTTAAACAGGTCAGTGTAGATCCAGCCCATGTCAAACCATTGGTTCATTGAGGTCAGTACTGTCTACACCAGGGGGTCAGCAACCTTTTTCAGCCATAGGCCAGTCCACCGTCCCTCAGGCCATTTGGTGGGCCAGACTATATATTTTTTTGGGGGGGGGATGAACAAATTCCTATGCCCCACAAATAACCCAGAGATGCATTTAAAATAAAAGAACACATTCTACTCATGTAAAAACACGCTGATTCCCGGACCATCTGTGGGCTGGATTGAGGAGGCGATTGGGCAGTATCCGGCCCACGGGCCTTATGTTGCCTACCCCTGGTCTACACTGACTGACAAGAGACTCTCCATGGTGACAGCTAGGCATCTCCCCCAGATGCTAGGGAGTAAACCTAGAACTGTTGGAATGCAAGGGTGTATCTGACTTCTGGGCCCTTCCTCAAACACACACACACACACACACACACATATATATACTTACCTCCAGTGCCAGATTTACATATAAGCTAAACAAGCTATAGCTTAGGGCCTCACTCTCTTGGGGACCCCCAAAAAAATTAAAGGAAAAAAAACTGGATGTGCATTTCCAAAATATAAGATAAAAAACAAATAAAATAAAACCTACATACAGCAAGAGTGTTATGTGTTGTGTAAGCTCCTATGATGTAAAGAATGGGCCCCGCCTACTAGCCTGTGCCCTCAAATATCACTGGTTTGCTCATTTCGCACTGGTTGATGATCTCCGGCGAGCTAGGGACAAAGGTGAGAGTTGTTTCCTAGTTCTGCTGGATCTCTCAGCGGTCTTTGATACAATCGACCATAACATCCTTCTGGACCGTCTAGAGGGGCTGGGAGCTGGGGGCACTGTTATACAGTGGTTTTGCTCCTTCCTCCTGGGCCGTGTTCAGAAAGTGGTGGTGGGGGGTGAGTGTTCAGACCCCTGGGCCCTCACTTGTGGGGTGCCTCAGGGTTCCGTCCTCTCCCCCATGCTTTTTAACATCTATATGAAGCCGCTGGGAGAGATCATCAGGGGGTTTGGACAATATGCAGATGATACCCAGCTCTACCTCTCTTTCAAATCAGAACCAGTGAAGGCGGTGAAGGTCTTGTGTGAGTGCCTGGAGGTGGTTGAAAGACCTACATTGGCTCCCAGTACGTTTCCGAGCACAATTCAAAGTGCTGGTGTTGACCTTTGAAGCCCTAAATGGCCTCGGCCCAGTATACCTGAAGGAGCGTCTCCACCCCCATCGTTCTGCCCGGACGCTGAGGTCCAGTGCCGAGGGCCTTCTGGCGGTGCTCTCATTGCGAGAAGCAAAGCTACAGGGAAACAGGCAGAGGGCTTTCTTGGTAGTGGCGCCCGCCATGTGGAACACCCTCCCATCAGATGTCAAAGCGATAAACAACTACCTGACATTCAGAAGACATCTTAAGGCAGCCCTGTTCAGGGAAGTTTTTAATGTGTGATATTTTAGTGTTTTTTGGTTTCTATGGAAGCTGCCCAGAGTGGCTGGGGAAACCCAGCCAGATGGGCGGGGTACAAATAATAAATTATTATTATTATTATTTCTATATATAGAAATAATGTAGGGTGCCTACGGGACACAGGTGGTGCTGTGGGTTAAAGCCTTAGCGCCTAGGACTTGCCGATCGAAAGGTCGGCGGTTCGAATCCCTGCTGCGGGGTGCGCTCCCGCTGCTCGGTCCCAGCGCCTGCCAACCTAGCAGTTCGAAAGCACCTCCGGGTGCAAGTAGATAAATAGGGACTGCTTACCAGCGGGAAGGTAAACGGCGTTTCCGTGTGCAGCTCTGGCTCGCCAGAGCAGCGATGTCACACTGGCCATGTGACCCGGAAGTGTCTCCGGACAGCGCTGGCCCCTGGCCTCTTAAGTGAGATGGGCGCACAACCCCAGAGTCTGTCAAGACTGGCCCGTACAGGCAGGGGTACCTTTACCTTTACCTTAGGGTGCCTACATTCTGCATGGACAACATGTGCAACATTCTGCATGGACAACATGGCTTTAGATACCTATTAGGTCCATAAATTACCATATAGCATATATTCAACAGAAAAAAACAGCGACAATTTGTTGTTGACAAAGGACAGCTGGACATATAAAGGGCCCCATTAACTTCAGTAGCTTAGGGCCTCATCAAACCTAAATCCAGCCCTGCTTAGCTCAAGCTCTTGGCTTCATTGCTAAACTGATGTTAGGCAAAGAAAAGTCCCTCAATGCTCTGGAAAGATCAGGGGATAAATGTGCCGAGGAATCTGAGCCTCTGAGCCACGTTTGATTTATGCCGTCTGAACTATGTGTGGTTGTGGACGACTTTCCAGTGTTTTGCTCGGTTTGACTATCCACATATGGCACGAAAGCATCTCTCCAGAGGAAAAAGAGAAGTCTGAGAAACTTGTTAGTCAACCACTCTCTGTTAGATTTAATGGGGATGGTAGCACCCATTATGAAGATAGGGAAAGCTCGCATTTAAAAAATAAATTCAGTGATGAGAGATTCAAACGTTGGTTGAACACAACGAGCGATGTTTATCCTTGCTCTGAGAAAGACCTCATGCATTCAGCAGAAACAGCTCGCCCCTTTCCCCCGGGTCACAAATGCATTTAATTATATATTTCCAACAACATTTATAACTGATCTTTTAGCCGAAAAGAGTATCTTACAAAAATAAGTCCTGTGATGCAACCAGATGCCTGTGGGAAACCCACGAACTGGACTCAAGCACAAGAACACTCGCCCTTTCTGTGGTTTCCAGCAACCGGCATTCAAAAGCATTACAGCCTCTGACTGTAGATGCAGAATATAGCCAGGATGGCTTGTAGCCATTGATGGCCTTCTCATCCATGGATTTGTCCAATCCTCTTTTATAGCCATCAAAGTTGGTGGCCGACACCTTCTCTCGCAAGAGCAAGTTCCATAGTCTTATTTTGCAATGCATGGAGAACTACTTCCTTTTATCTGTTCTGAATCCTTCAAGGGCTCAGCTTCATTTGTCATGGAAGTCTAGCCTTCGAAAGGTGAAGTCACTACTTGATGAGTGGAGGACATAGCTTGTTGCAGGCATCATCCGTGGCAACATGCAGGATTCTTATGCCATAGAATAGTAATTATTATTATTATTAATTATTATTATTATTATTTGTACCCCACCCATCTGGCTGGGTTTCCCCAGGCACTCTGGGCGGCTTCCAACAAAAATTAAAAATAGATCACAATGTCACACATTACAAACTTCCCTGCCTTCAGATGTTTTCTAAATGTCAGGTAGTACTTTTTCTCTTTGACATCTGGTGGGAGGGCGTTCCGCAGGGTGGGCACCACTACCGAGAAGGCCCTCTGCCTGGTTCCCTGTAGCTTTGCTTCTCGCAGTGAGGGAACCGCCAGAAGGCCCTCGGCGTTGTACCTCAGCATCCGTGCAGAATGATGGGGGTGGAGACGCTCTTTCAGATTTACTGGACCAAAGCCATTTAGGACTTTAAAGGTCAGCACCAACACTTTAAATTGTGCTCGGAAACGTATTGGGAGCCAGTGTAGGTCTTTCAAGACCGGTGTTATGGGGTCTCGGTGGCCACTCCTAGTCATCAGTCTAGCTGCCACATTCTGGATAAGTTGTAGTTTCCGGGTCACCTTCAAAGGTAGTGGGAAAAGGTGAGTTGTGGTTTGTATTGTGCTGACCAGGAGTAGAATTGCAAGGAATAGAAATGGTCTTCACTTAAAGCTCAAAGGAAACAGAGTGGGTGGATGATAACCTAGATGCTTCCCTTCATTTGATGTGACTGCAGAACTCTGAAACGAAGCACCTAGATCTATAGCAGTCCTGTACAGTTGATCCACGTATTATTAACGCCGGTTAAATGAATGAATGAATTTATTATTTCGGTCACAGACCAGTTCCAGCTCACATACAAAATCAGGGAAGTCATGAAACACAATAGGGATACATTTAAATTTGCAGTTCGGTAAGAATATCCATTCAATTATTTGTTGAGTTGTGTTTTGTGTGTTTCTTTTTTGTTTTAGTATCATATTCTTCCTAGGCAAAGGCTTTCTGGATCACCTGCTTAAAGAAATGACACATGTATTGCAGGCATATAATCCCCCCACACACACACACATGCAGATATCCTGTTTTATCCTGTTTTTCTCCCACTTCACAAAGAAAACTCAGTGCTAGAGGGAACTGCAAACTAGGTTGTGCTAGAATGGCCTAAGATAAATTTAGCTGAAGCCAAGAAGGCCCCTGGTTTGGCTCTGAGAACTATTCAAAGGAGCCAAGGACATTGGGAAGGCTGGTTCAATGTCAACATGAAGAACACAGTGTATGGCACTTTGCAAGGAACACAAGTAAATTACATATATCCTATGCGGATTGCATAAGGGATTCGAAAGCATTATGCTGCGACCCACACAGAAGACTGCCACTATCCAGTGCAAGGAAAGGACAACAGCCAGCAGATTTCTGCAATCAATAAAGTTTTGTTGTTCAAGAAAGGTTTTTGCTTCAGTTTGTTTCTTTTCTGAGTATTTACCATTGCTGACTTTTTGCTTTCTGTTGAATTTTATTGTGCATAATCCTGCAGTCCTGTACACACTTGGAACTGGGAAGGTTGGTTCTAGGTTTGAAGGGGTCTCAATGATGTGGGCTCTCAGAAGGCAACAAGATTATCAGTATGTATAGTTGTTGAGCTGTCTTCAGCCTGTTATGTTAATCACCCTTCACAGCTGTTTTGTTTACTTTTAATCTGTATTTTCAAAAACGTTTTTAAAAGCGTTTTTTCAAAACCCAAATCATTGAGGTCATCGAGCTGCCATTTTAAATACCTCACGATGCCCAATGTAGCCTTGCACCATGGTGAGATGAAATCATTGCCACCGGGGGTTGCTATTTCCCACAATGCCTGGAAGATACATACTGAGGCATTCTGGGAATTTAAAAATGGCTGGTGGCTTCCAAAGCCATTTATCCACAGGGTGTAGGGAAGGGGCTGGGCCTGTGTAGGCAAAGGGCCCTTGCTGAGGTTCTTGTGCCCTGACAGCTGCCCCAAAATGCCCATTGCTGCCACCATCCCCGGAATTAACTTCCAGTGAACTTGATGAAAAATACATTCAAGTAAACATATATGGGATTAAGCAGGTTGCATTTTTGAGGGGTGCAGTTATGTCTCATGACAATATTGATACCCGGAGAGCAGAAGGGGCAGGATATGACTGCTCAATGAGTGCCTAAACACAGGGGACCTCTGAAATGCCTAGTAATTGGATTAATTTCCATTCTGTAGCCCTTCCAGTAAGCAATCATGCCAGCAACTACTTCCAGTTTGGAATAATATAAATGTGATCCGGTATGAAAATTCAGTGAAGGACCTATGAAGCCTTAGTATGGCAATTGGATCCATCCCAGAGCCTACTAAAAATAGTAGTTATAAGGGAAGACATCATACCAAAGGTAATGGTCTGGGTTCCCCTTTAATTCCTTCCTGTGCCCCCACCCCAGATAATAGCAGCATTGGTTCAGGAGTTTTGGTTACAGCCAATACAGGATGTTTGGGGAGGGTGAAGGGAGGAGTAGGATTTCCTCTCGCACCCCTTTGTATGGGAATCTAAACATGCCGAATGCTTGCGATGGTAAGGGAAGCAATAGGGAATTCCCGGAAAGGGTGGGGAAAAGAACACACTTTGCCTTGATTCACAGGCATGGACCTGAGCTTCCACAAACGCAGCGGTTCAAGGCTCTGTTTGCTGAAACCAATCCATGCAAAGCACCAGACTTGGTCAACATATGTCTGTTTGTTGAAGTTGGTATAATTTTGCTCAAATTTATGACTTTTGGATTGATTACTCTAATTCTCGCAGGGAACTAAATTAGGGGCTTACAAAAAAATCATCCAGGGTTCCCCCAATACACAGTATCGAGCTCAGAGACTTTTCTTTCGGGGAAGGTCCTTTGGCCAAATATGTTTTTTTCAGGGGGGGAAATGTATATAAACATCTATATTAGGAGAAAATTGTTGAATTTTCCTGAGCATTTTCTTATAAAAATTGAACAAAACCACAAAGTGATAAGGAAACGTAGAGAACTAAAGAAAAGTGTTCAGAACCAATCAGTAAGTTAAGGGGAAAATAATTAGGGGAAAGGAGGGTATAATTAGGGGAAAGGTGGAAATAATTAGAGGAAGGGCTCTAGCTCAGTGGTAGCGCATCTGCCTAGCTTGCAAAAGGCTCTGGGTTCAATCCCTGGCAGCTTCAGGCAGGACTGAGAGAATCTCCTTCCTGAAACCCTGGAGACCTGCTGATGGCCAGTTCAGACAGTACTGAGCTCGATGGGTCAGTGGTCTGCCTTGGTGCAAGGCAGCTTCCTAAGTTAATGTGGAGGTAGGAATGGGTGGGTGGGTGAGAGCTGAACCTTCTTTCAACGCTAGGGTCAAAGTAGTCCACTTTACTTGAGGGCAGCAGGCTAGCTTGTGTCAGGGACTGGACAGAGGAGGAATGGTGGAGACCGCCTGCCCAGCATGAGCTTTCCAGAGATGAGGAAGACAGTATAGATTTACAGCAGTGGTTTGTGGAAGGTCATAGTTCAGGGGCAGAGGATGAGAGACACTGGGAAATAATGGGAGAAGAGGAGGGGGAAGAGGAGCCAGAGGAGCTGGCTGACCCGTTATCACTAGAAAGCATTCCAGACCCCTCTTCTCCCAGAGCCCAGCAAACATTGAAAGTAGGAGAGTAAAGGGCTTGGAGGCAAATGGCCATAAGGTGAGTGGTGCTGTTGACGAATGAGGAGAGAGGGGGCATGGAGGTTACTCGGAGCAATGCCATTACTTCAAGAGGCAGCATTTCTAAGCCTCTCTCTGTGAATATTGAATAAAAGACCTTGGTAAGACTTTCCTTGTCTATCTGTTGCTGGCAGCCTACTGGGAGGGGATCGGATTCCCTCAAACCTGACAGCTTGCAGGGTTTCAGCACAAGATATGTGGCACATATGTCAGTCCTCTTCAAGTTCTTTGGCCTGGCTGGAATGATCCTTTCAACTGTGATAATGTCTCTTGCTAGCCTGGATGGAGGGTGTGCTGAATTCTCTGGCTTACTTGCACCCTATAGTACCCAACACTATAGTTTACCCACTTCTGCATTAGGTTCCACCCACAATGAACAGGTGGCCCACAGACGGTTGCCCTCAAGGGAATGTGGCCCTTAAGCTAAAAAGGGTTCCCCATCCTAGTCTTTAGGCCATTGTCTTCAAGCCCAACTGAAAATAAACCTTCTTACCTATTGAGTGCATTTGCATCCTTTGTCAACTTTTCTCTCCCTCCTCACATTGTCTAAGCTCCCTTGGGTTGTGAATTATCATCTCTGTGTGTCATCCTTCAAAGTGCCATGATGAAACTAAAGGACACCAATGGTTTCACGTGGAATTGGGTTGTGAACCCTGATCTCAAGACCTTTGGCAAAAACCTAGTATTCCAACCAATCTCTACGCAAGAAATCCTAACATCCTGATCCCATTAAGTGTGCTGCTTTACAATACTTTGGATAACATTGTACTCTGACCATTTTAAAGCTTCTAACATGCAATCAATGTTTTCCACTTCACGTGCCAAAGAACTGCCATGTCCTTTGAGCTGAGTGAAGCCAAGCTGTCAAACAGGAGACACTGTGGAATTGTACGTTCATGCAAGCTTCATTCTGCCGACCAGCATCATATATCCTTGACATGCTTCTGAACTCCTGGATTCTTTCTGGGATGCCATATGCCATACTCTTCTTTGAATCACAAACCACAAGCAATGAAAGAACATCCAGACTGAGGCAAAGCAATAGTCCACCTCGCCCAGTGTGATTTTGAAGGCCAGATGTGTAGCTTGAATGATGAAAGGGTGTGGACCGACAAACACAAATTGGCAGACGGTATAATAACATCACAAGAGACAGTGGGCTAAATTGACCTAGAAGTTTTCCTGTGCTCTTGTGCATCTCTGTGATGATGACTTACTCCTTCAAGTGGTTGTTTTGGCAAGGACTCCTTGAAGGATTGGAGGGGGAAGTAGAGCACCATTTCACCTTGGAGAGCCAGTGTGGTGTAGTGGTTAAGAGCAGTGGACTCGTAATCTGGTGAACCGGGTTCGCGTCTCCGCTGCTGGGTGACCTTGGGCTAGTCACGCTTCTTTGAAGTCTCTCAGCCCCACTCACCTCACAGAGTGTTTGTTGTGGGGGAGGAAGGGAAAGGAGACTCCTTAAATGGGGATGAAAGGCAGGATATCAAATCCAAACTCCTCCTCCTCTTCTTCTTCTTCTTGGAAGACAATGAGGCAATATAGAGGAGCTAGAGTACTTGGTGGAGACCTTAGCAATTTGATCAATGAATAGCAGTTAGATCAGTGAGCAGCAATAAAAAAGAAGGTTCCGGAGTTTGTCATTTGATAGAAAAGCCTATTGTCAGGTCTAGAACCTCCATCCTTTCCAGTATCTAGACACTATTGAGCTAAAAAGACAGAAGCAGTACTGGCACCAACTTACATTGCTTTATAGGAGATTTAAAGATTTCATGGAAGATAAGGCTATCAAGGGCTACTTATCATAATAATTGTATACTACCTCCAGGATCGTAGGCAGCCTGTAGCAACAGGAGAAGACTATTGCCTCCTTGTTCTACTTGTAGGCTTCCCAGGATCATCTGGTTGGACACTGTCATAAGTAGGATGCTGAAGCAGATTGGCATTTGGCCTGTTCCAGCAGAGCTCTTCTTATGACCAAAGAACTCAGTTACTAATGCAGGTTATAGTGCAAGTAATTATTATGGACATTGTTTATGACATTGGGTCTAATAACCCTGGACCTTTAGATCTGAACAAGTGAGCTCACGGCAAAAAATAGGACTTGGACCCACAAGTTCAACATCCTAAAACACATTATCCACATTCTTTACATAGCTATATGGAACATAAGGTCAGGTTCAAAATAAAAGGGTGAGGACTCTGATTGCAGATGAAGAACAGGTTATTTCTAAGAATGTAGAACCTGTTATTCTTCCCCAGACATGTCAGTTAAGTGACTAAATGAAGGTCAGTTTAAGTCAGTATTTCTCAACTGCGGGTGCATATGTAGGTTTCAGGAGCAGGGAGCACATTTTTTTAAAAAATGAACAAAGTAAGTTTTTAAAAATATATAATATAAAAGGATGAAGTGTTATTTGGAGAAGTATGAAGGTATGTGTCTATTCGCATTCATAATTAAGCCCTTGCATTTATGGGAGATATGAATTTGGCTGTTTTTCTGCACTTGGAGCAAATTACTCTCCCTCAGTCTGAAATCCACCTGGGAATTAGTCCCATTGAACTCAATGGTGTCTACTTCTGAGTAATCATGCACAGGGTAGCGCTGTGTAGGACTCAAAACATTTTTGAATATTTGTAATTAAGAAGTTTGCAGATTCAAAGTATTGAATGTTAAAGGTGGAAATGTCCTGTTGCTCTCTCATAAAAAAATAATAATAATACAAAGTGATCCCAAAATCTTTTCCTAGACTAGTTGTAAGAATGAAAATAAAAACTACTATTTGAATTCCTTAAATTATGCCGTGGCGGTGGTTGCTGTACAAGGCAGTTTACATAAAAAAGAGTTCAATTCAAATCCAAAATAAGGTAGAATGAAAAAATAGAAAGAGAGCTAATAAGCAAAACTAAGCAGCAGGTAACACCAATTTAAGGCAGTTCATAATTGTGTGTCGAGGTCCCCCAAGTCACCCCTAAATAATTCACAATTCACACATAATTTTTGTTTAAGGTTTTTGGCATGATTTTGGCCACAACTTTATTAAAACACATAAATCTGAGCGGTTGCATAGGTATCGGTTCCGACTATCTGTCCACCACCCCGGGACAAAACTGACTTCCAGATTCCAGCGAAAGCCAATAAGGGAAAACAATCTTGGGGAGAGCATGGAGCCAGGCACCAGACCCTCACCCCTCCCATGCTCTCAGGGGCAAGCCCCATTCAGAGGTATAGACAAAAGAATGGCAAGCCCCTAGATTCCTTTAACGGAATTCCCTTTCCGCAGCAGCATAGGAGGGGCAGGCACCGCCAATCCATACTCCTCCACCAACCAATTTTTTAACCAGTGCCTAACCGCAACCTTACAAGTTGTGATGATTTGCTACGCAGTAGGCAAAAACCAAATGGCACCAGCCAATCAGCCAAATGGACAAAATTCCTACCAGGCCCCTGCCCCAAAAGCAGACGACCCCATGACAGGCATAGCAAATAGCCTTAAATTAGGGAGGGTGGGCAAGTGATCCGATGCAAGCAGCAAAAGTGCCCAGTCTGCGTGCCCTTCTTTATAACCTTTGGTCCCTCCCCCTAAATGGCAACACCAGAATTTGCCCAGTAATCCAACCGCCCAATCACTATGGATGGTCATCCATACTGACCCGCCCAACAACAGAGGGTGACTTGTCAGCCCCCACCGCAACACGTGCTCTCTATGAAGGAGAACACGCTTTGCCAGTATTAAGCATGTCACTATTTCGCTTTGCCATCTGAGGTAGCCTCCAGACTGTCACTATTTTGCTGAAAGGATTCAAGCCACAGGAGGGGAGAGTGCTGCTCTAACCAGATCCTGCTTGCAAGTTTCCCATAGACCTCTGATTGGTCACTGGGAATAGCATGCTGGCCTGGATGCCACACCTGCCTGATTTAGCAGGCTGTACTGATGTTTTGATGTTCAGAAATGTAAGCTTGTACAACTGAAGTGGCTTAAAGCATTCTGTCACCCTGGCACAACAACATCAACCCAGACTTTTGTGGTTAGGAAATTCATGGGGAACAAATGAATGAGTTTGTTTTAAATCAGTGAGTTTTAAGCATGCACACACCTCCCCCTCCCTTTTTTTTAGCTGCTAACATTGTCCTCAGTGCTGCTTTTGCAGGGATAATGTCTTTGGCGCTGACTGAGATGTTTCGGTGTTCTACACTGCCTTAAGAATTGCAAATGGCTACAGGGAAAACGTTGTTTAAATAAATAAAGAAATCACCAGAAGTTGCTTAAAGCAACAAAGGCTATGATTAGACATGACACAAAGGATTTGAACGCAACTCATGCAAAGCATGCGGTGCTTGTACGGTCCTGTTCTCATGAAGTATTTGATTTCTCAAGCCTTTTTCCTGCCTCTTGACAGGCGGTGCTCGCAAAAAAGAAACCCGAGGAGGGAAGCTGTTTAGAGACCTTTCGCATGGTTCCCATTGTAAAGAAAGCCACTTCCTGACCAGAGCCTGTCCAAAGAAAAACAATCGACTGGAGACACCCTCTTGTGCAAACGACAGAGGCTTCTGAAGGGTGGGGAGAAAGAAAGAGGTAGAATCACAGAGTTAGAAGGGACCCTAAGGATCATCTAGTCCAGTGCAAGAATATGCAGCTATCCATTATGGGGATCGCACCTGCAACCTTGGCATTATCAGCACCAGGCTTCAACCAACTGAAAAAAAAATCAAGCATAACTGAAAAATAGTCAAGCATAACTCTGCATTATCAGAGTGGGGTGTGTGATCTAAACCCCAACTAACTACACCTCCCAATTTATTTATTTTTATTTTTTTGGAAAATAATAATAATAAAATTTTATTTATATCCCGCCCTCCCCAGCTGAAGCCGGGCTCAGAGCGGCTAACAACAATAAAAGTAACACAGCATTCTAAAATCAATTCATTCTAAAATCAATTCAAAATCAAATTAATGGCAACCACTGGGCTAGAGTTCTGTGAGGATTACCAAAGGAGGGGGTCAGACTGTGCCTTGGCCAACTAGGTCCTGCAGGGCCCTAGTCTCTTGTGACAGAGTGTTCCACCAGATCAGGGCCACAGCCAAAAAAGCCCTGGCTCTGGTTGAGGCCAGCCTAACCTCCCTGTGGCCTGGTACCTCCAAGATGTTTTTGTTTGAAGACAGTAAGGTCCTCTGTGGGACATACCAGGAGAGGCGGTCCCATAGGTATGAGGGTCCTAGCCCATAGGACCTAGGACTTATCAAACCCTATCAAACTTAGGGCGGCTAATTTCTGAGTGGACCTGGGAATTCTAATCTTAGGCAGCCATGGTGAAAACTGATGCAGGGTGCTCCTTAGTTTGGATTAGTTAATCCAGAATGCCTTTGTCTCTGGTTCCTCTCAATTTCAGCTCTGGCCATGTGCTCTACCCATCACTGCCATGTGCTTCCATCAAGATACCTCTGAGGGAATGCAGGCCTCAGCAGGTAAAACAACAACCCCTTGCCTACCCAAGGTCTGAGGGAACATCAATGTTGATCTTCTCTTTATCTCTGTACCTCAGCCAAATGTCCCCAGGGCTTTATATTGTTTATTAACTTTCTACCCCACCCTTCATTCAAGAAGTTCAGGCTAGTGTACAGGTTTGCTCTTCATGTTATCATCTCAAGAAGAAGAGTTTGGATTTGATATCCCGCTTTATCACTACCTGAAGGATTCTCAAAGCGGCTAACTTTATCCTTTCCCTTCCTCCCCCACAACAAACACTCTGTGAGGTGAGTGAGGCTGAGAGACTTCAGAAAAGTGTGCCTGGCCCAAGGTCACCCAGCAGCTGCATGTGGAGGAGCGGAGACGCGAACCCAGTTCACCAGATTATGAGTCCACCGCTCTTAACCACTACACCACACTGGCTCAACCTTTCATGCAGGTTAGGCTGAGAGTGAATGGTGGCCTAGCCCCCAGTGAGTAGGGGTTTGAACCTGGGCCACCCTAGTTGAGATGCAACACTCTAGCACAGGCATAGCCAATGCGGTGACCTCCAGATATTGCTAGACTACAGTTTCCATCATCCCTGACCACTGGCCATTCTAGCTGGAGCTGATGGGAGTTATAGTTCAACAATATCGGGCAGAAGCACGATATTGGCTCCCCCGACTCTGTTCTACACAAGCTTGCAAGGGATATGTGGTGCATTTGGTGTGAATGTTTAAAGCTATCTCATCTAGCAAAGGCATGGAAGGAGCAACTTATAGCAATAAAAATAAATATTGCAATAACATGGGGTGATAGACAAAATACGTCCTCCTCGGGATCATAAATATATAGAAACATATTTTATTTGTTTCATCAAAATTATATACCGCTTGATGGTTTTTAAAAACAACAACCCTCAAAGCAGTTTACAAAAAGGTTAAACAATAAAATCAAGAACAGCACACAGCCGTACATTGAAACATACAGAAGTTACAACAACAGCAACAACAACGACATGCCACCCCCATCTGACTGGGTTTCCCCAGCCACTCTGGACAGCTCTCAACAAAATATTAAAAACACAATAAAACATCAAACATTAAAAACTTCCCTATACAGAGCTGCCTTCAGATGCCTTCTAAAAGTCAGATAGTTGTTTATCTCCTTGACATCTAACGGGAGGGTGTTTCACAGGGTGGGTGCCACTACCAAGAAGGCCCTCTGCCTGGTTCCCTGTAACCTCACTTCTCACAAGTGAGGGAACTGCCAGAAGGCACTCGATGCTCTCAGTTTCCATGTTGAATGATGGAGGTGGAGATGCTCCTTTGGGTATAAATTCTTTTTTTTTTTAATTTATTGGGTGTAAAGTTGGGTATATTTTGTTGGTTTCTGCTTTCTTCTCTGTGCAGCGAAGTGCTTGTCACAAGACAATGTTTACATTCCACAGGATGTACTGTTGGAGGTTTTCCCACGGGAATGGGAGACTGGATGTGACGTACACTGGTTTCCTGTTTTTCACTGTTCTTTGCAGTTTCAGTTTGTGTGATTCTCTCTGTGCTTTAGAGGAGAGATGTCGCTTTCTCTGCTCCGGCAGAGGGAAAATGTTTTTCTGTAACATACCAGCTTTGAACTGTAAATAAAGTAGTATAGAGCATGTTGGCTCATACTTCTCATCATTCCGCTGTGCACTGGATACTGCTTATCAACAACATTTGGTTATGGGCCCAGAAAAATGCAGTGTTTTGAGATTGGTCTTCAGAAGTCGGGCTCCTGGCAAAGGAATAAAGGAGCAAAGAGGATCGGAACAGCGGCAGAGGCACGGATCGCAAGGTATCTGCTCTGCGCGTCAAAATGATTGATGAAGGTATGTGCTACTGCTCCGGGCAGCCTGCCAGCTTCTAATTAATGGCTTTATGGCTGGACTTTGAACTTTTATAGCCGGTTTTTGCCGCGGCACAGGCAAATGGCTCAAAGGGACGCTATGCTGGGGGAAAACGAAAGTAAAGTGCAACTGCAGCTCTATGACGCAGCAAGAATTTAGCACAGCATAGAGAAAGGCACTTGGGGACTTTCACTTTTGAACTTGCTTTTGGAATGCAGTTTGAAGCAGCTGCAGATAAACAAAGCATATAAACAGAAGAGCGGCACAGGCTCACATGCAGAGGCTGTTTTGATTTTGCCTTTGGATTGAAGCAGCTGTACACAAAAGCAGCATAGATGACGCAAGAGGCAAATGCCAAAGCAGTCATGATGGCTAGCTGCAGAAGGCTGGATGAGGCAAGTGGGGAATTTGATACCACTGATCAGCCAAATGCTCAACTCACAGTAGCTTGTGATACTGCCATGATTCAGAATGGAGCAGATCGGCGGGGTGCTGGCTGCATGGGAAATGGGGAGACTTCACAGATGTCATCCCATAGTGCAGTGGAACCACCAGATGGCGCCAAAGCTTTGAAGGCAGTGAAATGCTACTCGTGTGGACGTCTAGGCCATATGAAGAGGGAATGCAAATATCCCAGGGCCAAGACAGAGCAGCGCAGCGGAAGCTCATCGCGTGGAAAAGGCCAGAGCAAAGGCAAAGGTCCGGTGTCCAGGACAACGCAGCACAAGGCAATGGTCTCACGCTACGCTCCAAAGGTTGCAGAGGTTGCAGAGGTCCAGAAGACGTCTAGATCTTTCTTCGTTGTTGATTCGGCTGCAACGCATCACATGTGCAACGATAAGCGACTGTTCGTGTCTTTTACACCGCAGGAAGGTGCGATTCACCAGGCGGATGACCACACAATCCCCAGTAAAGGCTACGGAACTGTTGTTCTTCACAGTTTGGACTTATCGATACAGGATGTTCTTTATGTGCCGGACGCGAAACATAATCTGCTTAGCGTTGGACAGCTGATGGAGCGGAAAATAGACGTTTCCTTTAAGAACAATAGATGCATCATCACCAAGAAAAATGATTATCAATTGTATGCTGAATTTGTTGATCGTTTGTTTCTTTTGTATTATGATGATGTTGTGCAGGATGACACTTGTTGCATTGCAGGTTCTAACAAAAGTTTGCATGCAGAATGTATTCACGACTTTCACAGGAAATTTGGACATTTGCATTTTGAGGCAGTATCTAAAATGCCTGCCTTGGTTGAAGGTATGACTATTAAACCCTGCAGGTACCACATGAAGTGCAAGGCATGCGCAGCAAACAAAGTGAAAATGGCTGCGAAAGGTAAGGTGTCTAGTAGGCAAGCTACAGAACCATACCAAATTATTCATGCTGATTTGGTTGGACCACTAGCGCCCTCTTTGGGTGGGAATAGGTACTTCATGGTTCTTATTGATGCATTTTCCAGGTATATTTTTGTGTACAATCTCAAGCAGAAATCAGAGGCTTTTCCTAGGTTCAAGGAATTCTGTGCTTGGTTGGGAAATGTGCATGGTAAGAAGATTAAGATTCTTTTCACCGACCGGGGGGGAGAGTTCACTTCTCAGCAGTTTGAAGCTTTTCTGGCTGAGAAAGGAATTCAACACGATTTGTCTAGTCCTCGCTCGCCATGGCAGAATGGGCTTGCGGAACGAGCAAATCAAACATTGCTTCAAGGGTTAAAAACCTTGCTGCATGATGCAAATCTTCCAGAGAGTTATTGGGCCGAAGCTCTCTCATGTTTCACTTACAGTTATAATCGCAGGTTATCTTCAGCGATTGGTTGTACCCCCTATGAGAAGATGTTTGGCAAGAAGCCATACATCAAACACATGAAAATTTTTGGTTCGGACATGTGGGTTCACTCACCACAACACTCAAAGTTAGACAAGCGTGGATTGCATGGTATCTTTCTAGGTTATCAGAAAGGCTCTTACAGAATAATGATGACTGACTCTAAGGAAATTAAGCTCACAAGAAGTGTTGAGTACAATGCCAAGTGGGGGGAGAATGTGGGAATTTTCCAATGTTATCCTGATGACAGTGATGAGACTGAGGATAGTCAACAGCAAAAGCAACCACAACAATCCACACCCACTGATGAAGGTTCTGATTCTGAGTCTGAAACTGAATCAGATGATTCAGAGGATTTCAAGAGTGCGAAAGCCTCTATGCGACCCTCTGAAAGCTCTGATCAGGAATTGGAGGAACCATTGTTCACAATAGGTCACTTTTCTCCTAAGAAGGAAGAGGAAAGTGTTGAAGACTTAAGGCTAATTCGTAGGTCACAGAGAGCCACAAAAGGCAGACCTCCAAAGAGATTTGCTGATGAGTTTGCTAACATAGCAGTGACAGCTGTTAAAAGCTCCAAGAAGGTTTTTGAACCTTCAAGTTTCCAAGAAATCCAGGATTTGGATTCAAAGGAAGCTGAGCCATGGTTAAATGCCATGAAGGCTGAGCTTGATTCCTTGGAAAGGAACAAAACATGGGACCTTGTTCCAGTAGTTCCAGGAATGAAATTGCTTGGAAGCAAATGGGTCTTCAAAGCGAAGACTGATCAAAATGGCAAGATAGTCAGACACAAAGCCAGATTGGTAGCCAGAGGATTTGCTCAGGTACCAGATGAAGACTATCACGAGACCTACTCACCCACAGTGAGGTATGAGAGCATTAGGCTTATGCTCAAGCTAGCTGCAGAGGAAAATCTACACATTAGTCACCATGATGTGAATACAGCTTTTCTGTACGGATCTCTAAATGAATCACTTTATATGCTTCCACCTGATGGCGTACAGGTAAAACAGGGATTTGTTTGTGCTCTGAAAAAGTCCCTTTATGGTCTCAAACAAAGTGCACGGTGTTGGCACACAAAACTCACTGAAGTATTGTTTTCTCTAGGTTTTAAGCAAGGGAAATCTGATCCATGTGTATTTGTCAAAGAGGAGGGGCAAGAGAAACTGTATTGTTTGTTTTATGTTGATGATCTTTTATTCTTTTGGAAAGATGTCACAATGTACAATAACGCCCTAGCTCAACTGAAAGAGCACTTTGACATGAAAGATCTTGGTGAGGTAAACAACTACCTATCTCTGGAAATAGAGAGAGATCAAGATGGTAACATTCTAGTACACCAGTCACGGAAAATTGCTGATGTGTTAAGCAAGCTAAACCTGATGGATGCTAACCCTGTAGACACACCGATGACAACAGGTTATCAGGTAGATGACACTGAAGAAGCATTTTCTGACACTACACTGTACAGAAGTGTGCTAGGCAAGCTAAACTTCATTGCCAGATGTTCAAGACCAGACATTGCTGTAAGCTGTAATTTGCTAAGCAGACAAGTCAACAATCCTACTGTTAAGGATTGGAAAGCTCTGAAACGCATAGCGCGGTATTTGAAAGGCACTATGCATTACAGACTGAGATTTAACAATCAGAAGTCTGGTGGTCTTGAGATATTTGCAGATGCAAGTTTTGGAAGTGACACTACAGACAGGAAAAGTACGTCTGGAGTTTGCTATAAGTACAATCAGGGTCTATTTGATTGGTCATGCAAGAAGCAAACAACAGTTAGCTTAAGTACTTGTGAAGCTGAACTGAATGCACTGTCTTATTCACTTAAAGATTGTGAATGGTTGTTACAATTGTGCAAAGACATGAAAATTCCTGTCAAATGTCCAATCCAGGTTTACCAGGACAACAAAGCATGTTTGGCTTTGCTAAATTCTGAAGGTTGTAAGCAAAGCACGAAGCACTTGCAATTGAAGGTGCAACATGCTAGGGAACGTATTCAGAAGGGACTCGTAACGGTGTCCTATATGCCAGGTAATGAAATTCCTGCTGATGTATTGTCCAAGATTGTATCAAGGGATCAACACTGTACCTATGTGCAGAAGTTGGGTTTGTACTGATATTGTACGAACACGCTGCCCAGAGATGTTCACAGAAAGGGGGAGGATGTTGGTTTCTGCTTTCTTCTCTGTGCAGCGAAGTGCTTGTCACAAGACAATGTTTACATTCCACAGGATGTACTGTTGGAGGTTTTCCCACGGGAATGGGAGACTGGATGTGACGTACACTGGTTTCCTGTTTTTCACTGTTCTTTGCAGTTTCAGTTTGTGTGATTCTCTCTGTGCTTTAGAGGAGAGATGTCGCTTTCTCTGCTCCGGCAGAGGGAAAATGTTTTTCTGTAACATACCAGCTTTGAACTGTAAATAAAGTAGTATAGAGCATGTTGGCTCATACTTCTCATCATTCCGCTGTGCACTGGATACTGCTTATCAACAACATATTTATTGGGTATATATTTATAGCATGCAAACATTTTTTATAAATACATGAATAAATACCATACTCTCTTTGTTGAAGTGGAGAATACTTATGAGTTACCAATTGCTTGGTCAGTATGGATGGGTTCTTCCCCCCCCCCCTTTTTAAAAATAATAATAATAATAATACTTTTATTATTTATAGTCCACCCATCTAACTGGGCTGCCCCAGCCACTTGGGGGGCTTCCAACATATATAAAACATAATAAAACATTAAACATTTAATGTTTAATTTTAATGTTTAACGTGGGTGGGTTCTTTAAAAGATGTGATACTGCAGCTATAGCATAACATTAAGCTCTGCTTACTGATTTCCATGTAAGTACAGCAAATACAGTAATCAGAGCTTTTTCAAACCTCATTGTTTTGAGGCTGTGTATAAATACAACAAGGGCAGTATATAAATAAAATAAAATAAAATATATGGTGTGAATGTCACCTGAGCTGAAATGCACATCTGCTGGTCAAAGTCTTTCCCATCTGCATCTGTACATATATAATAGCTTACAAAATACGAAACTGGTGGAAATCTAGCTCACGTTCTTTCACCATCATCTCATTCTCCCACCTTTTCCTTTTCAAGTCAGAACCAGTTCCTTCAGGGGGAAAAAAGGAATTTCCTCTGCAGCTTGTTTCATTGCTTTGACAAGTGGTTCTATTTTGGCTTTTTTTTCTAAAAAAGAAAAAAAAATACAACAACAACAACAACAAAATCTACACGGAAGGCGGAGAGAATTTCTAACATGTTATAAAGACCGTTAACAGACTCATGCGATCAAAATAGTTCTTGCCAAGGAGATATAAAAAGAGACTACACAAACATTCCGGGAATAATTTATGCTGAGTTCAAGTTGGAAACCAGAGACATAATGGTATATTATGTGTTCTCTTGGTGTTCCTTTTTGGAATCAACCAAACAAGCTCACCTTTTGCCCTCTACGCAAAGTCCTCAGTTCCTTCATGTGGCGTACCCTGGAGTGCAACAAACTCCAAATAAAATTTCTTTTTAACCTGCCTGCCCGGGAAAAAAGTTCTATGTGAAGGTAGATGGTGGGAATTGGCTCCTTCTCTTGGTTCAAGAAATCATTAAAGACTCTCCCACCACCAACCTCCTTGCCTTCCCAACACTGTCTCTTCTTGGTAATCATTCAAAACACGACTGCCTTCTACTCACAACTCTTTTTTCTTATTTTTTTTGCTCTTCTTAGGGCATCAGCTTATGGACCAAACCTATGACTTTTGAATTTGTGCAGGATGCTGAATGATTATAAAAACTGATCATATAACCGGGGGGGGGGGGTATTCCTCATTTCATTCTACTCATGTAAAAACACCAGGCATGCCCCACAAATAACCCAGAGATGCATTTTAAATAAAAGGACATATTCTACTCATGTAAAAACACGCTGATTCCCAGACCATCAGTGGGCCGGATTTAGAAGGCCATACCTACCTAAGGCCACACCTACCTAAGGCCAATAGGTCCATTTCAATGTTAGCTCAATGTGAAACCAGTGAGGAAGGCGACTCATGTGATGTTATGGCAAGTGGTCTGAAGCAAGGAAGTGGGGGAGAACAGTCAATACTACTTCCCTAAAATATTGTTCTTAGCTATAGATCAGGAGGCAGAGCCACTGGACCATCAGAATGATGATGATGATGATGATGATGATGATTGCAATCACACCTTTTTAAATGATCTAGCAGGAATTCCCATATACCATTTTTGTTGCTGCTGCTGTTCTTTAGTAAATAGATTTTTCTACCACTGCAATAAGCCTGTAAATTTGCATTGCTATTCCTCTTTGGAATCCAGGCAATCACTCTAAGTTGTATGCGATCAGAAGAAGGAAGAGATTTAATGAATAGCAGCAAAGTGCTTCCCTCCCTCCCTCTCTCTCTTTTTCTAAAACCACATTCCAGTGCTTCGTTTTCTCATGCAGAGACCTAACCTTTGCTAGGAAATGACTGAACAAAAGTTTTCTTTAATGAAAAGAGCCCATTGTAATCAGGACTGCTGAGAGTACGGCATTCTGCATACATCGCGCAGTTGTCAGATGTTCTTCATTACGAGGCAGAATTCCCGCTAGATGCTAAGTCATCTTCATCCGATGTGGGCAATGTTAGAATTGGATGCACATCCAGTGTAGATGCTTGTTTTATTAAATAAATATATATTTTTTAATGATAGGACATTTAATTGAAAGTAAGCTCTGCTGAAATATATTCATTGTTTTCCACAGAGGTTTACTTCTAATATTCATTGATGCATGGGGCGGGGGCTGCATTTCACAACGATCATTTCTTTTTTCATTCTTATTCTTATGGTGTTAAGGGGAACTCATACCATTAAAAATGGATTTGCATTTTTCTGACATTAAAAAAAGAAAATACCAAAGAGAGCCCATTCACTCCAAGGCAATCAACTATTTTCACACACACCCATGTATTGAGAAAACGTGTCCTCCCTAAAAGAGGGTACATGTTGCGGTGAGACCTGGAGACTGACCTCCTGGTTGTGGGTAGGTCTGTTGGATAGCCACAACACCCGATTAGTAGGTCCCTCGTTGCTGGGTTTAATCTGGCCAATGGGGTGCAGTCTAAACACATCGAGGGACCTATATAATCCCTTGCACGTGTCCCAGAGCTTCCTCTTTCGGCTCGTGCATTGGAACACCCGCCCACCTCTCCCTAATTTTAGGGCATTTTTTGCGATTGACCTTGCTATGCCGTCATGTGTCATCTGTCGTTGGGACGGGCACGGCGGGAATTTTCCCCACTTGGCTGATTGGCTGTTGCCATTTGGGTTTCACCTGCCGCGTAGCAAATCGTCACAACTTGTAAGGTTGTGGATAGGCACTGGTTCATGTAAGAGGGATGGGGGAACGCTCTCGCCATCCCTATGTGAAGGGTATTCCATTAAAGGAATCCAGGGACTCAACTTGGTTTGGTCAGCCCCAAAAAGGGGGTGGTGCCCGTGCCTGAGTCCAGGGGAGCATCTGGGGAGTGAACAGAGTCTGTTCCCAGGGTTTCACCTGCCTCAGGTGTTCACCCTTGGCTGACCTCTGGGTCAGCGCTACCTGCAAGGGTGTAGGGAGTTAGTCGAACCAGAGCCTATGCAACCACTCCCTTTTCCGTAATCAATAAAGTTGTGGCCTAAATTCTGCCAAAAACCCAAACTAAAATTTGAGTCAAATGTGTCTTTATTTAAGGGGGAGGTCTCTGGGTCTGAACATGCAACAAGATTTGCTCATGTTGACTACTTTTCAAAAATGCATAAAATGCACAAACTGTTCTAGTATTTATTTATTGGGGGGGCAGATTTTCTTGCTTTAAGGGGAAGATCATTCTGCCAATGTTTGTTAAATATGAAAAGTTTATATTGTGAACCGGTGTGGGCTGGCTAATCTTTTTTTAAAAAAAAACAACGCTCAAGGGCTATATTTGCTGTTAGCCAACCCATCAGGGGCCACATGCCCATGGAAAGTGTGGCCCAAGTGGGGAGCACCAAAGCTGCCACAGCCACGTGTTACTTTCTCTCTCACACACACACTCACACACAGAGAAACATACCACATGTGTGCATGCCTGTACTCTAACCACACCCATGCAGATAACCCACAGCCACATTGTGTCCACATACATGTGAAGATGTGACTAGGACTTCAGTCAGTGCCCATCTCTGCATCCTATAAGTTATACAAGTGTTTAATTGTGCAATGTGTTGAGAAGTACTTCCTAACCATAGAATTAGTGAACTGTCAATTTACATTTCTTAGTGCAGAAAGTATTGATCTGATGTGCAGAAATCTTTCCTAGTCTACTTAACTCAAGAGGGTTCTAGAAGCTTCTTTGTGTGAAAGAAGCAAGCGGAAACTTCATGATGTTTGGGTTATTCCTTCAGAGAAGCTGAGTACAGCTGGTTTAAACTGGTTCTGTTACCTCTTTCTGTCAAGGTCATGTTGACTATAATAGTAAAGCCAGAAGGAGCCTGGGTTTCACTCTTTCTTTCTTTCTTTCTTTCTTTCTTTCTTTCTTTCTTTCTTTCTTTCTTCCTTCCTTCCTTCCTTCCTTCCTTCCTTCCTTCCTTCCTTCCTTCCTTCCTTCCTTCCTTCCTGGTGTGGTGTTTTGTATATAGTGTTAAAGTTTAGACTTATTACAACTTATTATATGTTTAAGTTAAGTCTGCCACAACTGGACTTCTCATGGACAGTGCCAATCCTGAATGTATTGGATTTGTGACCATTATGACCATTATGCTCATTTGCCTTCAGTAGCAGTAAAGCTCTGCTGGATGAAATACAACTGCCTCTGGTCTATTTTGGGGGGGAGTCCTGCAATGTGTTTAAAGTTTTTACTCTGCTAAATATACATTGGAATCTACTCTGGATCAATACTGAGCAGAATTTCAATTTCAACCAATCAAGTTGAATGTTGGACAATTCAGGACAGATAAAAGAAAGTGCTTAACAAGGCATATAGTTAAACCACGGAGCTTACTCCCACAGGAGGCAATGTTGGCCATGAACTGAGATAGCTTTATGAGCATTAGACGAATCCATGGAGGAAATGATTATCAGTGGCTACTAGCCATAATGACTGTGCTCTGCCTCTATGGTCGGAAGCAGAAAGGCTTCTGAATGCCAGTTGCTGAAAACCTCATGAGGGAAGA
Organism: Podarcis melisellensis; assembly: GCF_964234715.1. Classification (NCBI taxonomy): domain Eukaryota; kingdom Metazoa; phylum Chordata; class Lepidosauria; order Squamata; family Lacertidae; genus Podarcis; species Podarcis melisellensis. The sequence goes on along the minus strand of NC_138530.1, from coordinate 22,757,333 downwards.
ATCCTGTTGCTCTCGTGTCTAGCTTGCAGGCTTCCCACACACACCTGATTTGCCATTGTGAGAACAGGATGCTGGACTACATAGACAATTGGCCTGATCCAGCAGGCTCCTCTTATCTTCCTTTCGTCTGCCCTAAATCTGCCATCATTCTGCTTCATTGGAGGACCAATGCTGGATATAAACTGAGGAGGGCTGTTGTTTTTCACGCCCTGGTTTGATTTCTCAGGAGCATCTGACAGGCCTTAGCTGGAAACCAAACCAAAGACTTCTTCAGTTCCAGTGCCACCAGTCAATCCAAAGGTGCAAATGGATGATTAAGTTCTGCCTACAAAACCATTTATCTTCCTCTATTGCACAAAAGAAGTGAGCCTCGGTGTCTCCTTCCAAAACATTATCATTTAGTTTCCTGACAGATGTGCACTGCGTTTTCGAGGAAGTAATTCAGACTGTTTGTAAGAAAGCGACCCATAATCCAGCGGCCAAAAAGAAAACCTGTAGATTTGCGTTTTCTTTGACCCCCCCAGGATCCTAACGGCTGTTTCCTTTATTCTTCTCAACCCTTGGCAGTTTTCTTCTACTTGTTGCTCTTCAGGTTTAGCCGGCAGTTGACACACACAAAGTAATGAAAACATAATCTCTTAAGGCTAAAGGAGAGATGGCTTGATATTTGAAGTAGGGAAACTGATAAAAGCAAAACAACAGCTGCAATTGCGTGTTGTGTCATTTGATAGTCCCCTCGAATCATTAACATGCTACCTCGCTGAGCTTACAGTACAGAAGAATGTGTGACCTATGACTGTTCCCATAGAATATTTACAGCAACCACAAGCTGGTCTGAAACATGACACTTTGCCAATTCGGACTGCGTTTCCCCTCAGCTCACACCTGTGCCAAATGGGTGTCATCAGCATCTCGACATCAGGTCAGGTGGTACGTGAGAGGGCAACACTGTGAGTTCCCTTGTGAGAAGTTCCCTCATGCTCTCCCTGAAGCACCCAGTTCTGATATATGGGTGTGTGTTTTTATCATGGCTCTGTCATGTAAATGACATTTCAGTCCTCTGAAATCGCTTGAGAAAATGAGTTTGACGAAATGAGTTCTAGGAGAGTTCTTGATGCTATATTTGTATTGGCAAAAGAAAGTACCTCTTCACACAATGCATAGGTAAAACCAGTGGGGGGGGGGTTGATAAAAAAAATATGTTTAGGGGTACTCTCATTTTCCTACTCATATTGAAATACTGCCCCTCAATGAGGCCAAACTTAGATTCACAAAATGTTTGGGGGTATGCATACCCCTGCGTTCCCCCCAGAAAAAAAAGCACTGGTGGGATTTACCCCTGCAAGAAGTACTGAGAGCCACCAATTTGGATGGCTTTAGAAAAAGATTATACAAATTTGCTGAGGATAAGGCTACTAACCATCATGGCTATGTTCTACCTCTACTTTCGGAGGCAGCAAGCCTTTGAATGCCAATTGCTGAGAGCCATAAGTTGGGAGAGTGCTGTTGTGCTCTGGTATTGTGTTTGGGCTTTCTATAAGCACCTGGTAAGCCACTGGGAGAAAAGTATGCTGGACTAGATGAGCCAATGACCTGATCTAGCAGCTTCTCCTTATGTTCTCATCCAGAAATGCAGAGTTATGTTAAGATCAGATGGAGGGGGGAAATTATAGTGATGACATTTCCAATTCCATCATTCAAATTTTGAGGGGGAATTTGATATGTGTCCTGATAGCATCACTCTATGTGCTTGTTCCCAATTTTGCTAGCGTGGTTGGAAACCCCGTAACATAATGACACCTGTCAGGACTTAGGGCAAGCAAAACTATTACACAGCTGGGGAAGAAAGAGACACAGGACAAGCCAGCTTTCTTGTCATTTGTGGTTCCATCTTAAGAGGGCACTGTCAGTCAACCCAGAGGTCAGAGTGCACTGAAGGGAGGGAGTCGTCTTCTGTGTAGGGATTTATATGCTACAATTGTTCCTTGACTTCATTCATGCCTGAAAATATGCTTTGATGTCCTTGCTTAAGAAGTCCTCCATTGCTGCAAAGCAACAATATCGTTTTTACATCTTTACCTCTTTCATCCTTTTGTGGTTGCGTTCTCCGGGACTACATCTTCTTGTTGTTCACATTCCTTTCATTCGGGCTGCTCTTCCTTTAGGGAAATCATTTGTGGTCCTTGTTTTTCATCAATGCATGAAACTGCAAACACCTGGGAAGATTTTCCATGGTGCAAGCACTTAGCGCACCCCTGGACAGACATCTGAAACCCATTTGGTGCTTCCCAAAGGCCTATTCAATCACAGAACAAGATGGTTTCCCTCCTTTTATAAGTCGCATTGCTCCACTGGGATCGATCCCAGAGAGATAAAAGGGTGTGCGTGTGTCTTTTTAACTGTTCAAATTCAAAATGAACTTTATTCGAAACACATGTGTGCACACTTCCCCCACCCCTTTTAAAACCATATCAATAGGATTTGATTAAAATAAGGCTCCATCTATCCGATGTTTAACAAATATTCAGCCTGACTTGGGGCGATTGGTGTTGACATCTGAAATACAATGTTGTGGCTAATAAAAAAAAAATTAATCTAGTTTAAGTATTGTTAAACAGGGCCTCACCTGACACTCAAACCATTATATATATATTTATAATATCTGAATGAACTGTGGGGATGAAATGTTGGCCAAGACTAGCATTTTTCAAACTCTGTTCTGGGAAATGGCTGTGTTCCTGGGTAGCTTTTCAGTCAGTTTCTAATGGGAAGATCCATCACAGTGCACAGAGTTCCCTGAAAGACTTTGGGTTGTATCCAACATGCTCTGTCTGCTAGCAGAAGGGGCTTTGCACTAGCAAATGGGCAATTTTTAATGTTGCAGTGGAATTCAGAACAACAGCTGTGCTCACAGAAACCCATTGTGCAATGGGTTCTGCAATCTATTGTGCAGCAAAGTTACCAGAGGCTTTCAGTCTTGGCGCAAACACTTTTGCTCCCCTTGTTATGGTACCTAGGTATCGACAGGAAAGCTTTTATCCTGCTGATGCCACTCATTCCTTTTGGCTGCATTTGATAGCATTGATCACAAAGTGCTGGTGACGTGGTCTGACAGTTGGTTGTAGCTTGGCATAATTTTGTCCCCTGGCTGACCTGACCTGAAGCAGATGAACAGCACCTGAGCTGCTTAGACTGCAGTCAAGATCAAGTTGATCAAAAGATCTAATATCGTAGCATGATATCACCAATGATGTCTGGTCTCGGCTCCAGGCACGTTGGTCGAATCAAACCCAAGACGCATGTCAACATCACCCAATCTGCTCTGAAAACATTTGTTTGGCATGTGCTGGTCTTTCACAAACCTCTGGTAAGGTTAAATTCCTGTGGGGTATATATGAACTTTGGCTGATCCTATCCCAGGTCATAATACTTGGCAAATGTTCTACCGAGTGATGACTGCCTCCCTTTTGTGTTCCGGTGATAACGCATCAGAGAGTAATATTTTGCTTACCTATTAACTTCTTGTGTGCGTTGAGTAAAATGTGAAGAATGTTATCAGCCCATAGGGAGAGCCATTTATGATGGGAGTGTTACAATATATGTCTGTACAGTGTGTGTGAGTCAGCTCTGTGTCTGAACTGCACTTGGTCCTTCACGTTGAAGGACAGGGTTGCAAACCACATCCTAGGCAACTGTCAATCACTTCCTAATGAGGCCAGGGACATGCACTCCTCTTAACCAAAAGGAGTGATGTGTTTTCCTCCATAGTCACTTCTCAAAAATACATATTTAGGGAAGAAGTCAGAAGATGACCCCAAACTGTGTTGTTTTCTTTCATAATTTCCCAAAGTTATGCATTGTATAACATGGTCAGTCAGTTGCATCACTGGTAGAATGTTAACTAAATAATAGTTGTTGTTGTTGTTGTTGTTGTTGTTGTTGTTATTTTATGCCACGCATCTGACTGGGTTGCCCAACAACTCTAGGCGGCTTCCAACAGATTAAAACATTAAGCACAGTAAAACATCAAAAAGTTCCCTATACAGGGCTGCCTTCAGATGTCTTCTAAAAGTCATGATAGTTGTAGTAGTAGTAGTAGTAGTAGTAGTAGTAGTAGTAGTAGTAATAGTAGTATTCATACCCTGCCCACTCTGGGCAGCTTCCAACAGAATATTAAAATACAATAGTCTATTAAACATTAAAAGCTTCCCTAAACAGGGCTGCCTTTAGATGTCTTCTAAAAGTCTGGTAGTTGTTTTTCTCTTTGACATCTGGTGGGAGGGCGGGTGCCACTACCGAGAAGGCCCTCTGACTGGTTCCCTGTATCTTGGCTTCTCACAGTGAGGGAACCGCCAGAAAGCCCTCGGAGCTGGATCTCAGTGTCCAGACTAGACAATGGGGGTGGAGACACTCCTTAAAGTATACTGGGCCGCGGCCATTTAGGACTTTAAAGGTTGGCACCAACACTTTGAACTGGGCTCAGAAACACAACTTTCGGCAGCTGGGGCCTTGTTGGTGATGCTGATCGGCACTGAATCAGAATTCCTTGATTGTGAAAAGTGAGCTGGACCATTCCCCACCAATGCACTTGATTTTCCCAATCCTGGAACAATAAATACAGATTAAGAAACAGAGCTCACGTTTTGTTAATATGATATTATAGCCTGCCTCACACACATATGATGCAAAGTCCTGTGTTATGCAGTTTGCGGAAGAAAATATCATGTAAAGTGTAATAATTACCAGATTGTGTAAAGCTGCTTAAAAGAACAACGAATGAAAACATTTCTGAATGTGATACAGTGGAGCTCGCAACCATCTGTAAACATTTCATGTGAATTGGTTCTCAGTTGATTTTTCGTAGCAGCCAATATTTAACCCCAGGTTAAGTTATAGGATTATCTTCTGAAACCCAACTACTTAGGTATGTTATTAGCAACTGTGTAGTCTCTTCTCATGCAATTTTGAAGAGAGCATCAAAGAAGAAAGGAATGGGCCCTGATTGAGAAATGAAAACAGGCTTTAAAGTATTCACTAGGAGGCAGCCTTTTGTGAAGTTCTTTTGGACATTTTTTTTTTTTGCAAAAGAAAAGCACATCCCTTCTATAAATGGAGACAACACCCCCCAGAAGAGCTCCTTAGTATAATTTGCCACAAATTCCATGGACTTAACTGTTTCCACACTGCGTGTCTGTATATATCCAAGATAGAACCATAATAACTGTTTTATAGACATAGTTATAAGACTGTGTGGGATTTTAAGACGTGCTTTGGCACTGGTCATTCTTCATCAATAGGGTTGTAAGCATTTATTTCAAATTGCGCTGAATAACATAAATAACTTGAATAAACCTGTTCCCAGGAAAGATGGTTGCTTATGGTTGCCAAATCAATTTTCCAAAGTCAGGCTTGTATGACTCATTTTGCTTTCAATGTTCAGAGGGGCTACCAAATCATTCTGGCTACTTTCTACCTCCACATTATGTCTCTGAATAGCAGTTATGAATAGCATTATGTCTCTGAATAGCAGTTGTTAGGGATGGCAGGTGAGGCAAGACACAGTGATAACAGCAAGAACCTTTACTGAACTAACAGAACTGGACAACAGGGGCAAAGCAACTGCTTATATACATTTCTGAAGGTCTGGGCCACTCCCACTCCCAACGTGATTGGCTGTCTAAACTTCCAAGCTGCGAATCATAACTCAGAGTTTAAGGGCCAATGGCAGAGGCCCAAATCCTGAAATATTCTGTGATTGGATATCATGTATTGAATCAGAACACAGGGAATCAGAACCGGCAGACTCCTCTTATGAATGGCAACCAAGATCACCAAGGGGTTGGAGAAACTCCCCTATGAGGAAAGATCACAATATTTGGGACTTTTAAGTTGTGACGGTTCACTGAGGGGAGCAACAGAGGTGTATAAAGGTTTTTAGCTGGGGCAATCAGAATAAGATCCATTATTTGACTATTGATTGAAAACCCTAAAATGTATTTTATATAATTGACTTTTTATTTCTATTTTTTGTATATCATATTGTTGTTTTATTGCTATGGCTGATGGCTGACGCAAATAAAGATTCATTCATTCATTCATATGGATAGGAGGGAGTGAGGTCAGTGGAGACTCACCCCTACCACTCTGGGAGGTCCAGTGGAGGAAGGAGGATAAGTGAACCAACCCCACAAAAGAGCCTCCATATGCATTCTCAGGGAGTCCCCCCTCCATGCAGTTGAGAGGCCCCGAGCCTGCTTAGCTTCAGCAGCCGAACGCTGTCAAGCGCCTACAGACTTGTTCCACGGGCCTTTGCCTCATCCAGGTAATTAGATGAAGATGCTATTACAGACCCCCTCGCTGTTAAACAAACCTGTGATTCTATTAGGAGGAGTGGACTTTGGATAGCTGCACCCTGTCAACTCCAGCACCGTTTTGATGATTAAAAGGGCCATTTGGATATTTTGCTGGCAAGCCAGAGTGCATTTTCCCCCTTAGGTCTCCTTTTATAAACACCTCCTGGGTGTAAGTACAATGAGTGCATTATGAACCAGAGTTCAGGCCTAGTCAAGCTTCTTCCAAACAGAGCGGAGCTGTGAAGCTGGGGCCGCAGCTGAGCCCTGCTTATCGGAACAGCGTTGGCAGGATGAGCTTTCGCATATCTAAATATTTATGCCAGCAGATGCACATTAAAACCACTTAGAAATAAATATGACTTTCTGAAAATAGAACCATCCGCAATGACATCAGGAGCTGTTTATCTTCCAGAACTGTGGGAACGGGCTCAGATAATAAAATATTTCATTGAAAAAAGATGGGGGGGAGGTAGAAAACTAACCTCAGATGGAGCTTTTAACGTTTATTTTGACATAAGCCGTCTGGCTGGGCCAAGTCTGCAGATAGCGCTGGTTCTTCGCAAGCCAGACATTACCTTCATGTCAAACACATCACCTTGGAATCTGGAGCTGCTCTTAGGCACAATCTCAGTAGCATACAGAGATGATCAGCACTGAAAATATTGGTTAATTAGTAGCATTAATTGCAGCAAAACACACACACAATGACCAACCAGCACATTGCAGTAATCCAAATAGGAGGTTACCAGAGCATGGATCATAGAAGGGAAATTATGCAGATTCCACTGCAGCTATAAATGAAGGAGAAATTCAATTTGGTTTCCATTTCAATAAGAAGCTACCTTATTCGTACTTCTCAAACCACTGAGTGAACTGAAACACAGGTAGCCTTTGAAATTAGCACTTTTCCAAATGTTGCAGTGCAGTTGTCCAACCTAATAACATGTTCAAAAATGCATATATGAAGGGAAAATGTAAATTAGAATGCTTATATTCATGAAAAATACATTACAAAAATGCATTATATTGGGTGGGGGGATTCTGTGCAAAATTGTGAATATAGGTTATTTTTGCATGACCTGCTTACATGCTTAGTGCCAGGAACCCGAAGTGGAACCAGGAAAGTGGGGGCCACCCTGGAGAGTCCTCCTGGCTTGCGAGGAGACCCTACCCAGAGGTTGAAGGGGATACCCTCTTGAGGCTCTGGGGATGATGTCCTCACGAGCCACAAGGATTCCCCACTTATGCGTATTTCACTTATGGGGGGCTGGAACGTAATCCCAATGTAAGTGGAGAGTCACCTGTATTACATAAAACTGCATACAAGACTGACTGGGACAGCTCAGTCAGTAGAGCATGAGACTCTTAATCTCAGGGTCAAAGCTTCGTGGTAATTGCTTTGCCCCGAAAGAGCACTGACCAACAAGCATTTGGTATACAGCCAACTTCTAAGTTGGGTGCTAACTCTGCAAGGTTAAATCAACGTCTCCAAGATCTCCCAGTAGATATTTTCCCCAGTCCTGCTTCCTGAACTGGATGCCAGAGACAATCCATAAACAAGCATGTGTTGCACCACTGCATTATTGCTCTACCCATTGTCCTTCCTTAGCTAGCCAGCTGCCTCCACAATCACTTTTGCCTTTGGATGAAGACCCTCAGCTGTAGAGCATAATGTGTTGACCTTGTGCTGGATAGCTAAGCAGGCTGAATATGTGGATGTAGTCTGTGCACATACCCCATACGGTCTCCTTGTGCAGGCAGCTGGTGGCGCTTGTTTGCAATGCTCAGCTCAGTTGCAGCACAACAGCTGGCAACGTGATTACATAAGCCAGCATGTTTTGCTTTGTTTTTGTTTTAAAACCAATGCGGTAGAAAGTTCACGTCTCCCAGCCTGGTTTTGAATGTCCGTATGGATTTGGCCTCTTTTGAGTAAGCCAAGCGTTTGCACTCTGTGATTAGGATAATCTTTACAACCACTTCTTCCTGCGTAATATCATTTTATGACCGCACCCAACCTGGAAGAAGCTTGCTTGGTCAGACGGGCTCCTAATCATAGAGGATGACGCGACGAGTCGTTTTATGCACAGAGCCCTTGGCTGCAGCTTGGGAAACTTTGTAGGTCTGAAGGCTCATTAAATATGAAGCCGAACCTAGTGGTTATTTCCATTTAAAATTTAAAAAAAGAGGAGGGAAAAGGTTTCTGACCTAAAAGCTTACCTCTGAATCCCAGATGTTTGGAAACAGGGCTGTGCTTACTCAGTGGTAAGGAAAATACACTCCTTCCTCTATGGCACAGGCAAGGAACATGTGGTTCCAAGACATTGTTGAACTCCAGGTCTCAGTAGCCCCAGTCCATGTGACCAGTGGTCAGGGATGATGGGGGCTATAGTTCAACAACATTGTAAGGTCACAAGTTCCCTGCCCTAAAGCACTGGCAGAGGAAGGGGGTGCAGTGGGTGTACTACCACCTCCCAGATGTGATCCCTAAGGGGGGTGTGACATCGCCACACCACCTCCCTGGGACACTCGCTGCAGGCGCCCCCCCCCCCCGGGATGCTCGCTATGGGTGGCTCACCATGCTCCCCCGGGCAGCTTGCCATGCCCCCGGGTGCTGGAACAGCTAGCTCCACCTCTGCCCCAAAGAAGTGAATTCTCAGCTCAAATTTGGGGAGGTGGACAAACGATTCTCTGAAATCTTTTCCCCAGCAACCAGCTTGCATTTTTCTCTCTCCTGCAAGCTGTTTCAAGGTCCTGGTGGTGCAGGTTTAGGTGGTTTCAAGGTCCATGTGATGGAGCCACATAGTGGTGACTGTTATCTTCCTCCCCACCATACACACACACCATAGAATGAAGATGATGATGATGGAAAGGCTAAATATTCCCCCACTGGGAACAGGCACTCACAGACAAAACACAGTGTGGGGCAGTTTAAAGGCCCTCTTGCAAAGAGCCCCATGCTACTATTTGCAGAGGCTACCTCTCGTCCTCCTTGTTGCTGATGCCCTGTCCTCTGACAGCTTTATATCACCCCAAACCATCCGACCCAACCCAGCATTATCTGGGACTAAATCAAAGCCTGGACCTCCCCCCTCCCCAAATCAGCCTGATTCAGTTTGGGATTCAGGCTTGGGCCACATATGGAACACAGCCCTACTAAATATTTGTTGCACTTTCAATATCATTAGAAAAGTATTGCAAGCTTTTAAAAATTCCACCCTAAAAACTCAAAGGAATAAGACCAAAAAAACACAGAATGATTGCATCAATGGGAGCAGAATTCACAGAAAAGGGAAATCCTGGGAAACTGTGCTCACGTTTGCCATGGTCAGTATCTAGGTAAAAAAGGTAAAGGTCTAGTCAAAGGAGACTATGGGGTGCGGCACTCATCTCCACTTTCAGGCCAATGGAGCCAGTGTTTGTCCTCAGACAGATTTCTGGATCATGTGGCCAGCATGACTAAACTGCTACTGGTGCAATGGGACACCGTGACGAGTGCCACAGCACACGGAAGCACTGTTTACCTTCCCATTGCCTTCCCTATTTATCTGCTTGCACTGGCATGCTTTTGAACTGCTAGGTTGGCAGAAGCTGGGACGGGGCAATGGGAGCTCACCCCGTTGCATGGACTCGAACTGCCAACCTTCTGATCAGCAAGCCAAAGAGGCTCAATGGTTTAGCTCACAGCACCACCTTCTCCCTGGTCAGTATCTATCAGTCTTTGAATGGATAAAGGGGAACATATTTAAATTTCTCCTGAAAATGAATGAGACAGATGCACCTCACCAGGGAAGCCATCTCAGAAATCGAGAACCACCACCAAGAAGGCCCTGCCATGAATCAGTGCCACCCGGCCAACAGTCCTGCCACACACTGGCCCCCACCTTCTCTGTTCCAGACTTTCCTGTCTTAAGCAGACCAAAACTGAAAGAGGCTTTGACTCATGGTCACTTGAGGTACACATCTCCACACAATCAGGAGCCCTGGGCTACCAAGGTTCATGATCTCACAGATGTTTCTACTTGCATTCAAGTGAATGTAATGAGAATCCCCCTTCAGACATCTTCTGCTCAGAATGGAAAGGACAGTGAGTAAGTGGGTGGCTATTTGTGAAGTTGCCGGAAGAGCTGGCTCATGCAACCCTGTGCTACCAACACAGATGTATATTTCATGTTCAGACATAGCACCGAAACAGAGCCCAAGTAATTCATAATTCCAACATCCTGAGGAAAACTTGAATGTGGACTATTGTGGATGGTGGTGTGGTGTGGTTCTTGCTCCCCTGGCTTGCTGCTGGTTGCCAAGAGAGGAATGGGGTGGGCAAGGGTGTGGGGAGCTTGGTGTGGTGTGGACACAGCAGTGGGAGCCCTGCCAGCTATGAATGTGGGGCATTTCTGAAGACTCCCAAGCTCACTCCAGAGAAGTTTGGTCCTCTGCATAGTCCCTTGTCTGTTTCCCCTCTCTCCCTGCCCCTCCTGCACACCCACACACCCACACCCCAAATCCACTCCAGAGCATTAGGGGAAAGCTCAGAACAGATTTGGGTGGTGCACAAGAAGAGGAGAGGGAGAAGAAATCTCACTGCACAGGCAGAAGCCCTTAACTAGGTGACTTTGCAGGATGCAACCCAGGGATTTTGTACTCCCAGATCTAAAGGATCTCCCTTCAAACATTATTTATGAGTCTCCATTAAATGTTGCCCTTTCTACCTTTTGTATTGCTTTGTCATCATTACGTAACGTTTGGCAGGAGAATTCTAAGCTGCACATTCAATATCTGAGCTGTAAGTGTCATTCTTGGGCACAAGGCCGTTTCATCACAACAGGAATTGCTGCCTGAGAACTTGTTTATTTGAAAAAGAAAGGTTTTCATTGTTCTATTTTGGTTTTCTATAAAAGAGAGAGAGAGCTTCTTAATTTGGCTTCAGAGACACACCAGGAAGAAAGCCACAGAATTTTTGGTACAGATTCTTTGCATGGCATGGATGAAAGTGTTGAATCACACCACCTGCACTTAACTAAATAAACTTCATTAAGTAAGGAGGAGAACTTGTTGCTTCCAAATTATTGTGATGGAAGGATCTAATTGCTAAAAATAAAAATAAAAACCCTTGACTTAAACTTGGCCCAAGCCTAATTAAATTACTACAGCGGTATGAGAGATACTGGGGTTCACAATTGTGTGAGATGCTCTTGTTATTGCTACCATCTGCCCAGGCCCTGTGAGTTTTCATTGTGCATGTTGCAGCCACAAGTTTGGTTCAGATCTCATTTTCAGATCTCATTTTCTCATCTCGTTTGGTTCAGATCTCATTTTCCCCTCACATTTTTCATTAAAACGTGTTGCCAGAGCATTTTTACGTATTTGTGGTCTTGCAACTTGCCCTGCAATCTAATAAAAGAAAACATATAAAGCGGGAAGTAGGGAACGACACTGTCTTCCCACAACTCTGGCATATATCTCTCCTACGAATGTGGAAAAGCAACCTAACATCTTGTGTGCCTGTTTCCTTACCAATAAAGCACGAATGCGCTTAATATTCAACATGGCCATGGTAAGATGCTGAATGAAATTGTAGCTTTGTTGATGTCAAGACGGAAGTCCTGAGCAATAAATTCGCAGGTGGAACACACTGAGGCCCTCATGCAGGAAGGGAAATACCGGTAGATGAAGAACATAAGAAGAGACCAGCTGGAGCAGGCCTGTAGCCCATCTAGTCCAACATCGTAAGAGCATAAGAATATCATATCCTCTGACATTTCTCCGATGAAAATAGGGACATTCTATTCAATGATCATAATCATACATGCATACATACATACATAGCCTGACCATCTGACTGGTTTGCCCCAACCACTCTGGGTGGCTTCCAACATATATAAAAACATAATATTAAGAAATAAGAATTAAGAAACTTATACAGGGCTGCCTTCAGATGTCTCCTAAAGGTTGTATAGTTACTTATCTCCTTGGCTCAGGGGTCACATAACTCCATACCCTCCAACACTTCTCTGAGGAAAATAGGGACGTCCTGAGGAAAAGCGAGACATTCCAGGAACAAATCAGAAACTGGGGTGGTGTCTGTAAATCCTGGACTGTCCCTGGAAAATAAGGACACTTGGAGGGTCTGGAATATAAGGACATATTTTCTTACGCTCTTAAGGAGAAATTAATGAAGAGCCCTGTTGGATCCAGTTCTCACAGTTATTAATGAAGAGCCCTGTTGGATCCAGTTCTCACAGTTGGATATTGTTCTCACAGTGGTGAACCAGATCTGTGGGGGAAGAACGTGAGCAGGACCTGAGCACAATAGCTCTCTCATCACTTGTGATTCCCAGCAGAGGTATGCCGTCCATCATGGCTAGTAGCCTGATCATCCACAAATTTGTCCTATTATCTTTAAAGGCATCCAAGCTGATGACCATTACTGCCTCTTGTGGGGGTCAATCCCATGCCAAGCTCTTCCTTTCGTCTATTCTGAATTGTCCAACTTTCAGCTTCCTTGAATGGCCTCCAAATTCCAGTATTATGTGAGAGGGAGAAAACCTTCGCCCTATCCTCTGTATTCAGCAGCATACTGACTGTGACCTAGTAACAGCTGGGGAGGGGGCACAGGCTCACCTACCCTCTGGGCAGCGAGCGTCACTGATGGTTTCTGAGAGGGGGTGAGCTACAATCATAGAATTGTAGAGTTGGAAGGGACCAGAAGGGTCACATAGCCTAAATCCCTTGCAACGCTAGCAGGGTCTTTTGCCCAATGTGGGGCTCAAACCCACAACTCTAAGATTAATAGTTTCACATTAATAGTTTCACATTCTACCTACTAAGGTACCCCAGAGATGTGGGCATGGCAGGAGCATCAGACTGGCACCACACCTTGCTCCACGTGCCTCACCCCTTCAAGAACTGCCAGCAACACTTGATGTTTGGAAAGCAGATACTCAATGCTGGCCCACCAAGCACTCCTGCCTCAGACACTGGAGACAGAACATAGCCATGAGGGTTAGTAGTCCTCAAGAGTCTGGTGACTGGGAGCGGCCGCTGAGACCACATTATACCAGTCTTGAAAGACCTACATTGGCTCCCAGTACATTTCTGAGCACAATTCAAAGTGTTGGTGCTGACCTTTAAAGCCCTAAACGGCCTCGGTCCAGTATACCTAAAGGAGCGTCTCCACCCCCATCATTCTGCCCGGACACTGAGGTCCAGCACTGAGGGCCTTCTGGCAGTTCCCTCATTGCGAGAAGTGAGGTTACAGGGAACCAGGCAAAGAGCCTTCCTGGTAGTGGCACCCGCCCTGTGGAATGCCCTCCCACCAGATGTCAAAGAGAAAAACAACTACCAGACTTTTAGAAGACATCTGAAGGCTGCCCTGTTTAGGGAAGCTTTTAATGTTTAACAGAGTATTGTATTTTAATATTTTGTTGGAAGCCGCCCAGAGTGGCTGGGGAAACCTAGCCAGATGGGCGGGGTATAAATAATAACTTCTTCTTCTTCTTCACCTCCTCCTCCACCTCCTCCTCCTCCTCCAGGAATCTGTCCAGTCCATTCAAGTTGATGGCCATCACTGCCTCCTGTGGGAGCAAATGCCATAGTTTACCTATGCACTGTGTGAATAAGTCCTTTCTTCTGTCTGTCCCAAATCTTCCAACACTTGGCTTCATTGGAAGTCCATGAGTTCCAGTGTTATGGGGGGGGGGGTGATTCTCTGTCCAATTTCTCCATGCCATGTATACTGATGATTTTCTGAACTGCCTCATTATGTCTTCTCCACGCTATGAGAAGACACAGGGGGAGTTTTGTAGCTCAGTGGCTGACCTCATGCTTTGCCATCCCGAGCATCTCCAGGTACGGCTGAAGAAAGACCCTTGTCTGAGACCCAGGAGAGCTGCTGCCACTCAATGTAGCCAACACTGACATAGACGGACTGTTTGTCTCATCCAGTATAAACAGTCAGCTCTCCAAATGACTGGCCGATAGCAATGGATGAATCTGCCCATTTTGACTTCTTTCAGCTTCTTATTTTTTCATGGAGACTTAAATTTGCTTCATCATATCTCCGCTTAATTTTGTCCAGCTTTTTTTAAAAAAACAACAACAAGTGATTAATATACAAAATTTAGCATGCACATTCTGAACAGATCCTTTGGTTGGAGAACTGCACCAAAAAAATTCAGAAATGAAAATTGGAATGGAGAGTCACAGTCAGTAGGCTTTGTGGTCCTGATTGTGTCATGAGACCTGATTGTGCCGCCATGAGACCTGCAGGTATAGGGAGGCATACAAATAATAATAATAATAATGCCAAGCCCACACTTCACTTTGGTCTAGAACAGGGTTTCTCAAACTTGAGTCTGCAGCTGTGTTTGGACTACAATTCCCATCATCCCTAGCTAGCAGGTCTGGTGGTCCCGTAGTCAGGGATGATGGGAACTGTAGTCCAAAAACAACTGGCGACCCAGGTTTGGGAAACCCTAGTCTGGAATAATAGAATCATAGAATTGTAGAGTTGGAAGGGACCCGAAGGGTCATCGAGTGCACCCCCTGCAATGCAGGAATAACTTTTCATTGCTGTGCTACAGCCTGCTCGTCAATCTGTTCTATTTTGTAATACATACCATAATTATGAGGGTTTATGTGTCGACTGTGGAATGCTATGTCTCAACTCACCAGGAAACGGATGCATGCAACTCTGACTAAGAGTGATACATTCTTTGCATGCAGAAGGTCCAAAAGTCAAACAATGTTCAGTTGAAAGGGCTTCTCTCAGCCTGAGACCCGGGAGAGCTGCTGCCTGAAAGAGTAGACATTATTGGGCTACATGGACAAGTAATCTAACCAGGTGTGAGAACTTCCTATGGTGTTCCCAAGACAGTCCTCACTGTATGGAAAAGGAATTGTTCAAGTCTATCTTTTGTGGGACACTCCCACACCTACACTTTTCATTGACTTTAGTTAGAGCAGAACCCGAACCACTTCTCTCCACCATTGGGGCTTTGTGGGGTGATGTGACCACATCTATGTCCCTGCCACTGTCATGAGATGATGGCAGTGAAACCAGCTCATGATCTGGGCCAACTCAGCCCTTCCCTGCCTCTGAAATGCCCAGTTCAGGGGCCTTCTACTGATTTCCACCAGTATAGAACCCACCAACAAGTACTCCAAACCTCTGGCACATTTGGTAGGCAGAAGGTGGCGTATTGCGCCAATTTACTGATGCAGTCATCAGCGCCTAGCAAGGAGCTGGCTTTCCTGGCAGAACTCAGCGGAGGAACACCTCTGCCTAATCCACACACCCCAGCCTGCCATAAGCGTTTTGTGTGTTTTTTCATTCCACTGCTAGTTACCTGTAGTAAACTTTCTATCCCACAATTTCATTTCCAAACAAAAGTGCTCAAAAGAAGTCAACAAAGAGACACACCCCAAAATGCAGTCAGTTAAGAGAGCCATTAAGATGGGGTTACAAGACATCCCCCGTTCCCAAGGACAGTCCCTGGATTTGCAAATCTGTCCCCAAATTCCGTCCCCAGAATGTCCCCAGATTTGCAAATCTGTCCCCGGGAAATGTTTCAGTGGCAGCCTTAGCAGCCCAGAGCCAGCCTGGTAGCACAGTTGGCTCTGGCTGGCTTCAGGAGCTGCTCGCTGCTCACTGCTGTGGTGCAGGAAAAATGGCGGGCACCATAGCAGTGAGCAGCTCCTGAAGCCAGTCAGAGCCAACTGCACTACCAGGCTGGCCCCTCCTGGGCAACGGCCGCCCGCCCGTGACTCCTGAGCCTACCCTGATCTGTCAAAACAAAGGGGGAAGGGGGAAGGAGATCAGGGAAGGCTCGGGAGTCACACGCGGGTGGCACACCATTTTTTTTTAAAAAAGAAACTCTGCGCATTTATGTTTCACAGGGTGCAAAAGAAGGGCGTTGCACCTTTATACAATCTGCATGTGTGCTTGGGCCCAGGGTCTTTTGCCTCGCCATCCCCACTACTGACTCCCTGTTGCTACTCAGCTTCAAAAAAAAAAAAGTGTCCCCAAATTCATTGAAAAAAATCTGGTAACCATACATTAAGAGACCCAAATAACACAGAGAGTTAACTCCTCCCCTTCCACTGTCGGCATAAAACCCCAAACTGAAAGTGCTAGCTTACTCCATGATTCTCCACTATGGCCTGCAGACATATTTTAGTATATAGTATCAAAAGCTGCCGAGAGATCAGACAGGATTGTATCTAGCTGTCATTCTTCGGCTGACAATCCATCTTCCGAAATAATCAAAGCAGGATTGATCCCTGCACCACTTTTTTTTTTTAAAAAAAATGAAATTATATTTGGAGGATCGTATATTAAATCCTGCTGGGCCCATCAATAATCATCAGAGCTGTGAAAGGCAGACACATCTTCACTGAAGAAATCCTGGATTTATATATTTATGCAATTGTTGTTTTTGTTTTTTAAAGGAAGGCAGTTGTGCAACATTGCGGACATCGTCTTAATTGAAGCTGTTCCTACATTCCAGCTGTGAGGTTTAACCAAAAACAGCTTTGGGGATATCGTGATGTAGGGAGTGGGGGAAAGCGAAATGCCCTGATTGCATTGGGACTATATTAGCTGCAACGCTGTCTCAGCAGCTGGCCCACAGGCTTTTGAAAGCAGAGTTATTCCAAGAACTATATAAATAAACAGAGACCTTGGGAATTTTTATTCGTCCAAAAAACCCTCCTTGCCAAGCCAACCATTACCCAAGGTTTCTCTGTATGTGTGCCTCATATGTAGGGTACTTGACACAGAGGATATGATGACTGTTCGCCTGTGCCAAATCCTTTAGACAAAGATCTGGCAAACTCCCATTCCAAGGTGGATGGATTTTCCAAGGTCTAAACTCTCAGTCATTACTCAGTTAATTCTAATTGGGACTGTTTTTTATTGCTCCTACTGTCCATCGGATATGTTGCTCACTCTGAAGTCAGTGGACCTCTGCTGTGAATGCATGTCTGGGGGGCGGCACTGTATTGATATAAATTTCCAGAAAAGATTTTGCAGCTTTCTGATTCTCAGTAATCTAAACCCAGCATATTTCCGTAACCTTTTGAATCAAACAGCTTGCAGTTTCCATGTGTTTCTGCTAGGCGTCACTGATCTCACCTGGGAGCTAGAAATCCAAATGGTTCCCTCCCTCCTTTTCCTGCTAGGAGGAAAACAAAGACTCGGAACCAAAAATGCATTTTGCCACCTGGCCACAGGTTAGGGGGCAAGAGCAACATGTGGGCTGCTGTTATTCCAAGTGAAGTAGCCATGCCACTTCTAAGAATATTGCTTTTGTTGGCATCTGTCTGTCTTGAGAGAGAATGGAGTGCACTCCAGAGGTGAAGTCAAACCACTGCAATAGCAGCCCTGTGTATGGAGAACAAGAAGAGTTTGGATTTGATATCCCGCTTTATCACTACCCTAAGGAGCCTCAAAGCGGCTAACATTCTCCTTTCCTTCCTCCCCCACAACAAACACGCTGTGAGGTGAGTGGGGCTGAGAGACTTCAGAGAAGTGTGACTGGCCCAAGGTCACCCAGCCGCTGCATGTGGAGGAGCGGAGACGCGAACCCAGTTCCCCAGATTATGAGTCCACCGCTCTTAACCACTATACCACACTGGCTGCCCAGGTTGTGGGTTGTGGGCTGCCCAGACAACAAGATCCCCCTCTTGACCTTGCTGATGTGGTCCAAAGGAAATCAGAGCAATACATTTGACACCAGCTTGTCTACAAGAGCTGCCAGAAGGAGGCATACAAGATGCCATCCAACCACCTTAGGGATTCCACTCTGGATTTGTGTAGGTTTTACTCCTTAGCCCTTCCTTCTCTCAAATAAGGTCTCATCCGCTCAATCTGCCAGGACCTGTCTTCACATGCAGGGACAGACCCTAACTCACTGAAGGTTTGGGAGCCATCAGCTACCCTCACCTCTAAAAAACACTGATCCAAAATATCTTTCCCCTCCCTCCCCCTAAAAAGCCTCATCGGCAGGTTACGTGATGGCTCATTTATATGCCATTTTTTGGACTAAACAGCATATTAATACAAAAAAAATGCCACCATACATTTAAGGCACTATGATAAAAATTTAAATAGTCATGGCTTCTCCCAAAGAACTCTGGGAGCTGTAGTTCGTTAAAGGTGCTGAGAGTTGTTAGATGGCCACTATGGACTTAACCGTCCAGGGGTCCTTTACCTTTACCTATACCCCTCCCAAAGCTACAGTTCCCAAAATGGTTTGGCAAGCCATGCCTCTTCACAGGGAACCCTGCTAGATTTGTGGATACCAAGGTCAGGTCCTTTTTCGGTGGTGGCCCCATACCTTGGAATTCCCTCCAGGGATGTACAGATGGTTTACCCATGGCTATTATTTTGGGAGAACTCTGGATACGTCCCCCACCTCCAGTCTGTATTTGGTTAATATGTTGTACTTGAAAGGGCAGTGGTAGAAAGAGCTGCTGTGTGTTTTAATTAATGGTTTCATCATTTGCTGTATTTATGGTTTGATTCTTTGATGCTTTTATGTTTGTTTTCTTTCAAATGTGTTGTGGTTGTGCTGTGCTCTGCAAGGTGCTAGGGATGTGCTCATTAAATAATTGTTGCATAACTTCCAACATTTTGTAAGAAAATTCTGGGACACCCCCCCCCCATCTCTGTTGCTCACTGCCTCCCTGCCTTTGACCCCTTCCTTGCCGCCCACTCACCTCCACCTCCCCTCCCCTCTCTTCCCTTTTGCTGTCTTCGGCTTCCTGCTCAGTGGCCTAAATCAGCCTCAGGAAGGTTGTCCTAGGCCCCGCAGCACCGGGAGACACAGCACAACCGAGAACAGCATCAGGGGAAATCGGGGCATCCCAGATTGGAATCAGAAGCTGTGGCAGCTTCTGTAAATTCAAGATGTCCTAGTTAAATCAGAACTTGTACTGAAGTTCTCACCCTGGGCCAGCAGGGGGATACTGTAGATAGTTCACGTCCACATATGCAAATAAGGGATCGAAAGTGCCGTTCAGTGATTGGATAGTTACAGAAAGTGGTTACTGTTGCGTTGTAGTGGAGCTCTATATAAGCAGGCTGGCTGAACTCTCCAGTTCAGTTCTGTTCTGGCCTGTGAATAAACAAGAGCTGTTTGAAGAATCGCTCTGTCATCTGATTTGTTCACCCACAACTTAACACAGAGTAACTCTGCTAATAGGTCTGGTGCCTGGACACAGCTCAGAGCATATCCTTGGGGATCCTGCCATTTTCCACTCTGTCTACATGACCATTAATACATGAACATGAAATAAAAAGATACATAAATGTAGTAAATGCATGCCTGCAGCCGCCTTCATTTCCAGGTAAGGATGCTGAGGGCTGGGGAGGGTTAAATCTTTCTGAGTCAAATATCATCCCCTCCTCTGCCCTCCAGACAGAAAATAGATAGCTGCAATTGCTCATTTAAAAGCTTCTGGCCAGGCTTCTTAAACAGTCAATCTTGGTCAGTTCTATCTGGTTTGCACATGTGTTTCCTGTTTTTCTTCTAAATTCTATACCGTTCAGGGACCTGGGGAATGAGAGTCCAGGATTTTCCTGAAAGGAAGGGCCGTTTTGTTCATTATTGCCTTGGGAATGTGTTAAAGTTTCGCATGTGTACTGCAGGCAACACACCGCTTTTCCAAGGGCAGTAATCAGCTTTGCTTGTTAAATAAAAGAAAAAAAAGGTAGAGCCTAAAGGAAGGCAATAATCGGAATGTTTCTTTTAGATGTTGGCATTATCGACCTGAGATCCTTTTTAACTTTAGCACTCATGGCCTGCCAAAACTAGCAGGGATGTCGTGAAATGAAAGCAAGGCTCCTAAGTGCATAACCAAAGAAGGTTTAGTCAGTGGTAGATAAGGGGGGGTTTACAAAGTCTCGTCATCTGAAAATATCCTCAAGATTTCGGTGTTTCAAATGATGCGGTCTCGTTTCAGAAGCACGATAGGGTTGCCATACGTCTGGGAATTCCCTGACATGTCCTATTTTGGGGGTCTTCCATGCCCATCTGGGGGTAGGGATTGTACATTTTAAAGCAAATGTCCTGGATTTCAGGGTTTAAAAATAATAATTGTGGGTGGGTGGCTCTGGTTCAGGTTTGGGCTCAGACCAGTGCCGGATTTACATACAGTGGTACCTCGGGTTAAGTATTTAATTCGTTCCGGAGGTCCGTACTTAACCTGAAACTGTTCTTAACCTGAAGCACCACTTTAGCTAATGGGGCCTCCTGCTGCTGCCGTGCCGCTGGAGCACGATTTCTGTTCTCATCCTGAAGCAAAGTTCTTAACCTGGAGCACTATTTCTGGGTTAGCGGAGTCTGTAACCTGAAGTGTGTGTAACCCAAGGTACTACTGTATAAGCTAAACAAGCTATAGCTTAGGGCCCCACTCTGTTGAGGGCTCCCCAAAAAATTAAAGGGGGAAAAACCTGGATGTACATTTCCAAAATACAAGATAAAAAACAAATAAAACCTACATACAGCTACATACAGTGTTTCATGTTGTGTAGGCTCCTATTTGTTATGTGCAAATGGCCTTAGTTACCTATTAGGTCCATGAATTACCATACAGCATATATTCAACACAAAAAACAGTGACAATTTGTTGTTGACAAAGGACAGCTGGACATATAAAGGGCCCCATTACCTTCAGTAGCTTAGGGCCTCATCACACCTAAATCCGGCCCTGGCTCAGATGACCCAGCCCTGGCTGTGGCTCTGGTGTGGGTGGCTTGAGCTCAGCAGTAGAGGGGCTAGAGGCGATTGCCCTAAAAAAGTCGCTCAACAACGTTTTGTGTCCAGATGTTTATCTCTTGAAATATGGCAACCCTACTGATGTCTCAGAAACACCATAAGGTAAAGGTAAAGGGATCCCTGACCATTAGGTCCAGTCGTGGCCGACTCTGGGGTTGCGGCGCTCATCTCGCTTTATTGGCCGAGGGAGCCGGCGTACAGCTTCTGGGTCATGTGGCCAGCATGACTAAGCCACTTCTGGCGAACCAGAGCAGCGCACAGAAACGCCATTTACCTACCCGCCGGAGCGGTACCCATTTATCTACTTGCACTTTGACGTGCTTTCGAACTGCTAGGTTGGCAGGAGCAGGGACCGAGCAACAGGAGCTCACACTGTTGCGGGGCTTCGAACCAGTGACCTTCTGATTGGCAAGTCCTAGGTTCTGTTGTTTAACCCACAGCGCCATCCGCGTCCCAGAAACACCATAGACTGTTTATTTAGAGATTTATTCATGTGTGCTACTACAGCAGCAAGATGTTACTTGCCAAAAAATGGAAAGAAGAAGGAGGAATGGATACAAAAATTTATGGAATATGCAGAAATGGTGAAACTTGCCGGAAAATAAGAAATCAAGATAATCCTTTTTATAAAAGAATGGAAATGGTTTATCGCCTAAACTGTAAACAGATAAAAACATTAGCAGATTTACTCTAATAACCTGCAGTTTTATAAGAGTATATATTTAGAGTAGATAATTAAATGAGCAAGTTAAATGAATTTGGATATGTAGAAGATATTAAAAAATAAATTTAAGGAACCACAGAAAGAGGGGGAAGGAAGGAAGTCAGATTTTGAATTGTTGAATTGCTTGTAAAAGTAATGAAATGTATAAATTTGAAAAGTATAAATAAAAAACTAAAAAAAACCCACACACCATAGAGGGAAATAATCCATTTTGACGTATTCCTACAGCATACAAAATACAGCCATAGGAAATTTTAGTAGCGTAACAAACCACAGAACAAAATGGTCTCAGTCCATCAGAGGCCTTGGGGAATGTGAAATCTTTAGCTGTTTCCAAAAAGAAGAATATTATTTTTAAAATAATAATAATAGGAAAAGAAAAAGTCATGCCCACTTTGACCACACCCACTTTGACCTGGCCCCTCCCACCAGTGGCCTGAAGGCCCTGAGTGGTGGTTGACCAAGATAAATGTTGTTCTCAGGCCAAAAAACGCCCCCCACTCTTCTTTGAAGTAAGGCAAAACCGTATTCTCAATGTATTCACATAAATAAACTAAATTAGCCTGTTTTCGCTCTAGTAGATGTGGCTACAACATTAATATTTGTAAAGTCCTTTGGCTATTTCTTTTTGTTCCACACAAAGGATCTACAGACACAGACACATCCTCAGTGAATTTATGTTGGCAAACGCCCCTTTGCAACAAATTGGCTGTTTCCAGGAGAGTAAATTTCATTTCATGGACCTTGCTCATGATCCTGGCCACTTTGTTGCAATCTATAAAGAACCAGACCAGGTTCCTGAGTCTTAGGGCAAGGACTGTAGTTCAGGCTACGGATTTGGCATTCCAGAAATTAAAACAAATAAATAAATTAACCCCAGCGGATAAATGAAGTAATTCACACAATCTCCTGAAATAATCCCAATTTTGAAAAAGAGATGTTATTTTATTGCATTCATTAGGTAACTAGTATTTTGCTGCTGCCGCTGCTTATGGAAAATATGACTTGCTCTCCTCGTTTATTGGGTTTTAAGGAAAGGCCTGTGCAAAATGGGGAGCAAAGACGCTTTTCAAAAGTTTGGATGTTCCAGCATGCCAGGAAAAATAAAATAAAAATAAAATCTTTGTTTATTTATTGCTAATTACAGAAACATCTTTATTAGATGTGGGCCTCAGTTATATTCCAATACAGACAGAGAATATCGCCAGCAGAAGAAAGACTGAATTGGGCGCAGCACACAGATTCATGGAGGTGAAAAGTACAAATTGGGAGCCAGGGCTGTGTTCTCCCATCAGTGATGACCCATGTAAGGCAGGAAAAAGAAGAGAATGTGTGCTCTTAATGATGCTCTGAAATGATCCTGTTACAGTGGTACCTCAGGTTAAGTACTTAATTCGTTCTGGTGGTCCGTACTTAACCTGAAACTGCTCTTAACCTGAAGCACCACTTTAGCTAATGGGGCCTCCTGCTGCTGCCGCGCCGCCGGAGCACAATTTCTGTTCTCATCCTGAAGCAAAGTTCTTAACCTGAAGCACTATTTCTATGACTCCTGCCACCTGAAGCAGTCACCTCACCTTGCCTCATGGGTGGGCCTGGCCTGCTGAGTGCTCACCCAAACTCCCTCTCATGTTTACCCAAGCAGCTTCTTCTGCCATGTGCTAGTTTACAACAGGCAGAGAGGTTTTCCTTGGTGTGTTTCCTTACAAGCACGTCAACTATTTATTGCCATGTTTTAAGACAAACATTTGCAATGCGGCTCACAAATAATTAAGCGGTTTAATTCCTTTTCAAAATAGAACAGTAAAACGATATTAAAGCAGCTCAAGCCCATTTAAGAGAAAATTGCAGTGGCAATAAAATCAGAATCAACAATAGCACATAAACACACAATTGTTTCCTGTTAATTTCAGAGGTCTGGTAGAATAAATTAAATATAAAAAACATGTTGCACAATGGCCTCATATACTTTGCAAGTCAAGGGGAGGCTGCTAGCCAAAGCAGAGCTTGCTAAAAAGTCTCGGTGTTGTCATGCTAACTGGTTGCAAAAGCTGATCATTTGCCTCTGAGCTCCTAAGGTAAGTAGATCCCTGGCAGTAATTGAAAATGTATGGTGTTGCCTACGCCCAAAGCAAAGGGCTTAAGTTATATACAATATGTGTCTACTCAGAAGCAAGTCCCAATAAATTCAATGGGGCTTACTCCTAAGTAAGTGAAGTTAGGATTTCAGCCTAATTAGACTCTATGGGTAGGATTGAAACCAATGTCCCATTAGCTAAAGCCCTGTGCAAGGACTTGTGCAATGGGGCTCCCCCCCATGCACCCCCAAAATTGGTGGATGACATCTCCACTGGGAGTAGGCATGGAGGGGAACATCAATTCAGTGCACTTTTACAGGCAAAGCTACCTAATTCACACTTCCTGAAGCAACACAAGAACCAAAACACAGTCATCCTTCAAAATTCGCTGTTCTCCGAATTTTGCAATTCAGTTCTCCCTGTAAGTAATGTGTACCAAAATGCACATATCAGGGTAAAGTGATCTGGACTGATTTTCTGCTCAAGCCATTCCTTAGCAAGAAAGCAGTACCCAGCCCTCTCTGTTCAAGCTTCCAGCTTTTCCCTTCTGATTTCAGCTCGTTCTTCTTTCTGCTCCAACTGCAGTTCTATCTACACACCAGCTTTGAAACGCAATCCTATGGCCTCCGGGAGGCTATCTGAAGGGAAACAATATTTTGCAAGGAGATGTTCTGAGGGTGTGGCAGGGGCTGGTCTGTGGAGGTTTTATCAGTCCAGAGCAGTGTGTAGTTAAATTATGGAACTTGCTCCCACAGAAGGCAACAATGGCCAACAACTTGCCTTTAAAAGAGGTTTAGACAAACTGAAGGGATTGTACACAGATGAAGGTGATGGCTGGTTGATGAAGGACCCTGTGGGAGAGGCAGGGAAGGGAAGATCTCTCAAGGTGGGAGACTGCGAAAAGAAGGAATTTCCCAGGTGAGAGCTGGGAGGGTCCACCCCCTTCTGTGTGAGACAAGAGTTGAGATCTACCTGTGAGAGAAGGCTCTTCCTGTTTGTTTTGTTTAGTTTTTTATTGTGTTGCATTATGAAAAGCCTCGATAAAATCTTATTTTTTAAAAGGGAGGAGTAGACAAATTCATGGAGAAGGCTGTCAAAGGCTGCTAGCTACAATGGCTATATGCTACTTCCACTGTAAAAGGCAGCTGGGAACCACAGGCGGGCAGAGTACTCTTGCACTCATGTCGTGCTTACAAGTGACTGGTTGGCCACTGTGAGAAGAGGAAGCAGGAGCCTGGATAGTTCAGTTGGTTGGAGCATGGTGCTGATAACCCCAAGGTTGCAGGTTTGATCCCCATATGGGATGGCTGCATATTCCTGCATTGGACTAGAATATCCTCAGGATTCCTTCCAACTCTATGATCCTATGACTAGATGGCCTATTGGCCTGATCCAGCAACCTCATAAAAGCCTTTTAGTTTCCATGCCACACCTCTGAAATGGGGGAGCAGGGAGAACATCACCCCTGGAGAGGACATATTTACTTGCCTCAAGCTGACACACTGCTATTGCCCTCGATTGTTCAGTTGCGGGCTTCCCGGAGGGATGCAATTGGCTACTGAGAGAAAGAGCATGGGTCTTTGGTCTAATTCAGCAGGGCTATTTTCATGTCCTTAAGACCTTATTATGTGCCCAACCCTTTCAAATACAGTGGTACCTCGGGTTACATACGCTTCAGGTTACATACGCTTCAGGTTACAGACTCTGCTAACCCAGAAATAGTGCTTCAGGTTAAGAACTTTGCTTCAGGATGAGAACAGAAATTGTGCTCCAGCGGTGCGGTGGCAGCTGGAGGCCCCATTAGCTAAAGTGGTACCTCAGGTTAAGAACAGTTTCAGGTTAAGAACGGACCTCCGGAACGTATTAAATACTTAACCTGAAGTACCATTGTACTGGAATTTCTACCTGTCCCGCTATGTCATTGTTTTTATCGTCTTGGCTTTATTGGATTTGCTATGTTATCTAACTCTGGGAACTTTGCCGGCTGAAGAGTAGGGTATTAAGTTTATTATATAAACCAACCAACCAAATAAATAAATCTCTTGCTATCTCGCTCAGCTAATCTCCCATAGCAATTGAGAGGAGGAGGAGGAACCGGGGTGTGGGTGTGTAGGAAATCAGAAAAGGGGCAAAAAGCCAGCCAGCTTGGCAACTCCTTCCATCCACTCAAACAACGATCATTTTTTTCTTTTTTCTGTATATATATATATATATATGCATGCCTTATTGGCTTTGTAAATTGTCCACACACAAAAGAAATACACATACCGATGCAAACTGCATAAAATACTGCACATCAGCAAAGCATGTCAGTTCACAAGTGTCAGTTTACAAAACCAGATTTATGTGGGTAAAACAATTTTTTTTAAAAAAATAAGAAAAGTGGAGAAGGGGCTATTCTAAGAGGAAAGAAGGGAATGCGCTAACAGAGCCGATAGGGCTTACACTCCCATCGTTCTGCCCGAACACTGAGGTCCAGCTGTGAGGGCCTTCTGGCGGTTCCCTCACTGCAAGAAGTGAGGTTACAGGGAACCAGGCAGAGGGCCTTCTCTGTAGTGGCACCTGCCCTGTGGAACGCCCTCCCACCAGATGTCAAGGAAATAAACAATTAGCTGACTTTTAGAAGACATCTGAAGGCAGCCCTGTTTAGGGAAGTTTTTAATGTATGATGTTTTAATATTCTGTTGGGAGCCACCCAGAGTGGCTGGGGAAACCCAGACATATGGGTGGGGTATAAATAAATTGTTGTTGTTGTTGTTGTTATTGTTGTTGTTGTTGTTGTTGTTGTTGTTAGGTATCAATAGGGATGTTTTCAGTGTATTTCTTTTTCCTCTTGGTTTTAATGTATATCTGTAGGGGGTTTTCTCTGTTCGTTTGGTTGTAAGTAGCTTTGTGTTAGGGACGCGGGTGGTGCTGTGAGTTAAACCACAGAGCCTAGGACTTGCTGATCAGAAGGTCACGGTTCGAATCCCCACGATGGGGTGAGCTCCCGTCGCTCAGTCCCTGCTCCTGCCAACCTAGCAGTTCAAAAGCACGTCAAAATGCAAGTAGATAAATAGGTACCGCTCCGGTGGGAAGGTAAACGGCGTTTCCGTGCGCTGCTCTGGTTCGCCAGAAGCGGCTTAGTCATGCTGGCCACATGACCCGGAACCTGAACACCGGCTCCCTCAGCCAGTAAAGCAAGATGAGCGCCGCAACCCCAGAGTCAGCCACGACTGGAACTAACGGTCAGGGGTCCCTTTACCTTCCCTTTACCTAGCTCTGTGTTGCCTTGGGCAAGATAAAGCGACTAACACACGCAATAAATAAAATAAAGAAATTAATCCCAGAATAAAATATTAGAGCCAGTTTATTTGCAAGATCGCCTTACCCCATACCTCCCCTCACAACTGATTTGAACTGAGGAACTGACACTGTTATATGATACTCGTTCCACATATGTAAGTAATCAAACTTGTGGTATGGCAGCAGCCAGACTTTGGAACTCCCCGCCTGTTGACATTAGGTAGGTACCTTCACAGTGCTCTTTCCCATGCTCACTTAAAACATTTTAAACATCTGCTTAAAACATCCAGACAGGCATAATTCCCATGTGTTTTTCATTTCCGCTGCTGTTGAGTTCATCTTTTAAATACCTTTTAAAATCCATGATTTCAATGTTTTATTTTATTTTATTTTTCGAGGTTTTCTTACAATCAAGCAGTTTATAAAGTTTGCAAAATTCACAAACTTTGGATCTGACTTTATTCCGGTAGGGGGGTGGGCTGAACTTTCAGTTAATGCAGCTGTGCAGCACAGATTTTTTGTTGTTGTTCTTGTTTTTGAAAGCCGTATCCATGCTGCTTGGCAGTCTCATGTGAAACAAAACAAACAAAACAAAAACACTGGCAAATATTCTTAAAAACCTCCCCCTACCTCCCCACACCCCTAAGGCAACACTCTGCCTGATAAACAAGCTTTCAGAACATGGCCAATGGACCATCGAGTTCAGCATCCCGTTCTCAGGGTGGCTAACCAAATGCCTGTATGAAACCAGCATGCAGCACAAAGCAATTGTGTGAAACCAGCATGCAGCACAAAGCAATCCTGAGCATCATCACCTCTGACTGACCAGAGCCAGCAAGGCTAGTAAAGGTAAAGGGTAAAGGGACCCCTGACTGTTAGGTCCAGTCGTGGCCGACTCTGGGGTTGTGGCGCTCATCTCACTTTATTGGCCGAGGGAGCCGGCGTACAGCTTCCAAGTCATGTGGCCAACATGACTAAGCCGCTTCTGGCAAACCAGAGCAGTGCACGGAAATGCCGTTTACCTTCCCACCAGAGTGGTACCTATTTATCTACTTGCACTTTGATGTGCTTTTGAACTGCTAGGTTGGCAGAAGCAGGGACCGAGCAACAGGAGCTCACCCTGTCGCGGGGATTCGAACCGCCGATCTTCTGATCGGCAAGTCCTAGGCTCTGTGGTTTAACCCACAGCGCCACCCACATCCCTTGGCAAGGCTAGTAGAACAATTAAAATGCTCTGCTTCCCATTGGCCTTGAATAACAAAACAGAAAAGCTTCATCTTCCAAACCGCCAACTGGGGCAGAAGTTGTGTGACCAATTCTCCAGCACTTCCTTGAAGGGAAATCTGATAACAAGACCCGACTATCTCAACTGAAGAAGGAACGAAAGATAGCATTTAAAAGCTGCACTGGGCCATTTGTTCATTATTTAATATGCAGTTCCAGCCTTGAGTGCACGCGGGCCTAATGACTTCCTTCCTCTTTCCCAGCAGTAATTCATTCCCATGCAAAATCAGATAGCAGGCTCAGGGGCCATGGTCTAATACACACTGCACCTGTGATGTTATCTGTGGCCCTAATTCCAGATGTTCCAACATAAGGAAGCATTTGGATTTTCTTTTCGCCTTCAAAAGTGGTTCTGGGAGAAGCAAAAAAGTTAGCATTTCTGTCCCTGCACACACACACCCCACCATAATGTATTGTTGCTACATGAGCGCTTGGCTTGCTGACTTTTTCCAGCTCACTTGGAAGCGACAGAGTTACTATCAGGGACAAGTCATAGAAAGCTGTCAGAGGGAGACCAGAAGCTGTGCCAGAGACTCGTAGCTGGAGGGACAAACTCAAGAGCTGGAGCCAGACTGAGGGACAAAGGTAGAGTCACGCTAAATTATTCTAGAGCCAGGAAAACCATAGTGCCTTTGGCCTGTGATGGAAGCGCTTTAGACTCCTCGTTTAGGAGGAGCCAATGGCCAGAGCCATGGATCCCAGCTCTTTGATCCTGTGAAGCATATCTAGGTGTAGGTACTTATCTCAGTTTCTGTTGCTGCCCTGCCCTCTATTCTAGTCTTCCCCAACTTGGTGCCCTCCACAGGTTTGTTGGGCTATTACAGCCCCCATCATCCCTGATAATTGGACAGTTGAGCAAGGCAGCCCTATTCTCTGTGAAAAGAAGGTCAGAGACATTCTACTCTGTTCCTTCAAGGTAACCGAGGAGGAGGAGGAGGAGGAGGAGGAGGAGGAGGAGGAGGAGGAGGAGGAGGAGGAGGAGAATTTATAATTTATACCCTGCCCATCTGGCTGGGTTTCCCCAGCCACTCTGGGTGGCTTCCAACATAATTAAAAGCACTATAAAATATCAGGCATTAAAAACTTCTCTAAACAGGGCTGCCTTCAGATGTCTTCTAAAATTCAGATAGTTCTTTATTTACTTAACATCTGATGGGTGGGAATTCCACAGGGTGGGCGCCACCACCGACAAGGCCCTCTCCCTGGTTCCATCATAACAGGGATGGGGAACATCAAGGAGTTGTTGGACTCCAACTCCCATCATCCTTGACCCTTGGCCAGGATGGCTGGTGCTTGTGGGAGCTGGAGTCTAACAACATCTCAGGTTCTCCATTCTGGCATTCCAGTGATGCATGATGGAATCGAAGAATTCTGGTGCACACTGGAAAAGATCTGCATTAAAATGGCCATCCAGCTTAAGTTAGGAGAGTTCAGCATAAAGCTTCTTCTTGTTGAAACAGGCTCCACGAGGCCTGCTCTGCTTTTTCCTTCTCTTTTTTTAAACATTGGACAGAAAAGGGAGTAACTGCTTATATGAAGGCTTGCAGCTCTAATTATTTCTGACAGTCCTCCCATCATTTTAATAGGATTCCAAAAGGGTAAAGAAAAACAGATATTTTTACATTTCGGCCTGGGCTGTCATTGTGAAATAAGTCAGGAGCAGAAGAATCGCTTAATGTTTTCTGATGAGCGTTTCTAAAAGTGCGACACTCCTCTCCCTTTCTCTCTTGCTAAAGATCTGAGTGCAAAAAAGTAGAAAATGAGAGCCAGGAATGGCTTTTCGTGATCTATCTGCCTTTGGCCTTCTGGAAGGTTTAAAAGGCAGATATAACACCGGCAGTTGTATGTCACTACTAAAAGAAAAACGAAAAACCCACAAAGTGAGTTTTGGCAGTAAGTGTTTACAGGCAGTTTGCCAGGATTCTGAATCAGTGTTTATGGGAACATCTTCAAATAGCTCCCAAATTAATGACTGTATCTACCATCACTCTCATATGATGCCTGAACATGAGGAGAAAGTAAACAATAGTTAATGATCTGGGATCTGCTGGCAGATGCTGAATTTGCTCTGGTCCTGATTTTCACTTATCAGCTGCAAGCTGTTCTGATCAGATTTTATCCTGGGGCGTGGAAGAGGAAGGACACACACACACACACACACACACACACTGGACAGCTGCCCCTGGGATTGTTATTCCTCCCACAGCCTCTTCCACTGAGGAAGTTTCATACACAATCAAATTACTTCACAGGACGCAACTTGCTCAGATTGAAAATGGCCCTTTAGGCTGTAACTCTTACCTGTAACTCTTACCTCTTACCCACTTACCTGGGAGTAAGTCTCAGTGAACTCAGATGGAATCTACACACATATTTGTTCTGAAAATGCTTCTTTTTAAGCGTTTTTAAAAAATACGTCAAATTTTCCATAAGGCTCGCCATCGCCACCTAGTGTCACATTGTATATTGCACTTAAAACACACTTAAAACGTTTTATTTATGAAACGTATAGCTGAGTTAGATATGTACAGGTTTGCACAGTTAGAATATTTTCCTCTTTTCGTAATGCATGAGAAACCTGAACAAACTGTACAGGGTATGGTGTTTCCTATTTTAGCTATGGTGTGTACAGTCCACGTCTGACTCATCTAGAGGCTTCTTAAGTAAAGACTGCCCACCCCAATAATGCTCAGATTTCTGGATCAGGCTACCATGGGGTTTTGAATGTGCCCTCCTGTGGTAGGAGCTGACATTACCCAAGGGGAAAAGAAACATTTGAGCCCAGAAGTTAGCCCCTCATATGGTAGATTACCGTATTGTTTGCTCTATAAGACTCACTTTTTCCCTCCTAAAAGGTAAGGGGAAATGTGTGTTCGTCTTATGGAGCGAATGCAGGCTGCGCAGCTATCCCAGAAACCAGAACAGCAAGAGGGATTGCTGCTTTCACTGCACAGCGATCCCTCTTGCTGTTCTGGCTTCTGAGATTTAGAATATTTTTCTTCTTGTTTTCCTCCTCCAAAAACTAGGTGCGTCTTGTGGTCTGGTGCGTCTTATAGAGCGAAAAATACAGTGTATATATATATATATATATATGTGTGTCAGGGTTTCTGGGAGAGAGGAGGAGATGACAGAGGAGACGGAGAGCGAGTGGGAGGAGGGGCAGAAGGATGAGGAAGAAGATGACGGAATTCTAAGGGAATCCACGAGTCTGAGCAGCGAGTCAGAGGATTCTCAAAAGGGGGTTACCTTAATCAAGCAAAAGGGAGGAGAAGGGAGAAGCGGAGAGGAGCCCAGTGGAAGACAGACGCAGCAAGAGGCGTCTCAGCTGGAACGGAGAAAAGGGGGTGGAGTCGTCAGCCTCTCGGAGGGAGCAGGATTAGGAGAGAACAGAGAAAGGGGGTTGGAGCAAGGTGTTCAGCCGGAAAGGGTGGAGAGCAGAACAAAGGGTGGTGTAGCGGTCGAAAGAAAGGTCAGGAGCAACGTACGCGCGCCAAGTTCAAACGTAGAGGCGCGCGGAAGTGGAGAGAGCTCAGGGGAGGAGCCCGGCCCCAAAGCCAGAAGGAGGGGGGAAGAGGCGGCAGAGGATTCAGCCTCAGGCGAGTCACGGAGAGAGGGAACCCAGGGGGGCAGGAAGACCCTGCGGAAAAGAAAGGAGAGGAAGAGGTGGTCTAGAGCCAGGCTATTAAGTTGGTGTGGAAGAGGGGAGGAGTCAGAGGGGACTTCAGCGGTCTAACGTGACAGACGTACGGCCACAATGCTGAACTGTATGAGAAGCAGAAATCTTCAATAAACTTTTCCTGTAAATAAACTGCAACGGAGTGAGGTCTCTTGTGAGCTGGGACCCATCCTGGGTGGCCGTGACAGTAAGTCCCCTCTCTGAAAGCAAAAAAATTTTTTTTTGCGAAGCTCACGAACGGGAGCAGCCATGAGCGCTGAGGAGCAGCTGGTTGCACTGCGGGATCAGGTTACCGCTCTCACATCGGCAGTCATTGCTTCGCAGAAGAAGAATGACGACTTGGAGAAGACGTGCCAGGATTTGCAGGCAAGGTGGGAACACGCGGACAGGGCGGGGGCCCCAGGATCCAGAGCGGAGGGCATTGCGCTTGGACGGCGGGGGGGTGCCCTGGTTCCGCATTTTAATGGCAACTTGCAAGACTATCCCAATTTCAGAGCGGACGTCGTGTATGCACTGCATTTACTCCGTCACGATTTTAAAGATGAGGAGGAGAAAGTGGGGTTCATTGTTTCGCACCTGCATGGGGAGGCCAGGGCTTGGCTACGCAATCTGTGGCGCGAAGATGGACCGGCCCGTCGCAATTCAACTGCGTTCATCAAAGCGATGGATTCTTGTTTTCAATCCTCTGTGGATGTGGACATTGCGCGCCGTCAAATGCACGGGCTGAGGCAGGGGAAAGCGACTGTGCGCCAATACCACTCTAAATTTTTTGCATTGCTCACCGCCTTAGATTGGCCAAAGGACAGTAAACCGGTCAGAGATCTTTTTTGGGAGGGATTGAGCCCCCCCATCAAGGATGAGATCGCTAGGGGGGACAGACCCCAGACCCTAGAAGACGTGGTGCAACGGGCTTTAGCTATTGGAATTCGACATGAGGGACGTCCGTGGCACGAGGAGGACGGGCCCCAAGCGCGTGCGCAAGCGAGGACTCTCCCTTTTGTGCACAGGGATTTCAGCCGTGCGCACCCCTCGCCGATGGGGAAGGACAGCGAGGAGCCAATGGAGATTGGTGGTGCTAGGGCTCAGAAGCCATCCCAGAGCCCTGTCCCTGGTGCAGCCAAAGCGAAGCCTCCTAGAGGAACCAGGAAGTGTTACATCTGTGACAGTGCGCACCATATGGCGAAAGAGTGCCCCCAGAGGCTCCAGAAGCACACTGCGGCACTGGCAACTGTGACAGCAGAGGTGCAACCAGGGGAGCGACTTCAGGGAAACGACAGTGCCTGGCTGGAAGCAGAGCTCCTGGGGCTCAGCCAGGCGGATCTGTAGACAAGCCCCCAGCATCGCCGCAGAGCGTGGACCCTTTGCCTCCCAAACCGGCAGTTCTGCTCACAGCAACACTCCAGCTGCCTGATGGGAGACTCCTCGAGGTTCCAATAACGATCGATTCGGGAAGCAACGCCGACTTCGTGGGACTGCAGTTCGTTAAGCAGCACAACATGGCGCTCCTGCCTGCAACGACGCCTCTGAACGTGGTCACGGTAGACGGCAGGAAGTTGCTGGGAGGGCAAGTGGTGCAGCAAACCCCTCCCATGCTGATGCAGATTGGCAACCATCGAGAACTTATTAGTTTCAATGTCACCCACTTATCGGACACGCCCATCGTGTTAGGCATGAGTTGGCTGGAGAGGCACAGTCCCGCGGTTGCGTGGTATCAGCGGCAGATCACCTTTTGTTCATCGTATTGTGCTCAGCATTGCTTTCAGACCGATCAGGGAGGAGAAGCCGAGCAGCAGTTGCATCTGGGTATGGTGCAAACAGTGCCTCACAAGTACCAGGACTTCTTGGAGGTTTTCTGTGAGAAGGAAGCTGACAAGTTGCCGCCTCACAGACCTTACGACTGCGCGATTGATTTAGTGCCAGGGGCGCAACTGCCTGCTGCCAAGCTGTACTCCATGTCGGAGGACGAAATGCAAGAGCTTCGGGAGTTCATAGACCATAACCTCAAGCGCGGTTTCATCCAGGAATCTAAAGCAGCGGGAGGCAGCCCTGTTTTCTTTGTGAAGAAGAAAGACACGCCCCAAAAAAGGCTTATAGTGGATTACAGGTTCATAAACAGCTTGACTAAGCCCAAGGCTTTCCCCATGCCCAAGATTGACGACCTTTTAGCGACCGTCAGGAGGGGCAAGATTTTCACCAAGCTGGACCTACTTGGAGCTTACAATCTCATCCGCATCCGGAAAGGAGATGAGTGGAAGACCGCCATGTTCACCCCTTTGGGCACATACGAATACAGAGTCATGCCTTTCGGCCTCCAAAATGGCAGCCACGTTTTTCAAGCATTTATGCACCACGTGCTAGCAGGTCTCCTCTACAAAAAGTGTGTCTGCTTTCTCGACGATATCCTGATTTTCTCGGAATCGCCGGAGGATCACGATAAGGACGTGAGGGAGGTCCTGCAGAGGCTGAAGGAACACAGGCTGTACGCCAAGTTGGAAAAATGCCAGTTTGATGTCAGAGAGGTTGATTTCCTTGGCTACAAGTTGTCCGACGAGGGACTGGCCATGGACAGGGCTAAGGTTCAAGCGCTGTTGGACTGGAAAAGCCCTCGAAATCGGAAAGAGGTCCAGAGGTTCATCGGCTTTGCCAATTTTTACCGCAAGTTTATTAAAGGCTTTGCGAACGCGACGGCGGCTATCACTGACACCCTCAGTTCCAAGAAGAAGAAGTTCGTCTGGACCGAACAAGCGGAGCGGTCCTTCCGGACGCTTAAGGGTCTTTTCGCCTCCGAAGAGCAGCTGCTCCACGTGAATCCCGGCAGACCCATGCGGGTAGAGACCGATGCGTCAGACAGAGCGGTTGGGGCCGTTCTTTTGCAAGAGGATTCACAAGGCAACTGGAGACCGGGTGCGTTCTACTCCCGGAAGCTCAGCAAGACGGAGCGCAATTATACCATATGGGACAGGGAGTTGTTGGCCATTCATGCAGCTTTCAAAGCGTGGCGACACTTCTTGATAGGAGCCAAGCACACGGTGCAGGTCCGCACGGATCACAAGAACTTAGAGTATTGGCGGACGGCTAAGTTGCAGACCCAGCGACACATGCGCTGGGCGGAGTTCTTCGCGGACTTCGACTTCAAAATAGAATACATCCCAGGAGACTCCAATGTTATTGCAGACGCGCTATCCCGAAAGCCGCAATACTTGGAGGAAGCAGCTCCAATCGCAGCAAAGCACATTTTCGCACCGCAGGCGTGGACGTGCGCTACCATCACAGTCGACCTGGACGCGGTGCGACGCGCGTTGCAAAGGGATCAGTTTGCACAGTCTAAGATGGAGGAACTACGCGGAGGGTCGCGAGACAACGATGAGTTTCAATTGCAAGATGGACTTTTGACTCGTAAGGGTGCCCTTTACGTGCCCACCGACGAGCTTCGAGCCAAGGTTCTGCAACAATTGCATGACGCCCCTAGTGCAGGCCATTTCGGCAAAGAGAAGACGATGGAGTTGGTGGCTAGAGACTTTTGGTGGCCCCAGATGAGAGGAGAGGTGGCGGACTACGTCGCCAGGTGTGATATCTGCCAGAGGTCCAAACCAGTGCACCAGAAGCAGGCGGGATTGCTAGAACCGCTGGAGACACCGCAGCAACCGTGGGAGAGGGTAGCGTTGGACTTTGTTACAGACCTGCCCAGCTCCAGAGGTAAGACGGCGGTGTTAGTGGTGGTGGACTTGTTCACCAAGATGGCGCACTTCATCCCTTGTGCCAAGGTGGCGACGGCAGAACAGACCGCAAAGCTCTTCATCGATCACGTCTTCAGAGTGCATGGACTTCCGCAGTCCGTCTTGTCCGACAGGGGGCGCCAGTTTGTTTCCACTTTCTGGCGAAAGCTTCTGGGCATCTTGCACGTCAAAATCAACCTGACATCGGCGAGGCATCCACAAACCAACGGTCAAGCGGAGAGGGTCAACGCGATCATGCAGCAGTACCTGCGGTGCTACGCCAACCAGCGACCTGCGGCGTGGGTGGACTATCTGCCGATGGCTGAATTCGCCTACAACAACACGAAACACGCATCCACCGGGGTGACGCCTTTCTTCGCGAACAATGGCCGTCATCCCAGGACCTTCCCGAGATTTGCGGCACCAGGAGGGGGGGGGCCTCAAGATGCCGACCAGTTTGCAGCGGAGTTGCAAGAGGTGCACGAGGAGCTGCGGAGACATTTGGAGCTGGCAAAACAGGCGTATAAGGTGCAGGCCGATAAGCACAGGAGGGCGGGAGAGGACATCCAGGTTGGGGACTGGGTGTGGTTAGCAGCCCACGCGATGCCGGCCAGGTCATTGGCCAAGAAGAAGTTAGGACACAGGCAGCTAGGGCCATATCAAGTTGAGGCTAAGATCAATCCGGTGGCTTTTCGTCTAGCCCTTCCGGAGGGTTCCAGGGTGCACCCGGTCTTTCATAGGTCGGTGCTCACTCCCTACAAAACCCCACACAGGTTTCAAGAGTCAGGAGCACCCCCAGAGCCACGTAGGAGGGCGCCTGAGAGGGGGGAATCGCCAAGACCAGAACCTCTTAACGAGGTCACAGAGATACTGGACTCGAGATGGGGGGAGGAGGGAGTTGAATATTTTCTCGCCAGGGAAGGCACTCCGGCCTCTGCCAATAGCTGGGTGCCGGGTTACGCGTTGGACGAACCCCTGTTGAAGGAGGAGTTCCATGCACTTTTTCCGCACAAGCCCATGCCCGAGGAGTATTTTGATGATTGGCTTTTCTCGCCCACTTTGTCGGACAGCACGTTCGAGGGTTTCTCCTCGCCCGAGGGCCATACGCCCGAAACAAGCCCGACCAGGGATCCGAGACTGGGGGGGGAGGAGACAGGCCCTTGTTGGTGGGTGGATCAGCCAAGGGAGGCATGGAGTCAGAGATGGATGGTAGGTCCTTGGCAGGCAGCGCCAGGAGAAACAGTGATGGAGGAAGAGACTGTGATGTCTTTGGGTGGGGAACCCGAGTTCGAACACACATATACGGAGCTGCCAGAGGAGAACGTTGAAGTGGACAACCTGTATCCTGAACCGACCCCGGAAGAACCACGTTTTCCTCAACCTGCACCCGGCGAGCGGGAGGGGGGAGGGGGGGGCTTCGAGGGGGGGATGGATGTCAGGGTTTCTGGGAGAGAGGAGGAGATGACAGAGGAGACGGAGAGCGAGTGGGAGGAGGGGCAGAAGGATGAGGAAGAAGATGACGGAATTCTAAGGGAATCCACGAGTCTGAGCAGCGAGTCAGAGGATTCTCAAAAGGGGGTTACCTTAATCAAGCAAAAGGGAGGAGAAGGGAGAAGCGGAGAGGAGCCCAGTGGAAGACAGACGCAGCAAGAGGCGTCTCAGCTGGAACGGAGAAAAGGGGGTGGAGTCGTCAGCCTCTCGGAGGGAGCAGGATTAGGAGAGAACAGAGAAAGGGGGTTGGAGCAAGGTGTTCAGCCGGAAAGGGTGGAGAGCAGAACAAAGGGTGGTGTAGCGGTCGAAAGAAAGGTCAGGAGCAACGTACGCGCGCCAAGTTCAAACGTAGAGGCGCGCGGAAGTGGAGAGAGCTCAGGGGAGGAGCCCGGCCCCAAAGCCAGAAGGAGGGGGGAAGAGGCGGCAGAGGATTCAGCCTCAGGCGAGTCACGGAGAGAGGGAACCCAGGGGGGCAGGAAGACCCTGCGGAAAAGAAAGGAGAGGAAGAGGTGGTCTAGAGCCAGGCTATTAAGTTGGTGTGGAAGAGGGGAGGAGTCAGAGGGGACTTCAGCGGTCTAACGTGACAGACGTACGGCCACAATGCTGAACTGTATGAGAAGCAGAAATCTTCAATAAACTTTTCCTGTAAATAAACTGCAACGGAGTGAGGTCTCTTGTGAGCTGGGACCCATCCTGGGTGGCCGTGACAATATGCATTTGGCTTCCACCTTTCTATCAAGACAGCTATCACCAATGATACAAAAGCAATACACTACACTACAGCAGCCAAAACAAAACAAAGTTTTAAGAAATATAGCAATTAAGGTGGGTAAAATATTACCAATGCTGCAAACTTATACATGTTTATGCAGAATTAAGACCCGTTAAGTTAATGGTATGTAGGCAAAGGATTGCATCATGAAACCAGTTCATCAGGAGTGGCTTACCAAGTGATGCAGAGCTGCAGAAATACCGTAAGCAATGCTATTTGAAGTAGCATCTCTCCTTATGTTCTCTTGTCTGGAGCTTATGATCTTGCCCATTCTCAGTGTTTCTGCTGTGGAATACCCTCCCCTCTTATTTTTTTTGTTTCATTTGGGCACTGGCCCAAAACAAATCTAACCTTAGACCATCTTGGCTGTGAGTTCTGGAAGACCTACTCCCTGCCTTGCAGGCCTTTTCCCAACAGGCCTGGGAGGACGGAGCCCTGACTGACTCCAGCTACAAAAGCTGAGGCTGCTGAACTGACTCTTGGGCTGGGTTTTGCTTAGATGTTTTCGTTGGGGGTTGCTGTTGCTGTTATTGATATTATTTTTTGTGACTTTATTTGAGATCTTAATATTTTTTAAGTGGGAATTGTTCAATTTGGTTGTGGATTTCTTGATGTTTCATGGAATCATAGAATCGTAGCGCCCGAAGGGACCCCAAGGGTCGTTTTTGTATTGTTGATGGCTACTTTTATTTATTGTTTATGACTACTTTTGTTATGTTGTTATTATGTGGGGGGGTTTTCATGTTGTAAGCTGTCTCAAACATGTCTCTAGCATGGTTTGAATTAAGAAAAGGCGGCATAGAAATAAAATTGTGTATATATGTAGAAAATGGCTCATTGGGATTTCTATAGGGTGATCAAGGTGATGCTTTTATGTGTCATCCAATGGCAGCAGCAAAAGCTCCCCTCAAAATTTAGAGACACTAGACTGCACACATTACACTGAATCATAGAATCATAGAGTTGGAAGAGACCACAAGGGCCATCGAGTCCAACCCCCCTGCCAAGCAGGAAACACCATCAGAGCACTCCTGACATGGTTGTCAAGCCTCTGCTTAAAGACCTCCAAAGAAGGAGACTCCACCACACTCCTTGGCAGCAAATTCCACTGTCGAACAGCTCTTACTGTCAGGAAGTTCTTCCTAATGTTTAGGTGGAATCTTCTTTCTTGTAGTTTGGATCCATTGCTCTGTGTCCGCTTCTCTGGAGCAGCAGAAAACAACCTTTCTCCCTCCTCTATGTGACATCCTTTTATATATTTGAACATGGCTATCATATCACCCCTTAACCTCCTCTTCTCCAGTCTAAACATGCCCAGCTCCCTTAGCCGTTCCTCATAAGGCATCATTTCCAGGCCTTTGACCATTTTGGTTGCCCTCCTCTGGACACGTTCCAGTTTGTCAGTGTCCTTCTTGAACTGTGGTGCCCAGAACTGCACTGAACTCAAGTACAAGTGTGTTGTAGTGGCTAGAGCATTGAACTAACATCTGGGAGGCTGGGATGCTAATCTCCACACAGCTATGAAGCCAAACGGGTGACCTTGGGCCAGTCCCTGTCTCTCAGCCTAACCTACCTCACAAGGTTGTTATGAGGATCAGATGGGGAGAGGGAGAACCATTTGTGTCACCTTGAGCTCCTTGATGGAGAAGGTGGAATATAAGTGCTGCTGCTGCTGCTGCTGCTTCTTCTTCTTCTTCTTCTTCTTCTTCTTCTTCTTCTTCTTCTTCTTCTTCTTCTTCTTCTTCTTCTTCTCCTCCTCCTCCTCCTCCTCCTCCTCCTCAGAGCTCCTTCAGGTATACAACAGCTTGGAACTGCAGTGCTGTTGTTGTTTTTTCACCAGTGCAGAAATCCTGCTTGTATTTTGATTGCTTGGATGAGGGCAAAGATTGCCTGAAAGGGAATGACTTACATTTTGCTGGAAATTTCAACATGAATGACACCCAGTGTAACTAACGTCATACGTTCCCGACAACTGAGCACGGAATTCTCACATTGTAGGTTGCCAAATCAAATAAATCCCCATATAGCTCACATGAGGCTGTACCTCCTTCGCTTTACCAATGCCTCTTGCACATGTTCTATTTTATTTTTCTAATGAAATTGGGGTGGGGGGGTGAGTTGAGGCTAGCAATTTATGAGATCCAGGATGGTGCTCTGGTGAGAGTGCTGGGCCAGAGAAAGCCATGTTTAAATCTTTGATCAGCTATTAAGCTTTTTTTCCCCAGCAAAGGTGACCCAAATGCAGGTTGTCACAAATTCTAAGTAATAACAGTTTGAATCCAGGAGCAATATTGCCAGTAGTGTTCAGAGTTGCAGTGTTCTCACCAGTATATCTGAAGGAGCGTCTCCTCCCCCATTGTTCTGCTCAGACACTGAGATCCAGCTGTGAGGGCTTCTGGCGGTTCCCTCACTGCGAGAGGCCAAGTTACAGGGAACCAGGCAGAGGGACTTCTCGGTAGTGGCGCCCGCCCTGTGGAACGCCCTCCCATCAGATGTCAAAGCGATAAACATCTACCTGACATTCAGAAGACATCTGAAGGCAGCCCTGTTCAGGGAAGTTTTTAATATGTGACATTTTGGTTTATCTTTCATCTTTGTTGGAAGCCACCCAGGGTGGCTGGGGAAACCCAGCCAGATGGGCGGGGTACAAATAATAAATTATTATTATTATTATTATTATTATTATTATTATTATTATTATTATTACTACTGACCTTTCAAAGACCATGTTGCTGCTGCTTATTGGGAGGTAGAGAGAGGGAGCATTGAGGCAGCAGAGAGCATAGTATAGTGCACATGCCTTGGTGTTGCCAATGCGATGCTCCCTCAGATGTGGTTACCTCATGTTGCCATTGTTGCCATCTTGCCCTCCCCACTTCCTGATAAGCATCAGCAACACAGGTGATTGGAGGCCAGGTGAGCACCACCCCCCTGCTCCTGGATGTTGGGATCCAGGAATGAATCGCAGTGATGGCCAGTAACTTTGATGGCTTTAGAAGAGGCGTAGACAAATTCATGGGGAATAAGGTTATTAATGGCTACTAGCCACGATGGCTATGTTCCACATCCACTGTTGGAGGCAGCCTGTGTAGGGCTTTATAGGTCAAAAGCAGCACTTTGAATTGTGCCCAGAAACAGACCGATATCATCTTGAGGGAACCATGGTGACTAACCCTGGTTTAGACAATCTTAAGTTATGGAATTCCCTCCCCCAAAAGTTGCATCTGGGACCTTCATTTTACAGCTTTGGCAAACACTGAAAATGCACCTTTCTGGCCTTTTTTTTGAAACAGGAGATGTATATTTTAAGAACCCACCTCCTTGTTGCAATTTTAAGTTGTTTTCTAATGTTGTGTTTTGATTGTTGTAACCAGGCCTGGGGTGAAATGCTTAGTTGGGCTGGTAGTGCGCGGCCATATGGTTCTGCTTCCCTAGGACAATTATTGTGAAGGTTTGAGATCTTTGTGTTTATTCTCAGAGCATTGAGAAGCTGCAATCCCCTGTCATTTCAAAAAGTTTGACCATCGTAGACATTATCGGAGAAATTTCCCATTGAAATGTTACTTTCCCCCAGGTAAAGATTTGTGATGGTTTCCTGGTGTTTTTCACAGCTCCCACTCACTTTGGATAAGCTTCTAGAGGGAGAGTCACTTTTGATACATGCCATTTAGCAAGCATTTCCACACTGCTTTGGCCTTTCATCTGTGAACTAATAAGTCCTTGCTAGCAGAGTGTGCCATTCATAAGCAAGCAACCTCTCTTCTCCATTGTTCCCCTAATTACTTATTGTTGATCGGTCTGACTTGCTGCACATTGTTTCAAAGCATGATCAAAGACAATCTCCAATTAATCTACTAAACTAGATGTCAGATTAGCAAATTCTTGTGTGCTGTTATGAAGATTTTATTTTCAGTCGTCAATAAAAAGCTTGTCAAGGAATAATGGCTTCAATATATCTCTGGCAGGTCAGTGCAGAGGTCATTTTCCAAAACATGCAGAGTAGCAATTTGTGGTGCCTTGTTTATATCCAAGTGAAATCTCCATCCATTTTGTTCAATTTCATTTAACGAGAAATAGATCTTCGTTGACAGTCTTACAATACTGGGGAACAAGAACTTATTATACAGATTTGTGCCCTTCACTATAGTAAAATATATATGTTGACCTAGTGGAAACTGTGGGTATGATCCAATTGAAAGGTTCACATTTTATTATTTACTAGCAGCCTCATACCAGATGTCACGGGGGAATTTTAAGAAACAAAGAAATCTGTGCAATTTTGAAATCAATGGTTAAAATCAGTGCAGCTTGGAAAGGCTCGGTCCAGGGGTGGAGGAAAGGCGGTGCGATGGGGGCAGGCCATCCCCGGTGTCACCACTGAGGAGGGTGACAAAATGCCAGGACCTCCAGTGCGCCTGAGCCACGTGTCTCTCCTGGGAGTGACGTGGTGGCTTGGGCACCCGCAGTCTCCGTGCTGCCCCAAACGGTCCACCCACCGCCTCCCCCTCAGCTATAGGGTGGCCGAGTGGGAGGAGGCAGGCAGACTCCTTAAAGGCCCCACGGAGCGTCCTGCCCCAGCTTGCCCCACCCCTGGGCGCAGGGCATGCGTACCGCCCCAGGCGCCCGATCGGCTTACTCCGCCACTGGTTCAGTCTGCCATCTTGATTCAAAATTATGTCCAATTATATCCAAACATAGATGGAAACCTGCTTCTCAATCTCAGGAAAGGTGATGCAAAATCTGGTTACAAAATCTTAAGGGGTGTCCTGTCCAAGTGCACAATGAACAAACAACTCTCCAAAATATATAAAGTGGTACCTCGGGCTACATACGCTTCGGGTTACAGACTCCGCTAACCCAGAAATAGTACCTCGGGTTAAGAACTTTGCTTCAGGATGAGAACAGAAATCGTGCTCCGGCAGCGCGACAGCAGTGGGAGGCCCCATTAACCTGAAGTGGTGCTTCAGGTTAAGAACAGTTTCAGGTTAAGAACGGACCTCCAGAACGAATTAAGTACGTAACCACTGTAGTAGATAGTACATGACCATCTTTCTGCATCTTCCAATCTCTCTCCCCCTCTCCACTTCATCCTTAGCTCTCTCCATGTCCTCCATATGT
Source organism: Podarcis melisellensis (assembly GCF_964234715.1). Lineage (NCBI taxonomy): Eukaryota > Metazoa > Chordata > Lepidosauria > Squamata > Lacertidae > Podarcis > Podarcis melisellensis. The sequence continues at coordinate 22,714,062 of NC_138530.1, read as the reverse complement.
GTGCTGGATCTTCTGTTTCTACTTATCATATTTCGATGGCCCTTGTGGTCTCTTCCAACTCTATGATTCTATGATTCTATAGGAATGCTCTGATGGTGTTTCCTGCTTGGCAGGGGGTTGGACTCTCTTCCAACTCTATGATTCTATGAAAGAAAAGAAAAAAAAAGAACATGATAATTGTACCCCAGTTTTGGGACACAATTCATCAAGTGGAAGAGTAATGGTGACCTGAGGTGCTGAGTTATGACAGCTACGTAGCCATGCCAAGGACTCTGGAGATTTGCCTAAGTAAAAAAAAAAGTATTTAGGGGAAAGAATTGGCACAGTAAGGGTGTTCCAGGGTGTAGAGGATTTTTATTGTATTTTTTGTATTCCCCTCTCTGAGGCCACAGAGTGAGTTCCACCCATAGCCTATAGCCAGTGCTTACCTATAGCCAGTGCATTTTTTCTTTAAAAAAAGTGTTTAGGGGTACTCTCATTTGCTTATTCATAATGAAATACTTCCACTCAATGAGGCCAAACTTAGATTCACAAAATGTTTAGGGGTACGCGTACCCCTGTGTCTCCCCAGAAAAAAAGCACTGCCCATAGCTACAGAAAAGGGACGTGGGTGGCACTGTGGGTTAAACCACAGAGCCTAGGGCTTGCCGATCAGAAGGTCGGTAGTTTGAATCCCCGCGACGGGGTGAGCTCCCATTGCTCGGTCCCTGCTCCTGCCAACCTAGCAGTTCGAAAGCATGTCAAAGTGCAAGTAGATAAATAGGTACCACTCCGGTGGGAAGGTAAACGGCATTTCACCAGAAGCGGCTTAGTCATGCTGGCCACATGACCCGGAAGCTGTACGCTGCCTCCCTCGGCCAATAAAGCAAGATGAGCACCGCAACCCCAGAGTCGGCCACGACTGGACCTAATGGTCAGGGGTCCCTTTACCTTTACCTTTTTATAGCTATAGAAAGGTTGACAGCCAGTGCCTTTCTGACTTTGGAACTCTGATATCCATAAGCACAAGTAAGACATTTGTCAATAAGGACCCTAGCTCAGTGGTAGGACATATGGTTTGGATTCAGAAGCTCCCAGGCTCAGTCTCTGGCATCTCTAAATAGGGCTTGTCTGAAACCCTGGACAGCTGCTGTCAGTTAGTGCAGAAGTAGATTTTTACTTCTTAGAAAAAGGTGTCTCACCACTGAATTAGAACTTACTGTCATAAAGTCTGAGGCTCTCCAGCCCACACCACTCTGGTTACTTTGATAGAGAAGAACCATTTCGAATTGACTAAATGTTGCTCCTTCCAAAGTCTTCTTTCTCCAGAGAAATCTACCTTTGTAGATCTACAGATCTACGGATTGTGGAATCTATGGCATTCACATGCTGTTTGACTCCAACTCCCATCAGCTAGCATGGATCATGGTCAGGCATGATGGTATCTGTAGTCCAAAAACATCTTGAGGGCCACAGATTCCCCGTTCCTACAACAGGCAAACTATAGGATATTCTTCACTTTATAAAATTTGGCCAAATGTAGTGCCGTAAAGCCTATTTTCATTTCTGCAAGCCATAGAATGACCATAGTCCTGAATGTTCCAAGGCTAGTAGATATTTTCCCGTAGCTCTGCATGCTGAACTGAGGTCAATTTGTACCTGAACTCTCTTTTTTTTCATTTGTGTCAGCAGATTGCTGCAGCTTTCTAGAAGACAAAAGAACGAAAGCTGAACAGCTGAAAATAATTAATATTGGACCTGACACATCAAAAATGTAATTTGTCACTTGTGATTATAGCATGTATCTTTAGTTTTATTTTTGCATCCATCACTGCTCTCCCTTAGCTATCATTAGATTCCACATGGTTAGAATTAAGCCTGACCTTTGACCCTCCTTTACCAGATCCAAATCATTCCATTGCTTCAAGACTGGAGCCCAAACCAGCCCAGCAAGAGCATGGATGAACATAGTTAGTATAATGTTCATCTTGTATTCTGCGGGGTGTCGTCTTTGATGTGCGTACCTTTGGGGTCTACGCTGATTAATGTCCGGTGATGTGAAGAGGCATCTCCCAACATAAATATAGCACCGGGAAAAGAAAAGCATCCAGTTGCGTTCCTCGTTTAAGAGCAACCGGGATCAATCTGCTCTCATCAGTTCTGCTGAGGTTATATCCCTTGGCTTAAATCATTTCCGTTATTTTCTGTAGTGCCAAATGAGAAGCCTCGGTGGATTATCAGCAAATCTGGAATTTCACATAGTTGGTTTATGGTAGGTAAAAGAAACCGACAACATAAATAGCAATGGAGGAGGAATCCACTCTAAACAGATTTATTTGCAGAATTTGGCAGTTCCAATCCAACAGAGTTTTGCCTCAAGTGCCTACTTATGTCCAAGCCGCTTGTGCATTGCCAAGTTATTGTTTTCAAAGCCTAATTATATTCAAAATTGTGTTTTCAAAATTGTATATTATATGTAGAACACATATAAAAGAGTCAAGACCCATGCTGTATTTTATTTCTGCAGCATAGTTTTATGAGTATCAATATGTAAGGTTTTTATACAGTTAAACCAACTATGTATGCTTATGTGCTGATTACTTTAGGAACCCTGACGCATATGTGTGCATGTATAACATGCAATATTCTTTGTATTTTGGTGGAATCATTAAAAATAACTCACTTCTCAGTGAAATTTAGAAGCAAGAGGGAATTGGGTGGGTGGGGGAACCCGCTAATTACTTATTACTTTATTTTCTTTCAGTTTCAGTCAAAAATGAATTTCAGGAAAATTCTGAAACTGGGATTGATCAGTTTCATGGGGGGGGGGGAAGAAACAAAGCTTTCTAGGTATGAAATTTTCTGAAAATCTTGGTGCTGACTTTTAATATATCCCCTATTCCATCTAGAATGAGCAGCTATGTTAGTGAGCATAAGAGACAGGACCTTCTCAGTGGTGTCCTCACAGTTGTAAAACTCCCTTCTTATGGAACTATGAAGCCTCTTCAGTACAGACCTTCAAACATACCTGAAGGAACTCTTGTTTATCTCCTTCTCTCTCTTTATTCTGTTATTATTCATATCCCTTTGGTTGTTTCCTTTCTTCTTCATTTTCTTTCTTTCTTTCTTTCTTTCTTTCTTTCTTTCTTTCTTTCTTGTTTCTGTTTTTCATTGTATGTCGAAAAGTTTTAATAAAAATTTTTTTTTTTTTAGAAAAAGAAACAATAATTTGCTGTTTTGTCATCAAACACGTATTGTTGATTCAGTCATTGGTTCCAAGTAGCGATACCCAATAACCCTATCACAAACTTCTCAGGGCGACTTACAATATTAACAAAAAACAAAATGCAAACATATAATAAAACAGATCAATAATATAAAATATATACGCTGTACAGATAAAATCAAATTAAAAGCTAAAACAGATTAAAAAGTCCAGGAAAAGACTCCCAAAAAGGTTTTTGCCTGCTGCTGAAATTCAACATATAATAAAAACAGATCAATAATAAAGCATGAAGGCTGCATAAAGAAGAAGAAGAAGAAGAAGAAGAAGAAGAAGAAGAAGAAGAAGAAGAAGAAGAAGAAGAAGAAGAAGAAGAAGAAGAAGAAGAGTAGTAGTAGTAGTAGTAGTAGTAGTTTGGATTTGATATCCCGCTTTATCACTACCCGAAGGAGTCTCAAAGCGGCTAACATTCTCCTTTCCCTTCCTCCCCCACAACAAACACTCTGTGAGGTGAGTGGGGCTGAGAGACTTCAGAGAAGTGTGACTGGCCCAAGGTCACCCAGCAGCTGCATGTGGAGGAGCAGAGATGCGAACCCGGTTCACCAGATTACGAGTCTACCGCTCTTAACCACTACACCACACCTGAGTCTCCAACTTTAGAGGAGGAGGAATTGGCTCACCTGAGTCGCCAAGAAGTAGGAGGCAGAGCAAGTGATTAGAGCAGAGGCGGTCCAGCAGGAGGCAGGGAAGGATGTGGCGTATATCTGGCCATGGGAGAGGTCAGATTTCAAAGAAGTGCGACTAGCCCAAGGTCACCCAGCAGCTGCATGTGGAGGAGCGGAGACACGAACCCAGTTCACCAGATTACGAGTCTACTGCTCTTAACCACTACACCACACTGTGCTGGAGATAAAATCAAGTTAAAAACTAAAATATAGAATCATAGACTTGTAGCGTTGGAAGGGACCCCCAGCGCCATCTAGCCCAACCCCCTGCAATGAAGTAATTTCAACTAAAGCATCCATGACAGATGGCCATCCAACCTCTGCTTAAATACATCCAGTATACCTGAAGGAGCTTCTCCACCCCTATCGTCCAGCCTAGACACTGAGGTCCAGCGCCAAGGACCTTCTGGCAGTTCCCTCACTGCGAGAAGTGAGGTTACAGGGAGCTAGGCAGAGGGCCTTCTCGGTGGTGGCGCCCACCCTGTGGAACACCCTCCCATCAGATGTCAAGGAAATAAACAACTATCTGATGTTTAATCTGAAAGCAGCCCTGTTTAGGGAAGTTTTTGATGACTGATGTTTTAATGTATTTTAAATCTTTTGTTGGAAGCCACCCAGAGGGGCTGGGGAAACCCAGCCAGGTGGGTGGGGTATAAATTATTATTATTATTATTATTATTATTATTATTATTATTATCCAGTGAGAGAGAGTCCACCCCTTTCTAAGCTGGTTCATTCTAAGCTGGTCAAGCAGTTCTTACTGTCAGAAAATTCTCTAAGACTCTGTACACACTTTACCTTCAAAACACATTCTTTCTCTCAAAGACTTCTGGATACTGAAGCTTGCCTGGCGCAGAGTTAAAATTCCCAGCAACTCTTAACAGACTACAGTGCCCAGTAGTCTTTGAGGGGGTAAATGTGCTTTGAATGTGTTTTAACGACCTAATATGTACACAGCCTGAGTTTCCTTAAAGAAGGCCAGTAGGGTTTGAAACATGTTGGAGCAATAAACTCTTTTTTTTGTTTAACAACTTGTTTTTTTGTGTTTTGCTTTGGCTTCCAGTCACATTCTGGATGAAAGAAATTGCATTTTAATTTAATTTGTTAAAAATAGGCAGAAGTGGAGAGCCATGAAAGTCATAAAAATGTAAAGATCGTTTCAATTTTACACAAGTGTCCTTTCTTTTTTTCTGGCATTGCCAATCTAACCTGTAACTTGTTTTTTAAAAACAGTAGAGGGGAAAAAATCATAATCTTACTATTAAACCTATTTAAGTTACGGGCTCTGTAATTTTTACTACATTCCTGTTTTTCAGGTGTTGTCAGGAGTCAAAACAATGTTAAAAGTTTCCACCTTCAAAAAGCTTTTTGTCGATACAGGTACAGGGTCTTTTTCCTCGAATCACAATATTTTTTTTTCTTGGCAGAAGTTTATTGAGTCATATATTCTATACAATAAAATGGAACATGTCTTTCCCCCCACTCCAGAATTGCATTATTGTTTGAACTCAAATCTGAATGCAGTCCAGGAATACAAAGGTGCTTAATAGTTATTCAGCTTCAGAGTGAGGTTACAGACTTAAGCCAGCAAAACTGATAATTGCTTGCTGGTTATTTTTCAAATCAAGGATTACTGTTTGTTTGTTTGTTTGTTTGTTTCCCACTATCTTTCCCACTATTTAGCTCCTAGTCCTACACAGGAGGGGTGTGGGTGGGTGTATTTTGGAGTGGGTGTCTCGGAAATATTAAAATCTTTGACAGCTGTTCTTGAGCTATATTTCCAGTTTTCTTTAATAGCTTTATGGGGTTAACCAGTGAGAAGATCAGTCACAGCATATAAGCTTTCTTTAATGCCATAGTTAGGAATCTTTGTTCTCTCTTGTTTTATTCTCTTCTTAATTACTTGGTTTTAAATGTGCATTTCATATTTGACTTCATTTAGCAATGTTTTCTTTTTGAAATATTTAAGATTATTTTTGCTAACTTTGTGTTAAGTATGTATTCTATAGTTGACCTCCTTTCTAATAAAAAAAATTTTGGAAGTCTTTAAGACAATAATTTAGTTTGCTGTTAATTATGTTGCTTTGAATGTATACTTTATATTTGACTATTACAGCCGTGGAAACGCTTATAATTATGGGATATTTGCCCACATAAAAAGATATCGTTGGATGATATTTAGGCATACTGTGTAATGAATCATGGTTGGTATAGACGCACACATGGACCCAAAGGGTGGGCGATTGGCGACAGGTCTGATTATGACCACTGTTGTGTCATGCCATGCCCAATGGGATGAATGGAATATAGCGCAATATGGCAGCACAGCGCTCTAAAGGTTCTAGAACACAGCAGGAACTGCAGTGTAAAAGGAACCTTAGAAATGGGGAGAGATGCGCTTGCATCATAGCCAGTAAAACTAATGTGGTGATTCCCGCAACTGAATGTAGGGTTAGGGTCAGGGTTGCACCCTCCGTAAAACACCAGTCTGGAGGGGCCCTCGCTCTGCAGCCTGATGCACATGTAGCAGCTTGTGGCCCAGTTGGAAACAGATTTTGAGCACATAAAATGTGCACGAGCAAGTTCCTGCTTACCTTATGTCATGTTTAAATTAGGCCTAAGGCACTTCACTGAAACCACTGACAAGAAAATGGATTGCAGGCATATTAGGCTCTTGCTAATAAACGAGATCCTCAGCTTGAAAGGTTCAAATTTTGGTACAGCCCGTTTCCTGGCACCGATCCCATATATAGCAAGAGTGTACTCTGGATAGTTTCACTGCTTCTGTCTTTCATTTCTTGCCGTATTGTTCATTATCATGCTATTTTGGGAACAAGAAGTTGAAGAGACTGCAGTGCAACTTGGACTTCTAAAAAAGAAAAAAAGATCTCCTTTTCAAGGCACATGTGTGTGTTTTCCCCCCTTTTGCCTTTATTCTCCACACACCCACACCCCTTAGTCTGTTCTTTTTGGTTCCTGACAATCCCACTTTGTTTTGATTGTGAAATTACAGAACAAAACTTTAATTACAGTGTTTGGATGGTAAGCAATTAGCAGACTAAATGTTTTGCTCTTGGTAGTCGAGTAGTTATGTCTTGTCTGGAGAGACACCAATCACTGCATGCATTTGTGAGGAAGGTTAGTCCTGAGGTCAGGGGATTGTAACTGCCAAATACATCACATTCTTCACGCAGGTATTCCACAGCTAACAGAAAACAGATCTTGCTTCAAACTCCTACAGCTGGCTGGGAAATCTGGCAATTTTTAAAACAGTAATATGCAAAATGTTAGATTATATTTTAGATCAACCCAGGCTAAGTCCACCTTAACCATAACAAAAGAAAAGAAAAAATATTTGAGAGTTCAAAACATTTCACAAAAAGCCATGGTAATAATAGTCGTTCATAAAATGGGGGGAAGCAATTCTGCAACCCCCAAAAGCGCAGACCTTATCATGTGGCAATATAAAAATGGAAATGTTAATATAATGAAACATCAAGTGTGTGTTTGTGTTCATAGCTCACTTTAGAAACCAATCATCTGAGAATTTTGGACAGTCTTCCCTAACCTCATGTGATAATTTTCGACTGCAACTCTCATCAGTCCCAGCCAACAAAGCCCATAGTTAGGGATGATGGGAACCCCAGATCAGAATATCTGGAGGAAGCCAGTTTGGGGAAGGCTAATTTAGGAGAATGCAGGATAATCCAACAAGCTTTCATAATCTCATCCAGAGGACTTATTAGACAACCCGTTTAAATACCTATGTTATCCCTTGCTTTCCATTTCCTCACAAATGTTTCCATAAAAAGCAAAGGTCACTATGTTGATCCATCAAGGGCAAGGGACTTCAAAGTACTAATGCCTGCCTTGGGACCAATAAGAATGGCATAAAAATGTGATGTGCTTTTGAGGTCTCAAGAGCTCTTCCTCAAGCAAGCTGTTACACAAAGCAAGGTGTGGTGATGTAAGTGAAAAAGAAAAAGTAGGGGGAAAATAGGTCAGAAGTTGTAGCCATGAGGTCAACTTGTAGGGTTACCATTTTACCTGTAGGGTGAGTTCCAAGATGGCAATTGCTGGTCTCCAGTTCGTCATCAAGATGTGATGGTGCTCAATATGAGATTAGCATCAACATGAGCACAACCCAGCTTAAATTCCATAGGGTATGTGTGACATCCCTACAATGTATGTATGACCAAGTTTGAGAAGGGCTTTCAAAATATTGGATCTACAGATTCTTCTGTATTTCTTCTTGCAGAGATTCATGCCTTCACTTCATTTTTCACGTATGTGATTTCAATAGTTCTATTGGAACACTCCCCCTCTCCCCTATTAAACAGGGATGTACTTTTGAAATTCCAAACAGATTTCTGGAAACACATGCATCAATGTCTGTGTGGATGTTCTTTTTACCACCTGTGAATGGCCATTGTTTCCTGGAAATGCTGCAACTTTGGAACTACTGTTTGTGTTTGTTTTCTCAGAGCTCCTTCCACCTTCACAGAATGATCCCAGCTCAATCGAGATCACATACAGAATGAATGATGTCTCAGTACTGCATAGCCAGTCATATTTGACTAGATGACAACATATCTAAAGGCAAATTTGGAATGGGGGCAATGCTTTGAGATAGGTAGTTCTCCCTCCTGCCCTCCAATTAAAGAAGAATTCACAATTGTCCTGTTTTAAGAACTTTTAGTAGATACTGGGTTTTCCCATTGTGCAAAAGTGATGGCAAAGTAATCGTTGAATCCCTTCTAAAAAGGTGGTGGAGAAAGTCAAGATGGAACAGCTTTCATCCGGTTGCCCACAGGAAGCATTAATTTTCCCATCTCTTTGTTGACACTGTGCCACTGCTGTTGCAGCAGTGCTAGTGCAAACACAGAGCTAACAATAACATACATTTTTTAAAAGCCTTAGATCACTTCCCCTTTTCAAACAATCCTTTCCCTTTCTTATGAGAGAGAAAGCCATTTAGTGGGTTTTAATGGTTTGGGGAGATCAGGCTATTTGTTTATATATCCACTCACTCCATCCACCCAGAGGCATCTTTCTAACTGACCAGCAGGACTGGATTAGAAACCACAACTAATGAATGAAGCATACTTAAAAAGCATAAATAAAAAGAGTCATGGTTTACCTCTCACCACAAGAAGGAAAACATACAACCATGATGGGTGGCGTATTGCAGTTGCTTTATTGCGAATCACAATATAGCAGGGGAATATGAAACCTGGGATACTAAGGGGAATTCGGTAAACAGCAGTGAAGAGGATGCTGGTGAACAAAGTATGCTGGAGATATTTAACTTTCCATCCATGCGCTCATTTCCATCAAATCCGGGAGGGTAGGGAAGTACTGGCACAGCTTCAAGGCTTTTGAGTTGATATACAAAGCCCTGAACAACTTGGGTCCCAGATACATTAAATGACTGCCAGAGCCTGTGTATCCCAGCTCAATCACTGAGATAATCTAGAGCAGTCTTCTTCAACCTTGGGTTCCTAGATGTTGTTGAACTTCAGCTCCCACCGGCCCTGTCCATTATTGGCTTGGGATTGTGGTAGTTATAGTCCTACAATATCTGGCGGCCAAGTTTGAAGAGCAGTGATCTAGAGGAATGTTGTTAGTTGTTCCCCATGTTACAGAGGCCTGACTGGCCTAGACCAGAAGTAGGGGGTTTAGCCTTTCCAGACCTATTCTGTGGGAAACTCATAAAGTAGAGATTCAGAAGGCCCTTTTGACTTTCAGGCATCTCTTGAAGACTTGCTGACAAGCCTATGCAGTTGTTTAACATTTTCTTGAGTAGCCAGTCATTTTAATGATTGTTCTGTACTTTTAATGTGAAATGTGAAATGCTCTTCCATTGCGACTTGGGCAACCATTTATGCATAACTCCAAAAGAGGAAATACAGCACCCAAAAAAGAAGACAAAATGGGAAAGATAGATATGAAAAAAATGTGCATATGCTAATTTAGAGAGAGATGCAAACTTACAAATCATTAACAATAATTTATACAGAAGTAGTGAATCTCACCATAGTGGGGAAGATTGACAGGTAACCTCTGTGCCTTCTCAGGTGCTCATATTTGATGGCAACTTCAAGGCCTCTGCTCACCTTTCGTCTGTGTTTTTATCATTAAGCTAGACTTAGACTGGGCAGCTTTTCAAACAGAGGACACTAAACAGAGACCTACCACCCCTTTTCCAGGCCCAAGCTAGTCTCTTAACAGTCCACTCCCAAATCCAGGAAATACTACGGCAAGCTCCAATGTTGTTTTGGTTTGCAATTAATTTGACAACCGCTTTTAAAATAAAAATAAAAAATAAAATAAATGAGAGTTAATTTCATTGGGCACCCCCCACACCCTTGATTCAATCCTCTGGTTTCTCCTGAACTTTTGAAATGCAAGACATGTTCATTCTGTGGTTGGAACACCAGCGGCTGATTCTGATTTATTTTTGGTTGGATGTCAACACAGCTGATGTTGGCATGATTTGTCATGCATTAAGATCGGCCAGGAAAATGGGGGGGGGGGGAGAAAGAAACCCATAATCTTTCCTGAAAATTGCATGTAGCCAGGTGCTAGAGGGCATGTGAGAGAGGGTGGGTTGCTGCGCCTTCCAAAGCTCATATAAGCAAGTGCTAAATATGGTAGAAGATAAAAGAAAATCATCAAACCTCCTCTCCAAAATGTAAGGGGAAAAATGACAAGCTCCAGAATCCGCCAAGAATCTTAATAAATCCATGTTCTGGTAGATTAAAAAGGAAAGGCACAGGAGGTTCAAAGCCATGAGGCCATTCTACAGTATAGGGCTCAAGCTAGAGTTAATAAAATCTGATTATTATTTTTTTGCACTGACCTGCCTTGATATTGCCAGGAAAGGTGGCATTCTTCCTAGTACTGCCAGAATGAATGCCCTCTAACATTTGCCAGAGGAAATAAGTACTATAAGGTGAGGTACATAGGGATGGAAATAAGAAGATAAAAAGAGCCTGCTGGATCCTGTCAGGTGTGCGTGCAGGAGCCTGGCCCTGTGACCAATGGGACTGGGGTCTTCCTAAGTTTGTTCTGAAGAGGCAAGGCGTGGCCACACAAGTGAGGCCGATTGGTAACTCACAGCACCTGGTGGCAAGAGCTGGGAAGGGATATAAGGTCAGCATTTCCCTTTGGCTCTTTGCCACAGCAACACGTTCCCTGCCTTGTTGTGTTTGGCTTCTTGCTTCCTGATCCTTGAACCTCAGCTTCTTGACTCCCTGCTTCTTGATCCTCGGACCCCTGACTTCGTGACTCCTTGCTTCTTGACCCTCAGACCCTTGGCTTATTGACTCTGGCTTCTGGACCCCGTTCCTGCTCCCACCCCACCATCTTGCCCCCAGTCCTGACGTCCCGTGACGGGACTTCGAGCGCCCGTGACAGATCAGGATCAGGCCAATGGCCTGATCTAGTACAACATCCTTTTTTCTCACAGTGGCCAACCAGAGGCCTGTGGGAAAGCTGCAAACAGGAGCCAAGCACAAGAGCCCTCTCCCCTCCTGTGGCTTCCAACAACTGATCTTCAGAAGAATGTGGCTTTTGCAAGCACTCCATTGCCATCATGGCTAGTAGACCACCAATAGCCTTCTCCTAAATCAGTCCAAGGAGGTGGCCATCACTGCCTCCTGTGGAAGCAAGTGCCATTGTTTCACTAGGCACTGCGTGGCAGAACCTCTCAATTTTGTTTCTGTCTGTTTCTTGTTTTTCCAGCCCCAGTTCAGCTCTCCAGATTTCTGCATCAGTTCGTGAAATATTCCATGAAAATTTGTGAGCATCTTAGTTCTCCTGACTAAACATCAGGAAGAAGTTTGGGCTGGTGGATGGAGCTGCTCAACAGTGGAAGAGACTCCCTCAGAAGGTTGTGGACTCTCCTGGCTTGGAGGTTTTGAAGCAGAGCTTGGGTGGCCACCTGCCATGGAGGCTTCAGCTGAGATTCCTGCATTGCAGGGGGTAGGTGACCCTCGTGGTCCCTTCCAGCTCTATGATTCTACAGTTGATCTTAGCCCAAAGGCCGAGAAGCAATTTTTTTCATCAGTGAAACCAAAAGATACCTCAGTTCCAAAATCCCATATATAACCAAGCTAAAGGTAATAGGAACCCTGACCATTAGGTCCAGTCACGCACGACTCTGAGGTTGCGGCGCTCATCTCGCTTTATTGGCCAAGGGAGCCGGCGTACAGCTTCCGGGTCATGTGGCCAGCATGACTAAGCCGCTTCTGGCGAACCAGAGCAGCACACAGAAATGCCGTTTACCTTCCCACCAGAGCCGTACCTATTGATCTACTTGCACTTTGACGTGCTTTCAAACTGCTAGGTTGGCAGGAGCAGGGACCGAGCAACGGGAGCTCACCCTGTCGCGGAGATTTGAACCGCCGACCTTCTGATCGGCAAGTCCTAGGCTGTGTGGTTTACCTAGAAATACCAAAATAGCGAAGGGCCTTCACTTTGGCCTGATGCCAGGCCCTCCCCTCAGCTATCCAGGAAGGCCGTTTTAGGAAGGTATCGTACGAGGAGAGGAAATGCCCCTGTGGCTCAGGGCAACTAGAAACTGCTGAACATGTCTTCTTCCACTGCCAATATTATACAGACATACTAGTCAGGTTCATCCTGCCAATACTACACAAATGCCCTGGACGGACAGAGCAACTCTATACCTTCTTGCTGCTTGAAGATGCAAACCCAGACATAACAAACTTCAGCAGCCATATTTTGTGCTGCTGTGACGGTCATTCACTGAAGAATAGTTTGGGTCATGCACCAGACCTAAACTGAAGGCTCAAGCTCAAGAACTGTGCCCTCTGCTGCAGCCTCGCTTCTATATTTACTTTTGCAACAGCTTGCTCTTAACCCTCTAGCTGATTTTAAGTTTCCCTCATGCATCCCTCCTTCTATGAGTCACTCCTCTTACCCGTTTTATGTCCTAAATTACTACGTGTTTCTATCATCATCTTTATTACGGTCACAGACCAGCCGGTCTGTGAACGTAATAAAGATGATGATGATGATTCTATGATTCTTTGATATGTTAATGGATTGAAAATAATTAAAGCAACTGGAGATAAAACTGCACCAGCAGAATAAAGCAAGATACCAATGCAATAAGTAGTGGATATATACAAGGTGTGACCGGAAAGTTCTGTGAATGTTCACAGAAATTGGACAGCGAGAAATATTTGAACACATATACCTTGCAGGCCTTTAAAGGAGGCCCCCTCTGATACAATGCACTGTGGACAACGTTTGTAGAACTGTTGGAAACTTCTGAGAAGTCCTCTTTTCATATTGCTTTCAGTTCCCTTGTCACAGCAGCTTGGACATGCGAAATGTTGGAAAATCTGTGCCCTTTCAGTGCAAATTTCAGTTTTGGAAAAAGAAAGAAATCCGGTGGGGCCAGATCGGATGAATGTGGAAGGTGGGACAACTCAGTAACCTCAGTAACGATTTTGCGTGGAATATGCAATTCTTCCGCCATCATTCGGTCGGACAAATGCCGATCCTGCATCAATAACTCACAAATTCTGTCGACATTTGCCACCATTCTGCTCGTCGATGATCTGCCAGAGCGAAGGTCATCTTTGATGGTTTGCCGCCCTTCATGGAAATGCTTAAACCACTCATACACTGTCTTTCGAGTTACAGATTCATCTCCGTACACATGTGTGAGCATTTTGTGGGTTTCCAATGCTGGTTGTTTGTTCGAATATTTCCCGCTGTCCGATTTCTGTGACCATTCACCAAACTTTCTGGTCACATCTTATACATTCCACTGCTTATATTCAGGCTTATGAAGGACCACATGCAAAATAAACCCAGACTGGAAAAAGACTGATCCATCCATCCCTCTCTCTAGATCAGCGGTTCTCAACCTGTGGGTCACCAGATGTTGTTGGACTACAACTCCCATCATCCCTGAGCTCTGGCCTTGCTAACTAGGGGTGATGGGAGTTGTAGTCCAACAACATCTGGGGACCCACAGGTTGAGATAGGCTGCTCTAGATCCTTAGGCAGGGACTTTCACAGCCATGGCTGGGGACTCCAGGAATTGAACCTGCGATCTTCAGCATGCAAAGCAGATGTTCTACCACTGAGCTACAGCCCTATCCAGATTAGCACTTGTGCATCTGATGCATAGTCAAGTTAAAAATGACATCTTCCACGACCCATTTAGGTAGCTGTGTCCATAGGTTCAAAAGCTGTGACTCTTGTTTCCTAAAGAAATCCATTGGTTTCAGGGTTTTGATTTTTTAATCATAATCATAATCACAAAGCATAATGGCCCTGACTGTTTTTGTTGGACTGCAAAGCTGTAGATAAATGCCTCATAAATCAAGGGCTGGCAGCTTGACTTTCGGGGGTTTATTAATTCCCGTGCTATTTACCTCTTTGCATGTGGCATAGCAAAAGCAATTTGAACTTCAGTATACCAGTCTTCTGCACCACTTGATCATTTTGTGTTTGGCTTGGTTGAACAAATGCCTCCAAAGGAAGACAATGGAATGGCGGAGGGTCTTTTAGTTGGAGACTGCTGAGTCACTAGAAAGTGCAGCCATAGCTCAAAACGGTCATTTTTCTGGAGCACTGAATTGGAAACATGGATCTCTGCCACGAACCTTAAGGTACCATGTTTCCTCCATATTAAAGCCTCTTCCATCATAAAAGCACAGGATGTATTACAGCAGCTATTCGTAAGCAAGGTGAAGGTTCAAAAATAAGATCAACTTTTTTGAGGGGGGGATGTTGTGGTTAGGTGCCAAACTAGCTCCCAGAGAGAATCAGGTTCACATCCCCATTCAGCTACAAAACTTGCCTAGCGTACCTCACAGGGCTGTGGTGAAGATAAATTAGGTGAGAGTGAGGGATCATGTACTCTGCTTTGGCAGAAAGTACTTCCAGACCCTCCAAGTTTCTCTATTTTAGAGCGACAGTCCTTGTTTTACAGAAGCCATCCCAGTTTCTGATTTGATCCCAGAATATAGGATTGTTACAGGTACTGTTGCTTTACTCCCAGCAAAAGTGTGCTTAAATGAGACTAACTGAGCAGGAATCCTTTAAGCCCTCGCTTTCAAATGTGTTTCCACCTGGCAACTCAGTCAGGCTGGGGAAATGTGGAAAAGACCTTTCCTAAAAATCCTGCACCAGTTGCCCCCCCCCCCTTTCCTAGAAACATCAAAGTAAGAGATTTCTTGCCTCTCCCAAGCTTTTTACCTGTACCATTTCCTGGTCAAGTTTCTACTCATTCTGAAACAGCTGCCTTGTCTAACCACAGCTATGGAAATTGCACATAACATAAATAGTTGAGCTCCATATACCGCAGCAAAAAGAGAGAGAGGAAATTGAATTCCTCTAGTGTTTTTGTTTATTGTAATAGTTCACAGTTGCTCTGACATTGTCCGGGCATGTGGCTCTATTTGTAAGACACTGGGAGGTCGCCATTTGTTCTTTCATTAAAGACAGAAAAAAATACGACCTTTTCCTCCATTGCGGCTGCATGAACCATGTTTTGTTTGTTTATTTTTAATTTATGAATATGTTTTTCAGATTAACAGTCTAAAAAACCATTTTTAATAGCGAGATTTCTGAGAGTGCAATGTACATCGAGCAAAAAAAGATTTTTTTAGGGAAATGGTATAGGCAGAACATTTTTATATCAATAGCTGCTGAAGACTAATGCTTACTAGCGTTTAGAAATCAGCAGTACCAGATGACCCCACTCAGCTAGGCTAGATTTTTTTCTTCAGTTCTCCAACCAATAAATTTGTACAGCTAGTTGAGCTGCTACCTGGGACTCAGTTACATTAGTAAAGAAAAAGCATTTTGTATGCGTTATAACATTGTGACACCAGATGGCGCTGTGGAGTCCCATCTCTCACCAACGTGTTTTCCCAACTAGAGGTTTACAACACTTTTTTCCTGAAACACTTTTTTGATGTGTTTAGATCCAGCCCTGGTGTGAGAATGAGCCTTCCACCATGGCTCTGTAACAACTCTTTAAGAAGGATGTTTGAGAATCCGCCACAGCTGAAAACAGAGACCACTTCTTAAACTGGCACATGCACCTCCATATTCTACAGCCTGAAAACAAAAAAAGTATCCACCTTAATGCTATAATAACGTAAAGCATATTCAGTAAGGATTATTGGTGATGGATGGATGTTTGTAAATTCAAAGCCTGTTCTCAGACGGAGCCATCTGACCCTTTGCCTGAGGCAAGATCAACAACGCTTAATCCATGCCCTCAGCTAGACTTCAGCTCTTTGGCCTTCCTCAAAGCCTCTGTCCTTTCTTCCTTCTTCGGAAGAATTGCAATAAAGTACACAAAAAGCAAGAGAAGGGAATGAACTAGACAAAGGAGGAATCAACCAGTAGAACCAGCACAAAAGTCCAGGCTTCCAGAACTGGATACATTTTCAGATAAACCCACAGGTGTGAAGAATTGTTCTCCCTCCCCCCCCTCTCTCTCCTTTCCCCCCTTTTATTGAATGTGAGCAAACTCTGATCTAAAACTATGTTAAGCACAATTTCCCTTAAATTTCAGGGTGACTTTCAGATGTGTCCATTTCAAAGTCACTCTCTGAGACTTATGGGTGCAAAGAGGGAAATAAATTTGTTTTTAAAAATAAACAAACAGGTTGGCCACATGTCCTGCTTTGTGATAGACAGTCTGTGTTTGAAGGGTTGTGAGGTCCAAATCTGGTTTAAAAGGTTTAAAAGAGAAGGAAAACGGGACAGCCGAGAACTTGAAGTTGCTCATCGACAGACTGAGCAGGCTCACAGCTCACCTGTTCACAGTCTCCCCCACAATGTATTACATTTCTGTTTTACTGACTTTTTTGCAGTGGTTTTGCTCCTTAAGGTTTTAATGTTTTTGTTATTTGTATGGTGGATAGTAAGAACAGGAGGAGCAGCAGCAACACTTAAAAGTAGAGCCACTTTACTGTTGCGGTAGAAGAGACGGGTGATTTTAAGAGTGCATTGTACTGTCACCTATACTGTTAATTCTATTACATGTGGCTTCCTGTCAATGGAATGCTCTCCCCAGTGAGGTCCACCTGATGCCTTCACTGCCATCCTTTTGGTGTCAGGTGTATACTTACCTTTTCTTCCAGGGTTCTGATAGACTGGTGTTGTTTTGTTACCATTGTGTTGCCAAAGCTTCCGGTGGAATGTTTTGTTTTGTTTTGATGGTATAATGTACCTATATTAAAGTGTTCAAGTGTGTTGTAAGTCATTTGGAGACCTTTGGGTAACAAGGGACTAACAAGTCTAATGATAAGAATGACAACAGCAACTCTGCTGATTGCATCTTAATTAGTACTGTGCCCAATTCTGGGGCCATATGATGAGCGAAGAATGAAAAATGCCCTTAACCAGCATTCTTTTAGTGGTCATGAACTGAAAGATTTTTCTCCATGGCTGCTTCCATCAAGAATAAAAGCTTCGATGTTCATATTAAACTTGTTTACTTAAACCAGCTGAGTGTTGATCTTGGGATCAATTTGTTTAATAAATGGGTCATAATGAAATGGCCAGACATAAATAAGTCTTCTGATTAGGTGCTATTCATTCTGTACACAACTGTATCCAGAATAATTCTTGTAACTGCAAGATCCTTTCTAAATTAAATTTTCCTGACTGCCTTCTGAGCTGTCTGCACCCAATGGTAAAAATCAAAGTGGCTTCTAATGGTTTTAGGAAATTGGTCGTTCTCCTAAGGCGGCTTCCTTTAATATCCCAACAGACACTGAATCAAATAGTCATCTGATGATTTGTTGGCCTATTTTAGGATATGAGCTATTTCGGTCATTTGTGACTTTTACAGGGGTAATTCTTGTGTGTTCTGTGGAGAGGGGAAAATAAAAGCCTTTGAGATCCAGGAGACAACAGAAAACTTTCCATGACTTCAAGCTTGTACAGCTGCAGCCCCCAAGGATCTTCAGATCCATAAAGATATTGCAAAAGAAAAACTGTGCAGATTCTTTTTGAACCAATACCAGTATTAATGGACTGAAGCCACATGAGGTCACTTACGTTGCTGAAGGTCTGGGTCTGGTCAGTGCCTGTATGGGAGACCATCTGGGAAGCAGATCACTTTAGACTCCATGAATGTAAGAAAAACTTTTCTGGCAGTTATGCCACAAATCAGTCTGAGACCATATGTTTCTTGTGCATGCTACATCCAGTACATGCATAGCCTTGGCATGGTTCAGCTTCTACTCTGCTGTGCGAAGAAGAATCAGCCAGTCGGGGAAACATCAGAGAAACAGGCCAGGCAGGAATGCAAGTTCTAAGTGGACTACGTATCCCAAGGTGTGCCAATTAGTTTGTAGAGCTGTGACCATCAGGATTCTCATTGTTGCCAAGGGGCCCTGATGACCACTGAATTCTTCATGCATTTCATCCATAATGTTGCTTCCTCTTTATCTGCCCACTCCAATCATGCAAGCTGTGACAAGAGGAAGTGATGGAAGAGCACCTCTTTGCTTCCCTTTCTTCTGGGTGTGTGTGCAAGCTGAGCAATGGTGGTAAGGAGAAGCATGGCCAGCTTGGGAAACTATACGGCACTGGAAGGAGCACCGAGTTCTGTGGTGGGCAAAGCCATGCATTAGGCCAGGGGCGGAGAACCTGTGGCCCTCCAGATGTTGTTGGACCCCAGCTCCCATCAGCCCTGGGCAATATGGCCAATGGCCAGGGATATTGGAAGTTTTAGCCCAGCAATATCCAGAGGTCTACAAGTTCCTCATCCCTGCTGTGGACCATATGTGGTTTTCCCTCAAATTGCTAGGGTTCTTGCTAGTTCCACACAGTGGGTAGCAAGCTATTGCCCAAACATTTCATTCTGGGATGTATAGAATTAAAGGCTGAGGTGGGCCACAATCCAGGTCTCCCTGTCTCTGCTCCAATGCCCTAGTGACTGGGCCAGAGTAGGATTTTTGTAAAATGTTCCGCGATTGGTGAGAGCATTTGCTCAAAGCCACTTACGATCCTCTTTAGCAGAGTGCACACACAGGCCATTGATGGCCAACTCCTGCTTGTTCCGCAGCCGCCTCTGTACCCAAGTAAATATTTATCTTGGCATTTGCCCCATTTGTTTACCAACCATTCACCAGCTGGAGAGCTTGGGGGAAATTAATTGGGTTACATAAAGATGCTGTTTATTATTTGACAGCCTTCTTCGGACTGACCCTTGTAGATGGCGGCTTTGAAAACATTGCCAGATGAAAACACACATGATCTTCCAGGGGAGAGTTAGTTTAGAGAGCAAATGCATATGGGAAACATAAGAAGCCTTGTGTGTGCATCTGTGAGCTGCACTGAGCCAGAGTGTCTCCTCAAAGGAGCATGCGCCAACTGTTAATACATATGTTTCAAGATATTACCTCAAATGCACATTGTCAAATGACAAACCAAACTTATATCCCAGTGCTTTCATCTTTATTTAGAGTGTGATCCTATGCTTGTTGACTCGGAAGGCTGCTTCAATGTGTTCAATGGGATTTACTCCAAGGTAAATTAGTTAAATGGACCTACCTTGGGCTACATTTACACCGTACATTTAAAGCACTATGATGCTACTATAAGCAGTCATGGCTTCCCCCAAAGACTTCTGGGAGCTGTAGTTTGTTAAGGGCTGAACACAGCTGGTCTCACTTTTGTGTAAACAAGCATAGGCTTGCACTGTTAGCGTTGAATGAAACTCTGTTATTCACTTACATTGGTGGATGGGGGGCAATAAGGAGGACTAGAATGAACCCATTTCTACATATTTATATGACAGTGGTACTGCTGTTGTGATTCACTTTGCATCATGCTGTGACCCAGTACAGTGGTACCTCGGGTTACAGTCGCTTCAGGTCACAGACGTTTCAGGTTACAGACTCCGCTAACCCGGAAGTAGTACCTCGGGTTAAGAACTTTGCTTCAGGATGAGAACAGAAATCGTGCGGCGGCAGCGGGAGGCCCCATTAGCTAAAGTGGTACCTCAGGTTAAGAACAGTTTCAGGTTAAGAACGGACCTCCAGAATGAATTAAGTTCTTAACCCGATGTACCACTGTACTGGGTCCTCCTGACTCACCAGCAGAAGACCAGTGAGCTAGACAATCATCTGGATTTCCTTTTTCACATAGGACTCAATAGCCTACAAGGCCTCATCTATGATTTAAAGAGGCTTCATTTTTGTTTATTTAATTTTCCTGCACTTGTAGTCAAGCAACTGGTCAAATGAAGGTCAGCATCCTCCACACGAAGTCAGAAATTTCACTACGGTTTCCATATGCCTCTCCTCTGGTTCCCATGAAACCATCAGAAAGTTAAACCATTTGGTTTCCTTCTTCTATCCCTGGGCAAAGAAAAGAAAAAGGGTTTCAGACTAGCTCTTTCTCTCCTGTCACGTGGTTAGTCACAATCCAATGAGAACTGACATTCCACACTGAGATGCCACCCTGGTTTCTGACAGGATCCAAACAGCTCTCTTGCTTAAAGGCTGGTAGCGTCAGAGTGCCCCATGAAGGGGATCCTTTTGGACAGCCTGATTCTGTGTTAGTCCTGTTCTTAACGAAAAGCAAAAAGTCAGAAACAATCTGATTCTGCCTGATTTTTTTAAAGAAACCTCTCTATTGTCAAGTTCTTTTTCTTGTTAATTATCTCTTGGAGGCTGAGCAATTATTTACACAGAAAAGCAAGTTTCAGCCAAACAACCCCCACTCTCCTCCCCTGTCCCACTTTATTATCAACATCCTCTTTGTGTTGCTTTCTTTTGTACTTTCTCCCCCAGCCCTCTGCACCTTCTGTCTTGTCTCTTAGTTATGCGTTACTTTCTAAAAGCCAACATCAATATTTCTCTCTGCAGACATTCACAATTAGGGGATTTTTATAGCCGAGCGGGGGGGGGGGCATCGGCAATTCAAGATATTGGGTTCTCTTTCTTCCCCTAAAGCTGCTTTGTGGGTTTGGAGGAAACTCCTTCGAAGCAGCTCTCCACACTTTGGGGTGCTTTGTAGGTTGTTGCTCTGTGCTTTTGTTGTTGTGCAAGTGGATCCTCATTAGTTTGTTTCTGCATGCTGAATCCCCGGCGGCTGCTTTGAAGACATGTTAATTATAGTAATAATTTCCAAGTCATTTACTAGTCGTTGCCAATTTTCTTACAGGAGGAGAGAGGGAAGCTAGGACTTGTCCAAACCACTCCGTCTTGAACAGAAATGCCTTGAGAGCTGGATATTTTTATTTTCTTGTAATTTATTTATTTGCTCCAGTGATAGTTGCCAGAAGTGATTTTTCCTCACTCTCAAGGCCTTTTCTAAGATGCTGCTTGATCCAAACTGTACTAATCATCTCCCCCTGCCTCCCCCCCACTCCCAATTTTGAGAACGGGGAATAAGGGAAATTAGCCATCAGCAGGAGTGTATGAAAGCTGTAAGTCCTGTTAGATGGAACATATTCATTTACTGCCGGCTAAATACATCATGATTATATGCAAGCTCACGGTCTCCGAATTCTAACCTCTGAGCTTGTGAACATAAGATGGCTCACTGTGGTTATTGGAACAAGAACTGCCTGTCTCAAAGGCCCGACTTGCTGAGGTGTAGGCGACTTTCTGTGTGGCACTCCGTTCCCACTAGGCTAGCGGAGCCAATTCTTGGTGAATCAAGCACATGGCCAAATGTCCTCAAAAGCAGACAAAGAGCTAGTTCTTTGCGTGACAGTTTGCATCGGATATTTGAGGGCACGTTCACTGCGAAAGGAATGGGAACGTTGTTCCCTTCAAAATTTACCAAAGGCTGAACTGGGCTGGCATATGATGATTTCACCAATTCATATCTCCAAATCTTTGCATTCGTGGTGAAAGTCACCACATATCTCTCCATTAAGGAGCAAAGTTATTGTTGTACTCATATGGGTATTAGTGGCCATCTGTCATGGATGCTTTAGTTGAAATTCCTCCATTGCAGGGGGCTGGACTAGATGACCCTCGGGGTCCCTTCCAACTCTACAATTCTGTGATTCTGCAATTCTATCATTCCACTGGGATACCTGCCTTTTGCTTGATCAGTTTGTTGTTTGCACCTATATACCTCCTTTCTGCCAAGGCAGATTATGAACTAATCTACACTGGTCAGTTATAACGTTAAAAATGTGTTATAAAAATGTGACACCAGAGGGTGCTGGAGAGCAGCAATCCATCATTGATGGAAATTGCATTGACAGCTATATGATGGGGGGGTTAGCGGGGGGGGGGTCATAGCGGTGTAAATTCAGGCTATAAATTAAAATACTAGAATAAAACAGATGCTACAAAATATTTCCAGGCCAACTTCAAGAGCCGATAACATAAGCCTGGTCTTCCTTGCTTCTATCTTCGCTCAGGTCTGACAGGTCTTAAGTAGGTCTAGAAATGGGGAAGGAGCTGTAGTAAACCATTTTTACTGTATGCTAATCCTTTCTAACCATGCCAGTTCTTGTACAGAAATCCACATCATGTGTATTCTATGGTGCATTCTTTTTCTTTCTTTTCTTAAAATATTGTATTGCTTTTTTGCATATAATAAATACAACTGATTTACAGAAGCCATCCCGTTTTCTGATTTGATCCTGGAATGTCCCGCTTTTCCTTAGGATGTCCCTATTTCCATTGAAGAAATGTTGGAGGGTATGGAGTCATGTGACCCCCGAGTCAAGGAGATAAGTAACTATGCAATCTTTAGAAAACTTCTGTATATGGACGTTTTTTAATGTTGAGTGTTTTATTATGCTTTTATCTATGTTGGAAGCCGCCTAGAGTGGCTGGGGCAACCCAGTCAGACTGGCTGGGTATAAACAATAAAATTGTTGTTATTATTATGGAACAAGATGTCCCTATTTTCACCTGAGAAATGTTGGAATGTATGTGAAAATAGCAGCTAGTGTGCCATTGCTTGGAAATAAAGCATAAAAGGCATAAAGCAGCTTCAAGTTGCAACCACTTAGAACAAGTGTATAACACATCTTAAAGTCTCTAGGCCAATACATCTCTCCAGATGTTTCCATGGGTCTGGGAAGGTTGCCTCAATTGATTATCACATCCCATATGGGAGATGAATGGATACCAGGTGTTGTGAAATGATAAAAGACTCATCTTACCTCTGGCTACCCTGACAGGTCAATTTCTCAGCCAGAGCAATGGAACACACCTGAGCGTACCACGAGTCTATTGGCAGGCCTGTTGCAGAGGGCCAACATTTCTAACCGAGCATCTCCCAGCAAAAATGTGGCCCTCCAGGCCTCGCTATGTGGCCCTCAAGATTCTCTCCAGGCCACACCTCCTCCCTATCTGCACCCCTGCTCCCCAAGCCATACTGCTCCCCAGCCCTGCTAGGCACCCTCCACAAGTGTTTTGCCTGACTGGAATGTGCCCTCAAACTCTTGACAATGCCTTCTGCTTGGTTGATTGGCGAACTGCGCCAAAACAAAGGTAAGATTTACATTGATTGCTCCACCCACTTTTAGCCCTGCCCCTGACAACTCTGTGTCCCCCAGGAAGGTTGCTAAGAAGAAAGCATTGCCCTCAGCCTTAAAAAAAAAAGATGGCGTTGGTACATGAGTCAAAGGCGGTTCCAGCCTAATCAAAGCCTTAGTGCAATATTTCCACAAGCCCATTTTCTCATTGTTAAGCACATATTTTTTGCTCCATGAGTGTAAAAAATAATGGAGAGAAGGGAGATGCTTTATTCCCAGTAACATCAGAAGGGTCTTCCCCCACCTAACATCTCCTTAGCATCTGAGCCTTCTGCTTTGATTGTTAACATGAGCTGCTTTAATTAATATCTTAAATATAATTAACTATGGGGGGTTCAGTAGCAAATTTATCACTACAATCAACCTTCGGGCTTTATTTTATCTATAATATCTGAGACAGGAACAATCATGTCAAGCACATGACGGCTTTTCTGAAAGCCCTCAAGGCAGAGTGAACTTTGAATGGTATTTCTATTTGCTGGAGTTCCCCGAGATTTCCAAGTGAGAAGATCCAGGGCTTCTTTCGGTTTGGCAACTTCTAGTTTCCACCAGCTGAAGCATCTCATTGGATCCAATAAACAATAACAGTCAGAACATTAATCCAATAGAAGGAGACAGAGCTTGAGAACTTCCCATGGGTGAGCAGGGAGGACATATTAGGGAGACAAGACTTTGATATTACACAGAGCTGGAACTTAATAGGATGGCTCTGTTTGATTTAGATTTACTACCCAAGCTGAAGATTTAAAGACCACCAGCAATACAGTCCTTACAATGGCATTGTGCAGAAAGTTATACTCTAGCATAACTCCCCGGACAGTGACATTATGTGGACACTGCAAAGTTTTTACATGTGATGTGATGCAAAAAATCGAATGTTTGCTTTTGAATTAAACAGGCATTGTGAGACAAGCTGGAAGCAAGAGCTCCCTCAGATGTAAACGATCCTCAGGGACATTATCTTGTTTTAGGAACAATTCTGGGCCTGTCTGACAGCTAAATAAACTCAAATATAACTAGTATTCAAAGCTCTGAGCTGTTCCAGTGAGCATGTAGACCTTCGTGAGGCATGGGAGAGTTCCCTGCTTGATCAGGATTGAAGTTAGACTCTAGTAGAAATGTGGGTTGCTAATTCTAATGTGTTGAAACGGATGAAGTGTTTTAAATGCGATTTATTGTGATTTATTGTTGCATTTTATGAATGATTTTCTTTTTTGCAAGATGGGATAGAATTTCAATAAAATAAATAATTTTGTCGGAATTCCCCAACATCTCTACAAAGAGCAAATACTTTCAAGTAAATGAAGGGAAAGCACAAGAAGTGACATGATCTGCCAGGGTTATCAGCACAATGGGACTCCCATTTATTTAATGAGACTTGTGTGGGGATGTTTCACCTGAAGAGAATCACACTTAGAAGTTTAGTGCAGTAAAACATTTGCCTGTAAATGAATGGGAATAGCTACTAGGTCTGTTGTGACCCCCTAATTGGCATGAATTTATAATTTCCTACAGCGTTCTATCAACACCTTATTTTTATTTTTATTTTACATCTATATCACTTGCATGGGCAAGCAACATCTAAATACATCTCTCTGGCATGCATTGTGACTTACCACCCTTGTAAAGGAGTACAGTGGTACCTCCGGTTAAGTACTTAATTCGTTCCGGAGGTCCGTACTTAACCTGAAACTGTTCTTAACCTGAAGCACCACTTTAGCTAATGGGGCCTCCTGCTGCTGCCGCACCGCCGGAGCACGATTTCTGTTCTCATCCTGAAGCAAAGTTCTTAACCTGAAGCACTATTTCTGGGTTAACAGAGTGTGTAACCTGAAGCGTATGTAACACTCCCAGCACAGTTTATTCTCTTGGAAAAGCCAAAATTGAGGCAGGTTTCCTAATCTTGCAGCAACAGGATGCAGATGTTGACTACTGAAGATATTAAGGTTAGTCTACTCCTGCAAGGCTCCTCCTATCTTCTGAGGTCTGCCAGGAAGGTGTGTGTAGAGACTTCACGATTGTGTTCGGAGAGGAGCTGAATTCACCAGGTACATTTCACAGAAAGTGACCAGATCTATCCATTTGCCCATAAAAAGGCAATATGCTGAGAGCAACATAACCCAAGCTCATACTGGCACTAAACCTATAATGAACCCTGTGTGTAATTGCATATCCACCTCCTGTTTATCCCAGCCTGTTCGGCAAAGCTTAGAAGCCTGCTGGGAGGAGCACAGAAGGAAGAAATGCCATGGTGCATCTGCAGCGGCACATCCAGATGCCTTCGTCTGCCCCAACTGCAACCCAACACGTCTCTCCCGTATCAGTCTCTAGATGGTTTGACTTACCCCTAAAGGCACATTCCTCCATTGTCTCCTGAGACAGATGGATGCCAGTCAGCTCATTTACTCCTGTTTTAAAACAGCTGCACTGGTTGGCAGCTCATTGTCGGGTCTAATTCAAGATACCCAGGTTGGTGTTTGATGATGTGTAGGGTGTTCAAAGCCCTAAATTACTTAGGCCCTAAACATCTGAAAGACTGCCTCCTTTCCAACCAGCCTCCTCTGGTGTTATGATAATCAGAGGAGGGGGCTTTCTCGGTGGTTTCACAAACTTTGCTGGGGACAGAGCCTTCTCTGGGGCAGCCCCTTAACAGTGGAACGCCCTCCCCACAGATGTGCCTCTAGCGTCATCATTGCCCAGTTTCTGCTACATGCTGAAGACACACCTCTTTACTCTAGCCTTTGACACATGAGAGGTTTTCTGATTCTAAATTGCTTTAACTTATTTTAATGTTGTCTTTTTAATAGCCGTAACAGAGTGAAGGAGATGGCGAAGCCACGGCAAGGAGGAAGAGACCATAGATGTGAAAAGGGAAGAGAGTGTCCATGGGAGAGGGAGACCAGAGTGGTGGTGAGTCCTTTGGTGTGGTACCTTCCCAATGACCCCCTAAAAACCTGACAGTGCTCCTGGTGCTCCAGGAGACAATCGCTTTCAGGAGACAGTGTGGTGTAGTTGTTAGATCGTGGGACTAGAACCAGGGAGACCCGGGTTCAAATCCCCACTCAGCCATGGTGCTCACTGGGTGGCCGTGAGCCAGCCACCACCTCTTATCCTAACCTCCCTCACAGGTTTGTTGTGAGGATAAAATGATGAGGAGCAGAACACCATCTTGAGCTCCTTTGAGGAAAGGTGAGGTATAAATGTAACAATAAATAAACAAAGCAAGGCCCAAAAGTCTCCAAAGAAATGATGAAGATTATGGCTACAGACTTCCCCGGTGTTTCTGCTTGGAGTACCAGATCGATCGCTGCCATCTTAGATATGAATTTTATTTTATTTTTAAGGGAAAAGGCCCTGGTATTTGCCCTATCATGGTGGGTGCTGAGACCAGGTATGCATTGTGTTGTGGCCACTGGCCTTAATTAAATTTAATGACAGCTTATTCAAACAACAACAGTTATAAAATCTGAGCAGTTTACACAAACTAGCATAAATAAAAAATACTGATAAAATCATTAAGCTTTCAAAACAAGTCAACGTCAATTACTCCAAAAATATAGATTAAAATCAACATTTTAAAAATAAAATAAAATGTATGGGTAGGTTTGCCAAAACATAAAAGTTTTTAGCAGGCATTAAAAAATAGAAGAAAGACACCATGCTTCCCATCAGCAAAAGAAAGATTTTACAGCCCTCATCTGATTAAAAAAATGCCAAATTTAACTTAAATAGCAGAATGGGCAGGATTTAAGAAGAGACAGCAGAGCATCTGAGAAGCATGCCAAGTATATGAACAGAAGGCACAACTTTATTTTCCCAACTCCCAAACTCATGAAGTTGCGAAGGCAATAAAACAAGGATTTTCGTGCATGAAATAAGAAAGAGTTCTGAGCATTAAGTGAAGAGAGTCTGGCAGCTGAAGTACATTAGCCCCGCTCTGCTAAAGATAACAGGAAAATTCACAACAGCGAAACACCAGGAAATGCGTAAGCAACTACAGTAATATGTGATTCACCGCATATTGCTGGAAATAATAATCTCTAGACCGCTGACATGCATGGTAGAGAAAACGGTCACATATATACCTAACCAACTCAGGTTTGAACCTAATAGTTACTTGTCCTTTCATTCATCTGGGACTCACTACCAGGAAAATGGAGGCAGGTGGATTGGTGCCCTGTCCCCAAATCAGATATCCTTATGTTTAACCTGGAACTTTATTTATTTGTTCGTTCGTAAATAAAGGTACTGCCCTAATATGGATTATGGAAGAAAGTTCCTCCATAAATACTGGACCTATTTATCTGCAAATTGAAGGGTTTAAATCACTCTAGAAAGGCTCCTAGTCCTTTCATCAAAAGGGGTCCTTTGACCAAAAGAGGGAAAGTTATAGGGATTTTTAGATTTCCCATTATAGTAAATCGGTTAACAGAGAGATGCATCAAAAGGAGTGCCATATGAACATTGCATCAGCACAACGATTTTTGCTTGGACAATGGGACATTTCCCCTTCCCTTTACCTTACAGCCCTCCTAAATATGCCTTACGGCTTCTCCCAGCCTTCCAAAACACATATAGGGTGGTATCTGTGTACATAAAAACCCTGGTTTGTACTACAAGAGTTCATGTATAAACTTAGTTGCTGCATCCCACTGTATGCACAGACAAGTTACAAAGTGGACCCATAAAGTAGCAGTGGTTTCAATAACAACAGCCACCCATGTACTTTGCCAGATACTCGGAGAGAGCAAGAGAAAGTTAATATTTGGCAGATTCCAGATGCAGCTGAATGCAAGCTAAAAATAAATTTTCTTTGTTTCTCTTCTTAATGGCCAGTCATTAAGGCAACTGTGCAAATGTAACATATTGTGAAGGTTCTCTTAAGAGCTGCTTTCATCCATCTTTATTATTTATTGGTTCAAGTCAGATGACACAACTGAGCTACTTTATAGTTGGAGGTGCGGCTGATGGGCTGTTTGCCCTATCTGACCTTGGAAAGGGCAAACGTAGTTTAAAGATGTTTATAAATGGTAAATTTCGTGGCAGAGAATGATGTGAAAATAAATCGAGCACACTCCTGAAATGATTAAAAGGAGGACATTGTATAAACAGGATGCTGCAGTGGGCAAGCTTCTGAAAAGTACGATACAACGCTGGAAGCCAGAGCGAGCCGTGAATCAATGTGTTCCACAAGCGGATCATTATAAAGGATTTCTGTCATTGCTCTTGCTGGAAACGGCATTCGTTTCGAGGGCAATGGCTGCAACGTTTAACAATGGATTACCTGTGGGATGTTGATGTTTAACATTATGGAGAAATGCGAGGTGAACTGGAATGCCTTTCGTAATTGAACAATGAAACAATTCATCACTCCCAAATGAACAAATTAAACAGCCAGGGCCCTACCTATCTGAGAGACCAATGCTTTCCATTCATGCTCCAATCTGTTAGGGGCTGCTTTGAAACTACTTACATTGTTTCATGCTTGTTTTTGTAAATGCTGAGAAGGACCTCCTGGTTTCGTCTTTGTCAATGACTTTCAGCACCTGATGCAAAAACGGCCATGTTGGTTTGATGCTGCCCTTTGTGTGCCATTTGCCTGCATTGCTATTTATTTATTTTACTTTTATTTATGCAATTTTAATAGCTTTTATACACACATCATACAGTTCCCATCTCTTTTCTCTATTCCTAAGACTTTCCATCTATCTGTGGCATTCCAGGGAAATCTTGGTCTGCTGCATATCCTGGTATTTCACCCATTATCATCTCAAGTCTTCCTTTTTCGATGTTATCTGCTGCTCATATGTTAATTCCTACTTGTATGTTAAATTGTATATTGTACCCTCTAAAATAATCTCCCAAACACCTCCACTCTTCTCTTAACTCATCATTATTCCTTAGTTTCACAGTCATAGTTACTAGTTGCCATTTAATGCTGTTGAATGTGGTGACACACATTTTTTGCCAATAAAATCATACACTGACACCTAGTTGAACTTGCAATGGGAAACCATGGTTTTCCACTGTGAGAATAAACTATAGCAAGCCACGGGCTCACAGGTTCTCCCAACCTTCTCCTCTTCCTCTGTGTTTACATTCTTCTTCCAGTACCTTATGATGTCCTAGCTCAGAAAACTGTGGTTTGTTTAAATTATAGACAGTGAGAACAAATCAGGGTTTCAGAATCTGGCTCCTTGACAAACCATAGCTGAAACAAGCTGCAAGTTCCTCAGTTTTGAGGGGTTCTGGTTTGTTCAAAACTGGAGATTAATGATTGCCATTTTCCCTTCTGACACAGGAAAGAAGAGATGTGGGGAGAGAAGAACATGGGAGCCAAGTTCACTCAGAATGATGTGACATATCTGAACTGGTCCAAAGGCTGTCCTGATGATGTCACAGACACTTGGAAACTCAGTCATGTGAGTTACTACAACCAATCAGATTGAATGGGACTGGAATTATAGAGAAGCACATTTGTTATCTACCATGGACCAAGACCTAATGGGAGGCTGCTCTTCCTGGAAGAGCATAATGGCATGGTAAAGGTTGGCTTGGCCCCATTCATTGGCCAAAGAAGGCACTATTGCTCTCCATTTGCACATAGAAAGAACACTCTATTCTCACAGCCAGTTGCCCTGGAGGTATGGAAGTAAGGGGAAAGGACCCTGACCCTGGCTATTGGCCAAAAGGGTCACTAATGCAAGCAAGGAGACCAGCAAGGTCTTTTGTGTTTTATTCAGTTTGTACCTTGTATACCATGCAATGAAGTGGTCTATACAATTTGTTAAATAAATGCATAGCTTCATAAGTGGTTGCTGTTTTGCTTATCCTCCATATCTATAGTCCACTGTTCCTCAGAAGGGAAAGCTATCCAGCTGGTGTCTCATTTTATCCTAACATAAATCCTGTGTGGTAGGTCAGTCTGAGATAGACTGAATAGCCTTGGTCCAAATAATTGTTCCATGAGCATCAGTATGAAGTCCTGTATTCTAGCTGCCACACCAAAGTAGAAAAATCAGCATCTCAGTTAACTGGTAACAGGGGCAAATGCTGCCAAAATAGTCCCCCCCTTCATTATATCTGTCCAAAGACATCCATAAAAATTTAAGTTCATGCCAGCATAGAGCACATTATGGTTACAGTCTCAAGATAATATGGATGCCTTAAGTACTCACAAAGTCTTTCTTTGCCACCTCTGCATTTAAGAAACACATGGCAGCTGTTAATGCCTCTGCTGTACTTCTAATAGACTAAGCGTCTCATCGACAATGTTTTTCCAGCTACGTGAAAACAGATCTACATCATACATAGCTGTGAAGTCTGGACAAAGATTGCGCTGCGATGCCAAATGTTCTCTGTTGTCCTCGGGGCATTGGAGTTCTTTATTTTTGGTCAGGCAGGCAATGGCTATCAATTAAAACTAAAATGAAATAAAAAACCGGATTCATCTCTAGAATTTAGATCTTACTTTCTAATCCAAACCTGGTTCCTGTTATTACTAGCCCCCTGTGACTATTAGAGAGAGTCTTCCCAACCCAATGTTCCTGATATTTCCTTAATGGCATGGAGTCTGGAGTGCAGCTAACGAAAAGCATATTACCAAAATTTGAATGTGCATAATGGAAAACATTTCACTGGGCTTTCTCCAGAGAATGATGTATTGTGGCCACACCCTCCTCGGTGAGCGTGGAGAGCTTATCTCTCAAAGGAAAGCAAAATTATATTTAGTCCATTACAGAGATCTTTAACGGGGAAGGGAAGGTTTTTTAGAAACACCACACACACACACACACACACATTGCCATGCTGTTACTGACCCTTATCTTTACTGTGTATGGGATAAAAATTCATGAGCAGATGTCTCACTTTGCCATTGTAAGCACAACCTTAAAGAGGTTAAAAGCAGAAAAAAGGGGCTCTTAGTGCATAGACATTTTGGAAACAGATGTTTGGTGTCTAGTATGTGATTTCTATTCATACCCCCCTTCCTTTTGAATGTGTGCATGTGTGCTAAGTAGAGATTGTGAATTGTATTCATATCACTTTAAACAGTCACTGCTCCCACCCACCCCCCAAAGAATTCTGGGAACTGTAGTTTGTTAAGGGTGCTGAGAGTTCTACAACTCCAGAGCTACAATTCTCAGAGGTTTAAAAGTCAAACCCTCTTCCCAGAGAACTCTGGGAATTGTAGCTCTGTGAAGGGAACAGGGGTTTACACTCACCACCCTTAACAAACTACAGTTCTCAGGATTCCTTGGAGGAAGCCATGGTAGTTTAAAGTTGTATAATTCTGCTTTCAATTTATAGTGCAGGTGTGACATGTTTTTTGTTTTTTTTTTAGAAATGCAGCAGGAACTGTCTCTAACTCCACGGGAAGTGCAAATGGGAGCTGTTGGCTATTGAGAGTCACTGCAGTTACTTTAGAATTATTAGTTTGTTTACTGGGTAACTGTGCCATGCAATTATACTCCTGCTTTGCTTTCAGCGTGGAATTAAGTTTCAGACTGCCCTTAGACAGGAGCTTTAAAAATCAATCATACAAGAATCTGGGTTACTGTGAATTGCCAACACAATAACAGTCCCTTCATCTCTTCACATGGTGTGACTATGAAGGAGCTCCACTCCTCTCACATTCAACTTCTCTGTACGTGGGATATGGCTTAGCAAAACCTTGCCCTTTTGCCCTCCAGATGTTTGGACCACAATTCCTATCAGCCCCAGCTACCATGGTCAATAGGCAGGGATGATGGGAGTTGTAGTACAGAATACCTGGAGAGCAGCAGGTTGGGGAAGAATTGTAGAGCTGGAAGGGACCTCGAGGGTCATCTAGTCCAACCCCCTGCAATGTAGAAATCTCATCCATGACAGATGGCCATCCAACCTCCGCTTAAAAACCTCCAAGGAAGGAGAAATCACCACTGTCAACCAGCTCTTACTGTCTGAAACTTGTTCCTAACGTTTGCGTGGAATTTCCTTTCTTGTAATTTGAAGTCATTGATTCGAGTCCTACCCTCCAGAGCAGGAGAGAACAAGCTCGCTCCATCTGCTGTGTGACAGCCCTTCAGATATTTGAAGATGGCTATCATATCTCCTCTCAATCTCCTCTTTTCCTGGCTAAGCATACCAAGCTCCTTCAACTGTTCCTCATAAGGCTTAGTTTCCAGACCCCTGAATATCTTGGTTTCCCTCCTCTGCACAAACTGAATAACACTTAACCCAATACAGAACAGATCCTTGGAGGACCCCATGTCTTACTTCTCTGCACTGAGAGATCTGCTTGTTTTACCTATGTTGTTTAGCCAGCAACTGATTCATACAATAACCCACCCTCCTATCCCATGACTGCTAAGTTTGCTCAAAAGCCTCTGTCAAAAGTTTACCTATAACAGTTGTGCTTATTTGAAGAATTTGAACGGAGACAGCTTTTCTCACTACTGCCATGCTTCAATTCAGCAATCTGCACCCTGGTGATATTCTGGCCTCCACACAATATAAAGTATGGAAGATATGGCCTGGATCCAACTGCAGTCAAGGGCAACTGATGGCAGCCAGTGGCCTTGGTAGCTGGTCCCTGTTTGTATCTATTTAGTTCAGTGGGGCTCACATCAGAATGAATATGGATGGGATATCAGATCCATGCAACTGTCTTCTACTGCCTCTGGTTACTTTGGGAGCAAGACATTGGAATTTAGCGGCAAATAATTGTTCGGAACTCCCAGTGAGTAAGCAGGCAAGAAATGCATTTCTGACTTCAGAGGTACCTGGATGGGTGGTTTTTCAAAATAATAATAATTTAAAAAGTTCACTAAAGGGAGTAGGAGAAATCCTTAGGACAAAAGGATATGATGGATGATAGCCCTGTGGCTTAAATTGCCATTCCAAAACCATATTTTGTAGCAAGCGCACAATCCAAAAAAACCACCCACTCAGACTCTGATCTTGCTAGATGAAGTTGCATTAAACAGTAATGCCTTTTTCCTTTAGTAATTGTTTTTATGGTCAGTTGGGTTGCCAGTTTATTAAAGAACAGTTCTTTTATTTCCATTTTGGAATTACCCGGGCGTTTTATAAATGATGCAGTCATGACTGTTCCTGGCTTTAACATGGCTTCATTTTGCTTGAGTAATAATAATGAACTGCTAGATTTTAGCAGTACGTGGGCTGCTTGCAGATAATCGACAGGCCTTCCTGCAAGCATATCTTTCTTACGCTTGGTGGCCCGTCTGTCTCTGCACCTTCTATAATGAAATGTGCCCTAGAGGTGTTTAACAGTCCTGGTATTCTCCTCCCAGAGGACCACATGAATCCAACAAAGGAGGCAGGACAGAGTGAACGCAGGTGACCTCCCTGGGGCACAAACCTGGGCAGTGCATATGGAGGTCCTGGGCTGCCCAGATGATGACCCCACTTTTGGCCCTGCTGATGTGCTCCAAAGGAAAACAGAGCAATTTGTTTGTCACCAGCTTGGCTGCAGGAGTTTCTGGAAGGAGGCATACAAGGCACCAGCCTATTGCCTTAGGGACTCCACTCTGGATTTGTATAGGGTTTACTCCTTGGCCTTTTCTTATCCCAAAGATATCCTGCAAGGCAGCGGAGGTTTAGGATCAGAGTTTCCCTTCTCCTAGATGGGCCACCTTCCCAGGTTGAGGAGCCCCATCTGGCCCTTATTTCCCTCTACATCTCATGCAGAAACCACCTTCTTGACCATGGGTAGGCAAACTAAGGCCTGGGGGCTGGATCCAGCCCAATAGCCTTCTAAAACTGGCCTGTGGACAGTCTGGGAATCAGCGTGTTTTTAAATCAGCATCCTTTTATTTAAAATATATCTCTGGGTTATTTGTGGGGCCCGCCTGGTGTTTTTACATGAGTAGAATGGGTGCTTGTATTTAAAATGCATCTCTGGGTCATTTGTGGGGCATAGGAATTCATTCCCCCCACCTTCAAAATATAGTCTGGCTCCCCACAAGGTCTGAGTGACAGTGGACCAGCCCCCTGATGAAAAAGTTTGCTGACCCCTATTCTTGACCATTAAACCCACTATTGTCTCATTTGCTCAATCTGCCTTGCAGGTTCACATGCAGGAAAAGTCCTTTACTCACTGAGTCCCATCAGCTACTCTCCTCTAGTTTAGCCAGCCAGACAAAGCTTTTCTTGGGATGTGGCCAATGTTGCATGCTGACAGCTTCTAGGAGCCACAGGTGAGAGTTGAGTGCAAGTAGGGGGACCAGTGGTGAATGAAGTGATGCTATTTGTCTGGGATCCCTCTAGAATGGCTGGAGGCAGTTTTGAGGAGAGTCCCTGGAAGGCAACCCGTGACAGCGACAAGTAGGTAAAGGTTCAACCAAAGCCTCAGAGTTTCAGCCTCCTCCCCAGGTCTTCAGCCTGACCTGGCCTGTGAACGCAATAGGACTACAGTAGACTGTACCACTTCTGGTTGCACTTGGCTCCCATGAAACCTCCCTTCCCATTAGGAGGAATTGTTCTAGTCCATTGTGTTTTCTAGATGCAATGTGTTATGTAACTGAGGATTCATAAATGGGATTCCTCACCTCTAAGTTGACGTGCTACAGCTCCTTTGTACCAACTCTTTCACATCATGTGCTAATTCCTAGGCAGAATGCTGTCTTCTGAGCGGATGGATCACCATTGCATACCAGGAGGGAGATTGAGAGAAACAAGGTGGTAGAGAGGTCAGCACAGTGCACACACACCAGCAGGAGTGTTGGATAGGCTCCGCAGCCGCATTTGCACTGTGGCAACCTCTCTGCCATCTCACCCTTCTCCCAGGAAGCAACAGCAGCCCTTCTGCCGGTACACAAGTCTTGTGGCTCAGCTCCACCCAGTGAGCCATTTCTGTTCCTAGGCCTCAGGCTGGGAAAGAAGCAGCTCAGTTTTCACCTGAATTTTATTGTCCCTCTCTTCACAGTGAAGCTTGGTGTGATTTCGCATGCAGTCAGCCAAGCAAACCTCCCTGTGCATTTCTTGCTTTGCAGTGCTTCCACCTGCTACTATCAGACTTGCTAGTCTCTCCTTTGCCAAGCCAGGAGACAGGCACGAGCAATATGAGGCAACTCCCAATTTGTCAATAGCCACTCCCAGCCACTAGATAAGGTTTGCGACAGTCAAGATGAAAGAGATTAAGGACCTTGTAAATTCACAGAGGAACCTTGAACATTGCCTGGTAGTGTGTGGGCAGCCATTGTAGTTTTTTGAACACTGCAGTTATGTGCTGGTGATAGTTTGCCCCTAGCAACAGATTCTTTTGACCTTTTCTGTCCTGTGAAAAGGACCACCTAGTTGATCCCCACCCCCCAATAAGCCTTCAAAGAAGCTTTGAGATGAAATAGTGTCGAATTCTGGTGTTATGAGTGTGGGTTTCCTTCTCCTACCCCTTTGAGACCTTTGGTGAGAACTGAAGCTGTCTTACGGGTTCTGGAACAAACTTTGGCATTATTCCTGGCAACGTCTAGAGGAAAAGATGTGGATAACCACTTCAAAAGTCATTTTTTTCATTTTTCAAAATATGCATTATTCTCCTGGCATTGACTAGACAGCAATCTCCCTCAAGCTTCCTAGTGCCATAAATTAAATATTCTAAACTTAGTTTAGGATAATAATGAAAGTCCTTTGATGTCAGCCTAATTTCTAATAGCGCTAAATGCAGCAAAGCTCAGCGCGCTGTCCTCATTAACCAGAAACACACTGTGGTGTAAGTTCTCGCCGCAACGCAGGATTTCTCCTTTGTATCTAAGGAAGTTGGGACGTTTCTCTGCATCAAAAACAGAGCTGTTGATCTATGGCTCAATCTAAAGCCCCATGAAATCAATGAAAAACCTTCCACTGCAGTATCAAAAAGAGTTACCAAGAAGCATTTTGCTCCTAGTTATAGAGATACAGTCTGGGTGACTTGGCCTCTTGTGTTGGAATGGAATACCCAAATGTATCAGCCTCTGGCCAAGCAACTTGCCAGGGCAGGAGCCCCCAGGATTCATTTTTGGAAAATATTTGTGATGGAACAACCCAGAATGCTGTGCAGAGAAGGGCTTCCACTGCTACAAGTGACTTCCACAGCTCCACTTGGCATATGCATAGTATGTATGGATATTTCTCATTCCTGCCAGCCCCTGAAGATCCAAAACAGAGATTCAGAGTCCATTCTAATAATATGCTGCCAAGCAACTGCCACAGAAACAACCTCACTTGTGCACAACATCAATGTAAGTCATTGGAGACTAGATAAGATCTCACAAAATATAATCCATGATACATTTTTATTTTAGGAAATGTTGACCCTGTCTTTCCATCCAAGGGTTCTCAGAGCAGCCAACGATTTTTTTTAAAAAAAACCAAAAATAATTCACAGTGCATTAAATCTGATGTCTTCCTTGGTTCCAAATCCACATCAAGGCAGAAGGGTTTTTTTAAAAAAACAAAAACAAAAAGCATTTTTTTCCATCTCTTGAAAAACAACAACATATGTTTCTTTTAATTAAAGTAATCAGTGCAAACTTATTTAACCAAAACACAGGGGTCAATGTAACGGTGGGGCAGAGAATCATCATGGAGGGTTTAAAACTGATTAATCAGAAATAGCAGACTCAGCTTTTGCTGATTAGGATACAAAGATGGGATTTCGCCTCGTTCCACTCTCTCCCCCAACCCACAAGTCCTACCACTGTTGTGGAGGTGTTTGTTGCAAGGTTTTCTAGTTGTAACTGGTTTGTTTTTTGTCAGGTCACTGCCTGAGTCAGGTCAGGGCTTGGCTTGGCTTTGAAACAATGTCCTCTTTCAAACTGGCCTCACAAGAGACAGTGCAAATGTTCAAGTTGTCAATTAGCAAGAGAAAGTGGGTCATGTCTCCCCTGGAAAACCTAGAACACTCAGATTTCCATTCTAAAATGGAAACAAATGTGAAAGCCAGCATTCAAAATACCTTTCTCTTTTCTTTTTCAGCATCACGCAAAATATCTAAAAGCCTTCGTGAAACAATAATGCGATGCCTTCACTTTATTTTGCTGTTTTTCAGTGAGTTGAGACCATAAGCAGAACGGACCAAAGATATATGAGGGAGGCCCTGTAAGCTTTCTCTCATATGCACATTGTGACCTGGTCTCTGCAACTCATTGCAAAAGCTTATAATCATAAAATTGTGCCCGCAGATTTGTGGAATTGCCTCCCACCATAAAGAAACAGGGGGGATGCCTGTTTCAAGGACCTTGTGGTCCCTTTAAGAGTGCAATTAAAAACTTTTTTTTAAAAAAAAAATTGGATTTGCTTTCAAATACTGACAGTGAGATTTCAGAGTTGCAAGCACGGCCTGCTACTTCTGTTTTAAGAGTTGATTGCATTTTTTTGTTTATCTTACTGTTTTAGTGGTGTTATTGGTGACATTCTTCTTGGTAATATCTTTTCAAAAAGCAGATTTTAAATGCTCTAAATAAAAATAAGAACCATGAACTGCTATGACTCTATACCTAGGATGGGGGGGGAGGAGAGACGGTGCCTTTTCCACTCACATCTCCTCAGTATTGTTGGACTTCAACTCCCACATGCCCCACCCATTGTGGACGATGGTCAGGGGTGATGGGAATTGTGGTCCAGCAACGTCTCAAGGTTTCCCTAATTCTTTCCCCTGCACTAAGCCATCTTTCTTATATGGTAGAAATTCAATCACTGAGTGTACCTCACGACACAGAGACCTGAAGGCAGCACAAGGAGGGGTTTTATGTTTTCAGAGGCATTCTTAAATATCAAAGCAACATAGGAAACACCTAAAAAACAACAACCCCCTACCAAGAATGTTAAAGAAATTAAAAATGAAATGAAACATTTTTAAAATAAAATGTAAAGTATTAATAAGATGTAAAAACGTTTCAAAACAAATCACATACCCTCACAGGTAATAATTTCAGGGTTCAATACCTTTCAGGCATCGAACAGCTGGGCAAAGATGTGTTTAAATGCCACCTTGTTGTTAATAATGTGGGAGAAAAAGGTGCACCACCCCAGGGAAGGCATTCCAAAAAGACGGAGCCACCACCAGGAAGGCCGTACTGTAGCTCAGCGCATAGCTGTCAACTTCCCCCCCTTTTTAAGGGAAATTCCCTTATTCCGAATAGGATTATTTGCAAGAAAAGGGAAAAGTTGACAGCTATGGCTCAGCAGCCTCGGGGGAGGCCACCACCACCACCAATGCCTCCCCTGTACTGATTTAGATTTTGTTACTAAATCAATCAATCAATCAATCTCAACCCTCTCTTCTGCCTCTTACTTCCTGGCTCCCTCAACAAGTGTTCGATGTCAGAGCAAATGGCATTCACCATCTATTTGTGCACTGAATGGGCACGATTCTCCACTGCACCCAAGAATCTTTGGATTGGGGGCAATTACTTGGAAACAAGGCCCCGTGATATCTGTAGCACTGATATCCAAATATGCGCGTTTCAGATCGAAGCCTAGAGCGACAATCCTTTGCAAATTCTCCAGGGATTGCAGCTCAGCGGCATTCTTTCTAAATGTACATGCTTTGGCTCACACTGTGAACATGAAGTCAGAAGCATTAAAAACGCTATAATAAAGACATGACAAATGACAGTGCTAACAGTATGTATCGATAATGGCATGTATTAATGAGAGGGTTGCTCCATTTCCCTTTTCATCAGGTTGTCAGCTCAGGAGAGAATTTCTTTTATCTATCTGATGGCATTTCCCCCTCCAACACTGATGTCTAAAATCATGCACTCAGTCTGATTGTTACTTTGGCTCAAGCATTTAGCCCAATAGCCGCAGTGACCTTTTGGAAGTCTAAAAACATATAGAAATGTACAAAAAAAATTAAAGCACCACAGAGCTGGAAAAAATACAGGGTATGGAGCTATGTGACCCAAGGAGCCAAGGTACAGTGGTACCTTGGGATAAGAACTTAATTTGTTCTAGAGGCCCGTTCTTAACCTGAAACTGTTCTTAACCTGAGGTACCACTTTAGCTAATGGGGCCTCCCATTGCTGCCATGGCGCTGCGGCAAGATTTCTGTTCTCATCCTGAAACAAAGTTCTTAACCTGAGGTAATATTTCTGAGTTAGCGGAGTCTGTAACCTAAAGCGTCTGTAACCTGAAGTGTTTGTAACCTGAGGTACCACTGTACAACCTTTAGAAGAGATGTGAGGGGAAGGTTTTTTATGTTTAATGTTTTATTATGTTTTTATATATGTTAGAGACAACCCAGTCAGATGGGTGGAGTATAAATAAAACTTATTATTATTATTATTATTATTATTATTATTATTATTATTATTGAATAGGACATCCCTGTTTTGATCTGAGAAATGTTGGAGGGTATGCATGCAGTCCAGCATTTTTCCAAGAATATAAGATGTGGGAAGAATTTGTTGCCATTTTGTGTTACAAGGAGGAGCACATGTGGTGTGCTTCCCTCCCCAGAAAACAAGCCTATATCTTAATAGTTCCCCTCTACCTCCCCCCCCTGCCACCGCCCCACACCTTCCAACTTAATTGCCAGCGAAGATGAAAGCCAAGAGTCTAAAAGCTAAAGGTCAGGCTCCACCTGTTCTAACAGCAGCCCCGTTTTCTGCGAGATAGCAAACAATGGCGGCAGATAAGTAAGAGATTACAGCAATGCATTCGTCCAGTGGAGGCAATGAAAGCACAGCTTACGCTCACCCCATTCACATACAGGAAAGAGAAATGGCCAGGCTGGATGTGTTTAGATTGTAAGGCTGGGCATACAAAGGAGTGTATGGTGACAAGGTAAAAGGTTGCGTAAAAGTTACAAGGTGCCATTGCCCTACAGGTGCCCAAAGAATAAGGCAGATTGAAAGTGGGGTTTTTTAAAAAAAAAGAAGAAGAAGAAAGAAAGAAATCTGCTTTTAATAGGCTAAGCCCTTTTAAAAAAATAATAGGCAGGATTTACATTATTAAAATGACTGGAAGTGCAGAAAAGATTAAACTCTATCTGATAAGCGGCCACCATAAACCTTTGACTTGTACTGTATCAATATTCTGTGGGCCTTCTCTATGGCTGCACCTAAATTGTGGAGCTCCTTGCTTCACTCCCATCTTCATTCGAGCTGAATGCATATGAGAGGCACACTTTTCCATTGTTTCCCAAGACAGACGGGTGCCAATGAAAAAATGTATATTCTATTGGTCATAGGCCATTGGCGTCGTCCTTTTAAAGTTTTTGGATCTTGTCATATCTGAGTTTTAGAAATGCATGATGCTTAATTAGTGCCTTAACTTTGTTTCAGGAGTGGGGAAACTTTGGCCCTCCAGATGTTGCTGAACTGCAGCTCCCATCAGCCCTTGCAGCATCTGGAGGACCAGAAGTGTCCCACGGCGACGTTATCCTTCTGCATCTATTTATTGGCCAGGGAATATATTTTCGGTAATTGATTTTTTAAAAAAACAACCTATAGAATTGCGAACGCAAGTTAGTTATAACTTCAAAGATCCTGAGCATGTCTTCTTGCTGGACAGAACACATTTGCTTGGATCCTGATCTTGTTTTTGGAGACAGAAGAGGGAGAAGGAGCAACTTTTGCCTGTTTCCTCTTCCTCCTTGCACCCTCCCAAAATCTGCTCTTGTCAACATTTTAGTGTCCATTTCTCCAAATGCACACATTTTTGCAAGCAATAGCATATTATATTCACTAATATATTGTATGCACTCTTTCCTCTAAGATATTCTTTTTTATACCCCCTCCCTTTTGTTGGAAGATTGCAATATTCGGAGTAGTGTACATTTGGAAGAATAGCTGCATTTTAGTTCACATATTGCTTCAAGAAGTGCGAATTATGTAGCTTCATCTTTAAATGTGAAGGGAACCCTATTCCAC
This sequence comes from Podarcis melisellensis, assembly GCF_964234715.1. NCBI lineage: Eukaryota > Metazoa > Chordata > Lepidosauria > Squamata > Lacertidae > Podarcis > Podarcis melisellensis. The sequence continues at coordinate 22,672,752 of NC_138530.1, read as the reverse complement.
CCGCCTTCCTACTTCTTGGTAGCCAGACAAAGTCGGTGCGAACATTTCACATACCTTTGGGTTTATCCAACAATGTCTTCCCAGTGTGTGCTACTTCTTCAAGAATGTTAAGCTTCTCCATTCTGATTCAATTTTCAGAAATGATCCTATAAAGCCCCCAAAAATGCACTTGAAAGAAATAACCACCGCTTTATGGAGCAATAGAAAATAGCCACCCACTGCTAGGGAGAAGGTAGAGAGCTTGGTAAGTAAGGGGAATGATTTGCCAAGCCAGTTAAAAGATAATTGAAACCTGAAATTAAAACAATCCGCAAATCCCCAAATGATTATCATGGATGCAGGGGCAGAAGGGAGAATTTCAGAATAATAATAAAAACACTGTACATCTAAGTAGTTAGGAGTTGCTGAAGGTGTTCAACCAACAGAGGCTGGCCTGAGTCCTGGATTGTCCTCCAGAGGCCATGGGGCCCAATGACCTTGCTGGCTATTCATGTTGCACCCAGCGTAAGGGGCTGCTAAAAAACTTGCATCTGTTGCTGTTTTTCACCCATGCTTCCCACACATCTTCCCTAGGATCCATACCATTTTTCAGGTGGATTTTCTAGCGGTGATGGCCGGTGCTCGTTGGACTGGTATGAGTAGGATGAGCCAGAACCAATGACAGTTAAAGCTAAGTCCATCTAATTATGTTGCCATCCTCGTCTCTGCTGAGCACTACAAGGGCAACACTGAAACTGAAAAGGCCAGCAGGAAGTCCCTCCCCCCACCGCCCCCGGTAAGTAAGGAGGTGGATGGAGGCTTTGCTGAGAATACGTAGAGATCAATGGTGCAGTACCCCATATTCCCTAATGGATCTGCCTCCACTTGGCCCTAGTAATGTCACTTGAATGAAGATTCTGATCGCTTTGCATGCTCAAACAGGAACTTCTTTTAGCTGTTAAGTGTAATTGTTTAATTGCCCACTGAAATGGAGAATGAATGTGTATTGCTGAAATATTGAAATTTCCATTGAAGCATACTGAAGCTCTCTCTGAGTTCTGAGTTGATGATGAACTGCTGGTGTTCTCTGCTAGCTCTCATGTGAGTGTTTAACCATAGAACATGTAATTAAGGTATCCAGTTGCAAATTTCCATTTTTAAAAGGAACTTCTTTTGCCTTCTCGTTCCCAGGAACAGTGGGAGAATGATATGTAAATGAATCTCTCCAGGACTGCATAGCTGCATAGGCTAATGCAAGCCAAGGGAGAGACAGAGCTTTGATTTTTGCTCTGATTGCAATTGTGTTCAATATTTATGAAGAAGAACCTATACTTGAATAAGCATAAGCTTTATGGTATTATTTTGATGTATCATTGATATTTTGTATGTGTTTTGAAGAAGTTCTGGTTAGTAAAGCTTTGAATAATACTTATGGGTCTGAACAATTTTTTTATTCTATAGAAGCCAGCTTTTATGCACTCATTAGTTTCAAGCTGTGCCATATTAATATCTGAATATTAGCAACCACCATTATTGTTGCCTGTTTTCTTCTTGTTGCACAGAGATTCTAGTACTGTTAAGCTGGCAGAGAATGTATTGCATAAATTTCAGATTGCTAAATAAAATATCTAGTTAGTAGATGGGAATTGTCTGAAAAGAAGACTTTTCTGGTTTCCTATGTGTAACAGTGAAAGCATTTCTTTTATTCCTCATGCTCTGCTTCTGTTCTCCCTGTGCAATATCCAACTCATTCCCCATCTTGAACCAAGTCAATTTCAACATTTTGCTCACACAGCTAATTGTGGGGCCAGGCTAGCAGAATCTAAGTGTTTTCATGTTAGTTTTAGTATCACATACCTTCTTTTTTGAGCACTGGAATGACGTATTAGGTAAATCTCATAACTTTAAAAAGTGGCATTTTATGAAATCTGGCAGTGGATATAAATAAATAACTCCATTATGAAACATAGGTGTAGATTATGGCAATCTTCTTTATTTTTTCCCCAAAAGGGGGAAGCCAGAAATTATTGGTAAGCATCAGAAGGAAAACAAGTATGTTATTTTTCATTCTTGACTTCCAGTCATAATAAACAGCAGAGTTTTGAAACTGTTCAGGGATACTGTTAAATAAAGACACTTGTCAAGTTTTCTTTTTTAATGAGCTTGTTAAAAATTCAGATCTGGGGTTCTGTAATTTTTTCCCCCCTTATGTGTGTAAAATGATCGTTTTCTTTCATTTAGAAAGAACATGTTTTGGCAGATCACAGCTTCGGAATGCAGAAAGACATGTTGTCGCAATTAAAAAGAAAAGCTTTCAGATTAAGCATCGCGTAAGGGTTGAATGCTTCCTTTAGGTTCTCTTGCATTTTATCATTGTATTAACATTTGTGCCCTGGGGGGCAACATGGATTGTTTTGACAGCATGAAACCGCACTTTTGACAACTTTAGCTGCGATCCACCCCCACCCCCACTCCGCAAGTTCTTGTATATCTTTTAACATATTATTACATTATGCAATAACAACTCATGAATTCAGCACCTTTGACAACAAAGGCCCCATCTGCACCATGCATTTAAAGCAGCATCATACCAGTTGAAGCAGCCATGGCTTCCCCCAAAGAATCCTGGGAACTGTCATTTGTTAAGGGTGCTGAGAGTTCTTACCCGATTCCCCTTCCAGAGCTACAGTTCCCAGAGTTTCCTCAGGAAGAGGGATAGTTAATCCACCCTGCATAATTGTAGCTCTAAAAGTGGGACGGGATCTCCTGTTCATACTCCTGTTTACTGTGCACACACTTCATTTCCAGTCCTGGGTTTTAAATCTGTGTCCACACGATACTATCATAAATGGCTATTTACCCTGTACACCTTGGTTCTCGAACTTAATCCATTCCGGGAGTCCATTCGACCCCCAAAACCATTCAAAAACCAAGGTGTGGCTTCCAATTGGCTGCAGGAGCTTCCTGAACTCAATCAGAAGCCACGGTGGACGTTCGGCTTCCAAAAAAATGTCCACAAACCGGAACACTCACTTCTGGGTTTGTGGCCTTCGGGAACCAATTTGTTTGACCACTAAGGCATTCAGGAACCAAGGTATCACTGTGCTTTGATAATACTGCTTGGTGCATTTTTTCTCAGACCAACTTCACACCCCATCTTTGCATGGGTTAAAGGCAGCATCGCCCCCTAGAGGCTGGAGGGTGGGAAAGAGCTGTGAAGCACACTGGAGGAAAAACAACTTAGCTGTGCTGTAAAGAGGCAACGTGAACAACATGCCCTTTGTCAAAATGTTGGTGGGGAGAGTTTGAGTTCTCCTTCACCCCAGACCCCCCAGATGAAAGCTGAATCCCTGGAAGAACAGGACTTATAGTTCAATGGTAGATTACAGCACATCCTTTGCATTTGTGAGATAACAATGTTTTCTGTTGATTTCATTCATTTGTGAGGGTGGGTGAAAGAGAAAAAGACCTTAGGAAGTTGCCTTCTATTGAGTCAGACCTTGTGTCCATCTAACCTGGTACTGTCAACCCTGACTGGCAGCAGCTCTCCAGGGTTTCAGATGGGGGCATTTGCCAGCCCAACCTGAGACCCTTTGCATGGAAAGTATATGCTGAGGTATAGATCTGCCCTCTTTTTTCAACATTGCTATTCACAGCACCATTTTTACAGCATCAGGCAAGTTTCTTTTTAGGGTGAGAACCAAGGACTCATGCTTGGAGTTTAAACATGCTGTAAAACTCCTGCCTTTGCTCTTGAATTCCTCTGAAATGGAGCTCTGTTGCTTCTGATGGCGGACTAACACCTAGGAAAAGAAATAAATGTATGCCAACAACCCAGCTCATACCACACAAAGTGTCAGACTACCCTTTCCCAGACACATGGAAGGAATCTGCCATGTACCATCTCATTAACCACCTGCAAACATTTTGGTGATGCAATCCCCATGTTATGCCTTGCATTTGTTTTCATATTCTGTACAGTATTTGCAATATATTTTTAATCATAGCAAAGCTCGCTTTCATCCGTCAAAGCCAAACGTCTCCTTTCAGACCATTTGTTGACTCTTTTCAATACCCATCCTTCATTTCAGTTCTTCTCCCAAGGCGTCCTGCAGCCAAGCAGAAATGTATTATTTTAACAAATGGAACGGGGTTCAGCAAAGGCTGTTTCTGAATTCAGAGGCAATCAAAACACAGAGGGAAAGATTCTGTCCTCTGCTCCTGTTGGCCCAAGAATGAAGAAGAAATTCAAAATTGATTGCACCCCTTTGTCCCATTATATGTAACAACAGCCCTTCCCACCATAATGGTTAAAAAAAGGGAAAAGACTTGCTGAGAAACTCAGTGTTGAGCTTATCCACATGGATGTTTTTCTGATTCCCATGTCACTCCTTAATCTTCTTGCCATACATCCAGTTCAACCAAAAATACAAGACTTACATATTATATCACAGAATTATAGAAAATTGTAGAGCTGGAAGGGACAATGAGGATCATCGCAATCCCCTGCAATGAAGCTGTCCCATAGTGGGATCGAACCTGCAGTCTTGGCATTATCAGTACCACGCTATAACCAACATACATTTTATATTCATTATTATACTTAAAATATTATATGAATATCATAAGTTTATGAGTATACTTATATCATAAGTATATAATGTTTGATTGTATCAGTCTTTTTAATTGATCTTTTATATTGTTTTATGCAAATCCTTAGAGGCTTTCATTGATTAACCAGGATTTAAATCCCATCAAAATAAATTGAAAGGCAGACCCAGACCTTCTTAGCTTCAATAAACAGATAGTTTTATGTGCCTTTAGAGCATACTCTGCATTAGTATAAGGGCACCAAAGAAGGAAGATGTATGCTACCCTCCATTCTTGGAAGGAAGGGTTTGTTATAAATACAATAAATAATAACTGGATCAGTGATCCAGGTAGTCCACCATCTTGTTTCCAGCAATGGTCCACAAGCAAGGTGTGAAGTCAATGTCCTCCCCTGTCGTTTGTCCCCTGCACCTGCTATTCAGAGATGTTGTGTGCCTTGACATGAAGGTTTCACTCAGCCCACAGGCTGAGAGCTTTTGAAAGTAATAATTTCTGCTTCAGTATAGCTGTTCCAGGAACCAGCCGTGACTTCTAGGACTGGGCCTGGAGTCCATAAAGATGATTGCCGCTGATTATCCAAGAGGCAAATAAAAGCAATATGCACCCGATTCCCACCATTTCAGACATAAAAGCATGACAACAATCTTGTTTTCTGTGCGACTGGTCACTGGGCGTATTTCGATCTGCCTGGAGAAGTAAATTACCATTCCCGAACAGAATCGTTTCCGGGCATCCTGTTTTACATTTCTTTAATGCTTCATTACAAACAAAATCAATGTAGCGTGAATAAACAGAAGTCTGGCAAATGGGCAGGGGCTGTACCTCCCTTTGCTAGCTGCTGATACACATCTGTAGATGGCTTAGACTTTGATTAGTCAGCCCAACTGTAGGCTGTGACTTCTTTCATGGCAACGGATGCCTGGAATTGCACGTGTATAATGTACTGTAAAGGGGCCAAGCCGAAACTGGAAGTGATCATAAGATACATCCCACATTGAAAAGTCCATGTGCTTGGGTTTTTCAAGGCTGCATATATGTTCGTATTTTTAATGAATTGTAGGGTGTGGTAAGATAAACCCTATTATATTGGCATTTGCAATACAGTGGTACCTCGGGTTAAGTACTTAATTCGTTCCGGAGGTCCCTTCTTAACCTGAAACTGTTCTTAACCTGAAGCACCACTTTAGCTAATGGGGCCTCCTGCTGCTGCCGTGCCGCCGGAGCACGATTTCTGTTCTCATCCTGAAGCAAAGTTCTTAACCTGAAGCACTATTTCTGGGTTAGCGGAGTCTGTAACCTGAAGTGTGTGTAACCTGAAGCATATGTAACCTGAGGTACCACTGTATAGGAAGCTAATATTGGAATCCCATGCACACTTACCTGGGAGGAAGTCTCAAGGACTTAATGTGACATTTATTTGTTTGTTTTATTTATACCATTTTCATACTGCTTAATATAGTAAAAACATCTCTAAGCAGTGTACAGAAAACTGAAGCAGCACCAGACAACAAAACTATTACCAAAATATATGAATGTTACATGGATGCAAAGTTTCTAATATATAAATATCTCCTTCTCAGCCTCCAGGTTCTCACCCCAGGTCCAAACACTCACAAAAGTCTCGCAACGTGAAGAGTTCCTGGAAACAGGGGACACCATGCTAGTCTTATAATCTAGACTTGCTTTTTATGGGCAGGCACAAAGTGGATGGTAGTTCCTCAGACTGCCCACCTCACTCAGTTCCATGTACAGCAGCTAAACTCAAAAGTCAGTCAGTGAAGGACGTTTTCAGTCTTTGAACTGGCAACCTGCACCTCCGAGACCAAGCTGTGTTGAAGAAACCGTGTGCTGCAGACCTCTTAGCCAACATCAAGGGACTATCTCAGATTTAACACTAATCAAGTCCTGAATTTAGATTGTAAACTTATTGGGACAGGACGTCTGTAATATTCCATGTGGACTGCACTTGATGTCCAGTGTGGGGTAGGACATTGAGTGTTAAGGCTACGAACTGAGAGATCAGGTTTCAAATCTGCAGTTGGACATGAATGGTGGCGTAGAGTTGCCAACACCCAGTGCCACATGGAGGGGGTGGGTGAGAGGGAAACAGATGAAGTACTCGTGCGCATTCAACTGCCTAACAGCATCCGCATCACCCAGGAGATCGTAGTCACAGAGATAAGAAAAGAGTCGTTCTGTTGTCTGTGGAGGTTACTTCCTGGTTCGTATGGAGAAGCCATTTTCGACAGAGCACAGCAACAGAAGCACGCAGCTGTAGTGAGGCAGCACCAGATGTTGAAATTTTGGGCCCCTAACAAATTTGTGCCTGGGGAAACTCCCACCCCACTCTACGCCACTGACCATGGGTGACCTTGCCTGGGTGACGCTCTTAGTCAAACCTACACTGCAGGGTCACTGTGCAGATAACATGGGGAAAGGGGGAACCCTGAGTGTCACCACGAGCAACTTGGACTCAATGTGGAATATAAATACAACAACAAAATTATAAATCAGAAGTATGTAACCCCCAATCCGGGGCTTGATCTGTCCCAAAAGCAATTTGCTCTCTCCCCATTAGACTTTACCAACCCTGGAAAATAAAGAAAACAAATGGCATAGTATGCTTAGGTGGTCATAGAGATTTAAATTTCTCTGTCCAGCCCTGCGCCCTGATGTACATAATCTTGCTCATTCATCAGATTGATCACAGATGGAGCTCATGGTGCACTTGCTGAAATCCCCTCTATTATGGGACGCGGGTGGAGATGTGGTCTAAACCACAGAGCCTAGGGCTTGCTGATTGGAAGGTCGGTGGTTCGAATCCCTGCGAAGGGATGAGCTCCTGTTGCTCGGTCCCTGCTCCTGCCAACCTAGCAGTTCGAAAGCACATCAAAGTGCAAGTAGATAAATAGGTACCACTCCGGTGGGAAGGTAAATGGCGTTCTCATGCACTGCTCTGGTTCGCCAGAAGCGGCTTAGTCATGCTGGCCACATGACCCGGAAAAACTGTCTGTGGACAAACGCCGGCTCCCTCAGCCTATAGAGCGAGATGAGCGCGCAACCCCAGAGTCGTCCGCAACTGGACCTAATGGTCAGGGGTACCTTTACCCCTCTATTAAAATTGTGAGTATCCCATCCTCTTTTTGCATCTCACCGTCCTAAGGCAAAAGGATGGTGAAAGTTGAAGAACAAGCGGAGTGCTGGAAGAAACACTGCTCAGAATCTAACGCTTCTAGCTGAACAAATGAGACCAGTGTTCTGTTTGTTTATTAACCGCCCAATTGGCAGGCAGGGGTTTCGTTGTGCATGTGTGTGTCAAGGTTGTTAAACAAAGGAAGCAAACAAGGCGACACTTGCAACGGCCTCTTATATGGCCTTCTCCTGTTTCATCGAGACGTTTACCAACTCTTGCTTTTAAATGGGTTAACAATTAACCCAAGACCAAACAATAGGAATGTTATTGGTGCAGCAAATTATGCCCAGTCCAAAAGAAGTAAGTCAGAGCTGGCAGCTCTTTGGGGGCGGGTGGTGAGTTTTGGAGAGACTGGGAAGTGATTGCCGTCAGCATACCAAGGCTATATAACACTGCTTCATATCATTGATAGGGTTCCAATAGAAAACCCAGACCTACCACCAATCCTAATGACAGATACTTTGCTAACATGGAATATATTCAAGCAATACACTTCCTATTTCAGGGATGGGGAATCTATGGCCCTCCAGATGTGGTTGGACTACAAATCCCATCATCCTGAGCCATAGGACATGCTGGCTGGTGCTGATAGGAACTGGAGTCTGATAGCATCTGGAGGGCTACAGGCTCATCATCTCATTCATCCTTGCTATAAGGGTTGCTTGGTCCTTCATGAAAATGGTGGTTGGTAGAGCTTCTTGGCTTGGTCTCAGAGAACGAGCATGATAAAATGGGTGGAAATAGGATTTCACTGGAGCCCTTTTCTGATGACAGAGGCATGGCCATGACAACCACAGGAAAACTAAGAAAACTCTCACAATTTTCTGAGTTAATGGGGTTGCAATTTTTTCCTGGAAACAATTAACATGGATGGAGATGAGCACTAGACTTCTGCTAGATTCCACTAGATCTCCAGAAGTGGCTTTTAAATCATGTGGAAGATCATATAAAAAGCAAAAATTATCAGATTAGGAAAGGTCAGGAAAACAGAATAAAGTCATGATAGCTACAGGTATTTAGAACATCTAGGGACTCAGCTACATTACTCACATTACACCACTATAACTGTGTTATAAACATGTGACACTAGATGGTGCAGTAGAGCACAAAATTTTATCTAAACAATTTTACATAGAGTTTTTTTCTTTTGATATGACGATTTAGTTTATTACTTATTTATAGCGTGTGTTTTTTCCTGTGTGTAGATCCAGCCCAGGTTGAGGGGCACATACCACTGAATATATCAGTGGCTGAGGAGCAACAGCAGGATGGGACCTTCAAGCCCCACTCTGCTATAGGGGTGAAGGGGAAATTATCTTATATTATCCAAACCAATACACAAACCCAAACACAGCTATGCTTTACAATTCACATTGTCAAAATGTGTGATATAGTTATCTCTGGGGGAAATTTGTGAAGGCTGATTTTGAGATGTATCCCTGTTTTCTTTGTTGTAAGCCATTTTGAGCCTTATTGTTTATGTGGAAGGGTGGCATACAAATGAGGTGAATTATGGTTATTATTCTCCCACCTTTCACCGTAAGGTCCTAAAATTTGCCAAAGCAATGTAAATTAAGCACAGTTCCAGAACAAATTACAATATATTGGGGGGGGGGGATTGCTTGTTAAAATGTTTATATTGGGCAAACCAAAATGAGTATACAGTGGTACCTCGGGTTAGATACGCTTCGGGTTACATACGCTTCAGGTTACAGACTCCGCTAACCCCGAAATAGTACTTCGGGTTAAGAACTTTGCTTCAGGATGAGAACAGAAATCGTGCGCCAGTGGCATGGCGGCAGTGGGAGGCCCCGTTAGCTAAAGTGGTGCTTCAGGTTCAGAACAGTTTCAGGTTCAGAACGGACCTCCAGAATGAATTAAGTACTTAACCCGAGGTACCACTGTATTAGGATCAATGCTCATGGAAAAATTGGGCAACTTTATCCAAACACGGAAACAGAAATAGGGTGAAGTGAACAACTGAGAGCAACCAGTGTTGGGAGATATATTCTCCCCTACTTTACCAACGCATCTGGTTGTCCATCGTGGGAAGTAGACACTGGATTGAATGCCCCGTTCATCTGATCATTCATCTGGGCCCTCCTTAAGGGTTTACACTAAGCAAGATGGAAAGATACTAACAAAAGAAAAACATTCCTCCTGAGATCCAGTATCCTGCTTAAGTAAGAACACCGCCAGAGTGCTTTTATAAAAGTTCTGTTGAAAGCCTTCAAGTTCCAGCCTGGCTTTGGCATGAGAAGCAGTCTTTAAAGATTTTATTGATATTATTTTTACTAGGCTGGTTTGAAGTAATGGCATACCATTAAACTGGTACGGTCGGCACAGAAATATTTCACACAGCTGGAGGCTGTCAGTGCTGGGAATGGTGAATTAAGAGGCTGCAAACAAACAGTCCACTGGAAGCATTTGCAGGCGCCCTGGCGCAGGTCCAGATTTATTATTATGATTTCCCTGGCATGCCAGGAAGGAGGGCTCTGTTTCAGACCTTGGTTCTGATTCTGTTCCATTAACTGACCTTTCAGGTCTGCGTTTTTCACATGCGGTGCCTTAAAAACACCCATTAAGACATATATTTGAGGCTGCTTTCAACAGCAGCTATACTGTGCATTCCATTCCTTAAGCTTTATGGCAGAATCATCAAGCAGGCCTACTCCAGTACAAATCAGTCTTACTTACACAAACTTTGCAGAATTGTGCCTCCAAAGTCATTCCTTGGTTGGGGGCCTGTGCGGATTCAGCAACAGGAGACTCAGGAGCTATGAATGGTCAAATCTGTCGGTTTCTGTTTCCCTCAGTTTCTTATTTTTTCCAATCATAGGCGGCATTCAGGCATGGGGTTTATTGGGTTTGTTTTACTGGTTACAATGCTAGCGCTTCTGTCACAATCTGCAACATGCCTTTTAATTATTGGGGTTTTTTTATTATATTTCTTTTCACTTACATGTGTCAGAAAGCAGCTTACATACCATAAATAATAACATAGTAGAACACCACAACCAAAACATAAATCATATAAAATAATTAACAAATCATCAGTAATACAACCACCTTCTATAAAACCTTCTATTAACAAAACAACTTAAAAAACAGGCTAACCACAAGAAAAGCCATATTATATAAAATCCACAAAGCATTACAGCAAATTTAATACACAAAACAACATTAACAGACGAAAACTTCTTACCTGTTGTGTTATGGAACTGACTGATACCAGGATACCACATGAAAATTCATCCTAAGTGTGAGTTGTACGATCATGCAAACTCCTATGCTTTTCTGATTTGACTGGGTGGCAACTGGATTTTTTTCTGGAAACAATTCACGTGGAAATAAATGCTAAACTTACACTAGATTTCCCTAGATTTTGAGAGGTGGATTTTACGCCTTGTGAAAGATCGCCTAAAATTAGCAGGTAAGGATATATCAGGAAAACACAATGAAGTGCCCTCTGAATGCAGCCTGAAATTCATTTCTCCACATTTCTGCAGCAATTTTCAAATTTTTCTTTTAAAAAAATCCTCATGAGGGTTTGTCAGCATTTTAGGGTACATTACTCCTCTTTTGCATGCGGTTTTGACCAATTTACACATTTTGCAAGCAATTTCCCCTAAGATTATGCATTTTGATATGTTAAAACTCATTCAGATGTTATTGGACTCCAACTCCCATCACACATGAGTGTTGGCCAGGTTGACAGGGGCTGAGTCTTCAAATCTTTTGAAGGGGCTGAGTCTTCAAATCTTTTGCGTGTGTAGGTCCCCAGGCCACCCCTCAAATAACTTCACACATAACACGTAATTTTAGTTTTGGTTTTTTGGGCACTATTTTGGCCACAACTTTATTAAAATACAAAATCAGTGAGTGGTTGTTTAGGCATTGGTTATGACTATCTGTCCCCCCGCCTGGGACAGAACTGACATCCCGAGGTCCGATCGGTAGCCAGTAGAAGAGAAAGTCAAACTGGGGGTCATTTGAGCTAAGCGTCGGACCCACGCCGCTCACCCCAGCAGCTCCCCGAAAGCTTGCCTGCCCGGTCCTATAACAAGGATTCCCATAACAGGGATTGGGCGGCCCTGGTCCCATAACAGGGATTGGACGAAATCATGGCAAGCCCCAGGATTCCTTTAACGGAATTCCCTTCAGCGCAATAGGAGGGGCAGGCACCGCCTGAACCCCTCCACCACCAGCATATTATAACCAATGCCTAACCGCAACCTTACAAGTTGTGACGAATTGCTGAGTAGTAGGCAAAAACCAAATGGCACAGCCAATTACCAAATGGCAAAATTCCTACTAGGCCCCTGCTCCAAGGCAGACGACCCCATGACAGGCAAAGCAAGGTCAACCGGAAAGAGGGCGGGTGGGCGGGTGATCCGATGCACTCTGCAAAGAGAAGGAGAAACCAGAGTGCACCAATATTTAAAGACTATGGTCCCTCCCACCCAATTTGCAACATACAATTTGCCCCAGCAACCCGGTTACCCAATCATGATGCCAGGCAACAATTATTAACCTGCCTGGCAACAAGAGGCCTGGCCTGGTGGCCCACACCGCAACACGTGCTCTCATTTATTGGAGAACACGCTTTGCGTGGACAGGCGGAGTCCCCAGATCCCGCGTGGTCCCCCCCGTCATGTGGAATAATGACTCATGACAATGTGCTATGGGATTAAATTGGCCACAACTTTATTAAATTTCAAATGTGGGTAGACCTTGGCTCAGATATTGGGCGTTCTCCCTCCCCAGTCCCCAGCCGGGGACCTAGGGAGCATCAGGGTTATCCAGTGTGTGTGGGGGGGGGATGGGCCAGCTCTGGAGAACATATGTTCAAGCAGAGATAGCCGCCCCCGTTGCGCCGCCACCGCCGGGGAGAGCAATGATGACCTTTCGGCGTAGGGTCAAAGCCTCCCTTCAGAAACCCCTTTAATGGGGAACCCTGGTATCGCCGCCACAAAGACGAAGATGGACTACAGGATTCCGCCCAAGGCCTGATACCGCCAAAGTTGTGACGTTTTGCAAGGGAAAGGCGAAACCTGCCAATGCAGGGAAATTCCTTTCTGGCCCTTTAACAGCGACCTTAACATAGCAGCGCCTGCATACCTGTGAAGAAAAGTTAACCTGCAAAACCTGTGAAGAAATGTTAACCTGCAAATAAGACATTAACTGAGGGTGGGTAGGGTGGGAGAAGCTCTGGAGCCAAGTGAGGATTCCCAGGTAAGATCCTCCCTCTATTGTGTGGGCAGGTAATCCCTCCCCTACCTGGCTTGGTCTCCTTGGCAACGCTTCCCCCAGGTGGGATTGGACAACTGACTGGGGTAGGCGGAGACCTCCAGGTGTCCCACCTGAGGGAAGGCAAAGCCAAGCCTATGCTGTTGGAGCCGCTCCAGATCTAGGGGCTGCGCGCGTCCACGCAAAGGGTGCCCCCCGTTTTAAGCGGGGAGCAGTCATTCCAAGATAACACTGCTTGTAAACTGGTACTTGGGTCAACCCAAGGAAAAGAAGTACTTCAAGAATCAAACCTTAGTTGAGGAGCAGAGCATGCTGGGACATGATGGCTGAAAAACCAAAACTATTTGTTCTTATGCTCCAACACCGTGCCTTAATGTATTCATTAAAGTCTGGCAAACTTTCATATGGATGCACATGAAAAGGATGATTGTTGGCTCACTTGCTTGCAAGAAAGAGATTTGATGTTACACCCCAGACCTATTTCATCAGATCAATATGTACCATATTGCATGGCAAAAGTAAAACAACTTGATTTTGGAAATATATTGATAATAGTGGTACAACTTACTGATTGTCTAGGACAGTGTTTCCCAACCTTGTGCCTCCAGCTGTTTTTGGACTACAATTCCCATCATCCCTTGCCACTGGTCTTGCTAGTCAGGGATGATGGGAGTTGTAGTTCAAAAACAGCTGGAGGCACAAGGTTGGGAAACACTGGTCTAGGAAGTGAACCAAGTCATTCTCACCCCTGCCATTTGAAGATGACATAATGAAGTATCAGGGGTCTTAATTATAGAGCTGCTATCTATGGCATTTTGTTTAGCATGGATGCTTTGAAAAGTGTCACCAAAAAATATGAATGGGGAAAATTTGGCTGAGTTTCCATTTTATTGATTGATTGATTGATTGATTGATTAACCTGCTCTTCCTCGCAAAGGAGCTCAAGGAGGCACACAACAAAGTAGTAAAACAATACAATTAAATTTTAAATTCTAAAAAACTTATTTAACACAAGCATTTAAAAACAGTCACATGTTCTCACAGCTAATAATTTAAAACTTTGGCCCTCAAATGCCTGGGTGAACAGCAGTTTGTTTAAATACCTCCAGAATGTTAACAATAATGGAGACAGATTCATCTCAGCAGGGAGGGCCTTCCACAAATGAGGAGCCATCACTGTAAAGGCCTTGTCGTGGATGAATGCCAACTGGGCCTCACCCAACAGTGGTACCATCACTTACCAATTCTAACTTCCCAAAACAATTCGTGAACCGAAGTGCAGCTATACACTGAAATTCACATTTTTCTGACGCAGCTGTCAAACAAACAAAAAGTTTGCATATGCAACTATTAGGAGAAATAGTCCACTAAAAATCATATATTGGTGAAAATAAATACTGGGAAAAGGGGCTTTCAAAATCTATATTGGACAAAATTGTTACAAAAAAAGTGTGCATATTAAAAGAAACAATCACTAAAATGATGGAAAATCTTTATGATATCTCTAGACAAAAGATTGGAAAAATAAGTAACTGAGAGAAACTGAGGTTGCCCATCCCTACCCAGAAACATAAAAGGGAGAACAATAGTTGACACTGAAGAAGCAAGCCACTGTGCAAGTTGAGTCTTGCAGTTTTTTTACCACATGCTGCTAAAATAAGCACTTCTGAGTGCAGTTTAAGTACCCATTTCTATTTTAACTTCTCCCAGAGAAGCATTCTCTTGTCTTGCAGCTCTTTCCTCTCAACCTGTTCAGGAAAAACGCTTTCATTAATTATTGTTTTCAACTGAAGGCTATTTTACAAATTCTGAATGAATCAGATTATTATTTTTTTACCCTTAGGGGGAAAAAACCGCCCTTTGTTCACTCTTGTTTGCTTCCTGCTTACTATTTATAGCTGACCCGAGCCAGATTCATTTAATGTTCTAGCGCATAGCAATTCTGTGTGTTTTGTCTGGGTTTCCTCTGCTTTCAACAAGAAGAATTCTGACTTCACTTAGAGTCACTTCTTGTGAAAGTCAGGCTTTCCTTTTATTTGCGGTGCCATGGACTTGGGCAGAAGAGGAAGGGCATGCAGGACACACCCCAGAAATGTGTCCATCAGACAAAGAATGGGTGCCCTTTGCTCTGCATTGAGGATGCAACATTCCTGCCCTCAGACTTGATGTCCCAGTGACATCAAAGTCTCTCTTGCTCTAATGTAAGAAGAGCCTGTTGGATCAGGCCATGTCAGGGACACGCCCAGCAGAGAGGAATTGGCTGCAACTGAAGAAGAGGAGGAGGAGGAGGAGGAGGAGGAGGAGGAGGAGGAGGAGGAGTTTGGATTTGATTTCCCGCTTTATCACTACCCGAAGGAGTCTTAAAGCAGCTAACATTCTCCTTTCCCTTCCTCCCCCACAACAAACACTCTGTGAGGTGAGTGAGGCTGAGAGACTTCAGAGAAGGGTGACTGGCCCAAGGTCACCCAGCAACTGCATGTGGAGGAGCAGAGACGCAAACCCGGTTCACCAGATTACGAGTCTACCGTTCTTAACCACTACACCACACCTGAGTCTCCAACTTTAGAGGAGAAGGAATTGGCCGCACCTGAGTCGCCAAGAAGTAGGAGGCAGAGCAAGTGATTAGAGCAGAGGCGGTCCAGCAGGAGGCAGGGAAGGATGTGGCGTATATCTGGCCTTGGGAGAGGTCAGAAGCCAGTCAAGTCAACTGACTCTGACGGCGAAGGATGAGTTGTGGAAACCTGGACTGCTGTAAACCTGATATTGAGAAATAAACCTCAGCTACTTAAACTGCCAGCATTCCATGTCTTGTGTGGGAGAAGCGCTAAACCTGACAGGCCAGTGGCTCATCTTGTCCAGCATCCTGTTCTCACAGTGGCCACCGGGATACCTGTGGGAAAACCTCAAGAAGGACCCAAGCAGAAAAGCTCTGTCCTCTCCAATGGTTTCTAATAACTGGTATTCATAAGCCAGGCATTTGATGGCTGAAATTCCTGTTTCTAAGATGGAAAGAAGAAAAGGTCCCTGCCAGAGAAGAATGGTAGATTAAGTTGGTGGACTATGCTGAAATGGCAAAAATGACCGGAAGAATCAGAAATCAGGAAGACCAAAATTTTAATAAGGAATGGGGAAAATTTATAATCTATTTTAGAAACCATTGTAAACAGCTAAAATTGTTAGTGAGATTGGAAGGACACTTGTAGTTTAATGGTGAATTTTGGACATCATGGAGATGCAAAAGATTTGGATTATTATAAAAGATGCAGGAGGAAAGGACTAACAATAGGACCCACAAAGGGGAAGAGGGAAGTCCAGAAAGATTATGTGGAATCTTGCTTCTATATTGTATGTTGATATTTTTTATAAAAATTTAATTTGAAAAACCCAAATAAATAAATTTACCAGAAGAGAAGAGAAATTCCTGTTCCTGGCAACCCTGAAATTATTTCTTTGAGAGTAGGTGATTGCTTTCAGGAGTTCCTAATTGTTTTTAGAAGGTGTTTTTCTTAAACTATTTTTAGAAGGTGGTTTTTAACTGTTTTTAGGAGTTTTAATTGTATCATCTTAATATTGTGTTTACTGCCCTGGGCTCCTTTGGAGGGAGGAGATATAAATTTAATAAATGAATGACTACACCAGCTGATGGATCTGTACCACAGGGAAATCACTGGTCGAAGGGACAATTCCTGTCCTAACCAGAATTCAGCTGGAGGCAGCAGTGGAAGCAAGGAGTCCCTCTAGCCCCCAGGCCCCGAATCATCAAGTGAGCCCCACCATTCTCTTGTCTTTCTCATTGCACTCAGTGTCAGTTAGTTGTTTTTCACTGCTTCTGTTGATACGGGTTGCTCCAAGGCTAAGAACTATGGCACGCGCCCTCCCCCAACAAGTAGGAGATACATCTCCAGGCCAACAAAAATGCACCATCAAGAAGAAATTATTTGTTTGTAATCTTTGATTCTTCTGTAAGTTTAGAACTTCCATGATCAAAACATGCAGAGAAAAGGGAGATAGTAAAAGAAGGGGGCACAGCAATTCCATATGCTCATGTGACAAGTCTAGATGCAGATTTAGAAATTGTTGTTGTTGTTTAGTCGTTTAGTCATGTCCGACTCTTCATGACCCCATTGGACCAGAGCACGCCAGGCACTCCTGTCTTCCACTGCCTCCCACAGTTTGGTCAAACTCATGCTGGTCGCTTCGAGAACACTGTCCAACCATCTCGTCCTCTGTTCTCCCCTTCTCCTTGTGCCCTCCATCTTTCCCAACATCAGGGTCTTTTCCAGGGAGTCTTCTCTTCTCATGAGGTGGCCAAAGTATTGGAGTCTCAGCTTCAGGATCTGTCCTTCAGGGCTGATTTCCTTCAGAATGGTTAGGTTTGATCTTCTTGCAGTCCATGGGACTCTCAAGAGTCTCCTCCAGCACCATAATTCAAAAGCATCAATTCTTCAGTGATCAGCCTTCTTTATGGTCCAGCTCTCACTTCCAGATTTAGAAATAAGCACAGCCATTTAAACAAAGCAGGTGCTCTACCACGCATCAACTGATGATGCAACCTGCCCTTCTCTTCCAACACTGGGTGCCCAGCCCTCTCTGATAGGGATCCTGCAGAGGTCTCCTGGCAGGGAGCACAAAAGGGCTCGCTTGCATGAAAATGCTTTCCCATTCACTTTATCAGCTGGTCCAACAGCACCTCATCCCTGGAGAACACATGGAGAACTTCTACTGAAGTAAATGGGAATCTTGTACACTCATTAGCACTCCCATGCCTACAGGAAAAGCCAGAGCAAAGTGATGAAAAGGCAGATGCTCAAAGAACTGCATGCGTAGTAGGCTCTCGCTGAGTGGAAACAGATGCCTTGGAATCATGCAATAGCTGCTTAAAGGCTTACCACTGTCTAAATACTCAGATTATGGGCATAATCCACTGGGAACATCTGTATTCTGGCGTATTTCACATTCCTGGATTGTGCCCTTAATGGATCTACCAAGATTTCTGGATCCAGGTGGCTGACATTTCAGTGCAAATCCCTATAGCTCTTTGGCAATATTTTTTAAACAACCTTCATCATAATGAAATCCTCAAGTTAGTCATGTATTTGCCTGTCCTCAGCTTTAGCATTTGTTTTCCCTAAAAAAATATGGAGCATATTTAAGGTTTGAGACTGGATTTCTTGGGTTATGGGTTAAGGGTGTGAGGAGGCAGCCTGTCTGAAAAGTGAAGACATAAAATCACCCAGCTGAGCACGATAAGTGAAAATACATGTTCTGCACTCTGGGCTGGCTTTGCCAGGGTGCCAATTTTTATTCTTATTTTAGTTTTTCCAGGAATCATCAGAGGACAGGATCAAAAGCTTCCATCATTTCTTTCTACACTTAGGATTCTGCATGAATTATCTGATTGTAGAAGCCATTTTCTGAGTACCATGCAATTCTAATAGCAGATCCTTAAAAAATATTATTTGGAGAATGAGTACAATTTTTTTGCAAAGAGGTACTATTTTATTGATTGTGCCACACACATGTGAATGAACACAGTTGTAGACCACTGGTCATTTATCATGGAAAGACACTTTAGGTTAAATTGATTTCATTTGAGAGTTAGCACTTTGGAAACATTTGTACATGAGAATGCTCATTGCTTGTTCACCAGTTGCTTTTCCTGTTGTCACTAGGATTTTCTTTTTCCCAGCTTAACAGAAAACAATGGCATAAACGAGGTCCACTATTTCTGACTTCAGGGTTGATAAATGACCATAAGGACATGTAAGGAATAGTATTGTAAGCTTGGTGGGTTGAACTAGATGGCAAGCAGAAGACTGCTATAAAGTGGTTGAAACATTTGAACAGACCTGGCTGGTAACATCCTTTTGTTAGGAAAACTGGGGCAATGTGTTGTCATGGGAACTAGTTGCTAGGCCATCTTCCTGAAAGACTAGGAAATAGCCAGAGACAGTTTTGGAATGGATCTTGGCTTCTCCTTCATAATGTGATCATAATGTCCATTCAGACATTGGGTTTATTGTGTCAGGCTTCCTGGTTAGAAACTGGTAACGAAGTGCCTGTATCACATTCCTTTCACACTGTATTACCTGTTGTTTTATGGAACTTAAAAAAAACACACAGATGAACCTCCATGTTGCGCTAGATTTCATTCCTACCAATGGGCATGGTGTGATACAATAGTATGTGTCAATTGATAGGGCTGGCAAGTCAGGAACATCCCAGACCCTGAGATTTCAGAGCCCAAACCTGAGAATTTGGGGGGACCCATGGTGAAATCATGAGGGTGAGTCCTGGAGATGGAAGCTTTAATTGGGGGAGAGAAGCAGAGGAGGACAGATTCGCCCAGAGATCCATGCTGCAGAGAATCAGCAGTCAGCTCCTGCCAAGCTGAAGCTTGCGAGCTGTCTCCACAGTCTCTCTCAAGTCTCTCATGAACACACACACACACACACACACACACACACACCTGGAACCTTCAGGCTAGAGCTGGAGGCCTAGCAACCCCATCATTGGGCATACTGCCACCCTTTATGTGCACATGAGCAAACTTTAAATTTCATTTCAGGCAAAAACCTTGGTATCAACTCTGAATGACTTTCTAGTAATTCATTCCCCAGTGAAACTATTGAGCAAAGCCTGGGCTTCCCCCATAGATTTTATTTTGAGCTGTGAAGTGCTGCAAGGTTGCAACAGTGTTGTTTGGGGAAGCTTTTAATGTGGGATGTTCTGTTGTATTTTTGTATATTGTGCCTGCCACTCTGTTTTATTTCAAATTTGTGGCTCAGTACGCAGTTCCCCTATCTGGTATTTTAACTCATCTCTGTTAACCTGTCAGAACATGCTGCAAGTTGGATTGACAGAATATTTTGATCTTATTGCTGAAAGCACCTCACCTTTCTCATTAATCTGGGATGCCATGAAGGCTGTGCTGCTAGTGACTCTTTCAAGCTGAACATGATTTCCTCTCCCTTCTGGCATATCCCATTATAAACAGAAATTAAGGAGCTGGAGATAAGACATAAATCTTTCAGATCCTACAGGGTCCTAAATTCAATTTCGGGTATCTCCCGGTAGGACTGGAATAAACCTCTGCCTGAAACCCAGACCGTGTAGACAATACAGAATTAGCTAGACCAATGGTCTGACTCAGTGTAAGACAGCTTCCTATGTACCAAATTTTAACTAGCATCATAAATAGTTTACTCATAGTTGCAGGCAGTTGGAAAAGAAGACAGTTTTCAAAACCTGCGGGAGATAAGAGGCAGTCCACATTGCACTGTTACCGTTCTCTCGCATAAAATCCATAACTGCTCTGCAATGCTAACATTTATTTATATCTCTTATGTTTACCACTTTCTACATGCACTTTCTAACAACTGGCAGTCAGTGGCAATATACAGAGACTGCGGCCTGTTGAAGCACCGCCACAAAACCACACAAATCTCATTGGGGCAGAACAAACCTTCACCTAACACAACAACCCTAAACGACTTTCCCAATACATGCTAATCAGATCTGGGAAAGAAGAATTTCTCCTGTCTAGGCATGCACTGATAATATGCCAATAAAATTAAAATGTAAATTGTGTCTCTGGTGCCAGTTCTCATGCCGGTGTTCCGATCTAATGTTATAAATTTGGGATGGAGTATAAGTTCAGGGTTTCCAGTCATGGCTGGCATCGACACCTCTCATCTGCACAGTGCCCTGGCAATACACAGTCCTGATGCCTGTCTTGCCTCCCACCTCAATTTCTTTTGCACAACCAGCACTCTGAATATTGCCAGAGTGCATCAAGCAATGCTTTTAATACCCCACCATTCCCCTCAGTACACTGGGGCAGGGTGGGGAAACTCAGGCCAAGGGGACCATGTTCAATGTGGCTCTCCAAGCATCTCTATGTGGCCCCCAAGATTCTCCCCAGGCTGTATCCTTCACCAGCCCTGCCTTGCATCCACCATGAGTGTTTGTGCCTGGGTGGAAGGTGTCCTTGTAGTGGTTAAGAGTGGTGGACTCTTAATCTGGTGAATCGGGTTCGCGTCTCTGTTCCTCCACATGCAGCTGCTGGGTGACCTTGGGCTAGTCACACTTCTCTGAAGTCTCTCAGCCTCACATCACAGAGTGTTTGTTGTGGGGGAGGAAGGGAAAGGAGATTGTTAGCCGCTTTGGGACTCCTTAGGGTAGTGATAAAGCAGGATATCAAATCCAAACTCTTCTTATTATTATTCATGCTCACCTGGATGGAAAATAGAGGGGTGGGTGGGTGTAGACACTAGACTACTGTTGAAAGGTGAAAATTGCATCCATTCCTACACCCATTTCTGCTTCTAGCTCCACTCACCACTTAAACATGTCACCCATAAAGGTTGCCCAGAAGAGGAAGAGAAAGGTTGTCCCACTCATAATCACTGATCATAGAATCATAGAACTCTAGAGTTGGAAGAGGCCCTGAGAGCCAACCCCCTACAATACAGGAATCTCAGCTAAAGCATCCATGACAGATGGCCACCCAACCTCTGCTTAAACCACCCCCCAAAGGAAGTAGAGTCCACAACCTCCCGAGGGAGACTGTTCCACTGTCAAACAGCTCTCACTGTCAGAAACCTTTTCCTTGTATTTAGTCGGAATCTCCTTTATTGTAACTCGAAGCCATTGGTTTGAGTCCTACCCCCAGAGCAGAAGAAAACAAGCTTGCTCCTTTGATACATTTCACCTGTAAAGGTTACCCTTGGTTTTGGGGTATTATGGGAAATTAAAGTGTGACTAGGCTCAGCTGTCCAGTACTCTTCTGAGTAGTTATTCTGCACTCAGCTGGTAAGCCCACTGACAAAGGGGGAGACGTACCATAGAGCCTCTTTGACTAGGGCCACCTCAGGCCTAGACAAAGAGTTTTTTGTGTTTGGGTGCTGAAGTTCCAAAAGGCAAACAAGTTTAATATGATATTATTCTCCTTCTTATTGAGTTCACACACACTTTATAACATTACGGCACTTGAGGGTTACAAACGCTTCAGGTTACAGACTCCGCTAACCTGGAAGTAGTACCTCGGGTTAAGAACTTTACTTCAGGATGAGAACAGAAATCAAGCAGCAGTGGTGTGGCAGCAGTGGGCAGCCCTATTAGCTAAAGTGGTACCTCAGGTTAAGAACAGTTTCAGGTTAAGAACAGACCTCCGGAACAAATTAAGTTCTTAACCAGAGGTACCACTGTACATACCTAGTTCGCTTCAGCATCTGTTTCTAATGATTTTTATAAAACAAGTCTCTCCATGGGGGAGGGTTCAATATATTGTGAGCTTTTAGTCACAAAATGCCCTAAGAGTTAAGGAGGGGGTGCCCTCCCCCAAATGCACTATCTGAATTGTGTGTGGTCAGTTGGAGCCATGGCAAGAAGATTACAGCCATCTTTATGTGGTAAGCCATTGTCATCCTTTCTGGCAGAAATGCAAGGAAACTTGAGAAAGTGCCTAAATCATGCCCAAAGCTTGTGAAGGAGAGACTATTTAGACAGATGCTTCAGGATACGCTGGGCCTGTGAAACAGATACAGGCTTCTAATGATAGTGGAGGGCTCTTTGGACTGTAGAACGTCCAATGATGTAAAACACCACTCTCTCGACACGTCATTACCTCATTAAATAATGGAATGCAGCACAAAGGATGGCTCCCCTGCCCCCCAGCATATTTGGCCTCGAAGGTGCAGGATAATTCTCTGTAATTTCCCCTCCTCCAAAGCATACCAAATGTGTGAACATCCGTGGCACAAACAGAAGGCTAAAATTGCCCGCCGGCAGCCAGCTATGCCAACCAGGAAAGTATGCCTTAAGCTGCCGAGTCGTAATTGTGTTTCTCTCTTGATGAATGCTTTGAAAACATCTTATGTAACTTGTAAGTTTAAAAAGACGAAATAATTACAGTAATCAGAACATCAAGGGCTGGGCCAAGGCTCAGCAGAGTGTTACGGAGGAGTTGCGCAAGGCAAGCAGAGATCAGGCAACGGTCTGGACTTCTGGGAACTGACAACCATCTTGGTGAACCTCCAGAAACTCACACTGGGCCTTTCTTTGCATTGTCCCATTATGCTGCATCAAAGACTTTGCAAATCCTGAGCACGGCCCTCCAAGCCTCTCCATCTGGCCCTTTAGTCTCTCCCCCGGCCACATCCAGCTTCCCAGCCATGCCCCTGCTTTGCACCCACCTTGAGTGTTTTTGGCTGGCTGGAATGTGTCCTTGAGCTCTGATCATTTCCTTTCCTTGGATGGGTCCTACAAAGGGCTGTGTAAGTGCCTGCAGAAACTAGCCCGATATACATAAGATTGTCTCCATTGCCCCACCCACTGCTGCCTCTGCTGCTGCCCACCTCTGGCCCGTGGCCCCCAGAAGGTTGCACAGACAAGAATAAAAAGTTTTCCCACCCAGTTTTACCACTGTATCAAAGCTGCATCAATGACTTTGCCAAATTTCTCATTTGCCTTTCCTTTGGCCTCATCTAGGGATGGACAAATCGATGAATATCAGGTCCTCTCTGTTTCTCATTTTCCCACACTTAAGTTCAGTTTGCTCATTTCCAAATCAGTTTGTGAACTGATTCTTTCCGCCAAAAGTCCTTGTGAAACTTTCTGCTTGCTTTTGTGTTGCAGTTTTCTGAATAGGTACTTTTTATGCAAGTACCAACTTTCTCTACCACTATGCCTTTCTGTACATTATTTTCAACTCATGTAGGCAATTTTCTTCACACATTTCCCTAACACATGCTTTTTTGTGTGTGCACAAATCTTGGTTGGATTGCATCACAAAAAAATGGCAAAATGTGGATTTTGAACAATAGCCATGTTTCAGTTTTTGTAGAGCTTGTGTAATGCAAACTGAACTAATGTCTCCTCCATTTCTAGCCTAATCATGAAGTGTTGTTTTTTTTAAAAAAAAAAATCTCCTTCATTCTTAGCAAAAGAAGTTGGATAAGGAGATACACAACCCTGCCCCTTTATTTCTACATACATTCCTGCCTTTCCACACACTGGCATCTTAGGCTAACAATAGTCATCCACAGATGTGAATAAACAATTTTTGAGGTTCTCATCTAAATAATTATTGTGTAACTTATATTATTATTGTCCCTAATTTTGGCTTAGCTTCACGTCATCTTCCCCATCTATTTTAGCATCACAATGCAAAACCATTGTGTTGCAGCAATTGTGCAACTGCCTGCGCTGAATAATAGCTGGTGCAATCAGCAGCTACGCCCCTTTCACACATCTGACAATAATACTCTCAAACATGTTCTGTTTCTGGATCACTTTGCCACAGCAGCAAATATGTGGGATTTGCAGAAGAAATGGGAAACAAAGGGTATTAGCATCATTCTCGGTGCTAGGGAATGTGTCGCGGTTAGGCATTGGGTAAGCCTTTGTTTAATGGAGGGGAGGTTGTAGCCTCCGCCTGCCCCTATTAAAGGGATCCGGGGTGTGGATCCTGTCCGAAGCCCACACATGGACTAGGGCCATGCCATGACCCCAATGGGGTTGCCTCGGGCTTCACCTATTCAATGTAAGACATAGGGCTCCCCCTCTTTGGTGGTTTACCCTTATTTTTACTCTCTGCAGACAAGCGGGAGTTTCACCCAATGCCTGATTTCACCCAATGCCTAAGCCTAAGCCTAAGCCACTCACGTCTGTAACCAATAAAGTTGTGGCCTGTTTTAGCCCATAAACCTAAATACTCGTGTCTGTGTGTTTATTAACCAATAGGGAACTGTGGAGCATGGGACCTTGACACGCAAGATAAGGTAAGGTGCAAATTTGCCAGCTTACTGTCATTTTCTTTTCCACATTCTCTAGCATCAGCAAGAAAAGCTGCAGAATTTGGGGCTTTTCAGTCTGGAGAAAAAGTAAGTAAGAGCTGTTGAAAATTATGCATGAAGTGGGGAAAAATGGGGAAAGTGGAGAGAGAAAGGTCCCATAACACTAGAACTCAAGGACATCCGATGAAACTGGGCGTTGGAAGATTCAGAACAGATAAAAGCAAGTCCCTGCGTTAGAAGAGCGGAAATAAAGGCACAAAGTATGGGGTGAACTAAGGCTACTTTCTTAACTACGGCTTAAGAACAATAAAACTCAAGAAATTTAAACCTTCTTCTAAGCTGTATAAGGGGAATGAGACTATGTGTGGGAACACAGGTGTCAACTTGACTATACACTGTACATACCTATAGATACCTATATATATTTATAGGGATGCAGATGGTGCTGTGGTCTAAACCACTGAGCCACTTCGACTTGCCAATCAGAAGGTTGGTGGTTTGAATCCCTGTGACAGGGTCAGCTCCCATTGCTCTGTCCCAGCTCCTGCCAACCTAGCTGTTCGAAAGCACACCAGTGCAAGTAGACAAATAGGTACTGCTGTGGTGGGAAGGTAAACGGCATTTCCATGCGCTCTGGCACTCATCACAGTCCTCCATGTGCCAATAACAGTTTAGTCATGCTGGCCACATGTCCCAGAAGGCTGTCCCCTCCAGCTCCCTTGGCCTGAAAAGCGAGATTAGCGCCGCACCTCCTAGTCGCCTTTGACTGGACTTGACCACCCAGGGGCCCTTTACCTTACCTTACCTTATATTTATATCAATGGCCCAGCATTTCATGGTATCTCTGCTCATTTTAGCCCTCATGAACACAACCGTGAGGGAAAAGGAATCACGCAAACTCCCATAAGTCTGCAAGCTGTGAATTCTTGGCTATTTGAGATAGCACTAATATGTAAACATAAAAGAAACATAGTCATAGTAGCTACAACAAAACATACCACGTGTCTCAGTGTGGTAGCCTAAACTAAACCAGAAAGAGGAAAAACAAGCTAGCTTCTTGGCATATGGTAACTCACATAAGCAAAAGCTACTATAAAGAATCCATTCCCTTTGCTAAGCATTTGGCTAGTTGGTTGCATCCCTTATGCAGCAAGCAAAACATGTAATTGCCAACTTTTGTAGCTGATAGGGCTACACTGCACATTGGCAGAAGCTTGTCGTTTTCTCATCTTTGGAACACATTTGGTGAAAGGAATGCACTTTGCTGGTGTGCAATGAATTATATAGGCAGAATGTAATGCAATTCTAGGGATGCACAATGAATTTGTTCTTTGAGAAGCCCAATACAAAATGTCCTGATCTGTGCTGCTCAGATTAATGTGCTGATCAGAGCATGGATTTCCACCAGCTTTTACACTTCTCTGGATGTTGAGACAGTTCTTGGCAGTCTAAGTATGTCAAGCTATGCAGGTGAACATATATTTTGGGAGAAAATAGAATTAAATGCATATTTAGATATATAATTTGAAGGGGGAAGATTAAAAAAAATAAATTGTAGACTAATGCAGAAATGCACAATAGAATTATGGACAAAAAAAAAACCTTGCAAAAGTGAGAGAGCGGCTACCTAGAGAATTGCCTTCCTCTGTGCAATGCTAGTGCTGAGCTGAACCAGAGAGACACATCTTGCTAGCAACTTTCCTCCCTGCCATGCCACTTTCATTGATCATAAGGAGACTTGGAAGTGGGGGGAAATAGTTCAACATGACCTTTGCCATTCCTGACAGGGACCCTCACTCTGTCTCTCATTATTTTACTCATTCGCCCACACCACATCCTTCCTTATAGACCACAACATCAACAACATCCATCATACCTAATAATAATAATAATAATAATAATAATAATAATAATAATAATAATTCATCTGGCTGGGTTTCCATTGGCCATGCCTAGGACTGATGAAGGTTGGAGTACAACATCTCCAGAGAGCACAATATTGGCTGCTCCAGCTCCAGTACCAACTGGACCGTAGAAGCTGTGGCAATCCAATCCTCTCAGGTGGTTACACTGGCAGAAGATGCATATTTGTGGTCCCAGTAGGCAGCTGCATTTGCATTGTTGTTGTTTTGTTATTTTGAAATCAGTGTCCCAGTTGTGAAAATAGCTAGGCCACCAAATAGCTAATGAGATGTGGCTGCAGATGATGTCACTGGGATGGGTGGGCAATAGCTTCAATGGACCTCGGTGACATCGGAACATAGCCTACTCATAGTGACTATGCAACCGTTTCATTATTTTTGAGAAGAGATGATCAATTGGATGCAGTGGAAAGGGGGCAGGCGTGGTGCCAAAGTAGCAGCTGACGCAAGGGGATAGGATAATAATATATTAAGGATGGAATAACAAAGTGAATAACACAACAATAACAAAAATAATAGTAGGTAAAGAAGATCACACACAGGTGGAGGGAAGTACTGGGTTGTGGAGGAGGAGTTGAAGAGATTAATTGAAATTGTTAAAGATTGGTATAGGATTTAAGAGATTTAAATTTTTATAAAGATTCTATAAGGAAAGCAGAAAGCAGCAGAAAATATCAAGTAAAGGTATCGGAGAGGAGATCAGTGTAAATGAAAACATGAGACTTATGGTTTTGTTACATATGATTTTATTTTGGAGTTGTCTGTTTATTTTGGAGTTGTTTGTTGTAAAGAATGTATATTATGTGAATAAAATAATAAAGGATTTGAAAAAGTAAAAAAATAAAAAAAGCAGCTGACCAGGGATGCAAACACCACTGGAAAAAAGGAAAGGAGAAAGAAAGTATGAATTGCCAAGCAGGCACTCCTCAAGAGATTACAGTGGTGCCTCACAAGACGAAATTAATTCGTTCCGCGAACTTTTTCGCCTAGCGAATTTTTTGTCTTGCAAAGCACGAAATCCCATAGGAATGCATTGAAAATCAATTAATGCGTTCCTATGGTCAAAAAAAGTCCAAACAAAGCCAAATTTGGTACAACAAGAGTTTATTAAGTGCTCTTTAAAGTCACACATACTGTAAAGAGCATTTCAAAATTCAAACCCAGAATTTTTTTAAAAAAACAGCAGAGTGGCCCAATGGTCACAGAAAATCATAAAAATGCAGAAAAAAACACAAGCTTCCAGATTCTTGCAAACCCCTCCCCAACTGTTCCCCCAGCCACCCAGCACACAGAAATTCAAATCCAGAATTTTTTTAAAAAAACAGCAGAGTGCCCCAATGGTCACAGAAAATCATAAAAATGCAGAAAAAAACACACAAGCTTCCAGATTCTTGCAAACCCCTCCCCAACACCAAGTCCTTGAATTCCAAACACACCAACCCAAAATCCAAAACCCCCCAAAAAGTTTTAAAAGCTTAACTTACCAAATGGCTGCAAAAGAGTCTTTAAAAACCTCAAAAAAGGCTACTATGTACACTGCGTTCTATGAGTTGCTCCTCGAAGTCAAGTCGCAACTGTATTAACAGTGTTAAGAAAAAGGAAACAAACTTGCAAGACGTTTTCGTCTTGCGATGCAAGCCCATAGGGAAATTCGTCTTGCGAAGCAACTCATAAAACGGAAAACCCTTTCGTCTAGTGAGTTTTCCGTCTTGCGAGGCATTCGTCTTGCGGGGCACCACTGTATTGCACTTGAGGAAATGTGGTCCCCTAACAGCAAAGAGAAAAAAAGAGAAACAAATATTGCCCACCCCTGCTTTAGAAGAAGGGTTAGATGTAAGTGGTATAGCTCCTTCTCACATGAAGGAAGCCTAGGCTCAATCCCCAGCATGTACAGTGGTTGGTTGGTTGGTTGGTTGGTTGGTTGGTTGGTTGGTTGGTTGGTTGGTTTAAAGGATCAGGTAGCAGGTGACAAGAAGGACCCTCTACCTGAGATCCTGGAGGGCTGTTGGTGGTCAGTGGTGTCTCCAGGAAAGGCTGGAAAAGGGGAATGAACCCCTTAGAGAGCCACTGCCGTTCAGCATCAACAATACTGAGCTAGCTGGATCAGTGCCTCAACATGGTGCAAGGCAGTTCCCTACATTCCTACTTTGGGTGTCCAAAGTGCCAAGTTATCCTTATAACAACAATGGACATTGAACCAGTATGATTCAACTAAATACAACATCGCCATCTGTGCATGATGTAAGATCCGTGCCAAAATAAATAAATATTTGGGTCCAGCTCTGCTGTCAGGCAGAGTGAGGTGGCTGCTCAAGGAGGCTGTAGGTGCCATGTAACCTGCCCTGCACCCCATATACCCTAGCCTGCTGCTGCTCAGTGGAGCAGTGAAGATTCTCCCCACTCCCCCAGCAATAAATACAGTCTAGTCACCAGCTGTTCCTATCTTGTCCTTTGCCTTCAGGCAGCAAAATGTGTTGGGCCAGCCTTGATAATAGTAAACAGCCCAGCCCATCCAGCTGTTCTTTGCTAACTTAAATAATTGCTCATAGATTCAGATTTTTTGGCACTGAAGGACCTATTTCTAA
This sequence comes from Podarcis melisellensis, assembly GCF_964234715.1. Lineage (NCBI taxonomy): Eukaryota > Metazoa > Chordata > Lepidosauria > Squamata > Lacertidae > Podarcis > Podarcis melisellensis. The sequence continues at coordinate 22,643,414 of NC_138530.1, read as the reverse complement.
TCATGCCCTGTCATCTTCATTATTACTTTTCCTTGTGGGAGTTTGGAAGCTTAACAATAACAATATCTTATTAACAATATCTTATTGTTAACAATATCTAAGATATCTTAACAATATCTTATTGGTAAAGCAGGCTGATTAAAGGCATTTTGCTTACAGGAATGGAACCACTAGCTATGCATTCATGATTTTAGGCAAGAGGACATTAAATTACCCAGTTACCGTAAATGAGTTGGTTTCAGAGAAGACCACTGTAGTTTGCAGGCGCTATTGGTAAATATATGCTACACAATACATTTAAACACACATAGCCTGCCATTCTTTATTAGCTAAGCCAACAAGGACTTCTTGGTGAACAAAGAAGCGACTTAACAATTTCTGAAGCGTAATGCAAAAGTCACAAAGAGAATGGGTGTGATGGAGCAAACGTAAAACTCTTTTAATCCCTCCTGATTTCCAAAGGAGAGCAAAGCATATATTTCATTCCCCAAAGAGAAAGACACCAAAGGGTATCAACCCTTTGTGTGAACACTTTGGAGAGGTACAGTGGCACACCCCCTGTCAGTCAAGATATGGAATTGTAGCCAAAGCACTGCAGAGAGGTCTGGGACCCTTGCCCAGGGTTTGGTGGGTTCCCCAGAGTAAGAGACAAAGGGAGGACAGTTGTGGTGAAATTGCAGTCTTTTGCCTCATATTTGGGATACACCTAGTACATGGCCTTTTTAAATTATCTCTGGGCTTAATCTACCAACTGTATAGTGTGAAATTAGATGGTGGGATGTGTGTGAGTAAGCAGGGTTGCAAAGATGCTGCCCCAGTTTCAATAGCAGGAGGAGTGGAGGGGCTGGCTACCATCTGGGTAAAGACCTATGTATTTGGTGTTTGTCAACCAGCTCTTCCACCCCTCCAGATATTACTGATTGCTTATCCACTGACTTCACTATTTTGGTGGTGCTGTTGTCGAATGCTGGTTAGTCCATAAAAAGACCATGTTCATTCATGACTTGACACCATGAGTGAAGGCGCTGGCCTGGTCTGTATTATGGAAACTTCAGTGGGTGGGTGACCTAACTCAGCTCTGCCAGTCTAGGTTTTTGGTACAATACCAGGGTACACTGGGCAGTCAAGGTGTGGTGTTGCTATTATCCATAGAAGCACCATCTTCTTTACTGTCTTGGGACAGGCTTGGAGGATCGGTACCTGATGTGGGGCCAGACTGAGGATGCTGCTGGTCTGTTGACCAACCTGTTTGCTTGCAACATCCCTGACTGAGCTGGATGGACCAAAGATAGGGGGTGCAATGCACTCACCCCCTTGTCATTGTTGGACTGTTTCCTGTTGAAGTTTGGACTAGTGGAAGAAATTTTCCCCTTTAACAGTAGTGGGCTCAGTGGTTCTCTCCACATAATTTGTAAGTTACTCAAAGCTCTGTTGCATGGGTGTCCCAGTGGTTGCACTCCAAAAGGAGCCATTACTTTGCCTGTTGTCCAAGCAAGCCCCTGGTGCACACTGACTGGCAGTGGATCACTTGGGTTTCTCTCCCAGCCCTACCTGGTGATGCTATGGACCTTCTGCATTGTCTGCCTCCAAGAGGGCATCTTCTCCCACTGCTGCTGCAACTACTGGCCTTGGCATCTCCAGTGGAAAAATGACCAGGACCATCTCTCTGGTGGAAACAGCACACGCAGCATCATTTTCTGCTGGTGGTGCTCAATCTGGTAGCTCCACTTTCAGTCCTAGTCCCTTGGTGGGGAAGACGCTCCACTGTGGAGCTGGGAGTGCCCACCTTTTCCTGCGCCTGCACCATGGTCAATTTCAATCAAAGGCATTTGTCATCCTGATAATGCTCATTAACATTCAAGGAGGGGTGTTTGCCTAAATGAGCGGCACTCTGAGGACCTTCCGAAATCCAAGCATGGTTTTTGAGTCTATGGTTGCAAACTATCCCCTATTGAATGTAATGTCTTGAGCTATATATCCCTGTGGAGATGACAATACTGCAACCCCAACTCCTGTAATGTTATTTTTCTCTTACTACAAAGTTGCCTAAAGAGTTACTCACCCCTTTCATATTACCTCATCCAAGGCATTCAACCAATTATTGCACAACTTTTCTCCTTGCAGCCTAAGATAAGCTAGACCAGCAAGACCAGAAAATTTAAAGCGACTGCTATTTCTTAGGGCCATGATCATGCTTCCTGACTTTTAATTTGTCTGGGTTGTTTTTTTTTACAATTTTAATCTGGCAATTTTATCTGCTTAGTCATGTTTATACAGGTTTGTACTTTGCATATAAATTGGAAAGGCTGGTGGCTGACGCAAATACATGTTGCTTGTATTTTGTTTTGTTTTATCCATAAGCTTTTTTAATTGATCTGCACCATAAGATCTTTGGGGGAGGTCACAATAATATAACCATACAGTTATATAAAAAGAGGTAAAACAGCAGCAATTATATAACCAGTGCAACCATTCCAACCAGAACAGAATAGTATAGATTCCCTTTAACAAAGTTAAGAAATCAGCAGGTGAAGCTTTTCATGACATATTTCAGAGTAGCCAACATGGTGCTCTGCAAAGGTTGTTGAACTACAGCTGCCATAATCCCTGGCCATTGCCCATGCTGGCTGGGACAGATGGGAATTGTAGTTTCACAACTGGAGGTCACTGTGCTGGCTATCCCTGATACGGAACTGAACACTGTCATCTGCTAAGGGTTGCAGGCCAAGGGACAGCTCTTCAGCCACTCTACTTCCAGCTTTTAATTCTCAATCCTTAACTCTCACATTGAAGCCAAGTTAATTCACAATTTAGTTTAGCTTCCTGCATTGCAGGGGGTGGACTAGATAACCCTCAGGGTCTCTTCCAATTCTACAGTTAGATGATTCTATGAATTTGTTCATCAAGGCCTACTTCTCAGTATAGTGGTACCTCAGGTTACATACTTAATTCGTTCCGGAGGTCCGTTCTTAGCCTGAAACTGTTCTTAACCTGAAGCACCACTTTAGCTGCCGCGCCTCCGGAACCCGATTTCTGTTCTCACCCTGAAGCAAAGTTCTTAACCCGAGGTACTATTTCTGGGTTAGCGGAGTCTGTAACCTGAAGCGTCTGTAACCTGAAGCGTCTGTAACCTGAAGCGTATGTAACCCGAGGTACCACCGTAGCAGTGTTTAGGATTGCAGCTTTATTTTTTAATTTTCTATCCGTATACTAAGCGTCATTATGTCACCCTGGGAGAGATGAATTCCTACTGCTAACTGATTAAATTTGGATTTGGATGCATGCAGACAATTCCTATAGCATACAAATTAAGTCAGACAAGGCCATGTGCAAGCTCAAGCACTCCTCTGATTATAAATGGGTCCCATATGCCTTGCAGTGTCTAACACACCATTCATTTTCTTAATCGATCACATTCAGATATGGTATCATTGTCTACACAAATACGTATCTACAGAGGAAAAAGAATCCGGGTACAGATGAGTTAAATTAGCTGCAAGACAACATCGGTCTGTGAAACAAAAACAGGTGCTTGTCTTTGAAAAATAGTGCTGAACTAAGGAATTAAGGAATAAAAGTGTGGGATTGTGCTATACTTTATGTTTCTTTACTCAGAAGGCAGTCTCTCTGCGTTCAGTGAGCCCAAGGCTGTGGTTCTATGCATGTGTACCTGGAAGTAAATCCCGCTCACTTCAATGAAACTTACTCCTGGGTAGACAATCCTAGGATTTCCTGGTGCCTGAGAGGCAATTCAAAACAAAAATTTATGGAAAAATGGGATAGATATAAGATATATGCTCAAAAATATAGTAAAGGTTCGCTATCTAGGCTAGCATTTGATTGACGTTGGAGAGAAATTGAGTTGAGAAACAAGATTAAGGGTACATATTGATATAGGATGTATTAGATAAAATGTAAAGAAATATACAATAATAAGAGTACATTCATTTGTAAAAAAAGAATATACAACAAGATTGATAGGAAGTCTGTAGTGTTGGTACAAATATTATTTTCAAATGGCTTTACGTCTTTCTTTCTTTAGGTACATAAATTTGGTATATAAACTTTGTATACATGTTGGAAATTATATTATAATATGCCCTGTAATGTAATATGATAATGTATACCTATGTGATATAAGAACGTTTATTAATTTTTTAAAAAAAGAAAGAAAGAAACTTACTCCTGAGTAGACAATCCTAGGTGCAGACTTACAGCTCCACTGACAACAGTGGTGTTTACTTCTGAATGAGAACCTAGAAAGAGCTCTGTTGGATCAGACCAAAGGTCCTTCAAGGCCAGCATTCTGGTCCCACAGTGACCAACCAGATGCCTATGGGAAGGCCACCAGTTGAATATGAGGGCAATGTTCCCCTGTGCTGCTCATGATTCCTAGCAACTGACATTCAGAGGCACACACTGCCTCTGACCCTAGAGACAATATAGCCACCATGACTAGAAGCCATTGGGAACTGTATCCTCCATGAATTTCTCTTACCCCCTTTTCAGATTGTCCAAGCTGCCTTGCGGGCAGCAAATTTCATCATTTTAACTATGCACTGCCTGAAGAAGTAAATAATAATAAATTGCACGTGGTGGTGCAACAAACCAAAGAAACCGATTTAAACATTTCCTTACCTGACCTTAGAAAACACTTCCAATTACAGCAAGGTATGCATCATTCATGCAAGACAGAGGAACCTTTTCCTGGCACCAGTTGAAACCATCTATCTTCTCTTTCACCTCAGGCAGGTTGTGCATCACCTCAGGTTAGCAGAGCTAAAGGCTAATGGTGACGTTGGTCTGGGTCAAACAGGAGGACATCTGCTGAATTTCTAAGGCCAGGCTGCAGCATTTTGTCGGATACATATTTAAATACCTCCTACATTCAGCTGTTCTTAGGGGCAAACAGCTCTTGACCAGTTCAATCAGCTGCTGAGCATACAGATAATTTTTGGCCACTTAGTACAGGTGTGAGGAACATTTATCAGCCTGAGGGACACATACATACATACATACATACATACATACATACATACATACATTTCCATTTATATACCACCAATGATTTCCAGTTTGAGGGTCATATTACCTCCTGCAAAATTTTCTGGAGGCCGTATACCAAAAGTGGGTGGTGCTAGAGACAAAAAGTGGGTGGCACAACAGTTGTAACTCATATTATCAGCTCTGCAAAAGTTGGGGTTTTTTAAACAAACAAAAAAATACATGCACAAAACACCTTTCTTCGTCCTCCATCGTGTCAAGTGAAAAGCAATAGTGCCAGGTGAGTCTCCCTAGGGAGAGCGTTCCACAAATGGGGAACCACCACCGAAAAGGTCCGTTCTCAGGCAGCTACCCTCCAGACCTCTCGCAGAGGAGGCACACAAAGAAGGGCCTCAGATTAAGATGGCAGGATTCAGGTTGGTTCATATGGGGTGAGGCAGTCCTTGAGGCATTGTGGTCCTGAGCTGTTCAAGGCTTTATAGCTCAAAACCAGCACTTTGAAACTAATTGGCAGCAGGGCCAGGATCAGTGTAATATGCTCAAGTCATTTTTCTCCAGTGAGCAGCCTGGCCACCAAATTCTGCACCAGCTGCGGTTTCTGAACCATCTTCAAAGGCTGCCCCACATATAACATATTGCAGTGATTTAACCTAGGGCTTACCAGAGCGTAGACAACAGAAGCTAGACTATCCCCATCAAGACGGGGGCATAGCATTGCGCAGGCAGAAGAGTTTGGAAAGTTAAGGCAGATGCAGTGGTGGCTGTTTCAGGGGTTTACTAGTAGAACAGCTGGCTGCCATTGTGGGGCAATTGTGGGGCAATTCCTGCCCTTCCCTTCAAAAAGCAGGAGGTGGCAGCAGAGACAAAGGGCATGTTTCTTGACACCGTACAAGTGCCCAGTTGCTGACTAGATGCTGGCATAGGCTGCCCATCCCAAAGCCATTAGTCTGTCTGCATTAACTTCATTGGCATTTGCAATGTTTGAAAATCCGGGTGGGGGTGATTAATCGACCAGCGTGTGAGTTTCACAGTTAATAAATATATAGGCATCTGAAAAGCCCAGGCTGACACGTCAGGAGTGCGTGGCATTTGCTAGTTTCATTCAAAAGTTCTCACATCAAGTGTGTCTCTTTTCAATGGAAGGATCTGTGAGATTCTGCCTCTAAAGCAGAGTTAATGCCTAAACAGAGCCAATAGCCATCTTTAAGCGAGAGAAAATGTATGTGGGGTGGCAGTGGGAACCCCCCTAGTTGAAAATTGCATAATTATGTTTCTCTTACCTAAGGCAAGTTTTACCAGTGAACCATCATCAAAGGTATGCATTTAAGCAGGAATCCAGCATTTCTGGCCGGGAAGAAAGGCTCTATTATCTCGAGCTTGTTTACTTTAAGCTGCTCCAATGAAGGTTTAGCACGAACATGGGACTTTGCTTCCCTGTGTGCAGCACAGGGGAAAGAGACGCAGGAGGAGGGAAGAGATGAAGTCCATATGTCGGCTTGAGGGGGGAGTGTGAATGTGTGTGTATCTTCATGACTGGCTTAGAAGGTTTAACATACATCACCACACAACGCTGAAAGATGCCATCTCTGGGCCAATAAATCTGCACTCTTTGATTGGGCTTTCGGAATGGCAAGTCATTTAACAGAGCAGCAGGCCTCTACAGGGAGAGCTTGCTTGGCCAGAGAACATGTGCTGAATGGGTTGAGTTGCCCCCAAAGATTGCCTCAAGCAAAATCCGAAGCAAAATATCTGAGGAATTTCATTTTGATAAGGCTAATGAAATTCATTGCGAGTTGTTTTGTTTTTTAAGTTTTGGGACCTTTGTACACCCTGTGGTTGCCTGAAGGAAAACCTTGATGTTGCTGCTTAAGCACAGCATTGGGATAAATTTTGAGGGAAGCTTATGAAAGAAGGATAGCAAGGTCTCCAAAGTGCTTCAAGGGCCTTCGCAGGCTAATAGCTAGTAATCTAGAGTCATTCCTATTAGCTGGAGGTGGGGAAACGTCAGGCCCAGGGTAAATGAGTATGGCCTTCTAGACCTTGTTGAAGTACGGGCAGCAAAAATTCAGCTAAGAAGCTCAAATCAGATGTATGAAATTAACATTAAACCAATGGAAATTAAACCATGTCCAGACTTCAACATTCAAAAACTTTACTTGCAGAAACGTATAGTAAAAGATGAATTAAAACATAATATTTATAGTCACATGCTTCTCCAAGCATGGGCTTACAGTCTCTTCTTCTAACTTCCAAACAGCTGTATTTTCCTTTCTTTCCAGAGCTCAGCACTCATCCTTTTGTATTTAAGGCCATGCCTTGCAACTCCTATGAGAGAGCTCCACTTTTACCTCATCCTGCAGCTTTGCTCTCTTTCAAGTTGAGAGGAAACACTCCAACAATCTATTCAACTTAACAGTGTTCACAGTGGATTCTAAAACACAGTCATCTTGCTTCACATAAAATTGAGTCTCTCCTTCACTAGATACCTCCTATGTGACCAACATTACCCAATCACATGAGAACTTCTCTAGAATTCAGTTACCTAAACCAAATCTAAACATATAGTAATTGTCAAAGCCACCCGTCTGGTCCCAGCTCACAAGAGACCCAACTCCAATCCGGTTTATTTACAGAAAGTCTTTATTGAAGATCATGGTTGCGTTTACATTCCATCTTTGTGACTCTACGTCTGTAACGTTAGACCGCTGAAGTCCCCTCTGAATCCGTACCGCCTCGGCACCAATTTAAGAGGCTTGTGCTGGACCACCTCTTCCTCTCCTTCCTTTTCCGCAGGGTCTTTCTGCCCCCCTGGGTTCCCCCTCGCCGGGACTCGCCCGAGGCTGAATCCTCTGACGCCTCTGCCCCCCTCCTTCTCGCTTTGGGGCCGGGCTCCTCCCCAGGGCTCTCCTCACTTCCGCGCGCCTCTACATTTGAACTTGGCGCGCGTACGTTGCTTCTGACCTTTCTCTCGACCGCTACACTGCTCCCGGTGCTGCTCTCCACCCCTTCCGGCTGAGCGCCCTGCTCCGATCTCCTTCCCCTGTCTCCTTCTTGCTCTGCTCCCTCTGACACACTGGTAACTCCACCCCCTTCACTCCGTTCCGGCTGAGAAGCTGGCTCCTGTGTCCAACTCCCACTGGGGCTTCTCCCTTCGCTCCCCTGCTCCTCACTGCTTCCCCCTTGGCCTCCCTTTGGTCTGACCAGGGGGGGGCCCTTTTGGGAGTCCTCTGACTCACTGGTCAGACTCATGGACGACCTTTGGGCATCGTCATCCTCCTCCTCATCTCTCTGGGATTCTTCCCCCTCGCTCTCTGTCTCCTCCCCCATCTGCTCTTCTCTCCCTGAAACCCTGACATCCATCCCCCCCTCGAAGCCCCCCCTTCCCCCCTCCCGCTCGGCGGGTGCCGGTTGTGGAAACTGCGGCTCTTCGGGGGTAGGCTCAGGATACAGGTCGTCTACGTCAATGTTCTCTGCTGGCAGTTCTGTGTATGTGTGTTCGAACTCGGGTTCTTCACCCAAAGGCATCTCAGTCTCTTCTTCCATTGCTACTTCCTCTGGTGCTGCCCGCCAAGGACCCATCATCCACCTCTTACGCCATTCCTCCTCTGGTTGCTCCTCCCACCAATAAGGGGTTTCCGTGTCCACCCCCGAGCACGATCCCCTGGGCGGGCTTGATTCTGGTGTTCTTTCCTCGGGGGAAGAGAAACCCCTGAACGTGCTATCTGACAATGTGGGTGTGAAAAGCCAGTCATCAAAGTACTCAGCTGGCATGGGTCTATGTGGGAAAAGTGCGTGGAACTCTTCCTTCAAAAGGGGTTCGTCTAACGCGTAGCCCGGCACCCAACTATTGGCCGTGGCTGGGGTGCCCTCTCTGGCGAGAAAGTATTCAACCCCCTCTTCCCCCCATCTCGAGTCCAGTATCTCTGTGACCTCGTTGAGGGGTTCGGCCCTAGGCGACCCCCCCCCCTCTTGGGTGCCCCTTTGCGTGGGTCTGGTACTGTTTCTGACTCTTGAAACCTGTGCGGGGCCTTGTAGGGAGTGAGCACCGACCTATGAAAGACCGGGTGCACTCTGGAGCCTTCTGGAAGGGCCAGGCGAAATGCTACAGGATTGATCCTAGCCTCAACTTGGTATGGTCCTAGCTGCCTGTGTCCTAGCTTCTTCTTGGCTAACGATCTGGCTGGCATCGCTTGGGCCGCTAACCATACCCAGTCCCCCACCTGGATGTCCTCTCCCGCCCTTCTGTGCTTGTCCGCCTGCACCTTATAGGCCTGTTTGGCCAGCTCCAAATGTCTCCGCAGCTCCTCGTGCACCTCTTGCAACTCTGCTGCGAACTGGTCGGCCTCTTGAGGCACCCCCTCTCCTGGTGCTATAAGCCTCGGAAAGGTTCTGGGATGACGGCCATTGTTCGCGAAGAACGGCGTCACCCCGGTCGATGCGTGCTTCGTGTTGTTGTAGGCAAACTCAGCCATCGGCAGGTAGTCCACCCACGCTGCGGGTCGCTGATTGGCGTAACACCTCAGGTACTGCTGCATGATCGCGTTGACCCTCTCTGCTTGGCCGTTGGTCTGTGGATGTCTCGCCGACGCTAGGTCGATCTTGACGTGCAGGATACCCAGAAGCTTCTGCCAGAAGTTGGAAACAAATTGGCGCCCCCTGTCGGACAGGACGGACTGCGGTAGTCCATGCACTCTGAACACGTGGTCGATGAAGAGTTTGGCGGTCTGTTCTGCCGTCGCCACCTTGGCACAAGGAATGAAGTGCGCCATCTTGGTGAACAAGTCCACAACCACCAGCACCGCCGTCTTGCCCCTGGAGCTGGGCAGGTCAGTAACAAAGTCCAGTGCTACCCTCTCCCACGGCTGCTGCGGCGTTTCCAGCGGTTCCAACAATCCCGCCGGCTTCTGGTGTACTGGTTTGGACCTCTGACAGGTGTCACACCTGGCGACGTAATCCGCCACCTCTCCCCTCATCTGGGGCCACCAAAAGTCCCTGGCCACTAATTCTATTGTCTTCTCCTTGCCGAAGTGACCCGCACTGGGGGCGCCGTGCAATTGCTGCAGAACCTTTGCGCGAAGTTCGTCGTTAGGCACGTAGAGGGCACCCTTGCGAGTTAAGAGTCCGTCCCGCAACTGGAACTCATCGTCTCTTTGCGACCCGCTGCGCAGCTCCTCCATCTTGGACTGTGCAAATTGATCCGCTTGCAACGCGCTTCGCACCGCGTCCAGGTCGACTGCGATGGCAGCGCACGCCCACGCCTGTGGTGCGAAAATGTGCTTCGCTGCAATTGGTGTCGTCTCCTCCAGGTATTGCGGTTTCCTGGAGAGCACGTCTGCTATAACATTGGAGTCTCCCGGGATGTATTCTATTTTGAAGTCGAAATCCGCAAAGAATTCTGCCCAGCGCATGTGTCTTTGGGTCTGCAGCTTTGCCGTTCGCCAATACTCTAAGTTCTTGTGATCCGTGCGGACCTGCACTGTGTGCTTGGCTCCTATGAGGAAGTGTCGCCACGCTTTGAAAGCTGCATGAATGGCCAACAGCTCCCTGTCCCATATGGTGTAGTTCCGCTCCGTCTTGCTGAGCTTCCGGGAGTAGAAGGCGCCCGGCCTCCAATCGCCTTGCGGATCCTCCTGCAGAAGGACGGCTCCAACCGCTCTGTCTGACGCGTCGGTTTCCACCCGCATGGGCCTGCCGGGATTCACGTGCAGTAGCTGCTCCTCGGAGGCGAAGAGGCTTTTAAGCTTCCGAAAAGAGCGCTCTGCCTGTTCCGTCCAAGCGAACTTCTTCTTCTTGGAACTGAGGGTGTCCGTGATTGCTGCCGTCTCATTTGCAAAACCTTTGATGAATTTGCGATAAAAATTGGCAAATCCGATGAATCTCTGGACTTCCTTCCGATTGCGCGGGCTCTTCCAGTCCAACACCGCTTGGACCTTGACTCTGTCCATGGCCAGCCCCTCGTCGGACAGCTTGTAGCCAAGGAAATCCACCTCCGTCACATCAAACTGGCACTTTTCCAACTTGGCGTACAGCCTGTGCTCCTTCAACCTCTGTAGGACCTCCTTTACATCCTTCTCGTGAGCTTCCGGCGATTCCGAGAAAATCAGGATGTCGTCAAGAAAACATACACACTTCTTGTAGAGGAGTCCCGCCAACACGTGATGCATAAATGCTTGGAAAACGTGGCTGCCATTTTGGAGACCAAACGGCATAACTCTGTATTCATACGTGCCTAGAGGCGTGAACATGGCAGTCTTCCACTCATCGCCCTTCTGGATGCGGATGAGGTTGTACGCTCCACGCAAATCCAACTTGGTGAAGATCTTACCCTTCCTAACGGTCGCTAGGAGGTCGTCAATCTTGGGCATGGGAAAGGCCTTGGGCTTAGTCAGTCTGTTTATGAACCGGTAGTCCACAATGAGTCTTTTTTGGGGCGTGTCTTTCTTCTTCACAAAGAAAACAGGACTGCCTCCCACTGCTTTGGATTCCCGGATGAACCCGCGCTTCAGATTATGCTCTATGAACTCTCTGAGCTCTTGCATCTCGTCCTCAGACATGGAATACAGCTTTGCAGTTGGCAGCTGCGCCCCTGGCACCAGGTCGATCGCACAGTCGTAAGGCCTGTGAGGCGGCAACTTGTCAGCTTCTTTCTCGCAGAAAACCTCCAAGAATCCCTCGTACTTGTGAGGCACTGCCTGCACCATGCCCAGGTGCAGTTGCTGCTCAGCTCCTTCCTCCTGATTGGTTTGGATGCAATGCTGAGCACAATACGATGAGCAGAAGGTGATTTGCCGCTGGTACCACGCAACAGCGGGACTATGCCTCTCCAGCCAACTCATGCCTAACACAATGGGCGTGTCTGACAGGTGGGTGACATTGAAGCTAATGACTTCTCGATGATTTCCAATCTGCATCACCATGGGAGGCGTCTGCTGCACAACTTGCCCTCCCAGCAACTTCCTGCCGTCCACTGTGACCACGTTCAGAGGCGTCGTTGCAGGCAGGAGCGCTATGCTATGCTGCTTGACAAATTGTATTCCCACAAAATCCGCATTGCTCCCTGAATCAATCGTGATGGGAACTTCCAGGGATTGTCCATTTGGCAGCTGAAGGGTCGCAGTGAGTTGCACTGCTGGTTTGGGTGGTAAAGGGTCTGTGCGTTGTAAGGGTGCTGGGGACTGTTCTACAGATCCGCCTGGCTGAGCCCCAGTAGCTCCGCTTCCAGCCAGGCACTGTCGTTTCCCTGAGGCTGCTCTCTTTGCACCACTTCCGCTGCCACTGTTGCTAGAGCTGCAGTGTGTTTTTGGAACCTCTGGGGGCACTCTTTCGCCATATGCTGTGCACTGTCACAGATGTAACATTTCCTGGTCCCTCTAGGAGGCTTCGCCTTCACTGCACCGGAAACAGGGGCTCTGGATGGTGTCTGAGCCCTAGCACCACCAATTTCCATCGGCTCTTCTCCTTGCCTCCCCAAGGGCGAGGGGTGCGTCTGGCTGAAGTCCCTGGGGACAAAAGGGGGGGTTCTCGCTGGTGCACGCGCCTGGGGTCCCTCCCCCTCGTGCCACGGGCGTCCCTCATGTCGTATTCCGATAGCCAAAGCCCGTTGCACTACGTCTTCTAGGGTCTGGGGTCTATCTCCCCTGGCGATCTCATCCTTGACGGGGGGGCTAAGACCTTCCCAGAAAAGATCTCTGACGGGTTTACTATCCTTCTCCCAGCCCAACGCAGTTAGTAATGCAAAGAATTTGGAATGACATTGACGTACAGTGGCTTTGCCTTGCCGCAGTCCGTGCATCTGTCTACGAGCAATATCCACATCCACAGAGGACTGGAAACAAGCATCCATCGCTTTAATAAATTCATCAGAATTGCGGCGGGCAGGGCCATCTTCGCGCCACAAATTGCGCAACCAAGCTCTGGCCTCCCCATGCAGATGCGAAATTATGAACCCCACTCTCTCCTCCTCATCTTTAAAATCATGACAGAGCAAATGCAGTGCATACACGACGTCTGCCCTGAAGTTAGGGTAGTCTTGCAGGTTGCCATTAAAGTGCGTAACTAGGGCGCCCCCCCGCCGTCCAAGTGCAACGCCCTCCGATCTGGAACCCGGAACCCCTGCCCTGCTTGCCTGCTCCCACCTTGTTCGCAGGTCCTGGCAAGCCTTGTCCAGTTCGTCATTCTTCTTCTGCGATGCAATGACTGCAGCTGTGAGTTCGGTAACCTGATTCCTCAGCGTAAGCAGCTGTTCCTCCGCGCTCATGGCTGCTCCCGTTGGTGAGCTTTGCAAAAAAAAAAATTTGCGTTCTGGAGAGGGGACTTACTGTCAAAGCCACCCGTCTGGTCCCAGCTCACAAGAGACCCAACTCCAATCCAGTTTATTTACAGAAAGTCTTTATTGAAGATCATGGTTGCGTTTACATTCCATCTTTGTGACTCTACGTCTGTAACGTTAGACCGCTGAAGTCCCCTCTGAATCCGTACCGCCTCGGCACCAATTTAAGAGGCTTGTGCTGGACCACCTCTTCCTCTCCTTCCTTTTCCGCAGGGTCTTTCTGCCCCCCTGGGTTCCCCCTCGCCGGGACTCGCCCGAGGCTGAATCCTCTGACGCCTCTGCCCCCCTCCTTCTCGCTTTGGGGCCGGGCTCCTCCCCAGGGCTCTCCTCACTTCCGCGCGCCTCTACATTTGAACTTGGCGCGCGTACGTTGCTTCTGACCTTTCTCTCGACCGCTACACTGCTCCCGGTGCTGCTCTCCACCCCTTCCGGCTGAGCGCCCTGCTCCGATCTCCTTCCCCTGTCTCCTTCTTGCTCTGCTCCCTCTGACACACTGGTAACTCCACCCCCTTCACTCCGTTCCGGCTGAGAAGCCGGCTCCTGTGTCCAACTCCCACTGGGGCTTCTCCCTTCGCTCCCCTGCTCCTCACTGCTTCCCCCTTGGCCTCCCTTTGGTCTGACCAGGGGGGCCCCCTTTTGGGAGTCCTCTGACTCACTGGTCAGACTCATGGACAACCTTTGGGCATCGTCATCCTCCTCCTCATCTCTCTGGGATTCTTCCCCCTCGCTCTCTGTCTCCTCCCCCATCTGCTCTTCTCTCCCTGAAACCCTGACAGTAATGCATAGAAGTACAGTGGTACCTCGGGTTACATATGCTTCAGGTTACATACACTTCAGGTTACAGACTCCACTAACCCAGAAATAGTACCTTGGGTTAAGAACTTTGCTTCAGGATGAGAACAGAAATTGCACAGCAGCGGCGGGAGGCCCCATTAGTGGTGCTTCAGGTTAAGAACAGTTTCAGGTTCAGAACGGACCTCCGGAATGAATTAAGTACTTAACCCGAGGTACCACTGTATTTGGGGACGCGGGTGGCGCTGTGGGTAAAACCTCAGCACCTAGGACTTGCCGATCGCATGGTCGGTGGTTCGAATCCCCGCGGTGGGGTGCGCTACCGTCGTTCGGTCCCAGCGCCTGCCAACCTAGCAGTTCGAAAGCACCTCTGGGTGCAAGTAGATAAATAGGGACGCTTACCAGCAGGAAGGTAAACAGCGTTCCGTGTGCTGCGCTGGCTCGCCAGATGCAGCTTGTCACGCTGGCCACGTGACCCAGAAGTGGACAGTGCTGTGGACAGTGCTGGCTCCCAGCCTCTAGAGTGAGATGAGCGCACAACCCTAGAGTCTGGCAAGACTGGCCCGTACAGGCAGGGGTACCTTTACCTTTACCACTGTATTTACAATTTCAGTAAATTTAATTACTGTACTTAACAGACCTCTCTATCTGGTGCTGATCACTCTACCTGTCACCAGGCAACCCCGCAAACTGGCTCTCCTTTGTACCCTGAACGTTTTTGTCCAGTTGAAATGTTTCCTTCAACATTAGCATGCACAAGTTTTATGCAGATCTGTGTTTGCCCCCCTTTTTTCAGTTTAAGATGCACATAGCCACCTGAATGGATATTTTGTGGAGAATGTGTCAGCTTGGGAGAGGGCCTGTTCTGTGCCGTGAGTTTGAACTCCATTTACAAATGATAATTGATGAGTTTTCATTTATTTTTAAATATAAAACCCGGAAAAGCAGTCTCATTCTGAGAAGCAACAAGCTTCCTAAAATAACAGCAACAGACACACACACATCTTGTTTGCTTGCATAATAGGCTTTGCTTTTGTTAGATAGACATGCTTTTCATTATATTTCCTTTGAAAAACAGTGTTCCACATGAAGGGAAAAGGGAGTTGAATGAAAAGGGCAACATGAAGAGAAGTAGAATTTGTGCCAATTGTCAGGGAAAACATCCTTGACAACTTGCTGTGTTTGAGTGTCTAATGGTGCTCTCAAGGGAAAGGGCAGGAGCAAAATAGCTTTCTTTGAACCAATTTCACACCATGGGGAAAAACAGAGAAGCGCTAGCATGAAAAGGGCAAAAATAAGCGACGGCGAAAGTTGCACTGAGCATCACGAAAAGTCAACCTTGACAGAGAGATGCATTGGAGAGCTGAGGTGCCACTTGGGAGAAGGTGTGGGAGTTTCATTGCTTGAGAAATTTCAAAACCTGCTTCAACAAAGCACAAGAAAATATAGTAGAATGAGTTTGCCAGGCATATAGAAACAAATAGGACCTGCAGCTAAATCCCACAGTGGATTTCACCTCCTAGCCTCCTACTCAGGGCTCCTGACAGCCAGTCAGATGTGCCTCCCTCTAGGATACAATAAGCTATTAAGAGCTTGTCTAAGGCATTCCATTCCCTCCATGCCAGAGGGGTCCCGGCCCCCCAACTGACTCACAACATTCTGTGGATACTGAGCATGCTCAGTGTTAGGTTTGAGCGAATCTGACAATTTCAGTTTGTCTCAGTTTCTCATTTCTTCAGTCTTAAGCTCAGTTCTCCACATTTAAAACATTTCTTTGTCTGAAAACAGCAGCATTCTAATGCAATTTCCCCCCTCATAAACATATTATTATATGCAGCTTTTACTAGCATGCACATTTTTTCAAACCAATTTCCCCTAATATTATGCATTTTGGCATGCTATTTCCCCCATATATATGCATTTCTATGCATGCGTTACCCTAGTTCGTGGATTGTTTTACACCTTACCTGGCTGGAGAACTGCATTGCAAAATTCAGAGATTGTGCGGAGCTTCAAAGGAGGGTTGATTTTTGGCTCACACAATGTTTTGGAAAATGTGAATTGTGTCGGTTTGCCTCTGAATGCAAACTGAATTGAATTTCTCCTCCATCTCTACTCAGTAGTCGTTGGGCAGTGTACTGCCCCATACTGCTGTGGAAACTATAAGTTTTCTTCAAGCTTTCTTCTTTTTCTCAGTGTCTCTGTTTTGGCTCCATTTCCATCAGGTACTCACCGCTTGTGTTACAGGAAGTAATACCAGAAGAGTCACACTACATTGTATTACAGAAATAAAAGAAAATAAATAACCAAACAAGGCAAAACAGCAGCAACAACAACACCCAGCTTTGATGCAAGAAGAATACCTATATCCAGGAATGGCTTAGTCTATGCATACTGCAGAGACCATTTTTTTTGCCTTGTGCCCTGTGCATAGATGCAGGTATGCATTTGGGCTGTGCACAGAACTGCCCCCTCTCTCTGACTCTGATATCTTGCTCTCAAATCGGGACCCATTCATCCTGTGCTGTCATAAGGACTACCTGGTATCATCTCATGAGGGATCACCACTCCAAAGAAATCTGTATGGCGTGGAGACCAATGGGGCAAAATTAAGAAGTAAGGTGTGAATTGGCTGCTGTGGTTTCAATGTGCCCCATCCTTCTGAAATTGTTTGAGCCTGGTTTCAGAAGTGGTGAGGTGAGACTTCAAGTTAGGGCTGCAATCTTATGCACACCTACCTGAAAGGACGTCGTACTGAACTTAATGGACTTCTTAGTGGAAATGTTCAAGACTGTAGGGTGAGTTGCTGGTTTCATTGCAGTCATAAGACAAGCTGAAGTTAACACTAGATGTCAATTTCATGAGCCAAAATGGAGTCTATGAAAGATAAGCGAGGGTCTGAAGAGCATCAACTCTGTAAGTGCTTCTCATGTTGCTAATGATTCATTGACCTTCAGTCATTCGGTTTTGAGTGTTCACAAAAGTCTACTGTAATTCTGCATATGGCTTTAGTTCAGTGCTAGATTTCCAGGTCTATTTGCTTGAAATGTGCAGTTGGCTAGGTTATTTATTTTATTTGGTTAACAGACCTCGCTGTGTTCATTTGATCTTATTACGGGAGGACGTGTGCAATAAATCCTATTTAATATGGGGCTAGATAAGTACATTCCATACTCCACAAACCCTCTCGCAAAATTATACCGTTAAACTATTATTTTCACAGACCTTGAAAAAAGGGCACCTTGAGAAATGTACCTTTCCCACTCCCCAACTTACACAAAATTCATTAAGCTCCTCTTTGAAGACCCTTGAGATATGTTTTATTGTAGATCAACAAACCACTCCTAGCCTGCTCTCAATGCCGTTTGCCAGAAATAAGCACAACGAGCATATGTTTAGTACTTAAGAACTGTTTTGGAAACTTAAAAAGCACAGTGTGAAGAGGAAAATGAAACCCAAAACCGACCCCCCTCCCGCCCCCTCTCAGACAAGCAGACAGCCACATCATGTGTAGCTGGCTGAACCAGACTCACACAAATTGTGGAAATGTCTGGCAAGATAAAATGTACCCTCAGCTGGAGGAAAATGACTCAAGAGTCACATGATGTCCCGTAGTCGCAGAGTCTTGGAAACAAACATTTGAGAAACCCGTTCCACATATGTGGAAGGAAATCAGGGGATTGAAAGCATGAATTGTGCAGATGGGGACCTTGGTTGGTATCTTCATTGGGTGTTTAAGAAGTTACACGCTTACAATCTGCTTCAGGACCAGTGAATAGCATGAAGCTGTCATGACCAGGCTTGTAGTTTCTACAATTGCTGTGGTCTGGTCAATTTCTACTTCACAAAAGGTCTATTCTTAGAAATAGCAATGCTGGGACAAGACCCAATTCTAACTAGTTTGTAGTATTATTATTGGATTGTGTCCAACTAAGTCACCATCATGGCAGAGCCACCGAAATCAATAAATTTAAGTTAGCCATCTTGGTTATTTTCAATGAGTCTAGTCTGCATATACCTTAGCTGACTACAGTCAAACCTCTGTTGTCTAATGTAATCTGTTCTGGAAGACTGTTTGGCTTCTGAAACGACCGACGACCAAGGCACAGCTTCCAATTGGTTGCAAGAGCTTCTTGCACTTAAGTGGAAGTCACGTCCGATGTTCAAGTTCCGAGGAACGTTTGAAAACCGGAGCATTTACTTCTGGGTTTTCAGCGTTCGGGAACCAAAATGTTCAAAAATGGAGCTGTTCAAGAAACAAGATTTGACTGTACAGCCCACCTTCAATTCTATTCTATTTATACTCCACCTTTTCCTCCAAGGAGCTCAAGGTGGTATATGTGGTTACCCCTCTCTCAATTTTATCCTCCCCACAATCCTATGAGGTAGGTTAGGCTAAGAGACTGTGATTAGTCCAAAGTCACCCAGTGAGCTTCATGACCAAGTGGGGACTTGAACCCTGGTTTCCCTGGTCTTAGTCCAACACTCTAACCATTATGCCACACCAAGCATATATACAAAACGTCTTTGCAATACAGAGTACATCTGGTGCTCAGCATTTTTCTTCCAGACTCCTCACAGTTCCTTTGAAGCAGATGGAAAAACCATCCTATTTATTTTCAGTGAGTAGAATGGAGTCTGGCCTAATGGGAAAGGAAAGCATTCTCCTTATTTTTTCAGGTTCCATTCCCAGATCCTCCAAGTATCCCTATTTTCCATGGACGTTCCAGATTTGCAGAAGCCATTCTGGTTTCTGACTGGATTCCAGAATGTCCCACTTTTGCTTAGGACGTCTCTGTTTTCATCAGAGAAATGCTGGAGGGTATGGAGTTATCTTTTGACCAAACTGCAGGGGGGGCAGTGGAAGACAGAAGTACCTGGCGTGCTATGGTCCATGGGGTCACGAAGAGTCAGACATGACTAAATGACTAAACAACAACAATGGAGTTATCTGACACACACCCCAAGCCACTTGAAGGCAGCCCTGTATAGCCCTGTTTTTATATATGTTGGAAGCTGCCCAGAGTGGCAACCTGGTCAGATGGGTGGGGTATAAATAGTTAGTTAATATAAATTATTATTATTATTATTATTATTATTATTATTATTATTATTATTATTATTGAATAGGACATCCCCGTCCTATTATTGAATAGGACATTGGAGAAAGGTTGGAAGGTATGCATGCCTTGGTCTGAATTCTGTTTGTCATCCACAAGAAGCCAGTTTTGTGGATTCTCTCTGCCTAGCTTCCTGAGGTTTCTTTTGCCAAATATGAATGCTAATGTGCTGTTACCAAGTCTAAATGATTGGTCCTGCTCTACTGCATGACGTCATTTATGTCTCATTCCATCTTGATTCCATCTTTTTACAAGCCTTGCCACCTGTACAAAGCTTATTGTTTCATATCATTGGGAAGGGTAGCAGTGCTGATTATCCTTTCCTCCAATACGGATAGCTTCCCTCTATTGAGGGGCAGATCTGGGAGATTTAATTGGAGATTTGAAGATCCGGGGGGGGGGGAGGGAGGAGAGCTGGTGCTTTCTTGCCAAGGATACACCCCTTTTTTCTTTCTTCTGGGGACAATGGCGGCTGCATTTTGGGGTGGGGGGAATTGTTTTGCACAAAAGTGTACACTAAGGAAAATTTCATACAAGCAAGGACTGTTATCCGTGCACATGTCAGGGACTGGATATTGGAGGAGGAATGGTGAAGACTACCTCTCCCTTCACCTGAACCTTCCTGAGAAGAGGAGGACAGCATGGATTTACAATTGTGGTTTGCAGAGGGTCACAGCTCAGAGAAAGAAGAGGGGCAAAGCTGGGAGATAATGGGAGAAGCAGAGCAGGAACAGCTGGCTGACACGTTATCACCAGAGAGCATTCCAGACCTCCCTTCTCCCAGGACCCAGCGAGCAATGAAAGTAGGAGAGCAGTGAGCCCAGAAGCAATTGTCCCTATGGAGACACTGTAAGGAGGTTGGGGCTGTTGATGACTGAGAAGGGAGGGGGGAGGAGATTATTCAGAGCAATGCCATTAACGAGAGGCAACATCTCTAAGCCTCTTTCTGTGAACATTAAATAAAATACATTGGTAAGAACTTCTTGTCTATCTATTACTGGCCGCCAGCTGTGAGGGAGAGGGATTGGATTCCCTGAAGCCTGACAGCACATGAGCATTGCACCAAACATGGAAGTGCCCTGAAAATGTCACAAAAATGAGCAGAACAGGGCAAGGGTGAGGCGGGGCAGAATGGGACGGGACAAGGTAGCCTTATGTGGGCCCCACCAACACGTGGGGGGGCGGGAATGTAACCCCCACACCAATTGGTTGCTGCCTAGACTAACATGTGAGCAGGAAGAAAAATGTGGATGAATTTTCACGAGGATTTCTTTTTTAAAATGTAGACTATTTGAAATGATGAACAGAAGGCTGGAAGGATGAGTAAAACCAGAATTGACAATTTCACCAATTCCTAACCTGAGTTAGAGCCCTTCCAAAGGTGAATATCCTCCACACATTTCTCCATGTTGCACATGAATCGTGTAGACTGATAACCAACCTATGCAGTAGTGCATAATTGTGTATTCTATCCCCAAATTCAACCTTTAAATGGATGGATACATTGCAGAAAATGTAGCTTTGCTTTTATTTCAGAGTCCATAACAAAGAGCTGCAGCACGATCAGTTGACTTGGTTTGTCAGGATTCGGCTCAAATGCACTAGTTACAGGGCCGGATTTAGGTTTGATGAGGCCATAAGCTACTGAAGGTAATGGGGCCCTTTATATGTCCAGCTGTCCTTTGTCAACAACAAATTGTCACTGTCTTTTGTGTTGAATATATGCTATATGGTAATTTATGGGCCTAATAGGTATCTAAAGCCATTTGCACATGTTACCATGCAACCAGTCCATGCAGAATGCAGGCACTCTATATATAGTAATGAGCAAACCAGTGATATTTGAGGGAGCAGGCTAGCAGGCAGGGCCCATTACTTATATCATAGGAGCCTACACAACACAAAAAAACTGTTGCTGTATGTAGGTTTTATTTTATTTTATTTTTAGCTTATATTTTGGAAATGTACATCCAGGTTTTTTCCTTTAATTTTTTGGGGTCCCCCCAAGAGAGTGGGCCCCTAAGCTATAGCTTGTTTAGCTTATACGTAAATCTGGCACTGACTAGTTAACATCTCTCTATGAACAAAGAGGTTTTCTGCTTCTTCGGTGTTCCCTTTTACCCTAAACCATCAGGTTGTAACTCTTAAGAAAGGCATTTCCTTGTGACACTAAAAATAGATCCTGCTTGACTCAGACATCGGGCTATGTTTATTTGAGTTGAAATTTGGCCCGGGATTTTTTGTTTTTTTGTTTAAATGAAAACTCTGCACAAATTCGGCAAAAATATTTGGGAAATGTTGGGCGCATTTGGACAAGGTAGACAGATTTTGTAACAAATGTCAAAGTCAAGCAATGAGGCATGAGTAACAGCGATCCTTTGGGAACTTCCAGAAATGTCAAATAGCACGTATCAAGACTTTGGAATCCATACTTTTCAGTTCCATTCCATGCTTCCTCAAGAGATCTTGGTTTCATGTTCTTCACTTCAAAACAGTCAGGCAGCCTGTTCAGGAGAGCCATAGGAATAAAACCTGAACTTGAAGGCAAAAATCTCCCCCTGGTTTTAATGGATTGCACAGACTGATCATTAGAACCCCAAAGCATGCCTGCATCAATTCATTTAAATCTGGTTGATGTGAAAGATTTTCACCTTGGCCACACCACAGTGAAGCCCTTCCATTTCTCATTATTTTTCATCAGAGAGTTAAACACCATCTTTGCTCCACCAATACACTGAAGGAGGCTCAAATTGTATTTACTTCTGCTAGATCAGAGATGGGGAACTTGAGGCCCGTGGCTCCGCCCTCTCTGCCTGACCCTCAGGTCTCCCTTTCTCAAGGCCACACCCCGCACCAGTTTTGCTCCGCCCCTTCTGTGAGTGCTTGTGCCTGGCTGAAATGTGCCTTTGTCCTGTGATAATGATATTCACTTCTCCGGTTGGAGATAATATGCGTGTAGAAATGTTGAATTTGGCATGGATGGAATGGAGTCTATTGCACAACAGTAAGAATCACATATATTGCCTCACCCACTTTTGTCCCTGGCTGCACCTATTACTGGCATTTGGCTCCAGAAGGCTGTCCACGAGAAATCATAGAAACATAGAAGGGTTACAAGGGACCCCAATTGTAAACTGACCCCAACTCTCGGTGCTGAAACTGTTGAGAGTTTCCAAAAACCAAGGTGTCAGGAGGGATCTGGTGCCTTTCCCTCCTTTCAAGGCAATCTTTTCTTAAATGGTTTGCAGGGTTGTGATGGAAAGTGCTCAATTTGCATGACGAGTTGCGCCATTTGAATGGCTTAGAGCAGGGGGTTTCAACCAGTGTGCTGTGACACCCTGGGGTGCCTTGAATGATAGTCAGGGGTGCCATGGGCAACACTGGCCTCTGTCCCTCTTTCCTCCCCTCCCTCATCTGAAGCCCTCTTCCATCTCTGCCTCCCAAAGGCTCACGCAGCTGTTTGTCTCATGTTCACCTTTGGCCAGGCTCCATTGGGCTGATAAGGCTGGGGGCATCTTCATTCCAGGTCTCTGTGGGATGGGGAGAGTGGTGGCAGCTGCCTGGAGGACTCCCAAGGAGATGGAAGAGGAGGCTGAGTGAACACTCCACAAGGGAAGGTGTTCGAAAAGGGGTGCGGGGCTGCCAGCTCTGCAGGCAAGGGGTGATATAACTGGGCTCCTGAGCCCCACCGGGTGCCGCGGAAAAAATGTAGTTGGTCAAGGGAGCTGTGGACTCATAAAGGTTGAAAATCTCTGGCTTAGAGCATGATCGTTCCTGACCGTTGGCCACATTGGCTGAGTCCAACAACATCTGGAGAATCACCAGTTCCCATTCCTGTTGTAAATATTCTTATATTTCACTGTATTCCTCATTAATGAACTGTGCGGCTTTCTAAATGTGCATTTGCCCTACAAATCTGCGCTGTGTTTAGTGAGTGCCGGGCAAGCAAATACCTTATTCTTTTTTTCTTTTAAATTTGGAATTTAGGGTCCTTTCACCATCACCACTTTCTTTTTTAAAAACGGGAATTCCCCTGAAAGACAAAAAGGAAAAAGGAAAAAAGATTTACAGCGCACTTTGATATAATTTATATGACAAGCGACAAGCACAAGCCAGTGTCTGCAGCCTATTCCACTCGGCAAGATCCAGACAGCGCAGGTTTGATCAACCTCATCCTGTCAAGTCAAGTAAAGCAAAAATCAATCAATCAATAGCCAGAGTGGGAGCACTTAAAATGAAAAAGGAGAGTCCATTTCCTGCGAAGGGAGCAGAGCACACAAAAACCGCTGCCATTTTGAGTCTTGGAGAAAAACACTGCAAGGAAGTGAATTTCTCAGTGTTATTTCCTAGAGACTTAACGTCGAGAATTCAAGCCTTTCTTGGGTGTTATGGCAGCCCGGTGCGAGATGTATGGTGTTGATGGCTGGAAATGGGTCTTTCAAAAGACGAGCCCAGGTCAAAACTAACCTGACCTTTCGAGTCACATTTCCATCTGGACTCCATCAATGGCAAACCCACACAAGGATACACTTTCAGTTTTTTAAAAAGGCCTTTCATACCTGGTGTTGCTAACTTGGAACTCACAGTTAATCAATGTGACCAAATATTTTCATTTGAAATGTGAAGCCGCTAAGAGGATCGAAAGCATGTGCTTAAACAAAAGCTGTCCGGCAGTCCAAATCCTGAGCAGTTCTGCTAACTCCAGGCACAAATATGTACCGTAGGGCGAGGATGATTTATTGCTTGGAAGCAAAAAATGATCTAGCCTTTTAAAAATGTGGTGATTCCAGTGCAGGCACAGCCTATGGACATCAGTCATCTTGGATGATCAGTTAAGGTGGCAAAGGAGGAGAAGGATATCTGTGGAAGTCAAAGCACATTGGGCAGTATTCAACTACCATGTCCCATCAGCACAAGGATTTCTGCTTGTGTGGTGGGACTTTCACCTCCTCTCTTTTCCCCACATGCCATGTGCCCCCCCCCAACAAATATGCTCTAGAAGGTTGGGGAAAGAACAGATCTTGGGGGGTAGGGGAGAACATTTCATTGCAGAAGCCGAAATCTTTGCTCCCATAGAACATTCATGTAGCACTACGCTGGATGCAACCCATTGCCTGATACGGTCGGTCCTGCCCTTAAGCAGAATGAGTCAACTGCCTCAGGTGGCAGATGCTGTGGGAAAGCAGTGGCAGGCCCTCAGTCACTCCTCCTGAGCTCCCGGGCAGAAAACAGAGCTATGTGTGCCACACGGCCTGTAATACCTCCTCTACACAAGTGTGGTGGAGGGCACTATCCCATCACCAGTGCTGGGACAACATTCATCTGCCAGCCCAGTCGGTTTCTGAACATACTTTGCCTCAGGCAGCAAAATGTCTTGGGCAGCCCAGATGCCCAATGAAGATGAATGCTAGAAGGGTAAGCAGCTGCAAGCGAGCTGAACACTGATAGCCCCTTTCTGAAGAGAGGACTGGACCTGGAGGCAGATGATAGGAATAATAATAATAATAATAATAATAATAATAATAATAATAATAATTATAATTATAATTATAATAATAATTATAATAATAAATTTATACCCCACCCATCTGGCTGGTTTTCCCAGGTATGGTGTGGATGTGTCCTTAAATGGGCATACTCATGCCGAAGGCTCAAATCCTTTTCGCTTGAATGAAGGAGTGACTTTTAGACCCACGCTGATAAGATTGCTATAATTATTACAAGGTAAAAATAAATCAGCTCAACAAATGCTCAAAGAATAAGGGACTTGCTTTTTAGCTATTTAATCTTGAATTCATCCAAGCATGGGCGTTTGAACTTTGGCTGCTGTAAATCTTAAGTCTTTTTTGACACACACACACACACACACACACACACACACACACAGTCTGAAATACCACATTTGCTCTAAATACTTGCACTAAAGGCTGTATTGCCAGCCTAAGGGTTCAAAATGGGGTGGCATAACAGGTTTACATGTCATTGAATTTGAGTCATGAAATGGTTTGGAATTCACAACAGGGAAGAGCAAGGATGTGTGGTAGACAGAAATCCAACAGGCCTTTTCTAGTATGGGAGCACAACTATGGGGAAAGCTTCACTTGTAGACATTCTGTTTGTCAGACATCTTATGTCAGGGAATGGCTGCCCACCCAAGAGCCGCCCTCCCGGATGATTCAGAGGAAAGAGACTTAGATCCAGGACAGTGGTGGTAGGACACAGGGGATCAGCCTGCAGAAGGGATGAACTGGAAGGTGCTAGGAGCAGGAGGTTTGAATGAAGATGGGGGGACAGAAGAAGGAACAAGTTTATTTCTTGTGTTTGCTTGAATAAGAGTGAAAGCAATGTTTAAAGATGCAAAGATAGGTTGTTGGGTTTGGGGTCCCTGCCTCTAAATAAATGCTGTACTCCCATGATGACTCTGTTTACAACTGTTGGCATCTCATCTTCCTAACACGGTGCTGGTCCAAACTGATCTGGCTGTCTTATGCCATCTTCCAAAACTGGCAAAAAAAGAAGAAGGCTGAAGACCAATAAACCTCATTGAGATGCCATCAACTCCTCCAGCAGATGTCAAAACTCTTAAGCCTCTAAAGGTTCGGATGCTGTTCAACCATAACTACCATCCAAAAGTCCGTATTCTTTACCAAACCACTTTGGTTTGGAAATTGAGCTGGAAAGTTGTAAGATCAGATGTTCTTATGATATTTACAGCGGTCGGTTCTTCCTGCCAGCTTGAAAGGACCGTGAGAACAGGCTCTCACACAGTTCTCTCTGTCATTCCCTCAGCGCCGCTTCTTGGCTGAAACAAACAGGCACTAGAAGAAAAGAAAAAAGTCAGAAAAAAGTAAGCATTAAAAAAAAAAACACTTCTTCAAGCCATTCCCTTAATAATCACACAGCTTGGATAAACCACAATCTCATATGTGCAGAGTTATGCATAAGCATAAGATGAACTCTTTGCAAAATTTGGAAACCACTTCCTTTCCTTCCATCCCCCCACTTTGTGGAGCTTAAATCTAAAAAGAGTTTCATTTCAAAGACAGCTTCAATTGCAATTTTATTGACTTAAAAATGAGGTTGAGGCTAATTCAACCACTACAGAAAGTTCTTTTTTTCTTTCCTTGCAGAAGTCATACATATATGGTTTTAAGAGAATAAGCATGTGCTTGTTTTTGTCTTTCCGCTCTGGTCTTTCTATCCTCCCTCCTGCCCCGCTCCATGATATGGTATCATGTTTCAGACCACAACCACAGCCCTCAAAACACTTACTCCTGGAGTAAGGCTATTGCAATGAAGACGGCTACTCCAAAACAGCTGGTTTACACATTATGGAATAAATCACATATGGTTCTTTTATTCATGAAAACTTTGCAGGAAAGGAGGGCAGGGATAAAAGAAACAGTCAGAGTTGGAAGCCAAAGTCTTTGTCTTACTCTAGAATCTGGCAATTCTACTCCCCGACCGCTAATACATTTCTGCTTGGGAAAAGGAATTACGACCGCAACAGAGAGGAAAGATCTATAGGAGTGTAAATATATGAAGCACACCCAGGTAGAAAAAGATCAGTCTTTGAAAGAGTGGGATGAAAAATGGCTGAATGAAAACAACAGAGGAGGCCTCACGGGCAAAAAACAAACATCATTCCAGAACCCCAAGCCAGCTCTCTCTGTGACTGTTTGCCTGTGGTGAGCTGAGATGAAGGGTCAGAGCACAAATTATTTTAGACATGACTTCTATGTGGCACCTCCTTAATGGCGTCGGTGTTTTCAAGGGATTGGAACTTAATGAATAAACTGTGAACTGAAAGTCATGACCGTTGGCTGGCGCAACTTAAACAGTCACGAGCGTCTTGGTGATACAGCCAGTGACATTTGGCCAGATACTTAGCTCAGAAGGTATGTTTGTAATATGGAAAGGAAGCCAGTTTCTTCATTGGGCAGGGGAGTGAGGAAAAAGCTATCCATCCATAAGGGGTAATCTACCTGACAAAGAAGTCGGTTATGAATGCAAAATCCACAACATATTGGTTCTGCTTAGCTACGGCTTGTTCACAGCAGAGGATGACTGCCCAAACCGCATTGTCTAAACCAGCTTTCCCCAACATGAAAGGTCATCAACGTATGTTGATGTACTGCAGCTCCTATCATGCCTGTTCATTGGCCATGCTGGTTGGGGCTGGTAGGAGTTATTGTTCCAAAAATCTAGAGGGCACCATGGTGGGGAAGGCAAGTTAAAATGCAGAATTATCACAATAAAATACTAAATTGTATTTTCCCCCACCCACAAATTGCCCTTAATTATGGCCTATTTGGTCATCAGTAACTATTTCTGTTGTTATTCATAATCTGTCTGATAGCCAATATAGTAATGCTCAGAGTAGGCCCATTGATTTCAATGTGTCTTCTCCAAGGTGACTTAGTTGAATGTCACTATTAAGAATTGCCTATGAAGGCTGATGTTGTTGCCCTCCAAGCCAAGTACGGTGCAGCAATGATGGTGCTGGGGTTGGGAGCCAGTGTGGTGTAGTGGTTAGGAGCGGTAGACTCGTAATCTGGTGAACCAGGTTCGTGTCTCCACTCCTCCACATGCAGCTGCTGGGTTAGTCACACTTCTCTGAAGTCTCTCAGCCTCACTCACCTCACAGAATGTTTGTTGTGGGGGAGGAAGGGAAAAGAGATGGTTAGCCGCTATGTCAAGGTGGTGTTCCCTCTTTGCAGTAACACTGCAGCACACTCAGCATGATATTTACAGTCTTTATTACAGTACATCTATACAAAAGAACAGCTACAGTTCAAAAGCATGCATCCGAACCTGTCAAGTCATATTCGGGGAGTGGCTTCTTTCGATTCTGGCTCCAACAAAGTAGGCGTGGAAACCTCGCGAGACGTCTTTGATCTTTACGTTTCATTTTCCTCCTTGCCTGTGCTGATGTGAATGCTCCCCCCCCCTTCTGAGTCTGAACTTCTTCCTCCCAGCTCTGGTGGTTTATAGGACTCTTCACCATCTCTGACCCCCTGCTCCGCCTGACTAGTCTCCGCCCCCTGCTCTGCTTCATGCGTCATTTCCCTGTCTTCCTCTTCTGACAGTTCCTGCTCAGAACCCTCCCCTGCTACTGACGAAGCAGCTCGTTCTGGCTCTTTCCTGACATCACCATGGGAGCCAGCATGGTGTAGTGGTTAAGAGTGGTAGACTCGTAATCTGGTGAACCGGGTTCGCGTCTCCGCTCCTCCACATGCAGCTGCTGGGTGACCTTGGGCCAGGCACACTTCTCTGAAGTCTCTCAGCCTCACTCACCTCACAGAGTGTTTGTTGTGGGGCAGGAAGGGAAAGGAGAATGTTAGCTGCTTTGAGACTCCCTAAGGGGAGTGAAAGGCAGGATATCAAGTCCAAACTCTTCTTCTTCTTCTCTCTATGCCCAGCCCATAGCTACCAGGAGCATGGCAAAAATGAGCACCATCACGGAAGTTGTGTAGCTAGCAAGTGTGATCCCACTGTCCCTCCTATCTGACCATCTCACCAGCTCATCATGATCTATAAACCTTCTCTTCTCTTCTCAAGAAAAAGCTGCAGAACTTAGTCCAGACACTGCACAGGACAGAGTGAGTTTGCTACCCTTTCTGTCATTTTCAATGTCAGTGGAAATCTAAAGGAGAAGCAAGACCTTACCCTGGTATTATCATATTAAAAGCAATTGATGCACCTTTCAGAATGATTCCAGACAGCAATAATAATTTCACTTTAATGACACTCTTCCTTTGTGGAAAGTACATCGAAAGCAGAAACCTCCCATTCCTTCCAAGTTATTTCCTTCAATAAAACAAAGGAAAGGTTGTTTCAAATCAAAGCATAGAAAATGATTATTCCATTAATTGCCTCCTAGCCTCGATTCACATTTCTTCCCCAGGCAATTATTCTTTAAACAATTTCCAGGGGGAGGGGGGGAATGAGGAAACGAATGAGTTGTAGGAAAGTTATTAATTGATGCTAGAATTAGATTAGCAACATACTGGGATTTTTTTTCTTTTTTTGAAAAAAAAATGCAATCAGTAGGGGACTGTAGGAGGAAAGTCTGGTATACTGTGTGAACAAACTTAGATATATTAAGTGTGTCCAGAATGTACAGTCCCCTAAATTTTCTGTTAAAGTGACTTTTTTGGATATATATTTTTTAAAAAAAGATTATTGTATTTTTGAATAGTATCAAGCACTGCAATATTCTTGCTTGTAGTTCTTTTTTTAAAAAATTCAGCTTCAGAGGCTTATGCTGTTTAGAACTCTGAGAGGCTTTGCTTCGCACATACAACATCCCT
Source organism: Podarcis melisellensis (assembly GCF_964234715.1). Lineage (NCBI taxonomy): Eukaryota > Metazoa > Chordata > Lepidosauria > Squamata > Lacertidae > Podarcis > Podarcis melisellensis. Next base: position 22,613,856 of record NC_138530.1, on the reverse strand, counting down.
TAGAGTAGAACAAGGTAGGATAAAAAAAAGTGAATTGAATTTTTAAGTTGCTTTTAAAGAATCCTCTGATTTAGCAAAAACAAACCCTGAACTCTTCAGTGCTTCATGAGCCATTTATTTTATTATTACATCTATATCCCACCCATTCTCAAAGGAGCTCAAGGCAGAATACACACTTTTCTCACTCTCCATTTTATCCTCACAGAAATCCTGTGAGGTAGGTTAGACTGAGAGTCTTAGAGTCCAGAACTCTTATCCACCACACTTCTGGCAAAATCTCATAAACCTGGAGATACATAGAGCTATGTAGGAAAATATAGGGTGGAGCTACACATCAAGGGGGGATGCTATAAATAAGCCATAAATTTAATCATTATAACAAAAGGGGAAAAAACACTATGTAGAATTGCATAGAAAAGTTTTGTGCTCTACAGCACCATCTGGTGTTGCATGTTTATAATGCATTCCAAAGGCTGTTTTTGACTAATGTAGCTGAGTCCGAAGAAGTATAAGGCGTGAAAAATATAGAGTGACAAAGCAACAAGTGGCACTGAAACAGCTCAGGATAGGGCTACTGACACCATGCTTTAACCACTGGATTAGCCTAAGTCACTTTGTGTGAGGATGCCTACTGACTGCTATCAGTATTGAACAGGTTCCCAGTAGTATCTGGCTTGGCCACTCTGAGAATAGGTTGTTGCCCTAGATGGACATTTGGTCTGATCCAGAGCATATCTTCCTATGTTCTTATGTCTTCATAAAATGGCACCAATGTAGCAACAGGCTTGCCTACACATATATATCTAACTGGATGGGAAATTGTGTATGCATGCAACCTGATCCATGGTTGAGACTGTACATACAGCCCTTTAAAATGATCAAGAATCCCACCAGTCAGATCTTTCAGAGGCAGCTGGTAACCACATTCAGTTCCCCCTCTCCCGCCCCCAACCTTTCCCATCAAAAACAGCTAATAGACTGAATTCTAGCTTTTTCAAGACAGAGAGAGAAAGTCAATCCCAGTATGCTCTGTTAGATCTGGGTAGATGTAACAAGCCTTCAGGCAACACTCCAGTGACATATCTCTCTAAATTATGGATTTCCAGAAGGTGGATACGGAGCTCTAAATCAAGGGGAATTTATGGGAAGGTCTCTAGTTCATACACATTTTGAAGGCAGGGATTACAATGCAAAGGAGCTGTATTTTAAGTAAGGCTATGTGATCACTCCATGTTGCAAGACAGTGCAGGCAAGTGCATTCATTTGGGGCTCCATTTGGCTCATCTGCCATTTGTGAATGCAGTGAGCAATGGATACCTCTGGATAAGTTCTTTTTCGTTATCCTGTTTGTTCAACACCTTTAGTGGGATTACCTTTCTCTGAGGAGCTTATTTTAGTGGCGACCTCCTGGAGGCTGCTGGAATGACACAACGTCTGGAAAACAAAATGGCAGCCGTCAGAGGCTGCTGCTGAACACTCAGTAGAAAACCTGTGTCTGTGCTGTTAATCTTCCACCTCTCTCTCACACACCCTGCTAAGATATAGGTCTATCAATTCATTCATTCATATTTACATCCCACTTTCCTTTCAGCATGGAAATGAAGGTGTGGTTCTCAGAAAGTCTTCCTGAGACCAGCTTCAGCTATGGAATGGCTAAGGATGAGGGAGCTAATTTTTTTTGCTTCCATTTCAATGCAAACTTACCTGATTTTCTCTTCCCCAATAACCAAACTGAAACACAGCTATCCTGTAAAACGTGCACCTCTCTGAACTTTGGTGGTGCAGCTCTACAGCCAAAAAGGGTTCACAAACATTCATATATAAGTTAAAAACTATGTAGAAGATTACATAATGTTGGAACAAATTGCTTGCAAAATTAAAATGCAAAAAAGCACATATCAGGAGAAGTGGGTATGGAATTTTCATGCACACTTTTTAAAGGAGAAATTGCACATTGCTTTGGAAGGAGCATGAAATGAAATTTTTAAAAATGAGAAGCTGGGAGTACCCAACATTGGCAAATTTGTCCATCTTTAGTGGTGGCCTTACATGCCTTCAGAGCATACCTTGGGAATATTCCCTCCTCCCCACAACTGACCTTAATGGAAAATTAGATTAACTGGTGGATTTGTTTGTGGCTACAGCAGCATCTCTGTATGTAGTGTCCTTTATCACCCAGGAATACTGAAGCCAACATTTTATAAGCCTTTGGATTTTGTCAAAGGCATGTGGAAGATCCTTCACAACCTGGAGTCCTTGACTTTTCCTGAAGACATGATAAGTCAGAGGGGGGTTGATCTGCGTTTCCTTTATATCTCTATAAGTGGGAAGTCTCCATTTGTATTTATATGTCACAACAATGAGCTGCTTGTTGTTAATTACAAACTGTGAAGCCAGACAGCAGCTGGATAATGAGAGAAATGAATTGAGTGGTGGGAGAAAGATTAGATAAGAGGAGACGAAGGATGGGGTTGCAGTTACGGTCCTCCTGAGGATTTCTGGAGGTCTAAGTTCAGTAGCTGGTTCCATTAAAGACCTTCTGGAAGATTTTCATTGTATCTCTACATATGTCTTGTCTAATATCATTGAAGCCAGGAAAGCATGAGACCTCAAAGTGGCCAACCAGATGCTTGTGAGAAGCCCACAAGTAGGACCAGAGAACAATGACACCTTGCCTTCCTGCGGTCTCCAGAAAGTGGAATTCAGGGCTTATCCACACTTACTGTTGTGGGGTGTAACGTCACAAAAACAGTCAAACACAACATTTCCTGTTTGCCCAGAGTGGACACACAGGAGAATGTTGCTCCATCCAGGAGAACTTCCTGTCACACCTGGTCTGGAGAATCCTCCCCCTGTGTGAGACCAGGTAGATGGGCGTGACCCTAGGAGACCCCATAAAAAGGCTGGCCATGCAGCTATCATTCTCTTGATGCTCTTGTTGCTCTTGATGCTCTTCCTCTTGACTCTCTTGGTGCCTTGTCTACATTTTGCCCTTTTGCTGTCTGCTGGCTCTCAGCCAGCAGCACATGGGCTCATTCCTCACAAGAGGATGAACCCACACTTTTCTCTGCATCTGTAACTACAAGCTAAAGCCTGCCTTCAGGATCACACTGTGGACTGAAAGTGAGTAAACCTTATCATTACTTTAAATGAAGATTCCTGTGTCATTATTGTTTTAAGAGGGAACAAAAGGGGATTTATCAGAAACAAATCCAATCTGGACAAGCCAGACTGGATTGCTTAACTCAAGTGATTCTCACGAATCCATTCAACTAGCTTCCTGATATGTAAGTGAGAATGTGCTCTGCTACAAGCTCAATAACATGAGTGAGGAAGGATAATATTAATCAATATATCCTCTCCTACTGTCCTCAACATTCCCACAACTGTTCGTCCCACTCTTTTCAGGTACACATCCATGCTTAAAAACTTCATGTCGGAGCAGTTTTGTTTTCACCCCAGAGCTTTTTCTGCAGAAACACTCTCTTTAGCGCTGAATCAGAGCAAACAGCATTTCAGGTTTTCTGCGGGTTGCCATTTTCTCCGACTGAGCTTTAAAGGGTGGGTTTTCGGGGGGAAAGATCTGGAGCAAAAATGAGGAGGTGCTCAGAAACGCAGAGCGTGGTTCATGCCTGAAAAGAGCAGAAGAAAGGTAAGTGTGGAGAAGCCCTCAGAAACGTAGCCATCATGGGTAGTGATCACCTTATCCTCCTTGAATTTGTCTTATCCTCTTTTAAAGCCATCCAAGTTGGTGGCCGTCACTGTTTCCTGCAAGTGCAGGTCCCATAGTTTAACTATGTTCTTCATTAAGAAGTACTTTATTTTTTCCTGTCCTGAATTCTTCATTATTAACTTTTAGGAGGAACTTAAAAACATTCCTGCTTACCCAGGCATTTGATGGTTGAAGGATACTGTTCCTGGCAATCTTGAAATGATTAACTGTGAGGATATGTGCTTGTTTTTAAATGTTACTAGAAATGTTTAGTTGCTTGGTTTAAAAAAATAATAATATTAAAACCATGTTTTTGTTTTAAATATGTGTTTGTTTGTTTTTTTAAAAATATTGTTTTGCCCGCCCTTTGCTGCCTTGGGCTCCTTGGGCCGGTGGAGCAGGGTAGAAACTTAATCAATCAATTAATCACCAATTTGAACAAACCTCCTTATGAAATTGTATCTGCAGGAGTCTCTTATAGAGTGCAGTGATTGGTTGGGTATGTGACACAATAATGTTGGTATCCTGGTTGCAAGCTGTAAAGTGGTACCTCGGGTTACACACACTTCAGGTTACATATGCTTCAGGTTACACACTCCGCTAATAAAGAAATAGTGCTTCAGGTTAAGAACTTTGCTTCAGGATAAGAACAGAAATCGGGCTCCGGCGGTGCGGCAGCAGCAGGAGGCCCCATTAGCTAAAGTGGTGCTTCAGGTTAAGAACAATTTCAGGTTAAGAACAGACCTCCGGAACAAATTAAGTACTTAACCTGAGGTACCACTGTATAGGGCTTTGTGCACCGGAACCTTGAAGATGTCACAGAAAGTTTTAACAAGAGACCTTAAGTACCATCACAAAAAACAACCAGCATCCCAGCCACTTCTCAAATGCCCTTTGTGACTGATAACAAGAGAAAATGCTTCCAGATCAAGGGAAGTAATAGTCTTGCACTATTCTGCTTTGGTCAGACCACACCTGGAATATTGTGTCCAGTTCTTGCTGCCACAATTTAAGAAGGGTGTTGACAAGCTGGAAGGTGTGCAGAGGAGGGTAGCCAGATTATCGAAGGTCTGGAAACCATGCCTTATGAGGAACATCTGAGGGAGTTGGGTATGTTTAGCTTGGAAAAGATGAGAGGAGATATGATAGCCATCTTCAAATAACTCAAGGGCTGTCACATGGATGATGAAGCAAGCTTTTTTCTCTTGCTCTGGAGGGTAGGACTCGAACCAATGGCATCAAGTTACAAGAAAGGAGATTCTGACTAAACACCAGGAAGAACTTTCTGACAGTAGGAGCTGTTTGGCCATAGAAAGACTCCCTCAGAAGGTTGTGGACTCTCCTCCTTTGGAGATTTTAAAGCAGAAGTTGGATGATCATCTGCCATGGGTACTTCAGTTGAGATTCCTGCATTGCAGGGGGTTGGACTAGAGCAGCAGTTCTCAACCTGTGGGTCCCCAGATGTTGTTGGACTACAACTCCCATCATCCCTGAACACTGGTTATGCAAGCTAGTTATGATGGGAGTTGTAGTCCAAAAACATCTGGGGACCCACAGGTTGAGAAACACCGGATTAGAGGATCCTCATGGTCTCTTTCAACTCTATAAGTCTATGATTCTAGGTTTCCATGACCCTTTAGGAGCAAACTGCTTTTTAAAATCTACTTTCTACTACATCACAGTTTTGAAAGGAAGTGCACTTAAATCAGTCACAACCACATTCCCTCACAGAAGGACAACAAGATGTTTGTGCCCCATTTTGTTCACCTTGGAAGGGAAGGTGGGTGGGTGGGCACCCAATCCCTTTTTTGAGGGGATGTTTACTGAGACCTTTTGCAGGCATCGTAGGAAGAACTTGTAGGCACTGACACCCATGGGTGCCATTTTGCCGACCTCTGCCCTGAATGAACAGGTAACAGTTAAGTATCTTTTGCTTCTACCCCATGATAACTTTATGTCGTTCTGATCTCAAAATGCAAACAGAAATGGTAAAGGGAAAATGCTGGCCAGACCCAACTTCAGACAGAGGTCCTTTTCCTACCCTATGCTTTAGTGTCAAAATGCATATTATGAATTTGCCACGTGCCCTTCCCATCCTAAGTTAATTCAGCTATCTGTTGAACAATAAAGTTTTAGGGAGAGGCTTTTAATGTGTTAACAGATTCTTAGGATATATAATTACATAGCAAATAAGGAGCCAAACAGGGCAGGAATGGTGGGGAGCGGGGGGAGTCATTAAAAAGAATATACTTTAAACAGTGGAGGACAGATTCTTCAAGCAAGCTGGAACGAAATGCTTATAGCCAGGACTCCTGTTTGAGAGAACCCCATGCCAAACACACACACACACACACACACACACACACACACACATATATATATATATATATATATATATATATATATATATATGCTTTCTAAAATGCCAGACGTGTAACTTTTACTACTAGCCGTGGTATTTCTCAGGGTTCTGTAGTTCCATTGATCCACGGAGCCCAGGACCACGGGGCGCTGGGAAAGGAAAACACATTTGCCTCTGAGTCACTTTTCCTTCTCACACCGATTTATTTTCTCTTCTTCCTCTTCGCTATTTCAGGAGAGTGAGATTTGCAGCTTCTCTGGATCACTCTGTTGCTCAAATCCAAGCATCCCAAATGAAAACCATGGGCAATGCTGGGGAGAGGACTGAGCACAGCACAAGCTTTGAGGACAAGTCAAAGGTAACTTGAGTTGTCGGCCAGGATGCGCATTCCGCAGGCGGTGAAGTTACAGGGGTAGGCCTGGTGCATTTGAAAGAATGAAAAATACTTGAAAAGGGTGGCGTGTCTTCCAGACCACAAGTCTGCCAAAGGGCTGTGGCTAAGGATGGGGAAGAAATTGGATTCAGTTTGCAATTAGAGGCGGACGTCCCTAATTTGCACTTCCCAAAACAATATGAGAACCAAAAACACACCCATCCTTTGAAATTCACACTCTTCCAGATATCTGATGCAGTTGTCGAGCCAATGTTAACAAAACATGCACACATTTTGTCTGATGCAGCACGATTCTCCAACATGTACATAGTGCAACAGGCAATCTACAAGACCTTGCCATTTCAGAGGATATAAGACACTATATTTATTTTTCATTTTTGCCCTTGTCCACTCTCTGGACTGCAGGGAAAGGGCCTGAGAAATAGTGGGTTTGAAAGCTTCTGCAGGGGGAAATAGCCCTCCAGATGTTTTGGGGCTTCAGCTTCCAACATTTCTAAGTTGGAGGACTATAGATTCCTCGCCCTTGTATGACACTGTGGTTCTTTTAGCTCCAAAGAAACCAACACGGTGCTCTCCAGATGTGGTTGGACTTCAGTTCCCAACATCCTTGACCAATCATGTTGGCTGGGAGCTAGATTCCAATGACCACTAGAGAACATCCAGTTAGCTGCCCCCCACTTTTTCATGTTTGCTAATGAGGCTCCAATACTTTGGCCACCTGTCAGGGAACTGCCATTGGAGCCAGAGGCGGAGGCAAGGCTCCCAAGCGATGCTGGAGAAGGGCCCAGCAGGGAGAGAGGCAGCTCATTGGCTGGGGAAGGAAATCAGTGTAACACCAGGGATAAAGGGGGGCAGATGGGGGAATTGGCGAGGGGGCTCCAGGACTCCTCGCCGGAGACCAGTGGGGAGAGCACGGGTCCTCCGCTGCCCACACCCACCCTGCGCAGAAGACTTCCGCGCAGGGAGAGTAGGCGGAGACTTGGCGTCAAAGAACTTCTTTGCTGGAAGAGGTTCAAGAAACGCCCACTGACGGATTCTGCTAGCGACTGAAACAGCCACGAAGTGAAGGGCTGTCCAGACAGAAAAGGTTTAACCAGGCAACCTAGCCAGGAGTGGCGGCAACTTACGCACGAGCAACCCCTAGAACCATTACACCACCTCATGAGAAGAAAAGACTCCCTGGAAAAGACCCTGATGATGGGAAAGATTGAGGGCACAAGGAGAAGGGGTTGGATGGTCTTCTTGAAGCTACCAGCATGAGTCTGACCAAACTGTGGGAGGCAGTGGAAGACAGGAGTGCCTGGCGTGCTCTGGTCCATGGGGTCACGAAGAGTCGGACACAACTAAACGACTAAACAACAAAAATGTGTCTTATGCATTCTCAGTGAATTAACTCTGCACTATTCCCACACAGGCTTCTCTTCCCCCAACTCGCTTCTTATGATCTAGGGAGAAACTCTGCAGCAGGCCAGTCGAACCATGTTAATAGACCAGTAAAGTTGTCATGAAATGCTTGGAAAGCTTGGATTCAGTTATCAAGCTTCAACAGGGAACATAGCGAAGCCAGAGAAGAAGCTTGGTGGGCCTTGTTTCCTAGATACAGAGGAGCAAAATTTATTTCCAACCACTCATTTGACCATACAGCATTCCTTCACAGTGTATGAAACAGCTCTAGAGTGATTCAGTTAGTGGTGAACCACAAATGGCCGACAATTTCCAAACAAAGCAGAAGTTGACTCAAACACCTTTCTGAAAAGATTTGAAGGCTTGACATTTGATTTTTCACACTGTGGCACATAATTCAGCTGTAAGCATTTCACCTGCCCAATCCCAGGGGTGGGTGAGCTTCGGGAGGTATGCGCAAATGTTCCTCCACTGTAATTTCCACACTAGGAAAGCTTCAAATTCGATAAAGCTAACAATGGCTTGAGTTCAAAATGGGATCGCTGATGTTTCTCAGTCCGAGGACTATTACTGGATGGCAGCTGCCATTCTATAGGTGTCTGGCTAGCCAAACTTATGCCATAAATAATTAGAAAACTGGTATTTATTGGTGGTGGCCAACTGCCAGCAGGTTGCAAAAGCAAACATTGTCAAGCAAGCTGGCATGTCTAATTTGTATCCTGGGCAGGTAATAATTACATTTCTAGTCACAATGCCTTCTTTATTGAAATAATAGGGTACTGTAAATGGCACACACACACAACAGTTTAATGTTATTTCTCGTACCATTTCTAAAAATTGGGTGCCATTGGGGGGGGAAAATGTAGTGCCCCTCCAACGCTGAGCTTTGTCAGCGAATGGTTTTTGCATTAGTGTTTTATGCTTCCTTGTCTTTGTTTATGTCTGCTCTAGAGCAACAAATACATGCAGGTGAGTATGGATGGATGAGCACACCAAGTTAAGGTTAGCCTTGTTTCTAGCAAAACAGGATTTGAAACTTTTGGTTAATTAGGGCTCCTATCATAACCAGGGATCCTCATAGTGTCGTTTTCCCTGATGACTTTCTTTCTTTCTTTCCACATTTACACCCCACCTTTCCTCTAAGAAGCTCAAGGTGGCAAACGTGGTTCTCTGCCTCTGCTTGTTATCCTCACCACATCCCTGTGAGGTAGGTTGGGCTGAGATTGAGTGACTAACCCAAGGTGAGCTTCAAGCCTGAGTGGGGAATTGTACCCTGGTCTCCCAGGTCCTAAGGGACGCAGGTGGCACTGTGGGTAAAACCTCAGCGCCTAGGGCTTACCGATCGCATGGTCGGCGGTTCGAATCCCCGCGGCGGGGTGAGCTCCCGTCTTTCGGTCCCAGCTCCTGCCCACCTAGCAGTTCGAAAGCACCCTTAAGTGCAAGTAGATAAATAGGGACCGCTTTATAGCGGGAAGGTAAACGGCGCTTCCGTGTGCTGCGCTGGTGCTGGCTCGTCAGAGCAGCTTCATCACGCTGGCCACGTGACCCGGAAGTGTCTCCGGACAGCGCTGGCCCCCGGCCTCTTAAGTGAGATGGGCGCACAACCCTAGAGTTGGACACGACTGGCCCATACGGGCAGGGGTACCTTTACCTTTACCTCCCAGGTCCTAGTCTGATACTCTGACCACCGCACCACACTGGCTCTAACTCTTTGCCGGAAGTCTGAACTGATTGCTTGCAGGGTGCTCCCCACCCTCCGCCCATCTCTCTACCTGTTTGGAATAGTAGAGAGAGGGAAAGGCAAGGCTGACATTGGTTCTGGCCCTATTCACTGCCAGCATATCAGCCCTGACAGATTACTCCTTCTGGAATGTGACCCTAATAACAAAGCAAAGTAAAAACCCGCCTTAATTTAACAGATGTGCAACAACAGGCAGAAGTCTGGCAGGTAAAGTTTTTCCTATACGAGACTTCAAGAGATAGGAAACATTTCACCTGTTAAAAATCTGCCCACCACTCTGTGCCTTCGCAGGAAAAAATAGATGCCTTTACATTATCTTAAGTGGTACCACGATGCCATTTTATGATGGGAGATTGTAACAACCTATTGCCTATTGATTTCTTGCTTATTGCATAATTGATCAATTACCCAAAGACAGTGGCAAAGATAGCTTTCTGTAGGAAACAGTTGCTTTGGCCTTATTTTCAGCACAAATAAGCCTGTAGCAGGTAGCAATTACTGCCACATTCCATGTACCGGTTGCTTGACTAGTTTTTTTGTTTGTTTGTTTCCAAAAATAGTGCCTTAATTTTGCATTCAGTTAAGAAAAAGGAAGGAAGGAAGGAAGCTACCTCTGTTTTGAAAAGGCCTTTTAAAGATGCATCCGTAAATATTGTCAATTGCGATAAAGTCAAGGTATTTCCAGCACGCTTGACAAGTAGATTTGTATAAGTGCTGGTTGGTCCATCAAGGAGGAAGTAAAGCAAAGACCGACGACCGCAAAAGCAATTTCAGGTGTGCCAAATTAGTTTGAGTTCTGTATAGGGAAACCTGAGCTACAAATTATAGTGCTTTCAGGTATTTAACACCTGTAGTTCAGGAGTGTTTTAACCTAGGGGCTTTATTCTGCCTGCTAACAAATATGGGGTAATATTTATATTCATAGCAATACACAGATATAGGTTTTGTTCTAATAAACATCCAATGCGGTGATGAACCAGAGTATGAGGGACTCAAAGGGACGTGGGTACCACTGTGGTCTAAACCACTGAGCCTCTTGGGCTTGCCAATCAGAAGCTCGGTGGTTCGAATCTCTGCTATGGAGTGAGCTTCCGTTGCTCCCGCCAACCTAGCAGTTAAAAGTACACCAGTGCAAGTAGATAAATAGGTACCGCTGTGGCAGGAAGGTAAACAACATTTCCATGCGCTCTGGTTTCTATCACGGTGCTGTGTTGCGCCAGAAGCGGTTTAGTCATGCTGGCCACATGACCCGGAAAGCTGTCTGTGGACAAACGCCGGTTTCCTTGGCCTGAAAGAGAGATGAGCGCCACAACCCCAGAGTTGCCTTTGACTGGACTTAACCGTCCAGGTGTCCTTTACCTTTTTTCCTATGAGGGACTGTGCCACTTTCCATCGGGAGTGACCTTAGCTTAGTGGTAGTGCACTAAGGTTGGGCAAGTTGTCTCTTCCTCATGGATTTTTAATTCTTTTGGAGAAATATTCAGTCACACCTGACATAGTACAGTCTAGACATGGATTTTGCCACCTCATCTGCTGTTTTTGAGGCTAGGCTTAGTCTTAAACAAGCCACCAATGTCAGGGACAATTAGGATAGGCAGGTTGCAATCTTATGGCATATGAGTTTTACCAGAAGAAGAGCAGAGCAATGGACCTTCTTGAGCATGGCTGTGGAAACTTTGGCCCTCCAGATGTTGCCGAACTACAACTCCCACCATCCCTGACCAGTGGCCTTGCTGGCTGGGGCTGATGAGAACTGGAGTCCATCAACATAGAGAGGGCTACCAGTTCCTCATCTCTGAGGAATCTATTCATCACCGTGACCAGCCAGACGATTTTGGGAATCCCACAAGCAGGACACAAAGACATCACCCTCTCTAGTGCCCCAGCTGCTGGTATTCAGCGGCACAGTGCCTCTGAAGCAGGAGAGAGCATATAGTCACAAAGCCAAGTCATCGCTGAGATACTTGTCCTCTCCTCTTAAGGCTGGACCGATCTGCGACCACTACCACAGACAGTGGCAAGGACTCTGTAGCTGTGGTGTCTCTATACCACTGTATCTGTAGCTTGGGTCTCCAATGGCTATGGAGACATTCAACTCACCTGTCTACCCTCAGCTACATTGTAAGAACATAAGAAGAGCCTGCCCAACTGGTCTCACACCTGCCAGTCTGTTGCCTGTGGGAAACTGGCAAGCAAGGACTGAGCAGAAGAGCACTTCTGTGGTTTCCAGCAACTGATACTCAGAAGCATTGCTGCGTCTAACTGTGGAATATAGCCATTAAGGCTGTTAGATGTTGATAGGTTTTTCCTCCATGAATCTGTCCACTCTTTTAAATCGACCCAAGGTCCATCCGAGGATTGATGTGATACTTTATCCCATGGGTAGGCAAACTAAGGCTCAGGGGCCGGATCTGGTCCAATAGCCTTCTAAATCTGGCCTGCGGATGGTCCAGGAATCAGCATGTTTTTACATGAGTAGAATGTGTCTTTTTATTTAAAATGCATCTCTCGGTTATTTGTGGGGCATAGGAATTCATTCATTTCTTTTTTCAAAATATAGTCCAGCCCCCCACAAGGTCCGAGGGCCCCCTGCTGAAAAAGTTTGCTGACCCCTGCAAGTTTATCCTGTCGTTTTAGACTTGAGCATTTTAGACCTCAGCAAAGGAAGTGCCCTTCCATTTTGGGGTGTGGGGAAGACCACAAAAGCTTTAAAGATGACAGGAAAATAAGGCACAGGATTTGAAGGTGCAGGAAATGAAAGTGCTGTTTTATAGGCTCTGCTCATATCCTTACTGAATGTTTTTGTTTTAGTGTTGATTCTCCTAACTTCTGGCTTCTGCATAGCATTCACATCTTGGCTGTTTAAAGGCTGTGGGGAACATCAGTGTGGGAACAAATAAACGTTCTTTTACATAAATCAAGAGCACATCCTGGATGAATATTACATTCCCTTCCTGCGTGCCTTATTGAAATATTTATATATTAAAAAGCCCCCCCCCCTTATTTATTTAATTTTTTTGCAGGTATCCTCCTCCTTGTTGTGTATATATGTTTGCTGGAGAAGTGGTGGAAAGGAAGCCAAGAGCTGTGAGCTGCAATCCTGTTATCAATGGGTGGTAAACAACATAAGAAGGGATGGTGTCACCATAACAAGAAGAGGAGTCAGACCACTTGGCCTACTCAGAAGTGATGCAGCCATCCAAATGTAACATAGGATCTGTGTAACTGAGCTCACTCATAAAACATGAGCCCATGGTTCTGTTTAGGCTTGATACCACAAGGAGGGGAGGGAGTTTAAAAGCTTCAAGGCCCACCTCAAACTCCTAGTAGCTCATACTTCTTACTAACATCTAGTTTCAGTGTGCAGGGATGTGTAATTCTTTTGGGAAAGTATTCAATCACATGGAAACCAAGCCTTATGAGGAACAGTTGAAGGAGCTGGGTATGCTTAGCCTGGAAAAGAGGAGACTGAGAGGAGATATGATAGCCAACTTCATATGATTCAAGGGCTGCCACATGGAAGATGGCGCAAGCTTATTTTCTCCTGCTCTGGAGGGTAGCACTTGAACCAATGGCTTCAAGGTACAGTACAAGAAAGGAGATTCTGACTAAGCATCAGAAAGAACTTTTGGCCTGAGGCGTGGTAGTCTCCTTGCCAGCCAGTGGCTTGTTGAGGCTGCTCAGCTGAGGCGAGGGGAGCTTTTCATGCCTCAGCTGAGCAGCTTAATGAGTCCCACCCCGCTTGTGTGACCCTGAGCAGCGTTGGCACTTGTTCAGCTGGGGTGTGGCTTTCCCACATGCCAGTTATTAGCTGGGAGACCGAAGAACCTCAGCAAAGCCCCGCTGCACCTCTGGCTTCTGAGGAGACCTTTGGGCTCTGAGGAGAGTGTGGTGTAGTGGTTAGGAGCGGTAGACTCATAATCTGGTGAACTGGGTTCACTTCCCCGCTCCTCCACATGCAGCTGCTGGGTGACCTTGGGCTAGTCACACTTCTCTGAAGTCTCTCAGCCTCACTCACCTTACAGAGTGTTGTTGTGGGGGAGGAAGGGAAAGGAGATTGTTAGCCGCTTTAGGGTAGTGATAAAGCAAGATATCAAATCCAAACTCTTCTACTTCTTCTTCATGAGTGGAGCTGCATATGCTGAAGCTGGTCAGGTCTCTCCTCCCAATTCCAGGGCCTACATTCTGGCTGAAAAAAGGCCCTGCTTCTATCCCTACTTCTGAGTATGGTATTGCACTTTAAGGCCTCCTTTCCTTCCCCTTTCCCGGAAATGGCTGTGCATTTTGCTGTTTATCATGCTAACACAGTCCTTCCAAATATACTTGTATTCCCAGTCATCAACGCTGCTGGCATCAATGTATTTGCCATAGTGCTGATTTGTGGGTGTTTTTGGCTATTGTCCCCAGTCCCAACTGTGGTGCTACTTATAGAAGAACTAAGATATGGTTACACACAGTAAGAGGATTGAATAGTAGAAAATGTTCTTGGCAAACCTAAATTAAGTTAGGATGAGCACATAATAGGCACTTGAATGGAAGAGCTGTTTTTTGTTTATTTTTCCATTGGCAAGCCAAGAAATAGAAAAGTCTGTTCTAAGCTTCACCCCTCCCCCAAATTATTATTATTATTATTTTAAAAATTAACAACTCAGATGCAAAATCCTATTTTCTTTTGGGTCTCATCCCAAGAGTCCAGACTGAAAGCTTGCTTAAATAATATTTCCACCCCCCTGCAGATGTTATTTATTCATTTTTCACCAGTGTTCAACTGCACAATGTCCCAAACATTGTCTTTAAAAATGCACATACAAAGTATTTCCTTATGCTGGAATTAAGCTTGGGTTTTGACTCCCATGTGAAGACAAAGGTGAAATTTTCCACACGGGAAGAAAATTGCACAATGTTCTCAACAACTATTAATTGTGTAGGGAAGGAAAAATATTTGGCCACTGGTGGTCCTCACATTTCCTCCACCTATGTTAGAAAAGAAGCAGACCGTATTTAACATCTCAAAAAGTTGGATCCCGGTAGTCTTCTAATCTTTGTAGCCCTTGTGGGTCCAGTTTATTTGATCTAACCAAGTACAGTGAGTGGATACAGTGCCACACATGCCCTTGGGTACACAAGTGAAGGGGCAGAAGCCCAAACAAGACTGGTTCACACCAGTCACTAAGACTTGCATACTCTCACTCCTTTCACCATATAACATCGAATCAATTGTAGAGTTGGAAGGGACCCTGAGGATCATCTAGTCCAACCTCCTGCAATGTAGGAATCACGATGTGGTCATATAAATTGCAACATTGACAGCTTCCTTTGTGTTTCATAGTATAACCTAGAGACTTGCTGTGGGAAAACAGCAAAATCCTGTCTACAGAATGAGAAGGATACTAGGAAAGAGAGGCAGGCAGGCAGGCGGGCAAAGATCGAGGCTAATCCAATCGATCTGTATGTTCCCACCACCACCAGATGACCTACCCACAGCTGGATTGTGGGGAGCATCCTGATAGCCTGATCCTGATCAGCATTTGTGGCGATTTTAGTAAGTTGCAGACAAATAGCTGCAATGTATTCTGCTCTGGTCAGACCTCACCTGGAATACTGTGTCCAGTTCTGGGCACCACAGTTCAAGAAGGACACTGACAAACTGGAACGTGTCCAGAGGAGGGCAACCAAAATGGTCAAAGGCCTGGAAACGATGCCTTATGAGGAACGGCTAAGGGAGCTGGGCATGTTTAGCCTGAAGAAGAGGAAGTTAAGGGGTGATATGATAGCCATGTTCAAATATATAAAAGGATGTCACATAGAGGAGGGAGAAATGTTGTTTTCTGCTGCTCCAGAGAAGCGGACACGGAGCAATGGTTCCAAACGACAAGAAAGAAGATTCCACCTAAACATTAGGAAGAACTTCCTGACAGTAAGAGCTGTTCGACAGTGGAATTTGCTGCCAAGGAGTGTGGTGGAGTCTCCTTCTTTGGAGGTCTTTAAGCAGAGGCTTGACAACCATATGTCAGGAGTGCTCTGATGGTGTTTCCTGCTTGGCAGGGGGTTGGACTCGATGGCCCTTGTGGTCTCTTCCAACTCTATGATTCTATGATTCTATGAAAGAAAACCCTACCTTGACACAGGCGTGGGGAACTGAATCTTGTTTGGATCCTCATCTCTCTCACCCCCACAGTCTGAGTTGGGCAGGTGGGCGGTGACATCTCCTTACCTATCACCTGACTAGTTTTTGCATCACACTGTGCAAAGAAGTCCTAGCAGTCCACTGACCATCACAGATTCTCCAGGTGTCCCTATTTTCCAGAGACAGCTCCAGATTTACAGAAGGCGTCCCGTTTTCTGATTCAATCCCGAAATGTCCCGCTTTTCCTTAGGAAGTCCCTGTTTTCATTAGTGAGATGTTGGAGGGTGTGGAGTTATGTGACGCCAAACCAAGGAGAAAAGTAACTATACAACCTTTGGAAGACATCTGAAGCCAGCCCTGTATAGGGAAGATTTTTTTTTATGTTTGATGTTTTGTTATGTTTTTATATATGTTGGAAGCCACCCAGAGTGGCTGGGGCAACCCAGTCAGGGGGGTGGAGTGGAAATATTATGATTACGATTATGATTATTAATGAATAGCATGTCCCTATTTTCATCGGGAAAACGTTGGAGGGTGTGTCATAAAGACTTATGATCAGCTGATTGATGGTGCTTGAAAATCCTTGTGCCCCTTTGCAGAGCTTTGCAAATGCCCCTTTTGGCTCAGTCTTGCTTTTACCTGCTGAACTCCTGACATGATATATGCTGTCAAGGGTCGAGTAGGTGGGCCTGGCTTAGCCAAAATGGCCTTGTAAGCCAAATGGTGGAGGCCTGGTGAATCTAGTTAGCCTTGTAGGGTGGAAGTTCCCCACCGCTGAATTAACACTATAGTTTAAAGTCCACTTTGGTAGTATTTTACAATTCCCCAGTCATTTCAAATCTCAAATGGCCAGTCACTTTTGCTACTATGACAAAAAGGAGAAGTAGAGAACGCAGTTTCAGATCCAGTAGATGAAAGGAAGTTGAAGGGAAAGATAATGGATCTAGAAATATAGAAAACGGTTGCATCAAAAAGAAAAGAAATCAGATGGAAAACCAGTGCTCAGCATTATGCTATATTTAAACTTAAATGTCTTGGGTCAACTCATAGTGAGAAGTTAGCAATTATTAGGCTGTCTGTTTAAATTACATGCCATGCAGAGAATACAGTATTGAAAATCAGCAGTTTTCAGTTCCTTAGCCTAAAGCTGACCCTGCTTAGTAATTTTGCAATTCCAGCTTTTCCTCTAAAACAGCACTTTGAACAAGCTGTTATTTACAAGGTTCGGTTATTGAACAAGGCTTGGTGGTTAGCACTAGCAAACCCTGACATTAAGGGTGTTTCTTGGTGGAAATGCCTATGTGATTATCTCAAATAAATGCCATGTATTTGTCTTGGAAGGGCTCTGCCAGACATCATAAAGTGGGCAAAGCTGAACGGCCACCAGCAAATCAGAAAGTCAAGTGAGCGGGATAGTAAAAGCAAACAAGCTGTATTTGGGGCTTATGCAAGGATGGGTGATGAAGCTGGAAACTGGGGGTTGGAATCATAATCTGGGTGAAACAAGTGAGTATTTCTGCTAGAATTTATAGTTCAATGCAAGACTAGGGAATCTGTGGCCCTCCAGATGTTGCTGGAATGTAGATCACATCCACACCGTGTGTTGAAAACACTCTTATATGACTATTAAAATGGTACAGGGTGAGTCCTTTAAAAGAGGCCCCGTGGATACAGAGTACACATGTTCCACGGGGCCACTTTTAAAAAACTCACCCTGTATAGGGGTGGTTTAAATGTATGGTGCAGATGCATGGTGCAGATGCGATTTGCCTCCTGTCCATTGGCAGTGCTGGATGGAGCTGATGGGAGATGGAGCCTGGCAACATCTGGAGGGCACCAGATCCCCCATCCCTGATGTAGAGTGAAATTAAGACCATGTAGATAAACAGTCAAGGCAATGCCCTGGTTGTTGGCATCCATCTGTATTGGGAAACAATGGAAGAGTTTGCCATCGGGAATAAAATGAAACCATTGGAGAGTTACAGCACCTGCTGTGGCTGTAGAGACCAAGACATGCTGCAGCTGCGGCAGATGAAAGTGTCCAGTTTTACTGGGGGTTTTCTCTCTCTCTCCACTCCTCCCAGTGGTCATTTCTCCTCTGGTCAGTTTGTGGATAAATGACTTGACTCTGTCTACAGGCTCTGCAGTCATCTGCAAGAGATTCCTTTGCCACAGATAAAAATGGAACTGCATTGCAGAGGTCATGACGATTACATTAAAATGTCCCTAAATAGAAACATGGTATAAATAAAATATCAATACTATAAGTACCATCAGCTAACTCAACTTCCAGTTAAACTCCAGAGTCTTCTGAGCAAGATCATTTAACTCTCTCTTTCTAATCTTTTTTGCACCCTGTGCAAAAATAACCACTTGTGTCACAAAGCTGTAAGGGTCACTCAAGAGAAATTGTACCGTTTCTGCCAAAGTATTCCTGCTTCCATATGTCAACAAAGGTTTCAGAAATCTCCCTCTTGGATCACTAAATAAAGGACAGGTTAACAGTGAGCATATAATGTCTTCCACCTGATATTGGCCACAAATGTAGACTCACAGGCAACCATCCAGAACTGCAGTTGACATCAATTAAAATCCAACACCATCTGGAAACCCAAGGTTGAAGAACTGGGTAAACCAGAAATGAGTGTACAGATTTGCACACACAAAAATGTGCCTATGATAATCCATAAAAAAGAAGGTATATGTCTGGCTGCAAATTTAGAAATCATTGTCATCACTGATAGCTCAGTTGGTTAGAGCACGGTGCTGATGACATCAAGGTCACAGGTTTGATCCCCATATGGGATAGCTACATGGTCCAACATTGCAGGTCGTTGGTTAGATGATCCTCAGGGTCCCTTCCAACTCTACATTTCTATGATTTAAACAAAAAATAAAATACATCTCACCATCATAGGGAAGATTGTGATCTGTGTACTCACTTAATTCTGTTGACCAGGTGTTAGCTGCTGATGGGCAGCTAAAGATCCTGCTCTCCCTTCCTATGTTTATTTTTATCTTTAAAATAGACATGGACTTGACAGCTCTTCAAATAAAGGACTGTCTTCTGTAAAGTAGAACCCATGGCTGCCCTTTCTTAACTTTCAGTTAATCATGGAATTTATCACAGAAACGCTTCACGTTTAAAGAAACCGTTAACAATTGCAAGAGGGACACGGGACTTTTTATGCAACCATACTTTGACTTCGTTCTTGGTAGGGAGACATATTTTCAGTTGTATGCAATACATATTTCTGGCTGATTTGAATGAACTAAGACCCAGAGTTAAAAACCATCTGCACCTCCTGTTTCCGCCTGAGACATTATTTATGTTTTTGGCTTTGTACCCCTGAGCTAAATACAGAACGTGTAAAGACTGTTAATTAACCCTTGGAGAAATGTGTTTCCCAACAGCATATGGAATGGGAAGATGTTTCTAATCAAGCAGTAAAACTCTCAGGATTTAGACAGGTTTAAATTGTCCTGTTTAATGAACCCAAAGGGAATAGATGTTAAATATTTTCTTAACATCAACCTATGTTGAAGTAAAGTTACAACTGTGTAACACCCAAACAAGAGCCACGGAATTAAAATCTGAATCTTATGAAGCCTCATCAAGGCCAGGGTTGAATATTCCATGATGTGAATGTCTGAGCTTCGGTATTTAGAGCACTTAGCTTAAACATAATGTCTTGGAAGATACAAAAACCCTTGATTGCAATGGAACTGCCATAAAAGAAAGCAGAAGAATCATTCGTTTCTTGAAAGACTTTGGACAAAGGCCCGCAATGCAAATTTGCAAAAAATATATATGAAGGTACAGCTATTTTCTAAATGAAAATAGATATTGGGAGGGTGAAGCTCATCTACTGGACTGCAGTATGAGCCCCATGGAAAATATGCATTATAACTTGCTTTTCAGTGAATTAGCCACGATCCAGGGATTGCTGCCTTTCTTCCATACACATGGAGCTTGCATTTCCCTTATTGTAATGCCTGAATAGGGCTATAGTCCTGCTAACCGGCCAGGGAACTCCCCAGTTCTGCAAAGGAGGCTAGGGGTGGAGTCAGACCAAGAATTCTAATTCCCACGATTCTATAGGAGGAGTCATGACACAGAAACTGGCATAAAAATCAGTTTAAATGTATCATACAAAGCTGCCTACAATGTCCTTTGGGATACAGTCTAACTCTGGATCAAGCAGACTTCAGCATATTGATTTCAGTGGGGTTAAGTATGTCTTAATGTCTTTTGGGCAGTATAACAATGATTACTATTCAGCTGTACAGAGTGCCAAGTTATTGTTTTCATTCTTTTCCAGATGCTCTGTTAGAACGCTACAATTCAGCAGCTGGGCTTGGATTTTTCTGAAATCTAGTTGTGGAGCTAATGCGCGTGCGCGCGCGCACACACACACACACACACATATATTCTAATTCCCCTCTTGCTCCTTGATCTTGAGAAGTTAGTTGTGTACATTTCCCCCCCAAAGATTCTACTAAAAATAAAAACAATGCTTACATATTATATGTATTATCATGCATGCACTACAGTGGTACCTCAGGTTACATACGCTTCAGGTTACATACGCTTCAGATTACAGACTCCGCTAGCCCAGAAATAGTACCTCAGGTTAAGAACTTTGCTTCAGGATGAGAACAGAAATCGTGCTCTGGCAGCGCAGCAGCAGCAGGAGGCCCCATTAGCTAAAGTGGTGCTTCAGGTTAAGAACAGTTTCAGGTTAAGTATGGACCTCCGGAACGAATTAAGTACTTAACCTGAGGTACCACTGTATTATATGCACAGGCATTCCAGGTTTCCTTTCTTTAAAGACCAGCACATGAGCAGAATACATGAATATCATTTGGATTATTACTAGGTTCTGTGGGGTTTTTTTTGTTTTTTGTTTATTTTGCAAGCCACCCTGTGACCCCTGTGATGAAGTGTGGGATAGAACACTAATTGATTGGTTGATTGATTGATTGACAATAGGTATAATATTCTGTATAATTTCCTAAAGAAATCAGCATATCAAGAGATACACATGCCAATTCATGTAGCTGTCTAAAAATACTTATGTGTTAATACTTATAAAATTATGCTGCACAAATATAGTACCATGTGGGGTGTGACACTTTTATATGTATTATTTGCAAAGAATACTTGTGTATAATTTGGCTTGTAATATTTTGGCAAGCTCGTTTGCTATTTCCTGGATTGCAGGAAGAGCTAAAATTCATGAAACGTAAAAGTTCTCCTTTTAATACACAGCTGAAAGAAGTTAGGAAGTACTAGAGGAGAGGGAAAGCTTTCATGATAACTTCAGAAAACTTTTACAGTGGTTCCACAGCATAGGACATTTTCAGCATAGAACTCCTGCAAAGGACATTTTATGAGGCAAAAATGAGTTTGGCTTTATTATCATTCTATCCCCTAGTTGTAGGATTTGGAAAGAGAAGCATCTCTCCATGCCACACTCCCTCTTTCAGTGGTGCAGTTAAGCAATTCTAGACTCTGGAAGCCATGCCTTTGCGGGAAGGGGAGTGGTGCTCTGTATATGGCAATGTGTACTACTTCAAAAATTGGCAAATATTTTTGTTCCTCTTCCAAAATGTGGTAAACATTTTGTTCCACTTCCTTCTTGCCATTGAAGGACGGTGCAGTGATTGAACAGCATAGAGACATAACACTGACATCTTTGGGTATGCCAGTTATTATGTTTTAATATGTGCTTGAATCTGTCCAGAGTGGCTGGGACAACCCAGTCAGATGGGCGGGGTATGAATTTATTATTATTATTATTATTATTATTATTATTATTATTATTATTATTATACCACCAACTGTCTGCATAGTTACTCTGCTTCTCCACAGATTGCTTGATTGGTTGTGCATTATTGCTCCAGTCCACCAAAAGCACAGACAAGGCAGCAAAGGGTTTATTGTCATTTCCACCCAATATCACTCCCCTCAGAGCTAGGCATGGTCTGTATGCTGTGGGTTTTCAACCAGGTTTTCAACCTCTATCTTTTTTCTAACTGCTCTTTCTCAAAGTTTTTTTTCTTTTTTTCTTTACAGGGTTTGGCTACAAAATGCAGCTCTGGTTAGTTTTTTTGCTACTTTAATCCCAGGCCTTTTAAATAATGATTGATGGTGCTGCCTTTGTGAATTCTTGTTGTTTTAGATCCTTGCATTTATTGTGCTTCTACTACAATACTTTGAGCTGCAGGCTACGTCCAAAAAAAAGGTGGGGTATAAATATTTTGATAAATAAATATAAACCAGCACTGCTCTTTTTTTTCCTTTTTTCTTTTCAGGGCTGGATTTCTGTCTTGGCATTTGTCCCTAACACTACAACTGTTGTCTCCCGTCTTCTCCACTGTAAAACCAAACAGAAAGAAAGGGGGATTTCCTTCAGTTTTCAATATTGGTTGGTGGAGGGAGGAGCCTATAGACCATACATGTGAGGTGCATTTCTTTGAGCTGGCAGGATTCTGAAAAAGCTTTCTGTGTGGGAAGATGATGACATAAAGGATAAGGCAATAATGAAGTCTTAGGTCAGACGTGAGCAGCCAGCAGGCCTCCAGATGTTGCTGGACTCCAATTCTCCCCATCCCTGACCCTTGGCCATGCTGGGTGGGGGCTGATGGGAGCTGCAGTCTAAGGCCATCTCTGAGGGCCACTCGTGTTCCCAAGTCCTATTATAGCAGGAGATGCCAGGAATTGAACCTGGAACCTTTTGCACGCAAGACATCTGCTCTTCCACAGAGATAATGGCCTTTTCCAAAATTATCTATGTGCGCATATGCATGTACATATTTGTAAAGTGTGGCCTTATTTCATTTATACCTCGCCTTTCATCAGTAGAGTTCAAGATGGCATGCTTACTTCTCTTCCCCATTTTATCCTCACAACAACCCTGTGATGTAGGTTAGGCTGAGAGGTGGTGACTGGCCAAAGGTCGCCCAGTGAGCTTCAAGGCTAAGTGGGTATTCGAACCCTGGCCTTCCGGGTCCTAGTCTCACACTCTAACTGCTACACCACATTGGCTCTTCTACTGCTGAAATTATTTGAGTTATAACAAAGGACATAACCACAAGTATTGTTTTTAAACTATGACAGGGTTGCCAAGTGAATATACACAAGAACAAATATTTGTATATCTCTATATCTGTAGCCAGATTGTATATATGGCTCCCAGTACGTTTCCGAGCACAATTCAAAGTGTTGGTGCTGACCTTTAAAGCCCTAAACAGCCTCGGTCCAGTATACCTGAAGGAGCGTCTCCACCTCCATCGTTCTGCCCAGACACTGAGGTTCAGCACCAAGGGCCTTCTGGCAGTTCCCTCGCTGCGAGAAACCAAGTTACAGGGAACCAGGCAGAGGGCCTTCTCGGTAGTGGCACCCCCCTGTGGAACGCCTCCCACCAGATGTCAAAGAGAAAAATAACTACCAAACTTTTAGAAGACATCTGAAGGCAGCCTTGTTTAGGGAAGCTTTTAATGTTTAATAGGTTATTGTATTTTAGTGTTTTGTTGGAAGCCACCCAGAGTGGCTGGGGAATGCTTGCATTGAAATTATGACTGAAAACTACTTATCACAAGGCTTGTGAGCTCCTACCCCTAAGAACTGTCACTGTAAGATCTTGGAGGCTGCTGTGGTGCCTGAATGCTTTCAGTTTTCATTTAAAATCTCCCCTTCCAAGAGACTCCCAGAGTTCACTGCCCTAACATTTACATCCTCCCTGAACTGGCCCCCAAATATGATGTTCTGTGGCTTGCAGTCCTGCCCGGGAAGAAATCCTTGAATTATTTGCTGATGATAGAAGTGATCCAGGTGGCCGGCAAACTAGCTGCTCAACGGTCTTGTGTGCGTTACAGAAAAGGCAGCCCGACATTCATCATGCCCTTCCAACAGACTGCAAAAACAAATCTCTCTCGAAATGCATTTCATGTACAAGTTCTAAGGGCATCACCCTGCTTTCCCTTTTTCCTCGCCCTGGTGACAGCGTGTTGACTAATTGCAGTGGTGGAACTCTGCCTGAACTTTTGTCTAATCCAAGCACGAGAAATAAACCTGCATCTCAGTCAGCAAACTGTTTTAAAAAGTTATGCAATCTTTGCAAATGCAAGGAGTGGTCTGCAAAAGAAGCCTCGCATCTGCTCTTCTGGGAGCAAAGATGTACTATTCAGTCTGAGTGTGCTCAGTCTCCATGTTGTTGTCAAACAATAAAAAGGCAGCCAATATGGCACTCTCTAGGTGTTTTGAATTACATCTCCCAGCAGCTGCAGCTAACATGGCCCATGATCATGATGGAAGTTATATTAGTATTAGTAGCAGTAGTAATGGAATTTATTAAATTTGTATACAGCCCTTCATCTTTAGATCTCAGGGTGTTGTAGTCCACACATCTAGAGGGTACCACGTTGGCTTCATATGAAGTAATAAGTATATTAACACAGGTAAGGAATTTAAGGTTGCAACTAAAAAGCACCTTATAGATGCATTCCATAAGGCAGCAGGGTAGGTGCTTGGACAGGAAAGGGGCTCTACCCTATAATGTCCAGTGTGAAGGGAGAGCTTATTTGAAGGGCCTTCACATGCTCTGTGAATACAGGGCAGAAGTGCCCTCAGACTTCAAAAAACCCACCCTCTCCACAGAGGCTATCATTCTCACTAATGTCCTGCATCATATTCATGAGGCATGTCCAGATAATATGTCCTCCTAAAAGGGGAGTCACTAAGAAAGAACAGAAAATACTTTTATGGTAGGCTCCCATGCAGAATCTCCAGCCCCAACTAACAATTAAGAGGAACTACCCACGCGGGTGGCACTGTGATCTGAAACCACTGAGCCTAGGGCTTGCTGATTGGAAGGTGGGCTGTTCGAATTCCCGCGACGGGGTGACCTCCGGTTGCTCGGTCCCAGCTCCTGCCAACCTAACAGTTTGAAAGCACATTAAAGTGCAAGTAGATAAATAGGTACTGCTCTGGCGGGAAGGTAAACGGCGTTTCTGTGTGCTGCTCTGGTATTGCCAGAAGCGGCTTAGTCTTGCTGGCCACATGACCTGGAAAAACTGTCTGTGGACAAACGTCAGCTCTCTCAGCCAGTAAAGCGAGATGAGCGCCACAACTCCAGAGTTTTTCACGACAGGACTTAACTGTCAGGGGTCCTTTACCTTTACCCATACATAGCCAACTCACATCATCTTATATTTGGGGATGGGCCATAGTTCAGTGACAGTGCATCTGCTTTGCATGCAGAAGGTCGTAGGTTCAATCCCTGGCATCTACAGGTAGGGCTTGGCATGTCCCCTGCTGGAAGTCCAGGATGGCCCCTACCTGTCATTGTGGACAGTAGTGAGCTACATGGACCAATGGTCTGGCTCAGTTTCAGGGAACATCCTCCCTTGCAGAATCCATCAGCTAGTCTGCTTTCCACCAGCCTTCAGTCTCTGCAGAACACTTGCGAGAGTTCAACCAGAACTTGTTATCAACAGTTCCAGATTGCATCATTGGTTGATGGCCAATGTTAGTCTCACTCAGAACAGTCCTATAGAAACCAATGGGTCTTGAAGATCAGGTTATCAATGGCTCCTAGCCATGATGGGTTTGTTCCACCTCCAATGGCTATGGCAGTATGCTGAGAGTCACAGATTGGGGAAATACTGTTGTGTCTAGGTTCTGCTTGAACCACATACCCCAAAGGCATTCTGGGGAACTGAAGGTGGTGGCAACTGATGCAGCCACTTCACCCACCAAGTCTCTTCCCAGCAGTGCACCCCTCGCCCAAAATATGCAAAAAGTATTATCACTATGGTGAGATCAAACCTGACAACAGCCCTACCTGTCCCTCAAGAAATGACATATATGGTATAGAAAGCAGATGCTCAGGATTCCACATGTAGCATGTTAAGAAAACTGCAGATCTTCTCACACATTTCAGAAATCATGAGAGAGGGAGAGAAAGAGAGAGGGAGAGAGAGAGAGCTATCTGCCGCCAGACAGTTCCACTTAGATGACCACAATTTTTCAGACTTGGAAATATTTCTAATACGGAAACCATATAGTCTTGAGACTCTAGGAGTGAGAGAAAACATCTGGATATATAGACTTAGCACTCTAACACTCTGGGGCTTAAACTTGGAAGATAATAGATAAACTTATACCTAGTGATGGAAGAGGAATTTGCTTAGTCCACATTTTGTTCAGTGGACAGACCTGAGTCACCAGGCACCTGGATGAATATGCAGATTGGCAGGTGCCTATCAATAAGACTCTAGTGGCTTCAAGTTACAAGAAAGGAGATTCTGACTAAACACCAGGAAGAACTATATGGCAGTAAGAGCTGTTTGACAGTGGAACGTTCTCCCTCGGGAGGTGGTGAGCTCTCCTTCCTGGGAGGTTTGTAGGCAGAGGTTTGATGGCCATCTGCCATGGATGCTTCAGCTGAGATTCCTGCCTTGCAGGTGGTTGGACTAGATGACCTTCGGTGTCCCTTCCAACTCTACAGTTCTATGATTGTCTATAGAAATTCCACAGAGTGTGCTGTCCAGGCTATGTCATCTGCCAACATCTATTGGATAATAACACATCACACTTTTGTCTTGGCATGGAGACTTGTCAGGTTTAACAGGCCCCCGTTGCTCCTTGACCGTCTTTAGTCAAACAGAGGGCATTTGAGAGCAACAGGAAGAATAATATGCCAAAGAGAGTTGCATGGAGAAGAGCGCCCTGTTTCACGCCACTCTTTATAGACAAGATGTCCAAGGATGAGCCATCCTGTTGGGCGCTGCTGTGAATGTTCTCATGGAAGGACATAATAATTTTGTGTTGCTTAGGTGGGCATCCTGTCTTATTGAGCTGTGTGAAGAATCATTTTCAGGTGATGAGGTCAGAGGCAGCAAGCGTTTTCCCACACTGGTAGTTCATGAGAGCCTCACACTTTGCAGCAATAACAGGCCTCATGTCCTTAAGGTGAGCTTCAAAACCATCAGGAACCTTCTGCTGTCTTTTGCCAAAGGAGGACATAGCTGTGTTGCATGTTGCCTCTTTGATGTATTTCCACTTTGCTTCGACACCGTCTCTGGAGCATTTCAGTAGACCTTGTTTCAGGAATGGCTGTTCTGGCAGCACTGATTCATGGTCACACTTTCTGCTTTGTGCTATGGGTCCTCTTTGGCCAGAGAAGGATCTTGCTCAACGCCAGGGAGTGATTCATGTCGCAGCCGGCATGAAGACAGTTCTGTGCCAATTGCCTGGTGGCAATCAAGTCCAGCTGGTGCCAGGGGCTGACCTTGGATACCTCCAGGAAACTCACTGCTTTGCCATGGAAGAGAAGTATGTGTTTGTGATGCCGAGCCTGTGATAGGAGCACAGCTCAAGCAGCCATTGTCCATTCTCGTTCATGCTGCCAGTAGCAAAATGGCCTGTGCAGTTGTCCCATGGATAATGATCAACCCCAACTCTGGCATTGAAAGTTCCCAACAGGACTAGGTGTTTGCAGGCTGGGCCCCACTTGACAGCCTGCTCTAGTTCTTCATAGAACTGGTCCCTTCCTGGTATGTATGTATGTATGTATGTATGTATGTATGTATGTATGTCAGAGTATATAGTGGGAGCATAGATGCTCAAGATGTTAACTAGACCAGAGGTGGTTGAAAGGCAGAGGCAAAGAAAATGTTGTGAGTCCTCAGTTGACAGTTCTTTCACAGATAAAACAAAGAAACAAACCTATGCTAAAAGTGAGTCAGTGGCGGGAGACATGAGGCAGCACAAAATGTAACCAATATCTCAAAATAAGAATGGAAGCCCCAACAGCAATATTGCATCAGTGGGTAGTCTTTGTTCCCGACCCTTTGCATTGTTGTGTAGATTTGCAGCCTACTCCAGCTGCTGATCGAGTCAGCTTATTACAGTTTGTGCAGCGACCCAGTTTGTGAAAGGACTTGAATTTTTATTTGTCTACAAGACTCGCCCCCCCCCCTCTGTGTTATCATGAACAATCATAACTTCTCCCACACAAACAGGTCACCGGGCTTCAATAATTTTCTCTGGCTCCAAGGACAGAAGTGAAAATGGAAAAAATAGAAAAGGCTCTGCACAAATATAAATTCCTTTCTGCTCCACTCCCATCATTCAGCCCAGACACTGAGGTCCAGCTCCAAGGACCTTCTGGCGGTTCCCTCACTGCAAGAAGTGAGGTTACTGGGAACCAGGCAGAGGGCCTTCTCAGTAGTGGCACCCACCCTGTGGAACGCCCTCCCATCAAATGTCAAGGAAATAAACAACTATCTGACTTTTAGAAGACATCTGAAGGCAGCACTGTTTAGAGAAGTTTTTAATGTTTTATGTTTTTATTGTGTTTTCAATATTCTGTTGGAAGCTGCCCAAAGTGGCTGGGAAAACCCAGCCAGATGGTGGGGTATAAATAAATGATGATGATGATGATGATGATGATGATGATGTTTGGAGGTTTCTTGTTCAGCATTTCAGATGCCCTCCACCAGAATACTCCATTACCCCCTCTAGAGATGGGTAAATCTGTCAGTTTCAGTTTCTTTCCGTTTCTCATTTTTCAAGCCTTCAGTTCAGCTCTTCACATTTCCACCACAGTTTGATATATGTTTTCTAATCAGGGTGTAATTCAACTAAGTTTTACTCAGAGGAGACCCAGTGAAAGGTGCAATCCTTTATTCACTTACTAGGAAGTAAGCCCCTTTTGAACACAACGGTGCTTACTTTTGAGTAAACATGCATAGGATTGCATTGCAACTTGGGTCCATTAATTTCAATAGGTTTGCTCTGAGTGAAACTCAGTTGAATACAAAAGAAAACTAAAGAAAAGTTGAAGAAAGCCAATTCATAAAGGGTCCAAATTTATGCTAACATTGCCCCTTCTCCACCCAAAACAGGAGTTATTACAGGCATATTAAAACCAGTTGGAATAGTAATCTTCTGGCAGTCCTGTTTGGTTAGAAAACAAGCAGTAGATAAACACAAAGAGGCAACCAAATAGCTCCTCTAAATCTACTTAATGGCGTAAATTGAGTTACAAAGTTGAGTTACAATGTGGGGTACAGGGAGGCAGTATTTTCTCCTTTTAAACCAGTCAACATGAGCAGCTTTGATACATTTTGGCCTCTTGGTGGCAGCATGACAGAGGCAGTAAACAGCCAGGACTGCAAATGGTTGTAAATCATTGTACATCAGGCAAACACTGTTCAGACCATTTGCCTCCATTTTGAAAGATAAGAGAAGGACTGACTTTTCTGGAACTGTGTGAGAGAGAGAGGGGTGGTGGTGGTCTTGGGTTAAACATCAGCACAAATGCAAAAAAAGGATAAACTACCCTAGCATTCTGCTACTATTAGGAGCGCTATGTTACCTCAGAACTACATAATGTTTTAACAAATGTACATTCCCAACCCCCATGGTTTTGCTTTCGTTTTTAGTGCCATTCTTAATGTATGTACGTGGGATTTTTGGCACAAAACATTGTAAGCCGCCTTGAGCTGTCGTGGCAAAAAAAGACTAATAAAACAGAATAACAATCATCATCTTTGCTGAGTTAGCACATATGCAGAGCCTAAGTGAAGGGGGCTTGTAGGAAAGAATTGGCGGATGAGCTGTGGGCTTCACCCTCCGTCCCTCACAATTCCCCCTGCAGCAGAGCTAGCCTGGTGGGTGGGTGGGGATCTGGGTGCGAGAGATTAAAACTTCCAAGAGATTTGCAGGGCTGGGGGAATCAGGCAGTGAGGAAGCATTCAAGCGTCATTTCCCACCTTTTGATTCTCCCCTGTATGAGTCCCTGTTATTTATTGAAGTTCTCACCCTGCCCACCAGGGGGGAATGTGTATATAGTTTTCACTCAGGTCCACGTAAGTTAATTTAGGCGGGAAATTGCTGTTGTTACAATGTTGACAGCCAGCTGCCTCTAAAAGCAAGCCGGCTGAGCTGTTTGCTGTTCAGTTCAGTTCCAGCTTACTTATAAAGAACTACGTGGCGAAATCTCTGTGTCGTCTGCTATGTCAACCCATTACTTAATAGTCCCCCACCCTTCCAATGGGCTTAGAAGGAAATCACATGTAATATGTAGCTCTCCCCTTAGCTCTCTGCTTTTTATACCTAATGAGCTCCTTGCTATTAAAGAACTAGCATTCTGCTGTCATATTTCTCATTCTTCACTTGGAATCTAGTCCATAGGTTGAGTTGGACAGCAGGGTTTGACATGTTGCATGAACATGGACTAGATGGGCCATTGGCCTCATCCAGCAGCTTCTTCTTAAGTTTTTTTTTGGCAGCAGAATGAGCAGGGACACCAGTCCCTGGTCCCAGTCTTTGCCACTATGGTGTGATATACTGCATTTCTGTTTAAGATAAAGGAACTATTTCTAAATTTGCCTCCATATGCACAAATTTTATTCAAATCTGATTCCCTCCCTCCTCTTTCCTTTTTCTCTTTTTGCTGATGTTTTAGTGGCCACACTAAGAGAGTGTGATTCAGTAATACTCTAAAGATTCATATCGTTTAATAATCTGAATAGTTGTTCATGAGGGAGACTCAAGAGAAATAGTCCGTACTCCAAAAAATCCTCTTTTTCCACACAGAGTGCATTTTTTAAAAATCACAACACTAATAATAATTTTAAAAAATCTTGAACAGGAATCAATCAGTACAGCAGGTTACACCCTTGGCTCCCCCACCTCACTCCCACAGGCACAGAACACATTTCTTCTGTTTAAAGAAAAAGCAATTGAGCCAATTCAACATTTGCCTTTCTATTTTTAGATGACTAATAAAAGTTGAGGGACATTAAAAATGGACAAACAATCGAAGATCCCAGTCCATCTCCAAGCATGCAGTTCATATTTTTCAAAGTTCAATTGTTTGAGCCTGACAATGGTGTGGGAAGATATCTTTGGGTATGGAAAGGACAAACGTTATTTATTGTCATACGAAAGGAAACACACCAGCATAGGGCAACTATAAATAGGGACAGCTTTAACAACAGGCTAGACCCCTCCCCATCATTTGCATGCATGAATTGATTGGCTGTTAGGGCAGACAAAGGTCTCTGGTCATGCTGCTGCAGATGGTGTTCCTTTGTGCTCCTCCCAGTGGTCATTCCTCCTGTGGCCACTGCTGTGGATACACAGCCTGAATGTCTGTCTCCAGGCACTGTGCTCATCTGCTAGGGATTCCCACATGGTGAGGTTGATGTTACCAGCCTTCATGTCATGTTTGCAGACATCTTTGTAACATAGAGTTGGTCTTGCAATGGGCCTGCTGCCTGAAACCAGCTCCCCATAGACCATGTCCTTGGGGATCTTGCCATCTTCCATTCTGTGAACATCACCAAGCCAGCATAGACATCACTGAGACAGGGGTGCAAACATGCTATGAATGTGGGCCTGGGAGAGCACATCTCTCTTTGAGACTCTGTCCTGCCATGTGATACCCAAAATGCTCCTGATGCAGTAAATAATAATAATAATAATAATAATAATAATAATAATAATAATAATAATAATAATTTATACCCCACCCTCCTCAGTCAAGACCGGGCTCAGGGCAGCTAACACCAGGTATAAAAACAATTGATTAAAATACAACTTAAAAACAAGATTAAAATACAACATTAAAATGCAGCCTCATTTCAGTAGAAACTCAAATCAAAAACTTTGGAGATGAAAACGTCAAATCTTCACCAAACCAACTATCCAGACTGGTCCTACGTGGGCCAGAAAAAAGCCAGGGAAGTCCCCAAATAGGAGTTCCATCACAGTAGGACAAAGGAGAAAGGAAAGAGGGGGAGGGGAACAAGTTGATTCCAAGCCAAAGGCCAGGTGGAACAACTCTGTCTTACAGGCCCTGCGGAAAGAAATCAGATCCTGCAGGGCCCTGGTCTCATGAGACAGAGCGTTCCACCAGACCGGAGCCAGTGTTGAAAAGGCCCTGGCTTTGGTTGAGGCTAATCTAACTTCCCTAGGACCCAAGACCTCTAGGGTGTTGCTATTTATGGACCTTAAGGTCGTCCGCGGGGCATACCTGGAGATGTGGTCCCGTAGGTATGAGGGAAAGCACTGAGGTATTGCTCCTGGTGGCTGTAAACTGTGCATGACTCACTGCCATAAAGAAGCATACTCAACACACAAGCCTTTCAGCTTGGTATGCATATGTACACTGTTACATATTCAGTGGTCTGTGTTTGCCTGAGCTTGTGTCTGGACTAAAGAGTCTGAGCCCCTGTGTCCTGATTCGATACATGATATCCAATCACAGGACATTTCAGGATTTGGGCCTCTGCCATTGGCCCTTAAACTCTGAGTCATGATTCGCAGCTTGGAAGTTTAGACAACCAATCACATTGGGAGTGGGAGTGGCCCAGGCCTTCAGAAATTTTTATAAGCAGTTGCTTTGCCCCTGTTGTCCAGCTCTGTTAGTTCAATAAAGGGGCTTGCTGTTATCACTGTATCTTGCCTAATGGGAACCCACCTACACTTCATACACATATATATTTCAGTGCAATTACACAACCACTGGTGTGTGTGGTAAATACTAAGCAACACCTCCTTATATTACTAACATGGCCTTTGGAATGACAGTTTTCTGGAAGACTCCTGGTAGAACTCTTCTCTGTTTGACTTCTACAAAATGTGCAGTTTTCATGAGTCATACCGGGTTAGGAGGGCATGATCAAGCTTTTAAATGCTTTTGATGGATACACTGTTTTGGGTAACATTTTAGTCGTTTATTTTTCATTACGTTGTTTTATTGATGCTTTTAGTTTGGTTCCTAAGTATAAACCATCCTTCCTGCCATTTGAGGCGGGATGTAAATATTTGAATCAGCCGGACAGTCAGTTTCACATGTTCCATCTCCTTTTCTTTAGTTCCGTAGCCAGAAACACAGAGTGACAGGAGGCCTCTGAGGCAGTCCCTATGTGTGTGAGCACAGAGTGGACCTTCACGTACCGCCTTTCCCGCGGTTTATTTATAAATAGGCTTATTTGCTTGGTTCATCAAGCAGCAACCATTCGTAGATTTATTTCTCAGAGACAAGAGGAATCAAGATTAAAATGCTGCCAAGTGGACACTTCATCCATCAGACTTCACCAACCTGGTGTTCTCCAGATGTTTAGGACTTATGACTTCCATCTGCCCCAGCTGGCACAGGTGGGAGATGGAGCCCAAAACATCTGGAGGGCACCAGGTTGGTGAAGACTGTACTAGATACAGGCGGAGTACATAGCGCCAGAATCCTCCTTTTTTGTGTGGAAATTGGACCATTTTCCTGTTATCAGAATGAGAACCAGATGTTAAGAAACATGTCAGTCATGCATGCTTATGCTTTGTAGAGATGGTTGTTGTGACCTGAGATGCAGAAAAGTTTTTCACCCATATTTTTTAAAAGGAAAGAAATCAAATTGGGAAATGAAAATGAAATGAAGGTTGCCATTAAGGCAATATCAAAGCAGCTAATTTATTAGCCTGAAAGGTATCTCCACCAATATATGAAAGATAAGCTTTATGCTTTACTCACTGATGCCTATGGAAGTGTGCCAACTGCAAGGCCTTTTTTTCTAAAATGACATGTGCCAGGGCAGAAACTTGCCTGAAATGACTGTTGCCAAGAAACTCTTACTCCTGATCCCAGATGTAGAAGAGGTAGAAGCCATTTTGTACGTGCTCCTTGTGAGCTCTTTGTAAAATTGTTTGCAATGTTCTTTGAAGGGTTCTTTTCTTTACTGTTATTTTACATCCTCCAATGTTGGGTACCACTAAAGCAAAAAGCTGCTCTAAGTCGCAAAGTGCCCTATCTGAGTATTGCTTTGGTTGTGAGATGTTCTAGGTTCAGTTGCCATAGAATTTCATGTTTTGGGGGGAGGAGGGGAGGACTTTATAGGGCATAGGAATGGGGAGGGGAGAGAAATTTGATGCACGGTAATATGCATTTAAAAGCAAATGATCTGATTTGCACTTTTCAAAACAATGCGCGAACCAAAACATGACTATCTTTGGAAATTCACAGTTCTCCAAAATTTGAAATAAAATGCTGCTGAATTTTTCATGACAACTTTTTTAAAAAAATGCTAACTGATATGGAAATGCAGAGAAATGAGGGGATGAGCCCAGGGTTAATCTATCAGGAGCCACAAGACAACAGTGGGCAGAGCTGATGATGGATAGAGCCGGAGACTGTTCTATATTAGGAAATTCAGAATAAAGACCACCTTGCCTTGATTTCCATTATGGTGAGCTAGGATTGGAATTTCCAGCTCTATGCGTGTCTACACAGAAGCTAAGTCGTACTGAGTTTGAAGAGGGCTTCTCAGGCTACAATATTCAGGGGATATCCATAGAGAGGCAATCCAGAGAATATTCAACATCAAAAAATTGTGAAAGAGAATTTTGATTCCTATTAGCTAAGCAGGAGCTATTCATATAGTTTAGTTTAGTTTAGTTTAGTTTTTAGTTTAGCTTAGCTTAGCTTAGCTTAGCTTAGCTTAGCTTAGCTTAGTTTAGTTTAGTTTAGTCTAGTCTAGTCTAGTCTAGTCTAGTCTAGTCTAGTTTATTATTATTTAGACATTTGCAGCCCGCTCTTCAACTTGTCCCATTTGCCCCACCAATAAAGTGGTTTTGTAGACTAGTCAACAGTACGGTGGCTGCACATTTGTCCTGCCCTCCCATTTCCAATTTAGTTATGGTTCCTATAATGGCATTCATAATGCTCTTGTTGCAAAATGCCACATGATTCTCAAATAACCACATAGTTTTTTTTAACAACACACACACACAAACAAAACATATGAACCATGAGAAGACCTTTTAAATGGTTTGTCCCAAACCAATGTTAGCATGAGGTCTCCTAACTATGAAATTGCTTGGGTTTTTCTTTTTGTCTTCCACAACTACATTACCAGCCAATTAAAGCTGAATGTCGAAGGAATTCACTAAAGTCACATCCATACCATATGTTTAAATCAAATTTAAAGCACAGTGCTTTCCCCACAAGGAATCCTGAGAACCGTAGTTTTCCCCTCACAGAGCTACAATTCCCAGTACCCTTAACAGATCACAATTCTCAGGATTCTTTGGGGGAAAGCAATGTGCTTTAAATGTGTGGAGTGGATGTGAAATAAGACGAAGTTATTTCCCATTCAGCTATATAAACCCCTTTGAAGAAAGAGAATGTGAAACCAGGGGGGTGGGATATAATGTTATTCTGTGACATTAAATGTTGAATTAGCTTTGAGTTTAAAGTACTCTCTTTCTCTGCAGGAGAAACTGATAACAGGAATATTATCAAAACTGAAAGAAGCAGACAGATACCTCTTTGTCCTATTTCTCAGGATGCATAAGGAGATCAGCTAGCCAGGGAACATTAGGATGTAGACCGATGTACATCAGCTTCATGGTCTAGATTATACTGACTCCAGCCATATCATCCAGAAATTGATGCAGAACTCTAAAAAGGCAGACACAAGGCTTCATTGTGAGACCTCAGAAGGTTTTCCTTCTCCCCACCCCCCAGAAATTGCTACTATCATGCTTGACAAGAAGGTGGCACCATCATCCTGAGACTGAGAATTAGTCCTAGCCAGGAGCTTCAGATATACCTGCAAGGCAGTAGACACCTTTGAAGTCAGAGCTGCTATGTAAAAATGTCCTGCTAGTGGCAAA
The DNA here is from genome assembly GCF_964234715.1 of Podarcis melisellensis. Classification (NCBI taxonomy): domain Eukaryota; kingdom Metazoa; phylum Chordata; class Lepidosauria; order Squamata; family Lacertidae; genus Podarcis; species Podarcis melisellensis. Next base: position 22,578,429 of record NC_138530.1, on the reverse strand, counting down.
CAAGTCATCATCTCATTCATGCAGACGTCAAATACTGACACACCACTATCAAGCAGCTGGCTATTCAATATCAAAACCGTATCAGATGGTATGTCACACTCTGAAGGAAAGAGCTGAGGAGGAGCAAATTCATATTTCTTCATTTATATATTTCCTTTTCAGTCTGCCCTTCATCAAATAAGTGCAGAGTACATCAAATATATGGGACGCGGGTGGCGCTGTGGGTTAAACCACTGAGCCTAGGACTTGCTGATCAGAAGGTCGTCAGTTCGAATCCCCGCAATGGGGTGAGCTCCCGTTGCTCGGTCCCTGCTCCTGCCAACCTAGCAGTTCGAAAGCACGACAAAGTGCAAGTAGATAAATAGGTACCACTCCGGCGGGAAGGTAAACGGCGTTTCCGTGCACTGCTCTGGTTCGCCAGAAGCAGCTTAGTCATGCTGGCCACATGACCCGGAAGCTGTATGCCGGCTCCCTCAGCCAATAAAGCGAGATGAGCGCCACAACCCCAGAGTTGGTCACGACTGGACCTAATGGTCAGGGGTCCCTTTACCTTTACATCAAATATAAAATCAAAACTAATGGTACAGCAATTACCATTGAATCATTATAGAGTTGGAAGGGACTGTGTGGGTCACCAGTCCAACCCTTTGCAATGCAGGAATCTTTCATCTCAGCATGGGGCTTGAACCCACAACCCAATTCCAAAAACACTGTAAAACATCACTGTGGCTGGGTTATTTCTGTCCAGAAATGGCCATATCTAGTGGACCACCCATAGCTGGCAATGGGCACAATAATACATGTACCAGGGAAAGCATCTAAATATTGAATGGCTGAAGCCATATCTTCATGGAGGTTCTGGTGAACAAATGAAACCCCAAATGAAGAGAAATTCTTCTGTCCTCTATAGCAGTGTTTCCCAACCGGTGTTCCGCGGCACACCAGTGTGCCGCGAGACGTTGCCTGGTGTGCCGTGGGAGGGAGGCGGGCGAGTCGTATGTTACGCTTATAGATCTGCCTCTCTATGGTACTGTACTGGGGGAGTAAGGAGCGGCAGCGGCGGCGGCGGGAGCAACGGAAGGAAGCTCTCCGGCGGCTGCCGGAAGCTGGGAAGTGGCGCGGCTGCCGGCGGCGCTTCTGGTAGCTTCCAGACGCGCGGCGAGAGAGCGAGGGCGAGGGGCGCTCGCCAGCCAGCCAGCCAGCCGGGCAGAGGCAGAAGCGGCGAGTCCTTCAGCGAGGCGCTGATGGCCAAGTGGGGAGAGGGAGATCCGCGCTGGATTGTGGAGCAGCGCGCGGATGCCACCAACGTCAACAACTGGCACTGGTGAGCGAGGGGGCAGGAAAGGCAGCGGGAGCTGGGGGGGCGGAGAAGTGGCTCGTGTTTGGCGGGGGGATGCAGCTCTTCCCCTGAGGGCTTTGGGGGAATAAGGGCAGCCGTGCTGCCACCGCCACACCCACAGCCACCCACAGCCCCGCGATTGCGGGGACGCGTGTCTGCTTCTCTCTCCCTGTCTCTTGCCTCTGACCCCTTCGCACGAGATTCTCCACCGCTTATGCGTGTTCGCGCCGGAGTCACTTTCCTTCGGGTTTGGTGGACCTTACTCTCAAATAAGTGTGGTAAAAGATTACAAGCGCGGGGGGAGATAGAGAAACCTCCCTGGCCTGGTTTAACCTCCTTTTAAAAAAAAATAACAGCTGGATCTGTAGAAGGGCAGCTACTGAGAGTTTGGGTGCTTTTTGGCACGGAAAAAGAAAGATCGCTAGCTACTTCTTTCAGATCAAGCTGCGCTGATGTGCATGGGAGCTAGGGGCTGGTTAAAACAAACAAAAACGTTGGCAGTCTTTTCTAGGGGCCAGGTGCAGCATCTGGCAAAGCCAGCGAGTGCCTGCTGAATAAAAGTTTGCAACAGGGAGGCAGCCCCTCCACCTGTATCATAATCTGGTCTGCACAAGCACTCTCCAGAATAGGAAGCACCTTGTCAATTTTAATGGTGTGTTTGTGCTAACTAGCAATTCTGCCACATACAAATTAATGGCTGATTTGACAGCCAGATGGGTGGGGTATAAATAATAAATTATTATTATTATTATATGAACTAGAATAATTTTTGTGTGCTGCTGTAAGAAAGTCATTTTTCTATTGAAATGTTCACACTCACCAAGCAATGGCAAGGTGTTCACACTGCTGCACTGTGTGAGATAATAGGTAAACATTTAAAAACTCTCGAGGGGAAGTTGTCATTTTATTTCTCTTCAGTCTCCACTGAATGCCTTGACTGGGTTAGGGACCCTTATAGCTCAGCATCAGTTGGTGGAATGGATATGACTTTACAGGAGCAGGAGGAACTAACTGAACTGAGACAAAATTGTGGTTTCAAGCTAAGATTTGCTGATCTACCTTTGGACAGTTTTTGGTTGGAAACTGCCAAGGAGTTCCCCCTTCTGGCAAACAAAGCTATTTTGACATTGCTCCCATTTTCCACTACATATCTCTGTGAGTTGAGCTTTTCAAGCATGATTGCTATAAAAACTAAATACAGAGAGAGACTGAGAGCTGTTGACGAAGAGTTACGTGTGTGTCTTTCTTCGATTCCAGCCAGAATATCAGCTTTGTGTTCAGCCAAACAGGCCCAGGTTGCGCACTGAATAAAGTATTTTATAATTTTTCATATTTCTGTTTACTTACTATTTCATAATAAAGTAATTATAAAATACTATCTTTGTGTTTATTTGATTCCTATTAAAGAGTGTTACTTTATATATAGTCAATATAGGAACAGAGTTAATTTTTTAAACATTTTCTAATGGTGGTGTGCCTCGGGATTTTTTTCATGAAACAAGTGTGCCTTTGCCCAAAAAAGGTTGGGAAACACTGCTCTATAGTGTGAGAAGATATGTTGCTTGCTTGCACAAAGCTTTTCCCAATGTGAAGGAAATGGGACATGTCCCAGCAGATCTGGAAGCAAAGTAGGGCCATAGATCCCATTTTTTGGCCATATTCAGTGATCCAGATTGGACCCTGATTCAGATCATTCTGAATCCAATCCAGCCCCAAATCCAGAAAGGTGAATCTTGTCCACCCATTCATTTGCATTAGGAAACCAAAACACCTGTAATTCTTTGTGAGTTTGTGTGATAGCCCCAGCCTAATCCAGATTCAGCAAAAATCAGTACAAATTTGTCTGATTCAGTGCCAGACTTGGACAAATCAGTTGCATAGCTCAAGGAGTGGATGCATGGAAGAGACTAGACCGAAACGTGCAAATCCAGATGTAAATGAATTCAAAACAGTACTTCATAGCTCCATCAGTGTTGGGGAAGAATGGTCAAAGTGCAACCCAGTAGGTTTTGCTGAAGAAACAAGTTTGATACCTGGCAAATCCACCTCTGTCACTGGTTGCAAGAAGGCATATACTTTCCAACAAGTCGCCAAAATTCAGGCTCACCGGTGATGAAAGCTGGTTGCAATTACTGCCTCTATTACCCAGACATACTTGCTTAATTAGGACCAGAAAGGAAAGTCCTGCTTCCCCAGGGAAGCAAAAATATCTGAGCAAAAACAATGACACCATATTTTTATATTCTTCAAAATAAAATATTAGCTTGACGTCTTTCTAAGCCTCCCCTTCCTTATTCAATAAACTTGAGTTTCCAAAATCAAAACATGGACTTGTGTCTTCAGCTTAATCCAGTTCCATGTGTTTCTTTCTATTCTGATATTGGCCTCTAATATGCTTCACATAACTATCTGGGGACAACACAGCTATCACTGTGTGCGTCAACCGGACATATGACTTACCCACAATAATACATTTACCAGGGAGAGAACATCTGCCTTGCATGCAGGAGGTCCCATTTTGAAACCCAGGCATGCCTGAAATTCTGGGGTGAAAGGAACTTGCTATATTCCTGATCTGAGCTTCTTATATTCCTAAATTCTGGTGCAGTGACAAACTTTTCCCTAGTTGTGGCCACTCTCAGCGGCTCCCAACAGAATATTAAAAGCACGATATAGCATCAAAAATTAAAAACTTCCCTAAACAAGACTGCCTTCAGGTGTTTTCTAAAAGTCAGGTAGTTGTTTATTTCCTTGACATCTGATGGCAGGGCATTCCACAGGGCAGGTGCCACCACCGAGGAGGCCCTCTGCCTGTTTCCCTGTAACCTCACTTCTTGCAGTGAGGGAACCGCCAGAAGGCCCTCAGAGCTGAACCTCAGTGTCCAGGCTGGATGATGGGATGCAGACGCTCCTTCAGGTATACTGGGCCGAGGCATTTAGGCCGAGGCATTAAAGGTCAGCACCAACACTTTGAATTGTGCTTGGAAAGTCAAGGCGTAGTACCCAGAGAAACAGTTCCCATACTGCAGTAGCAGCTGCTCTTGATGCAAGCAGTGCTTGTGCTAAAAGTTGATTTTCATACCCTCCAACATTTCTCTGGGATGTCCTATTTTTTAGTAGTAGTATTAGTAATAATAATAATAATAATAATAATAATAATAATAATAATAATAATAATAATATATCTGACCAGGTAGCCCCAGCCACTCTGGTTGGCTTCCAACATATATAAAAATGTTTTTTAAAACTCCCCTATACAGAGCCATAGCTGTCAACTTTTCCCTTTTCCTGCAAGGAATCCTACTCAGAATAAGGGAATTTCCCTTAAAAAAAAGGGAAAACGTTGACAGCTATGTACAGAGCTGCTTCGGCTCGGGGGTAGCATAACACCATACCTTCCAACATTTATCTGATGAAAATAGGGACATCCTAAGGGACAATCGGGGATCAAATCAGAAATCGGGATGGCTTCTGTAAATCTGGGATTGTCCCTGGAAAATAGGGACACTTGGAGGGTCTGGATTCTGGGCAGGGGTGAAAGGCAAGACTTCCCCTAAGCCTGGTATTGTGCACTGTGCCTCTGTCCTCCGCTTTTCTAATTTTAAGTGCCCTGGCAACTGAGCTTCGCCTGTGCTAGGGATATGTTGTCTATTTCCCTTCAGCTTTCGATAAGATACAATACTCATATAGGGAGAAGTAAAATACACCTGTTCTGCAGATAGGGAAGTGGGGAAGGAGTTGCAACATTTTAAAGACAATTTTGTGGAGCATCGGGTTATCGATGGCTACTAACTATGGAATCTATGCTCTCACAGTTGGAGGCAGGAATGCTTCTGAAAATCAGTTGCTGGAAATTGCTGCAGGGGAGGGTTCGAATCCTGCTCATGGGTTTCCCACATGCTTGGCGGTGATGAGAACATGATGCTAGATTAGATGAGCCATTGGCCTGATCCATCAGGCTCTTCTTTTGTTCTTAAAAGAACCTAATTAATCATTAGCCCCTCCCTGAAACTAATTTGAGACAGGATTCCGGATGCTCCCTGGGTTGGCCCAGAATGGATCTGATTAGGGTCTCCAGAATTAGGGCCATGGAGTGGATCAGGGTGGCTGTGCAGAGCCTTAATAAATATATTCAGCAAACAAACAATTCTGTCATCAACTTAGCAGTAGTGTTTCAAACAATAATGCTGGCAAAGTCGTATTTGCCCACCAGAATGGTCTCAAAGTAGCAGTATTTGTTCATCAAAGTGTATAGTTACCATTCCATAAGTGTTTCACAGACAGAGTTCATTTCCCTTCTGAGGTTTCGAGAAGAAAAAAACATTACCCAGAGGAATTTTATTTACTTTTTGTTTTGTTTTTCCTCCTTTCAAAGTCCACGTTTGCATCTTTTGTCCCTGGTCCTCGCTGCGAGTTTCACACATCGTAAACTTTGGAGTAGGAAATGAAAAGGCTGAAGGTTCTTCTGTTACTGGTCAAACGGCTATTTATAGGTCTCTATAAAATCAGGCCCAGATTTTGAAGTTAGCAAGGCAGCTTTAAATATCAAAGTTGTCTTTGAATGTCGGGATTTGTTTCACAAAGGCAGCGGTTTAATAATCAGTGTGAAACGCTATCCTATTCAGTGATCTGCCCCCGCTAGCTAATCCTGGCAACTTTCGCTTTAATTAACAGTTGGGAAATGGGGGCGGGGGGCCAAGAAGCTGTGCTCAGCTGAAGCCTCCCTTCTGACAGGGCTGCGATTCTGTTGGTATGCAGTTTGTGCAGAGGAGCAAGCAATTCTCCTTGTAAGTGCCAAGCACAATGGCACACCAGGCTTTCCACTAATTGCTAGACCTAAGAGGAGGTCTCTAGACATTTATTTAACTCTAATTGCATCAGTAAATACTCCTTGCTTTGCAGTGTGTGTGTGAAAGTTGGATGGGAATCCCGCAAGAAAGGATGTCAAAAGAGATACTTTTGGGAGGATAACGCTACACAGGAAAATGGGAAGCTACCTTATATTGACTCAAACCCTTTGTACACCTAACTTGGTCCATCTACACTGGTTGGCAGCAGCTATCCAGGGTTTCAGGCAAGGAGTTTTCCTGGCCCCAGCAGGAGATGCTGGGGATTGAATCTGGGACCCTCTGCATGCAAATCAGATGCTCTACCATTAAGCTATGCCACATTAATAAACCTTCCCGATTTTGTGCATCATGCATTAATGCCCAGCTGATCAAAACCACAGCCATTTGCCACATGGACCATCCAATTCAAGTTGGGACCCACTGCCAATTTCCTCACTCTGACCCCTATGTGGGAGCTGTTATGCACACCCGTAGAATGGGCTGCCCTGTTCCCACAAAGATATGCACACAGCTTCCACAAGTTTCTGGCTGTCCATTGAGTTCTTCCAGAAATGCTCATTTCATAACTGTCTTGAAATATGGTTGGTGGCTATGCACAAGAAGACCCTCTCAGCTGTGGCAACCAGGCTCTGGAGAACCCTCTTCAGAAGGCCAATATAAGAACATCTGAACATAATAAAGTGATTAGTGGATCAGACCAAAGTCCTCTGTAGTCCAGCATCCTGTTCTGACAGTGCCCCCCTCCATATGCCTCTGGAAAACCCACAAGCAGGGCATGAGGACATCATCACTCTCCCTTCTATGCCACAGCAGCAGGTATTTCCATCTGTTGCTTTGGATTCCATGCCAACTGAGCATGCTCAGTCCTCATAGTTTTCAGGCCGGTACCCTGTTATGGTGTCCCATCTTGGCTGTGAGTCCTGGAAGACCCTGCTCCCTGCCTTGCAGGCCTTTCCCCACCTGGCCAGGGAGGATGGAGCCCTGACTGACTCCAGCTACAAAGGCAGAGGCTGCTAAAGAGACTTGTGGGTTGGGGTGCCTAGAGTCTTTTGGGGGACAGGATATCTTTCTTTTAGATCTTCTTGTGATTAATGTAAAAATTGTTCCGTTTGGCTGGGTATTCTTTAATATTTTATTTATAGCTATTGACTGCTTTGATTACATTGAAGTTATGTAGTTCGTGTTGTAAGCTATACAAATAAAATATGTATGCATCTATGTAAGTAGGTTTTCTTGTTTAAGTTTTGTTTTTGTTTTTTTGGAACTTCCACTTCGCCATGAGCCATGTTGAGAAGTCCCATTTTGTCTCTCATTGGCCCTGTTTCAGCTTCATTTCCAGTGCCTGAGTTCACTATTAGAAGTAACCTAGACATGAAGGTAGAGAATGCCACCATTATTTTGACAAGCTGGTATGGTTCTACAGGATATGCTAAACATTGGAGGGACATATCTGGTAGCATTCGATGCAGGGCAGGTTGAGAATATCTGCTGCTGCTTGGACTTTCAAAACACGTCCATTGTCAGAACCTGGCGTTGGATAATCTGGCCTCTAATGAACAGCTGCAAAACAATAAGAAATTGGTCAACATGCTGTGAAGAAAAGGCAGGTGGGATGGGCATATTTCCTCTGGCCACTGCTTCCTCCCCTGCCATCCCTTCCTCAGCTTCTTCTCCAGCAATAGCTCAGTCCGTAGAGCATGAGACTCTTAATCTCTGGGTTGTAGGTAAGAGCTTCACATTGTGCAAAAGTTTCCTGCATTGCAGAGGGGTGAATTAGATGACCCTCGTGGTCCCCTCCAACTCTACAATTCTATGATTCTAACCCTGTGATGTTAGCCACACCATAGGCATACCGGAAGCTGTCTTATACAAAGTTAGACCGTCTAGCTCAGGATTGACTATACTGACTAACAGTGGCTTCCCAGGGCTTCAAGTAGGGGACCTTCCTAGTTCTACCAGGAGATGCCAGGGATCAAACCTGGAACCTTCTGCATGCAAGGCACCACTGAGCAAGGGCCTTTCCAATCCCTGGGAAAATCAGTAGATGGGGGAAAGTCTGGGCGCCTCTCCCCACTTGCCGTTTCTTCCTTGCAAACGACGTCATCCCAGCCCTATATTGCAATAATTGGGACTCTCCAGGCCATGTGTCTGCCACCAAACATCCAGCTCTGAGCACAGATCGCAGCCACAATCTGGAACATCACTCTGGGTCGCTGGCATGAGAATGAGTGCCATGAAACCGCTGCTAGCATCGCAGCTCTGGGAACCAGCCTCAGGCCGCGGACAATGCCTCTCCGTTTGACTTTCACAGTGTCGCATAACTAAAGGGAATTGTGCAATAAAGAAAATGATACCCTGTGCGCTTGAAACCTATAATAAGGCAATGCAAGTTTGTAGTTAGCCTTTGCATTGCGGTGCGTGAGTAAGCTTTAAAAAAAGCAAGTTGACGTTTGGTGGTATGCGAAACAGATGGTGGAAAAGAGCAAGCCTGGGCTGGTGTATCAGGCCACTGAGCAGGCCTCACCACATGATATGTCCACTTCAGCTTGGCTCCAACCCAAGCCCAGCTCAATGTTTTTGTGCGCGTGTGTTTATAGACTCACCTCCTCTCTGTCTGAAAGCAGCTGCTAGCAGGAAAAGTGGACCCAAGGCATATGAGCACCTACAAATATAAACCCATGTGATCAGCTTAAGTTGTTCCCTTGTTTGGGGGCTGAAAATTACTTGACTCTTAGCAGGACCCCAATTGTTACCAGGGATCTTTGCTGGGACTTCCAAGTCACACATAGCATTGGCACAGATGTAAGAACACAAGAAGAGCCTGCTGGATTAGTCAATGGTCCATCTGTTCCAGCATCCTGATCTCATATACCAACCATATACCTGTGGAAATCCCACAAGAAAGGCCCAAGCACAAGAACCCTCTCCCCTCCTGCAGTTTCTAGCAACTGCTATCCAGAAATATTACTGCATCCGACTGCGGAGGCAGAGCTCAGCCATCATGGCTAATAGCTGTTAATAGACCTCTCTTCCATGAATTTGTCTAATCCTCTTTTAAAGCCATCTAGGTGGGACTAAGTTCCATAGTTTGACTATGCTCTGTGTGAAGAAGTCCTTTCTTTCCTCTGTCCTGAACCTTCCAACATCCAGCTTCATTGGACGTCCGTGAGTTCTAGTATTACGAGAGATGAGGGAAAGCTTTCCTCTGCCCACTTCCTCCTTGCCATTCACAGTTTTATAAACTTCCATCATTGTAGTTGCCTCTTCTCTAAACTGCTGGAGTAGACTCTTGAGAGTCCCATGGACTGCAAGAAGATCAAACCTACCCATTCTGAAGGAAGTCAGCCCTGAGCGCTCACTGGAAGGACAGATCCTGAAGCTGAGGCTCCAATACTTTGGCCACCTCATGAGAACAGAAGACTCCCTGGAAAAGACCCTGATGTTGGGAAAGATGGAGGGCACAAGGAGAAGGGGACGACAGAGGATGAGATGGTTGGACAGTGTTGTCGAAGCTACCAGCATGAGTCTGACCAAACTGCGGGAGGCAGTAGAAGACAGGAGTGCCTGGCGTGCTTTGGTCCATGGGGTCACAAAGAGTCGGACATGACAAAATGACTAAACAACAAAGTTCCCAAGCACTGCAGCCTTTCTTCATAAGGATGTAGCTTCATCATCCTTAGTTTTCCATCAGAATCATCTATTTACTTGTGCTGGCCGTTGTTATAATCTTGGGCTCTAGGGTGGCCATGTGTCCTGCCTTGCAGAGAGCAGTCGGAGAGCTCTCTGGTTGGAGACCATTTCCCCTATAAATGGCCTTCAGTGTATATGGCTGCACAGTGCCTAAGGAGCGTAGGAAGCTCAGACCATTGGTCCATCCCATTCAGTATTCTCTACACTGACTGGCAGTGGCGACCCAAGATTTCAGATGAAAGACACTCCCTATCTGGAGATGCTGGGGATTGAACCTGTGACCTTCTGCATGCTCTACTACTGAGCCCCATCTCCTACAGCTTTGGGAACTGCACACATTCAACATGAATTGGTTAACTCATCTGCATCCAGCTCAGTGTGAAAGGGAGAGAGTCGTTCAACGTTTGAGCCAGCAGAGTTCATCAGGCTTCTGTCTTTGACAAGCGGAGGGAGCTCTGAATTCCTCAGGGACAGGCGGGGAATGGTGCAGTGTCCAGCTCCTCGGCTGTCCTGGGTAAAACAACCAGATAAAAAGATAGGTGGGAAGACAAACGAGCCAGGAAAACAAAAGAAACAACTCTGTGAGCCGGGCTTTCTTGTAAACAGAGATTTCTCCTTTACAGGCTGCAGAAGAAAACAGTGTGATTTATGGAGATCCAAAGGCAGGCACATTGAAGTCGAGTAGCATTTGTGTTCAAATGCTGGAAGAGAAAAAGGAGGAGGGGAGGAAAAAGAGAAAGGCCTTCATTTTTCCTGAGCTGTCACTTGTTAACAGTGCCGTAGCAACAACTTTGCACAGGCACAGCTTGACTAGGAAAGAGAGTGATCAGACTCCCAAGGGAAGCAATGAATATGAGGAATAGGAATGAGCTGCATATGGGGCTGCGATCAGAGTTCCATATGCAGGGAGTGGGGCAAGGCTGGGAGAGGGAAAAGCTGGATTTGGGGCACTACATATTGAAAGCAAATCCTCTGTGTTAAAACTTGATCTGCCTACACAACACAGGACCCCTACAGAAAGTTTTGGCTTCAGAAATGACTGTACAGGTCCAAGCACATTTTGCCACATACAGTTTTAAAAAATACAGTAAATCACCAACATTGTATGTCACCGCTTCCCTTCAGCACAATGGAATAATGGTGTATGAGGTTCAGTCATATAAAGGCTACAAATACTCAAGTCAACAACCTGCAGTTGCATGTCATAGACATGCTAAACTAAAATTCCTCCTAAAAGAATTATTTTTGTGGACACCCTTGCATTTATCCTCATCATAGGCTAATGAAACCAACATTTGTAGCAGATTGTTTAATAAGAAGGTTGCAGCTGACTTGGGGAAAAATTATTAAATGTGGGCTAGTTGTCTTGTTTCTTCCTAACTGGAGTTGTGCTGGAATGTGAACTCGCTTGCAAGTAAGAGGGCAGTGTGTGTATACTATTGTTTATATCTGTAACTTAAATCTTCAGCAAAAAGGGGGGCAAATCCTGTGATATTTCTTCCTCTGTGACAAAAACCACTGGAATGTTTTTTTATTTGCCAGCCTGTTTTTGCCAAATGTCTGCATTTCTTCTCTTGCTCTGCTTTTAAATCATTGGCAGAGTGACTCCTTCTGATGGCCTCTTTTCTCTTTTACCATGAACAACTTGGTAAAACCCTTTCAGCACCACATCATGGCAGATACATGTCTCATAGATGGTATAATCAATGTGAACTCTGGTGTCATCCATCAGCTGAGATGTGACATATCATAAATGAGTGAATACAGTCGGACCTTGAATCCCGAATGCCTTGCTACTCAGATGTTTTGGCTCTCAAATGCTGTAAAACTGGAAGTGAATGTTCTGATTTGCAAACATTCTTTGGAACCCGGATGTCTGACGGGGCTTCCGTGGCTTCTGATTGGCTGCAGGAACTTCCTGCGGTCAACCAGAAGCCGTGCTTTGGTTTCCGAGCGTTTTGGAAGCCGAACGGACTTCCGGAACAGATTCTGTTCAACTTCCAAGGTACGACTGTATATCATTTTGGGTTTCTGTCAGTTTCCAATTTTGTATGTTTTGTTCTCCACTTTTCAAAATCAGATAGCAGATGTATGTTGTTTAAGTCTACATGAAAATTCATAGCCATTTTAGTGCAATTTTCTCCTAATACAGTATGCACATTTCTGCAAGCAATATTCCCCAACACAATGCATTCTTGTACATTAATTTCACTATTGTATCATTGGGTGTGCATTTTTGCACACATATCTTGTCTGGAGAACTGCATTGCAAAATTTGGAGAAATAGCTGTGTTTCGATCACCTTTTTGTTGTTGTTGAAAAGGTGCATTAGTTATGTTCACATCAAAATGTGAACTGAATTGGATTTCTTCTCTTATCTGCATGTGGAGTGCAATTTCTACCTCCTCCTCCATTTCTGAACTAGCCCACATTGTTCTTGAGTAAAAAGCTGGGTTTTGTTTGAAAATTAATTTTAAACCCACCTAGTATCAAACAGTAATGACTTTGCCAAACCACAGCAGCATCAACCTCAATTGCTAAGGAGTTTTTGACTGCCATCATTAAAAATAATGTTTGATCAGTGTTAGTAATTCATTAAATTCATTTGTTCTGACATTGCCATTGGTCTGGAAATCTCTCAATCACAGTAACATCAACAAAGCCTTTGGCACAATGTTCTGCTTGTTATGGGTTCTATTTGGCAAATCTGGTTCTGGTGTTGCAACACACTCTAACTAGAACTGCACTGAATTGTGAAGTTTGTTTATCATTTTAATAATAAGAGAATTGGGTTATGGGACCCCAGTGGCGTTTCTACAGAAAGGTGAGTTGAGATTAAATCAAGATTTCCTCCTATCTAACTGAATGTTTTAAGGGACGCGGGTGGCACTGTGGTCTAAACCACAGAGCCTAGAGCTTGCCGATCAGAAGGTTGGCGGTTCAAAACCTGCGATGGGGTGAGCTCCCATTGCTCGGTCCCTGCTCCTGCCGACCTAGCAGTTCAAAAGCACATCAAAGTGCAAGTAGATAAATAGGTACCGCTCCGGTGGGAAGGTAAACGGTGTTTCCGTATGCTGCTCTGGTTTGCCAGAAACGGCTTTGTCATGCTGGCCACATGACCCAGAAGCCATCTACAGACAAACGCTGGCTCCCTCGGCCAGTAAAGTGAGATGAGCGCCACAACCCAGAGTCATCTGTGACTGGTCTAAATGGTCAGGGGTCCCTTTACCTTTAACTGAATGTTTGATTCAGAAATAAGAGGTGTCATACAAAATATGGGTTGGATACACATTTGTGACTAAGTTCTCACGATAAAAACTGGGAAGATGGAGTTCAGGAAGATGGCATTATGGATTTGGGCTTCAAAGTGTTTGAGGATATGTAACACATATTTCTGGCCTGCATTTGGCCAAGCTGCCTACAGTTCTAGCCTGGCCTTGTCATGTGGCTAAAGAGCACAGATGGAATCAAAATATATTCCATAGTTTGATCACAGAACCCCTGGTTCAGAAGGTTTAAATTCCTCTCCCTACCCCACCCCTTTCATCAATAGGGAACACAGAGACACAGCCTGTCTGAAACCTGGTATTCAGACACACCTTTTGCTTAAAGCTTTGTATTGCTATAGGTAGGGCCACTCATACCTGTATTAAATAAACATCTCTGCACAGAGAGCTCAAGACGTAATGTCAGCTCCACAGACAGTCAATATTTGGCTAAGATCCTTTAAATTGCTTTGGTATCACATGAAACATCCATAACAGGAAGTGAAGTTCTTTGTTCTTTCATGATGAAGATTTCATCTGTAGTTATGACCATTCCGTGCTGCTAGGTACTGTGTTTGTGTGTGTGTGTTTTAAAAAAGCATCTATTAGCCTCATTCCAATGTATAATGCAGTGGCAAATAATGTTTCTTTAAAATAGCAGGGAGTTTTTCCCCTCAACTGCTAACTTTCTTTCAGCTTCCACCTTACAAAACTACCATTTATGAGGAAATATTTCCAAAGAAGAATATCTCTAACCTGAAGCAATTTACACATTTCATTCCTAGGCAATATTAGCTTATAAAGATAGGGGTCTCTTTCAGCGTAGTCACTTAACGTCTCCAAATATTTACTTTCAATGTAATTGTGCCAAGAATTGGTGCTACAGCACATATATTGTGTGAACAAGTGGGACCTGGGAAATAGCTCAAATGGTTTTGAACCCAGGTGGACTTGCTGATAACTGTTAGAAGGAAGATTTATCAGGTCTTGGGAAACCACAGAAAAGCTTTTGTACTGTCATTTTAGCCAGAGACTAATGGCAAACAAAGTTATCGCCAGGTCCAGGTGTTGAACTGCCCCACTTTAGCTGCAGTTCTCTTTACTGAAAAATGTTTGTCCATTAGCAAATTCTTTATTTATGAAATGTTGGAGTTGTATTTCCACTCGCGGTGAGCTGAAATTTCTTTAAATACTTTTTTTCCTTTAAAGATTTCACACACATACACAACTCAGCCTCTCCCCTTTCTAGCATTTTCTTCAAATAGTATTCTTCAAACTGTATATTTTAGGCGGACACCATTACACACAAATGAACACACAGAGAGAGAGAGAGAGAGAGAGAGAGAGAGAGAGAGAGAGAGAGAGAGCGCGCTACAGAATGTGCTATAATGTGTCAAACCATAGTTCTAGGCAGGATTTTTCTGCCTCAGGAACCAAAGCTTCAGCAGCTGGTAAATTCCAATAGGTTAGGTGGTGGACATTCTGCCTCATTCCATTGGATCATAGTCATAGGCCAAGGGTGCTGTAAACCTGAAGGAGCATCTCCACCTCCATTGTCCAGCTCAGACACTGAGGTCCAGCTCCAAGGGCCTTCTGGTGGCTTCCTCACTGCAGGAAGTGAAATTACAGGGAACCAGGCAGAGGGCCTTTTCAGTAGTCGCACCTGCCCTGTGGAACATCCTCCCGGCTGATCTCAAAGAGTTAAACAACTACATAAATTTTCATAGATATCTGAAGGCAACCCTGTTTGGGGAAGCTTTTAATGTTTGGTGGGAGAGTTGTTTTGGGGTTGTTGTTTTTTGTATTTTCATTGGAAGCCTCCCAGAATAGCTAGGGCAACTCAGTCAGATGAGAAATAAAATTATTATTATTATTATTATTATTATTATTATTATTATTATTATTAGCCACCCATGTGCATCACATGAGCTGAGTGATGCGTTCATACATGTGACGTTTGTGAAGTGCATTGCGAGACTAGCTGCTATCCTCTCTCTGCTTGCTCAAGCATGTGGCTTTCTTAACAGACCATGAAAAGAATGCAGCAAATGGAAAAATCCTAGAGCAATACTAGAGAGATGTGAAAAGGCATTCATTTCCTGTTCTGCTCTGCATTTGTCACATATGGCACTGTTTCTGTTCCACTGCAGTTTGTCTCCCACCGAAAACTACGTTATTTGTCTTGCTGTCCGCTGTGGCGAAATTGCAGAACTTACATAAATTCTGGAATTAGGTAAGTAAATTACATTGCCATTAAGTTATTCCACCCCTTTGATTTTATGCAAGCCAAATGCAATGCACAAATGGGGGTCAGAATGTAATCAAAACAAAAAAAAATCCTTCCAGTAGCACCTTAAAGACCAACTAAGTTAGTTCTTGGTATGAGCTTTCGTGTGCATGCACACTTCTTCAGATACAGAGTGTATCTGAAGAAGTGTGCATGCACACGAAAGCTCATACCAAGAACTAACTTAGTTGGTCTTTAAGGTGCTACTGGAAGGATTTTTTTTGTTTTGACTATGGCAGACCAACACGGCTACCTATCTGTAACTGGAAGAATGTAATCAGTTACATATTGCTTGTGGACTGAAGGCAACAAGATCAAATTCAGATCATATTCACTAGAGAGATTTCCATTCCAGACATGGGCTGAATAAGTGGATGCCAGCGATTTCTGCTCCCTTTTCCATTTTCGTTTGAATTCTCTCACATCTGTGTGCAAGAGGAAGCGAATGGTTGGGAAGAGGGACTTGGGATAAATGGTTGGGGAGGGAGACCAGCCTCCACATCTACCACTTGCCTAATGGCAGGGCTGGCCTCAGATTCCTCTATTTAAACAGAAGCCACTACAGTGGTACCTCGGGTTACAGACACTTCAGATTACAGACTCCGCTAACCCAGAAATAGTACCTCAGGTTAAGAACTTTGCTTCAGGATGAGAATAGAAATTGCACGATGGCGGCATGGTGGCAGCGGGAGGCCCCATTAGCTAAAGTGGTACCTCAGGTTAAGAACAGTTTCAGGTTAAGAATGGAACTCCAGAAGGAATTAAGTTCTTAACCTGAGGTACCACTGTACTGCCTATTCATAATGCTGCGCATATCTTGAAATGTAGAACATTAGGACTGGCTTCTCCAATTGTGGTTTGTGTCTGACCAAATTTTATCAAAAAGCTGCCATCCAGAATCAAGACTCTTTGCACATATAAAGTTGCCTAATTCAAAACATTTTCATCAAATAGCAGTCAAGACCAGTAAGTAAACCCAGGATTAGCCTTTGGTTAAAACACCTCTTTCATCCTTATACCAGCTTGATGTTAGACATATTTTCTCTTGCGTCTAGAGTCCCTGTGATTACAATAATTGATAAAATCATTATTTGGGGAAGTTTGTGAAACATTTAACTGGAGATGGGGGTGGGGAAGCCTCTAAAACTTTATATTGCTGTCAATTACTTTACCCCTACAGACTCCAAGGCAGAGAATAGTTCATTAGAGCGGGTCACCACCTTTGACACATCCAACTCTGCAGAAACGAACCTTTTAGTAATGTGTCCAAATTGAAAAGCAGCTTAATTTATGGGCTTGCTAGATTCATGGCTCCACTGCCTAATGTATGACTGATTTGTGTGCCAGCATTGCTCCCCGGTGAGAAATATGAAATAGCTGGATCACATATTAGAAAGGATGGAAAGAACCAGCCAAACAGTGCAGTGCAGTTATGGCTTTAGCAGCTCAGTAATGACTTAACATAATGTTCCTACTTATAGGGGAAACCAAGACATGATTCATATCTCAGAAATCTTAACATGATCGGTGTAGCTCCCTATTTGAATTAATGCTCCACTTTCTTAGGTTATACACCAGGCAATCAGCATGTGTTACTCCACAAACAAGACCTGCTGCTACTGCTCCAGCATTTATTAACAGGGAAAGGAATCAGGAGCCCAGCTTATGAAAGAAGCCACAGAGGCCTACCAGGACATTATTTTATTTTATTATTTTATTTTATTTTATTTATGTGCTCAAGGATGTAAATCGATACTTATTTACCAGGGTGTAACTCTCATTGGAATCAGTGTTGCTCACTTCTGCTTGGATTTCCATTTTCCCATTTTCTATGCCACTTTGCGTACAATATGCGGACTATGGTGATTTATGGCAACTATTGGGGCCTTTCAGATTAAAATTGAAATGATGCAACTGAAACAACATCACCCAATCAGACAGTGATAATATAAAATGCAAGTGCAAATGCCCTGGTGACAGAATAATAAGGCATCATTGGGCTAGAACTATATAGGCACAACAATTCATATTCACAATGGAGGTAATTTGGATGGACCAGAGGTGTTCCTCCACTCAGCTCTGGTGGGGAGTTTCACTGTCAATGAGGAAGCCCTCAGGGAGAATTGACCAAATGGCAGATGCACTACCAGTCGCAGCCAGCAGGAACCCCAAAATGGAGCTATATGGGAGGCGTGGAGTATTAAGTATAATTGTTTAATTCTACAATGAAATAAAAAATGACTCTGTATGTGTGCTGCTAAATGCATAGCATAGAAACTTCAACTGTAGCTAAACAAAAATGTTGCAGAGAGTTTAACAGGTTGATAATTAGCTTAGAATGTATCTCTGCTACATCAGTTTAACATTAGATCACATGAGAAGGGTATTGCAAATCTGCATTTTGTTTGCTTTCAAGCACCATAGAAGAAAGGACATGTGCCAATGATTCTTTCTAGGAGAACATAGCCTCAGGCTGGAATGCAAGCTGTGTGGAGAGACAGAGTTTTGTTTGAAGTAATTTTATATTTCTAAGACACTGTACCTGTGCTTGGACAAGCACATTATATTGTCCAACTATTTGGATATAGCACTATTTGTTTTTGTGTATGTTTTGGAACAAGTCTTGTTAGTAAAGCTTTGGTACCGTATTTTTGGAGTGGACCATTTTTATTTAAAAAGTGTCATTTTCTATTCATCCTGTTGCTTCCATATGCGCAACATTTACAACCATAACATGGAGGGGGCTTGCTTTAGTCAGCACAGGATCAGCTGCATCCTATGATGGTCCTGTTACCATCACATGATCACTTGGAAGATGACATAGTGAAGAGGATTTTTCCCCCACTTAACCACCACCCGCACCCGCTGGTATGAGCTGCAATATGGCTAGTCAGTTCCGCCTGAACTGAGCCAGTGTGGTGTAGTGGTTAAGAGCAGTAGTCTCGCAATCTGGTGAACCGGGTTCGCTTCCCCGCTCCTCCACATGCAGCTGCTGGGTGACCTTGGGCCAGTCACACTTCTCTGAAGTCTCTCAGCCCCACTCACCTCACAGAGTGTTTGTTGTGGGGGAGGAAGGGAAAGGAGAATGTTAGGCGCTTTGAGACTCCTTAAAGGGAGTGAAAGGTGGGATATCAAATCCAAACTCGTCTTCTTCTTCTTCTATCCCAGCTGGATCGCAAAGATCATCTGAAAGATTGTTGGTCACTCACCGAGGCTCATTTGACAAAAACAGGAAGCCGAGCCTTTTGTGTCATTAACCCAGTCTTGTGGAACGAAGATTTGGACACTTTCTCTTTCGACTTTGAAACGCTCACTGAAAACTTTTCTGTTCTATCAGGTTTATGCAGGCAATTAAAAACACACCTTTCCTTAATAGTTGGCTGGTTTCGGATTTTAGCATTCTTATGTGTCTTTTATAGTATGATTTCATGTATAATTGTTGTGATTATTTTTTTTTAACTGTGCTAGAATGTTTCAATTATTTAGTTGTGTTTACTGCTCTGGTCTCCTTTGGGAGGAAGGTTGGGATATAAATCAAATTATTATTAGTATTATTATTACAATATGTTTGTCCAAGCTGGCTGTTTATTAAGGAATTGTGAAGTCAACTGAGAGAACACATTTCAGGTGCTGGTTTGGTTTGTTTACAAGACTGGTTCCATTTCATCCCATTTGTGGGTGGATTTTTAAAATAAAAATCCTAATGAGATCCACCAAGTTTTGCAACAAACAAAATGTACTTCTGAGGTGGTCCAAAGTGTGTCTCTTTCTTCCTTTAACATTTTACAGATGCTTGGAGCAGCTCTGTGGTCACCCAGTTAAGAAAAAGAATCTATTTTGAAATGCACCCAGAAGTGACTGCATATCACAAGGTGCTCCCGTGTACCTATTGGGCAGGGGGAGATGGTTGCCTCCATATGTACAGTACATGGGGACAACCACCTTTTTCTCCACACGGTTCCACATACAGTGGTACCTTGGGTTACAGACGCTTCAGGTTACAGAACCCAGAAATAGTACCTCAGGTTAAGAACTTTGCTTCAGGATGAGAACAGAAATTGCGCTGTGGCGGCAGCACGGTGGCAGCAGGAGGCCCCATTAGCTAAAGTGGTACCTCAGGTTAAGAACAGTTTCAGGTTAAGAATGGACCTCCGGAACGAATTAAGTCCTTAACCTGAGGTACCACTGTATTTTTAACACTGCACAGCCACAGAGCTGATTTAAGCAGCTGTACAATGTTAAAGGATGTGAGAATCAACCCTCAGACCACCTCACAAGTACAGTACAGACCCATGTGTTGTCCAGTGACTATACGACTTAATCCTTTCTGACCCATGTTTGTGTCTAAGGGGTAAGTTTGTTCCAAAATTCAGGGTGAACCAAAATCCTCCCAGCCCCTACAGACCTCTGATGAAGTCTGTTGTGTCGAAACACATTTGACTTACATTAGACTATATTGCGTAGCAGTTGGCCTATTGTTGATTTATTATTGAAGTATTTATTCATCCCAATGGAATCCCTCTTTGGAGTATCTGAAAAAATACCATAATCAGATGAAATGGTAAGCAGTATTCGAAATATGAGCAATGGCAGAAGATTGATAATATCTGAAACGATAATATATGAAACAGAAAAACATGTCTTAGGTAAAATTAGAATGCAGTATGTAAATGGGATGAGATTAAGAACAGCATGGAGGGAAAGGTGGTATGTCAAAGTTTAAAGAGAAATGTATAACAAATTTGGAATCTGGACTATATAAACCAGAAAGGGAAGTTGGGGGGGGGTTAATTGAAAATGTAAAATGTAATTTGAATTTTTGATTAGGCTAAAACTTGTAAGATTTTAATAAAAATAATTTTAAAATAAAAATAAAAGTTTAATTTTTTAAAAAATGACTCAGAAAGAAAGCATTAATTCACCTGATGGCTATTTTATTATAATAAGATCATTCCAAAGAAGAATTTGGACTCATGTTATATATTCTCACCAAGGCCCCTTCAAATCTATGCAAAGCATTCATTGAAATTCGAAAGAAGATGAAAAGCAGACAAACTATAGCCTGAGATACTTAACATAATCTGAGAAATGGCCGTTCTCTCCAATATGATTTCATCTTTCGCTTGCGGTTTCCCAGGGCTCCTGTTTGGTCTGAGCCACTACATTATGTCATGGGTCAAAGTCCTGTGCATGTAAAATGAGAATTGGGCTAGAACAAAGTCGATAGCATGAGTTAATCCCTGGCAAACTTAACATCACAAATACAAGCGGCAAACTCTCAGCCCTCTTCCCTTTATTCTTTCTCCTGTAAGCGATAGCAACTCTGGGTTAGGTTCATTCATGCTGTCAGGGTCACGTGACCTCTAGGGTAGTCTGAAGCACTTTAAAAAATGGGGTGAAAGGGAGGGAGAAGTTTCACAAGCTTTAAACAAGAATGCATGAAGAAGAAGGATATTACGTTCGCAGGATGCAATGTTCGACTCATAATGGTGTGATCACCTGTTGGGTTTATATGTCAAAACTGACAGCTTCTAATCCCGTTTCCTGTTTCAAGCCTCACACTCTCATGCTGCCACAAATAACATTTACTCTAGTGCTTTGTGAGTTGATTTCTTCAAATCAGGAACTGCACAGAGTTGCGTAACAAGATCCTAAGTTTAAGCAAGCTCCACTTAGGTCCTTCCATCTCATAGGATCATGGCCTTCGGTGGTAAATGCGAAAGAAAGTAAAGAAGAACTCAGCTGGTTCACATCAAATAACTATCTAGTACACAATTCCTTTTCCAAATTGGCCATTCAAATCTGTTGATGATCTGTTTGTTTTCAAGATTTTTATCGTACAGGAAATATCAAGGCCAGCCATACAACACAACAGAAAATTCTATTTTAGGAGTGTTGTTCAGAAATCCTCTGAGAACTTCACAGGCAAAACATTAAGGCAGCAGATCTTCCCTCTTGTTTATCCCCAGTTTGTCTAGTCAAAGACATATTAGCTCTCAATATGGAAGCTTCATTTAGCTATCATGGTTAAAAGCTGTTGATTGACCCATGTTGAATGAGAGCAGGAAACTCTATTAGAATCAAATACGGGATCAGCAAATTCCGTGTCCTCTAGATGTTGTTGGACAACAACTCCCATCATCCCTGACCATTGGCCATACTGGCTGGGGACGATGGAAGTTGGAGTCCAGTATCATCTGGTGGCAGGCACCGATCCCCCAACTCTGGTTCTGGGTTGGTTATATCGATTTCTGTATAGCATGCACTTAGTGTCTTTGTTTGCAGTTCTTACCTGGAAACTAAGTGGGATTTATTCCTATGTAGAACAGTAAAGGATTTTACTGAAATAACCAGTTTGGTGGCTCCTACTGTGTCAAAAATGAATCCTTAATACTGTACTATGATATTGGAATTTACAGAAAGTTTCCCCGCCCTCTGGCTACCATTGTGAAACCCAAACTTGAAAAATGAATTCTTTACAGAGAACGAAACTGAGATAAGTAGTAGTAAGTATTTAGCAAATAAATTCCTAGCACTATTTGCAGACTTTGTGAGCAGAACAAAAATTAAAGCTCATTATGCCTGATTTAATACTTCTATTCAGATGCAGCCGAAATACCCCAACTGGGGTCAGATGATCATCAACATTTTTATAGCCTCAGTTTTGTCTTGTTTTTATCTTCCTGGGCTCCCTTTCATTTGCCACCCAAAGATGCTGCTGATAATGAGCAAACCTTCTTTTATGAGAATGAATGGCCTTCTCAGCTTTAACCGAATGGTTGCTTCTGGCTTTCCTATAATTAAATAGCCATCAAAATAAAACGGAAGGCTTCAGAGTTGCTGGGGTGTTTTTTTTTCTTGTTTTTTCTTTTAACCACTTATGGAATAAACTGATTTAACTTAAATATGTTGGTCTGCTGAGATTTCTGGACTATATCAGTGGAATAATGATGGGCTTCTGGACTGGTTCCCTCAGTGAACTGCAGTCAAGTGAGGAATGGAGCATAGATCAGTCAGGCAGCAGCTGCTTTGGATGCAAAAGATTCCAAAAGATCCCAGGTTCAATGATTACCATTTATATAGGGCTGGGTAAATCTGTCTATTTCAGTTTATCTCAGTTTCTCAGATCTGCCACCTCCTCAGCAGTCCCACCCCCACTGCCTTCAGAGTGGCTTATCGGCAAATAAGAGACACTGTTGGTCTCATCCCAACCCTAGGGAGGAGCTGCCCTCTGGGTTTCCCCAGGTCCTGCACCCACTCAGGGTGATTCAGCCCCACAACAGCATTTGAGTCCCAATTAAACTGTCAGATGACGGGACGCGGGTGGCGCTGTGGTCTACACCACTGAGCCTCTTGGGCGTGCCATCGGCGGTTCGAATCCCCGTGACGGGGTGAACTCCTATTGCTTGGTCTCAGCTCCTGCCAACCTAGCAGTTCAAAAGCACACCCAAAAAAGTCCAAGTGGATAAATAGGTACCACTCCAGCAGGAAGGTGAATAGCATTTCTGTGAGCTGCTCTGGTTTCGGTGTTCCGTTGCGCCAGAAGCGGCTTAGTCAAGCTGGCCGCAAGATTTGAAAAACTCCCTTGGCCTCTAAAGTGAGATGAGTGCCGCAACCCCAGAATTGTCTGCAACTGGACTTAACTGTCAGGGGTCCTTTACCTTTTTAAACTGTCAGATAAGGTAGATATTATTCCTCCTTGTTACTAATGTAGATCTTCACCCACTCCTTCTTCCCTGGTCAGGCGAGTGTGCCATTTTGTCATTTGCCTCAGGTGGCAAAATGTCTTGGGCCAGCCCTGAACTCATGGCATTGGTATTGCCTCCTCCATGAGCTGGGTGTAAGGTAAAAAAAAAAAAAAGGTAAAGGATCCCTGGACGGTTAAGTCAAGTCAAAGGCAACTATGGGGTTGCGGCGCTCATCTTGCTTTCAGGCTGAGGGAGCCAGCTTTTGTCCACAGACAGCTTTCCAGGTCATGTGGCCAACATGACTAAACCGCTTTTGGCGCAACAGAACACAGTGACAGAAACCAGAACACACAGAAACGGCATTTACCTTCCTACCGCAGTGGTACCTATTTATCTACTTGCACTGGTGTACTTTTGAACTGCTAGGTTGGCAGGAGCTGGGACAAAGCAATGGGAGCTCACCCCATCACGGGGATTCAAACCACCAACCTTCTGATCAGCAAGCCTAGGAGGCTCAGTGGTTTAGACCACAGTGCCACCTGCATCCCTGGGTGTAAGCATGGAGGGTTCTCCAACAGAGAACCCCCTTGTCTCTCACAACTGAGTGTGTGAACTGCATCCATTGGAAATTGTGCCCTTATCAACAAATAAGAAAACTCTTTTTCTAAAGTATTAATTTGTGAAGGCATGCAAGTTAACCCTGGATTTCTCTCTCTCTCTCTCATTGAATGATGAATATCCTAAAATTAGAATGTTGGCAGTCTCCATGTGATCATGCTTAGCCCACAAATACTTTTAAAAATTAAAAGATGCATAAGAGTAGTTGTTTTCACAGTTTCTCTGTTATCCTGATATATTTTGGTTGCTAAAGCTAAGCAGTCGGTGTTACAATCCCCATCTGTTTTACACAGTGGTGCTGGGTGGCATGCTTAAAAGATAAATAAATAAAAGTGATATTGAGAGATTTTATCTAATCAGGATTCCAGAATAGATGACAAATTGCCCTCTTTTAAAACTGTGATGTATAATTAATTACACTGAAAGGATTTCCCCCTTCAGCAGGATGAGGGTAGAAGGTTAAGTGAAAGCTTTTGGCATCTTGGATGTGTGTGGCTTATGGCTGGAAAAGAAGCAAGAATTTTAAAAGGGGGCTATTGAATATGGGTCCAGGGTTACGGATAAAAATATATATTGCTACAGAGAATGAAGACATGGCTAGAGAGTGAATGGCCTAAGGCAGCTTTGGGTGACCAACAGGACGCAGACCTGCCAAGTGTCCCTATTTTCCAGGGGCGTCCTTGATTTAGAGAACCATCCCAGTTTCTGATTTGATCCTGGAATATCCCGCTTTTCCTTAAAAGGTAAAGGGACCCCTGACCATTAGGTCCAGTTGTGGCCGACTCTGGGGTTGTGGTGCTCATCTCGCTTTATGGGCCGAGGGAGCCGGCGTACAGCTTCCGGGTCATGTAGCTAGCATGATTAAGCATGGTGAACCAGAGCAGTGTACGGAAACGCCGCTTACCTTCCCGCCGGAGCGGTACCTATTTATGTACTTGCACTTTGATGTGCTTTCGAACTGCTAGGTTGGCAGGAGCAGGGACTGAGCAACGGGAGCTCACCCCATTTCAGGGATTTGAACCGCCAGCCTTCTGATCGGCCAGTCCTAGGCTCTGTGGTTTAACCCACAACACCACCCATGTCCCTGAAAGGATTTTCCTTAGGATGTCCCTATTTTCATTGGAGGGTATGGAGCACTTTAAATATATGGTGTGAATGAGGCCAGAGTGGAAGCGTACACAGAATTGCCAGCTTTTCCGTGGCATCAGAAAAGCAGGTGGTGGGCAGTCCAACCATGTGCTATTTCACTGAGGCGAAACAAGTACTGACATCAAGAGACTTGGTGCAGCCACAAAATAATCAAAGGCATCTAACCCACATTGCTTCAATTATTTTAATTGTTGAACATGTCTAACGGCTGTTACAGGCCCTTATTACTGTAGGTAGCAATTGGAGTTTCCAGAGTGGTTCAGACAAACAAAACAACATCATTAAGCATTATATTTCTCCAAACCTATTTACCACTAACCTATTTATTTATTTTATCTCTAAAGCATGCTTCCAGTGTTCCCACCCAACTTTTCCCAAAGGCATATGCCTGCAGCTGTGTATAGCAAGATTGACTCAGGTTTTTGCTGTTCAGGCAAACACATTTCTCTTTCGAAGAAAATCAGTGTTTGTATTATTATTATTATTATTATTATTATTATTATTATTATTATTAGGGATTTATGGGCCCTTGATGAAGTACATAAGCCCCTTCTGATTCCTCCCAACTTTAGCAAAGCCATGTCTGCCCCCTATAAAGAGATGGCAGGTTTGAAATTATGGGATGGGGTATGCACTGTTACTATTGTTACGTGCCAACCCAATCTCAGCCAAGAGATTCCAGAGTTCAAGGCTCTTACCCAGGATATTTCCATTGGGCAGTTTGAGGCACCTAGGAGGCTGGTAACTTTAAGAAATACTGTTTATTAATACATATTTACACATGGAAGTCTGAAATGGAGATAGTGTGGGACATTAAACCCCAAGAGTGTCTCTCACTGCCCCTCACTTAGTTTCAGCAAGCTTGGGGCCAAACAGCAGCCAGTCATGGCTCCGGGTCTCTCGGTGCAGCCTCCTCCAGCCAGAGCCAAGATGGTTCAGACCACATGGTAGGTGAAATCTCATTCCATGGGAAGAAAGAGGACCATAGATACTGTTTCAGCAGCAACCTTGTGTCAGCCATAATGTACAAGAAGGAGGACAGGTTTCTAAGGAGAGCTGAAAATAATGCTTCGTGTTTTCGTAAGCATTGCAAAAACAGAATATCATTCCTGACCTGGGAAAACCCCATTCATTTCGGTGCTGTAAATAACCAGTGTTTTTGTTTTACTACTGAAGGTATTACATTCGTGCACTGACGCTGAACCAGTGCTCTGCTGTCAGCATGGCAAAGGGCAGACAGAGGCACCAGACAATGTAAACAGTGCTAGCCCCTGCTTAATGAGAAGAGCCCGGGAAAGCAGGGACAAGTTTGACTTGCATAACTTCAGCTGATAAGCACAGAGACCCACAAGCTTACAGAAAGGCTCTTGTGGGCTTTAGTCATACTTAAGCAAGGGTGGACAAGCCATGGCCCTCCAGATGTTGTTGGACTCCGTCAGACCCAACCAAAATGGCCAGTGGTCAAGAATTACACAAGTTGTAGACCAGCAGAATCTAAAGGGCCATTGATGACCCATTATTACAATAATCCTGCTAAAGTTTTTATCTGTTTGCAATGTAACCGTAAATATTCAATAAACCATTAGCCATTGTTTTATAAAAAGTTTGTTATCTTGATTTCTGATTCTTCTGGTAAGTTTCGCCATTTCTGCATATTCCATAGGTTTTTGTATCCATTCCTCCTTTACTGGGACTTCTGCTTCTTTCCACTTTAGTGCAAGTAGCATTCTTGCTGCTGTAGTAGCATACATAAATAAATTTCTAAACAATTTAGATAGTTCTGTCCTTATAATTCCCAATTATAAAGTTTTTTATAAAAGTTATTCTGAACATCCTTTTAAATTCATTGTATATTATTTCCTAGTACGCTTCAACCTTAGTACAAGACCACCACATATGATAGAACATTAGCTGTTTTCCTCAATACTTCTCAAGAAACTAGAAAGTTTAATTGTTACAAGAAACCGCAATGCTTATCTTTTCTGTTCTGTTGCACAGCAACAATCAGAGGGGTCAGCTTCTCCAGATAATTCAGAGGGCTCGACGAGGCCCCCAACATCACGCCTGCAACATTGCAAGGAGCCAGAGGGTGGAGCCGAATGCCTTCTGAACATTGAGAGGGCCTGGCCCCCTCAAAACCAAAAAACATTGGGGGACCAAAGTGCCTCAGCCTCCTGAAGCTGGCACCTGGAAAAAGAGGCTGCATGTGGCAGTAAATTCCACCTTTGGAAAACTTAAAGGTAAAGGGACCCCTGACCATTAGGTCCAGTTGTGGCCGACTCTGGGGTTGCGGTGCTCATCTCACTTTATTGGCCAAGGGAGCCAGCGTACAGCTTCCGGGTCATGTGGCCAGCATGACTAAGCCGCTCCTGGCAAACCAGAGCAGCGCACGGAAATGCCGTTTACTTTCCCGCCAGAGCGGTACCTATTTATCTACTTGCACTTTGATGTGCTTTCGAACCGCTAGGTGGGCAGGAGCTGGGACTGAGCAACAGGAGCTCACCCCGTCGCGGGGAATCGAACTGCCGACCTTCTGATCGGCCAGTCCTAGGCTCTGTTGTTTAACCCACAGCACCACCCGCGTCCCGTTGGAAAACTTATGATGGTGATTATTCAAGAATCTGTGCCCATAGTGGAACTGTCACATGGCTACCACCAATCACCATATCTGGGGAGGGGTATGTTGCCCACCATGAATGAAGCAGTCATGTAAATGAGTCTTGGGAGTTTTTAAATTTTATTTTAAAATAAAACCTGTTTTAATGTGGACCTGCATTGCATCATGGGATGAAAGTACCTTCCTTTGGATTCCCCGCCCCTCCTGTTAAGGGGGTGTATAAACATGAGTATTTGTTCAATATATTTATGTCGTATTTCTTTAGGCTCCCCTGATTCTAATGGCATTTGTAGTACCTGGGCTATTAATCAAAAGTGACAATGGAAACAGCTTAGAGTTAATGGGAGCATGAGAAGTTTTCCAAACATAGTGTATTTGACAAGGACCAGGTCGAGTCCAAAGGAGCTGCTCTTGGTTAAATAAATAGTGAAACTGCAGAGTTAAAAGCAAGGACTTTGCAGCCATTTATCAACTTTATATGACTCATTTTGTGATTATGAGGAAGACTAAAGTGAAGCTTGAATTTATGACTTAAAAGCTTGAATTACAAAGCTATGAACACAAACTTGCTTAGAGAGAAAAAAGCCATTCATACAAAATGAAACCCGCATCATGTCAGAACGTTTTGCATTCCACCTTCCCAATTGGATCTACTGCAACATAGTTCACTAATATATTTTTTAATTCATTAATGTTTGTAGGATTCGCACTGGCTGACAATCTGATACCAGGCCATGTTCAAGGAGTTAGCACTAATATCTAAGGCCTCATATAAGCTCAGAACCAGATTGAAAGACGTCCTTCTCCTTTATATACCCAATAAGTCATGGCGTTGTGCAGGAGTATTTCTCCTTCATGTCCCCCCAAATATCAGAAGCCTGTTTCAATGGAGCAGGGCTAACAGTGTGGCTGTGGAGCATCATACCTGTTGAGATTAGACAGGTGTTCGCTATCCGCACTTTTAGGACAAAGCTGAAGTCATTCTTGTTTTGACAAGCTTCTACAGTAGCCTTAGGCAGGCATGGCTAAACTCGGCCCTCCAGATGTTTTGGGACTGCAATTCCCATCATCCCTGACCACTAGTCCTGCTAGCTGGGGTAATGGGAGTTGTAGTTCCAAAACACCTGGAGGGCCAAGTTTGGCCACACCTTTCTTAGGGAGATTGTTTTAAAGTCTATTTTTGGTTGTTTTTCATATACTGTTTTTCAAATTATTTTAGCTGTTTTTATGATATGGCTGCAAATTGCCTTGAGCAAAGTGTTGGGTGTGAACACACACAGAGAGACTTGAATGGCTGAGGAATCACACCCTGTTGAGTGATCCCCCTTTGTATCTCATTCTCCTTATATAGCCAAAAAGGCATAATTCACACAAAAACTGTCATTCGCATGGGGAAAAGTGGTGCAATGAGAGCAAAACCAGCCCTTGAGCCAATCTGTACCGTTATCAAGCCCACGAAAGGCTGACCTCCCCACTACGTTGCCTTGTAATATTACTGTGTCCACTTTTGGGCACCGCAATTTAAGAAGGCTATTGACAAGCTGGAATGTGAGCAGAGGAGGGCAACCAAGGTGATCAAGGGTCTGGAAACCAAGCCTTATGAGGAAAAGTTGAAAGTGCTGGGTATATTTAGCCTGGAAAAGAGGAGATTGAGAGAAGGTGTGATGGCCATCTTCAGATATCTCAAGGGCTGTCACCGAAGCAATGGCTTCAAGTTATATGAAAGGTGATTCTGACTAAATATCAGGAAGTACTTTCTGACAGTAAGAGCTGTTTGGCAGTGGAACAGCCTCCCTCGGGAGGTGGTGGACTCTCCCTCCTTGGAGGTTTTTAAGCAGAGTTTGGGTGGCCATCTGTCATGGACTCTTAACTGAGATTTCTGCATTGTAGGCCTGATGAACCTTGGAGTCCCTTCTAACTCTAAAATTTTATGGTTTTATGAGTCTATGTTCCACACTCCACCCACCATGACTCACTAGTATGATAATATTATAATCAAGCTATATTATAATCAATAATGGCTTCAAAATGGGTCCAACTAGGTGGGGTGTATTTCTTAGTAGCTGCTTGGAGGAATGCTGTCTTGAGTTCAAAGATCTCATCTGTGTTAATGCAGAGGTTCCTGTTTAATGAGACAATTCAGAAAAAGCATCTATAAGTAGCCAGTGGATTTCACAAGCCATGTTGACTCTGGAAAATCATGAAAAGACCTTTTTTTTTTTCCTGGAAGTGACTGATTAGAGAATTGGACAGATGCAATAAGTTTCCTTTCCTTTCCCCCAACCCCTTTTCCCGTTGGGATTGGGCAAAAACATCTTTATGGGGTGGTTCATAGGAAATGTATTCCATTTGTCCTGGCAGAGAACTTAATAGCTCTCTTGAAACTATCCTCTTTTTCTCAAAACTGCTCTCTCTCAAGGATACCACATGATAACTCTGGTTTAACATACTGAAAATTTGGAACGGGCAAGCAATAAGCTACTGAACTCTTTCCCATCTGGAGACGCTTTTGCTTTCGTCTGGCCTGCCGATGTGTTTAAACTCTATAACCTAAGTAAACCTGTAGAATTTGTGGTGCTTACTTGGAAACAGTATCAGATTTTATTTTATTTTATTTAAAAAAAATAAAGCTCCCTCTGTTAACCAAACTGCTTCTTAGAAGGCAAGATGGCCACAGAAATTGGGCTGATGTGATATATGGAAGGTCCTGAAAGGACAACAGTTCCCATCACCCTTGGGCCACGCTGGCTGAAACTAATGAAGGCTGGGAGTCTACCAGATTCTCCAGTCCTACCAGGAGATGCCAGTGACTGACTATGGGATCTTCTGTATGAAAAGCAAGCACTGTGTCACTGAGCCACAGCCCTTCGCCATTGCTGAGCTTTCTCTAATTATGGTGGCTGAATGACAACAGGAGTGGAACCTGCAAAGATACACTGACAACAGAGAAAAATGGATCATATAGATGACTATTGTACCCTATAGTTCACAGAAGGAATAATATCTATACAATTTACACCTACTGTCCATCAAAATGTGATTTACCATTTATTTCCTTGCTATTGTTTTCTGGGAAGGTGCTCTGGTGATCCTCAAAGGGACGCACAGGACAAAGATGCTTTGCCTTGCTGCATCCCTGGTGATCCTCAAAAGAACAGAGACAGGGGCAAACATCTTCGCCCTGCCACATCCTTTTGAGGATCACTGCAGAATTTTGGGGTGCCCCGGCCCCCTTCTTGAAAATGCAGAGACGTGAACATTTCAAAAGATGGCTGTGTTGTGGTTTGCATGGTGTTTTTGTGGATGTGCCAATGAGGCAGGTTCACCTTTAAGTACAAACTGAATTGCATTCCTTCCACATCCCTCAATCCAAGTCCCATCAGTGTCCAGATATTGCTAATGTTGAAAGACACCATGTGAAGATTTAAGTGCTCTTTAATGCATTTTGCTCTGACTCGTACCAGAACATGACTTTTCCAATTGGGGACTTTGTCAACCTTATAAAGATGGTTCTGAAGAAGGTTAGAAGCAATGAAAAGAATCCCACAAGTTGGGAAGAGATGTGGATGTAGGATATATAAGACAGCTCCCCCCTTTCAGTACCTGTTTCGTAAAATGAAACATTCAGTAGCTTGCGGCAGCACAGCTCTCAAGTGACTTTTTCCAGACTCATCCCAACAAAGGTGATGGAATTGCTCCAAAAGTAAGTGGTCTGAGGGCTTTTAGCCAGGGGCTATTAGGAGTGACCCCATCCAAATGGTCAGCAATTTGAGATACATTTCTGAGAAAGACCAGAGCGAAGTCACGCTGTAGCATGAGGCATTCCATGCGGCCTTCGGACATTTATGCAGGTCTTGTGTTGCAGTCATATAACCTTTCCTAATATGCTGCAGATGTTTGCCAAGCTTTGAATCTTGCGTGTATCAAGTTCTGCATTTATTCTTTTGGGCAGCCAATGCATTAGGCTCTCACTATTGGGGATTTGTTGCTGCACGGTACCATTTCTGGGTGGAAATGAAGTCTGTTTTCATCCAGCTGTAACCGAAAAGGCTAGCAAAGTCAGGAGATATCAATGGCAGACGACTGTGGCTTTAGAACAAACAACTAAATCCAGCGCGTGAGACATGTCAGATTCATTTTTTTATTTGTAAGTAGAAATGGTTAGAACTACCTTAACCTTAAAGGGAGTTTTGCTGGCGGGCAGCAGTTAAGAGGACTGGGGTCTCTACAAATGCTCTGGGAACATCTGTTTTCAGAAGCTGAGGGGAAATGGTAGTGCCAAATAAAGATTTTAAGGCTCATAAATTTCCATTGCCCCCAAGCCTTCTCAGGTTGAGGAATCTATCTCCTTATGCTTCCTTATTAGAGAGGGGAAAGTTACCACATCATTTCACTGTTGCATTCCTAGAAAGCAGTGCAGATACATTCAGGTGAAAGAGGCTGTGGAGAAAGATTCCTTCGGCCATTGAGGTGTTTTACCACCACTGAAATGTGCAATGTCATACCATTTTCAGTACGTGCATTTCAGCTGTCATTGATGCGTCTTCCCTCAAGAGTCTGCAGGGGTGCGCAGGGAGAATTTGAAACCCTGGGTGAACCACAAACCCCCGATTTCTGGCTTTCACTAAAATAAAATAAATAGAATTTGTAGAACCTGATATATGAGGCAAAATATACAGGGTCCATTCTCCTTTTTTGTTTGTGACCAACTAATTTGCTCTGCCCCCTTTCAGTGTTTTAACTACCAGCAGAAAAATATTTGCAGATGTCCATGACTTTCCTGCCATCTTCCAAACTTTCCTTTCCACCCAACTTCACATACCTTCCTCTTCCGAGGCCTTGAATGGATTTCCACCTAGATTTCTTTCTCCCTCATTTCCTCAGCTTCCTTCCATCTCCTCACCTTTCTGTCAGTCCTTTGTTTCCTCAGGTCTTTGCTTCCTGGTTCACATCTGTTCCGTCACCTTTCCCTTTGCTGACTATGGAAAAATCCTTCGGTCTCTCTGGAGACGGCTTGAGACATTATACAGTGTGTGCTAGGGATTTGCCCTCTTTGACTGATGATTGTCATGCTGCTTTTAAAAATATATCCTTATTTATTTATTATAGCATTACTTATTCACTCCTTCACCATGAGGTTCCAGGGCAGGCTGCAACAATATAGTCATACTGTTTAAAATCAGATAACGGTAATGTAACCTAATGTAATTTAAATAAGAAACCCAAAGTGTTTAAATAATAAAATAATGACAGGTATTAAAACACACCTCAGTTGTCAGAGGTCAGGGCAAAGATATGTGCCTTTAGCATCTGTGGAAAGCTGTACAATGAAGATGTTAGATGCACCTCAATGGAGAGGGAAGCACATGGTTGACAGGCTGTCACAAAGGATGCCCTCTCCTAGCCTACTTACGTCCTTTTGGTCATGGTCCGATCTGAAAATACAAATATTTAGGTTACAAAACTGTAAAAATAATGAAGAATTAAGTTTGCAAAACAATAATTACCATGTGGATACGATAGATCAACGTATCAGTGTCCACTTATCCCCAGTGTTATTCCCCGGCCAGGACTTGGCTCAGGGCAGCTAACATCAAAGTATGATACATTAAAAACATAAATCAAACAATCAATTAAAATACAGCTTAAAATCAAATTTGGAGCAGAATAAAATCAGCTGGCAACCCACGAATTTTAACTATAGGGGATGGGAACATTAAGTGCCCACCAGGCCCAACTTTTTGTGCTGGTCTTATATGAGCCGGTGGAAAAGGTTAGGGAGGTCACTTACATACTGGGTCTTATAACAAAAAAAATCTTATTAATGCTGCAGAGAGTCCAAGAGAGTATTTCATCCTTTTCGTTTCACTTTTAGAGTAGCTGCTGCCACTCTTTTCAAAAGTGCATGGCGATTCTAAAACTTCCCATTCCACAGATCCAAAGAGGTTGAGTTGGCACATACTTTGAGGTGATCCTTCAAATAAACTGGGATATATGAGGAATCCTTTCAGGCCATTCTCCTTTCTTCCCTAACCTGTGCAACTGTGGCAGTCTTAAACCTAAGGTAAAATAGACTTGAATCTATTGGGGGGGGGGGAGTTGTGAAAATAACCTTTAAGATGTTGTTGAAACCCTTCCCTGAGCCCCACAAGCACAGAGCTTTGTTAGGAGCCAAAGCAAATAACCACGCAAGCCTGTCTTGCTTCCAACCTCGGCCCGCTAATACAAAAGGGTGCCATTTATCAGTTCCAAAGGAAAACAGCACCTGACAGGACCCAGAGTACAGACTATTCATTACATATCTAAAGGCTATTGATCAACAGCCTGTTTTAAAATTCAATAGGTTCAAGCTTAACTGATTTTCATGGCTGTTTGAATGCGTTTATGACTCCAAAGGCATGTTCCAAACAGTGCTTTGTCGCAAGGGTCTGCCAAGAGAAAATAATGTGAGGCATTAATAAAGCACCAGCAAACAAGCTGACACCTCAGAGGTAAGGTGGAAAATCCAGAGCGCTGCCCACAGAAAAGGGAGTAAATACTCAGTACGGGGAGTTGGCCGACAGCTGCAGGATCAACCCAGTTGGTATTCACATCGGATGCTGTCACAATGCCAGTTCAAGGGGCATTCTCTCACAGGGTGGGTTGTTGTGAGGGGGGGAAAGGGAAGCGGACGGGACAAGCGGGACATCCATCAAGTGCAAGACTGGAACAATGGATCCACTAGTTGCGCGAGCCCAATATCCGGATCTTAAAATTGCCAGGAGATACATGCATAGACAGCTTACACAGTGTGCCTGTGAAAAGCCACAAAATAGGACATTATGCTAGTGAAACTTGTCACATTGCATCAAGATGATCAGCTAAACCAGGAGGTTGCCCAGCTGTAGACATGCCCCCAATGCACAGAGAGCATGGAGGAGGCGGTTGCCAGTGTGGTGGGTAGAGTCAAATGCAAGGTGGTAGTGCACTTACTCTGCAAAGGGTTTTGTTTGTTTGTTTGTATTATGTAATGTTTAATAAACAACTCATTAAGTATTCCAAGAATTCAATGAAAGAAGCCGGGGGGGGACTATTGACCAGGCATAAGGTATGGGGATGGCCAGGCATAAGATATGGGGATGAAATATATTAAGAATAATATGAAAAGAAACTTATACAAAAGAGGCAACATGGCAGCATTCCAAGGTAAGACATAAACAGTCGATCAAAAACTCAAAAGCAGTGCCAAATGAAATCATATTTGGATGCAATTGGCCATCTGTGTGACTGCGTCATTAAATAAGCTGCAAAACACACACAATATAGCTGAAAATGTCCAATGGGTCCTTTTCCCCTCTGAGAACCCCTCTGGTGGGTGTTTTTAAAAACAAACAACAAGAAGAAGACCTCATACACTAGAGCTGAAATGTAAGTGGAGGGTGACAGAGTGTTGACTTTGCTGGGACCTCTGAGCATGCATGTAGTTCAGGATTGCAACCCAAAACAGATGAATCCTGAAGATTTAATTTGATTTTGTTTTAATATCCGCTTTTCCAACAACAAATTGTGAACTCAAACTGCTCACAATAATCACAAAAGCATTGCAACAACAAGCATTGCAATCACTATAGCATCAAGCACAGTTTGAAACAGCTTTGTTTTATATCTGCTGAATGCAGAAGACAAAGGAGCAACAGAACACCCATTTTTCTGTGATTTAGCTTCAGTGTTTATTTTTATAATTAATTTTGTACACCGCCCTTCGACCATAGATCTCAGGGCGGTTCACAATCACAGAAAATTGCAATATAAAGGGCTACATGTATTCATGCACAACTTCCTGCCTTCTCTGGAACTTTGCTGTGTGGTATGCATAAGCAATCCTCTCCATGTGTGTCTGTGTGAGGGGGGTGGAAATGCCAAAGAAGGGGGGAGGGGAGGGACATGTGTTGCAAACTGCAACCTTCTTTGCTTTTGATCTTCTCTTCCCTGCTTTGCTCTGCAACATGAATCCTAATTTCCTTGAAAGAAAAAAACCTCACCCCACGCTGAGAGCCCACACAATGCTCTCCATGGCCCTGAAGCTCTCAGGTGGTTCCTTTACCTGCGGGAATGAGACCGAATCAAGATTCCTGCCATGAATATATGATTGCTCAAGTCTCTGCTGGCTCCAATTTGGAGGCTGCTGAAGTGTGTGCTGAATGTAAATTGAAGGAGGGGCTGCTCAGTCTATTACACTTAAGCAGATCTATGGGATGAGAATCTCCAGCATAAGGGAAGCAGATGAGTTCCACTCCCTAGTTTAGGCCTCATGCAACAAATAAACTCAAGATGCTGTTACTGAAAGGCGCCTAGTCCATGATGGTTCATGTACTGCGAGCAGCAGAGGTGATGAGTTACGGCCAACACTGGGGGCAGGGGGGGAGAGGCGTTGCACGTGCATGACATCACATACGTGTGACTTCACACAAACAAGTCACCAGTGCTCTGAGCTCCTCAAAGGTTCGCGTCGGAGTGCAGGACCTTTGGCACTCTGGCGCTACCCTGCTGGTGAGCCCAGATCACCTTCCTGCCCAGCGCTGGTGCTCCAAGCTCATGGAGAAGGTCAACAGGAAGGCTGACCGTCGGTAGCCTCCTCCACCCCTCCTACAACATTGAGGGGGCCTGGCCCCTTGCCCAGAGATTTTGAGGCAGCCAAAGATACCTCAGCCGTCTGGAGTTGGCACACTTGGCAAGCAGAGGTACACCTAGGCAATGTTGGCCACCCAGAAAAGTGAAGGAGCAGCGCAGGGGGTGCATGGATGGGCAGACAGGCTCCTAACTATTCTGAGCCAGAGGGGAGAGGTGTGATTTTTTTGCACATCCCTTGGGAGGGGTCGACCTCGCCAACCCCTAGCTATGCCCCTGACCGTGAAGGAGGTTGCATGTTTTATTTATAGAGATGCAGGCTGCAACGTTTAACCTGCTCAGCTGTTAGGTGGATACACATGATCAACTAAAAAGAATCCCTGCAAGATCGCATCATAAGTGCTGGTTGGAAGCACCATCTTTTTTTCTTTAAAAAGATTACAGTGGTACCACAGGTTACGAACTTAATTTATTCCGGAAGTCCCTTCTTAACCCAAAGTGTTCTTAACCCGAGGCACACATTCACTACATAAGCCTCCTGCGGTCCCGGAAGCGGATTGTGTTCATATCCCAGGGTAAAGTTCACAAGCTGGGACACCTACTTCCGGGTTTGTGGAGTTCGTAACCCGAAGCGTTCGTAAGCAGGACTGTTCGTAACCTGAGGTACCACTGTATCTCTTCTGAGATGCCGCCTGCTATGGCACATAAATGCTTTTACATTGTTAAGGACCTACATTGGCTCCTAGTACATTTCCAAGCACAATTCAAAGTGTTGGTGTTTAAAGCCCCAAATGGCCTCAGTCCAGTATACCTGAAGGAGCGTCTCCACCCCCATCGTTCTGCCCGGACACTGAGGTCCAGCAGCACTAAGGACCTTCTGGCGGTTCCCTCACTGTGAGAAGCGAAGTTACGGGGAACCAGGCAGAAGGCCTTCTCAGTAGTGGCACCCGCCCTCCCATCAGATGTCAAGGAAATAAACAACTATCTGGCTTTTAGAAGACATCTGAAGGCAGCCCCGTTTAGGGAAACTTCTAATAGTTTGATGTTTTATCGTGTTCGTAACATTCTGTTGAGAGCCGCCCAGAGTGGCTGGGGAGGCCTGGCCGGATGGGCAGGGTATAAGAAAATAATAATAATAATAATAATAATAATAATAATAATAATAATAATACCCTGCCCATCTGGAATGACTGTTCAACCATTTTTCATTCTGTGGCACATTGAATGCCCTCAAAGGACAGGAAAGGGATAGGTGTTTACACTGATATTAATTAGACTGAGAAGTTTCATTGTGGCCAAAATTGTAGCCTCCTAATAACATGCAATTTGGTTGGGTAGTGTAGCTTAAATCACAACCACCATTCACGTTCAGGTTGTTCCACAAACAACCTGTACTTAGCAGAGTTACAGGCAGGAACGGAGTGCATTGTACACCCAAATGAGAATAGTACACCTGCAAATAGTTGCTTCTGTATTTATGGCTGCCTGACAGCTGTAATGAAGGGCAAATGGAGCGTGTGTGTTTTGTTTTTTTCTTGGGCTTGGCAATTATTATTATTTCCATAAATTAAAAATAAAAGTGAAGCCTATGCACCTGGCATTAATTACAGGTTTTAAATGGCCGTGATCTGTGATCTCCTCACCAAGGTGCTGGGGGGGAGGGGAGCAGAACATATTCTCAAGGCAGTTGGCAGGAAAGTAATTGTTAGCCAACCACAACTTTCACCCATATTATGTTACGGTTTAATTTGTAACTACATCCAGTCAGTCTTCTATGCAGCACATCTCAAGTCCCGCCATCCCTCACTGTACGGATGGGTGTTTCGAGGCCAGTATCTCACCTTGCTTTCTGAGCAGATGAGAAATTGCAGATAAACTGTTTTGTAACCTTTATAATAATGTGTTAAACTTCAAAGTCTAATGAAGATCCTCCCAGGTACCAGCTTCAAGTTTTGGTCTCCGGTGTGTTACATCTGGCCCCTTTCCTCTCTCAAGCTATTTATTTACTTACATAAGGTAAAGTTAAAGGGACCCCTGACCATTAGGTCCAGTCGTGACTGACTCTGGGGTTGCGGCGCTCATCTCGCTTTATTGGCCGAGGGAGGTGGCATCCAGCTTCCGGGTAATGTGGCCAGCATGACTAAGCAGCTTCTGGCGAACCAGAACAGCGCACGGAAATGCCGTTTACTTTCCCACCAGAGCGGTACCTATTTATCTACCGTATTTTCCACTCTATAGGATGCACTTTTCCCCCTCCAAAAATGAAGGGGAAATGTGTGTGCATCCTATGGAGTGAATATTTACAGATAAATTGGAAACAGATAAGAACATTGGCAGGATTACTGTAATAACCTGCAGTTTGATAAGAGTATATATTTAAAGCAGATGAATAAATGAGCAAATTAAGTTAATTTGGATATGCAGAAGATATTAAGAAGTGAATTTAAGGAACCGCAGGAAGGGGGGGGAGTGAAGTTTTGGAATGTTAAAATGATTGTCAAATTAGTGAAATGTATAAATTTGAAAAGCATATTTTTTTAAAAAAAAATATGAATTGAGTGCTGTTGTTCTTGTTTTACAAAGTCTGAACAGTTTTTAATAGTTTGGATATAGGCAATCATTCTCTCTATAGTTTTATGGTATTATAAATCGCTACGGGGTACCTCTTAGGAAGTGATTCATGATTATCATCATCACGTTTTCTGCCAGTATGTGAGTCTAGCCTCCTGGGGACTGAAGCTTGGCTAGCTCTCTCACTGATGACCTAACAAGAACAGGCCAAGCCCTCTACATTTAAAAGGCATTTTAGTTGTGAGCTCCATCCTTTTGCTCCATTTTATTTGTTTCATTGGACTTACTTTTACTCTTATTTTTATCTGCTCTTTTTACACACAGTTTTTATTCTAATGTTTCTGCCTTAATAATTTACGCATATTTTAATGTTACTGCTTTTCCTTACGTTGGTGCAAGCTGCCTTGGACACTAATAGAAGGAGGCTAAATTAAAAAAATAAATCAAGAACTGAATAGCAAAAATACACCAGCAGCTGCTCCCATGTGATTCCACTGTTCTGAACCAGAGTGATGTAATATGTAATATGTTGTGCTATGATATAGAATTTATCTTATTTGGCATACGCAGAACAGAATAAAAATGGTGAGGGACCGCATCTGCAGAAAACCACTGGCTTCCGAAGATCCTTGGGCCACTTATCTGACCAGCAAGCTTTCCGTAATGGGCGTGAACCAAAGTTTCATGGACCATTGGGACATTTGGTATTTTTCAGTTCTTGATGATCACACATTTGGTTGCAATTACTATACACAGTATTAAACAAGAGCCAGTCTGATGTAGTGGACAGGGATGTGCACTGGGGAGACTCGGGTTCCAATTAGAGCTGCCATAAATGTTCACAACTGAGCACTTTTCACGCTAAAATAGTGCTTTCAATGAAGCCACTGTGTTCCTCTCACAAAATACTGGTATTTGTATTTACCTGTTTCCCAAACCATTTTGCTACCTTTCTTGGCATGCCTTCCAGCCCCATTTTCAGTCATCCTCTTGGCTATATGTGATTCCAACCAATCAAGGATCACATGGTCAGCTTAATGACCTCACACTTCCACATAGCCAATCAGCGTTGGCTATACAACAAATATTTATTTACTTTCTTAAATTATATCCCACCTTTCTTAATGGCACATGTGCTTCCCAGGTGGGCACTCAATCTGACTCAAGCCCGCTTAGCTTCAGCCATGCACCCCATGTGCTTTCAGACCATACCTTGAGACCAAATACAGTGAGTACCACAGTTTATGAACTTAATCCGTTCCAGAAGTCCATTCTGAAACCGAAACCTTACTTAAACCAAGGTGCGTTTTCCCTAATGAGGCCTCCCATTGCCAGTGCCCTTCCACCGTTCAGATTCCGTTCTTAGACCGAGATAAAGTTCACAAACCAGGACACTATTTCCACTTTTGCGAAGTTCATAAAGCGAATCGTTCATAAACAGGACTGTATAAACCGAGAAACCACTGTATAAATGAAGCTAAAATATGTATGTGACAGCAGACTTGAAAGGTGCTTGCTGCACTGTCAATACCTTTGCCCTTGTTCACTGTCCCTACCAAAAGAGAGAGAGAGAAGTTGCTGGAAGGGACAGAAAAAACGCTGCCAGCCACTTTCAGCTCAGCCCTAATTTGAGTCTTCCCTCAGCTTCGAAGGCTATATAGCAGGGGTGGAAAGATAGATCAAGAGCTCTGGGTGCTTTAAAGTAAATTGGCAGGGGTTTCTGATCCCCAATCACTTAACAACAGCAGCAAGAACCTGACCCCCATTACATGACACTTCCAAAATGGAGTTTAAAAAGGAAGGGGTTTTGGTGTGAAAGAAATGTGGGTTCCACGCAGTTCTGGTACTCAAAATATATTCCTGGGCATATATTCATTCTAAATGTATGTCTTTTGCCCTAGGCTCCAGTTGGTGAATCTC
The DNA here is from genome assembly GCF_964234715.1 of Podarcis melisellensis. Lineage (NCBI taxonomy): Eukaryota > Metazoa > Chordata > Lepidosauria > Squamata > Lacertidae > Podarcis > Podarcis melisellensis. Next base: position 22,537,827 of record NC_138530.1, on the reverse strand, counting down.
AGGGGACTAATAATATTTTTTAAAAAAGCAAAGCAGAACCCACAAGCTTGGTGTCTGTCCACCCCTAGGCTACAGGGTGGCTGACCTTTGGCAAAAGGAAATGAGAGAGAGAGGTGCACAGGAAACAATGCTGTTTATTATGGCCCAAGGTGTAAGAATAATCAGATATTTGGATCTCCCTTTGCAGTTTTACAAGTTATTTTAGCATGCTGAAAATAGGCAGCTCTTTCTAAGAAATGTTTTCAGTTGGCCCTGAGGAGGAATCTTTGGCTCCAAATGCATGGGTCATTGTTTCCTCTGTTCTTTCAAGGCAGACACTCCCCTTTGCTTCCTGGATTGGTCCTTCTCGGAAGGGCAAAGTAAAACTGCAGCAAGTCCGTCTTGTTTGATCATCTTAAGGCCCTCTGACCATAGCTGTCAACTTTTCCCTTTTCTTGTGAGGAATCCTATTCGGAATAAGGGAATTTCCCTTTTTAAAAAAGGGAAACATTGACAGCTATGCCTCTGACCATATAAGCTGGCAGTGGCGTAGCGTGGGGGGTGCAGGGGGGGCCGGCCGCACCGGGCGCAACATCTGGGGGTTAGGGTTAGGGGGCGCAAATCCACGGGTTAGGGGGCACAAATTACTTGCCATGCCCCGGGTGCTGACAACCCACGCTACGCCACTGTAAGCTGGTCACTTTAGTTCCAGGGATCCCCCACAGCAAATGCCCCATTTCCAGACTGTATGATGAAATCCAACTCCTGAGCTGAGGCTAGGCATGGAAGCATCAGTCAATTTCCATTTTCTCAGATTCTCATCCCCCCCGCCAATCTTAAATTCAGTTCTTCACATTGCTGCAGCAAATTGTGATTCAAAAAACAACATGCTTATGAAAAAACTCTTCCAGCATTTATTGGGAATTTCTCCTACTATGACCAATGCACATATTTCTGCAAGTAGTTTCTCTTAATATAATGCACTGCTGTATGTTATTTTCACTAATATATTCATCCATGTTCCCTGGAGAACCACATCACAAAATCTGGTTGTGCGTGAATTTCGAAGACTGGCTGTGTTCAAGTTTGAATATTGTTTCAGAAAATGCAAATTTGATAGATTTGGCTTTGCATTCAAACTGAATCAAATTTCTCCCCCCTTCTCTAGTTGGAGCCGTGATATGGCATGTTTCCCTGACTGTATTCCACATCAGTGATGGAGAGGAGAACTCACAGCTTCCTAGGTGTTAAATTCCATTGGTTCTCGGAGTGAGGAACCATTATCAGCCTGAAGGCTGCATTACCTCATGGGCAATCTTCTGGGACTTGTATGTTGATGGCCAGAGCAATATATGTGGGTCTTACATTTTGCCAGTAGGTGATGTTCCAGTCATGCTAAAGTCAGAGGTACCTACACACACCTCTCTTCATGCAAGCAAGCAGCATTGTTGTGATTCAAGGATCCTTCCAACCAGGCAAAAGCAGTCAAGGACCATATGGAGCAGGACTGATGAGGAGTGAGGTCTGGGAACAAGGGGCTAGATAGAAAGGCCTAGAGGGCCAACTCATTCCCTGCCCCAAGACACAAATGCTTCAAAGATAATTTCTCGGACCTTGCAATTTAACTGAGAGGCTTTATACCTCTGACACCTTTCAACGGATTTCAGTGACAAATCCAAACACAATGATCATTTAATTACTGTTTTCCTGTGCTCCAGCACTTAGAAGTTATTATCGTTCTTGCAACATACTTGCCCAGTATCTGTTTATATATATTAACTTCCTGCTCCAAATCACTATGTACAATTCCGCTTTGGTGCATCTGTAATTTCGCACCTCCTGGAGTTTGTGACTATCTGGCTATAATTGAGTCCAATTGCCGTTTAATTAATGGGAACAGTGGCTTCCACATGTCATGGGATGCTGCTTTCTTCTCTGTTTTTAAATGCATTCTTGTGGCTTTGCCCAAATCTGTGCCAAATAACCTGCAATAATTTGTGGTTTTGAAGCTCTCTGGTCTGTGATGTGGAAAGTGCATTGTTCTTTTGGATTCTGCTGGTGTTTTTCTTTTTCCACAGGATGAGACATAACTGATCTTTAACAATAGTGTGTTGTGAACGTGGTCTCTGGGGTGAGTCAGCTGGGCACTGGATTTCTCCCAGGTGGGCAATAAAAAAAATCTTTTTGTTTTGTTTCGTTTTCCTGGAACACACACTGTGTTTTTTTGTTTTGTTTTTTACAGACACATTCATAGTACGTAAGAACATCTCAAACTGGGAAGACTGACTTTTTCCTTATATTTGTGAAACCACCAGCATTCCTATTAACCTATTCCTGATAGTAGACAGAATGACTTCAAGAGTAGAGGGTCTAAATTCCAGGAAGGTTGTGTGTGGGCATCTCTCGTTTTTAAAGACTGATGCGCATACCCTCCAACATTTCTATGCTGAAAAGAGGCACGTCTAATTCCATCATGATAATTTTACTATTTATACCTCACACATCTTACTGGGTTGCCCCAACCACTCTGGGCAGCTTCCAACATATATAAAAATGTTTAAAACATTTTTTAAAAAATCCCTATACACGATTGCCTTCAGATGGCTCGGGGGTCGGATAACTCCATACCCGCCAACATTTCTCCAATGAAAATAGGGACATCCTAAGGAAAAGTGGGACATTCCAGGATCAAATCAGAAACTGAGACAGCTTCTGTAAATCCAGGACCTGTCCCTGGAAAATACTGATACTTGGAGGCGTCTGGATGCAGTGAGTCTTATTCTTTGGCGAACACTCATAGCCGAGTAAGATTGTCTTCCCTGAACACAGTCTTAACAGTGAGTCCGTAAGTGGCTGTGGAGGCCAATTCTGGATCCACACATCCTTCCACAGTGGGGACATAGGTTTCTGGTTGAGAGTTGATCTTGGGTTTGCCAAACGTACCTTCCTCTTAGCACTTTTCTCCCTTTCGTTCTGAGTTTGAGCGTCTTCATAGTCCATGACACCTTTGGTAAAGGCTGTTCTTCAATTGGAGAACTTGCTCCAATTGTGTGTAAATCAGTGCACGCTGACCAACCAACGCAAAGTCTTCACAAGTAAGGCTCTATTCTGATGGCATGTGTATCACGACAACTGGTAGATTCTTATCTGCTGCAACCTTCATCCGCCTTCGCAGCCACTGTAATATATCACTTGTTATCTTCCGCCTCTTCTGCTGCTGAGGACTTCTTGGACCATTCTTTGTCTGGTTCCTCCCTTTTGACCTTACTGCCTTGGGTGACCTTGCTGGGAGTATGAGACTCCTGACAGCTTCGCTCACAAGGGTCATAGGAATGTGCAAACCCACTCACCATGACAAGGTGATGATCCAGCGAGTGAGATGCAGTGAGTAGTTTTTGGATAACAACTGTGGGCCTTTGGTACAACAGGTACAGGGTTGATTATGATGCAGCTTGTCAGTAAAACCTGAACAGCACTTTTTATTGGACTTGGGTAGAAAGGTATATTGCTATACCTTCAAAGGAACCTGCCATTTGAGAGTACTTCGGCCTGAAGCGAAATGAGTGCCGCACTCCATAGTAATCTTTGACTGGACTTAACCATCCAGGCGTCATTTACCTTTACCCACTCCCAGATGGTTGGACTGAGGCAATAGTCATTCCAATCTACAAAAAAGGACCTACGCCAGACCCGGCGAGCTATAGACCAATCAGCCTTCTGCCTATACCCAGCAAACTATATGCCAAACATCTTTATATTAAGCTAACTAGCTGGCTGGAAACTGAAGCTATTCTAGCGGAAGAGCAAGCGGGTTTCAGGCAAGGCAGATCTACCATAGACCATTGCTTCACCCTAGCCTATTTAATTGACAAATATGCCAAAAAATCCCATGGGGTGCTATATGCAGCCTTTATCGATCTAAAGGCTGCTTTCGATTCAATTCCACGTGCAAGACTCTGGGATAAATTGAGCACATCAAGTATAGATAAAAGACTATTATTCCTGATCAGCCGTTTATATAAAGACACGGTGCTGCATGTAAGAACTTCGTTAAATGGCCATCTTATAGGACCAGTTCCTGTCAGCAAGGGGGTCAAGCAAGGTTGCATCCTGGCCCCAGTTCTATTTAACTTTTACATCAATGATATGGTTAATTGTTTGTCATCCCCGGACTTCCACGCCCCCAAACTGGCTGACAAATCAATATCAGTACTTTTGTATGCTGATGATGCGATACTCCTATCTCGAACAAGAATAGGCTTATAGGTGAATTTTCAGCATATTGTAGGAGAGAGCAACTGGCAATAAACTATCAGAAAACCAAAATTATGGTTTTTGCAAGGAAACACAGACAGTACAGCTGGAGGATGGATAACCAGACAATTGAACAGGTTAAAGCCTTCAAATATCTGGGTATCGTTTTCCAGTCGACCGGGTCCTGGGATGCCCTTCAAAAATATGCCAAAGAAAAAGCAGCTCAAAGTATTAAGATGCTGTCCCGCTTCTTTTACACGAAGGGGGGCAGATACGTCCCAGCAGCCTTTGAAGTTTTTCAAGCAAAACCTCTGGCGCAGTTACTGTATGGGGCACAAATCTGGACGGGGAACCACTGCTCCAGTCTTGAAACTGTTCAGTCTAAATTCTTAAGGCAGATATTCGGCGTCCCCTCCTGTGTTCCAAACGCAGCATTACGACTCGAGGCCTGCCTTCCATCTGTAGAAACTCAGACCTGGCAAAGAACATTCAACTATTGGCTTCGTCTTAATCTAAACCCACCTGGTCTACTGCCTCTAGTAATGCAAGACCCTCACAAAAGCAAGTGGTTCAAAACTGTGCATCAAAAACTCCTTATATGCGGTCTGCATTCACAGTCCCTACTATCAATGGGCCTCATCAAAGCAAAGAGTCTAATTGGCCAGCGCCTGAAAGACATTGAACGGCAAAACAACCTGACTATCTTAAAGAAACTGTGCCCATGGTTTTCCCACCTTCCCCCTTCTCATTTTGACTCCCCAGCTTCATATTTGTTCAAATTAACCATCTCAAAATATAGACGTGCCTTTACATTGGCTAGATGGGATGTTCTTCCTTCTGCCGTACTCGAAGGTCGTTACCAAAAGACCCCATTTGAAAAACGACTCTGCCCATGTGGAGATGGTAACACGGAAACAGTGTCCCATGTCCTCCTATCCTGCCCCATTTACAAAGACCTAAGGAACGAGATTATTACTCCACTCATTCTCTCCAACCCCGACCATTCACCAGACATTACACTATATTTTCTCTTATCTGATAAGGATAGTCAGATAACAGAGAAGGTCGCGAGGTACATCGAGAGAGCTGTGAAATTGAGGGCCACCATCTGAGTGACAGACTTGTTCATCTGACGGACCTCCTTTTGGTTGTTCTTTTCTCCTTTTTATTCCTATTTTATTTTTAATCCTTGTATAGCTGTGGCCTGTTGGCTTTGCTAATAAAGTTTTGATTGATTGATTTACCTTTACCTTTTTTTTAACCATGTGACATGAATGGATCTGTGCATAGCAGACTTTCTTTTCAGATGGAAGCCAGACAAAACCTGTTGAATTTTGTGGCTTTTGAGGGCTCCCAATTGTGTGGGAAAATCCTACTCATTGCATGAGTAGAGGTGCTTCTCACTTTCAGACAAACCCACATGGGTGAGTTCCAGAGCATTCTACCACATTGATAGTCCTACGCCATGCACATTCATCCCAATCTATAAAATTCTGCTTCTTTCTTTGGGGAAGGTCTCAGTGGGACAGCATTTGCTCTGCATGCAGAAGGTCTCAAGACTAATTCCTGGCATCTCCAGGTAGAAGTATGGGAGACCACAATATTAAGCCCCGGAAAACAACTGCCAATCAGTATGGACAATACTGAGCTCGATGGACCAATGGTCTGTTGCAGTATAAGACAGCTTCTTATATTCCACTTTTAAAATATTTCTCTTGATGTTGTGTCTCAAGGGAGCAAGGTTGACTATTCAGTTCAAAGGGCTGGTCAACATACGTAGGACAAACTCAAGACTGTGTGATCCTATTCATACTATGAAAATAGGCATAGGCTGCCTATATGCCTTACATTTAAAGCACATAACTTTCTCCAAAGAGTCCTGGGAAGTGTAGTTTGTTAAGCGTGCTGGGAATTATTGTTCTGGGAGGTGTAAACTACAATTCCCAGGATTCTTGGATGAGGGAGCCATGTGACTAACAGGTATGGTGTGCATGCGGCCATAATATGGGGAAACGGTGTTGGTATATCATTAGCGCTTTGCCAGGCCTCCATGTTCCATTCAGTTCATGTATTGAACAAGCCTAAACTAAGTCAGTGTATGCATCAAGAAAAGGATAGCTGACCTATACAAAAAAAAAGGAAGAGTATCTTGTCTTCTTTGATCATGAGCATATATTTAAAGGAAATGTTGGTATCTCCAGGTTTCTGTCCAAGAAGCTTAGAACTGTGAGGTCAAATTGCCTGTGCTCTTTTGAATTACAGATGGTGTGAAAGTTACCAAGTTCCAGGTTCAATTTAATTTGAGAATTGCTTCAAATTGCCAAAAAAAAAAAATTGCTACAAGAGATCCTGTCGCCGATCTTCACACTCTGGTGTCAATCGCAGCTGCGTTTCCTTTGGAATATACAGTCTGCCATTCACTGCTTTTCAAAATTAACTGGCAAAACACTGCTATTATGTCAAACCATTTACCAAAAAATAAATACCCATAGGAAGTATCCATTTTACCAGAGTGAATACCATTCCTATATACTTGTCAATCCTTTGGCCAAACAGCCTTTACGCAGTCAGCAAGTTAAGATGTAAACGAAGAAGCCAATCAGGGCCTCTCCAGGTATTCCCTTTTCACAAACAATATACAATGCTTAATTTCCTCGCAGGAAATTATAGCCTCTGCTGAGATTTCAAAATCTGATTAGTTTCAGAGGCCTGGGGTTTTTAAAAACCTGTAATTCAAAATAAAGATATAAACATTACAACCACCACCCCCTGCCCCCAAGTCTAAAGAAACCTGCTTAGTGGATTCCCTCGAGGGGGAAAAGAACGGGACCCTCAAGATTCTTACTGATAAGGTATGAATAACATTCTCATAAAGCTCAAAGATTGCCCAGATAGACACATTTAAAATAATTACAGTGATTAAATAGAGTTGCAAGCGGCTATAGCTCCAGGCAACACCACCGAGGCCTAAAGAGAAAAACAACTTGGGCATATGTTTGTGATTTATGATCTTACGCATGCTTGTACAAGCAACACACCATTCATTGGCAAATAGCCACCTCTGACTTTGCGGTAGCGATGCTTTACGGTTATCAACTCGCTGTGTTGGCTTGACAAGCTGACTTTGCCCTAAAATGAAGGTTTACTCTTCAAAATACAGTTTTCACAATTAGTATTCCCCCCATCCCAGGGAATATGAATGCAATGGCCTCGATTTTTTTTTCTTTGTATGATTCATTTGATATCATTCATTCCTTCTCGCTCCTTATGTCTTACACATTATTGAATTATAGGATTATAATCAAATAACTAATTTTTAAAAGGATTTGTGGAGATCCAAGTTATTCCCAGCTTCATTTTTGGAAGGAAGCAGTGAAATGAGAGCTAAAATGAAGGAGTTGTCGCCTACACGTTTTTTAGGGGTGGGGACAGGACAAAATGTCAAGCAGGAAAGAGGGAAGAAATATTCAAAATTTTATGGGGATTTGGGGAGACTCACCAGTAGCAGTAGTGGCAACAATTTTTTCCTAAAGGGCCACAACCCCTTGATTATTTTGGTTGCCCTTTTCTGAACCTTTTCCAGATTGACTTGTACCTAGGAAAAGAAATTGCTTTGCAAAAGTGTGAAATTGCATTCAAAGATATGTCTAAGAGGAAAACTTTACACCAACACGTTGATGAATTTTCACGAGGACTTAAAAATATTACATATGTGAAAATGCAGAGAACTGAACTGAAGGCTGCAAAAGTTGGGGGCTGAGAGAAACCAAAATTGAGAGATTTGCACATTCCTAATAGTATCCAAGACTGGTCAACTTATTTTGTCAACTAAGACAGAAAATCCCACAAAGTCTCCTCCTCCTTCCTGACAGTAAAAATACAGTCATAGTGTGAAAGTCCTTCCAGGATGGAATTATTATTATTATTATTATTATTATTATTATTATTATTATTATTTCTATACCGCTTTGTGTTTTTAAGAAAAAAATCTCAAAGCGGTTTACAACCTACATTGAAACTTCAGATAAAACAATCAAATATAAAGTATATATTCAAAGCTACATAGTTAACAGGAAACTAAAATATTATCTTAATCATTTCAAACTAAGACTTGACAAAGGAGGTCAAGAATACACATTTAATGCAACAAAGTTAACAAAAAAAATCTTAAACATTTCAAAATTAAACATTGCTAAAGGAAGTCTGCTTTAAAATACACTTTTAGAACAGCATAATCAGCAAGTTAATAAAATATTATCTTAAACATAGAATATACCTGCTCTGTTTCTGCCACTGCTGCCAATGTATCTGTGTATATTATCTTTCAGCTGACGGAGTGCAATTCTGAACAGAAAAATTGACAGAAGGGAAGGGTTAAGCACACCTCTGCTACCTATTCCTCACTCTAAGTTTTTAACCTCCTGCAGCTGCATTTCATTTTTTTAAAAAAAATCAGGATATTACCACATGCATGTGCCAAATAATATTGTCTTTTGGATTCCGTCCAATCCTATGAAATTTCCTTCCAAATAAGTCCTTCTTGGGCTGCAATCCTATACACGCTAATCTGGGAGTTAGTCCCATTGAACTCAGTGTGGATTACTTCCACCTAGGAATGCACTGTACAATAGGATTTATTCCCAACTAAGCATTCCTAGAATTGTACCCACAGTATGATATGTTTTTATAGTGGTGGTACATCATATATTTGATTAGGGTTGCCATACTTCAAAAACGCGGGACGCGGGTGGCGCTGTGGGTTTACCACAGAGCCTAGGACTTGCCGATCAGAAGGTCGGCGGTTCAAATCCCCGCGACAGGGTGAGCTCCCGTTGCTTGGTCCCTGCTCCTGCCAACCTAGCAGTTCAAAAGTACGTCAAAGTGCAAGTAGATAAATAGGTACTGCTCTGGCGGCTTAGTCATGCTGGCCACATGACCCGGAAGCTGTACGCCGGCTCCCTCGGCCAATAAAGCGAGATGAGCGCCGCAACCCCAGAGTCGGCCACGACGGGATCTAATGGTCAGGGGTCCCTTTACCTTTTTACTTCAAAAAGTAAAAACCGGAACACCCTGGGTTGTTGTTTTTAGGAGGACCCCAAGATTAGCAAGGAGAACCCAGAGTTGTTGAACTTTTTTTTATCAACAAAGCACCACCTTTCAGAAATCCACCCCTCCCCCCGACATCAATTCTGCCTTATAAATTATCCACCTGAAATCTTTTAAACTTTTTTTTTATCCCTCCTGAGGCATTGGGAGATAAAGACCAACGAATATAAACACAGCAACGAATTGGGAGGAGGTGTGTTTTATGAAATGATTTGGTGAGTAGTTCGTCCACTGAAAAGATCAACGATTTGGGAGTTTTCTGTTGCTATGCTTTGCAGTGGAGCACCTTCATTCCTCATTCTAGCAAGCTGAAGCAAACCCAAACGAAAGGTATTTCCCTCCCCTCCTGTCTCCATGAGAGCAGGTGTTTGGCTCTGAGGGACTTGCGTCTTGATTGTTCTGTGTTGTGGTGGTGTGGGGTGTTAGTGCGTCCCCTAAAGCAAAGCACACAAACACAAATAGCACTTAGAATGCAGAACCCGTGAGACCCCCTGAAGTCAACTAAACTAGGTGTCCACCCTCTTGATCTGATTTATGACAACAGAGACAGAGTGGAGCAAGCTGAATTCAAGAATGGCTCAAAGGTGGAAAAGGCTTAGCAGAGCTTTTACCAGGCCTAGCCTGAGGGGTGTTGTCTTTTTGATAGAACTGATTGGGTGGAAGAAGGAAGATCTTGACGGAGTGAACTGTCACGTAGGCAGGTGGAAGGCCCAGTGACCCTTGGCTCCAATTTTAAAGATCTGGGGGGCAAAGCGGGAGCAATACATGAAATTCTCCCTCTCCTCCTAGGCTCCTCTGCTGTTGGAAATGCAGATTAATCTCGCAATAGGCAGAATTAAAGTCTGTGTTTTTTACCTGCTTTTTCAAACTCAAAAGTCTACACGATGGGTGGGCTATTAATATCTGTGAAATGTTTTAATCCACTCTTCATGCAGGTCATATTTCTGTTACGGAATGTATGTAGGGGGCTGTTAATGCATGCTGCTGAGAAATCCACTTTGAGCCTGTGCAAGGGGAGCCTTTAATTTACATTTAAAAAAACGCTTGTGCTTTATGGCATCTCCATGAAGCTGTAGGGAGATGTTTTCTGAACATTGCCGGTGATACACAACACTACTTCTCCTTTTCACCAACAAACTTTGGAGGTGCTGTGGAAATCCTGAATAAGTGTTTGGGTTTCTTTTCAGATACCTGAGTGCAAGCAAGCTTAAACTTAACCCTGATTGAATTGAGGTGTTGTGTTATGTTGGATGTGTAAGACATCTAATGCTGACATTATGCATCTATCCTGGTCCTGTATTAAAACAGCAAAAATTGGGGTTACTGTTATTGAGGAAATTGAAACTGTTATTGGAAATCTCTTACCAAATGTCCCCCTAGTTCTTCTTTAGGTAAAGGTAAAGGGGCCCCTGACCATTAGGTCCAGTGGCGGACGACTCTGGGGTTGTGGCCAAGGGAGCCAGCTTCCTGCTTCCAGGTCATGTGGCCAGCATGACTAAGCCATTTCTGGCGAGCCAGAGCAGCGCACGGAAACGCCATTTACCTTCCCGCCAGAGCAGTACCTATTTATCTACTTGCACTTTGTGCTTTTGAACACCGAGTAACGGGAGCTCACCCAGTCATGGGGATTCGAACCGCCGACCTTCTGATCAGCAAGCCCTAGGCTCTGTGGTTTAACCCACAGCACCACCTGCTTCTTTAGGGGTATATAAAAAAAATAGTTCCAACAAGTGATAGGGATATGATTTTTTATTTGTTTATTAAGTGCTGCTTGGATTACTATTGCCTATAAATCACTGAGCTTGAAAGACAGACTGGTGAAAGCTTGGAACAAGCTACTGTGGCATTTCCTTGCTTTCTGGCACTCATTATTGTGTCTCATTGCACCAGAAGCAGTTTAGTCATGCTGGCCACATAACTTGGGAAAGCTGTCTGTGGAGAAGCGCCAGCTTCCTTGGCCTGAAAGCGGAGATGAGCGACACAGCCCATAGTCAAATTCAACTGGACTTAACTGTCCAGGGGTCCTTTACCTTTTTACCTGTTGTTGTTTTTAATTACTTTTAAAAGTTAATGACTCCTTAACTTGTTTCTCTCGAGTTTCCTATTTCTCTCAGCATAATTTGGCTTGAAGCAACCACTTGGCACCCACAGAAAGGGAAATGTACCCTTTGACCTCAGGAATCCAAGGCTCAGATTCTCTGGTTTCATGAGGTGTATGAACCTTCGCACAACTTTGATTGTCAGTGCCCTGGAGAAGGAAGCTCTGCTTTCAGGGAACTTGGCAGGTGCAACCATCTTGCAAAGTTGTTCCCAGTCACCTTTCCTCTCCCTTAAACCCAACTATTCAACCATCAAGCGAGCCTTTGGGGAGTAATTTCCAGACACACAAAAGGCTGTGAGGAACTTGCCTTCTCCAAAAGGTCAATAGGCATCAAGTGCTTAACTCCAATTGGTGCTTTCTGAAACCCTTACTCAAGAGCTACGAAAATATCTGAAGACAATGAAACATAGCAATGGTTGGGAAAAACATTTCAATTGCACCGTACACTGCCAAGGGAGGGCAGGGAGTAGCTAATTTTCTTTTCTATTCAGGCCTAATCCTGCACAGATTACAGTGGCATGTGAGCAACTAATCAAATACACTGAAGAGTTTCATTTCCAACATCTGATATTGCCACAAAAGGCAAGAGGTTTCGGTCCAATGTCCTCTCCGAAGGTATCCCATTTATTTCAGTCATCTTCCTTCTTCTGACAAGTCAAAGAGAAATCTAAGCTTTAGTCAATCAGTTCATTGGGTTGCATTTAATTTACTACAATTATACCCTGCCTTTAGCCCAAGGAGGTCACTTTGGAGGAGCACCACAGGTGGTCTCACATCCAAGCACAGACCAAGCTGAGACCTGCTTAGCAATGTAAGAGCATTTTTGCTGTTGGACCACGTTCTATGACCAGAGAAAAGGATTGTAGGCGATGGAAGGAAGCAAAAGACCACACAGTCAAAAGTTGGCAAAGGACTGCCAACTTTTTTTGCTAGGAAGATCTCAGTCATTCCAGCTATTGCATATGTATCCAGAGCTGCAAACAGGGCAAAAAATAAATAAATGTCCTAGTCTGGCCAGTTTCTTGGTTTGTTTTTTTGGTAGGCAGTTGCCAGAACAACAAATATTCTTTAAAAACTATATGATTTAGATAAGGCGTGGAGAACAACCTAGCGGGATCCTTGCCTCCCCCAGCCCCTATGAGTCAATTTTAACAGGTGGGCTAGCTTGCTTATCTTTCAGTCATCTGGTGATGACTTTCAATCATCAGGGGATGACTTCAAAGGTGCTCTCTCCTGAGCATCTTTGAAGATGTGTGTGTTAAGGAAGCTTTGTCTAAGGTGGAGATGCAATTCAGATGCTGAAGACCCACCTCCTTTTGACACCTGTGTTTTTAGGACTCACCCTATTTCTGTGATTGCATGTTGTTTTATACTGGAGTCTTGCACTTCTTCCCCAAAGTCCTGCCCTGAGTACATCTCTTGGCATCATGGGCAAGTTGATTTGGCTTCTCTGCAAACAGTTTTTTTAAAGAAAGAAACTACTCTATGATAAAAGGATGATAAGCACATTAAAATATGTATTTGCCTTCATACCAAGCCAGACCATTGGATTCATCTAGCTCAGTACTGTCCACACCTCCAGTGGCTCTCCTGGGTTCCAGACATGACATTCTCAGCCCCACCTGACAATGCGATTGACAGTGATTGACATTGGGACCTTCTGCATGCAAAGCAGATGCTCTTGTTGCTGAGCCACAGCCTTTCCCCAAAATGAATAATAATAACCAAGAAATGACTAGGGCTGGGCAATAACTGGTTTTCAATATTGCAATATATCACCAGATAAACATCGCAATATATTGATATATCAAAATAGATGAATTAAGGAAGGACTTATGCAGAGGCAAACAGGACAATGCCCTGGCAACTGCTACCACTTAAGGGTCTAAGACTGATAATTAACCACCTCATGGTCACTTTCAGCAGCAGGCAAGCCAAAATGCATTCAAATGAGACTTTTGGTTTGAGACTTGGCCACCAAATGTGGCATTCAGGACAATCCAAAGTATGGTGATGAGTCATAGTGAATACAAATAATCTGGGGCTGTCAGACTGCCAGCTGGCCTGCTAGGAGGCAGAAGCAGCAGCCTGGTGGCAGTAGAATCAACAACAGCAACGGCAGAAGCGGCAGCGGCAGCGGCGCAATAGTCAGCAGCCTGTGAAGCCTTGCCATGGCAGTGAGCAGCGGCAGCAGAAGCTGTGGCAGCCTGCGAGGCCTTGCTGTGGTGGCAGCACAAGTGGTGGCCTCCCAGGCCTTGCGGCAGTGGCAAAAGCCGCGATGGCCTGCAAGGCCTTGACATGGTGGTTGCAGTAGTGGCGGCCTGTGAGCCCTTGCAGTGGCAGCAGGAGATGGTGACAGAAGCAGAGGTGGCCTGCAAGGCCTTGCTGAGGCAGGTTGCCACAGCTTTTGCCACCGCTTCCCACTACCGTCACTTCTTGCCACCATGGCAAGGCCTCGCAAGCCCCACTGCCATGAGGCCTCGCAGGCTGCCACTACTATTGCTGCCATCTTGTCGCCGCCACAAGGCCTTGCAGGGTACGGCTACCGCTGTCACCTCCTGTCACTGCCGCGAGTCCCCACAGGCCTCTGTTGTGAGGACTCACAGACCACCACTGCTTCTGCTGCCAAATCCTGTTGCCATGGCAAGGCCTCACAGGCCAGTGCCATTACTGCTGCCATTTCCCCCCCTTCCACTGCAGGAAGCGGTAGCAGTAACCGCATTTCAACGTTTAGCTGGTGATATAATGAGGTTTAGCTGCTGGTAACATTGCAGCGTTTAGCTGGGAGTTATCGTGATGTTGAAAACCGGATATCGCCTAGCCCTTACACACATTGTGATCCGCGATATATTGCCAGCTACTATGAAACAATTATCACGATGTGAACTTCAAACCCGTTTTTTACAATGTATCAATATACAGTGTTACCTCTGGTTGCGAACGGGATCCATTCCAGAGGCCTGTTCACAACATGAAAAGAACGCAACCCTCAGCGGTGTGTCTGCGCATGCGTGGGTTGTGATTCGCCACTTCTGTGCATGTGCGTGACATAATTTTGTACGTCTGTGCATGTGCGAGCAGCGAAACCCGGAAGTAACCCATTCTGGTACTTCCAGGTCGCCACGGGATGCAACCTGGGAAAAAACGTAACATGAAGCAAACGTAACATGAGGTATGACTGTACCGCCAATCCCTAGCAATGCCTAATAACAGAATGCAGAATGGGAACAGTTTGGCTATATTCATGAAGGCAGCTGTTATTTCCTTACAATACACACTTAACTCTCTCACACACCCTGCTCTCTTGCAGGAAACCACTTTTCTATAAAACAAAACCAGGGAGTGGGAGAGAAGGCCATTGCTTGCAGCCCCGGAAAGCTTATGGCACAAGTAATGTGCTAAATGTAGCATTATTGGTCAGGTCATGCAGGCCAACACTGTACTCGTTTTCCCACAATCTCAGCTCATTAACATCTAGTTTCCCCATTGTGAGGGGTTTTTTTGGCTGAGTTCCACCAGAGAGAAAAAAGAAGAATGTTTATAATATGCAAACTTGACAGGATTTTATTTATTTTTTAAAAAAAAAAGCTTTCCGAATAATAGGTCTTGGAAATCGGATGAAAATATGAAGAAGGTTTCATAAATTAAAAGTTGATCATCAGGCAGGGTGAGGGGCAGTTCTACAGTACCTGCTTTTAGGGTCTGTTTAAGTAAATGAACATACTGTATTTGGGTTAGCTCAGCTCAAAGAAGAACATCAGAACACATCTATGTTTGACCTTAATGTGAAAAGAAAGATAAATATGACTATATGTGAGAAATGTTAGACAACTCTCTAGTCCTCAGGATTATGGAACCAAACTTCTAAACACGGCAGGCATTTGTTGCAAAGAGGCAAAATCAATAAGGATCAGCCTGTGAAAATATACTTATTTACTCTAATTCCTTTCCCACTTCACAGTTGTTATTCATCTGTACCATCCATACATGTAGGTTACTAATTTTATTTCATAGATGGGAGAAGAAACAGCGATTAGTTACAGAAAAAGAGAAGGGACCAGGATCAAGGCCCTACCTGGAAACTTTGCCCTCTGATCTCCACTATATTTTGGTGTGCTGTGGTTTGAGGAAGTGCCCTAGGTCAGTGGTTGAGCATCCACTTTGCTAGGTTTAATCCCTAGCATCTCCAGATGGGGCTAACTCTGTCTGAAATTGTTAAGTTGTGACTGAACATATCAGACGACACAGCGATTCTTCAAACAGCTCTTGTTTATTCAGAGGCCAGAACAGAACTGAACTGAAGGGTTCAGTCAGCCTGCTTATATAGAGCTCCAGTATAATGTAACTGTAACAATTTTCTAAAACTATCCAATCACTGAACGTCACTTTCGATCCCTTATTTGCATAACTATCTACAATATCCCCCTGCTGGCCCAGGGTGAGAACTTCAGTACATAACAGAAATCTTGTAGCGTTACTGCCAGTTAGTATGGAGCTTGATGGACCAATGCTCTGACTCAGAACAAGGTTGATTCCCATGTTTCTGTAGAGATGGATGAGGGTATTTAAATGGAAAGACTCAAAATGACTTACTCTGAATTACTGGTACAACAAGGTATGAGGCACAGCCTTGGCAGAGAAGCTGAGTGACTCTGCCTAGCAAGAAGACAGATTTATTTTTATTTTGCTGCAGTCTGGTGAATACGATTGCCAGGTCAGGAACATCCAGACCCTGAGATTTCAGAACCCAACCCTGAGACCTAGATGCAGTCACTGATGATGTCACAGGGGATGGCCCCCAGTGATGTCGTTAAGCATGACACATTGAGCAATGGCCACAGTTGCTGAGAGCACATTGTTCAGATTTTAAAAACCCAATTAAATTAAAATAGAAACCTTACCTACTGGGGGTGTTCCTTAGATGAAGTGAGAGGACCCTTCCTTCTCATCTGCTTAGGAAGCCTGGTAAAGAAGTCGTTCTTACTCACCTGGAGATTCGAGCCTCTTCCCTGCCACCTGGGTTGGGGAAAAATAAACCTGGAGACTTCAGGTCATGGTAAGACATTCCCAAATTCTCCAGCTATGGCTTCCTTCCAATAAAGATGACTAGAGACTCTGGTTTCTTTGTAATATGTCTTTGTAATATGTTGTTTTATGGACCAACATATGTGCAGGCTGAACATTAGATGGGAGAACTTACAGCATTAATGCTCCAACAGATATGGCTCCCTCAGGGTTTTTATTATTTTATTTTGGGGGGTGGTAGTAAAGCCGTGGCACTGGATTCAGCATGGACAGCAAAACCAGGCCTCTCTCTTTCTAGCCTCAGTCCAAGGCAAGACTAGCTAGTCTTCTTCTTTCACACTTATCCCTAGCCAGAAAAGAAGTGGGAAACTGATTAAATGCTCTGCCAGAGCTGTCAAAGTTACTGCTGCAGCTTATTCCATTAGGCCGCTCTTGACCAAACCTCAGCCTTACAACCAAGAATCACAGGGCTATTTTTTCACAACAGTGCTGGATAGTTGGCCATGCATATTTCTAGGGTGGGCACATCTGTATATTTCCTGCCAAGTGGTAAAGAAGATTCTATCACTCCTGGTTCTCCATATTTCTGATCAGGTGGCAAGAATCCCCTTAGCACTTGTTAAGACAATATGGACAATCAGCTTATCAGATGCTTTTATGAACTGTTGTAAGATAGCCCTTCTTAAATTATTGCATCTGGCCCACCAAGAGAAGGGCCAAGTCCTGCAAGTTTAGTAGCACAGTCAGTCTGGATCCACAGTAAACCCATTTGAAGGAGACTTTGATCAAGCCAGGAAAGAAGTTTGTTGAAGGGGCAGCAGGAAATCTTCAGGATGACTCAAAGTGGGCTCAAGCGAAAATCCCATAAAGATGAGGCTGTGTGCTCCAGACCCAAACAGACACATGAGATTTCACATCAACCTGTTCCCATGGACCCAAAACGGCAGAACAACTGTTGCTCTGGATGTGAGTCATTGTATATTAAAGGAAGGTAAAATTCAATCCCCCAGAGAAGGCCACTAACCTTTGGCAGACACTCTGAAATTCAAGTTGGTCCCTTTCTATAACAACTCACACTAAAACAAATTTAGGATAAAAGGCACAGAGGCTGTGTAATTACTTTTAGCATTTCAATGTCTGGGGCTTCCTGATTAGGACTAGGGGAGAGGGGTGGAGTGGGGACAAAGATCCATGCCAATGTATCTGCAATCATTGCCCTTAATTTAATATTAAACAACAGGCTTGTTAAGTAAAAGTCATTTTCATTATTCCTTGGTTGCTGGAGTCTAATTCATTTAGGAGGAAAGACCAGGAAAGAGCACTTAAGTTGTAAAGCTGAAGAAAGCCGCTGTTTATGGTGAGTTTTCAATCTCCTTCCTTCAAAGCCCCATGCAATCAAACAACAATAGGGCCATTATGTCTAAAGCTGTCAGGATGTTCTTCTCAACCTCCCCGCCCCCACCCCTGCCCCGCAAATATAATTTGTCAACTGTTAGTTACTTCATACTGAAAATGCCAAAGCAGAAAAGAAAAAAAGCCCTTCAAGGATAGAGAGCTAGCACTTTTCAGATGCCAGAACTATGCATAATGAATGCATGAGGATTGGTGGGGCAGGGGTGGGGTGGGAAACTGGACTTAATGGTGGGCCTTACCTCTGACCTGACTTATTTGTGTCCCATTGGACAGACCCCAAACATCAGGCTAGGGAACCTTTGACCTTGCGTTGTTGGACTGCAACTCCCATTAACTCTAGACAACATGACCAGTTGTCTGGGGTTTAATTATTATCAATGCTTTTTCATGAGGGGGACAGGGGCCCTAAACATTTTGTGAATCTAATGGAAGGAGAAACTATTTTTTTAAACAAAATAAAAAAATAGTTTCTTCTCTAGCACAGTGAATCATCAGTTCCATTGCTACACGCCCCCCCCCCCCCCCCCGTTGGTGGCCTATAAAATATTGATTTTCTTGAGTCAAAATGAGAGTACTCTAAACATTTTTTAAGGGGGAAAAGCACTGATTATTATTATTTATTAAATTCGTATACCGCCCTTCATCTGTAGATCTCAGGGCGGTTCACAACATAATAATACAATATTAAAAAAAAACACAAGTACATCATTAAAATAAGAAAAAAACAAAACCTATGAAGCAGCTGAACCATCACTCCCTTTATATATCACAAAGATTCTAAATTTAAGTTTTGTCATATAATGGTTTTCAATACAGCCTTATTTTGAATGATGAAAAGCAGCCACTCAGATACTGAAGTACCCCAGGCAAGGTCCAGCCAAATACATTTTGTTGTCTGAAGCGAGAAGCAAGATGGCGCCCGCAGCTTTCCATGTACAGAAGCTGCTTGACCTGGCAACTGAATCTTATTACAATTCAGGGAGGGAATGAGAACATGTCCTTCACTGTATCTGAGGGCCACAGGCTAGTTGTAGAAGTTCAGGACCGGTCACAGCGCATGCAGAGCTCTGTCCTTCAACTTATCTGGAGGCCCACAGGTTCCTCATATAGTATGCCCATTGGTTCTTCCATGCAAGCAGAGACTACCACTCCTTTGTCCGCTGAAAAGGGCTCATAGCTTTTGCAGATCCCTACATATTACTAGCCGTCAAGCCAGCTGGTCCTATGTTGCTCTGAGGTTCAAAGTCAAAGGTGATGCTAAAGGCGAATTTAACATGCAGATTTTTATTTTTAATGCAGTTAGTGGTGGTTGGGGAAGCTGATCATTATTAGGATGGCAGCGAGAAAAACTGTCTGAGGACAAACGCCGGCTCCCCGGCCAGTAAAGCGAGATGAGCGGCGCAACCACAGAGTCGTCTGCAACTGGACTTACCGTAACTGTCAGGGGTCCTATACCTTTACCTTTTTAGGGAGAGAGGGAAAATTTCACCTCCCATACCGACCCACCCTCTGCTGCCATCACTCACCAGGCCTTGAGGGAAATTTGCAAGGGAGCAAAAGGTTATACAGCGGTACCTCTAGTTACGAACTTACCGGTAATTCATTCTGGAAGTCCGTTCTTAACCTGAAACCATTCTTAACCTGAGGTACCACTTTAGCTAATGGGGCCTCCCATGGCCGGCGCACGATTTCTGTTCTCATCCTGGAGCAAAGTTCTTAATCTGAGATAACTAACGATGTTTTAAAAATATTTAAAATCCAGTTTGGAGCTTTAAAAATCCACATCTTTTGCCCACTTTGGGTCCAAGGAGAGTCCTGCATTGCTGGGGGTTGGACTATTTCCTAGCTGTCAACTTTTCCCTTTTCTTGCAAGGAATCCTATTCAGAATAAGGGAATGTCCCTTTTAAAAAGGGAAAAGTTGACAGCTATGGACTAGATGACCCTTGGAGTCTCTTCCAACTTGACTATTCTATCTGTTAAGAAGATGGAGTACAAGATCCATTGCCCCTCCTGTGGTTTCCATCATCATCAAACCTTTTATTGGCATCACATACAAACATCCAAAGCAAATTGTGGTTTCCAGCAACTAGCAGTCCTTGATTATGACTCATTAATTCTAAGTGAATGGCAACCATTGTAGTCTTTCGCCAACCTATTAACATAACAATGGGCATTTTGCTGACAATGCTTACAAGAAACAACTGTACTCAACAAACACATCCCTCCCTAGTAGGAGGAGGCATGCAAAAGTGTCCCTTTCACACACTCTGATGAGTTTGCAGCTGTATAAGCCAGTTCTAACCACCCAGTAAGTATTCTTAAAGTTAGCATTTAATCTGCTTTAAGGCTATGAAAGGTAATTAATGAGATAGACAGGGAGGCATGGCTTAAATATTTGCCTGACTAAACCCACTAAGCTGAAGAGGACACAAGTCTTGCCTGAGTATCCCTGCATTCGGAAACGTGACTTCTCCTTAGATTCTGTAGCAGTAAAGCCCCATTTTCCTCCACAGATTAATCTGGTGCGCTCGAACCAAACTGTTTAATGTTGTAGGAGACAGATTATTTGTACAGACCTGAGTGAGAGAGAGGAAAATAAGAATATAAATGATCATAATAATGAATGTGATACTTAACGGATAAGCTGTTTCAGGACACCAAATCCCTTGCTGATCTAATCGTACAGGTTGTTCTCTTTTTTTGTTTTAAAAAATGGGGTTTGAGCTTTTAAAAATTCTCCTCACAGGAGTGAAGGGACTGGAAACATCAGATGCATCATCTTTAACTTTCCACACACTGGACTCAGGGAAAGTAGCATTTCAAACAGGAGGTGAGTCCAAATGCAGCACCCTGTTTTCTCAGAGGGGCCAGCTAGATGCCTCCAGGAATCCAGCAGGCAGGGCTTGAAGCAAACATGATTTCCATGCCATTGTCTATCCAACAACCACAACCCGCCACCATAACCTAAAAATAAGGATAAGCTCTGCTGTTGAATGCCTTCCGAGAGGTAACAATAGTTAATGGGATTCACTCTCAGAAGATGGCCATCAACTTCAGATGCCTTTGAAACCAGATTAGACAAATTCATGGCGGTAAAGGCTGTCAATGGCAATCTCCCTCCATATACCTGTTGGTGTGAATCACAAGAGTGCTGTGGCACTAGGTTCTCCCAGAGGGGTTGGCCCATGTGAGAATCCTGGATCCTGTTCAGGGCTCTCCTTATGTTTTTAATATATTAGTAGTTGTGGGTGGCACAGTGGAAAACATTTGATCCTCCATCTACAATCTTTCCAGGGTTTGTGGAACCAGCAACAGATGGTTTGTGTAAACCACAGAGCCTAGGTCTTGCCGATCAGAAGGTCCCCAAGACGGGGGTGAGTTGCTCAGTCCCTGCTCCTGCCAACCTAGCAGTTTGAAAGCACGTCGAAGTGCAAGTAGATAAATAGGTACCGCTCCAGCGGGAAGGTAAGTGGCGTTTCTGTGTGCTGCTCTGGTTCACCAGAAGCAGCTTAGTCATGCTGGCCACATGACCCAGAAGCTGTACGCCAGCTCCCTTGGCCAATAAGGCGAGATGAGCGCCGCAACCCCAGAGTTGTCCGCGACTGGACCTAATGGGCAGGGGTCCCTTTACCTTTAAACACATATAGCCTTCAATGTGTAAACTAACTGCTATGGGAAGCACTGAGCCTGAGGTCATATGAACATTTTATCTGCAGTGTTTGATCTGAGATGGTTCATTCACACTGCACATTCTCTCTTGATGATGATGATGATATTGATCATCATCATGTTGTTGTTCCTTCACCATAAGGTCCGAGGGCAGTTCACAACCATTTACATTTTAAAAGTGTAAAACAAATTACAACCCCACAAATAGGGTGTGTCCTAAAAGATCTCAAATACAGCCATCAAGTGAAGTACATGGAGGTGTGATCACTTTGTTGGAGAATGGTGTGGTTTTATTACATACGTTAATAAACAAGAGAAAAACATCTCTCTCCCATTCCATTATATAAGACTGTGGAAATTGCCTAAGTGGGGAACACCCTCTAAACACCTTTTAAATGCCCTCCCTGCTACTCTTTCTCTCCAATCCAGGTCAAAAATTCTGTATTCAAAAATATCCATAACTAGAAATGATGCTCTGGGGCTGGCAGGAGGCTGGAGGATACATGTGAAAGAAGTGGCCACTGCTGCGATACCATGCACATCAGCTGTTAAGTAGGGAGGCTGAGGAGCCTAAACCAAGCCCCACTATGTCTGCAGTCTTTTCTCCGCATTCACTGAAGTCCTTTTTGGGCTCCACGGAGGGTCTACTCACAAGCCACGGGGACTCTCCAGCTCTTTATCTGCATTTCCGGGTATGAATTAAATTATTTTTTAATTATTCCGAAGTATTGTTTTCTCCAGCTGTGGAAGCAGACCAGAGCCATCATGGCTAGTGAGAACAGCAGCTACCCTTTGTTTTTAAGATGAGTGGCACATCAGTTAACTACTTTTCCTTGTCCTTAGACATTGAAAAGGGTGGCGTGAACTAACAGGAAGATGTTTAAGCACTCCACAAGCAAATCAGGATGAGTGTCCATTGTCACATAACAGCCCTGGAAACATATCACAACGAAAGCTCAATATTAACTACCGCATTAGCTTTGTGCAAGGCGACTCAGGGTAAATGCCAAATAAAAATAATTTTTTTAAAAAGAAAGAAAGAAAGAAAGAAAGAAAGAAAGAAAGAAAGAAAGAAAGAAAAATACTTGTTCTCTCATTATTCCATTTATTAGCTTTGTTGCCTTCCCATCATTAGCTCAGCCCCAGCTAATCACCCTCTTTGTAAGTCCTTCATCTGGGGGAACAGTCCATTAATGATCAATGCAAAAGAAGGTGTTGGGAGTCAGCTATTCCCCCCCCTTTCATCATTTTATTACTTCCTCTTTTATGTTGCTTTAAGTGCAAAACTCCTCCATAAAGCCAGGAAGAATGCCCCTAATAACTGTACCAGCAAACATTTAACATTAAGTTGACAGGAACAATCCATTTTTAATAACAGCCTGCCTTGGTAACCTTGTATTCTGACCCAAGGTGAAAGGTGAAGATTATACCTCCTTCACCTTCTTCTGAATGCAGCTGCTCTGCACACAGGGATTTAATTGATGGGAGAGACCCAAGCTTTGTAACCCAAGCCCAGCCCCTGCCTGCAGCTCTGAAAACGTGCAATTCAAGGCTCAGTTTCAACTGATAGCTGGTCCCACTCAGCGGATGGCCTGGACAGGAGAATAAAGTCTTTGTCGTTATCTGTCCTCCATCAGGGTATACCTCCCCCCTTCCCTAATGCCTCTCGCATTCAGGGCAGCCTATAATAATGGCCTCACCACAAGAAACATGATGAAGTGAAACGTAACTGAATTGGGAGGGGGGGGGCACACAGAGGAGATTAATCCACGGATAAACAAAGCTGGAGCAGCTGAGCAAAGATCCATCTTGTTTTAGCTGAATGGAATATTTGTTGTCATAGCATGTGTATGTGCAAAGGTAGGTAGGTAGGTAGGTAGGTAGGTAGGTAAAGGTAAAGGTAAAGGGACCCCTGACCATTAGGTCCAGTCGTGACCGACTCTGGGGTTGCGGCGCTCATCTCGCTTTATTGGCCGAGGGAGCCAGCGTACAGCTTCCGGGTCATGTGGCCAGCATGACTAAGCCGCTACTGGCGAACCAGAGCAGTGAACGCAAACACCATTTACCTTCCCACTTGAGTGGTACCTATTTATCTACTTGCACTTTGACATGCTTTCGAACTGCTAGGTTGGCAGGAGCAGGTAGGTAGGTAGGTAGGCACAATTCCTAAACAAAGTAAGTTTTCCTCAGCGCTCCCTCCCCAGCAATTCACCAGTTGCTCTTCTTCAGTTTTTACTCAGTTAGGATGTGGGATATTGGAGTTGTGCAGTAAAGGTAAAGGGACCCCTGACCATTAGGTCCAGTCATGACTGACTGGGGCTGCGGCGCTCATCTCGCTTTATTGGCCGAGGGAGCCGGTGGTCAGCATGACAAAGCCGTTTCTAGTGAACCAGAGCAGCACACGGAAACACCGTTTACCTTCCCGCTGGAGTGGTACCTATTTATCTACTTGCACTTTGACATGCTTTCGAACTGCTAGGTTGGCAGGAGCAGGGACCGAGCAACAGGAGCTTACTCCTTCGCGGGGATTCGAACCACCGACCTTCTGATCGGCAAGTCCTAGGCTCTGCAGTTTAACCCACAGTGCCACCCACATCCCGGAGTTGTGCAGTACCAGAGCCATATTCCAGGTATCCTGCTTTGCTCCAAGTGTGGCCTTGCGACTAAAGGTGGGGATGCTGATGGTCGAAGGTTGGGTTTGGTTTGCCATTTTTTAGTCCAGAGCTGAGGCTAATGTTCTTTCCAACTGGTCTGGCCCCTTTAGCCTTGCAGAATGATTTCCAGTCGGCCTGGAAACAATATTGGACTGCAAAGCTGCCGTATTATGGATTTTCCATGTGTTACTTTATCCCTGTGGGATATGAATCCACCAGAGCAAAACTCAAGCAATGTATTGCAAAATGATCTCGGCTTAACCTCAGACAGCGTGCTAATTGACAGAGCACTTCAGCCCTGTAAACCAGTGAACTATCTGTTCAAAAACATCACAGATGGTGTGTTCAAATGTTCCTCCATCAGCAGTTCTGGAGGGGAGGTTCTAAAAAAAATCCCTACTGTCAATGTAAATGTCACTGAGAATCTGAAGGCACAGAACTGATAATCAATGTTCTTATGTATTGTTCCTTTCCTCATGGTATATGGAAGATTTTTACTGAACCCACCTTACAGAAATTTCCAGGACAAGTCAGATGCATTTTATTAATCTTTTTACTCCTTTCAGACCAGAAAGCATCCACCTTTTCCAGGATGGCTAAATATTGTGCTGTTGCAGGCAAAACTTGCCCAGTACTTATTTTTATCAAATTGTGCTTTCTGTGCCTGGTGGTCTATAGTATGACGCAGATACTATAAAGTCCATTGTTATAGTTCTCTCATTTGGTTTTGTTTGCTATTATTTTATATATTTGTCAGTTTTTTTCTGAATACTAGCCATCGACCATGATAAAGAAATTGATTGACTGACATACATTACAACTATTTAATGAATAATGATTAACAAACAGAGACAGGCTCAACAGGTAAAAGCAGAAATCACCACCTGAAAATGTTATTTGCCCAACAGGGCAAAAGGCTACTGGAATAAAACAGTCTTCACCAAACAGCAAATGATAGCAAGGGAAGGGTCTGGCCAAACTTCCTGAGGCAAACCATTCCATTACCTGGGTGATAATGTGAACACATTTTGTTCACACACACCCCTTAAAATAAAGGTTTTTAAAAATATGATTCCCCTCCCCCCGAAATATGCATTGTATCCTTTTCTTAAAATGAAAAAACCTTATCACAGAATTTTGAGAAGAGCGTAATTTGATTGTAAAGTGTTTTCTGACTGGCATAGAGAAGTATGTGTGTTACAAATAAAGTTGGTTTGCTTTAAAACAAAGGCCAAACAAAATTCTTCACCATTCCTAAGTGTCATCCCCACATGCACACATCTGAGGGCTGGACAGCTATTTGTGGCATCTACAAATAGCTCAAGAAGAGTTATGGGGCTAAGACATTGCTGCAGGCAAAGCTGACTCCACATAGAAAAGTGTTGGAGACAAAGAATAAAGGTGACCCAAAAAATACTTTGCCCTTGCCATTTTTCTCATTGTCCCCATTTTGTTGTGGTTCCACACTTGTAATGGGAACTTCACCCACACAATGTGTTTTTTTAAAAAACTGAAAGGTAAAGTTACCTTTTGATCCAGAAATTTGATATGTGCTCAGTGGATATCAAACTGTTCATTTATCTTTTTTTTTAAAAGGCCCCAGAAAATAAAACACAATGAAGATTGACTGCTTTATGAAGAAACCATGAAACGTTGGCATGAAACCACATCTCTATAAGAGGATTAACAGAATTCCTTTCTTTTAATCACTGACTAGATGCACTTACTACTTGCTCTCCTTGGCAGGCACTATTATTTTATCAGTATAAAAACCTCCTCAGGAAATCTGATGAAACCAACCCAGAAATGTATAAGCAATTCTCAAGATGCCAGAGCTTTCCTTCCACACGCCTGCCACAAAATGATGGAGCTGTCAAACTCTGTCTGCAGGGATATGTTGAATTACACAGCATAATTTCATGGAACAGGAACAAAAATACTCTGTGGCCAAGCTTAGACACTTACCTGTGCCTTGGACCCTGTCTTGATGGTCTTGAGAATGTGTCCAACACATCCTTTCCTACACCCAGCACAATGTAACATCTGACCCAACATGCAAGGCTCTTTTTTCTTGAGAAAGGATCGAGTCAATCAAAGCTGAGGTGGAGAACCTTTTTGCAACTTAAGGGCCACACTTCCTTCTGGGCAACCTCCTGAGGGCCATACACAGTGGGGTTAGAGGCAACCAAGGACAGAGCTATGAATGTAAGTTTTATCTTTGTACTGTAGGCTAGTTTCTACAAACACATACCCATAGATGCTGGCTTCTAGGGGCCAATACATTTTGAGCCCCGAATGGTTTTTTTAGGTGGCTGAGGTGTCAGGAGCTCGTCCTACACTCGATTAGGGCCCTGGTAGAGACACATGCCCGACTGACATGTTTTCTCCCTCCTGGATGATCTTTCGAGAGCTTCAAAAGCTTTCTTCAGCCTGAACATCACAGAGACCGATGCCAACAGACATCAGCACACTTAGGGATCCACAGGGTCTTCGCAGCTTGTGTGACAGACCTCAGCAACTCAGCATTTTGGCTAACCTACTTTATTTACACATAAACACACACTGAGCACTGCAACATGGCTCCCTCTCTCTCTAGCATCAGACAGCAAAGAGAAAGAACAAAGGACAATCGTCCCACTTCACGGAACACAGTAACACAAACACCCTGTCTCCATCACTTCCCACTCTGTGGAGTCAAAACATACACCGTCATGTGATAGACAACAATCCCATGACTGCAATCATGGAGCAGGAATTCCCTCATTTTTCAGAGGGCAAACGTGGAGCCGGGTGCAGTGCAGCTCAGTGGTTGGCTGTGGGTGGCTTCCCCCATCTTTCGCTTGTGTGGCAGACAGAGTGGGAGGATGGGGGTCACGGGCCGCTGGGACTCTGCTGCCACCGCAATCAGCTCCGCCCCTGGCTCCATGTGACAGTGCATGTGTGACATCAGGATGTCATGTTGGGCCCCTGCAATGTTTTTGAGAAGTTGGCATACACTCCTCCCTATCCTCCAACCAAGAAGCAAGAGGCATGATCAGAGTCCAAAGACATGGACCAGTTAGATGAAAACACTCCAGGTATGACAAAAGGGCCAGTTAGGGGTATGGCCTGGGGAGAGAGGGGGATGGCCTGGGGAGAGTCCAGGGGGCCAGATAGAAAGGCATGGAAGGCTGCATGTAGTCCAGGACCTGAGGCTCTCCACCTCAGCTGCACTTGCCCATTTTCACTTCCATTTAGCTTCCCCATACACACATCAAATGAACAGGTACAGGTGGGACTGCTGATAGGCTTCACAGCAACCTACATTCATTCATTGGAAGAGAGACCCCACCACCACCATGTAGAACTCTGCATTTGGAGTGAGCTCTCGTCCTCTGAAGTGTACATGCAGTGACTCTCTTCAGGCTTTCAAAATGATTACAGTGGTACCTTGGGTTACATATGCTTCAGGTTACATATGCTTCAGGTTACAGACTCACTAACCCAGAAATAGTGCTTCAGGTTAAGAACTTTGCTTCAGGATGAAAACAGAAATCATGCTCCGGCGGTGTGGCAGCAGCAGGAGGCCCCATTAGCTAAAGTGATGCTTCAGGTTAAGAACAGTTTCAGGTTAAGTACAGACCTCCAGAATGAATTAAGTACTGTATTCATAATGAGCATAGCATGCTCCTTTGCCCTCTCCATGCCTTCCTTTGAATGTCTAAAAAGGTTTGAGATGCGTGGTGGAATCAAGCCATCTACCACTCCTCTGCCATGCAAGGTGGATCCCCTATAGACCTCTGTAACCTATCAAAGTAACCCAGTCAAACGCAAAGAGCTGCTTTTACATCATCACCACTACCGTCGGCGCTTTTTTCTGGGGGGACGCAGGGGTACGCATACCCCTAAACATTTTGTGGATCTAAGTTTGGCCTCATTAAGGTGCAGTATTTCAATATGAGTAGAAAAATGAGAGTAGCCCTAAAAAAGCACTGACTACAGTTCTAGCCTACCTTTCCTCTAATGAATAATAAAAAAAATGTCCAGTAGCACCTTAGAGACCAACTATGTTTGTTCTGGGTATAAGCTTTCGTGTGCATGCACACTTCTTCAGATACACTGAAACAGAAGTCACCAGACCCTTATATATAGTGGGAGGGTGAGGTTGGTTTCCCCCCTCTAATGAGATCAAGGAGGCATAAATGGTTCATGCCATATCATCTTATCCTCACCACAATCCTACAATATTGTTTCAGAGGAGAAATGGGCAGTGAGCTTCATGGTTGAGTGGGGATTTGAACCCGGGTCTCCCAGGTCCTAATCCCACACTCCTAACAATTGCACCAAGCCGACTCTGGGTAGTCATGATGAAAATTGAAACAGGATTGTCAGACTTTTTTCTCTGGCTCTACCCATCATTGCCTTTGGCTCCGCCTACCACTAGCATGCAGCCTCAAGAGAATACACAACTTGCACCCCTAAGCTACAGTTATATTGGTAGGGTTAACAGAAAAAGGTGAGAAAAATCCTTATAGCAGGAATGTCCGGTTTCTGCCAGAATGTTTTCATTCAGGGGGAAATGAGAGTGGGGAGGGCTGGGGGCTACAGCTAAAAGGAAGGCATTACCTTGAAAAAATCATGTAACAAAAACACATTTAAATCTCTTAGTATAGCACTTTGCCTCGCTGAAGCTATTGTTTTCACCCAACTGTAGATGGAGGAGATAGGTTTATCCACAGGTCTATTCAGAAATCAACAGAAAGCACTCAGGGTCTTCCTGACACAGGTGTTTAACATCGACAGGTGCATTTACCTGTTAAACTGTGAACCTCTCGAATTACAATGAGTTACATGGTGTCAGGTCACATCTTTACAAAGGTGAAGAAGGCGAGTAAACAGAAGAGATGTACTGAGCATTCACAAAAGATTTGGGCCTTTAACATGAGAAGCTTCAAGAGGGGGATGAAGTACTGCAGAATTTTCAGGTGTCCCCATTTGGAATAACAATCCTCTATTAAGGATATGGATGGTACTCCTTATCAATGTAGAAACTGGAGAGCACTGCTTATGGGCATCCCATAGGCATTTGTTTGGCCACTGTGAGAGAAGGAAGCTGGACTAGGTGGGCCTAAAGCCTGACCTAGCAAGGCTCTTCTTATGTTCTTGCTCTGGTAGGCCTACATATGCATGTAGTGGCATCACTGCCACTAGTGATGAGCAAATCCAGTTTCTCTGAGTTTCTCATTTTTCCAATCTTAAGTTCAGTTCTTCACATTTCCACATCCGTTTGAGCAGGGCTTTAAAAATAAAATAAAAAGTTCTCGTGGAAAAGTGTCAGCTTTATAGTGCAAATTTCACCTAATATACATGTTGGTATACAATTTTGCCTAACAGACAAAGGCCACTTTAATGATAAAGTACCATGAGAAGGGGATGTGGGTGGCGCTGTGGGTTAAACCACAGAGCCTAGGACTTGCCGATCAGAAGGTCAGTGGTTCAAATCCCCGTGATGGGGTGAGCTCCCATTGCTTGGTCCCTGCTCATGCCCACCTAGCAGTTCAAAAGCACGTCAAAGTGCAAGTAGATAAATAGGTACCGCTCTGGCGGGAAGGTAAATGGCATTTCCGTGTGCTGCTCTGATTCGCCAGAAGTGGCTTAGTCATGCTGGCCACATGACCCGGAAGCTGTATGCCGGCTCCCTCGGCCAATAAAGCGAGATGAGCGCTGCAACCCCAGAGTCAGCCATGACTGGACCTAATGGTCAGGGGTCCCTTTACCTTTACCAAGAGAAGGGAGAAACTTCAATTGCCCTTCAGCAGTTAGAGCCTGGACAAGAGAGTGAGCAACACAGGGTACTTGGTCACAGTCTTCCCCAATATGGTGAGACGTACTGCATCTCTATATAAATCTGAAGAAGTGTGCATGCACACGAAAGCTCATACCAAGAACTAACTTAGTTGGTCTTTAAGGTGCTACTGGAAGGAATTTTTTTTGTTTTGACTATGGCAGACCAACACAGCTACCTATCTGTAACTCTATATAAATTTTAGTAATTATTTCTAAATGTGCATCTATACATATAAATTTCCATATGCAAATTTTATGTAAAAAAAAAAGAGGATTGCTTCTTCTCTTGGTACGAAATCCCACAGTGTTGATTTCCCAATCACTTCAAGATCAGAAATGTTGCAGCTGTTGAATGTCTCACTGTTCCTCTCTTCTTGAAAGTCTACATCTTAAATATGCTCACAACACAGTCACATATACAGTGGTACCTGCAAACTCCACTAGCACAGTCACGTATACAGTGGTACCTGGGTTAGACTCCGCTAACCCAGAAATAGTACCTTGGGTTAAGAACTTTGCTTCAGGATGAGAACAGAAATAGTGCTCCGGTGGCACGGCGGCAGCAGGAGGCCCCATTAGCTAAAGTGGTGCTTCAGGTTAAGAACGGACCTCCGGAACAAATTAAGTACTTAACCCGAGGTACCACTGTATGCCACGTGTCTGTTGTTCTAACTCTGGTTTATAGCCACCATTTTGGCAGGACTCCCATGCCTTTAATACCTTTCTGAGAGGGATAAATTAAGCTGCTGATATCCCTCAGTGCATCTCAAGCGGAATTTGAAATTCTAGGAGCATGGAAGTGCTCCTATAGTTAAGGTGAGTAGCAAAAAGATTCTGTCCTTGTAAACAAAATTCTGTCTTTTAATTTGTTTTAAACTGTATCTTCGTTAAAAGAAAATTTAAAAATGTGGATTGTTTTTATTTTTGACAGGGGCGAACAAGAAATCTTAATACTTAACACATCTGCCTGTTGCCTTGCAACTACTGTCAGAACCAAACACATTGCGTGTGTTCCCTCAAATGCTGTCGAAATTCTGAAATCAATGTCAAAAACTGATATCCAACATTCTGAGAAAATCCGCTGAATGCTCAATACCAGATTCCTAAAAAGGGAATCCTGAGGAGCAAACTCACTTCAGTTTGTGCCATTCAAAATTAAGGATGACTCCTCAGGAAGAGATTGAAGTTAATTGTAGACAATACAACGCATGCAATACGTGCTGCTCATCAAACGTTGTCACAATGTTTAAGAAACAGTGTGTAATTCCATATGGCTACACTGCTTGCTGACAATTTCTTGGCCAGGGAGCTCTAATGATGATTGGAGCAGCCTGCCTCAACCGTCAGGAACAAATAACATGGGAGCAGATGCTGCAGCATGTCTGATATGCTGAGCAAATGAGCAGGTGGGATGAAGGTCCGATTGGCTCAGCCTGAAGACCAAAACGAATGAAAAGCAACTCCAGATAGCTTGACGTGTGTAAAGGGCAAGAGGCTATATACTGTTGACATCTCCGCCAGAAGGTCTGACTAGACTGAGTGACGTTACACAGCCATAGTTGCCATATTGCTCAAATAAACACGTCCTCATTAAAGTACTGCTGGTTGTTTTTGGGTTTTGTTTTTTAGGGCAGAGGATGACTGATATGCACACCCAGGTCCACTGTTTAGTTTGGTACTGGAACAAGATAAACATTTGATGTAGTGTATGAGAGGCCTTATTTAGTGCTAAGCCAATAACACAACAGTTGCAGCTCTTTGGCTTGTCATAAGTGGCTATCCATTAAAATCCCATACGATACCCTCCCTGCTCTACAAGGGTCACTTCCTCTTGCCGCTAAATAGAGGCCAAGGATGGGTCATTCTTGGGCAGTTTCCAGAGTCCAAGCACTCTGCCAGGGTCTACCAGCCTGATATCCCCCCATCTTAAAAACAAACACGCACACACACAAAACAGATGGGTGTGGGAGCAGGCGTTATATTCTGCCATGATCCCACCTAGCACTCTGGAACTCTCTGGGAGATTCAAACAGCAACGCCTAGTCTACCAGAACTGGTCAGAACAACACTGAAACCTGCTGCTGTTGCCCCTACTTCCACCATCAGATGCACCCACTAGGCCTCATCAAGGTAGGAAAGGATCTACCACGTCTCTTCTGCAACCCAACTTGGGGCATCCAGTTGCCAACGGTGCCAAAGCTCACACTGAAAAGTTGTTATTTGGTAACGTAAGAGAGGAGCTGGCTGTTGGCTTCCCTGTTGTAAGGAAAGAGGATCCTCTGATTAGGTATAAATATTTGCTGAGATCAAATGGATCTGGACTACCAGTAGACTTGGGGACTGTAACTCAATGGTAGAACACCTGCTTTGAATGCAGAGGTACCCAAGTTCATTCCCCTGCCATGTTTTGCTATCCATTTGCAGGCTTGCCATAAGCATCTGGTTGGCCACTTTAGGATTCTGGAGCAGATGGGCCTTTGACTCTTTTTATGTTCTTTGCTTCTCTAGGCAGGGCTGGGAACATCCCCTGCCCCCCAGCTGAGGAGACCAGCCATCAGTCCATGTCAACAATATTGAGCTAGATAGACCAATGTTCTGATTCAGTATAAGGGGGCTTCCAATATTCCTCTGAGCAATTGTGGGAGGGAAAGCTGCACTCTGCACTTCTTTTGCAGGGTTCAGGGCTGTAACGAAAGCGCATCGGCTAAAATATTTCAATGCTTTTGTGGGGTAGGGTTTACTTTCAGCTAGACCTGTACCAAACACTCTGCCCTGATTACTCACAAGTTCTTCCCCTGCAAAAGAGGCCTCAACATTTCTGCCTTTTTCGTGGAGCACTTTGAAATTTCTGAAATTTCTGAAATTGCACTTTGATGTCTGTGAAACAGCCTCCCCAGGTGTCTGCACTTCCTGGTCTGAAAAAGCTCCTGGGAGAAAGTTGCTTCATGACACCTTTCTGTCAGTTTAACTGAAGCACAAGAAGCCACAAAGGCTGGCTTCCAAGTGCCTGAGATGAGTGCAGTCACAGATATTTTTCTTCTTTCGTTTTTGAAAAGAGAAGTCCTTTTCACATTTTTGATGATTTCTTAAGAAGTAAAAACACTTTAAAACAAACAACTGCCAAACACATGGTAGGCAGGACCCCCCTTCCCAAACTTACAGAAAGGACAAGCTGGGGACGCCATTGTGTTTACAGGAAATACAGGCGGTCAGAGTGCATATCTCTGGAGAGATACCCTCTCCTGGACTTTGATTGAATTGTGGGCACCTGGGAAGGCTGCACAGACCAGACAATGGTGAGATGATTTGTAGAATGAAAGATGAAATACCCTTTCTCAGTGAGGTAAGTGCAACAAAGTAAGGTAAGTGCAACAAAAACTCTGCACACAAGAATTTCAGTGATGTTTTCTCTCCCCTTTGATAACTTTTGAATGCGGTTTCTTTTCTTATAATTGGAGAATTGGAGAATTGTCAGCAAAAAAAGAAAGGATAATTTTCCAGCACTTTCAACAAATTTCTCAAGGATTTATGCCAGCTTTTGCCTACAGACATTGTATGCAGTTGACAGAACCCTGTGCTTGTTTGCAGGCCACAAAAGGTGATTCGGGAGGGGCCAGCTTCTTTCAAAGTATACTTTGCTCCACTAGAAAGGAAAACAAAGGCAAACCATACTTTTAAACTAGTAGCTTAAATTGTTATTATGGTTACATCCAAACTGAAAGAAATCCAGTTATCCCTGTTGAGTTCTTTAAAAAAAGAGCAACATAATTATTATTGTCTTATTGCAACAAAACAGATAATTACGCCCTGCAATTCTGCCACTGGTAATTCTACATAATTTGTTCCAAATCTGCCTTTTGACATGTGTAAGAAAAGTGAAGAAGAGGGAGTTGTTTTCAGGGAACGTCCTGAGAACCACTATAAAGTAAATAAATGCTGGTGAATCCCCAGTTCCATACACTTTTGAAATACAGGAAGTAGGCAATATGAAACCGTGTGTGTGTGTGTGCGCGTGTGTGTGTGTTCAGCAGCCAAAAAGAAATAAACCCTATAAAGTGCAGAGTTGAGGCTAGATCAATTTAAATGCCAAAAAAGAAAAAAGACTGCAAATGTTTTGCCTTCAGTGGTCACTGCAGCAATGTTAATTCTGGGCTGAAACATATGCCGTTCATGAATTGGACTTCACATGCATGCAAATTTCATAGGTGACTGGATAAAGGAAAGGCAGAAGATCTCAAGAAAGATTTCACTAAAGTTAACTTCTTCTAAGAGTCTTTTGCCACAATCTGTGCATCAGCATTTAACACAGAAGCACATCCTTTTCTGCACCATGATGCTCACTCCAGCTCTGCTGAGCTGCCTGGAAGAGTCTTCCAGCAAACAATGCTGAGCAACTCTGCCGGGGGCCACTTCGTTGCTGGGTTGGGTTTTCATCAGTATGCAGATGATACCCAGCTCTACCTCTTTCAAATCAGAACCAGTGAAGGCAGTGAAGGTCCTGTGTGAATGTCTGGTGGCAGTTGGAGGATGTATGGCGGCTAACAGATTGAGGCTGAATCCTGACAAGACAGAAGTACTGTTTTTGGGGGACAGGAGGCGGGCAGGTGTGGAAGACTCTGTGGTCCTGAATGGGGTAACTGTGCCCCTGAAGGACCAGGTGCACAGCCTGGTAGTCATTTTGGTCAATTCTGTGTCCAGGGCAGCTGTCTACCAGCTCCACCTGGTACGCAGGCTGAGACCCTATCTGCCCACGGACTGTCTCGCCAGAGTGGTGCATGCTCTAGTAATCTCCCACTTGGACTACTGCAATGCACTCTATGTGGAGCTACCTTTGAAGGTGAACCAGAAACTACAACTAATTCAGAATGCGGCAGCTAGACTGGTGACTGGGAGCGGCCGCCGAGACCACATAACACCAGTCCTGAAAGACCTACATTGGCTCCCAGTACGTTTCCAAGCACAATTCAAAGTGTTGGGGCTGACTTTTAAAGCCCTAAACGGCCTCGGTCCAGGATACCTGAAGGAGCGTCTCCACCCCCATCGTTCTGCCCAAGGTCCAGATCTGAGGGCCTTCTCGTGGTTCCCTCACTGCGAAAAGCCAAGTTACAGGGAACCAGGCAGAGGGCCTTCTCGGTAGTGGCACCCGCCTGTGGAACGCCCTCCCACCAGATGTCAAAGAGAACAACAACTAACAGACTTTTAGAAGATATCTGAAGGCAGCCCTCTTTAGGGAAGCTTTTAATGTTTGATGGACCACTGTATTTTAATACTTTATTGGAAGCCACCCAGAGTGGCTGGGGAAACCCAGCCAGATGGGTGGGGTATAAACAATAAATTATTATTATTATTATTATTATTATTATTATTATTATTATTACATATGCAGCTGGATCAAGGCCAGAGATTTCAATGGGAGGGTTGATTGTGTGTGCCCAGTCTTTCCCAACTGAGCCGATGTTTACAGCCAGATCCAATGCATATTGACTAGGGAGTACATCCCTTTAAACGGAATTAAACAACATCCCAAGTAACTGCTCAGAAGGTTACAGTCATAACCTGTGCCCCTTTTCATTTTTTATTCTCTTCAATTCTCAAAAATATCCATTGTAGCTCATTTTAGCATGCTCCCCATATTTCCACATTTTTCATTCATTGCGCACCATTTTTATTTTATTTTTGTCCATTTGACATGAGGAGTGAGCCACCATATTCAGATTTGGAGAATAGAGGATAGTGCCATTTAGTAGCTGATACTTCCAAGGGGCCTTTCATGTCTTTCTTGCTCTTTCTATTAAAGATGACTGTATTTTTCCTGTTTTCAGTATAGTTCTCTTGTGCAATACAATTATTCACAGTTAGTACAATACTAAGCAGGCAGAGCCATCCAGCATGACCAAAGGCCAAGGATGATGTGAGTTGAAGTTCACCTTTTAGTTATGGAGAACATTGTCAGGAATGTTCATTCTTGGAATTAGATTCAGTGTTCACTTTATGTGAATATAATTTTAGAAGCTCCATGACAGTTACTTAGCTGGGCGATATTTATGATGGTACTAGCAGTTCAGGTAATTCCAATCCCTTCTTCCCTCCCCCAAACACAACATTAGTAAACTCTTAAATACTCCCCAAAGATCTTCTCTTTTCTTGGCAGGGACATGAAACTCTCATTAGTGTCAGCAAGGGTCGTGGTCATATATCAGGAGCTGAAGAACTCTAAATAAATTAATTGGATTCCCCACATCACTCACCCTCTTCAGTGAATGGGGGCTATTCAGATTCATGCATGTTTTGTTTTCAAAGCTAAGGCACCCAGTGTCGTTTCATGGAAGATGTAGGATGGCTGGGCCACCAGCTTGGATGGTTTTAAAAGGCATCTTAACAAAGTTGTGGAGGATGAGCCTGTTGGTGGTTATTGTGCTGGGAAACGCAAGTGGGCAGAAACTGTGATGTTTCTGGTTCCAACAAACCATACTAAGGATGAGGAATAGTTTTATGGAAGAAGCTGTATTCAGCGGTGCTTCAAATACCCTCTGCTAGAACTGAAACTCAAAGCCTAAGGAACTCTTTGCTCTCTTACTTTTAAGGTTTGCCGGGTTCTGGGACATGGAGGGTCTGGAATGCTTTCTAATGACAACATGTCAGCTGGGTGTTGCTCCGGCTCTCCCACGATTTCCCAACTTTCCCCCTCATCTGCCTTTGAGCTGCTACCTCCCTCACCGCCCTGTTGTTAAATCTATACAGTGGTACCTCTGGTTGCGAATGGGATCCGTTCCAGAGGCCCATTCACAACATGAGCAGAACGCAACCCGCATCTGTGCGTGCGCGGGTCACGATTTGCCGCTTCTGCGCATGCGCGTGATGTCATTTTGCTCGTCTGCACATGCGCAAGTGGCGAAACCCGGAAGTAACCCTTTCCAGTACTTCCAGGTCGCCGTGGGACACAACCTGAAAACGCTCAACCTGAAGCAAACATAACATGAGGTATGACTGTACTGTCCTTCTCTTCCTCCTCCCTGGAAGGGTCAGGATGGGGAGACGGTCTCCACTGTTCCTCCTCTGCCCAGTCCCTGACACCAACATGGTTGATTCCACCCTGGCTTCATAGGCTGGATCAGTCCAGCACCACACCTGCTGCACTACACCTGCTGCATCTTTCACCCCCTTCGACCCATTCCTACTTGTCCCATCTCTACATTAGCATGTCTTCAGGTGCACCCCAAAAGCAATCTTGGTTGTACACATGGCCAGAGTGAAACATTACTCTCATAAATAAAGAACATTTAATCATGGGTGTGATTGTGTCATGGCAATGACACAGTGCTTTATATATGCACACAAGAGGACTGGTCATGTAGGGAGCAAAGGAAAGATGCAAATATATGGAAAGAATGGGAAGCTCAGATAAACTGCCCATGAAGTATTTCTGGGATTGATTTTGCAGATTCTCCTGGTTAATTCAGAATATGAGAGGAGTGAAGAGGGAAACAGAGGAACAATAAAGGAAGAGAATAGGAGAAATTCTCTCACCCCCTCAAATAGATGTGGTCACTGTGGTGATCACACAGGTTCCCCGGATGCTTCACCATCTATTGATCCCTGTGCCACCACTTTATTTCTCGCTGCTGCCACCCAGGCCCTACCTGGTACAATACTGAGTCCAGTTCAGGGTTAAATTGGAACATAAACTTCTGTTTATTTATTGCAGTTTAACAAGCACGTGGTTTCATAAACGGTATCGGTCAATTACAATCATAGGGCTATAACTATCTAGAGCTATAACTTCCGCTACCTGCTCTCACTCACTAAACCACCTCTCAGTAATTTACTTGTCTTCCTAGCTCCTAACTGTTCCTGACTCAGCTTATTTTGCCACACTAACTCAACCTCCCCACAGACTCTATCCCAATTCACTCCCACTCCAACCAACCACCCAACTCCCAACAAACTCCTCCTTTTGCCCTTCCCAGAGCTGGTTTTATAGTCCCTCTGACTCCACCCCCCTGGGTCCTGATTGGGTAACCTGTTTAATTATTTCTCCTCCAGCACTCTCATATGTACGTCACAGTCACCAAGGCATTTATGCTGCCTGCAGTGGGGGCCCCAGCACAAACAACCGTCTCTCCCTTTCTGCTAGCTTTTGGGGGGCATGAGTGGCTGTGAGTTCTGGGGTGGGGGAAGCCAGGCAAGTCATCAAATCTGCTGAGCTCCCCTGGGTGTATAGGCCCTGGCAAATGCCCCAGTAGGCCAAGTGCAGATTCCAGGCCTGGTGTCCAAGGTACGAATAGAAGGCATGCTGAAGCTAAGCAGGCCCGGATCTGGTCACCATCTTTGAACCACTTGTACACCACCCTTAGTCCGTAATTTATTTATTTTTTAAAGCAGGATATAAACCTAAGAGAATAAATAATTAAAACGCGTATTAAATTAACATATACAATCAGTGCAGATTTTTGCACATTCCCTAAGGCAACTGATTCGTGAAGACAGGCTTGCAAAAACACAGGTACAAAGAAAGAGGGAGGGGTATGTATGTCTGAGAGAGGAAGAGAGAGAGATTTAAAGATGATTTTGGATGTCATATTGGAACCGAAACCCTCCTTGAACTGGCTGTGGAGCTCTTTTAATCTCAGCTACTTGAGCGTTTTTCTGACCCGCTAGAGCAAATAGCTTCTAAGGTTACCCGAGGATCGGATTTTGTTTTGTTTCTTTTAAGTGGGAGAGCATTACAGGTCTTCTCCATGGTACAGTGATCATTGTTCTGCACAATCGAGGTTCACTGCTGTGAAAGCTAAGCTCCTGTTTCAAATCTACTGTGGTCTGAGAAAGCCACCACTTTAATAATGCCCTGGCTGTGATGCTAGCAAAACATTATCAATTTAGGCCTTAAATTTTGAAGTACCAGGAGGCTATATTGACAGAGGAGGGGGGGGGAGTAGTCCTGTCTGTGATCTTATTTAAACAGTGAGCAACGGACTTGATGCCAAGGCCAGCTTCAGCTTTCAGGGGGTATGATGCTGCCAGGGGGCATCCATTCCTCAACTCACCCACCCAATGCAGCAACATCCTTTTCCTCTGCTGTTGCTGCCATTGGGGAGGCAGCAACACGAATGACTGGCTCCTCCAGCTTGACCAGCCATCGTGGAGCTGAGTTTGGCTCTCATTCAAAAGTAGCAGTGCCTGTTGGGATATTCCATTCCACCTTAAGGGACAGGCATGGTTGTTGTGTGTCACATGTCTGTTTACACTCCAGCACAGCTTGCTGGGAACTTCCGTTTGTATATAGCTTTTGCTTCTGCTGCTTGCTTGGACACGAAGGAGAGAAGACATGTTTTCCTATTGTCCTGATGTATGCTGAATAAACTGCTTGTAAATATGCTCAACACAGCCTCTCCCCGCCACTTCTGTTGTGCAGCGTTATTTACTCTGCTGAGTTGTGTGCTCCAGCTTCTGAAGGCGTCTGAAGCTAGGGTCGCAGTTTCATGCTGATGCAAGGACTGGAGATCACCTGGCACACCAGCCGGCACACCAATTCCTTGGCTGCATCCCAACAGTGCTTCCCGCCCACCACTATCTGAATATCAAGTTTGATCTGGTTTATCTTTAGGCCTCAAGAGTGCCTATCTCTCGAGTGTATATGAAAGTTTTTAATGCCTGATGTTTCATTATGCTTATATATTTCTTGAAGCTGCCCAGACTGGATGGGCAGGGTACAAATAAAAAAATCATCATCAACTGAGTAAGTTTAACATGGCCGGATAAACTTCATGCAAATATATGCAAATAATTTATTA
Source organism: Podarcis melisellensis (assembly GCF_964234715.1). Classification (NCBI taxonomy): domain Eukaryota; kingdom Metazoa; phylum Chordata; class Lepidosauria; order Squamata; family Lacertidae; genus Podarcis; species Podarcis melisellensis. The sequence continues at coordinate 22,498,008 of NC_138530.1, read as the reverse complement.
TATTCATGCAAACATATGCAAATAATTTGATGTATTCATGCAAATATATGCAAATAATTTATAACAAGTTACTTATATCCAGGTTGCTAGCCTGAGAGCAGTTTTCAAAGCAGCTTACTCAAGATTTCCATAATATAATCACATTCCATTGTAGTATCAGGAGTAGAAATAGTTTGGTCCACCTGGTAATGCCAGGAGCATTACCCAATTTAATTGTTCTGCTCCGGGGCAGGGCGTCTTCTATCACCTCAGGGAAGAACCATAATTTAGTGATCAAGCATCTGCCTTAGGAGCAAGAGGTCCCAGCTTCAAAGAGATCTTCCTGAAATCATGGAGATTGGCTGCCAGTCAGTGTAGACAGTAGAGGAAATGTGACAGCCATTTTCAAATATCTCACATGAAGGATAGAGCAAGCTTGTTTTCTCCTGCTCTGAAGGGTAGGACTCAAACCAATGGCTTCAATTTACAAGAAAGGAGATTCCGACTAAACATCAGGAAGAACTTTCTGATGGTAAGAGCTGTTCTCAGTGGAACGGTCTCCCTCGGGAAGTTGTGGACTCTCCTTTCATAGAAGTTTTTAAGCAGAGGTTACAGGGCCATCTGCCATGGATGCTTTAGCTGAGATTTCTGCATTGCAGGGGGTGTGACTAGATGTTCCTTGTGACTCCTTCCAACTCTACAGTTGACTCAGTATAAGGCAGCTTCCTACATTACTCCCCACATTTGTGGAACTTCCAACCAAGAAATATTAATACTTGATCCCATCTTTGTTACTTTGATATGGCCCTTGAAGTGCTTTTCATTATCTCAGACCAGTCTTCCCCAAACTGGTTCTTTCCAGATGTTTTGGACCCCAACTCCCATCAACCCCAATGGTAAGGAAGGATGTATGGCACTACTGGGATCTCAAAGGGGGAAATGACATCTGGGGAGATTTTCTGAAAGGCGGCACTTTGTCCTGGATTTTAGGAAGAAGAAAAAAAGCCCAACAAGTCTCGGATTTTTCTCAACATCTTCTCTTTTTCAGGGCAACCCTAAAGGATGGGAGTTGTAGTCCAAAACATCTGGATAGCACCAAGCTGCCATCAATTGAATCCTGGTGGGATTTTTTTCACTTTTGCGATACATATCTATTTTGTTTTTTTAGCCTTTGTTGTTTTAATCATGTCACTGCTGCTGTGAGGATCGCTGCTTTATGAACTGCTGCTGTTTCAATGAATTGTTTTTCTCTATCAGATTTTTCTTTTCTTGGCTTGTTATTTTAACATTGATGCCCTGCAATTGTTATTTATTCAATTTTTGTTTGTTGTTTTGGTTCTGCACCCGTTTATACATTGTGTGATGTTTAAATCCGCAAGCCATTGTGCATTCAGGTTGCTGCTGTTTCTAAGAAGTTTTGCAATGGTCTTAATTGCTTCTATTGTTAGCCCTGAGAGTATGATGTTGCAGAGAGTATCGTGCAAGTGTGTAAACAGATAAAGATGCTCACTATTTTGTGTGAGGGATTCCAGTGCATAATGGAAATGGAGGGTTCTGAAATTAAAGTTTATTCAAGCGCACTTTCACCCTGGTACAACAAAGCCGATTGTAGTTTTTTAAAAAATATAAAAAATACAGGCTTATTGCAGTTATAACAATGATGGGGCAATACACTGAAAAGCATGGGATGAATGAATGATTAGCAAGAAGATGCATGAACAGCCCACAAGCAAACAGAGATGAATGTTTACTGCCATATAACCTCCACCAGACCACATAATAGTCTAACCTCCCTGCCGGCTTTCTGCAAGGGTGAAAGTTCAATAAACAGGTTGCCCGGAGGACTCTAAATAAATGAAAATGAAAGGCACAGGGGCAGGCCAGCCTATTTCCTCCCCAGTTCAGCTGGCACCCTTGGTCCCTCTCTGCAAAGGTAACAGGAGAAGAGAGCCTTGGTGTTATTTCCATTTTAGCCGGCTAAATTAGGTTTCCCCTTTTTGAAATGCCCGCCTGCCCACAAAGCAACACAAATTCCACACAATGAGATAAGACACTGTGAAACCATTCAACAAGTCGCCGGGGTCCGTGTGCCAATGGCAAAGTGTAGCTGAACAATGGCTTGCTAAACAGCAGCACAGTATTAATTGCTAATTATTTCACCAGCCTGTCTGAAATGCAACTCCCCTCCCCAGCCTCCTAAATCAATTTTTAATCCATTTAAACAGCCAAGGAATGCTCAATCACAAAACATGTAATTACAGGGGATTATATCACACCTCCAGCATTTTGGCAACGGGACTCGGTGGCAAAAGATAAAAAAAAGAAAAAGAAAGAAAGAAGGTAGCACCAGATTGTTTTATTCATGAATTTTTCTACTTAACAGCAAAATTGCTAGTTATCGCTACAATGCATTCTTTGTTCAGACTTTTGGCTCCCATTCTTCAGATTTAGAAATAAGACTTTAAAGTAAACAGAGACATACAAAAAAGACCCCCGCCCGTACCCTACTCATATCAGCACCATGATAGGGAAGCAAGTAAAGCTAATATTAATTCTAAAAAGGAATTGCAAACATTAGTAAAGTAAATTCCCCCAGGGTATGGCATGGTAGATAGCAATGCTACCTGTACTGCTATCATAGCATTTTTTTTTCATGAATATGGTTTTTTGTTTTTTTAATGATGCGGTCTTTGCATAGAATTGAATGAGGTTTTTTAAATATATTAAAGAATGAAACCAAGGGATGTAAGATTTATGTGTGATTTCTGCAACCTGTTACATTTTGGACTATAACTCCCATCAGCCCAGCCAGCAGTCTAAAACACCTGGAGGTGATAAGTTTGGAGAAGGCTGATTTAGGGGGTGGAGGTGTCCTGGGGTAATTGTGTTTGGTTTGGATCTCAACTTCCAAATTCATAGCCCCGCTTGAAATAGTGGGGTGCATGGGGTGTTGGGGCAGTAGTAGTACCTTTGGAGGGGGACATGTTGTGCTCCATCTGGGGTACTTTGTCCACCTATGGTCCCCACCCTGCACTTGGCTCTCACCTGTGGCTCCTAGAAGTTGTCAGCATGCAACAGCGGCTTCAGCTTTGACTGGTCGACTAAACCAGGTGAGGTTAGGGACTATTGGGCTTCCCCTGCATGCAAAGACAGACTCTGGTGGATTGAGCAGACGAGACCCATAGTGGTGTTGGGAATTCCATTCCTCCCGTGCTGCAGATGTGTGGGATTGTTACATGTCACATGTCTGTGTTTACATTCCAGCACTGATTGTTGGAGTCTTGTGAGCGGAAATTGAGATACAGTGGTACCTCGGGTTACGGACACTTCAGGTTACAGACTCTGCTAACCCAGAAATAGTACCTCAGGTTAAGAACTTTGTTTCAGGATGAGAACAGAAATCGTGTGGCGGCAGTGGGAGGCCCCATTAGCTAAGGTATCTCAGGTTAAGAACAGTTTCAGGTTAAGAACGAATTACCATAAGTTCTTAACCCGAGGTACCACTGTACACTCTTCCATTCTGTATAGCTATTGCTTTTGCAGTTCTCTCTCCAAGGAAGAAAGACAGAGAAGCCATGTTTTCCTTGTTCTGTTACATTCGATTTTGTGCACAATAATTTAGTCTCAGATGTTACACCTCAAGGTACAGCTTCCATTGGGACTCTGCTAGTCGTGTGCTCATGTCCTTGGATATGAAGAAAAAGAGTTTGGATTTGATATCCCGCTTTATCACTACCCGAAGGAGTCTCAAAGCAGCTAAAATTTTCCTTTCCCCTCCTCCCCCACAACAAACACTCTGTGAGGTGAATGGGACTGAGAGATTTCAGAGAAGTGTGACTGGCCCAAGGTCACCCAGCAGCTGCATGTGGAGGTGTGGAGACGCGAACCCGGTTCCCCAGATTACAAGTCTACCACTCTTAACCACTATACCACACTGGCTCTGAGTCACATCAGCGTGACGGGACACCGGAGTGATGAATCCCGGGCGACGCTGCGTTGGGGTGGAAAGGCACCGGCCTCGGCGTTATCAACCAACAAGTGGGTCCAATGGTCAAGAGGGCACATGCTGTAGAGGGAAGTGAGGGGCAGTTGGGGCTTGTCAACATGGGAAGGTAGCAGATCTAGAAGAAGGAAAACTCCTAAACCTTCACTGCCTTGCTGGATATCTTCAGGAGCAGAAAAGGCTAAAGAGTAAACCCTACACAAATCTGTAGTCCCTAAGACGGCTGGATGGCGCCTTGTACACCGCCTTCTAGCAACTCCTGCAGCCAAGCTGGTGCCAAATGTCCTGCTCTGTTGTCTTTGGACCACATCAGTGTGGCCGAGAAGGAGGTCTTGTCGTCTGGGAATCCCAGAACACACTGCCCAGGCTTGTGTCTGGAGGAGGTCACTTCAGTGCTGCTAATGCAGCAGTTTGACTCCTCTCCAAGGCGTACCCCATTGTCTCTCGAGACAGACAGATGCCAACAATTTGCAAGCAGTGAATTTGGGGGAGACTTTTCAGCACAAAAAAGATGGGGGACTTCGTGTAAGAGGTTTGGACAGCATTATTTTTCAGATCTTTTAGGTGGGAATCTTCTTGGCAGTTGCTGTCTAGTGGCCACCATTCTCCCCCCCCCCCAAAAAAAGTCTCTGGATGCAGGGAGAGTTGGGGCAAGAAAGAGCTCTCTCCAGCTGTGTTGGACAGCCACTCCCCCAGCTGGTGACACCCCAAAAGATACTTTTTAAAAAAAGAAAAGAAGACTCACAGTTGCAGCCTAGTCAAATGTTAACCTCCCTCAATCCCTTAGAAATGGTCTTCCTTTCCAAATTGCCTCCAGGTTTCCTTCCAATTCCCCCCCCCCCATTCAAACCTTCTCTGTTGCTGCACCCAGATTTTGAACTCCCTAGCATCTAGTCCAGCAACCTGTTCTCACAGTGACCTGAAAGAGAATCACAAATTGGGAGAGCCCTGTGACACTCAGGTCCTCCTTCTCTGGTTCCTATAAGCATCCAGTTGGCCACTGTAAGAATAGGATGCTGGAAAACCCAGTAAGGCCCTATTTATGATCTTGTGCTTCCTTGACTTGAAGAAGAGTAAAAACACAGACTTTCTCTTTTCTTTTGTGGCATTTGAAATGCTGATTTTAGGTCTGGTTCCAGAAAACACTGGAAAGATTCTTGATCATATATGCCGTGCGGGAAAAGAAAAGGGGCCAAAGTGGTCAATAATTGGCATAAGAGATAGGAATTATTAAACACACATATACTTGTTTTTAAAAAGAATTGGTGCAGACAGATATCTTTGCAAGCCACAGAGTGACTTCCAGATTTATAACAGATAATATTATGTAATATATAGCTTTCCAGGCTGCTACAGGAACACTAATCAAATAAACCATATAGGCTCCATTCCTATATTCACTTACTTTGGAGTAAGCCACATTGAACTCAGTATGTCTTACTTCTTAGTAGACGTGTGCAGGATTGTGTTGTAAAACATACTTTTTGCCAATGAACAGTATCTCTGTGTGTGTATTCGAGCAAGAAAAAAAATGTTTTTCTTGGCTAATCGAGACTCTGCAGCTACTTATGTTTAGGGGAAATGATAATTTAATGCATTCATGGGAGTTGTAGCCTGGCCTTCTCCCTCATTCCGAGTTACAGGAAATGTTCTTATGGAATGGGATTCTGAATACCAAGGAGTCAAACTGAAAGGCAGATACTGAAATGTTGTGATCTGATTTATACAACCACAACCATGCAAAAGAGAACTACAACCCAAAAACTTGGTGCATGCAACTGCTTGAACTAGTTATATGCACCAATACAGACTAACCCATTGCCTTTAAATAAAACTCATCAACTTGGAGATTCTTTAGCTGCAATTCCTGCATTCTGTGCATTCTGCTCAGTGAACATAGGAATATAGGAACATGCCTTGTACGGAGTCGGACCATTGGACGATCCAGTTCAGCTTTGCCTACACTGACTGGCAGCAGCTCCCCAGGTTACAGGCAGGGAATCTTTCCCAACCCTGCCTGGATTGAACCCAGGGCTTTCTGCATGCAAATAGGTGCTGTACCACTGAGCCATGGCCCAATGGTGCTTCTTCTCATGTACGGTGGTTATAGGATTGTATCTCAGTCTTGGAAACTGGTCCAATGAAAACTGCCATCACCTAGCCTAATAGCACAACTCCCAGGGACACAGAAAGGCTCGTGAGCGCCAAGACCTGTCCTGGGCCCTCCAAGCTGAGGGACTAGAGAGTGATTGGCCATAGCTGTGAGCCTCCAGTTGGATTTCCCACAATGCTGTGGGTGGCACTGTGCCTGGCACTTCAAGGCATTGTGGGGAATAAATTGGCAGGGCTCAGTCTCCTTTGAAATGCTGTTACTACCACCTGCGCCAGGTAAGCCCAAAGGAGAGAGCATCAACATCAGAGGAGGGCACTGGAAGAAATTGTTTAATAAAATATTAATGTTAGGACTCAGCTACCTTATTATTATTATTTAAGTGTTTTAAATGTGTTATAACACTGTGACACCAGATGGAGCTGTAGAGTTCTGTCTTAAGGCAACATGTTTACAATGTGTTTTCCTGAAACACGTTTGTTTGTTTTTTGCTGGAACTTCCCAACTGGTGCCATTCAAAGCCAACCTAACTTTTACATGAATAAATGAAGAAAATGCAGGCTTCCTAGATAGAAAGAGGCGCAAGCCTGAGGTTAAGCCTGAAGAAAACTGACTTGCAATGTTCACATGCTTAACCCTATTGAAATCAGTGTGGCTTTCCTGAGTTCAGTCTTGGCTGGACCATGTTGTATATTCTTCAAACCCAACCTCTGCAGCAAGCAGTTTCGTCTCATCAGTATTCACATCCATATATAAAGAATGAGAAATTCTCTCTTTTCTTTTTCTTCTTCTGACATCACTCATGTACCCAGGTGCTAAAGTCTCCCCCTCCACCTGTTTTTGCAACTTACTGACATGCTCCTTTCATTCAGGAACATGAGCATGCTACCTACCTGCCACCTGATCCCTTAACACCCTTTGATGTCCTTCTGCCCTGCGCCCGAGGTCGAAGTCGACAGCAGACATGCCTTTGGTATGAATGATTTAAGGCAACAGGTGAAAGTCTTTACATGTGAATACTTACAACGGCCTTTCAAGGTCTCGGTATCAGTTACGATCATATTCCCCAAGTGGTCCCTTGCGTATTCCCAATTGTGTTGCTGTTTATACAACTTGCTGCCCTGCCACATTTCATGGATTTTTAATATTATTTTTAATGAATTGTGCACACAGATCCTCTGATTCTTGCCTGGGGGAGCATCTCTCAAGCAGTCATCCTTCATTAAGGTGAGCTGCCATTCACTGTTGAGACAACAGCAGATCACGGATGTAAGTTTCCTGTTAACTTCTTTGAGTCCCACCTTCTCTCTGCGTCCACCGATTCTAAACTTCTGAGGGAGCCAGCCAAAAATGGCTGTAGTTTTGCTGATGCGGTATGTTTGAGAGTTTGGTGCTCTTTCTGGGTTTTTGCTTTTACAGCTTGGATTTTAACGATGCTTTAAGACCATTTTCGATTGCGTCTGAATTAAATTTTATGCGAGCAGCTCTGAAGGTTCATTTGAGGTCTGATAGGACAGGATATAAATGTAAAACATATAGCTCCCTTGTCCCTTTTATTCTCCTCTCCCTTTGTTTCCACTCTACCTTGACAGGTCTTACTTTTATGAGGTATAAAATAAGACAACCTGCCCCACCTTTGTGGTCTCTAGGTGATTTGAACTTCGGCTTCCATCATCCCTTACAACTGGCCATGCTGTCTGGGGCTGATGGGAATTAGGGCCCAAAACATCAGGAAAACACCAATTTGGGGGAGAATGGCCTGGGGTTTAAAACAAAAAACAACACCTTCTTCTCTTGATGCTGAAAGGACATAAGAGGAGGGGCTAGGTAAGTCTCTCTGGGAAGGATGTAACCAAAAAAAGGTACCACAGGTGAACAGGCCAAGTGAGTCACCCACCTAACTTGGGATGCTCACAATGCTCCTGCACAGATAGGTAGCCGTGTTGGTCTGCCATAGTCAAAACAAAAAAAATTCCTTCCAGTAGCACCTTAAAGACCAACTAAGTCAGTTCTTGGTATGAGCTTTCGTGTGCATGCACACTTCTTCAGATACAGATCTGCTCCTGCAGATACAGTACATGTGGGAAAATATTTCATTTCATTTCACTTTTAATTTGTATACCGCTCAGTGGCAGAGCTTCATGCTACGGCACCAGGGGGCAGAGAGTAGGTGGGGGCGGGGCTGGCACACCACCCATAGGAGCATGGTGTGGTGCCCAGTGGGGAGGGAGCTGCAATGGCACTGCGCCAGGAAGGTGCACTCCCCTCGCATGCCTCTTCCTCCACCAGGGATACCACTTTTCTATATTACTATACACAAGTCAGTTTATAGCAACAAAACACACAACAAAGAACCACACCTTATAAAACATAACTTTAAAACGGACCAACTGATACTGATATCCAATAACCTATTGGAATACATTAGTACACAATAAATTTAACTCTCAAAACATCAGCAAATAATAATTAAACAGAAATTCACTCTTAACAATTACAATAAATAATTTCTGAATTATGCTCAGTAAAAATAACTTCAGGTTGGGGAAGGCTGAGGTAAGGCAGCATCACTAATTGGTCCAGTTTTTGTTGAAGGGGGTATCAACCTTTCAGTTAACTAAGACATGGGCAGAATAGAAAGGTTCTCCAACTATTTGTGATGACAGATGTTATCCAATCACATGAGCCAGAGGTCTCCAACCTTTTTCGGCCTTTAGGAACATTTGGATTTTTGAGTGAGTGGAATGGGCCTCAGCCCCTCTGGCCATTTCTTTCCCCACTTCCCTGGATCAGCTGCCTCCTGGGAGGCAGAGGGAGAGAAAGCACACACACACACACACACACACACACACACTTCCTCAGGGAATGGGGCAAAAGTTGAGTCCAGCATAATTAATCTGTGCCTTGAAAAGTACACAGAGCTGAAAACAGGAAGTGGGAAGAGTGCCACTCTTCCTACTTCCTCCTTCTGCTCTATGTACTTTCATACCCTCCAACATTTCTGCGATGAAAACAGTGACGTCCCATTCCATAATGATAATTTTACTATTTATATCCCACACATCTCACTGGGTTGCCTCAGCCCCACTGAGCAGCTTCCAACGTACATAAAAACATAATAAAACATTAAACATTTTTTTAAAAAAACCTTCCCTATACAGGATTGCCTTCAGATGGCTTGGGGGTTGGATACCCTCCAACATTTCTCCAATGAAAATAGGGACATCCTGTGACATTCTGAGACCAAATCAGAAAACGGGACGGCATCTCTAAATCAAGGACGTCCCTGGAAAACAGGGACACTTGGGAGGGTCTGTACTTTTCAAGGGAGAAAAAGATAACCTCGTGACTAAGAGAGCAATGAATGTGAGGGGAGGCAGCACAGGCAGCAGGGGACAACCTCAGGAGTGCCACATTGACATTCCCAGACATTGGCAATGTCACAACTCTCAGCCAACGCCATGTAAATTAATGAGAGAACAACTAACACTCAACGTTACATATGCGAGTGGCCATGTTCTGTGGGAGAAGCTCAAAGTAATGCATGTTTTCAACAGTTTTCAATTCGCTCAATAAATTTGTCATTTCACAAACCAAGCATGCACTAGGGAGGTGCCAGCAATCATTTCCTAAAACTATCAGACAATATCTATAAGTTTAGCAGGTAGGTGCCTTTATTAGGAACGCCTTTTCTAAACAGCAGTAACACCAGGTATTTGAAGAGCACTCAGCAGCTGATTTCAAAGCACTACATTACCAGGAACTGCTCTTTCCTTTCTCGAGTTTTTCCTTTGGCATAGTATCATAGCAAGCTGCACAACTCAGCCTTTCAGAGAATCCTTTTTGAATTCCATCCTTATGCCCTGTAGCCTCCTCACATTCCTGTAAGGCAGTTTAATATTCATTTAATCATGCTAGAACACCACATGCGGCACTCTGCGATGGCTGTACAGACGCTAATTAAGCCGAGCTGTGCAAACAATCAAGCAATTTAAAATCAAAACAAATCCCCCTGTTTCATCCAAACAATTGATGGGGGCAAAATCAATGAAAACACTCTCGGCGCATGCAGAGTGCAGAAATCATCCCATGATATATTGATGCAATTACTATAATAAATGTCACATTTACAATCGCAAGTGGTCAGAAACCTCAAGCGCTGGAAAATAGTAAGTTGCTGGGTAAGTGGAAGTATGTTTGGTATGTTCACATAACACTTTTTTCTCTTAAAAGTAATAGCATGGCAAATTTTAGTTTGGGACATCAGCTTTTAACTTTGGGAATCATTTGGGAGCCAAGCTTTTAATTACAGTGTTAACCTCTCTCCCAGAAGTGAGAGGTTCGGTCATCTTACCCAGGCTCAAATTCCTTTAGAAGATAGCCAGTGAAAGTTTATTGGCATTTTTAAATATTGCTGTTTATTTAGAAATATACAGGTTGAGTATAGATGAAGACCCAACATTGAAGACTGGCAGCCAGCCCAAAGTTTGGTGCTTTAATATCCAATATCCAAGACGGCAGCCAGTACACAGAGACTCTTGATGAGCCAGCTCATCTCTCTGGCCCCCACCTGCCTGCCTTTCTCAATCCGATAAAAATGCTTTTGGTTGGATCCAGAGTTCCTGGGGCTAGAACCCCACTCAGGAGATGCTCCTACAGGGGGTAGGCCATAGCTCAGTGGTAGAGCATCAATCCCTTGTATCTCCAAGTGGGGCAGGAAGAGACCTCTGCAATTCTAAGGAGGCACTGCCTGTCTGTGCGGATGTATCAATGGTCTTATTCCCATCCTTTTCCATTAGTGAGTGACCCTGTTGGACCAAAAGACCTTCTGTGAATGCAAAGGCACCAGTAGGATTCTATCCAATATGTTTATCTGTGATGTGGTAGCTTGGATATCAGTGACTCGGTATTGTGCAATTTTAAAATTTCAATTCCCGTAGCAGGCACATCCAACAGGCAGATCGCGATCTACCGCCGGTAGATCACAGGACGTCACTGGTAGATCACTGCCCCCCCCCAAAGCTCAACATTTTTGCTCTTCACTCTCCTACCTCTTCTCTAAAAAAAGCTCAACAACTTTGACCTGAACCCCCCAAAAGAGGGTAGATCACTGCCAGTCTTTAACTCTGTGAGTAGATCACAGTCTCTTGGAAGTTGGCCACCCTTGCCGTTAGAGCATGAAACTCTAAATCTCAAGGTCATGGGTTCGAGCCCAGTTTGAGGAAAAGATTCCTGCATTGCAGGGGATTGGACTCGATGATCCCTGTGGTCCCTTCCAACACTACAGTTCAATCATTCTATGTGCCCTTTGCAGACTTTCATTCGCACATTTGACAAATGCATCTGGGGGTGTTATTGCACCTGCATGCTCCCCTCACAACCCATGTGTTCACGGAATGAGCATTGCCCTAATGAACATCTCAAAATAGCTGTGATTGTCATTCAGGGAGTAGCTATCCGTGAGGGGGCAGGATCAGACAAAATGAGATTTCAAGAAGTAATGTCTAGAATAACATTTTATTTTGACTACTCCCACTAAGGTTGGGAGCCCAAAGTTGTAGCTGTGGCTGCCATGGCACCCCAGATAACCCCCTGGTACCGGTTGAGACCCCTTGCACCTTCTTAATATTTTTGAGGAGTGGCGGCTCTATTTTATTTTATTTTACCTTGGTCAGTTTCTGGCTGGATGAAAAGAGAAGGGCAGGTCTCCAACCCAGCCCACCCTTTCCCATCCCATTCCCAGAATGCCTTTGGCCTGCATATAAGCCCAGAGACTGGAGAAGAAAACACCAGGGAGGGACAGTTTGAGGCATGGACTTTTGTCTTGCCCCTTCTTCGGAAAAATAAATAAATAAATGGGGCCATTTTACTGCTACATTTTGGGGAAATTATGGGAGTGACCTGAGAGAAGTGATTTGGTGTGTGCTTATGTTTGTTTGGGGGGTGTTCTGTATGCATTTTTTAGACTGCATGTCTCTCTTTTTGCTTCCCCACCCCACCTCCCAGGTGTCTGTCTTTTCAGGGGGTGACTGCTCTTTGTGGTGTTTTTTATGGTGGGTAGCCTGACGTTTTTGTTTTACAGAGGTATATTGCCTATAGTGTTGTTGTTGCTGCATGTGTTTATGAGCATCCACTTCCACTGCTGGGCATTTTCTGGTGCCCTCCAACATTCGGATTTCTAGATGTGTTCCAAGGGCCCAAAAGGTTGGGGACACCTGCAACACTGAAGGTGGCTTTTGCAGTAATTGCACAGAGAAGGCTCTGTTTGCCATCACTTAAGGAGTGTGTAACGTTTGCGTACTCCAAATCGGGATATACAATTTACTTTACCTTAAATATAGCGTTTTCACAGAAACCCTGCATTCTCTAGAAACTCTATCCATCTAAATTGCTGTATTTAGTGTGGCTAAATAAGTCCAGGCCAAATTTAGTGCCTGTCCACAAACAGTCCCTGCCAGCTGAATCGTAAGGGTCATTTTGGAAGGTAGTAATGACTAGTGGCACTTGTGCCATTTTATCTGGGAAATTAAATAGATTTTAGAAAACACCTGGGAAACATTGAATATGAAGCTTTAGATGTGTCAGGAAAGTTGACTTTGGATTCATGCAGGACTTTTCCTTTCAGCTAGAGCATCCGTAGCAGGAAAACGATCCTGTCAACTTCTGTGAGATCTCTGAGATCTCTTGCTAAAGTGGTACCTCAGGTTAAGAACAGTTTCAGGTTAAGAACGGACCTCCAAAACGAATTACCGTAAGTTCTTAACCCAAGGTACATCTGTATATTTACAAGGAGGTGGAGACATGGGCTTCCTTAATGCTCCAGTGGGATTATATGGCATTAATGGACATTGGTTCCATTTTGCTTGAAACAAAATTGCTGCTGATCCTTTCAGAAAGCAAATGCAATTCACAAGGAAGCCGTAACAAGAAAAGAGCCATCTAGCATTATTGTTGACAGCTAGGCAGGTTGGGGGAGAGTGCTGGGGGTGGGAGGCAGCAGGCGGTAAGGACACACACACCAATAACTCAGCTTAATGGTATTTGCAAAACCTGGGCCAAACAGCAAACATTGCTTTTGACAGCCTCTTGGTTCTGTATTGTTCCAAAGGCTGGTACCTTGGTTACGAAATACCTCCAACTCTCCCCCCCCCCAAAATGATCAAAAAGGCTTACTGTGGCATGTTGGATGAGGAGAAAGAGAAACAATGGGTAACTAATGAGGAGAGGGGTACTTAGTAAGTTCTGTGGAAAGAAAATGGCTCCATGGCAGCTTTATTCATTCAGACAAATGCTTACAGGTCCCCTGCCAAAATGGATTCCCGAGACTACAAGAGAAACAACTAAGGCACATTGGTTTCTGTTATCTCTGTTTGGACATTTGTCTGTCTTCACCAGATCTTTGAAAGCTTGTTTACAAGGAAGACAGGTTGCCCCAAAGCAGAAGGGACGAATCTGTTGACGGATAGGATGCAGTCTGGGGTTTTTGTTTTTTTCCCCTTTTTTTAATTGGAAGCTGATGTTCGCTGGAATGAGCCTGTAAGGTTTGCTGTGGAACAATACGACCTACCACCAGCGGCTTATATTTCAGCAGGGTTAAAGCAAGAGGTCTTTGAAACTTGGAGTGGCGTGGAATTCTTCATTTTAATGCATCTGATTAGATACATTTTTTTAATTCTTATTTTTAAAGGTTCCTTGTCCTAGCAAACTGAATTCTGATAGGCTTTTGGGAGGGGGTTGTTTTTGTTTTATTCCCTTTGCAAAAGAATGCTTTTCAAATGCAATCATACAGAACATGTCTACTGAGACCAATGAATATTAGTCACAGTTAAGACAGCAACCATTGCAAATTCTATAGGAAATGAATGCTATTTTGTCATGGCAGGATTTTATTTTTTTTATGCTAGTCCAGATAAATAAATAAAACCCCAATTTCCTCTGTCTTTATTTAAAACTTCAACCAGATACAAAACGCAGGAAAGAATAAATATAATGCCTACATTTATGCTCAGTATAAAGGTAAAGGGACCCCTGACTGTTAGGTCCAGTTGCAGAAAACTCTGGGGTTTCAGTGCTCATCTTGCTTAACTGGCCAAGGGAGCCGGTGTTTGTCCACCAACAGCTTCTGGGTCATGTGTCCAGCATGACTAAGCTGCTTCTGGTGAACCAGAGCAGCGCACGGAAACACCGTTTACCTTCCCGCCAGAGCGGTACCTATTTATCTACTTGCACTTTGACGTGCTTTCAAACTGCTAGATTGGCAGGAGCAGGGACCGAGCAACAGGAGCTCAGCCCGTCGCGGCGATTCAAACCGCCAACCCTCTGATTGGCAAGTCCCAGGCTCTGTGGGATAGCATGTTTAATAATAATAATAAATGAACCAACAAAATGTACAAACTGCTTGCCGGGGTGCTATGGATACAACGCTTGCTTGGCACTACATGGCCTAGGTAGGCTTTGAAAATATTCATCCAAAGGAAACATAAAGGTGGCTCAGACTAAATGGGTTGGATTCAGACTTATTTATACTTAGAGTAGACCCACTGATTAGTGTACAGTATTTCAACCAGTTTAATCTGGATCCAAACCTATCGACTTAGATGCCATGAACCAATAAATAAGGTAAAAAGGGGACACCTGACCATTAGGTCCAGTCGTGACCGACTCTGGGGTTGCGGCGCTCAACTCACTTTATTGGCCAAGGGAGCCTGCGTACAGCTTCCAGGTCATGTGGCCAGCATGACTAAGCTGCTTCTGGCGAACCAGAGCAGCGCACGGAAACGCTGCTTACCTTCCCACCGGAGCAGTACCTATTTGTCTACTTGCACTTTGACGTGCTTTTGAACTGCTAGGTTGGCAGGAGCAGGGACCAAGCAACGTCGTGGGGATTCGAACCGCCAACCTTCTGATCGGCAAGTCCTAGACTCTGTGGTTTAATCCATAGCACCACTCGCATCCCGAACCAATAAATACATGGTGGTAAATAAACCACTGAGCCTCTTGGGCTTGCCAATCAGAAGATCAGCAGTTCAAATCCCCACGACAGGGTGAGCTCCCATTGTTCGGTCCCTGCTCCTGCCAACGTAGCAGTTCAAAAGCACGTCAAAGTGCAAGTAGATAAATAGGTTCTGCTCCGGGGTGAAGGTAAACAGTGTTTCTGTGCACTGCTCTGGTTTCAGTGTTCCGTTGCGCCAGAAGCGGCTTAGTCATGCTGACCACATGACCCGGAAAAACTGTCTGTGGACAAACGCAGGCTCCCTCGGCCTGTAAAGTGAGATGAGCGCTGCAACCCCAGAGTCGTAAGTGACTGGACTTAACTGTCAGGGTGAGCTCCCATTGTTCGGTCCCTGCTCCTGCCAACGTAGCAGTTCAAAAGCACGTCAAAGTGCAAGTAGATAAATAGGTTCTGCTCCGGGGTGAAGGTAAACAGTGTTTCTGTGCACTGCTCTGGTTTCAGTGTTCCGTTGCGCCAGAAGCAGCTTAGTCATGCTGACCACATGACCCGGAAAAACTGTCTGTGGACAAACGCAGGCTCCCTCGGCCTGTAAAGTGAGATGAGCGCTGCAACCCCAGAGTTGTAAGTGACTGGACTTAACTGTCAGAGGTCCTTTACCTTTTTTAAAAATAAATTCCATAACTATTTCCTAACTAGCCCAAAACAATATTGGGTTGTATTCCTTTAAGTTTTATTGAGAGTGGACCTGCTGAAATGAATGAACTTAGGCTGCCATGGGCAATAAATTCAACGGGTCTACTCTGAGTATGACAAACATTGGCTGCAACCCCTTATTCATTTCATTTGCAGTTGTGTGATTTGTAAAGCTGTCAACAGATTAAAATAAATAGTTGATTAACTATATGAGCATCAGTCAATGAGCCAATAAATTTTGTATAAATTCACATATGAGTTAAAATTATTATTCTTATTATTTATTGAATTTATATACCTCCCTATACTGGAGGGCCTCAGGGCGGTTCACAGAATAATAGCCCCAAAGCAAGAAACACCATACTTTAGACTTTAAAAAGAAATTAAATATAATCTCAGATCTTTCCACTCTGTTCCATCTCTCTCTGTTGGGACCCACAGCCTGGAACATGACTCTTTCATTCTCCCACAGGTCCCAATGTCCATGTCTTCACTGTCCTTCCTCTACCTCCCACTTTCATTCCACTCTGCTCACCTTCTAGACACACCTACTGCCACTCCCATTCCTCACACGGGGTTCTGACTGAATGTTGTCAGTTCAACAGTGTGTGAACACACAAGGTCAAACACTCATGTCCTTCTCTTCTCACATGCTTGACATCAAAGAAGGCTTCCCATGATTTGATCCCGGTTTGTAATCCTGGTTTATATGGAGCTGAAGTCAGTTTGTCAAAACGTTTCAAAGTCAGGGCGAAACTGTGCTTTATTAACAAACCAGGAAGTTTATTGGGCACATGAGAAAAGGAGGGAAGGAGATGAAGAGGAGAGGATGTTTGAGTTTATTGCTCATCCCCACTTCCACACCCACTCAGGGTTCCTGTTCACTTGGATCAGGCCACACTAAACGTGTGGCAAGGCAGCATGGCTTGCGGACGCATTCCCATTGCCTTCACACATTCACTGAATGCTTATAAGAGGGTCATCTGTACACATGTTCATCCTTTTAGCTAACAGCTTGCAGGTACGCCTAGCCTAGCTTCTTTGCGGTCCATTGTTCTGTGAGTCCAAATCATTTATGGGTTTTATTTTATTTTTAGTCACAGAAAACGAGGGGAATGATTAACTCTGACTTGCATGATAAAATGGTGATGCGCCCAAATATGACAGGCCTTAAACAATAGTTTTCATAGCTCGCTTTGCGTTCTTAGCTATTTCATAAGCCAAATGTTGACAAATAGGCAACTAAGGCCACGGCGGAGGGCTGCCAACCAAATGGGCCCTGACATAAGTAAGAACAAATGGTGTATTATTTTCCAAACGGCTTATACCAGGACAATAAAAATTGTTGCATATGATTCTCATATTTGCTGTTAGGTTATGCAATTCCCCCCTCCTTTTTTCTGACAATAGAGACGCCCAAAGCTGCTTTACACCGAACCAATCCATTGGTCCATCTGCCTTCTTATTGTCTACATCAAGGATGGAGAAATATTTTTAGCCCTAGGACAAAATTTCTGCATGAATGACTTTCCAGGGCCCACACACCAGTGGTGGGCTGGACCAGATGCAAAAAGGTCAATTGGAAACAAGGTCCTAAACAAGTACTGGGGAGTCTTAGTGGTTGTTCTGCTGTTCACACAGCTGAGAGAAAGGTTAACTTCTCCAGGAATTTCCAATCAGTACTTGGTTTTTAAAAAATATTTTCATGCACCCAACTGGTGTCCTCCAGATGTGGATGGACTTCCAGTTCCCTCCAGCCCCGGCAAACATGCCCAATTGTCAGAAATCTGCTCCAGAAGGTTGAGGGACCCTCCAGATCAGATATGGAGGGGATAATACAAGAGGAGAGGAACATGGACCAATGGAGCCCCGCTTTGTGCAACACTGGATGCAACCTTATAAAAGGCAAGCTTGCTGATAAATTATTTCTGGTTCATCACAAGGGTGCCTCAATATGTTTTGCAGCTCTCACCGCACAGCACTATAATCTTTGGATCAGGCCCCAAGGAGGAAGCTCGACACAGAAGGATCAGTGTACGTTCTCAGATTACTGACTGAATGGGGTCACAGTATGCATGGGTACTTAGCAAAGAAGCCACAGCATTTTCCACTGGCTGTGACTTCCAAACAGAACACAACTCGCACACTGTGCCGCGGACTCTGGAGCAAAACACCCTGTGACCACTTTAAATGCAGAGGTGTCTTTTTGCGTGAGGAAAAGGGAAAGTGTGGGCACAAACTACTCTGGACTTCAAAGAGTCAGCTTTGACTGAAGCAGAGACGGCAAGGCCCGGCGGTTAGGTCCCTGACTGCATATCAACAACAGTACCATAAATCACATTTACTTCCAAACCTAATACCTAGCATTTAGAGTCAAGAGACATTTAGAGAGCTGCCTTCAAGACATTGCATAATTTATTGTTCCCTGATTTATTCTCCATATGACAAGTAAAAAAGTTGAAGTATTGTCGGTAGCTATTTTGATTTCTCTTCAGATCCATTTGACATCTGTTATCCAAGTAATGTTATCTTGGTGGATAACAAGATTTGCTCCAATTTCTTGCATCGTTCCCTCCCCCTTTATTTTTTAGGGAATGACAATTAAATAGAATTAAATTGCAGCGTTCTGCTGTACATTTAAATGTAAACAGGGCAGGACTGCAGTATAAAGATGTATTACTGATGAGGTACACAAAGCTCTGTAACAGAAACTAGTTTTGATCTACTGTTTATAGTAGAGCAGTGAGATGTCTACCAAATGAGGACAACGTCTGAAATGTGTTTGCCATTTACAGCTTGAACTTTCAAACATGCGAAGAGGAGGTAGAGAATTGGCCCCTTTGCTGTTGATGACACAGTCATTCCTAATTTTATAGTGAGAATGCCTTTTCCTTGCTATTGCTCATAAGGTGAGCAAAACTAATTCAGAACATTTTCTAAATTCAAGATGGCACCCTCTACCTCCATTCCACATGCAAAAGCCAACCAGATTCACTGTTGACTCTTACTTCATCACTGCACTGCACTGCACTTCATCACTGCATAGCCCCCAATATTCCTCAGATGAAAACAGGGCCATTCTATTCTATATCAGTATCACTGCTGGGGGTGAGGGCTTAAAAAAATATATTTTAAGATATATATTAAAGTTTTTATGATACGGACAAGTACCCCTGCCGAAGTCCAGCTAGCTCCAGCGCCCACCCTTGACCCCCATAACCTCCTTGCCCCACCACCCTTCAAACTCCAGTCCCCCACAGAGCTGTCTGCACCCTGCCAGCTACACCCTTCGCCACCACCCCTAGGGCTTGCTTATCCAGCCGCCACCTTCTCTTGAAGCCTGACTTGGCTCATTTTCTCCTCCTTGTTCTTATTTGGCACAACCAACTGACTGGGGGCCTGCCAGGCTGGAGAGTCGCAGCCTCCCAATTTGAGAATGGTAACCCTGTTGCCTAATTCCCTCTTCCTTCTCCTCTTCTGCCTGCTACTCCTGCTGCTGCTATGCCCATAGCTGTCAACATTTCCCTTTTCTTGCAAGGAATCCTATTCAGAATAAGGGAATTTCCCTTAAAAAAAGGAAAATGTTGACAGCTATGGCTATGCCACTGGCCGGCCAGCCCACCAGCCTGCCTGCCAGGCAGGCAGACCCAGCACAAGACTCTTTCCTCAGTCAGCAATTATCTCTTCTCCCTGCAGTGTGCAGCCATTTCCAGTTACCATACCTTAACAAAGATGGGAATTCAAGACTCTACATGAGAAGCCATGATGGCTTAAGGGTTTTCGTGATGTTCCCAGCATTTTCGGGGCAGTTGGAGACTATGTCACTGCACTAGTTTAGGGGACACCGGGCAGGCTATATTAGAGCTTTTGGGGGGGCAAAGTTGTTGAGAGAAGTTTTTTGAGTTACAGTGGTACCTCGGGTTAAGAACTTAACCTGAAACTGTTCTTAACCTGAAGCACCACTTTAGCTAATGGGGCCTCCTGCTGCCACCACGCCGCCACCGCATGATTTCTGTTCTCATCCTGAAGCAAAGTTCTTAACCCGAGGTACTATTTCTGGGTTAGCGGAGTCTGTAACCTGAAGTGTCTGTAACCTGAAGCGTCTGTAACCTGAAGTGTCTGTAATCCAAGGTACCACTCTAGAATCATAGAGTTGGAAGAGACCACAAGGGCCATCGAGTCCAACCCCCTGCCAAGCAGGAAACACCATCAGAGCACTCCTGACATATGGTTGTCAAGCCTCTGCTAAAAGACCTCCAAAGAAGGAGACTCCACCACACTCCTTGGCAGCAAATTCCACTGTCGAACAGCTCTTACTGTCAGGAAGTTCTTCCTAATGTTTAGGTTTATTTTAAAGGAAATTCACCAAAACCTGCACTTAGAGCAATTTCTGCCCAGACACTGTTTCCGACAGCAGAATCCCGGCAATGTCCGGGAATATCCAAACATATGGCAACCCTAGGCGATATAGCACTGTCTGCTCTGTCTTACAACTCCTCCCCACTGCAGCCAGCTCTGTCTAATGGTGGGGACAGCCCTTGAGGTAAGACATGGGGGGGAGGCTTCTCTCAAGGTGAGAGGTCCCCCAAAATGTTTACTACATTCCCCTTCTTAACAGGTTGTT
Organism: Podarcis melisellensis; assembly: GCF_964234715.1. Lineage (NCBI taxonomy): Eukaryota > Metazoa > Chordata > Lepidosauria > Squamata > Lacertidae > Podarcis > Podarcis melisellensis. Next base: position 22,477,646 of record NC_138530.1, on the reverse strand, counting down.
TTCTTGCCTGCACTGATGAAGGGATTCCGGAGCCGAGATAGGACAGGGATATCCTTCAGGTGGAAGATGCCTGTAACCTTGTTACAGTAATTCTGATCGGAGGAACTCTTTGGGTAGCCTTATTTTCAATTGATTGTCAAATCTCTTTTAAAAGCCTATCCTGTTCTTGCACTGGCAGTATTCTTACAGATGCATGGCTAGATACAGTTAGCAACAGACTTATTTCAGTACAATAATCAGTGACTAAGAACTTGACTGGTTGTTTGCAGTTTTACAGCCTTCCACAGTTTTTAAATTGGGCCAACTTGGAGATACAATCTTTTCCCCTTTGGCTTTATTTCATTTTCCAAGCATTAAAAACTGCTTTTCTGCACTCCCCAAGGTTTCTCTTTTGCCAAGTCATGCTGCACTATTCAGCTTTTTTAAAACAGTATTTTACTTTTTAAAAATAAGGGTCCCATCAAAAAACACCACTATGGTACCCCAGTTGTGGAGTTTCTTCCCAGTAGAGATACAATTGTCCCCTCATGGTATTGTTATCCAGACAGCAATTGAAGATTTCTATTATTATTATTATTATTATTATTATTATTATTATTATTATTATTATTATTATTATTTCTTCAGGCCTTTGGAGATTACTGAGCTGGCTGCTGGTTTTTCCCTGTTAAACTATTTACTGCTCTTTACTGCTCAGCCGATGGTTTCGTGATTATATGCCATATTTTATTTTAAATTCTGGGGGTCTTGGAGTTGAAGAATGTTTTTAAAATGCAATGTATTAATAAATAAAACTTAAGGCGTACAGGATCCATCTATGACCCTCTCTCCTTGCTCTCAGTGTTCAGAATACTGGAACCAAAAGGATTTGGTCCCTGTACAATGTCTATTTTTATTGGAATTGTTGTGAAAAAGCAGTTAATCATATTTGACATATGGGTGTGTTTTTTCTTCACATCTCAGAAAAATTCTGTTCAGAGACAAATGGGGGGATTGTTGGCTGCCTTTTAGTATCACTCAAAAGAAATCCAAGTGCAAAGGTGTGATTCATAATCAGTGAGAAGGCACCATGAGGTATGGAGGGGAAATACTTTTTTAAAAAGTTTGAGGAGAAAGATTTGACAGAAGAACAAAAGGTCCTTCAGACACTACACAGAAGAGAAGGGTGGAAAGAAAAAGGTCACAGACAGGAGCCAAAGTTAGGCGGACAAGCAGGTTCAGGAAGATACTCAGATGAGGGAAAATAGGCTTCAGTTTCATAATACTGAAAGCCTCGAGGAATAGCAAAGATTAGGGTCTCTCCCTTTTTCTTTTTCTGGTTAAGATTTTATCACCTTTGAAACGCGGTGGGAACCAGAGTAGGTGTTTCCCCAATTGCTCTTCAACTTGAAAATAGCAAGTCAGAACCAGACAAAAGCATGGGTTTCAAATGCCTGACAAGGCCCTCAGAAATTATCCTGTTTTAAAAAAACATAACACAAATGTTCTTGACGATAACCAAGAGTAGATTTTCTAGGGAAATGACCAACTGGTGTTTACAATACCACACTGTGTTCCCATAGCTTCAGCAAAAGCACAATAGATTTTATTTCAAGCATGTTTGACAGGCTAAGGTTTTAGGAAGCCCTGTTTTCCAAACTTAATGATGATGAGATTATTTACAGTGGGGTATAAATAAAAATAAAATATTAAGCTGATTCAATGAATGTGTGTTCTTCTGTCTTTCACAACTACAGCTCTGTATTTGCAGTGGGAGAAGGTAGGGAAAATATTTACATATGTTTTCCCTTAGAGGTCCTCCGAACTAGGTCTACTGTTTTTAAAAAAACTTCAGCATCGTGATTGGCAGAGCGCTTGCTTGATGGAAAAAACAATAAGGCCTTTTCAGTTGTTATATGAATTAATAGATGGAAGGGAATGAGATTGTGTACTTTCAGTGTAATCTAAATTGTCACTGGGTATACAACTGCATGAAGAATCCTCTTCACACAAATTGGAACCCTGAAAATTCAGGAATTGTTGAAGGGATACATGATCCTGCCTCCCACTGCATTCAGTTCAGATAATTTACAAACAGAGCTCTTCCCCACCTCGAGAACACTGAGGTGTCAGGATGAAATTGTGCATGTTCGGGGCGCAGATGTGTGCTGCAAATTCAGTCATGGTGCACCACTCCTGAACCGTCTTCCCATGGAACCACCAATGTGTTTTCAAGCCTTAGGAGTGAAGTTATTTCCCCCTGCCTTGAGTATGTCAAGATGCCCTTAGAACAGGCATAGGCAAACTCGGCCCTCCAGATGTTTTGGGACTACAACTCCCATCATCCCTGGCCACTGGTCCCTGTTAGCTAGGGGTGATGGGAGTTGTAGTCTCAAAACATCTGGAGAGCCGAGTTTGCCTATGCCTGCCTTATAAACTCCAGAAACTCTTGGCACTGCCGACAAGGAGGGAGAGAGAAAGAGAGCAACAGCTTGCATATAATATTTTTAATGTATAGATGCTATTTTTGGAAACAAATGTCATTACAAATCTCTCTCCAAAATGGGGAACCAGAGATTAGTGTGCCTACTCAGTCTGCTGCTCAGTTGCTAACTTTGGATGGGGAACTTCAGGGCCTGAGATGTCACTTTTTATAATATAATAATATATTTTTATGGTTCTTTCTCTTTAAACCATACTTGGGCCAGTCTGTTTCAGACAGAGGACTGTCCTCCAAGACTGCCCTTCATACAAAGTATTTGTTCAAGTACAGTAGAAGACTGTTTTCTGTAAAGTAAGGCATGTGACCAACCATGTTTCCATTCTTTATGGATAAAATTTTGCTCTGCATCCCTTGTAAGAGCAAATATGTAGAAGACCAGAAAGAGTGGCCACTTGCACAGATAGAGCCTCGTTTAATTAAGCCCGTGCAAGTGACCACTGAATCACCTCGCTGGGATTTTTGAGCATGGGAGAACATCATGCAGTTGATGGAGCAGCAGCGATAATAGAACTCCGAGCAACAATGTGATCCATTTGCCTAAGCCCTGGGAGAGAGGAAGGAAGCCAATTTATTATAGCCACTTGCTTTATACTGTGTCAGTTCATGTGAATGTTTCATTTGCTTTTTCACATGAACTGCCACAGCATGGGTTAAATAGAGAGCTCCGTAGCCATGGTGTTAAGGATTCTCATTAGCATCATTTTGGGAGTCATTAGGGCAAAACAAATCCCTGTGAATAAAGTGCAGTTACACCAAAGATCCTTTTGGTCTATTGTCTGCACCGAGCTCTCTTGTTCCTGTCGCTTCTGCTTGGAGTATTTTAAGTTAAGCTTTTTTTAAAGCTGCAAGTGAAATTTACCATAGCACTCTCCAAACTCAGCAGGAGAACACTGTGCATACATAGATGTGTTGCTAGTCAATGGGCTTCATCCAGGTACTCTCAAGCACAGCTGGATGTGGACTTTATATCCCTATTCAGCATTCTTGGGTGCATGCAGGGTCTCATCCAGAAGGAGAAGCAGCTTGTCCCTGTGTGCAGACGGGCCTTGCTGGATAAGTGAGATGGTGATGATGATAATGATGATGATGATGATATAATACCACCCTTCATCTGCAGATCTCACAGCATAAAATTATGAAAACAAGAACTCAAAGCCTCTGTTGTTCCTTATTCTCTTATAGTCACATTTTAGATAAGATTGGAACTAGGGTTAGTCAAATTCATGGAGTTAAGTTAAAATGCAGTTCTACAGCTCAGTACCCGAGACTAAACATCAATGAGAAATTCTGAGCAGACTTGCATAGGACAGCACTGTTAGTCATCTAACTTTATGGCTAAAAAGTCGCATTGAAATAAACTGCAATGAAACATACAGTATGGATAGCTCAGTTGGTGAGAGCATGGTGCTGAAAAAACGAGGTTGCAGGTTCAGTCCCCGTATGATATTCCTGCATATTTCTGCATTGCAGGGCATTGGACAAGATGATCCTCAGGTCCCTTCAAACTCTACGATTCTAGGGAATGTATAGCCCTCCAAATGTTCTTAGACTCAAAATCCTATCACCCCTTCGCTATCATAACCAATGGTTAGGGATGATGGGAGATGGAGTTCATCAGCATATACTAGGCCAACCAACAATACTGTAATGGCAATACTAAATAGTAAAAAAGGACCCCTGACAGTTAAGTCCAGTCCCGAATGACTCTGGGGTTACGGCACTTCTCTTGCTTTACTGGCCAAGGGAGCCGACGTTTGTCTGCAGACAGTTTTTCTGGGTCATGTGGCCAGCAGGTCTAAGCCGCTTCTGGTGAAACCAGAGCAGCGCACAGAAACACCGTGTCTTCTTCTTTGGGGATCACTCGTAGCCGAGTAAGATTGTCTTCCATAAGCACAGTTTTAACAATGAGTCCCTATTTATCTACTTGCACTTTGACGTGCTTTCGAACTGCTAGGTTAGCAGGAGCTGGGACCCAGCAACGGGAGCTTACCCCGTCATGGGGATTCGAACTGCCGTCCTTCCGATCGGCAAGCCCTAGGCTCAATGGTTTAGACCAAAGCGCCAACCACGTCCCATTTTTTTTAAAATAGTAAGCCATGGCTTATTTTTCAAAACACCCTAAAATCTACACTAGATTTTAGCAGCTAGCAAATATAAATGTAAGGGCAACAGGTAGAAGCCTCTCTTGAAGACATATTTTAAGTATTTTAGTCCCAAGCTGATGTCAAGTTTGGCTGTGCTGACTCTGGCTGGGAAGAAGAAATATGAAGAGAAGCAGATTTTGGCGATCAATAGCGTCATGCTGGACATCTCCCCCACCTCCACAGAGCACCCTCTTGCTCATGCAGGACCACATGCAAATGAGCCATCCCATGTGCAGAGGCCGGTTTGTTCCCATGAACTAATCCTCACTGCTGCACAGGGACACAGTGGCATTTTTCGCAGAATAACAGCCTACAATTACATAAACAGCCGCTGGAATTTATGCACTGCTGCTTCTTTGATGTGCAAAAGGCATTCTGCTGCCAAGCGACACCCAAAGCCATGCAAGTCTGACCAAAACGGATTCTGAGTTTGCTGCTGGCAACCAAGATACCCATCAAACATGCAATCATTTCTGTAGGATTGTTAGTTAAATCCCAGAGCTAATTGCCACATGTGAGGGGGTGAGAGAATATTGTTTTTTTCCTCTGAGCTGTCTCAGAAACAGGAAAGTTTTGCCCAAGAATATGGTTGAAAAGGAAAAAGAGAAGGCAGGGTGGAGGAGGAATGTTTGAACTTGTACTCTGTATTCGACTCTGTCAGCTTTGTCATCCTGACGGCGTAACACAATATTCCATTTCCACTTGCTCTGGTACTTGCAAGCTTATTTAGTGTAGTTTTAGCGTCTATAGAGGAGGAAAATGAATCAAAGCACACACAGAATTACACAGCAACAGGAAACTCCATATACAACAGGAAACTCCATATACAATCAGGGTTTTCCCCTCCAAAGAATAATGGGAACTGCAGTTTGTTAAATGTGCTGAGAGTTATTGGACCTTGACCGCCGTCACAGGCAGTTCCTCTTCCCAGGGAATTCAGTGAATTGTAGCTCTGTGAGGGAACAGCTCTCAACATCCTTAATAAACTATAGTTCCCAGAGTACTTTGGGGGAAGCCATGACTGTTTAAAGTGGCATGACACTGCTTTGAAGACAGGATTCAACAAACGAGTCCCATCAGCAGAAGCTCTGTGCAGGGACTTCTGCTTCTGCAATGGGCTTTCCATCTTCTTCCTCCTGTCTGTCCCCTACACACCCCTGAAACTGGCTTAGAGGGGCTGGGAGAAGTACTAGAACAGGGCACAGGGGGATGGGACAGATTATCATTCTGCCTGTCAAGCCGAAATGCTTGCCATGATGGAATGATTGCCTTAACACAATCTGGAATCCTTCCTTTTATGTATAGTGCAGATGGAGCTCAAGTCCCATGCCACCTAATGACTAAACCATATACTAGTCATACAAAACCCAACACAAAAAGTGCCCAGGATAGAATGTCCTTCAAAGCAGATGCCAATAATTATTATTTTTATTAGTAGTCATAGTAGTAGTAGCAGCAGAAATTTTCCTTTCTCAAAAAGAGCCCATCAGTCACTGAGGTCCAGCTCCGAGGGTCTTCTGGCAGTTCCCTCTCTGCGAGAGGTGAGGTTGCAGGGAACCAGGCAGATGGCCTTCTCAGTAGTGGTGCCCACCCTGTGGAACACCCTTCCATCAGATGTCAAGGAAATAAAAAACTATCTGACTTTTAGAAGACATCTGAAGACAGCCCTGTTTAGGGAAGCTTTTGATTTTTGATGTTTTGTTGTTGTTAATTCTGTTGGGAGCCACCCAGAGTGGCTGGGGAAACCCAACCAGATGGGCAGGGTATTTATTGTTGTTGTTGTTAGGTTATGTGAAAAAAATACCCTTACATACTAGCGGGGAAATGGTAACAGATCAATGAAAATACATTCCTGGTGAGGAATATGAGGTTGAGACAGAAAAACCTGCCTATGTCCCCTTTCTGAATCCTAAGAGAGAGTATTCAGCTTAGCACAGGCCTTCACATTTTTCATCACCAGTAAACTTTAATTGCAACAACAATATGGCTGCATTATCACCTCAAGATGTTGGAACAGTATGGGAAGCCGGCCTGACCAGGCCAAACAGCAGGGAGATGCGACCTGTTTCATTCAGGGTTGATACTACCATTAGACAAACTGAAGCAGCTCCCTCAGGCAGCTGATTTTTGGGAGTCAGGAAATGGCAACAAAGTGTTAGTTATTTCGTTTGAAAATACAATAATAATTCTGTCAGGGAGAAGGGCTTGTGGAATTTTGTGCCTCAGGTGCCAAAATAATCTGTTTGGCTTTGGTCTCTGTGTGTCTTGGTTGGAGTATTTGCTGCTCCATCTCAGCCAGCAAAATGTCTTGGACTAGTCCTGGTCAGGTTGCAATAAGGGACAGGAACAGGGGTGCGAATTTGAATAACATATGGGGGGCAGGTAAGCCCTGACCTGCATAATCAATCGCATGATGCAACACACACTATTTGAATGGCAATGCCCATCAACTTTTGGGAGGGGGGACCCAGCTCCTTCTAATATTTTATTGGAGGAACCAAAGAGATCTCAGCCCCTTGAAGGTGGCTTCCATGGGCAGAAGGATAGGTGTCTGAATGGTACAGCAAAAGTTCTTAAAGTAGGGACTCCAGCTGGGGAATAGCTCAGAGAGGTACTAAGGATGTGGATTCCGCTTTAGGCAGCAAAATGTTTTCAGGCAGCACTGACAGAAAAGCTTCGTTCACTGTGGCTTAGCACAGAGAAGCATGCATGCTGGTCCAGGGGGAGAAAACTGTGGCAACTTTGCTCCTTCTGCTGCTGCACTGCTGGGAGTGAACATGGCTCAGTTTTTTATTGTTATTAATGGTTTTTAACACAAATTTATTACAGGGAAGAAAACAAGAAAGAAGATGAAACCCATCAGCTCACATCAAAAATATGATTAGCATCAATTGGTATTGGCATCTGCCTGTCTTGGGAGACAATGGAGGAGTGCAACTTTGGGGGTGAAGTCAAACAAACAGAGCCTGTTGAGGTAGGAGAGACCAATAAGGAGAGACATGTTTTGTTGCCGCTGGGGCAGATGGAGACATCTGGTTCAGCTGTTGCAGATGCACATGGTGTTTCTTCTCTCTACACTCTTCCCAGTGATCATTCCTCCTCAAGTCACTGCTGTGGATACACAACCTGGCCGTCTGGACACTATGGTTGACTGCAGTGGATTCCCACACGACAGGTTAATGTTGCCAGCCTCCATGTCACATTTTGCGGGCATCTTTGTAATGCATTAATGCCAAAATCCCACATTACCTGAGCTCTGTGAGTGCGGCTTTCTCACAAAGTGCAGAGTGTTTGAGGACCGGGACATTCACAGGGAAACCAAAATGCTTGTTTACCAAGCTATTGTACTACCAACCATACTTGTGAAACATGGACCACTTATAAACACCATCTCCAGCTGCTCAAAAGATTCCATCAATGATGTCTCCGAAAAATTTTGCACATCACTTGGGAAGACAGGCGAACTAATATCAGTGTACTGGAAGAAGCAAAGATCACCAGTGTTGAAGCAATTATTCTTCAACATCAACTTCGTTAGACTGGTCATGTTGTGTGGATGCCTGATTATTGTCCTCCAAAACAACTACTCTATTCTGAACTTAAAAATGGAAAGCGTAATGCTGGTGGTCAACAAAAGAGGTTTAAAGACTCTCTCAAGGCAAATCTTTAAAAATGTAATATAAACACTGACAACTGGGAAACAGATCTGCTCTTCCTCTTGCCCTCAAGGCAGAGGCTACTTGTGATTCCAGTAAGAGAAGCCTATATACCATGAACCTTGATCTTTACACCCGTTCATCCGTTTTTTCAACCTTTACTGTAATCACTGCCGAATTTCACCACCTGGACTTTAAGCCTGATGAATGAAAGGTCAGGCCATTTTAGGTTTGGGGGTGTGATTATTTTTCCAGCCTTTTTTTCATTCTGCGATGCCGTCAGTCTTTGTGAAACATTTCAAACATAAGGAAACTGAAACTGCTGTCGTTTTCATCCATTGGTCTAAGATTTTAGCTGTTTTTGCTCCTTTTTCTTTTCTCCAGAAATACAAGAAAGAAAGAAAGAAAGAAAGAAAGAAAGAAAGAAAGAAAGAAAGAAAGAAAGAAAGAAAGAAAGAAAGAAAGAAAGAAAGAAAGAAAGAAAGAAATGTAAACTCTGTTGACTACCACTCGATGAGTTTTAGTGTTTTGTGCATTTAATCTTTACAAGTCCATCATTTAACTGCAATGCTCGATTCTTTCTGATGGCTCATATAATTGGCTTCAACAGCTAATGGATTTGTTTATATGAGCAGCTGACTTTTAAGATTAGCATGCCACACTGCTGTCTCGCGTAGTGATATATTACTCATGCAAGCAGAGCGAAAGGGAAGGGAAGGGCTTTCAGATTTTTAAAAACTTCTGCCTAGTTCACACCATCAGGAGTAAAAAGCCCCCAGAAAGAATTCAGGGTAGATTAGTGAAAACCACAGGGTCTGTGCAGCAAGATTAAGATTTTACTGCTGGGATTTTATGTTCTAAATTATCCACCATGTTTCCAAAGTAAAACATATGCATAAGCAATTCTCCATTATTCCAACTTTTCATTTCTGCATTTTGTACACAGTTTGACACAGCGTTCTGTTCCTTCTTTCATACTTTCTCCCATGCACGCATGCCCACATTGATAAAATACTACAATAAACGCAACCTTGATGCAACCGTGTGTGTATTGATAAAACCAGTGCCATTTTTCTAGATAAAGAGGTGCCGGAACTCAGTATGAACGCCTCCCTTGATCTCTTATAATGGCAATGGCACCCACCTGAGAGGTGCTGGAACTAAGTTCCAGTGTGATCCAGCTGAAAAAAATATCCCTGAATAAAACATCACATAAAGGCAATGCAGATGTGATTGTACACATGGCTGTATCAACTCTTTAATGTGTGTGGCATTTACCAAGGTACAAAAGTGTGTGAGAGCACACCAGTAAAACACTGCACAAACTGTTGATGAAATTATACTTATAATCAGATGACAGTTGTCTTTTGTTGCATTTTATCCTGGGTGTGTATATACATTTTTAAAAAATAATATTTTGCACAGACGCATGCATCAGTAACATAGTGGGGGAAACAAACTGGAAGTATAGTTCCATGATTCTGTGAAGTTGCGGCAATGTGAACATGCTGCTGATGGTTTGTGTGAAAACCAATATCCCAGCGACTTTGGAGTAAAAAAAAAAAGGCACTAGAATCACTACACACATATCCCTGCTCTTTGATGTGGTATAGCTAAGGAGCAGTTTTACAGCATGAGGAGTGGTTAGCCTAAAGACCCTCTGGTGTGCCCCACCAAGCTATACTTCATTTCTAAACTAGGAGGTGAGAATAAGACAAGGCAGATTGTACCACCTGAAAGCCTGTTGTACAGATCTGAGAATTATGGCTGCAGTAGAAAACACAGCTCAAGCTATTCAGCCAGAATGACAAAGCAATAAAATTCACTTTTAAAATGGATAACCTTCATATATTGCATAACCTTAGTACAGTATATGCATTTTTGCACAAAATGGCGGGCTGCATTGCAAAATTTGCAGAAGTGTGCATTTCAATATATATATACACACACATATATATTTCCAGGTTTATTCATTTCTATAATTTTACAGTCATTTTAACATTTAAAAACTTGACTTCTTTCCCCCTCTTTCTGTTGTTTTTTTATCTGTTGTTTTAATATCTTCTGCATATCCAAATTAACTTAATTTGCTCATTTATTCATCTACTTTAAATATATATTCTTATCAAACTGCAGGTTATGACAGTAATCCTGCCAATGTTCTTCCCTGTTTACAATTTATCTGTAAATATTCAGTAAACCATTTCCATTCTTTTATAAAAAGTTTGTTATCTTGATTTCTGATTCTTATTTATTTGATTCCATTTATGAATTGCTTCTGATAAAACATCTCAAAGTGGTCTAGGCACTAATAATAATAATAATAATAATAATAATAATAATAATAATAGACAATTCCTCATGTAAAAACGATGAAAGACAATTCCAGATAGACAGACAAGTCCATGCAAACAAAAGTAATTCCATATATGAAAGACAATTTCATATGTAAAAGCAGGTGCTTGTCATAGTTTACTTGTCAGTTGCTGATTGATGAGGCTGGGAAGGAATTTAGCTTGCATTCTTGATTTTACCCACATTCCTCACAAAGCTAGATTTGCTTTGGGTTTTTGTTTTGTTTTTTGCCTAATTTTATAGCAAACCCAGACTGCTCACTCGCTTTACATTTTAAAGTGCACACACACCCTTAAAGTTTGTTAAGTGTGCTGGGTATTGCAGCTCTTTGGGTATTGGGTACTCTTTGGGTATTGCAGGTCTAGAAACAACAGTTTCTAGAATTCTTTGGGAGTGCTTTAAATGTGTGGTGTGTACGGAGACACAGTTATGTTTCTTTTCCTTGGATGGGTCTTGTTCTCAACCCACAGGTCACAACTGGCTATTGATTAGGTGCTGGGGCTGTGGAAAAGTAGAAAAATGCATTCCTTCAGGGGAGGTCTTTGAAGGCAAGGGCTCTGGGCCCACCCTCTCTTCTTCATGGCAGTGGGCAGCATGGGTAGCACATACCCAAGGCGGGGAACCTTTTTCGGGCCGGAGAGATGCATCCTCTCCTGAGACCATGCGCCACCAGCTTGTGAGGCCGGAGGCAAAGGTGGGCTGAGCAACAGGTGTAAATGTTACCTTTGTACAGCAGGCTAGTTTCCCTTTTCCAGTCTCCATCCAGACAAGCAAGAGGCATCATCAAGAATTCCAAATTCTAGGCCAAAACACTCAAGGAGAATGCAAAGCAAGACAGATGGAGGTGTGGCCAGGGGAGGGGGTGTGGTTGGGAGAGGCCTAGGGGACACATTTGGCTCCTGAGTCTGACATACACTACTCTTGGAATCTGCTGGGTCCCCTAAGCTAGTTTCCTTCCTCCAGTTGATGGAATGTGAACACCACTGTTAGCAGTCAGGGTGATAGAAACATTGGGAGCACCACTCTATTCCGCCTTGGTCAGACCACACCTGGAATACTGTGTCCAATTCTGGGCACCACAATTTAAGAAGGATATGGACAAGCTGGGATGTGTGCAGAGGAGGGCAACCAAGATGATCAAGGGTCTGGAAACCAAGCCTTATGAGGAACACTTGTGTTTAGCCTGGAAAATAGGAGACCGAGAAGATATGTGATAGCCATATTCAAATATCTCAAGGGCTATCATGTGGAAGATGGAGCTAGCTTGTTTTCTCCTGCTCTGGAGGGTAGGACCCAAACCAATTGCTCCAAGTTACAAGAAATGGGATTCTGACAAAACATCAGGAAGAAATTTCTGAAAATATGAGTAGTTCAACAGTGGATCTGTCTCCCTCTGGAGGTGGTGGACTCAACTTCCTTGGAGGTCTTTAAGCAGAGGTTGGATGGTCATCTGTCATGGATTATTAATAGAGAATCCAGGAGGTTGGACTAGATGACCCTTGGAGTCCCTTCTAACTCTACAATTCTATGATTCCTAACCTTGCAAATAAAATGTACGTTTGAAACATTCAAGTGTCAGTTCTTGTATACGGTCTCTCTCTGTCCCCTTAACCTCAATTCAACCACAAAGAATCTAGTCCCTCCTTCTTTGTATTTTGAGGGGGAAACTCACAGCCACCCTTCACAAGCGACAGGGCAATTTCATGATTAGAGAAATACGAAAGGCCTAAATTAATATGCTGTTCTCTATAATTAGATCGGCATTTGGACTATATCCTTTTGGCTCGTGTTTCAGCACTGGAGTATAGCAATCCTGCATGTTTGACAATGAACCTTCCACAATGATCCTTAACTACGTTTGATCATAAAGGAAATGTGTAATCTGCCCTAAATATAATTGCAGTTCTCAGTTTGTCAACCCGTTTGACACTCTGGTTCTGAAACTGCTTTCTTTTTAGCGATGCTTTTCAAGAAAGAAATTGCAACAAGGAACGGGAGTGGGAATCTGAATACCTTCTTGTTGGACAGGAATTCAGATGAAAATATTTCTCCCCTACGGTGTGGTGAACTTTGAAGTCACCAGATGGGGGATCCCAGTATACATGAAAGTGACTCAGCAGGAGCGATGTTTTCAGCAAGTTAGACTTGGGGAGCTTTGATTGTAAATGGATGTGAAGATCAGCAGAAGCAAGCCCAGGGAGGCTAAGAGAGAGAGATGCAGTCAGTGGAGAGAGAGGAGACTCTAGCAATGGCTTCTTAAATTGGCTAAACAATAGATATGTTAGCACAGTTCCACTGAGCAAGGCTCAGAAAGCAACTTTCAGGGGTCTGTAAAACCCTGCCTAAAAGAAAGAAAGAAAAGAAGCGATAACCAAATCTGAGCCATGGAAGAATTCACAGCTTCACCCCATTCATCTCAACCACCTGACACTGCTCTGAAAAATCATCCCCACCTGTCTGCACCTTGCAAAAAAAAAAACCCCATGCATTCCCGTTCCCTTAACCAGTGGCATGAGCAACAGCAGAGAGAGAAAGAGGCAGTTCCCCCTCCTCTTCTTTCCCATCTGACACACTGAAGCACAACATGCTGGGCTGTGGGGAACCCTGAGATTGTAGTTTTAAAGGCTGCTGCCGCAACCCCTAGAAGAACTACATCTCCCAGGGCCTTCCTCCCCCCTGTAACCATAGGAGACAACTCCCAAGGTCCGAGGTTGTAAACCACATTGAGATTTTCTCTACCTTATAAATAACAATAACGACACTAATAATAATTGCATAATAATACAGTGGTACCTCGGGCTACATACGTTTCAGGTTACATACGTTTCAGGTTACAGACTCCGCTAACCCAGAAATAGTGCTTCAGGTTAAGAACTTTGCTTCAGGATGAGAACAGAAATTGTGCTCCGGCGGCGCGGCAGCAGCAGGAGGCCCCATTAGCTAAAGTGGTGCTTCAGGTTAAGAACAGTTTCAGGTTAAGAATGGACCTCCGGAACGAATTAAGTACTTAACCCGAGGTACCACCGTAATAATTAATTGCACAAGTTACCTAATGATGCCATTATGTTATTCCACCCTATTCACTTCAATGCAAACAACAACAACAACAACTCAATGCAAATGGGAATAAATGTATGCATTGTTTGCATACTGCAAGCAAGAAAAACAATGGCAAATACCAACTGTATTTGCTGGATCAATTTTGCTTGTGCACATGGGACGAATAACTGAATGTTGGCAATGAACTCATATATGGTTTTGATCAGAAAAGCAGTGCATTTAATGCAGGGTGTCTTCTTTGTTTTCTACTTTGAAAATCCTGCCGGCTTCATTGCCTCACCAGCATCTCACAGAGCATCTCTCTCTTGCCAACCAGCAAATTGCAGCCCAGAGGCCCTCTCTAAAAATAAAAGTCTTTACATTTCTACCGTGACACATCACAGAGCAATGCCAGAACTGGGTCAAGTTACACAGCACTGTAATGTGCCAGAGGTCTTGTGACATGACGTAAGGGGGCTGCGGAGGAATGGAAGGGCTTTCAATGTAAAGAAAGGCAGCTTGAAAAAGTTTGCCTGGAAGCAAACGATTGTTGTGGCGGATGGGGGCAGGAACTGGGGAGTGAGTCAGTCTTGTGATACTCTGCCTCTTCTCTCTCTTGCGAGTTCCAGACAAAGAAGCCTTCTGATTTTTAATAAAAAGCATCCTGCCCACTTAGTATCTGTGCTTGAGGCCACAAAGCCTCAGGTTTTCAACTTGCAGAGTGGTATTTCAGCACTAGGGGGGTGTGGGTGTGGGTGCGCGCACACACACACGTATGTTGCCCAGTCAGAGTGGAAACCCATTGCCAGCATGTCTGCCAGTCTTACACGTTCTGGAAAATGTAGGGTTGGAAGAAACCTCATTTTTTTGCCATCTCCACTACAAAATTAAGATGTCAGGAGCGTTTCCAGAGAACAAGGAGCAATCAGGTTTTGCGCTGGCGTGTGTGTAATCTTCAAGCTACAATTTTCTGAAGCACCAACGTCCTCCCACAGTGTAAAAAAAAAAAAGCATGAACCACAGCTGCAAGACGATCCGAATATTGCCACAAAAGTCTCCGTTAGGTGGGGTGGAGGCAAAATGAGTGGCCATGTTTAAATCAATTGATCACATGGTTAAACTGAAACGATACCAGGAGGCACAGACCCGGTTCATACATTTAGCCAGTTTGCTGTTGTGAGTTGTCAAGATTCCGGTTCCCCTCACAAAGCTACAACACCCAGAGTGTTTTAACCAGGGCTATTTTTCTAGAAAAAGAATGCCTCCTGTTATTATGGCAATGGCACCCACCTGAGAGGGGGCTGGAACTGAGTTCTGAAAAAAACAACAACCTGGTTTTAACAATTCCTCTTCACAGGGAGCTCTGGGAATTGTAGGTTTCGGAGAGGAATAGGGGGTCTCCTAACATTCAGCACCCTTAACTGTGACAACTCCCAGAATTCTTTGGGGATGCTGTGCCTGTGTAAAGTGGAATCATAGTGCCTTAAATGTATGGTCTGAAAGTGGCCATAGTGAAGTGGCTCTGTTGAGCTATAAAAAAGGATTCTTTTTGCACCATCACCTCCTTCTAAGGCCTGTTTACATCAGAATCATGTACGGAAGTGGTTCCTGGCCCAAACTGGGTCCGGTAAGAAACTGCCATCTTGTATGGTTTACCTTTTTTTAAAAAAAGTTCAGTTTTAAGAACCGCATCAAAAGTAAGTAATAATTAAGCTCATATGTCTTCACAGCTGCAGAAGCCACAAACAGCCCAGTGTGTGTCTTGTTGCCTGTCATTTTATTTTTATTTATTTTTTGTCCTGCAATCTTTCGTCTGATTTGCTGCAGTGGGTTGGGAGGAGAGAAAGTGGATGGCTGTGTCGCTTGTCCCATCCTCTGTATGGTTGTGTGTGTGTGTGTGTGTGTGTTCCCAAGGCTACATGCCTCTGTCCTTCAAACTATCTCCACCAGTAAATCATTGATCTCACCCGTCACTCCGGGCCATTGTGAGGGACACAACAGTTGCCCATTTAACCCCAACCATGGCTGATTCCCTCTGCGGGGAAGAAGGCTTAACAAAAGTGGGGGGCAGGGGAGGAGTGGGGCTGTTGGGTTGAATTTCATGTTTGCCTTGTGCCGATTTTCTTCCCCTCTTTCTGTTATTCAAATCAGCATTGCCTCTCATGCAGGGGAGGCTTCTGAGGGCTGCATGTTTGTCAACATTGCTGAGCTGTAACTTGATCCCAGCTGGCTTCTCAAAACCTTGAAAGGGTAAGGAGCACACATACATCCCCACGGGCACCTATCCATTAACCTTTTCACCTAGCCAGCTTCTAGGAGTGCTTTGGTTGGTAGCGAGAAAGCTTGCCCCTCTCCAGGGAGAGGAAGCCAGTTGCTGCCAGAATGAGGATGAGCAAAGAGGTGAACAGGCAGCCATGGGTGGCTGTAGCAACTGGCAGAAATGGGAGCCATTACAGTCACCCGGAGGCTTCTTCCCGATCTGATCCATGCCCATCAAGAAAGTTCACCAGATTCCTGCCCAAGCAGGATACAAGTTTGAATCCAAGCTGCTGCATCAAGTCTTGATGAGAAATAAATCAGATGGATTGTTCAGGATAAACTGTCCACTTGGGCAGAAACTGAATCTCTTGGGTCTCCCCCAAATAGTCAAGGCACTCTGGAAAGTTTCCATGAGGTGGGCAGGTTTCGATCATCTCCGAACCTTTCTGTGCCATACGGGATCAGCGCCAGCTGAGTTTAAGTCACCAACAAAAATTATCACAAACGCTACAGATTCTACAGAACTTTCTGACTGCTCAGAAATCAGCCTCTTCCTTTTCCACCTGGTGGGAGAGACAACAAAAGGTTAAATGTCTCAAAAAACTCCTTGGTTCCTAAGTCAGGTTACGAGGCAAATGTCCATGCCACTTCTGATAGTATTTAGTTATTAATTTATTTATTTATTCCCACACACATCTCAAGGTGATGTACAGAATGCAATAAAAACAGCGGGGGGGGGGTGTAGTTTAAAACATTATAGAAATGAGCAGATTATTTTTAAAAACCCAGTACCAACTAGGCCCTCATGACAGAGACCTATTCATCTAGCTGGGGAGGTCTGTTAGAACAAAAATGTCTTCAGTCGTTTCCAGAAAGTGCAGAGAGTGGGTGCCTGTTGTATCTAAACAGGGATGATATTCCACAGGTCAGGGACAGCTACACTAAAAGCCCTGGTTACTGTGAGTTACTGTGGAGTGGGCTTCTGAGATTTTTGGAAGTCTGTTACATATATATGGAAAAAGACAGGGCTGATATGCAGTTTATCATAAATGGACCGTGGTGTTTCGTTCTACAGGCAATCCTCTGACTTTTTACAAAAATTTAAAAGCCCAGGGGAGTAACTCCCAAAAAATATGACCTCAGTGCTCGCTTCGGCAGCACATATACTAAAATTGGAACGATACAGAGAAGATTAGCATGGCCCCTGCGCAAGGATGACACGCAAATTCGTGAAGCGTTCCATAATTTAAAAAAAATAAAAATAAATAAATGACCTCATTGTGGTTTTCTCCTGCACCGTGACAGGTCCCATTTACCCAGCGCAATGGATTGATTCAATCAGCTCAAACCCAACTCAGCTTCAGGGATCACAGCTCCTGTTATATGAGCTCAAGGATAAAGGAGCTTTCAAATAGGTGTTGTTGGCTAACGAAGAAATCCACCCCTATTCCACCCCACCCCTTACACTGCACACACATACCATTTTTGTGATATTTCCTTTGTAAAGAATCAAGCGGTTTTCCAACAGCCAGTCCTATGCCTGTATACTGAAGAGTAAGCCCTACCTAGTTCAATGGGACTTACTCCCCTGTGAGTGTTTCAGGCTTAACTGAATTATTCGTATCGATTTATCTTTAAGGTTTTCTTGCAAACATATCCCAGCTCAAACTTCAAACCAAATTGCACATTACATGTGAGGTTTGTAGCTGAATCTGCCAAAAGTCATTGTTTTTTTCTAAAAGAAGACTCTGGCTCTGATTGGAACTGTGGCAAGTGAGCTAAGCTTAACCCCTTCCCCTCATATTTTTCCTGATCTAAGGCTGTAGCTTTGTACATTCTTACCTGGGACTTGCTGTAAAGTTATGCCAGCCAGCACCCCAAAAAACCCTGCTGCTATTAACCCCATGAGAGGAAATCCTCCTTTAAGAAATGTCTATGACCTCCATCAAGAGGCCACAGGGCAGCTAGCAGCATAGCAATGTAATAAACATAGCAAGAATTTGCATACATAACATAATATTGATAAAATACCAAAAGGCACATAAATACAATCCAATGTAAGCATCAGCGTCAAATTATTCATGTTGTTGTTGTTGTTGTTTAGTCATGTCCGATTCTTCGTGACCCCATGGACCAGAGCACGCCAGGCACTCCTGTCTTCCACTGCCTCCTGCAGTTTGGTCAAACTCATGCTGGTAGCTTCGAGAACACTGTCCAACCATCTTGTCCTCTGTCTTCCTTTTCTCCTTGTGCCCTCCATCTTTCCCAACATCAGGATCTTTTCCAGGGAGTCTTCTCTTCTCATGCGGTGGCGAAAGTATTGGAGCCTCAGCTTCACAATCTGTTCTTCCAGTGAGCACTCTGGGCTGATTTCCTTAGTCTCATCCAAAATTCTAGGCTGCATCAACAGAAATACAGTGTCCAGGTTGAAGGAAGTAATAGTCCCGCTCTATTCTGCTTCGGTCTGATCACATCTGGAATACTATGTCCAATTCTGGGTGCCACAATTTAAGATGGAAATTGACAAGCTGGAACGTCTGCAGAGGAGGGCGACCAAGATGATCAAGGGTCTAGAAACCAAGCCCTATGAGAAACAGTTGAAGGACCTGGGTATGTTTAGCCTGGATAAGAGAAGACTGAGAGGAGATACCGTAGCCACCTTCAAATATCTCAAGGACTGTTACATGGAAGATGGTGCAAGCTTCTTTTCTCCTACTCCAGAGAGTAGGACCCGAACTGATGGAGTCAAATTACAACAAATGCGATTCTACCTAAAAATTAGGAGGAGCTTTCTGGTTGTGACAGCTGTTTGCCAGTGGAATGGACTAGCTTGGGAAGTTGTAGATTCTCCTTCCTTGGAGGTTTTTAAACAGAGGTTGCATGGCCATGTGTCAGGAATTCCTTAGCTGTGATTCTGTGCTGGGCTCGGGGGTAACCCAAGTAACACGGTCCAGGTCTGGCCCCGAATCCAAGGGTTCTGCGAGGAGTCAGTCCGACAGGGCCAAGGCAGGACACGAGGTGGGAAACCAGGTAAGGTCAGGCATGGGATCACAGGCAGGTTCTGGCAAACAGCAACATTGCTCCCACAACCTGGGGCAGGGTCCAGCAGCCTTTTATATCTGTTGGGGTAACAGCCGGTCCTGATCCCCCGGTGACTCACCTCCCTGTCTCGCCCAAAGGCGAGCACTCCTCCTTCGAGTACTCAGGTCTCTCCTTCTCTCAGACCTTAGCCTCTGCAGCTCGGGAGACGTCGGTGGGTTACTAGACCCAGAGGCCGTCTCAGCCTCTCCTGACCTAACTGGTAGTGGAGCAGCTGTAAATGATGGCCCAGCTGAAGGCAACAAGGTAATCCCCACATCTGGAGCCAGGGCAGCTCAGGTCCCTGACTCGGCCCAGCTAGTGCTTGTTACAGGGGATCCTGTGCAGACTGGGGCCCTTCAGAATCAGGCCCCAGACTAGGTTCAGATGCCACCTGAGGCAAAGGATCCGGTGTGGACTGAGACTCCTCTGGCTCCGAGTCCGAGCCCAGGTCCCAGGCCATCACAGATTCCTGCATTGCAAGCTGTTGGCCTAAATGATCTTTGGGGTCCCTTCCAACTCTGTTGCTCTGTGAAAAGCCTGCCAGAAGAAGTGCATCTTCATTGATATCTATAAAAGATGTGGGGGGGGGGAGGTAGAGTCCCCTCTGGGGCAACAATAACTTGGAAGGAACTTGGATGAGCAGCAGGAGTATTAAGCACCAATTTCCACAGTGCTGTTGCTCCAGTCAACTTTGGAGTCTCCTCCGGCTTCACTTGGCCCACTGCCTTAAGAATGCTCACTGCTACTTTCAAAATTCTCATTTCATAATAGTTTCATCACTTTCAGTGGACTTAATCTGGAGTAATTAGCTGGTAGAATTACAAGCTAACAATAAAGGTAAGCAGTACCGAAATGGTATGCCAAGAAACCCGTATTTCCTTAATTCTTCTGTTTAACTTCATCGTCTCGTAAACCTGCAACGGTTATGGAGATTTCAAAAGGAGCCTAAATCAAAAGAAGCCTACGTGCACATAGAGAGAGATTCCTGAAATTTTCAATAAAACTCTGACTGAAACAAATCTAACATTTGTAATCCACGCCAGATCTAAATGAGGCTTACATTTCCCTGCCAAAAGTTGACATTTGACTCCGAGGTCATTATTCATAGCTTTACAGCAAAATCTGACTACACAAAACAAACAGTGGATATCTGCATTCATTTTTTCCAGCCATGTATTTTCGGTTACAAACTGGAAAAGGACAGACAAATCGGAAGCTGACATATTATGTGAATATTCCTTTTTATTCTTTCATGTTTGGCTAAATCAGAAGAATGGAGTTCACACCTGACCAAGGGAGATATACTTGATTGGATCTGTTAGCTGATATATTATGGATTCCTTTGCTTTGACTCAGCCTAGAGAGTCAAAGTCTGTACTTTGCTGTGTAAAAAAGGAATAGATATGTCAGTTCATATTAGAAGAGTCCACAAGTGTCAAGCAACTTCTTAAGAACCAAGCAGAATATGGGCTGTATTTGGTCTGTCAGTGTCTTTCCTTCAATTGATTCAGCTGTTGCAGTTCACCTATGGCTATGCTAGGGCTACCAGCGGGCATAATTGTAGCAAGAGTTGTCATTCCAGGGACTTAGATGTCTCTTGCAAGAATTGAAGTAGGAGACTTGAGCTGGAACCAGAGTCTGGAGCCAAGTCTGGACTGCAGCAAGCAAAAGATTCTGCTGCAGCAGAAATATGATGTGGTGATCTGCTCACAAAGAACCAGCTTTCACAGCTGATTGGAAGAGCCTGAATGTCTGGGTTCATTTTTAAATTTCATTTTTAAGAATAATTTATTATTGGATGAAGAGAACTTCCAGATAGGTACTTATTGTTAAATCAGTGTTTTGTGTTATATGCTCAGTGCCGGATTTACGTATAAGCTAAACAAGCTATAGCTTAGGGTTCCACTCTGTTGGGGGCCTCCAAAAAATATACTTCTTCTTAATTGTATTTCACTACAGTGGTACCTCGAGTTACATACAATACAGGTTACAGACTCCGCTAACCCAGAAATATTACCTCGGGTTATGAACTTTGCTTCAGGATAAGAACAGAAATCGTGCTCCGGCAGCATGGAGGCAGCAGGAGGCCCCATTAGCTAAAGTGGTGGTTCAGGTTAAGAACAGTTTCAGGTTAAGAACAGAGCTCCAAAACGAATTAAGTTCTTAACCTGAGGTACCACTGTATTAATATACTCAGTTCAACAGGTACTTTGATAAAATACATATTTTGTTATGTGCAAATGGCTTTATATGCCTATTAAGTCCATAAATTACCATATAGCATGTATTTAACACTAAAAACAGCGACAATTTGTTGTTGACAAAGGACAGCTGGACATATAAAGGGCCCCAGTACCTTCAGTAGTTTAGGGCCTCATCAAACCTAAATCTGGCCCTGTAATATGCTCCAAGATTTTTACAATTTCCGCAGGGCATTTACCCCCTTTTTAAGGAAAATCCAGTAAGTTTAAAAAACAACAACAGCGAGAACAAACTTCTTGCCAGTGATCCATTTGTGAAAAATCAAGCTCCTATCTCGAAGCACTCTAGGACCAGGGAAGCCTGTTCACCTGTGAAGCTCACCAAGTGACCTTGCTTCACTCACTGGTTCTTAGCCAACCTACCTCACAGGGTTGTTGTGAGAATAAAAAGTCTGAAGCCAAGTACAGTGGTACCTCTGGTTGCGAATGGGATCTGTCCAGAGACCCGTTCGCAACATGAAAAGAACGCAACCCGCAGTGGCACATCTGTGCATGCACGGGTTGCAATTTGCCACTTCTGCACATGCGCGTGATATCATTTTGCGTGTCTGCGCATGCACGAGCGGCGAAACCTGGAAGTAACCCTTTCTGGTACTTCCGGGTCACCGTGGGATGTAACCTGAAAGAACGTAACATGAAGCAGACGTAACATGAGGTATGACTGTATAGAGTCTTGAGGTCCTCTGAGAAAGTGCAGGATAAGGATGAAGCAAAAAAAAATAAATGTCATGGCCAAATACAAAATGGCTGCACTACTTTCAACTGAAAGATACTGAGAATGCCATTAATTAGGGATGACTGTGATGCCCCATGAATAGACATGACATGGCAAATATTTGCATTGTTTCTTTGATGTGCTTCATACACATGGGCAAAGAACAGAATGTGAGCTAGGAGTTTCACTCGAGTATTTAAAAAGAGAACGTATATATCACTTAATGACAGACTAATGCTCTTTCCAAGGCTAGTGCTTATCATATGATGTGCCTTTTCTTCTCCTGTCAGGGAAATTCATCATATATTAAGAAATCTTTTCTCTACGAATGCTGTTGTATCAAATAGTTATTTGGGAGGGTGGAAAGATCTGCCAGGTCTACTTAATGTCTTTATCCCTCCCTCCGCCCCCCCCCACCCAAAAAATCTTGCCTTACCATTCTTTCTAAGCTCAAAACAGGTTTTGACAGCTGAATAATACCTTCCCATGAAGCTGACTTGAGGAATCCATGTTTTGCATTGTTGAAAAGCTTGGGTTAACCTTGGTCTCACTCAAAGACCTTCTTGTCAGTTCAGTTCTGGGGAGCAAAACAACCTCTCCTAGTGTTTGTGAATTGCTTTACCATTCAAAGGCTGGGCCACTTTTCACAGATCTGAGCATCAATTTAAAAAAGAGAGTGGGGGGAGGGAAGGAGGGAGAGAATATCTGATTTCTCATTCCAGCCTGTATTCAGTTTCTTTCTTATTCTTTGTGAAGTTTCTTGGAGAGTTTCTGGGGCTCAGTCAGAGGGGCTGGCATTTTGCCAGAGTTTCACTCCAGGAGCCTTAAAGCTGGAATCTTTAATATTCGAGTCAAAAGCTCTCAGAGCTAAGGAACAGAAAAGAGATTATTGGCAAGGGGAGGAGAGGAAGAGAGAGAAAGATTGTTTGCTCTCCCTGCCATCTCCATTTTTGGTTATTACTACATGCTCCTCATAAAGTTGCCCTTTGCATATTATGAAAAACTCTGAGAAATAAACCCTTCATCCGGCAACTTTGCCCTTGCTTCCTGCTGCTGCTGTCGTATCTGTGAGCAGAATGAGATGTTTCATACGGATTAAATGCCTTAAAAAAATTACAATGAAATTCGGCGATCCTCACCGTACATTATGTAACCTGTACATTATGAAACCTGGTTTTCTAACACATAGTGGACCTTCTGCCTGATTTCTTCATTTGACATTGGAATAAAACCTTTCTTTTATTAAAGCATCACATTTTTGTTTGTAACATGGCAGTTCGCTTGTCGTGCAACAGATTTCACAAGCATTATTCCCCCCAAACACCAAAAATAAAAAATGTTTGCAAAAGAAATAGTGCTGAAGGATCAGAGATTGAGGTGAGTCACTGATGTCATAGGCTCAAATCCAGCCTTTCCCAACCTGGTGCTCTGCACAAGTTGTTGGACTACAGCTCCCATCAGTCCTTGTTAACCATTGGCCATCCAGGAAGGGGCTGATGGAAGTTGTAGTCTACCATCTCCTGGAAGGCAACAGATTGAGGGAGGCTACTGTAGTCAATGGACACCCACTATGGCCATTTCCGCTCAGTCCAAACTGAGGTCTAAACTGCATGTCATATATGGGTGAACGATGGCTGAATTTCCCAATATACTTTTCTTCCTCTCAAATCAGCCACCGATTTGGATTGCGACCAAATGTGGATGAAGACCTGCCCACATATGACCTGTTCCATCTGGCTGCAAAGCAGAGGTAGAGAAAATGGAAGCAGGACTACTTCACTGTTTCTGCTGAGAAGGCAGTTGCCTTTGGCCATCTCTCGAGTGTCACCTAAATGGCAGCCATTCCCATCAGGCTACCTGGACTGTTTCCATCAGAGATGGCTGCTGTGAGGTAAATGTACCTTTAAGAACTAGTGCCTGAGTTTGTTTGTTTGTTGTTCTCCTCCCTCCTCCTCCCTTTTTCCTTTCGTGTCATGTCTTTTAGAATGTAAGCCTGGGGACAGATAAGTGTCTTCCTCTTTTTTAAAAAAACAGATATGCATGCTGCTCGGGGATAAAGAAGGGGCCAAAAATGTTTGATATAAGAAACAAACAAACGAATGAATGAATGAATGAATGAATGTGAGTGTCTCTGGTTTCCCCCTATGCCTCTTACAGCCCCAAGAGGAGCGATTTGGAATAGAGGGTGCTTCAGCCTATAG
Organism: Podarcis melisellensis; assembly: GCF_964234715.1. Taxonomy (NCBI): domain Eukaryota; kingdom Metazoa; phylum Chordata; class Lepidosauria; order Squamata; family Lacertidae; genus Podarcis; species Podarcis melisellensis. The sequence continues at coordinate 22,453,453 of NC_138530.1, read as the reverse complement.
AAGGCTAGCCTCTCCATATATATATATATATATATATATATATATATATATATATATATATATATTCCCTGCTTTTAGAATAAGAGCATTATTTTGGAAGATTCTATCATGGATCCCAGGAAACATTCTAATTAATCCCTGGATCAATACTGAACAACTGTGTTGTTGTTGTTTAAAAATGCAAATCTGTAGAACATTTTTTTAACGCCTTACCCTAAAACAACAGCAACACTTTCATATTGTGCAACAACTTGAAATGCTACATCTGTGTTCACGCTCAGCTGTTCATAAAAGGACACTTTCGTGAAAGATGCTAACAATAAAAAAAAAGTTTTTCCAAAGCACTCTTTAAAATCATGTGTGCATGTTTAATTGTCAATTTAGTGTGGAGAACAGCCATTTTTAATGTGAACTGTACTTCCTAGAAGTCTGGCTATTTAGTTGCAATGATGAAAGGTAAAGGTAAAGTTAGATGGTCGCAAATTTTGCCTCCTGTTACCTGGCATGATCTTAAATATGTAGTACTTTTTTTCTTAAAAAATGTTTAGGGGTACTCTCATTTTCCTACTCATATTGAAATACTGCCACTCAATGAGGCCAAACTAAGATTCACAAAATGTTTAGGGGTACGCGTCCCCCTGTGTCCCCCCCCCCCGAAAAAAGCACTGTAAATATGGCATGCCTTTTCAGACACTAGATGACATCCCCACCGACACCAAAGTGGGTCATAGCATCTGGGTTCAACTTCCTGAGGATGTAGACTCTGCTGCTCTTGGAATAGGTAGCAGCGAAAGAATGAAGTATTTGTAAGAATGCTTACCAATGTTTGCTGACTCAAGCCTAGGTCTCATTGACTTTGACTGGATTTACCCCCCAGAAAATGTGAATAGAACTGTAGCTTTAATTTACCACCTGAGCAAGAATTGTCTGAGGTAAGATTCGAAAGCACATCAATGTGCAAGTAGATAAATAGGTATCGCTCCGGTGGGAAGGTAAATGGCATTTCCGTGCGCTGTTCTGGTTTGCCAGAAGCGGCTTAGTCATGCTGGCCACATGACCCAGAAGCTGTACGCTGGCTCCCTCGGCCAATAAAGCAAGATGAGCGCCGCAACCCCAGAGTTGGTCATGACTGGGCCTAATGGTCAGGGGTCCTTTTACCTTTACCTAAGATTTTCATGCAGACATAGGAAATGGAATGAATATGATTCAGCCAAAATCAAGCATTTACAAATTCTGTTGAGGTACATCCTGAAAGCAAAGCAAACCTTCGAAGTCTCTCACATTGCAATCAATGGGGTTTAAACATTGGGAACTTGGCCTGGATCGTGTCCATGGAACCTGGTTTTCATTGCCTCCCATGAAAGGCGCGTAATGCCTTTCTAATCCCAATACAGAAGGTATGTCATGCAGGCATTTCCAGTGAAGAATACTGGCGTCTGTCGAGGATATTACTCGCAGGCTCTGCGGGTGATGCAATGATCAGATGGAACCTTTCATCAGATCCCTAATATGCCGTCCTGTCTGCTTTGCCAGAACTCATTCCTGAATATTGTATGCAGCTCTAATCCAAGTCTAAACATCTGAGGGAGATATGCCATTGCCTACATCAAAGGCAGCAGACTTCAGTTTACATTGGAAGAATGACTCCATTTAGCAGCGTCAGGCCAATAAAAATGCGCATGTAATGTGCCGCAGCCTTGGGGCCTGTCTGTTGGGGGAGGTGGGGGGGACCCCTTTTATTGCTCATTATCATTTAACAATAGCAAAAAAAGGAAGTTATCCCAACTTCAGAGGGAAAAGAAAAGCTTGTATAAAAAGCCTTTTGGCCATTTGCAGATCCTGCAGCCGTTTCACGGGGCTCTCTTGGGATAAGTTAAAGAAGGGAATTAGCCTACAGAACCAGAATGAGAAAAACATATTAGCAGGGTCTTTACTCTCTTTTTTTAATGCAGTGCCTGGTGTGTGAAATTGAACCTCTCCTTCAACTTCAAAATCAAAGCTCGTTCTATATGAGAAATGGAAGTCCCAAGCCAAACCACTTGAGGTTTCCATTTGGCTTTTTCGTAAGCAACCATCCCTCTCCATCTCCTTCCCAGTGGGCTATTGGAAATCTCTGGGTGGTTGTAAACCAAGTTTTACTCAAGAGTAGACCGATTAAAATGAACATGACCGATGGTGAAATTCAACGACATGTTAAGTGGGGTGTGTTGAGCAAAATAAGGTCCTTTCGCACAACAGGTCTTTTCCCCCTATTCTCCCCACCCCCATGTGCCCCCCAAACCTATTCCAGTGGTTCCCCCAACCCTCCGGGGCAGATATAGGAGGAGCACGGGGGGGGGGGGGGAGTTCCATTGTACAAGCAGATTTTGTTCAGCTTGGGCAACAACTTAGTTGGATCCAGCCCTACGTCAGACCCATTAATTTTGATAGGACTACTTTGAGTAAAGCTGAGTTGCATGCCACCCACTCTTTAGAAGGAAAGGCAGTGAAGGAAGGTTGCATGGGGGGGAATACTCTTCCTCCCTCGCTGGCCTATGTTTTGGCAAAGCAATTCAGCAATGCCAGAAGAGAATGGAACCTTTCTAATACAATCTTCTAGACTATAGGCTACTTAGATGGTGCTGTGGGTCAAACCACAGAGCCTAGACTTGCCAATCAGAAGGTCAGTGGTTCGAATCCCCACAACAGGGTGAGCTCCCATTGTTCGGTCCCTGCTCCTGCCAACCTAGCAGTTCAAAAGCACGTCAAAGTGCAAGTAGATAAATAGGTACTGCTCTAGCGGGAAGGTAAACAGTATTTTCGTGCACTGCCCTGGTTCGCCAGAAGTGGCTTAGTCATGCTGGCCACATGACCCGGAAGCTGTACACTGGCTCCCTCGGCTAATAAAGTGAGATGAGTGCCGCAACCCCAGAGTCGGCCACGACTGGACCTAATGGTCAGGGGTCCCTTTATGTTTACATAGTGTTTAAATGCATGGGGTGAATGTGGCTTGAGTCCCTTTGCCACCATAAGCTCTCACAGAATCCACTTTCATTGTCCAGCTGTCAATTCCCACTCCACAGGTATATAAGTTAAGAGTGCATGAGGAGCTCATACAATTAGGAAAACAAGTCAAACAACTGCGAAGAACAGAGTTAAAGCTTAGCAGTTCTTTGCTTTTGATCTTGCTGCAGAGCGGAAAAGCAGACTTCCTTTTTAGAACTTTTCCGTCTCAGTATCCAAATTCAGTAAATTTAGGTTCCAATTATTCCTTAAATCTTTTGTCCTACTCACGGATAGTAGTTTCTTTTAATCCAAATTACGGGAAGAAGTCAGCGCTCTCCATCAATGGCGATGCGGCTTCACTCCGCAGGCTGGGTGCAAGCGACTCTCAGCTCCACGCCACTCACCCGCTGCCGTTCCGAAGCCTTTAAAAAGGCTTTTTCACAGCATCGGGGGCGCAAAAGGTGCCCACCGAGTCTCCGGTTCACAGGCTTCGTGCCTGTGATTTCTTAGGGTCCCCGCTTCGCCGTAGCTGCGGGACCCGAACCCGCGGAGCAGACTTCCCTCAAGAGCTCCGAGGGAAATCCGCCATTGAGCGATGGCGCTAACCGGAAACTTTAACTTTGAAGTTTCCTCTTGGATTAAGTAACTCATTGCTCAAAAGTCTGAGGTGTCCCCCCCTTGCAGGCAGGAGTGGGGGGGAGAAACTGTGTTTAAATTGCTTTTTGCATCGCCTGCCTTTATAGAAAGGATTACGTTTCTACCGCTGTTTCCCGACCCTGGGACGGACTGCCAATGCGTTAAAGACACAAAGTTACTTTTATTCTGATAAGTTACACTTTCCCTGGAAATCTCTGGACTTTGTTTCGATCTGGTGGAGACTAACATTGTGGCCTTTTATGAAACTTTGAGTGCTTTGGGAATAGTTTCGTCTATGGGAATATTTTATATACAAAAGAACGCCTCCATTTTAAATTGTAAAAAGAATATCAGCCAGTTCGCCCTCTGGAGGAGACTTTGTTAATTTCAGCAATAAAGTGACTTCAGCCTGCTGCTGGGAAGAGGGAGATATGACTGTGGGAATGACCTTGACTGTAAGATAGTGGGATGGCAAATGATCAAGACAAAGGAGAGCCACAGGAAAAAACTTTGAGATCTGGCAGACAATACAGAATTGACTCCTTTATGAGAAGAAGGGCTTCTACATCTGGAGCCTCTGGAGCAGCTGCTATCCCACAAGAAAAGACAAAAGTCATGACTGAGGAGGCATTTTCGAAAGTGCTTGGAAAAATTAATGACTCTTTGGACCAACTAAAAAAGCAAGGTGCAGAATTAAAAAAGCAAGGGGCTGAAACCAGCAAACAAGTCACGGAAACAAACAAAACTGTAGCAGAAATATCAGGAAAAATAGATGTAAATACTAAAAGTATAATAGAACTTGGAAATAAAGTCAACTGTAATACAGAATATATTGGGAAATTATTAGAGGAATCATCCACCATTCGTAAGATAGCAGAGGAGGCTAAAGAAATTGCAACTGCAACCGAGGAAAGGTTCCCACCGGTCTTCAAGAAGCTGGAGGACCATGATCTGGCACTCTCGATGATTGAGATGCAGCGGAAGGAGAGGAATTTAAGGATTAGGGCAATACCCGAGAGTGAAGGAGACAACCTGGTGGAATACCTAACAAGAAAGTTTTCGGAATTCTGGCAAAAGGATCTGGAGAAGGAAGAATTTAAGATAGAGAGTGCATTCAGACTTGGTACACGGCAGAGAAGGAACAAGGCAAGAGATTGTTTGGTAACGTTAAGATCTAAAGAAGAGAGGGACAAAATTTTGGACTTGCACTATCAAAGAACCCTACAAATTGAAGATTCATACATCGAAATTTTTAAAGACGTTCCGAGACAGATCCTGGAAGCAAGAAATCAGTATAAAGATTTGGTGGTACTACTTAAAAAGAACAACATACCATTCAGGTGGGAATATCCTCAAGGCCTATCTTTCAAATACAAGGGAAAGAAAAGGAGAATAAAGACGGTGGAAGATAAAGACAAATTTTTACATCAACAAAAAGAGGATCTCTGCAAGGGGGCGGAACCAAGACAAGACCATTCAGGAGGAGGAACGTTTGACAAAGACAACTTACCACAAAGATTAAAACCACCGACAGCAGAAGAAGAACTTCTCGGAGCGGTAGGAGGAGAAGACAAATAGACCCGTCATGGCTCTGCAACTTCTAAGCTGGAATTGTAACGGTTTGAACATTCCCCGGAAAAGAAAAAGTGTTTTTCATATATTAAAAAAAGAGCAATTGGACTTGATTTGTTTACAAGAGACCCATGTAGCGAGGTCTCATAGGAAACTACTTATTAATAAAAGATTGGGACAAGAATTTATCTCATCAGATAAAGTTAAAAAAAGAGGAGTGGTGATATATGCAAAGGAAAAATTGCAACCGAAATTAGTTTTTAAAGACGAACAAGGAAGATATTTGGCAATTGAAATTCAAGCTCAAGGAGAGAAATTTTTGATCGTGGGAATTTATGCACCAAACGAGGGGAAAGTGGAATTTTTTAAGAAGCTGCATGAGATACTGATGGACTATATGGACATTAATTTAATATTGATGGGAGACATGAATGGAGTAGTATCTACTAATATGGATAAAGCTCAAAGACAGGTAGTTACAAAAGATGGAAGACTACCAAAAATCTTTTTTGAAATGACTGACAATATGGACTTGGTTGATATTTGGAGATTAAAACACCCACTGGAAAGAGAGGGAACCTTCTTTTCTGAAGCCAAATTGACATGGACTAGAATTGACCAAATTTGGATCACTAGAGGAATGGCACCTAAGATAAAAAAAGTTGACATCTGCCCAAAAACCTGCTCCGACCATAACGCAGTAAAGATGGTGATGAATCTAACAACAACTGGTACCTTTCGATGGAGGATGAATGACACCTTATTTAGAGACGAGGAATTCTGCAAAAAGGCCCAGAAAACTTTAAAAGACTATTTTGAAATTAATATGAGGACTAATGTAGAAAAAAGAATAATCTGGGACGCAAGTAAAGCAGTGATGAGAGGATTTTTGATACAACAGAACGCAATTAAAAAGAAAAGCCAGAATAAAAAGAAAGAAGAAATCCTAGGAAAGATAAAAGAGGGGGAAAGGAAATTGAGATCAAAGCCAAAGTCACAGGACATTTTGAAAGAAATTAAACTTTATCAAACTCAATATATGGAGTTGATGAATCAAGAAATAGAATGGAAAATTAAGCAAATGAGACAAAATACATTTGAATCCGCAGATAAATGTGGCAAACTGTTGGCTTGGCAAATAAAAAAGAGACAAAAATTGAATACGGTTACAAACCTAGAAGTGGAAGGAAGGAACATTTACAAACCAACTGAAATTAGGGATTGCTTCCAGAGGTATTTTAAACAACTATATACACAAGGGCCGCAGAAAGATAGTGAAATAGAACAGTTTTTAGAGAAAAATGGACTGAGAGAGATCCCACAGGAGAGCAAAAGAATATTGAACCAGGAAATAACAGAACAAGAAATAGAAGGTGCCATCCAAAATATGGCATTGGGCAAATCTCCAGGACCGGACGGACTGACTTCTAAATACTATAAGGTTTTGAAGGAGTGGTTGAAACAACCTTTGAAAGAAGTATGTAACGAAATCTTGGAGGGAAAAAGGGCACCAGATACGTGGAAAGAAGCCTACATCACACTTATACCGAAGACTGAGACAGAAAAGACTCAACTTAAAAACTACCGCCCTATCTCTTTATTAAATGTGGATTACAAAATTTTTGCGGATATTTTGGCTAAAAGACTGAAAGCTGTTCTGACGGAGGTGATTCATAGGGACCAAGCAGGCTTTCTCCCGAGAAGACATTTATCAGAGAATGTAAGGAACATAATTGATATTTTGGAAATGCTAGAAGTGAACATTAATACTAAAGCAGTACTGATATTTGTGGACGCTGAGAAAGCCTTTGACAATATTTCTTGGAGTTTTATGAAGAAAAATCTCCGGGGGATGGGGGTAGGCCAAGGATTTGAAAATGGTATAGGTGCGATATATTCTGAACAAAAAGCAAAACTAATTGTAAATAATGTAGTTACAGAAGAATTTACTATTGAAAAAGGGACACGTCAGGGATGCCCAATCTCTCCATTACTTTTTATATCGGTCCTGGAGGTTTTGCTGAACATGATTAGGAAGGACCAGTTGGTCAAAGGAATACAGGTCGGAGCGAAACAATATAAATTGAGAGCATTTGCGGATGATTTAGTACTTACATTACAAGAGCCTGAATCTAGTACTAAAAGAGTTTTAGAATTAATTCAAGAATTTGGTCATGTTGCAGGATTTAAATTGAATAAGCTTAAAACGAAGGCTTTGGAGAAAAATTTAACAACAGAGGAAGTAGAAAGGCTACAGAATGAGACAGGGTTAAATGTGGTTAAGAAAGTAAAATATTTGGGGATAAATATGACATCTAAAAACTTGAACTTATTTAAAGATAATTATGAGAAAACTTGGACGGAAGTTAAAAAAGACCTAGAAATCTGGTCAAATATGAAGCTTTCCTTGTTGGGTCGAATTGCAGTTATAAAAATGAATGTATTGCCTAGAATGTTGTTTTTGTTTCAAACATTACAAATATTGGACAAGATGGACTGTTTCAAGAAGTGGCAGAAAGATATTTCTAAATTTGTCTGGCAGGGCAAGAAGCCTAGAATTAAATTCAAGATTTTAACTGATGCTAAAGAAAGGGGTGGATTTGCCCTGCCAGACCTTAAACTTTATTATGAATCAGCAGCCTTCTGCTGGTTGAAAGACTGGCTACTTCTTGAGAACACAGACATTTTGGACTTAGAAGGTTTTAATAATTCTTTTGGATGGCATGCTTATTTGTGGTATGACAAGGTTAAAGCTCATAAGGGTTTCAAAAACCATATTGTCAGGAAAGCATTATTTAATGTCTGGACTAGATATAAAGACTTGTTGGAAAGTAAAACTCCAAGGTGGTTGTCGTCAATGGAAGCAAAAGCTATTAAAAAACTGAATATGGAAGTTAATTGGCCGAGATATTGGGAAATTTTGGAACAAGAGGGAGACAGATTGAAACTGCAAAGTTTTGAGAAGTTAAAAGGGAAGGTGAGGGACTGGCTTCACTACTGCCAGATAATGGAAGTCTTTAAAATGGACAGGAAAATAGGCTTCCAGGTGGAAAAATCAAAACTAGAGACTGAATTGTTAGAGCCCAGTACTAAGAATTTGTCAAGAATGTATAATTTGCTGTTGAAATGGAATACACAAGATGAAACGGTCAAGTCGGCAATGATTAAGTGGGCACAAGATATTGGTCATGACATTATGTTTGTTGACTGGGAAAAGTTATGGACCACCGGGATGAAATTTACAGCATGTAATGCTTTAAGAGAAAATATAATGAAAATGATTTACAGGTGGTACATGACCCCAGTCAAACTTGCAAAAATCTATCATTTGCCCGATAATAAATGTTGGAAATGTAAAGAAATGGAAGGAACATTCTTTCATCTTTGGTGGACGTGCCCAAGGATTAAGGTTTTTTGGGAAATGATTTATAATGAACTAAAAAAGATACTTAGGTATACTTTCCATAAGAAGCCAGAGGCCTTTCTCCTGGGCATAGTCGGCCAATTGGTGTTAAAGAAGGATAGAACATTTTTTATGTATGCTACAACAGCAGCAAGAATACTTATTGCAAAGTACTGGAAGACACAAGAGCTACCCACCGTGGAAGAATGGCAGATGAAGGTGATGGACTATATGACTTTGGCGGAGATGACAAGCAGAATCCGAGACCAGGGAAGAGAAACGGCGGAAGAGGATTGGAAAAAATTTAAAGACTATCTAAAGAAATATTCAAAAATTAGCGAATGTTAGATTGATGCTGGATGAGAAAGTTAGGGGTTAAATAGCAACAATGGTTATGATTAAAGAAAATGAGGGTTAACAAAACTAAATTGAAAATAAGGGAAGGATTTGCTGACCAATTAACTAGACATGAGAATACAGAAAGGGGAGGCATGAGGAAGTCGGGAAAGTAAGTTATAAGAAATTAAGATCTGAAATTATACGTGTTGTATGTTTTTCTCTATGTTTTATGTTTTGTGTATTATTTTAAAAATTTGTGAAAATCTTAATAAAAATTTATTAAAAAAAAAAAAACAACTGCGAAGAACAGCCCAGAACAATACAGAAGAGGCAGGTCCCACAAAAAATACCTTAAACATCAAAAGACATGGTGAAGAAAGGCGACGTTAATGTTTGGTGGCACTATGAGGGACAGAATTTTTCATCAGGCTTTTCTCTCCCAGCTCTGCAATTCGGTGCGGTTTTGTGTCAGGTTGCTTTGACAAATCAGCAGATGCACTTTTGATTCAGGGACTGGTAGCATATTGATGCATGTTTTCCTCCCTCCTCCCTTCCCCACACCAAGCTTCTCAAGAGGAGGAATATCCATCTCCTTTTCAGCGGTCCAGCTTCACTTCTGATTTCAGAGTCAGGTCATCTGCCAGAAAGAAAAGGTAGAAATCGAAATGGATACCCTGAAATCTTCCTCTCCAGTTTTATTTAAACCTCATTTGTATGACTGTAATGTCTTTTGTACCATGAAAGATTGTTCAATTTAATCAGGGGGTGGGTGGGTTGGAGTGGGTACATGAAGAGAGAAACAACTAAAGTTGAGGCAAGAAACATGGCTCGTTCTGCACTTAAAGGCAAACTTATGCAATCAATTTCTGAATCAATTTGTGAACTGAAACACATCCGTACTTTGAAATTTGCACACCTCCAAAATTTGCAGCACAGTTCTCCAGCCAATTGCCGCATACAAAAATGCATATTCTAGGGTAAAATGTGCATTAAAATGCAAATATTTGGGAAAATAGCATATGTGATGCATTATATTAGAGAGAATTGGGGTTGAACCTAATGCTGGTCCTACTCAGAGTAGACCCATTTAAATTAATAGCCATGGCTAACTGCAGTCCATTAATTTTAATAGGTCTATTCTGAGTCAAACTTAATTGCGTAAAAGAAGAGTCTACTGGATCAGGCCAATAGCCCATTGAGTGCAGCATCCTGCTCTCACAGTTGCCCACCAGATGCCCCTGGGAAGCCTGCAAGCAGCACCAGAGCACAAACACACCCTCCCCTCCTGAGATTTACAACATTTAGTATTTAAAAGCATTACTTCCTCCAACTATGGAGGCAGAGCAGAACAGTCACGGCTAGTAGCCTTATCCTCTGTGGTTTGTGAAAATATAGTAGGCAAAATCACATATTAAAAGATGTGTACATATTTGCAAACTGATGTGAAGTACAGAATGAAAACTGGGGAAACGAGAAATGGAGAGGAGCCAAAATGGGCTGATCCACCCACCCCTCACAACAGCACAGCCTCCGACTTCTGCTTCCCTACTGGAGGCCGGCGTTTCTGTGAGCCGTTCCCAGAGAGCTGCATGGGTCCATCTTGCTTCACTGAGCTGGAACAGCCAGTCTTTCAGTGAGCACACACATTAAGGCCCTCTGGTTGCGCTCACTATAGCAACCCTCTCCCACCCAGCCCTTTCTTCTCATGACGCTTTGCGATTTAAGAAGCGCCACAGCCTATTATACTTCCTACCACCTTCTCTCCTTCAATTCTACCATTTGCTAAGGAGCAAGCGGGGTTGTTGTTGTTTTTGCTTTCCCTTCCTGGAAGGTTTCCTCTTCCGAGTGGAGCAGAAAATTCTGCTTCACACACAACACACACACACACAGAGAGAGAGAGAGAGAGAGAGAGAGAGAGAGAGAGAGAGAGAGAAAGGACCAAAGGTGGAAAACATTTTTCTGTCACTGACCATAATAATTTCAACAGCCCACATGTGGGTCAAAGCTCACAGGATCACAGTACTGATGTAAAAGACTTTGCTCTTCTATTACCGTATTTTTCGCACCATAGGGCGCACCGGACCATAGGGCGCACCCATTTTTGGGGGGGGGAAATAAAGGGGAAAAAATTATTTTCCCCCCCCAGGCGCGGGGCTGGGGCGGGGGAAGCTCGAGCTTCCCCCGACCCCAGCCCGCAAACAGGCAGCTCTCTGCAAGCCGTGGGAGCACTCCCGCTGCTTGTGGAGAGGTCCGCGAAGCCTGGGCGCGCTGAGCTCAGCGCGCGCAGGCTTCGGCATGCTGGCAACTGTCCGCAAGGAGCCGGAGCGCTCCGGCTCCTTGCGGAGAGGTCCGCGAAGCCTGGGCGCGCTGAGCTCAGCGCGCGCAGGCTTCGCCATGCTGGCAACTGTCCGCAAGGAGCCGGAGCGCTCCGGCTCCTTGCGGAGAGGTCCGCGAAGCCTGGGCGCGCTGAGCTCAGCGCGCCCAGGCTTCGGCATGCTGGCAACTCTCCGCAAGGAGCCGGAGTGGTCCCGCTCCTTGCGAAGAGGTCCGCGAAGCCTGGAGAGCGTGAGGGGTCGGTGCGCACCGACCCCTCTCACTCTCCAGGCTTCAGCGAAAGCCTGCATTCGCACCATAGGACGCACACACATTTCCCCTTCATTTTTGGAGGGGAAAAAGTGCGTCCTATGGTGCGAAAAATACGGTATATTATTTGTTTGTTTGATTTGTCCTCCCTTTCCTCCAAGGAGACATACATGGCTTTCCCCAACTCTCCATTTTACTCCCACAACAACCCTGTGAAGTAGGTTAGACTAAAAGGCAAAGACTGGCTCATGATCACCCAGCGAGCTTTAAACCCTGGTCTCCCAGGTCCTAGTCTGACACTCTAACCACTATACCAAGCTGGCTCTCAAATGCTGACATGGGAATTCCAGCTTTCCCTTCCCTTTTTTATTCTCCTACTAGGGACACTAGTCAACAATGTCTTAAAAATGGATAATTTGTGGACATGTCCTGAGGTACAGGTGGGGTACCTCAGGCAAGGAAGCCAAACGCAATCCTCCAGATCTCACTGTCCACTCCGGAGGCTTCTCCCTAAGCCACACCCCCTCGCTCCAGGCCACACCCCTCACCAGCCCTGCTCCTGTTAGTTTGCATTTCTTAGTACAGAAAGTATTGATCGGATATGTAGAGATCTTTTCTATTCTGATTAATTCAAGAGGGTTCTGGAAGCTTCTCTGCGTGAAAGAAGCAAGCAGAATGTTCATGATGTTTGGATTATTCCTTCAGAGAATCTGAGTACAGCTGGCTTAAACTAGTTCTGTTATCTCTTTCTGTCAAGTTCATGCTGACTATAATAGTATGGCCAGAAGGAGCCTGGGTTTCACTTTCTTTCTGTCTTCTGTCCTTCTGGTGTGGTGTTCTGTATATAGTGTTGTAACAACAACAACAACAAAAATAATAATTTATACCCTGCCCATCTGGCTGGGGGTTTAGACTTATTATAAGTTATTGTAAGTTTCAGTTAAGTCTGCTGCAACTGGATTTCTTATGGACAGTGCCAGTTCTGAATGTATTGGATTTGTGAAAATTATGCTCATTTGCTTTCAGTAGCAGTAAAGCTCTGCTGGATAAAATATTAATTTCCTCTGGTCTGTTTTGGGGGAATCCTGCAACATGTTTATGTTTTTACTCTGTTAACTATACATTGGAATCTACTCTGGATCAATATTGAGTAGAATTCCATGACAGCTCCACCCCTTCCTCAAGACCTGGTTGGAATGTGGTCCTTGCACTCTGCAAATGCCTCTTCCTTGCCTGGTTGGAGGATGAAGAAATGGGGGGGGGCAGAGCCAGCCCACCCATTAGCCACAGTGAGACTTGGATTGGCACACCCTCCCCATGGCCCACCTGTCCACCAACCACATGTCATTTAGGACTAGGAGTGCCACTTTGTTACTGTAGCAGAACAGGCAGCAGCACTGCCACAAGCCTATCCAGTGGTGACTGGTCACTCACATTGCAAGGAATCCTGGGAGAGGTAGCCTCAAAGAGGGCCTTCACTGTTGCCACTTTGTTGACAAAGACTGCTTGAAGTTTAATAGTAGGAAGAACAGCCACCACACCCACAATCCTTCACTCAATCTGGAAAGACTGGGAACATAGGCATTGTATGAGGGAGCCATTGTTAGGTGTAGGGCTCTGGAGAGACTCGGCATGACCTTTCTGGCACAGCAGGGGGGAGTGGCAGGTGGGTGGTCAGCACTGGGGAAGATAGTGACCAAGCAGGATTGAACCCCTTGCACATCAGATGATGGACAGTGTGTGTGTGTGTGTGTGTGTGTGTTTCAGTCGTGCTTTCTGGAGGAATGGGCTTCGTGAGCAGCCACATCTTTACCCCCTATATGATATCAGGTGTAGGACAAGTGTCTGTGGTTTGGAGAATGGAGACACCAAATCGGACCCCTGGGCCAGCTTTCAACCCTAAAGTTGCAGATTTCAAACTGGTACCATCTTCAGTGAGAGATTTTTACCACAGGCCTCCTGGCTTGGGAACGCAAGTAGATTTGAGTAAATCTGTGAGACTTACAGCACTTCTCTCTAAAATTGCTCAGCTGAAAGTGAGGAGTAAGATTACCCTAAAGTCAGCTGCGGATCTCAGATGTCAGGAAAGGAAAACCAGAAGAAAAATGAAAGGGGTGATTGGTTATTATAGCAGTGAAAATCCTCGATCTCTACCTGTCAAAATAGAGCTGCCCAAATCAAGATCCATCTCATTTCCACCCAAATTTGGCACGTCGCTGGCAAGCGTAACCCCCATATTAAAAATGTTATAAAAACTATGAAGTCATGTGGAAGAGTAGCGGGTTGATTTTGCTGAAATAGAGACAGATTGGCTCAGGGCTCATGGAGAACAACCCACATTAAAAGATGCGCCTAAGACGCAGACTTTCTGGATCTCAATCATGACAGGCAGGAAAAGCTATTATCTTGATGATGAGGAACTGCTTTTGTGGGGCAGGGAGGTTGATAGAAGAAGCCAAATTTACCTCATCTGAGCTGCTCAGTGACCCTGTGCTGCTCAAGTGTAGACGGGCCTAGAGGGAGAGGGGAAAACTTTCTTGGCTGGTGCCATAGACCAGGCCTAACATATTTTAAAATGGATCTGGAAGCTTCCGTTCCAGTCACCAAGCACAACTGCAGGCATGATCTTTCAGGCCAAGAATTTCAGTGGTAACTGTGGTTGTAAGTTGTAGCCCACATCACTAAGCTTAAAAATTCATGTTGGATAAGGAAATGACGATCATGAATTTGAAAAGCAATTGAGATATTTGATATATACCGGTTTTATGCTTTTGATATTTTATGAGAGGGCTGGAGAGCCTGCCTGGTCAGGCCAATGACCCATCTAGTCCAGCATCCTGTTCTCACAGTTGCCGATCAGATGCCTGTGGGAAATCAGTATGCAAGGTTTGAGCAAGCGATCTGGAACAGGACCACAAAGAGGTAAAACACTGTAAAGTCCCTGCCCCCTGTGCAGCTGTTTGCTTTGCATAATAGATAGCTGGCACAATGTGTGCCAAACTGAGAGCCTGCAAGGAAAGATGACGTTGGGGTAAAGGTCTCAACATCCTCCTTACGTGGAGCCTCTTTTTGTGCATGGAGAGTTCCAAGCTGCCCACACATTGGACTAGGTTTGCCAGGTCAGAAACATCCGAGACCCTGAGGTTTCAAGGCCCAAACCTGAGACCTAGAGGAGGTCCCTGGTGATGTCACAGGTGGAGGCAACAGGTGATGTCACAGGGGCAGGCCCTGGAGATGGAAGTTCAATGGAAGAGGGAAGTGGAGGAGGGCAGACCCTCCCCAGAGCCCCAAAAGGACATCAGTGAGGGTAGAGGATGCTCCAAAGACACCAGAGGCACAGTGGAGCTTTGTTTACGCTGCTCAGCCTCCCTGCCTTACAGCTGACACACGGGGTAGTGCAGCAAGAACCGCTTTTCCGCACAGCCTCCAGCTGACCCCAGAGCTTCAATCTGGTCATGGGTATTTTTGGATACAGTATTTTTGGTATGGATTGACGAGAGAGTGGCAGGCAGGGCCTTTAAAGGGTGTTTAGAGGGTGCTCCGGCTTTACACAATTTCATTTATGTTCGTCGGGCCCCAGAACATAACCCCTACATAAGTGGGGGGACTCCTATATTATATATCTTTTATTTTTCATTCCCAGCCATCTTGCAAGTGGGTGGGTGGGTGGGAGATAAGGTTCCATTGAATTCATATTAAATCCCTGATAACTCAAAGGTGGCTCTTTTAAATTTTGTAGTCAGAGGGTCCTTTGGTGGTTGCTCTTTCACGAAGCAAATTAATCGAGGACAACTGTAGCTAATATGATCAGAGGCGACTGTGTGTGTCTTAGATGCGAGAGCTCACAGCAGCCAGTGGATCAGAAATGGCCTGCCCTGAATGGGACCTCCTATACAATGAGCCCAGTAAGATATGCACATTTTAACACCCGCTTAACACTGAGACAATGCCATGGCTTTTGTTGCTTAACACAGAGGAACGATTCTGATAGTGGGAATTCCGGGCTCAAAAGCGGTGTTCTTTCAGATGTGGTGCAGTTTGCCTAATGACCCGGGTACATAGCAAGAAAACGAGAGGTGGAAATTTCCCCCTTAAAGAACCCTCTTTCTCCTTCTCCCCTTCTCTGTCTTTTACACACACACACACACACATGGTGGATAACAAAAGGAAAATGCTGCACTCATTTCCTAGCCAAAAGAAATGCTGAATTGAGTAATCACAATGGGAAATATTGGAGAAAGAAAACTCATGCAGCATGCTGCCCGGTCTTTAATGCTTAGCTCAGCAAGATAATAATCCACAAACTCATAGTTCTGCGGGCAACATGGTAGGGACAGGTCTAGAGCTGAAACGAATTATGCTGAAAGTCTACTAATTTTGTCCTTCCATTTTTGAATTCACATTTTTGAATATGCAATGCTTAATTCCGAGTTTGGACACTCGAGACCTGTTGACATTTCTGAAGTGTTTTATTTTTTAAATTAAATTTATTTTTGGCAAGTGTCAGATAAGAATTACCATAAAATGTTAACTCACAAATTCTAATTAAAACTGCAAATATACCAAATGCTGTAAGGTTTTTAGAGAAATACTTTATGCCAACTGTCAAGTGCAATCAAATATGACATGGGGGAGGTTTTTGAATTGTTTGAAGGCAAACTATCGATTCTTTCCAGAGGAGAAGCAGCCAAGTCAAGCAAACTCAATAGAGAGTCTTGTGGCACCTCAAAGACTCAACTTTGACTGTGTTATATAAGCCATATATAAGCTATTATTTCTCTCCTCCTCCAAATGACCCAGACGCAGTGTCATTCTGGGCGATTTTGGGAGGAAACATGGTGGCCAGCCCAAAAGCATGATGACTACCAGGACTGTACACATATACACAATCCAATTGGGATAACCCTTTTTTAAACAAGGACGATTCGTGAATGACTTGGATATGCGGTCCAAACCAACATTGGGGCCTTGAACAGTGTTTGATTAAACATGCAGCCAAGCAGGAGAATGTTGGAGAAGATGCACCATGGCCTCCTTCTCCTTGTCCCCAGACTACCCTCTCCCACTTTGGGCAGTCCCAGTTCACTCTGGGTTGACCCAGTCCGGCCCAAGGCTGCCTCAACCTACTATGACTAAATCCCAGGTTTACTCTAATTGCCCCAATTCGGTTCGGGATTTGGCTGGAGCTGGTGCACAGCCATAGTGGCTGTACTGTCATTACCCACCTCATCCCCAGTCTGGTTGACCGTGGCTGAGTCCTTTGGGGGTAGGGCAAGGATTTGGTTCAGTTTGCATCAAAAAGCAAATCTACAAAATTCACCCTTTTTAAAACAATAATTGAGCAGAAGAAACACAGCAACCCTTCAAAATGTGCGCTTTTCTTAATGCTGTGATGCTGTTCTCTGGCCAAGTCATGAATCCAAAAAATGCATTACATTTGGGGAAATGGTTTTGCAGAAATGTGTCTGATACGGCATAACAAAATTATGTACACTATGAGAAATTCGGACTGAAATCTGGATGAATTTTCACGAGGACTTTAAAAAAAACAAGAAACAAATAAATCACAAGCATATATGGAGGACTAAAGTTAAGACTGGAATAATGAGAAACTGAGAGAAACCAAAATGTACAGATTTGCCCATTTTGGAGGTGAAAGAAATGGCAGCCAGCGGTCCAAGAGCAGATCCCAGCCCAGTACTGTCTTCTCTGGCAGAAGCACTCCAGGGTCTCAGGGAGAGGGAATTCCCATCTCTTGGCTGCTGCTTTCAAATGGAGACATTAGGGATTGCAGCTGGAACCTTCTAGAGCAAAGCGCATTCTCTGCCCCTGACCTTTGATGCCTCCCCATGAAGGAGACCCCTCATTAAAGCACAGGGCTCTTGGCAACCTGAGTTCCCTTTGCTCGCTTTCAATTAAGCTGCATTTGTGGGTGGCATTTTATTTTCAGAGAGGAATGTACAACAATTGACCCCCATAGTGACGCCATTTCCTCTCAGAGGAAACTCTTGAGGAAGGAAGGTTATACACAAACAAACTTCCATTCAATGAAGCCGTGTGGGTCATAATTGGACCTCTCCTTTTTTCAGCTCATGGCTGAGGCCAGGCCAGTCTTCCTGTTCATAGAGTTCATGGCTGATCACAATCCTGCCTCGCAATCATTTAAGCATCCAGTTTGTGTACATCTATTTTCTTCGTAGCGTGCAGATGTATTCCATTTCCCTGTTGCCGTGGAACATAGCCACAACTGCAAACAGAGTTACATAAATGGCCATCTGTGCTTCGAAAACTGCTGACGCACATTATTGCTGGGTGAGATTTTTCACCAGTTAGCAAAATCAAGCCATTAATACATTTGAAACGACCTTGAAATCAAGGAAGAAAAATCCTGAACAGAGCTATCTCTGCAGTAAGTATTCACAGGGTGGTATACTAATGCAAAGTTGGACAAAGTCTCCATTTCCCTGTAGTAAGTTTATAATTTTATTGATTTATTGCATTTTTATCCACCTTTTCTCCAAGGCGCTCCAAGAGGTGTACATGGTTCCCCCCTCATTTGATTCCCACAATAACCCCCTGAAGCAGGTTAGGCTAAGAAGAAGTAATGGGCCCAAGGTCACCTTGTGAGCCTCATGCCTGAGAGGGGATTTGAACCCTGATCGCCCATATCATAGTCCAACACTCTAACCACTCCACCCCACTGGCTCTCTCTATACTTCTCGGAAGGTCTCGGTTTCAGCCCGTGTTCAAATCATCCCCAGCAGAAAAGTTGGGAAAGCCCACAGCCAAAGATGTGTGCGGAGTTGCTGTGGACAGATAGCACTGAACTAAATTGACAAATGTTCTGATCCAGTATAAGGCAATATATATTGGTTGTTAGCATGGGGAAAAAACTGGCCCTAAATCCAGATAAAACGAAACTGGTAATAGTGGGGTACTCAGTGGACCAATTACATGGGGGAAATTTCAACTATGGGTGAAAATGCACTCTCCTGTAAGGATCAGGGTCATGGCATGGAGAACGTTCCTGCCATTTCTCCTGGATTTCCTGTGGTGGCTTTCATTTTCCTTTGCACTTTTCCCATACCTTCTCTTCAATAGGATTCAACCATTCATGATTCGTCGTTCTTCACAGATAAGCATTTCATCATCGTTGTTCAAGTTATGTTCAAGATATCAATAACCCTGAAGATTTACATGGAAGCATGGACGAGAAGCAAGTTCAGTTGGTTGGATGGAACAACTGTAGCCTCTTCCTATTGTTTCCTCCTACCCTCAGATACAGGTCAATACCTTTTTTCGCTGTTTTAATTGGCCTTATACATCATAAACTTTCTCTCTGTATGCAATGTTTCAAGAGTTGTTGTGGGTTTTCTCATGAGAAGCAACACAGAAGTGTTGAAAAATGAAAGGAACTATTACCAGGTTACACCCCAAGTTCCAAAGTAAATTTATTTCTTGTTATTTATTAGTCATGTTTTTATACTGCCTATCCAACTGTGCTCTCTAGACATTTCACAGCATGCTAAATTCAAGACACATTTGCCTGGCAAAGCAAAGATCAGGATAGAGATTAGCTTGCCGTGTGTCTCAGCCTTCATTTATGTTTTCTCAAGCATGCTAGTATACAGCTCACTTTCATTAGAGCCACATCTGTGCTATATATTTAAAGCATTATGATACCACAGCCATGGCTTCCTCCAAGTAATCCTGGGAACTGCAGTTTGTTACAGGTGCTGAGAGTTGTCAAGAGACCCCTATTCCCCTCATACAACTACAATTCCCAGGGTTCCCTAGGCAAGAGGGATTCATTGTTAAACTACTCTGGGAATTGTCGTTCTGTGAGGGGAATTGGGCTCTCCTAACTCTTGACACCCTTAATGGGCTACAGCTGCCAGAATTCTCTGGTGGAAGTCACAACTGTGTAGTGGCCTAGGTCTGTAGTGGCCTAGTGAGGATGTGGCCTAGGTCTGTCGAAACATCGATATGAACCTACTCAAACCATTCAGTCTTCATTTGAAGTCCTTTTCTGGGTGCCCCTGTGAGGGGTTTTTTGAGGCTTGCAAGCTTTCTCAACCTTTTCAGTTCTGCCTCCTCGCTTGAGGGATTCTCTTCGCAGGGAGGCCCATCTGTCTCCATCATTCACATCCTTGTAACACCAGGGAAAAGCTTTTCTCTTCTCCCAAACATTTGACAGGTTATGGTGGTTTTGGGGTCTACTACACGGGTGGCACTGTGGTCTAAACCACTGAGTCTCTTGGGCTTGCCGATCGGAAGGTTGGTGGTTCAAATCCCCACGATGGGGTGAGCTCCCATTGCTCTGTCCAAGCTCTTGCCAACCTAGTAGTTCAAAAGCACACCAGTGCAAGTAGATAAATAGGCACCGCTGCAGCGGGAAGGTAAATGGCATTTCCATGTGCTCTGGCTTCTGTCACAGTGTTCCGTTATGCCAGAAGTGGTTTAGTCATGCTGACTGCATGAACAGGAAAGCTGTCTGGCTCCCTTGGCCTGAAAGTGAGATGAGCGCTGCAACCCCATAGTCACCTTTGACTGGACTTAACCGTCCAGGGGTCCTTTACCTTTTACTTTTACTGCTTTCCATTGGACCACATCAGTGAGGCTGAGAGGGGGGTATTGTTGTCTAGGCAGCCTAGGATCTCCATACACACTGGCCAGGTTTCTGCCCTGGGAAGGTCACTTCAGTGCTGCTAACATAGTGGTTTACCTTCACCCCCAGAGCTGCACTCCATTGTCTCTCAAGGCAGACGGAAGACAGCAGTGTGTTTTGCTGCTGAAATTATTGCTGTTATTTGTTTCATAGATTACCGTATGGCTTTATTTCTTTTTTCTCTCTAGTTTCACGCCGTGATTTAGGTTTGCAAATGTTGCAAGTGACTTGGAGCCAAGAAACTCATACGTTGAATAAATCAGTGCCCTTTGCTAAATTTGAAATTCTATTAGATACTATGCTGTTAAAGGGGGGCATTCTATGTCGTGTCTAATAGAAGACCTCTACCACCATTAGAATTTCACATGATTCATTCAAAAATGAGAAGCAGGCATGCAAGGGAAGCATATTACGAAAGATGCCATTGTTCCTTCTGGAGTGTAAGTAAATTGTCTGAAGGAATTTCATTTCCATCTCTTGGGTAAATAAGATCTAACTTAGTTTCTACTGCTTTATCTTTCTATCTTAGTTATTCTTCTCTTTTTCTTCCATCCTCAGAAAATGTAAAGGTTTAGTGCTTTCTTGCCTTAGGAAAGGAATGTGGCTTTATGTTTTAAAAAACCTGCACTACTTAAACATTAAGCAGTTTCATTCACATATATACGCCTCCCTTTTTACAAACTCTTCCCTGTTTTGTGGCATTTGCTCTTTGTTGCATTAAGCAGACCTTCTGTTTGGCTGGAGACTCGAATTTCATCCCTCCAGCTAAGTCGTCCCATTTACAAATATTTAAAATATGACTTATGTCAACTCCTGGGAGGCCCGGCAGGTTGTGTACATACATACAAACCTCTAACTCGGTGGTTCTAAGCCAGAACAGCTATTTTGAGGTTAAATCAAGTCGAGTCAATCAACAGTTCAATAAAAATGATGGAGCCCCAAAGTCACATTCAAGTCAGCTATCTCAGCTTCAGAATAAATATTTTGCCACTTTAGAAGAATTCAGTCCAGCCATCCATTAACCCAACACAAAGCAGCTGGTAAAAAACACAAACCCTTCGCAGAGACATTACTTTTTTCCTCCCCCTTCCCTTGCCCCGAGAGCAAGATGGCTATTCTTTCTTGAAAGGCACAGAGCATCTGAAACTGGTTAGTAGCTGAAACATCCCGGGTTGCTGAGGCAGCAAAAACATGACCCTGTAAATTTTCCTTCAGGGGATGTGTGTGGCGCATTAATTAACCAATCCAAAAAGCATGGCTTATATCATTGTGGGGTGCGTTTAATATCCCAGCTCCCTGCTTAATATTGAGGGCGTCAGCAGAAAGACACACGTCAGATGTAAGTTCATAAGGCTACAAAAAGAAATCTGGTTTGTGGAACAGAAGCTGAAGGGAAGGGTGATTTGAAGTGAAATATGATCAAAATCCCAGCAGAAGATCTGGACTGAAATCCAGTCACCCTGGTTGGATTTCCACTTCTAAAGAACTGTCGAAGCCCTTTATAAGAGATGCATGAAGTTATTTTCACAAACTGAGTGAGTATTTTCCTTTCTGATATTAGTCAAATGGACTGCTATGAGTTTATTGAGGCATAAAACAATACTTTTCTCAATATGCATGCACTTGGAGGAGCCTTAATCCCTGTCCATTCCATGGCCAGGTTGGCAGGTAGACAGGGCCACACACGTCGATCACATGTCATAATAGCAAAAAGCTGATTGGCAGGCAGGCGGCCCCACCCACCTGTTAAAGTTCAAACAGGCTGCTGTCAGGACCAGTCAGCTGATTGGTGCTGGGAGTGTGCTTCTGAAAGGTCTTGCTGTAACCACCAATCAGTGAGCCCTTCTGAAGTCCATTTGCTGTGCTATGTGTGGAGCGAGATCTTGTCAGGAGCCGGAGTCAGCGATAAAAGCACCAATGACAATGAAGTTAACTCTTTATTCAAAGAAACCAAAAGAGTGCAGGCCTAGTGATCACAACAACACCTCCCAGTAGATATTGCCCCAATGAAGAGGTCATAAGAACTGAAGGTCCTCACCTTCCCACTGCTCTCTAAGACTCCTCTACCAGTTATTCTGCATGTCTAGGAGATAAGGAGGGAGGGGAGACTCCCTGGATACTTCAGCAGCTTGCCTTATCTCTGTCTCCTGGCCCCCCTCCTCTTCTGCCTCTGAGCCTGGACTGTCCTCTGCCACAGTCTCTTCCCGCTCACTAAACCCTGTTGCTTCTTCAGTCCCCACAGTCCTTCTCCCTACAGTCTGCTATCTGCTTCTGACCACCACCGATCATCCCACCACCAATCTCCTGGCTCTGAACCTTCCTCCCTTGGGGGTTCCCTTGGGGGTTCCCCAGCTGGTGCCCCCCACCATTGCATCCAGCCAGTCCATCTCTCTCTCTCTCTCTCTCTCTCTCTCTCACACACACACACACACACACACACACAGAGAGAGAGAGAGAGAGAGAGAGAGTTTCCCCAACTGAAGTCCAAGTTGTTCTTACTGGAATAGCTTTCCAAGTTGTGCAGTAAGGTTCCTCCCCAGCTAAATCAAAAGAGAAACTACTAGAATGACACTTATCATTGCTAGCTCTTGAGTAACGTTCCCTTTGGTGCAGGGGGCGGGGACCTGTTGGACTCCAACTCCTACCAGCTCTAGCCAGCATAGCAAATGCACATTGATGATGGGAGCTGTAGTTTGGTAACCTTTGGACAACCACAGGGTTTCCCAAGCCTGTTTTGATGCCAATTCTCATTGAACGGCTTCATCTAGGATCAGGACAGCAATTCAGGATGGGTTCTGATGTTACAAAAACCACAGTGTTCCTGCCAAATCTAGCATCCCAGTGTCGAGTCTGTCCCTCCCATCTCTAACAAGATGCTGGATTAGATGGGCTATTGGCCCTATCCCGCTAGTTCTTATGTTTTTATCTTACATTCCAACACACAGAAGATGTGTTAAACTGATTCTTTTTTTTTAAAAAAAAAGAGCTGCTGAAGATCCTCCTTGTTCCCCTTTCATATATATGACCCCTTTATGATTGATCCCCAGCTTCTTCTGTGCCAAAGTCTGCTTGCACTTTCTCCTTAACCCAAAGAATTCTTGTGGGGTGGTATGAAAACCATTGTTTACATGATTAGTCATCCTTGGTCTCTTCTAAATAGTAGGACGTATCATTTTACATATTTCAGATGCGCAGCATTTGTTTTCTTGCGGTCGCTGATGGCTATCTCTCCCCAAACCAAGATAATTCTGTTTTCTAATAAAAATTCTCTCAAAATCCCAACAGTGTCCAAAATATGAACCAAAGAAATGTGCTCTTGATCTTATTTTAAGGGCATGGACCGGTTGTTGTAGAGTGAACTGCATTCTAGCAGAACTCCAGATTTATAATAAAGTTAAGTTATGACAAGTTCTGGGACCGAAGCCAGATTCAGACCAAATCTAAAGTTTTTACAGGGGTGAAAAGGGTTTTGCTAGGGAGTCTAAATCTCCCGCAGAACGCCTGCTTTTTTTGCATGTAAACATTCGTGGAAACAAATGGCAGGGGTTGCAATAAACTATCAAACTCCAACCCACCCTTTTTCATTTGTGACAAGACCATAAAAGAAAGCTTTATGGGGGGGGGATAGACAAGGAGAAATGTGAATAAAAATGAATTCCATGATACTCACTTAGACCTCCCCATTATTTTGATAACCTGATATTGATTCCTAAGTGAAAAGGATTCTGCTCATGACAACCTGTTTCTGTATGTTCCTCTTGCAGTGGATGTCCTTCTTGGAGGATGGGAGAGGGATTCAATTCAGTTCATAGGCGCCGACTCCATGGGGCCTGAGGGGGCCCGAGCCCCCTCAAAAAATCGTTTGGGGGGGCTCCGCCCCCCCAATAATTAAAAAAATTTATTACCGTATTTTTCCCTCAAAAAGAGGAAGCGGCTGCTTTCCTGCATTCTGCCTCAGGGTCTTACTGCCCACCCTTCTCTGTTTCCTTGCTGTGTTTGCTCAAACGGAACAAAGAGCAGGGAAAGCCCCTCCCCTCCAGGCAAGCAGGCAGGAGGGAGAGAGAGAGAGAGAGAGAGAGAAGGAGAGAGAGAGAGAGCATGCGAGCTGGCTGGCTTGGGTGGGTAGGTGAGGGAAAACTTCCTTTCCTCCTTGCCGTTATACCCCTCCCCTGCATTCTTAGCCAGCTGCTTCTCTGCACACCCCTCTCGTGCTCCTTGTCCGTTCTGTGTTTTTCCTTCCCTCCCCACTTAAAATGTGGTTTAAAAGCATGGATCCACATGGATCCTCAGGATCTTTGCATTGGGTCACCCCAAATTCACCATCAGAGCACATAGCATGTCCATGGCTACAGCCTGCCCCCCCAAAATCACACACCCACTGTTGCCTGGGGCAGCAATGGTGCAAAAACGTGGTTACAAAGCATGGATCCACAGGGATTCTCAGGATTTTTGCATTGGGTCACCCCAAATTCACCATCAGATCACATGTCTGTGGCCACAGCATGAAGCACAAAAATGATACATCATTAATATTCACCGCCCACGGCGGCAGCCAATCGGCTGCCGCAAAGGGCGGGCCCTCACAGGTTCACTTAAGGTCGGGGCAGCCCGGGGCTCGCCCCTTTCGTTCCCCCAGCAGCAGTGGTTTGGAGGTCTTGGGCCCCCCCAATATTTTTTATAAGTCGGTATGGGCCCCCCCAATATTTTTTATAAGTCGGCGCCCCTGATTCAGTTTATATTTAAAGATGAATGTACTTGATCTGCATCTTCTGAAACAATATGTGAAATGAAATGAACCCATTCTCTGAAATCCATGCATCTCTGGGGGTTTTGCTTTGCAAATCATGCATAAGAAAAGTGCATATACGAAGGTAAAGTGAGCATCCAAATTAGCATATACAGTGTCAGTGGAAATAACATCCAAAATGCATGATATTATGGAAAGTGTGACTCTAAAGAGAAAAAATATGCTTTGCAAAAATGTGAATATTAGGCAGAATTGCACAGGGGGGAAAATGTGTATGGTAGGAGAAATTTGCAGTAAAGTGCTGATGAATTTTCACAAGGACTTAAAAAATATTGTGGTCATGTGAACTGAACCTAAAATGGGAAAATTAGAAATTGAAACCCACAGTTTCACCGATCTCTATTGCACCTGCTGGGGAATTCTATTCAGTTGTCTTCCGGGCACAATTCAATGTCCAGGTTTAGGTCTATGCAGCCCTTAACAGCTTGAGTTCCTAAATACCTCTGTTCTTTTGAGATTGAACTAGGAGCTGTGCCCCTGCTCTCAGCAACCCCACCCCCACCCAACCCCTCCCTTTCCTCCTTGTCACCCCCTCCCTTTTCTTCTTGCCAAAGCCACCCCCTTGGGATAAGGGAGGGAGAGAGGATTGCTTTCTATCATTTTAACCTCACTTAAAGGAATACGTATTCATCGGTGGCCGGATATTAAGAACCCAAGCTGAGAAGACTTGACCAAACGTCTCTATGTAAAGAAAGGAAGGATAGGTTCTGAGCAAAGGAATGCAACTGGGAGCCAGGTCATTATTCAGCACTGGACAAAATTGTGAAATACATTTTCTGTTTCTTTTGGCATTGGACACAATAAACACCAACTGGGAACTGGCCCTTCAAAAGACAACTCACTGGGATGCCAGGCTTTGTTAATGTCATTCCAGTCTAGCACTCGCACCAGAGTATGTCATGCAAATCAACTCTCTCAGGGTAGGATTATGCCTTCTCCATGTTTCGCAAATATGTGCCTGCCAATCTTTACGAGTTCTGGAGGGACATTTAGAGGGCAGAAGCAGTGGGTGAGAGGGAAGGGGTAAGTTGCATAGCAGGAACACGCTGATGAGAAGCCTTGAGTAGTCACAGGGTCTTGAACTGGCATCTAAACAATAACAATGTAGATGCTAGCGTTGTGCACCAAGTTGTGCATCCCAGATTCCAAAATGAATTCGGCTGATATGGGATTTGTCCAGAGCAAGTCAAGGCAGCCCCAATTTGCCCTGGATCAGGTCCACCAGGCCTGTGAAAAATGGGCGGCAGCAAGGAGAGCTTGGAGAGGGAGATGATGCTTGAATGTCTCCTTGTCTCTCCCCCCCCCCTGCTGCCAACCACATATTTAATTAGGGATTAGGACTGTGCAAGCACCCCAGTTCAAATTGTGGGTGGATCTGTCTGGTTCAGTTTGGAGACTAATCGGGATCACTAAATTGGGCCCTGAACCAAATCAATGGTGCTATAGATGCCTCATGAATCTGTTTAGGGAGAATGGAAAGGCCATCTCCTCAGTATACAGCGATAATCATTTGTTGCACATGCATTTGTGAACCAGTCCTGGAAGAGAGGCATTGAAAGACTCTGGGAATTGTCCAACTTTTCCTACCCTCTGCATGTGCAAGACACAACAGTGGTGGTCCAAAATTAGGGGACACCTAATCAATGATTTGTGACCCTGTTACGGCTGCCTTCCTTCCTTTTTCCTGCTCAGAGTCACCCAGCTCTTCAGTAACACTGATAAAGATTTTGCAGATCCTCTGCTATTTCCTCAAATGCTTCAGTTTTTATATGGGATCCAGATTTGTTCTCTGGTGATATGGTTCGTCTAAAGAATGATGGGTGGGAGCAGTCAGAGACTGTTTAGTTTCTCCTCCTCCCATCCCATGACTACCTTGTTAGGGAGATCTCGCCTGTTGTAAACAAAGGAGGGTTGCCAAGGAATGTATCTGCCTGTTTGGAATAAGTAAAGGAAATACAAAGAACAGTTTGGATAGAGAGTAAAACACAGATCAGGGAGATCCCAAGGGGGAAAGGACCTATATCAAGTTTCATTAGCCGTGAGCTTGATTTCTGTGGAAACAATTCGCTCCCCAAGACAGGAGAAAGGAGAATTATGTCTGCACCAATAGGAACAATGAAGAAATCTGCTTCGGTTCACATTTTAACACAAACCTAACTAATTTGCACTTCCTGAAACAATGCATGAAGTGAAACACTGGTATCCTTTGAAACTTTTCCAAATTTTGCAATTTCAACCCAAGAAATGTGCTTCAAAAATCCTATATGAGGGGGAAATGTGCACAAGAAAAACACGGGGAAAGTAACTTTTTTTAAAAAAGCCTTTTTAAAGAAATTTCTTGGAAAGAATGTTTGCATTAAGAGCTAGGTGGAACATTGGTGGCTTGGTGAACAGTAACTTCCTATATTCCTTGCTATTTTATTAAACATGAACATAATTATACTCCACAAGTTTTGTTTGTATTGTTTTCTTCAGTTGTCATTACAGGGAGGAGGGAAATCAATAACAATTTGCAAGAAAACTGTTAGGCACTTAAGACTTCTTAATATTGTACTGCATTCCTAATTGAGCATATAGTTGTGCTGTTCCTTGTAATTTGTCATTCCAGTACATGATAAACAAGCAATTACTTCAGAATTTTCCTTCTCAACATTTGTTTGGCCATGTAAGCCAGAGGTTGTGAAACTGAGGCCTGCCTGGCAGGTGAATCTGGTCCTCCTCTCTCCCCCAGGCCTCATCCCTCCCCAGGCCATATTGCAAATATTAATATTATGCAGCGACTGGATGTACCAATGCAAGGGTACTAGACTAGGCCTTCCAACTCTGCCATTCTAAAAACGGATCTACATATTTGGCATAAGGAAAGTCCTGCCCTTCCCCCACTTCAGCGCTATAAACCATGCTCTTATTCATTATTCTCATGATCAATTTATTTTTTTACTGTTGTGTTTTGATCGGAGAATCCAAAGCAGCGTTTATGGAATCCACACGTTCTGCCAAGATTTTAGCTTGTCCTCCTCCAGCTGGCAGCCAGTGCTTCTATATGATTTATCAGAATAATTGCAGCACAAAGACAAGAGTTCAGTACTCTCAGGCTGTTCATGAATCGCAGCTACTATTGGCAGAGATAGTCCATGATTGCTGGATGCTATTTAAGTCTTGGCTGCGCCATAGGCCACATAGGAAGGACCACCCACGGTCATGACTAGATCCCTCTCCTCCATGGATCTATGGTCAACTCCTACATTTTCTCTCACAAATGCACAGTGAAGACAACTTTCTGGCTAGGTGGGTTCATCCAGAAGACAGTCAACATACGAAGAGACCTGCTGGATCAGATCAAAGGTCCATCTGGGCCGTTGTCCTGTTTTTCTTAAGTAGCCAAGCAGATGCCCGTGGGAAGCCCATAAGGAGCCAATAGTCCTTTTCCATCTGGTAGACCTACCCTCCGTTATTTTCCTTTCTTAAAACCACAGTGGCCCTTACCGTGGATGCCATCTTATGAATTCCATGAGTTAAGGGTGCATTGTGTGACAACAAGAGCATGCAGAACACAAAACAGTGTTGTCCTGATTTAGAGATCCTGTTATTATCCTGGCCCTTACACCCAGGTCTGAGTGTTGCCCAAAGGAGGACTCCTATTCAGATTATTCACAAATCAACCCCCCTTAGGAGGGGAACACCCTCTTGTATGTTGTATCATTTTATTGTTGTTAGCCGCTCTGAGCGGTTATTATTATTATACATCATCCCAGCGTGATGAAACAACACTCCCATCTTCCTCAAACACTGGGGATTATGCCTTCTGCTCCACAGCCATGCAGGAGCAGGCAATTGCAGAATAAGTTACAGGTCCTTTAGGGATTGCAGGCACGACCCCAGGGGGTGGAGGCACAGGAAGTAAAGACCTTGCCAACCTTCTTCAACCTTCAGATTACTCTGGTCCTTTGCTGAGACAACATCTTTCAAAGAGCAACTGGCAGAGTCTACTGGGAACTGGCCAGAGACCTGATTTGTATTTTAGGGTGGGGTTTTTGTTTTGTTTTGTTTTATAGTATTGTATAATAGTATTTGTTTTGTTTTGTTTTATAGTATTGTAGATGTAGTGTGCCCTGGGACTTCATGGTGAAGTTGAGGAACAATTAGGGGGGGTTGGTTATTTTGATTTGCCTCACCTCACCTTGACTTCAAGAAGCTACCATCTCATTGCTACCAGTTCCTCAGCAAAGCTCTAGCGGAACGGGATAATTATGGACTTCCATAATTCCAGTCTGAACATGGAGCTCTGATGTCTAGAATGGCTTCCTCATTCATTCCAGTGGCGGAGTCATTTACATTTTAAGAATTAGCTAGGCTATCATTTTTATGACCTCTTTACAAGGCAGCAGTGGTTGCTCCATGATGGAGCTTGTGTTGGAAACTGTCTATTCAGCTCCAAACTCAACACTTCATCCATAAACCAAGGATGGCGAACTCTTGTATTGTCATGGGATATGCAGTTCTCCAGAAAACAGTCTGGGGATTGGAATTGTATTTTGTTGCACAATCTGACTTCTTCAAAATGTTGGGATGTGAATAGATGCTAGGAGATTATATATATTTATTAGATATTATCCTTCCTTCCTCATATTTGTGAGATCAGCAGAGTGCCACCCCTTTGCAGTTTAAAAGGGAAGCTTAGGCTAGTTTTAGCTTTTTAGTTTCAATAATCCAGGATGCTTTAAGGCAGACTGGATTTTCCTGTTATTTGCCCCTTTTCTCCCCACAATCACACAGTCTTGTAAAAGGTAAAAATAACATTTACTCACTCAGAATACTTGCAACAGATGCAGCAGCTTTCTTCAAGCAGACTTAAAATGGTCATTTGGTTACAAAAACGTACTGTACAGTGGTACCTCGGTTTACGAACTTAATCCATTCCAGAAGTCCGTTCTTAAAAGAAAGCCATTCTTAAACCGAGGTGTGCTTTCCCTAATGAGGCCTCCTGCCATCAGTGCCCTTCCACCATTCAGCTTCCATTTGTAGACTGAGGTAAAGTTTGCGAACCGGAACACTACTTCCGGTTTTGCGGAGTTCATATACTGAATAGTTCGTAAACAGGGCTGTTCTTAAACAGAGCTACCACTGTACTTAAGTCTAGCTTAAATGGAGTCTTGGCTTGGTGCTCAGACTACCGGAGAGTTCTCACATTGCTGGCAGAGTGGAAAGAGAAAGTGAAAGTGATAGAAAAGTGTGTACCCAGGCTGCTACATCCTCCCACTGTCAGAGCACAGTGGGAATGTCCCACAGAGACCTCTCTAGCAAACTTACAGGAAGACTCTGTGAGCTTCTGCTCCTAGCATGTGCCTATCTAGCAAAACTTGAATTGCTGGTTTGACTGCATTTTAAATATCACCCACAAAAATGGTACGGCAAGACTCTATTTATGAACTCTAAAATAAATTGTTGCTTCATTCTGAGGGCCTTGCAGTTATGGAAGACACTTTTGTATGTTTTATGAAGCCACTGAGCTGCGAGATAGCAATGTACATGAAATGCCCATGGCATCTCATAGGTTCTCAAAATAGTTATGAGCCAGCACATTTTGCATAGAAGAACCAAAAAAGGAAAGAATATTAGCATGTGGAAAAGTCCTCAATGCTATTTTCCTCTCAAGTAAAACTGTGCAGCCCTTTTTTTTACCACACAAACACACACATATGGCAGAATCCTCCAAGAACCAGACGAAGCGGCTTCTTGGCCCCTAGGCTCCTCCTGCCATAGTTTGTGGTTTAGATGCTCACCATTTCAGTCATGAATTCCCTCCCTCCCTCCTCTCTGCATCATTTCTTTTACAAATACGAAAAGTCTACAGCGAACAGCACTCGCCAGGAAAAGGGAAAAGGAAAGAATGTGTTCTTTCTTTCCTCC
This sequence comes from Podarcis melisellensis, assembly GCF_964234715.1. Lineage (NCBI taxonomy): Eukaryota > Metazoa > Chordata > Lepidosauria > Squamata > Lacertidae > Podarcis > Podarcis melisellensis. The sequence continues at coordinate 22,422,550 of NC_138530.1, read as the reverse complement.
TCTCAGTCATTTGCTTCTCCAGGAACTCACTGGATAGTGTATAACATAACATAACAAAAAGTGCATTTATTATGAAAGCATTTGATGAGAGGAAATAAGATGATATCTATCTACATCTTGAGGATCATAGGCATATACTGTTACTGACAAAGCCCTGGATGGCAGTCAAAAACCTACTCATCCCTCTCAAGGATACTGAAATGCTGCACTGCTCTGCCAAAAAGCCACAGTGATCAAAAGACATAAACAATGAGGCCTTTTAGGCTAATTAGTGCATTTCAATACTTCCCTAAGTAGTTTCATTAAAGAAAATAAGCTATAACTATTAAAATGGATTTTTAATAGTGGATCAGTCACAAGCCTTCTTAAATTTATTTAAATTTAGAACTATTTGTTTCGGGGGTTGTTTGTTTTCCACGCTCTTAGCAAATTACATCGACAGCTGACCCAGTCATTCCTCTTCCTTTTTCTTTAATTCAGAGAACATACATTTCTGATGTGGTTCTGATTAACATGAAAAGCAAACTGCGAGGTTTGGAATGACAGCTTCTTTTTTATTTGCCCAAATTTTAAAGCACAGCCAAACTTGGGGTTTTTTTATTTCAAATCAGGGGGTAGGTCATCAGCTATAGAAGGCCAAGCGAAAACACACATTTTGGGGCACCATGCTCTTGCGTGTCTGGATTTCCTGCTCCAACATGTTGGAGGGTATGCAAGCTCAGTCTGCTCATAGTCAGCCCCCTCCCACCACCATTCCCACCATCTTATAACCAGTTCAAGTCAGCGCCCTCTATTACTTGGTCTTTGTAGAAAACAGCAGAGAGGAAGCTAGAATTGGGACACAGCTATACAGCTGCAAAAATAATGTTTTAAGTGTAGTGTATTATACAAATGTGGCATGCCAACAAAGTTCCGTATAGTTAAAGCTATGGTTTTCCCAGTAGTGATGTATGGAAGTGAGGGCTGGACCATAAAGAAGGCTGATTGCGGAAGAATTGATGGTTTTGAATTATGGTGCTGGAGGAGACTCTTGAAAGTCCCATGGACTGCAAGAAGATCAAACGTATCCATTCTTAAGAAAATCAGCCCTGGGTGCTCACTAAAAGGACAGATCGTGAAGCTGAGGCTCCAATACCTTGGCCACCTCACGAGAAGAGAAGACTCCCTGGAAAAGACTCTGATGCTGGGAAAGATGGAGGGCACAAGGAGAAGGGGACGACAGTGGACGAGATGGTTGGACAGTGTTCGCGAAGCTACCAGCATGAGTTTGACTAAACTGTGGGAGGCAGTGGAAGACTAATCAACTAAACAACAACAATACAAATGTGACAGTCGATGGCACTGGTGAGCTAATGGCAAATTCCATATATATTTTAAAACTTTTTTTTTAACAGCATTTTCACAGTGTTTTTAATATATGTGTAGATTCAGCCTTGGTTGGCTCTGCCTATCATTGGTTCTATAGCCCCCCATGGTCTGTCTCCCTGCCTTCTGCCCTATCAGTTCCAATGAGCACCAGTCACCATGGACCAGATGGACAAATACACCGACACTGTATAAAGCATTCTTATAACTTCATCAGATTTAATGTCCTCGAGGCAACTTTCGACTCTTGAACATGGAAATGAATATTGCTGATGCTGAAAGAGTACCCATCCAAATACAATAGCTTCCTTTTTTCCACACACTTAGCAAAAAAGCAACTTCTTTATGGTAACTTCTAGACAGCCACTGGCCACTATCAAATATTTTTTTGCAAGAGGCCATTGGTATAAAGCTGAAAAGTTTTCTTTCTTTTTTTTATATAGAGGAAAGAAAGTTGTTGTTGGTCCTTTTTAATATCAGTTCAAATCTGCTTTCTTGACTTCGCTGCTAGGAGTAATTATCAGTAAAATCATCGGTGACATTTGTTCATTCCCACTTCCTTAAAAAAAAGTTCATTCCCTCCTCCTTAAAAAAAAATAATAAATGTTTGCTTTCATGCAGCCTGCTTGGGGCTGCTTTTTTTTCCAGCAGGCCCACGCCCTGCCAGCAAGTGACCCCCCGACTCTAATTGGGAGAACCAAATCTCCATTGAAGTCCTGCATACCTTTGTTACCTCAGTGGAAACTTGCTGGCGAGGGCCACATTTGACATCCGAAGTCAATAAAAGGCAGGAGAGGGGGAAAGCTTTCATGTTCTTCAAGAGGACCTCTTTCTTTTCTTTCTTTTTCCAGTCAGACTCCAGCGGTGTCGGCCCTGATTCCCCCTCAGCAACAAAGTTAAACTTGCATGTGTTTTGGAAGCAACTGGCAGGCTGTTCTGGGCTCCTTTGCTAAGCTGCGCTAATATTCCACTATGCTTCATTTACTCTCATTCTCTCTCTTTTTAAAAACTTTCCTCAAATCTTAAACCAACATCTCCGTTGTTCAAAGTTTCTTTATTCAGACAAGCCTGACCTCAGATATCCTCTCTTCTTTCTTTCTCTGCACCTCAGAGAAGCCCCACTTATTCATAGGGTATTTATTCATATGGTAACTACACGTATTCATTAAGTCATCTTAGTCCTCTGAACAAGGTTCATGCAGATTGAAACCTTTGCTGCAATTTCTCAGGCTAGTGGTGGGGAGCTTTTTTTCAGATCGAGGGCCGCATTCAGCAACCTTCCAAGGGCCAGTCACAGGCAGGGCCAGGGGCAGAAGTGGTCAGAGCAACAAATGTAAGTTTAGCATTTCTAGAAGAGTCTGGTTTCTACAAACACTTACACCCCTTTCTCTGCCCTGCATCTAGGCAAGCAAGTGGCACTAGCAGAATTCCAGCTAGGCAGAAACACTCCAATAGTGTGTGCAAAGCAGGACAGCCAAGGAGTATAGCTTAGGAATCTGTGTGGTCTGAGGAGAGTCCTGAGGGCCAGATAGAAAGAAATGGAGGGCCACATTTGGCCTCTGGGCCTGAGGGTTCTCTCCCTTTCTTAGGCCACCTAAACTCCTTGGTAGTGGCATTGATGATGACAATGCAAATGAGTAGGCCAAGAATTACCCAAGTGTCATGTTCTTTCTGGGACTTTCATTTCCGACTGACAACAATTACAACATTCCTAATTTGTCCCATCCCTGTCCCCCATTCTACACCATTCAGCGACAAGTGAAAATGAAGCTCCTGTAAACTAATTTATCACTATCATCATCACCATTATTAAAATTTCTACACCTGCCTTCATCCGAGGATCACAGGGCGGTTTACAATATAAAAACACAAAAATACATAACACCATAACAAACGAAAACAATAACACAGCGTATTAATTAACTTTGTGTCGTTCTGCCATGTAGATAATGTAGCAACTGATCTGCACCCTTCGGGCTTCATCCTGCCTGCCACTTGCACATGACCACCAAAAAGTTGCCCAGAATGGAATGTTCCCCCTGGTTTGAAAAACATTGCCCACCCCTAACCTAGAGGTATCATGGGGAGATGGAATAAACCAGCACAAATCTGCCCATAAATGGGGATAAGAAGGGAGAGCTGAACTCAGCTCCCCACTGGGAGCTTGCTGGGTAGTCTGGTGCTAACATTCTCCCAGGTCTCCCCAATCCAAATCCAACTCTACACTGCCAATGAAAATGTCCAGAATAGAAATGACCGTTTCTTAAGTTTTCCATCGTGCCAGGGTAGGATGAGTCTTCCCCATTAAATCTCTGTTCCTTCTTGGTTGCATTCTATTATCTTTGAATGCAGGATATGAGATATCTAGTTTCATTTTTCATGGGTTTCAAGCAAGCTTTCCCATGATAAAACCCCTTGTAGCTGGCAGGGAATCCATATGTTCAGGTGTGCCTTCCCTTGATCTCCCGCTGAATCTTATCAAAATGCTCAAGAATTTTAATTGCAGCCTCTTCCAGGAAAGGAGTTGGTTGCACAAGACCTCCCAGTTAATTCTAATCCCACAACTCGCATTGACCAGTATGCTACTGAGTCCCACCTGAAAAAAACCTGGTGATACAGAAGTGCTGCAAGTCTGCATTCCCAGTCACGAGCAAGGAAGCTGTGCTTTTAAGTTCCACTGGAGTCACAGGAACAAATTAGCTGTGATCTGAAGCCTTGATGATTTCAATTGCATTTTTCTTGAATGAAGGTCTTCCTCGAACCTGCCTTGGGAGTTTTCAAGCAGAGGTTTGGATGGCCATCTGCCATGGATGCTTTAGCTGAGATTCCTGCATTGCAGGGGGTTGGACTAGATGACCCTTGGGTCCCTTCCAACTCAAAGATTCTATGAAACATTTTGACCCTCAACCTGTAGAGATCATTTAACTTGAACCGGATGCTCATCAGCTCCCATTGGTTTTTCTCCCCCAGCCATCAGTTTGAAAGCTGCTCTGCCACCTTTTTGATGTTTCGCACCAGCAGTCTGGTTTTGCTAAGCGTCTGGTTTTGATCACATATGACTCACCACTGCTGTGTCAAGAGATGCTGGCAAGTGTTTCATTTTAATCAGTCTCTCTGCTTTGTTTTGCTTCTAAGAAAGTGACACCGTCAGTGATGTTAACCTTTCAGCCAAGGGCTAGCATTAGCTTCTACTGGTATACAAGAATATCCTCATTCATTCCAATGCTGGGGCAGCAGGTGGGCCCAGTTCCCCATTGCTTTGCATACCTGTGCAGAATGTGGATGGGTCAAAAAGGCATCCAAGGGTGGTTCAGGCAATATAGATATTGGCAGATCTTGGAGTCTCAAATTTCAGCGGTGCCCTGTGCAACGCCAAAATCCAGTATCTCCCTGGCATTGCCCCTCACCTTCTGCCTTCCGTTGGGTGTCATAGTTGCAGTGCCTGCAGCAGTGCCCCAGAAGATCCGCACCCAGTGCAGCCAGTATGGCCAGTGGTCAGGGATGATGGTAGAGATGAACTCCAGCAGGATCTAGAAGGTCATGGTTCCCTATACCTGCTCTAGAGCCTCAGCTCCCACGGCTGATGATCAGTGTGATGGCCTGGGAATCCGATTCAGAGGCTGAACCGGAGGAACCCCAGCCTGCACAGGAGTCCCCGCCTCCAGGGCCGGCTGAGCTGGGGCAGGGCCTTGGTTCTGAAGCGCCTGCACCTGTGCCGGATTCTCAGGAGCAGGCACCAGGTGAATCCACTCTAGCTCCGGAGGTGGTTGAGGACACAGTGCCTACAGGTGCGCCTCTCCCGGCCCTGCCAGAGGAAGGTGAGTCTCCCCCAGTAACCCACCGGCCTCTCCTGAGCTGTAGAGGCTCAGGGCAGAGAGGTGGAGGGAACTGGTTTCTCCCAGGAGGAGTGCTCGCCTTAAGGCCGGGAGAGGCGGGTCTCCTGGGGGCCGGGACCACCCCTGGCATCAGAGAAGATAAAGGCCAGTCAGTCCGGTCCCAGGTTGTGGGAGCAACGTCGTTGAATACCTGCTCCTGCCCGGATCCAGACCTGTCCTTCCAGTGTTCCCGTCCCCGCCCGGCTTCCAGCTTCGAACCCCACCTCGCTCTTTGTGAACTGTTTCCAGACTTGTGACCCAGGACCGGACTTTGACCTCCCCAACGGTAACCTTCCCCCCGGGACCAGCACAATCAGGACACTTGGAGAGCCATGAAGGTTGTCAAAAACACAAAGTAAAACCTTTTACAGTGGTACCTCGGGTTTTGAACTTAATTCTTTCTGGAGGTCCGTTCTTAACCTAAAACTGTTCTTAACCTGAGGTACCACTTTAGCTAATGGGGCCTCCCGCTGCCGCTGCACAATTTCTGTTCTCATCCTGAAGCAAAGTTCTTAACCCAAGGTACTATTTCTGGGTTAGCGGAGTCTGTAACCTGAAGCGTCTGTAACCTGAAGCATCTGTAACCTGAGGTACCACTGTTTATGTGATCGGATGGTGGGTGGCGTTCCAAATCAGCGAAGTCAGCATGGAAAGGAATGGACTGCAATTTGCTCCTTGTAGATCTGTCCACTATATCCATCTGATGATGGGAATTTGGGAATTTGGAAGATACCATCATAAGGAAGTTGAAATGGGTTGCAGAAGAGGAGGGGGTGCTGCACTTTTACTCTTGAAGAAGAGGGAATTTCAGGAGGTATAGAGCAGCTCCTCATGCAAGCTGTAGCCAAGGCTGGTTCTACCATAAGACAGAGTTAGATAGCTGCCTCGGGCAACAGCAGATTCTGGTGCTAGAGGTGGGTAGCAACATGTTGGAAGACAACTATGTGCGCCATGCAGCCTATCCTGTACCCCCTAAGCTACGGCCCTCAGATGTAGTGGAGGAGCCTAACCCATCACCAATATTGAACTCAGGGCCATAGCTAGGGGCCAGATTCACACCAAGCCGGAAACCTAGTATCCCCGAACCCCTTCCTCAAAAAGAAGGAAGGAAGGAAGGAAGGAAGGGAGGGAGGGAGGGAGGGAGGGAGGGAGGGAGGGAGGAAGGAAGGAAGGAAGGAAGGAAGGAAGGAAGGAAGGAAGGAAGGAAGAAAGAAAGAAAGAAAGAAAGAAAGAAAGAAAGAAAGAAAGAAAGAAAGAAAGAAAGAAAGAAATAAATGTGGGGAAGCCTGCTGATGGACCTTTCTGGTCTAGAGGATTTGTCGGATTAGAAAGCGTGCTGTGCTTGATTGGCATGGCATTAAAGAGCTGAGCTACAGGTTTTTCCTGAAGCACTGCAAGGAAGATGCTACCTGTCCTAGGATTGTGCATGCGATAAAGAGATTGGAGGGGCTGCCTCTAAGCATGCAGCATCAGCACAAGTTGGGACTTTCCCACAGACGTGGAGTGGGTAAATCAGTCCTGACAATAACTTTTGGCCTGAATTGGTGAAGTATACTATGGCTGTGCATCAGCTCTGTGAAGGGGACTGAATAATGAGGTGCATAGGGGCGATTTGGGAGTCTCTCCCCACCACAAGCTGAATCGTGTCAATAAACCCCCATGTTTGGATCAAGGGACCCCTTGCATTGCTCTATTTCTGTACTACCTCTGCACTTTTATAATTCTTAGATTTTCCTATATATGGCTGCCATCTTTTCCCTTCTAAGGACACTCTGGAGCAGAGAAGCAGCCACTGGGTGAGCATTACATGAATTGCATGCATCTGAATGTGTCTAATGGACCTCAGATATTCAGAATAGTGTAAGGTAAGTTTTCATAAATCTTCATGAAGAGCAACCTTGTGGAGCAGCAAGCATCCAAGCTCCTCACATATTTTAGAACCCTAGAAAACCAGGGTATGAAAGTAAAGGAGACTACCCCCAAGTTTGCCCTCCATGAGCTGGAAGGCAACTGGAACTGTGACAGATATCTCTAGAACATTGCTTTGGTGTGGCATGGCTTCCATAACTCCCCTTACCAATATGCCCAAAATGCATGATTAAAAAATGCAGCTGTTGAGATGATGAAGGCACATCTGAAGCTTTCTCCTAGACAGCAAAACTCTCTGTGCCCTGTGACCCTGAAAGGCAGAGAAATGTTATGATTGCAGCCGTATGAACAGACCACTGATATGTTGTCTAGTCCAGAGGTGGGGAACCTGCAGATGTTGTTAGACTATAACTCCCACCTTCCCTGATCCTTGGCCAGTGCAGGCTGAGACTGATGTGAGTTGGAGTCCAGCAACTCCTGTAGATTCGCAGGCTCTGCGCCACTGGTCTAGTCCACCTGACCCCAGCTCTGTGGGGTCTCAGGCAAGAGTTGTTCCTAGCTCTGTGCCTGGAATCCTTTTAACTGGAGGTGCCATAGATTGAACCCCACTCACCCAGAAACAGAAAGGTGAGTGAAAGAGGTGCCTTTTCTCCCAATTGATTTCCATCCCTGACAACAATTACTAAGCTTTGCTCAGCCATACACACCTTTAGTAAAGGGTCTTGTGATGTGTCGATGAATAAAACAGGGGGGGAAAGCATCCTAAAGCAAGACAAAAATTAAAGTTTTACTATGTTGCTACCTGATGGCATATATCCTGACTCAGCCCAGATCTGTTAAATTAATGACCAAAGCAGAAACTAAGCTTCTACTTAGGTTTTGTTTATCATAGAATAGTGGATCTGAGGCATTGGGGGGGTGGGATTCAGTGTGTGGGGTGGGTGAGGGGTAGGAGGCTTGTGGGGAGTGTAGAGGCAAACAGAATGTGATTGTACGTGAGAGCAGCCCCATGCTGATGTGATAATAAATTCAAATTTCTCATTTCTGTAGAAAGTTGACCACAGGCACTTCATCAATCAGTATTTTGATTTGTAATGTGTTCCATATGGCCCTCAGTCATTACTTAATGGGGAACATCCCATCTGCAAACATCTGACTCCAAGCTCAGAATCGGCAGAGCTCCTCAGGTTTCAACCACGTTTTCCCAGAAACTGAACACTCAGCAGCATATTCATTTTTTTCCCCTTGACAACCGCCGCTAATGAGAAACAGCCCGGTGCCTCACCAAGACAGTTACGGCCGTGAATATTTCATATTAACAGGGAGAAAATCCCAGGCTTCGTTGAAATGATGAATATGCCTAAAGTGCACTGCCATGCCAATAACATCCTCAAAAGACCTTTCCTGCTCTGCATGAAGATTTGCGTATCTCTTACTTGATGCAATCTTGTGCTGTATTTATTTTACATGTTTTTCTAGTCACTTCCTCCGTCAGATGATGCTTGGCGATGACTTGAGAATTACTGTCAAGACACAATGCGATGGGGTGATATGCAACCATAGGGCTTTTCCGGGGCCCAGACTTAATTGGAATGTCAGGGACATGTGAAGCAGTAATTGAAAGTATCACTCGGCACACAGAGAAGGTAGCTACCTCACTGCTCAATAACCTGGGATTGTGGCAGAGTTCGGGGCACTTGTCCTCCAGATGTTTTTGGACTTCAACTCTCATCAGTCTCAGCCAGGACTGATGAAGGAGGAGATAGGATACAGTGGTACCTCTGGATGCGAACGGGATCCATTCCGGAGCCCCGTTCGCATCCTGAGCAGAACACAACCCACGTCTGCGCGTGCACGGGTCACAATTTGCCACTTCTGTGCATGCGCATGATGTCATTTTGAGTATCTGTGCATGCGTGAGCGGCGAAACCCAGATGTAACTCGTTCCGTTACTTCCAGGTTGCTGCAGAGCACAACCTAAAAATGCTCAACCTGAAGCGACTTTAACCCGAGGTATGACTGTATTTTCATTCTATGAACTTCATTGAGTTAACTTAGGATCCAAACCCACATCTCTAAGATGTATTCTCGAGCACATTGGTTTATCTGATATGCGAGATTCACAAGGTGACTTGTCAGAACTGGGCCATTGCTAAGAAGACAGCTGATTAAGACAGTTAATGATTGCACCTAGCCCAGAGGCTGAGAATGGATCAGGATCCCTCGACTTCAATCTAACTTCAAAATGCTTATTTCTTTTGGAAAGGCCTTAAGCTCAGTGGTAGAGCACATCCTTTGCGTGCAAAAGATTCCAGGTTCAGTTCCCTCCGTCTCCAAGCAGAGCTGGAAAACGGTGGTTTAGCGTGTGTTGCTGGCTCCCAGGGCTGCGTGGAGTGGGTGGGAGAGAAATGGGCAGACTGCGCATGTTCATTCAACTGCCTTACCGCATCCACGGCATCCCAGAGATCGCAGCTGCAGAGATAAGAAAAGAAGAGTTGTTCCATTCTCTGGAAAGCTCACTTCCTGGTTCACATGGAAAAGCTGTTTTCAATGGAGTCCAGTGACGGAAGCACACAGCTGCATTGAAGCAGTATCAGGTGCTGAAATTTTGCACTCCCTAACAATTTTGCAACTGCCCCTGTGCATGCGCCCCCCCCCCCATGCTTTGCCACTGCTGGGAAAGACTGCTGTCTGAAGTGCTGGAGTACTCTACGTGGGGCTGCCTTTGAAGGTGACCTGGAAACTACAACTAATCCAGAATGCGGCAGCTAGACTGGTGACTGGGAGCGGCCGCTGAGACCACATAACACTGATCTTGAAAGACCTACATTGGCTCCCAGTACATTTCCGAGCACAATTCAAAGTGCTGGTGCTGACATTTAAAGCCCTAAACGGCCTCGGTCCAGTATATCTGAAGGAGCGTCTCCACCCCCATCTTTCTACCTGAGGTTCTACACTGAGGTCCAGTGCCGAGGGCCTTCTGGCGGTTCCCTCACTGCGAGAAGCCAAGTTACAGGGAACCAGGCAGAGGGCCTTCTCAGTAGTGGCGCCCTCCCTGTGGAATGCCCTCCCACCAGATGTCAAAGAGAACAACAACTGTCAAAGAGAACAACAACTACCAGACTTTTAGAAGACACCTGAAGGCAGCCCTCTTTAGGGAAGCTTTTAATGTTTGATGTATTACAGTATTTTAATTTATTTATTTTTAGAAGCCGCCCAGAGTGGCTGGGGAAGCCCAGCCAGATGGGCGGGGTATAAATAATAAATTATTATTATTATTATTATTATTATTATTATTATTATTATTAGAGAGCTGCTGCCGGTCAGTGTGTAGACAATCCTGAGCAAGATGGCCCATGAGCTCTGACCTTTTTACCCTTTCCGGGGGAAATCCTGCACATTTAAAAAATAAATTTAGAAAGTTAGAAGCCTGTTGTCAATTGCTTGTCAATGGCCCATTTGCAATATTAAGCCCTCATCTATTTAGGATCAATATAAGATGCATTCTGAAAAGGAAAGGACTTATAATGCTTCTGAAGACATTTGCAAATTCTGGAGAAGTTATTCCATTGACATGAGGAGTGCAGAACTGCACCCCTCAGCCTAACTATGTGAGATATGGTAGCACAGAGAGGGAGTGATGGGGTGGCAGAGAGAGAGGAGGAGAGAGAGAGAGAGACTTGTAATTTTGCAAACCCACGGCCCTTCTAAAACTGGCACCATCCACAGCCAGTTCCACCTCCACCCCCCCAACACATTACTCCCGAAGGAATGCATCCATCAGCGGGCGGGGGGGGGGAGGTTCCTCCCGCACACTTTCAAGTTTCCCAGATCTCTCTTAATTTTCAGATATGGTGCAGGAAGAAGCATCTTTATCTGCACGTTGGCATATTGTAGTATGTGCTGCGTAACATGCTCCTGAGAATGAAAAACACATTGTGTCCAGGGAGACAGCTCCTTTTTAAAAAGAAAAAAGAAAAATATTCTGTTAATGATAACGTGGCCAACATTGCTTTGCGTGCATAATGGGATAACATCGTGAAGGAAAGAATACTGCCTCTAATACACGCAATCCATCATGGCTCAGGGACAATGCCAAACTGTGGGTTGAGTAAAAAGTAATTGTTTGGACACTTTTCCCGCAACATTTTCCTACTCCCTTGTGATTTATGATGCCCACTACCTATCTGTTTCTAACCAAACTTTTAAAAAATTCAGAGACAGGCTTTTTTAATTTAGCAATTGTTTATGAAATGAATTGTTAAATTGGCCTATTGTCCAGAGGGTATTACTCACTAAAATGATTTATCTAAGCAGATTTTTCCATGAATTAGAAACTATAACCCTCTTTTAAATTTTTGTTTTTTGAAAAAAAAATGTTTACATTGGGGCTAAAGCTGTGTCAGAGCATTCAACTCTCACAAAAAGTATGAAGGCATGAAGAAAGCCTTTGGGCCAACAGTTAAGAAAAATACACCGCTGAAAACATTGCCTGGAGAGATCATCACAGACCACTGCAGGTAGATGAAGTGATGGGTGGAGGACTATGGGGAACGCAATGAGACTTATTTCCAGCCCCATAGAACACAATGAGACTTATTTCCAAGTAGATATTAATAGATGTGTACCATTAGTTGCAAACAGGTGCTTCTCCATGCTATCAAAAAAATTATATGACCTAGGATTCTTTGGGCTAATATGTGAAAGTTAAATTGGCAACAATGATCAATGTTTGTAGTGCAGACACGCTCCGGGTAATTAATCTTCTGGTGACATTTTGCACATGGGAATGTAACTTTCTGGAAGTGGGGGAAGCACCTCTGCTGTGGGACCCCCCCACCAACCTGAATTTCTGGAAGGAAGTTCCATGTTAGTCTGTTGTTGCAAAAACAAAACAAAACCTTACACCATAATAAATTTGTTAAGTTGTTAAGGTGTCACAAGACCCTTGTATTGATTTTCCCAGTGGCTCTAGGGATCCTAGAAAAACTTTCATGATTACGGGATAAATCATTATTATTTCCTTTCCTTTTATTTTTTTATATTTTGGGAGGAAGGTCCTTGTTCATTGTGTTTGACCCAGCAAGGCTGCATCCAGTTCCCAGAGAAAAGTCTGTGTGTGATGTTGCAGAGATGTGCAGATGCTTGCGAATGGGATAGCATCATAGCAGAGTGAGCACACAGCTGCCTGAGCAATGCTTTGTGGTCATCGCTCAGAAATGCTCACATGCAGGCACTTTGCTCATGGGAACTGTGAAAAGAGGCTTTCTTTGGACTGTAATTTCAACTCACGCGGCCCAGTCACCTTCCAAGTGTTGAATCCTGGCAGGAAATTGTGGCAGAATGTGTCATTCTCTAATGGGAGAAAGAGAACGCTAATTTGAGTAAGGGCTCACCAGACTTTAGCCTTAGAGCATGGCTAGGCAAACTAAGGCCCATGGGCCAGATCCAGCCCAATCACCTTCTCAATCCAGCCCGCGAACGGTCCAGGATTCAGTGTATTTTTACATGAGTAGAATGTTTTCTTTTATTTAAAATGCATCTCTTGGTTATTTGTGGGGCCTGCCTGGTGTTTTTACATGAGTAGAATGCGTGCTTTTATTTAAAATGCATCTCTGGGTTATTTGTGGGGCATAGGAATCCATTCATTCCCCCCCCAAAAAAAAATAGTCTGCCCCCCTACAAGGTCTGAGGGATAGTGGACCGGCCCCTTTGAAAAGGTGTGCTGACCCCTGCCTTAGAGCATGCTTGTGCTGCCAGGTGCCTCAACCCAAAGAACATGGAAAGTAGAAGACAACTGTTTTACTATGTATTTCTCCTGATAAAAACTATTAATCACTTAGTTGTTGCCAGTGTCTCAATGTATGCCTTTCCAAATGAATTTTAGAAATGCACTTGGAAAAAAATCTTTTATAAAAAAGGCAAATAAACAACAAGACATATTCAACCTAAATTAAGAAGACCCAGGTAATTACCAACCAGTCAGCTTAACATTGATACTAGGTCCTAGAACAGATGATGAAACAGTTGGTCTGTCAGCACTTAGAAAGGGATACAGTTATTATTAAGACCTAGCATGAGTTTCTCAAAAACATGTGACACCAGATGAATCTCAATTCTTTTTCTGATTGAGTTACAAGCTTGGTGGATCAGGGGAAGGCTGTGGATGTAGTGTAGCTTGATTTCAGTAGCATGTGAAAAAGGGATCTAGTGGTCTTGATAGACCACAAACTTAACATCAGTCAACAATGTGATGCAGCAGGGGGGGAAAGATAATGCTATTCTAGGCTGCATCAACAGAAGTATAGTGCCCAAATCATGGGAAGTAATAGTACCACCCTCACTGGAAGGACAGATCCTGAAGCTGAGACTCCAATACTTTGGCCACCTCATGAGAAGAGAATACTTCCTGGAAAAGAACTTGATTTTGGGAAAGATGGAGGGCACAAGGAGAAGGGGAAGACAGAGGACGAGATGGTTGGATAGTGTTCTCGAAGCTACCAGCTTGAGTTTGTCCAAACTGCGGAAGGCAGTGGAAGACAGGAGTGCCTGGCGTGCTCTGGTCCATGGGGTCACGAAAGAGTCGGACATGACTGAATGACTAAACAACAATAATTTTGCCCTCATCAGATTACACCTGGAATACTGTGCCCAGTGTCCACAATACAGTGGTACCTCTGGATGTGAACAGGAACTGTTCCGGATGCGGGTTGCGATTCACCACTTCCGTGCATGTGCATGATGTCATTTTGAGTGTCTGTGCATGTGCGAGTGGCGAAACCCGGAAGTAACACGCTCCATTACTTCCAGTTCACCATGGAGCGCAACCCCAAAATGCTTATCCCGAAGCTACTTCAACCCGAGGTATGACTATATAAGGAAGATATTGACAATATGGAAGGTGTGCAGAGGAGGGCGGCCAAGATGGTCAAGGGTCTGGAAACTAAGCCTTATGAGGAATGGTTGAGGGAATTGGGTATGGATAGGAGGAGAATGAAAGGAAAAATAATAGCAATGTTCAAATATCTAATGGGCTGTTATGTGGAGGGTGGAGCACGCTTGTTTTCTCCTGCTCTGGAGCATAGGGCCTGTAACAATGGATTCAAGTTACAAGAAAGGAGATTCTGACTAAACATCAGGAAGAACTTTCTGATGGTAAGAGCTGTTTGACAATGGAATGGACTTCCTCGGAAGGTGGTGGGCTCTCCTTCCTCAGAGGTTTCTAAGCAGAGGTTAGACAGCTATCTGTCATGGATGCTTTAGTTATGATTCATGCATTTCAATGAGTTGGACTAGATGCCCCTTGGGGTTATTTCCAACTCTACAATTCTACGATTCTATGACATAGGCATGCTAAACTTCATTCACACCAGTGGGTGTGGTGTGACACAACAAACATCACTGGACAGTGTTTTGTTGCTATTCCCCCCTGTTCCCTGACACACTCTTTCCACAAGTGTGTGTTTCTGTTTTTCCTGATTCCCCTGCGAAAACAGCAAGAAATAACTGTATACAAGTACACAGCCCAAAATTAATTCACTTTACTCCCACAATTTTCCAGGTTAAGGCAGGCTGCAAATGAATTTTTCTGGAATCAAATAACGCAGAAACATGCCCTATAGGCCATTAGTTTCCCAGAAGCAGCTTTTACATTCTGCGAAAGCTCAAATTTAATGTGGAAATTTAACAAGTTAGGGAAACGACAAGGAAACGGAATAAACTGCCTCAGACTGTCACTGTATGGAACTGTGAAAAGCCTGCCACTCAAATCACTTCTTGGCAGAATAAACAGTCTTTGTGAGTAAATGTATTTACTACAAAATAAGTCACTGGAAAGGGATTCTATTTGGAGCATAACAAATGAGAATCAACATATTTTTAGCTTTGTTACATTTTAGTGGGATGCACTGAGCAACAACGTAGACCCTGACAGTAAGGGGTTCTGTTGTAGCGATGGGGGCGGGGACTGAAGGGAGGGGGGGTTGAACTCCAAAGACTTGATAAGGGATGCCGGGATGAATTGTGAGCTCTGTTCTCTGTTTTCCAAAGACCGGCGAGCTTCTGGTACACTGAAGACCTTTATTCCCTGCCTGTGGGAAAGTGGTGGGCGAAGGCTACATTCTCAGTTACACTCCGCGCATGCAGATTTTAATTAGCTGGGTTAAAAACAAGAGCTGTATCATGAATTTTCCCTGACTCTCCACAGCCTCTCCATGCTCCCCTACACACATACACACACAGGCCACTGGCTTCTGCAAGCTGTAAAAGAAGGCATTACTTTAAAAAAAAAAAAAAAGATTGCAGCAGTTTGATATTAAAGGTCATTCTTGATAGGAACTTTGTGTGAGGGGAACATCATGTTTATCACAGTGATAAAGAGACGCTCTGTCTCTTCAGCAGTTGTCTGGGGAATAAGGAAACGAGTAAATACATGCAGTTGTTGGTAGTTTGACAATTAGTAGCGAGCAGGTTGAACTCTGTGGTTGATGTTGTTATTGTTAATTACCTATCTTTCAGCCTAATTTTCCAGTATGGGACTGAATTCAACCCCCAAATAGTGAACTGTCTGGAAGTGTCCCAACTCCCAGCAGCCTTGAACCACCAAACTGACCAATGGGACTAGGAATCCAACAACATCTGGAGGGCTACAGGTTCTTCATATTCTGATCAAGGAATATAAAAAAGTTGTTTCTTCAGTTCCATCAAATAATAATAATAATAATAATAATAATAATAATAATAATAATAATTTATTTATACCCTGCCCATCCGGCTGGGTTTCCCGAGCCACTCTAGGCGGCTTCCAACAGAACACTAAAATACAATAATCTATTAAACGTTAAAAGCTTCCCTAAACAGGGCTGCCTTCAGATGTCTTCTAAAAGTTTGGTAGTTATTTTTCTCTTTGACATCTGGTGGGAGGGCGTTCCACAAGGCGGGTGCCACTATTGAGAAGGCTCTCTGCCTGGTTCCCTGTAACTTGGATTCTCACAGTGAGGGAACCGCCAGAAGGCCCTCAGCGCTGGACCTCAGTTTCCAGGCAGAACGATGGAGGTGAAGACGCTCCTTCAAGTATATTGGACCGAGGCCGTTTAGGGCTTTAAAGGTCAGCACCAACACTTTGAATTGTGCTCGGAAACATACTGGGAGCCAGTGTAGGTCTTTAAAGACTGGTGTTATATGGTCTTGAAGGTTGCTCCTAGTCACCAGTCTAGCTGCACCACAACACAAAACAGAACCCTTTTTTGCAATCTGTTCAGGGAATGGATCTTGGATGTCTATTGGACAATGTGCAGTGGGGAAAACTGTGGCCTGCTACCCCTTTCAGATCTGTCTCTACAAATATCTGAGAAATCTCCTTTAAAATAACCCATCAATTGTTCTTGACTCTAGTCTGTCTTGCACGTGTAACTAGCATTGGTTCCTCCATGTGTTGGAGGGGATATAATGAAAGAGCAACTTATTGGCACATGTGGTGGCCTTGCAAAATAAGTGAACAAAATTTGGGAAGAGGCAATAAATGAAATTTCTGAAATGAAACCAAATTGTGTATTTTATCAATTTCTGAGGAGTTGAATACAGACTACAATATGCAAACCACTTACAATTTTTCTATTAGTAGCTGATGGAAGGAGTAATTGGTTTTTTCTTTAAATATTTGGTTCAATAAAGTATCATTTATTCTCATCTCTGAGAAATTGACATAATTAAAGGGTATTTCACAGTGCAGATAAACCTATGAATTTTGCCTTGATTTGGTGCCTATTCATTAATTATACGATAAGTGAATCGGGGGATAATAAGTCCCACAGAAATATGGCTTTATTTGGTATTAATATCATTTGTTTTGTATTCTTTCTGTATCAGGTCCATTTTTTTTGCAACATCTAAGTCACTGGGTAGTCTCTTGTAAATGCACATTATTTTGTGAGGTTGTGAACCCTGGTGGGAGGGGGTTGCACTGTCCCCCCTTCTTTTTATTTATTGTACTGTATTTCACATCTTCCAGATTCATATAGATTTAAAAATGAAAAGTGGGGGGGACAGAGCAGTGTTGGTAAATGGTCCTCAGTCAAGTGGAAGTGTTACAAAACAGGCTTGAGTCAGTTTAGGTGGAGATGGTGGTCTGTTAATCAAGTGTATAATCTGTATAGCGTTTCTAAAACAGAGGAGCCTGCCAATTTTATGCACTGTGCAAGCCAGGAGTTGTAATGGGCTTCACAGGCTAAAGGAGAAGCTGGTATTCCCAGCTGGCAAACAAGTGAACCAAGGTTAAAAATTCCACTCTGACATTTCACCAAGGGCCTCGCAGATAATTTGCTATAGCCTGAGAAGCACTGCTCTAAATCAGTCTCTGAATTCCAAGTTGGCTAGAACCAAATCAAGCTTTTTCTGTTTGTTGCAGTGCGATGCCAAGACTTGTTCTGAGTGAATTGTTGGTTGCTCAGCTTTGCATGTGTGTGAGTATGTGTGTGCGGGGGGATGTTACTACATTTAGCTATTTGCAAATGACATTGGTAAGCCTGATTAGTTGAACTCACCAGAAAGTTTGTTTTCTAATGATGCTGCAATCTTTTGCTGGCTTTATTCAGGCTCAGGCTTAGGATTTTGGAGTGCCCACAGAAATTCATACAAAGAGAACCCAATGCAACTTTTTCCCCTGCTGTGGGTGATCTCCTCCAATGACACATATACTTGACTCTAGTGATACGGGGGGAATTTGATTCCGTTCGTATTTAAAACTAAATCTATCAAATTCTCACTTTCCAAAACAATATGCAAACAAAAACATAGCCATCCTTTGAAATTTGCACTCAGACAAATTTTGTGATGTTTTCCAACCACTATTCTCCTCCCAGAGCAACAATTCCCAGAGTTCCCTGGGAAGAGGGATTATTGTGCCAATCTGGGAACTGTAGCCCTATGATGGGAGTAGGGGTCCCTTAACAACTCTCAGCACCCTGAACAAACTACCGCTCCCAGAATATTTTGGGGGAAGCCATGGCTGTTGAAAATTGTGTCCTAGTGCTTTAAAGGTATGATGTGCATGTGGTCAGTATTAAACTCTGCAGTTACCAATTAGTGCACCCCCCATTGCCATGTAGACTGAGGCTTAACACCATTATTCTCATCCCTTGCTGGAAGTATGGCAAACTGCATCTCCCCTCACACTGGTTCACCAAATGAATCGTTTACAACTTTTGCCACTTCCTCTTCTTCTAAAATTGGAGGAAGTGGCCTCTTTTTTTCTTAATCAGTATGAAGCTCTGTTTGCTGGTGAAACTGTGTAAGTTACAAATGGTGAACAGGAGTAATAAAAAAGAAACCAGTGGTATAACATGACCAGGGATGGGGAACCTTTTCTGTCCCAGGGGCTGCATTCCTTCCCGGGCAATCTTCCAGGGGCCACTTGCCAGTGGTAGGAGTAGACCAGAGGCAAAACTGGATAGAGCAATGAAGGTCCATTTTATCTTTGGGCAGCAGGTTAGTTTTCCCACACTCACAAACCCCTCTCTAGTCTCCATCCAAAGAAGTGAGAGGCGTAAGCAGACTTCCGGGACATAATGGGGGGGGCATTATTGGTTTGTTTTTGTTCTTGTTTGTATCATGTGTTTTATTTTGTTTTTTTATCTTGTGTTTTCGTGCTGTGAACCACCTACAGGTAAAGGGTGGTATTAAAATTGAATAAATAATAATTAATTATAACAAGGTTGTATGGTCATCTGTCATGGATGCTTTAGCTGAGATTCCTGGATTGTGAGGGGTTAGACTAGAAGACCTTTGGGGTCCCTTCCAGCTCTACAATTCTATGATTCTATGAACAATCCAGTCAGGCAAAAGAGTCAAGGAGGGTGTGGACGGAGACTGTGAGGGGTGTGGTTTGGTAAGAGTACCGAGTGCCAGATAGAGAGCAACGTGTGCCCTGTCCCTGAGGATCCCCTACTCCTGAACTAGACAGAAGCTGGGTAATCTCTCTTTTTTTGGAGTTACATGATTAACACGGACATTATTGAGGGGAAGTGTG
Source organism: Podarcis melisellensis (assembly GCF_964234715.1). Taxonomy (NCBI): domain Eukaryota; kingdom Metazoa; phylum Chordata; class Lepidosauria; order Squamata; family Lacertidae; genus Podarcis; species Podarcis melisellensis. The sequence continues at coordinate 22,403,416 of NC_138530.1, read as the reverse complement.
TGGAACAGGTTTCGGTGTTTCGATTTCAGGGAATGGAGTTGAGAGATGACCTAACCTGGGGAGAAAACAGTAAAGACTTCATGAAGAGAGCACAGCAGAGGTTATATTTTCTGAGAATCCTCTGGAAAAATAACCTCTCAAAGGACCTGTTGATGGCATTTTACCATTGTACTGTTGAGAGTGTATTAACTTATGGTTTGGGAGCTGCAGGGTCAGGGAAAAAACAATGCTGTCCAGGGTTGTAAAGACTGCGGAGAGAATAATTGGGTGCACTCTTCAGACCTTGGATCAAATCTATGCTTCCAGGTGTCATAAGAAAGCTGCAGAGATAGTGCAGGATAGCGCGCACCCCGGAAATGATCTCTTTCAGATTCTGCCTTCTGGAAGAAGGTACAGGGTTATAAAGACTAGGACTAGCCACCTGAGAATCAGTTTTTATCCAAATGCGGTTTTGGTTTTAAATGCAGTGTAAGGTAGTCTCTGTAGGAGTATATTGAATTTAATTATGGGGTATCAGAGTTTTCAGGGGGTTAACCAGGCTGGGATAGCAAGCTTGTTGGTTTTTGAATGCCTGATGTAGATTTTTTCAATTTCATTGTTCTGTATGGGACAATACATATTTTGATTCCCTGTATCCACCTGCATTCAGGCTCAAGGCCTACAGAGACATTCCTACTATCAAAGGCTGTAAGTTGGTTGGATGTGCAGGCAGTTTTCGCAACAAAAAACAAGGGTGGCATTTGATTTCTGTCACGTTGGTGTTATAATGCAATATTTGCAAAAGGCAATGAAAAGCAAACCAGGGAAAGGGGAACGTGACTGGATTGCAAACAGTGCTGCATTTTGAGGCTCTTGCCGGGCTTCCTCAGAGGAGGCTGCCAGATCACGCTGGCAAGAGGACCTCATTCCACACGGCTTTGGTTTCTATTTGCTCCAGGTGGCAAGTGTTCTGCCACCCATAAGTCATTCCTTGGCATACGCTGGAGATGTTTGTTCACTTTCTCTGGGAAAATGAAGCAACATTGTACTTGGCCCATGAGGCTTGTTGGAACGCTTGCATCATTAGATCAGAAACAAGTAAAAATGCCCAGCGAATGAGGGCAAGGGGAAAGGGAGAGTTGAGGGGCCTTTTCTGTCCTGAGCACCACATTCCTTTCTGAAAAAACTCTTGGAGGACCACATTCCGGGGGTGGGTGGGGCCAGAGGCAAAAGTGGGCGGAGCAAACAGCAACATAAAAGCTTTCCTAACAGAGACAGAAAGATAAATCCTACCCCCCAAGATCTGCTGTCTGGAGTGGGTTAAGATTGGGCATCTGGACCCAAAACCTCTGTCACACCTCTGCCCTGACACCAAAATGTCCTGTTTGGAGGTCTAAGCCCAGCTACTGCTGGCTGCAAACTTATCAATGGGTTTGAGTTCCATGTTGGGCAAAGGATTCCTGCATTACAGGATGATGAACCGCCCTGAGACCTGTGGGTATAGGTAAATTTAATTAATTAATTAATAATATAACTACTAATAAATGGGAGACAGGTGGTGCTGTGGTCTAAACCACTGAGCCTCTTGGGCAGGGGTCAGCAACCGTGGGCCGGTCCACCATCCCTCAGACCATGTGGTGGACCGGACTATATTTTTTTTGGGGGGGGGGAAGCTTTGTGTTATTATTTTTCATCAATTTTTGTTGTTTAAGTTATTGGGTTTTTAAAGACCATGCAATAGTTTCGTTCTGCAAGTCACCTAGAAAACGGGTTCTCGGCGGTTGAAATTTAAAATGATAACAATGATAATATTAGTACATAAATATTATTGCAATTAATTAACATACTGCGATGATGATGAACAACCAGGGTGCTGAACGTGCATGAAAATTACACTGATTCTGTTTTAAAATAATTAGTCAGTCGGTCCAACCATGCAAACACTTTTGAGGGCTGGGGTTCTTTTCAGCCAACAAGTCCTTTGGCTTCCTATATTTGCTCGCTTGAGAAAGAGCAAAGGGACTGTTATGTAAAGAACCAAAGAGGCTGCAGAAACTCCCAAAGGTTTCAATGAGGGTGCCACAGTTTTAGCCTTCTGTTTGTGTGTTCCCAATAGGTGTATTTAAATGTAAATGCTACCCTTTCACCCTCCAAGCCACCTATTCTTAGAGCAGCAGAAAGAGAGCATTCATGGTATAATGTCTTTATGATCTCATACTTCATTTCTCGTGTGAACCAGGCCACTTTGCAAGGCATTCCTGTGTGATTTCTTTTTTAAAAAGAAAAGAAAAGCAAAAGAATAACAACAACATGGGTCTACTTACTCAAGATCGCCAGTGCACAGTCCACTTATGATGACCCAGGTTCAAAAGAGGTTGGGGAGTTTTAGTTTCTCAAAACATGGCTAGAGCTTTTTGGCTTGAACTGATGCTGCAAAAGTTTATGAAATATGAGATGTGACTTAAACCTCCTGAATGAGAAGTTAAAGAAACCTGATACGTTTCATCCTCATCTTCATTGAGTCTGAAAAGCCTGCCTTCTCAGGAAAACGACTGGGGGGAGATCAAATCTGAGGGAAAACATGCTAGTTAAGAATACCCTGCAATTCAAGCCTTTTCTTTCACTGCTAATTACAATCATCCTCCAGAATCCAAAGAACCATGTAACTAGTTCTGCACAAACCCCCAAGGGAGGCTGTGTTTGTGTTTCTCAAACAATGCGCAAGCTGTGTACACGCTATAACCTTAAAGCACGTTCGAAACACATTCTTTCCCTCAAAGAATTCTGGGCCCTGTAGTTTGCCAAGGGTTGCTGGGAGATGTAACTGTGTGAGAGGTAAACTACGGTGCCCAGAATTCTTTGAAGGAAATAATTGTGTTTTGAATGTGCTTTAAAGGTATGGTGTATACACAGCCAGACACAAACAAGTGTCCATAGCAAATGAGTTTTGAAACTGTTACAAATGGAGTATTTTAGCATGGGGGGATCTAAAGGTGAGGTAAAGGACGCCTAGATGGTTAAGTCCAGTCACAGGTGACTATGGGGTGCAGCGCTCATCTTGCTTTTCAGGCCGAGGGAGCGGGCATTTGTCCAGAGACAAAGCTTTCTGGGTCATGCAGCCAGCATGACTAAACCGCTTGGGAATCTAAAAGGCCTAGCTCAGTCAGTAGAGCATGAGACTCTTAATATCGGAGTTGTGAGCCCCACGTTCGACAAAAGGATTCCTGCATTGCCGAGGGTTGGTTCCACGTGGTTCCTCCCAACTCAACAATTCTATGATTCTAACTCCAAAAGAGCACTTTGAATTCCAGTTATGGAATTTCACGCTACCTAAAAACCATTCAGTTCACACATAGTGACACACCCAAATCACAAGAGAGGACTATCACGCTACCCGCAAGTCATAAATGTAAGCTAGAGAGCAACACATGTGAACTCCAAGAAATCTCCAGACATCTCAAGCAAGAAAGGCAAGCTAGTCAGAACCTTTTGAGCTGTAAATAGCCGCTTCATAGTTTCCCTGTATTGTTTTCCACCTGTTGAACTGATATAGCAGAAGGTAAAACAGAGAAGCTGCTGGATGTGGGTAACAGCTGAAATCCATCAACACTTGTACTGTAATACCCCAATATTTTACAGATGGAAACAGGAATACTCTTGTCTACTATGAGTAGGTGGGGTTAGAGGTAGAGCCTAGCTGGGTAATGTCATGGCCCAGTGGGCAATTGACCAAGGGAATAGAGACTGAAGTGTGTCACAAGTCTGAAACTGGAACCAAAAGTGCATGAAGGTGCATGGTTGACCTGTTTTGTTTATATTGTGTACTTGGGTACCCAGATCTGGGTGGACTACAACTCCCATCATCCACAGCCAGCTTAGTGTAATGGCCAAGGCTGATGGGAGTTGTAGTCCACCTGTACCTGGGGACCCAAGGTTCAGGAATAGTGGTATAGAGGACATTAGTCCCATTGTAAAGCTGAAGTAACCCAAGGCAGACCTTGTCATTTCCAAGGAATCAAGGTGCTTGAAGGGTGGAGTCTCCATCACCACCACTATCAATACAAGGCTCTGAAAAGAGTAGCAGTTGCAGTTAAAAGCAGGGTAAAGACTCTGAGTTCAGTAGAATTCAGACACTTCAGCCACCCCAGACTAAAAGATATCCCAAGAGTGTCAAAATCAAATTCTCCACTCAGCAAATGGCAAGATGATGAGTCTACTCTTCCATGTGACTTTTCGAGTTTCATCTTTTTCTGATCCAGGTCATTCATAAGTAAGCCTGTTCCTTCACTTCTCTGCATTAATCTGTAAAAATCTGGGACCACAATATGATGGCAGGAGGGCTACTGGGTTGGGGGTGATGGTGCCACAGAGACAACCAGCCCTGTCCAGGTAAGCAGTTGTGACCAGTATCCGAGCAGTTCCACAGTTCTGCCCCACCAGACATGTCACAAGAGCAGTCAAAGGCCACATTCACACCATACATTTAAAGTCCTACGATACCACTTTAAACAGTCACGGAGTCCCCCAAAGTGTATGTTAAGGGTACTGGGAATTGTTCAGAGAGCCCCTATTCCCCTCACAGAGCTACAGTTCCCTGTGAAGAGTGATTGACGGTTAAAGCACTCTGGGAATTGTAGCTTTGGTAAAAGTACCATGTAAAGGTAAAGGTAAAGGTACCCCTGCCCGTACGGGCCAGTCTTGACAGACTCTGGGGTTGTGCGCCCATCTCACTTAAGAGGCCAGGGGCCAGCGCTGTCCGGAGACACTTCCGGGTCACATGGCCAGTGTGACATCGCTGCTCTGGCGAGCCAGAGCCGCACACGGAAACGCCGTTTACCTTCCCGCTGGTAAGCGGTCCCTATTTATCTACTTGCACCCGGAGGTGCTTTCGAACTGCTAGGTTGGCAGGCGCTGGGACCGAGCAGCGGGAGCGCACCCCGCAGCAGGGATTCGAACCGCCGACCTTTCGATCAGCAAGTCCTAGGCGCTGAGGCTTTAACCCACAGCGCCACCTGTGTCCCAAAGTACCATGTAGACGGGGCCAAAGTACAGTGGTACCTTGGGTTAAGTACTTAATTCGTTCCGGAGGTCCGTTCTTAACCTGAAACTGTTCTTAACCTGAAGCACCACTTTAGCTAATGGGGCCTCCTGCTACTGCTGCGCCGCTGGAGCACGATTTCTGTTCTCATCCTGAAGCAAAATTCTTAACCTGAGGTATTATATCTGGGTTAGCGGAGTCTGTAACCTGAAGCGTATGTAACCCGAGGTACCACTGTATACGCATTTGGATATGCTTTTTAATGTGAGAACTTGCATCGAAAAATTCATGCAAGTGCAAAAAACTGCCTCTGTAGTTCAACAACATCTGGAGAGCTTAAGGTTCCCTACCCCTTATACAGGAATCCACAAAGATCAAATCCCTTGAGCATTCGTAGTCCAGAACAAGATGTATAATTCATCACTGAAAAATTACAGTTTTTGATAAGGAAGGGAGCCAGCAGTAGGACCAGTGGCTGTTTTTTTACTTCTCCCTCACCAATGCCTCACTTGTGAACATCGTTCTCAGCGCTGTCTAATGCTGCCTTTAATTCTCTCATTTTAGGTCGAGGTGAGTTCCATCTCCCAATCTTTTAAGCTCACTTCCCAAACACCCCTCATTGATGTCCAAAACTCTCTCTCTCATGTCAAAGCAGCTGCTCCTCCCTCATTCTGCAAGCCAAAATATCCCTGTCAAGCAATGTCAATCCCTCTCCACTGGCTGTAGGCCATCCCACCCCCTTCCGCTGCCGCCCCACTACCATTCCGCAGCCCTTCTCTTTGGCTGCAAATGCTTTCAAATTGCAAATTCCACACTCCTTCTCACCTGTTTCAATAGAATACATAAGAGGCCGGCCCTTGAGGCATGCTGCTCCTGCAACCACTGGAATGTCAACCAACAAAGGGCACTGCTTCCTAACTTCAAAGTTGGTTCAGGCATTTGCATGGAGTATCCTGGGTGTGTGCCATAGGCTGCATCTCAGGGAAACCTTTAAAGTCCAGTCAATTTGGGGATATAAATGGAGTTATGGAATCTTATCTGGCTTCAGGAATGAAAAATAAAGGTTTGGTCAGCATCAATCCTTCTTTGGTCAGTATTCACCTGGTCCTGGTCTGGGTACCACAGTTAAAAAAAGATATTTATTTATAATCATAATATTATCATCATAATTTATAAATAAATTATTTTCGTTGGGTAGCTTCCAACAAAAATATAGCATCAAACATTAAAAACTTCCTGAAACAGGGCTGCCTTCAGATGCCTACGAAAATTTATATAGTTGTTTAACTCTTTGACATCTGCCAGGAGGGCATTCCCCAGAGTGGGTGGGACTACTGAGAAGGCCCTCTGCCTGGTTCCCAGTAACCTCACTTCTCACAGTGAAGGAACCGCCAAAAGGCCCTCGGAGCTGGACCTCAGTGTCTGGGCTGAACGACGGGGTTGGAGACGCTCCTTCAGGTGCACAAGGCCAAAGCTGTGTAGGCCTTTCAAGGTCAACACCAACAGTTTTGATTGTGCTCAGACACATACTAAACGGCCTCAGTCCAGGGAAGTTACAGGGAAGCAGGCAGAGGGCCTTCTCGGTAGTGGCACCCGTCCTGTGGAACGCCCTCCCACCAGATGTCAAGGAGAAAAACAACTACCAGACTTTTAGAAGACATCTGAAGGCATCATCTGAATTCCTAGTGGCTAGAACATCAGAACAGCCTGCTGGTTCAGGTCAATGACTCACCCTTCCTGTGGTTTCACCAAAATTCAGAAGCATTGGTGCCTCCAACTGTGGAGGACATAGCCATCGTGGTTAATGATACTAATAATAATAATTTATTATTTATTATTTATACCCCACTCATCTGGCTGGGTTTCCCCAGCCACTCTGGGCGGCTTCCAACAGAATATTAAAATACAATACAGTGGTAACTCGGGTTAAGTACTTAATTCGTTCCGGAGGTCCGTTCTTAACCTGAAACTGTTCTTAACCTGAAGCACCATTTTAGCTAATGGGGCCTCCTGCTGCTGCTGTGCTGCCGGAGCACGATTTCTGTTCCCATCCTGAAGCAAAGTTCTTAACCTGAAGCACATTTCTGGGTTAGCGGAGTGTGTAACCTGAAGCGTATGTAACCCGAGGTACCACTGTAGTCTATTAAACATTAAAAGCTTCCCTAAACAGGGCTTCTGACACCCAAGCTACCTGCTTCACAATCATAAGAGGTTTTTAAACAGAGGCTGGTCAGCCACTGATTAGGGACGCTGTAGGAGCACATTCCCTGAAGCTGCAAGGGGGTTGGACTACATGTCCTTTGAGGTTCTTCCAACTCTGGCCCTCTTTGGATATCTGCCTGTTCCCGAGGCTTAAAAGTGTGCAGAGGAACAGGACAACCCCTTCTTCCAATGTCCCTGTGCATGCATGGGCTTTTCTCAGATCTTTGTGTGTTGGGACAGGGATAGAAGGACCTATCAAAGTTGGTTCTCTCGGTTTCTCATTTTTCCAATCTTAAATTTGGTTCGCAACATTTGTGATTTTTTTTAAAAAAAAATCCTCATGAAAATTCTTCAACCTTTGAGTGCAAATTCCTCCTAACAGACACATTTTTCTGTAGGCAGTTTTGATTAATGCACAGATTTTTGCAAACAATTTATCTGAATACAATATATGTCGGTACATTATTTCCCCTAATATATGTTATTCTAAAGCAGCAATGCGGCAGCAAGCAAAGGCTATAGCAGCCAAGTCTGCTGCTTGTGGCTGGAAAGCCAAACAGGAAGTTTGTGACTGTTGCCATGGACACAAAGGGGCAGTCCATTCTGTACTGAGCACCGGATGTTAGCTCAGTGGGTTTGTCATATGACCTGTGCTGGAAGTGCATGGTTGGAGTTTCTCTCTGTTTGTTGAAGAGAGCAGACATCTTTACTGTATGACTGCTAAAGACACAAATAAAGACATGTAGATACGTTTCTGTATGTGTCTGATTCCCCTCCCTGGGGATATGCAGGGAGGAGGAGAAGGAGGAGAAGCAGTTGGTGTGTTTTCCTCACAGCCTGAGGAAAATCGCCGGAACGGACCTCGAGTATGTTGTTTTCCTGCCGGGAGTCGCCGGAGGGAGGTCTAAAGAATTCAGCCGGTGCCTAAACAGATAGGCACATACCTCTGACCGGGCTAGAATTCTAACAGTGGTAGCAGACGCCGGTTGATGTTTTCATCGACCTCTGCATCAAGGAGTGGCCTCCATGGAAGCCTGAGGTGAGAAGGCTGATTCTCTGCAGCCAGAAGCTGACCAGAAGAATCTGAAAGCCAAGCAACGGAGCCCAGGTATGAGGTTTTCGGGCTTAGAAGTGTGAATGCAGATTGATTCATTCTCTGCTTCGAGGGAGAAACGTTTGGGAAAAACAGCTCCGAGAGACAATAGCTCTGCATTCCAAACATTCCTGTGGTTTCCTGTTCAAGGAAAAGGAATGCTGTTGCTTAGCAACGAAGGCCAGTTTCACGAGAGGGCTGGACAAGTCAGGCTTTTGCCTCGGAGAGGCAAAAACAAGGTTTTGTTATGACTAGGCCCAAGCAAACGAACTGTTGGAAGAAACATTCCAACGCGGCCAGTGTTAGAGCTGCCAGGTGCACAGAGTGTAAACAAGCCAGCTATTGGATTTTAGAGGCTTGTGTTTGAGAGTCAATGCAAGGACTCAAAATGGATGCAAAGAAGGGAGCTTTGCCTTCTCCGCCCCTTCTGACCAGTGACAATTATGCATCTTGGTCTATTAAGATGAAGGCCCTGCTGCAGAATCAGAGACTGTTTGGGGTGATTGAGAACCCCATTCCAGTAGCACCAACGCGTGCTTGGGAGTCACAGGATGTGAAGGCCAGAACTGCTATAATTCTGTGCGTGTCAGATTCGCAGCTGATCCACATACAAGATTTAGACCACGCGAAAGATGTTTGGGACACGCTGAGAAGGACACATCAGAGAGATGCAGGTTCTTCAGCGTTGCTGTATTTTGAGAAGCTGACCAACCTGAGGCTTGCGCCTGATGGAGATGTTCAAGCGCACCTGACGGAAATGAAATTTCTGCGTCAACAGATGGTGGAACGCAATTTCCGTCTGCAGGAGGAAGTGTTTTGCTTCATGGTGATCAACAGCCTGAATCGGACTTACAAAACGGTTGCCAGTCAGCTGGGGTCTCTCCCGGCAGCGGATCTCACGTCGGAGAGGGTCTTTGCCGTCGTGTTGAATGAACATGACAGACTTGCCGCCCTGGAAGTCAAGGACAAGGGGAGCAAAGAACGGAGTTCTAACGCCCCTACTGCTGTTGCTACTGGAGAAAATGCTGTAGCTTTGAACGTTGTCCGATGCTACAATTGTGACCAAACTGGGCATCTTCAGCGGTACTGCAAGAAGCCACGTCAGAACAGAGGAGCCAAGGCGAGCTCTGCAAAGTCTGAGGCGTCAGACAAAGGTCACACCAAGCCAAAGGCAAAGACTGCAAAAGCTTTGATGTCGCTAAAAGCCACACCAAAAGCAGGGAATTTCTTTGTCATCGATACTGGAGCCACAGTTCACATGACAGGACACAGAGGACTATATTCTACGTTTAAGAAGCAAAGCTTCGCGGTGCAACTAGCCAACGGTCAAGAGCTGGAAGCCACCGGAATTGGGACTGTGTATCTTAAAAGTCTGAACTTGACTATAAGCAATGTTTATTTGGTTCCAGAGTTGAAGTTTAATCTGCTCAGCGTTTCGCAGATTGCCAAGAAGGGACTAAAACTGTCCTATGATGATCAGAACTGCGAGATCTACAAAGATGGAGAGTTGTATCTTTCTGCCAAAGAGAATGATGGACTGTATTTGTTGACTTTTGATCAAAGTGATTACATGAAATGTAATTCTTGTGATTCTAACATGATCTCTTTTACAGGTGTAGCCAAGAAGAACACCAAGCAGGTCACCTCGAGGGTCAACAAGGCATTTCAGCGGGTGTATGCTGATGTGATTGGTCCTTTAGCACCGTCTAGAGGCAATGCAAAGTATTACCTAATATGTGTTGATTCTTTTACAGGTTTTGTCTGGCTTTATCTTTTGGAGAGACCGAAAGAAGCCTTAGAAAGGTTTAAAGAGTTTTGTGACAAGGTTAAAAATATGCATGATGCTGACATAGATTGTCTTTGCACAGATGAGAAGCCAATTTTTCTTTTACAGGAGTTCCAGAGGTTCCTGAAGAAGAAAGGGATAAGACACAAAATGGCTAGTTCCGAAGAAGCTTGGAACAAATGTGTCTGTAGTAGGGTGAACAAAGAATTGCAAAAGGGAATGCATGCGCAATTGCTTAGTTCACATCTGCCACATGAGTACTGGGCTGAGTCGCTAATGTCATTTTGTTACACGTGGTTGAGAAAGTTTTCAAAAGAGTTAGGATGTTCTCCTTTTGAGAAACTGTTCCACAGAAAACCTTCTGTTGCCCATTTCAAGGTTTTTGGGTCTCATGTGAGAACAGAAGCTCCAGGTGGAGTAAAGAATGCCAGAGGCATTTTTGTGGGTTATGAAAAGGGTCTCTACAGAGTAATTTTGTCTGAATCTGGTTAGGTGATTCTCACAAAATGTCTAGAGAGTGCTCCTGAACAGGAGAGAGTGATTGTTCACACATTTCCCACAGGTGATGATGATTCTGATGATGATGATGATGAGTTTGATCTTATTGAATTCAGTACTACTGATGATGACAGCGATAGCTCAGACAGCTCAGTTGTCACAGTCATTGAGAGGAAATCTCACACAATGACTAGACCCTCAGAAGAGGAGGATGAACCACTGATTAAGCTTAGTACTGGTTCTCCAGAGAGTTCAAAGGCTGAACCAGAAATCAAAGAAGAGCAGCACCTCTTACGTAGGTCTGAGAGAGCAACGAAGGGTGTACCACCAAAGAGGTATTCACAAGAGTTTGCTAACATAGCTGTTGCTGTAGTAAACGACCAAGGTCAGATTGAAGCTGTGTCTGAGTCAGAGACAAAGGCACAACAGAGAGTTGCTAACCAAGGTAATGCAGAAGCACTCATTCCTTGGAAGTCACACAACCAGAGAGGTACATTGGTGAAACCAGTGGCGGGTAGTTCCAAGGGTGGAACTGAAACAACAGGGGAATGTTATAAGTATAACAACTGTTTGTTTTCTTCTCTGGATGACGCTTTGCTCGCAGCACGCATTGATACTTTAGGGGGAGTATGTTATTCTAAAGCAGCAATGCGGCAGCAAGCAAAGGCTATAGCAGCCAAGTCTGCTGCTTGTGGCTGGAAAGCCAAACAGGAAGTTTGTGACTGTTGCCATGGACACAAAGGGGCAGTCCATTCTGTACTGAGCACCGGATGTTAGCTCAGTGGGTTTGTCATATGACCTGTGCTGGAAGTGCATGGTTGGAGTTTCTCTCTGTTTGTTGAAGAGAGCAGACATCTTTACTGTATGACTGCTAAAGACACAAATAAAGACATGTAGATACGTTTCTGTATGTGTCTGATTCCCCTCCCTGGGGATATGCAGGGAGGAGGAGAAGGAGGAGAAGCAGTTGGTGTGTTTTCCTCACAGCCTGAGGAAAATCGCCGGAACGGACCTCGAGTATGTTGTTTTCCTGCCGGGAGTCGCCGGAGGGAGGTCTAAAGAATTCAGCCGGTGCCTAAACAGATAGGCACATACCTCTGACCGGGCTAGAATTGATTTTTACACACATTTTCCCCAAATATATACATTTTTAAAAACATTGCCTGGTTGGAGAACTGTGCAGATGTTTGGGGATAAGCGCGAGTTTCGATGGATGGCTGTGTTTGGGTTCTCATGTTCATTGATTATTTGATTCAGAAGGTGAAAAACTGATAAATTCAGCATTAAATGCAAACTGAAGAGAATTTCTCCCCCTTCCCTAATTGTACTTTGGAACTCCCTGGCTGGTGCCCTTACTATATTGTTTTAGATACCTGCCGAACATTTTTCTGTTTACTTATTATTTAGTTACCTGTATTTGTTTCAAAGTTTTATTGATTTTATCTTTGTTTTTAACAACGACGGTGTTATGTATATTTGTTTTTAATAGGTTTATGGAATGCAGTTGGATTCTATTTTTTTTTTCTTTCATCAAGCAGCGTATGCTTTTTCAAGATAAATAAATAAATAGTGTTGCGCAGATGGGAATGGTACAAAATGACTGCAAAATTGTAGTTTTGTGCAATTGTCCCATGTGCTCAATGGGACATGTACTGGCCAATGCTTCAGTTGCAATGACTTAGGCAAAGTATCTCAAACGTTTAAAAAGAAAAGGGGGTGGGGAGGGAACAAGGCTTCTTTAAGAGCAACCACAGGAAAATTCTGTATGGTCATGCTCTTTCAAACTGTCTTTTCGTTTGCTTTAGCAATGTGTTTCAGCTGACATGCTATTCAGGACAGGGAACAATGCCAAACTATTCTAATGGAGTTTTAAACATTTAACTCCCTTTTTTATTCTCTCCTTCGAAGGAATGGAAGGAAGAGAAGTTTCTAGATTGAAACGGATGATTTAAACTTAACTAGATGCATCTGGCAAATAGTTTTCAAAAATAGTTTTTAACATATCGGTTGTACCGAAGATGGCCAGAACTCTAAGTTAAAAGTGGTTTTATCTACTGATAGCATGCAGCAAGCAGCTTCTACTGGGGGGAAAATCTCTCCCAGCTTTTTGTTCTGCTGATGCACAATAACGCAATGTTTGAGCAAATTAAATTAGTGGGGGAAAATCAGGACTTGATGCTGGCATTCATTAGCTCGAACATTCAAGGGCATTCATTATTATTTTTATTTTGCCACACTTAGCAAATGCATTGTGAAAGCCTCAGAATTGCTCCTCAGTTGCGCGATCCTGCGTTGTGGCAAGTGAGTAGGGCAAGAAATATATTTGGATGATTTTCCAAATAGATACAGTAGAAAGAGAAAGACTGAAAGCTCAACTGATACTATGATTATTATAATTATTTGCCAGTCTAAGTAACTCAGAGCTTAGAATGACACAGAGGAAGGGGAGTAATAATGATCTGAGTTGTCTAAACTATGCGGATGTAAACATGCATTCAAATAGAGGATCCTTTTTTTAAAAAAAAAAAGTACAGTGGTACCTCTGGCTGCGAACAGGATCCGTTCCGGAGCCCCATTCGCATCCAGAAGCGAACGCAACCCGGGTCGCGATTCACCACTTCTAAGCATGCGCATGACGTCATTTTGACCATCTGCGCATGTGCAAGCGGCGAAACCCAGAAGTAACGCGCTTCGTTACTTCTGGGTTGCCACAGCACGCAACCCGAAAATAAATGAAGGTTTAAAAGCAACCCTCCCTTTCTGCAAATGGGGAAGTAAAGACAAGGACTTTCATTTCCCGCTGTTAAATACACTAAGTAAAGCTCTCTCTTTTTGCTTTTATCACTCCTCCCAGGACACTTCATCAGCATAAGCAGATAAAGGAAGAAAAAGAAAAGAAACAAAACACTTAAACTTAGTTTCTATAATCTTTGGGAACTAGGTGTACCACAGATGGTCTGCAACTTATCGGTATATGAAAACCATGCCCAGGACGGAAGGTTTTCCAAGGTCCGTAGCAGAAGAGCAAAGAGGCAGATAGTGGGGGCACTGAGCAACTGTTGTTGTCAGAGAGATTTCCCCCTCCTCCTCCTCCTCCTCCCCCCACACCATTTTTTTGGCTGCTTCCCCGCATCCAATGAGTGGCCTCGGTCTCCCGGAGGCCAGACAATGGTTGCTTTGGAGAAGGAGGGAAGCCTTAGAACACCATGTAGATTTAGGCCTGGATAGGAGGGCATTGTGCTGAGGCCATGCCCATTACTCATCCGCTGGCAACGGCCTCCCTTCCTTTTGTCTGGGAAGACGGTAAACTTTCAATGCCATCCGAAAACAGAAGGCCTTTCAGAGAGTGCGAGAACTCTGCCATCGCCATCATGTGAAAATATTGTAAACAATTTCCCAGCTCGCCTGCCCAGCCCCCCCTCCCAGCTATCCGAGAAGCTGGAAAGCACAGAGCAAAAGAAAAGCTGGGAGTAGCAAGAGGAGGGAACTCTTGGGATAGATATATATATATATATATATATATATATATATATATATATATATATATATATATATGTGGCTGAATAGGCTATTAGGTTTACTGCTTACCACTGTTTCAGTGCTGATGAACAAAGAGGGGTAGATTTATTTCTTTAAAGGCTGGGCTTGTCACATCTCAAAGGCTCAGGGTAGATTTTTTTTAAAAAATGTGGCAATAAACAATTTGTGTAAAATAGTG